>NC_143578.1:201703261-206503261 GCF_048544385.1 Mastigoproctus giganteus | reverse complement strand
TATAAGGAAACACTCCCTAAAAAAGCCATTGGCTTATGTGTTCTCCCTACATTTTAGCTGTATCTCACAAAATAAAAAGTGTAACATAAAATAAGGATAAATAAATTATCATTATTATTATTACAATAACCTCTCATGGGGACTACATCAAAAGATTTATTCAATTCCAGGTATAAAATATCAAAATCTGATTTAACTTGGTCCCTAAGGCTTGTCACAGATATTCTTCCAGGTATGGTGGCTAGGACTTGGTAAGTATTTTTAATCTTCCTTAAGAGTCTAAAATGGTGATGGAACTGGTATGCATTCCATCTGCAAGTCAAATGGGCCAAATTTTAGAGAAATTCAGTTGTTCTACAACAACCAGATCCTCTGTTGATACATTCACATTAGTGGGCCTGTTAGTTGACCTTGGTATACCTTCCCCCCATGAGCAGGTAGTGAAACACTGCACCTAGTATACTGGAGGTAACTACTCAAGTGTGAACTAACATAATTAGGAATATAGGCATGGCATCCACATTACACAAAGGAATGATGGCCCTCTGTGTCACCAAGCAATACTAGGCAGTAGATGGCTCTCACTGTCTGGTGCAACACCACTTTGCATACTGGGAGCTTTAAGTGTTGAAACCCATGTTTAGTTTCCAGAGCAAAGCTTCAGCAATCTCCACCTCTTCAATCAAGTAGTATGAGCGATGTCTTGTAAGGTTATGTTGGGTATCATGGTGAGATCCAATATTCCTTACATTTTGAGGGCAAAATGAGGCTTGCAAATGCTTTTTTAGAGCATTTGCAAAACCTACTTGGTAACTTTTCAGGAAGCATCTGGACCAGCTAGTGTATAATCTTGCTGCTTCTACTCTGTCAGACAAAGGAGAATCAGCATACTATGTATGCAGGGTAAATTATTGAAGCTAGGTACATTCTTGCTATGTGTACACCGTAACCAAAAATTTTATTAATTCATAAATCATTCCCCCACTTTTTACTTTAATGAATCTACTGAGTGCATCAGATGATTATAACTAAAAGAACAAAACTTACCTGTGAAAAAATCTAAAACTCCAAAAAACTTCTCAAAAATATATGTGCTGTCAGTTCCAATCTCAATGATGTGCATTTCCACCTACAATCAGTGAAGTCTCACTTACTTCTGACAGTCTCAATTATCAGTCGATTCAACTACTCATCTCAATTATCCTAATTATTTGCTGTACAAGTTCTTTCACTTCAAAGGTGGTACTTGTGCATATATTCTCTCCCAGAGGCATATTAATTTGGAATATCTCTTTTCGAACTTCTCTGGCTTAAAATCTCTATACCCCATTCTGGCAAATTCATTTTTTGCCTCTATCATTCTCCCAAGTCCACTAATTGCTTGGAACTCAGACCTTCTGACCTCCTCTCTTTGAAACTTTACTCTCTCCAACTTTCCTAACAGTGAGGAAATTTTCCTTAGTGATTTTAATGTTCACAACTCAAGCTGGCTTCTGTTTTCTAGCCACACCAGCTAGACCAGCTGGTCAAAATGCTGAGGCTTTTATAATTATTAATGATCTCACACAGATTGTTCATTTACCTACCAAAATACCAGACAATCCTAACCACACAGCCAACACTATATTTTTCTTACAAACAACCCTTTCATGTATACGGTTGAGGCGAGTAATTCTCTAGGCACCTCAGATCACAACTTGGTGATGGTCTCTGCTCCAATGGAGCCTTTCTCTTGTGGCCATTCTAACCTTATTTTTGGCATTACAAGAATGAAAAATGGGATGATCTGCAAGATTCCTATTCTCATTTTCCTTAGTTGGATTACTGTTTTAAATTTCTGATGTCAATGTTTGCTCAGATTGTGTCATTTAAATTATTCTTGTTGGGATGAAATCCTTTATTCCACACTCCACCTTAAAATTTCACCGTTTATCTAAACTTGGGTTTTTCCAATAAATGTGCTAAGGCTGTTCAAGACAAGAATGTTGCATATTGCAACTGGCATGCATCCAAATCTCCAGGTTAATTTTTGTTTACAACTAAGCTCACAATAGGGGCTTAGAGGGGAACAGGTATCCTGTGTATTATCAGACACTCAGCCTAAAATACTGATGGATCCAATATCTCTCTATTACAGAAGATTTAGAAGTCCGGTTGGCCTGCCTCCCTAGAATCCACTCATGCACACCTTCTCGATGGTAACTCCCTGTTACGTCACTTAAGTGGCAACGAACGTGTAGAGTGGTTCTCTTCAAGACGCCTGGTCAGCGTGAAGAGGAAAAGACCAAACCCTCCAGCATATGACAGCACAACAATACAAATGGCCCTCAGTCCCCAGCAGCTTTCACTCTCCCTCTTATGGCAGCGAGAGGATCAGAGTGGAAGCAGAGGGTGCTAAGAACCTCTGGGTATGACCAGGCTGCCATGCACGGAAACTGAACTTGGCCTGTTATAACGTACGATCACTCATCGGTGAAGACAGGATATTAGAGCTGGAAAAGGAATTAGAAAATGTGAATTGGAATATCATCGGTTTGGCTGAAACGAGAAGAAGAAATGAATCACTTATAAGTTTATCAAGTGGAAATCTGCTGTACACCAATGGAAACAGTGAAAGGAGTGAAGGTGGAGCTGGGTTTCTGGTCCATAAAGATTTTAAAAACAACATTTTGGAATTCAGAAATACATCACCAAGGGTGTCAAGACTAATACTCAAGATTTCTAAGAGGTACAAGCTAAAGATTATAATGATTTATGCACCAACATCGAGTCATGATGATGAAGAGGTTGAAGAAATGTACACCGAAATTGAGTGTCTTCTAGATGAGCAGAAAACCCACTACACTATTATTATGGGGGACTTCAATGCTAAGGTTGGAAAAAGGCAAAACAGCGCAGAAAGAGGAACTATAGGAAATTTTGGAATTGGTGAAAGAAATAAAAGAGGTGAAAGACTTGTGGAATTTGCAGAATCTCAAGGACTGTCAGTAATGAATACTTTTTTCAAGAAAAGGGTGAATAGAAAGTGGACATGGAAGAGTCCAAATGGATTAACAATTAAAGAAATCGACTTCATCCTCACTAACGGAAGATATATTGTGAACGATGTTAGGGTCCTGAATAAGGGAAATGTTGGAAGTGATCACAGAATGGTAAGATGTACACTTGATATAGATGTAGGAAAGGAAAAAACTGACTCGAGTAAATAATACAAAGGTCTTTGAGATAACAAGAGGAGAAAAAGCAGTATGTACTGGAACTTAAGAACAAGTTTGAGCTTCTGCAGACTGCTCAGGACCAAGATATTGACGAGGAATATTACAACTTTCTGAAAGTGATAAAGCCCAAGAAACCTATAGGGAAACAGAAATCCAAAGAAGAAAAAATTAGTCAAGAAACACTTGTCATGATGAACCGAAGACGACAAATGAAGAGCAAGAAAAACACTGACAGGGAGAAAATTGAGTATACTGAGTTATGCAAAGCCATTAGAAAGAGCTTCAGAGAGGACATAAGAAGATTTAACACAAGAAAAGTAGAACAAGCATTAAGGGAAAACAAAGGATCTAAATCAGCAGCCATGAGCAGTAATACAGAAAGACAAATGATACTGAAACTGAAGAATAGCGATGGTGTACTTATAAACAGCAGAGAAGGCATAATTCAAATAGCAGAAGACTACTATAGAGAATTATACAAGGAGCGAGGGAATGATACCAGCAGTGGGGAAGATGAATTGCAAAGTAGCAACACATACGACATATCCGATATTATTCCTGATGAGGTAGAACATGCATTGAAGAAAATGAAGAATCGGAAAGCCCCGGGGGAAGATGAAGTTACTGTAGATTTGTTAAAATTGGGAGGAAGAGACATAACACAAAAACTGGCAAGGCTCTTCACAAAGTGCATTAGAAAAGGTGTGACGCCTAAGCAGTGGAATAATGCAATCATAGTTTTGCTGCATAAGAAAGAAGATAAATCAGAAATTGGAAATTATAGACCAATTAGCTTGTTATCCCACATCTACAAGTTGTTCACAAGGGTCATTACTAACAGATTAGAAAGAATACTTGATGAGAATCAACCAAGAGAGCAAGCTGGCTTTAGGACAGGATTCTCAACTATGGATCACCTTCACGTAATATCACAGCTAATGGAGAAAGCAAACACCATTATGCCTGGCATTTGTGGATTATGAAAAGGCATTTGACTCCACACAGCATAAGGCAATGTTTCGGGCACTGGAAAGACAAGGCATATATACCCCATATATTATGATTTTGAAGAAAATATGAGTGCGCTACCTCCTTTATTAGACTAGACAAAGACAGTAGGAAATTTAAAATCGAGAAAGGAGTTCGACAAGGAGACACAATATCTCCGAAGATGTTTACTGCTGCCCTTGAGGAAGCTTTCAGAAGATTAGACTGGTCGCAGAAAGGAGTCAATGTGAACGGAGAGTACCTAAACCATTTACAATTTGAAGATGACATTGTGGTCATAAGCCACGATCCCAAAGAATTAGAGGAAAATCTTAATCAGTTATGCACAGTTGGTAAGGATTTTGGACTAAAGATAAATATGGCTAAAACAAAAGTAATGATGAACAAGTATGCCACGGAAAGGGAAATAATGATTGAAGGAGCAGTAATTGAAAAGGTGGAGTCATATACTTATCCGGGACAAGTTATTAGCTGTAATAATGATAAATGGCTGGAAGTCAAGAGAAGAATAAATTTTGGATGGATAGCATTCAGGAAATATAGTCACATACTGAAGAGCAATATCCCAGTTTGTCTGAAACATAAAATAATGAATCAATGTATACTCTCCACCATGACTTATGGAAGTGAAACTTGGGGACTCACCAAAAGAATGGAAGAGAAGCTGAGAACTACACAGCGAAGAATGGAACGAATTATACTGGGAATCAGACTGTTAGATAAGAAGAGAAACACATGGATTAGGCAGCAAACTCAAGTAAAGGACATTCTTATCAAAACTAAAGAACTAAAATGGTCTTGGGCAGGACACATAGCTCGAAGACATGATGACAGATGGACTAAGAAAATAACAGAATGGTACCCAAGAGGAGCTAGAAGAAAACCTGCAAGACAAAGGTGGAGATGGATAGATGAAATTCATGAGTTTTTGGGTAGTAAATGGATGGCCAGTGCTCAAAACAGAAGGAACTGGAAAGTTGCTGGAGAGGCCTTCATCCTGCAGTGGATTGAAAATGGCTGATGATGATGAAGCTCACAATAATTGTACAACAGTTATTAATCTGTTGAACTGAGGTTTTGAACAGACTAAGATTAGAAAATTTGCTTCTTGTCCAAACGGTAGTCATGCATTCTGATCTCTTCCCAAAACTATTGGCTGCAACCTTTGTCCATCTGTATTCCCTCCTTGATAAAACCTGATGGTTCTATTGCCAACTCAGCTAAAGATAAAGCTGACTTGCTAGCATCCCTTTTCTTCTAACTTGCAAATTGACAATCTTGGTAAACCACCTCCTACCATTTAGAACAGGAGCCAGTTCCCAAGCTGGCTCCTGTTTTGAGTTGCCTTTTTACACTTTCTTATTCCACTGGGTGTTTTTCCTTCTGTTTGGAAATCTGCTCATATCCGGCCAGCTCCTAAAAAAAAGTGACAAATTCCACCCATTCAATTATCATCCCACTGCACTTTCTTCTACTCTTTCTAAAGTAAGAGGGAAATCCATTAACCATCAATTCCTAAATTAACTTGAAACCTTCCATCTCATCAACGATGACCAATATGGATTATATCAGTGTCAATCCACTGGTGGTATACTGGCTTATGTTGATCTAGAGATCAATTCAATGGAAGAGTTTGGTTTAACTCATGCAGTTGCACTTGGCATTTCAAAGGGCCTTTGTTCGTGTTTGGCATAAAGGTTTTCTAAATAAGTTTCCATCTCGTGAATTGTTTTTTGTGATTGGTTATGCAGTTTTCTCTCTGACCACTCAACTGCAGGTGACAGTAGTCTCTCTCTCACACACAGTGTTCCCCAAGATTCAGTTCTTTTTCCCACTCTTGTATATTGATGACCACCTTCCATTGACCGGAAATTCTATCCATAGTTTTGCTGATGACAGCACATTGCATTTCACCTTCCAGTTTGAGAAACCTTGCCCTGAATGAACAGCTTCAACTTCTTGAATATATTCTCCCAATTCCTGAATTATGCTGATCTTCAGGTATTTCTCCAAAGGGACAAAGATAACTTAGTTAATTTAAATTCTTCTAAAACTCAGTCCTGTCTTATATCTCAAAAAGGATTCTTCAGCTCTTATGCTTATCTTCAATTTCTATACAAGGTCACACATCTCCATTAGGTAATACCCTGATTTCTAATCTCTCCTGGCATAAGCACATCACAAATCTTTTTTACTCTGCATCTTAAAAAAAAAAAAAAAAAAACTGGGATTTTCTCTTTCACTCCCAGTATTACTTTTTTCTAAATAGCTGCTCACTATGTACAAATCTCAAATCTGCACTACCATGAAATATTCTTCCTGCAACTTGGCAGTGCCCCCATAACTCATCTCAGGCTTCTGTACTCCATTCAAAAGAGGGCAGTTAGGTTTCAAAAAAAAGTTTGCAGACCCCTGTGTGTTTGTGTGTACACTGAGTTTTCTGAAAATAAAATTCAAAAGTTTTACGTTTAAAAAAACAACTTTATTCTTATTTTTACATAAATATATAATAATAACTTTATCAATTTGCTATACACACAACAAATAATTTGACCAGTTCCAGAGGATCCATTTTGCAGACCTCCAGGGGTCCAAGGAATCCAGTTTGGGAAATGCTGAGTTAGGTTAATTAATGACCCATCTCTTACAAAGGCTCGCTATGTATTTTCTTTCATAGACTGGTTCTGCTGCATGCATTTTTTATAGTTACTTAGATGGGCACTGTTCTCTGAATTGGTTTCTGTAATATATACCCCCACCTTCTCTCTACGAAACCAGTCTGAATACATGCCACAACCTATCAACATCCATTTACTGCCCAACTTAATGCACAGAACCAACTTATATTTTTCTTCAACTTCTTTTTCTTCAATGGAAGATGAAGGGATAACTTCATCTTCCATTTTGTGGAACAACCTTCCTTCACAAGTATTTCCTTAAAACTCCAATATACAGAAATTTCTTAAAATTACAATACACGTATATAGAAATTCAATAACTTCCAATTATTGTCAACAGGTATCATCTTTCATCTTCTCAACTTCAACCTATACATGGTACTATGCACTACAGGTTTTAATACCTTTAGCATTTGGGGTTTTCATAAAAAATAATTTTTAAAAAAATGCTTTTCTCTATAGCTACAATTTTATCCATACACACATAAACTTGTCGTTAAAACTACATAAAAATTCTGTTCCAGATCAATGCCAGTCCATTAGCCACTATTTTATGATCCCTCCTCAAACTATATCATTTTGTCATCAAATACGGATTATGGATAATCAATTTTTATACTGTATAATGAAATGTAAGATTTGTAGATTATGGATTTTTCTATGAGACCAAACTATTGCAAGTAATCATAAGTGCAATTAAACAAAACTGAAACCATATCATCTGCCAATTGAACTCAGAAATTTTTTTTTTTTGGCTGGTGCAGCATAAGCTTCAGGCTTCCTTGCATCATATGGCTCATAATAATAATAATAATAATACGTCACAGGTCACGAAGCATGGAAACGAAGTGCTTTGTTACAAGTGAGGACCACTCAGGATTTTATGATTTTTTCATAATTGCCATTTATTATATTTATAACAATATTAAAAGCTTCATGTCAAAATCTGCTGATGATATTAAGGTGGAGAGGATTTAACAACAATAACCAAACAGGTAACAAACATTCAACCTTACCCATATATTATTATGATTTCTCACAAAATTAGGGGGCATGATCATATCCCAATACTCAGTTTATGAATTTACATAGCAGTTTATTCTATAGCTTTCTAATCACAAAATTATTTTAAACAAAGTAGGCTTTCCTCCTAAATAACATTCATAAAATTATACTTATCAACCTAGATCAACACACAGTCTAGTAACATTTTTCAAAGCAGCATCTGTTAAGATACGGTGCATGTTCAGTTTGTTCCCGACTCCTTTTTACATCGAATTTAAAAACTTGCAGCTTCTCACGCCTTACACAGAGTTATCTTTCACTTAGTGCATATTTTTTCCACCCAGGGCCATGTTTCAGTCCTTGGATGCGAACAATAAAATTCCATATCCTCTCTCTAAACCTGAAAAATTCCAGAGTTCATTTTGTAACCCCTCCTTGCTACACATGGATGATCCCTTTGCTTTGCTACCCGATAACAGCCACTCAGAGGAGCTACTTTACTTTTAGCTCCCTGTTCACAAGGAATTGCTTACCATTAGTATTAGCTGTGGCTACCCAATGCCTGAAGGCAAATTTCCACACATCTACTTAGCAATCATCCTCTGTTTGAATTTATGTCCCTCATATGTGTAGTCTGAGCAAGAGGAAGAATTCCATCGGCATTGAGCTTACTCAATTCATTCAAAAGGAAACACTTCAATCAGATCTCCTCACAAGTGCCTAGTCTCCAGAAATGCAAATAGCAGAACTGAAGCCTTTCCTGGAAAGAGCACCCTTTTGTTCTTCTCACTGCTCTTCTCTGTACATGCTCCAACAGATTCATATTTTTCTTAAAATGAGGCTTCTAAACCTGTATGCAGTATTCAAGATGTGACCTAACCATTCATTGCCTTATACAACAGGATAGTCACTTCCTTATCCCTGCTAGCAAAATTCCTGAATATCATTGACAAAACTCCACGGGCTGTTCTGGCAGCCTGTCTGTACTGCTCGGAGAACTGCTATTTGATTGCACAATTACCCCCAGGTCTTTTTCATTCACCACTACTCAGAGTGTGGTACCACACAGTCGGTACATAAATCCTGGATTATTACTATCCAATGAGTGAAGTATACAGTACTGCTTTAGCATTCAAAAGACATGCCATCTTGTCTACACACCAAAGAGATTATGTGATCACAAGACAGTGCACTTTCTGAAGTTTCTTTTTGTGATTATTCATGAAGATAGAAATAAACTATTTTTTGAGAGTGAATGCTATTACCTATCTCATGCCATACCTTGACAGAATAATTTTAGGGCTGAACTGCAAGACTTGACTGAGAACTGTATTTGGTGTTGGTGCAATATTACATGCCTTGTCTCACATCAGGATATCATGGTGTTGGGGATTCTATCTTTTCTTATAAGAAGTTAGCAAACAATTCAGGGTCCTTCTACATAAAGACCAGTTGCCCTGTTGCGCATGGAAGACTATTGTACAAATTGGAGCAGAATGGTATTAAGGGTAAGTTGCTACAATGGATAAAAGGATGATTAAGTGGGAGAAGACAGAGGGTGGTAATCAATGGGTGCTGCTCTTCTTGGACTAATGTTATTAGTGGAGTCCCACAGGGTTTGGTGTTAGATCCACTGTTTTGTATATTTATCAATGATACTGATGATGGTATATCAGGCTTAGTATCGAAGTTTGCAGATGACACAAAGGTTGGCAGGGTTGTTAATGACAGTAATGGCAGTGTGCTACTGCAACAGGATCTAGATAATTTGGGCAGATGGGCTAAGAAGTGGCAACTGAAGTTTAACCTTGACAAATGCAAAGTACTGCATATGGGTAGAAGTAACTCCAGAGAAACGTACCAACTGTGTGGTACTACACTTAAGGTGGTAGAAAATGAAAAAGACCTGGGAGTAATTGTGCAGTCAGATATGAAGTTTTCTGAGCAATGCAGACAGGCTGCCAGGGCAGGTCATGGGGTTTTGTCAATGATATATAGGAATTTTGCTAGCAGGGAAAAGGAGGTGATTATCCCTCTGTATAAGGCAATGGCCAGGCCATGCCTTGAGTACTGCATACAGGTCTGGAGGCCTCATTTTAGAAAGGATGTAGATTTACTTGAGCATGTACAGAGAAGGGCAACAAGATTGGTGAGGGGAATGAAGGGATCCTCTAACCAGGAGAGGCTTAAGTTCTGCAAATTGCAGCGGCTGGAGACTAGGCACCTATGCGGTGATCTGATTGAGGTATATAAGGCCTTGAATGGGTTGAGCACACTGAATTCTGATGGGATCCTTCCACTTGTTCAGATTACGAACATAAGGGGGCATAAATTCAAATTAAGAAAAGACAGATGTAGAACAGATGTGCGGAAATTTGCCTTTAGCCAGCGGGCGGTTAATTGCTGGAACAAACTTCCATCTGTTGTTGTGGAAGTTGATAGGTTGAATAAATTTAAGGAGGAACTGGACAGGCATTTGGAGGGAATGGTGCGATTTTTTTTTTTTTATATATGTTTATATATGTATGTTTTTTTTTTTTTTTTGTTTTTTTTTTGGCTGATGCTGCATAAGCTCATACACTTGCTTTCTTGCATCACATGTCACTGCTACTACTACTACTGTGAACTACCTTGAGCTAGTAGTTCACACAATGATGTCGAGTATCATTGTGTTTCCCTCAAAAATTTAAAAAATCCCGTGGCATCCCAAGGAATGCTGAAGGATTGTTTGCTAATGCAGCTGTTTCCATAATTGTATCACTCATTACATAAACACTTACAGACATGCCTCATTCAAATTTATTCAGGTTTTATTGCATAAAATTTGATTAGCAATAACAGCAGTAACTACAGAGTTTTGCAAAAGAAGTGTAGAAATTTTCTAAAATATTAGTTAAAAATTGTTTTTCTATAAAAACATGTATACAAATTCCTAAATTCATTATATTTAGTATGTAAAATAATGTTTAGTAATTTTCCTTGTCTTTCAGATTAAAAATTAATGTGTAATGCATTACATGTATTACCTGTACAGGTGTAGACAGGTGGGAGTGGGTACATATGTGTGTTCACAGACCATTTGCATGTTATGTCGGCTGAAACAACCAAAATAACTTATAGGATGAATTATTTTCTACAATTATCCCTTTTCAATTTACATCCCCCTTTCCATGCCAAATGAGCGAAAATACAGATGTCTATAACTATGATGACCACAGTTGCAATTTTGAGTGTAATGTCACAATGTTCCCAAAAAAGTTTAGGACACTAAGGCTGACTTACTGGCATCATATTTTTCTTCTAACTATTGTATTGAGGTTCTGATAAATCACCTTCTCTCACACACTCCACTCAATGCCTCCAACAGAAAGATGTTAGAAAAATTCTGAACAATCTTGATGCCAAGAAAGCTCCAGGTCCTGATGGCATTTCTACTTATTTTATAAACCTGTTCTGTGTTGCCTTTTTACACTTTCTTATTCCACTGGTGTTTTTCCTTCTGCTTTAAAATTTAATTACATCCAACCATTTCCTAAGAAATGTGACAAATCATCCCTTCTAATTATTGTCAAATTGCACTTGCTTCTATTCTTTCCAAAAGTAATGGCAAAATCCAGCAGCTTCAAACGCTTCAAACCTCCCATCTAATTAACACTCATCAATGTAGATTCCATCAGTGTTGATCCAGTGATGATATCTTGTGTTACTCATACTTATTTGGTGAAACTCAAGAAGTTGCTCTTGATCTAACTCGCTCTGCCTGCTAAATTTTCCACTAATGCTGGGGTTCCCCAAGATTCAGTTCTTTCTTCCACTCTTTTCCTCTTGTATATTAATGACCTTCTTCAACTGACTGGTAATCTTATCCATATTTTTGCTGATGAATGACAGCACCCTACATTCCACCTTCCGGTTTGATAAAACTTGCCCAGTACAAATGCTCTCAACTTCTCAAATAGTCAATACCAATTCTTGAAATGCCAATCAAGTAATTCTCCAACTGGGTGAAGAATTCTTAGTTAATTTCAATCCTCCTAAAACTCAGTCCTGTCTTATTTCTCGCAAAAAGGCATGTACTGCTCCTACACTCAACTTCAATGAAACTCAATTTCTAAACAAGATCACATATCTATATTTCTAAACAAGATCACATATCTATATTAAGGATTACCCAGCCTTTAATCTCTCTCTCTCTCTCTCTCTTGGCATAAGCACATCGCAAATATTGCTTCTTCTGCATCAAAAAAAAACTGGGTTTTCCTTTAACAACTATATCAAACTGACTGTCGGTTCTGAATTTGACACTTTTGCAGTCGCAGCATTGGCTGCACTGTAGTCTCACCACTGCAAAATTGCCACTGTAGACAGGACTGTGTCAAGCCATCATAACATCTGGATGTAAACAACAAATTTTTATTGTTTATTACATGCAAAGGGTGCAGAAAAACTACTGTTTTTTAGCCTTTGAGGGCTGCCACCTGAATGTTTTATTGTCCACATTAACACAGGCTGAGATTACAAGACTCTGATTATTTTCATTTTTCATTGGAATAGTATTCCAATGAAGAATGAAACTGGAATAGCATTCCAATGAAGAATTAAAATAAAGTGCCGCCAAACTTTAAAAATGATCAAAGCAGACAAGTTAGTACAATTGCATCATATTAATATGTAGTGAACCACCAAAGTAGGTGAAAACATTCAAAGTTGAGGTGACAATTTAATACCATCAAATGTGTGTGTTGTGCTGATCAATACTATATGCCAAAGAAATTATTGAAGAAATTATAGGCATGTAATTACAGTAAAGCCTTGACCTACTGAACCTAATTTTATCTTAAACCTCAACATATTGCACAAATATTTTAGTCCTGACAGTTAAAAATGGAGCTTCATAAGGAGTATCTCATTACCTTGGTTTTTCATAATCCTTGATCTATCAAATTAATAATAATAAAAACCCAGAACATAACCTCAATTATTCATAAACAGAATCTTTTTCTGGTGTTTACTTTATGCTTTTGTGGTTTTTTTTTATTTGATTAGCTTGCTTTTCTTATACCTGAGAGAAAATGAAAATATCAAACAGTATGCTCAGACAATGACCAATTGGCATTTGCAGGGCAGCTCGACTACCAGATGGCCTCAGTTTAAAGTACCATTTTAATAGTGCAGCATGCAAACCACTAAGTATTTTACAGATTCAATGTTAATTTTTTTTTTGTATTTTAACTTCCAATTTAAATCTCTCAGGAATGTAATACATAATCCTATCAACGAATTTTTGAAAACAACATTTTGTATACTTGTAGTGAGATGGTTGCTTTTATTATTTCCCTCATAATTTCAGTGGTATCAGAGTTCTGATATAAAGGAGATCAAATTATCTGTCACAATTTTTATCATACAAAAAAAAAAAAAAAATCAAATAATATTTTTTAGAGGTTCTAGGAATATTGCCTATTGGATAATAACAGCCCTGCTTCTAGCAGTTCTATCTACACTGCTCAGAGAACTTCATATCAAAACTTTATAGTTACTCCCAAGTCCCTTTCATTATCAACTATCCTGAGTTTAATGCTACATGTGTATTATGCCATCCTAAGATTACTGCTAAACAGATGCAAGGCATTACATTTTTCCATGTTCTTATTCCTGAAGCCCATCCAAATAATTTATCTATAAAGTGTGGCTGGCAATAAAAAGTTCCCAGACTGGTGCTGTTGCTGTCACGTTAGAGTTTTAAAATAAACAGAAGTAGTATGTTGTTCAAACCTCCTCCAACAGATGGTAGTATTGAGACTGTCCAGTAGGCTGACAGGTTACAAGTAACAACCAGCCTACTGGACAGTCTCAATACTACCAGTAGGCTGACAGGTTACAAGTAACAACCAGTTTCATTAGGAGAATTAACATTCCGTGTCGCAATTTTGCAGTGGAGCAATGAATGAATATCAAAATTTGCTTTAAACTGGCAAAATCTGCAAGAGAAATATATGTAATGTTAAAAACTCTATGGTGATGAAATGTTAAATTATATCAGTGTGTTTGAATGGTATACACAGTTCAAAGACAGACGTAAGGATGTTTGTGATGACCCGAGAGGGTCATCCACCCATCAACCTCAAAATGAGGACAGAGTTGCAAAAGTTCAGGAAACTGGCAAGAGCTTGTTGTTTAATTCTCAGAATGATGGCTGATGAGTGGGATATAAATAAGGAGACAATTCATCAAATTCTGCATAAAGATTTAGGGAAAAGGAAGTTGGAAAAATTTGTGCTGCACAGCCTGATGGATGAGCGGAGTATCATCATGTGAAGGTTTCATCCAGACTTGTTAAGACAATCCTAATTTCCTCAACTGTGTTTTCACTGGAGTTGAGTGTTGGATGTTTCAGTACAACCCAGAGATGAAGCAGAGCATGCAGTGGACTTCAAAATCATCAAGGGGCCCAAAAAAAAAAAAAAGTTTAATTTAAAGAAGTCCAGGATCAAGATGATGCTAATCATGTTTTTCAACAAACAGCGCATGTTTGAAAAGGATCTGAAGGGGTGAGCGTCACTGCTGTGTTCCACATATGGGTGCTTCAAAGGCTATAAAAGTACATTTCTCGGGTGAGGACGAATTTCAAGAGAAAGGCAGCTGGTTTTTGTTGCACAAAAATTCCCCTGCCCATTCCACACTTGTTGTGAAGACATTTCTATTGAAACATAACATTGTATAGATGAACCATCCAGCCTACTCTCCTGATCTAGCACCAGTGGACTTCCTCTTTCCCAAGGTGAAAACTACCCTCAAAGGAAAGGGATTTCAGAATGTTGAAGACAAAGAAAAACTTAACTGCTGAACTGAACATTGTCTTTGGATGTCTTGCTGACGCTTTTCTGAAAATTTTAGAACAGCGTAATAAGTGCATTCAGTCTTGAATAAAACTTTGAATAAAAATAAAACCATTTTTGAGATCTTGTGTTCTTTTAATTACACCAGTCCAGGAAATTTATTTCCACAACTATATCTTGAAGTTGTGTACCTCAACTGTCGTCATTAACCACCTTGCCCACTTTTGTGTAATCCAAAAATTTAGATATAAAGATATTTAATAAATCATAATTATATGTACAGTAAAGCACTAATTTAATGGATAGTGTCTGCTGAATCAGGCTTTTCAGCAATACATAACTGCCTCAATGTGATGGTATTCACCATCATTTAAAACATTTTGCTGTTTGGAGTAAGGCCTTTCATCACCTTCTACCAGCCTGTCAAGTAGTCACACATGGGTAAGGAGTTATTTGAACCTGCAGTGAGGGTATCTGAGAGCTCCTCAGATGCTGAATAAGTTTAAAACAATTTTCATTGAAGATCAACTTCTAGCATTAATAGAAAGCATCATCAACAAAATTCTAAACAATAGTTCCAGACCTCCACAGAAGAAGGAAGACAAACCTAGGACCATGCTCATTATTCCATACGTGCCAGGAATTAGCACCATCATAGCCAAAGCAGAAAAAACTCACATCTCCATATTCTATGCAGGGAACCCAATCTCTGAAACAAAAACTATCCAGGAACCAACATCAACCATCTAAGTCTAGAGGGCCTGTGTAATTTACCCAATGCTCATGCAACTCAACCTACGTTGGAGAAACATAAGACTTAACAAGAGGATATGAGAACATAAGAAAGACACTCAACATGGTAGAACCAAAAAAGTCCAAAACAGCTTCACACACCCTTTCCTGCACAGGCACATGGGATTTCTCTGACACCATAGTTCTGACAACAGATTCATCATACTCCAGAAGACCCTTCAAAGAAGCCTACTTCATAAAATGCTTCAGAAGCTCTGCAATCAACAAGCAGCAAGGATTTTTTCTGGGTCTCCTCTTTAGGACTCTTACATATTGATAGTTTACGCCCTGCAAATTTACAAATGTATCCTTCATTACCTGAAGTAACCAGTTGTTTAAAATTATTGTTATGTTTTGGGAACCTCTAAGATTTTCATTAGAGTTTTAATGAGCACACTAAAATTAAAGCAGTGTAATTCTGGTCTTTGAAGGAGTAACAAATATCATTTGATTTTTTTCTCCCTATTCAAGGTCTGATAAGATTATTATTAAATTCCTTTATTTGGAGACCAATAAGTCCCAAAACAAGTTGCCATAACAATGTCTCATCTTTTAAATAACTGATTAACCTTTTGGCGATGCCATTTGCTTAAACATAATGGAGCAAGTCATAGTTGATAAGGGCATTACAGCTTAAATTCTGCCACTGTTAAAACTAGGGCCATGCAAATAAGGGGATGTGTGTGGATGTGGTGCACATGATACAAAGTACCCAGGTGCTGATTTAAAGGGGGAGGGGTTCAAAAGCATGGTTAAAACAGTTATAATAAACGGTAGGGTGGGTATGCCAAGGCAAACATGCACCACTTGTGCAGGATACAACTGCATAGTCCTATATAAAACTATGGCTTTACAGCTGTAGGTAGTCAATAAAAACCTTAGTGTACTTGGGTAGCAGTAATCCTGGAATAACATACCAATTGGGTGGTATCACACTGAAGGTGGATGGAAATGAGAGATCTAGGGACAATTCTACAGTCCAACATGAGGTTTTCTGACAGGCTGTTAGACCAGCTCATGGGATTCTACCTATGATTTACAGGAATTTTGTCACAAGGCACAAGATGACAAAGGTACCTCTACCAAAAAAAAAAAAAAGTTAAAAAATTCACCTGCAGGGAGACCTGATTAAAGTGTTTGAGGCTTCAAATGGATTGAATGAACTAAATGCTGCATCCTTACTCTTCTTGGATGACACACATAAGCACACAAATTTTAATTGAAAAAGGATGGTTGCAAGACAGATGTGCAAAAATTTACTTCAGTCAGAAAGTAAAGTAGCACTGTTGGAACAAACTCCATCTGGTTTTGTGGAAGTGGGTAGTTTGAATAAATTTAAGGAAAGGATTAGACAAATTTTATTAGAGGAATGGACAAATTATGTGGATAATTTTTTTTCGCCAATGCTGTATAAGCTTGCTTCTTACATCATTTGCCACTACTAATACTAAAACACCCATCTCAGATGTGAATAAGAGTATTTTTCCATTTTCATTTTTTTGAAAGTTTAATTAAATGTATGATAACACTTACTTTTTTATTCCTAGTTGACAGCATAGCTCCCCTACCAACTTTCACATTTTCACCAATAAACACAATTCCGGAGATAACTGGTAAGTCGGCACCAATGTCCATCTCATCAATGTCATCAAAATCATCATCACTTGACTCAGGACTATCTTCAAGTGCCACACCATTGACTACATTTTTTGGATCTACCCTTGGTGGTGATCCAGAACGTTTCTTACTCTTGGCTACTTTTGCAGGTTTACAACCAAATGGAGTTGGATTCAGGGCAATATTTGGTTTAACATCTTTACCCCTAAAATCAAAAACAACAGTTGTAGTAGAGGGTGGTGGTTTTTGCCAAGTAGGTTTTTTAGCTCCTAGGAGAGTGCTGGGTTTCAAAACTTCACCATCTTCCGCTAGAGGACTAATTAGATTGTCCTCTTCTAAAACCGGGCTATCAATGCTTTCATTATTTAAGAAAGTGTTCGAAGGTGACTGTTTCGTATTTTCGTCTACAATATCTAAAGTTGCATTTGCTACAGTGGATTTTCCCTCAACACACGATTTCCCTTCCACTTCCTCAGTTTCATTTATTTCCTTACTGTCATCTCCTAATGGTACAACGGAAGAAGTCATCAATGTGACACCAAGATCGATGGGTGCCACGGCGTCCACGGCATTTCGTTTCGTGGGTTGCGAGGTAATACTGCATGGTAAATAAGAGCACGAAGAAGAAGAAGAAACATTTACTTTTTCACCACCAAAGGTCATTGTAACACCAAAAGATCTAATCCTATCCAGAGCTTCGTCACTCACGAATTTCACTCCTTTTTCTTGAATTCCATCTGTATCATCGCCATTTTCTATCATTTCCGATTCCACAGTGTGTCCAATATCCACTCCAAAATTGCTGTTCGAGCCTGACATTTCTCCATTTACCGCTGGAGATTTTTTGGCACTTAGTTTGGCAGAAACACCGTTTACCCTAGCCTCTTTAGGCAGCATCTTCCTTTGCTTTGGGACAGGCTGGGATTTGGCACTACATTTTATTATTACTGACTTGGTCCTGAAATTCTGGCTGTTACACTTGTCATCCGAACCTTCAAAGATACGTTTATAGAATTTTACTGTATCAGGCTTTGGCAACTCTTCTTCGTTAATATTACACACTGAAATTTGGCGAATGTACTCCCGTCGTTTTGTTATAGAGCGAGTTGGGCTCTTATCAACATCTTTCGGTGATGGTGCTTTATCGACAATAACCACATTTTCATTGATGAGCATAGAAACAGGAGAGCAGCCTCTCGCTGAAGTGCGGCAACTGCGTAGAGGCTTCCTGCCGACAGACCAACGGTTCCCACGGTTTGGTTGTTCGGAGTTAACTAGCAAAGTTTCCATGCTTTTAGCTTTTTTAACGTTGATGCTTCGCTGACCTGCGATGCTCTTCACTTTGTTACCCGAGGCAATTGCCCTATTATTAATTTTTGTAGAAGTGGCCTGGAACGTACTGTCATTGTCTAACAGGTTTTCCAAGCTCGAGTACCGTCTTACAGCGTCCGCTGGTGCTTTTTCAGTTTCTTTCAAACTCATGCTTATAAAGCGTGATTTCAGTTTATCCACAATTCCGGGTCCATATTTTAAATCCTGATCGTCGTCACAGTCGTGCACAAGATCAGTGGGGGAGCTCAGCCGGTAATCATTCGAATAGAACCCATCTTCTGCATCTTCCACCATGCTATATTTTCTGTTCTTATCTACGAAATGGATTTCGTCTGCAGATTGCAAACTACGCGGGCCGGCTACCGACGTCCAGCTTAACTGTCCTCCAACTGTAGAATTAAATCCATTATTTTCTAGTTGATTTAACTCCGAAATCGATTTCGATGTAAGTGACAAAACTTGCTCATTTGGATTCCTGCTGAGAAGACTTGGAGCGTTCCGATCACACGTGGTTACTTGAGTATTCTTAAAACCTGCTCTATCGTTATTTATTTGCACAAGCTGGGTTAACGGTTCACTGATACCGGTCATTTTGCTCTCTTCACCGATTACTGCACCAGCCGTAACGGCCCCTGTGCGTTTTTTCAAAATTAGCAGCCTTTTCCACTCCGGTATATCAGGGTTGTCCTGAAGCTCGCGGTCGACACCCGCAGTAACTGCGGAACCAGACCTACTGATCCCTGTGTAGACAGCCATCATTAATTCATAAACCAGCTTTTATTGCAGTAAATACTTCGATCAGAAATTTTAATAATGCAAAATTAAAATCAGCAGAACCTTAATGTCAACGCACACTAATAATCGACCATATATGCACTCGCAATCTTTACACAACTGAAACCAGCTCTCCCCTTTTGGTCAGCCTTAAATTGTTAACCAAAACTTCGCTGTTAACTACACACGTAGCCCATTTCTTTCATAATTTTTCGGTATCTACTGCGACTACCGCTCCTAAACAAATGAATCATATGTTTACCTTGTTAATATACTGCCCATATTTTATCAAGTTCATATGATATGTGCGCTTCGATGAGCTTTGCATTCTAATATTCATCCCCGATATCGATATTTCACGGACCTAGAGCTGTCACACTTCATTTCACAGCACTTGATGAATACTTGCCGGTTCACACTTTACAAATTATTCAATCTGTAAACTACCTAACCATTTCCATTTACCATAATCACTGAACACCGACTCACGAACAACCAAGGAAAGCAACTACTACTAATGACCATCATCACACACAAAACATTACTTACTCACTACGAGGAGAAGAACGACAGATACAATGCTCAGTTGACATCAAGATAATGACGTCATTGATTTTCGCTATATTGCTTGTATCGCCATCTGTCGATAAAAAAGGTGTATAATAAGCCAGAAGCGCTGAATCAATTATAAGCAATAAATTTCAGTTTAAAACTGATCAGTTTGTAACTAATTGGAACAGTTCCGTCTTATGAAAAAATCTAATACGAAAATAAATCCACTCCTATTACGAAATCCACTCCTAATACGAAAATCCTCATTCTGCATAGTCGTAATTGAGAAATATAATGTTACTATATACAAAGCAGTATAAAGAATCAATTATTAACTGTTTAAAGAATTATTAATACCAATTAATATTTATACATATAGTAAGTAATTTAGCTTTGGACAAACAGAGTAGGAACAAATGGATTCTTGCTTCTGGTTTGGCACTATTTTTCAGTACTTGTAGTTAGCGACATTTGTTCCAAAATTCAACTTATACTGTATTTTGCTTACATATTTGTATTGATTAATTAGGGCCTATGTAAATATATAAAACAATAATAATTATTATTTTCTTGGTTGTTCATTTATTATTATTATTATTCAAAATTATTCATTCCTTAACGCCGACTGAATTTTGCGCCCCCTGGCATCCCGAAAGTTCGAACCTCAGCCCCAGTACCGTGAAAAAGCAATATTCAAATTATAGCACAAGTAAAGACTTTAAAATAGCTAAATTGTATAGATTGCATAGAAGAAACCAAAGCAAAATTCAATGGAAAAAATACAGGTGGTAAAATTTTAGTATCTGGAGCCTTCAACCTTACAAAGGCCATTGGAAAACTAGCAAGACACTGCGGTGCATTCATCGCAATCTAGAAACGCAAACAGATCACAGCAGATTTTTATAATGAGATCCAAAGGGTTATTATTGTTATTGTTGTTGCTCTTATATATTATTTCTCCCTGATTGGGGGATTCCACTCCGTGATGGGTACTACTACCAAGTTCACAGTGTGGTTGTAATGTCTGGTGTTACTGTGGGTCGAGGAAATCTCTGACTACAGGTATTCAGGATTACGACTGTCTGGAGCTCCTTGCAGGTGTTCTCTGGGAAACCTATTGCTGCTAGGCTGCTATGAGAGTCTTTGGTACCATACCAGTTGACACGATAATTGGGAGGGTTGATACTTCTTGCATATGGCACATCTCCTTGATCTCATGTCTCAGGTTCGTGTATTTCCTAATTTTTCCTCATGGGTTTTCTGGATATTGCTAGTGTTCGACACCGCTATGTCAATCAGGTAGGTAGCCTTTTCCATCTTGTCCACAAGGGTTATGTCCGGTCTGTTGTGCGGGATGGTCTTATCCGTTATTATGGCGAGGTCCCAGTACAGCTTGTGGGTTCATACTTGTAGTATGGTACACTTTCTTTGGTCAACTGGTATTTCTTCTGATGTATTATCCTAGCTACCTGGTCGTGTCTATGAATGTACTCAGTCTGGGTGATCACCTTGCACCTTGCGATGATGTTGGATAGTTTCGGAGGCCAGGTGGCATCGTCGACATGTGTCATCTGACATTCCGGGCTCCTTTACGATGTATTTTCTATAGTTTCTGGTGTAGACTACCTGGTCTTAGATGGCCAGCATGAATCCTTCAGTCTCGGGGAAGAGCGTCCCGCTTGTGAGCCATGCATTGGAAGCAATGTTATCGATGTGATCTTGGTGGAGGTCATTGTAGTGTCTGCCATGCAGTGTCTTCTTTACCCATCTTTCTTACTTCGTTTGTTGTACCGTCTCGGTGGGAAGGGTTTCCTCGCTTAGGTTGAGTGGGGTATACCACTTATCTGCCTTCCTTATGGCTTGGTGGAGTGGCGCTGTGTTGTTCTCGAAGTAATCCTTCAGGTTAACTATCGCTGTTTTCTGTTGTTCTATTAGGTCTATCAAGCCCCTTCCTCCCTCTTTCCGAGGTATTGTTATTCTTTCCACTGCTGACTTCGGGTGGTGTTGGCGATTCTTGGTCATCATTGTCCTTGTCTTTCGCATGATATCTTCTAGCTCGGTCTTAGTCCAATCTATGACCACGAATCACGAATGTGTATGTTTGTACTGGAGCTGCATAGGTGTTTATGGCTTTAACTGTATTCCCTCCGTTCAATTTTGCTTTCAGCAGGCTTCTTAGTCTCAGATGATATTTTTCGGTCAGGCACTTTTTGATTTCCTTGGGTCCTAACTGCTCAGCCTGCATGATCCCTAGGTATTTGTAGGTCTCCCCTTCTGTCATAGCTTCGATCTCTTTACCAGTCAGCAGCTGGTAGTTTTGGTCAACTAATTTTCCCTGGTGCAGTGTGTGTGGGTCTTGCATTTTTCTAGACCAAATTCCATCCTGATATCCTTGCTGAATTCTTCGGTAATTCTTTAGTAGTTGCTGGAGTTGTTTCTCGGTTGCCGCGTAGAGCTTGATGTCATCCATGTACATCAGGTGGGTGAGGGTGTACAAGTTCTTTCTTCCTTCTTTGAGATTACATCCATACTTACTGCCGTTGAGCATGGTGGATAGCGGGTTGAGTGCTAGACAGAACCATAGTGGGCTCAGAAAAAGATTCCTCTTCTAATGGGGATTGGCCTGGTTATGATGTTCTCGACCTTAACGGTGGTACTCTATTTCTCCATTGTTACTCCTAGGAAGTTTGTCACTATCGGATTGACCTTATAGATCATCAGGGTCTCTATTAGCCAGCTATGAGGTACGGAGTCGAAGGCCTTGCGGTAATCGATGTAGGCCTTGTATAGGTTGCGGTGCTTCTTGAAGGCTTGCTCCATAACTGCGGTATCTATGGTTTATTGCTCCTTGTATCCTTTACTCCTCCACTTGCATCCTTTCTGCTGTTCGGCCATTATGTTCTGACTCTCTAAGTGGTATGATATCGTCTTAGTTATGCGGCTGGTCAGGATCTTGTACATTGTTGGGAGGCATGTGATTGGCCTATATTTCGCCAGGTTTCTTGTAGGCTTCAGACGACTCCTTCTTTAGGTATTTTTAGGCTTCAGATGACTCCTTCAGTGAGAAACTTCAGGATTATCTCCGGGTGCCTTATCATTCGAGTGAACTGCTCTGCTAGGTGCTCGTGTGTGCAGGTGAGCTTCTTGTACCAGTAGTTGTGGATGTTATCAATTCCCTGGGTTCGCCAGTTGTGGTTGTTCCTGATCGACTGTTTTACTTCTTCTCGAATCTCTCTCTCTCTCATCTCTTGTATGTCCTTCGTTTTTTTCTGTTCTACTTCTATCCAGCGTGCTCTGCTGTTATGTCTTACTTCACTGCTCCAGATATTTCCCCAGAACTCTTCGATCGTCTTCTTCTCGGGTGGTCCGTTTCCTGCTTGGAAATATGGACCTCTCCTGCATCCAAGTAAGCTCTCATAATCATGGCAAAAGTTTCGCTTACCTCTTTTGCTACTTCTCTTAATATAAATGGATAGATTTCATCATTCCACGTGTCATTTTTACATTTAGCTTCAACAATTTCGCCTTTACTTTACTCTTAGTTATCAGCAATTATTCAGTTCCCTGTTAGAATTTAACCCACTTCTGGTTTATACATTCCTTAAAAATTCGTCATGTGTACCTGGAAATGCAAAATATCTATTCAGTTTATCAGCAAACAGAGCAGGATCAATAACAGTTAAACCATTCATATCAAGTGGACCAATGTGCTTCATTCTCTTCATTCTAGTGTTTACGTTATTAAGAAAGTCATTGGTGCTTTTCTTTGTGTTCATTGCAAGAGACTCTTCGTAATCTACCGTAGATTGTTTTCTTTTTTTTATGAATTGATTGCAGATTAGTATACATACATCGATTGCAGGCATCTGTATCGCCTAATACTCTTTCCATTGGTGTGCAAAATTTAAGGACCAGTCAGGTAGAGGCTTCTCAAAAGAGTGGCCTGAATATAGGAAAAATATACCAAAGGAACCTCGTGAAGTACAGAAATGATGAAGGAAACAAAACCAACGCAACGACGGAAACAAAACGGTACAGGGGAACTTTATTCAAAAATGGCAACATAGAACTTGCTGCCATGATACAGATGCATCACTGCCAAAGATGGAACAAATGGAACAAAAGGAAGAGGTGGTCCTCAGTAGGAAATATGGCCACCCCTAATGTCGATGCAGGCTTTGCCCCGCATGTCCATACTTAGAACAATGTTGTTGATAACTTCTTCCGGATACATCGTCCATTCCTCTGTCAGTGACAACTTCAGCTGGTGAACATTTTCTGGTGGGTGTGGACGTGCCGCCAGGCCTCACCCCAGGGCGTCCCACATGTGTTCAATGGGATTTAGATCGATGGAACGGTCAGACCAATCCATACGAACAATGTCCTCACTTTCCAAAAGCATATCAACAGCTGCAGTGCGATGGGATGTGGCGTTATCATCCATAAACATGAAGTCGAGACTAATGGCACTTCGGAACAAAGTGCACATGGGGAAGGATTACCTCAGTACAGTAGCGTAAACCAATTACAATACAGCCTTCCAGTATCTGGAGTTGTGTACATTCATCCAAGATAATGCCTCCCCAGACGAGAACACCTCGACCACCATATCGATCCATTTCAGTGATGTTTGCGGGGGTGATATCTTGTGCCAATCTCTCGTCAGATTAGCTGATGTCCAGAATCGCTGCTGAGACTGAATCTACTCTCATCAGTAAAGAGTGCCTTACCCCATTGCTGTCCAGTCCTTGTGTTCGATACACCACTGTAAACGGTGTCTAGGATAGGCAGGTGTTAAAGGGACACAGCGTACTGGCCGTCGGACAAACAGTCCACCTTTGTGGAGTCGCCTGGCCACAGTAAACCGCGATATCCTGCCTCCTGTGCTACTGTGCAGCTGGTTTTCAATGGATCACGATGTCTGGTGTCGTTCCCTCTTGGCTTGTAGGAATGTATAGCGGTCATCATTGGGCGCTGTTTTTCGTGGACGACCACCACTGGTCTTTCGAACAGCTGTACCTGTCGTTCTGAAGGCCGACCACGCACGTGAGACGATGCTATGGGCGATTCCTAACTTTGCAGCCACACTCCTCGCACTTCGAGCTTCCCAATTATTCGACCCCGGGTAAAGTCATCCAGATGTTGTCTACTGGCCATTTCGTTGTCTGTAGCACTGCATGAAACTATTCGAACGTATGTAACAATCGTGCTCACCATTCGGTAATTTTCACATAACTGATGAACTGCTGCTTTTATCTGTTTATGTGAGCCCTCTCGTCACGATTCAAATTTTTGCATGTGCACTAGTTTTATACTGATCGGCCACAGTTATGCACATCGCCACAGGCTGTTTCATTTGATTTTGTGATTGTAACCTTTAGAAATAGAGTTGGTCCTTAAGTTTTGCACACTAGTGTATACAGGGTATCTCAAAAATATAGGTACAAACGTTTAGGAGAGGTAGGTAACATTTAAAGGAATGTGAATCGCATAGGAACCCATAACCGGAAACGTCACGGGAAAGTAGTAGCAGAGGCACAAGAAGCAGAAATGACACAAGATAGTAATTAGTGGCAAACATTTATTTGACATATTAACAATGGAGTACGAGATGGATGCATTTCATTAGGTTAAAACAGATGCTCGAAGGTTCCACCATGAGACGCGATGCATGCGTGACACCGACGCAGCATGGATTGGGGGACAAGGTCGAACACACCTGGAGTTCCTTTGACAGTAGCAACAGTGCAGACGAGTCTCGCCACGAGATTCATTTCCGTCTCCACAGGCGATTCATACACGATAGACTGTGGGTTCCCCCACAGAAAGAAATCAAGGCTCGATAAATCAGGTGAGCGTGGGGGCCGAGAAACGGGTCCACCACGGCCAATCCATCGACGCCCAAAACGCCTGTTCAAATGGTCATGAACACACCTTCCATAATGGGCAGGCGCCTCGTCATGTTGAAACCAAATGTTGCATCTCACATTTGCTGGAACATCGTCAAGTAACTGGTAGAATTTGTTCAAGAAAGATCCGATATTTAGTGGAGTTCATGCGCGATGGTAACAGGTATGGGCCGACTAAGCAGTCACCGACCATACCTGCCCACACGTTTATTGCGAAGCGATGTTGTGCCGCATGGGGGCGCACACCGTGTGGGCCCTCTGCTAATCCATACACTAGGTGCATGTCTGCCAGCTCACAGTTCGTGTATCGATGCATGCTCTTCGTGCGGCGACTACTGCTTGAATTAGTAAATCAGAAAATTTCCCTCTCGCGAACTGGTGAACAGCGCCGTGTACCGACTTATGGTGACGTTTCCGGTTATGGGTTCCTATGAGATTCACATTCCTTTAGATGTTACCTACCTCCCCTAAACGTTTGTACCAATATTTTTGAGACACCCTGTATATACTATGCATTTTATACTCTGCCACAATTTTAATCAGTTCATGTGACATCCATTTGGATCTAAGCTTTGAACAATATCTCTTAGTTGGTGTTAAAAGCCTATTAACGTTTGGAATCTACCCATAAATGGGTCCATTTAGAATTTTCTGTTTATGACTTCATCGGTTGGTCCCTCTGCAGAGAATTTAAAACTGTCTGGGACCATTGTAGTCATCTTTACGAAAGCAAAAGGCCCTCGCTTTGTCCTTGCTAGTAGTTACATCTTTAAGTAAATCCTACGTCAATATACTATGACCACTGCCACGTTGCATGTACAGAAACGAAGTTGATATTATAGGACAATTAAAGGAACATTTTATGATATTGTTTTATATGTTGATACTAATGATATTAAGTACTATATATCCATTCTGAGACTTTGCATAATAAGTATGAGATTATTTTGAGAAGATGCTGCCAGTAAGAGCTCAGTTTGAAAGTGTATACGGAATTTTTCCACATGATAGGAGGGGGATATATGATGAGAGTCCGTCAACAAATTCAGGACGGTAAGATTGTGTAAGGCTCATAGGGCAGAATTTTTATTAGTAAGACCAGTGATTGTAAACAGACGGCTGTTTCTATAGGAAAGGATATAGTTAAATATAAGGGATGAAAGAATATTCGCTGATGATATCGAGGCAGTGTTAGATGGGTGAGTAAACTGTTAGGTCGGGAGTAGATTCATAGACGAATAGTTTAACCGAAGTTGCAAGTAGAGGTAAAATTGCTTCTTGCATTGCTTCTTATTTAATTTGCAAAAAAAGCATGGAAAAGCAGGATGCGGAAATTCGAAGATTGATGCACATGCAACTGCATAGACTGTGCAAAAGTACAAAAAATAGATGCACATTTACTTTCTTATGCTCTAATGATAGGAGCACAATGAATAAATTTAAGTTAGAATGTTTAAGTCACTAATTACTGACATTATACTATATGCTTCTGTCATACCTTCTGTAGGTATAATAGAAGCTTGCTGTCACTCTGATATTGAGGTATAGAATTTGAATGTAGTGATTATAATGTGTTCAAAAAGGACAGATACGATAGAAGGGGGAAGTGACGATTTTAGTTATAAAGAGTGTAGGCAAAAAAACAGTAAAGCCATTAGACACAGATTCCGAGTGTGCTATTGAATCTGGTGGTATATAAAGAGTGGGAAAACAAAAATGAGAGTTGGCATCTGTCTCAAGCGAGGGTAGCATGGTTATTTCTTCCAGAAACGATGATTATCGTTCAGAAAATATGAAATCGTCCAGAAAACAACCACAGAACAGGTACAATTTACAGACAGTATATACGAAACAGTACGTTCTTAATCGTCGCGGATACTCCTAAAACCCTAGTACAAAGATAACACTGGCGTCTGTTGCAGACCAGATAAGTGTAATGCCTATAATAAACAATTATACAAATTGTTTAATTTGTATAATTGTTTAGCTCACCGCGCCAAAGCCTGCACCGAATATTTGACCACGACAGGACTGAAACTTCTCGAGCACCCTCCCTAAAGTCCAGACCTTGCTCCCTGCGACTTTGCACTGTTCCCGCATGTGAAAATGAAGCTAAAAGGGAGGCGGTTTTCCAGTGATGAGGACCTTCTACGGGCTTGGGACAACGAGTGTGCTTTACTCCCAAGTGAAACTTGGCAGAACTGGTTTAAAGATTGGTTTCGGAGGATGGAGAGGTGTATTGAATGTAGAGGAAATTACTTTGAAAAAATTAAATAAACAAAGCTGTATTGCAAAACTTTCCTAGTACCCTTTGTACACACATTTAGAGTGGGACAAAAAATCAGAATGCATCGTCATAGGTGTTTGTAACTTTCCAGATATCGAGTGGCAGCTCACACAATAGAAAAAAGAATTTCTCAATTTGTTGAATGACTGCCTTCTACACCAACAGATTTAGAGAGACAACAAAGGCAAGCAGTGTTCTTCAGATGTGATTCATGTATTAAGAATCTTTCACGAGAAACTTTCGGTGGCAGTTATCATCGTATGTTGATGTGGGATTTATTCAAAGAAAACTGCAGTGAAGTATGAAGAACCCAGGGGATCACATCTGGGACAATGGACTTGGAACACCCAGGGTCCTGAGCTGGATATTATCATTCTTCTCTCTCTCTCTCTCTCTCTCTCTCTCTCACACACACACACACACACACACACACACACACACACACACACACACACACACACAGGGTAACCCAGAAATTATTTTTTGTTTTTGGCTGTTGCAGCAAAAGCCTCAGTCTTCTTTGCATCATACGGCTAATAATAATAAGAGAAAGAATTTTGTTTTCGCACAGATGATTATAATGAGCTTTTGACATTATTTAAACTCTTTTCAATGGGTTGTTGTTAGGTTTTTAGATGCATCAGCGACTAAAGCCATATTACTCCGTGTAAATTGTCTGTTGGATTTTGCGGTCGATTTTTTGTTTTCTTGGACGAAAAACCCGAGTTTCGGGGAGAAAACACCATGCTGCTACTCTCACCTGAGACCGAATAATTCAGCCACGTTGTGAAAAAGACCCATAAACATTTCTCTGGTCATCGATGGAAGCCTAACTGAGGGCTTTTCCACCCTGTGGGAGGGCGGCAATTTTTATCAACTGTGCTACCCTTTTCAGTGCTTTTCAGTGACCCCAACTGATGTTAAAAAAATGGGAATTATTTAGAGAGATATTGCTAGACTCTGCTAAGCGTGTTATGCCAATTAAAACATGTTGAATTGTCAAGAAATACAGAATCCTGCAATAATTACAAACTACTATGTAATCAAGTATCCAGGAAGTTAGTTACTATGTCGAGAGCAACTAGAACGACTAGCACGGCTGCTCTCCAAGTCCTGGTAGGAGTTCTGCCCCTGGATCTCGAAGCTATCCGCTGTGGTCTGCTCTACCATCTTGCCAGAAACATATCGGCTACAATGTATGACCTCACCACTGACATCACTAATGACCGCAACTATGAGAAGAGAAGAATCACCGACCACCTCGTCCAGATTTGCCAGAGGAGATGGAGCAACACAGAAAAAGGAGCAGTGACCAGAAGATTCCTCCCCACTGTCACCAAGCTGTACCCTAGGGCGCCAGCATGGTTTCACCCTCGTCGAAATACCGCCTTCCTCCTTACAGGACAAGGCCCGTTTAAAGCTAAACTTCACCAACTTGGCATCATTGATAATGCAGACTGTCCCTGTGGCAACCCGAAGTCCTGGAGACACTTGATGTTTGAGTGCGATTTGTATGATGACCTACGACTACGCCTAATAACGGCAATCCAATATATCCCATACAACCAAGAACCCAGACTATTAGACACTCAAGAGGACTACAAGGCACTCAGTCAATATGCCCAGGATCTATTTTCTAGAAGGAAAACAATGATAGAAATATACCAAGGGCAACCCGACTAGAAAGAATGCAGGAGGTCAAACAAGTAAAAAAAAAAACAAAAAAAAACTCAGTATACCACAGAAAGACAAGACTTTAGGATGATTTGGATGGCCAACTGTCGACCCAAAACTGCACTCCCTTGTGCCGTTTTTTTTTTTTTCCTCGGGAAGGGGGGAGGGGGTATTTGCTCTTCTCCTCTCCTTGCCTCCCCATATTTTCACTGTCGTGGGGCATGGGCATTCCCCACCGAAAATGGGGAACTACCTTCCTATCTGACCCCCCTCGTCTTCCTATTTCATCCCCCCCGTCTACACCCTCCCTCCCATTACTTTCTCTTGTACAGCGACTGCCCCACATGCCCAAATTTAAATCACATCAAATTTTAAAACCCCACGCAGCGCTTTCTAAATGCAATTTTACTTAAATCAACAGCGATCCTGCCAGAGTATAATTAGTCTCTTGGTACACCCGGCCGGCGTCCCCGTCGCTAGGTATGGTAACGCCGGGTCCCACTGGGGGCCCGACGGCCAACAGGCCGGATGAACCACGGGCACAACAAACTACATACCACATGACCCATACATTATTTTTAAACCTCTGGCATAGACAGGGTACTCTCACTCGATACATAGAACATACGCGGAGATGGGAGAACTCCCCGGAGCCGTCAAACCCTCAACATACCTCTCACCCTTTGTGCCCTTAAAAGATTACGTCTGCTCTACAACGTGATAAACCTTTTGCCCTGGCAGATGCCCCGGTCCAATTCCACCTATCCTTTTTGCAATATATATTTCCCGTCTCCCTGACAATCGAGTCTCCGACAAAAACTAGCTCCTGTGGGACTAGTGCATTCCGCCCTGAAGGTTGCAGCTGTGTTGCAAGCTCTAGCATTGGTGTGGGTAGCTGAGAGCTTGATGGTTCCCTAGTTGAAATCCTTCGGGTGCATCTACCCTGTCCTTCAAAATCTCATATAGGCCCACAACAACGCTGAACTGCCGCCTAACTTCCTCACACTGCTTACATCGATCACACACAAAGGCATCCCCCTCCCCCTTGGCAACATCATGTCCCGTCCCAGAAATCTGCAAACATTTCACAATTTCACATTTCTTTCGGCTATGATGCGTTGGAGACACCCCCACTGCAGTTCTCCCTCGAGCCACAGCACTCCCGCTACTCTGTGCACGTTGCTTTGCTGCTCTAGTCTGGGGAATGATTTCCGTTTAAATACGATTTAATTAATTAACAATGAAAATTAATAAGGTTAATAAATTTAATTGATTAATTTACTAAACTAAACTAAGCTAATGCAGTAATACATATTCCGCTATATAGTTTTACGTTATACCTTAGCTATCAAATTCGAGATATATGTTATGAAATTACGCTATACGGTAACAATCATAATGCGAAATTAGTTATATCCTTAGCTAAATATAAAAGGTATATCTCCAAAAAAAAGTGATTAAAACCTTCAAAATACTTATTTATTACAAATAAAACCCTACTATTGTTTTAAGCTACGATATTCCAGCCAAAACACAACACAATAGCGGTAAGAGTAACGAGTTGTAACTTACAAAATCACCAGCTAAATTTAAAAAAATACGCTAACGAACGCTACTAAGCCTATTTAATCTACTTGTAAAACACAAATTAATACTTCAACTAATCAAAAAATACAACAGATATATGCCCAAAAGGCGATTAAATCCTTCAAAATACTTTTTACAATTTAAACCTTACTATTCTTCCAAGCTACTGGTTACCCTACAATATATCCCCCAAAAAAACACACAGCTATGATAGCGGTAAGAGTAGCGAGTTGTAACTTACAAATTCATTAGCTAAATTTAAAAAATAAGCGCCACTAAGCCCACACTGTGACTAAGCCTATTTAATATATTTGTAAAACACAAAATAATACGTTAACTAATCAAAAAATTTCAATGAAAACTTATCGGCTTGCAGCAGCTACAGAACTCTATGTCTTCACCAAGCGACACCTGGCGGCCAACTCTCCTTCTGTAACCTATTTTGCAACCATTCTTCCTCAGTTTGAATTTGTGCCCCCTCATATGTGTAGTCAGAGCAAGAGGAAGAGTTCCATCAGGATTGAGCTTGCTCAATCCATTCAAAGCCTTAAACACTTCAATAGATCACGTCGCAGGTGCCAGGACGGTACTTAGACTTCTCGGGGCCCAAGGCGCTAAAGATACCAGAGTCAAAAAAAAAAAAAAAAAACTTGCATATATAACTATAGTTAAAAAAAACAATTATTTTTACCGATCTGATTTGTTTTCGAATTTGATCCAGTGGCGTAACAATGCCAATGCAGCAAACGTGGTACATTGGGGCCCACGACCGAAAAGGAGGCCCACTGCCCTCTTGCCCGAAACAGAAAAAATTTAATTGAGTAAAAATTTAAGTTTTTTGGTTATGTTTGTGATAAAAATTAGTTGTTGCTACCAGGGTAATTTTTAAGGATTTTTTATTTTTACCAAAACAAATATTTTCAGGGCCCCCACACTAAACTTTGCATTGGGGCCACTTTTTCTAGTTAAGACACTGATTTGATTCTTTCTTTCGTTTAGATGCTCCAGATTCATATTTTCGCTGCATTATTAACTGCTAAATTAAACTAAATTTCACAGTTTTCGGATCTCAGATTATATCAATTCTCGAATCTATGGGTGATCCTATTAAAATAGTTTCCGTAGAATGAATAAAATTTCCATATAAAGAACGGATTTCGAGAGACCTGGGTACGCATTGTTCCCACCTTTGGCCTTTAGGCAATAGAGCTGCTGCTGTATAATGTACGAATTAAGAACTAAAGGGACATCCTGCAATTTTAGTGGTGTCCGTAACACATTTACCACTGACTCCCACATACCGTACCGAGAAGTCGCTCTGGTCAACTGCTTTCTTGTGTTCAGAGCCAGTGGAAATTAAGGCATATTCGTGACCCGCATAATACCCCATGGCCAACCTGTATTCTACTGTTACACCTTATTGGAGAATTAGGAGAGAGTGGTTTTCCTTTATTCTGGAAATTAAACTGTTCTTTCACAGAAAAGAATCATCCACACTTTCAGCAAATTTCACCTGGCTCTGTTTACATGGTAGGTACAAGTGGTGTGTGGTTTAGATTAGGCCGTTAAAAAAATAAATCGCTTTAAAAATTTAAGAAAACAGAGGCCATGTGAGGCCTTTCCCTTTATTATGGTGAGGCCCGAGGATAGCGCTTCATATGCCTGTTCATAAGTACGGACCTGGCAGATGCCTAATCTCCAGACACTGCAATTTGCAGAACTGAAGCCTTTCTTGTTAAGAGCACCTCTTTATCCCCCCTCACCAATCATGTTGCGCTTCTCAGTACTCGTTCTACCCTTTCTACTCAAATTTGCTGTGTGTGTTTACATACATACACAGACATACGTGAGTTTGTATTTCATTATATGAAATCGAAAAATTTTACTACTTTATTCAGGGAAGTGGCGAAGACTCCTGCTATTACCACAGAAAATAGAAATTAACATTAACTAAGTAAAAAACAAAACAAAACATAAAAAATTTATTTAATTCTTACTTGCTGAACATACGACATATTTCTTACACCCATCGGAAATGTGAATTCAACACACAGTTCTCTTTGATCCAACTCGCAAGCTCCGAATAGCAAGTTTAAATTCCCATCACAGAGACGGACAAACAAAATTTAAAAATAAAAACGTTCAAAAGTATAAAACCTTTTAGTTTAAAGTTAAATTTAAAAAAATTCTGAATTACTGGAAATACGTCGTAAAGCACAGAGACGGGCAAATAGAGAAATAGTGTGGACAATATCGCATGTTCCTTCAGAATAATAGGTGGAAATCGCAGATTTAGTCTCAGGTTGGAGCCAAAGCATTCCGACTGTATGATAGTGCAAAGCCAAAATTTGGATTACCGTAATCTTTACCTGTTTGACAGCCTTGTTGCCTAAAACTAATATTAAAACATAAAAAAATTAAGAATCCTATAAAACATTAAGATACAAGAATTTTGTACTTCCCTGAAGCGGGATTACAAAATCCTGTGATCATGACCCTGTCTAAAAACCCCACTTTTCGACCAGAGTCATGATCACAGGAAAGTGAAACCGAGGATATTGCTTGGGGAATTTTATAGCATGAGGATTGATTACGATCCTAGCGCATGCCCGTGAAGGACCATGAATCTGAGATGGGGTAGGGGCCACGTACATTGACTGAATTTTGAAGTAATTTAATTTCAAGTGTTTCCGAAATTAATAATTTGGTGTAATCATGTTGAATGCTGAGAATTTTTGCTTCATTGAATAGAAAGGTGTGGCCTTCACTGATCGCATAGAATGCGAGTTCCGAAGCCGAGGAGCGGGATGAGAGGACAGATGTTGAATGTTGTCTCATTCTCGTATTGAGTGTATACCGAGTGGATCGCTGGTATGAGCAGTTGCAATCCTTGCAAGATACACTGGTGTGCAAAACTTAAGGACTAACTCTATTTTTAAAGGTTACAACCACAAAATCAAACAAAACAGCCTGTGCCGATTTACATAACTGTGACCTTTCAGTAGGAAGCTGGTGCACTTGCAAAAATTAGAATCGTGACTAGAGGACTCACATAAACAGATAAAAGCAGCAGTTCTGAAGTTATGTGCAAATTACCGAATGGTGAGCACCATTGTTTCAGACGTTCGACTGGTTTTATACAGTGCTACAGACAATGAAATGGCCAGTAGACAACATCTGGATGACTTTATCCGGGGTTGAATAATTGGGAAACTCGATGAAGGTCGAAGTGCGAGGAGTGGGGCTGCAGAGCTCGGTATCGCCCATAGCATCGTCTCACGTGCGTGGTCGGCCTTCAGAACGACAGGTACAGCTGTTCGAAGGACCAGTGGTGGTCGTTCACGCAAAACAACGCCCAATGATGACCGCTATATACTCCTACAGGCCAAGAGGGGACCGACACCAGACAGCGGGATCCATTGCAAACCAGCTGCACAGGACGTAGGATATCGCGGTTTACTGTGGCCAGGCGACTCCACAAAGGTGGACTGTTTGTCCGACGGCCAGTACGCTGTGTCCCTTTAACACATGCCCATCGAAGACACCGTTTACAGTAATGCATCGAACACAAGGACTGGACAGCAGCGCAATGGAGTAAGGTATTCTTTACTGATGAGAGTAGATTCAGTCTCAGCTGCGATTCTGGACGTCAGCTAATTTGGCGAGAGGTTGGCCACACGGTATCACGCCACAAACGTCACTGAAATGAATAAAAGGGATTGTTCACTCTTGCAGTTTGCATATTTTGCAGGATGATTTGTATTCAGGCAATCCTTATAGATGTGACAAGGTCAGTGCAATGTTCACAGGAGCGTTGCTCTTGGTACATCTGGCTGATGTGTGGCCAAAGCCTAGAAAATTAATACAATTCAGAACTAGGAAGAAATTTCTCAACCAGTGTGAAGCCCAGCTGATGCAAATTCTGTTCTGAGCGCCAAGGATGTCTCTAACTTGGAGTCGGGAGTCTCCACGACCCAGTTGAGATTTTCCTTGAGTATAGTCATACACTGGTATGCAAAACCTAACGACCAACACTATTTCTAAAGGTTACAACCACAAAATCTTTACTTAAGGTACTCTTTACTGATCAGAATAGATTCAGTCTCAGCAGCGATTCTGGACGTCAGCTAATCTGGCGAGAGGTTGGCACACGGTATCACCCCGCAAACATCACTGAAAAGGATCGATATGGCGGTCGAGGTATTCTCGTCTGGGGAGGCGTTATCTTGGATGGACGTACACAACTCCAGATACTGGAAGGCGGTACTGTAACCGGTGCACGCTACTGTACTGAGGTAATCCTTCCACGTGTGCGTCTGCTCCGAGGTGCCATTGGCCCCGAGTTCGTGTTTATGGATGATAACGCCACACCCCATCGCACTGCAGCTGTAGATATGCTTTTGGAAAGTGAGGACATTGTTCGTATGGATTGGTCTGCCCGTTCCACCAATCTAAGTCCCGTCGAACACATATGGGACGCTCTGGGGAGACGCCTAGCGGCACATCCACACCCGCCAGAAAATGTTCACCAGCTGAAGATGGTACTGACAGAGGAATGGGCGATGTTACCGCAAGAACTTATCAACAACATTGTTCTAATTATGGACAGGCGGTGCAGAGCCTGCGTCGACATTAGGGGATGGCCATATTTGCTACAAGGAGCACCTCTTCCCTTTGTTCCATCTTCGGCAGTGATGCATCTGTATCATGGCAGCCAGTGCTATGTTGCCATTTTTGAATAAAGTCCCTCTGTACCGTTTTGTTTCCGTTGTTGTGTTGGTGTTGTTTCCTTCATGAGTTCTGTACCTCAATGGCGTATACAGGTATCATCTTAAGGGGGCATGGCGACCAGGTCCAGGTAATATCGAAAGGGGAACATGGCTTTTGAGTTTTTTTTTTAGAACGCCTCCTGCGTTCTGTTTATTTAATTTCAAATTTTTGATAAAGGGAGGCGTATGCCTCTCTGCCCACCCCTGAATAAGCCCCTGCTGTACCTCACGCGGTTCCTTTGGTATGCTTTTCCCATATCCAGGCCACTCCTATGAGAAGCTACAGGTGAAAACCTGATTGGTCCTTAAGTTTTGCACACCAGTGTAGATTGTAGACTAAGTCATTTAATTGGAATGTGGAAGAGGATTGGACTTCGTGTTTTTCTTAGGGCAGCATGTAGTTTTGTTGTGGGTTTGGCTATGATTTTAAATTGTGTGTCTTTGAAAATACTATTTAGTCGTTTGAACCATTGTTCAATATACGGTTAAGCAATAAAATATATTTGTTTTATGTTATTATTGTTGATAACAGGAGAGGCATTGTGTAATCTGTTTTTTGCTTGTATCCTTAATTCGTTTATAATAGGTAGGGGGTAACCTCTATTTTGAAATCTGTTTTTTAGCGTTTGTATTTCTGTATTTAGGGCTGATTCAGGTGTTGAGTATTTGTAGGTATTAAGAAATTGATTAAGGATGATGGATCTTTTATAGGTGAAGGTGTGGCAGCTGTTGTATGAAGATGCATTCCGGTGTTGGTGGCCTTTCTGTATTTGTTCATAACCCGTGTGAGGGTGAAATTTAGAAAACGTAATGAATTTGTTTAGGTATTTTCGGGTTCTAGTGTGAAGCTTAATCTTTCATGGATATTATTTAAGTTTTGTAGCATGTCCTGTATGTTCCCCGCATCTGTGATGCAGAGTATATCGTCCAGATATCTACCTTAGTAGGTGATCCGCGGAAGAAAAGGAGTTAAATGGAGGAGGGCGCTCTGGTCGCAGAAGAGAACAGTCGTTGGATTTTTGGCTGCTGTAAAGGGATAAGTATTTTGATAGTTTTACCGTATTATTCGTTAATTAACATACTACATTGTGTTTTACAAAGATATTAAATAGGTTTAGTAGCGTTCGTTAGCTTCTTATTTTGAATTTAATTTTAGTGATTTTTGGAAGTTAGGACTCCCATTGTTAGCGCCAATATCGTTGAATTAACCGCCATATTGTAATCGATAAGAAATAGCGCCACCTGTATATCTCGAACTGATAGCGTAATGTATAACGTAATACGTAGCACTATATTAGGAATCTGCTCAACTCCAATATACGGTGCGCCCTTGTAATTGGTTGTCAGAACGGGAGAAAGCAGTGATTTACAGGTTTTGACTCCGCCCAGTGACTGCATCCCGTCTTCGTTTCAGGCAGACGTTACGTGACACGACGTCACTGGAGCGCTAAATGCGAAATTCGTTGCGTGTACTGTACTTTCATTTGAATGTTGGTTTACCCGACGGGTCTAGCCAGTTGGGTAAAGTGCCTGCCTGGCAACCCCAAGGTCGCGGGTTCGTATCTCGCCTCGGGCTTAGATCAGAGTACAATGCAAAAATTTTGGGAGGTGCATTATGGCCACAGAAGGCGATGCGCCCACAACTAACAAAAAAAAAAGAAAAAATAATGCTGGTGTTAATGTTACTTGCCACTTGTTCCTGAGTTTGTGTAGTTATCCTGTTCCATCCTGCAGGTTAGCTGGGTTTTTTTGGTGTGTGTTGCCGTCACATTTTTTTTTTTTAAATTTATTTATTTCTTCGGTTCTTTTTGTGTTTTTTTTTTTTTTTTTTTTTTTTGGCTTTGTTCAGTCCCAGTGGAGCGAGTGAATGCGAGAATTTGCATATTAACCTAATATTGTGTCGGTTGCGTTCTTTTAAAAAAAATAAAAATTCCGTTGCCATTTTGTGCTTATGCAAAGAGCAATTTTATTGTTCGTTGCACGTGTTAATTGACTTTTGTTTCTGTTTAGCGGAAAAAGGGTATGTTTTTATGCGACTTCGGCAGGGATTCAAGCTAAAATTGGTCGTTGGACAAAAAAAAAAAAAAAATTATAACAGGCGTCATGGCGCCTCCGTGGGCAGGAGCAGCAGTGCGAAGCACACACTTCTTGATTACACCGGGGTTCGAGCCAGTGACCATCAAATACGGAGGATGCGGAAAGGTCAGGGAATGACCATCGCATATCCCCGGAGCAATATGGCCTTAGTTGCTAATGCTCCTAAAAACCAAATAACAACAACAACAGGCGTCATGTTTTTAATCGACTTTCATTTGTGTTTAGAAAAATGGTTATGTTTTTAAGTTATTTTTACGCGACTTCGGGAGGGATTCAAGCAAAAACCAGTCTGATGAAAAAAAAAATTATAACGTGAGTCATATTTTTCATCGACTTTCATTTGTATTTAGTGAAAAATGGTTAGGTATTTAGGTTACCTTTTTACGCGACTTATGGTTATTTAGTGATCTCATTAGTTTGTTTCGTTTTGAAAAAAAAATTACTGTATTATTTTTATGTATAATTATTTTAGTTGCTGTAAAAAAAAAATGCCGTATTGCCGATAATTTCGTTGTTTTTCAGCTCTGCCATACTGTTATGTCGCGTGACATTCGCCACGTGCAGTCGTTGAGAAGAAGAGGGAAAACGCATTGAGTTGGCGGAGTTACTAACTTTTCACTGCTTTCTCCCTCTTCTCGACGTGATTTTCAAAGGGATGTTCTGGAGTATTATATATATAATCTTGTATTCATAAATACATTTATATTATATTTATATTCATAAAGATATTCTTGACTTTATTAGCAACACATTCATGAATTCATCGTGCTTTGAACAATTATTTACAATATTTTTGTATATTGGGCATTATTATGCTGCACTTATTAATGCTCAATTTGCCTGCCAAGGTCAGGCGCTTAAGGATCTGTCTTCAGCACCTCTGATCCTTCGCAAACCTACAGAAGTCGCCGTCAATTGAATGGATTGTGGAGAGCATCTCCCTGGGGAAAAAGCGGTCACTAAGTGCTAGTCTTATTGTGGGCTGTGAGCGTGGGAGCTGACTTTAGTCCGGGTAGAGGGATTCTCCAGCCGTACAGTTCCCAGATGCTTGGCTCCGAGACTATTCCGGTTGTCGTTTTGGCAGTGAGAACAAGGCGTTTTTTCCAATACAAGATCTGGAAGTTGGAAAAAATTAAGTGAGATCGCCATCGCAGTTGTCTTTTGCTGTGGTGGACGACGATGTTTATGCGTGATCCAACGAAGGAGCCAGTATTCGGCGGAGTATACGCGTTATATGTTGATAGGGGCTGCGAACCCTCAAATTTCCGAGGCAAGTAATACGACGGAGTATACTGAGGTGTATATGTACCGACGAGTCACATCCAGATCCCTAACATGGAGCAGTTGTTTTGTGGTCCAGTGCATTTGACAGAATTATGCTATGAGCTTGTGAATGTGGGGGATTGAAGCTCAGTTTATAGTCGAAGACGACTCCCAAGTCCGTATGCATCTTGACCATTGGGAGGGGAACGCCGTCTAGAGAAGCTTGGAAATTTAGTGGGTCGGCGCTTCAGAGAAAAGACAATTTGGGCTGATTTGGCAGGGTTAATCAGGAGGCCAAATTGATGGAGATAGGATCCTAAGTTGTGTAACTTTTCACTGATCTTTTTATTGATGTTTGAGAGAAGTTCGCTGGGGTTAATCTGAGTATATATCTTAATATCATCGGCATAGCAGAGTATGTCTTCTCTCTGTTGTACAAACGGAATAATAACTGCATTGAATAATGCTCTGGATAGGAACTCCGCCGTGGGGAACTCCAGCAGTGATCTTTCTCCAGATTGTGTGTTGATACGCTTTAAGAAGAATGATTCTGTCAGAGAGCAGGGTTGTGATAAACCACAACATGTCACCTTTTATGTAGAAGTACTTTTCTAGGAAGTGAACAAGCGAGGGGATACTGATAGAATCGAAGGCAGCTTCCAGGTCTATGTACGTGACAGCAAGCTCTGCTTTAGCTTCTAGTGCACTGAGAATGGTGTTGGTTATTAATGTTAAATTGGTGACTTTGGACCTTCCTGTAATGGCATAGTGAATCTGTGGGGGTTTGTGAGGCATTATTTGATTGGTGATGGTTGAAAGTAATATCTTCTTCATGAGCTTCAAGAGGCTGGAAGAATGAGAGATTGGCCTGAATTGTTTAATGAGAGTTGCAGATTGGCATTTAGGGTGTTACCTCACAGCATATCTGTTCCAGAGAGGGGGAAAAGTAGTGCTGCGTGAAGACACGGTTAAAAATTGATCGTAGAGTATAATTTAATCATGAATTGTGGCAAAAAATCGGGACCTGCAGTTGCAGTGGGTGGCAATCCATTTATAGCAGTTAAAAGCTGCTTCCTGTTGATGCAAACGGTGGCGAGCATATCAGTAGGAACGTTGTTGATGGGCAAGTTTCCTAGGTACATTGGTGCCACAGTGTTTGAGAACCGTGAAATGTGGTCCATCGACAATTCAGGGTCCAGTGTTTTAGGAGTTCCTGTGTGCTGAGAGTCATAAAACGATTTGCCTTTTCATTTGGCTATTTATGAGAGTAAATTAAAGGCTTGGAGAAATCTAGTTACTAGTGTGGGCAATACAGATCCTTGGGGATTAATTTATAAACTGAGTATGAATAAAGTAAGACCTGGAGAGATAATGAATACAGTAATCGTCAATGGTGTGGAAACAACTGATTGGATTACAACAGTGCAGGCAATAACATCGGAGTTGTTTCCTCATGAGGAAGAAGGCGGGGGGAAGACAACAGAGCAAGAACGTATCAGGAACTCTAATGTAACATACCTTGGGTCTGTTGATATTAGTTTATTTACTTTAGAGGAATTGAGAGCCGTTTCTAAGGAAATTAACATTTCCCAAGCTCCGGGGATCGATTTAATAGAGAATATCGCTGTTCTTAAAGTGATTGAGCTTTATCCTAACATCTTGTTAAACTTATATAATAAATGCTTACTTCAAGGTACCTTTCCTGGGATCTGGAAAGTTTGTTTGATCAAGCTGTTAGTTAAGCCGGGTAAAAAACCAAATGACCCAAGAGGGTATAGACCAATCTCGTTATTGGCTAATCTTGGCAAAGTTTTTGAAAGATTGTTATTTTTAAGACTGAACCAAGTCATGAATAAATATGGTTTGAGTAGTATGCCTTATCAGTATGGTTTCAAGAGAGGGCATTCTACGGAGGATGCCATTAATGATTTTAATTAATGATTAAAGCTTTTGACATTGTGTGGCATGAGAGTATTCTGTCTGCATTAAGGGGTATGCAATGTCCAGACTTCTTGTATAGAACGATACAGAGTTATTTGTATGGTAGGAAAATTATATTGAAAGCTAAGCATCTACAGTTTAATAGGAATCTTTCGAGAGGGGTCTGTATTGGGCTCACTTTTTTGGAACTTAGTGCTTAATTTATGGCTAGAACAATCAGTTGAAAATCTGCATAAGATTGCTTAGGCAGATGATTTGGCTTTATGTGTTACTGAAATCCAGGTCTGTGCTTGAAATAAGAGTGGCCCAGGTATTAGAAAGTATAGTGTCATGGGCTGATCTGCATAAACTATTGATATCTACAACTGAAACTGTTATGATGCTTCTTAAGGGGAAACTAAATTATGCACGACCGCCAAAAGCTTTAATTAAGGGGAGGCAGATTCCACTAGTATCTGAAGTGAAATATCTAGGTATAAGAATTGATGATCGATTATCGTTTTTTCCACATTTGAATTACTTACATGAAAAAGTTAAATTTCGTGCAGCAATAATTCGATTAACTAGGTCAGATTGGGGGTTGAAAATGGGAGTTTTAAATTTATACTACAAGGCAGTCTTCTTACCCATAGTTCCGTACGGAGCATCAGCGTGGTACTTCAGAGTTACTATTGTTAAATTTAAACAGAAATTGTTATCGATTCAGCGCTCAATGCGCTCTAGTTTGTGCAGAACAGTCTCAAGGAATGGTATGCAGGTTTTGGCTGGGCATTTGCCTCTAGACTTGTACATTGTATCGGGCCCTTTGTTATTACTTAAAAAAAGGCACAGTTGTTTCTTTTATGAATATTACATCTGATGTCACTATAGAGATAGCTAAAGCTAAGAAAAATGTTCTAACACAGTTGATTGGTATGTAGCAACAGAGATGGGATCTTAGTGCAACTGGGGAGGTGACTAGATTGTTTATTCCAACAGTTAAATTTACTTATGATAGTAACAACATATGGTTTTTTCCTTCTATGGTAGCATCGTTTATTTTAACTGGCCATGGCTCATTAAATTTTAAACTACATTACTTTGGTCTAGTCAGCTCTCCTTTATGCACTTGCGGTCAACCTGAGACTTGGAGTCATTTATTATATGATTGTAGTTTGTATGTTGAACATAGAGAAAGGCTAAAAGTGAAGATTGGTAATTTAGTTAGAGGCTGTGAAAGGCTAAATTTCAAGCGCTGCAAGAGTTCTGTGTAACTGTTTTTCAACGGAAAAGACATTGGAATAATCTAATGCTTGCTAATTAAGATTTGGTTATATACACTTTGATTATCTGTTTTTTTTTAGTTTGTTTATATTGTATGTATATATATGTGTGTGTGTATATATGTGTGTGTATATGTATATATGTGTGTGTGTATACAGGGTGTTTCAGTTAAACGTTTCAGAACTTCTAAGAGGGGTAGGGTACATCCTGACAACTCGAAATCATATAGCAATGTGGGGTCGGAAATGCTTTCCTGAAGCGGTGTTGTACACAGAAGCACCATAAAGAAAAGAGACCGTAAGTGAGAAATCGTTTTAATAATACATGAAAAGAAGCAAAAGGTACATGGATTAAAGTAAGTGTTCGAAGTTTCTTCCACAGGCTACAATGCACGCCTCACATCTCCGACGCATGGACATCCGAACATTCTGGAATACTCCAGGCGAATTTCGAATTTCTTGAACAAGAACGCCAAGTTAGTAGGATGGATGATTACACGAACGCAGAGTTAGCCGATATGCATTTGGCGTACGGGGCTGCAAATTGTAGTGGGCCAGCCGCACAGCGTTTGTACGCGGAACGATATCCGACGAGGCGTATTCCCAATCATAATTTCTTTGCAAGACTGCACCAGAGGTTAGCTGAGAGAGGTTCATTTGAAAGAGCTGACAGGGACAGGGTAAGAACAGCACGGACTCCAGCCGTCGAACAGAATGTGCTGCAGCATGTACAGGGGAATCCAAGAACGAGTACACGAAGTCTAGCAAACGCAGTCGGGGTTTCCCATTGCAGCGTCTGGAGGATTCTCCGAGAACAAGACATGCATCCGTTTCACGTGCAGCGTGTCCAGACACAGCAACCGGAGGATTATGCACCTCGTATTGCTTTCGCACAGTGGTACCTTGGAAAATGTGCTACAAATCCCCTTTTTCCTGCTGAAGTGTTGTTTTCCGATGAGGCATCCTTCACAAGGGAAGGAATTTTCAACACGCATAACGACCATATCTGGGCGGTCGAGAACCCGCATGCAATACGACGTCGTGCAGCACATATTCGATTTTCGGTCAACGTATGGGCCGGTATTATGGAAGATCACCTCATCGGACCTTACCTGTTACCGTGTCGTCTAACCGGACCTATCTACTTGATCTTTCTGCAGCAAGTATTGCCACAACTTTTGAGAGATGAACAGATTTCTGCATCGACGCAACAGACAATGTGGTTCCAACACGATGGAGCCCCTGTCCATTATAGCGGAGATGTTCGTAACTACCTGGATGTCACATTTGGTCAACAGTGGAACGGACGTGGTGGTCCCGTGCGTTGGCCTGCTCGGTCACCCGACCTATCATGTCTTGATTTTTATTTCTGGGGTCATATGAAATCGCTAGTTTATGACACCCCTGTTGACAATGCTGAGGAGCTGGTTGCAAGAATCGCAGTAGCTGCCGAAGAAATTCGAAATTCGCCTGGAGTATTCCAGAATGTTCGGATGTCCATGCGTCGGAGATTTGAGGCGTGCATTGTAGCCCGTGGAAGAAACTTCGAACACTTACTTTAATCCATGTACCTTTTGCTTCTTTTCATGTATTATTAAAACGATTTCTCACTTACGGTCTCTTTTCTTTATGGTGCTTCTGTGTACAACACTGCTTCAGGAAAGCATTTTCGACCCCACATTGCTATATGATTTCGAGTTGTCAGGATGTACCCTACCCCTCTTAGAAGTTCTGAAACGTTTAACTGAAACACCCTGTGTATACATATGTATATATGTGGTGTATGTATATATATATGTATGTATGTATATAATTTTTATTTATTTATTGATTATTATTATTTTTTTTTTTGCTGGCTCTCAGGTGTGGGCAGCCTGGGAGTGGGATTGCGCATCCACCGCTATAGCACTACTCCGGTGGGTGCGGAATTTTTGTGCATGAGGCACTGTTAAAATAGTAGATCAGGCCCAGTACCAAGTGACTATGGGCGGCTATTAGGAGCAGCTGTGCAGGTGCCAGCTGCTCCCTAGTGGCGAGAGGCCTGCCATACAGGTCTGTTTTGCAGAGTTTCGGCACAAATTCAGTTTATCAGGTGGAGATAGATGGAAGTCTAGTGCCACCTTAGACATTATAATAATAATAATAAAACAATCCACAGTTCAGGGTCCAGTGTTTTAGGAGTTCCTGTGTGCTGATAGTCATAAAACGATTTGCCTTTTCGTAGGGTTGCATTTAAATGCTTTTTAATTGCAAATGATTTCTGGTGGTTGAACACTGCCCGGGCTCTGGAGAAGGCAATATGATCTTGTATAGCGCCTGATTCTTTCCATCTCTTATGTAGATTTTGTTTTTCTTGAGAACTATTGTTCAATGCTGGTGTCCACCAATCTCTCAAACGGGCAGTGATGCAGACAGTCTTTGTAGCACATAACTTGCAATGGTTCGAATCCCTCTGGTCATGAGGTCCACAGCTAGCTCTAGATCACAATTATTGAGAACCTCCCAAGGTATCGAGGATACAGTTTCGAGACATCGTGGTGGATCAATGAATTTGGGTGCTATGATATCTTTTTTCATTTTTGGACCTTGAATATCGAAGTTAGGTGTGGCTAAGTGCAGGAGTATGGCAATGGGTTCCTGATCGGATCGAAATAGATTGAAGACTGTCTTCGAGGTTGCATGGTGCTGAAGAGAATATCAGATCCAAGAAATTAGATCCTCTCGTGGGGTGGCATTTAAATAGGCTGAAACCCAATGAATCCACTGCTAATGAGTTTCCTACTAAGATGGGTGAGAGTAGGTGGAAGATTGAAATCTCCACAAATAATGTGCTTAGCAAAGGCGTGAAGGTGATTTACCAGCCAGCGGATCACATCTTTAATGATGTCACTGTTTGGGCCTGGTGGAACTTATACTGTTGCTACGTCTATCAGGTTGGCATTGAGATTGAGGGGCACCATAGCAGCTTCAAATGCAAGGGATTGGGTTACCACAGAATGTGCCAATGAGAAGATAGTGGTATTATAGAATATTACAACTCCCCCCCACCTCTACGATCCTCAAAGAGGAACACAGCATCTGGTACCCAGCCTGAGGAGCGCACGCAAGTGAGTCCACCCATTCTCAAGCCGCGTTTCGGCAATGCAGAGAATATCAAAGGTTTTAAAGAGAAGCTGTTCGACATTTTACAAATACTTCTTGTATTTTGATAGACAATTCGAATATTACCTTCCATTGTTAATTAAACTGTATTTAAACGGAAATAATGACCCAGACTAGAGCTGCGAAGCAAAGATCACAGACTAGCGAGAGTGCTGTTACTCGGGGGAGAAACGAAGGGGGCGATTCTCCAACGCATCAGTCTCAAAAATGCACAAAACGTGAAATGTTTGTTGAACTTTCTAAAAAGGGACGCGATCTAGCCAAGGAAGATGTCTTTGTATGTGCTAGATGCCTAGAGTGTCAAGAAATTAGGTGCGAACTCAGCGTTCTCATGGGCGTCTATGAGAGCTTAAGGTGTAGAGGAAATGCCCTCGAAGAAATTGAGGGACCCATCAAGCTCTCAACGGCAGAGCTGACTCCTGTGTATCAGGAAACACAGAGGCAATCTCCAAGGCAGAATGCGCTGGTCCCAAAAGAACGAGTTATTGTTGGTGACTATATTGTCAGAGACACGGGGAATATACTGTGCAAGAAGGACAGATGGAACAGGACCAGGGTATGTCTGGCAGGGACAAAAGTTGATGATGTTGCAGAGAAGATATCATCTTTGAAGGGCACAAAAGGTGATATTGTTGTACACTTTGGCACTAATGATTTTTTTTTTTTTTTGTTAGTTGTTGGCGCATCGGCTTCTGTGGCCATAATGCACCTCCCAAGGTTTTTGCATTTTACTCTGATCCAAGCCCGGAGCGGGATTCGAACCTGCGACCTTTGGGTTGCCAGGCAGGCACTTTACCCACCTGGCTAGCTCGGTCGGCTGGCACTAATGATATTAAGAGTACGAGATCTGCAGATTTACTCAACAAGTACATGTCCATGTTGAAAAAAAGTCGCGAGTTAGGGTTGAATGTGGAAGTGTCTTCAATTCTGCCCAGACACGATAGGTGGGAGTATATCATGAGAGCCTTGTCGATAAATTCGGCCCTGGAGAGGTTGTGAAAGGCTCAACGGGTAAATTTTTTTTTTCAGCCTGGTTTGAGCTTGTTGACAGGAGAGACTGCTTCTACAGGAACAGGGTACCCTTAAATATAAACGGTGAAAGAATATTTGCTGATGCTATTGAGGCAGTGTTAGGGTGTAAAGCAGTGCTAACTTTGGGGGATACACAGACTAAAACGTTAAATGGCCGCAGGCAGAGGCAAAAGTGATTCTTGCAATGCTTCTATTAGAATGAGCAGCAGCAGCAGCATGGAAAGCAAGGCAATGGAGATTTCCAGGACTCTTGGGAGTCATAGCGGAATAAATAAATACATGGGTTGTGTTAGGGTACCTAAGAGTAGAAACACGTGTAAGTATACTTGGATATACAACAATGCTAGGAGTATAGTTAATAAATTTAATGAGCTTGAAATGCTAGTTAAGATATCAAAGGCAGATTTTGTAGGGATATCAGAGACGTGGTGTCACACAGTTATAAGCAGTGCAGAATTTGAATTTGGGGAGAACAATGTATACAGAAAGGATAGACAGGAAAGAAGGAGGGGTTATGTTGTTAGTTAAGAAACATAACATCTAAGGAACTGCATTGAATTGATGTTGGTGGACCATTGTCCACCAACATCAATTCAATGCATTGTTGAGTCTGTTTGTCTTATTATATTGGTTGACTGCGGAAGGAAAAATATGAGTAGGTGTGTGTTTTAGGCCTTATGAATTTGATGAATATAATGAGCAATTGTGCAGAGAAATAGCGTGGGACAGTAAATCAGAATGTCTTATAATGGGGGATTTTAACTTTCCAGATATTGACTGGAACTTATGGATTGGTCAGTCGCACACTAGCAAGACTTATTTGGATTTATTGGATGATTGTTTTCTAGAGAAGCATGTTCGAGAGGCAACCAGAGGGAGTAATACTCTTGATCTGATTATCAACAGTGATTCTTCATGCATTAAGAATTTGCAGATAAAGGAACCACTGGGTGATAGTGATCACAATGTATTAATATGGGAATTACTTAAAGATGTAACTACCATTAATGCTAAAGGGAAGGACTTTTGCTGACGTAAAAGTGACTGCAGGAGTCTCAGACAATTTTTAAATTCTGTACAGTAGGATCAACTGATGTTGTTACCAACGTTGAATTCTAAATGGGAGCCTTGAGGATCTTAATCTTGGAGGCTACTAGGCTTTTGATACCACCTAAGAAATACTGTGTAAGATTTAGGCCTAAATGGCTGTCAAATGAATTAATGAGACTTATGGCAGAGAAGAAAAATGCATAGGATGCATATAAATTATAAGGCGACACAGAAGCCTATTGCAGATATAAGCTAGTCTGCAATCAAGTCTCAAAGGAGATTAGGCAGGTGAAGGCAGTATAAATTCTAAAAAGAAGGGGATGAATCAGATTGGTCCAATTGATATCGATGGTTCGACTGCTGATGATCCTGCTCAGATAGCAAACAAACTGAATGCGTATTTTGCATCTACAAACGCACATGAGAAGTTATTTAGGAAGGAAAATGCCAGAAGTTTATCAAATTGTAACAGGGTGCTTAATGATTTTGTAATAACTGAGAGCAAAGTGGAGGAGAAATTGTTGAAGTTAAACAGAAGAAAGGTGCCTGGGGTTGATGGGATCTATCTAGTTATATTAAAGGAGGCAGCAAAGGAACTAAGCAAACCCTCAGCTATAATTATGAGAGCATCCTTGGACTCAGGTGTAGTCCTCACGGACTGGAGATGTGCAAATGTACCCCCAATTCACAAAGAGTGATCAAAGGGTGACACGAGTAATTACAGACCAGTTAGTTTAACTTCTGTTCCGGGTAAAATAATGGAGTCACTGGTTAAAGATGCATTGTGGAATCATCTAGACAAGACTGCAGCAATAATTCAGACACAGCAAGGGTTTGTTAAGGGAAAGTCTTGTCTGACAAATTTTATTGGATACTATGATGTGGTTACAAAGGATCTGGATGCAAAAAAATAATTTTTATATCATATAGTTGGATTTTAGGAAAGCTTTTCATACTGTTGCGCATGGAACACTACTGTACAAACTGGAGCAGATGGTGTTAAGGGTAAGTTGCTACAGTAGATAAAAGGGTGATTGAGTGCGAGAAGACAGAGTGGTAATCAATGGGTGCTGCTCTTCGTGGACTAATGTTATTAGTGGAATCCCAGAGGGCTCGGTGTTGGGCCTACTATTTTGTATATTTATCAATGATATTGATGAAGGTATATCAGGCTTAGTGTCGAAGTTTGCAGATGATACAAAGGGTGGCAGTGTGCTACTGCAACAGGATCTAGAAAATTTGGCTAGATGGGCTTGGCAACTGACGTTTAACATTGACAAATACAGAGTACTGCATATGGTATTAGTAATCCCAGAGGAGCGTACGAACTGTGTTGTACTACACTTAGGGTGGTAGGAAATAAAGACTTGGAAGTAGTTGTGCAATCAGATATGAAGTTTTCCGGGCAATGCAGACAGGCTACAAGAGCAGGTCATGAGTTTTTGTCAATGATATATAAGAATTTTGCCAGCAGAGAAAAGAAAGCGATTATCAACTCTATAAATATATATAACGACTTAATCGTAACAAATAATTAATACATAACTATAGTGGTACACGTGATACGGAAGTTGTATAAAGGGAACACTAGATACCGAAAAAAAAAATATATATATATATATATATATATATATATATATAACATAACTGTTTTGGGATATAACTTAAGGATTTAATTTTTGTTTTAAATTTTATTGAATTAAATTGGAATCATGACTCTGACCAGAGCAGCAAAGCAAAAGGCTCAAGCTAATGGGAGTGCTGTGGTTCAGGGGAGAACTGAGGGGGGCAGTTGCCCTCTGAATCACGGTCTATTAAAATGCACTGTTTGCTTGATGTTTGCGGACAGTCGGGTACGGGACATGATACTGCCAAGGGGGATGTCTTTGTGTGTGCACGATGTAAGGAGTGCAAGGAAATCAGGCGACAACTCAACGTTGTTATGGGCCTTTATGAGACCTTGAAGGACAGGGTGGATGCCCTCGAAGGAAATAAATTGAGGGGCCCATCAAGCTCTCAGCTGCCCACATCAACGCCAGAGCTTGCACTTGGTCATCAGGCAACACAGGGGCAGCCCCCTAGGCAGAATGCGCTGGTCCCACAGGAACTAGTAGTTGTTGGTGACTCTATTGTCAGGGAAACGGGGAACATGCTTTGTAAAAAGGATAGGTGGAATAGGACCAGGGTATGTCTGCCAGGGGCAAAGGTTGATGACGTTGTAGAGCGGATATCATCTTTTAAGGGCACAAAAGGTGATATAGTTGTACACGTTGGCACTAATGATATTAAGAGTAGGAGACCGGCGGAATTACTTAGCAAGTACAGGTCACTGTTGAAAAAAAGCCGTGAATTAGGGTTGAACTTGAAAGTGTCTGCAATTCTGCCCAGACACGATAGGAGGGAGTATATGATGAGAGCCTTGGCGATCAATTCGGCCCTGGAGGGATTGTGCAAGGCTCAAGGGGTAGAATTTTTTTCAGCCTGGACTGTACTTGTTAACAGGAGAGATTGCTTCTACAGGGATGGGATACACTTAAATAGAAAGGGTGCAAGAATTTTTGCTGATGCTGTCGAGGCAGTGTTAGGTGGGTCGGAAAACTGCTAGTTGGGGGGGATACAAGGACTAATAGATTAACAGTAGCCACTGGCAGAGGTGGAAGTGATTCTTGCACTGCTTCTATTCAAATGAGCAGAAGTCTGAAAAACAAGATGCAGGATATTTCAGAGACTGCTGGTAGTCATTGCGTTACAAGTAAACACATGGGTTGTGTTAGGGTAGCTAAGAATAGAAACAGGTGCATATATACCTGCGTGTACACCAATGCTAGGAGTTTGGTAAATAAATTTGATGAATTTGAGGTATTGCTCAAAACATCAAAGGCAGATATTGTTGGGATATCAGAGACGTGGTGTCACACAGATATAAGTAATGCGGAACTGGAATTTGGGGAATACAATGTATATAGAAAGGATAGACAGGACAGGAGGGGAGGAGGGGTTATGCTTTAATTAAGAAACACATAAAGTCAAAGGAAGTGAAGCCAGTTGACATCGATGGACAGGGCAGTGTCGAGTCAGTTTGGTGTGACATAAGCATAGGGAAATCAAAATTGAGAGTAGGAGTGTGCTATAGGCCTAATGACTCTGATGAGTATAATAATATATTGTACAGGGAAATAGAGTGGGCCAGTAAATCAGAGAGTCTTATAATGGGGGATTTTAATTTCCCAGATATTGACTGGAATTTGTGGGTTGGTCACTCGCACACTAGCAAGGCTTTTGTGGATTTATTGGATGATTGTTTTCTACATCAGCATGTTCGTGAGGCAACAAGAGGGAGCAATACTCCTGATCTGATTATCAGTAGTGATTCTTCATGCATTAAGAACCTGCAGATAAATGAACCACTAGGTGGCAGTGATCACAGTGTGTTGAAGTGGGATTTACTCAAGGAGGTAACTACCATCAGAGGTAAAGGGAAGGGTTTTTGTTTTCGTAAAGGCGACTATGATGGTCTGAGACAGTATTTAAATTCTATACAGTGGGACCAACTGATGATGTTACCAACAGCAAACTCAAAATGGGAAGCATTCAAGGAACTAATCTTGGTGGCTACCAGGCTTTACATACCAACTGAGAAATATTGTTCAAGGTTTAGGCCTAAATGTTTGTCAGATGGACTAATGAGACATGTGGCAGAGAAGAAAAATGCATGGGATACATACAAATTAATGGGTGACATGGAAGCCTATGATAGATATAAGTTGGTCTGTAACCAAGTCACAAAGGAGATTAGGCAGCCAAAGGCAGACTACGAAAAATCCTTGGCAAAGGATGCAAAGAAAAACAGAAAGGAGTTCTTTACATACTTGAACTCGAGAAGGAAAGGGATGAATCAGATTGGTCCACTGGATATTGATGGTTCAACAGTTGAGGATCCTGCTCAGATGGCTAACAATCTAAACGAGTATTTTGCATCTACATTCACGCATGAGGAGTTATTCAGGAAGGAGAATGATGTAGGTAAGGTAAACATTGGCAGTGAGCTGGATGATTTTGTAATAACTGAGAGGAAAGTGGAGGAGAGATTGTTGAGGATAAACATAAAAAAGGCACCTGGGGTGGATGGGATCTATCCAGTTATATTAAAGGAGGCAGCAAAGGAAGTATGCAAACCCCTAGCCATAATTATGAGAGCTTCTTTGGACTCAGGGGAGGTATCCATAGACTGGAGATGTGCAAATGTAACCCCAATTCACAAAGGAGGATCAAAGGCTGACACAAGTAATTATAGACCTGTTAGTTTAACTTCTGTTCCAGGTAAATTAATGGAGGCACTGGTTAAAGAAGCACTGCAGGATCATCTAGACAAGAATTCAGTTATAGCTCAGACGCAGCATGGTTTTGGTAAGGGCACGTCTTGCCTGACCAATTTGATTGGATACTATGATGTAGTCACAAAAGAACTGGATGCAGGGAATAACTTTGATATTGTATATTTGGATCTTAGAAAGGCTTTTGATACTGTTGCACATGGAAGACTGCTGCACAAATTGGAGCAGTGTGGCATTGGAGGCAAATTGCTGCTATGGATAAGGGGATGGTTGAGTGGCAGAAGACAGAGAGTGGTAATCAATGGACACTGCTCAACGTGGACTAATGTTATTAGTGGAGTTCCTCAAGGTTCAGTGTTGGGTCCATTGTTGTTTTCGGTGTTTATGAATGATATTGATGATGGGATATCAAGTTTAATGTCTAAGTTTGCAGATGATACAAAGGTTGGCAGGGTCGTTAAGGACACTACTGACGCTATGCTGCTGCAACAGGATCTGGAAAGGTTGAACAGATGGGCTGAGAGGTGGCAAATGAAGTTTAACATTGACAAATGTAAAGTACTACATATGGGTAACAGTAACCCCAGAGCAATGTATCAACTCTGCGGTACTACACTGACAGTGGTGGAGAATGAAAAGGACCTGGGGGTAATTGTGCAGGCAGATATGAAGTTCTCTGAGCAGTGCAGACGAGCTGCAAGAGTAGCTCATGGTGTCTTGTCAATGATATACAGGAATTTTTCTAGCAGGGATAAGGAGGTGATTATTCCCTTGTATAAGGCAATGGTTAGGCCACACCTTGAGTACTGTATACAGGTCTGGAGGCCTCATTTCAAGAAGGATGTAGAGCTGCTGGAACGGGTACAGAGAAGGGCAACAAGATTAGTAAATGGAACAAAGGGTTGCTCTTACGAAGAAAGGCTTAAGTTTTGCAAATTACAGAGTCTGGAGACTAGGCACCGGCGAGGTGATCTGATAGAGGTGTATGAGGCTTTGAATGGTTTGAGCATGCTCAATGCCAATGGGATTCTTCATCTTCTCAGAATAATCACCTCAGAGGGCATAAATTCAAATTGATGAAGGACGGATGTCGGATAGATGTGCGGAAATTTGCCTTTGGCCAGTGGGTGGTTGGTTGGTGGAACCGACTTCCATCACTTGTTGTTGAAGTTGATACCCTAAACAAATTTAAAGCTCAACTGGACAAGTATTTCGAACGAACGGAGGGGTGAAATGGGAGAGGGTTTTTTTTTTTTTTTTTTTTGGCTGATGCTGAATAAGCTTGCTTTCTTGCATCATATGCCTCTACTAATGCTAATGCTAATGCTAATGCTATCCCTTTGCATAAGGCAATGGTCAGGTCATGCCTTGAGTACTGTATTCAGGTCTGGAGGCCTCAATTTAGGAAGGATGTACAGTTGCTTGAGTGTGTACAGAGAAGGGCAACAAATTGGCGAGGGGGATGAAAGGATCCTCTTACCAAGAGAGGCTTAAGTTCTGCAAATTGCAGCGGATGGAGACTAGCCACTAGGGAGGTGATCTCATTGAGGAGTGTAAGTCCTCGAATGGTTTGAGCACGCAGAATTCTGATGGGATTCTGTCACTTGCTTATATTACGAACCTAAGGGGGCATAAATTCAAATTGAGGAAAGCCAGTTGTAGAAAAGATATGCAGAAATTTGTCTTAACCAGCGGGTGGTTAATTGCTGGAACAAACTTCCATCTGTCGATGTGGAAGTTGATAGCGTAAGTGAATGCCACGAGAAACTGAACAATTTTTTTTGATTTTTTTTTTTTTTTTTTTGGCTGATGATACATAAGCTCATAGGCTTGCTTTCTTGCATCACATACCATTATTACTATAATAATAATTTACAGAGAATAAATACAGTACACGGAACAATATTGGCTTATTTGCTGATGCTCCCAAAACCCAATAACAACATATTGTTTAATTCACTTAAATGTTATTGGTTTTTTCTAATTTATAAAATGATTTAATTCATGAAGTCGCCGTTAATTAATGACTTTTTGTTTGAAGAAAGGAAAAAGATAAAATATTACGTACGTACGCACGCTGAATCGATTTTCTCAGTCCATCCATTCTTCACATTGGCCACAACGTACTAAGATATATCGTAGGACTCGGTGACATTGGCTAGTTTGGAACCGGGAATTTTGAAAGTTACCGATATTACAGAACGAACGCAGGGTAGTAAAGGAACAGGAATTGAAGTAGTTTTAGCTTGAAGGAGAAAAACTTCCTAAGTTTTAAGCGCTTGAAAGAATCGTATTGGTATCTTTCCGCAGTGTATTAAAGATTATTTCCAATTGAAGATTTGCAATTTGGCTTAAAAGCGCCGAATCATTTAATGTGAAACTAATGGCGGCATTTTATTACTATACGTCGTTTGTCGAAACATACTGTAGTTCATTGCTTTTGCCTAAATCTGTATTTTAACCGAATTAAAGAGTAAAACAAAAATGTTTTCGCTTCATCCATGGAGGTAAGATGTTTATTTTGAAATGAGGAGAAGATAAGCTAGTTTCTAACATTCTGTTTGCGATAAATTTCAAGAGTAATTATCTATTCGTCTCTAAAAATGACCAGCCTTATTGACTTGTGAGAGTAACTAATTGTAAAAGAAAACGATTATAGTGAACTGTTTCGTTACAAATGTACATGTTCGAAACATTTGGGTTTCATTGCTTTAAATAATGTCAAAATGGATAAGGTTCTTTTTGCTCTATATTTAGACCCTGAGGTCTAAATTTAGGGCAAAAAAGAGAAATTCGTATTGGCCAAATATGAATGTAAATCTTTACATGGCATGTGGTAGCAGTAGAAGCATGTGATGCAAGAAAGCGCAAGCTTATATAGCATTGGCCAAAAAAATAAATAAAAATCGATTTCACACCTCTCCAAGTTTGTTCAGTTCCTGGAATTTATAAGCTATCAACTTCCATAATGACAGGTAGGAGTTTGTTCCAACAATCAACTACCCACAGGCTAAAGGCAAATTTCTGCATTTTACAACTGTCATTCCTCAATTTGAGTTTATGCTCCCTCAGGTTTGAATTCTTAGCAAGCAGAAGAATCCCATCAGAATTGAGCCTGCTCAGCCCATTCATGGTCTTGTACGCCTCACTCAGATCTCCTTGCATGGTGCCTAGTCTCTAGCTGCTGTAATTTTCAGAACTTAAGCCTTTCTTGTTAAGAGAACCCCTTCATTCCCCTTACCAGTCTTGTTGCCCTACTCTGTACTCACTCAAGCAACTCTATATCCTTCCTAAAATGAGGCCTCCAGGCCTGTACGCAGTACTCAAGGCGTGGCCTTGATCATTGCCTTATACAAAGGGATAATCATCTTTTCCCTACTAGTAAAATTCCTGTATATCATTGACAATATCCCATGACATACTCTGGCAGTCTGTCTGTGCTGCTCACAAAATTTCATATCTGACTGCACAATTACAATGAAGTCTTTTTCATTTTCTACCACCTGAAGTGTAGTACCACGCAGTTGATGGGTTTCTCTGGGGTTGCTTCTACCCATATGCAGTAGCTTGCATTTGTCAATGTTAAACTTGAGTTGCCACTTCTCAGCCCATGTGCAAGGGTATTAAAAGCTTTCCTGAAATCCAAATATATATCAAAATTATTCTTTGCATCTCTTTCCATTGTAACCACTTCATAGTATCCAATCATATTGGTCAGACAAGACTTCCCCTTAACAAACCCATGCTGTCTGAATTATTAGTGTAGTCTCGTCTAGATGATCCTGCAATGCTTCTTTAACGAGTGACTCTTATTTTCCCCAGAACAGAAGTTTATCTAACAGGTCTGTAATTAATCATATCACCCTTTGATCCATTTGCACATCTTCAGTCAGTGGGGGACCTCTGCTGAGTTGAAGGAAGCTCTTGTAATTATGGCTGAGGGTTTGCTTTCTTTTGCTGTCTCCTTTAATATAACTGGATAGATCCCATCCATCCCAGGTGCCTTTCTTTTGTTTAACTCCAGCAATTTCTCCTCCACTTTGCTCTCAGTTATTACAAAATAATTAAGCTCCCTGTTAGAGTTTAATAAGCTTCTGTCCTCCACTTTCCTAAAGAATTCCTCGTGTGAATGTAGATACAAAATACTCATTCAGTTTGTCAGCTTTCTGAGCAGGATCATCAAAAGTCGAACCATCGATATCAAGTGGACCAAAATGATTCATCCCATTCCTTCTAGAGATTATATAAATAAAGAAGTCCTTGCTGTTTTTCTTAGCATCTTTTGCCAAAGATTTTTCATAATCAGCCTGTGCTTGCCTAACCTCCTTTGTGACTTGATTACAGACTAGCTTATATCTGCCATAGGCTTCTGTGTTGCCTGATAATTTATATGCATCCCATGCATTTTTCTTCTCTGACACGAGTCTCATTCGTTCATCCGACATCCATTTAGGTATTTCTTAATCAATATGAAAAGTCTAGTAGCTTCCATGATTAGAATAATTCCTTGAATGTTTCCCATTTAGAATTTGCTGTTGGTAACATCATTAGTCGATCCCACTGTATAAAATTTAAGAACCGTCTGAGACTACTGTAGTCACCTTTACTAAAGCAAAAACCCTTCCCTTTACCTCTGATGGTAGTTATATTTTTAAGTAAATCCCACCTGATAACACTGTGAATGCTGCCACCTAGTGGTTCTTTTATTTGTAAATTCTTAATGCATGAATAATCACTGCTGATAACCAGATCAAGGATATTACTCTCTCTAGTTGCCTCTCTAACATGCTGCTGCAGAAAACAATCATCCAATAAATCCACAAAAATCTTGCTAGTGTGCGTGTGGCCAACCCACAACTTCCAGTCCATATCTGTGAAGTTAAAATCCCCCATTATAAGACATTCTGATTCACTAGCCCACTCGATTTTTTGTACAATTGTTCATCGTACTTATTCGAGTCATTAGGCCCATAACACACTCCTACTCTCATTTTTGTTTTTGCAGTGTCACACCAAACTGATTCAACATTGCACTGTCCATCGATATCAACTGGATGCACTTCTTTTGATTTTGTTTCTTACCTAACAGCATAATTCCTCGTTGCGAGTAGCACTGATTGACCTGTCTAGCCCACTATATCTTTAGTCTTATAGTGTTTATACTCACCCTTCTGCTGTTTTAGAATCAGAAAACAAGTTCCCTGTTTTAAAACAGCGGTGGGGGGATAAACATCCTAACTAAGACTAACCATAGCAGGTTAGGCATGTCAGTGACAGCTACTTGCAACTATCAATTGGAAGGGATACCAGCTTGTAAAGATTAATGAAAAGAAATGAGTAATTACACTGAACAACAGGTTTTGGGTTATATCTTGTTAACGAGCACAAGCACAAAAGTAAGTTAACTTTATAGATTTTGGGGTGCTAAACATGGAAAACATGCTTAAAATGGCAGATTGGATCATGTTTTTGAAAAAAGCAGTTTTTTCATATTTATACATGGTATTTTTATTTATGTGACAGTAAGATATAGCTATGAATTAGAAAAGGCTTTGGAAGGAATTTACTGTTTGGCAAAAAAGATGGGATGAGAGCGAATTTGGGCTTGTAACAAGACACAAGTGGAATTCTCAACAACTCCTGGAGTTATTTTGTGGTTTAGATCTTCTATGGCAACTTCTTATCTGCTAACAGGGCATGGTTCCCTCTGTTCTAAGTTATTTGAGTGTGGCCTGGAGCCTGATCTGTACTGCACATGTGGGGAATATGAAACATGGATTCATGTACTTCTGAACTGCCCATTGTACTCTCAACTTAGAGCGGATTTAATGTCTGCAGTTCCAAACATTATTGGAAAATAATGTAAATACCTTAGTTGAAGACTATAATAACTTTGCTGCTCTGCAAACCTCAAGATAGTTTTCATATTCAGGACTCAGCTAAGAACTTCAGCTGCTTCTGGGAATTGACTTCACAAATGACCAAAAGACAAAAGGTTTGTGTAAACAGAAGATTTAAGTTAATTGTTATTGTGTTGATTTATGTTAATTAATGTTGCATTGATTTTGGCCAATTGTTATTGACAAGGTATATGTAAATTGTTATTGTAAAGATTGGTTTCTGTGAAACACAGTTTGTGAGAATCATTTAGTAGCTTACTCATTGTGCTTGTCAACAGGTTTGAAAGTTCCAGTGGACAGAGTAGACAGTGTTGTTAATTGTCCATTGTATATTATATATTGTTTTCTTGGTTCTCAGGAATTCAGAGACTGAGCATATTTAAAAAAAGTACTGTATATATCTGTTTAATATAATAATTACTGGGTGTTAGTGAGGATAATTTGTGGAAGTTCTCCACTAGTAATTCATTTGTCCACACTCACTGGTATTGCACTACATCCGGTGGGTGCAGAACTTGTGCATTTGGCACAAATACATAACGTAAACCCAGGCCTAGAGAAGGGCAGAGCTGTTTTATATTGGTTGTGGTAAAATACCTCGCACATGTTTTTAGGCTAGATTTGTTGAGTTTCTACGCCAAAACAGATGAACTAGGTGGAGATGGGCTTTTGCCTTGACTCTAGGATACACGTACGCAGTGCACCAGGAGGTCAAATATATGTCTTATGTATGTGTAATGAAATGTTAATGTACATAAAATTGTATATATATTCTTTTTGTTAATATTGTATATACAAAGGGTACTAGGAAAGTTTTGCAATATGACGCAACAATGAATCACAGGAAGCTGCTTGTTGCTGCATGTTGAGATATGTTCATACGTGCATAGTAGCCGCCGCGGCAAGTCGATGGGCTCAGTTATTCATTAGTAGTGAGAGTGTAAAGTGCTTGCGATGGCATCGTGGTCACGAAATGAGATAAGGACAGTTTTGCGGTATAATTTCGTGCGTGGTTTAACCACAGACCAGTGCTTAGAAGAAATGACTCTTGCACTAGATGATGATTGTCCACATCGTACAACGATATTCAGGTGGTATAGAGAATTCCAAAGGGGAAATTTCATTCTGGAGGATTCGGAGAGGCCGGGAAGGCCACGAACGTCAGTTACGGAGGAAAACGTTACTGCTGTGAGGAAAATGCTTGACGAAAACAGGCGAGTGACCTACCAACAGATAGAGGATACTTTGGGCCTAAATGCACCAGCAATTCGTTCGATTCTGCAAGATCATTTGCACGTGAAGAAACTTTGTTCTCTCTGGGTGCCGCATCAACTGACTGAAGAGCAGATGACACGACGTGTGACTTGGTGCCGGGAGATGTTAAACAAGTTTGATAAGGGACAATCTCGGTATGTGAACAACATCGTGACAGGTGACGAGACTTGGCTGTACTATTACGATCTGCCGACCAAGGCTCAAAACAAAGTTTGGGTCTTTGATGATGACGACACACCCGTAATTGTCAGAAAATCCCGATCTGTAAAGAAGAAAATGATAGCTGTATTTTTCAAATCGAGTGGAATTGTGGAACGTGTCGTTTTGGACACGCAGAAGACAGTCACAGCTAAGTGGTATACTGAACAATGCCTGCCTAAAGTCATTGGATCTATGAAGAACCTGCGGCCAAAGTCAAGAATGGACACCTGGTACCTCCATCACGAAAATGCTCCAGCTCACCGCGCCAAAGCCTGCACCGAATATTTGACCACGACAGGACTGAAACTTCTCGAGCACCCTCCCTACAGTCCAGACCTTGCTCCCTGCGACTTTGCACTGTTCCCGCATGTGAAAGTGAAGCTAAAAGGGAGGCGGTTTTCCAGTGATGAGGACCTTCTACGGGCTTGGGACAACGAGTGTGCTTTACTCCCTAGTGAAACTTGGCAGAACTGGTTTAAAGATTGGTTTCGGAGGATGGAGAGGTGTATCGAATGTAGAGGAAATTACTTTGAAAAAATTAAATAAACAAAGCTGTATTGCAAAACTTTCCTAGTACCCTTTGTATATTTATGTAATAATTGTGTGTAAAAAAAAAATGGAAAAAAAATGGAATGTATCAAACACGAGACTTTTTTTGCCTTTTGCTTGTATTCAGCTTCGGGAGCATCACTTTTCACCACCCAACAATAATCGGCTAATGTGCTGGCACTCCATTTGCTTTTGTATCTCTGTTCCACTGATGCGATGTCCTGATGGAAGCACTCACCATGTTTATCACTGCTGGCACCACAGTTTGGGGGGAAAAAATACAGGTGTGAGTGCAAGAAATGCATCTTCAATGTTATGTTGCACCCCAGTTTTTCATAAGAAGTAATGAGATCCATTTAAGGCTGTGTAATAACACAGCCTTAAGTTGTGGTCGGAGACTATTGTCAGGGAAACGGAAAACATATTGTGCAAAAAGGATAGGTGGAACAGGACCAGGGTGTGTCTGACGGGGAAAATGTTGATGATGTTGTAGAGTAGATATCATCTTTTAAAGGCACAAAAGGTGATATTGTTGTACACGGCACTAATGATATTAAGAGTAGGAGACCAGTGGAATTTCTTAACAAATACAGGTCAATGTTGAAAAAAAAAAGCCGAGTTCGGGTTGAATTTGAAAGTGTCTGCAATTCTGCCCAGACATAATAGGAAGGTGCATTATAGCCACAGCAGCTTATGCGCCATCAAACCCCATAACAACAACATGATAGGAGGGAATATATGATGAGAGCCTTGTTGATCAATTTGGCCCTGGAGAGATTGTGCAAGGCTCAAGGGATAGAATTTTTCTCAGCCTGGTCTGCTTATACAGGGATGGGATACACTTAAATAGAAAGGGTGCAAGACTATTTGATGCTATCGAGGCAGTGTTAGGTTAATGGGAAAACTGCTAGCTTGGTGGGGATACACGGACTAATAGATTAACAGTAGCCGCTGGCAGAGTTGGAAGTAATTCTTGCACTGCTTCAATTGGAATGAGCAGAAGCCTGGAAATCAGGTCCTTGAGGTTGTCACAGACATTCTCAGATATGCCAGACAAGCTGCACTTGCTACCTGGGAGTCTAAAACGCTGATGGAACTGATATTCAGGTGACACTCAAGTTGAGTGGACCCAATTTCGGCGAATTCCGGACGGTCTGTGACAGCCAAATCCTCTGCTTGCACCTTCACGATGGTGGGACTGTTAGTAATCCTGGGTATAACCTCCATGCACAAGTACATGGTGGGTGACCACCCAGGTGTGAACCAACGTAAGCAGGGGTCAAGGTGTGGCGCCTACACCACAAGGAGGAATGCTGCCCCTCTATGTTACCAGGCAGTACTAGGTGGTGGATGACTCTCATCAGCTGGTGCAATACCACCATTTTGCTTATTGGAGGCTTGAAGTGGTGGAACCCATGTTTAGTCTCTAGAGCAAATTCAGGTCAACCATTCCCTATCTCTTCTATCATGCAGTATGATTGATAACTTTTGAGGTTATGATGAACATTGTGGCGAGATCCAATATTCCTTACATTTCGAGGGTACAGCTCTAAAACGGTGTTCGCAGGCCGGCCGCTAGTTAGTACACCAGACCGAACCTATTGGTAACTCTCTAGGAGGCTTCCAGATCAGCTTGCTACCTCTACTCTGCCAGATAGTGACTGGAGGCAGTCAGAGTAGTGTGTATGCGGGGAGCATTGTCGAGGCCACGTTATGTCAAGGAGCTGGGTATATTCTTACCATGTGTACACCATATCCAAAAATTTCATTACTTCATACAGCATGTCCCACCTACTTTTTCTTACTATTGAATACACCATGAATTGTCAAACTAATAGAGCAAGCTTATCTGTGAAAAGATCTAAACCTCCCAAGCACTTCCTAATTCATTTCACAAATATACGTGGTCTCAATTCTCATCTTAACAATGTCCATTTCCACTTGCAGTTTGCCAAACCCCATGTACTTTTTCTGACAGAATCTCAGTTATTGGTTGATTCAACTACTGCTCATCTCAGATTCCCAAATTATTCGCTATATGATTCCTTTCGCCTCAAAGGGATGGTACTTGTGCATATGTCCGTTCCTATATTCCCTGTCAGAGACTTGGCAATTTGGAATCTACTCTCTTTGATCTTCTCTGGCTTAAAATCTCTCTACTTCATTGTGTAAAATTCATCTGTTGTCTCTACCGTTCTCCCAATTCCACTAATCACTTGGAGCTTTTTGACTTCCTCTCTTTGCAACTTGACTTTCTCCAGTCCAACTTTCCTAACAGTGAGGTAATTTTCGTTGGTGGTATTAATGTTCACAACTCCAGCTGGCTTCAGTTTTCTAGTAACACTGACCCAGCTGGTCGAGATGCTGAGACTTTTGCAATTACTAATGACCTTGCACACATTGTTCATTTACCTACAGGAATACCGGACAATCCTAATCATACAGCCAACACGCTTGATCTTTTTCTCACAAATAACCCTTCTAAGTACACGGTTGAAGTGAGAGGTCCTTTAGGCACTTCAGATCACAACTTGGTGATTGTCTCTTCTCCAATGGAGCCTTTATCTCATGGCTATTCCCAACCTTGTGTTGTTTGGCATTACAAGAATGAAAATGGGATGACCTGTGAGATTTCTTTTCTTCTTTTCCTTGGTCGGATTACTGTTTCAAAACTTTTGATGTCAACGTTTGCTCAGATCGAGTCAGTGAAATTATTTTTGCAGGAATGGATTCCTTTATCCCACACCCCACTTTAAAATCTCGTCCTTTATCTAAACCTTGGTTTTCCAATAAATGTACTAAGGCTGTTCAAGAGAAGAATGTTGCATATCGTAATTGGCTTGTTTCTAATTCTTCAGTTTCATTTTCTGCCTACACCAAAGCTCGCAGCAATTGTAAAGCAGTTATTAATCAGTCCAAACTACAGTTTGAACAGGCTAAGAGTAGAAAACTTGCTTCTTGCCCTAATGGTAGCCGAGCATTCTGGTCCCTTGCCAAAGCTATTGGCCTCAACTTTTGCCCATCTCTGCTCCCACCTCTGTCCAAACCAGATGGTTCTGTTGTCACTTCAGCCAAGGATAAAGCTGACCTGCTAGCATGCCATTTTCCTTCCTGCCTCCTGTGGTCTTCCGTCAAAAGGATGTCAGAACGATTTTGACGAATCTTGATGCTAAGAAAGCTTCAGGTACTGATGGTATTTCTCCACTTGTTCTCAAAACCTGTGCTCCTGAACTTACTCCTATTCTTTGCCGCCTTTTTTCACTTTCTCATTCCAAAGGTGTTTTTCCTTCTGCTTGGAAATTTGCTCATATCCAGCCAGTTCCTAAAAAGGGTGACAAATCCATCCCATCCAATTATCGTCCCATTGAAATTACTTCTACTCTTTCTAAAGTAATGGAGAAATCAATTAACTGCTAACTCTTAAACTACCTAGAAACCTTCCGTCTGATCAACGATCGCCAGTATGGATTCCGTTAGTGTCGATCCACTGGTGATGTTCTGGCTTATGTTACCCATTTATGGACTAATTGAATGGAAAGGTTCGGTGAAACACAAGTAGTTGCTCTTGACATCTCAAAGGATTTCGATCGTGTTTGGCCTAAAGGTCTTCTAAACAAGCTTCCATCTTATGGTTTGCCAACTGTTTTTAGTAATTGGTTATCCAGTTTTCTCTCTGATCGCTCAGTGAGGGTGATGGTAGATGCTCTCTGTCTTCTAACTTCTCCACTAATGCTGGTGTCCCCCAAGGTTCAATTCTTTCCCCCCCACTCTTTTCCGTTTGTATATTAATGACCTACTCCCATTGACTGGAAATCCTATCCATAGTTTTAACGATGATAGCACATTGCATTCCACTTTTTATTTTGAGAAACCTTGCCCTGCTCAATCAGCTTCAACTTCTCAAATATCCGCTACCAATTCTTTAAATGCCGATCTCCAGGTAATTCTCCAGTGGGGCAAAGACAACTTAGTTGATTTCAATAATTCTAAAACTTGGTCTTGTCTTATATCTTGCAAAAAGGATTCTTCTGCTCCTATGCTTATCTTTAGTGACACTCCAATTTCTAGGCAAAATGATATATCTCTTTTGGGGATTACCCTGACTTCTAATCTCTCTTGGCACAAGCACATTACAAATATTGCTTCCTCTGCATCTAAAAAACTTGGTTTTCTCTTTTGCTCTGGGCGTTACTTTTCTTCCAAACAGCTGCTCACTCTGTATAAATCACAAATCCGCCCTGCCATGGAATATTGTTTCCACATATGGGGTGGTGCCCCCAAAACGTCTCTCAGGCTTCTTGATTCCATTCAGAAGAGGGCACTTAGGTTAATTAATGATTCATCTCTACCAGAGTCTCTCCACTCGCTGTCTCATAGATGTACTGTTTCTGCTGCATGCCTCTTCTACAGATACTTCCATGGGCACTATTCTTCTGAATTGGCTTCTATAATTCCCGCTGTCTCTTACAAAACAGTCCGAACGTGTGCCGCCACCAGCCAACATCCATTTACTGTCCAACTTCAAACTCACAGAACGAACTTTTCATCTTCCTCGTTTATTCATTCAACTGCCGTTTTCTCGAACAACTTTCCTTCATACGTATTTCCTGAAAATTACAGTCTACAGAAGTTCAAGTCCAATGTCAACAAATATCTTCTTTCATCTTCTCAACCTCCAACCCAAGCACGGCACTAAATACTATAGGTTCTAATACCTTTCGTGTTTGGGGTTTACATAAAAAAAAAAAAAAAAAAAAAAATCAAGGTGCAGGTGATTCCAGAGACTGCTGGGAGTCATTGCAGAACAAGTAAATACATGAGCTGTGTTAGGGTAGCTAAAAATAGGAACAGGTGCATGTATACTTGCGTGTACACCAATGCTAGGAGTTTGGTAAATAAATTTGATGAATTTGAGATGTTGGTCAAAACATCAAAAGCAGATATTGTTGTGTATCAGACATGGTTTCACACAGATATAAGGAATGCAGAAATGGAATTTGGCGAGTACAGCGTGTACAGGAAGGATAGGAAGGGAGGAGGGGTAATACTATTAGTTAAGAAACAAAATCCAAGGAAGTACAGCCAGTCGACATGGCTGGACAGTGCAGTGTTGATTCAGTTTGGTGTGACATAAGCACTGCGAAAGCAAAATTGAGAGGAATGTATTTTAGGCCTAATGACTCTGATGATTATAATAAACAGCTATACAGAGAAGTAGAGTGGGCCAGTAAATCAGAGTGTGTTATAATAGGGGATTTTAATTTCCCGGATATTGTCTGGAATTTGTGGATTGGTTACTCGCACACTAGCAAGGCGTTTGTGGATTTATTGGATGATTGTTTTCTATAGCAGCATGTTCAGGAGGCAACTAGAGGGAGATATACTCTTGACCCGATTATCAGGAGTGATTGTTCATGCATTAAGAATCTGCAGATACAGGAACCACTAGGTGGCAGTGATCGGTGTGTTGAAGTGGGATTTACTCAAAGAGGTAATTACCATCAGGGGTAAAGGGAAGGGTTTTTGCTTTCGTAAAGGTGACTACGGAGGTCTGAGACAGTATTTAAATTCTATACAGTGGGACCAACTGATGATGTTACCAACATCAAATTCAAAATGGGAAGCATTCAAAGAATTAATCTTGGAAGCTACTGTGTTTCATGCCAACTAAGAAATATTGTTCAAGGTTTAGGCCAAAATGGATGTCAGATGAACTAATGAGACTTGTCAGAGAAGAAAAATGCATAGGATACATATAAATTAACAGGTGACACGGAAGCCTATGAAAGATATAACGTGGTCTCTAACCAAGTCACAAAGGAGGCTAGGCAGGTTACGAGAAATCTTTAGCAAAGGATGCAAAGAAGAACGGTAAACAGTTCTTTACTTATGTAAATTCTCGCTGGAAAGGGATGAATCAGATTGGTCCACTTAATAACGATTGTTTTACTGTTGATGATCCTGCTCAGGTAACTAACAAACTAAATGAGTACTGTATTTTCCAACTACATTTACACATCAGGAGTTATTTAGGGAGGGGAATGCCAGAGGTGAATTAAACTCTGGCAGTGAGCTAGATGACTTTGTAATAACTGAGAGCAAAGTGGAGGAGAAATTGTTGAAGATAAACACGAAGGCACCTGGGGTGGATGGAATCTATCCAGTTATATTAAAGGAGGCAGCAAAGGCAGTAAGTAAACCCTTAGCCATAATTATGAGAGCTTCTTTGGACTCAGGGGAGTACCCATGGACTGGAGATGTGACCCCAATTCACAAAGGAGGATTAAAGGGTGACACAAGTAATTACAGACCTGTTAGTTTAATTTCTGTTCCAGGAAAATTAAGAGGCACTGGTTAAAGAAGCATGCTGGATCATATTTTAAGGTGGTAGATGACTTTCATCAACCAGTGAAATACCACCACTTTGCTTATTGGAGGCTTGAAGTGGTGAAACCCATGTTTAGTCTCTAGAGCAAAGTTTCCGGCATCCCCCTCCCCCCATACTTCTCCTTCAATCCATGCACGGTACTAAGTACTATAGGTTTTGATATCTTTCGTGTTTGGGGTTTTCATAAAAAAAAAAAAAAAAAATCTAGACAAGACTTCAGTTATAGCTCGGACACAGCATGGGTTTGTTTGTCTTGACTTACCAATTTGATTGTATTCTGTGATGTGGTCACAAAGGAACTGGATGCAAAGAATAATTTTGATATCATATATTTGGATCGTAGAAAGGCTTTTGATACTGTTGTACATGGCAGACTGCTGCACAAATTGGAGCAATGTGGTATTGGAGGTAAATTGCTATGGATAAAGGGATGGTTGAGTGGGAGAAGAACAAGAGTGGTAATCAATGGACACTGCTCTTCATGGACTAATGTTATTAGTGGAGTTTCCCAGGGTTCAATGTTGGATCCGTTGTTGTTTTTTGTATTTATTAATGATATTGATGATGGTATATCAGGCTTCATGTCCAAGTTTGCATACGATACAAAGGTTGGCAAAGTTGTTAATGACACTGACAGTATGTTGCTGCAACAAGATCTAAAAAAGTTGAGCAGATGGGTTGAGAGGTGGCAACTGAAGTGTAACATTGACTAATGTAAAGTACTGCATATGGGAAGCAGTAACCCCTGAGTAATCTATCAACTGTGTGGTACTTTCATTCTCTACCACTGACAGTGGTAGAGAATGAAAATGACCTGAGGGTAATATTGCAGGCAGATGTGAAGTTTTCTGAGCAGTGCAGACGGTCTGCAAGGGTAGCTCATGGTGTCTTGTCAATGATATACAGGAATTTTTCTAGTAGGGATAAGGAGGAGGTTATCCCCTTATATAAGGCAATGGTCAGGCCACACCTTGAGTACTGTATACAGGTCTGGAGGCCTCATTTTAGGAAGGATGTTGAGCTGCTGGAACGAGTACAGAGAAGGGCAACAAGATTAGTGAATGGAACAAAGGGTTGCTCTTACAAGAAAGGCTTAAGTTTTGCAAATTACAGTGTTTGGAGACTAGGCATCTGAGAGGTGATCTGATTGTGGTGTATAAAGCCTTGAATGGCTTGAGCATGCTTAATGCTGATGGGCTTCTTCCTCTTGCTCAGAATTACTCATAAATTCAAATTGAGAAAGACAGTTGTAGGATAGATGTGCAGAAGTTTACCTTTAGCCAGCTGGTGGTTGATTGCTGGAACAAACTTCCATGTGTTGTAGAAGTTGAGAGCTTAAATAGATTCAAGGTAGAACTAGACAAACATTTGGAGCGTGTGGATGGGTGCAATGAGAAGGGGTCCCCCCCCCAACTAATGTTATATAAGCTTGCTTTCTTGCACCATGCTAAAAGTTTTAAAATATTTGGGGGATTTTTTTGTAACAAAAAGATTTTAGGGCTGTAAAAATATTTAGCATCCTTTCAATAGCAGATAATAATGAAAGTCAGTGTGTTCTGCTATGTTTTGAAAGTTTTTCTTTTTATTTTTTTAAGTAACCTCTGTAAATTCAGAAAATTGCTTTAAATTTTCAACACATACAGTGTAGAAACTTAAAATAATTGAAAATCTTCATAGCACCTCCACATCCATTACATCTGATCCATGCTGTATACAGTTATGGAGAATGTGGGCAGGGCAACCCACTCTTATTACCATCCCAATAATTTTTAAAAATTGGAAAATAGATTATTTCCATTGTATTTCTGACCCCTCTCCAAACATGGTGTTACAATTATCCCCAAGAAATGTGACACATTTCTTATCCAGGCCACTTTTAACGTTTCAAAAACATAGCGAGAAATAGTAGCTGCTGCCTACTATTTGGCTTGCTATCTTATTCACTTAGCTTAACCTTTAAGCTAATAACCCTTTCTCCAGTCAAAATAATGGACAAGGATGGAGAAAATTGGATTTTTGGAGATCCATGATTTCTGGTAGTTCTAGAAACTCCAAAAAACTACATTCTGCAGAGGCTTAACTTCCTAACAATTTCAGAATCAGAACATGTCAACTTAATATATCTGATGAACAGGACATTGAGCTGTAGTGATGTGCCACTGTATGAAAGGCAAGAGTACCTTCAGCAACACAAACGTTTACATCAAGCCTTTTAGGGGCATTTACCAAAAGGTTAGTCATTATGTTGGAAGGTTTCTCACAACTAATGTTACTCCGAATTTATGTGGATGTTCAAATCACCTAAACCTTTATTGGCAATTGAGATGTTGAATCCTGGACTGCAAACAAAGCATTCTGCCTTCTCATGTACTCTGCCCTTTCAAAAACCATATTCATTCCTTAAGTGATCTGTAAATTTGCACTTGCTTTTTGGCACAAACTACACAAAAATCCTTTCAATGGTGGTTCCTGAATTTATATAAATTAAAGAATTATTAGACTGATTACTTTATCAATTGAAAATTTGAAGGCTATTCATTGGAAAAAATATGTGAAATTGTAAAAACTGAATGAAACATTTAAAATTTAGAAAGCGGTTTGGAAACAACTGCAGCTTTTATTAAAAACTATTTTTTCATTAAAATATTACAAAACAGTATATTTCATTAAAATATTACAAATTGCTAACCTACTAATTTTCTTTCAGATTATTCTGGCATCTACCTCTTTGTTGATGGAGGGAGCAAAATGAATACACAAGTTTTTTTTTTTTTTTTGGCTTTCCATTATGTGAAATGTGCATGTGCTTTCAGTTTCTTATAATTTATGAGATTAGCAGTGGTGGAGTATTTCCTAAACTGATTCCAGGCTCTATTCTTTTCTTTTTCTGCAGCATTGCACCCAGTGGTAGCTCATGACTGATGTTTGGGGGTGCTGCATCTTAAAGTTACATTAAATTGCCTTGGTTATAAGACATGTTCTTTCATACATAGTAATAATAATAAGCAAGTTAAAAATACTACAAAACATAACTAGACATTTACCATTAACAGACTTCAACTTTTATTTAAAAACAAAATCCATTCTTCGGTTTTCATTTGTTGAAATTAGATAACTTTTTCATTCAAGTTTGGTGCACTGTTGACCAAGCTTTTCTGTATTGAAAGCATTGCTTGAGCATTTAGCCTTTCCTGATTCATAGTACTCCTTAAAAATGTTTTTATTTTTTTTTAATGTCGTTTGGCAGTGTTCGGGCTCTGAAGTAGTCATCGGAATGGTCAAAAGAACTTTTGAGTTTTGTAAATTCACCAAGAACTTCAGCTAGATTATTTTCTGACATAAATTTCAACAAGTCAGTTAATTTGCAATAATTGTGTAGATCATGTCTGCTATAGAAAATTCGTAATTCCTTAAGTTTTTTTTCTTTCAATCATGGGATATGCCTCGTACTTCTTCCATGGGCATTTTCGTATGAAAAATAACAAATTTCTCCTTGTTAAATAATTTAGCAGCAATTAATTGCTTTGTAAAAGAATATCTCTCACCTATGCCAACACTTATATATTCACATACTTCCTTCACTTCAATCATGAGTGTGTTTGAAGGATTTTCACAGTACATTGAATTCCTGATTTTTAGAATGGCATTCTTAAAGTTTCTTATATATTCATGTATTTTAACTGACTCAATTTCTCAAGATTGCATTTGATTATAAATAACTTCCACGTGAGGCATTATCTGATGGAAAAGTTCTAACCAGAATTTTTCATTACTCAAGATGTGCAAAATTCCAGTTGCTTCTGAAATCGTATTATCTGCATTTGCTGTCACTTGTAGTTCCTCCATGCACTTTTTTAAGGATTCAAAATTTTCATAAACGCTGTTCATGGTGTGTATATTGAAGTTCCATCTTAGGGGAAGGTCGGGCAACATGGCTGTCCATATGCTTTCTGAGAACAGAGAGACTCTGTGGTGATCTTGAGAAAAATGCTGGTATCGACATGAGGTTCGAAAATATCCTTGAATCTCGGGTACTACTTGCTGCATTTCTCATCATCAGATTCAGTTGGTGTTCATAGCAGTGAATAAAATGTGTATTTTTGTACACTTCTTTTATTTTAACCTGAACTCCCCCTTTCTTGCATTTCATCACACTTCAAATGTCTTAGCAACCAGTTTTTGAGTATTTCCATCGAGGATTATGTCTAACTGATCTAGAATGCACTTCGATATTCCATCTGCCATTTGGTTTTCTGGAGTGAAAAACTCTCAAAAATGTCTCCATTCAGTTTATATCTCAGTACAATTACCATTTGTATATGTTCTGAAACATCTGTTATGTCATCAGCCATGACAGCTATGAATTAAGCATCTTTAATTTCTCTTTTTATTTCATCCCAGCACATTTGCAGCAAACAGTCATGAATATCATTCTGAATAGTTTTTGAAATGCTGCATTACTTTCTAAATGGTTCTTTAAATTGGAATCTAATGTACAGGTGAAATTTATTAATCCTCTGAATACTCCTGGATTTTTAGAATCATCTTTTTCGTCATGTCACGTAAAGCAATTTCAAACTGTCCATAAAATTAATGCAATCTATTATTTTAGATAATACCTCACAATTCTTGGTAACTTTTCTGTTATGTCTGCAGGTCAAAAGTCTGTAGGCCTCACTAAGCTGTTCTTTAATATTTACACTTCCTAAAAGCGATAGTGAAATCGCATTAACAATATGTTTCTTCGAAGTCTCATGTTTTAGAGTTTTTTTCTTTCATTTTTTCTTTCATTCTATTTATGTTTGTAAAGCCACTTTTTGTCCACGTTAAGTCACCTCCGAACAGTAAACATGGAAAACAAAACAATGTATTTTTAACTTCACAACCACAAAGCCAACTTTTGTTTTGGTACCATTAAGTTTTAAAACTGCGAATATATTTCTTATTACTTATTCCCTGTTGAGAAATTTGAATCTTTGGTGTGCGATGGCCTTCTTTTTTAATCACATTTTTTTCTTGGAGAGATAATTGTGAAAAACTAAGTTGCTGAAGTTTATTCACTGTCTTGCAATTTACTTCATGGGGAAGCATGGAGGCCATGATCAAATCAAATTTCACAAAATCGTGTGTCGTAGAAATAATGTTTTACTTACACATCACCTCATGATATAACTTCAACTATATCCGCAATAAGGCCTCTAAGGTTGGGATTATTCATACCACAAATTTAAACAGATACACCAACCGTTTAAAACTGATTTAATAATAAAATAAAATGATACAAAAGACTGTAAAATAATATTTACAAAAATTGATTATTTACAAAAAACTAGTTTAAGACAAAAATAAAATAAAATAAGTAAATATGTTAAAATGCATTAAAATATAAATTTAAAAGCGATAAAAACACTATTGAAGCTTTCGGAGGTGTCTGCCTCCTTCCTCAGCAATAATGAAACTTAAGCGACACATCCTTAAATACCAGGTTCACGGCACATGTGGATGACCAGTTGCATACTCGGTATTCCTTTCACGTGTACCAGAACCGGAAGTGGCCTGGGGGTGTGGAACACTAAAATGTTTGTCTCTAGCAAAAACCACCGCCTCAAAAAGGGGGTGAGGTTGTACTCCCCTATCTCTATTCATGCTATTGTTGCCAGAGGATCCAATCCACAGACTTTCCAGCCACTTGCAGTCCCAGAATCTATGCGCCCGGTCAAGGATGACAGCGTTGTCGGGGGAGACCTGGTGTTGTTTTTCCCAATAGTGCTTGGCAATGGCAGATTTATTGAGCTCTGCGGTCCGTATCGCAGAGCACAAAAAAACAACACCACCAGGTCTCCCCTGACAACACTGTCATCCTTGACCGGGCGCATAGATTCTGGGACCGCAAGTGGCTGGAAAGTCTGTGGATTGGATCCTCTGGCAACAATAGCATGAATAGAGATAGGGGAGTACGACTTCACCCCCTTTTTGAGGCGGTGGTTTTTGCCAGAGATAAACGTTTTAGTTTTCCACGCCCCCAGGCCACTTCCGGTTCTGGTACACCTGAAAGGAATACTGAGTATGCACCTGGTCATCCACGTGTGCCGTGAACCTGGTATTTAAGAATGTGTCGCTTAAGTTTCATTATTGCTGAGGAAGGAGGCAGACACCTCCGAAAGCTTCAATAGTGTTTTTATTGCTTTTAAATTTATATTTTAATGCATTTTAACGTATTTACTTATTTTATTTTTGTCTTAAACTAGTTTATTGTAAATAATCAATTTTTGTAAATATTATTTTACAGTCTTTTGTATCATTTTATTTTATTATTAAATCAGTTTTAAATGGTTGGTGTATCTGTTTAAATTTGCGATAACTTCAACTTTTCAAGCTCAATTTGCAATTAAGCTGTAATCACATAATTACACTGTTGAGTACACTGATACTAATTAGTTACTTAATGGGAATTTGGGCGAATAACACAAAAACACTGATATTGTGGCTACACACCCATCATGGTCAACGATGAAATCTGCGCTGCACGTTTTACAGTGACTTTGATTCATTTCACCTATAAAAAATGTATGTTGGCAAGTTGCCAATATACTGGTTGCCAATGGCAACCAACTACCAGATATTCGCTGGAATGGAAAACGTGTCACTGCCTGGCACACAGTGAGGCCTACGGTTAATTACACTTCAAAGTTGGAAACGATTTCGTGTTTTTATATTATTGAAGTGATTACTGGAAATAGAGGATGCACATACTATATGCAGCTCCTGTTAATAAAAATATTCATTGCGTTGCATTGTTCTTCACAAAATTTTATATAACTCCATTCACTGTATATCTAGATTTAAATAGCTGGGGGTGCTGCAGTGCCTATGGACAAGCTGTAGCTGATTCCATGAGTAGTTAACATGTGTTAACTACTGGTGGAATGCTGCAGCAGTGGTTGCCAATAATGTAATTTGTATTTTTTTTGGTGGCCTTATTTATAGTTTGCTGAATAATTTGATCATCAGTTACAACTTTGAAGCTAAATTTGATCCGGTATTCTTTAGAGAATTTCCACTTAGTTTGGTTCCTTACTGACAAGAATTTCATGGTGGAAAGTTTACAAATTATAAATTATCTGCTTATTTACAAATTATAAAAAGAAGTAAAATTACAAATTTTAAAAAGATTGCAGAACACTATTGGGTTGGTTATAAAGGTTTAAAAATAAGGTTCTAGTTTAACATTCAGTGGTTAGTTTATTTAATCAGTAAATTTCTTCCCAGTGACATGCTTTTTTACTTATCTTTCATTTATATTACTTCATTCAATTTTTCTGTCAAAAGAATCAAGGAATAGTTGAGGGTGGGGGGAAAACCCCACATACTTTTGGATTTGATCACATATCCTAGGATTAACAGAAACAACTTTCTCATCCATTACACTGCTATTCAACTGCTATCCTTATGCTTATTTACAATGCCAGTTATTTGTTCAAGTGCATCAGTTAGTTAATTTTGTATTTAAAAACTGACTCAAATTCTGGCTAATATCATAAACTTGATTTCTTGTTTAGATTTTTCAAATATTTGTAGATGCATAGTCAACAATGGTTTTGATAATGTATAATAGACTTTACTGTGGCCAGCAAGTTGCTAACCAATGGAATAAGTTGTCTGCATGGGCAGTTGGTCAACAGCTTGAGGAATTCAAAGGCCTGCTAGATTGGGATTTATAGAAAGAGAGAATTATACAGGTAGGTTTTCAAATTATTTATTAATTTTTTTTATCTTTTGGTTGGTGCAGCAGACCTCTGCACTGTATGGCCAATACTGTATCTTATTTTGCTATGATGCGCCATGTATAGGACCTGAGGTTGTCTTAAGATGAACAAGTGATCAAAAACTAAAATAGATTTTAAGAATCACAGTACCTCCCTATCATTTATCATGTCAACTGTCAATATGGCAGACATTATGGTTAGGCAGTCCTACTGTAAATGGATGTGATGGATGGCCCAGTTCCAGATGGATCAACAGAGAAAGACTCTTCCCCCAGCCCTGGCCCTCTCTTTCAAAAATATATCTTTCTTCAAACATTAATAAAACATATGGAAAGTATGCCCATGCTCTTGTGGAAACACATGCTGTGAACCATGAGGCTGCTGATATTTATGGATGTACTGTACGCTAAAGCTATATTGTTGATAAAGGAGGTGGATGGCTCTGAAAGATTTGGTGTTCTACAGTGTTTTATTTTGTTGTATATATTTTATTTTATTGTACAGACGGTGTATCATATTTTATCAGGCTTAATTATACTATTCATTTTACTTATTTTGTCTTATTATTATTAACAATTTTAATTTATTTTATTTTATTTCAATAAAAGTTTATAATGGTTGGTGTAGTATCATTGCAGTCATTATGAACATGAACATTCCCAACCCCAGAGGCCTATTTGAAGAATTAAAACATTTGAAAGCCAGGAAAGCTGCTACCATAACTAATTACAGATTGAAATCCAGAGTAGACCCCTCCTCAGCCATGTGAATTTGGTCCCAGGTGCACCAACACAATATCAGCCCATTGTTTTCAGAGTTATGAAGCTATATTATTATCAATTACTGCTATATTATTATCAGTTATAATTTATCCTCTAAATTATCATGTGCAGTTACTCTTAAGTTTATTAATGGCTTACTTTTATAGTTGTATGCAGTAAAGCGTCCTTTTCCAAGCATTTCACTGACAACAGAATGTAATTTTAATGCAACAGGTCAATAAATATTTACTTAAAAAGGAGACAGAAAAGCAATTTCAGTACCAACAGAGAAATGTTTTTAATGAATTCTATAAAATATACATAAACCTGTTCCCTTTCTCAATAAGAACCAACCACCCCATGTTTTAACCGATCACATTGTATAGAACAAACTCAACAAACATGTACACTTAATGTTGCACAATGATACACAAGTATCTGGTAAAAGTAGTTTGAAACTTAAATTAACACACTGTACATATATGCTAGCTACAGGCAGTGCAGACTCATCTGTTTATTAGAAAACATATAAAATGGACATGTGTACGTTTATTCACAGGAATTAAATACTAATTTAAGCAGTCATTCTTTGATACTGTACATAAAATTTACTATAAAATAGTAATTTCTTTTACAGGACAAAAGCATATAGACAGTTGAATTAATGAAACAAGATACATAATTGTTCTTAGAAAAAAAATCACTGTGCTTTGTACATAATTTCACATTTGTTCACACAAAAGTACTGAACAAAAGAAGAAATGCAATATATGTATAAAACATTGCCATTACTGAAACAAAACAGTAAGGTTACTCTCTCCAGTTTATACATATCAGCTGATTCAAAACAAGGACACACATTTTAAAGCTATATAGAAACTTTGGATCAAAGGCGTGCATCAGTTGTGAAAATCTCCAAATTACTCAAACAAATTTAACGTAAACAAACAAACAGTTTATTACATCAAATCAGATGAAATCTGTAACAGCTGTAGCTATCATCCTTTCCAAACTGGATTTTCCAGTAATATTAAATCTGTTTTGAGACATTTTACAACAATTTCAAAACAAAAAAAAGTCTACTTACATACATATAACAATATTTTCATTATGAACATTTAAAATCTTTCTTTAAATCTAACAAATAATGTAGATATTCAGTCTAAAATAAAATTTTTGCATTCAGTTCATTAAGGGAAAAGCTCTTTCTAATTGGTAAAAATAGAACTATAAGGCATTCATGTGATAACACAAACAATCTTCCTTTTGCCAAAACCAGAAACGTTAAAAAGATAACAAATATATATGTATATATGTGCAAAAATTTCATAAAACAGTGGGCAGTGAAGTGTAAAGATGACAGCTCAATATCTCATTTTCTCCTCTTTTTTTTTTTTTTTTTTTCAACCAATTCCTGTAAAATAAAATCTTACTAAAACTACTACTAATCAAGGTTCATTATATATTACTTCAACTAATTAAAACTGATTCTGCATTATTACCAAATAACAATAAAATAAACAGTTCTGACTATATAAGAAATAATATTTATGGAGAGAGAGAGAGATAGAGCAGCAAAATATTCATTCCTACTTGAAGCAGAATTGCAAAACAAATTCAGCAAGTGGGTATGAAATAATTTATGAATAAAAGAAAATAAGACACTTTTAGTTCCCATCTGCTTTATTATTATTCATGATTATCCTTTAACTTAATAGTAACTGCTCAACGATTTAAATGACAGTTAATACCACAATTATATATACCATAGGGTTATTCTGATTATAAATATTATTTATTTAATGAACAACAGACTTATAGTAAAGTTTTTACACACATTAGCATATTTACATGCATAGATCTAAGCTACATAACGCTGATCTAATGAAGAAATATGCAGTAATGTACTGCAAATAGTTGTTTTGAACTTGACAATGTTAATGGTAGCTAATCACAGTCATATTAACCTCCATGTTATATAATCACAAATGGAATGACTTGCATTCTATTTAACATATGTTGTTCATCATATAAGTAATACAAATAATCAAACCAAAACCATGGTATGATAATTATGTCTGGCCACTGATAATGTCTGTGTATCACTATTATATATGGAATTTAACGATACAATTTAAAACCATCAGGGGTTAAAACTATGGCAATATTTAACCTCAAAGATAGTAGAACAGTTTTTTTAGATTTATGGACAAAGCTAAGCTTAGTCTCAGTTTCCGAAATAAGTTTTTTTTTTTTTTTTTTTTTTTGAAGTAAAAAAAAAAACAACAACCTTATTTTGGAAACTGGGACTAAGCTTATTTTAAAATGACAAGGACTACACATGATTGTTCATGCATTTTTAGAGTATACAAAATTTATGAAAAAGAGGAGGAAATGATGAATTAGTTTACATAAAAAAAAGTTCTTCCAGTGGATGATGCAGAAAAAGTCTACTTCCTTGCATCATTTGCTTTACTAATACTAACAACAGAAATGATCTGAAATATACATTACATAATGACAATTCTTAGTTCAAAAATTTGATTTACAAATTCAGGTTTATGTTCATGGGTGCAAAAGTGTTTTTGAAAATCCTTACATCATAATACAGTACTATGTCCATAATAGCGATAAAAGAATATCAAGAACAACAAATAACTTTATAAAATTTACTGTTAACTTTAGTGCTTAAAGTGGAATAATGGTATGACATTTTAGAGTTTACTAGGTCATGTAAAATGTAAGCATAGACATGAAATTGCATAAGTTTCATGCCATATTACAATTCAGCAAACAAGTCTGATTTATAACTGCCATATGTCACATTGATCAACAAAGGGAGCATGTTTGACTAATACTTCATTAGTCAAACATGCTCCTTTTATTTAAACTCAATATAAATTTGTACTGAAAATTTTCTTTTTTTTTTTTTTTTTGTGGCTCTGAGCCTTAGTGGGTGGGAGAGGAGGGCAATTAAATAATCTCCTTTCTACACTTTTGACCCCAAAAAAGTGATTATGTTTTTTTTATTCAAAGAGATTCTTTTCTAATATATAATTTTTGAAATTATTTATTAAAAAAAGGATTTGAGAAAGTGAAATTTTTTTTTTGTAATAAATAAAAATCATTAACTGGAAGGCTATTCAAAATTTGCCCCATGATAATATGCCAAAGGAATACTAAAATTAAGTAAAATTAACATACCTCATTCGAAAGAAATTGCACTTAAGGCCTGCACTTAAGTCAAATGTAATTTGCCAATTCAGTTGATACCTCAACACTGTTTCAAACTATTGATTTACCAATATGATCACCCTAAAAAAAGACAGTGGTGTACTTCTATTCCTTTAATTAACATAGTGAAGCAATCAATTGCTTGATGAAGTCAGCTAAAGGAAGTGAAATGTACCAACTTGTTTGTGGTTTGAGCCTACATGTCTCCTCTCACCCAGAGTAGCCATCCTGGAATATAAGCAAAATTTATTTGTCCCCCCCCCCCCTTGTTTTTTCAATGTTACAGTTTGCAAAAACACACATATGGAAATTAATTATACTAAAATACAAATACAGTTGTACTATTTGATATTAGCCATCTAAAAAAAATTCACCTAATTTATATTTAACTAATATTTAGGACTGATGTAGCTTTTATTAGTGTCATTTTGTATTGAAAAATTTCCAAATTTCAGGAGTGCATGCTCTTTGAGTGGACCTTTGTAACTACTAAATATGGCTAATGATTGTATTCATGATTTATTATAAACTCCTCTGACATGGTGGTTGTGCTGGAGTATAAACCAGAACATTTTTATATATGTATTTATTGTTTTCCCATTTTTATAATGATGCTATGCTTTGGCAGTCCATCCCAAATTATTTCACAATAAAATGGGGGGGGGGCTTGAGATTAATGCCTTTCCCCTTCCTGATTTAGATCACTTACCCTCACTAATGTAGTTTTTAATAACTGTCACTCCAAATCATTTTGGTGAACTGCATGCAAAATGACATCAGTTAATTATGATATGGAATCTATTGTGTATAAATAAGAGACAACTTTTTTCTTTTATTTAAAGATAAATAACATTCCATTCAGTGTCTCCCTTGGTTTTTCAAACAGAATGTACAGAATTCTAAAACTACCTTGAAGAATCCTGAATGTGTCTTGGGATCCTATGGTATTTCTCTGTTAATACCTGTGCTATACAGCTATTCTTGTTACACTGATATCTTTCTTCCTGCTTGGAAACTTGCTTTTATCCAAAGGTAATGGAAAAATCCATGAATTGTCAATTTTAAGCTATCTTTCCGTCTGATAACAATCTCCAGTATGGATCATGTGAATGTTGTCCACTAATGGTATCTTGAACTGTTCAGTGAAACTCAAGCAGTTGTTCTCAGCATTTTAATTATGTCTGCCATAAAAGTATTCTAAATAAAATAAGCTTCCATGCTCGTGGTTAGGACCCCCCCCTTTTTTTAAAAGGATTTTCAGTCAGTTTTTCTCTTGTAGCTTAACTGTGTATGATATTAGATGACTGCCTTTTAACTTCTCAACTATTGCTGAAGTTTCCAAGTGGTCTGTTATTTCACCCACTCTTTTCCTTCAATATATTAATGACCTTCCACTGACAGGAAATTCAATCCATAGTTTCCTGATGATAATACACAATATTCCACTTTTCAAATAAACAAACCCCACCCTGCATAAACAGCTGCAACAACTTTTCAAAAATCCACTAGTTCCTTAAATGCTATTCTCCAGTGAAGAGAAGGAAACTTTAGTTCAAATTAATCTTATTTCTCATACAAATTAGGAGTTGGGGGTAATCCCAACTCCTAACTTTCTTCCCATAAGCATATCACAAATACTGCTTTCTCTATAGAAAAAAACACTAGTGAATTACTGCATAATCCAGATGTATTTTTAGTTAGTTATTCTCTTTGTGACGATAAAAATATTTGTAATTTATATTAATGTTTCATACTCTAATTACTTCTCAATGCTAATTGTTCATTATCCCGTATTTCTTCACTTCTTTCCTCATTACCCTGATGGCCAGTTGCTCAAAAATCTAGATGGGCAGGTACCCTGGTATCATATCAGGTACCTGCCCACTCACCGACGAAAGGTCAATAAGCCTTGAAACGGTGCCGTCTGGGTGGTGGTTCCCACTGAGAATAAGTAACAATGGTCTCTTTTAGCGCAGAATTACTTATTCGAGGTAGTGCAATACATGGCAACTCGTGAAGGAGGAGCAAAATATGAGATACAGATAAAATGCTTTTTTACATTACATAATTTTTTGCCTTTAAGAGTGATCTATGGTGTATTCACACCAATATTATATAGATCATCAGTTTAATAAATATATAAATCATGAATTATTACTATTCGCTTATATTAATTCCAGCAGAAACGTTAAATGTGTGTTATATTTCAGTTTTTATTAAAATCCCAGAAGAAATAAGTAAACTGCTTTACTAACATGTTTACGGCATATTCTGACTGTTTAATTTATTAAACAGAGTCTGAAATGCATGACCTTTTGATTATAAAGTACTGTATTACAAAATGTGGAGTGAATATTATATTGGGAGGTAGGTAAATAATATATAAAAGTATTTTTGTTAATCGGTTAGTGATTTATTGGTAATAAGATAGTTATTTACTTCTCACTTCTACTAATCACAGAAAAAGAAAAAAATTCAATTAATTTAAGAAATTAAAAAAAAATAATAAATAAATAATATGCCTAAAATGCTATGTACTACATTAACTAACTTGTTTGTATTTACATATGAGCAAAACTGTATGATCCCATTCTTAGCTCTCTTTGTCAGTGGCCGACCGGGCTAGCCGGGTGGGTAAAGTGCTTGCCTGGCAACCCAAAGGTCGCGGGTTCGAATCCCGCCTTGGGCTTGGATCAAAGTACTGTAAAAACCTTGGGAGGTGCATTATGGCCACAGAAGCCGATGCGCCAACAAAACGACTAAGACTAAGACTTTGTCAGTGGTTTCTTATACTCAGCTTTTGCTACATATTAACTTAAACATGTAGATAATATGCAAATTGGTATAACATGATATTCTGTAGCAATGATTTACTCAGTTTTGTGCTCTTTTGTCAATAATTTTGACATTCTTTTGCAATATTTTTCCCCACTAAAATGAACATATTTGTGGCAGTCAGAATGCTGTTTGTCCCCTTGAACATTTTGTGTAATGCACTAGTATTCAACAACTCACAGATATCACCTCAGTTAATAGAGCCCAAGAAATATTAGTCAGCTGTAGACCCCCCCCCCATTTATCTTGAAATTGAAGCTTGAAATAACCAATATTTCTTTGGACACTGAGGCCAAGTCAAGGTTATCAATAAACTTCTACCTTTCCAATGCCCCCTCAGGTCCCCTTGGATATTAGCAAAGGCTCTCCCATTCAAATGAATTCCATTTTATTAAAATTCCTTCCTACCATTTTCTGTATTTGCTGTATAACTCCTGGTCAGTTGTGATGAGTAATTGTAGAGTATATTTTACCACAAAATAAAGATTAATATATCCCTCACTTACAAACTCACTCCACTCCTTATCACACAGATATTCAATTTCTGCTATATACCTTTTCTTCAGATATTTCCATGGACACAGTTCTCACGAATTGGTTTCTTTAACTCTATCTCTTCCTTACAAACTGTTTACTGTTCAGCATCCATTCACAGTTCAGCCCAATTTGTCTAACTTTTCTTAATTCATCTTTTCTACTTCTGTTCTTTGGAACAACTTTCCTGATGATTAGTCTATATACAGAAATTCAAGACTGGTATCAGCAAGCAATTTCTGTCATCACGACCCACACATGGTATTAGATTACTACAGAAAAGCACACTACAAATTAGAGGAAATATTGATATGAAAACACAGGATAAGTGAAAATAACAATAAGCTATATTTATCCAGGGGCTTAAAAGTCTTGGTGCAGCCTGGACTGCTATTAGCTCAGAGTTCAAAGGAACTCTTTGAGGTAGTACAATACATAAATATTGATAAGAAAGATAGTTCCTTTTGAGTTACATAATTTTTGCAACCCCTAAGAGTTTTCAGAAATTATGCAACTCAAATTGTATTGCAAATTTGAAAGATCCTCAAATTTCCTAATACTCATTTCTGCTTATTTACACTTCTAAGGCAATCACAACCTTTTTCACACATTCCTATTTTATTAGCATTTATGAAGTCAGAAAGGTGACCACCACACATCAGTCTTTGTCATCAAAGGTAAGTAAAAAATTCATAATTTATTTATATATTGTATTTTTTGTTGTCATTATCCTTAAATATATATTTTTTTTTCTCCTTATGTTTAGTTGTACCAGGTACCTAACCCCATTTTCCTTATTAAAAGAAGTTTTCTGCATTTGTAAATTTTGCATTTGCAATTTTTTCAGACCTAACAGTTGTGAACATTGAGGGCCAACTGTATAGCAAAACTCAAGTGCAGGCTTAATAAGAAATAGCTTACTAATTTGTCTGATAGCAGTGCTCAAATTGTGACATATTAACAACCAGAATGTTAATATTTGGCAACAAAAACATGGTTAAATATATATTTTTTGCCAAAAGTTCATCTAACGCTTGCGCAAATGTTATAAACAATCTGATTTCTAGATTTTATGATTAATTATGAATATTCATGAACCTGTAATTGGTAATAATCATCTGAACTGGGACACTTTTTTTTTTTTTTTTTTTTTTTGTGGAAGTTTAACAAGTGGACCAAATTTAAATTGGGCCTAATTTAGACTTATTAAACTTATTAGCCAGAAAGCATTCTAGCCCAGTTTGAACTATGCCTGATAGCATAATGAAAGTCTTCTATATATAATAAGCTATATATATTTATTTGTTATTTGGTAACAATATTCTGAATATTATTTCATAAGAAAAAGTACATTTTTTTTTGCATACATTTGTAATTGGTGAATATTTATAAACAATAAAAGCTGATAATTCACATTGTAATTCAATCAATTAAATGTATTCCATTCCCTATTATTTTATTATGATATAGAATATGTAATGTTATTTTATATCACTGCAATAATAATATAACATTTTATATTGTGATATAAAATAATATCACATTATTTTATATCAGTGATGCTTTTATGCACACTTCAAAATCTCATGAAAGTAGTTTTCAGTCTAATAGACACTACATTTAAATTGATGAGTAAGGACACTTCACTGCATTAGTTAATAAAATAGGTTAATATGAGAAATTAATAATGCAATAAAGGGGGAAAGCATATACATCCTGATCCTTCTCTCTGTGAGCTTTCTTTGGTGGGTTTAGGTGAGTAGACTTAAAACTGGAACTACTTATGTTAAGATGGAATGTATTAAAATGAGAACAGCAAATAGCAGGTAAAGAAATAACTGCAGCACAAAGAATAAAGAAAATACTGACTGAAATATTGTCTTGGGGGGGGATGGAAAGGGCCATATTATCTCCTTCCCCGGAGGAGAGGATATGATCCTTCTGTGAAAAATCATCCAGATGTCACGCTAAAAGGAAGTCCACACTGATGTATTCCTTGAAGCTGTTCTGTTATTATTATTATTTTTTAATGATGATAGTATATTCAAGGTCCACTTTTGTTGATTTTACACGAAGTTTCAAATCATTTACTGTCAGGAATTTTGTTTGCACTGAAATGTTTACGTTGTTGTGCTCTTCTAAACAAGGTAAAAAGGGTCAAAGGTCTAACTGGAAGATTAATTTTTAAAGTGAGCTAATATACATCCAGTAATTCCCACATCTTTTTAAATTTTTTTTTTTTAACACATTAAAACTACAAAGCTCTAACTACAAAAATTTGGATTTTGGTGAATCAAATCATTTCATTGTACCAAAATTTTGTTCTAATGAATATTTCTAATTATTTCAAAAGAATCATAAGAATAAATGGGATTTTTTTGATAGATTTTTTATTATTTTTTGGTCACTAATTTGATTTTATTGAAACATGCCTCTTTGCAAATACAGTAAAAAACCTGTTATAATAAGAACTTCATGGAGTCGGGTGGAGAGGTGCACAAATCATTTCATGTTTGTATCAAAATTTCATTGTAATGAATATCTCTATTTCCAAAGAGTGATTATCTGCTCAAATAAATTCTGCTGCAGTTTGCCACACTTTTTTATAATATGTAGAAGTAGTAATTTCTGCTTTATTTTACGTAAATGAATAATAATGATGAAATATATGTACTACAGAAGTCAAAATAATTTGTTTAGACAGTGTTGTTTTGAAAGCATCTTATATTTATAAGAAATGCCACACATTTAGAAATATAGTGTAGTAGAATATAGCTTATTGTTACTTTTCATATATTAATATGCCATTGTTCCTAAACTTTTTATTCCTGCATTAATATAGGATTTCCAATTTACTGCAATCAAAAATGTGGATTAAACTTGTACAAAGTTGAATCTGATTACAAACACGTAAAACACGATAGTTAGGTTCCTATAAAATCTCGTGCAATGCAAGCCAGTGTTATGTTATACAGGACTAAGAACCAGTACAAAAGGGGGGGGGGGTTACATTCCAAATGCTAACAAAAATACGTCAGTTTTTATAACTATCAGTTATAAAAGTTATAACTATTACTATGTTTAATATAAATTAAGAAACTTAATTTATATTAAACATAGTAATAACTGAACGAACTTCTTACAAACTGTGATACATATATATCAGATAATGTATGTTCATTTAATTTTTTTCCTCTTCATTGCTGCAAAGCACAATCAAATGAGAACGTTTTCTCTGTTGGAGATTATCTTCACCTTCTGAACTTTCTTCTGCAGCATTTAGATTTCGTGTATCTTCTGCTCTCTTTAAAAAATCAATATTCTGGGATTGTTTGCTTTTGCTTGATAAGTCTTTGTAAATTGGATGGTATGGAGCTAAGCATTTTTGAAGCTCCCTTTTGAACTTTTTCTTTCAGTCGAAGGATATGCATTCAAAAAATAAGATTCTAATTGCTCGGCTAAGTGTTCCCGTATGCTTTTTAGTGTAAAATTTGGAACTTCAGAATTGTCATCTGAACTATCATCCTCTGAATTGATTTGGTTTACCTCCGATGCCATTTCCACCAAATCTGCTTTGCCAGCTTCTTTTGCTACCAGTAATTCTTGAACATATTCAGTAGTCATCATCAAAACCTTCCCCTCCTGCCGACTTAGTAAGTTCTATTATCACATTGATTCAGTTTTCTGCCGGTTCAACCATATTTCCCAAACGAACTGACACTGATCATATATTTTTCTAACGAAAAAGTATCGATGGTTTTACTTCTTTGAACGATAAAGCTATGATTCTGATACAATCCACAAATTTTGATTGCGTGCAATCAAAATTTTCGAAAATCCTTTAACAATTTTCTGATGTAATGAGTTTTAAAGGTACATATAATGCCTTGATCTAATGGCTGAATTAAATAAGTTGTATTAGGTGGTAGGAACATTACTTCAACATTTTGGATGATTTAAATTTTCTGGATGGCCTGATGCATTATCCAATAGTAATAAAAACTTAGAAATCTTAAATTTTCTGCTTTAAATAGTTTTCTACTGGCACAAAAAAATTTAGAAACCATTCTTTAAATAAATCTTTAGGCAAAATTTAGGGCTGTAATTTAATTCACAACAAAGAAATTATTCAAATACGGTTCTTAAGAACAAAGTTTAGTAATACAGTGAAACTTCTCGTTAACGGACATTTTCAAATTCCCCAACTCACCTCCATTGGTTTTAACTTGTTTGCAGCTTCTGTCTAGCGGACATTCTCTGTAACGGACGCGGACAGGCAATCTGCACTGTTTCGTTTAGATTAGCACTTAATTTGATCTCCCCATAACGGACAGCGGGCATTAGAATTAGAAAACAAACTGTCGTGAACTGTTTTGTAAAGTCTGGCTTGTCAAACGCAAAAATTGAAGTTGTGAACAGCAATGTGGAGCACCACAAAGAACAAGAACTTCATCTATTGATAAGGTATGATACTTCAGCTACAAGTGACCCTGGCTACAAAGATATAGACTCGAACCTCACTACAGAAGATGGTGCTCTAGATATCAACGACATTATCATCGATATTTTTCAAAAAGTTCCTCATGAGGATGAAGAAATGGAAGGAGGTCATTCTGTCGAAGAACATATTAACGACGAACCACTGATGAAAATAGAAGAAGCGCTCATACAAATCAATCGTTTAAAAATGTTTGTCGCCGCTGAAGTATCTTACTGAAGGACTTTCGATGGTTTCTTCACTCCAAACAAATGTTGAAAACAAAATTATCAGCCGGAAGAAGGTGCAGAAGAAAATAAGTGATTACTGTATGTATTTTTCTTAAGATAAAGTCATAATATGCATAGCACAATTGTATGTATATTATTTACAAAAATATTGTGCAAAATCTGTATATAATTTAATTTAATTTTACATTAAACGTTTAACGATTTTTCTTTATCTCTTGTGTATGTAATTGTATATTATTTACAAAAATATTGTTCAAATTTTAATTTAATTTTACATTAAACGTTTAACGATTTTTCTTTCTTTCTTTTTTTTTCTCCCTCAGACTTCTTGTTAGCGGACACTTCTCTCTAACGGACACATTTTCGTTCCCCATGGCTGTCCGTTAAAGGGAAGTTTCACTGTACATACCCAGAAAATTTATAAACTATCAAATAAAAACCAAAATAACCTTACAAAACCCTTAAAGTCACAAATTGCATGCTTCGAAGTCAATTTTTTATGGTCTCAAACAAGCACAAGTTCAATGGCACAGAACCTAATATTTTTTTTTTTTTTTTTTTTGTGCATAACGACTAGCAAGTGAACAATGGGGATTCACAAAAAATAATGGAAATGTTGAAAAATTACATCCAACATAATAGGAGGATTTTTTTCCACACAAAAGTTTAAAAATACCGTTTTATGCGAGGTTTGCCACAATTCTCTAACAGTGTTAGAGCGAAACTGTGGTATAAAAGTAAAGTACAGTGCTGTGCGAGGATTCCCGCAATTTATCAATTGTGTTAGAGCAAAACCGTTTTGTAGAAGTACCCTGTTATATGGGGATTGCCTGTATATATGTATATATTTTTTTATTTTTTTTTTGCTGATCAAGTGAACTGTTTATGTGAATTTAAGCACAAAAGCTCAAAATCATGAAAACATGACTTGTTTTGTTACTGTCCAGAATTTTGTTATTTGGTTTTTAGGAGCATTAGCAACTAAGGCCATATTGCTCCGGGATATGCGGTGGTCATTCCCTGACCTTTCCGCATCCTCCGTATTTGGTGGTGACGGGCTGGAACCCCGGTCTAATCAAGAAGTGTGTGCTATGCACTGCTGCTCCTTCCCACCTGGCTACGGTGCACCTGTGTCCAGAATTGTATGGCCAGCCAACTAAGTGGGAAATTGAAATTATAAACCAGTAACTATAGCAACAAATGAAGAAAGGAGGAGACTCAATTGTGATTAAAGATGGTGCAGAAGGAATGTACTCCTAAAGTAATTCGGAAAGAATGCTGTTAATATAAATAATATAAATTTTCAAAAATGCCAATTAATTAAAATTTAGACCCTCTCCACGGTACAGGATTCAAATTACATGAAATATCACTATTAATGGAGATGAAAACCAACCACAACAGCAAGGCAAGGGTGAAAAAAAAAAAATAATAAAAAAACAAATAAAATAAAATAGGCTGACTATTGTCCCATCTTGTTTGGAAGGACACAAGGCCAACAGTGGCTGGGGAATCGCTGCATTTCGAACATAAATCAGTGCATCACCAAATCGACAGATACACCAATCACCCTGCCAATGAAATAGATATGAATATTGGTGGCCCCTATGCAGTGAAAAATTATACCAGACCAGATCATAGCACTTACAAGGCAACACAAAATCACTAACACAAAGTAAGAGTGAAATATGAATACATCCAAAGAAATTGAACTATAGATAGTAGTGCAAGTGGTGCATTAGCACCTAGTATAATTTTCACTGCATAAGGGCCACGCTATCACATCTATTGCACTGGTGTGGGTTGATTAGTTATTTGTCAGTTCGGGAATGCACTGATTTGTTTAATGTTAAAAATGTAGTGATTCCCAGGCTATTGTTGGCTTTGTGGCCTCCTGATGGGAAGGTCACAATGATCAGTCTATTTTATTTTTGTTTCACTCTTAGGTCAAGTTGTTGTGGTTATTTTGTCTTTGTTAATAGTGATGTTTCATGTAATTTGGACCTGGTGCCATCAAGGGGGCACTGCTAAATTTTAATCGGTGAATATCACAAAATGTTCTTTAAGGACATAAGGACTGCCTAGTTTTGTATATTTTAGCATAATTAAATGGGCGAAGTGTGCAAAACTTGATCCAAAACCTTTTTGGATAGTAAATGCATTTTCTGTATTCCCAAGGCCCAAAAATAGTAGTTGGCTTGTGCTTTAGTATCTATAGTAGTATTGGCAAATGTTACAAGGGAGCAAGTTATATAGCATCAGCTACAAAAAAAAAAAAAAACCAACAGCACTATCCATCTTATCTGTTCATCTCTAATAATTTGTCTAATTCTTTAAATTTATTCACTTTCATAACACCAGATGGAAGTTGGTTCCAGCAATCAATCACTCTCTGGCTGAAAACAAATTTTCACACTTCTATCCTACAACCATTCTTTTTCAATTTATATTTGTTTCCTTATGTATCATCTGAATAAGAGTTAGGATGCCATCTGTGTTTAATTTACTCAATCCATTTAGAACCTGCCGGATGTTTTGAATGGAAGTTTTAAATGTACGTGGGCTTCCTGTAAAGATCACAGAAGACTCAGAATGTGTCCCCTTTTTTATTAACTTAACATATTAACCTACCAATTCAATGAAGTGTTTTCACTCATCAGTTTGCCAGCCTGCATTACAGAACAATGCCTTTTATAATGAATGTTTGACAAAATCTAAAAATATTTAACAGCATTTTTCAGGTTTAATTTAACACAAACTATTTTTAAATTATGACTCTATATGAAAAGTCTTTTTTTTTTTTCTATTTGTACTTTTCCAAAGCTTAGGTTTTAAAAACTTCATTAACCATCATTAAGAAATTTTTTAATAAGTGTGAATCTAATTTTTCTAACAATTCCGAATGAATCTGTCACTGAAGTTTTGAATTGTCAATAAATCCTTCTAAAGTCATAACAGATGTGGAAGGGTATCACAGCTTTCTGCAGGAATTCTGTTTCCTGCAGCACACTAATTCAACTCTCTTAACAACCACTACTATACTATATTCCATAAATCAATATAATCACTCTGTACTTTGTAAGAAAATACATTCTTTTTTCTTTCAATAAACTTTGTCATTTACAAGAAACAGTAGAAGAATTTGCTCCCAAACAGCAACAACATATAGTCTCAGTTCTGGGCAACAATAACATACAGTACCATTTACATATATTTATAAGCTTGCTTGTCTGAAAATGTTTAATGCTTCACTAATAAATTCTAGAATTTTAATTACATAAGTACTAACACAATTTGAAAACCTTTCATTACATATCTTTGATAGGTCTTCAGACAACACATGCTAAAACTTTCTATTAAAGAGCATATTTACATTTCTAACTACAACAAAAATAACACCATTCCAAAATATCTACTTACCTATTTTTGTACATTTTAATTTGATTGAATATCTCACTCACTGCACTGCAGTAATGAAATGTATCAGTTATGAAAAACTCACAAAATATGCATGGCTTTTAATAAATATAGCAGGAAATAAAAAAAATGTAATTAATATATGTATAAGTTGAACTAGTATTTACTCTTAAGATTTAACACAAACTGCATTTTCAAAGTTGTGATAATTTTTTAGAAATCCTATTTAGATGAAGAATAGTCATTTGGGAAATATCTGGAATAGGGCTGTAAGAGTGTTTATCTATTTAAAAGTAAGTAATATTAAATAATTAAAATAAGCCTAATTCTAAACATTTCACTCCATTTCTAGAATTATCTACTAAAGCCACTGATCAAAATACAATGTATGAATAGACACATCTAGTACTACACATTACAGTTAGATAGAAAGAAACATTTGGCAGTTCACAAGTACGATCTCACTTGATAATTATTAACTGGCAGTTCATGTACTCAAAAGATTTCAAAAATTTTTAAAAAAGTCAGTTATCACATGAAATACAGTCAAAGCTTGTATTCACTACTAAAATATCTCAACATTTTGAAATATGTAGATTATTCTTTTATGCTCTGTATTTTCATTAATAAATTCATGAACTATATGAGATTTAATATAATTTCCAGATGTAAGAATACCTGAACCATGCTACTCACCAACTATAGTGCTGTTTATGTAAAAGAAGAAACATTGACTAATTAGTCTTATGCTTAATTACTAGTGTAACACTCTTAATGGACTGAATCTGCACATCTAATTTATTTAAAGCAAGAAACTGTCTTCTATGACAATGTAGTGGCTTTGATATTTGTCATCACTTTAGAGCAGTCTGGGTTTAAATCCTGTAAGAGCAAAGGTGGGAGAAATTGTCAAAGGCCTCTTCAATGAGGGGGGTAGGGCTTTTCAACCAGCACAACATACAAATTAGCACATGAACAAACACTTATGAAGACACCACTTCAAACTATATGAATTAGAGTACCATAAGAACTGGTCCACTATGACCAGTGCAGTCAATATGCCATAAATTTTTAAAGAACAAGAACAAGTAAGAAACTGAAATAACTTGAAAGAGCACTACAAGCCAAGAAGAGATCTATTTAAAATAAAATCAGATCTATTCTGAAAACAATATAAAGAATACAGAGAATATGAATGTGAAAGTATATGAATATGGTTCACTTAAATTCACTGTTTACTTCTAACACAGTTAGTATTTCACTCTGTCTTGCAACATCCTCCCTAATAGTATAGTGGGTTCACCACTTGGCAATCATTTAGAGGGGTCTGGGTTCAAATCCTGTTGGACACTGGAGTAATTCAAAAAAGTCTCTTGAAGTGAGGCAACTGAAATCTCAGGCAGGGAAAACAGGGTTTCCAAAATGAGTTCTTGTGGGTTTTTTGGCCGGCATAACATGCAAATCAAAACCCAAAGACATAAGACATTAAAGATCATATGAACTAGCATACTATGACCACAGTAGTCAATTTGCCAAAAACCCACCTGCTTGCAACAGAAACTGAAAAATATAAACATTATAAATTTGCAACAGGATTTCAATGTATCCAGCTTTAGCAATTTGAAGCAATGAAACATAGTACAGAAAAAAAAAAAAAAAATAGGACTGCTGTATTAATTCCTGTTATATTTTCAATGATTTCAAAGATACTTTAAATATCATTTGATGTTTTTCACTGTCTGAGCTGATCTTATTCATATAATTGTGTTCACTTTCACATTACATATTTTCAGTAATTTACAAACATTTAAATATTTCTTTACTATCCACCAAGATGATTAACACAAAATGTTGATTCCCCAGAAATTAAGTCACAGGAGAAGTTTTTTTTTTTAACTTAAGTCACAACATGGTTAACGAAGCCTGAGACAGCAGGTTGGGGTATATAAACATAGCTATGATAAAACTTAAAAGGAGAATTGAAGGCATAACTATAATTAAATAAACTTGTTTAAAATTTTAAACCTAAACCTGTACAACAAGACCTAGTTAAATAATATTTAATTTAGCTTAAATTAGCAAATTTAGTTTTACATTATAATCTCTAGTTATGCATATTTAGTACATAAAAAAAGAAAAAAAAAAGTGAATAATTCAGCTCTCTTTTAACATGTTTGCTGCCTTTTATATTTGTGAGGGTGCTTTATGTGTGTCTTGTGGTGTTGGAACAAGTAGGCACTACAATTTTAGTAAATTAAAAGGATTTCATCTGTGAAGAATCATTATTCCACATAGCATTGGCATCTGTTGTTTTTTTAGTATTAATGAGATTCAGAATCCACATTACTTGAATAGAATTCTATTTCAGTATCAGATGAGCTATTATAAAGAGCTGAGTCAACATCATCAGCTTCAACATACTGTCCATCCCCGATGTTCCAGGCTATGCATCCATTAACCCCAGGGGCTCACATCTGGTGAGTATGGGCTTGGCACACCTAGGGTCCTGAGCTGGATGATATCATTCTTCTCTTTCTTGGTGATTCCCTTCTCTCTCTCTCTCTCTCTCTGGGTACAGAAATTTTTTTTTTGGCTGGTGCAGCATAAGCTGCAGCCTTCCTTGCACCATATGGCTAATAATAATTATAATAACCATTTAGGGTAAAATTTTATAGGAAAACACTTTTTGCACAAAATTTTATCAGTAGACACACTAAGGATGATGTTTTGTTTTTCACAAAACTAAATAGTTAAAATTCATCAAGCATAATTTTCAAAAAAATTATCTTTTCTTGTGGAAAACACTAAACTAGATAAAATAACTTCAACATAAGCAAAGCACATATGAAACTGTAAACCAAGTATACAGCTTTTATAGTGCTCTCTAGATGGTGTAATTGACACTAAGCACAAAATCCCAGCTGCAATGCAATAGCCTATGGTTCAGTGTGCCGATACTGGTCAGTTATTTATTTCGTGTGCCTTTCCTTTTATAGTTCTCATTTATTGACCACAATTGGATGGATGCATATGCGTTAAGGCACAAAAATTGCAGTTTGTTTTGCAGCAGCAACCTACAACACATACCTCTGCTTCAAATAAGTGCTATATGTTTAATTAAAGATGGACAAAATAATTTTTTTTTTTTTTTTTTTTTTACAGGAAAGTTGATATTCCGTAGTATCTTCCCATCTGCTGGTTATTTGGAATTCCCAGGTCTGTTTCAATACTTGATCATTTCTAATGTTTTTTTTTTTTTTTTTTTTTTCCCTGTATGTTCTATTTTACTTTAATTAATTCAGTATTAGCTAGTATTATGTACTTTTTTTTTTTTTTTTCATAAATGATTTTTTACCAATCCCACTTCTGATTAATTTTATTAGAGGGTATCAAGTATGGGAAATCATTGAAAACGTTCTACTTTGCCTTCTTTTTTTGTCCTCTGACCTCACTGGGTAAGTAATTCATCTGTAAGTGGTTTGCATAGCATAAGCACCTTTCAAACCAGCCCTTAAGCAGGTTAAGAGGTTATTGAAATGTTGTTTTGGGCACTAGTGCTTTGTGGTTCTTCCTTTGTGTTTCGCTGACAAGATAGCACACCAGTAAATGAAGTCTTTTATTCTAATCTTATCTTTTGGCCTTTTAGTGTACATATCCAGCAATGTGAATGTGTACATGCTACTTCTGGAAAGAGCACAAGGTCATCTTTCCAGAAGTAGCATTGTATTCTTCTGTTATGATTCCAAAAAAGACTTCTATTTCAACACAAAGCAATGTTTTAAGTGAATAGTTTATAATTCCTGCATTTTTCTTCTCCTTTCTTGCATACTTTAAGTTAGATAGTTTCTTTGCGCTGTATCAGATTTAGTCTGAATAAACCAGCACTCAATGCACCACCATTCATTACATGAGTGGTGGTTTATGAACAATTTATACCAATTAAACTAATTGTTACACCTCAAAAGTGCTACCTGTTGACTTTGTTCAACATATTGGTAAAACTTTATTTCACTCTACCATTTGTTTCTCTTCATAAGTAGTTTCTTTATACTCCATATCAGATTTGGAAACTGTTAATAAGAGAGAGAGAGAATGAAAAAAATAATTCTTGATCTTGAGGTGAAGTGCCTTAAGAGAAAAGGGGCAACTGATAAATGAACTTTAAAAAAAAAAACAATGAATGAAATAAACCAAAAATAGTTCAGATGATTTGGTAATGTGGTTTGTGAGATCAGAAGAGGGAGAGACCTTAGAAGTAATACATGGAGACCATGAAGCATCATCAGTATTGAGTACTTCAGTACTGCAAAGATAGAGTGGCAGAGGAGAACTGGTACTTATTTGCCAATTCTACTACTAATTTGAAAATGATTTCAATTTTTAATTTTACAGGAAAGTTGAGATAAATAATATGGGCATGCAATCCAATAATACTAAATGTTTATACATATGTATATTGGGCAGCTTAAAATGTTCATTATGGAGTCACTAAGTGATTTATATTAAAGAGAATGCATCTTTAACTCAGCAGTGATGGGAGAGTGGGAATCTGGGAGGTGCCTAAAATAATGATCTCACATTAACTGTTAGTTAATGATTAAAAATCTCAGTTTTTTTTTTTTCCCTACCTTCCTAAATATAGAAAGTTTTTACTTTGAGTGATTTTTATGGTTTTCACAGAGTGTGTGAAAGAACCGATGAAGTGCTGTGCCACTATCTCTGAAAGATACCAGTGCTATGAAGTTTCAAATTGTGTTTGTTTCTAGTTCCAGGTTACTTGCTTTTATTCTCCCGCTATTTCTAATAGTTACAATTTTACATGGATTAGTTTTGTTATTTTTTTTTTTGCATAATAAAGACAGAAGCACAAAACATTCTCTCACGTAGCAAAAAAAAAAAATTAGTGTTAAGCCTTTTTTTCTTATTCAGCAATAAAATTTAATTTTAAACCTTACATGAGAGACATGTGCTTTTATTTATTTATTTATTTATTTATTGTAATTTCTCTGAATATGGGATTGGAACCATATCCTCCCAAAGAATTGTTTCTATAAATGTGAGCAGCTGTTTGGAAAAATGAGGCCAAAAATTAAAAACAAAAGTGAGGTTGGCAGTCTATAAACTTTCAAAATAACTTACAAATGGTGAAAACAAACATTTCATCAAACAGTCCTGCATCCAACTTCCATTAACACATATTTTATTTCTTAATTCCTTGTGTTATTAAGTAATAATTTCATCTATCAGGATACTTTATAAATGTTAATTTAAAAAGAGTAAATTAACATTTTGTTTTTTATAAAATATTAATAAAAATATAAGCTAATATGCATTAAGCTTATATTTAACTCAAAATGAATTTTACTTCATTAAAAAAAAAAAAAAAAAGCTAAAAACTGCTTAATACACAAAGAATATAAATGGGGGGAGTAGGCAATGACTTCTTCAATAAACAGACTATTTAGGAGTGACAGAAAATCTTTTTTCTCAAAATTATCTTGCTGTTAAAAAAAAAAAAAAAAAGAGCCAAAAGTAAATTAACTTTTTACATTCTAAAGCCATTACCTTCAAATTACATGGAAGGCGTAAATTTATTACCAGTGACCACAAGCTGACTGTATTTCAGGTTTAAGATCTTGAATAAAGGTCCATGCAGAAAGCCAATATCTTCTACTATAATCTCATATACCAACTATCAGGAATAATAAATCACTACTTTTAGGATGGCAGTGATGCATATATGCAAGTCCACAAAGTGATGCAAAATTAACCCTAATTCATACTGCTGTAAAAAGCAAAAGTTCTGTTATATTAAAATTAGTGGAATGTCAGTTACATTTCAACAGGTATATAAATTAATCCAATTGAACCTTTTATTGGGGGGGGAGCAACAAAATTTTTTTTTTAAATTTTCATTATGACAAAGCCCATTTTAATCTGAATAGTAATTACTGTAAAGAATCACAAAACATATGCACCATAAATGTGATTAATATTACAGTGAATTGTAAAATAGTGTATTCATCACATTGAAAGTTTATTAAAAAAGGTTCTATTTTTCAGATTTCATGCAATTTTTCATACTCAAATTAAGTGATTCAATGAGAACCGGTGCATTCAGCCTAGTATGACAGTTGCTCTCAAATTAAGGAATTTCTGGTATGTACTGTTAATAAAATACTATTTTGAAATCCTGCTGTAAAAATACTGTTTACCTTAATAACAAGCCTTGAGAATATAATTTTCTTTTTGGTTTTATGATGTGAAACTTTCTTCTCCTAAAATCCACTAGTACTTTAAAATTACTAACAGCTCATTTGTGAATGATAAAAAATTCACAGTATTGTTTTTCAGCTCACCCTATTATCTCTTGTGCCTTATGCTCTGCCTCGTTCTGATCTGTATTAACATGTTTTCCTCGAAACACGTTCTTGTTACTACAGCTGATGTGTATGATTTTGATTTGGAATTTGTCTCTTTCCCTTTCATCATTGTACCATATGGAAGTGATATTTGGTGACAGATCCAAGGGGAGGAATAGCTTCCCCAGAAAATCAATAAATGGAAATTTATTAAGTCTAAGTTATGTATTAATTTAAGGTATGTATTAATATAAAGTTATATATTAATTTAGTATTAATTCAAAACATTCATTCACAATGCTCATCTGCACAGCACAAATGTTATTTAAAAAGTAGCATCTACTGATAGGGTTTCATTACTTTCTCAACTTCACTTTATCAAAGAGCAGACAAACTATTACAGCTGTAGAAATTTGAATAAGTATCTAACTTTCTAATTAACTCTAACTATTTTGGTTTACTTGATGTTACAATACTTTTATCATTTTCTTTAGGAGTTTACAGCATACTGCATAAGTACATAATTGCCTATCTATACACAAACATTATAATGTTTGTTTATAGATTTGATTTTTGTGTGTGTGTGTGTGTGTGTGTGTTTTCATTGCCCATCAAATTTTCCTGGATCTCACACTGATATCTGTAATTCCTCATCTCGTTCCTTATCCATCGGCACCTCCGTAGCCAGGTGGGCAGGAGCAGCAGTGCGTAGCACATGCTTCTTGATTAGACCGGGGTTCGAGCCCATGACCACCAAATACAGAGGATGTGGAAAGGTCAGGGAAATGACCACCGCATATCCCGTAGCAATATGGCCTTAGTTGCTAATGCTCTTAAACCAAATAACAACCTTATCCATCATTAAGAAAACTGGCATATTTGTTCTTTTCCATTTTCTTAGTTACTTGTGAAAAGGTGTATTATTTGATAATTTAACAAAAAGTTCATTGTTCACATGGGAAGAGGGATAAGAATGACAGTGTGAATGTGTGACAGTGTGTGGATAAGAATGACTTACTCTAAGTTGTTGCCACACAAGGCTGATTAGGAGAGATTATCTTAAGGAAAACTTCAAAGAACTTGAAAAGGTAAAGAAAACAACAGTAAAATCTAAAAATGGCTATAGGTAGGGTTATTGGTTTTTTTTTTTTTAGGCCAACTTCTATGTAGGATAAGAGAAAAGAAACACTCTGAAGCAAAAAAAACACAAAAGTAAAGACAGCACTTTTCTTAACAACAGTGATTATTAATAAAGAGAAATGCAATAACTTAATCAAGCAAAGTTAACGGGAGAGTTTGACACATGCATTATTTTTGGAGGAGGGCAACAAAACTAGAAAGGCCTTGAATGGGTTGAGCAGGCTCAATTCTGATGGGATTCTTTCTCAGATTTCAAACCTGAGGGGGTATAAATTCAAACTTAGAAAAGACAGTTGTAGAATAGATGTGCAGAAATTTGCCTTTAGCCATTGGGTAGTTGATTGCTAGAACAAACATCTGTAGTTGTGGAAGTTGACAGCTTAAATAAATTTAAGGAGGCTGGACAAACATTTAGAGGGAACAGATGTGTGAAATGGCATTTTTTTTTTGGCAGATGCTACATAAGCTTGCTTTCTTGTATCACATGCCTCTACTACTACTATTCAAGAAATTTACATTTGGTCAGCATGTTATTAATCATTACAATAAGCTTATTTTTTTCTATGATCAAGACTGAGTGACTGGAAAAATTTAAAGGACAGCTGTGGTGGGAATCATAACAAGAGTGAATATAGATAGCATATTCAAGTTCTTGGCAGACAATAAAAAAAAGTCTGGCTTCTGCATATACTAATACTTAGCACACCAAACTGATTATTCTACTAGACAATCAGATTATTGAATAATATGCTCAAGGCAGTTAATCTCCAACAGTGAAATGTCTAAGATGTTGGGGGGAATAAAATACAAAAGGAGAGGCTCGTCCACAGATTGCTGATTAGAAACAGTTCTAGGCTCAAAATTAGCTAAGTGGTTTGCCAGCACTTTCCTTAACAGTCATCAGGAAACAAATGTTAGCACGTTTTCTAAATTTATTTCTATTGATAGGAATTAAATAATGTTTAAATAAGAACATGGCAGGCCTAGATGTTATTTACAAATCTTTCTAGTAACAACACCATCAACATTTTGGAATCTCAAATTTGTTCAGAACACCAGTAGTGGGCAAAGGCTAAGTCAGGTTTGGGCATGGGTAATCCACTGTTTCCACTCATGGTTAATATGTTCATAGTTTTCATTCTGAACAGAAACTATACAGGGTTGCCATTTGAAACTACTGAAGCAGCTTTGCTATGGGGGGGGGGTCACAGACAGGGGCAATCAACACTCAACAAAGAACACCTTGAGAGAGAAAGATTGTAGAGAGAATTCAGAATGAGCAAAATTGTGATTTAATAGTTATTGCAAAAAATAACAGATAAATTATTACACCTAAACTAGGCAAGCAAAGCTATAGAGGAACAAAATTCCAATAACTTTACTATTTTATATTAAAAACCTTAGGGGAAAAACTCAAATGTACAATGAGCAAAAACAATATATGAAAGTACAATTTCAAAGCAAATTCAAGGCGTTTTACAACAATGCTGACACTAACAGAAACAAATGCAATACACAAAATTTTAACTTGATAGGAGGAAATATGTAGGGGAGAGTAAATGATCACTAAATGAGAATTAGGAGCGTGAAAGAACACACAGACATCAAATATAAGAGAATGGGAATAGCTAACATTACAACATAAAATAATGTGCAAAATTTAATCTAAAACCTTTGAAACACAAATGTTTTAGATTATAAAAAAATAGAGGTTAGAAAATAAGATAATATTGCATTTAGTATAAACTGAAAGTCAAACACACAGGCTAGCAAACTGTGGTTCTATATTTTTGATTACAAAACTTGTAAGATCAAGGGCAAGAGGATGGTGTTTTAATGCAAAGACGGAGAAATGCATTAACAGTTTCAAATGGAGAGGTTATTTCAGCCCTTTTCTGTTTTTTGTATATAGTTATATGCAAATATGATACATTTTTTTTTGCTTTTCTTTTGTCTCTTATGTGATGGGTGGATAACTTAAAGAAACAGGGAAGTCTACCTTCAAAAAAACAAATTTAGTCAAAACACATTTATTTTTATCATTGTGTGCAGAGTACTTCATTATATTAATAAGATAAAAGTAAAGAGCATTGCTATGGGGGTTGCAATGCCACAGAGTAGAATAATTCTGTTTGTGATAATGCAATGTAAGTGATGATTTAGAAGAAACTGCAGTATTCCATATTAGCGTGTTTTTTTTTTTTTTTTGTAAACAAAAAATTCATTTTTTTTAGAAATTAATAATTACAATTTTTCTGATATCATTAATTATAGTACTAGAAAGAGTGCTAAATCTTCAGCCAAAATTATATTTTTAAGCATAAAAATAAACAAAGGGTTCAGCATAAAAAGTGGTATTGCATATTGGTTTTTTCCTTCTTTATAAAAATAAGTATGTCACAAGTATGTTCAAAAATAAAATTTTGATAAAACAATATTTCCACTCGCTTTCCGGTCAGAGCAATTCTCATACAGTAACCATGTCAATATTAAAACTGGATGAATATTGCTGGCTGTATGAAGAAATTATGGAACTGAACTGTCTTCTATTTACTTTTGTGAGAAGAGTCTTAGGCAAAACATATTCTTTTTATATTTCTTTTATTTTAAATTTTTATTCCTAAGGGCATATATTAGCTTCTTCATACAGACAAGTAACAGTATTTCTTCAGCTTTAAAGTTGAAGATGTAGCTTAGTATATGAGAATTTCTAACTCAACTAAAAAAATAAATATATAAATTATAATGCTTTTTAGGTTACCTATTTAATTTCTTTTGCATTCTTCGTATGGCAGATTTACTTCCTTTTATATTTTGTGGCCTGTAATTATAGAAGTACAAGAAACACTTGTACTTATATAATTACAGAGACGGTAATAAGTACTCTTTCCGAAAATAAAAACCTGCTTTTTAAGAACATTTCATTTCCAGCAATTAGTAAATATATACCTAACCTCAATAAAAGATACATTTTACTGAAAGAGCAATAAATTTGAATTTTTACTTAAAATTGAATGTCCTTAATGCTAAAAACTGTTCATCTAAACACTGGTAATAAAATATCATGTTTCTACAATTATACAGATTTTCATTTTTGTTTAATTGGATGGAATAATGCAACTATGTATGTGAAATTCATAACTTATAGTCTCCATTAATTCTAATCTGACTCCATCACAGTGGATATGGTAAATCACACTCTGTGCTTCATTCTCTCTAATATTAAAATGCAGATGATACTCATAAAATCCTACATCAGTAATTACTTTCATGTAATATACAAATCTTTTGAATAAGTAATAAAGGACGTTAAAGGGCAATTCAAAAATCATGATTTTTATCAAGACAATGATTTATATACATTATATTTTCGGGTGTGAAATAAACAGAATTCAGTACATGTAATATAGACTAAATTTTGTTTATATTTCAAATATTAAATAAATTGATCTCTAATTGAATAAGGTGAATATTGAGCATTTTTCATTTCTATTTGCTAAAAATTTCATATAGAAAGAGGCTTTTGTAAAAGAAAAACATGTCTACCACTTTATGATACACTCCTCACCTTCTATGAAATAGCAAACTTGGAAGAAGAGGAAGAGACTTTCGACACGCATTTATCTTATTTTCTACTCCTTTGATTTTAATCGAATATATATATATATATATATATATATATATATATATATATTTCCCTATATTAACTATACAATCAGAATATTATTTCAAAATTGAGTTACAGAACGTTTGCAGATATTTTTTGATTTTCAACTTGCAAATTAGCTGGTAATTTGCATTTTGATTAATAAGAAAAGTTGTTCCCTATTATCTGCTTGCAATCTGACTATATTTGGAGAAAAGGTTTGTCATCCAGAGTCAACTTTTTTATTGACTCGCACTTCATTATTTTTACTTGTTAATATCCTAAAAGTAGTTTTATGTAGTTCCTTTTGATGAAGGCTTGTAGAAACTTTTAGAGGAATAAAGAATACAGGGCAGCCTCAATTAAAGATAACACATTTAATGTTATTCTGAACTTTATTAAGTTCAAGGATTTTTCAACATTGCTGCAGTGTTCCTGACGATGTTGTACATTTTTTACTCTGACACACTGAATTCATATTCCACCCTCATAACTGCTGTGGAAATCATAGAAATTGTGAAGATGGAAATACTGAAAAGCAGTGCCTCTTATTGCATGACTTTTAAAAGAACAGAGATAAATAAAAAAAAAATAAAATAAAAAAAATGTAGATTAAAGTTTCTTCCCCCCTGTCTCATATGCTCTACCTAACTCAATACATTTCATCTAGAATGTAGTGAAAACATTCTGGATTGGATGAAATCCAGAGTTCATGGACCCATCTTGCTAGTTGTCAAAAATGCAAAGCTGGTGGTGGCAGTGTAATGATGTGTTTTCGACTAGATACATCCCTTCGTGGCTGCAGTGTACTCTTCTAAGAATAAGTTCTTTGAACAGTATAATCCAATGTCACAAGGCAAGAATTGTACAGAAATGGTTCTAGGACTAGGAGATTGATTTCAGCCAACTGTGGTGGCCTTCCCAGTCACCAGATCTCAATCCAATTGAGCACCTGTGAGATGATGTGAAAGAGGGTCTTTGGAGTAGAGATCAGCAACCATCCAATTTGTAATAATTTTGGGAACTCTAGTATTAGTTGAGAAGTTAGAAGAGGCCATCCATCATCGAAGTGTAATAACTGTGAAACTTGGTTAATTATCTACAGCTTAAATGTGGCCAACAAATGATTTTTAGATGATCTGTACCATGCGAATGCCTATTTTCAATGTTTTCATAATTGTCTTTTCCAGCTATCTTCATAAGAAAGAATATTTATCTGGACTTATTTGTTAACAAAATATGTTTCTGTATCAGCTGTCCAAGAATGTAACCCAAATTTATAATACTGAGTTTATTGGAAAATGTATTTTGGTTACTAGGTTTTCTAAGAATGCATCTATGATTTTAATTGAGGTTGTCCTGCTTCTTCCTACATTAATGTAAAAGCTAACCTAAACAGATAATTTCTTTTTCAGTATATAAACCTTGTTTTTTTAAATTAAATAGCTAGTGTGATACCCTATATAAACATATGTGGAGGAAGACAGCGTGCTAATGACAGTCTAAAAGTTGTTTAAGTATTCTAATTCAGATAATACTCCAACTAATTCAAAGATATTTTAAACACTATTTACTTTAGAAAATATTCTGTTGTAGAATATAATTAACTTTTCTTTCTCTTTTAGTAAATAATATCTGATTTGGTAAATCTGAATACTGAATTTATTTTTGTGCCTTATTAAATGCTATAATATAAATTACTCTTAAAACTTGAGCACTTTACTGCTGTATTTTCAAGACATTTTCATACCTAACATCTTGTAAATAAGTGTTATAGGGGTAGAAAAGTCAACAGAATAAAATGCAATATGGATTTGTATGGAGATGACTTTTTCATCTAAAAAAAGTTAGCACCTATATGATATTTCATGTGCATGCAAGTACATGTGAACATGGCCAAAAATTTATAGGTTACAGATGCAATTTTCTTCTGCTCTTAAGATAAATAAATAAATGATAAGATGGAAGAAAACAATGTTATGATTTTTCCTCAGTCTATTAGAATTTATGCTGACTGTACTTCTATTCCATTCTTCAAGGGCTATTTCCTTTAAATAATTGGGTAAATGAGAGAGAGAAAGAAAGACAGACAGACACAAACACACATTATCACTATGCAAAGTAAACATGCACCTCTGCTATCACTGAATTCTGGCCATAGCTGCCACACTTGGTATTTATTTAGCAACATGTTCAAGATTTCTTCAAGGATCACTTGGGGCCTCTAGCATGGACATCAGAAAATTATCAATAGGAGTGTCACCAATAAGTTTGAAGAAAAACAAGTGCTCAAGACACTTCAAACCAATGCTGCGGAGAGCTGGTAAGCGTAGTAACAATTTTGCAAAACGGCCAGGTTGATCGGGATAGTTCTGTTTGCAGTAATCTTCTAATGCAGCATATACCTTCTCTCTTAAGTTTTCTATTTGCTGAACACATTTTAATCCTTTCACTTCTGTAATAAGCATAAGCATATTATAATATTAAATTAATTTAAATACCAACTATTTATAATTACACATGAATTAAAATATTACAGGTATCCCTCAATTTATTTTGTCCCATTTGTCATTTAGCTTATATGCCCCAAAACTAATCATAACCCGTAACCATTCTCTTGCTTATACATCCAGTGAAATAGCTGATGACAACTCATTGCACTGGGGTCACTTGCAAAAGTAAATGTGTGATGATGAAATATGCACAGTACTGTAAAGATATATTTTTCATTTTGTGACTGTTAGAAGATAATTCAAGTTGGACGCTTGGTTCTTCCCTTACCACTGCAAATAATAGTAATTAAAAACACCATCTTCTATTACACATTATCATAGTGGTAGTGTCTTTGTCACAAAAATGTAGGGACATGGTTCATTCTTCCTGTGTTTTCACTATTCTTTTCTTGCTGACTGCAATCCTATTTGTTATTAATTTACAATATTGTACTCATTAATTAAATAATTTTTCAAAGATATAACTTTTTCAAAGAGAAAAGGTTATATTTTTGAATCCATGAAAAATGAAACCAAGAGAAAGTGTTACCTTAGAAACAAAGGTAGACAAGTACACAATGTGAAAAAGGTGAGTAAGGGGATGTTTATTGCTAGACATCACAATTTGGCTCCTAATTCAATAAGAAAACCATAATTAAGAATGCTGATAAATACAAAGGTTATGCTAAGGAGGCAATATCTAGAAATGAAAAGAGAGCAGTAAAAGGTAGCGATATCTTGATAGTAAAGTTGAATTGGCTATTGACCATTTGGATTGAACTGACTCAGCATTACACACCTCTGTACTACGCTTATTCAAGAAAAAGGCTTAGGACTGTCTCAGGACTTAGAGTTTTATGAAAGTTCTCAGATGAAGACAATGTATTCAACTGAATTTCTGGCAAAGAACAAAGACTTCTATACTTATATTAATAGTAGAAGGAATGGGTTGAACAACATTGGGCTAGGATGTCAATGATTTAATTTTTGATCTCCCTGCTTTATTGCTGATGAACTGAATAGGTATTTTGCATCTACATTCACACATGAGGAATTCTTTAGATGCCAGAAATTTATCAAACTCTAACGGGAAGCTAAATAATTTTGTGATAACCGAAAGGAAAGTGGAAGAGAAATTGTTTAAGTTAAATATAAAAAGTTAAACATAAAAAAAGGAATCTATCAAATTATATTAAGAGAGGTAGCAAAAGAGATAAGCAACATCTTAGCCATAATTATGAGAGCATCCTTGGATTCAGGGGGAGGCCCCTGCGGACTGGAGATGTGCGAATGTATTCCCAGTTCACAAAGGAGGGATCAAAAGGTTACATGAGTAATTACAGACCTGTTAGCTTAATATCTGTTCCTGGAAAAATAATGAAGTCACTGGTTAAAGAAGATCCACAGGTTCGTCTAGACAGGAATGCAATTATGCTGCATTCACATATTTATTAAGGAGCGATCTTGTCTGACCAATCTGATTGGATACCATGATGCAGTGACCAAGGAATTGGATGCAAAGAATAATTTTGATATCATATTCTTGGATTTCAGGAAGGCTTTTGATATTGTTGCTCATATAAGAATGCTGTACAAATTGGAGCAATGTGCCATTAAGGACAAGTTACTGTTATGGATAAAGGAATGGTTGAGTGGGAGAAGACAGAGTGGTTATCAGTGGGAACTGCTATTTATGGACTTATATTAATAGTAGTTCCCCAGGATTCAGTGCTTTGCCCATTGTTTTCAATATTTATTAATGATATTGATGAAGGTATATTAGGCTTAATGTCTAAGTCTGTAGACAATATAAAGGCTGAAAGGGTAGTTAATGACAATAATTAGGGTGGGCTACTGCAACAAGATCTAAGAATATTAGGTCGATGGACTAAGAAATGGCAGTTGAAGTTTAACATTGACAAATGCAAGATACTGCATATGGGTAACAGTAATCCCAGATAAACATATCAATTGTGTGATACTCCACTCAAGGAAGTTGAAAATGAAAAAGATCTGGGGGGTAATTGTTCAGTGAGATATGAAATTCTCTAAGCAGTGCAGGCAAGTTGCCAGGATAGCTTATGGGGTTTTGTCAGTGATATATAGAAACTCTGCTAGCATGAATAAGGAGCTGAATTAATCCTGTGTACAAGGCCGTGGTTAGGCCACATCTGGAGTACTCATTTTAGGAAGGATGTAGATCTGGAATGGTGCAGAGAAGGGCACTGCGATTGGTGAGGTGAACAAAAGGGTGCTCTTACCAAGAAAGGCTTCAGATCTGCAAATTGCACCATCTGGAAACTAGGCACCTGCGAGGAAATTTGATTGAGGTGTTTAAGGCCTTGGATGGATTTATAAGCTCAATGTTGATGGCATCCTTCTTGTTGAGACCACACACGAGGGGGTATAAATTAAAACTTAGAACGGATAGTTGCAGGACAGATGTGCGGAAGTTTGCATTTAGCCAGCAGGTTGTTGATTGTTGGAACGGCTGCCGTCTGTTGTTGTGGAAGTGGGTAGTTTGAATAAATTCACAGAATTAGACAAATTCTTGGAGGGGATGGGCAGATGAGGTGGGAAGTTTTCATTTTCTTCCTTTTTTTTATTGATGTTCTATAAGCTTGCTTTTCGGCATTATTTACCATTACTGATACTTATGTTGGTAGTGGTTGGCTCAAACATTTTAAAAAGAGAAGTGCAATTCATAGTGGTAAATTCTTAGAAGAGGCCAGAAGTGCTGATGTGGATATTGTGTTAGGCTACCATTAAATTTTAAAAGAAATGGTTTATTTTCCAAACAAGTTTCCAGTGTGGATAAAATCAATTTATTTTGTATAAAAATGCCTAACAAATCATTCAATTCCAAGGAAGAAAAGGCTATGCTAGGATTTAAAAAAAATCTAAAGATCACTTAACCCTTTTGTTAGGAGGGACTGTTGCAGGAGATTTTAAATTTAGACCATTGCTATTTTACCACTCCCAGAACTCAAGGGCATTAAAGAGTTGTCTGAAGTCAAAGTTGCTTGTTATAAATAAATCCTGGGTTCAGAGACAGTTTTTTTTAAAATATGGTTTTTGGGTTATTTTTGCCTAATTGTTAGTAAACATTGAATTGAAAAAGCCTTGCAGACAAAGTGTTGCTAGTTTTGGATAATGCTCTAAGGCATCTACAAGGTTTATAAGATTTTTCCAAAGCAATATTAAGGTTGTTTTCATAAAAATAAATACAAGTGCAATTAACTTATGGATTGGAGTGTCAATGCAAATTTCAACCACTGTTATCACATGCAAACATTTCAAAGCATTTAGTGAAACTAAGGGAGAAGAGGCTCTAAAACAATTCTGAAAGAGATTTAAGATTCTTAAGGACACAAATATCACTGAAGCCTGGAATGATTTCCTCTGGCCATATGAATGGTATCTGGAGGATACCATGGCCAGGACATTGCAGTAACTTCAGAGGATTTGAAGAAACTGCAGAGCAAAATCAAGCTGAGACTGGGAAAGACAGTTTGAGAAAGACAATATTGAAGAAGTGATTGCCTCACCTGATGAGTCACTGAAAAAGAGCTGATTTGGTTAAATAAATTTAGATCTGATAGTATATAACACAGCTGTGGTGCTTGATACGTTCTACGTTAATATCAATATTTGTAGAAGGATAAGAGAAATTTATCTCAATACGATACGTAGAACACTTCCCTATGATACTCTCCAGAAATTAAAACAAATAAAAGATTAATGCAAAATTATTACAGTAAAAAAATCGATTGAACACATTCAAAAAACAATTAAAAATCAATTAAAGTTAAAAGTATATTTGAAAAAAGATTTTACTTCCTCTCTTCCTTGAAGGAAAGAAAACGAAGGAAAATCGTTTTTCAAATTTACGTTTAACTTTTAATTGATTTTTAATCATTTTTTATTTAATAATTTTTTTTTAATTGTTCAATTGATTTTTTACTGTAATCATTTTGCATTAATCTTTTATTCATTTTAATTTCTAAAGAGTATCATTCAGAAGTGTTCTACGTATCATATTGAGGTAAATTTCTCTTATCCTTCTACAAATAAATTTAGATCAGAAGGGTATGAGGGATGAAACTCCTTCAATAATATCTTTTTAAAACAAAGGATCTTGAATCAGTTTTCAAGCTTCAGTTTCAGATGAGAAGTAATAAAAGAGATTATTTAGACAAATGAACAATATGGTAAAATGAAGAATTCTATAGAATTCTTGAACTTGCAAGAATTCTATGGGATTTAACAGGCAGCTCTATGCCGAAAAATACAAAAACAAAGGATTCCATTCTACTAGCATTGGAAAAATCCCCCTTTCCCCAGAAAGAGGTAGTTCCATGGAATTCTGAAAAAAGAGACAGAACTCCATAAATGAGTCGTCAACAAGGCCAAAGCAATGAAGGTAAAAGTATAGTAAGCCTTGCATTTTAGTTATTGAATATTTTTAATATTCTTCTAGTGATCTAAATACTATATTTTAAATTACTTGAGGAGGGGGTATAACTGCCTAAAAGAAGGTACTTAATAATTGCTTAAAATAGGGCTACAACAAAATGTGGTCTAAAATAGGAAGCTCTGGAATGAAATACCTAGTTATGGTATTTGTATTTATGGGAAAGTAACTCTCGGTATATATTAAGTGACCAACTAATACATCCCACCCCTGACCTTCCTACCAGATTTGACACTACTTGAACATGACACCGATGAAGACATTCTGTGGCTTTTGCTGCCGACACACCAATGGCGATCTGAACTGAGTACTCTAACCTGGTTCCCTTAAAAACCCTATCCCCGGGCAGGGGAGGGAGGGAGGAGACAGGTCTCTGTCTCCTCTCCTCCCTGCCTATCTCCATACTTTGCCTGGTGGGCTAGTCTCCACTGACCTCTTCAGGGATGCCTATTCTATCCCTATTCTTCCATCTGTTTTCATCCCCTCCTCCCACTAAACCGACTGAGTATGCCCCTTAACAATGCCGTCAAATTCTAATTAATCTCTAAATTCTACTGTTTTCTTCTAAATCTCTTTTGGCTAAATTCTAGTGTGCACCCCCCCACACACACACTTTTTTTTTTTCTTTTAGGCCTTGCCATTGAAATCCTTGGAAATTAGGTGGTGGAGCCTGCTAGAGTACTTAAATAATTTACTGGGTGCATGACCTGCCTCCTCTTGGCAAAGTGTGGGCAATGGTGGGTCCCAATAGGGGCCCAACGGCTAAATGGTCAGAGAAACAATAGAACATAACGCTATACAACAGACCACTCCCCACACACTTTAAATCTCTGGCCTCCACAGAGTTCTGTGTCACTCACAAAGAATACAACGTGGAGATGGGGGGAACCCCTGGTGCCATCAGACAACTAACACACTACACTATATATTAAGTGAAAACTTGTCTTTTTGCTTAATGTTCAGCCTCCACAGAACTAATTAAGGACATAAATTGAGGGATGGTTGTATTTTATATAAAGGAACATGCCTGAAGTTAAAATTCACATATAACATTTGTAATATTTACAAATAAGTTAAAAAAAATATGTTTAATCAAAACATTATTTTCATTAATATATTACAATTATTTTGAACAAATGTGTGACATTAACAAATTCTATTACATAAAAACATGCACATTATTATAGTAAAAAAAGCGAGTTATAAAATTTTTAACAACTGGTTCTTGAAAAATGATACACCCCTTTGCTCTTCTTTAAATAAAAAGGATATGTGTCTATCCATGTTGATGAGAAGTTTGGCAGATCTTCTCTGCTGCAGTCTTACTCTTCTAAAATATCATCCACAAAGTGAGCTAAAGCTTAGGATGGATTACTTAAGGTCATCTTATACCATTATCATATATATCTTGAAATCAGAGAGCAGCCTTTCTGCATTGGCCTACCAAACCCCAAGCTTGGGAATCCAAAAGTAAATATTATAGTTGCCTGTTAAGCAGGCAAGCTAGTCCAATGTTTGTCTGAAGACAGGGCTGCCATGCACAGATGTGCACCACACAAAGGCACCTAATCAAGGAGGATGCCATCTGGAGTTTAATAGTTTAGAAATTTTAGCTTGTAGTAAACTACCAAAGTTGATGAAATGGCATCGTTTTTTTTATATCTCATATTGTGAACCCCTGCACAATTATTTGCCTGTAATTGCACTACCTTGAATAAGCAATGCTTCCCCAGTAGAGATGATTAATGTTACTTATTCTTGGCTGATACCACCACCCAGACAGCATCATTTCAAAGCTTGTTGGCCTCTCATTAGTGGGCTAGTAGGTAGGTACCCCAGTGATACAATTAATGACAATGCCAGTTAAGTTTAACTGCACAATACGAGAGATGCCAGATGGTGTTCAATAGTAAAGTACTAAAAAGGGTTTAGGGCTGAAAGCTTCAGACTATGGGAAATTTACTAGACGAACAAGTTAGTTAGTGCCCACCAATGAGAGGCAACAAGCTTCAAAATGGTGCCATCTGGGTTGTGGTATCCACTGAGAACAAGTAACATTAGTCTTCTGTAGCGAGGAAGACGGTTATTCAAGGTAGTGCAATAACAGGCAACTTGTTGTGAAGACATTCACAATATGAAATGCAGCAAAGATGATGCCATTTCAACTACTTTGATCATTTACTACAAACTAAAATGATGCTTTACACTAACTTGTTTGTCTAGTAAATTTCCCATAGTCTGAGGTTTTCAGCCATAAACCCTTTGTAGTAATTTAGAAATTTTAAAAATTAAAGAAAATTAAAAATAATAAGTATTTTTAACAATTTAACAGCTGACTTTTTGCTCATTTTTGTTTGCGGTCTCTTATAAATGTTACCTAAATATTTACCAACCTGTTACATAATTATCTAAAATTTGTTTGTTTCATTGTTAAAACATCTGATGTAAATTATAAGAATACCATAGTGAACAGCCACATGCACCAACTAAACTTACACTTTGTTGTGTCTAGCTATTTTGGTGCCCTGTATTTTTTGTAGTAAATTTTCATTGTGAACTGAAATGTATGTGCAGTGCAGGATTAACTATTATGCAAAATGTGTGGGGGGTTCAGATGAAAAAAAAGGGGGGCATACCACTTGCCTGATCCTGGGCCCAACGTTGTTAGGCATGTGAAATCAAATACATTCCTGTTATGTGTAGTGGAAATATGGGCAGTTACCAAATTATACACAAATAATACTGTGTAAATTTGTTTTATATATAGTTTGATTTCCTCTCCACCCAAATGGATGGAGGGGAAATCAAATCAATACAGCTTGGGTTAGCTTATGGTTCGTGATGAACCACAGGGCTCGGAACTTTTCATTGCTAATTGTGAATCATTAGCAATGATTCACAAAGTTGTTGATTGGTGAAAAGCAACAGAGTCCTTTGCTCTTTGGGATAAACATGCCCACTGGTCATAAATCAATTGCAACTGCCCAAAATACATTTCCATATTGTAAAACAAGCTGACTTTTTTGCTCATTTCAAACTGGTTGCAGCTTGTGCTTGCTAAGTAATTTTTATGGCTCTGAAGTAAAATCTTCACTATGCCAAGTAAAGAATGAAATGGCCAAAAATTCTTTTTTTTTTTTTTTGTTTCATTATATGATATAGGCCTGATGTAGCCGAGTGGTCAGGAGTGAGTGTGCATAGCACGCTTTCCTTGAGTGGACCGGGGTTCAAGCCCGTGACTACTAAATACGATAAATATTTGTAATGATTGTAAACTCTACTGACTTGGTTGTTTGTCATGCCAGAGTATAAACAGAAAATGTGTAAATTGAAAGAACAGTGTAAAATGTAAAGTTATATGAAGAAGTTGAAAGAAAAAGAGATTGCCATTTGCCGTGAATTTCATATAATTATCTGTGCAGTCTATACAATTTCAGATAACTGACAGAGGTTAAACTCAACGAGGATACGATAAAAATGACGGGAGATCACAAATTTTTTGATTGAATAATCACTGAGTTACAGATTTTTTTTTATTACTTTATGATACAAGTTTATATTTGCTGTTTTTTCTTAAATAACAACAATGTATTGTTTCTCTGAGAAAATGCATCCAAAGCTTGGAACAGCTGGTTTAGAATAAACTTCTAGAACAGCCTTTCATAAATTGTAGATTTTGTATATATTTTGAATTTCTGCACTTACGCAGTTCAAAAATTAGGGAACCACGTGGAAACCTCCCCCCACCCGCCCATAGCACATTTCATTTTTACAAAAATTCAGAAGAGTCAAAATTTGTAAATCTACGATTATCATTTTCTACACATATAAATATCTGATGTATTTTTTAGAAAATTATAATATCAATGTTCTTTTCAAAATCATGTTTAATTAAAATAAAATTGCAGTGTGACAGAACACCAGATCTTTAGCAAAAAGGAGTACATCCTGTCAATTTTCCAACAGCTGAAAATCTTCTCTCTTGAGATTTTCAACTGACAGTCATCCCAGTAGTCCATGTTATGGTATGTCTCCTTTGGATGAACAGAGTTATCAATGGGGACGTATGCCTTAGGTACTCACATTATACAAGAGAAAAGCTTTCCAACTTCACTGTGAGGAGTAAAAGAAGCACCATTCCAATGTAAGTTACACTTGTCATAATTCCTAAAAATATCATTGGTATCATGGCAGTAGAAGAGCAGACCATTTACTGTAAAAATGTTGTAAAGCTTAGTTTCTTCTTTGAGAGTGAGACATTCTTCTTATCCAAATGTTTTTGCTTTAGTGTCAAAACAAGAAGTTCGACTTTATCTCTAGCTGGGTGGGTAAAGTGCCTGCCTGGCAACCCAAAGGTCGCCAGGCAGGCACGGGTTCGAATCCCGCCTCGGGCTTGGATCAAAAGTACTGCAAAAACCTTGGGAGGTGCACTAGGGCCACAGAAGCCGATGCGCCAACAACTACAAAAAAAACAAAACATCGGCTTTATCTCTGGCAAGGGCTACAGATCTAATGAGATCATTCAATCTTGGGTAAACAACTCTGGCTTTGATGCCTTTTTGTCGGTACATACTCAAGATTGAGTGAAGTTCTTTGGTCTCTGCCGGAGGATGACAAGACACCAGAATTGGCATACTGTCATAGTGAATTGCCCTATCACTGAATCCAGCTTTGGATAACAGTCTTGTGCTTATTCTTCATCCTGAATCCAATTATATTCACATCACAAAAGCAAAAATCAACCATTTTGGACTTTTGGATTCCTCCATATCACAGGTTCTTTTCCTTTTGTTCAACCAATCACGTTATCCATTTGCACTGAACAAGCAGTACAAATAACATATGGAGCTCACGGCTTATTCTGGTCACCTAAAGGGCAGCCAAAGTATAACTGGTAAATTTTTCGAACATCCATTATGATTTAGTTAGGGAAGAGGCAATCCACACACAGACCAGAATTTGTTTTTTACCTTTTCGAGCCATAATGACAAATGTGTGTTTTAGTAATTCACCAGTTCTTATCTGACACAATTTTGTAATAACTGCGGACAAAGTGGACGAGAAATTGTTGAACTTAAACATAAAAAAGGCACTTTGGGTGGATGGATCTATCCAGTTATATTAAGGGAGGCAGCAAAGGAAGTAAGCAAACCCTTAGCCATAATTATGAGAGTACCTTGGATTCATGGGAGATCCCCATAGACTGCAGATGCACAAATGTATCTTCCAATTCACAAAGGGGAATCAAAGGGTGTGATCATGCGTAATTACAGACCTGTTAGTTTAACTTATTTAATGGAGTCATTGGTTAAAGAAGCAATGCAGGATCATCTACACAATACTACAGTTATAGTTCAGGCACAGCATGGGTTTGTTACGGGGAAATCTTATTTGACCAATTTGATTAGTTACTACGATGTGGTTACAAAGGAACTGGATGCAAAAAAAAAATTCCGGAAATCCAAGTATATCATATACTTGGATTTCTGGAAAGATTTTGATACTATTGCACACGAAAGACTGCGTTACAAATTGGAGAAGTATGGCATTAAGGGAAAGTTGCTACAATCGATAAAAGGGTGGCTGAGTGGAAGAAAGAGTGGTAATCATTGGACACTGCTCATCATGGAGTAATGTTATTAGTGGAGTCCCTCAAGGTTTGGTGTTGTGCCCATTGTTGTTTTCTGTATTTATAAATGATATTGATGAAGGTATTACAGGCTTAATGCTCAAGTTTACAGATGACACAAAGGTTGGCAGTGTTGTTAATGATAGTAATGGCAGTGTCCTACTGCAGCAGGATCTAGAAAAGTTGAGCAGATGGGCTTTTCAGCCCATCTGCTCAACTTTTCTATAAAATTAAATTAAATATAATTATATTATATTTAACATAATTAATTATAATTAATTAATAAATTAATAGAATCATGACTCAGACCAGAGCAGCAAAGCAAAAGGCTCAAGCTAATGGAAGCGCTGTGGCTCAGAGCCGAACTGAGGGGGGCAGTTGTCCTCTGACTCACAGCCTTATAAAATGCACTGTTTGCTTGATGTTTGCAGAGCAATCGGGTACGGGACATGATACTGCCAAGGGGGATGTCTTTGTGTGTGCGCGATGCAAGGAGTGTATCGATATCAGGCAACAACTCGGCGTTCTTATGGGCCTATATGAGAGCTTGAAGGACAGGGTGGATGCCCTCGAAGAAACTAAATTGAGGGGCCCATCAAGCTCTCAGCTGCCCACATCAACGCCAGAGCTTGCACTTGGGCATCGCGTGACACAGAGACAACCCCCAAGGCAGAATGCGCTGGTCCCGAAGGAACTAGTAGTTGTTGGTGACTCTATTGTCAGGGAAACGGGGAACATGCTTTGTAAAAAAGATAGGTGGAACAGGACCAGGTTATGTCTGCCAGGGGCAAAGGTTGATGACGTTGTAGAGCGAATATCATCTTTTAAGGGCACAAAAGGTGATATAGTTGTACACGTTGGCACTAATAATATTAAGAGTAGGAGACCGGCAGAATTACTTAACAAGTACAGGTCACTGTTGAACAAAAGCCGAGAATTAGGGTTGAATTTGAAAGTGTCTGCAATTCTGCCCAGACACGATAGGAGGGAGTATATGATGAGAGCCTTGTCGATCAATTCGGCCCTGGAAAGATTGTGCAAGGTTCAAGGGGTAGAATTTTTTTCAGCCTGGACTGTACTTGTTAACAGGAGAGATTGCTTCTACAGGGATGGGATACACTTAAATAGAAAGGGTGCAAGAATATTTGCTGATGCTATCGAGGCAGTGTTAGGTGGGTCGGAAAACTGCTAGCTTGGGGGGGGGGGAGACAAAGACCAATAGATTGACAGTAGCCACTGGCAGAGGTGAAAGAGATTCTTGCACTGCTTCTATTAGAATGAGCAGAAGCCTGAAAAACAAGATGCATGGTATTTCAGAGACTGCTGGGAGCCATTGCGGTACAAATAAACACATGGGTTGTGTTAGGGTAGCTAAGAATAGAAACAGGTGCAGGTATACTTGCGTGTACACCAATGCTAGGAGTTTAGTAAATAAATTTGATGAATTTGAGGTATTGCTCAAAACATCAAAGGCAGATATTGTTGGGATATCAGAGACGTGGTGTCACACAGATATAAGGGATGCAGAACTGCAATTTGGGGAGTACAACGTCTACAGAAAGGATAGACAGGATAGGAAGGGGGGAGGGGTTATGCTATTAGTTAAGAAACACATAAAAACCAAGGAAGTGAAGCCAGTCGACATCGCTGGACAGTGCAGTGTTGAGTCAGTTTGGTGTGACATAAGCACTGGGAGATCAAAATTGAGAGTAGGAGTGTGCTATAGGCCTAATGACTCTGATGAGTATAATAAGGAACTGTACAGGGAAATAGAGTGGGCCAGTAAATCAGAGAGTCTTATAATGGGAGATTTTAATTTCCCAGATATTGACTGGAATTTGGGGGCTGGTTACTCACACACTAGCAGGGCTTTTGTGGATTTATTGGATGATTGTTTTCTACATCAGCATGTTCAGGAGGCAACTAGAGGGAGTAATACTCTTGATTTGATTATCAGCAGTGATTCTTCATGCATTAAGAATCTGCAGATAAATGAACCACTAGGTGGCAGTGATCACAGTGTGCTGAAGTGGGATTTACAGAAAGAGGTAACTACCATTAGGGGTAAAGGGAAGGGTTATTGCTTCCGTAAAGGCGACTACGATGGACTGAGACAGTATTTAAATTCTATACAGTGGGACCAACTGATGATGTTACCAACAGCAAATTCAAAACGGGAAGCATTCAAAGAACTTATCTTGGAAGCTACTAGGCTTTACATACCAACTAAGAAATATTGTTCAAGGTTTAGGCCAAAATGGATGTCAGATGAACTAATGAGGCATATGGCAGAGAAGAAAAATGCATGGGATACTTACATATTAACACATGACACAGAAGCCTATGATAGATACAAGTTGATATGCAACCAAGTTACAAAGGAGGTTAGGCAGGCGAAGGCAGATTACGAGAAATCCTTGGCAAGGGATGCAAAGAAAAACAGCAAAGAGTTCTTTACTTATGTAAACTCTAGAAGGAAGGGGATGAATCAGATTGGTCCACTTGATATTGATGGGTCAACTGTTGATGATCCTGCTCAGGTAGCTAACAAACTAAATGAATATTTTGCATCGACATTCACACATGAGGAGTTATTCAGCAAGGGGAATGCCAGAGGTGTATTCAACTCTAGCAGTAAGCTACAGAATCTTGAAATAACTGGGAGTAAAGTGGAGGAGAAACTGTTGAAGATAAACACAAGAAAGGCACCCGGGGTGGATGGGATCTATCCAGTTATATTAAAGGAGGCAGCAAAGGAAGTAAGCAAACCCTTAGCCATAATTATGAGAGCTTCCTTGGACTCAGGGGAGGTACCCATAGACTGGAAATGTGACCCCAATTCACAAAGGAGGATCAAAGGCTGACACAAGTAACTATAGACCTGTGAGCTTAACTTCTGTTCCAGGAAAATTAATGGAGGCACTGGTTAAAGAAGCACTGCAGGATCATTTAGACAAGACTTCAGTTATAGCTCAGACACAGCATGGTTTTGTTAAGGGGAAGTCTTGCCTGACCAACTTGATTGGATACTATGATGCAGTCACAAAAGAACTGGATGCAGGGAATAACTTTGATATTATATACTTGGATCTTAGAAAGGCTTTTGATACTGTTGCACATGGAAGACTGCTACACAAATTGGAGCAGTGTGACATTGGAGGCAAATTGCTGCTATGGATAAAGGGGTGGTTGAGTGGGAGAAGACAGAGAGTGGTAATCAATGGACACTGCTCATCGTGGACTAATGTTATTAGTGGAGTCCCTCAGGGCTCAGTGTTGGGTCCATTATTGTTTTCTGTATTTATAAATGATATTGATGATGGTATATCAAGCTTAATGTCCAAGTTTGCAGATGATACAAAGGTTGGCAGGGTTGTCAAGGACACTACTGACACTACGCTACTGCAACAGGATCTGGAAAGGTTGAGCAGATGGGCTGAGAGGTGGCAAATGAAGTTTAACATTGACAAATGTAAAGTACTACACATGGGAAACAGCAACCCCGGAGCAATGTATCAACTCTGTGGTACTACACTGACAGTGGTAGAGAATGAAAGGGACTTGGGGGTGATTGTGCAGGCAGATATGAAGTTCTCTGAGCAGTGCAGACGGGCTGCAAGAGTAGCTCATGGAGTATTGTCAATGATATTCAGGAATTTTTCCAGCAGGGATAAGGAGGTGATTATTCCATTGTACAAGGCAATGGTCAGACCACACCTAGAGTACTGTATACAGGTCTGGAGGCCTCATTTCAAGAAGGATGTAGAGCTGCTGGAAAGAGTACAGAGAAGGGCAACAAGATTAGTGAATGGAACAAAGGGGTGCTCTTACGAAGAAAGGCTTAAGTTTTGCAAATTACAGTGTCTGGAGACTAGGCACCAGCGAGGTGATCTGATAGAGGTGTATAAAGCCTTGAATGGTTTAAGCATGCTCAATGCTGATGGGATTCTTCCTCTAGCTCAGAAAAATCACCTGAGAGGGCATAAATTCAAATTGAGGAAAGACAGATGTAGGATAGACGTGCGGAAATTTGCCTTTAGCCAGCGGGTGGTTGGTTGGTGGAACAGACTGCCATCCCTTGTGGTGGAGGTTGATAGCCTAAATAAGTTTAAGGCTCAGCTGGACAGGTATTTTGAACGAACAGAGGGGTGAAGTGGAAGTGGGTTTTTTTTTTTTTTGGCTGATGCTGCATAAGCTTGCTTTCTTGCATCAAATGCCTCTACTAATGCTAATGTGGCAACTGAAGTTTAACATTAACAAATGCAAAGTACATATGACTAGGAGTAACGTACCAACTATGCAATATTACACTCAGGGTAGTGGAGAATGAAAGAGACCTGGAGGTAATTATGCAGTCAGATATGAAATTTTCTTAGCAATGTCAATGATGTACAGGAATTTTGCTAGCAGGGATAAGGATATGTTTATCTCCTTGTACAAGGCAATGGTCAGGCCACACCTTGAGTGCTGCATACAGGTCTGGAGGCCTGATTTTAGGAAGGATGTAGAGTTGCTAGAACAAGTACAAAGAAGGGCAACAAAAGAGAAGGGTGAGGGGAACAAAGGGGTGCTCTTATGAAGAAAGGCTTAAGTTCTGCAAATTGCAGCATCTGGAGACTAGGCACCTGTGAGGTGATCTGACTGAGGTATATAAGGCCTTAAATGGATTGAGCAGGCTCAATGCTGATGGGATTTTTCCTCTTGCTCAGAATACGAACATGAGGGGGCATAAATTCAAATTGTGGAAAGACAGTTGCAAAATAGATGTGCAGAAATTTGCCTTTAGCCAGCAGGTGATTGATTGCTGGAACAAATTCCATTTGTCATTGTGGAAGTTGATAGCTTAAATAAATTCAAAGAAAAACTGGACAAACTATTGGAGCAAATGAATAGGTGAAATGGGAGGGGTTTTTTGCTGATGCTGTATAAGCTTGCATTCCTGGATTATATGCCATTACTAAATGCAAATTTTATTAAGAATTTTGACTATCCTTGTGAACTTTAGAGTAAACTAATTCTTTTAACAATACTAATTATTTGGACCTAAAGATTAGTACTGTTAATTATTATTATTATTAGCCATATGGTGCAAGGAAGCCTGAGGCTTATGCTGCACCAGCCAAAAAAAATTTTCTGAACCACTCACCGAGAGAGAGAGAAGGGAATCACCAAGAAAGAGAAGAATGATGATATCCAGCTCAGGACCCTGGGTATGCCAAGCCCATACTCACCAGATGTGAGCCCCTGGGGTTGAATGATCATATTTCAGTTGATCTTTATAATAAAAAGACAACTTTCAAGTTGTCAATTATTCCCATTGCTTTTTCAATATTTCTAATAATATCCACTCTAATGACAATACTTCCCAATGTATTAGAATTGCTAACATATGTAATAACTTGAGGTCCTAGAGATTGTCGCAGACATTCTCTCAAATATGCCAGACAAGCTGTACTTGCTACCTGTGAGTCTAAAATGCTGGTGGAACTGATATTCAGGTGACACTCAAGTCAAATTGACCCAATTTCGGTTAAGTCCGGATGGTCTGCAACAGCCAAATCCTCTGCTTGCACATTCACGATGGTGGGATGGTTAGTAATTGTGGGTATAACCCCCATGTGCAAGCACACTATGGGTGACCACCCAGGTGTGAACCAACATAAGCAGGGGTCAAGGTGTGGCACCCACACCACATGGAGGAATGCCGCCCCTCTGTGTTACTAGGCAATACTAGGTGGTAGATGACTCTCATCAACTAGTGCAATACTACCATTTTGCTTATTGGAGGCTTGAAGTGGTGGAACCCATGTTTAGTCTCCAGAGCTAAGTTCCGGTTAACCCTTCCCCATCTCTTCCGTCATGCAGTGTGACTGATGGCTTTTGAGGTTATGATGGACATCATGGTGGGATCCAAACTTCCTTACATTTCGAGGGTACAGCTCTAAAACACTGTTCGCAGGCCGGCTGCTAGTTAGATTTCTAGCAGCCGGCCTGCCAACTGCCGTTTTCTGGAACAACCTTCCTTCATATATTTTCCCTGAAAATTACAGTCTACAGAAGTTCAAGTCTAATGTAAACAAATATCTTCTTTTGTCTTCTCAACCTCAAACCAAAGTAGGGTGCTAAGTACTATAGGTTCTAATACCTCCTGTGTTTGGGGTTTTCATTAAAAAAAAAAAAAAAACAGCTGCTCCACACCAACTCACATTCAGTAAAAAGGTATATTGTATCAAATTTATACCCAACTATACTATATGCTTCAGAGTTATGGGCCTCGGCTGACAAATCCAACCTTAAAAGAATATTTGCTTCCAAAAATTCTGGATGTTAAAATGGGCCAACACCAAATTCCACATTCTCCCAGCTCTCAGAGCAAAACAGTTAGCAGATGCCCTTCGACTGTGCATGCTCCAATCCTGCATTGGAGAAAGAAGACTGTTGTTCACAAGCAAGATGGCGACAGGACTAGCTGACTATAACTGATTAGTACTTACCAACAGATTCCTGCCAAAGAAAATGCTGCCCTCACTGCAAGCAATTTGATGGTGACCTCCAAAAAAGTGGTGAAAAACGCTGAAAGGGAATCCTCGCTACACTAAAAATTTAGCACTGCACTTTTGCCTTCCAATAGTGATGCCCGTGACCACCAACAGATGTCCTCGATATGCTAAATGCCACCCATACAATGGCCCCAATTGACCACGCTTGTCTAGCTCACCACTCGGTCACTTAAATAATATCTCATTGCTAATTTATGTGGTTATAGTTAATGTAGTGAATTAATTATTTATGTATTTGTATGCATACATGTATGAATGTATATTACATAACGTGTATTTCTTATGTCTGTATGGACTTGAATGTAAATGTGTTGTCAACCCTAGGACCACCATGCTGTGGCGGGATTTAATTGTATGTAGCTCATACTGCAATTAAAAATTCTTTTCTATTCTATACAGATATTTTTTATTTATTTATTTTTTTCATTAAGGGTTATCCAAGCTCCTTGTTAAAAATTAGTTTAATAATATTTCACAAAATAATCTGGCCAGGGATGACTCTCAGCTGAAATTCTGGAAAGAGCTCCTTGTTGATAAATTTACTCTTTTCAAAACAATTCAACAGAGCACTCAAAAATGGAATATTTGTGACCTTAATTGGTAAGCTGATGGGCATTCAAGGAAAGGTTAACATGTAGGACAGCCATTCGCTCCATAAGACGGGACTGGCCAGGAATGAGTAGTGTGCAGCATGTTCCACTAGTGGAGCCAATGAAGGTTTTCCTTCCACCATTCCACATTGGATCAGACTTTGCCTAATCTTTGGGGAGGCTCAAATTAGAGAGCCTCTGCAGGATGAAAGGCTTCCAAATTGCTCATGCATATAAAGAAATGGGATGTCATATGTTGCTGAATCAAATTTCATTTCTTGAATTTGCATTTAGACTTCTTGGTTGATTGATAAGGGGCTAATGATAGTAATAGTATTTGCCATATGGCTCAGGGAAACCAAAAACCTTTTCTGCACTAGCCAAATAAAATTAAGTAGATAAGAAAATACAAATTGTGCTTCTCTCCAGTTGACCTCTGAGTTTATTCAAAGTGTCAGCCTCAACTACCTGCAAAGGCAACTTGTTCCAGCAATCAATGACTAACTGGCTTCGTTAATGATTCTATCAAGACGTTAAGTCAAAGAAAAATCACTACCAAGCTTTCGGGGATGAATGTATATTGACAAAATACTGGAGATGTTGCAAAAAAAAATCATGCAATCCTCGCCTGAGACGGACTAACTAGGCCTTTTCTAGCCGAAGCATTACCTGTGAGGCCGATAAGATAATGTAATTATTTATAGTGCAACAGCACAGTGAACAAAAAATAAAATTAGAATTTTTTTTACTCCTGAACTGTTTTTATGTGATCTTAAATTGTTACAAGATATAATAAAATTAAGAATACTATACCTAAGTATATTTTATTGGCTTTTTTTCCTTTATATTTATGTTGAAGCATTTTGATAAAAGCCATTTTTTTGCTGTAAAGTGTTAGAATATAGTTTTTTAAATTTCCAAATACAGCCACTCCCCGACTTACGTAAGGGTTGCATTCCATGGAACTCTGCGTAAGTTGGAATTTCCCTAAATGCTTATGCAGCACTCGCAATTATGTGCACTGAATTTGATTGAAGCAAAAAAGAAATGTTCGATGAACATGTAAATAGAATTATTTATTCAATATTTTTTTATCTCATGAACAGGAAAAATTACAAAGGTGTGCAATTACAAAAATTTTACTTTAACGTGGAAACCACTGTGATGCTTGAACCTATCAAACCACCTGTTGCTTGCCACGAACTTGGCTTTGGAGTTCACTGTACTTATCCTTAATATCTTCATAAATACTTCTTGCTTTTGCTTGAATGGCCATTAGACTCACAGGCACTTTCTTCTGAATCTGATTTTCCATCCATATTATTAATAGCTTTTCCATGTTCAATTTAGCACCTGAACACTGTTTTGTGATCACTGTTGATCTTAAATGCATTTATCCTTTAACGTGTTCTTTTATACGTGCACTGTCCTTTAAACACTGTTGAAGCAGCGAGACCTAATTCCTGTGCAATAGATGACAAACTTTGTCCTGCTTTGTAATTCTTAATCATTTCTAAATCAATTTTGTTTAGTTTTCTAGCACTGCCACCACTTACACTTTCCATTGGTCACTTTCCCTTCATCATTGTAATAAGTAAATTGGAAAGAAGAGAAGATTCTGAAAAATTATTTAAGATTTTTATATGATTGAAGATTTCAATGAAGGGGTAACACATTTCACTATAATAACATAAAAACCCACAGATTTCCAGCTATTGGTATTATCTCAATAAGATTGAGTTTACTACCTGTTTATAAGAGATTGCACTAACAGAAAACCCCAATAAACCAGAAAGTGCAATTTGTTTTTATGGTCGTAACCTCCAGAAATGTGCTTTAGAAAAATACCACAAAGGTGTTCAAAATTGATTCTTATAACGGAATATATGATAATGATGAAAGTATAGTAAATTCGCTGGCCAGACCGTGTAGCCCTTCCTCTAAGCCAATCATTTGCGTATTGGCCTTGTTTTGTTTTTGCATCCTTCAGTTGAAAGTGATTTTTGTTTTGAGCTTATTTGACAAACTTTTATAAAACTAATAAAATTTTCATTATAAAAATTGACCTTTTAGAAAAAGTCAATTTTTATAATGAAAATTTTCTTTATGAAAAATTCAACTTCCGTGGTCTTGGAATGAATTAACAAAAAAAAAAAGAAAAAAAGTGTTTTACTGGGCTTGCATTACAATATTTTTCACAATACCTCCATTTATTCTTGCGGGATGCAAAATATGTTTCAATATTTTTTTCAGTTTGCACCGGCCAGCAAACACTTATGTAAAGTCGAATTTACATAAGTCGGTGAGTGCCTTTATATAATTTTGTGTTCATTGATTACACCAGCCAACACGATTTTTACCTCGAAGAACTTAAATGCTGTTTTTAACCAATCTTTATGCGTAGATTTTGAAAATCACCATGATAGTTTCACATCACGTCACAGTTATTAAATATAGAGAGTTACATTTTACCAAAATATGCCATTTTCGCATAATCTAGCCAGTAATGTATGTCATACTGATTTATTTTAACAGATATAAGCTACTTCTCTTAATTTTAGCAATCTATTCTGGCCTGTTTTCTTGTGATAAACATGCTGAGCTGGATGTCATCATTCTTCTCTTTCTTGGTGATTCACTTCTATTTTCGACACTCTCTCTCTCTCTCTCTCTGGGTAACTCAAATTTTTTTTGGCTGGTGCAGAATAAGCTTCAGGCTTCCTTGCACCATACTGCTAATAATAATAGTAACAATAATAATAAGACTTCTACCTATGGTTCTTAAGTTCAAATTCTGATGCAACAATTTATAATTTGAAGGGAGCACACTGTTTTTGCAAAGACATTATTGGATTTCTGAAAGAACTAGATGTTGTGCATAAGTCAGATAAATGCCATTTATTCATAGATAAGTTTAAAAGCAGTTTTGCTTCATATTGGCAACAAATTTTCATCAGTTCCTGTGTTTCATTCAGTTGGACTTAAAGTCATGAAAGCATGTCTAAGGTTCTACATACTATAAAATACCAGGATTATGGTTGGAACATATGCAGTCATCTTAACGTTATTGGTTTGCATGAGGGTTTCACAAAATGTTGTTTTTTGTGTTTGTGGGACAGCTGTGCGGCAGAAGAACATTGTTGTGCAACATTGGGACGAGCTGGACGAGTTTGTACCAGGACAATGTAATATATTTTTTAGTGAAATCAAACAAAGTTCTTCTTCCACCCCTGCACATCAAACTTGGATTGATGAAAAATTTTGTGAAGGGACTAGATAAAGAAGGTAATGGATTTGCATACTTGAGAAGTGTGTTGCCTAATTTAATGTATGCCAAACTTAAGGAAATAATTTCCGTAAAACCCCAAATTGGGAAACTCCTGAAAGACTGTATTTGAAACCCAGTTAAAGGAGGTTGAAGCTTGGTATTCATTTAAGGCTGTAGTACATAGTTTTTTTGTGTAACAGGAAAGAAAAAAAAAAAAATACATAAGATGTTTGTGTCTAATTTACTCGAGTGCTACAAAAACATGGGCTGTTGAATGTCAAAAGTTGAAAATTCATTTTCTTCATTCTCATCTTAAATTTTTCCCTGAAAATCTGGGAGATGTGTGTGATGAACAAGGGGAGTGGTTTCATCAAGATATTAACCCCAGGGGCTCACATCTGGTGAGTATGGGCTTGGCATACCCAGGGTCCTGAACTGGATATCATCATTCTTCTCCTTCTTGGTGATTCCCTTCTACTTTTGAATCTCTCTCTCTCTCTCTCTCTCTCTCTCACACGGTAACTCGGGAATATTTTTTTTTGGCTGGTGCAGCATAAGCCTTAAGCTTCCATGCACCATATAGCTCATAATAATAATATTTCCACGATGGAAAAGCAGTATCAAGGTTGCTGGGATCCTGTACTGATGGAGGATTACTGCTGGTTCCTTGTGAGGGAGAGTAAGTAGGAATACAAGAGAAAATCCCTTAGTAGCAAACATTTTTAAGGACAATTATGTATAGCACAGGTATGCTGTGATATATTATTGAAATATAACTATTTTGAAATGATATGATGTTTTTTCCGAAGTTAAATGAGTTATAGAGAATGCATATTTTTTTACACTTGTATTACAAACACATATCCCTTTATTTTAACATTAAACATTGGTACATCTTTTGGTTTAGACATGATAGACTTTTTATGGTGATTTTCGGAATCAGTGTGTTTATTTCCTCCAGAATCACATATTTTAATTGCAGAGGTATGACAAAAAATATTTTAGCATGCAAGAAAGCAAGCTTATGCAGCATCAGCCAAAAAAAAAAAAAACCCCTTCGAGTTCACCCTTCCGTTCGTTCGAAATACCTGTCCAGCTGAGCCTTAAATTTATTTAGGCAATCAACTTCCACAACAAGGGATGGAAGTCTGTTCCACCAACCAACCACCCACTGGCTAAAGGCAAATTTCCGCACATTTGTCTTTCCTCAATTTGAATTTATGCCCTCTCAGGTGATTATTCTGAGCAAGAGGCAGTATCCCATCAGCATTGAGCATGCTCAAACCATTCAAGGCTTTATACACCTCTATCAGATCACCTCGCCGGTGCCTAGTCTCCAGACTAATTTGCAAAACTTAAGCCTTTCTTTGTAAGAGCAACCCTTCGTTCCATTCACTAACCTTGTTGCCCTTCTCTGTACTCATTCCAGCAGCTCTACATCCTACTTGAAATGAGGCCCCCAGACCTGTATACAGTACTCAGGATGCAGCCTGACCATTGCCTTATACAAGGGAATAATCACCTCCCTATCCCTGCTAGAAAAATTCCTGTATATCATTGATAAGACACCATGAGCTACTCTTGCAGCCCATCTGCACTGCTCAGAGAACTTCATATCTGCCTGCACAATTACCCCCAGGTCCTTCTCCACCACTGTCAGTGTAGTACCACAGAGTTGATATGTTGCTCCGGGGTTGCTGTTTCCCATATGTAGTACTTTACATTTGTCAATGTTAAACTTCATTTGCCACCTCTCAACCTTTCCAGATCCTGTTGCAGCAGCAGCATAGTGTCAGTAGCGTCCTTAACAACCCTGCCAACCTTTGTATCGTCTGCAAACTTGGACATCAAGCTTAATATACCATCATCAATATTATTTATAAATACAAAAAACAACAATGGACCCAACACTGAACCCTGAGGGACTCCAGTAATAACATTAGTCCACGATGAGCAGCGTCCATTAATTACCACTCTGTCTTCTGCCACTCAACCATCCCTTTATCCATAGCAACAATTTGCCACCAATGCCACACTGCTCCAATTTGTGCAGCAGTCTTCCATGTGCAACAGTAGCAAAAGCCTTTCTAAGATCCAAATATATAATATCAAAGTTATTCCCTGCATCCAATTCTTTTGTGACTACATCATAGTATCCAATCAACTTGGTCCGGCAAGACCTTCCCTTAACAAAGCCATGCTGTGTCTGAGCTATAACTGAATTCTTGTCAAGATGATCCTGCAGTGCTTCCATTAATTTTCTTGGAACAGAAGTTAAACTCACAGGTCTATAATTACTTGTCACCCTTTGATCCTCCTTTGTGAATTGGGGTTACATTTGCACATCTCCAGTCTGTGGGCACCTCCCCTGAGTCCAAGGAAGCTCTCATAATTATGGCTAACGGATTGCTTACTTCCTTTGCTGCCTCCTTTAATATAACTGGATAGATCCCATCCACCCCAGGTGCCTTTCTTGTATTTATATTCAACAATTTCTCCTCCACTTTACTCTCAATTATTACAAGGTCATCTAGCTCACTGTCAGTGTTTACTTCATCTATGGCATCCCCCTTCCTGAATAACTTCTCATGTGTGAATTTAGATGCAAAATATTGATTTAATTTGTTAGCTACCTGAGCAGGATCATGAACAGTTGAACCATCAATATCAAGTGGACCAATCTGATTCATCCCCTTCCTTCTAGAGTTTACATAAGTAAAGAACTCCTTGCTGTTTTTCTTTGCATCCCTTGCCAGAGATTTCTCGTAATCTGCCTTCGACTGCCTAACCTCCTTTGTAACTTGGTTACAGATCAACTTATATATATCATAGGCTTCTGTGTCACATGTTAATTTATATGTATCCCATGCATTTTTCTTCTCTGCCATATGTCTCATTAGTTCATCTGACATACATTTAGGCCTGAACCTTGAACAATATTTCTTAGTTGGTATGTAAAGCCTAGTAGCTTCCAAGATAAGTTCTTTGAATGCTTCCCATTTTGAGTTTGCTGTTGGTAAGTAACATCATCAGTTGGTTCCACTGTATAGAATTTAAATACTGTCTCAGACCATCGTAGTCACCTTTACCCCTGATGGTAGTTACCTCCTTGAGTAAATCCCACTTCAGCACACTGTGATCACTGCCACCTAGTGGTTCCTGTATCTGTAGATTCTTAATGCATGAAGAATCACTACTGATAATCAAATCAAGAGTATTGCCCCCTCTACTTGCCTCCGAACATGCTGATTTAGAAAACAATCATCCAATAAAACCACAAAAGCCTTGCTAGTGTGTGAGTGACCAACCCACAAATTCCAGTCAATATCCGGGAAATTAAAATCCCCCATTATAAGACTCTCTGATTTACTGGCCCACTCTATTTCCCTGTACAGTTTCTTATTATACTCATCAGAGTCATTAGGCCTATAGCACACTCCTACTCTCAATTTTGATCTCCCAGTGCTTATGTCACACCAAACTGACTCGACACTGCACTGTTCAGCAATGTCAACTGGCTTCACTTCCTTGGATTTTATGTGTTCCTTAACTAATAGCATAGCCCCTCCTCCCTTCCTATCCTTTCTGTAGATGTTGTACTCCCCAAATTCCAGTTCTCCATTACTTATATCTGTGTGACACCACGTCTCTGATATCCCAACAATATCCGCCTTTGATGCTTTGAGCAATACCTCAAATTCATCAAATTTATTTACCAAACTCCTAGCATTGGTGTACACACAAGTATACATGCACCTGTTCTTTTTCTGAGCTACCCTAACACAGTCCATGTGTTTACTTGTACCCCAATGACTCCCAGCAGTCTTTGAAATATCCTGCATCTTATTTTCTAAGCTGCTGCTCATTCCAATAGAAGCAGTGCAAGAATCACTTTCACCTCTGCCAGTGGCTACTTTTAATCTATTAGTACTTGTATCCTCCAATCTAGCAGTTTTCCAACCCACCTAACACTGCCTCGATAGCATCAGCAAACATTCTTGCACCCTTTCTATTTAAGTGTACTGTATCCCATCCCTGTAGAAGCAGTCTCTCCTGTTAACAAGTACAGACCAGGCTGAAAAAAATTTTACCCCTTGAGCTCTGCACAATCTTTCCAGGGCCGAATTGATCGACAGGGCTCTCATCATATTTTTTGTTGGCTTGTGTTATTACAAAGCATATTAAAAAGCATATTACAAAGCAACTGTGTACAATTATTTATTTATTTATTTTTTGTTTGGGATGAAGGGAAAGGAGTACTGATAAAAATTTGCACAAAAGCCTCTCACAGGCACACAGAAGTTCTAACTGAATGTTTTGAATGCCAGGCGTAGCCATCTACTACTAAGAGAAGATGATAAGCTTCTTCCTTTAGATGTAAAACTGTCCTTGAAACTGCATGCACACTCATAGCTGTGTTAATATGGAAGCCGGGGAACTGCTACATAAAACACACCGGCATTCAAAGGCAGAAAAACAAACACTGGCCTCTTCATGTTTGGGAATGGGGCAGCATTTTCTTATAAGCATAATATGCTTCAAAGTCATGTTATATTTCAGAAATACCTAATATATCAATATGCTTTAGCATCTGTAAGAGGAGATGCTTGTGAATCTCAATTTTAAACTGAAGCTTGTTAACAGTTCCTTATGTTATATGGAAGCCTGTCTGAGCCTTTCTAGGAGATTTTTTCAATTTTTGGGAGTATGGGGGGGGGAGATTTCAATACGAGAGAAGCCAGCCACACAGCGATTGCTTGCCATTATTGGCACATGCCACTACTTAGTGGCATTTACAGTCCTTTCAGGAGAGGACTAAAAATGCCACTAAAATTTACACTTGATAAGCTTTAGCACTGTTCTGGCAGTAGACTGGTTCATTTCACTAACAGGTAGTTACATTCTGAAGATTTATTTTGATCTTGCTTTCAACTGACATCATCATTATATCTAAATTTTTTTATTTTCATCTGACATTTAGTTTCTGAAGTACAGCAGGTATCATTCTTAAGCTCGTGAAGTAAAACAGTGATAAAATTTTGTGAAGAAAGGAAAAGCAAGCAGAAGTTCTAATTGTGAAGAAATTTCTGGGAACTGGTTTAATTATTTTGTTAAGAAAAGCAATCAGAAGTTCTAATTAATCAGACTGTGACAGCTACAGGTGCCTACAAGCCTTAGCAGCACAGCTGACAGAATAAAATGGCAAAAATATTCTATTTGATAATAGTTCTTAAAAAGTTTCAATGCTCAGTCAATGCCATATTTTGGCATAAATCTAAGAAGCTGAGGAGGCTTAGCACTTCCTTTTGTAAGGATAAAAATTTATAATTGTATAATTTTGTGCCTCGTGAGGTCTTGGCCTGCACCCAGTAAATGTTAAAACCTATAACATGATTGATAATTTTTACATTTAAAGAGTTCTGAAAGTGTGAAAGCTACTGGAACTATTTTCTTTGAAATGTAAAAATTATTAAAAATTATTAGTCAGTGGTCTGATATCACTATTTTTTATCTGCTTTGCTAATGTGGTTGCTGGTCTTAGGGCTAGCTGTTCATCATGGTTGAGGTTTTAAGTTGAGGCTGTTCAGTTTAGAGCTTTTTTTTTATTTGTTTAAAGATTCAAAGTGAACTTTTCTCTTAAGCTATGGGTCTAGAATTCTCTTAGCAAATATACTGTAGACAATTTGCCTTGGCAAAATTGTTAAACATAAGTCTTAAAATGCTGAAAAAAGGTTGTTTTAAAATGCATTATTTAAGACAGAAGGCCAAATTCTTTAAATATTCTTATTTTATGGTGTGTAAACCATCTAGATTTAATCACACATATAGCTTAACCCATAACACAAGTTAAGCTTAAAAACAAATGTGTTGATCATTTAGTCAAGTAATTAAGGGAATTGATCTTTGAAAAACTTGAAAGGTAAAACAGTTGGAGATCTTTATAGTGACACCCCCCCCCAGGAAATGAGAAAAATGGTCATATATTTAAAGAACACAGAGTAATTAAAATCTGTAAATGAACAAAGAAAAGTTTGAACATTTAATGTTATCTTACGTACTAAAGTAATACACAAGAAAAAGAAGCTTGTACATTTTGCATTGTTGTATGGTGTAATAAGATTAATTTGTAAATTTTGTATGTATAGTAATTATTGTATGCATTAGTACATACATACATACATACATTATCTATGTACATACATACACTGTGCTGCCACTTTATTAGGTACACCCCTGCTATGCACACAAATGGTCTGTCCCACAACGTTGCCACATAACCACAGTTATGGATATAAATGCAGCAGAAAACCTATCAGTTAAGCATACAATCCGTAGCGAGAATGGGAAAAGGAGTGATCTAACGGACTTCGAATGTAGCATGGTAGTAGGTGCAAGACTTGCTGGAAAAGCATCTTTGAAACAGCAGTTCTCGTGAACTTTTCACGCACCACAGTTTCAAAGGCGTATTGAGAATGGTGCAATGAATAGAAAACATCCTTTCAACAACTCGCCTGTGGAAGAAAATTGCTTGTTGATGAGAGAGGCCAGAGGAGGATGGCTAGGACTGTGCAAGCAAACAGACGGGCTACAATGTTGCACATCACGTCAGAATATAACCTTGGTGTGCAGAACAAAATATCGCAACGGACCACTAGTCGCCCTTTGTCGCGAATGGGCTAAAACAGCCGACGACCATACCGCGTACTGTTGTTATCAATGAAGAACAAGAAAGCACGCCTCCCGTGGGCACAGCAACACCAGCACTGGAATTGGAAAACAGTTGCTTGGTCTGACAAGTCGAAGTTCCTGAGCATCATATTGATGGAAGGCTCAGAATTTGGTGAAAACAACATGAATTGATGGACCCCTGTCTGACGACTACTGTGCTAAGTGGTGGGGATGTTTTCTTGGCACATGTTGGGCCCATTGATACCCATAGACGTCTGAATACCACATCATACCTAAACATCGTTGCTGACTAAGTGCATCCGTTTATGTTGACAGTTTACCCTCAGTCAGCTGGTTTCTTCCAGCAGGATAATGCGCTGGTGCACAAAGCTCGAATCACTATGGAATGGTTCCAGGAACATGACAATGAATTTTCTTTGCTGAAGTGGCCTGCTCAGTCCCTGGATCTCAATCCTATTGAACATTTTTGGGATGAATTGGAAAGGGCTGTTCGCTGCAGGCCTACACCTCCGTCGAATCTCAAGGAACTGCGTGACACACGTGTCTGCATGGTACTCATTCCTGCACGTTTTCAGCATCTTGTTTAATCCATGCCTAGACGAATTCAGGCTGTTTTGAAGGCTCAACGTGCTACTAGGTAGGTGTACCTAATAAAGTGGCAGCACAGTGTATATATCAAGGCCTAACAGACATGGGAATTGGTTTCAGACTAAAATAATCTGCCAAAAAATGCACGGTGGTGGCAGAGCATGTTTTAAAAGAGAATTACAAAGGCATATGATAACAATTATTTCATTTTTATTTTGAGAAAAAAAAAAAAAAAAACAATGTAAAAGTTCTAATCCTTGATGAGCATCTTTCAACAAAACCTCTTGCACAACCACAGTATCTCCATCACTACAAATTTCAGGTTCTATTACATCTGAGGTCTCTTCATTTGGGCATATCCTAACACATGCAATGTCTGCATTCACTTTGGAGAAGTCTTTAAAACACATTTCTCTATATGTTTAGGCAATAATGCACATCCTCAAAAATTTCATCACTATTATCAGGCTGTTCCCCATGATTAAGAGGAAGAAGCATGCAGAGCTTCATTTTTTGCATTATTCAAGGGACAAATCCAGTATGTTTGAAGTAGTTGGAAATCACTTTTTCGTCAGCCTTATGTTATGGTTGGTTTTAATGGGGGGGGGGGGGGGGATTGGCACAAGGGCAGCTAAGGCCAAATTGTGTTTATCATGGTAATTCTGCAAATGAGAATTTTTTTTCTCTCTCTCAGTCACGCATTAGATAAGTTCATATAAACGAAACAGGTAGGAGAGATTTGCATCATCACTGAGAATATGGTTCATCTCTAATAAATTATACTGGGTTAAATCTGATTTAAAATTCACCAATCTAGCAGCTTGATTGTGAGAACAGTCAAGGAGGATATGTTTCATTGTTAATAGGGCAGGACAATGATGACAGTGAGGAGATTCCTCGCCTGTCAACAAGTGAAAGTGGGTGAGATGGGTATGCCCAGTGCATGTTCTTGCAAGGATGACAACCTCTTCTCATCTGTTTAATCATGAACTAGATTTCTAGTATTGTGGCATTTTCTTTATTTGGAAAATGCTTATTATGGGTTTGTTGCTGCCATAATGATGCCCATTAGTCAATACAGGCCTGCTTTATAATGAGTTGCCTTATACCGAAACACATAAATTCATTGTGTTTCAGTATGGGATAAGGTTGATGAAACACGTTGTTTTCAGCATGTCGATTTCACTTTTTTTTCTTTTTTTTTTTTTAAAAACATGGCACAATTTTGTTAAATAGCATTCTTTGATAGTTTTTCTTTGAAGCACTGGATTACACCTTGATCAAATGGCTGAAGAACTGATGTCATATCAGGTGGCAGGTGCTGAACAGTGATTGCACATAGGCCATCATTCACTTGGCAGCAAGGAGTGCAGTTATCCACTAACAGCAAAATTTTTTATTCTCCCTGCTCATCTTGCAATCTGTCTCTGATTCATCCTTTAGATTTTTGATGACATCCAAGCCTTTTGGTTTGCTCAATACATAACAGGCATTGCCTTCAAAGCACAGGGCTCCTGGGCTTTCCCAGTGATTAAGAGAGGATGCTTCTCTGTGCTAGACATGTTTGCAATTAGGAGAATGGTAATCTGTAGTCTTGCCTTTTTAACGTCACTACACCTGTCATTTTTGAATGTAAGCATTTTATCCAGTAGCAACTTAAGAAAAGTCCAGTTTTGTCAACATCGAAGATGTCGTTCTGGTTGAATGTCAATAAAACATTTTTTAAATGATTCTCTTTCCATTGCTATGTAGCTTCAGTGTTGATGGTTGCACTTTCACTGCACACCTTTATTGAAAGATAACCACAATGAGTCTTAAATTTCTGGAATCATTCATTGGAATCTTCAATATTCAAACGATTGAGCCTTAATTTTTAAGAGCTCTGTCTACAGGAATGTTTTATTGCATGTGGCATTATTAGCTATTCCTGGAGCACCTTTTCAAGATCCCAATACTTCAACATTTGTGCTCTGATCCTGTCTTGTGCAGAAGATTTCTCTAAGCTTTCAATCTTTTTTCAACTTTTCAGAATGGTGAGCAGTGTACTCTTAGGAGTGTCAAACTATTTAGAAATGCCTGCCATAAAGTGCATGCCCATTATCTACAGCTTATAAAAATCTTAATTTTTTCTGCAATTGGCAAAGCTACCTGCTTTGTACAAGCCATAACAATAAACATGCAGTCTATACATACTGTATAATAAAATGAATTTCTAGTCAAAGTCGATTTCATTACACCGACAAGCAATTTTGTCATTAGAATCAATAAATTAGTGTTTTTTTAATATTTGATATGCAAATATTGTAATAAAAAAGAAAAGAAAAGAAATCTTTTGGGTCACTATAGAGAATTCATTCATCTTTCAAGGTCATTATATAGCAGATATAAAATAGTATTAAGTTTAAGGGGATAATTGGATGGGACTTGCACATGGTTGTCATAATATACTGGGACACTAAAAAGAGGGTTGCTATAAAGAGCTTCAATTGTAATTAATGATAGTACTTACCTGAAAAATGATTTTGTTAAATATTCCTATTTAGTGACAATGTAATGTGGCTATCCACTGATTTTTTTTATATATATAATGAACTGATATATCAAATAGAAGCAGAGTGTGCTACAAAGTAATTAATTTTCAAAGGAAGCCAGATGTTGTTTTGGAAACAGCTGACAATGATAAAGGAACTTTAAAAGTATTAGAAGAAACATGAGAATGGTATTGAAACAAACTAAGCTTTAATGGTGATTTTACATTCCCCCAGTCAAACAGTGCTTGAAGAATCTTGATTGTGTGCAAGTGTTTTTTTAAGTTATTTAAAATAACTGAATCCCAACAAGCAAGAAATTTATTTTATTTTATTTTTTAAAGTTACATGTTAAAGCTTATATAAATAAATAAAATGCATATTACACAATACCCATACTTGCTGAAACATGAATGTTCATTTCTAGCAGGATCTGAGATGAGGAAAATTATCTGTACACATCCTAATATATAAAAATTGATTACTTAACCAATCTGCATAAAACCTGTTAGGATAGAGAAATCAATACAGAATTTTGTTAAAAAATAAAAGGGTAGGGGAAACCCCAAAGTATATACAGGAACTCCCCGACTTACGCAAGGGTTGCATTCTGTGGGACACTACGTAAGTCGAAATTTCCCCCATGCCTATGCAGCACTTGCAACTGTGCTTGCTGAACTGATTGAATCAAAAAAGAAATGTTTGATGAACATGTAAATAGAATTATTTATTGTATTTATTCAATTTTTTTTATCTTGTGTGCAGGAAAAATTACAAAAGCGTGCAATTAAAAAAAAAGGAGACAGGCATAACGTCAGTAAGTTGTATCTCTCGAGCATTGTTGACAGAATCGACGTCTTCAGTTGATAAGTACACCGCTGTGGAGATTTAGGAGTCTGCTGCTCAATGGCTTACAAATGAACATATTAATGGATGACTGGACAGTGGCTTTTTTTTTTTTTTTTTTTTTTTCATCGTAGATTTCTTTGTAGCAAGCAAACATTCCTGGCATTGCCAGCACTTGCACTTTCTGTTGGTCGTTTTCCCTTCATCATTGTAATACAAATGAAGTAAATAGGAATGAAGAGAAGTTCTGAAAATTTGTTTTTTATATGATTGAAGATTTCAGTGAAGGGGAACACATTTCACCATAATAGCATAAAAACCCACACAATCGCAGTTATCGGTATTATTGCAAATGCGATAAGATCGAGTTTACTACCTATTTATAATTGATTGCACTAACAGAAAAGCCCAATAAACCGGAAAGTGCAAAGTGTTTTTATTGTTTTTTTGGTTGCGACCTCCAGAAATGTGCTTTAAAAAAATATCACAGAGGTGTCCAAAATTGATTCATATAATGGGAACATATGATAACGATGAAAGTGTAGTGCAATTTCCATTATAAATATGACCTTTTAGAGAGAGAAATAGTTTAGTAATATAGCGAAATTTAACTTCCAAGAACTTTGAACGAATTACAAAAAAAAAACCCCAATGTGTTATTAGGTTCACATTACGATATTTTCACGTTACCTCCATTTATTCCTACAGGATGCAAAATACGTTTCCACTGGCAGGCAAAAATTTATGTAAAGTCAAATTTCTGTAAGTTTAGTATTACGTAAGTCGGGGAGTTCCTGTATTGTGTAGGTAGACAGATGCACAGTATCAATATGGGAACTTCTTAGACAGTTGAAATGAATTTCTAAGCACTGCTATATCCGCTGTTGTAGTTAAAGAACTAGATAACAGTGCTCGGGGGCTACTGGATTTGGAACATTACCCATCCTCAGTAGAAGAGTTAATTCCTACCATTAGTTAGTTTGTTCTCGCCCCTCTCCCAACATATGTAGCACAAGGTGTAAACTTCATGCTGAGCCTATATGGTTATGCATAAAAATGCTTGCTTTTGGCATCTTGTTGATGCAGAAATGTGTGTGAAACTTTTTCAGTTGAGCTAATTTACTTCTGTGCAATCTAATGACTCATCTAAGTAATGTCTGCTGTGCATCCCTAATGAATTCTGGATGTCCGATGGTTTCCAACTTTTCTCTATTTGTAGTCAGGTCAGTTTCTGCAGTTTACCAGTAAACTCTGCTTGACACTGAAGCTTGATAAATTAAAAATTGGCCAACCAATATTCTTGGAATAATTAACAAATTCTATAAATCTGAATGATACTGTATTTCACCATTTACTAAAGAATTTTAATGAAATTTTTAGACAATTTTATATAATTGGAGAAAAATAACTTAGGATTGGAAGGTTCACCTTGGCTAACCATGGATATTCCAAGAAGTTCACCAACAAGATAATTAGCATTTCAAAATTTAGAATCCCAATTCATTTGTCTTCCCAGAAAAGGTAATTCAGAGCAGTCCCATTTCAATTTTCCAAGAACAGATGGAGTAGTCAGCAACAGCACCAGAAAATAAAATATATACAGGCAACATAAAACAGATAGTAAGAACCAGGGACCTTATCTAAGTTCTGCAAATTACAGATTGTCTGCCAGACATATTGCCAATCTGAATGATACTATACAGGGAAGGATCAACAACCTTTCAGAGGTGGCGTCTGATTTGCTGTCGTATGGGGACCCTGGCACTGAATTTAATCTCTTTATAGTCACTGGTGTTTGGTATCAGGTATCAGTGGCGAATTTTTAAAATCAGAGTTTGTGCAAAGAAATTACATGCTGTTATTTTGCAAAAATAGGTGCATAAGGAGTGAAATGAATTTGAGTTATATATACTTTTGTCTGTCTTTGTGGCAACTTCTAGTTGGAATAATTAAATGAATTGGTGTCATCATGCCATTCAGAGCAGTAGTGGATGCCACCTTTGACACCATTTTCCAGAAGGCAATCATACCACCAACTCCAGAATTGCTTAACAGCATTTTATACGACACCTCACCTTGACACCTATCAGAAAGTGACACTAAATTCCATAGTAACAATGAAAACTTTAGATTCAATTTATCAGAGCTCAGAATACTTGCAACAGAGCACAAGCAAAAGAGAAGTGCTTTTTTTGGATTCAGCCAATCGTGCTCATAACACTGACTGTAAACTTGGGCAGGTCGTCATTTCGTGTCTCCAGATCAAGCTCTTCAATTCAAAATCTCATACTCCAAGGGTCCCTGGAATAGGACTCCAGAAGGCAACCAACTAATACAACACAAGCAGGCCAACATAGTTCCAGCCAACTTACAAGTTCACAAATCAATGAAATAGGAGAATGCTCAGAATAGCAATCCTTCACCACATTGTTTCCCAGCCATATGAGAACAGCTTCTTGTGGAAACATCTAACAAAATTCTTGCAGTGCCACAGCTCAGCTCACACAGAACAACATTAACTGCATTTAAACTACAAGTGATTACCAAAAACAGCAGCCATAATATACCACCCAGCATTCACTCACTCCAGCTCAGTGGACCACAACTCCAAGTAAGACAGTGAACCAATATGATGACAACCACATCCCCTATAAGTACAAGTTCATTAATTAAAAGTCACTTTAGTTTCAAGTAAAAACTGGCAGAATGTCTTTCAGTATTTCCAGACCACTTCTTCCTCCCTATTAAACATTTGCATATCTTGGTTACATATGTAATATGTTACTTAAAACCAAAAATTTTGTTAGTTATTTAACTAAAAATGCTGGTTTTACAGTCACCGATGAAGGAAAGAAAATAAGTACCAAAATATTTAACTTAGTTATGTTAATTAGTTGATCTAAATTTTCACTAAAATTCTTTTAGTAAATTCAATTAAGTGTAGTAGCAACCAGATTAAGATAACTGATTTAATATAAACAGCTTTTTCCATTATTTCAACTTTTTGCTGCTAAGTTTGTTCTGGGATCTGTTAGATCTTTCACAATGTAGATATGAATAAGATAAAAGGTGGGGGGGGATGTCATTTTGGATATGATGAACACACAATATGCACAAATACACCCAAATAATTGACATAATGTGGACTTAGCAATGCCCTTCACCCATCTGACACTACAGACTCCCTCTAATCAGAATATTGGCAGATTAGAGGCAATCAGATTATACACAAGCTGGAGCTTTGCACTGGAGACAAAACATTGTTTTTGCCAATTCAAACCTCCAATGGGCAAAGTGTTATAATTATGTGGAGTGATGAGATTTATACTGCATTCTTTATAAGTTGCTCCTGGTGGAAGATTTACAAAGTACCATTGAAATGTCACTAAATGTTTGTGGACAACGTTATTCTTCCAGATAAGCACAATAAATTTACACAACACTGCATAAATTTTTAAAGATATATCAGATATGATTTTTTTTGGAAAATCTAGGTACAGATCACTATGCTTAGTGTTATTCTACAATTTTCACTGAATAATTTTCTTTGGAGAGCATTGATAGCAACTAGTGAAAATAGAAAAACTTGTTTCAGCAGGTTTATTGAATATTCTGTTAGTGCATTCCACATATCTTTAAAAATTGCATCATTTGCCACTACTAATGCTAATACCAGGCCATGGTTAGGCCACATCTTGAGTATTGGATACAGGTCTGGAGGCCTTGCTTTACGAAGGATGTAGATCTACTGGAACAGGTGCTGAGAATGCCAACCAGACTGATGAAAGGAACAAAAGGGTGCTCTTTCCTAGAAAGGCTTCAGTTCTGAAAACTGCATAACCTGGAGACTAGGCGCCTACAGGGTAATCTGAATTGAAGTGTTTAAGGCTTTGAATGGATTGAGTAAGTTGAATGAATGGCATTCTTCCTCTTGCTGAGATTACACACATGAGGGGCCATGAAGTTAAGCTGAGGGAGGATGGTTGCAGAGTAGATGTACAGAAGTTTGCCTTCAGGTGGTTGATTGTTGGAACAGGCTTCCGTTTGTTGTAGAAGTGGATGGTCTGAATAAATTCAAAGAAGAACTAAAATTCTTGGAGAGTACAGATGGGTGAAGTGTGTAGTTTTTCTTTTTTGGCTGATGCTATATAAATTTGCTTTCTTGCATCATTTGCCACTATTACTACTAATAATTTATGCTTTCCAATTGCACATATCTTGCAGAAGAGACTAGGCCATCTCAGCAAGCATTTAGTGGCAATTAAATAAGCCCTTTTAAACCTGCCATAAGGAATGCAGCATAAGTACAAATAATTGTAATTCCTGCATTTAATGATATTTTGAGTTCTAAAGATTTAAAACTTCAATTTTAAACACAAGTGTTTAAAATTGAAGAAATTAATATAAGTGACTAACAGAATTTTGTGATTGGAGGTTTGTATATGCCTGCTGTTAAATACACAGAAGGGTAAGAAAGTCTTCTGTGTGCTAATTTATATCAATTGCTCTTGATATTTTGCAACTATAACTCAATTTATGTTAGCTTTGGGACCCATATCCTCACTTATATGAGAAAATTATAAAATTCAGTGATTTATTTATTTTGTAATAAATGATAAAATATTTAGATTTCATTGTAGTTATTATAAGCTTAGAATCCAGGTTGCTTTTTTTAGCATTTAACAGACTAACACTTTAAACATGTTTAGATAACATGAATGATCTGATTTTGATTTACAATAAAAGGGTTAAGGACCATCAGATTAGATGAGTGTTTCCCAAAATATGGCCCACACTCACCAGATGTGAGTCCCCAGGGGCTCACGTCTGGTGAATGAACTTGGTACACCCAGGGTCCTCAGCTGGATATCATCATTCTTCTCTTTCTCAATGATTCCCTTCTACTTCTGACTCTTGTTTTCTCTTTCTCCCATCTCCTCCCCTTGTTTCTTTTCGATACAGTAGCGATTGCACTTTGAAATAAGTTCGATGACTGGATTCATCCCAGATTAAGGATCACTAAGCAAAAAAACAAGTTAATGAAGGGTGACATTAAAGTGCAGCATAAGCCTCAGGCTTCCTTGCACTATATGGCTAATAATAATAATAATAAAGAAAATCGATTCTTTTTCTTATAATTTTCTCTTTTTCAGTAAATGGGCCAATGTCTACAATTACTACTTTTCCTTGCTGTCTGTGGGAGAGTGTTTTTGTAATAATGGATCTTAAGCTGCATGCTCTGGCTGTTTGATTTGATTAGAAGAGAACTGTGAATCATTTTATCTATCATCCATACCAATGGTAATTTTCCTGATTCCTGGTGATATTCTGTTCAACCAACTCTTAACAACACATACAAGTGAAGACCTGGATTGGAACTGATGTTTTAATATAAGCAAAAATGGTGCCAGAGCGATGACCAATGCAACAAGAGGAGCTCATATAAGTATTCAAGCTGTTGCATCACATTCAAAATCGATTCACTGTTGTATACACAGAGAAGCATTTACCACCCAGAACATATCTAGATCCAAAGCAAGTACCTAATGAAACTGCTAAAATTGTTAATTTTATTAAAGGCCAGCCACCAAATGCCTCATTTCCATACAGCTCCTATTTCATTGGTGAAGTAAATTGGCTTTCATGTGAAAAAGTTTCTACTTACCTCTTGAGCTATGAGATCAAGCTTTTGTGGATGAAACCTCCAACATACAAGACCACTGCTTTATATATAACAATGATGCTGATGTGTTTCAAGTTGTGTGGAGGCAGAAGGCTTGAAGGGAGGTCTTTGTAAGTATCTTGAATGATCATTTAACTTGTGGAATGATAGCACCACCATATAACACACAAGTTTTGGCAAACTGCCAGTAGATGTTAGGATAATGTATGTCCAAGAATATGCTGACAGTTGCAACTTTTGGCATGTGTCTAGTATTTGCAAAATACCCTTAAGTGATATGCCATTAGTATGGACAGGCCATTATGAGAGTTGCATAAAGAAAGATTTGAAGACTGAGTAAGTTTTGTTATTTGCTATTGTGTTTGGTATGTTATGAATGCTACAGGGCTGTGAGAGAAATGTCCACGGTTTATGGAGACAAGTGTTTGAAGAAAACTGCAGTTTTGAAGTGGCATAGGTGCATGAAAGGTCAAGAATTCGTGGCCAATGAGCACTCTCAAAGGCTTATCAAGAGGTGGCTTCAGGTAGTACCTCTACGAGCAAGTTCATTGATGGTGCAAGTGATTATTTTGAAAAGGAGTGCTGGCAGACCTCACAATGAAGATTAGGATAAGTCCATCTTTCTAGATATGTATTTGAATTTAATGATTATTACTTTGCACTTAACTGACAACACTGATAAAAATTGATAATTTTCTATACATGTTTTGGGTTCATAGCCTTTTTTAGTTTATAACTAAAGCTTAATCATAGTGTGGTTTGATCCTTATGAGTCAACAGATTCTGATATAACAATAAGACTCACTGATAAGAGTTTTATTAATATATCAAAAGGGGTGCATGATTGATTTTAGTTTGGAAAATACCAAACTAGATCATTAGCATGGAGCCTCACGTCTAGATGACATTTCTAATTTTTTTTTTTATATGAGATAAGGTTACAGGTGGAAATATTATTTTTTAAGCCCAGCTTATTATGCTGGCTAAACAAACATAATAAGCTGTGTTTAAAAGTATAATAGCCAGAGAGTGTAATTTTACACTAAATGTTGAAACACTCCAGAAGCAGAAGTTAAGACTTTTTAGAGCACATTTCTCTGCATCATTTTGATTAATGTAATGCTTCTGATTAAAAAAAAGTGTTAGTGCTAAACATTTTACAAAAATAAATGTTAATAAAGTAGTATAAAAGGCATCTGTTAACATTATATTATTAATAAATGTTAATAGTTTTTCATTCTAAACATATTAAACAGATGTGCATACCTGGATTAAAGAGTACTATAGCTCGAAGACATCCCAATTCTGTTTTATCCATCTTCATTTCCCTCATTTTAGCTACCAATTCTGTAAGAACACGGTCAAAAATGGCACCAACTCCAGCACTATGTGCACTATTACGATGAACAACTAATCCTGTTGCCAATACTATACCATCTTTCACAGTTACAGAACGGTGGGAAAAGGCAGCAATAAGCAGTTCATTCCACCCTAAATTTGCAAATATAATAAAAATATAACAACCAAAACTGTTTAATATGTCTTCATATGAATAAAAATATTCAAGAAAGACTAAACAGAAATTCTAGCCAACATGCTCCACTGCTTAATACTTTAATAGTGATACTACATAAGTAAAGGTGAAATTTTAATTCAAGCATGCAGGTAAAGGGTTACCATTATATTATTCTGAAATTTAGAATTTATATCGGTTATCACATACTTATCTTGAATTAGGAATGAGAATGGATACAATATTATTAAAGCAAATTTTAAATTTTCCTATTCCCTATCGGTGTAAAAACACCATAGACAACTCTTAAAGGAGAAACTATGATAGTAGTAAAAAAGGCATCTGTTGCTTATTCTCAGTGGGCATCACCATGCAGACAGCACCGTTTCAAGGCTTGTTGGCCTTTCATCAGTGAGTAGGCAGGCACCCTGGTATGCAAACATGACAACCCAGTTGAAGATAATCACACAATATGAGAGATGCCAAAAGGTGTACGTGATAATGTTTAAGTACGACTAAATGCAACTAAGTGCCTACTCACCCACTGAAAGGGAACAAATTCCCAAAATAGTGCTGCCTGAGTGGTGGCACTAAACTGAGAATAGTGATAATAATATTCCGTATTTGGGAAGCATTACTTATCTGAAAGTGTAATCCTAGGGAACTTATTGTGAAGGATTTCACAATATGAGATGTTATAGTAATGAAGCAATACTGCAAACCTCATGTATATTGCTCTCCTCATGAGTTTACTGTATATTAAAATGCCATAGTGACTATGCAGTACGTACCATTAGTCTGTGTATACCCTTCCAAACAGTTTTCTGACCCACTTAACACTGCCTCAATAGTATCAGCAAATATTCTTGCATTCCTTCTATTTAATTTTATCCCTTCCCTGTAAAAACACAGTCTGTTAGTAAGCACTCCGTGCTGAGAAAAATTCTACTTCACAGGCCTTCCACAATTAGGGCTGAATTGTTTGAAAGGGTTCTCATAAACTCTCTGTTCTTATGTTGTGGCAAAATTCTTTGACACAGATTCAATCCTAACTTATAGCTTTTTCTCAAAATCACCTCATACTTAAGTAAAGCCCCAGAATGCCAATACTTAACATTATTAGTATCAACATGATCAGCAACTTTTGCCCCCGATTGACATACCGTGGTTCTATTCCTTGGTATTTCTATCCTTATTAGATAAAATATTCTATTTCCCTGACCTCCTTGGGACCCGCACATTGTGCTTGTGGTGATACCTCTATGCAGTCAGATGCATGAGGGTAGACTCCAATGTTAAGGTGGGCAGCTGAGTGCTTGATGGGCCCCTGATTTAATTGCTTCAAGGAGAACAACCCTTCTCTTTAAGCACTGAAATTCATCTAAAAAAATGCTAAACTAGCAGTTAATTTCTTCTTCTCTCTCTCTCTGCACCCCTAGCACAAACAAAAGCATCTCCTGTGGCATTATGTTCAGCTACAGGCAGGTCTGCATGCATATGGATCTTCATTTGTAGGAGAACCACCAATTACAATCTCTCCAATCCCCCCCCCCCCACAAGCTACAGCATCCTCACTGCTCTGGGGTATGTCCTGAACCCCACCCCTCCAAAAAAAAAAAAAAAAAGGCCGGAATATACAAGAAGGCTAAAAAAACATTGACCACACAATAACCTGAAAATATTATAATACTAAACAATATGCAAGGACAATAATAACGCTAAACCATTCCTAGTTATTACAGTGGTACGGACACAGGTACATCAAAAACTGCTTTTTAAGATTTATTGGATTTTGATAACCAAGTTATTATTTGTGTTTTTCTGATTAAGTAAGTGAAATCTTTTCTTACTTGGGTGAGGAATTCACAAAAAAAATGAGTCAGCACAATTCTTTTATAATTCTGCAGGTATATAAATAATTGTTTTATATAGCCTATAAATTATAAATTTTATAACAAGATGTAACAATTTTATAGTAATGAACAGGAATATAGGAAAGAACAGGAATAAAAAAAAAAAAATTCATGACATTTTTCTACTTCATTATAAAATATCAGGTTAGGTGGAATGCATTACCTATGTTCCAATTAACCTGATACATTTCATCCTGAGCTTAACATGTTTTTGTAAAATTTTTTTGGATCTGAAGCCAACTATCTCTCCATGGCTGCTTTAATGTCATTATCAAAACCATATCTGCTGCCTTAACGTTCTTTCAGGAAATTAATATGGATGAAACTCATTGGGAATTCTATGGGTTTTATTCATATCTGAGAGGAACGAAGGAGTGCGCTTTTGAAGAAAGGCTCAAGTTCTGCAAGTTGCAGCATCTGGAGACTAGGCACCTGCAAGGTGATCTGATTGAGGTGTATAAGGTCTTGAAGGTTCGAGCAGGCTCAATGCTGACGGGATACTTCCACTTGCTCAGATTAAGAACCTGAGGAGGCATAGATTCAAATGAAGAAAGACAGTTGTAGGATAGATGTGCAGAAGTTTGCCTTTAGCCAGTGGGTGATTGATTGCTGTAACAGACTTCCATCTGTTGTTGTGGAAGTTGATAGCTTATATAAATGTTAGGCTTAACTAGACAAACATTTCGAGTGACTTGATGGGTGAAATTGTTTTTTGTTGGCTGATGCTTTATAAGCTTGCTTTCTTGCATCATATGCCTCAACTAACGCTAATGCTAAATCTCTTCAACATGGATAACATCATTAAAGTTCCATGTCTGAACTGCATGTTCAAAGGTGATTCCATTTAAAAGAGCATGACATATGTTACCTTTAGTAGAGGCATATGATGCAAGACAACATGCTTATAGAGTACAGTCAGTCCTCGTATAACACGTGTTTATACTACACAAATTCGATCATACACGATTTATAAATAGGGGAACGATATCGTATATAACACGAACCGGATTCGCTTATGCACGATTCACCTTTGTGTTTACAAGAAACGGCAATCGAACGCGGAATCACCCCAACTGAATGCAACATAGGAATGAAAAGAAGATTCTGAAAATATACAGTATTTGGTTTTATATCAGTGAAGGGGAAACACATTTCACCATAATAACGTAAAACCTACACAATTTCAGCTATCGGTATTATTGCAAATGCAATTACATTGAGTTTACTACCAGTTTATAACAGATTCCACTAGCAGAAACGCAACTGGAAATTGTTTTTATTATTTTATGGTAGTAAACCCAAAAAATGTGAGCTAGTGAGGTGTTAATAGTGTGTCTCTGCCTTTACAGTGTAGTTTAGTAGTTTATTCAGTTGCGACATGCGTGAAGCTTTGTTTATGTATATCAAGCATGTCTCCTCATTTTGTAATTGTGCTTTATTCCCTAAAAATGAGTAAAATTCTTAAAAGGTGTGAACAGGAAGCGTCCTGGTGAAGACACTACAGATTCAGAGAGAAAAAGAAAAGCAATATCGATACACAGAGGTGGACTGGATCAAAAATTCTTACCCGGGAAAATTTGTAGCGGCCTCATACTAGCATTTAGGGCCAAAATCACACTGGCCTCCAGCCCACCGGGGAAATATGAAAATATGAAATTGTGGAACGCTTTGAGCGAAATGAAAGACCATGTGATATTGCACGTGCTACAGGCTTAAATGAGGCAACACCGAGAATTAGAAAGAATGCAGAGAAAATAAAAACAACTTTCATAGCAGGAACAACTCAAAGTGTAATTAAAATCTATTGAATCAAGACACAAACAATTGGAAGAGATGGAATGGCTGTTATCTGTTTGGATAGAAAATCAAACAAATTTGCTTATGATAGAAGCAAAAGCATTAGCAATATTTTATTATGTAATAGTCGTAATAAAATACTTACGTATTTTATTACGATTATTTATTGTGTTTGGTAATGTTTTGGTTACAAATGTGTGTTCAATCTTGGGGTGGTTGGCACCTAACCCTATTTTTCCCATAGGGCCTATATTGCACGATTTTGCATTGCACGAGGGTTTCTAGGAACACAACTATCGTGCTATACGAGGACTGACTGTATCGGACAAAAAAAAGAACTTTATTCCCATTTCACCCTAACCTCTGTTATCCAAATATCTGTCTAGTTCTGCCTTAAACGAATTTAAGTGTCCACCTCCAATTATGACAGATGGAAGTTTGTTCTAACAATCATGCACCCACTGGCTAAAGGCAAATTTCTGCACATCTATTCTACAACTGTCTTTCCTAAATTTGCATTTATGTTGCCTCAGGTGAGTAATTTGAACAAGAGGTAGAATCCCATCAGCACTGAGCTTGCTCAAATCATTCAAGGCTTCATACACCTCAACCGGATCACCCCAAAGGTGCCCAAGTCTCCATACACTGCAATTTGCAAAACTTCCGCCTTTCCTGGTAACAGCAACCTTTGTTCCATTCAATCTCGTTGCTCTTCTCTGTACTTGTTCCAGCAGCTCTACATCCTTCCTAAATGCGGCCTTCAGACCTGTATGCAGTACTCAATGTGTGTTCTGACCATTACCTTATACAAAGGGATAATTACCTCCCTCTCCCTACTAGCAAAACTTCTGTATATCATTGGCAAGACACCATGAGCTACTCTTGCAGCCTATCTGCACTACTCAGAAAACTTCACATCTGACTGCACAACTACCCCAAGGTGTTTTTCATTCTCTGCTACCTTTGGTGTAGTACCATGCAGTTGGTACATCATTTGGGGTTACTGCTACCCATATGCAGTACTTTACATTTGTCAATGTTAAACTTCCGTTGCCACCTCTCAGCCCATCCGCTCAACTTTTCTAGATCCTGTTACAGTAGTGTACTGTGATTAACAACCCTGCCAACTTTCGTATCATCTGCAAACTTGGACATTAACCCTGATATACCTTCTTCAGTATCAATGATAAATACAGAAAACAACATTGAACCCTAGGGGACACCACTAATAACATTAGTCCAAAAAGAGCAGTGTCCATTGATTACCACTCTCTGTCTTCTCCCACTCAACCATCCATTTATATACAGCAGCAAATTGCCCTTAATGCCACATATATTAAATTCAATACAGTGGGATCAACTGATGTTAAAAACAGGGAATTCTAAATGAGAAGCCTTCAAGAAATTAGTCTTGGAAGCTACTAGGCTTTTCATACCAACCAAGAAATACTGTTCAAGATTTAGACATAAATGGATGTCAGATGAGCTAATGAGGCTCGTGGCAGAGAAGAAAAGTGCATGGGATGCATATAAATTATCAGGTGACACGGAAGCCTGTGGTAGTTTTTTTTTTTTTTTTTTAAGGAACACCCCAAACATGAGAGGTATTAGAACCTATAGTAACTCAGTACCATGCTTGGGTTGGAGGTTGAGAAGACGAAAAAATATATTTGTTGACATTAGACTTGAACTTCTGTAGACTGTAATTTTCAGGAAATATGTATGAATGAGGTTGTTCAGAAAACGGCAGTTGAATGAATAAACAAGGAAGGTGAAAAGTTGGTTCTGTGAGTTTGAAGTTGGACAGTAAATGGATGTTGGCTGGTGGCGGCACATGTTCAGACTGTTTTGAAAGAGAGAGCGGGAATTATAAAAGCCAATTCAAAAGAACAGTGCCCAAGGAAGTATCTGTAGAAAGGGCATGCAACAGTACGTCTATGTGAGAGAGAGAGAGAGAGAGAGAGAGAGAGAGAGAGAGAGAGAGAGCGAGTGTGTGTGTGTGTGTGTGAAGAGACTCTGTTAGAGAGGAGTCATTAATTAACCTAACTGCCCTCTTCTGAATAGAATCGAAGCCTGAGAGAGGTTTTGGGGACACCGCACAAGATGTGGGAACAATATTCCACGGTAGGGCGGATTTGCGATTTGTACAGAGTGAACAGCTGTTTGGAAGAAAAGTAATGCTGAGAGCGAAAGAGAAAACCAAGTTTTTTAGATGCAGTGGAAGCAATATTTGTAATGTGCTGGTGGCAAAAGAGATTAGAAGTCAGGGTAATCCCCAAAAGACATATCATTTTGCCTAGAAATCAGAGTGTCACTAAAGATAAGCATAGGAGCAGAAGAATCCTTTTTACAAGATATAAGACAAGACCGAGTTTTAGAATTTTTGAAATCAACTAAGTTGTCTTTGTCTCACTGGAGAATTACCTGGAGATCGCATTTAAGGAATTGGTAGCGGATATTTGAGAAGTTGAAGCTGATTGAGCAGGGCAAGGTTTCTCAACATGAAAAGTGGAATGCAATGTGCTATCATCGGCAAAACTATGGCTAGGATTTTCAGTCAATGGAAGAGGGTCATTAATATACGTGAGGGAAAGAAATGAACCTTGGGGGGAACACCAGCATTAGTGGAGAAATTAGAAGACAGAGAGCCATCTACCATCACCTTCAGTGAGCGATCCGAGAAAAAACTGGATAACCAATTACAAAAAACAGTTGGCAAACCATAAGATGGAAGCTTGTTTAGAAGACCTTTAGGCCAAACACGATCGAAAGCCTTTGAGATGTCAAGAGCAACTGCTTGTGTTTCACCGAACTTTCCATTGAATTTGTCCTAGAAATGGGTAACATAAGCAAGAATATCACCAGTGGGTCGACACTGATGGAATCCATACTGGCAATCGTTGATCAGACAGAAGGTTTCTAGGTACTTTAAGGGTTGGCGGTTAATTGATTTCTCCATTACTTTGGAAAGAGTAGAAGTAATTGCAATGGGATGATAATTGGATGGGAGGGATTTGTCATCCTTTTTAGGAACTGGCTGGATATGAGCAAATTTCTAAGCAGAAAGAAAAACACCTTTGGAATAAGAAAGTGAAAAAAGGCGGCAAAGAATAGGAGTAAGTTTAGGAGCACAGGTTTTGAGAACAAGTGGAGAAATACCATCAGGACCTGGAGCTTTCTTAGCATCAAGATTCGTCAAGATTATTCTGACATCCTTTTGACGGAAGACCACAGGAGGCATTGAATGGAGCAGGTTTGGAATGGTGGGAGGTGTTTCACCGAGATCATTAATACAAGAGTTGGAAGAAAAATGAGATGCTAGCAGGTCAGCTTTATACTTGGCTGAAGTGAAAACGGAACCATCTGGTGTTGACAGAGGTGGGAGCAGAGATGGGCAAAAGTTGCGGCCAATAGCTTTGGCAAGAGACCAGAATGCTCGGCTACCATTAGGGAAAGAAGCAAGTTTTCTCCTCTTAGCCTGTTTAAAATCTAGTTTGGACTGATTAATAACTGCTTTACAATTGTTGCGAGCTTTGGTTTAGGCAGAAAATGAAACTGAAGAATTGAAAACAAGCCAATTACGATATGCAACATTCTTCTCTTGAACAGCCCTAGCACATTTATTGGAAAACCAAAGTTTAGATAAAGGACAAGATTTTAAAGTGGAGTGTGGAATAAAGGAATCCATTCCTACAAGAATGATTTCACTGACATGATCTGAGCAAACGTTGACAGATGTTCTGAAACAGTAATCCGACCAAGGAATAGAAGAAAAGAAATCTTGGAGGTTATCCCATTTTGCATTCTTGTAATGCCACTCAATACAAGATTGGGAATAGTCATGAGATAAAGGCTCCATTGGAGAAGAGACAATCACCAAGTTGTGATCTGAGGTGTCTAAAGGACCACTCACTTCGACCGTATACTTAGAAGGGTTGCTTGTGAGAAAAAGATAAAGCGTGTTGGCTGTATGGTTAGGATTGTCCAGTATTTTTGTAGGTAAATGAACAACCTGTGCAAGGTCATTAGTAATTACAAAAGCCTCAGCATCTCGACCAGTTGGGTCGGTGTGACTAGAAAACAGAAGCCAGCTGGAGTTGTGAACATTAAAATCGCCAAGGAAAATTACCTCACTGTTAGGAAAGTTGGACTGGAGAAAGTCAAGTTGCAAAGAGAGGAAGTCAAGTTGCAAAGAGAGGAAGTCAAACAGCTCCAAGTGATTAGTGGAGTTGGGAGAACGGTAGAGACAACAGATGAATTTGACACAATGAGGTAGAGATTTTAAACCAGAGAAGATCGAAAAGAGAGATGACCTTTGAGTCAAAAGGAATCATACAGCGAATAATCTGGGCAACTGAGATGTGCAGTAGTTGAATCAACTGATAACTGTGATTCTGTCAGAAAAAAACATGGGGTTTGGCAGACTGCAAGTGGAAATCGTTGAGATTAGAATTGAGACCACGTATATTTGTGAAATGAACCAAGAAGTGTTTGGAAGGTTTAGATCTTTTCGCAGATAAGCTTCCTCTATTAGTTTGACAATTTATGGTGTATTCAATAGTAAGTGGGGGGGGGGGGGGTCATGCTGTATGAAGTAATGAAATTTTTGGATATGGCGTACATGTGGTAAGAATATACCAAATCCTTGACATAAAGTGGCCTCGAAAATGCCCCCCCCCCCACACACATACACACTACTCGGACTCCCTCCAGTCACTATCTGGCAGAGTTGAGGTAACAAGATTATAGACTAGCTGATCAGGAAGCGTCCTAAAGAATTACCAATCTTCTCTGCTACAAGTCTCATTAGTTCATCTGACATCTTGAACAGTATTTCTTAGTATGAAAGCCTAGTAGCTTCCAAGATTAACTCCTTGAATATATCCCATTTAGAATTTGCTGTTGGTAACATTATCAGTTGGTCACACTGTATAGAGGCGCCTCCATAGCCAGGTGGGAAGGAGCAGCAGTGCATAGCACATGCTTCTTGGTTAGACCGGGGTTCGAACCTGTCACCACCAAATACAGAGGATGCAGAAAGGTCAGGAATGACCACCGCATATTCACGGAGCAATATGGCCTTAGTTGCTAATGCTCCTAAAAACCAAATAACAAACAACCACTGTATAGAATTTAAAAACTGTCAATACCACTGTAGTCACCTTTATAAAAGCAAAAATCCTTCCCTTTACCCCTGATGGTTGGTGCATCTTTGAGTAAATGCCACATCAGTACACTGTGATCACTGCCACCTAGTGGTTCCTTCATTTGCAAGTTCTTAATCTTTCCAGCACATACAAACTAGAAATCTGATAATCACCGCTGATAATTAGATCAAAAGTATTACTCCCTCTGGCTGCCTCTTGAACATGCTGCTGTAGAAAACAATCACCCAATAAATCCACAAAAGGCCTTGCCTAGTGTGAAAGTGACCAACCCATAAGTTCCAGTCTATATCTGGGAAGTTAAAATTCTCCATTATAAGACAATCTAATTTACTGACCCACTATTTCTCTGTAGAGTTGTTCACTATAATAATCAGAGTCATTAGTCCTATAACACACTCCTACTCTCAATTTTGCTTTCTCAATGCTTATGTCACACCAAACGTAACTTAACATTGCACTGTCTACCCATGTTAACTGGATGCACTACCTTAGATTTTGTTTCTTAACTAACATCATAACCCCTCCTCCATTTCTTATCCTTTCTGTACACATTGTACTCCCCAATTCCAATTGGAATTTGCACTGCAAATTCCAATTCTGCATTTCTTATATCTGTGTGACACCATGTCTCAGATATCCCAATAATATCTGCCTTTGATGTCTTGACCAACATTTCAAATTCATCAAATTTATTTACTATACTTCTAGTATTAGTATACATGCAAGTATACATGCACCTATTCTTATTCTTAGTTGCCCTAACACATCCCATATATTTATTTGTTTCATAATGACTACCATCAGTCCCTGAAACCCCAGCATCCCTCATTCCAGGCTGCTGCTTATTCTAATAGAAGCAGTGCAAGAATCATCTTCACCTCTGCCTGCGGCTACCTTTAACCTTTTAATCTGTGAATGCTCCCCAAGCTAGCAGTTTTCCAACCAACCTCATACTGTCTCATAGAATCAGCAAATATTCTTGCACCCTTTCTATTTAAGTGTATCCCATCCCTGTAGCAGTCTCTTCTGTTAATAAGCACAGACCACGCTGAGAAAAATTCTACCCCATAAGCCTTACACAATCTCTCCAGCACATACAAACTAGAAACTAACAGCAATATGGAAAACCTGGTTGGAACACACTATGTCACCTAGCACTGAAGTTATGAACTAAGAGGCACTACTTTTCAGCTCACCATTGCATACAAGTGTAATCTGCTGAATGTCACTCTCGCATTTAATATGTCATTATTTTTTATGATCATATTAATTGTATATGTTGTATGTAGTAATAATATGATTTAAATTGAATAATAATATGATTTAAATTGAAAATCCAAATGAAATCCACAAGTAAACAAGTTTGCTTGTAGATTTCATTTGGATTTTAATTTTGCCTCTTTTTTTTTTTCAACTTGGTCCCTTTTTGTTCCTAGGTTTAATGGCAAACTCCTAAAATAAAATATTTTATATATATAAAATCCAACATTGAACAGTTTTGTTTCATTATTCTCAATAAAAAAAATACTGACTGAGAAACAAAAATATTTCTAACCCACATTCAAAATTTTCCATCTGCATTTCAAAATATGCAGATTTAAAATATAAAAACAAAAATATTTTTGCTTGTTTGTTTGTACATAATTCACGTGATAGATAATTGCTTATATCTGATGTTCCAGAAATGCTAGAGGAATTTTCAGAATTAGTGTGATGCTTGTATCTATTTTACTATGCAACTCATTTTCAATGTTCATAATGAGTTGATTTCCCCAATGACTTCTCTGTAAACCCTAGAGGCCACAGAAAATAGTACAGTTTGCATACCACTATAGTAGATACTGCCTGTATTGACAAACATGGCTTTGATCATAATCAGCAACAAGCAATGACAAGAACTTATGGTTGCATACAGATCCCACTAAGTAACATAAGTCAATTGGCAATTTTGACACAAATATACTCACTGACCATATGATCACATGGGTTCGAACTACAGTCAACTGAAACATATCTATTATTGCACTCCTGCAATAACCACCCAGCTACTCTTATTAACCCTTTACATTAGGCATTACATCTAAAAATTCCACTTCTAGTCTCATGTTGTAGCCAGTCCACCGAGTGTTTCCAATTACAGAATTTTCCGGCTGATGGCATGTGATCTCTAGTTGATTTGCCTGTTTTGCCATAAATTCAAGTTTAACATTCAGCAAAACAAGTAAATCAGAGAATACATGCAATTTATGGACATATTATGCATAGGTAGATCTGTTGATTTGGGGGTGGCCCTAATTGGACAGTTTTTTTTTTTTTTTTGTGCTGATGCAATTATTGTACTGCCATCTATTTACATTTCATATAAACAATCTGAAAAATTAAATCAAGTTTATTGATGTTTATATTCAATTGTTAACTGTAGGTGACTGTTTTTGTTTAGTCCTCTTTCAGTCGGATGTCATGATACTGTGAACATTGATATTTCTGATTTCGAAATTTGTTTTCCCACTGTACTGGCTCAATTATTGTACTGCCATATATTTAAACTTCATATAAACAACTGAAAAACTAAATCTATGTTAATGACAGGCAGTTTCTTTTTTGGTCGTTTTGAAGTCCGATATGGATGCCACTGTTGGAGTTTACAACTGCAAAATTTGTTTTTTATCTGTACTACTATCCATTTATAGTTCATGCAAGTGATCTGAAAATCTAAGTTGATGTTAATTGATATTTATAATCAGTTTTTAACAGCAGGTGGCATTTTTTTTTAGTGTAGAAGCCACAAAGTAACTTAAGAGCAGATGAGTTGTTTATACTCTGTGTTAGAGTGAAGTACTTATAAATGCTAAGATCTCATAAAGGCCTTTCTGATGGAAAAATTGAGAAATTGTTAACCTTTCTGAAAAAAATCGAGAGCATAAAAAGGAAACTGTCAGAAATATAATCAGAAATTGTCTTACAAATAAGACAGTTTCTGACTATTCCATATGGCATGTCTGGGTTTTGGTTTCACTAAATGAACTTTTTTTGGAGTTATTAACTAAGTGAAAAAAACTGATATAAAGAAATACTGGCCTGCACAATGGACAGACAAAACTCAATTTTTCAAGAATGTATTTAGCAGCAGGAGATTTTTAAAAATAATTTGGATGATATAGCTCTGTCCAACTACAAAATGACAAACAAAAGGAATTCAAAGTAGTAGTAGTAGTAATGGCAAATTATAGAAGAAAGCAAGCTTATATAGCATCAGCCAAAAAAAAAAAAAAAACACCACAGTTCACCCATCCGTGCCCTCCAAGAATCTGTCTAGTTCTCCCTTGAATTTATTCAACACATCCTCTTTCACAACAGATAGAAGCCTGTTCCAACACTCAACCACCTGCTGGCTGAAGGCAAACTTCTGCACATCCATCCTGCAACCATCCTTTCTCAGCTTAAATTTATGCCTCCTCATGTGTGTGTAGTCTCAGAAAATGGAAGAATGTCATTAACATTCATCTTACTCAATCCATTGAAGGCTTTAAACACATCAATTAGATCTCCCTACAGGTGCCTAGTCTCAAGATGCTGCAATTTGCAGAATTGAAGCCTTTCTATGTAAGGGCACCATTTTGTCCCCTTCACCAGTTGGTTGCCCTTTTCAGGGCCCGTTCCAGCAATTTACATCCTTCCTAAGGTAAGGTCTCCAGACCTGTAGACAGTACTCAAGATGTGGCCTAATCATGGCCTCATACAATCGCCTCATTTTGCCGCTGGGCTAGCCGGGTGGATAAAGTGCCTGCCTGGCAACCCAAAGGTCGCGGGTTCGAATCCTGCCTCGGGCTTGGATATTACGATGGTGCCGTACTCTGCTGTTGGACCTCACGGCCACAATACACGAAGAAAGCAGGAAAAAACTGGTTCCTTCATGTATTGCTCACATCATACGATAAAAAAAAAAAAAAAAAAAAAAAAAAAATCATCTCCTTATCCCTGCTATCAGAATTCCTGTATACTACTGACAACCCATGAGTTGCTCTGACAGTCTGTCTGCACTGCTTAGAAAACTTCATATATGACTGCACAATTACCCCAGGTCTTTTTCATTCTCCACTACCCGAGTGTAGCACCACACTGGTGTTATTGCTACCCATATGCAGTACTTTGCATTTGGGTACAGTATTATTTAATATTCAAGTCAGTGGTTGCAATATTTTATCAATACAAGTACATCTGATGCCCGGGCTCATCTATTATATTTCTTCTTATGTAGAAGAAAAGGAGGATTGGACATTGAAGAAAAGGAAGAAAAGGACATTTGGTGATTTATAAATAAATCACCAAATGTCCCAAACAAAATTTTCTTGCAATACTGTACTAGTGTACTCCAAACATTCAACTTAAAAAGTTGAATGTTTGAAATGTTATCCAATGGAATTGTTTAAATAGTAATGCATGTAAATTTATGTTTTTCGAGCTTGGCTATGCAGAATCTGTTATCAGTGTTTTCAACTAATAGATGGCTGCATAAAAATAGCTTTGAAAATCAAAGGAGGAGGAGATTGCATTTGCCAGCCATTGTTGCCTGTTTTTGGTTAAAAAAACCAAAACTCTCTGCAATTACTGGAAGAATTACTACCCTTTTTATACTTCAAGTTACAGAATTTGACAAAAAACATTGGCCCTGGTTTAACCCAGGTCTTCACATAACTTTCCTTCTATCCAGACATGGCAGCCTAAACTCAAAGTTATCTACTCTGGGTTTGGCAGTGTAAATATGGCTCACAGGAGACAGTCCAACATGTAATCTTAGAATGTCGATATTATGTAGATATTCGATTTGATGTTATTTGGTTTTTAGGAGCATTAGCAACTAAGGCCACATTGCTCCGGGGATATGCGGTGGTCACAGGCTCGAACCCCGGTCTAATCAAGAAGCGTGTGCTACGCACTGCTGCTCCTACCCACCTGGCTACGAAGGCGGCCTTTCGATTTGAACTTCAGACATTGACGGAAGTTTATGATGTAAATAACTTCACCAAGTTTTTAGAATGTAAAGAAATTTATCAGGCACTGGCTAACTTTGCAGACAAAGCTCTCCGCAGAAGGAAAGGACTTGACAACCGCGTATAATTATTTTATTAGTGTATTATATAGCTGCCTTTGTATTGATCGTATCGTTATAGCACCTCTGATGGATTGGAAATTCATCAATTGATGCAGTTTATCCAGCAATATGCCCATATTGCTGGATGAACTGTATTAATTGATGATATTTGCAAAAACTTCTGATGCTAGCAACATCAAAAAAGTGGTGTCTACTGACTGGTGTTGCAAAATCTGTCTCAACAGCTAACTCTGTGAGCTATTGGTAATAGTAAATAGCAGTGTAAATAATTTGCTATAGCCTTGCTGTTAGCATTTTGTATATATATGTCGATGTGCCAGGTTCACTGTTGGGTGGGCAGTGTCCTGGGACTTGGGACTCTAATAAGGTGTATAAATTGTAAATCTTAAATTCTATAAATTGTAAGATATAATATCTGACCTCACTGTAACCAAACTGGTAGGTCTTAGTGATCTACATAGGTGTATAAGCTGTGAATGTGAAATTGGTGCTTTCAACATATTGTAATTACTGAGTTCCAAGTAGTATGGATGACTTGATATGCAATGTATAACACTATTTTTGCTGTTAAGTTGATGGATCAAGATGTTTTGCAAAAAGTAAATAATGTACAGTTACTGTTCGGTGTCAGACAGGGGAAACACTGGAGCCTGAAGAACATAATAAAATACTTTGAATACTCTCTGGAATTCAGATTCATAACTTCATTAAAATTAATTATGTGATAAATAAATATAGAGAATATTACTGCACCAAAAACAATTATAATAATAACAGTCAAGTTTCCTATAATTTTTTACAATTTCTAATTAACACTAATGAATAAATCATGTTTCAATTTAATACCTTTACATTTAAAAAAAATTCTGGTTTGATTTTTGACAATAATTTCACTCTAAGATTGAACAATGAAGAAGAACAAATTAATATTCAAAAGCATTAACATAAAAATTTTTATTTTATTTTTGTAATGCTTTTAAAAATTCCACAAAAAAAATTTACTCTACAGAGCTAGTTGGTTGTGGAAAACTTACTGAGTGAGCCTGCAAATGTTTAACAAACTCACTCACGAAAGGTTTAACAAGAGCTCCATTGTGAACAAAGTTTTTACCTTACCTGCTTTTAGCAGTATCATCTGGTCTTCTAACGGCAGTTCTGTAAAATGGGGAATGTGTTTTGCCCACTCCACTAGTTGATAAAGTTGGCGGTCAGCAGCCTGGCAAATATTGATCACTGGGTCATTCTGGGAAAGATGTCACAAACTTTCTTAATTATTTTTTCCTACCTTAACTTACAGATATATATTTAAATGAAAAATATATTATTACCATCCATATCAGAATACAAACAGAAAACAAAAGGAAAATATAAATAGTTCACAAATAAAAATGCAATGATTTATTTTATATAATTTAGGTATCTACCACAATGATTTACATTGATAATCTTTTACAAATATTTAATTCCATAGTAATATTTAATTATTATGGAATTTAGATATTCATAATAATCTTTAAAACTGGAAGAAAACCACAGTATTAATTTCCTTAACCTCACCATTTACAAACCTGATCAAAAACTTAAAACACATATATACAGAAAGAAAATACATACACACACACATGAAAATTTTTACATTTCTACTTGTATCATCCTTACAGTAAAAAAATCAGTTTTATACAACCAGATTTACAATGCCATAAAATATAGTCACCAAAAGAAGACGTAGAAGCATAATTACAAAATCTAACCAAAACTTTCTATGGGACACTATATCAGAAGCAAGAAATAAAATAAATAATTCTCTTACTATAAATAAAACAGACAACAGCAATACACTGTGCACCAGGGATGCACTTCCATGTTGCAGTTGGTTTGCTCATCAACTCCATGGTGTCTTTTTGGACATGGATGCACTGTTGATTTTTCCTTCATGCAGTGGACGGATAACATATTTTTACGTATGCAGGGAAGCATGTAGTGCAGTATTCAGGACATAGGTGGCATGGATCATCTAGAGCAGTGGGTGCCAGGGTTTACTGTCACAGTGGTGGTTTGCAGTTGGGTCATTTCATGACTGAACTTGGCCGGCATGTGCAGTCTTGCAGTTGCACCTCTTTGATGGGTTCAGCGGTGGCTGTAGTTGGATTGAATGCCAATTGTAGATTGATGCAGAGTGGGGCTTTGGCCACTGAATGGTTTTGGTGGGATGCAGGGTTCTGGGTGCTAAGTTGCCTACATATCTTTCGCCAATATGGGGCTTAACACACATTAAATTTCCTACACATAATACAGTAATGAATCCTAGGAGTGAGGTTACTATAAAAGTCTGTTACCTTTTTCTCTTATGATGATTTCAAAAGTCTCATGTCAAGTCTCTTGGTTTTTAACACACAGGTTCGATTCTTTTATAGATGACAACTTATGAAACAGTTGTGCACTTCCTTTCTTCCTTAGGGCATATTTTTAAATAGTTTAATTTAAACTATTTCAACTTTTCACCTTTTCATCTTATATGAATCCACTTCCTTGATTTACATATTTCAAGATGAGTACCACAATTATAAGCTCTTGCTATATTTGATTGTATATTATGATGTGATTACAAAGGAATTGGATGCAAAAAATAAAAGTTTGATATCATATACTTGGATTTCAGGTTTTGATACTGTTGTGCATGGAAGACTACTGGACAAATTGCTGCAATGGATAAAAGGGTGGTTGAGTGGGAAAAGACAAAGGGTGGTAGTCAGTGGACACTGCTCTTCGTGGACTAATGTTATTATTGGAGTCTCTCAGGGTTTGGTGTTGGGCCCACTGTTGTTTTGTATATTTATCAATGATATTGATGATCAGGTTTAATATCCAAGTTTGCAGGGTGATACTAAGGTGACAGAGTTGTTAATGACAGTAACAGCAGTGTGCTACTGCAACAGGATCTCGAAAATTTGGGCAGATGGGCTGAGAAGTGGCAACTGAAGTTTAACATTGACAAATGCAAAGTACTGCATATGGGTAGAAGTAACCCCAGAGAAATGTACCAACTGTGTGGTACTACACTTAGGTTAGTAGAAAATGAAAAAGACCTGGGAGTAATTATGCAGTCAGGCTGCCAGAGCAGATCATGGGGTGTTGCCAATGATATATAGGAATTTTGCTAGCAGGAAGAAGGAGGTGATTGTCCCTCTGTATAAGGCAATTGTCAGGCCATGGCTCGAGTACTGTGTACATGTCTGGAGGCCTCATTTTAGGAAGGATGTAGAGTTGCTTGAATGAGTACAGAGAAGGGCTACAAGATTGGTGAAGGGAACAAAGGGGTCCTCTTACCAAGAAAAGCTAAAGATCTGCAAATTGCAGCATCTGGAGACTAGGCACCTGCAAAGTGATCTGATAAGGCCTTGAATGGGGTGAGCAGGCTCAATTCTGATGGGATTTTTCTCTTGCTCAGATTATGAACCTGAGGGGACATGAATTCAAATTTAGGAAAGTGTTTTAGAATAGATGTGCGGAAATTTGCCTTTAACTAGCGTGTAGTTGATTGCTGGAACAAACTTCCATCTGTCATGGAAGTTGATAGTTTAAATAAATTCAAGGAGGAACTGGACAAGTGTTTAGAGGGGAATGGATTTTTTTTTTGGCAGATTCTACATAAACTTCCTTTCTTGCTCACATGCCTCTACTACTACATTCCATTTCAGGTGTGTTCAATTATGAAATAATGATATTTCAGGAATATACTACACTATACTGTTATTATGTGTGGTCAATGCGTTATAGTCTAACACTGAAACATTACTGTACCAAATCAGTTTAACTATGATCAACTTAACCAAGACCTTTACTATGGTGTTCCCCTAATAAGCCTCTTATTACAAGTTCTAATTTTCTGAATCTTTCTTTAATAACACGCAGTAAAGTTTTGCAAGTTAAAAAATATATTTTCCTTTAATTAAAGACAGCACAATTTCAAATTAAATGAATATATTTGTTTCTGCACTTAAATTTGTTTCCAATTTTAAATTTGTAGCTAAAATCAATATGTGCAAGTCCCTATCAAACAATTGTTTGATAGGGACTTGCACATATTGCTTTTAGGGCGACTGGTTTGGTGAAGTTAGCAGAAGGGTGCTCTTCCCAAGAAAGGCTTCAGTTCTGCAAATTGCAACATCTGGAAACTAGGTATTGTGGGGAGATCTGACTGAGGTGTTTAAGGCCTTCAATGGATTGAGTATGCTAAATGTTGCTGGCATTCTTCTTGCTGAGACTACATACATGAGGGGGCATAAATTCAAATTGAGGAAAGATGGGTGTAAATTAGATGTGTGAAAGTTTTCCTTTAGCCAGCAGGTGACTGATTGTTGAAACAAACTTCCATCTGTTGTTGTGGAAGTAGCTGGTCTGAATAAATTCAAGGAAGAACTAGTCAAATTCTTGGAGAGTATGGATGTGTGAAGTGTGTTTTTTGGTTTTTCTTGGCTGATTTATAAGCTTGCTTTCTTACATCATTTGCCACTACTTATACTAATACTAAGTGATCATAAAGTACGGTCGCCTAAACTCTCTATTTGTTATAGTTTTATAAATTTAATGAATAGGTGCACCTCACAAAGATGTACACACACTTTCATATAAATATTTAATTTCATATTTATAGTTGAATTTAAATTTATCATCTTTGTTTAGTATGTTTTGCTCATAAAAGATGGCATAGTTATTGAAATAAAAATGAAATAATGCCCAAACAAAAAGCGTGTGTGGTATGGGTGTTTAATGGCGCACAAGCTGCTGTGGCTATATTGCACCTATTCATAGGTATGTTGAAAAGATAAAATAAATAATTAATGTGAAGACGGTTCAATCTCATTTCATGCCAGAAACTAATCAGAGTCGCTTATACATTCCTATTTGTTTCAAATAACAGAAAAGTTCATTAATATTGGCATTTTCACCAATGATATCATTTAATGTTATCCGTTCACGGAAATTAGCCAGAGAATGAAATATTGAAGTTCGATGTTGTTGATAATGTGGACAGTCAATCAAAATATGTTTGACTGTTAGATGCTCAGAGCACTGTGAACAAAGAGGAGGATCATCGCGTGTGAGTAGATGGAGGTGAGTCAGATGAGTATGTCCTATTCTAATCCGTGCGAGTACCACTTCTTCTCGCCGAACTGTCTGAATGCATGAGTGCCAAAATTTTGGGTCCTGTTTTAACTGGAACAGATTGTTATTTGTTTGTTTATGCCATAGCTCTGTCCATTGTGCATGAAATGCTGTTTGAATTATAATATTATAATCAGAAACTGGAATAAAGGCAGAGGTTAAGTCTACTGTTGATGGATTTTTAGCCGAAATATCAGCCAACTCGTTCCCTTTGATGCCTGAATGTGCTGGAATCCAGCAAAAGTTCACTCGTTGCTGGCGATTTTCGATTTTCAACAGCAAATACTTGATTTGATTTAGTATAGGGTGATCCTTATAAGAGAAATTCTGCATTGCTCTAATTGAGCTGAGAGAGTCGGTGTAAATTAAATATTTTGCAGATGGGTGAAGAGTCAAATTTTCTAGAGCTAATTGAATTGCATATAATTCCACTGAAAAGCTGCTGTACTCAGGTGGAAGAGAGGCTGATATGATAGCAGAGGGAAACACTGCTGCTGCTCCAACAGTTGAATGAGATTTGGAACCATCAGTATATATCAGTAAGAAGTCAAAACAGTTTTGAATATGGCTAGCATGGAGTTGTTGCACATTCAGAGTTGGTAGACGATTCTTTCCTCATTGGAGAAAATAATTATCACAGGCTGGTTGAGGAAATGGGGTCCATGATGGGCAAGAATAATTCTTTCTGTGCTGCCTACTCTGGAGAGGAACATTCCAATTTTGTGCTATTTCAAGGAGCCGTAGGCCTGCTGGGCCTATTTTATTTGGTTTATTTCTATAGAGATTGTGAAATGATGGATTAAAGAGATATGGTTGGATGGGGTGCGGAGAACAGTTTTGTATTCTGACTGATTTAAGTAGTAACATTTTTCTGCGGAGGTAAAGAGGGGGCTCATGGGCTTCAATATATAGACTATAGGTTGGTGATGTCCTATAAGCACCAAGAGCAATCCTCAGTGCATTGTGCTGTACAGGATCGAGCCAGCGTAATACACTCTTACGAGCAGAATCATAAACTGGGGCACCGTAATCTAACCGAGATCTAATCAGTGCTCTATATAAGAGCAGCAAAGTTGTACGATCTGCTCCCCAAGACTGGGCAGATAGAGCTCTAAGCATGTTCAGCTTTTTCAGACAGGTAGTACATATTACTTTAATGTGCTCAAGGAAATTTAACTTGCTGTCTAATATTAATCCCAAGAATCTAATATTGTTGGTAATCGGGATGCTGGAATTTGATATCCGGAGTTCAGGGTCTATATGTAATTTGCGTTGGTTACAAAAGTGGATAGCAACTGTTTTCTGATGGGAAAGCCGATATCCATTGAACTCAGCCCATTTTTTAATTTTATTGAGGGACATTTGCAATTGCCGTTCAATAGATCTCATGTTCTGGGAGTGGCAAGAAATGGAGAGATCGTCAGCATAAAGATAGGCTTCTACAGTATTTGGAAGTTCTTTGGAAATGGAATCAATTCTAAGGGCAAATAGGGTTGCGCTCAAAACCGACCCCTGTGGTACTCCTTCCTACAAGAATGTAGAAGAAAGGGAGTTTTGGTATCGAACCTGGAACGAGAGGATCTGGAGAAAGTTCCTAATGAATATAGGCAGGTTGCCTCGTAGACCAAGATTATGTAGGTCACTGAGAATGCCATACCACCAGGTAGTATCGAATGCCTTTTCTATATCAATGGAGACCATGACAAGGTGTTCATTTTTCACAAAGGCATTGCGAATTTTAGATTCGGCCTTGATCATCAGATCTAGAGAGGACCTATTTTTGCGAAAGCCATGTTGACAATTACTCAATAGTTGTTCAGTTTCAATGATCCAGCTGAGTCGACTGTGGATCATTTTTTCAAGAATTTTACCAAGGCAACTTGACAGAGAGATTGGCCTGTAACTATTAGGACTGGAAGGATCTTTTCCAGGCCAAACAAAAAGTATAAACAACATGGTCACTTGGTGTTTGACATTTAAACAATACAAAGCAATTTTAATACTTAACATTAAATGCTTTACTTCCTGTTAATGATGCTCCTTTTAACAATTCACCAGAACACTGCTTTAACCCCTTCTTTAGAAAAATCCTGGGAACAACTCAATCCACACACACACACACACACACACACACACACACACACGGTCCAATCTTAAAGTTTAAATAGTACATAAGTACATAAGCAAAAGATCTTTGAGGTGAAACTACAAAAGTAGTTTCACCTCAAAGATCTGCAATGTCTCAACATTTCTAACTAGCTGGAAGCCCAACCATGAGCTAGTTGAGTTCTGCTGTTGCATTTTGGTGGATGGGTGAAATGTCACCAAAATCTTTGTCCATCATTATTTTAAGTTTGGGGAAGAGTTAAAAAATAACACAGGGAGGGATCAGGTAAATATGGAGGATGAAGTATATGAGGAATGTTTTTTGGGCCAGAACTTCCTGAATGAAAAGTGCATGTGTGCAAAAACATTGCCCATGGTGCAGAAAACAACCATCATTTTCAAAAAATTCCTGGGATTTTCTTTTTTCTTTCAGTCAAAGGCCTGCTTTACATTCTGACATTCTGAATAAATTCATAATGAAGAATAAGATACACTGAATGGTGTAAAAACAAATAACAAGCAACACCATTTTCTTCATCAGACTAAATGTGTGCATCTTTTTGGACAGCGCAGTTAGTTTGGTGACTTTCACTTAGATGGCTGGACTTTTTTTTTCTTTTCTTTTTTGACAATGTACACTTGTGTTTCATCATGATGATGCAACTGATAAATTTGAGGTCCATTACCAATACTGTTTTCAACACCTTGCACATTAATTCTCAGCTTCTGGATACAATCTTTTAGTCACCTTTCAACATTCTTGAAACAAATTTTGCTGATACTTGATGCATATTAAGGGACTGCAGTAAAAATTGCCTGGTAATATCCAAAGGAGATAGTAACAGAAATTAGAGGTATGTGATGCATGATGATGATGATGACCTTGTTAGTTGTTGGCGCATCAGCTTCTATGGCTATAATGCACCTCCCCAGTTTTTGCATTTTACTGTGATCCAAGCCCGAAGCGGGAATCGAACCCGCGACCTTTGGGTTGCCAGGCAGGCACTTTACCTACCTGGCTAGCCCGGTCGGCCATGTGATGCATGAAAGCAAGTGTACGAGCTTATGTATCATCAGCCAAAAAAAAAAAAAAAAAATCACACAACCATCCCCTCTAAATGTTTGTCCAGTTCCTTCAATTTATTTAAGCTATCAACTTCCACAACAGATCGAAGTTTGTTCCAGCAATTAACCATCTGCTGACTAAAGGCAAATTTCTGCACATTTATTTACAACTGTCTTTCCTCAATTTGAATTTATGTCCCCTTAGGTTTGTAATCTGAGCAAGTGGCAGAATCCCATCAGAATTCAGCATGCTCAACCCATTCAAGGTTTTATACACCTCAATCAGATCACCTCAGAGGTGCCTAGTCTCCAGCCGCTGCAATTTGCAGTACTTAAGCCTCTCTTGGTAAGAGGATCCCTTCATTCCCCTCACCAATCTTGTTGCCCTTCTCTGTACACACTGAAGCAAATCTACATCCTTCCTAAAATGAGGCCTCCAGACCTGTATGCAGTACTCAAGGCATGGCCTGACCATTGCCTTACACAAAGGAACAATCACCACCTTTTCCCTGCTAGCAAAATTCCTATATATCATTGACAAAAACCCATGAGCTACTCTTGCAGCCTTCATAGCTGACTGAACAATTACTCCCAGGTCTTTTTCATTTTCTACCAACCTAAGTGTAGTATCACACAGAGCTGGTATGTTCCCCTGGGGTTACTTCTACCCATACACAGTACTTTGCATTTGTCAATGTTAAATTTCAGTTGCCACTTCTCAGCCTATCTGCCCAAATTTTCTAGATCCTGTTACAGTAGCACACTGCAATTACTGTCATCAACAATCCTGCCAACCTTTGTATCATCTGCAAACTTCGACACTAAGCCTGATATACCTTCATCAATATGCAAACTTCGACACTAAGCCTGATATACCTTCATCAATATGCAAACTTCGACACTAAGCCTGATATACCTTCATCAATATCATTGATAAATATACAAAACAGCAGTGGGCCCAACACCGAACCCTGTGAAACTCCACTTATAACATTAGTCGACAAAGAGCAGTGCTCACTGATTACGATCCTCTGTCTTCTCCCACTCAACCACCCTTTTATCCATTGTAGCAACTTACCCTTAATACCATTCTGCTCCAATTTGTACAGTAGTCTTTCTTACACAACAGTGTCAAAAGCTTTCCTGAAATCCAAGTATATGATTTAAAATTATTTTTTGCATCCAATTCCTTTGTAACCACATCATAGTATCCAATCAAATTTGTCAGACAAGACTTTCCCTTAACAAACCCATGCTGTGTCTGAATTATTGTTGCAGTCTTGTCTAGATGATACTGCGATGCATCTTTAACCAGTGGCACCATTATTTTACCCGGAACACAAGTTAAACTAACTGATCTGTAATTACTCGTGTCACCCTTCGATCCCCTTTGTGAATTGGGGATACATTTGCACATCTCCAATATGTGGTGATGGAGTCTAAGGATGCTCTCATAATTATGGGTAAGAGTTTGCTTAGTTCCTCTGCTGCCTCCTTTAATATAACTGCATAGATCACATCCACTCCAGGTGCCTTTCTTATGTTTAACTTCAACAATTTCTCCTCCACTTTGCTCTCACTTATTACAAAATCATTAAGCCACCTGCTACAATTTGATAACATTCCTTAATAACTCCTCATGTGTGAATGTAGATGCAAAATACTCATTCAGTTTGTTTGCTATCTGAGCAGGATCATCAACAGTTGAACCATCGATATCAAGTGGACCAATCTGATTCATCGCCTTTCTTTTAGAGTTTATATAAGTGAAGAAATCCTTGCTGTTTTTCTTAGCATCCTTTGCCGAAGATTTCTCGTAATCTGCCTTCACTTGCCTAATCTCCTTTGTGACTTGATTACAGACTAGCTTATATCTGCCATGAGCTTCTGTGTGGCCTGATAATTTATATGCATCCCATGCATTTTTCTTCTCTGCCACAAGTCTCATTAGTTCATTTGACAATAATTTAGGCCTAAACCTTAAACAATATTTCTTAATAGGTATGAAACATCTAGTAGCTTTCACGATTAATTCCTTGAATGCTTCCCACTTAGAATTTACTGTCGGTAACATCGTCAGTTGATCCCACTGTACAGAATTTAAAAACTGTCCAAGACCACTGTAGTCTGTTTGTTTGTTATTTAGTTTTTAGGAGCATTAGCAACTAAGGCCATATTGCTCCAGGATATGCGGTGGTCATTCCCTGACCTTTCCGCATCCTCCATATTTGGTGGTGACGGGCTTGAACTCCGGTCTAATCAAGAAGCGTGTGCAATGCACTGCTGCTCCTTCCCACCTGGCTACGGAGGTGCCTCCACTGTAGTCACCTTTACAGAAGGAACAACCCTTTCCTATGCCCCTGATGGTAATTATATCTTTAAGTAAATCCCACATCAATACACTGTGATCACTGCTACCTAGTGGTTCCTTTATCTGCAAATTTTTAATACACGAATGATCACTACTGATAACCAGATCATGAGTATTACTCACTCTGGTTGCCTCTTGAACATGCTGCTGGAGAAAACAATCATCCAATAAATCCACAAAATTCTTGCTAGTGTGTGAGTGACCAAACCACAAGTTCCAGTTAAAGTCTGGAAAGTTAAAATCCCCCATTATAAGACATTCTGAATTACTAGCCCACTCTGTACGTTTCTCTGTACAATTGTTCATTGTCCTCATTCGAGTCATTAGGCCTATAACACATTCCTACTCTTATTTCTGCTTTCCCAGTGTTTACGTCACACCACACTGACTCAACATTGCATTGTGCATCTATGTCAACTGGATGCACGTCCTTTGATTTTATGTACTTTCTTAATTAACAGCATAACCCCTCTTCCCTTCCTATCCTGTCTATCCTTTTTGTACACATTGTACTCCCTAAATTCCAATTCTGCATTCCTAATATCTATGTGACACCATGTCTCTGATATCCCAACAATATCCACCTTTGATGTCTTGACCAACACTTCAAATTCATCAAATTTATTTACTATACTTCTAGCATTGGTATACATGGAAGAATATATGCAACTATTCTTATTCTTAGTTACCCTAACACATCCCATGTATTTATTTGTTTCATGATGACTGCCATCAGTCCTGAAACCCAAAGCACCCCTCGTTCCAAGCCACTGCTTATTCTAATAGAAGCAGTGCAAGAATCATCTTCACCTCTGCCTGCGGCTACCTTTAAACTTTTATTCTGTGAATTCTCCCCCACCTAACACTGCTTCGATAGCATCAGCAAATATTCTTGCACCCTTTCTATTCAAGTGTATCCCATCCCTGTAGAAGCAGTCTCTCCTGTTAACAAGCACAGACCACTCTGAGAAAAATTCTACCCCACGAGCCTTGCACAGTCCTTCAAGGGTCGAATTGATTGAGAAGGCTCTCGACATGTACTCCCTCCTATCGTGTCTGGGCAGAATTGCAGACACTTTCAAATTTAACCCTAACTCAACTTTTTTTCAACATTGACCTGTACTTGTTAAGTAAATCTGCAGATCCCCTACTCTTAATGTCATTCTTGCCAATGTGTACAACAATATCACCCTTTGTGCCCTTAAAAGATGATATCTGCTTCACAACATCAAATTTTGCCCCTGGCAGACATACCCTGGTCCTATTCCATCTATCCTTTTTATCCAATATATTACCAGTCTCCCTGATAATAGGGTCACCAACAATAACTAACTTCTATGGTTCTCAGTTCATCAGCAATTTCTCAGGTGATTAATTGCTAATCAAAATGATTTTTTTTGCACACTTTAGAAACTATTTTATCACTACTTGTAGTTGAAGGGTGACCTGAGCACTGGTCATCTTCAACAGATTCTCAGCATTTTGTAAACATTTTATACACTGATAAATGACAGCCTTACTTAAACAAGCATCATCAAATGTAGTTCTTAACATCTGTATGATTTACACCCCATTTTTCGTACTCTTAATACAAACACATTGTTCTACTTTTGTATTTGTTACAATTGCAACAGAGGCCTAAGACATGTCTGAACTTCAAACATGCTACTCAATAATAGTTTTTGTGTAATGAGAAGCAGCTTGAACCAATAATATAGTTCTTTCCCCACCACAAATAATTCATCATCTTGGCTCTCTACCTCCACTGCTTCTTTTGTCCACAGTCCTAGAATTTCATATTTTAATCATCATCTGCAGTCTCCTATCTATTTTAATTCTATTTATTCCATTTTAATTGTAAGATATATACAGTCGGACCTCTCTTTAACGAACTTCCACATAGCAAAATTTTCTATGCAGCAAACTTTTTTGATTTCTCCTTGGTCATTGAAAATAGTTTCCGTATAATGAAGAAAATTTCCATATAACAACCTGATTTCGAGAGACCTGGGTAAGCATTGTTTCCACCTCTGCCCTTTAGGCAAAAAGCTGATGCTGTAGAAAGCGCGAATTAATAGCGAAAAGGATTAAGCATTAATCCCTTTAGCTTTTAACAGCTAAAGGGTTTAATCCACGAATTAAGAACAACCGATTTTCTACCTTAAGCTCCCTTTTAGAAAATTAGGAGAGAGTGATTTTCTTTTATCTCAGAAATTCATCTGTTGTTTTGAAGAAATGAGTCATCCACACTTTCACTAAATTTCACCTGTCTCTGTGTCATTAGTAGCTGCAAGTGGTCCTTAATTTCAGCTTTGTTTTAACTGTTGTGCAAGTAACCTTACAGTGTCTAAGAGGATATCCTTGAGGTGGAAGCACTTAGTAGTGTAGATTGCGGTGCTAAAAAAAAAGGAAATCACTTTAAAATTCAATGTCCCTGCCAGTAGTGTCAACCATTCTGAAAAACCCTGTTTTGATTCTGAAACTGTTTGAGTAAATGGGACCCAGTCAGAAGCATGCGAAATTATGCCTTAGAAGATGTAGCTGAAGCAGTTTTTAAGTGGATGAAGTTGATTCGAGACTAAAACATGCCAATATCAGGGCTATTAATAAAAGAAAAGGCTATGGAGTATCTAGGAACGCATCTTTTCTGGGGCACAAAACATTCCAAACCAGTTCTGGTTCACAGGATAAATTTAAAGAGCATCATGGCTCACTCGAAAAAATTATTTCCGATGAAAGTAGAGTTGCAATCGAAGAAGGCTACAGTTAGTCCTCATATAACACATGTTTACACTACACGAATTCTATCATACACGATTTATAAATAGGGGAACAATATCGTATATAACATGAACCGAATTCGTTTATGCACAATTCGCCTTTGTGTTTACAAGAAATGGCAGTTGGACCGGAATCACCCCAACCGAACGCAACACGATAGGAATGAAGAGAAGATTCTGAAAATGTATTTATGTTTTTTATATCAGTGAAGAGGAAATGCATTTCACCATAATAACGTAAAATTCCAGCTATCGGTATTATCGCAAATGCAATTAGATCGAGTTTACTACTAGTTTATAACAGATTCCACTAGCAGAAACGCAACTGGAAATTGTTTTTATTGATTTATGGTAGTAACCCCCAAAAATGTACTTTAGTAAAATGTGAGCTAGTGAGGTGTTCACAGTGTGTCTCTGCCTTTATGGTGTTGTTTATTCAGATGCTACACCCACACATATCAAGCATGCCTCCTCATTTTGTAATTGTGCTTTATTCCCTAAAAATTAGTAAAATACTTAAAAGGTGTGAAAAGAAAGCATCCTGGGGAAGACTACAGATTCAGAGAGAAAAAGAAAAGCAATATTTATAAACAGAGGCTAACTGGGTCAAAAATTCTTACCCGGGAAAATTTGTAGTGGCCTCATACCCACCGTGGTTTTCCTGGTAAGGCTTATGGCCAGTCCACCTCTGTCGATAGAGAAAAATATGAAATTGTGAAATGCTTTGAGCGAAATGAAAGACCATGTGATATTGCACGTGCTACAGGCCTAAATGAGGCAACGCTGAGAATTAGAAAGAATGCAGAGAAAATAAAAACAACTTTTATAGCAGGAACAACTCAAAGTGTAATTAAAATCCATTAGATTAAGACACAAAGAATTGGAAGAGATGAAACGGCTGTCATCTGTTTGGATAGAAAATCAAACAAAAAACAAGTTTGCTAACGATAGAAGCAAAAGCATTAGCAATATTTCATTACGTAACAGTCGTAATAAAATACGTATTTTATTACAATAATTTGTGTTTGATTATGTTTTGATTACAAATGTGTGTTTGATCTTGGGTGGTCGGCACCCAACCCTATTTTTCCCATAGGACTGTTGTTTATATTGCACGATTTTGCATTGTACGAGGGTTTCTAGGAACACAACTATCGTGCTATACGAGGACTGACTGTATATCCATTGGAAAGAAACAGTTTTGAAAAAAAATATGGAGGACTACGAGCCCAAAGACATATTCAACATTGATGAAACATGTCTATTTTTTTAAATGTTTGCCAATAAAGACACTGACTTTTAAAGATGATAAATGTTTAGGTGGTAAAAATAGTAAGGAGAGAATTCCACTCTTGGTTGCAAATATGGCTAGTAATGAAAACTGAAGCTTTTGGTAATAGGCAAAAGTAAACAATTCCGATGGTTCAAAGGAGTAAAGTCATTACAGTTGGACTAGAACTACAACAAAAAACCTTGAATGACAAGTGAAATTTTTGAGCAGTGGATTTTAAATTTCGATAGAAAGATGATGAAATAAAACAGAAAAATCACGTCGATTGTCAGCAACTGCCCTGCCCACCTTCACTTGGTAATTTCGAAACTTGCAAGTGTGAAGCTTTTCTTCCTTCTGAATAATATGTCTTAACTGCAGCCAATGGACAAAGGCATTATCAAGAATTTGAAAATGCACTACCGAAGGCGCATGATGAAAAAAATAGATTTCTAATCCTGATTGACTCAATCCCATGATTTTCACTCCTGGATCAAAAAGTCATTAGAAAAGTCAGCAGCAAAAGTATTAATCTAATATAATTAAGCGTTATATATTTCCTGTTATTTGGGTAATTGACTAAAATATTAAAAGTGAGAAGGATAAGATAAATTTGCAGTTAAAAGCAGACACTGCACTTGTGTAATATCCCATAAAACAAGCCAAGGTACATAGCATGCTAATGCCAGTCCAGCAATTGAAAATCACTTATTCACATGAATTATGATGCAATCTGATAACTGCTCACTTAGCATTACCAAAGGCACATGATGCAAGAAAGAAAGCTTATATAGCATCAGCCAAAAAAAAAAAAAAAAAAAAAGACATACACACCAACTTCTCATTTTACCCATCCACTCTATTCAAATGTTTGTCTAGTTCTGCCTTGAATCTGTTTAACCTATCAACTTCTACAAAGACTGATGGAAGTTTGTCCCTACAATCAACCACCCACTGGCTAAAAGCAATCTTCTGCACATCTATCCTACAACTATCTTTCCTCAGTTTGAATTTATGCCCTCTCGGGCAATTATTCTGAGCAAGAGGAAGAATACTATCAGCATTGAAAATGCTCAAACCATTCAAGACTTTATACACCTCAATCAGATCACCTTGCAGGTGCCTAGTACTCTGAGGTTACTGCTTCCCACATGCATTACTTTACATTTGTAAATATTAAACTTCAGTTGCCACCTCTCATCCAACCTGCTCAACTTTTCTAGATCCAGCAGCATACTGTAATTAGTGTCATTAACAACTCTGCCAATTTTCGTATAGTCTGCAGACTTGGACATTAAGCCTGATATACCATCATCAATATTATTTATAAATACAGAAAACAATAATGGACCCAACACTGAACCCTGAGGGACTCCACTAATAACATTAGTCCACGATGAGCAGTGCCCATTGATTACCACTCTGTCTTCTCCCCCTCAGCCACCCCTTTATCCATAGCAGCAATTTGCCTCCAATGCCACACTGCTCCCATTTGTGCAGCAGTCTTCCATGTGCAACAGTATCAAAAGCCTTTCTAAGATCCAAGTATATAATATCAAAGTTATTCCCTGTATCCAGTTCTTTTGCGACTGCATCATAGTATCCAATCAAATTGGTCAAGCAAGACTTCCCCTTAGCAAAACCATGCTGTGTCCGAGCTATAACTGAAGTCTTGTCTAGATGATCCTGCAATGTTTCTTTAACCAGTGCCTCCATTAATTTCCTGGAACAGAAGTTAAACTAACAGGTCTGTAATTACCTGTCTCCCTTTGATCCTCCTTTGTGGATTGGGGTTACATTTGCACATCTCCAGTCCATGGGTACTGCCCCAGAGTCCAAGGAAGATCTCATAATTATGGCTAAGGGTTTGCTACTTCCTTTGCTGCCTCCTTTAATATAACTGGATAGATTCCATCCACCCCAGGTGCCTTTCTTATGTTTAACTTCGACAATTTCTCCTCCACTTTACTCTTAGTTATTACAAGATTATCTGGCTTACTGCCCGATTTTAATACACCTCTGGTATTCCCCTCCTTGAACAACTCCTCATGAGTGAATGTTGATGCAAAATATTCATTCAGTTTGTTACTACCTGAGCAGGATCATCAACAGTTGAACCATCGATATCAAGTGGACAATCTGATTCATCCCCTTCCTTCTAGAGTTTACATAAGTAAAGAACTCTTTGCTGTTTTTCTTTGCATCCTTTGCCAAAGGTTTCTCGTAATCTGCTTTTGCCTGCCTAACCTCCTTTTTGACTTGGTTACAGACCAGCTTATATCTATCATAGTCTTCCATGTCATCTGTTAATTTATATGTATCCTATGCATTTTTCTTCTCTGCCACATGTCTAATTAGTTCATCTGACTCACTTCTGCAAATACCACTAACAAAACAGTTGTACAGGAGGTCGCGTGAACAGTGATCCCGCTGGAAGTCAGCATTTGCGAACCGGTTCCCGAGGCAGTAGGATGGACGAGTATTCAAACGTTGAACTGTCCGACATGCACCTCACGTATGGAGCTGCGCACTGTAATGGGCACGCCGCTCTGTGCTTGTACCAGGAACGTTTCCCGCACAGGTGTGCTCCTCATTATACAATTTTCACACGTGTGCACAGAAGGTTACATGAGACTGGTTGTTTCACGAGAGGTACCATGAATAGAGAGCGAACGACGAGGACGGCAGACAATGAGGAGAATGTCCTACGTCTTGCAGAAGGCAATCCGAGTACGAGTACTCGAGCAATAGGCCAACGATTGGGTATTTCCCAATCCACTGTATGGAGGATACTGTCAACAAACCAAATGAGTTCATACCATCTGCAACGCGTCCAATCATTGGAGCCTGCGGATTATCCACTCCGGAGGACTTTTGCTACTTGGTTTCTTCAACAGAAACGGTTCGCAAATGCTGACTTCCAGCAGGATCGCTGTTCACGCAACCTCCCGTTCAACGTCCTCTACCACATGACGAAGGCATTTTGGACCCTGCAATGCTATGTGATTCCGATTCATCTTTGTGCCCCCTACACCTCCTGCAAGTTTGTCGCACTGGTAGTGAATCACCCTGTATATAGTTCCAGGCTAGTTCTGTTCAATCACTACTGTTGTTGAGTTCATAATCAAATATTTGCATATAATCAATTATGAAGATACCATAACTGATTATTGTATGTTGTTATAAGCCATTTATAATGTATGTTTACAGCTTTTCAATAACTAATAAGGGAACTAATGTGAAGGATGATTAACATCTCATAGCAAATATATAGCAGGAGAAAAAAAAAAAAGACTTTTTATCTGGTTTGACATTCCTCAAATTTGGTTTGATAATGAATTTATTTTATATTTGTTTTTGAAGAAAATCAAATACGTTCGGTAAACTAATGGCTCACAAGAATTATAAATATAGGGTAGTAGGAAAGTAAAAAGATACACGATACAAGGGTTTGGGCAGTTTGGGGTTGCAAATCCTGTTCCTAGAGTTAGGACCCTGAACATAATTCTGGGAGTTTACATCACATATTTAAGTCAGTTATGGAGTAATGATAGTTAAATTTAAAATTTAAATTTAATAAATTTTAACAATAAGTATATAAATGCTTATACCCCATATTGGTTAGTTCAAGTTTTCTATGCTGTAAGTCAACAAAGAGGCTAGGCATATAAAATATACAATATGCGTAAGCCCATCAGCTGTTTGAAGGAAGGTAATGTTTAGTTTTAATTATATTAAGGATAATTAAATTGGTAGTTAATTAGCTTCTTATGTTTGATGATATGAACAGCTTTAATGAAGTGGTAGTAAAGATAAGCAGGTGGAAATTCATTGTCCAATAGTTTGTAATAGAAGTTTCTGATATTATATATTGTTATATTATTGTTGTTACAGATGGTGGCTATTCTGACACACTGTGATAGAATGATATTAGAGTTACCTTTCAGAGTTGTTAGAATGCCAGCAAGTGAAATTGACTGCATTAAAGTTGAAAGTATCACATTTATTGATGGATGGTTGTTTTTGAGTTATTAATGCCAATATCCAGATTAAGTAATTAGCAGCTTGGTCGTTGCTCTTGGTTTTTTTCAAAAGTGAGTTCAGGATTTAGATGTGCAAAATCTTGTATGAAGTTGGGGCAATCCCGTTATGAATAAATCATATATTCTCAGAATACAGAGTTCTGGCAGTAGTGAGGTTTCTGCCCAGTATAGGTAGAGGTATACGTTTTCCCTATTCTTTCATATTTTTTCGTGTTTTCTGTAGATCCAATTGCAGTTTTTAGTCTATATTCATATTCAATGCTCCTCCCCATTCTTTTCATTTAACCTTTATATATTCATTATGGTTGTTGGGTTCGTTCTACAAAACAGTGTCCCTAGTCCATAAACCATATTGCAACACCATTTTGTTACACCTCATTTAAATTCTTATACAAGCTATATATATATATATATATATAGGCTGTTTCAGTTAAAAGGAACTGGGTCTATCATGCTTATTTTTAGGTTTAGGTTATTTGTCATCTGATTTTTTTTTTTTTTTTTTTGTGTTTAGGGGAAATTTTTAGATATTGCACTAACTATTGTTGTTGTTATTTGGTTTTTAGGAGCATTAGCAACTAAGGCCATATTGCTCCGGGATATGCGGTGGTCATTCCCTGACCTTTCCGCATCCTCCATATTTGGTGGTGACGGGCTCGAACCCCGGTCTAATCAAGAAGTGTGTGCTACGCACTGCTGCTCCTTCCCACCTGGCTACGGAGGCACAGCACTAAGTATTACTGTTTAGATTTTACAATTTAGAAATTTAAATTTTGCCTAATAAACTGCCTTTTTCTCAATTGAAAAGTTGTTCTTGTCTTTAGTTCAGTCTAGAGACATCATTGGTATACATAGGAAATGAAAATCACTCAATGTTATTTGAAAAAATAAAAAAAATTTAATGGTTGTATGTGATGTTTTCTCTTTGGTACACAAGCTTATTCATATGAGTGTAGCTACATGTTGCACCTCCTCAAGCTTGCACCCACCCTGTTCATTTTTTCCCCCCAAATAAAATCAGTTCATGTTTATTTCAGTGGTATACTGCTGACATTTTCGCCTAACTATGAGTTTGGTAAACTTTCCCACAAAAATTGCAGTTGATTAGGTAAATTTTAAATTTAGTAATCTTAAAATCTTAGCAGACATTTTGAAGAACACAACACAGCAATTAAAGGCAGTATCTTCCAAGGACTTCTGCTGCTGCTGTTGTAGATCCTGAAAATCCCAAATGGAGCACTGCATAGGTGCAGCTGGAGAGTACTTTGAAGGGAATAAACATTGAAATTGTTGTATTTAAAATAATAAATGATTTAAAAAATATTTCTTATTCCTTTTTAATCATACCTTGTATATAGATGGTCTATATGGGTTAAAGTAAGGATAAAACTTCTGGTCAAAATGATGTCTCTTTTAATTGTTATGCGTTTAACATTAAAAACTCCCTGCCTTTTAATTCACTGTAATTTTCTTCTTTCAGAGATTTGGAGCAAGCTGAATTCTGATGTTATACCTCTCGGAGCATTCAGGGTGGCATGGTTACTCTAATGGGTATTCTCCAGAGTTTATTGCATGTAATAGCATGATGGAGTGCTTGCATATGGTTTCTGCAAGTATCACACTAGAATGTAATCTCTTTTTACAGTTTTTGGAATCCAGCTAACCCTTGTAACTCTGCCCTTTTTTGTAGGGAAAACGGAGATATTTACCTCTTGTAAGCATTAACTCTTGTAACCATTTACTCCAATGGATGATTCTGTAAGTCCTGTTCACTTGTGAAATGGATGAATACATCTCTTGTTACTAAGAAAAAATGAGACAGCTTTTGTGTAACTGTTTCTATTCATTGTCTTTTGATTAAGCTTGTTTTTAGGCAGTCTGTTAGGTTGAGCCTTCAATAAAGACTAGATGGAGGATGATTTTGACTACTTATTTTACTCTTTTGGCTCTGTGAATATTATTTTCCACTCCCAATATACCAGCCCCATCATGTGAATGATGCCATTCAGTGACCAGAGTTCAAGATTAAAGTTATTGTGGTTAATATGAACAGAAAAATGGAAACATGCACAAAAAAAAAAAAAAACACGGCTAAACTACTTTGATAAGTAGTTGAATGATTTTTTCAGAAATGTTTTTTAATATCTAATGTTGTTCCAGAACACAATGTTATTATCTTTATTAATAACATTATGTTCTGGAACTTCTGCCAGTCTCTTGGGCATGTGCACTATTCCTCTCAATGATCAGAACGTCCAGGCAAAAAAGGGAAGGGAGATGAAGTCATTAAACTAATTTGATTATTATTTACTTAATTTCTTTGAGTTTTTGTAGTGGTTTTCCCTAATTCTTAACTTAAATAAATAAATGTAACAAGAGGTACCAGTATACCATTTAAAAAATATCGTGGTAATCATTAATAAACTTAAATGGAGGGCCTCGACATTTCAAAGTTGTTACTTTTGGGATTTTGCAAATGTCAAGGCCCTCTCTTCCAAACTTTTCCCCAGTTTTCAGAAATAAATCACACAATCTGACCAGGCACAAGTAATCAAATAAAGTTCACAATAAAAAATACCTGTAAAAAAAAAAAGTAAAATAATGAGTTCCATTTAATCACCAAGAAGTGTTTTTTCCCCCCTTATTAAATTTTTTAAGTCAAAGTATAAAATATTTTAAAAGTAAAACATGCAATCCCTATATCATAAATTAAATACAGAAGAGATTGCCCCATAAAGGTATTTTTTATCAGCAAACTTTCTGACAACTACAAAGCTGCTGACTACTGCAATACTTCAGCAAACATGCATCATTCCTGGTAGTTATTTTGCCATATGTTGTGTACATTATATGTTCTGTTCATTCAGTATAGCATCAACTACATCTATTCCTGTATTTTTATACTTAATTCTTACAACCTGCAATATCATTATCTTTCCCTATTTCTGCACTGCCCTTTTTTGACAAATTAAATATCAATACCAAACTTTTCACAGTCAAGTACTCTGCAATCAAACACTGATGTACTGCATCCACTACTGAGTTCAAAATTTAATGTGAGCAAACTGATTTGATGCAATGTTTGTTTAGAATTTTTTAACCAAATTTTCTTAAAAATATCTTTTCCACAGCCAGTTTGAGACATTATCTTGCAATAATTAATGTTCCTATTGTAATTTTACTTTGTTACTATTAAAATTCTAAATTTGCAACTTTGTTTATATTTATAAATAGAAGCCCTACAGACAGTTATAGAATTATAAAACCCATTTTTTTAAAGTGCAGTGCAGTGCAGTGTGTTTCTTTACATAATGTTCAGCTGTGTAACATGAGCTTCAATGCATATAACAGAAGAAATTATAAAAATGTCATGAAAGTTGATAAGCTACTTCTGAATTCCTGTATATCATATAAGCATGTGAAAGAAAGATAGCTCTTAATGGTTCACATAGAAGCTCTGGTAGTTTATGTAATAACATATCTCTTAATTTTTAATGATTTTATCAAAAACTCACATTTGTTTCCACATTTTCATTTTTTGGTTCCACTCTAAGCTCTGCTTCCAAAATTCTTTCAATAGGCATGTCATTTGGGGAACTACTAGTACTCTCTACTTCATTTTCATTTCTTTCTTTGGTTCGCTGTCTCTCTTCCTGAACAGCTAAAATTCAAACTTTCACTGAGTAATAATGAAACTTAAAATTAAAAGAAATATCATAAAATAATTCCCACTGCAATTTAGATTTTCAATTAAGAATTTGAAAATAAAGAGAAAAAAAGATATTTTATTATTGGTCTGATTGAAGATAATAAGAATTATGACACTAACATGTGGCAGCCATTTTAGATATTAAAATTGAGTTATTCATAGGTACATAATACTTATATCAGCCAGTGAAAAAATTTAGCTAAAAAAAAGTCACTTGATGTGAGTTATTTGATGTCAGCATTAGAATTTTTTGGTGACGTTGAAAATTTAAACTGAGTAGTGCTATGATATACTAACTGCAAAGGTAAACATTGTGCTTTTATAAATAATACAAATACTGTATATGTACTGCGAGCTCCAACAGCTACTGCATATTAGCGTTATATATTGCAGAGTTATATAGTAAAAAAAAAAAAAAAAAAAATGCAGTTGTAAGTACAGGGTTGTTAAAATTAAAGTATCCCTATGTAGAAGTCTCTGGAGTGAGTTCTACGGCTCGTACTGAAGAGAAATTTGGACAACAGGTACAATAAAGAATGTGCTCGCCATTTATTAGAAAAAAAAATTAGTTACTATATGACGCTGTGGCAATACAAATCACTTGAACAGCACTACAATTGTTCAATGTGTCCTCCATTTAGGTCAACAACAGTTTCCATTCGAAGAACAGCATTTTCTACAGCAGAACGTAACATGTCAACTGGAATAGTCAGCACATGTCTAATGCTGTCCTTCAGATCTGCCAGAGTTTGATATCCTTCCCAATACACCTGGTTCTTCAAAAAACCCCACAACCAGAAGTCGCATGGGGTGAGGTCCGGTTATCAGGGTAGCCAAGATGCCTGGAAACAACAGCTGATGACCCGTTCATCTGTAAAGTGTTGTGTTAGCAATCTCTGGACACAACGGTGTATGTGGGGTGGCACACCATCTTGCATGAATATGGTATCCTGAAGGCACCCACGTTGTTACAGCCCTGGTATTGCGAAATTTGCCAGCATTTCATAATATCACTGACAGAACAGGTGCATTGTCCAGTCGGTGTTACCTGTTCAAAAAAATATGGCCAATCATGAATGTGGCCGTAAATCCACACCACACTGTCACTTTTGGAGAATGCAACAGGACCTCTTGGATAACTCGAGGGTTTTCTGTTGCCCAAACGTGACAGTTGTGCGTATGCACTTGTCCATTTAAGCAGAAGTAGGCTTCAATCACTCCAAAGGATGTTCCATGGCCAAGTGATATCCACTGTCATTCGCGCCAGAAACTAAAGAGCATATGTGAAATGAATATCTGCATCACCATGCTTTAGCTGCTGTAGCATGTGCATCTTGTAAGCATAGTACCGCAACACCTGAAACATTACTAGCCTTACAGTGGAATATGGCATGTCCACTTCACGAGAAACACCAGGGGCTCAACATCTGGTGAGTATAGGCTTGGCACACCCATGGTCCTGAGCTGGATATCATCATTCTTCTCTTTCTTGGTGATTCCCTTCTACTTTTGTCTCTCTCTCTCTCTCTGTCTCTCTCTCTCTCTTAGGGTAACTCGAGATTTTTATTATGGCTGGTACAGCATAAGCCTCAGGCTCCCTTCACCATATAGCTGATAATAATAATAACAGCTGGCACACTTGCACTATCACATGGAGATTGACTTGGTAAATCCAAGACAGCCATAGCCACATCTTCAATATGAGAGGAGTCCACTCATTTTCAACCGCTACCTGGTTGAACACCAAGATGTCCTGTCGCTTCAAATTTCACAATCATTTTACAAACAGTCATAGGTCCATGCCTTATGCACTTCTGATGCCAGAATTCTCTGATAGTACAGCTTCACTAATAGTGCCTTTACCTGCAACTTTGTTGGCATTGCTGCTGTACTGCAGACAAACATCTACTGTATAATTTTGAAGAGACTGCTTTGCTTTTATACAGTACAGCAGAGCTGAGTAGTGGCGCTGAGGAAATAGCTTACAATTATGCAAATAGCGTAAGTTATTTGCATAATCCATAATCTTTTTGCAACTAATTTTTTTTTCCAATAAATGGCGAGCACATTCTTTATTGTACCTGTTGTCCAAATTTCTCTTCAGTACTTTCTTCTCTTGGCAAAAAATGAAAGGTTATAATTCTGAAATTATAAAATGGTCAATGTTATTCTGGTCTTTTCAACTCATCACTGCTGGTTTTAATGGTACATTGGCATTTGAGGCTGTAATGTACCTGTGTATTATGTTTGTACATAGTGATGTTCTCAAGTGGAGTTGTAAGTTATGTAGACTAAAACATTGAGGAATATAACTTGCAGAGAAAAGCCTTGCTCCCTCTAACTGCCCATGTTTAGTCTCCAGAGCTATGTTCCGGTCAACCCTTCCTCATCTCTTCCATCATGCAGTATGATTGATGACTTTTGAGGTTATGATGAACATCGTGGCGAGATCCAATCTTCCTTACATTTCAAGGGTACAGCTCTAAAACAGTGTTGGCAGGCCGGCTGCTAGTTAGTTAGTACACCCGACCAAACCTATTGGTAACTCTTTAGAAGGCTTCCGGATCAGCTAGTGTGTATGCAGGGGAGCATTGTCGAGGCCACGTTATGTCAAGGATCTGGGTATATATTCTTACCACGTGTATGCCATATCCAAAAATTTCATTACTTCATACAGCATGTCCCCCCCCCACACACTTTTTCTTACTATTCAATACACTGTGAATTGTCAAACTAATAGAGTAAGCTTATGTGTAAAAAGATCTAAACCTCCAAAACACTTCCTAATTCATTTCACAAATATATCTGGTCTCAATTCTAATCTCAATGATGTCCATTTCCACTTGCAGTCTGCCAAACCCCATGTACTTTTTCTGACTGAATCTCAGTTATCGGTTGATTCAATTATTGCTCATCTCAGTTGCCCAAATTATTCTCTGTATGATTCCTTTCACCTCAAAGGTGGTACTTGTGCATATGTCTGTTCCGATATTCCCTGTCAGAGACTTGGTAATTTGGAATCTCCTCTGGCTTAAAATCTCTCTACCTCATTGTGTAAAATTCATCTGTTGTCTCTACCGTTCTCCTAACTCCACTAATCACTTGGAGCTCTTCGACTTCCTTTCTTTGCAACTTGACTTTTTCCAGACACACTTTCCTAATAGTGAGGTAATTTTCCTTGGTGATTTTAATGTTCACAACTCCAGCTGGCTTCCGTTTGCTAGTCACACCGACCCAGCTGGTCGAGATGCTGAGGCTTTTGCAATTACTAATGACCTTGCACAGATTGTTCATTTACCTACAAGAATACCGGACAATCCCAACCATACAGCCAACATGCTTGATCTTTTTCTCACAAACAACCTTTCTAAGTACATGGTCGAAGTGAGAGGTCCTTTAGGCCCCTCAGATCACAACTTGGTGACTGTCTCTTCTCCAATGAAGCTTTTATCACATGACTATTCCCAACCTCGTATTGTTTGGCATTACAAGAATGCAAAATGGGATGACCTGCGAGATATCTTTTCTTCTTTTCCTTGGTCGGATTACTGTTTCAAAACTTCTGATGTCAACGTTTGCTCAGATTGTATCAGTAAAATTATTCCTGCAGGAATAGAATCCTTTGTCCCACACTCAACTTTAAAATCTCATCCTTTATCTAAACCTTGGTTTTCCAATAAATATGCTAGGACTGTTCAAGAGAAGAACGTTGCATATCGTAATTGGCTTGTTTGTAATTCTTCAGTGTCATTTACTGCCTACACCAAAGCTTGCAACAATTGTAAAGCAGTTATCAATCAGTCCAAACTAGAGTTTGAATAGGCTAAGAGTATAAAACTTGCTTCTTGCCCTAATGGTAGCCAAGGATTCTGTTCTCTTGCCAAAGCTATTGGCCACAACTTTTGCCCATCTCTGCTCCCACCTCTGTCCAAACCAGATGGTTCTGTTGTCACTTCAGCCAAGGATAAAGCTGACCTACTAGCATCCCATTTTCCTTCCAACTCATGTATTAATGATCTTGGTAAAACACTTTCCACCATTCCCAACACACTCCATTCAATGCCTCCTGTGGTCTTCTGTCAAAAGGATTTTGACGAATCTTGATGCTAAGAAAGCTCCAGTTCCCAATGGTATTTCTCCACTTGTTCTCAAAACCTGTGCTCCTAAACTTACTCCTATTCTTTGCCGCCTTTTTTCACTTTCTTATTCCAAAGGTGTTTTTCCTTCTGCTTGGAAATTTGCTCATATCCAGCCAGTTCCTAAAAAGGGTGACAAATCCCTCCCATCCAATTATCGTCCCATTGCAATTACTTCTACACTTTCCAAAGTAATGGAGAAATCAATTAACCGCCAACTCTTAAACTACCTAGAAACCTTCTGTCTGATCAACGATCGCCAGTATGGATTCCGTCAATGTCGATCCACTGGTGATATTCTTGCTTATTTTACCCATTTATGGACAAATTCAATGGAAAAGTTTGGTGAAACACAAGCAGTTGCTCTTGACATCTCAAAGGCTTTCGATCGTGTTTGGCCTAAAGGTCTTCTAAACAAGCTTCCATCTTATGGTTTGCCAACTTTTTTTGTAATTGGTTATCCAGTTTTCTCCCGGATCGTTCACTGAGGGTGATGATAGATGGCTCTCTGTCTTCCAACTTCTCCACTAATGCTGGTGTCCCCCAAGGTTCATTTCTTTTCCCACTCTTTTCCTTTTGTATATTAATGACCTTCTTCCACTGACTGGAAATCCTATCCATAGTTTTGCTGATGATAGCACATTGCATTCCACTTTTCAATTTAAGAAACCTTGCCCTGCTCAATCAGCTTCAACTTTTCGAAAATCTGCTATCAATTCTTTAAATGCCGATCTCCAGGTAATTCTCCAATGGGGAAAAGACAACTTAGCTGATTTCAATCCTTCTAAAACTTAGTCTTGTCTTATATCTCGCAAAAAGGATTCTTCTGCCCCTATGCTTGTCTTTGGTGACACTCTGATTTCTAGGCAAAATGATATGTCTTTTGGGGATTACCCTGACTTCTAATCTCTCTTGGCAAAAGCACATTACTAATAATGCTTCCTCTGCATCTAAAAAACTTGGTTTTCTCTTTCGCTCTCTGCATTACTTTTCTTCCAAGCAGCTGCTCACTCTGTACAAATCGCAAATCCGCCCTACCATGGAATATTGTTCCCACCTCTGGGGTGGGGCCTCCAAAACCTCTCTCAGGCTTCTTGATTCTGTGCAAAAGAGGGCAGTTAGGTTAATTAATGATTCATCTCTAACAGAGTCTCTCCACTCACTGTCTCATAGACGTACTGTTTCTGCTGCATACCTCTTCTACAGATATTTCCAGGGGCACAGTTCTTCTGAATTGGCTTTATAATTTCTGCTCTCTCTTTCAAAATAGTCCAAACACATGCAACCACCAGTCAACATCCATTTACTGTCCAACTTCAAACTCACAGAACTAACTTTTCATCTTCCTCATTTATTCATTCAACTGCCGTTTTTTGGAACAACCTTCCTTCATACGTATTTCCTGAAAATTACAGTCTACAGAAGTTCAAGTCCAATGTCAACAAATATCTTCTTTCATCTTCTCAACCTCCAACCCAAGCACAGTACTAAGTACTCCAGGTTCTAATACCTCTCGTGTTTGGAGTTTACATAAAAAAAAAAAAAAACCGGCAGTACTACAACTAGTGATGGGCATAATTGAATGACTCAATCAATTTCAATAATGAAATGATTCATAATTCAGAGAATGGAATCAAACTAATGTTATTAAAACTAAAGTTTAAGTTTTGCATCCTTATAAAAGTAAAAAAAGTAAACTTCAGCCATTATCAACCCAGTGCAGGATGGAAGCCTCCCCAACAATTCATGCTGAGGGAAATGGACCATAATCTGCCACGCTGGTCCAATGCGGGTTTTGAAGATCGGCCGTATTTAGCAGTCAGGGGCTTGAACTCTGGTCTACTCAAAGAACGTGTGCTGCTGCACTTGCACTCCTGACCACTCGGCTACGGAGGCCTCATTATACCACAAGGCTAAGCTCCCCCCCCACTTGTGTGTGTGTGTTCCTTCCATATCAGCTACATTTCTGATTATATCTTTGCATTTAATTATCAAAAATCCATAACTGATTATTTCAATTGTAAGTCATAATCGATTATTTGATTATGAACTCTTAAATTATGCCCATCACTAACTACAACCCAGACTGAAGAGGCCTTTAAGAACTCGTCTAATCTAATGAGATCAGTACCCAAACCTCCCCATATGAGTAATAAGTGGAGAAACCACTATAATATCATGGAGGATTTTCATTCACCCCTTAATTGGTTGCACCAGTGTTTTTGAAGATCACACCCCCACAAATAACCTTAAAAATTGTTCAATTTTTTGGTGACACCTTTATTTTAAATACGTTATGAAAGGGCATTTTAAAATAAGTGCTGCAGAGGGGATTTTAAAAAAAAATCCCCCTGCAGCACTTAACACTTTAAATGTGTATGCCTAATATCATCTCCCTTATTTCAAAGTTATTTTAACTGTCAGCGAGCAGTATATAAATTGTAAAACCTGCATGCCTCAACAATTGGATGCCCGTCAGACTATTCAATAACACAAAGCCAGAGAATGTAATGATTGGAGGTGCTGCCATAAAACACAAAGCCTGTGCACTTCAATAATTGTACATGAGCACAATTTTAAAATTCTTGTTTTTCAGCAAGAGTATAATTAATGAGAATAGGCTTAACTTGTTCCTGCATTTTTCTTACCTGCTTAGCAACTAACACATTTCTGGAATTATAAATTAAAGAAAACACTCATTGAAAGGTATTAGTTTGGTCATTTTTGCTGCGTGGTCTGAAGAGAATGAAATTGCTGATACTGTGTGCTCTTCAAGACCCTGTGTGCACCTGACTCTGGGTTAAAAATGGTGAGGTCAGCCCTATAAAATTCAAACATCCAACAGGAAGCACGCCTATTCCCGAACAGCTAAAAAACTCTCACAAAGTGTTATTATGCTGCTTACAAGGCTGATGTCCACACTAGTGGTAAAAAATCTCACTCCCAATTACTCTTCCTAAAGCATCCCAGAGAGAGAGAGAGAGAGAGAGAGAGAGAGAGAGAGAGAGAGGAATAACTGTAGTCAAGTAGTCAGTGTATAAGAAAAAAGTTATGCATGAATGTACTTGAATCCATGTGATACTCACAAAATATAGTAATAATCCTGTAGTCTCTACCTGTGTGGTCATACTGGCATACATATTATTTATTTGGGCCTAGAGATCAGGCTACCCACTCAATCAGAAAAATATTCTCACTTTAAAGGAGTCCATTGACCAGCAGAGCTTCACAGAAGGGTATTAGTGTCAATAACAATGAATTCACGGCATGTGACACAGGCAAAAAGCCTCAACAATATTCAAGGATCTTGTCCCTATACTTGTAAAAATTTGAGGTGCCGTCCTCAAATATGTAAAAAATCAATGCTATTTATCATAATACCTCCCCAGAACTATTAAACCACCACTATAGTGGTTCCTTTCCCTGATGTATTGGGAATCAGAACTGAATCTGATTCTCAATGTATTTTTATGCACGATGACAACCATGGGTTACTAAATGTCAGTTTATTGGTAAGAGGAAATATGTTACAAAGTGATATACACTTAACAAACCTATGCTGTACAGCCTAGGCCAGAGGGGCTAACATCTTCCAGAAAGAAAAGTACACATCCAGTTAACTATAACTAACATAAAGTTGGCTCCCACAACAGTATAGTGTCGTGGGGGCCAACTTCAAATCCAGACCTCTCCATTTGTTACTCAATTGGAGAGGTCTGGATTTGAATCATATTGAGACTAGAGGAATTTCTAAAGGTGTCTTCAATTGAGGCTGTAGTTGGCCAGTCTCAGAGGAAGGAGTAGGGTTCCCTTCCTGTAAGCTGTGCATATATAGCACTTCACAATTGGTTTAGAATGTTTAAAGATGGACATGATTCAGTCACAAAAACCGGCAGTCCTGGAGCTCCAACCACTGCTGTCACGACAGAAACCATAAATGCTGCTTCCATAGTTGAGAGAAGATCATTGTATAACAGTAAGGCAACTGGAAGAGATGTTAAGATTATCAATAGGAAGCATGCACAGCATTCTCCATAATCATTTGCATATGACACGTGTTAGTTCCAAGACTACTCACACCCAAGCAACAGCAAGTTTGCATGGAGGTTTGTCAGCAGCTGCATGGATGGTTACTGAAGATGGCGAGGTTCTGTACAAAGTGATAACAGCAGATGAGATATGGCTTCATCATTTCGACCCAGAGTGTAAGCAACCAAGTTCTGCTTGGAAGTCCACCATCGCCAACCCCGAAAAAAGCAAAAGTTGTGGCTTCTGCATGAAAGGTTATGGTCATCTCTTTTTTTGACATTCAAGGAATGGTTTGCATGTCGTTCAATGTCATACGACTGTTACAGGACCTTACTGCACATTTTGCCGGATCACATTCTTTGAAAATGGCCAGGTGGGTGGATACTGCATCACAATAATGCGAGACCTCACATTGCTCATACTATCATCAAATACTTAGCCATCATTAATGTCAAGTGTGTTCTTCTTTTACCCTACAGCCCTGACCTTGCACCCTGCTATTTTTATCTTTATTTCCAAAGTTAAAGAAGGAGCTGCAAGGAAAACGTTTCCATTTGTGTAAAGACAGTGGATGCAATTCTCAAATGCCTATCAAAAAATGGCTTCCACCTGTTTTTGAAGAATGGCAGAAACATTGGAGTAAGTGCATTTCATCAAATGGGGAACACTTTGAAACGGGCCATTAAAATGTAGATGATTAATAAAGGTATGTTGCGAAAAAAAAAAATCTTTCTTTATTGACCAACCCTCATATAATGCATAATACTTCTTCACTAAGAAAAAAACTGATGGAAAAACAAAAAATAATTACTGTTAACATTTTGGTGACTATAGGGTGAAAATTTGATTGATCACTTCCTTTGTATAATTTTTGTCTGCCCAAAACACTACAAGCTGGTTAACAACCAGCTTGTAGGATGGAAGGAAATACACAAAATCTGGTGCTAAAATTATGTTAGCAGTTAAGATAGACTATTTCTGATGAGTTTGTCCATGTGGCACATACCATCCAATCTTAATCTCAAATTGACTGCATCTGGATGAAACCAACAAAACAATTTAGTAAAAATGCATAGTGATTTATCTGTATAAATCAGGTTATTGGAATCAAATTAAGATTATACACAGTTTTCCAGGAAATGGTGTAAAGGAAGCCATATTTTAAAGTGGCCACCTCAACATCTGATATTCAAATGTTGAGGTGGACTTTTCAACCACAGGCCAGACCTTCAGCACAACACAACATTGAGCAAAATATTTGAGCTAAATCTTTGTCATGCGATCGTTATATATCGAACCTAGATAGCGTTAATATAGTATAAGTTATAATATTTTCGGTGATCGGTAAAATCTATTAAACTTGTTGAACTTTGTTGGCATTTAAACTGTACTTTTAACTGAATACATATACCGACTTAGATTACAAACGTAACATAATTAATTAATACATAACTGATATGGAAGTTATAAAAAGGGAACTCGGAGATAATTAATACTTGACACTAAAAAATATATATCCCGTTATAACCGTGTTGGGAGATAAGTTAGGGTTATAAACTGAAATTGAAATTTTATTTAAATTAAAAGAAATCATGACTGAGACCAGAGCAGCAAAACAAAAAAGCTCAAGCTAATGGAAGTGCTGTGGCTCAGAGGAGAACTGAGGGGGGGGCAGTTGCCTTCTGAATCACAGCCTTCTAAAATGCACAGCTTGCATGATGTTTGTGGAGCATTCAGGTACGGGACATGATATTGCCATGGGGGATGTCTTTGTGTGTGCGCGATGCAAAGAGTGTATCGAAATCAGGCAACAACCAGAGTTCTTATGGGCCTATATGAGAGCTTGAAGGACAGGGTGGATGCCCTCGAAGGAACTAAATTGAGGGGCCCGTCAAGCTCTCAGCTGCCCACATCAACGCCAGAGCTTGCACTTGGTCATCGCGCAACACAGCGGTAACCCCCAAGGCAGAATGTGCTGGTCCCAAAGCAACTAGTAGTTGTTGGTGACTCTATTGTCAGGGGAAACGGGGAACATGCTTTGTAAAAAGGATATGTGGAACAGGACCAGGGTATATCTGCCAGGGGCAAAGGTTGATGACGTTGTAGAGCTGATATCATCTTTTAAGGGCACAAAAGGTGATATAGTTGTACACGTTGGCACTAATGATATCAAGAGTAGGAGACCGGCAGAATTGCTTAACAAGTACAGGTCACTGTTGAAAAAAAGCCGTGAAATAGGGTTGAATTTGAAAGTGTCTGCAATTCTGCCCAGACACGATAGGAGGGAGTATATGATGAGAGCCTTGTCGATCAATTCGGCCCTGGAAAGATTGTGCAAGACTCAAGGGGTAGAATTTTTTTCAGCCTGGACTGTACTTGTTAACAGGAGAGATTGCTTCTACAGGGATGGGATACACTTAAATAGAAAGGGTGCAAGAATATTTGCTGATGCTATCGAGGCAGTGTTAGGTGGGTCGGAAAACTGCTAGCTTGGGGGGAGACAAAGACGAATAGATTAACAGTAGCCACTGGCAGAGGTGAAAGAGATTCTTGCACTGCTTCTATTGGAATGAGCAGAAGCCTGAAAAACAAGATGCAGGATATTTCAGAGACTGCTGGGAGTCATTGGGGTACAAGTAAACACATGGGTTGTGTTAGGGTAGCTAAGAATAGAAATAGGTGCATGTATACTTGCGTGTACACCAATGCTAAGAGTTTAGTAAATAAATTTGATGAATTTGAGGTATTGCTCAAAACATCAAAGGCAGATATTGTTGGGATATCAGAGACGTGGTGTCACACAGATATAAGGAATGCAGAACTGCAATTTGGGGAGTACAACGTCTACAGAAAGGATAGACTGGATAGGAAGGGAGGAGGGGTTATGCTATTAGTTAAGAAATACATAAAATCCAAGGAAGTGAAGCCAGTGGACATCGCTGGATAGTGTAGTGTTGAGTCAGTTTGGTGTGACATAAGCATTGGGAGATCAAAATTGAGAGTAGGAGTGTGCTATAGGCCTAATGACTGATGAGTACAATAAGAAACTGTACACGGAAATAGAGTGGGCCAGTAAATCAGAGTCTTATAATGGGAGATTTTAATTTACCAGATTTTGACTGGAATTTGGGGGCTGGTCACTCACACACTAGCAAGGCTTTCGTGGATTTATTGGATGACTGTTTTCTACATCAGCATGTTCGGGAGGCAACTAGAGGGAGGAATACTCTTGATTTGATTATCAGCAGTGATTCTTCATGCATTAAGAATCTGCAGATAAATGAACCACTAGGTGGCAGTGATCACAGTGTGCTGAAGTGGGATTTACTCAAAGAGGTAACTACCATTAGGGGTAAAGGGAAGGGTTATTGCTTTCGTAAAGGCGACTACGATGGACTGAGACAGTATTTAAATTCTATACAGTGGGACCAACTGATGATGTTACCAACAGCAAATGTAAAATGGGAAGCATTCAAAGAACATATCTTGGAAGCTACTAGGCTTTACTAAGAAACTTTATACCAACTAAGAAATATTATTCAAGGTTTAGGCTTAAATGGATGTCAGATGAACTGATGAGGCATATGGCAGAGAAGAAACATGCATGGTATACATAAAAATTAACACATGACACAGAAGCCTATGATAGATACAAGTTGATCTGTAACCAAGTTACAAAGGAGGTTAGGCAGGCGAAGGCAGATTACGAGAAATCTTTGGCAAGGGATGCAAAGAAAAACAGCAAAGAGTTCTTTACTTATGTAAACTCTAGAAGGAAGGGGATGAATCAGATTGGTCCACTTGATATCGATGTGTCAACTGCTGATGCTCCTGCTCAGGTAGCTAACAAACTGAATGAATATTTTCCATCGACATTCACACATGAGGAGTTATTTAGCGAGGGGAAAGCCAGAGGTGTACTCAACTCTAGCAGTAAGCTAGAGAATCTTGTAATAACTGAGAGTAAAGTGGAGGAGAAATTGTTGAAGATAAACACAAGAAAGGCACCCGGGATGGAGGGATCTATTCAGTTATATTAAAGGAGGCAGCAGAGGAAGTAAGCAAACCCTTAGCCATAATTATGAGAGATTCCTTGGACTCAGGAGAGGTACCCACAGACTGGAGATGTGCAAATGTGACCCCAATTCACAAAGGAGGATCAAAGGCTGACACAAGTAATTATAGACCTGTGAGTTTAACTTCTGTTCCAGGAAAATAATGGAGGCACTAGTTAAAGAAGCACTGCAGGATCATTTAGACAAGACTTCAGTTATAGCTCGGACACAGCATGGTTTTCTTAAGGGGAAGTCTTGCTTGACCAATTTGATTGGATACTATGATGCAGTCACAAAAGAACTGGATGCAGGGAATAACTTTGATATTATATACTTGGATCTTAGAAAGGCTTTTGATACTGTTGCACATGGAAGACTGCTGCACAAATTGGAGCAGTGTGACATTGGAGGCAAATTGCTGCTGTGGATAAAGGGGTGGCTGAGGGGGAGAAGACAGAGAGTTATAATCAATTCACACTGCTCGTCGTGGACTAATGTTATTAGTGGAGTCCCTCAGGGCTCAGTGTTGGGTCCATTATTGTTTTCTGTATCCATAAATGATATTGATGATGGTATATCAAGCTTAATGTCGAAGTTTGCAGATGATACAAAGGTCGGCAGGGTTGTCAAGGATACTACTGACACTATGCTGCTGCAACAGGATCTCGAAAGGTTGTGCAGATGGGCTGAGAGGTGGCAAATGAAGTTTAACATTGACAAATGTAAAGTACTACACATGGGAAACAGCAACCCCAGAGCAATGTATCGACTCTGTGGTACTACACTGACAGTGGTAGAGAATGAAAGGGACCTGGGGGTGGTTGTGCAGGCAGATATGAAGTTCTCTGAGCAGTGCAGAAGGGCTGCAAGAATAGCTCATGGTGTACTGTCAATGATATATAGGAATTTTTCTAGCAGGGATAAGGAGGTGATTATTCCCTTGTATAAGGCAATGGTCAGACCACACCTAGAGTACTGTATACAGGTCTGGAGGCCTCATTTCAAGAAGGATGTAGAGCTGCTGGAACGAGTACAGAGAAGGGCAACAAGATTAGTGAATGGAACAAAGGGGTGCTCTTACAAAGAAAGGCTTAAATTTTGCAAATTACAGTGTCTGGAGACTAGGCACCAGCGAGGTGATCTGATAGAGGTGTATAAAACCTTGAATGGTTTGAGCATGCTCAATGCTGATGGGATTCTTCCTCTCACTCAGAATAATCACCTGAGAGGGCATAAATTCAAATTGAGGAAAGACAGATGTAGGATAGACGTGCGGAAATTTGCCTTTAGCCAGCGGGTGGTTGGTTGGTGGCACAGACTTCCATCCCTTGTCGTGGAAGTTGATAGCCTAAATAAGTTTTAAGGCTCAGCTGGACAGGTATTTTGAACGAACAGAGGGGTGAAGTGGAAGTGTTTTTTTTTTTTTTTTTGGCTGATGCTGCATAAGCTTGCTTTCTTGCATCAAATGCCTCTACTAATGCTAATGCTAAATAGATGTGAGATATGTATTTAAAAAAAGATATCTAAATCAGAAATATGCAGCAGATTTTTAATTAGGAACCAAAGTTTTTTAAATGTTTCATGTGAGATAGAAACAGAACTTTAGAGTCCACTCACATTCTGTGAAATACTAATAATTAAACCATTCAGTATATTTTTGTGGTCATTTTTGTGAGGTGTTATTTAAATGTTATTACCAGAAGGCTAGCCCGAGTATCACTAAGCCAGATTCTGGCTTAGTGATATCACCAACCAACCAGCGGGTGGTTGGTTGGTGGAACAGACTTCCATCCCTTGTGGTGGAGGTTGATAGCCTAAATAAGTTTAAGGCTCAGCTGGACAGGTATTTTGAACGAACAGAGGGGTGAAGTGGAAGTGGTTTTTTTTTTTTTTTTTTTTTGGCTGATGCTGCATAAGCTTGCTTTCTTGCATCAAATGCCTCTACTAATGCTAATGCTAATTCTTAGTTTCCTGTTTTCTATTCTATCGTAAAAGTAACTTAAAATTTAGTCCAGGACAGTTCAGGACTCCAAATAAAAAAAAATCGACCAGAAATCGTATAAACAGATGTTTTGCAAGTCATAAATAAGCGACAAGAAGCGTCATTATAAGTTGTCACTGAGAGATAATGTACCTATTATCTTGCAACCCCTGCTGTCTTCACACCCGCTGCTCAAAAAAAAAAAAAAAAAAGAGAGAAGAAACGTTTAGTTTAAATGTGTCGCGTCGATTCTTGTGTTCCGTTGCACCGCAAAAAGGCAAATTTTGTTTCGTTATTTATATCAAGGATGTCAAAATTTTATTTTTCTAGAAATCGTGAAAATGATGGGCAAACACAAAAAGTTGTGCTTTCAAGTTAAGCAAAAACTTGAAATTATTCAAAAGTTTGAAAACGGTGCATCCGTTAAATCTTTAAAGAACCGTTATAATGTTGGTGACCAAACCATATATGACATTGTAAAAAATAAAGAGAAGTTATTAGATTTAAAATGGACATCGTAAAGAATAAAGGGAAGCACTGTATTAGACACACAAATAGGGCGTCGCAAGTTTTTTTTGTTTTTTATCTATCGCCATACTTTTTACGTAGGTTGCTGAACATTTTTAGATACAGTAAGTTCCCAACTTATGCAACTTCGGACTTTTGTAAATTTTTTTATCACCCATTTTTTTTTTTTTTTACCCATTTTTTTTTGTTTTTAAGGATCGTTAAATTTAAAACAAAAAAAAAATAATAAGCAATCAATAATGACAATTACGGCATGCACAAATTGCACAAGTGAGATACGGAGTAAAAAGCAAAAAAATAGGAAAGAAGATTCTTAAAATTTATTTATATTTTTTTTATATGGCTGAAGATTTCAGTGATGGGGACACACACATTTCACTATAATAATGTAAAAATCCCCAGAATTCCAGCTATTGATATTATTGCAAATGCAATAAGATCGAGTTTACTACCCGTTTATATAATAGATTGTGCTAACAGAAAAGACCAATAAACCAGAAAGTGCAAATTGTTTTTATGGTAGTGACCTGCAGAAATGTGCTTTAATAAAATGTGAGCTCGTGTGGGATGATAATAGTGAGTTCTCGCCTTAACCCTGTGAAGTTCTTTACAGAAAATTATTTTGTTCGTTGTCATGGTGTCAACTAAGAGAATAAGTGACAACAGTACTAGTAAATCTACCAACAAAAGGAAAGCGATCGATTTGGATCAGAAAATTAAAATAATGATGTATGAAAATGGTCAAACATTAACAAGAATTCTTGCCGAATTCAGATATGTCAATAATAATATAGTAGCAATATGTTATTAGTCATTCCCGAGTTACGTAAAAGTTGACTTACGTAAGAAGTTCTGGAACATATCTCTTACGTATGTCGGGTACTTCTGTATTTTTGGATTAACCAGGAAATCGATTATCCGGGATTTTTTTTTTACCATCTATCCCGGAAAATCGAGAGTCTACTGTACTTTAATTTGTAAATTGTAATAGTAATATTGTAAACTGGTAACTGTAATTGTATTATTGGTAATTATAATATTCTAAAATATTCAAATTTTTCTTTCTATTTTTCTGTTCCCCAACAGCTTGGTCTGACGATGGGTATTGGTAAGATACCCAAACACCATATTAATGTATAGTAATGTAGGCAAACAACCTAATAAACTATATTGTTAATTTTCACGTGGTATAAGAATGATTTTAACATAATAATAACCTTAATGGAAAACAACTATGTAACGTCCTTCCCTAACTATATGTCAGTGATTTATTTTAGATTTTATTATAATTATAACTTACTTTTGTTTTTTAAAACAATTCCTTACTTTTGCTTTTAAATGCTCAGTTTAGAAAATTTACAACCCAAAAAAGGATGACTGCTTTTCAATATTAAAGGTGAATAAATAATATAATGATACACCTAAAATTGAAAATATTCCAAAATTTTATTAAGTACAATACACAATTACATTTATTGAACAAAACATTTAATGAGAAATTTTTTTTGATAATTAACAAAATTTAAAATGCTGTTTCAATTCACTTTCTGCACAGGCTGTATAAAAATAATTTGCAGGCCATAGGTTGGATACCACTGGGCTAGAGACAAATTCATGTTAAAATTATAGTAAACTTCTGTTATAACAGTCCTACTTAAAGTACCATTTTTTTCTGGTTCCATGATTAACCCAGTGAAGTGGGGGAGGGGACCTTGCTTATAGTGCCCTTTGGGACTGGTCCTTTTGAAAGCACTATAACAGGAGTTTACTGTATTTTACAGGGAGTACAGCTTATCACTCATTGCTGTATTGTATTTTTTGTCCATAGAAGTCTGTACTCACAGATCAATTTGCAGATTGTGCAAACTGAAAAACTCAATTACTTTAGGAGAGAATCCTATTTCCTCTGTGATACTGTCTAACCACAGCCTCAATTGAGGATTTCAGAAATTCCTATGGGTAGCTGGTATGAATTGAATCCAGACCTTTCCATTGCTCATATCCATTTCATTTATTTTGTAAAAGCGAGCTGATATGCATGTTGTTGTATAGGCTGAAAAATCCAGAATAAGTTAGAGAGAAAGGTAAGAAAAGATGGATATTTGACTGAATTCTGGCCGTCCGTGGGCCTTCCATGGACCATGCAGAGAGCTTATGGTGATGAGAGTACGTCAAGTTTGTAGATTCTACTTTTATACTATAATTCATTTATGGAGTGATAAGTTTCATTGATATCTGAAATTCTATTTGCAAGAAACTTGGTAAAAGGACGAACAACTCTGATGTCATGAAAACTTGACTTACAATAATGTATTTGTGATTGAAATCAAGAATAGCTGGAAATTTATATTCTTGTTCATTTCTTTATCAAGCCATTAAAATGAATTTAACCCCTTTCTGCAGTGAGTTTGCTGCAGTGTTGGTCTTTTGCAGTGAAAATTTTTTAAAAGTGAATTTTATGTAAATGCTTTAAAATTAATGTTCTTTTCCTGTTTTTTTTAATGAAAATCCCAAACATGAGAAGTATTAGAACCTATAGTACTTAGTACCATGAACAAGTTGAAGAATGATAAGACCAAAGACACTTGTTGACATTAAATCCAAGTCCAACGCTAGAATAAAACTGTCAAAAATCAGATTTTAAAACAATTTCATTAAAAAAAAAAAAAAATCTGGTTTTGGTTTAATCAAAAAGTGGTGAATAATCTTAATTACTGAATGCTTAAAGATTCTAAGTGAGGCTTATAATAACATCTTTTTAGCACATGCACACCAAGTTAACTTATTTTATACACCAGTCTACAAAAAAGGTGTGTTCAGTGAATACTTGTTTTTCTTATTTGCCACATGTATTTAAAATGAGGGATATGAGAAGAGGAAGCAGATATTTACAGGGAGATTTGAACAATTGTATGAACATTAAATTTTTCTGTAATCTTGAAAAGTTGGCCAGGGAAGCACAAAATGATTATTACAGTTTATGGAGATGATGCTAAGAAAAAAAAAAAAAGAAAAAAAGAAAACAAGTTTTCAAGTGGTGTTAAAGGTTTTTCAAGGGGAAGATTTGCTTGAAGATGAAGAAAGAAGTGGTTGCCTATTAACGTCCTGTAATGATCAAAACATCAAAAGATTTCACACTGTCATTTGATCAGATTAACAGGCAATTGTAGGGCAAAAGGGACATGGGTTGGCTTGTCTAGGTAGTACCAGGGCTTTCCCACAAACCAATTGAATGTCACTGTGAAGAAGCATGAACACTGCTAAGCCAGTTATGGATGTTACTTACGATTTGTGTTTAGTGTAGTGTCAGGTTTGTATAACTGGCCCCTTAGCAACCAGCCTTAATGACAATCGCATCCAGGATCTGTTCCATGGTACAATTTAAATTTGCAGTTTTGAGGGATCTTCTGTGAATCACAGAGTTTATAATGTCACAAGATGCCAGCTTGTTAAACACCATTTTATGCACCACCCCAAGAGTTGGAGTTACCCTCCATATTCCATGACAGATTAGATTAGCATACCTTTTTACATTTGTCTTAAAAACCTGAGGTGGTCTGCCACTTACTGTGGGCCTGTTCTACACTGGTGTGCAAAATTTAAGGACACCAGTCAGGTTTTCACCTGTAGCTTCTCACATAGGAAAAGAATACCAAAAGAACCTCGTGAGGTACAGAAACAATGAAGGAAACAACACTGACACAACAACGGAAACAAAAAGGAAATCAGGGACTTTATTCAAAAACGGCAACATACCACTGGCTACCATGATACAGATGCATCACTGCCAAAGATGGAACAAAGGGAAGAGGTGGTCCTCAGTAGGAGATGTGGCCAGTTCTAATGTCAATGCAGGCGTTGCATCGCCTGGCCATATTAGAACAATGTTGTTGATAAATTCTTGCGGTAACATCGCCCATTCCTCTGTCAGCACCATCATCAGCTGGTGAACATTTTCTGGTGGGTGTGGATGCGCTGCTAAGCGTCTCCCCAGAGCCTCCCATATATACTCGATGGGATTTAGATTGCCAGAACGGGCAGCCCAATCCATACAAACAATGTCCTCGCTTTCCAAAAGCATATCACAGCTGCAATGCGATGGGGTTTGGTTTGGTTTGGTTTGGGGTTTATTGGCGCATCAGCAACTGAGGCTATAATGCACCAAATACCGGTCATATATAAAAAGTGAAAATATTCAGTGACCTAAGTAGTTAGGCCACCATGTCGAGATATAAAAGGAGTAAAAGTACAAAACATATGAGCAAAGGAATGCCAAATGAATTTTAAATTCGATTAAAAAGGTTTACTGATTTTAAAAAGTTAAAAACAGCTGACACATTGTCATTGTCGGATAAAATCTGACTGAGTGTATAAGGCTCAGCCAGAGGACTAAAAGCGGTAAAATAAAAATCACGTTCGTGTCTAAAACGTGGACACTCGGTTAAAATGTGGCGTATACTTAGATAGGTGTCACAATTCTCACACATAGGACAGTCATCTGCCCTCAGCAGAAAAGCATGTGTAAGATGACTGTGTCCTATGCGGAGCCGAGCTAAAACAACTTCCTCTCTGCGATTCGTGCGCAGACTAGACTGCCAGTGTCGGATTACAGGCTTTATCTGATAGAGCTTGTTTGTGACTTGCTCATGCCAGGATTGTTGCCATTGGGACAGTAATTTATCGTGTATTAACTGCCTGTAGTCTGTATAGGGGACTAACAGGCAATAACTGTTTTTGGGGTTCGGGTGACCTGGCCGCAGCATCTGCCAGTTCATTTCCCACTATCCCAATGTGGCTTGGAATCCAGCAGAAACGAATGTCAAATGAACACTCAAACAAGGAATGCAACGTCTGCTGAATCCGGGTCACAAATGGATGAGGATTATACCTCCTACCCGATAAAGCCTGCAGTGTACTTAGAGAATCAGCGTACACCATACACTTTTGGTACCTATGGGTTTTTATGTGGTCCAAGGCTAACTCTATAGCATACAACTCAGCTGTATATATGCTGCATTGTTGGGGAATCTTTCCAGATATAGAAAGACCTGGAAAGATAGCAGCACATCCAACAGACAACTCCGATTTCGAGCCATCAGTGAAGATAGGCAAGAAGTCGGAATATTCGGTCCGGTGGGCAGCGTAGAGTTGGTGGTAGACAGAAGATGGAGTTGTGGACTTACCCCAATTTTTAAGGGAGAAGTCGCATGATGGAATGCAAGCATGCCAGGGTGGAAGTGATTGCCTTGGTGATTGGGCAACATTGTCTACCGTGATGTCGAGCTCTCTGAGCAGATCTTGGACACGGATACCAAAAGGCCGATTGGCAGTCTGACGAGTGTTATATAAGTTTTCCCATTGTGGCTTGAAAACGGACGTCCACGTAGGGTTGTCTGGCAGGGATTTTAATTTAACAGTATATTTTAAAGACAATTGCTTTTGTCGCAATGACAGTGGTGGTTCAGATGCTTCAACATATAAACTCTGGACAGGGGATGTTCTAAATGCTCCAGTAGCAATACGGATGGCTTGGTGGTGGACTGGGTCCAGCCATCTAAGTACGCTGTTTCTAGCCGATGTGTACACTTGGGACCCATAGTCTAGTTTAGATCGGACAAGTGCACGATAGAGGCTGAGCAAAGTGGAGCGGTCTGCTCCCCATTTATTGGAGGAAATAGAGCGTAGGAGATTCAACCCTCTTGTGCACCTTGTCCGCAGTTGACGAATGTAAGGTAAAAATGTCAGCTTCTTGTCGAAAATGAGCCCCAAGAATTTTGTCTCAGGTGCTACTGGAATGATGTCTTGTCCGAGTTTAAGTTCTGGTTCAGGGTGAAGGTTCCGTTTGCGACAAAAGTGTACGCAGACGGTCTTCTGTGGCGAGAACCTAAAACCATTAGTCACTGCCCAAGAGTTGACGTGGTCTATGGCATGCTGCAATTGTCTTTCGATGACCCTCATATTGCATGACTGCAAAAAGATGCTAAAGTCATCTACAAAGAGGGCACTGTTTACGGTAGGAGGAAGTTGTTCGGTTATAGAGTTAACTTTGATTGCAAAAAGCATAACGCTTAAAACTGATCCCTGTGAAACTCCCTCTTCTTGGCAGAATGGTCGGGAGAGGGTGGATCCCACACGAACTTGGAAAGACCGGTCTGTAAGGAAGTTTTTGATAAAGAGGGCAATGTGTCCTCTAAGACCAAAGTTATATATATCTTTTAAAATTCCATATCTCCAAGCCGTGTCATACGCTTTTTCCATATCAAAGAAAACTGACACCTGGTGCTCACGTTTTAGGAAAGCATCACGTATAGATGTTTCCAAGCGGATTAAATGGTCAAGTGTTGACCTATTCCTTCGGAAGCCACACTGTATCCTGGAAAGGAGGTCATTAGCTTCTAAATACCACAAGAGACGAGCATTGACCATTCTTTCCAGGATCTTGCACAAGCAGCTCGTCAGAGCAATAGGACGGTAATCGTTTGGTGTTTTTGGATCCTTTCCTGGTTTCGGAAAGGGAAGGATAGTTGCCACATGCCACGAGTCTGGAAATGTCTCTTCAATATAGATTCTATTATAGAGACGGAGCAAACGATCCATGGATTCCGATGAAAGATGTTTAATCATCTCATAATGGATGTCGTCTGGCCCAACAGCACTCGCCTTGGAGAGTAAGAGTGCTGCTTTCAGCTCCCACTGTGTAAAGGGCTGATTGTATTCCTCGCGATTGTTAGAGGACAGCTTTAGGTGATGTTTTTCTGCTCTCTGCTTGTGTGCGAGGAACTCTGGGGGGTAAGCTGTTTCTGAAGACACTTTAGCAAATGTCTCCCCTAGAGTATTTGCAATTGCAGTTAGATCTGCAATTGTACATCCATTATGTTCCAGGATCGATGAAGGGTGTGAGTTGTATTTGCCCTTCATTTTCCGAACTTTGTCCCAGATGGCTTTGGGATTGGCGGCCCGTGTAAGGGAAGATGTAAATTTGATCCAAGATTCCTTTTGGCTCTGACGTCTAATGTACCGTGCTTTGGCACGTGCACGTTTGAAGGCTATTAAATTATCTGTGGTGGGGTAACGGCGAAATATTCCCCATGCTTTGTTTTGAGCCTTCCTAGCCGCTGTGCATTCTCCATTCCACCATGGTTTTGGAAAACGTGGAAAGCGGGACGATGTCCTGGGAATTGCAACTGCTGCTGCCTGGACTATACTTTCTGTGATGTCTTTTACTGCCTCATTAATTGGCTCCTGGCTGACTATGGTGGTATTAAATGTTGCCAGATGACGAAAGGCATTCCAGTCGGCATGATCGATCTTCCAACGTGGTATCCTCGACTGGTGACATTGTCTCCCATTTGAAATGGTGGATAACACGGGGAAGTGATCACTACCATAAAGGTTATCTTCAACCTCCCATGTACTCAGAGGCAGGAGGGAAGAGGAGCAGATGGAAAGATCAATAGCAGTAAATGTACGGGTAGCCGTGTGGAAAAAGGTGTTAGATCCCACATTTAGAAGGGCCAGATCATTGTTTTCAAGCAATCGCTCGATAATCCAACCCCTTCTGTTGATGTCAGAACTACCCCACAGCGGATTATGCCCATTAAAATCCCCTAATAATAGGAAAGGGGGTGGCAGTTGCTTAATGAGATCATCAAGGTCTGCCTGGGCGGTGTCGTTCCCAGGTGGCAAATAAATAGAGCAAACAGTTAGTAGGAACCCTACTGTAAGACGAACTGCTACAGCCTCTAGATTAGTGGTAAGAATCACAGCTTGAAAGGGGTTGTGGTTACCCACAAGGATAGAAACTCCTCCGTGGGCAGGTCCATCCCCAGCTCTGTCTCTGCGAATAACTGAGCAGTTACGTAAGTAAGGATCTTCTTTTGCCGTTAAATACGTCTCCTGTAAGCAAAAGCAAGTTGGTTCATGCTTACTCAGGAGGGCCTTGATGTCATCTCTATTTCTACGAAATCCACGGCAATTCCATTGGAGAAATTTAAATGTACCCATTATTTTGATTTACTGGGTCCGTTTGGTGGCTTCCGAAGGGCTGAGGGCTTCATTTTCTCAGTCCTGGGTTTGTCTCTCTTTGGAAAGACTGGACGTTGGCCTGTATCCATTTCTTCTTCGTCTTTCGCAAAGAGTTCCAGGACAGGGTCGTCCTGTACCTCCTTATTTTCGACATCCATTGTCTCTTGAATTGTAGATGCCTGCTCCCCTTTCTTCTTGGTTTCTTTAGTACTCTGTTTTGGAAGTGGTGGAGCACTAGGAGGTACGGATATAGCAGTGGCGGCTGACTGTGATTTTTGGGTGGGCTTTTCGGAACTTAATAAATAGCGCGCAATGGGGGTAAAAGACTCCCTTGGTGGAATACTCATATCAGTCTGAGTACCAATGGTACTTTTCCCAGAAGCTTTCTGGGCATATGAGGGCTTGGCGCTATTTATAGGTTGGATGCGTCTTCTGGCCTCCTGATAGGAGATGTTTAGCTCTGTTTTTAGTTTCTGAATTTCCTTCTCCTCTTTCCACCGCTGGCATGCTCGAGAGTATGCAGGGTGTTCCCCTTGGCAGTTTGTACAACTTGGCTTAGAAGCTAAACATTCCTTGCTCTCGTGGTCTTTAGCACCACAGCGAGCACAGGCGGGGTTGCCACGACAAGCTGTTTGAGAGTGCCATACTTTTGGCATTTAAAGCACCTCAGTGGGTTGGGGATATAAACCCTCACTGGGCAGTTTAAATAGCCTGCTTTTATGGAACTTGGAGGCCGTGGGGTGTTAAACGTTACGATGAGAACTCGGGTAGGGACGAGATTCCCATCCTTCCGCATCGATATTCTTTTGACAGCCGTCACTCCTTGCTCTTTAAGTTCAGAGCAGATCTCTTCTTCAGAAACATGAAGAAGATCCCACTCTGATATGACACCGCGTGAGAAATTCAAGGTTTTATGGGGAGTAACGATGATCGGTAATCCCCCTAAAGATGTGGCTTTCAGTAGTTGCTGTGCATGTTTTTGGCTTGCAGCCTCAACTAAAATGTCTCCAGAACGTAGCCTTTTGACAGATTTTGGGGATCCTGTCAACCCTTCTAATCCTTTCTGGATGAAAAAGGGTGACATTTTCCCGAGTGCCTGCTCTCCGGTGGAATGGAGAATGAGGAAGAGTGGTGTCACAGATGGTGGTGTATCCTCAGTTCTGGCTCTTTTTGCACAAGTGTTTTCTGTGGTTTCGTCTCGATTAGGTAGGGGCCTTGTTGGGGCCCCAGAAGAAATAGAATTTAAATTACTCATAAGAGTAAAGAAAAAGTGTCTGATGCCTAAGTACCTCACCCACCACGGAGCCCTACGAGGGGGCGCCCACTCGTGAACTAGCAGGTACTGCGTACACGAATGGGACGCCGAGTTCGCTTAGAACACCATACCCACGTTTCCAATAAGTCTTTATCCCGTCCCAGGACCAAAGGGAGGGAGACTTATTGGAACGCAGTTGACCCTAGCAGTATAGTACCACCCGCCGATTGATCCCAGTCGGGCCGGTCCGGGACCACCCATCTTGTCGAAGCAGGGGCCAAAGTGGGTATTAAGGCTGGGCCCCTCAACCACCAGGATCCCCCTTTCCGCTTCCACGGGTCGCGCCGCACGGCTGCACACGCTGGATTCCAAAGATGTAACCCTGGAACCAAGGTATGGGCGTTAGATCCCAGTGATGCTAGTCTGGAAGTCCAGCAGCGTCACTGGGAGGTCCCCTCACCATGTACAGGTGCCCACGTCGAGGGGCAATGCGATGGGGTGTGGCGTTATCATCCATAAACACAAACTCAGAGCCAATGGCACCTTGGAACATACACACATGGGGAAGGATTACCTCAGTACAGTAGCGTGCACCCAGTGGCGGATTAAGGATAGTTGGGCCCCCAGGAAAATTATATTTGGGGGCCCCTCAAAAAATAATAATAATAAAAAAAAAAAAAAGAATAAAAAAAAATAAAAGTTAGGTGGCAAATAAATGAAATTTCGTACCTTTGAATTTTTTGAACTTCTGGATTTTTCTGCCTGTTAAAGGGTTAGAGGATGATAAATAATAAAACTTTTTAGTTTAATGAATAATTTTTTGTCGTTTTTACAAATTTACTTTGCAAATTTTATAATTCGCGAATTTATTGATTATGTCTTCAAAGTTTATTTTTTCGGCAAACTCATGTTCAATGGAAATTAGGGATAAGGCATTTAATCGCTCTTGGCTCATTACAGCCATTGGTGTTGCACCATTATTTAAAGCGTAGATAATCTGCACTGTTCAAAATACGTATTAAAACGTAATAATTGTTTTGAAAAAATTTTCACTTAAAATAATCAAGATTTTTATGATGTTTACTGAAAACATTAATCTATTTTAGAACACTATAGGAAAATGTCTTGGCTTGGGGATCTCCAAAGCCTGGGGCCTCTAGGCACGTGCCTCATTGCATTAATGGGTAATTCTACTCTGCGTGCACCATTTACAGTACCGCTTTCCAGTATCTGGAGTTTTGTATGTCCATCCAAGATAACGCCTTCCCAGACGAGAATAAATAAACCGCCATATCAATCCCTTTCAGTGAGGTAAGATTAGCTGACATCCAGAATCGCTGCTGAGACTGAATCTACTCTCATCAGTAAAGAGTAACTTAAGTAAAGAATTTGTGGTTGTAACCTTTAGAAATAGTGTTGGTCCTTAAGTTTTGCACACCAGTGTATGTTTCTTCTGGTATGCCTTCCAGGCATGCTTGGAGTCAGAGTACAATGCTGCAATTTCAGAAGTCCACCAGGGTACATGCCTGAGTAGGCAGGTTTTCTTTTCATGGCTGTGCTGGAAGCCTGCTTGAGAAGTTACTGGTTAGTCTTCCTTTGGCAATCCATTCACAGCTTATCATAATATTGAGGGAACAGCACTTAAATCCTTTCTAGCCGAGTGGGCTAGCCGGGTGGGTAAAGTGCCTGCCTGGCAACCCAAAGTTCACGGGTTCGAATCCCGCCTCGGGCTTGGATCAAAGTACTGCAAAAAAAAAAAAACCCTTGGGAGGTGCATTATGGCCACAGAAGCAGATGCGCCAACAACTACCAAAGGAAAAAAAAAAAAAAAAAAAATCCTTTCTAAGATAATGCAATCAAACTTGTCTCAATTGGTCAATTTGGTAAAACCCGTTGTTCTAAAGGCTGCATTGGGGGAGGAGTACCAGCACTTGCAAAGGATGACTAAGCAATGTTCACTAGTAGTTTTAATTTCACATTTTGGTCATTCCCTGACCTTTCCGCGTCCTCCATATTTGGTGGTCACGGGCTCGAACCCCGGTCTAATCAAGAAGCATGTGCTACACACTGCTGCTCCTGCCCACCTGGCTACGGAGGCACCGGAATCAATAGCAATGAGAAAATTGACTGTGTCCAGAGCCACGAGCATTTTCCAGCTGAGCAGTGTAAAATTGGATATCTTCAATGTACTGGAAGTAGGCTCACACTACTGTCAAGCAGCCAGTGTCCTTTTCAATCAGAGCACAGAAAGGTGTAAAAAGAGACAGTAGTCTCATAACAACCAGATTTGGATTCCAAATAATGATGACAGTCTTACAGGCAAGGTGAATTCTTACTGTAGTCTAGAATTTCCAAAAAGAGTGAGGGTATACAACTACCTATCCTGCAATACAGTATAGTTCCTAAAGGAAAAGGACCAGATCCATTTCTTCCATAACTTGTGTCAACTGAATGGCCACTGATGTTGAGCATTGTGTATTGATGTGTGCTAGCTTCAGCTTATCAGTAGATCTGTTAAAAATTTCTTACCCATGATTGGCCTGGGAGCAGAAGTTGTCAGATGCTTGTTTTAACACAGTGCAGGTACCACCTCTTACAAAATGAGCGTGTGGCTTGTTCACTCTTGCAGTTTGCATATTTTGCAGGATGATTTTTATTCGGGCAATCCTTATAGATGTGACAAGGTCAGTGCAATGTTCACAAGAGGGTTGCTTCTTGGAGCATCTGGCTGATGTGTCACCAAAGCCTAGACAATTAAAACATTTCAGAACTAGGATGAAATTTCTCAAGCAGAGTGAAGCCCAGCTGATGCAAATCCTGTTCTGAGTGTGAAGGATGTCTCTAACTTGGAGCAGGAAGTCTCCATGACCCAGTTAAGATTTTCCTTGAATATGGTCATACACTGGTGTGCAAAACTTAAGGACCAACACTATTTCTAAAGTTTACAACCACAAATTCTTTACTTAAGTTACTCTTTACTGATGAGACTAGATTCAGTCTCAGCAGCGATTCTGGACGCCAGCTAATCTGGCGAGAGGTTGACACACAGTATCACTCCGTAAACATCACTGAAAGGGATCGATATGGTGGTCGAGGTGTTCTCGTCTGGGGGAGGCGTTATCTTGGATGGACATACACAACTCCAGATACTGGAAAGTGGTACTGTAAACGGTGCATGCTACTATACTGAGGTAATCCATCCCCATGTGCGTCAGTTCCGAGGTGCCATTGGCCCCGTATTTATGGATGATAACGACACATCCCATTGCACTGCAGCTGTTGATATGCTTTTGGAAAGTGAGGACATTGTTAGTATGGATTGGCCTGCCGTCCCCCCCCCCCAAAATACACCCCATCGAACACATATGGGACACTGGGGAGATGCCTGGTGGCACGTCCACACCCACCAAAAAATGTTCACCAGCTGAAGAGGGCGGTGACAGAGGAATGGACGATGTTACTGCAAGAACTTATCAACAAAATTGTTCTAAGTATGGACAGGCAGTGAAAAGCCTACATCGACATTAGGGGTGGCCATATCTCCTACTGAGGACAACCTCTTCCCTTTGTTCCATCTTTGGCAGTGATGCATCTGTATCATGGTAGCCAGTGTTGCCATTTTGAATAAAGTCCCTCTGTACTGTTTTGTTTCCTTTGTTGTGCCGATGTTGTTTGCTTCATCATTTCTCTACCTCACAAGGTTCCTTTGGTATGCTTTTCCCATATCCAGGCCACTCCTATGAGAAGCTACAGGTGAAAACCTGACTGGTCCTTAAATTTTACACACCAGTAGTAGAGAACTGAACTCTAATGCCATTGATGGCCTCAACCCTCTGCAGGTTTATGGCATAAATCTTGGTAATTAGATCCTCTTTGCTGGCAGAGTTGCCATCACCAAAGAAGACCTAATTACTGAATTACCAAAGAGGGCACCCTAGCCACATAATAAGGCTAGGGCACCCTCTCCTTTGGGAATCTCAATCTTAAGGCCCATTGAACCTAGGCTTTCGCAGGCCTTAATCTTCTATAGGTCAGTGTTACTTGCTATATCTAGTATGATACCTCTATCTCTTATTTTGCAGAAGTTTTTCACCTATATGTCTCCAAAGTTTGGGCTTCAAAGTTTTCAATCCCTATGCCTTGATGGCATCACTGTTTTCTTGGACGATCTCCTCCTGGGCTGTCAAAATGACCACATCATTTGACTAGTTGCACCTGTGCAGGTGATGCAACTTGCATGGATCCATGGATATTTCTGGTTTCTAGCTCCACATTTCCCACTTTAAGCCTTTCTTTTTCCACTGGCAACTCAAGAGCATTTCTATCCTGCCACAGCTCCTCAAGACCTTCAGAAATACTGCCTTGGTCACCTTGCTCTGCTTAGTGAAAAAAAAAAAAAAAAAACTGCAGCCATTATCAACCCACTGCAAGATGGAAGCTTCCTCAACAACTCATGCTGAGGGAAATGGACCATAATCTGCCATGCTGATCCAGTGCAGGTTGTCAGATCAACCGTATTTAGCAGTCAGGGGCTTGAACCCTGGTCTACTCAAAGAGTGTGTGCTGCTGCACTCCCGCTCCTGAGCACTCAGCTATGGGGAGCACTGCTTAGTACTGATCATTAACTACTCTACTACTAGTGTTTGTGTCATGTGCAAATTTTTATATCAAGCCTTCTATCTCATATAGACATTGATTATGAAAATCAGAAACAACAGTGGTCCAAGAACCGATCCCTGGGAAACCCCACTTCTGAATTTACACCAATCTGAACAATATCTATTAATCACAACCCTCTGCCTTCTGCCCTGCAGCCACCCAACAATCCACCTTAGAATTTTTCCAGTAATTCCAAGACGTTCCAGCTTATACAATAACCTCTCATGAGGTTATTGTATAAGCATTTTTAAACTATGTCAAAATTGTTTCCTACATCCAGCTCATGAGTAACTTTGTCAAAATAGCTCACTAAGTTAGTTAAATGTGATTTTCATTTAACAAGACTTATGTTGTGTATTATTCAGAATGCCACATCTATCTAAATGTTCCCTGGATTACACTCCTAATCAGTGCTTCTAAAATTTTCTCTACCACCGAAGTCAAACTAACTGGTCTGTAAAGTAAAGTGTGGTATTGTCGTATGACACCAGGGGTTTCCCCCATCTCCGCATTGCTTTCATTGTGGGTGTACCAGTTCGCTGGGAAATGCCAGAGATTTAAAAGTGTGTGGGAGTTCATGTGTAGTATCACGTACCATTGTTCATCTGGTCATTTAGCCGCTAGACCACTGCTGAGGTCCAATGTTGCCCCACTTACATCCTGTGGAGGCAGACCAGGAACCCAGTAGACTCAGTTTTACTCTGGCAGGTCCTACCACTTACTTTCCTGAGATTTCAGTGGCTAGGACCTATACAAAAAAAATCCGTTAGGTTAGTGACGATGCACACACATATATACACGTGTACAATTATATACAAATGGTCTGTAGTTACCAACTTCACTCTTAGAACTGCCTATATGTATTGGTTATATACTAACTAACGTTGGCACTATAGCATCATGTTTATACGTAGCCATCTACTAAGTAATTACAAAATAGGCATCATTTAAGTATATCCCATATTGTGAATTCCTCCACAATGAGTTGCCATGGCATTCACAATATGAGATATACTTAAATGATGCCAATTTTGTAACTACTTATTTAAGTTCTTCGTAACTGGGGGGGCTATTGCCCTAAAGAAACTATGTAATTTTCAATTACTATACACCATCAGGCATCTCTCATATTGTGGAGTTATACTTCGCAATTGGGTTGTCATCATTGTAACATCATTGGGTACCTGCCTACTCAAAGATGAAGAGCCAATAAGCTCTGAAACAGCGCCATCTGCCGAGAATAAGTAACAGTAGTCTTCTCTATTAGAGAAGCATTACTTATTCGAGGTAGTGCAACACCATGGCAATTCGTTGGGAAGGCATTCACAATATGAGATATATTTAATGATGCCTATTTTGTAACTACTTAGTAGATGACTACATACATACATAGTACAGTCAGTCCTCGTATAACCTGTTTGCACAACACGAATTCGATCATGCACGATTTATAAATAGGGGAACGATATCTTATATAACACGAACCAAATTCGCTTATGCACGATTCGCCTTTGTTTACAAGAAATGGCAGTCGAACGCAGAATCACCCCAACCGAATGCAACACGATAGGAATGAAGAGAAGATTCTGAAAATATATTTATGTTTTTTATATCAGTGAAGGGGAAACACATTTCACCATAATAACGTAAAAACCAACACAATTCCAGCTATCGGTATTATCGCAAATGCAATTAGATCGAGTTTACTACCAGTGTATAACAGATTGCTAGCAGAAACCCAACTGGAAATTGTTTTTATTGATTTATGGTAGTAACCCCTAGAAATGTGCTTTAGTAAAATGTGAAGTGTTAATAGTGTATCTCTGTTTATTCAGTTGCTACATGCGCACAGCTTTGTTTATGTGTATCAAGCGTGCCTCCTCGTTTTGTAATTGTGCTTTATTCCCTAAAAATGAGTAAAATTAAAAGGTGTGAAAAGGAAGCGTCCTGGTGAAGATACTGCAGATTCAGAGAGAAAAAGAAAAGCAATATCGATAAACAGAGGCAGACTGGATCAAAAATTCTTACCAGGGAAAATTTATAGTGGCCTCATACTATGATTTATGGCCAAAATCACACCGGCCTCCGGGGTTTCCCGTAAGGCTTATGGCCAGTCTGCCTCTGTCGATAGAGAAAAAATATGAAATTATGAAACGCTTTGAGCGAAATGAAAGACCATGTGATATTGCACGTATTACAGACCTAAATGAGGCAACACTGTGAATTACAAAGAATGCAGAGAAAATAAAAACAACTTTTATAGCAGGAACTCCTCAAAGTGTAATTAAAATCTATTAGATTAAGACACAAAGAACTGGAAGAGATGGAATGGCTGTCACCTGTTTGGATAGAAAATCAAACAAAAAACAAGTCTGCTTACGATAGAAGCAAAAGTATTAGCAATATTTTATTAGGTAATAATCGTAATAAAATACTTACGTATTTTATTATGATTATTTATTGTGTTTGGTAATGTTTTGGTTACAAATGTGTGTTCAATCTTGGGTGGTCGGCACCTAACCCTATTTTTCTTATAGGGCCTGTTGTTTATATTGCACGATTTTCCATTGCACGAGGGTTTCTAGGAACACAACTATCGTGCTAAACGAGGACTGACTGTACTGCAGCACCAACGTTAGTTAACTTCTTCGTAACCTGAGGCTATTGCCATAAACAAACTATGTACAGGAACTCCCCGACTTACGTAATACTAGACTTGTGGAAATTCGACTTTATGTAAGTTTTTGCCAGTCAGTGCACAGTGCAAACTTAAAAAAATCATGGAAACTTATTTTGCATCCCGTAGGAATAAATGGAGGTATCGTGAAAATATAATGTGAACCCAATAACACTTTTTTTTTTTTATAATTCGTTCCAAGTCCTTGGAATTTAAAAAAATTTCACTATATTACTAAGCTATTTATCTCTCTAAAAGGTCATATTTATAATGGAAATTATAAATATGATGCCATCGTTATCATATGTTCCCATTATACGAATCAATTTTGAATGCCTTTGTGATATTTTTCTAAAGCACGTTTCTGGAGGTCATGACCATAAAACAATAAAAACACAATTTGCACTTTCCAGTTTATTGGGCTTTTTTGTTAGTGCATCTAATTATAAATTGGTGGTAAACTCAATCTTATCGCATTTGCAATAATGCCAATAACTGAAATTGTAGGGGTTTTTATTACATTACAATATTATGGTGAAGTGAGTTCCCCTTCACTGAAATCTTCAATCATATAACAAACAAATTTTCAGAAACTTCTCTTCATTCCTACTTACATATTGCAATGATGAAGGGAAAGTGACCAACAAAAAGTGCAAGTGGTGGTAGTGCCAGGAAACAAACCAAAATTGATTTAGAAATGAAGATGAAAATTATTCAGAAGTACAAAGCATGACAAAGTTTGTCATCTACTGCAAGGGAATTAATTAGGTCTTGCTGCTGCTTCAACAGTGAATACTATTTTAAAGGACAGTGCATGTATAAAAGAACATGCCAAAGGATCAATGCACTTAAAATCAACAGTGATCACAAAACAGCGTTCATCGGTGCTATATCAAAGATGGAATAGCTGTTAATAATATGGATGGAAAATCAGATTCAGAAGCAACCCCTGAGTCTAATGACCATTCAAGCAAAAGCAACAAGTTTTTATAAAGATATTAAGGATAAGTATGGCAAACCCCAATCCAAGTTCGTGACAAGCAATGGGTGGTTTAATAGGTTCAAGCATCGCACTGGTTTCCACAACGTTAAAGTGTGTGATCAAGTCGCCAATGCCGTTTCTGCATTGGAAAAAATATTGATGAAGGCGGCTATTCAACGCAGCAAATAAATTTTTAAAGTTGACAAGACTGCTCTGTATTGGAAAAAAATGCAGGATTGAACATACACTGCCAAAGAGGAAAATACAATGCCAGGTTTCAAGGTGTCAAAAGATAGGGCCACGCTCTTGCTTGGGGCTAACGCAGCGGGAAATTAGATTAAAACCACTGCTTGTGTAAAGTCCAAGTGTAGGACGTTCAAGAGCATTATCTAATGCTCTTGGACGTCCTACACATCTAGATGATTTTAATTCGAATGTGAATGTCATATTTCTACTGCCAAACACGACTTCACTCATCCAGCCTATGGATAAGGGCATTATTTCAAATTTAAAGGCATACTATTTATGCATAGCATTTGCTCAGGCATTGTCTGCAGTAGACGAGAAAAATTTTACGTTAAGAGACTTGGAAATCTTACAATAGTTACCAAGCCATCTTAAACATTAATAAGGCCTGGGCAGAAATTACTAAAAGTAGTTTAAATGGCATGTGGAAGAAATATGCCCACGGCATGTAAAAGGCTTCGAAGGATTCGAAAAAGACAAATCATATGAAGAGGTTACTGATAAGATTGTAAAGGTTGCAGAGCTACTTCAATTTGAGGTTGATGCCAATGACGTGGAGGAGTTAATAAAGGAAGAGAAGGCATTATCTAACAAAGAACTTATTGACTTGCAAGCAGTGATAGTGAGAGAAGAAAATGCTGATGAGACTCAAGATGAACCAAATGAGGAGCCACAACTCTTCATCACCAGAGAGATGGCAATGGCATTTCGTGAAATTGCATCGGCAATGGTGAGGTTTGAGAAGATGGATCCTGACAGCGAACGATCCTTAAATTTTAACAGAGAGGTGAATGATATGCTTGCTTGCTACAAAGAAATCTATGATGAAAAGAAAAAAGCCACCGTCCAGTCATCCATTAATATGTTCTTTCGTAAGGTTGAGTGGCCGATCCCTTCTAAATCTCCACAGCCCTCAACTTCTGCAGTGGTGTACTTAGCTGAAGACGTCGATTCTGACAAAGATGCTCAAGAGGTAAAACTTACTGACATTATGCCTGTCTCCTCTCTTTTTTTGTAATTTTATAATTTTGAAATTTTTTTAAATTGCATGCTTTTGTAATTTTTCCTGAGCATGAGATAAATTGAATAATACAATAAATAATTCTATTTACATGTTCGTCAAAACGTTTCTTTTCTAATTCAATCAATTCAGTGATCACAGTTGTAAGTGCTGCACAAGCATGGGAGAAATTCCGACTTACATAGCATTCCGTGGAATGCAACTCTTATGTAAGTCGGGGGAGATCCTGTAATTAACAAATGTTTAAAATTCCTGACATAAAGGAGCACTGGAAGGTGATTGCTACCAGAGTGCAAAGATACTTGGACAGTCATTGATATATCCACTATTAGATTACATGATTTCGCAATATAATAATGATTCAAATGTTACACCAAACACTCAATCGTGGAAAACAAAAAAAAAAAAAATTAACCCAATTTAATTTATTTAAATAAGCCATCTCTCTCTCTCTCTCTCTCTCTCTCTCTCTGCCCCCCCCCCCTTCCCCTCTGTTTTGTAGTGCCATTATTAAATAACAGCTCACTATTTTGGTTTAATGCCATTCACAGAGAGGACTAAAGCTAAAACATTTATGAATAATATCTCATAAGTATAAGTCTGCTTACCCTCCCTTTTCATGCCCATTGCAAGACATTTTTGATAGCGACAGTACTGACAACGATTTCTCTGTCTCTTATCTATAATGCAGTTCCGATCTTCTCTACAGGCATATGTTAAGTCTTTCCTGACAGTCCTTTTAAAGAATCCCTTACAACCTTCACAACTATAAAAATAACAAAACATTTTTGCACATGGTAATCATTTAAAATAGTAAGCTTTTAAGTTAACTTAATTATGTGTAAACCCATTTTATGCTGTGTGTTAACTAAAATTTATTAATTTTGAAAAATATTTACATAACTTTGGGAATAAATGCCTTATGTGTTGATTTTTATTTTGAAATTTTTGTTGGAGACTCAAGAAAACAAAAGAATGGAATGAATTAAAAATAGGTGCTTGTAGTCAAGCTGTTCAGACACCTACATGACTATTATAATAAGAAGCATATTTTTTGTTTTTTGGGCCACAGATGGATGCTATATTCTGAAAGCACAACTGGGAATATAGACCATATATACAAACACTAGCTCAAAGGTTAATTAATTTTTTTTTAAATTTTTATTTATAATAATGAAGAGTTCAAGCAGAAATCATAACATTAACAGTTATTAAATTAGCATGGGTATATAATGCAAGAAAGCAAGCTTATACATAATCAGCAAAAAAAAAAAAAAAAACCCTCCCCATTTCACCCACCAAAAGTCTGTTCAGTTCTTCCTTGAATTTTACTTAAGCTATCAACTTTCACAACGACAGATGGAAATTTGTTCCAGCAATCAATTACCCACTTGCTAGAGGCAAATTTCCACACATCTATTCTACAACTGTCTTTCCTCAATTTGAGTTTATGTCCCCTCAGGTTCTTAATCTGAGCAAGAGGAAGAATTCCATCAGCATTGAGCCTGCTCAAACCATTCAAGGCCTTATAACACCTCAATCAGATCACTTTGCAGGTGATTCATATGGTGCAATTTGCAGAAGTTAAGCCTTTCTTTGTAAGAGCACTCCTTTGTTCCCCTCACCAATGTTGTTGCCCTTCTTTGTACTTGTTCTAGCAACTCTACATCCTTCGTAAAATGAGGCCTCCAGGCCTGTATGCAGTACTCAAGGTAAGGTGTGGCCTGGCCATTGCCTTATACAAATGGATTATTATTAGCTATATGGTGCAAGAAAGCCTGAGGCTTATGCTGCACCAGACAAAAAAAAATTCCCGAGTCGAGAGAGAGAGACAAAAGTAAAAGGGAATCACCGAGAGAGAAGAATGATGATATCCAGCTCAGGACCCTGGGTGTGCCAAGTCCATACTCACGAGATGTGAGCCCCTGGGGTTATAATCACCTCCTTATCCCTGCTCAGGCACGGACAAAGGTATTCCCATGCCCCGAGCAGAAAAATTTTTTGGCACCCCTTTACTAAAAAATATATACAGCAATACCTTGCATAGCACTGATAATTGGTACCGAAACTGTTCCGTGTTATATGAAACCGTGCTGATTGAGGTATAATTATAATGGGTTTTATATGAATGTGTACCAGAGAAACACAGTCTATAAACAAATTATAATAAATCTATAAACAATTTTCAGTTGATAGCCAATTAAAAGGATTTGAAATTAAAAATATTGCAAAAATTTTATTAATGAAAGGTAACATCATTAGAGATGAGAAAAAAGCTGTAATGTTTATTTAGGTATTTCAATAATAAAGTCTCGTGAAGTCGTCTCTTCTTTTTCTCAGCGTACAAATTTTTGACTGCACCTTAAGGTGTCAGTCAAAAACTTGTACACCGAGAAAAAGAAGCATTTTTATAGAATCGAAACCCATCTTGTAAAATTTGGTGCATCTTGATGCTACATTCAACATCCGGATCTCCATTCATAATCGCCTTGCAAGCCATGTTGCCCCCCCCCCACAAAAAAACTCTCCAATTCTTCTGTTGAAAATTTTTTTGGTGCCACTTCAGTGTTATCCACTTCAGCATTGTTATCCTCTTATTCATATGCAGTTTGCTCTTCAATTTTAAGGAGAGTTGCATCATCTAAGTCATTTGCATGTGAGTCAATGCAGTCATGTACATTGGCAGTGTCAAAAAGTTTAAAATCCCAAGTCTCCTTCGATCTTCACAATGTCTTCGGCAATTGTCTGAATTCGTAATTCAAAAACAGTGAAATAATTTGCCAAATGAGGCAAAACATGCTGTCAAACAGAATGCATGTTGTTTGGCAGTGGTTTCTAGCCAAGATGAAAATATATTTTCGATCGTACTTAAAGGATTAAAAAACAAATTGTGAAATGAAAAGCTATCAATGTTGTCTTGTCAGGATGGAATTAAGCATGATGGCTTATGCACGATTCGCCTTTGTGTTTACAACAATGTTCAGCTGCACTTTGCTAGTGACTGCCTGATGGAAACTATTGGCACACGTGCATGTGAGACAATAGAGTTGGCACTGCAGCATATATGTACGTGTTCCTAGGTTACAACAATGCAGCATATATGTAGAGTACATGCCTAGGCTATTGAATGAGTTTTAATATGTACAGTAAATTTTTGACTTAAACTTAATTGAAAACCGTGTTATAGTGAAACTTGTGCTGTTTGAAGCTGTGCTAAGCGAGATATTGCTGTGTATATATATATATATATATTTATTTTTTTTATGATTTGTAAAATTGGTGCCCTTAAAAAAAATGGCACCCCAGGCAAGGGTCCTGCTCAGAAAACTTCATATCTGACCGCACAATTATCCTCAGTTCTTTTTCATTCTCACCACCTGAGTGCAGTATAACACAGTTGGTACATTTCTCTGGGAGTTACTGGTACCCATATGCAGTACAGTCAGTCCTCGTATAACACGTGTTTACACTACATGAATTCGATCATACACGATTCATAAATAGGGGAACGATATCTTATATAACACGAACCGAATTCGCTTATGCACGATTCGCCTTTGTGTTTTCAAGAAATGGCAGTCGAATGCGGAATCACCCCAATTGAACGCAGCACTATAGGAATGAGAAGATTCTGAAAATGTATTTATTTTTTTATATCAGTGAAGGGGAAACACATTTCACCATAATAACGTAAAAATCCACACAATTCCAGCTATCGGTATTATTGTAAATGCAATTAGATCGAGTTTACTACCAGTTTATAACACATTCCACTAGCAGAAACGCAACTGGAAATTGTTTTTATTGTTTTATGGTAGTAACCCCCAGAAATATGCTTTAGTAAAATGTGAGTTAGTGAGGTGTTTACAGTGAGTCTCTGCCTTTACGGTGTTGTTTATTCAGTTGCTACACGTGCGCAGCTTTGTTTATGTGTATCAAGCATGCCTCCTTATTTTGTAATTGTGCTTTATTCCCTAAAAATGAGTAAAATATTTAAAAGGTGTGAAAAGGAAGCATCCTGGTGAAGACACTGCAGATTCAGATAGAAAAAGGAAAGCAATATAGATAAACAGAGGCGGACTGGATCAAAAATTCTTACCCGGGGAAATTTGTAGCGGCCTCATATTAGCGTTTATGGCCAAAATCACACCGGTCTCCGGCCCACGCGGGTTTCCCCGTAAGGCTTATGGCCAGTCCACCTCTGTCGATATGTGGACATGTGTTTTTGTAATGGGCGGCTCCTAGAACGTTAGTTCAACTCCGCCTCGTATCTCTGTGAAGAACAGTATCACTACAAATGGGCCAGATATGTGTGTGACGGAGGTTTGTGTGTATTCTGTGTGTGTTCTGTTGTTCTGTTCTGGCCGCTTGGCTACCCAGAAGCATCAGTCACCTGGACAGATGATTCTGGGTACTCGTCCACACCACGGGAAGGTGGGCCAGATTCCTCTAGGGGCCACTCCAGAGGAGAGAAAAGAAAAAAAAAAAAACATATATATTTATTTAGATTTCCCGTGGTGCAAAAGAAAGGAGGAAAAAAAAAAATGATATCACTGTAAAACGCAAAGCAAAAAAAAAAAAAAAAAAAAGTGACAGCAACCCTGAAGAACGCAAAAAAAAAAAAAAAAAAAAAAACAACCATGTGACTGATTGTAGAACACGAAGAGAAAAATTAAAAAAATAAATAAATAAAATAAATAAAAATAAATAAATAAATAAAAAAATAAAAATAAAAATAAATAAAATAAATAAATAAATAATAATAATAATAATTAAGAAATAAAATAAATTGAATAAATAAAAAAATAATAATTAAATAAATTAAATAAATAATAAATAAAAAAAGGGGGGGGGGGGAAGAGAGAGAGAGATGTTTTCCTTCCTGAACCTCTGTCGATAGAGAAAAAATATGAAATTGTGAAACGCTTTCAGTGAAATGAAAGACCATGTGATATTGATGTGCCACAGGCCTAAATGAAGCAACGCTGAGAATTACAAAGAATGCAGAGAAAATAAAAACAACTTTCACAGCAGAAACAACTCAAAGTGTAATTAAAATCCATTAGATTAAGACACAAAGAATTGGAAGAGATGGAACGGCTGTCATCTGTTTGGATAGAAAATCAAACCAAAAAACAAGTTTGCTTACGATAGACGCAAAAGCAGTAGCAATATTTTATTACGTAATAGTCGTAATAAAATACTTACATATTTTATTATGATTATTTATTGTGTTTGGTAATGTTTTGGTTAGAAATGTGTGTTCAATCTTGAGTGGCCTAACCCTATTTTTCCCCTAGGACCTATTGTTTATATTGCACAAGGGTTTCTAGGAACACAACTATTGTGCTATACGAGGACTGACTGTACTTTGCATTTGTCAATGTTAAACTTCAGCTGACACTTCTCAGCACATCTGCCCAACTTTTCTAGATCCTGTTGCAGTAGCATACTGTCATTACTGTCATTAACAACCCTGCCAACTTTGTATCATCTGCAAAATTTGACATTAAGCCAGATATACCGTCATCAATATCATTGAAAAAAAAAATTATAATAAATAGTAGGCCCAGCACCAATCCTTTAGGACTCCACTAAAACATTCCTCCATGAAAAGCAGTGTCCATTGAATACCACTCTGTCTTCTCCCACTCAACCATCCTTTTATCCATTGTAGCAACTTGCCCTTAATGCCATACTGCTCCAATTAGTACAGTAGTCTTCCATGTACAACAGTATCAAAAGCTTTCCTGAAATCCAAGTATACATCAAAATTATTTTTTTCATCCAGTTCTTTTGTGACCACATCATAGTATCCAATCAAATTTGTCAGACAAGACTTCCCCATAACAAATCCATGCTGTTTCCGAATTATTACTGCAGTCTTGTCTAAACAATCCTGCAATGCTTCTTTAACCAGTGACTCCATTATTTTCTCCGGAACTGAAGTTAAACTAACAGGTCTGTAATTACTCGTGTCATCCTTTGATTCCCCTTTGTGAATTGGAGATACATTTGCACATCTACAGTCTGAGGGGACCTCCCCTGAGTCCAGAAGTGCTCTTATAATTATGGCTAAGGATTTGCTTACTTCCTTTGCCGCCTCCTTCAATATATATGGATAGATCCCATCCACCCCAGGTGCCTTTCTTATGTTTAACTTCAATTTCTCCTCCATTTTGCTATCAGTTATTACCCTGTTAGTTTAATAAACTTCTGTCTTCTATTTCTCTACAGAATTCCTCATGTGTGAATGTAGATGCAAAATAGTCATTCAGTTTGTCAGCTGTCTGAGCAGGATCATCAACAGTTGAGCCATCAATATCAAGTGGACCAATCTGATTCATTCCTTTCCTTCTAGAGTTTTATTATAAATATTGTAAATATTTTTCTAAATTAATATATCCTAGTTAACACCAACACAGTATACATTTATGCTTAATTACCAAAGGGTACTTATGAACAATTAATACATGAGGCATGATTCAGCCAGGCTGAAGAATTTTTTTATGTTACTAAGTAAAACTTATCTAGCATATGATGTTTATGTGTACTGATACCTACTTCACTATAAACTGGACACAGGTTTGATTTAATTTATAATGTTTCATAAATGAAATCTTTAATTTTGGAAGCATTACATTAATTTATTAAAAGGTGACTAACTATCAGATCAGCAATGGCTGGATGACAAATGATTATCAGTACAAATTAAATACATAATTTTAAATTCTTTTTATTTCAATAGTATACTTGCTAAATAACTGCAGTAAATGCTTTAATGAAACTAAAGAAAGTTTAAATGTACTATGGCTCACCTGTAAACACCATAATGTTTCCCTGAGGCCCTATCTCCACAAATAGAACAAAGGTGCTTTGACCCACTTAGTGGATGACTTGGAGGATAACGAGGTGACTGTGGCTAAAAGGTTACACACAATACCACAGATGTAAAAAATGTCACATTAGAATGTTATTATTCTAATTAATGGTTACTAATCTAAGACAAATAGTCAATGCAATTTGACTAGCATTTCACTGTAAGATAATTAATATGAATAAAATTACAAAGAATAAGGGTAAGTTTTCAATCCTTCATGAATAACAATATTTGTAATTCATTTTATCTAAGTGCCAATAACAAGAACCAAAATATGTAACCACAAATGATTTGTTACTATGTGAAACATTTTGTTATAATAGAATACCTGCCTGAAGATCATAAAAGATAAATGCACACAACATAATAAATCCTTTTACTTATTTAATGAATTAATAACTTACACATTAGTAGTTCCTAACATATGGCTCACAAACTATTTTGGGTGTTTACAAAATGTTTAATGGGGTTTGTAGAAAAAAAAAAAAAATTGGTATATTAATGAATATTTTATGTGCATATATTAGTCCATGAATAGTGATGTAAATTTTTTTAATATTAGCAGGCACACATGGATGTATATTTTACTCTTAATATCATATATGTAGCTACATAAATCAATATTTCTCATTGAAATGTTTTAATAAAGTTTTTTTTTTCCTGCTTATTCTGGAGTTCTTCATAACTGCACTACAATATTTAGTTACTAATCTTGCTCAGAAAGAACAACAGACATTCCTATGAGCTATAAACAAAATTGCTTAACTACTGTAAACCTTTCATGCCAGAAATAAATTAAAACAAAAAAATAATAACACAAAATACTCATCACTGGGTATTTCTCTAATCCAATATTTGACTACTGAGTGCATGGAATATAAGTCATTTTATTTATTTCTATTTTTTACAGGTTTGAGATTCATGGCTTTTGCCCAGTTATGTGTTGTTACAATGTGAATAGTTTATTTCTTGATATGTTTATTATCATCATTCTCTGTAGTATCCTCACACAAATTATGATTAGGAAGAAAATTTCTTTTGTGAGTCAGCCATGAACTAACTTTTGGCCAAATGAAAAAAAAAAAAAAAAAAAGGAATATTCTATGCTGGAAATGCGGTTTTCTACTATTTCTAACAACCTATTTATGCAAGAAAGTATTTTCATTATATACTAATATTAAAACTAAATATCAAACGAGCTTAATGCCAAACCAGAACTGAGCTTTGACCTATATGAATATCCTATATGTATCTATATCTTTAAATTTTGAACTGGTAGGCAAACCAAATCAAATTCGTCCTGCTCATTAAACATTGGTTATGTGATGCAAAAAAACAGGGGGAAAAAAAAAGGTTAACTAGTAATGTGGAAAATAAAATACCATGAAAAGACTTCTGATTTTCAAGGATATGAACTTAGTTGTTTTATCATACAGAGCTTTCATTTGCAATTATCAGAAAGCAATAAATACAAAAATTAAATGTTAATTAATATTAAGTTGCTACACTATGTAATCATCTTTTAAATAAAATTTGAATAGAACCTTAAACTGTAAAAACCCATGAATAAGAAAACCTTCAAACTGGATATCCAGATATTCAAAAATTAAATACATGAATGCTATAATAAAGATGCACACATATTTCAATCACACTTCCATCATACAGTATGACTGATGTCTTTGAAGTTATGATGCGTATCTTGGCGAGATCCACTCTTCCTTACATTTTGAGGGTACTACTCTAAAACGATATTCACAAGATGGCCACTAGAACGAACTTACTGGTATCTCTCTACAAGTCATTTGAATCAACTAGTGTATAATGTCACTGCCTCTACTCTACTAGGTAATGAGTGGAAGGAGTCTGAGTAGTATGAATGCAGGGAGAAACATTCAGGCCACATTATGTCAAGAAGCTGAGTATAATCTTGTTGTGAAGAAAAATTTTCATTATTTCATACATGCCTTCCCCCAACTTTTCTTTACTACTGAATACATCATTGAATAGTCAAACTAACAAAACAAATTTACCTGTGAAAAGATCTAACCATTCCAAACACTTCCACGTCCATTTCACAAATATACATGATCTCAGTTCCAATCTCAATGATGTCCAATTTCACTTAGTCTGCCAAAGCCCACGTACTTTTTCTGACAGAATTCCAGTTATAATTGGTTAATTCAACCACTGCTCACCTCAGTTGTTCTAATTATTCACTGTACGAATTGTTTCACTTATAGTAGTTGTGCTTACGTCCATTTTGATATTCCCTGTCAGAGACTTAGTCATTTGGAATCTCTTCTTTTTGATCTTCTCTGGCTTAAAATCTCTCTATCCTATCTGTCAAATTCATCTGTTGCTTTTATTATTCCCAACTTCACTAATCACTTGGAACTCTTTGAATTCCTTTTTTTGAAACTTGACTTTCTCCAGTTCAATTTTCCTAATGGTAAGATAATTTTCCTTGGTGCTTTTAATGTTCACAACTCCAGTTGGCTTCCATTTTATAGTCACACAGACCCAGCTGATTAAGATACTGAGGCTTTTGCAATTACTACTGAGGCTTTTTGTAATCCTAACCACATATACAACACTCAATCTTTTTTCTCAGAAAGAATCCTTCCAAGTACACTGCGAGGTGAGTGATCCTCTAGGCACCTCAGATCACAACTTGGGGATGGTTGTGGTCATTCTCAGCCTTGTATTGTTTGGCAGTACAAGAATGCAAAATGGGATGACCTGAGAGATTTCTATTTTTCTTTTCCTCGGTTGGATTACTGTTTTAAATATCTTGATGTCAATCTTTGCTCAGATCGTGTCAGTGAAATTATGGTTCTTTTGCCACTTCAGTCAGAGATAAAGCTGACTTGCTGGCAATCTACTTTCCTTCTGACGCATGTATTGATGATCTTGATAAATCATCTCCTACCACTCCCAGTACACTCCATTCAGTGTACTCCTATGGTCTCCAGTCAAAAAGATGTCAGAAGGATTTTTGGATAATCTTTATTCCAAGAAAGCTCCAGGTCTTGATGGTATTTCTCCTCTCCACTTGTTCTCAATAACTGTACTCCTGAGCTTACTCCTATTCTGCGTTACCTGTTTTACACTTTCTTAGTCCACTGATGTTTTTCCTTCTGCTTGGAAATTTCCTCATATACAGCCAGTTCCTAAAAATGGTGTCAAATCCCACCATCCAATTACTGTCCCATTGTACTTCTACTCTTTCTAAGGTAATGGAGGAATCTATTAACTGCCAATGCATAAACAATCTAGTAACCTTCCATCTGATCAATAATTACTAGCAAGGATTCCATCAGTGTCAATCCACTGGTGTGGTGATATACCGGCTTATGTTACCCATTTATGGGACAAATTCAATTGAAAAGTTTGGTGAAACTCAAGCAGTTGCTCTTGACATTTCAAAGGCTTTTGATTGTGTTTGGCATAAAGGTCTTCTAAATAAGTTTCCATCTTATGGATTACCAACTGTTTTTAACAACTGGATATCCACTTTTCTCTCTGACTGCTAACTGTGGAATTTTGCAAATAGCTCTCTGTCATCTAACCTCTTCACTAATGCTGGTGTTCCCCAAGGTTCACTTTTCTCTCACTCTTTTCCTCTTGTATATTAATGACCTTCTTTCATTGACTGAAAATTCTATCCACAGTTTTGCTGATGATAGCACATTACATTCCACCTCCCAGTTAGAGAAACCTTGTCCTGCACAGACAGCTTCAACTTCATGAATATCCGCTACCAATTCCTTAAATACCGACCACCAGCTAATTCTCCAATGGGGCTAAGATAACTTAGCCCATTAATTTCAATCTTTCTAAAACTCAATCCTGACTTATATATCGTAAAACTGATTGTTGGATTTATTTTTGATAACACTCAGATTTCTAGACAAGACCACATATCTCTATTATGGATTACCATGACTTATAATCTCTCTCGGCATAAGCAAATTACGAATACTGCTTCCTCTGCATCTAAAAAACTGGATTTTCTCTTTTGCTCTTGCCATTACTTTTCTTCTAAACAGCCAATCACTCTATATATTTATCTCAAATCTGCCCTGCCATGGATATTATTCTACCATCTGGGACAATGCTCCCCCCCCCATAACTTCTCTCTCAGGCATCTAGATTCCATTCAAAAGAGAGCAGTTAAGTTAATTAATAATCCATCTCTTAAAAAAGTCTCTCTACTCTGTCTCAGACATTCTGTTTCTGCTGCATATCTTTTCTTTAGATATTTCCATGGGCACTGTTGTTCAGAAATGGCTCTATAATTCCCCCTCTCTCATCCAAACCAGTCCAAAAATGTGCCACAACTAGTCAATATCCACTTTTGTCTTCTCAAGGTTCTAATACCTTTAGTTTTTGGAGTTTTCATTAAAAAAAAAAAAAAAAAAAATTACTTGTAATGATTAGTTCCCTCAAAGACTAATGGAGCTCTTTGACTGCCTTTTTTCAGGAAGTGTTATAGGTAACATTATTATTATGATTATTAGCTATACGGTGCAAGGAAGCCTGAGGATTGTGCTGCACCAGCCAAAAAAAAATTCTCAAGTTACCCTAAGAGAGAGAGCCAAAAGTAGAAAGGAATCACCAAGAAAGAGAAGAATGATGATATCCAGCTGAGGACCCTGGGTGTGCCAAGCCCATACTCACCAGATGTGAGCCCCTGGGGTTAAATCATCCATAATAATTTCTTCTACTTAATTTTTTTTTTTTTTTTAACTCCTTCCCCTGAATTCCATAACTATCACTATTTACACAATAAAGTTTAATCTTGTTTAATCTCATTTTTATACACTCTGCCTACCACTCTGCACTGCATAACCACTTTCTACCCTTTCCTTTGAACTCCTTCCTGAAAAATGACAATCAGAAGTCCCCTTATACTTTGAAATGGTCAATCATTACATATAAATAAGTCATCTTTATAGCTTTCTTGTGTGTCATTTTTAAATATTTGGACATCCATTTTCAAATGTTTTGTTATTCATGGGTTATTATCATTTAAGGTTCTATTTAAGATTTTATTAAAATCCAGACAACTGCATTTAAAAATAACTGTGTTATTTTACAAAAAAAAAAAAATTTCTGATTTTCAAAAATAAAAAAAATCTAAATCACTTAGAACAGTTATGATCAGTTTAGTCCGTCCAACCTTTGCTTCCGAGTAATACCAGAAAAAACATAATTTGCACATGTGCGCGCGGGCACGTGTTTAGAGAGAGAGATTACCATGCAGGGATGTAGAGTTATAAATGGTCTTCAAAAGCTTCCCAGAGCCCAATGAAACATACACTAAAAATTTTTTGTCAATTTGACTTCTATGAGTAAAGCTCAAATCAAATATTTTTCAGCTTGTGGGATATGTTATTTAGAAATTTTTACCATATTTTTGATTAATTAACATATTAAGTTGTGGTTGACAAATAGTTTAATAGGCACATTCTTTAGCTTTTTTTTTTAAATTTAGCTAGTAATTTTGTAAACTACAACTTTATTTTTACCACTATTGTATTGCTGTTTTGGTGTGAATATCATAACACATAAATAGTAGCTCAGTGGAATAGTATGGTATATTTCTGATAAATAAGTAGCTTGAAGGTTCTAATTGTTCAATCTTTTTAGGTTTCTTTTTTTTTTTTGTTTTTAGCTAAGAAATTTTACTTTTTATTAAAGACATAGGTAATTTAAAACTATGATTGTATAACGCAAAACTTGACAGCATAATATTTGATATTATCACTGCATTTAGGGATCTATTAGCTTAGTGTAGTATTGCCAATTAATTGATCCATTTTATTAATTTTCACTGTTCACCAATTAAATTGTATTTAAAAGGAAATCATGCCTCAGACTAGAGCAGCAATGGGCACAAAGTAGCCGTAATGCTGTGGCTTGGACAGTACCAAAGGGGACTATTTACTACAAATCACAGCCTGACAAAATGGGCAACATGTTTTTCTTTACAATGTTTGCCAATCTTTCTGGAACAGAACATAATACAGTCAAGGGGGATGTATTTGTGTATGTTCAGTGCAGAGTGTGTGAAGAAATTAGGCACCAGCTCAGAGTTCTGATGGGCATTTATGAGTTTGAAGAGTAGGATAGACGCCCTCGGAGGAAATAAATAGGTAGGCCAACAAGCTCTCATCAGCTGCCCAACTGAATACCAGAGCTCACACTTGTGCATCAGGCAACACAGCGGCAATCTCAAAGGCAGAATGTGCTGGTCCCACAAGAGCTAGATATTGTCAATGACTCAACTATCAGGGAAACAGAAAATATGTTGTTCAAGAATAGGTGGAATAGGGTCAGGATATGTCTGCCAGGGACAAAGGTACATGATGTTGTACAGCAGATATTTTTCAAGGGCACAAAAAAAGTGATATTGTTGTACATGTTAGCATTAGAAGAGGCATACGATGCAAGAAAGCAAGCTTATGCAGCATCAGCCAAAAAAAAAAACCCCTCCCATTTCATCCCTCCATTCGTTCCAAATGCCTGTCCAACTCAGCCTTAAATTTATTTAGGCTATTAGCTTCCACAACAAAAGATGGAAGCTTGTTCCATGAATCTGAGCGCCCATTCACACATGAGGAATTCTTTAGGGGAGTGGATGTCTGAAGTTTATCAAACTCCAATGGGTAGCTAAATGACTTTGTGATGACTGAAAGGAAAGTGGAATAAAAATTGTTCGAGCTGAACATAGAAATGGCATCTGTGGTGGATGGGATCTATCCAAATATATTAAGAGAGTGTAGGCATTACCTTATTAGTTCTTATTGCATTGACTTGCCAATTGTAATCCTGGTTGGTTTGTCAATCGTAAGGGTATTGTTTTATACTTTGCCTCGCCAATTGTAGGTATAAATTCTTTGGTTTTTATTATTAACCATATACCCTTGGCTACTAAGCTAAACCCTACTTTAATTTTATTTATGGAAACTATCAAGTTATCCTTGGGCCTCTGACTGCTTCTACAAGATTTCAGGTTTAATTGCATTTTTAGCTAGGAATTGAGTGAGGCAATTGACAAACACACTTAAAAAGTTTAACATTTAATTATAGAAATTGACTTAAAGGTTTACAAAATTGATCAACAAAACTCTTCATATTACAATCCTCACTGGGATAAACTAAAACAATAAGTTCATTCAGCATATCTTGTTACAAAATTGAAACAATAGTTCCTTTACAATATCCAATTTGTTTATCCAGTTATTCCTTAGGCTAGTTCAAAATATCACAGTTAGGATTTCAGAATGCCTTTCTTCTCTTTTATTGAATTATTCTCTTGACTAGAAATAATAATACGAACCAGTACTTACAATTATTTTCACTTCTCCAACCTTTTGGACCAGTTCCTTTATCTTCTAGCACTTTTTTTAACGGTTTCCACATCAGATTAAACTCTCCTCTATCAAACTCACTTTGAAGTGGCATATACTTATTAACTGCCCACTTATTTTAACTTTATTAATACTTGGAACTACTAGTTGCATAACCGTAACTAATTACTATTCCCGAACACTACTTTCCTCGATTACTAACTTATTTGCTGCTTCCAAAAGACTCATGCCTTTACACTGGCAAATTCTCTCGTCCGTAATCCGACAATATTCTCGCTGTTTCCAGACTATTACTCTCATGGAACTCCTTCCCGTACGGAACAACTCCTACCTCTATATATCTCTCTCTCTACAACTCACTTAAAGCTACTGAACCAGTCCTTATATATCCCATTTTTACTCATGATTCCCTGAATTTTGTCCTGACCTCCCCTAGGTAAGTCAAACATTCCCTGCAAATTTTTTTTTTTTTTTTTCATTTCCAAAATAAGCTTAAGCTTACAAGAGGCAGCAGAGGAGGTGAGCAAACCATTAGCTATAATTATGATCATCCTTGGATTCAAGGAAGATCCCTATGGACTGGAGATGTGCAAATATGTCCCCAATTCATAAAAGGGGAACAAAAGGTGACCTGAGTAATTACAGACATGTCAACTTACCGTCTGTTGCAGGGAAATAAAGGTTTGTTTGTTTGTTTATTATTTGGTTTTAAGGAGCATTAGCAACTAAGGCCATACTGCTCCGGGATATGCAGTGGTCATTCCCTGACCTTTCCGCATTCTCCATATTTGGTGGTGACGGGTTCGAACTCCGGTCTAATCAAGAAGCGTGTGCTAGGCACTGCTGCTCCTTCCCATCTGGCTACGGAGGCGCCAAGGGAAATAAAGGAGTGACTAGTTAAAGTAATGCAATTGTACTGCTGTCACAGCATGGATTTGTTAAAGGGTGGTCTTGTCTAACCAATCTGACAGATTGGTCAGACAATTACTATGCTGCAGTGGCCACGAAACTGGATACAAAAAATAATTTTGATATCACATACTTGGATTTCAGGAAGGCTTTTGATACTATTCCACATAAAAGACTGCTGTATAAACTGGAGCAATGTGGCATTAAGGGAATGTTACTGCTATGGATAAAGGGGGTTGTTAAGTGGAAGAAGACAGAATGGTTATCAACGGGCACTGCTCTTTAGCGTTAGCATTAGTTGAGGCATAGGATGCAAGAAAGCAAGCTTATACAGCATCAGCCAAAAATAAAAAAATAAAAAAAACCCTTCCCACTTCACTCATCCAGTCAATCCAAACGTTTGTCTAGTTCAGCCTTACATTTATTTAAGCTATCAACTTCCACAACAGATGGAGGTCTGTTCCAGCAATCAACACCTGCTGGCTAAAGGCAAACTTCGGCACATCTATTCTACAACAGTCATTCTTCAATTTGAATCTATGCCCCCCCCCTCAGGTTCTTAGTCTGAGCAAGCAGAAGTATCCCGTCAGCATTGAGCCTGCTCAAACCATTCAAGGCTTTATATACCTCAACCAGATCACCTTGCAGGTGCAGTCTCCAGATGCTGCAACTTGCAGAACTTAAGCCTTTCTTCATAAACACACCCTATGTTCCTCTCACCAGTCTTGTTGCACTTCTCTGTACTCATTCTAGAAACTCTATATCCTTCCTAAAATGAGGCCTACAGACCTGTATGCAGTACTCAAGGTGTAGCTAGCCTGACCATTGCCTTATACAAAGGGATAATCACCTCCTTGTCTCTGCTAGAAAAATTCCTCTATATCATTGACAAGGCACCATGAGCTACTCTTGCAGCCTGTCTGCACTGCTCAGAGAACTTTATATCTGCCTGCACAATTACCCCCAGATCCTTTTCATTCTCTACTGAATGTCAGTGTAGTACCACAGAGTTGATACATTGCTCTGGGGTTACTGTTTCCCATATGCAGTACTTTGCATTTGCCAATGTTAAACTTCAGTTGCCACTTCTCAGCCCATCTCCCTAACCTTTCTAGATCGTGTTGCAGTAGCAACACGATCTAGAAAGGATCTAGATCTCGGTCTTTACTGTCATTAACAAACCTGACAACCTTTGTATCATCTGCAAACTTGGACATTAAGCTTGATATACCTTCATTGATATCATTGAAAATACACGAAACAACAATGGGCCCAGCACCGAACCCCGAGGGACTCTGCTAATAACATTAGTCCATATACAGCAGTGTCCATTTATTATCACACACTGCCATCTCCCACTCAACCACCCCTTTATCCATTGCAGCAACTTTCCCTTAATGTCATACTGCTCCAAACTGAGCAGCAGTTTTCCATGTGCAACAGTATCAAAGATTTTCCTGAAATCCAAGTACAGTCCCTTCCGGTTATTTGGGACACATTGGGACTAGTGCATTTTAGCCCGATTAAGCGGCTGCCCCAATTATCCGAAGTTTCACGTAAATAGTTAAAAATACTATGTATCCCCCTCTTTCCAATTAGTTCACTGTACAATCAAATCATGTTATGATGGAGTCACCATCATAACGTGATTTGATAGGTAGCATAGTAAAGTACCATTCACTATACGATGTGAGTAAGCGCCGGTCATTGTGATCACGTTTGTGAATTGAATTTTAATTCTATTAAACAGCAATTCTAATTAGCAAAAATAGGAGGAATATTATCCCCAGGCTTATAAAAGCAAAGATATATTAAGCACAAATTTACCCTTTATTACCTTACCAATTAAAAAATTAAATGATAGGTGAAAATCAGAAGAATATACGTGATAATCGGAATAATTAATACGTACTGTAATAAGTACATACAAACTAGTTGACATTTCTGTTCACTGACATTTGTAGGTGAGGGTTAAAATTTAAAACAGTAAAATAACAAAGAACACGGCACACAAATTGCAAGTAACACAATATGCGCAAGTGAGAATGGAGTAACAAGTTACAAAGCTTTAAAAATAGGAATGAGAAGATTCTGAAAATTAATTTTTTTATATGATTGAAGATTTCATGGAAGTGTAAATATATTTCACCATAATAACGCACAGAAATGTCTGTTTATGTTAGATTTCACTAACAGAAAAACCCAATAAACAGGTGACTGCTAATTGATTTTTATTGTTTTATGGTTGTGACCTCCAGAATTTCGACCAAACCAAGTGGTACCATCGGAGACAATCGTAGAGTAATCTCCAGTGCTGCGGTCTCCTGCCCTGATTAAACGGCATGCTGTCCCAATTAAGCGAAGCAAACCCTGGCTATTTTCTCGATTGGTTTCTGTTTTTTCAGATTTGCCCCAAATAAACAGCTGCTCCGATAACCAGTGGCCCAAATAACCAGAATCCACTGTATATGATATCAAAAGTATCTGTATATGATATCTTTTAAGGGCACAAAAGGTGATATAGTTGTACACGTCGGCACTAATGATATTAAGAGTAGAAGAACGGCGGAATTACTTAACAAGTACAGGTCACTGTTGAAAAAAAGCCGTGAATTAGGGTTGAATTTGAAAGTGTCTGCAATTCTGCCCAGACACGATAGGAGGGAGTATATGATGAGAGCCCTGTCGATCAATTTGGCCCTGGAAAGATTGTGCAAGGCTCAAGGGGTAGAATTTTTTACAGCCTGGTCTGTACTTGTTAACAGGAGAGACTGCTTCTACAGGGATGGGATACACTTAAATAGAAAGGGTGCAAGAATGTTTGCTGATGCTATCGAGGCAGTGTTAGGTGGGTCGGAAAACTGCTAGATTGGTGGGATACAAGGACTAATAGATTAACAGTAGCCACTTGCAGAGGTGAAAGTGATTCTTGCACTGCTTCTATTGGAATGAGCCGCAGCCTGGAAAATAAGATGCAGGATATTTCAGAGACTGCTGGGAATCATTGGGGTACAAGAAAATACATGGGTTGTGTTAGGGAAGCTAGGAAAAAGAACAGGTGCATGTATACTTGCGTGTACACCAATGCTAGGAGTTTAGTAAATAAATTTGATGAATTTGAGGTATTGCTCAAAATATCAAAGGCAGATATTGTGGGGAATTCAGAGATATGGTGTCACACAGATATAAGGAATGCAGAACTGGAATTTGGGGAGTACAACGTCTACAGAAGGGATAGACAGGACGGGAAGGGAGGAGGGGTTATGCTATTAGTTAAGAAATACATAAAATCCAAGGAAGTAAAGCGAGTCAACATTGCTGGACAGTGCAGTGTTGAGTCAGTGTGGTGTGACATAAGCATTGGGAGATCAAAATTGAGAGTAGGAGTGTGCTATAGGCCTAATGACTCTGATGAGTATAATAAGAAATTGTACAGGGAAATAGAGTGGGCCAGTAAATCAGAGAGTGTTATAATGGAGGATTTTAATTTCCCAGATAGACTGGAATTTGGGGGCTGGTCACTCACACACTGGCAAGGCTTTTGTGGATTTACTGGACGATTGTTTTCTACATCAGCACGTTCGGGAGGCAACTAGAGGGAGTAATACTCTTGATTTGATTATCAGTAGTCATTTTTCATGCATTAAGAATCTGCAGATAAATGAACCACTAGGTGGCAGTGATCACAGTGTGCTGAAGTGGGATTTACTCAAAGAGGTAACTACCATTAGGGGTAAAGGGAAGGGTTATTGCTTTCGTAAAGGCGACTACGATGGACTGAGACAGTATTTAAATTCTATACAGTGGGAACAACTGATGATGTTACCAACAGCAAATTCAAAATGGGAAGCATTCAAAGAACTTATCTTGGAAGCTACTAGGCTTTACATACAAACTAAGAAATATTGTTCAAGGTTTAGGCCTAAGTGGATGTCAGATGAACTAATGAGACATACGGCAGAGAAGAAAAATGCATGGGATACATATAAATTAACATGTGACACAGAAGCCTATGATAGATATAAGTTGATCTGTAACCAAGTTACAAAGGAGGTTAGGCAGGCGAAGGCAGATTATGAGAAATCTTTCGCAAGGGATGCAAAGAAAAACAGCAAGGAGTTCTTTATTTATGTAAACTCTAGAAGGAAGGGGATGAATCAGATTGGTCCACTTGATATCGATGGGTCAACTGTTGATGATCCTGCTCAGGTAGCTAACAAACTAAATGAATATTTTGCATCGACATTCACACATGAGGAGTTATTCAGCGAGGAGAATGCCAGAGGTGTATTCAACTCTGGCAGTAAGCTAGAGAATCTTGTAATAACTAAGAGTAAAGTGGAGGAGAAATTGTTGAAGATAAATACAAGAAAGGCACCTGGGGTGGATGGGATCTATCCCGTTATATTAAAGGAGGTAGCAAAGGAAGTAAAAAAACCCTTAGCCATAATTATGAGAACTTTCTTGGACTCAAGGGAGATCCCCATGGACTGGAGGTGTGCAAATGTATCACCAATTCACAAAGGAGGATCAGAGGCTGACACAAGTAGTTATAGACCTGCGAGTTTAACTTCTTTTTTGGAAAATTAATGGAGGCACTGGTTAAAGAAGCACTGCAGGATCATCTAGACAAGACTTCAGTTATAGCTCGGACACAGAATGGTTTTGTTAAGGGGAAGTCTTGCCTGACAAATTTGGATACTATGATGCAGTCATGAAAGAACTGGATGCAGGGAATAACTTTGATATTATATACTTGGATCTTAGAAAGGCTTTTGATACTGTTGCACATGGAAGACTGCTGCACAAATTGGACAGTGTGACATTGGAGGCAAATTGCTGCTGTGGATAAAGGGGTGGCTGAGGGGGAGAAGACAGAGAGTGGTAATCAATGGACACTGCTCGTCGTGGACTAATGTTATTAGTGGAGTCCCTCAGGGCTCAGTGTTGGGTCCATTATTGTTTTCTGTATTCATAAATGAAATTGATGATGGTATATCAAGCTTAATATCGAAGGTTGCAGATGATACAAAGGTAGGCAGGGTTGTCAAGGACACTACTGACACTATGCTGTTGCAACAGAATCTGGAAAGGTTGAGCAGATGTGCTGAGAGGTGGCAATGAAGTTTAACATTGACAAATGTAAAGTACTACCTATGGGGAAACAGCAACCCCAGAGCAACGTATCGACTCCGTGGTACTACACTGACAGTGGTAAAGAATGAAAGGGACCTGGGGGTGGTAGTGCAGGCAGATATGAAGTTCTCTGAGCAGTGCAGACGGGCTGCAAGAGTAGCTCATGGTGTATTGTCAATGATATATAGGAATTTTTCTAGCAGGGATAAGGAGGTGATTATTCCCTTGTATAAGGCAATAGTCAGGGCACACCTTGATTATTGTATACAGGTCTGGAGGCCTCATTTCAAGAAGGATGTAGCGCTGCTTTAACGAGTACAGAGAAGGGCAAAAAGAATGGAACAAAGGGGATGCTCTTACGAAGAAAGGCTTAAGTTTTGCAAATTACAGTGTCTGGAGACCAGGCACTAGCGAGTTGATCTGATAGAGGTGTATAAAGCCTTGAATGGTTTTAGCATGCTCAATAGTGATGGGATTCTTCCTCTCGATCAGAATAATCACCTGAGAGGGCATAAATTCAAATTGAGGAAAGACAGATGTAGGATAGACGTGCGGAAATTTGCCTTTAGCCAGCGGGTGGTTGGTTGGTGGAACAGACTTCCATCCCTTGTCGTGGAAGTTGATAGCCTAAATACGTTTAAGGCTCAGCTGGACAGGTATTTTGAACGAACAGAGGGGTGAAGTGGAAGTGGTTTTTTTTTTTTTTATTTTGGCTGATGCTGCATAAGCTTGCTTTCTTGCATCAAATCCCTCTACTAATGGTAATGCTAATGATATCAAAATTATTTTTGGCATTTAGTTTCTTTGTGACCACATCATAGTATCCAATCAAATTGGTCTGACAAAGGCCTCCCTTTAACAAACCCGTGCTGTGTCTTAACTATTACTGCAGTCTTGTCTAGATGATCCTGCAGTGCTTCTTTAACCAGTGCCTCCATTCATTTTCCTAGAACAGAAGTTAAACATTTAGTTTGTTAGCTACCTGAGCAGGATCATCAACAGTTGACCCATCGATATCAAGTGGACCAATCTGATTCATCCCCTTCCTTCTAGAGTTTACATAAGGAAAGAACTCTTCGCTGTTTTTCTTTGCATCCCTTGCCAAAGATTTCTTGTAATCTGCCTTCGCCTGCCTAACCTCCTTTGTAACTTGGTTACAGATCAACTTGTATCTATCATAGGCTTCTGTGTCACGTGTTAATTTGTATGCATCCCATGCATTTTTCTTCTCTGCCATATGTCTCATTAGTTCATCTGACATCCATTTAGGCCTAAACCTTGAACAATATTTCTTAGTTGGTATGTATAGCCTAGTAGCTCCCAAGATAAGTTCTTTGAATGCTTCTCATTTTGAATTTGCTGTTGGTAACATCATCAGTTTGTCCAACTGTATAGAATTTAAATACTGTCTCAGTCCATCGTAGTTGCCTTTACAAAAGCAATAACCCTTCCCTTTATCCCTAATGGTAGTTACCTCTTTGAGTAAATCCCACTTCAGCACACTGTGATCACTGCCACCTAGTGGTTCATTTACCTGCAGATTCTTAATGCATGAAAAATCACTACTGATAATCAAATCAAGAGTATTACTCCCTTTAGTTGCCTCCCGAACATGCTGATGTAGAAAACAATCGTCCAATAAATCCACAAAAGCCTTGTTAGTGTGTGAGTGACCAGCCCCCAAATTCCAGTCAATATCTGGGAAATTAAAATCCCCCATTATAAGACTCTCTGATTTACTGGCCCACTCTATTTCCCTGTACAATTTCTTATTATACTCATCAGAGTCATTAGGCCTATAGCACACTCCTTATCTCAATTTTTATCTCCCAATGCTTATGTCACACCAAACGGACTCGACACTGCACTGTCCAGCGATGTCCACTGGCTTCACTTACTTGGATTTTATGTGTTTCTTAACTAATAGCATAACTCCCTCCTCCCTTCCTATCCTTTCTGTAGATGTTGTACTCCCCAAATTCAAGTTCTGCATTCCTTATATCTGTGTGACACCACGTCTCTGATATCCCAACAATATCTGCCTTTGATGTTTTGAGCAATACCTCAAATTTATCAAATTTATTTACTAAACTCCTAACATTGGTGTACACGCAAGTATACATGCACCTGTTTCTATTCTTAGCTACCCTAACACAACCCATGTGTTTACTTTTACCGCAATGACTCACAGTAGTCTCTGAAATATCCTGCATCTTATTTTCCAAGCTGTTGCTCATTCCAATAGAAGCAGTGCAAGAATCTCTTTCACCTCTGCCAGTGGCTACTGTTAATCTATTAGTCTTTGTCTCCACCCAAACTAGCAGTTTTACGACCCACCTAACAATGCCTCGATTGCATCAGCAAATATTCTTGCACCCTTTCTATTTAAGTGAATCCCATCCCTGTAGAAGCAGTCTCTCCTGTTAACAAGTACAGTTCAGGCTGAAAAATATCCTACCACTTGAGCCTTGCACAATCTTTCCAGGGCCGAATTGATCGATAAGGCTCTCATCATATACTCCCTCCTATCGTGTATGGACAGAATTGCAGACACTTTCAAATTCAACCCTAATTCACAGCTTTTTTTCAACAGTGACCTGTACTTGTTAAGTAATTCTGCCTGCCCTTAATCATATACTTTGATTTCTGAAAAGCTTTTGATACTGTTGCACATGGAAGACTGCTGTGCAAATTGGAGAGGTATGGCATTAAGGGTAAGTTGCTACAATGGATAAAGGGATGGTTGAATGGGAGACAACAGAGCGTGGTAATCAATGGACACAGCTCTTCATGGACAAATTTTATTAGTAGAGTTCCCCAGGGTTCAGTGTTGGGCCAACTATTGTTTTTATATTTATCAATGATATTCATGAAGGTATATCAGATTTAATGTCCAAGTTTGCAGATGATACAAAGGTTGGCAGGGTTGTTAACGACAGTATGCTTCTCCAACTGGATCTAGATAAGTTGGGAAAATGAGCCGAGAAGTGGCAACTGAAGTTTAACATTGACAAATGCAAAGTACTGCCTATGGGTAGCAATAACGAAAGAGAAACACCAACTGTGTGGTACTGCACTCAGGGAAATGGAAAGTGAAAAAGACCTAGAGGTAACTGTGCAGTCAAATATGAAGTTCACTGAGCAGTGCAGACAGGCTGCCAGGGCAGGTCATGGAGTCTTGTCAATGATATATAGGAATTTTGCTAGCAGGGACAGGGAGATGATTATCCCATTATACAAGGCAATGGTCAGGCCTAGAGTACTGTGTACAGGTCTGGAGGCCTCATTTTAGGAAGGAAGTTGAGTTGCTAGAACGAGTATAAAGAAGGGCAACAAGATTGGTGAAGGGAACAAAGTGGTGCTCTTACCAAAAAGGCTCAAGTTCTGCTAATTGCAATGCCTGGAAAGTAGGCACCTGCGAGGTGATCTGATTGAGGTGTATGAGGCCTTGAATAGGTTGAGCAAGCTGAATGCTGATGGGATTCTTCCTCTTGCTCAGACTAAGAACCTGAGGGGGCACAGTTTCAAATTGAGGAAAGATAGTTGTAGATTAGATGTGCGGAAATTTGTCTCTAGCCAGCGGGTAGTTGATTGGTGGAACAGGCTTCCATCTTTTGTTGTGGAAGCTAATAGCCTAAATAAATTTAAGGCTGAGCTGGACAGGTATTTGGAACGAATTGAGGGGTGAAATGGGAGCGTTTTTTTTTTTTTTTGGCTGATGCTGCATAAATTTGCTTTCTTGCATTGTATGTCTCTACTAATGCTAATGCATAGTGTAGTGCAGGTCTGACACCAGCCTAGAGCCTCTTAAGCAGGCATTGCTACCCGTGCTATTTTCCCATAAGAAAATTCATAATTTTAATCAGAACTATCATCTGAAAAATTATTACTATGTTCATCTCCCACATCCTGATCTATAAAACAGATGGATATAACCAACACTAACTTTTAGATTTTATACAGCAAGCACCAAAAAGTATCATTCAGAGTGTACTTACAGAACTAGACATGTAACTGTTGCCGAGTATTCCTGGGTAAGGAGATGGTGGAAGACTGCTACTGACTGCTGGAGATACTCCCCCACTTGTAACAGACGTTCCACCTGAGGTTCCATTTGAAATGGATGTGGTACTACTAAGGGATGTAGTAGCTATAAGAAAAACGTAGCTATTATATATGTATTTTTAACTGTTTATACACAGTATACTTTTGTAAATAACTCTTAACTATGATGTTAAAGTTTCAATAAATTATGCTTGATTAATCTATTTCATGAAGTTAAAGAAGAGTTTTAACCATTTCAGTGGTGTATTCTGTTTTTGTGCTAAGTTTTTTTGGAAAAAGCAAGGTATAAATTGATTTGGTTGAACAGTAGGAAAAAAGTTGTAGCTGACAAATATTTTTATTTAGACATCAAAGAGTTAAATGCAAGTGAAAAAATAAATTATATAATATTTTAAACAATATAAATATTGTGTATGCATATGGGTACAACAGGAATACCACTGAACATGAAAGATTTTAAAACATTCATTTACAACACATTATATCATGTTACATTTTTCACAAATCCAACAAACATGGTTATAGAATTGACTACATCTGAGGGAGTTTTGTATCCTTTTTGGAAAATGTCCACTCATCTTGTAAAACACTTCAAGGAACACTTGGTTTGGCAGCAGATTTTTTTTATAAGTTAGCATCTTGTAACATCTAAGGTAATGTCATGTTATATTTCTAGTAAAACTCAGCAAATTCACCTTTTTAAGACACCAAATTCCACAAGCATTTACAAGCTTTTTTATTCAGAAATTCAGCATTTGAGTGAACAGAATCCACTACAATTTCTACCTATGAATAGCAATTCTCTTACTTGTTGACAAATTGATCATGTAGATCAAACTCTTCCTATTCCACCATGACCAAGGAACCAGATGCAAAAAATAATTTTGACATCAAGTGCTTGGATTTCAGGAAGACTTTGATACTGTTGCACATAAAAGATTGCCGTACAAACTGGAGCAATGTGGCATTAAGGGCAAGGTACTGCTATAGTTAAAGGGATGGTTAAGTGGAAGAAAACAGAAAGTGGTTATCAATGGGCACCGCTCTTCATGGACTAATATTATTAATGGAGTACTCCAGGATTCAGTTCTGGGTCCTCTGTTGCTTTCAATATTTATTAATGATATTGATGAAGGTATATTAGGCTTAATGTCTAAGTCTGCAGATGATACAAAGATTGGCAGAGTGGTTAACAACAGTCATTGGTGATCTACTGCAACAAGATCTAGGAAAATTGGGTCAACTGACTTAGAGTGGCAGTTGAAGTTTTAACATTAACAAATGCAAGGGACTGCACATAGGTAGCAATTATCCCAGAGTAACTTATCAACTGAGTGGAACTACACTCTGGGTAATAGAAAATGAAAAAGACCAGGGGGGGGCGGTGGTAATTGTGCATTCTGACATATTTTCTCTGAGCAGTGCAGGCATGATGCCAGGCCAGCTCATGAGGGTTTGTTAATGATATACAGAAATTTTTCTAGCAGGGATAAGGAGGTGATTATTCCTTTTGTATAAGACCATGGTTAGGTCTCATCTTGAGTAATGTATAGAGGTCTGGAGGCCTCACTTTAGGAAGTATGTAGATCTGTTGGAACGAGTGTAGAGAAGGAAAACCAGATTGGCAAAGTGAACAAAAGGGTGCTCTTACCTAGAAAGGCTTCAGTTCTGCAAATTGCAGAATCTCATGACTAGGCACCTGTTGGGAGATCTGATTGAGGTGTTTAAAGCCTAGAATGGATTGAGTAAGTTGAATGTTAATGGTATTCCTCCATGCTGAACTACGCACAAGGGAGCATAAATTCAAGTTGAGAAAGGATGGCTGCAGGATAGATGTGCAGACATTTGCCTTCAACCAGCAGGTGTTTGATTGTTGGAACAATCTTCCATCTATTGTTGTGGAAGTGGATGGGTTGAATAAATTCAAGTCAGAATTAGAGAAATTTCTGGAGAGTATGGATGGGTGAATTGTTTTTTTTTTTTGTGTGATCTATATAAGCTTGCTTTTTTGCATCATTTGCCATTACTACTACTACTACTGTAAACACAAAACAGATTTGGTCAGGGAACATCAACTTTTTTTCTTTTTTTGGTGTTCACCAACACATTGCTTTTGCAATCAGTTCCAAATTATTGTAATTAGTAACTATGGTGACCACCCATTATCTTTTCAGCATTAGTAAAGGCATATGATGCAAGAAAGCAAACTTTCCACAGCAACAGCCGAAAAAAGACAAAAAAAAAAAACGATCCCATTCATTTGTTCCAAAAGTTTGTCCAGTTCTTCCTTGAATTTATTTAAGCTATCAAATTCCACGATGACAAATGGAAGTTTGTTCCAGCAATCAATTTACCCTCTGGCTACAGGCAAATTTCTGCACTTCTATTCTACAACTGTCTTTCCTCAATTTAAGTTTATGCCCCATTAGGTTTGTAATCTGAGCAAAGGGGGGGGGAGAATCCCATCAGCACTGAACCTGCTCAAACCACTCAAGGCCTTATACACCATAATCAGATCACCCCCGCAGGTGCCTAGTCTCCAGACGGTGCAATTTTCAGAACTTAAGCCTTTTTTTGGTAAGAGCACCCCTTTGTTCCCCACGCCAATCTTATTGCTCTTCTCTGTATTCGTTCAAGCAACTCCACATCCATCCTAAAATGAGGCCTCCAGACCTGTATACAGTATTCAAGGTGTGGCTTGGCCATTGCCTTATACAAAGGGATAATCACCTCCTTATCCCTGCTGGGAAAAATTCCTGTATGTCATTGACAAGACCCCATGACTTGCTTCGGCAGCCTGTCTGCACTGCTCCAAACACTGCATGTCTGCACTGCACAATTACCTCCAGGTCTTTTTCATTCTCCACTATGCTGAATGTAGTATCACACAATGAATGTAGTAAGTACCTTTGCATTTGTCAATGTTAAACTTCAGTTGCCACTTCTCAGCCCATCTGCCCAACTTTTCTAGATCCTATTGCAGTAGCATACTATCATTAACAACCATGCGAACCTCTGTATCATCTGCAAACTTTGACATTAAGCCTGATATACCTTCATCAATATCTTTGATAAATACGCAAAACAACAATAGGCGCAACACCAAACCCTGGGGAACTCCACTAATAACATTAGTCCACAATGAGCAGTGTGCATTGATTACCACTCTGTCTTCTCCCACTCAACCATCCTTTTATCCATTGTAGAAACTTGCCCTTAATGTCCTACTGCTCCAATTTGTACAGAGTTAATTGTATCAGTACCATGTGCAACAGTATCAAATCCAAGTATATGACATCAAAATTATTTTTTTGCATCCAGTTCCTTTGTGACCACATCATAATATCCCATCGAATCGGTCAGACAAAGCTTCCTCTTAACAAACCCACGCTCTGTCTGAATTATTACTGCAGTCTTGTATAGATGATTCTACAATGCTTCTTTATCCAGTGACTCTGTTATTTTCCCCAGAACAGAAATTAAACCAACATGTCTGTAATTACTTGTCACCCTTCATGTATTAGGGATACATCTGCACATCTTCAGTCCATGGGGACCTCCCCTGAGTCCAAGGATGCTCTCATATATATATATGGCTAAGGGTTTGCTCACTTCCTCTGTCACCTCCATTTAATAAAACTGGATAGATCCCATACACCCCAGGTGACTTTCTTAGGTTTAACTTCAACAATTTCTCCTCCACTTTGGTTTCAGTTATTACAAAAAGTTTAATAAGCTTCTGTTCTCCACCTCCCTACAGAATTCCTCATATGTGAATGTAAATGCAAAATACTCATTCAGTTTGTCAGCTGTCTGAGCTGGATCATCAACCGTCAAACCACCGATATCAAGAGGACCAATCTAATTTCATCCCCTTCCTTTTAGAGTTTACACGAGTAAAGAAGTCTTTGCTGTTTTTTTTTTTGCATCCTTTGCCAAAGATTTCTCATAATCTGGCTTCACCTGCCTAACTCCCTTTATTCCAGTAAAAGTAGCACCTTAATTACTGAAAGGTAAACTAAATGTCCACTGATCACCCATTATCAAGCTTGAGGGAAAACCTTTAACCAACTACCGCACTGTGAAGCACCTAGGAAACTGTACTTGATAACACATTCAAGTTCACATTCTATGGTCATTCTGTCCACACACCTTATCACCTTCATGATAAGGTAAATAAATTATGAGTTCATTATGGGAAGTATTCAGGGGATTTACCCTGGAAGCAACCAATGCATTCGTTTCAATAGAGAAATTTTGCAAAAGAAAAAGATATCCAAGTGGATGCCAAACCCAGAGCAACGTATCAACTCTGTGGTACTACACTGACAGTGGTAGAGAATGAAAGGGACCTGGGGGTGGTTGTGCAGGCAGATATGAAGTACTCTGAGCAGTGTAGATGGGCTGCAAGAGTAGCTCATGGTGTATTGTCAATGATATATAGGAATTTTTCTAGCAGGGATAAGGAGGTGATTATTCCCTTGTATAAGGCAATGGTCAGGCCACACCTAGAGTACTGTATACAGGTCTGGAGGCCTCATTTCAAGAAGGATGTAGAGCTGCTGGAACGAGTACAGAGAAGGGCAACAAGATTAGTGAATGGAACAAAGGGGTGCTCTTACGAAGAAAGGCTTAAGTTTTGCAAATTACAGTGTCTGGAGACTAGGCACCAGCGAGGTGATCTGATAGAGGTGTATAAAGCCTTGAATGGTTTGAGCATGCTCAATGGTGATGGGATTCTTCCTCTCGCTCAGAATAATCACCTGAGAGGGCATAAATTCAAATTGAGGAAAGACAGATGTAGGATAGACGTGCGGAAATTTGCCTTTAGCCAGCGGGTGGTTGGTTGGTGGAACAGACTTCCATCCCTTGTCGTGGAAGTTGATAGCCTAAATAAGTTTTAAGGCTCAGCTGGACAGGTATTTTGAACGAACAGAGGGGTGGTTTCTTTTTTTTCTTTTTTTCTTTTTTTTTTTGGCTGATGCTGCATAAGCTTGCTTTCTTGCATCAAATGCCTCTACTAATGCTAATAATAATTGAGGTTAAGGGATTAGCTGAGTAAAAGCAAAAATTAAAGGATAATTACAGACTATTGCAAGATGCTGATTTCCTATGAGTATTATAAGTGGATATGCAAGGGATAAGACAGGTGGATGCAGAGTATGAGAAATCGGGAAAGACAGCTAAAAATGATAGAGTTCTTTTCATACACAAAAAAGGAAGAGAGTGAATCAGGTTATTTGTTATTTGGTTTTTAGGAGCATTAGCAACTAAGGCCATATTGCTCCGGGATATGCAGTGGTCATTCCCTGAATGACCTTTCCGCATCCTCCATATTTGGTGGTGACGGTGAATCAGGTAAGTCCCTTACTTGGTCAAATTGGACAAGCCACAGAAATCCCAGAAGAAGCTGCTGATGAATTGAATATTTCTTTGCTGTAACCTTTACTGTTGAAAAAACCATCTGAACCACGAGATCAGTGACAAGGTGTTAGACTGCTGTAAATTAAGTGATATATTAATCTTGCAGAAGGGTATATGGGGGAACTACTGAAGCTGAGTGAAGGTAAAGCTCCAGGAGTGGATGGCATACATCCCATTAAGGATATTAATGAGATTATCATCAGCAAACTGGATAAGCACCAATGTCTCCCCAATCCATAAAGGAGGTTCAAAAGATGAGATGGACAACTATAGACCAGTGAGTTTGACTTTTGGGTAATATCATGGGGTCTCTGATTAAAGATACAGTACAGGAACAGCATCATTAATGGATCACAAATGGGTTCCTAGAGAAGATGTTTTGTCTGAACAATGCACTTAATTGGTATGATGAAATTAAAATACTGTTACATAAAAGACAACTTTAACATTAGTTTCCATGACTTCAGCAAAGCTTTTGATATAGTTCCCCATGAAAGAATGTTATATAAACTGTAGCAAATTGAGATTACCACTAAGATCCTTCACTGGTTCATCAATTGGCTAAATGGACTGACATAAATAAGACATATTTCAGGATGGACCAGTGATTCTCCTTGAGTGGAGTCCCTCAAGGAGGATCGCTATTACAGCCACTTCTGTTTCTTATCTTCCTTAAAGACACTGATAGTGCAGGGAAAGTTGTCAAAGTATGTTGATGTTCTAAAGGAAGAAAGGGTGGTTAATGTGAAATATGCTATTTTGCCTGAAAATTATTTAGATTGGTTGCACAAATGGCCTGAAAAGTGACAATTGAAGTTTAATGCTTCTACATGTAAGGTTTTGCATATAGAGGAGAGAAATCAGGAAGTCACTTAAAAACTTGAGTAAATGCAGTTAAGTGGTTCAAAGCAAAAAATACTTAGGGTTACAATTCAGCCACATGAAATTTTCACATAGTGTAAACAGGCATATTGGTGTCCTGTCTATGATTCATAAATCTGACACAGAAAAAAAAGATACAGAACTTCTAGAAAGGGTTCAGTTATAGCGCAAAAAGATTGGTTGGATGTAATCAACATCCATACAAACAGATTAAAAAGTGCAGATTTAAAAGCTTAGCAAATAGACATCTTGGGGGGCGGGGGCCAATGAGATATATAAGAGCTGAAGGGAATCTGTAAAATGAATGGAGGAGGTACATTTTCACTGACAAAAGACAGAAGAACAATGGAGCACAAATATAAAATTTTGGGGAGTAACAGAAGGTTTAATCTCATGGTTTTCTTTTAGGTAGCATGTTGTAGATCATTGGAATGACTACCTGCCACAGTGGTCTTGGTTGATAGTTTGGTTAAGTTCAAAGTGGAACCGGATAGGTACTTTTTTGTACGATGAGGGTTTTTTTTTTTTTTTTTTGTAGAGGCAGAAAAAGCCCACATCCTGGCTATTTAATACTAAGTAATGGATTTCAGGGGTGCTCTCAGGATTTTTTTAAATGACAGGATGCTAAAGCAGTGTTGGTTATCATTAAGCTTTAATTATCATGTATCAGTAAAAAAAAATCTGCATTATTTTGTCCACAAGGGGGAGATTTTAGTCCCTATCTGGTAGGGACTAAAATCTCCCGTTCCGATTCATTTTGATTAATTAATAAAATGATTTTCCAAATTCAAAAAGTGGAAAGCGAAAATGACATCCCGATAGTAGCGCGAATCGCACTTAAGAAAAGACGAAACATTTTGAGTACATTAATGTATCCAAAATGGAGAGTTTTAAGTTAAGAATATTTCCATCATCAGTAAATACATTCTCCTTGCCACATTCGGATAGCAAGCACTCGCTAAGGTACGTAGGATACAAATCATCACGCGACAAATTGGGAAGAGTGCCTTCTAAATTATCGACTTCATTTTATTCAGTTAGTACTATTTCCCTTCGGGAAAACAGTTGAATTCAAAGACATTTCGATGGTTTGTAGGGATAGAATCCTTGAAATTGGTACTGTCCTAAGAACTGGACCGGTGGTCACCTACTTAGATTTGACTATAACAAGATAAATCATAACGTTTGATTCATAATTCTTTCGTCATAATACACGACGAAAGAATGGCTACGACTTTTCAACAACCTTTAAGAGAAATAAAGTAGTCCAGCAAACGGAGAATAAGCACATCGAATAATAAAAATATACCAGCCTTCGCTTCCAACTGAAGTACTTCATTCCAAACGGACTTCCAGAACAACTGTTCGTGGGTCAAGGACGCCGCTAGGTAGCGTGTTCATCTGACCGCCATTGTAGCAGAAACAGCACGTGCCAAACCTTGCAGAACGCGTCCTCTATGCCTCTGTAATGCACGCAACTGCAGGTCAAAAACACAGCTACAGTGGTTGGCAAGTTGCCCAAGTTCACACCCACTCGCAGAGAGTATCTGCTGGTGGCGAAGGACAAGGCCGTGCTTAGAAATGTCACCGGCTGTGTACAGGAGAACGAAGCAAGTGGAGGTGGGAAAAAAAAGAGGAGTCCCGTGTTTGTGCATACAGAAACTGAACAGGTTTTCAAGGATGTTGGTGTAGTTGCAACTAATCTTAAGCTGTGCGCGTGTTTAAAATTTAGTCTGTTCTGTGACGGATATAATAGCACAAAGTGCGTTCAAAAAACTATAAATGTAAATTGAAAATAATAAAATGGGGTGTAAACATACAAACAAAAAAAAATGCTTTGTTGTTATATAGAATATGTCAAGCTTAAGACCGCCGAAAGAGAACAAATAATGGAATCTTAGCTATGCAAATAATTTATGAACAAATCAACCTATTAATGGTACTGTGGAAGTACTATACGCATTTAAAGTTATAATGAAATCTGGAATGTCTGCCATTAGTACGGCAACCAGTTATTTATCCTGTAGAATTGACATTATTTATCCTGTAGCTGTCTACCAATTCTTTATCATTCAGAACACACACACAGGCAAAACATCATATGATTCCCCACGATTTCAACATAAGGTTTAATATATCCCCAGGGACTCACATCTGGTGAGTATGAGCTTAGCACACCCAGGGTCTTGAGCTGGATATCATCATTCTTCTCTTTTTTGGTGATTCCCTTCTACTTTTGACTCTCTCTCTCTCTCTCTCCCAGGGTAACTCGGGAATTTTTTTTTTGGCTGGTGCTGCATAGGCCTCAAGCTTCCTTGCACCCTATAGCTAATAATAATAATAATAATAATATTTAAATACTTTCAAGGCCGTGCAAAACAGGGATGCACTGGATGAAATGCACCAACCCCCCCCCCCCATACAGAAGAGGACCATCGCTCGTCTATCAGGGGACCCCTGATACCATTGCAAGGTCCTTGAAAGCTTTTATTGGATGCATTAGTAGATAAATGAGCGGCGTTTGAAAATATCGTGGCCTAGGTATGAAAGGGTAGGTAAGCAGTATTAAAAATTTCTGCGCTTAATGTATAACATTTCAAACAGTAATCCACCAAAATCAGTCACCCGATATTTAGGGGGGGGGGAAAGGACAACGCCAAAAGTAATTCAAGAGGATATGGTTACAACATTGGGGGATGACGGCTTTTCCTATTCCACAATTAAGAAGTCAGCGGCAGATTTTAAACGAGAGAAGGAGGAGGAGCCTGAAAGATGACCCATGCTGTGGAAAACCTGCAACACTGGTCCACCACTCCAGAGGTTGATGGACCAGTGTTGCATGATTTGATGAGTGCTCGACGAATTACAGTTCGGTACATCCAGCGTCTTGGGCATCTCATCTCAAAGTGTATACCACATAATAAAGGAGGATTTCACTATGAAAAAAAGATGTCAGCACGATAGTTCCAAACTTGTTGATAGCAAACCAAAAACGCACGAGAGTTGTCATGTCAAGTGAACATTTGCATGGTTTTCAAGCAGATCCAGCAAATTCCTTGCAAGGTTTGTAACCATGGATGAGGCGTGGGTACATCACTTTCAGCCAGAGACATAGCTCCTCTTCCCTTCCAAAGGAAGTGAAGTCGATTCCATCTGCTGGCAAAGTGATGGCATCAGTTTTTTTTTTTTTTTTTTTTTTGGAATACAGGTGGAATGTTGCTAGCGGATTACTATCAGAAAGGCCACAGTCACAGGGGCATATAACGCAAAATTTGTGACTCGTTTGCGTGAAAATACCAAAGACAAACACCGAAGAAAGCTCAGAAAAAAGCCTTGTTTGACGAGAACAAAGCAGCTGCTCACAAGTCTGTCACTACACGGCTGAACTGCGTGAGCGCAGATGTTTGAAATCTTGGACCATCCCCCAATTCACCTGAAATAGCACCATCGGTCTTTCGCCTATTTCCTAATTTTAAAAAATATCTGGCTGGCATCCATTTTTCTGCCGACAATGACATTATTGCTACAGAGTGTAGAGTGTGTTTAGTATCAAACGGAACCAGGGGGTTTCCACCCATCTCTGCGTAGTATACATTGTGGGTGTGAAACAGAACACTGTCAATGCCAGAGGTTTAAAGGTATATGGATTTTGGATACGTGTAGTATCGTGTGTACCGTTGTTCCTCTGGTCATTTAGCCGCTAGGTCCCAATGTTGCCCACACTCTTCCCCGTGGAGCCAGACAAGGTACACCAGTATTATAGTTATTTACTCTGACAGGTCCTGCCATCTAATTTCCTGAGATTTCAGTGGCTAGGACCTAATAAAGAAAAAAAAAAAAAAAAAAACACTGTAGATATGGGTTAGCCGAAAGGAGTACTGTTTATGTGATTTGATGTTGTTATTAAGTTTTTGCATGTAGGGCTCATGCAATTTAGAGATGATTCGGATGCTAGTTATAAGTTAGAGAAGGGGAGGGAGACCGAAGGTTGCGGGGAAGACAGAGATAAGGGGTCCATAGAGAAGATAACCCCCAGAACAGTGGAGCAGGCCCATGCCCCACCAAAGGGAAAGGAGCGGCAAGGGGGAGAAGACCAGGGGTAACCTTCCCCCACCTGGAGGATGGAGGCAAAGAACCATGCAAGGAAAGCTTAATGGCAGCAACTGTGCTGGTGGAGTGTCATACCTGGGACGAACGTCCCATCCTGTCTTCTTTTTCAGAGTCTGGAGGATCTGATATGTCAGTACTTGTGGTCACACTTGGGACTGAACATCATGTGTCCCGTCCGATGTATACTGGTCACTATGAGTTCGGAGCTTTGAGGTCTGGTCGTTAGGTGTGTGTGTGGTTATCACTAGACTGTGTCACCAGTAAGGGGTCTCTCCTGGGATTTTTTCCCGTTTGGTAAGTCAAAATTAGAGATGTACATTCACTGCAGTCTGACTTGGGAGCAGTTTCAGGGCTCCCGTCCATTTAGTCACTGTGTCAGCAGAGCTGCATAATATCACAGTTAGTGAAGAGTCTAAATCAGGAAGGTCCAAAACAGCATTAAGTCATTCATGGGACAGAGGTCCTGTCCAAATATTGATGGTAGTCAGGTTGACCGTCCTGCTTGAATTTGGGCAAGACAAGTTAGTCAGGTGTACGTTATTATTGTTACAATGGATGCCGAAGAGAAAAATTTCTTCGCAGCTGGAATCAGAGTATTGCAGCATTGGTAGCAAAACAGTATTGACTACAAGGGGGCTTGCTAAAAAGTAACATGCTAACAGGCTCCTCAAATAAACCGTTCATACTCAAACCACGAACTTTTCAAAAGTGCCTCATATTCATGTAAAAAAAAAAAAAAATTTATTAATTCAAAAACGAAGTAATAAAACATGCTGATTCACACAAAAATTAAATTGCACTTTGCAATTTAATTAAATTTTTAACTAAACTGACAATATAATAATCATAAAAGAACAAAAAAAAAAAGCTAGAAAATTAGTATAGAAAAAATTAGTATAGAAAAAAATTGGTGCCTGCAAAGCATTACTCACCACATGTTGCGGAAAAAGAACGTTAATGCTAAACCTAGCAAAATCGGCCAATTACTACAGATAAAATTGTTGATTTCTACTCTATAAACACTTTAGTTCCTACCCGCTTTTCATTCCATAAAATACAACGTTTTGTGAACTAATTTGGAAAAAGGAAATCAAATAGATTACGCATTCCTTGATATTTTTTATGTATTTGAATCTACTCACATTGACCATTTTTTCAACCTTTCATCTTATGGTCTACAACCAACTTTACTAGATCTGCTCGGTTCACTTCTTGGTACTGTCTGTAATAACTGAAAGTACTTCGACTTCGTTTAGTTTCACAGTCTGGCGGGTCTGATATGTCAGTTCTTGTGGTCACACGTGGGACTGAACATCATGTGTCCCGTCCGATGTATACTGGTCACTATGAGTTCAGAGCTTTCAGGTCTGGTCGTTAGGTGTGTGGTTATGAAGTGGGGCAAAATTTGATATCACGGTTTTCCATACGATAACAATGAAATGAGGAGAGAGCGAGAAACGGATATAAGGGACGTTTACAGAGGTTATATAAGAATCACCAAAAAGGTCACATTACAGAAGTCGATAAAAGATGCTCGAAAATATAATCACATTACATCAGTACGGTGTATGATCCCCTCCAACGACTAAACAGGCCTGACAGCAGTGAATTAGGCCGAATCTAGAAGATTCTGTGACAACAAATCCCATTCTTCTACCAGCTCAGACCTTGGCTTACCAATTGACTGAGAAGTTGGCTGTCGGCATGCAATACAATGCCGAAGGACATCCCACACATGTTCAATCAGATTTAAGAATGAGGATAGTGCTGGCAACAGTAGTCGCTGGATATTTTCAGTTTCAAGATATTCCTCCACCACTTGAGCTCATTGTGCAGTAGCGTTATCGTGCATGAATGTAGAACCGTTCTACATAATATGTAGAACGCATCTACATTCTACATATTATCTAGAACGACGTTCTACATACAAAAAATTTGTACTAGTTTGATATTAGGATCTGTCAAGGGTCTTGAATCGTCACGTTTGTATTAAATTTGGAGGAATCAAGTCACGAGCACTTAATAAATTAACTCTGAATTATGCAAGATATAAGAGTGTTTCATTACATAATTAATTTATATATTTACTTAAGAGGAGTAACTAGGTATGGCCAGTGTGCCTCGACAACAAGCGCTGAATGAAATGAAGTTAAAGACTTAGAATAACTGAATTTATAATTTATTTTAAATATATGAGTTATCTAAATAAATTATTATAATTATTTTTTTAATAAAAGTACCATCTCACAGACAATAATTTAACATATTTTTTATAATTTAAATATTATAATTAATTCAAAAATATTATTAGATTATAATTTAACTAGATGTACTCGGCGTAACATACGCCATCTTTCTGATTATGTCGTAAATTCTATGTCCTTCAGTCTTCACCATTCTTGTTTAGCAGCGATATAATTCTACAGCAGTCACCTGTGGGATATATGCATATGTGTCTATTTGCAGGTGGTCCCTCGTCTTCTCCAACAAATATTGCAGCAACCTCCGTTTTGGATGTGGGTGCATTATGTCATCTCGTCCAATTGTTGCATTACTGCGGCCATACACCCTTGGTTTCATTGTTTTTCAAGCCGTTTTCTTGTTGCTTCAACAGAATCGAAAATATAAAGTTGTCCATATCCAAGCTTATTTACCTCGTTTGGATAAAGTGGTGAGACCAAATGATAAATCTGGCCGTGTATTCTAAAAATTATGGAACATTTCCAGGCAGTGATTTAATTTCTGCGCTCACTGAAGAGATCGTCATTGTTGAGTTGTACTCTCGTATATATTCTCTGTAGTTATTTGCTTCACGTGTATCCCCTGTAGTAGTTCTCGTCATAGAGAAGGGGTCGCACACACGGTCGAGACACCTACTCTATTACGAGAGCTGCTTACAGGGGATACACGGCACTGATCACAGTGTGCTGAAGTGGGATTTACTCAAAGATGTAACTACCATCAGGAGTAAAGGGAAAGGATTTTGCTTTCATAAAGGTCAGGTCACTACGGTGGTCTGAGACAGTATTTAAATTGTATACAGTGGGAACATCTGATGATGTTACTAACAGCAAATTCAAAATGGGAAGCATTCAAATAAATAACCTTGGAAGCTACTAGGCTTTTCATACCAACTAAGAAATATTGTTCAAGATTTAGGCCCAAGTGGATGTCAGATGAACTAATTAGACATGTGGCAGAGAAGAAAAATGCATGGGATACATATAAATTAACAGATGACACAGATGCCTATGATGGGTATAACCTGCTCTGTAACTAAATCACAAAGGAGGTTCGGCAGGCAAAGGCAGATTACGAGAAATCGTTGGCAAAGGATGCAAAGAAAAACAGCAAAGAGTTCTTTACTTATGTAAACTCTAGAAGGAAGGGGATGAATCAGATTGGTCCGCTTGATATCGATGGTTCAGCTGTTGATGATCCTGCTCAGGTAGCTAACAAAAACTAAATGAATATTTTGTATCTACATTCACACATGAGGAGTTTTCAGGGAGGGGAACGACAGAGGTATATTAAACTCTGGGAGTAAGCTAGATAATCTTGTAATAACTGAGAGTAAAGTGGAGGAGAAATCGTCGAAGATAAACATAAGAAAGACACCTGGGGTGGATAGAATCTGTCCAGTTATATTAAAGGTGGCAGCAAAGGAAGTAAGCAAACTCTTAGCCATAATTCGAGAGTTCCTTGGACGCAGGGGATGTACCCATGGACTGGAAATGAGCAAATGTGACCCAAATCTACAAAGGAGGATCAACGGGGAAGACAGGTAATTACAGACTTGTTAGTTTAACTTCTGTTCCAGGGAAATTAATGGAGGCACTGGTTAAAGAAGCATTGCAGGCCCATCTAGACAAGACTTTAGTTATAGCTCGGAAACAGCATGGGTTTGGTAAAGGGAAGACTTGTCTGACCAATTTCATTGGATACTATGATGTAGTCACAAAGAAACTGGATGCAAAAAATAATTTTGATATCACATATTTGGATCTTAGAAAGGCTTTTGATATTGTTTCACATGGAAGACTGCTGCGCAAATTGGAGAAGTGTGGCATTGGAGGCAAATTGCTGCTATGGATAAAGGGATGGTTAAGTGGGAGAAGACAGAGAGTGGTAATCAATGGTTATTTTATTTTATTTTTTTTTTTTTAGGAGCATTAACAACTAAGGTCATATTGCTCCGTGGATATGCAATGGTCATTTCCTGACCTTTCCGCGTCCTCCGTATTTGGTGGTCACGGGTTTGAATCCCGGTCTAATCAAGAAGCGTGTGCTACGCAGTGCTGCTCCTGCCCACCTGGCTACGGATGTGCCGGTAATCAATGGACACTGCTTTTCGTGGACTAATGTTATTACTGGGGTCCCCCAGGGTTCAGCGTTGGGTCCGTTGTTTTCTGTATTCATTAATGGTATTGATGATGGTATATCAGTCTTAATGTCCAAATTTGCAGACGATAAGAAGGTTGGCATGATTGTTAATGACACTAATGACAGTACGCTGCAGCAACAGGATCTAGAAAAATTGAGCAGATGGGCTGAGAGGTGGCAACTGAAGTTTAACATGACAAAGGTAAAATACTGCATATGGGAAGCAGTAACCCCAGAGTAACATATCGACTGTGTAGTACTACACTCAGGATGGTTGAGAATGAAAAGGATCTGGGGGTAATTGTGCAGGCAGATATGAAGTTTTCTGAGCAGTGCAGACGGTCTGCAAGAGTAGCTCATTGTGTCTTGTCAATGATATACAGGAATTTTTCTAGCAGGGATAAGGAGGCGATTATCCCCTTGTATAAGACAATGGTTAGGCAAACACCTTGAGTACTGTATACAGCTCTGGAGGCCTCATTTTAATAAGGATCTAGAGCTGCTGGAAAGAATACAGAGAAGGGCAACAAGATTAGTGAATGGAACAAAGGGTTGCTCTTATGATGAAAGGCGTAAGCTTTGCAAATTAAAGTGTCTGGAGACTATACACCTGCAATGTGATCTGATTGAGGTGTATAAAGTCTTGAATTTTTTGAGCATGCTCAATGATGATGGAATTCTTCCTCTTGCTCAGAATAATTACCTGAGAGGGCATAAATTCAAATTGAAGAAAGGCAATTGTTGGATAGATGTGCGGAAGTTTGCCTTTAGCCAGCAGGCAGTTGGTTGGTGGAACAGACTTCCATCCTTTGTTGTGGAATTTGATAGCTTAAACAGATTCAAGGCAGAACTAGATAAACATTTGGAGCGAGTGGATGGGTGAAATGAGAAGGAGGTGTGTGTGTGTGCTTTTTTTTTTTTTTTTTTTTTTGGATGATGCTATATGAGTTTACTTTCTTGCGTCATGTGCCCTTGCTAATGCTAATTTGCTCGATGATTATTCGCATCCGGTACTTCTATTTGATTAGTCCTACGGCGTTCGCCCGTCTTCTCATTTCCAATTTTGCTTCTCTTTCTTCAATGTTTTCTGGCCGTTTTCGTAGTTATAGAGTGTCTCTTAGTCTATTAGATCTCTCTTCTAATGTTTCATTAGCATTTCTTCTACATTTTCTCAAAGTTCTTACACACTGGTTCAGCGATTTTTACACTTCTTAAAACTTAGAACGGTTTATTAAAAATTGAAGACAGATAAAATAAACATAGATAGCTTAAAATAAAATACGCATAGATAGCTTTCAGGCATAGGTTGCCTTTCTTCAGTCGAAAAACCTTAGTACAAAAATTAATGCCGACCGGGCTAGCCAGGTGGGTAAAATGCCTGCCTGGCAACCCAAAGGTCGCGAATTCGAATCCCGCCTCGGGCTTGGATCAGAGTAAAATGCAAGAACTTTGGGAGGTGCATTATGGCCACAGAAGCCGATACGCCAACAACTAACAATAAAAAAAAAAAATAATAATAATAATAAAGGATGTTCGGTATGGTGGTCATGCGAGGTGAACCGCGTGAACGGGTGCGGGCAAACAATTATCAGTTGGAAAATTTGGGCAGCATACCTAAGCGTTTTATATATATATATAAGTTATTTTTATGAAAACAAAGGTGCAGGGCCGTGCAAACGTATTTGAGAGCCCGGATGCAGAAGGGTTTAAGAAGCTTCGTTTCTTTATGTTCAGACTTTGATGGCACCATCGATTGCCCCCCCCCCCAGATCGAGGCCCATGGTGCGGCGCATCCAATGCACCCTCTCCCCTTTTGCACGGCCCTGCAAAAGTGCATTTCTAATATTATTATTATTAGCTACACGGTGCAAGGAAGCCTGAGGCTTATGTTGCACAAGCCAAAAAAAATAAAAAATTCCCCGAGTTACCCTGAGATAGAGAGAGAGAGTTAAAAGTAGAAGGGAATCACCAAGAAAGAGAAGAATGATGATATCCTGGGTGTGCCAAGCCCATACTCACCAGATGTCATTCTTTTATAATTTACATCCCCTGTGTGTGCGTGTGTGTGTGTGTGCGTGTTCCTAGAGAGAGAGAGAATAAAGATACCATCAGCATTTAGTTTACTCAAATCATTTAAAGTGGACTGAAATATTATTTATTTCAATTCGGTTCATATCCACATCTTTAGTTTCCTTACTTTCTACCTCTCGATTACTCTTCAATTTCCCTCGCAAAAATTTCTTTATACATATTCCTCATTACTTCCTTATTCCATTTGCTAACTTCGCCCTATCAATTCTCTTAAATAAATTACCATTTAAAATAAGTAATTTTCATTAGTAGTAAGGGTCCACAATACTGAGTTACAATATACTGTATTTAGTACATGCTCGTCACGGTCGAGGCCTGAAGAATTTACAAATTCATCGTGACCTTACACATATTGAATTAATAATGGCAGCTGGATTTTCAGCACCACACTCACGATGGGCCATGAGTTTTTTTATTTTTTATTTTATTTTATTTTTTTTGTAGTTACGGCTCGAAACTGCAAACTCCTTACTTGTGGTTGCACAAGCTAACCACTGGCTCATCGCGGGCCAGTGGTTAGCGGGTCACAAAAGCTATTCGTTACTGCATTTAGAGAACATAGCCCATTCCAGAAAAACAGTTTTTTTTTTTTTTGTAACTGTTCACTTACACCCATAATCACTACTTTGTGTTTACATCCATAATCACCATATGTGTTTGCACGCCTATTCAGAACCTCATAATTATCATGTCCTGAATAGACATGCAATGTATTTGGTTTTTGTTTGTCATTGATTGTTGGTTTGAAACTTGAAGTATTAGAAATATTAATGTTGAAATATTAGTATTATTTATTATTAATTATTAGCATGCATAATATAATATAATATAATATAATATAATATTAGAACAAGAAATAAGAATTGTAGTATTATTTGTCACGAGGCGATCTTAATCGAACTTGTGAATTGCAATCATCAGTTTGTAATCTTACATTATAGTGCAATATAATCAAGAAAGCCACACACCTTCAATAAATAATAAATAAATACTCAAAAAAGAAAATATAACGATGATCACATCACTTTTGTTTTTTTATTTATTGGTAGTAATGAGCAACCTCAACTGCAGTGCGTTATCTGCGGATAAAGAACTCGCACAAAGCAGCATATTTTTTTTCTTTGTCTCATCATCATTAGGAAAGAAAAAAAAAATATTTCCACTATAAGTAATCAACTGACTTTAGCTGAAATAAAAAACTTTGAATATGTTAGCTGATTTTCTTAAATTTAAAAATTTAAGACTAAATCTCTAATAGGTTCTTAGTTGAGTATGAAGCAAGAATATCCGTTCCTTTTGGGAGGGGGGGGGAAATTGTTCCATTTTCAACGACAATTATGTGAGAACGCATCTTGCGCCTCTATAAAGTTAAAATACTCCAACAAGCTTTATGTAGAACCAACTTAAAGATTACAGCTCTATTCTATTGAGCCTAGCTTTAAAGCTGGGCTCAATCTAGAAGATACTTCAGGCTTCTTATTCTTTTCTCCGGCAATTGTTTTGGTTATTGATGGAACATTAGGAGGTATCGATATAGGAGTGGCAGCTGATTGATCTTTATGTGCAGGTTTTTATGAGCTTAAGAGGTAAAGTGCGATGGGAGTGAATCACTCTTTTGGAGGGATGGTCATTTCAGTCTGAGTTCTGATGGAACACCTCCCTGCTACCTTCTGGGCGTAGGTCGTTTTATTTATATTTATAGGTTTCACCGCTTTTCTTGCCTCCTGATATATGTTTAGCTCTGCCTGAAGTCGTTGGATTTCTTTTTCTTCTTTCCACCTCGGGCATGATCGTGAGTAGGCTGGGTGTTCTCCTTGCCAGTTGATGCAGGTGAGTTTTGTAGCTGAACATGATGCTGTTTCGCGGTCCTTTGCAGCACATCGAGTGCATGCAAGACCCCGCCAGAGGCCAACTGAAAGTGTCCATATTTCTGGCACCTGAAACACCATAAGGGGTTTGGGCCATATAGATGCATGGGACAATTGATATAGCCTGCTTTGATTTCATTAGAAGACGTCAGTGAATTGAACATCAGAACGATGTTTCTGGTGGAGACAAGTTTCCCATCCCTACGCGCAGATATTCTTTTAACAGCAATCACTTCCTGTGGTTTTAATTCAGAGCAGATTTCCTCCTCAGTAACCTCGAGAAGGTCCCATTCTGAAATGACACCTCTAGATGAATTTAGCGTTCTATGTGCTGTCACAGTGATGGGCATTCCTCCGATTGATGTTGCTCAGAGTGCCTGTCATTTTTGGTTTCAATTAAGAGGTCTCCAGAACGAAGCCTCTTAACTGATTTAGGGGAACCTGCTAATCTCTCTAAACCTTTCCGTATAAAAAAGGGTAACATTTTCCTAATTGGGTTCTCTGTGTTGGAATGAATAATTAGAAATCTTGGGACATGCACTGACAGTATTTCCGTTTGAAGTCTCTTAGCTGCATTGGCATTTTCTGTTTAATCGTTTGTTTTTTCAGATAGGGACCGTGTTGGGGGGCCCCCTGAAGAAGTGAGTTTATCAGGATTCACAGTGATTTTAGTTCAGTGTCAGGGCTCACCATCCACCACGGAGTCCAAAGGGACGCCCACTACCAGCTAATCAAACAATAAGTGTGCTTGGGAGTGGAATGACAGAGGCTACCCAGACACCATACCTGCACCGCCACCAGCCTGAATCCTGTCCTTCGGATAATGAGGGTAGGGGCATGGATTTGGCACGGTAGACCCTTGCAGGCGAACCCACTAGCGGATTGGTCTTAGCCGGACCATCCAGGAGCACCCATCTTGTCGAAGCAGGAGGCCAAAATGGTGTGTTGAAGCTGGGTCCCTCAACCACCAGTCGCAGTGCATAGCAAACACGCCAAATTCCTATGATGTTAGTTTGGAACATAGGCTGTGGGTGTTGGATCCCAGTGATGCTAATCTAAAGGACCAGCAGCGTCATTGGGAGCTTCCCAATGACGCTGCTGGTCCTTTAGATTGTCCACCTCACCATGTACAGGTGCCCCTATCCAGAGGCCCTCGTACTGTTACAGAAGCTTTATTCTTAATAAATTTAAAATGTTTAAAATATATTAACTGTTAAAAGGGTTCACCAAAAAACACTATATAACAAAAAAAAAAAAAAGAAGCAACGACTTTTATACACGAATCAAAAGCATTTCGTTTCTGCGCATTTGCCATATTGCTCATTCATACACTGGCATGCAAAACGTAAGAACCAACACTATTTCTAACGGTTACAACCAAAAAATCTTTACTTAATGTACTCTTTACTCATGACAGCAGTTCAGTCTTAGCAGCGATTCTGGACGTCAGCTAATCTTGCGAGAGGTTGGCATACGGTATCACCCCCGCAAACATCACTGAAAGGGATCGATATGGCGGTCGAGGTGTTCTCGTCTGGGGAGGCGTTATCTTGGATGGACGTACACCACTCCAGAAACTAGAAGGCGGTACTGTAAACGGTGGATGCTACTGTACTGAGGTAATCCTTCCCCAAGTGCGTCTGTTCCGCGGTGCAATTGGCCCCGAGTACGTGTTTATGGATGATAAAGCCACACCCCATCCACACCCCATCGCACTGCTGCTGTGATATGCTTTTGGAAAGTGAGGACATTGTTCGTATGGATTGACCTGCCCGTTCTAACGATCTAAATCCCATCGAACACATACGTGTTTATGGATGATAAAGCCACACCCCATCGCACTGCTGCTGTGATATGCTTTTGGAAAGTGAGGACATTGTTCGTATGGATTGACCTGCCCGTTCTAACGATCTAAATCCCATCGAACACATATGGGAGGCTCTGTGGAGACGCCTAGTGGCACATCCACAGCCACCAGAAAATGTTCACCAGCTGAAGATGGCGCTGACAGAGGAATGGACGATGTTACCGGAAGAACTTATCAACAACATTGTTCTAATATGGACAGGCGGTGCAAAGCCTGCATCGACATTAGGGGGTGGCCATATCTCCTACCGAGGACCACCTTTTCACTTTGTTCCATCTTTGGCAGTGATGCATGTGTATCATGGCAGCTAGTACTATGTTGCCATTTTTGAATAAAGTCCCTCTGTACCGTTTTGTTTCCTTCATCATTCCTGTACCTCACGAGGTTCTTTTGGTATGCTTTTCCCATATCCAGGCCACTCCAATGAGAAGCTACAGGTGAAAACTTGACTGGTCCTTAAATTTTGCACAGCGGTGTATATCTAATCAGTGCATGCAACAATCCTTCCAAGAGGATTTAAAAAAAAAAAAAAAAAAAAAAAACTAAGTGAAAAGATAAGATAAGCAAATATAATATGCAAGATCTTCAGATTTTACTGAGATTTGCTTTTATTTGTGTGTGTGTTTTTTTTTTTTTTTACATTGGAGAAGACTGAGCCTTCCACTGAGAGAACTGGGCCTTTGTTTATGAGCTATAAATCCGTGAATCGTCAACAATAATGATGGATGAAACAAAGTTTGGGTAAGCAACAGTACTTTGATGATGAATCTGACATGCGAGTACTCGCCACCCTCTGATTATCAGTGACGATATGAGGACAAACGTGGCTAAATGTGTTGAATTCCCAAATATGTGTTAAATTTGACAGGCGTGTCCCATAAGAAATACCAATTTCACTAGCAATTTTGTGAATAGTATACGTCGATCGCTTGTGATCAGATCACGAGCGACAGTTTTGGAAGTTGAAGGGCAGCCAGTTGTCATCGTCGGATTTCAGGCGCGTCAGCAATTTAGATCTTATTGCAACATTATGCACTATGTTCGCACAAATGGTGTGTGTTCACGAGCCAATTTACATATTGTGCGCGCTAAATAACTAAAGGGGAGCTCCTGCTTCCTCCGTTTGAGACCAGCTAACTGCAGCCTCGATTGAAGAGAACATCAGAAATTCCTTCATTTTTCGTCTGGAATCGAACTCAGATCTCTCCAAACGAGCGATAAGCAGGCCATATCAGAGGGGGGGGGGGGGCAGTTGGCATGGGCCTACGATTTTGAGGGGAGCCTACTCCCCCTGGTAGGTTGAACAAAATTAAGATGTGTTACTTAATATTGTTTTTTTTTTTACTTCAGTTTTGCGGGAGAACGAAAAAATATGAAAGTGGCGCAGCAAAGAGAAAGTGTGCCGAATTGCAAGAAGCTGTCAAAAAATCCAAATCAATTACTGACTTCGTAATTAGACATCACCATCAATGTGAATCAGAGAATGACCATGCTGATCTTGATAACCAGGCTGTTGGACCAGCTACAGAAGGTAAAACTCCCAAAGAAACTGATGATAAACTGATAGAGCAAACAGTGGAACCACAATTGTCAACTGAAGCTGATGCTGATAATAATGAAAAAGCCTCTACATCACAAATCGACATTGGATTTATTGATAAGAGGAATAGAATTGACACTGAATCAATTCTAAAAATTCAGGATTTTGAAGTACCAACTGATGTTCCCAAGGATAAGGACAATGACTCATTTCCAACTCACCTTTTTACAGTAACATTGACAAATGGAGAGAAATATAAACGAGACTGGCTGTGTTCTAGTCAAGCGAAACAATCACTGTATTGTGCACCTTGTTTTTTTGTTTACCAAGGGGGATGTCTCTTCTAATATGAGTGTATTAACCAGTCATCCAGGATGGAGTATTGAGAAAGGGTGGAGAAAACTAAAGGATCGCATTCCAAGTCCTGAAAATTCTAACTTACACAAGGAAAACTATATTGCATGGAAAGAAGCAAGTAAGGCAGCAATGAGCGGTGCTTCAACTTCAATTGACAATTATATTGTCAAGGCCGAAAGTAATAAATGGAAGAAAATTCTTCATCGCATTCTTGATATCATCCTATTTTTGTCAGAGAGGGGGCTCGTTTTCCGTGGTTCTTCTGACAAATTGTTTATTATCAGTTATATAAAATATAACTGATAATAAACGATAAAGTAAAATAAAATTAAATAAAAGTAAAGAATTGCCAAAGAAAGAAACCACATCTCCCACAATTCCTTATAATTAGATTACTATCTTACAGTATATCATGTTAAATAAATCTGTTTTCCATACTAAATTTTTTTTTTTTTTCATTCTCAAGGATCATTGATATGTACAGGTACTTTTTTTTAGGACCTGTAGTACTTAGTATCTTGCATGGGTTGAAGGTTGAAAAGATGGAAGAAGATACTTGTTGACATTAGACGAACTTCTGTAGATTGTAATTTTCAAGAAATACTTATGAAGGAATTTTCAGTTTTCTGTTCCAGAAAACTGAAAATAAATGAGAAAGAAGAAAAATTGATTCTTTGAGTTTGAACTTGGACAGTAAAAGGATGTTGACTGGTTATGGCACGTGTTCGGACTGCTTTGAAAGAAAGAGCGGGAATTATAGAAGCCAATTCAAAAGAACAGTTTCCATGCAAGTATCTATAGAAAAGACATGCAACAGAAACAGAAAGACTATGGAGACAGAGAGTGGAGAGACTCTGTTAGAGATGAGACATTAATTAACCTAACCCTCTTTTGAATGGAATTTAGAAGCCTGAGAGAGGTTTTGGGGGCACCACCCCAGATGTGGGAACAATATTCCATGGTAGGGCGGATTTGCGATTTGTACAGAGTGAACAGATATTTGGAAGAAAAGTAACGCCGAGAGCGAAAGGGAAAACGAAGTTTATTAGATGCAGAGGAAGCAATATTTGTAATGTACTTTAGGCCAAGAGAGATTAGAAGTCAGGGCAGTGGCATATCCAGGTATCATCGTAAGGGGGACTTGGCAACCAGGTCCAGGTAACATCTTAAGGGGGGAGGGGCATGGCGACCAGGCTTTTGAGTTTTTTTTAGAACGACTCCTACATTCTGTTTCTTCAATTTAAATTTTTTTGGTTGGGGGGCATATACCCTCTCTGCCCACCCCTGAATACGCCCCTGAGTCAGGGTAATCCCTAAGATATTGCATAGAAATCAGAGCGTCATCGAAGATAAGCATAAGAATCATTTTTGCGAGATATAAGACAGAACTGAGTTTTAGAAGGATTAAAATTAAGTTATCTTTGCCCCACTGGAGAATTACCCGAAGATCAGCATTTAAGGATTTGGCAGTGGATACTCGAGAAGTTGACGCTGTTTGAGCAGAGCAAGATTTCTCAAACTGGCAGGTGGAATGCAATGTGCTATCGTCAGAAAAACTATGGATAGAATTTCTGATCAATGGAAGAAGGTCATTAATATACAAAAGAGAAAGAGTGGGAGAAAGAACTGAACCTTGGGGAACACGAGCATTAGTGGAGAAGTTAGAAGACAGGGGATCACATATGGTGAGTATGGGCTTGGTACACCCAGGGTCCTGAGCTGGATATCACCATTCTTCTCTTTCTTGGTGATTCCCTTTTATCTCTCTCTCTCAGGGTAACTCGAAATTTTTTTTTAGCTGGTGCAGCATAAGCTTCAGGCTTCCTTGCACTACATGGCTAGTGATAAGACAGAGAGCCGTCTACCATCACCCATAGTGAGCGGTCAGAGAGAAAACTGAATATCTAGTTACAAAGAACAGTGAGCAAAACATAGGGAGGAAGCTTATTTAGAAGACAATTATGCCACGCATGATCAAAAGCCTTTGAAATGACAAGAGCAATGCCTTGAGTTTCACCAAACTTTTCCATTGAATTTGTCCATAGGTGGGTAACATAAGCCAGAACATCTCCAGTGGGACGACACTGACGGAATTCATACTGGCTATGGTTGATCAGATAGTTTAAGAGTTGGCGGTTAATTGATTTCTCCATTACTTTGGAAAAAGTAGAGTAATCGCAATGGGACGATCATTGGATGGAAGGATTTTGTCACCCTTTTTAGGAACTGGCTGGATATGAGAAAATTTCCAAGCAAAAGGGAAAACACCTTTGGAATAAGAAAGTGAAAAAAGGCGACACAAAACAGGAGTTACTTCAGGGGCACAGGTTTTGAGAATAAGTGGAGAAATACCACTAGTACCTGGAGCATTCTTAGCATCAGATTTATCAAAATACTTCTGATATCCTTTTGACCGAAGATCACAGGAGGCACTGAATAGAGTGTACTGGGAATGGTTTGAGGTGATTTACCAAGATCATCAATACATGAGTTGGAAAAAAAATATGATGCTAGCAGGTCAGCTTTATCTTTGGCTGATGTGGCAACAGAACCATCTGGTTTTGTCAGAGGTTGGAACAGAGATGGACAAAAATTGCGGCCAATAGCTTTGGCAAGAGACCAGAATGCTCAGCTACCACTAGGACAAGAAGCAAGTTTCTACTCTTAGCCTGTTCGAAACCTGTTTGGACTGATTGATAACTACTTTAGATGATTAGATGATTAATTTTTATTATTACGCAATGTCGCTTATAAAAACGTAGTACTGGAAATATTTTATAATAAAAATTAAGAAATATTATACGATTTCAGAGAATATAGGCTTAGTGGTTCCCATTAAAAATATTATGTTGAAAGGGGTTTGCGAGTCAAAAAAGGTTGGTAACCGCTGGTTTAGATAAACGAATTTAACACAAAATATAAATTTCAGTGTCCGCTCGGCCAAATGGCAGGTATAAATTAAATGCAAATGGGTTCCCTGTCTTTATTTTAGTTATACCATGCCATCTTTTTCTCTTCTACACTGGTGTGAAAAATTTAAGGACCAACACTATTTCTAAAGGTTACAACCACAAAATCAAACGAAACAAAATAAAATAAATTTTCTGTTTATACTCCGGCACGACAACCAAGTCAGTAGAGTAGAGTTTACAATAAATCGTCAATACAAATATTTATCGTATTTAGTAGTCACGGGCTTGAACTCCGATTCACTCAAGGAAGAACGCGTGCTATGCACGCACGCACGCACTCTCTCTCTCTCTCTCTCTCTCTCTCTCTCTCTCTCTCTCTCTCTCTCTCTCTCTCTCCCCTAACCACTGGGCTACGTCAACAGCCTGTGTAGATTTGCATAACTGTGGCCGTTCAGTAGAAAGCTGGTACACATGCAAAAACTTCAATCGTGATGAGAGGGCTCACATAAAGAGATAAAAGCAGCTGTTCAGCAATTATGCGAAAATTACCGAATGGTGAGCACAATTGTTACAGACGTTCGATTGGTTTCATACAGTGTCACAGAGAACGATATGGCCAGTAGACAACATCTGGATGACTTTACCCGGGGTCGAACAATTGAGAAGATCGAGGAAGGTCGAAGTGCGAGGAATGTGGCTGCAGAGTTTGTATCGCCCATAGCATCGTCTCACGTGCGTGGTCGGCCTTCAGAACGACAGGTACAGCTGCTTGAAGGACCAGTGGTGGTCGTCCACGAAAAATAATGCCCAATGATGACCGCTAGATACTCCTACAGGCCAATAGGGACCGACGCCGGACAGCGGGATTCATTGCAAACCAGCTGCATAGGACGCGGGATATCGCGGTTTACTGTGGTCAGGCGACTCCACAAAGGTGGACTGTTTATCCGACGGCCAGTACGCTGTGTCCCTTTAAAACCTGCCCATCACAGACACCGTTTAGTGGTGCATCAAACACAAGGACTGGACAGCAGCGCAATGGAGTAAGGTACTCTTTACTGATAAGAGTAGATTCGGTCTCACCAGCGATTCTGGACGTCAGCTAATCTGGCGAGAGGTTGGCACACGGTATCACCCGCAAATATCGCTGAAACCGATCGATATGGCAGTCGCGGTGTTCTCGTCTGGGGAGGTGTTATCTTGAATGGACGTACACAACTCCAGATACTGGAAGGCGGTACTGTAACCGGCGCAAGCTACTGTACAGAGATAATTCTTCCCCGTGTTCGTCTGTTCAAGTTGCCATTGGCCCCGAGTTCGTGTTTATTATTATTATTATTATTATTATTATTATTATTATTATTATTATTAGCCATATGGTGCAAGGAAGCCTGAGGCTTATGCTGCACCAGCCAAAAAAAATTTCTGAGTTACCGTGTGTGTGTGTGTGTGTGTGTCAGAAGAGAGAGAGAGAGAGAGAGAGAGAGAGAGAGAGAGAGAGAGAGAGAGAGAGAGAGAGAGAGAGAGAGAGAGAGAAGTAGAAGGAAATCACCAAGAAAGAGAATAATGATGATATCCAGCTGAGGACCCTGGGTGTGCCAAGCCCATACTCACCAGATATGAGCCACACCCCATCGCACTGCAGCTGTTGATATGTTTTTGGAAAGTGAGGACATTGCTCGTATGGCTTGGCCTGACCGTTCCGCGATCTAAATCACATCGAACACATATGGAACGCTATGGGGAGACGCCTAGAGACACGTCCACACCCACCAGAAAATGGTCACCAGCTGAAGATGGCGCTGGCAGAGGAATGGACGATGTTACTGCAAGAAATTGTCAACAACATTGTTCTAAGTATGGATAGACGGCGCAAAGCCTGCATCGACAATAGGGTAGCCATATCTCCTACTGAGGACCACCTCTTCCCTTTGTTCCATCTTTGGCGGTGATACATCTGTTTCATGGCAACCAGTGCTATGGTGTCATTTTTGAATAAAGTCACTCCGTACTGTTTTGTTTCCGTTGTTGTGTCGGTGTTGTTTCTTTCATCATTTCTCTACCTCACGAGGTTCCTTTGGTACGATTTTCCCATATCCAGGCCTCTCCTATGAGAAGCTACAGGTGAAAACCTTACTGGTCCTTAAGTTTTGCACACCAGTGTATTAAACTGGTCAGCTCTGTATTCATTTATCTTAACATTCTCCGCGTGCTATAATAATTCTTAATGGCTTATATACAGTATATGCATTAGTGGCTTACGTGACCTTTAAATGGTGTTCCAAAGTCCATTGTGTTCACCCTCCCGCCTGCGCAGGTATTATTAAATCCCTTTATTAAAAATAGCAAGTGTGTGCTTTCACCCCTTATACACAGCCGACCGGCTAGAAGGGTGTACAAAATCCAAGAATTGCAATTATATACAATATGAGAAGGGTGTACAAGGTAGCAGTGGTATCACCACCGTCCTCCTCACACCGGTGTGGGGAGAACGGTGACGGTGGGAAAAGCCCGGGTTCGAATCCCGTCGATGACGCGAGGAACTTTACTGGGCTTTTTTCACTCCGTGGCTGAGTTAGTCAGTCTCAGACGTAAATAGCAAGGTTTCCCCCAGAAACTGGGGTTTTTTCCGTCCAGCAAACAGGAAAATCGACCAGACAACACACGCAATTTACAGACAAAATAAATATATTGATAGATGTAATTATTTACAGGGGACCCTAATATCATAATTTGTTTTTGTATTCACCCTCTCTTGTGTCAGTTAATAGAGAGCATGTAGCATCTTAAAGTCTTAAGGTGTCATAATCTCCTTTTCCTGAAATTAAAACCCATGCCTTAACAGTTAACAACTGCAAACTCTCTCCCTTTCATCCAACTTAGAACTGCGTGGTAACTAGTTCAGTCTAAGATGGACGATGAAGGCTTGAGTACCAATTACATGACCGATAAATATTCTCAGTCTTGTAATGTTATCTGGTTCTTGTGTGACGATCCAGTATAGAATATTCTTGTCCTTAGTACTTTCCTTAACATGCTGTAATGAGTTATTCATAACAATAAGATTTTCAGTTCATTTAAATATTTTTCCCCCCATGGTGAATTCATCTCCCAGTTGCTCCAATCAATAAGGGGCAAATTAAAATCACCAATAATAAGACAATTATGAGATGCTTGCTCTCATCATACCTTTCACAATCTCCTGGTGTATAGCAAATCCCGTTCTCGTGTCCCTATGTTTTCGACTACCTCACAGAACAGAATCAATGCTGGCATGCATAAGTCCTAATCTGAAAATGCTTTTGTTTCTCTCAGGCTGCTTATGATAGGAGGACTGACTCTCCTATCTATATTTCCTAATAACATTATGCATGCTATAGTATGCTCATTATCATATGGGTGACATCAAGTTTCTATTAGCTCTATTTCGCCAGCGTTAGTTGCCCTAACCAAAAGTTCAAACTCATTAATTTTATTGACAACACTCCTGACATTACTGTAGATAGACAGAGGTTGCCGAACTTTTATACTTTTCCCTCCTTTCCCTTAAAATATTTCTTAAATTTCAAAATTGATTTGACATAAAATTTAGTGATGAGTATACTTTTATAAATTCATATACAATATATTCAAAACATTTAATCTCAAAGACTGGAATAAAATACGTTTCATATCCGAATTAGCGGGATGGTTTGTCCATATTTCGTTAAAAAAGTGCTTCATAAAACCATGGCCCCATCAAAAAAATCCAAGTGTGGGCACTTTGGAAACTGCTACTGTAAACACAGTTTAGACTTTCAAATATCAGAAGGCTCTTTGGTTTTTGAGCCTCATAGAAGAACTCTTGAGATGTTTTCAAGCATTAGTTTGACCCACATCATCCAGATAACCGCGTATATGTATTCAGGAGCAGCTTCAAACTAGGGCTGCCAGTAACTGGCAGCCCTAGACAAACCATACAAATCACCACAAAGGTCGCGGGTTCGATTCCCGCCTCGGGCTTGGATCAAAGTACTGCAAAAACCTTGGGAGGTGCAATATGGCCACAGAAGCCGATGCGCCAACAACTACCAAATCAAAAAAAAAAAAAAAAACAAATCACCACAAACAAGCTCCCCCGGGGGGGGGGGTCGTCGCTGCAACTAGAAAGTCACAAGGACATGGCTACAAACTGGGAAAGTACCATAAACAATATTCTGGATGGGGTCTTTCGACTGCCGGTCGAACCGCAGACGTAGGAGCAGAAGAAAATGTGCCAGGAAAACATGACCTATAATAACCAGGAATTAGAGCCGCCTTTCACCAGGGCGGAACTAATCGCCGCAGCGTCAACTATCAGAAGAAATAAATGCCCAGGACCGGACCTGCTAGAATCTTAAATTGTCAAAAAAAAAAAAAAAAAAAAACAGTTGAACACCCTCTGACCTGATGCTAAATCTTTACAACAAATGCCTTCATACAGGTACCTTCACAACACCATGGAAGGTTGCCAACGTCAAACTCGTATTAAAAAATCCTTCCAAGGTGCCTATACTACCCCTTCCAAGGTGCCTATCCTACCAGACTCATACAGGCCTATAACATTGCTCTCGGTAGCCAGCAACCTCCTCGAGCGCCTATTACATGCTCATCTCCAACACCACTACAATACCGCAGGACTAACAACGCCCAACCAGTTCGGCTTTCGATGAGGTCACTCTGCCATAAATGCCCACTAGCATCTTCTGGGGAAGGTGGAGAACTGCAACACAAAATACTTCCTGCTGATCTCTGTGGACTTTGCTGGGGCACTGAACACCCTTTGGTGGCCGAGCGTCCTGGCGAGACTGAGAGCTGCAAACCTTCCCAGCAATCCCTACCAGACCATACAGAACTAGCTATCCAACAGATCTATAGAAGAGAACGTGCCCTATCGGACCTTCTCTAGAAGCATCCACCAGAGCTGCCCGCAGGGTTCGGTCCTGGGAGCATTCTTATGGAACGTCGTCTTGGACAGTTTAAGTCTCAGACATCGGAGTGGATGCCCAGGCGTTTTCCGATGACCTCATTTTTTCGGTCTCGGCGAACTCAAGGTAAAAACTGGAAGAATCCGCAAACCCGACCCTGGATCTACTATAAAAACTGGACAAAACAGAATCACCTGAGATTATCACCGGAAAAAACCAACTCAACTCTGCTGAAAGGGAACTTGGACCTACGAAGACCCCCTAAAATTAAGATAAACCAGACGACGACGATTACATTCTCCAAACAACTCAAGTATCTTGGGTTTATCCTAGACCACCTACTATACATCCGAACCAAGATCAGAAGATTACTCTCGTTACTCTCGTTGCTAGGGTGACTAGAAGGGATTGGGGCCTTGGCAGGCATATGCTACATATCTTCTAGAAAGCTGTATTCATACTCATCATCACATATGTCTCTGGCGTACGATATCAAAAAAGCTACCATTGCAGTGAACCGAAGTATTATCGACTCAACCCAATGATCGATCCTACTAATTATTTTTCGTGCCTGCCGCACAGTGAGTACCCACGACTTGCAAGTTCTGTCCTGGGTTCTCCCCCTTAACCTAGAGATTATGGGGAAAGGATTACTCTACCACCTGGCAAAGGGCACCTCAAGAACCAGTCTGGGACATACAACTGACCCAGCAAATAACTGCACCGCCGAAAAGAAGAGGCTCTACGCTCACCTGCTGCAGGTGTGGCAGGACAGATGGGTGAACTATAATACAGGGGAGATAACCAGAAAACCAGTCGAACATGGCGTCGGCCGTGTTTACCCTAGCTGGTGTACCAAACCTGGCTTTCACCTGGCCTCTACGTGGCATACCTGCTCACTGGACACGGCGCCACAAATACCAAACTCTCCCTTCGGGGAATTGAAGAGTACCCTACCTGTGTCTGCAGCGATCTGGAGAGCTGGCAGCACTTAACGTATGATTGCCAGCTTTATGACGACTTCCAAAACATCCTAATAACAAAGATCCTATATTGTCCCAGAGGACAGTCTGCTCGGGTAGCACAGTGGTACCCGGTGTGGGAAGGACGTCACCGTCCTCCCCACACCGGGTGGAAAAGGCCTGGGTTCGAATCCCGTCGATGACGCGAGGAACTTTAATGGGCTTTTTTCACTCCGTGGCTGAGTTAGTCGGTCTCAGGCGTAGATAGCAAGGTTTTTCTCCCCAGTAACTGGGGTTTTTTCGTCCAGCAAAACAGGCAAATCGACGATAGAACATATGCAATTTACAGACACAAATACAGGCAACCCTAAAATAATAATAATAATGTCCCAGAGGAGAGGAACACCATATACTGCATACAAAAGAGGAGTACCAGGCTTTCTCCTTTTATGCCCAACAGACAAGCCAAACAAGTGACAAGAACTGGGTAGTGGATAATAACCTCCAAAACCAGACGGCACGAAATCAGAAAACATCAGTACTGACAACCAACAGGTGCTCTGTGCCATTGTATGCAAAACAACAACCTGGGAGGATGATGGCAAAACTGCACACTAGCACGAAGCGCAACCAAAACAGACAACCCTGATTGGGAAAGAAATCAAGAAGGAAATAATGCCTTCTCCTCACTTCACAAACTTTAGCAGACACCCTGTTATCCCCAGATGTAATCCAACCCTGATGGATCCTGATCTCTGCTTTTGATATGGAACCCGGAATTGACACCTCTACTACCTGGACAGGACTTGACCAATAGTGACAAACCAGCAGACTTGACATCTATCAACGCTGGACTCTACTGACTTGACTGAACTTGACAGGATCTGGTCCCATGAGTGATGTCCCAAATGGGAACACCAATATGACTGAAGGCAAACCGCAGCTTGCTGCTGGCCACCTTGGCTCTTAAACCACGCTCCCTTGCATGGTCCCAACTTCTCCCCTCTCCCCCGGCGGGGGGACGGCATTTTCTGTCCCCACTCCTCATCCCACTACCTCTTTCTTTGCCTGGTAGGACATGGGCCTGCCTTCTCTATCGTCCCCATAATTCTGTCTTTTCCCCCAGCCTTCAGTCTCCCCCCTCTACCTATCATGCTAGCGTATACCCCACATAAGTTGCAAATATTTAATAACCACTAAATTTAATTGCGTTCATTATAACCTCACTTGGCCTTTCTACTTAAAATTGCCTTAACCCCACCGAGTACGGAGCGAGATTTTTTTTTTTTTTTTTTTTTTTAGGTCCTAGCCACTGAAATCTCAGGAAATTAGGTGGCAGGGCCTGCCAGAGTAAAACTTTAAAACTACTGGGTACCTGGTCTGCCTTCACGGGGAAAAGTGTGGGACCCAGCAGGGGTCCAGTGGCTAAATGGCCAGATGAACAACGATATTTGGAGATGTGTATATGTAAAGGCCGCCGTAGCCTAGTGGTCAGGCGCGCGGGTGCATAAGTACACGTGCCTTGAGTGACCGGGGTTCAAGCCCGTGACTGCTGAATACGGTGCTGTTTCTTGTATTCTGTCTATCTTGTGAACTCCTCTGATCATTTGGTCGTCCCGGAGTATAAACAGAAAATTTATTTATTATTTAAAGGGCGGCTCCTAGAACGTCAGTTCAACTCCGCCTCGTGTCTCTGTAAAGAATAGTACCACTATAAAAGAGCAATAAATGTGATTCGTGTAGGCTTGTGTGTATCATGTGTGTGTGTCCTGTTGTTCTATTCTGGCCACTTGGCTACCCAAAAGCATCAATTACCTGGAGAGATGATTCTGGGTACTCGTCCAGACCACGGGATGGTGGGCCAGTACATGTAAAGCATGTACTGTCTCAAAAGAGACTCTGACTCACCTGGTGTTGCCGGAAGTGAGCCAGGATCCTCACGGGGCCCATTCCAGAGGGAAAAAAAGAAATAAAGAAAAAAAAAACCCACCCATGGTGCTGGATATGGAAAATAAAATATATATAATAAAAATAAGATAAAAATGAATAAAGAAATAGATTTAAAAATATATAAATAAATAAAAAGAAAGAAAGAAGGTAGTGGTGTTGCTAAAGAAAAAAAAAAAAAAACAGATGAACGCTACACAACACTAAACATTTTTTTTTTTTTTACAATTCCCACACACTTTTAAATCTCTGGCCTCAACAGTGCTGTTTCACATGACAATGTATATTACGTGGTGATGGGGGAACCCCTGGTGCCGCTTGACACGAACACACTTTACCCTTATGTTGTTCATCTGGCCTCGTAGCCTAGGGACCCACGGAATATCACCTAGTACTAGGGATCGGTGGTACAATACCTGATCAACCGGTGCAATACCACCACTTTGCTCTTGGAAGCTTCAAGTGGGGGAAACCCATGTTTAGTCTCCAGAGCAAAGTTTCCGGTATCCCCTCCCTACGTCTCCATTTCCTTCAACCCATGCACGGTACTAAGTACTATAGGTTTTGATAACTTTTTCGGGTTTTTCATTAAAAAAAAAAAAAAGTTACTGTAGTAGGGATTAACTGTGGCGAGACAAACCGTGGCGTCGCCCGAGCTTACCAGACAGACCCCCCCCCCTAAAAAAAAAAGGCAGATTAACTAAATTATCTTGCTCCACTGGAGAATACCTGGAGATCAGCATTTAAGGAAGTGGTAGTGGATATTCGAGAAAGTGTGCAGGACAAGGTTTCTCAAAATAGAAGACGGAATACAATGTGCTATCACCAGCAAAACTGTGGATAGGATTTCTAGTCAATGGATGAAGGTCATTAATGTACAAGAGGAAAAGAGTGGGAGTAAGAACTGAACCTTGGGGAACACCAGCATTAGTAGAGCAATTAGAAGACAGAGCGCCATCTGCCATCACCCACAGTGAGCTAGAGAGAAAAGTGGATACCCCATTACAAAAAACATCTGGCAATACATGAGATGGAAGCTTATTTAAAAGACTTTTATGCCAAACACTATCAATAACTTTTGGAATGTCAATGGCATTTGGTTAAGTTACTGTGTATTTCTCGCATTGAACAACGTATCCGTGAAGAACGATGTAAGAGTACTAGGTTCTTCTCTAACAATGAGCATTTTTACATCAACTGAAATCCCAAGCTTAAAATACTTTCGGCATAAAAAAAAAAATATATTGTATTAACAGCTTCTTCCCCACTCCAATGCTTATGCGGGTAAATGCAGTGTGTTCAGTGGCCGATTTGCACATGCAAATACTGTATACGACGTGAAAAACTCACAATAACTGATGGGGAAATTTTCTACACCCCAGGATTCATATTGGCTAATTACAGCCTCGCATGAATTATACATTAGAAATTCCTCCAGTAGTCTACGGGAATCCAACCCATACCCCCTCCCTCCAAGAAATGGCAGACGGCAATGAATCGTGCCGACTAGGCACGATACATCGATTCTTAAGTACATCGGCACTGAAACGTAAGTTCAGCTCCGATAGACCCTCAGAATGGCAGAAGTGTTGTTCACCAGCAGTGTTAACTTCATCGCCAATTCAGAAAGAAATCACAACAAATTAAAAAATATACCTATTCAACGAAAGGAAACAGGAAGGAGAAGTGTACAGAAGTAAGTCACATACTCTTCATATGCCAAGTTCAAGATTTTACAAGTGACACACACAGTGTCTATTTTACGATGAAAAATTTCCCCATGTTATGAGAGGGAAAATATGAATCCAGCGTTCAAACTGTAATTCTCGCTATCACACTGAGCGTTCACGTAAGGAGTACATCATTATTGCCTATGACTACCGCGCATGCGAAAAATAATAGTTCTCTGAAGTAAAAATTTATTCAGTATTCCATATTTGTCGCACTCTACTAATGATGCTGTCATATGCCACGTCTGGGAAAATAATTAGGACTTCTTCCCATCAGTATTTTCTTTTCATTATACAGTAAGAAGGACTCGGAATGGATAGTGAAACACCGTTCTGGTTTGTCAAAGGCAGCAGTAATGTCACGTATAATGGTTAACGGTCTTTTACTCGTACAATATATCCCGACCGGCACTTCGTTTCGTAAAATCTTCCTTATTGAGTCCTGGCCGCAAGTTTAATTGTCTAATTAAAGTTAACTCATTTCATTTTTCATGTTTTGTCCCAATGTAAGGCAAATTCAATAAAAATATGATTGAAAAAAGAATTGAAATTCCATATTGATCTTCATAACTCATATTTTTGGCTGCTATAACGGTAGTGCATACTGTTCAACAGTCTAATGTCAATTAAGATACGCTCATTTTTCCTTCAAGCAATTTAAGAATTGAAATAAGTCGATGGTTGTCGGCTTTGGCAGATATCTCTCTTTCGATTCAGGTCTGACAGAGAAAATTACAAGGAAATTTTTGTAGTTCTCTCAGTGTGCACATCCTCTAATATATGTATTATTTCTGCATTTAAATTAGTACTTTATGCTGTAGGCGAGAAACGTTCGTGTAATATGTAAAGTGACTAGATCCTTAGTATTCCAATGCAGGACATCTATTTTCTAACTCCCCCCCAAAAAAAGCAATATACACATATACTTTTAAAAAATTTTTTTATAAAAAATATTCACATACAAAATATAAATTAAATACATATACTTCTATGAAATAAACTTATAAAAAAAATACCGCATTTATTAAAAGAATATATATACATATATAGTCTATATTTGTTTTTTTACCTATATTATATAGGTATTTCCGCGAAATAATAATAAAAATACATACTTCTTTTAACAATAAAAACAATAGAAATTAATATAATTAAATATTTTTCCGGGGTGTGAATTTTTCTTAATAATTCTTCGTTATTTGCTATTTCTTTGTTAAATTCTTCACAAGAATTAGCAAAATTGTATTTAACTTGCAGTATTGCTTTCAGCGTTTCTACGGTCAGTTGTATTTTTTTCTGATTCCACAACTTATTTACTATCGAAAAAACTCTTTCCGTTGCACCATTTGGTTCCCGCAAAACATAATGCAAATCCAATTATTCTTTTCAAATGCCTGCATGGTATCTCCCTTGTGTCAAAATGTTTAAATATTTCGATCCGCCTTATATCTGTTGGTTGGCATTCTTTGGTCATTCCATTATTTTATTTTTGAATCATTAGCTATTTTATTATTTTAGGTTTTTTATTTGGTGGTCACGGCCTCGAACCCCAGTTTAATCAAGAAGCGTGTGCTACGCACTGCTGGCTACGGAGGCGCCGAATCAGTAGCACATTTTTTTAAATATGATATCTCGTCAAAAGCCCACTTCTTTCTTCATCCGCATCAATTAACTTTAATTTTATCGCGATTCTTGTTATAAGTATGGAGGCTACATATCTAATCCGGTGCAAACGACTTAAATCCGGGACTGTCCCGCATATGGGCTTGGCATACCCAGGGTCCTGAGCTGGATATCATCATTCTTCTCTTTCTTAGTGATACCCTTCTACTTTTGACACTCTCTCTCTCTCTCTCTCTCTCTCTCTCTCTCTCTCTCTCTCTCTCAGGGTAACTCGGGAATTTTTTTTTTTTTTTTTGGCTGGTGCAGCATAAGCCTCAGGCTTCCTTGCACCATGTAGCTAATAATAATAATAATAATCCGGGACGTTTAACTTCTGTTCCGGGGAAAATAATGGAGTCGCTGGTTAAAGATGCATTGCAGGATCATCTAGACAAGACTGCAGCAATAATTCAGACACAGCATGGGTTTGTTAAGGGAAAGTCTTGTCTGACAAATTTGATAGGATATTATGATGTGGTTACAAAGGAACTGGATGCGAAAAATAATTTTGATATCATATATTTGGATTTCAGGAAAGCTTTTGACACTGTTGCGCATGGAAGACTATTGTACAAATTGGAGCAGAATGGTATTAAGGGTAAGTTGCTACAATGGATAAAAGGATGGTTAAGTGTAGAAGACAGAGGGTGGTAATCAATGGGTGCTGCTCTTCTTGGACTAATGTTATTAGTGGAGTCCCACGGGGTTCGGTGTTAGGTCCACTGTTGTTTTGTATATTTATCAATGATATTGATGAAGGTATATCAGGCTTAATGTCGAAGTTTGCAGATGATACAAAGGTTGGCAGGGTTGTTAATGACAGTAATGGCAGTGTGCTACTGCAACAGGATCTAGATAATTTGGGCATATGGGCTAAGAAGTGGCAACTGAAGTTTAACCTTGATAAATGCAAAGTACTACATATGGGTAGAAGTAATCCCAGAGAAACGTACCAACTGTGTGGTACTACAGTTAAGGTGGTAGAAAATGAAAAAGACCTGGGAGTAATTGTGCAGGCAGATATGAAGTTTTCTGAGCAATGCAGACAGGCTGCCAGGGCGGGTCATGGGGTTTTGTCAATGATATATAGGAATTTTGCTAGCAGGGAAAAGGGGGTGATTATCCCTCTGTATAAGGCAATGTTCCAGCCACGCCTTGAGTACTGCGTACAGGTCTGGAGGCCTCATTTTAGGAAGGATGTAGATTTACTTGAGCGTGTACAGAGAAGGGCAACAAGATTAGTGAGGGGAATGAAGGGATCCTCTTACCAAGAGAGGCTTAAGTTCTGCAAATTGCAGTGGCTGGAGACTAGGCACCTGCGCGGTGATCTGATTGAGCTATATAAGGCCTTGAATGGGTTGAGCACGCTGAATTCTGATGGGATGCTTCCCCTTGTTCAGATTACGAACCTAAGGGGGCATAAATTCAAATTAAGAAAAGACAGATGTAGAATAGATGTGCGGAAATTTGCCTTTAGCCAGCAGGTGGTTAATTGCTGGAACAAACTTCCATCTGTCGTTGTGGAAGTTGATAGGTTGAATAAATTTAAGGAGGAACTGGACAGGCATTTGGAGGGAATGGTGTGATTTTTTTTTTTTTTTTTTTTTGGCTGATGATGCATAAGCTCATACATTTGCTTTCTTGCATCACATGCCACTACTACTACTACGTCTGGTCACTTTATTTATATGGTTCCAATGTTGATGCAGGGATTCACTGTTCGGCTTTAACAGTGGAACTATCATTTCTTTCTTTCATAAAATTAAACTCTTAACTGTCCTGGTACAGTTACACTTTTAAATTATGTTATTTTAACAACAGACGGTACACCACATAAAAATACTTTATTTTACTTATACAACTAACTGCGGTAAACAGAGGACGCAAGGGTTTCAAGCACCCTAGGCGAGGGCGATTCCGTAGCCAGGTGGGAAGGAGCAGCGGTGCGTAGCACACGCTTCTTGATTAGAGCCGGGGTTCGAGCCCGTCACCACCAAATACGGAGGATGCGGAAAGGTCAAGGGAATGACAACCGCATATTCCCCCGAGCAATATGGCCTTAGTTGCTAATGCTCCTAAAAACCAATCAACAACAATAACTCTAGGCGAGACTTAAAATTTGCGCCCCAATTGTATTCTATACCATCCATCTGCCTACCAACAATCTTACCTATTCTCACCCATTCATCTATAATATTTATCTGCTTGCTTTATATTATTATGATTTATTGTATGATGTGATAATGAAAAGCAATGTACTTTTGCACTATGTTTAGTTTCTGCGTGAAAAACGGAGCAGGCATCTGACGTAAAATATTATCCCTTCTTCCCTATCTTTTCTATTAATATTTTCAGAAGCTTTTAATTAAACATCAAAGTGATGCGCCGACAAAGCAACCCCAAATGTCATCAGGGCCGGAACGAAGGTATTCGCGCACCCCAGGGAGAAAGATTATTTTGGCATCGCTTTGCATATCCTAGAAATCTGCGTAAGGTTTTGTAAAAAAAATCCTTCCATTGCTCTTCAGCTCCTGGTACCCCAGTAAGAATTGCGCCCCAGGCGACTGCCCTGATAGCTCGTGCCTTAATCCGGCACTGAATATCATAAAACCATAGAGAGTATTAGGTTGTAAATCAATCTTTTTTTAAAATATATTCTTAATATTTGATAAAATATTTAGATAATGTTATTTCTTTATATAGAAATAATTATTACCTTATTTAATTTAAATAATTATTTTTTTAACTATTAAAAAAATTACATTTTGTTGGAATGCGCCCCTAGGACACCTTTGCGCCCTAGGCGACCGCCTAGTTTCGCCTAATGGACGAGCTGGCTCTGTGATAAACACAGACGCATTACAAAATATTATTTTTAATTAACGAAATGAACCTTGGTCCACTTGAACTCAATACATTTATCTCTTCATATTTAAAAATGAAACTCATAATTTTTCATTATATTATTATTTACTGTTTTTCTTGTTGCTCATTAATTAAGCGAGTGTTCTATTTATTATTATTATCTTTTTTTACTTGTCTACACTAATTTTTTTAGAGATATATTGGGTTATACTTATTGAACATTAAAATGTTTGTACTGTATCGTTTTTAATATTTTGGCTGCACATGACGAAACTGGAGTTTTCTGTTTTTGTGTGAATTTAATATATTTATCTATTTATTTTATTTTCTAATATAATATAATTATATATAATATACATTATATATATATATATATTATATAATCTAATCTAATATAATTATATAAGCATATATATTATATATATAATATACAACCTATATATAATTATATAAAAAACACTTTTGAGAATTTTTTTTTCTTCAACTATGCTATAAACACTGGGACCCTAAACACTGTGTGCCAGGAAGAGGGGAACGGGTGCTTCGCATCAAGTGCACCATGTTTTTGCATTATCCTGTCACACCATTATCAGAATATAAGGTGTTATTTTGAAGCTAAAATTTTTTCCGGTAACGACAAATCAACGGTTAGAAGGAAAAGCTTTTTCCTGAATAAACCAACACGAATAGATACGCGGTATGAAATGGCGCAAGCGCATTACATATACACAGGTATAAACAAACTTTACCTGGTAATGTCGATGGCTGTATCCATGGGCTGCTGCTGTGAGATCCATACAGTAGCGCTGTTACCGATAGCTTTGGTCTCTCCTTTTTGTGCATAGCGATGTTTTAATGTAATCCTATATATATTGAGAGCGTAGCAATGGTGTCAGCTGCTCCACAGACGGTATTCCATCAGGCCTGTAGTGTCAAAAGAAGCCCGAAGTGGCAGTGTTCAACTAAGTCAAGATGCAGTAAAAATTCGTTTTCTTTTTTTTTTTGGAACGAACGAACTCTCGAAGCATAAGGTTTGCACAAATAAAGATACGGTTTGTGTTTCCTTAGCATGGAGAGTGGAAGTACTGTATGAAAGAAAGTAGAGAATTGCTGGTAAGGGGGGAAAAAAAGGTGGCAGTGATAACAACACCAAGCGCCACAATAACGTCCTGGCGATTATATTAGTAATAACCAGTACATTGATATTCTTGGATCCACGGATTAATGTGGTCCAACTGATTTATGTATGCATAGTATAATCCATAGGACACCTCCACTCCAATCGGCAAGCGAAAAATCTCTTCCATCTCCACAAATGGATGACTTTTTGCGTTCAAACAAGAATGCACCTACAGGAACTTGAAATTCTAATCAACAAATCAAGAGGGGATTTGAAAGGTAGTTCCTTTGCCATCTCTTCTGTTGCAAACTTCACATAACAGGGAAGATTAGGACGGAAGCGATTCATCGGGCTGTAACCTTTGAAGGACTTGACAAGGGCACAACGTTCATCTCTTCTTTCCTTTTTTTAATTATTTTTAAATTTTTATTTTTGTAGACCTCAGATGCAGTGTTTATGCGCAATAAATATGCACCTCAGTGCATCGCAATTGCTATTACAAAAAGTTCAGGCACTGAGGAGAAAGGCAGTTATCATTCAACTACTGCACTTACGACCACCAGCTATAAAGGAAGACGATGAACAAATGCTCCTCGAGCCGCTACTCTCTTCGCTAACTGCAATTCGGGCGAAAGATCAGCGAGTGAGTGGCAACAGACACGCAGCAGACCGCAGTCACCGCAGTCATAGTCGGCATCACTTCTCGAGCGGCATCAGTGACTGGTTGGTGGCATAGCGGACGGTCGAATGGAGTATGCCAGGGCGCGCGCGCGTCTCTAGCAACATCAACTTGTGTCCCGGACGCATATGAAGGTCTCATGAAGGAAGGAAAACACTTTGGGTGCAAGGGCAACTGTAGATGTACAGCGGCCTCTGTATTAGTACAAACTGCATCGAATGAAATATTAAAGCAATATAAGTAGGAAATTATTCAGAAGGTGATGCAAATTTTAATAATGTATCATAAACGTTGAAAAATCTAATCCAATAATTTAAACGGTGCAAAGAGGGGAAAGTTATTTTATGACACAAACGGCGTATACAATTAAAATAATTCCAGTATTTTTCATTATGTCAATATTAAATGTTTACAATTACAGATACATTACAGAGGGAAGAGTAATCATTTTGTATTACTGATGGCGCAGTTACAAATATTTCTCAAACAAAAGTTATTTAATCTTGGCTTGAAAAAGTGGCGAAACTGCCATATCGCCAGGTTCGTCCCCTCCCCGGAGGAAGATTTAGTGGGCCTGATTGTTTAGTTTGGTATGACTGTTACGTATCATGTGGGAGCTATTCAGAAATCTAGCGGGGATAGGCAGAATTTATTTTTTTCAACTCTAGTTGGAAATACAGTATTTACTTTTAACTCATGGCAGCAGTAGATGTGTTTGTACACATTTTACAGCGGTGTTGCACTCATAATAATAGTTAATTGGTCTGGGTGTTCTTATTATGAATGCAAAACCGCTGTAAACTAGATACAAACACATCTACTGCTGCCACGAGTTACTGTATTTCCAACTAGAGTTGAAAGAATCTTTCAAATCTACTTGGAAATAATTTATTTTGTCTATTTAACTGCATTTAATTAAGCCAAATGCAGTTAAAATTAACTAATTCTAAACTACGCATGTTAAAAGTACGGTACTTTAATGTGACAATCAGTATATTTATTTATATTTCTGTACGACGACATAGATCAAAAGGGTCAACAACTATAATCACTTTGACACGAATCTGTAAATCATAGGTAGTAGAAATAGTGCACTGCCAGAATTCAGCCCGGCTCGCAAGAACCTGTTTGCTTTTTGGATGTTACAGTAAATTCCAGCGTACTTTTTGCATTGAAAGTTCGTATTTAATCACATACACTAGTGTGCAAAACTTAAGGACCAACACTATTTCTAAAAGTTATAACCACAAAATCAAACGAAACAGCCTGTGTCGATTTGCATAACTGTGGCTGTTCAACAGAAAGCTGGTGCACATGCAAAAATTTGAATCGTGATGAGAGGGCTCACATAAACAGATAAAAGCAGCAGTTCAGCAGTTATATGCAAATTACCGAATGGTGAGCAAAACTGTTACAGACGTTCGATTGGTTTCATACAATGCTGCAGACAACGAAATGACCAGTAGACAATATCTGGATGACTTTACCCGGGGTCGAATAATTGGGAAACTCAAGGAAGGTCGAAGTGCGAGAAGTGTGGCCGAGGAGTTCGGTATCGCGCATAGCATCGTCTCACGTGCGTGGTCGGCCTTCAGAACGACAGGTACAACTGTTCGAAGGACCAGTGGTGGTCGTACACGGAAAACAACGCCCAATGATGACCACTATATACTCCTACAGGCCAAGAGGAACCGAGACCAGACAGCGGTATCCATTGCAAACAAGGAGCACAGGACGCAGGATATCGCTGTTTACTGTGGCCAGGCGACTCCACAAAGGTGGGCTGTTTGCCCGACGGCCAGTACGCTGTGCCCCTTTAACACCTGCTTATCGGAGACACCGTTTACAGTAGTGCATCGAACACAAGGACTGAACAGCAACGCAATGGGGTAAGGTATTCTTTACTGATGAGAGTAGATTCGATCTCAGCAGCGATTCTGGACGTCAGCTAATCTGGCGAGAGGTTGGCACACGGTATCACTCCGCAAACATCTCTGAAAGGGATCGATATGGCGGTCCAGGTGTTCTCGTCTGGGGAGGCGTTATCTTGGATGGACGTACACAACTCCACCTACTGGAAGGCGGTACACGCTACTGTACTGAGGTAATCCTTCCCATTGTGCGTCTGTTCCGAGGTGCCATTGGCCCCGAGTTCGTGTTTATGGATGATAACGCCACACCCCATCGCACTGCAGCTGATGATATGCTTTTGAGGCCGCCGTAGCCTAGTGGTCAGGCGCGCGGGTGCATAAGTACACGTGCCTTGAGTGACCGGGGTTCAAGCCCGTGACTGCTGAATACGGTGCTGTTTCTTGTATTCTGTGTATATTGTAAACTCCTCTGACCGTTTGGTCGTCCAGGAGTATAAACTGAAAATTTATTTATTTATTTATTTTTGGAAAGTGAGGACATTATTCGTATGGATTGGCCTGCCCGTTCAACCATCTAAATCCCATTGAACGCATATGGGATGCTCTGGTGTGACGCCTAGCGGCACGTCCCCACCCACCAGAAAATGTTCACCTATTGAAGATGGCACTGACAGAGGAATGGATGATGTTACCACAAGAACTTATCAACACCATTGTTCTAAGTATGGACAGGTGGTGCAAAGCCTGCATCGACATTAGAGGTCGCCATATCTCCTACTGAAGACCACCTTTTCATTTTTTTTCCATCTTTGGCAGTGATGCATCTGTTTAATGTGCTATGTTGCCTTTTTTGAATAAAGTCCCTCTGTACTGTTTTATTTCTGTTGTTGTGTCGGTGTTTCTTTCATCATTTCTGTACCTCACGAGGTTCCTTTGGTACGCTTTTTCCATACCCAGGCCACTCCTATGAGAAGCTACAGGTGAAAACCTTACTGGTCCTTAAGTTTTTCACACCAATGTATAACACTGTAGAAGTCACTTTTCCCGCTATTTTTCGGTCGTCTTTCGAATCTCGCATAATGCTATTACAGTAAAATCTGCAATAAGATCTGATATCGTATTACACTGCACAGTAAACCGTAAAGAAGGCGGTAAGCGTTCACATTACCTTATGTTGAACGTTACGAAAGCAAAAGCTACAGGTATAGGTGACGATGTGACATTATGTGTACATAGGAGGTTTTAAGGTAAACAGAGAACAAGGAATGCTCCTTAATTACGGAGCCATTTCTTGTTTTCAGTTTAGTACTCTTCTGCAAATTGGTTTCTCTGTAAAACAATGGCTCGATATGGAAGAAATTTTGCTATAGGAAACTGACAATCTCAAAAGTTTACTTTTCGTTTGAAAAGTAAATCCGCAAACATAGCTTCTTACGAATTCCATAAACTGTTTTCATCTGAAGAATAAGACGAACAAATTCTTGTTTAAAGGTGTGCCTTTAATTTAGGATTAGGATTTTATATCTGACGTATAAGTTGACCTTAAAATTTTAAGTGCTTCAGAGGACAGACTTATACTCCGGAATATAAGGTAACTTATTTTGTAATGACGGTTTGCCTTAGCGACCCCGTCTACTATACAGCAAAGTCTGTTTGTAACACAGCATGGCAGATCACAAGGGAGCAAAAATTTACCAATGACAAAAGTGCAGTCCTCCTAAAAAAAAACCAAAAAAAAAAAACCATAATACTGTACTCAGTCGCGAAAGGAACAAAAAAGCGAGGATGACTAAGGGGAAATTTAATAAAATATACAATACTAATTAAAAAAATGAATACACAAATTAACGAAATCAATACAATTCTATAGGGATAATTTATAAATTATAATAAAATAAATTAAATAATTTTAAAGTAAGGCAATTAAAACGATGCTGTAATTGAATTAATATATTTACTCAATGTTACAATTAAAATGCATTATGAGAAAGTACTATAACAGCGCATGTTCAAAGGATGCTTATATGCATTTGCGCGGTATATATTGTTGAACTAGTGATGGGGATAATCGATCACGGGTTATATGCAAATTACGTGATAATCGGCAAGTAAACTGAAGAAGCAAAAAAAAAAAAAAAAAAAAAACACAACTGTGGACGGTTACGATCCGATATATATAGGGTGTCCCAAAAAAGGTGTATCCAATTTTAAATGTTTGTAACGAATGTAATTTTAATGATAGAAACACAGAACCTGCGCTAAATGTGAGAAAAACAGTTAAAGTTTTTACTGACATTCACAACATGTGCACCACTTGTCACACGAACAATATCTAATCGGTAATAAAGTTCATCCCATGTTTTTTCAAGGATGTCATGCTTAATCATGGTAATTGCATTTGTAATCCTGTGCTTTAAGTCTGCAATGTCTGCAACAAGGGTCTTGTAGACTGTGTCTTTGATGAATCCACATAAGAAGAAATCACAAGGGAATAAACCTGGTGAACGTGGTGGCCACACAATGGGACCAACACACCCAATCCAACGGCCAGAAAACTTGTCATCAAGAGGCCTCCTCACACTCAAAGCCAATGTGGCGGCGCTCCATCCTGTTGGAAAATAACCCCATTTGGCAGTTCATCCAATTGAGGATACACATAAAGCTCAAACATGTCCTGGTAATTATCCGCTCTCACAGTCGTTTCTTGAAACAAAAAGGGTCCAATAACACGATCAACCATGATGCCACACCCACATTCACCTTTGGGTTATCTCGCTGATACTCCTGCGCGCAGTGTGGGTTTTCAGTCCCCCAAATTCTGGCATTTTGCTTATTCACCTTTCCCGAAACATGAAATGTGCATTCGTCCGTGAAACAAATCCGTGTCATTACACGTTCATCTTGTTCCATTTTCGCCAACATGTTTGTATTGCTCATTTAAAATTGGTTCACCTTTTTGTTCGTGTGACAAGTGGTGCACATGTTGAATGTCAGTAAAAACTTCAACTGTTTTTCTCACATTTAGTGCAGGTTTTGTGTTTCTATCATTAAAATTACATTTGTTACAAATATTTAAAATTGGTTACACCTTTTTGGGACACCCTGTATATCACTCGGGCAACAGTGACTACTAATTTGCATATGCCCTATTTCATTCCAAATAAACACACATAATTTAGCAAAGATTATTTAGGGGAGGAAAAACATTTTTGAGGAACTGATTCATTGTATTGAAAATATCACATTACTTCAAATTCTTTTTAAAAAAAACATTTCATTACACATATGACTATTTTTTATAACACCATACACACTAAGGTGAACAAAAATATTTTCATTATCTCAAACTTCGCATACAAAAACATTCTAATTCATCTTTAAAGAACAATAAGAAAATAGGGTAATAAAAGAAAATATCAAGTTTTTATTAATCTTCAGAACCCAGAAATCTATCACAGCTGTCATCCTAATCTGGATGATTATCACTCTCTTCATCTGATAGTGAATTGTCATTCCCGTCAAACAATATCATCTTCAATATCGTCAAACAATATCATATGATGCAAGAAAGAAAGCTCATAGCGTATCAGCAAAAAAAAAAAAAAAAAAAAACCTTCATGGAATTTATTCAACGTATCGACTTCCACAACAACGGATGGAAATTTGTACCAACAATCAAACCACACGCTGACTGAAGGCAAACTTCCGCACATCTGTTCTGTAACCATCACTCCTCAATTTCGATTTATGCCACCTCGTGTGTAGCCTGAACAACCGGAAAAATGCCACCAGCATTGAGCTTGCTCAATCCATTCAAAGCCTCAAAGTTCCCGTATATTATTGACAAACCCTCATGAGTTGTCATCGCAGCCTGTCTGCACTGCTCAGAGAACTTCATATCTGACTGCACAATTACCCTCAGGTCTTTGTTAATTTTCCACTACACTGAGTGTAGTACCACACAGTACATTAATCTGGGATTACTGCTAACCATGCTATTATTATTATTAGCCATATGGTGCAAGAAAGCCTGAGACTTATGCTGCACCAGCCAAAAAAAAGTTTCTGAATTACCCTGAGAGAGAGAGAGAGAGAGAGAGAGAGAGAGAGAGAGAGAGAGAGAGAGAGAGAGAGAGAGAGAGAGAGAGAGAGCGAGAGAGAAGTAAAAAGAAATTACCAAGAAAGGGAAGAATGATATCCAGATCAGGACCCTGGGTGTGCCAAGCCCATACTCACCAGATGTGAGCCCCTATGCAGTACCTTGCACTTGTAAATATTAAACTTCAATTATCATTTCTCAGCCCATCTGCCGAATTCAATTGTTGCAATAGCTTACCCTGATTACTGTAATTAGCCACCCCTGCCAACCTTTATATCATTTGAAAAATTAGACATTAAGCTTGATATATATATCATCATCAATATCATTAATAAATATGGAAAACAGCAATGGGCTCAGCACTGAACCCTGAGGGACTCCACTAATAACATTATTCCACGATGAGCAGTGTCCATTAATAATCACTCTGTCTTCTCTCACTAAATCATCCCTTTATCCAGAGCAGTAACTTGCACTTAATGCCACAATACTCCAATTTGTACAGCAGTCTTTTATGAGGATCTTCTGTGCTGTACGTGGCATTTCTGATGTCACACTTCTTAAATGACTTCACAGCTGTCTCAGTCTATACTGCATTCCAAGAATTTTTTACCCACTAGCACACCTGAGAAACTGATGGTCCCTTCATACCAGTAGATGTTAAATTGTGTTTTCATTATTATTATTATTATTAGCCATATGATGCAAGGAAGCCTGAGGCTTATGCTGCACCAGCCAAAAAAAAAAAAAAGAAAAAAAAAATTCCGACGTTACCCTGAGAGAGAGAGAGAGAGAGAGAGAGAGAGAGAGAGAGAGAGAGAGAGAGAGAGAGAAGTAAAAGGAATCACCAAGAAAGCAAGAACGAGAAGAATGATGATATCCAGCTCAGGGTCCTGAGCTGGATATCATCATTGTGCCTTCATCCATTTAGTCACTTTTTCTTTCATAAAAGCTTTTAAAAGTCTTTTAATAGAAACATCTAGTGGTTGTAGTCGGCCAGCAAGTCCACAAGGAATTACATCAAGTTCTGTTTTCAACTTTTCCGCCCTGCCCTTTGTGGCTTGTTTTATGTGCACGAAATTGGTCTATATATCAGTAGGACTAGTTTGTTGAGAAGCCATCAGGAAGCAGTGACTACACTTTTTCCAGCCATAGTTTGACTTCATCTTCATCTATCAACCCCTCAGGATGAACACTGACAAAAATACCTGGTTAAATTTTTTTTTTTTTTTTCGGCAGAGTTTTTCTCTGGAATATGAAGTGGTGAGGTGGAAGTTTCGTACTACCAGCACAGGCCATGACAAGATACACCAAAGTGCTGTTTTCGCTTGTGTTGGTGGAACGAAACTCTTCCACCTCTCTTCATATTTCGGCAGAGTTTTTCTCTGCCGAAAAAAAAAAAAAAAGTCTTCACAGTTTCTGATTCTTGTACCTTTGGTATCCACACTTCTATTTGAGGCTATATCAAATGTAAAGATACTCCATCCACACTAACAATGTAGCCAAGCTCGTACTGTAGTTTGTGTGCTTCCGAAAATTAATTGTAAAAATATGAAATTACAGGATTTGGTTTTTATATTGTTCTGGCATTTTCTGGGCTATCCTGGGGAAGATGGTCGTGTTCAACGCCGCTATCGACTTTTTTATTTATTGATTGAATTTCTTTTTTTAATTTTTAATTTAAATTTATTAGTATAGTATTTTTTTTTTTTTGTGATTTTCTGATTAATTTGGTGCATTTATTCGTTACTCGGCCTTGTAATTGCATACAAAACCACAGTCGATTCTGCCGATGTTGCATGAACAGTAGCATTCGAATCTGCCGTCATTGTTTTTCATATCGGTATAGCAAATACTGGAACTTTCTACGTAACTTGTAGCAGAAAGTGTCAGCAGAGGATTATAAACTATAAATGAAAGCACTGCTTACGTGTTTTAATAATTTAACTTGTCACGTAGATATAAAGTACGACAATAATAGTAGAGCTTTTAGAATCGGTGATTTGGCATAGATGGCTGGCGTGAGAGTTCGAACCACGTGGGTAGCAATAGATAGTTAAATTTATTATTTATTATAAATACTTAGATTTTACAAATGTAACGCTTTAACTTATTATTAGGTATATGGTGCAAGGAAGCTTGAGGCTTACGCTGCACCAGACAAAAAAAAAAAAAAAAATCTAAATTACCCTGGGAGAGAGAGAAAACAAGTCAGAAGTAGAAGGGAATTACCAAGAAATAGAAGAATGATGATATCCAGCTCAGGACCCTGGGTGTGCCAAGTCCATACTCGCCAGGTGTGAACACCTGGGGTTATATAACCACTTAGATTTTACAAACGTAACGTTATAACTTGGTACATATAACTTAAACTTCATAGGAGACACGAAATTAATAACGTAATTTGGAAGGAGATAAAACTATACTGAAATATATATACAGGGTGTTTCAGAAATGATAGTCAATAATTTAAAAGTACGAACTAAAATAAGCAAAAAAGTCCCAGTGAACATGGGGCCCGCAAATGAACTGTTTTTGAGATAATACACATTTTCTGTCAAGATCTGCCACTGACTATGGGAGCACTAGTTTAGCAAAAAGCTGTGAATCCTTTGCTAAGAGTGGATTTATTAAACATAAGATAATACATTTTTAATTTTTGCTTTCAACACCACAGGATTTTATAGATGTTACATGTTACAAAAGGTGTTCAAAATGCTGTCCTTGCATCCATACGCAGCTTTGTAGTCTTCTCTGCATTGAGTTGCTAATCCTCTCAGGCATTCCGGTCATTTCTGATTTGCTGAAAGAACCCGACGCTGCAATTCCTGAACTGTGTTAATGTCAGAAGTGTATACCAAGCTTTTTACATGACCCCAGATGCAAAAATCCATAGGATTTAAGTCTGGGAGGCTCCATTACAGGCCCACCTCTACCTATCCATCGATGGCCATACCTTCTAGTTACATACTGAGTCACAACTCGAGCAAAATGTGCTGGAACACCATCATGCATAAACCATATGTTCTAGCGTTGTTGAAGTAGTAGTAGTGGCATGTGATGCAAGAAAGCAAGTGTATGAGCTCATGCAGCATCAGCCAAAAAAAAAAAAAAAAAAAACCACACCATTCTGTCCAAATGCCTGTCCAGTTCTTCCTTAAATTTATTTAACCTATCAACTTTCACAACAACAGATGGAAGTTTGTTCCAGTAATTAACCACCCACTGGCTAAAGGCAAATTTCTGCACATCTATTCTACCTCTGTCTTTTCTTAATTTGAATTTATGCCCCCTTAGGTTCGTAATCTGAACAAGTGGAAGGGTCCCATCAGAATTCAGAGTGCTCAACCCATTCAAGGCCTTATACACCTCAATCAGATCACTGCGCAGGTGCCTAGTCTCCAACCACTGCAATCTGCAGAACTTAAGCTTCTTTTGGTAAGAGGATCCCTTCGTTCCCCTCACCAATCTTGTTGCCCTTCTCTGTACACGCTCAAGCAAATCGACATTCTTCCTAAAATGAGGCCTCCAGACATGTACGCAGTACTCAAGCCGCTGCTGACCATTGCCTTATACAGAGGGACAATCACCTCCTTCTCCCGGCTAGCAAAATTCCTATATATCATTGACAAAACCTCATGACCTGCCCTGGCAGCCTGTCTGCATTGCTCAGAAAACTTCATATCTGACTGCACAATTACTCCCAGGTCTTTTTCATTTTCTACCATCTTAAGTGTAGAAATGTACCACACAATTGGTACGTTTCTCTGGGGTTACTTCTACCCATATACAGTACTGTACTTTGCATTTGTCAAGGTTGAACTGCAGTTGCCACTTCTTAGCCCATCTGCCCAAATTAACTAGATCCTGTTGCAGTAGCACACTGCCATTACTGTCATTAACAACCCTGCCAACCTTTGTATCATCTGCAAACTTTGACACTAAGCCTGATATAGCTTCATCAATATCATTGATAAATATACAAAACAACAGTGGACCCAAAACCAAACCCTGTGGGACTCCACTAATAACATTAGTCCATGAAGAGCAGCACCCATTAATTACCACCCTCTGTCTTCTCCAACTCAACCATCCTTTTATCCATTGTAGCAACTTAACCTTAATACCATTCTGCTCCAATTTGTACAATAGTCTTCCATGCTCAACAGTGTCAAAAGCTTTCCTGAAATCCAAATATATGATATCAAAATTATTTATTGCATCCAGTTCCTTTGTAACCACATCATAATAACAAATCAAATTTGTCAGACAAGACTTTCCCTTAACAAACCCATGCTGTGTCTGAATTATTGCTGCAGTCTTGTCTAGATGATCCTGCAATGCATCTTTAACCAGTGACTCCATTATTTTACCCGGAACAGAAGTTAAACTAACTGGTCTGTAATTACTCGTGTTACCCTTCGATCCCCGTTTGTGAATTGGGGATACATTTTCACATCTCCAGTCCGTGGGGACCTCCTCTGAGTCCAAGGATGCTCTCATAATTATGGCTAAGGGTTTGCTTAGTTGCTTTCCAACTCCTTTAATATAACTGGAACTTCCCAGATATTGACTGGAACTTGTGGGTTGGCCACTCACATACTAGTAAGACTTTTGTGGATTTATTGGACGATTGTTTTCTGCAGCAGCATGTTCGAGAGGCAACCACAGAGGGTAATACTCTTGATCTGGTTATCAGCAGTGATCATTCATGTATTAAGAATTTGCAGATAAAGTAACCACTAGGTGCCTTATGTTTAACTTCAAGAATTTCTCCTCCACTTTGCTCTCAGGTATTACAAAATCATTAAGCAACCTGCTACAATTTGATAACCTTCTGCCATTTTCAAATCTTAATAACTCCTCGTGTGAATGTAAATGCAAAATACTCATTCAGTTTGTTTGTTATCTGAGCAAGATCATCAACAGCCGAACCATCGTTATCCAGTGGACCAATCAGATTCATCCCCTTCCTTTTAGAGTTTATATAAGTAAAGAAATCCTTGTTGTTTTTCTTAGCATCTTTTGCCAAAGATTTCTCGTAATCTGCCTTCACCTGCCTAACCTCCTTTGTGACCTGATTACAGACTAGCTTATATCTGCCATATGCTTCTGAGTCGCTTGATAATTTAAATGCATCCCATGCATTTTTATTCTCTGTCACGAGTCTCATTAGTTCATTTGATATCTATTTAGGCCTAAACCTTGAACAATATTTCTGAACAATATTAGGTATGAAACTTTTAGTAGCATCCACGATTAATTCCTTGAATGCTTCCCACTGAGAATTTACTGTTGGTAACATTGTCAGTTGATCCCACTGTACAGAATTTAAAAACTCTCTGAGACCACTGTACTCACCTTTACGAAAGCAAAAACCCTTTCCTTTACGCCTGATGGTAATCATATCTTTAAGTAAATCCCAAATCAGTACACTGTGATCACTGCCACCTAGTGGTTACTTTATCTGCAAATTCTTAATACACGAATGATCACTGCTGATAACCAGATTAAGAGTATTACCCTCTGTGGTTGCCTCTCGAACATGCTGCTGCAGAAAACAATCATCCAATAAATCCACAAAAGTCTTACTAGTGTGTGAGTGGCCAAACCACAAGTTCCAGTTAATATCTGAGAAGTTAAAATTCCCCATTATAAGACATTTTGATTTACTAGCCCACTCTATTTCTCTGTACAATTGTTCATTCTACTCATTCGAGTCATTAGGCCTATAACACACTCCTACTCTTATTTTTGCTTTCACAATGCTTATGTCACACCAATCTGACTCAACAGTGCACTGTTCATCTATATCAACTGGATGCACTTCTTTTGATTTTATGTTTTTCTTAATTAACAGCATAACACCTCCTCCCTTCCTATCCTGTCTATCCTTTTTGTATTCCAGTTCTGCATTCCTTATATCTGTGTGACACCACGTCTCTGCTATCCCAACAATATCCGCCTTTAATGTCTTGACCAACACTTCAAATTCATGAAATTTATTTACTATACTTCTAGCATTGGTATACATGCAAGTAGACATGTTCCTATTCTTATTATTAGTTACCCTAACACATCCCATATACCCACCTGTTTCACGATGATTGCCATTAGTCCCTGAAATCCCCAGCACCCCTCGCTCCAGGTCGCTACTTATTCTAATAGAAGTTGTGCAAGAATCACCTTCACCTCTGCCTGCAGCTACTTTTAACCTTTTAGTCTGTGAATCCCCCAAGCTAGCAGTTTTCTGACCCACCTATAACTGCCTCGATAGTATCAGCAAATATTCTTGCACCCTTTCTATTTAAGTGTATCCCGTCCCTGTAGAAGCAGTCTCTCCTGTTAACAAGCACAGACTAGGCTGAAAAAAAATTTACCCCTTGAGCCTTGCACATTTCCTCCAGGGCCGAATTGATTGACAAGGCTCTCATCATGTCTTCCCTCCTATCGTATCTTGGTAGAATTGCAGACACTTTCAAATTTAACTCTAATTCACAACTTTTTGGCAATGTTGATCTGTACTTGTTAAGTAAATCTGCAGATCTCCTACTCTTAATGTCATTGGTGCCAATGTGTACAACAATATCATGTTTTGTGCCCTTAAAAGATGACATATGCTTTACAATGATGATAAAGTGGAACGTTATCATCATCAAGGAGGTCTGGAAGAACATTCTGCAGGAACTGAAGGTATAGCTCTCCTGTTAACATGTTTGGCAGAAAGTGTGGTCCAATTAGATGGTCTCCTAGTAGTCCTGCCCAGACATTCAACGAGAAATGTTGCTGATGTCGTGACTCATGAATTGCATTAAGGTTTTCGTCGGACCAAAAGTGACAGTTATGAAATTTAAAAATACCATCATGAGTAAACCCAGCTTCATCAGTGAACAAAATGTTTAAAAATTGGGGGTTCAGGACGCACTATTGTTGCCACTGGCAGAAGTTCACTCTGGGAGGGTAGTCTGTATTGCTGAGACCTTGTACATGCTGGATATGGTAAGGGTACAGTAACTGGTGATGTAAAATTTGCCACACATTGCTATAACTCAGTATAGCTCTTGCAGAGCAACACTACTTGTCGAAATTCCTAGATTTTCTAACACCCTTTCCTCAACATCAGGTGTTATGCTTCTGGGCCTACCTGCTCATACTCCATGGGCAAAGCACCCATGTTCTTTAAGACGTTGATGTACCCTGATGAATGTGTGCCTTTTGGGCTGCCTTTGGCGGGGAAATGCTTCTTAGAACAAACGTGCAGCCTTGAGTGCACTGCCATTGGCTTTACCATATATGAAGTGCATGTCCACATACTCTTCGTTGCTGTAACCTCTTTCCATGTTGACTTTTTTGACAAGTATTAGTATGGCTGCTACGTCTCAGAGCATTGAGAAAGGGAGAGAATGAGCCTAACCTAACCTAAACAAACAAGTCAGTGGTGGATACCAGCTAGAAATGTGCAAGGTCTTGAAAATGATTCACTTAAGGACCCATGTTTACTAGGTTTTTTCTTGCATATTGTAGTCTGTACAGTTCACCTTTAAATTATTGACCATCACTTTTGAAACACCCTGTATATATTAGTGTTAATGATGCAGTGGGAAATAAGTTTAATATAATATTTTAATTGTATTAAATTTATATTTGAATTTATTAAAACTGAATCGAAATCATGCCTCAGACCAGAGCAGCAAAGTAAAAGGCCCAAGGTAGTGGGAGTGCTGTAGCTCAGGGGAGAACTGAGGGAGGAGGGTTCCTCTGAATCACAGCCTTTTGAAATGTACTGCTTGTTTGATGTTTGTGGAGCCATCAGGAACGAGACATGATATTGCCAATGGGAATGTCTGTGTGTGCTTGATGTAAGGAGTGCAAGGAAATGAGGCACCAACTCAGCATTGTTATGGGCATTTATAAGAGCATGAAGTACAGTGTAGATGCCTTCGAAGGACATAAATTGAGGGGCCCATCAAGTTCTCATCTGTGCACATAAATGCCAGAGTTTGCACTAGAACATCAGGCAATGCAGTGGCAATCCCCAAGGCAGAATTTCTGTGCATCCTGCACTGGTCCCACGGGAACTAGTGCAGAATACGGTGACACATTCTGCAGAATGCATCACCGACAACACTAGTTGTTGCCATCAACTCTATTGTCAGGGAAACGGGGAATATAATGTGCAAAAAGGATAGGTGGAACAGGACCAGGGTATGTCTGCCATGGGCAAAAGTTGATGACGTTGTAGAGCAGATATCATCTTTTAAGGGCACAAAATGTGATATTGTTGTACATGTTAGCACCAATGATATTTAGAGCAGGAGAATGACAGAATTACTTACCAAGTACTGTACAGGTCAATGTTGAAAAAAAGCCACGAGTTAGGATTGAATGTGAAAGTGTCTGCAATTCCGCCCAGACACGATAGGAGGGAGTATATGTCAATCAATTTGGTCTTGGAGAGATTGTGCAAGGCTAATGGGGCAGAATTTTTCTCAGTTTGGTCTGTGCTTGTTAACAGGAGAGACTGCTTCTACAGGGAGGGGGATACACTTAAATAGAAAGGGTGCAAGAATATTTGCTGATGCTATCGAGGCAGTGTTAAGTGGGTCAGAAAACTGCTAGCTTGGGGAGGATACATGGACTAATAGATTAACAGTAGCCATTGGCAGAGGTGAAAGTGATACTTGCACTGCTTCTATTGGAATGAACAGCAGCCTGGTAAACAAGGTGCTGGGGATTTCAGAGACTGCTGGGAGTCATTGTAGAACAAGTAAATACATGGGCTGTGTTAGGGTAGATAAGAATAAGAAGAGGTGCATATATACTTGCATGTACACCAATGCTAGGAGTGTAGTAAATAAATTTGATGAATTTGTGTGCTGGTCGAAACATCAAAGTCAGATATTGTTGGGATATCAGAGAAGTGGTGTCACACAGATATAAGGAATGTACAATTGGAATTTGAAGAGTACAATGTGTACAGAAAGAATAGACAGGACAACAGGAAGGGAGGGAGGAGGGGTTATGCTATTAGTTAAGAAACACAAAATCTAAATAAAATCTACAGTGCAATATTAAGTCACGTTTGGTGTGACATAAGCACTGGGAAAGCAAAATTGAGAATAGGAGTGTATTATAGGCCTAATGACTCTGATGAGTATAATCAACAGCTGTACAGAGAAATAGTGTGCCAGTAAATCAGATTAATGATTTACTGGTCCACTATTTCCATCAAGATTAATGATCAATATAATGGGGAATTTTAATTTCCCAGATATTGATTGGAACTTTTGGGTTGGTCATTCGCACACTAGCAAGGCTTTTGTGAATTTATTGGATGATTGTTTTCTACAGCACCATGTTCGGGAGGCAACCAGAGGGAGTTATACTCTTGATCTGATTATCAGTAGTGATTCTTCATGCATTAAGAATCTGCAGATAAAGGAACCACTAGGTGGCAGTGATCACAGTGTGCTGATGTGGGTTTTACTGAAAGAGGTAACTATCATCAGGTGTATAGGGCAGGGTTTCTGCTTTCGTAAAGGTGACTACAGAGGTCTGAAAAAGTTTTTAAAGTCTATACAGTGGGACCAACTGATGATGTTACCAACAGCAAATTCTAAAGGAGGCGCATTCAAAGAATTATTCTTGGAAGCTACTAGGATTTTCATACCAACCGGGGACATATTCAGGGGTGGGCAGAAGGGGCATATGCCTCCCTTAACCAAAAATTTGAAATTAAAGAAAAAGAATGCAGGAGGGGTTCTAAAAAAAAAAAAACTCAAAAGCACATGGTTGCCATGCGCCCCCTTATAGTAATACCCGGGTACACCATTGATACCAACTAAGAAATGTTGTTCGAGGTTTAGGCCTAAATGGATATCAGATGAACTAATGACACATACGGCAGAGAAGAAATATGCATGGGATACATATTATTATTATTATTATTTATTATTATCAGCCATATGGTGCAAGGAAGCATGAGGCTTATGCTGCACCAGCCAGAAAAATAAAAAAATTTCCCTATTACCCCGAGAAAGAGAGAGTAGAAAGGAATCATGAAGAAAGAGAAGAATGATGATATCCAGCTCAGGCCCCTGGGTGTGCCAAGCCCATACTCACCAGATATGAGCCCCTGGAGGTATAAATTAACAGGTGACATGGAAGATATAAGCTGGTCTGTAACCAAGTCACAAAGGAATTTAGGCAGGCAAAGGTAGATTACAAGAAATCTTTGGCAAAGGATGCAAAGGAAAACAGCGAAGACTTTCTCTACTTATGTAAACTCTAGAAGGAAGGGAATGAATCAGATTGGTTCACTCAATATCAATGGGTCAACTGTCGGTGATCCTGCTCAGGTAGCTAACAAACTGAATGAGTATTTTGCATCTAAATTTACAGTTGCGGAGTTATTTAGGAAGGGGAATACCAGAGGTGTATTAAACTATATTAGTGAGTTAAATGATTTTTTTAATAACTGAGAGCAAAGTGGAGGAGAAATTGTTAAAGATAAACATCAAAAAGGCACCTGGGGTGAATTTGTATATTAAAGGAGGCAAAGGAAGTAAGCAAACCCTTAGCCATAATCACGAGAGCCTCCTTGGACTCAGGGGAGGTACCCATGGACCACAGATGTGCAAATGTGACCCCAATTCAAAAACGAGGGTCAAAGGGTGACACAAGTAATTACAGACCTGTTAGTTTAACTTATCTTCCAGGGAAATTAATGGAGGCACTGGTTAAAGAAGCACTGCAGGATCATCTAGACAACACTTTGGTTATAGTTCGGACACAGCATGCGTTTGTTAAGGAGAAATCTTGTCTGACCAATTTGATTGGATGCAATGATGTGGTCACAAAGGAACTGGATGTAAAAAATAATTTTGATATCATATGCTTGGATCTTAGGAAAGCTTTTGATACTGTTGCACATGGAAGACTACTGTAAAAATTGGAGCAGTATGGCATTAAGGGCAAAATGCTGCTATGGATAAAGGGATGGTTGAGTGGAAAAAGAACAAGAGTGGTAATCAATGGACACTGCTCTTCATGGACTAATTTTATTAGTGGAGTTGCCCAGGGTGTGGTCTTGGGACCATTGTTGTTTTCATTGTTGATGAAGGTATATCAAGCTTAATGTCTAAGTTTGCAGACGATACGAAGGTTGGCAGGGTTGTTAACACAGGTATGCGCAGCCTAAAACAAGAAAGGGAGCCAACCACATTTTGGGCCCCCCCATAAAAAATAAAATATTTTATTTTTATAAATACGATTTTGTATATATATAAAATTTTTTATTTATTTAAAAACATATTCATTTAAATACATTATAACAGTTTGTAACTAGTAAATATTCAACCTTTATAGGTTTACAATGTTTTTAGGTCCATTTATTTATTTATTTATTATAATAATATTCTATGTTCAAATTAAAAAAAGCGACGAATTCGTCAATTACTTCTTCTACAGTGACTGTAGCAGTTAAATCCTGTTCCACGTATGAAAGCAATAAGTAGTTCAACTGTTCTTGCGTCATTTTCAATTGTTCTTAATTTTGTTTTTATTTGACTCATTTTGGTAAAAGTTTGATCAGGAGTGCAACTTGTAACATCTAAAACCTGAAAGTCATATGTCACTTTTGTGAATTTTGGATATAATTTGTAATATAATGTTTTGGAGGATACCGTTGCGCAGAATAGCGGATGGCTGTCTCAAATGAGATGAGCGCGGAAATTCAAATATTGGAATATGTTTTACACATAAAAAACATGAATAAAATAAAAAATATCTATTTTATTATTTAAATATTTATTTATTTTAATTCTTTAGTTTTAAAATTCGACAATATATATATTTTTTATTTAACAAAAATGTTTGACTTGTGAGGCTATGAGGGCCCCTTCAAGGTTTCAGGGGGCCATGCCCCCTGTGCACATGCCTATGATTGTTAATGACACTGTCAATATGCTACTGGAAGAGGATCTAGTAATGTTGGGCTGAGAGGTGGAAACTGAAGTTTAACATTGACAAATGTAAAGTACTGCATATGGGTAGCAGTAACCTCAGAGTAACATATCAACTGTGTAGTACTACACTCAGGATGGTAGAGAATGAAAAGGACCTGGGGGGTAATTGTGTAGTTAGATATGAACTTTTCTGAACAGTGCAGACAGTCTGCAAGAGTAGCTCATGGTGTGTTGTCAACGACGTACGGGAATTTTTCTAGCAGGGATAAGGAGGTGATTATCCCCTTCTATAAGGCAATTGTCAGGCCACACCTTGAGTACTGTATACAGGTCTGGAGGCCTCATTTTAAGAAGGATGTAGAACTGCTGGAACAAGTACAGAGAAGGGCAACAAGATTAGTAAATGGAACAAAGGGTTGCTCTTATGAAGAAAGGCTTAAGATTTGCAAATTACAGTGTCTGGTGACTAGTCACCTGCGAGGCGATCTGATTGAGGTATATAAGGCCTTGAATGGGTTGATCAAGCTCAGTGCTGATGGAATTCTTCCTCTTGCACAGATTAATTGCCTGAGGGCAAGGCCGGCCTTAGGCCAGTCGGGCCTCATGCGTGGCAGAAAAATTAAAATTAAACGAAAAAAGAAAAAAAGAATAGACGAAAAAAAAAAAAAAAAAGGAGAAGGAATGTATAACAGTCTGTCTATGGACAGTGTTGTCGTTTTTAGTGCCTATCATGCTAGATTTGGCTTCTTTTTTTTTTTTTTTTTTTTTTGTTTATCTGAAATGAAAAACTACTAGCACTAGGAATGTGTTATTACTATGTTAACTAGAGACATATTTGAATTGCAGATCGCATATGGCATTCTGAACCTGACCTTTTGGGAGGGACCCTTCCTGTAATTAGCATTTATCCTGTGATAAAAGTCTAAGAGTAAAAGTCTCTACTTCTGTCACTCCAAAGCATTAAGTTTATGGTTTAGAGGTTCATTTGGCATTTTCACAACAACATTCTACCCGTATCTATTGCTCTGTTTCTATACAACCAACAAGACCCGGACTTTGTTATGGACTGGCCATGAATAATACATTTTATAACCGTTTTATATGTATCTGTTCTGTTTTCATTTATGGTGGGAAAATTTGTTACAAAGTTAATTGAAGGAGTAACTTGGGAAAAGAGAGTGGGAAATGAAATAAATTCAGAGAGATTTTCATTTGCTTTATTTGTAGAAAAAGAAAGGTCTGCAGCTATTATCAATCTCATGTACCATTCTGTGATTCTATATTTTCAGGTGCAGTGATCCTACATTTTTAAGTTTCCTGGAACAAGAAAAAATTTACTCATTGCCACCATTTTTTTCCAAGTTGTGATAGAAAAACTGAAGATGTAAATAAATTTATTATTCCAGTTTTCATTCACAAATTATGAATGATCCATGATGTTGTACAGTTTTGATACTAAGATATTAGCATTAGTAGAGGCACACGATGCAAGAAAGCAAGCTTATGCAGCATCAGCCAAAACAAAAAAAAACCCCCTCTCATTTCACCCCTCCATTCGTTCCAAATGCCTGTCCAGCTCAGCATTAAATTTATTTAGGGTAATACCTTCCACAACAAAAGATGGAAGTCTTCCACCAATCAACCACCCACTAGCTAAAGGCAAATTTCCACACATCTATACTACAACTGTCTTTCCTCAATTTGAATCGATAAACTTCTGGCATTCCCCTCTGGCATCCTCACCGAATTTATAAGATATACAGTATTAATTTCTCATGCCTAGTTTCCCCCGCACTTAAGAATTGGTCAGGACCCCCAAGTGGGAATTAGAATATTTTCTAAGCCTCATTATACCTCTGGAAACTATTTTCCACTTTTTCTTAGAATTTGTCTTAAAACAGACATTAATATATCTTTGTCTGTAGACTGCGTGCATTCTATGGTTGGCATAGATTTTATATCCTCCAAAACAGATACAAATCCGTGCTAATGGGAAAAAAATAAAGATGCACCGCTCTTGCCCATGCAGTGCTGGATTAAGGTAATGGGCTAGCATGGATTTTGCCTGGGGCAGCATTCTTTAAGGGCACCAAAAATAGAAGAACAATATAGCAAAAAATGTATATATCCTTAGTACAGGGCATGAAAAAAACCTTTCTTTCTGCCAGGTGGCAGAAATACCTTGGTTTCGGCCCTGTGCCTATGACCGACTAATTCAGTCATGGTGTGTAAATACAAGAAGACCTTAAAAGTTACTTCCATTCCTGCAGAAAGTATTTCCCTTCAGCCCTGTAACAAGGTACGAACAAAGGCCTTTTCTACATGTGAGTTGGAGCAGCAGCACTTCGGCTGCACAAACTGAGTGTTGTTAGCCCATTTTCACACAGTTATGGTTCCTATATGATAAGGTCAGCAGATGCCCCATTTTTGTGGGGTGTGTCTCAGAAATGACTACCTTGCCCCAGAATGTCCCCATTTTTTTTTTTTTTTTTCGAATTTGGCCCTGAAAAGGGGCCTCACAAGAACTTCAAATCATGTACTTGAAGGTACTCTTTTTTTTTTTTTTTTTTTTTCAGATCAATATTGTACACATCACATCACAAGCTTTCTCAGAATGGTCAGTGATGATGCTATTGTATGGAATCTTGATCAATAGCTAATAAATGAAATTAATATTCACTTACCACAATAAGGGCCATGTGGCCATAACAGTATCAGTGGCATAACTGGAGTAGGGCAAAACAGCATTTTATGATTTATTTTTTTAAAATATAACTAAAATTTTAATATTTAAATAAATTATGTATTTTTTATCAATGATTTATTTTTAAATTTATTTTATTTTATTTTTTAAATCAATGGTTTATTTTTAAAAATATAACTAAAATTTAAAGATTTAAATCAATTATAAAAGTAACTTTTACATAAAATCCATAGCCTCTCTGGATAATAATTTATTTTATATAATTATTCAATGAACAGTATTAATTATAATCCATTTGTTTAGTATTAATTAAATAAATTCATAAATTCAATTTATTTAATTATCATTATTTCAATCTGATCCAGAAAATACCAAATGGTATATCTTTACATTACATTGAAGGCAATTTATTCTGGATTTGAGGGATGGGGATAGTAATCTTTCTATGTTTGAGAAAAAACTAAACGGATAATACCTACCTGATATATTTATTATCATAAGTTACATTTTCATATTTTGTCGCAGTCACGATGAAAGAGAAGTTTTATAACTTGACACTACTGATTGTGCTTAGGGGTTCTAACGGGAAATGTGCATGTAACAATAAACATGCCTTTGATGGTATGGCAAGGACAGTATCGTGACTCTCTTGTGTTGAGTGGATATGCATTAAATTCGATTAACATCATCGGACAAAGACAAGAGATACCGTCGAACCTCCCAAATCCGGCAATCTTGGGACCTGATCGTATCTTAGAATTATCTAGATTTCGGATGATAACAGCCACAAAAGGAAAAATAATCAATAAATAAAATTAATAAAATACAAAACTGCATTTCTATATTCCCTAGGTTGTTCTGCGTAATACAGTACTATACAAGTGTCTTCTACACAGAGAAAGATAACATCAGTACAAAGTATAAAAATAAAAAATCAAGTATTATACTGCAAAGGAGAGAAAAAATAAAGTTGATTATTTACCCCTTTACTAAATTAAATTTTAAAGCTCTGTTTGGAAATTCTCATCTTGAGAGTTAAATAGTCAACAGGGGTGTATTCAGGGGAGGGCAGAGGGGGAATATGCTCCCCCCCTTAACCATGCATATAAGTGTTCTTAAGTCTATCTAAAAAAAACACTAAAAAAAATTACAAATGTAAAGTCCTGCATATGGGTAGCAGTAACTCCAGATATGTGTACCAACTGTGTGGTACTACACTCGGGGTAGTGGAAAATGAAAAAGATCTTGGGGTAATTGTGCAGTCAGATATGAAGTTTTCTGAGCAGTGCAGACAGACTGCCAGGGCAGGTCATGGGGTCTTGTCAATGATATACAAGAATTTTGCTAGCAGGGATAAGGAGGCGATTATCCCTTTATATAAGGCAATGGTCAGGCCACACCTTGCGTACTGCATACACGTCTGGAGTCTTCATTTTAGGAAGGATGTAGAGTTGCTTCAACGAGTACAGAGAAGGGCAACAAGATTGGTGAGGTGAACAAAGGGGTGCTCTTATCAAGAAAGGCTTAAGTTCTGCAAATTGCAGCATCTGGAGACTAGGCACCCTGCGAGGTGATCTGATCAAGGTGTATAAGACCTTGAATAGTTTGAGCAGGCTCAATGCTGATGGGATTCTTCCTCTTGCTTGGGTTACGAACCTGAGGGGGCACAAACTCAAATTGAGGAAAGATTGTAGAACAGATGTGTGGAAATTTTTCTTTAGCCAGCAGGTAGTTGATTGCTGAAACAAACTCCCATCTGTTGTTGTTGTGGAAGTTGATATCTTAAATAAATTCAAGGAAGAACTGGACAAACTTTTGGAGCGAATGAATGGGTGAAATGGGAAGGTTTTTTTTTTTGGCTGATGCTGCATAAGCTTTCTTTCTTGCATCATATGCCTTTACTAATGCTAAAAACCTGGTCATCATGCCCCCCCCCTACAATGATATCTGGATACAATAGTGCTTATGACCAGCTTCACCAAAGTCCCACTTGTTTATATTCCGGCATGACCACTAGGTCAGAGGAGTTTACATTAATTCTTTTGACAATTAATAAAATAATTAACCATATTTAGCAGTCATGCAGGCTTGAATCACGGTCCACTTAAAGTATGTGTGCTTCTGCACTTTCGTGCCTGCCCTCTTTGCTATGTCAGGTCTTCCTTACCAAGACAACTCATTTTATAATAGTGAGTTTATGTTTTGAATCACAATCCTCTAGGCCATTCACTTTTACTTTTTTTTTTTTTTTAATCATATGATGTGATCAATACACGAAGGAACCAGTTTTTTCCTGCTTCCTTCATGTATCGTGGCCACGAGATCCAACTGGATAGTGTGGCACCATTGTGATATCTAAGCCCGAGGTGGGATTTGACCCCACGACATTTGGGTTGCCAGGCTGGCACTTTACCCACCCGGTTAGTCAGGTTGGCACTTTTACTTTTATAAGGCAGCATATGAGCAAATGCAAACAGATGAAAATTTCTGTGTCAATGTACAAGCACAACAATCCAAATATTGTTAACTGCTTATCAGTGGCAGCTGACTATAAAATGTCACTGAGCCAGGGCACTGCCACAGTAAGGGCAATACTATGCAAGGAGTCAAAACGCCACATGTACCATATGAACATCGCGTGAACTGGTCAGGCGTGTAATACTAAATGGGCGTTTTTATCAATCTCAAAATGGATTTAAATAAATATATTTTCTGTTTATACTCCGGGACAACCACACAGTCAGGAGTTCACAAGATAGAGGGAATACAAGAAAGAGCACTGTATTTAGCAGTCACGAGCTTGAAACCCCGTCACTCTATGCACCTTACGTTGGCCACTCGGCTACAGTGTCCTTTTTCTTTCAAGTCAGTTGTGTGTATATAAAAAAAGAGAATAAATAAAAATCCAAAAAGATCAATGATGGATTGGTAGGTTCATTCAGTGCTTAACAGCATTTTAGATACTTTTTTCCCATATAAATTTCTATGAACAAAAAGCATCCCGAAAAATAACAAAACAAAATGCAAAATAATAACAAGTATAAAATAACAGTACGTAGCTTTGAGTTTTTGGCATTTCTGAGTGATAAAATTTTGAAAATATACATCATTGTTTTGTTTACTATCTCCTTTAAGCATAATTCATTTTTGCTATGCTAGCTGTATTTAAACTGCCTACATCATTCACAGCAGAAGAAACTTTTACCTTCACAAAGAGTTGTCCTGTATTGCACTACTTAAAAAAAATGGCACCGCCAAATGGTTTTTGTCTGTTTTTTTTTTCTTCTGCCATTTATTTAAAAGAGACCACCTGTTGTCTGATGAAAGATTAGCAAATACTAAAAAAAACACAAACTATTATTTTTAGGCCATCCGAATAATTAAATTCATCTGCTGTGCATTGTGTATTATGTCCGTAAATTGCCCATGTTCTATGGTCGATTTGCTTGTTTTGCTAGATGAAAAGGCTGAGTTTATGGGGGAAAACACCTTGCTACCTATGCTTGAGACCGACTAACTCAGCCACAGAGTGAAAAGAGCCCATTAAAGTTCCTTGCATCATCGACTGGATTTGAACCCGGGCCTTTTCCACCTGGTGTGGAGAGGACAGTGATGATACCACTGTGCTACCTGTGCAGACAATTAGCAAGTACTGAAAGAGGTTACCATTACAGATTAATACTTACTAATCTGTGGTTACCATAGCAGTATCCCATCTTTTAAATAAATTGAAAATTAGTCATTTGTTTGAATGTAGTATAATATCATTGCAACTCATTGCAAAATTGTTTCGGTTTTTAGGAGCATCAGCAACTTCGGCCACATTGCGCCATTGCACCGTTTGCTTTGTTTGTACTGGTGTGTATTCACCAGCCAATATGCATGTTGTGCAGTCAAAAAAATCCGGAACAACTCGTGGCAAGAAACCTCAACCTCCTCCAGCTGAAATCAGCCATCCACAGTCCAGATTACAGAGGCATTTAGAAAATGCCCCAGTATATGATGCGATTCAGACCCTGTTCTTTCCAATCGATAGCGACTAATTTTATACTACTGCACATTGCAAGTTCAACAAATATATATATACGCAAATATTGCTTTGCAGTTGTGAAGGCAGTTTGTTGGTTTTTCAACTGTTTAATGTATTCCAGGAGGGTCAATTTATTCAAATATTAGTACTAGAAACAATGTACTGGTTTTGTTGGCTGTCAAGTTTCAATTCAGGATCTGGCCAGTGTGAGAGATAAAGCTACTGCATTAGCTTAGACAGTTTGCTAGCCACAGGAACACATAGAAGGGCAAGACAATCCTCCCAACTTTATGTAATTTCAAAAAAGCTAAATAACATTAGCTATTTTATAATTTTGTAGCTCAAACTTTGTATAGTTTTTTTTTTTAAAAATAGTGACTATACTTTTCAGTTACATGCATTTTTATTTTATTGCATAATTCATACAAAATAATAAAAAATAAATAGCACACAAAAAAGCAAATGCTAAAAATTTCAGGTTACTTAATAAATTTTTCAGCATCAAACATTGCAACTAGCTGATACAGCAGCATTCTGCTACTCAGCTGAAAAAGCATCTGGCCGCTTGTCTAGTTTAAAAAAATATATCAGTGCATGTGGGTAGAACATCAATGTCATTCTACCCACGACCAAACCGTGATATTTAGTGCCCATCTGCAAATAAATAAATAAATAAATAAAATTGGTAAACCCCAACCTTAATTCTCCAACAAAAATTTGGTATACTTATTTCATTTGTGTATAAGGAAGAACATGAAAATTATTTATTTATTTATCAAACAGCTACAAAACAGCAATCAAACATGCCTTAAGGTGCAGCAACAAAAACAGAATAACACAGCATTAAAGCAAAAACTTGGAACAAAAAATTTTAAGGTAAAAAACAGGTGGAAAAGTACATAAATGTGAGGAAAAAATCAATTCAAAGGCTCAGGTAACCAGTGCATTTAGAAATTTTAGTTGCCTCTTGAAGTGTCCAGGGGTATTAAATATCTCCAAATTTGCTTTGTTGCAGTCCTGTTATAGTATTTGTAATATCCATAATTTGTTCTTGCAGAGGATGGTTTAAGCAGTGGATGGTTTCTTAAGGCTCTTTTCAGTGCGTTGAAGTTAATTTGTGAGATGAGGAAGGGGCAATTTATGGTACCATGCAACAGCTGGTTAAAAAAGGAGATCGGCTTTATCTCTTCTTTCTTCCAGTGTTTCAAGTCCAAGTAATATATACACCACTCTTGGTAGGATTTCTCATTGTATACTAATCCACTTTTAAAACAAAATTGCAAAAAATTTCTCTTTTTGGATGTTTTCAATTTCAAGTTTTTGATAAGTTGCATGGGGGAGACTATACATGGGAGGCAAATTCTAGGGCTGGCCTAACATAAATTTTGTACAGAAGATGAAGAGTGCCAATTGATTGAAATCTCTGTTAATTCTTTTAAGAAAACCTAGCATTTTGCTAGTTGCCCTCAATGTCTGAGACATGTAGTAAATGTTTGTAGTAAATCTCACAATGTTTGTAGTAAATTACATATTTACTACAAATACATATAAAGTATTTATTAAATTACTTGAAAATGAACATCATATAAATACAGGTAACCCTCATATAACACGGTAGTTACGTTCCTATAAAATGTCGTGTTTTATTATTATTATTATTATGATTAGCCATATGGTGCAAGGAAGCCTGAGGCTTATGCTGCACCAGCCAAAACCCGAGTTACCCTGAGAGAGAGAGAGAGAGAGAGAGAGAGAGAGAGAGAGAGAGAGAGAGAGAGTCAGAAGTAGAAAGGAATCAGCAAGAAAGAGAAGAATGATGATATCCAGCTGAGGACCCTGGGTGTGCCAAGCCCATACTCACAAGATGTGGGCCCCTGGGGTAAGCAAAACCATGTTATACGGCACTAAGAAAAAGTATAAAAAGGGGGTTGTGTTCCAAAAGAAGCTAACAAAAATACACCATTCTAGATTTCGTGTACCTTCTGCTTTCTAAAAAGTCAGTAATCTGGTTTTGTTTGCTTTTGCTTGATAACTCTTTGTGAATTTCATCATATGGAACTAAGCATTTTTGAAGCTCCCTTCTGAAATTTGCGCTCCTTTCATTCAAGAATCTGCATTTGGAAAATAAGATTCTAATTGCTCAGCTAACTAACTTATGCCTTCCTGTATGCTTTTTAGTGTAAAATTTGGAAGTTTAGAATTTTCATTTGCACTATCATCCTCTGAATTGATTTCGTTTATCTACAATGCCATTTCCATCAAATCTGCTTTACCAGCCAGCCTCTTTTTCTACCAGTAATTTTTGAATGTCTTCAGTAATCATATTTTTTTATTTTATTTTTTTAGGAGCATTGGCGACTAAGGCCATGTTGCTCTGCGCATATTGTCTATAAATTGCGTGTCCCGAGGTTGATTTTCTGTTTTGCTGGATGAAAAAACTGAAGTTTCCGGGAGAAAAAACCAAGCTACCCTCACCTGAACCTGACTAACTCAGCCACGCTGTGAAAAAGACCCATAAAATTTCCTCCCATCATCAACGGTATTCGAACTCGGGTCTTTTCCACCCGGTGTGGGGAGGATGGTGATTCTATCAACTGTGCTACCCATGACGGCTTCAGTAGTCATATCGTTAAAACCTTCCCCTCCTACTGATATAGCAAGTTCTACTATCGCATCGATTCTGTTTTCTGCTGGTTTGACCATATTTCCTGAATGAACTGACTCTGGCCATACATTTTTCTACACACATTTAACATTGACAGTTTTACTTCTTTGAGTGATAAAGCTATGATTTTGATACAGTCCACAATTGAGAAAGGTTTCCATGTCTCCATTACTTCAATAAATTTGGAACCAATTTTTCCAAAATCCATTATAATGATTTTTTGATGTAATGAGTTTTACAGGTGGATATAATGCTTTGATCTAATGGCTGAATGAAACAAGTTGAGGAGGTTCCGTGCAAAAGGTAATATGTCCATTTTTTAAAAAATTGGAGGTGACAGTTGATCTGTGATCACAAAGTGGCTTTCGTTTTATTCAAACAAATTTGATAAAAAAGCAACAGAACCCATATTATTTGCCTGTTAAATAAGATGGTTCAGTGCAAATAGTAACATGTCAAGAGTCTAGATTTGAGCAGAATAATATGTCCTTCCAACCAATGATCAGCTGTTTAGTGAGTCGTGATCTTCCTCCTCCAACAGAGAATATTCTTGTTTTGTAAGTTGTGTATGATTGTATGGAGAAAGTGTTGTTCGTGATTGTGATATTATTGTTTACGTTTGCAGCGATGGAAGAGGGGAGTGTTGGGGTTGGAGACTACAATCAAGGGACTCATAAGAGGAAAAGGAATGAGTCAAAGTGGGATAAACAAAAAAATATTACCACAGTGCTCCTTCTGGAACGAACTTCTTTCACCCGTTTACATAACTCAAAAACATTAATGTGTATGAAAATTACTCCAAGAGCTCCTGTATGCATAAGGAAAAAACTTTACGTGTACCTGACAAGACTACAAGACGTTGCAAATTTCATGAGAATTGAAAATGTGAAGAGACGGAGACCTAGACCTAGCAACAAGGCTGCAAACAGCAGGTAAGCCCAAGCCTCGTGTTTTTTCAGTTAAATACTTTCTTTCAATAGAAGATAAAAAAATATACAGTATGCAAGAAATTTTTCACACACGTTATAGGCATGAAAACTAAACGGCTTTTTATGATAGCTAAAAAGGGTCATGAAGGGACAAGTTTAAAAGAAAAAAAGAGGGGGAGACCGAGTGAGCAGTAAATCAGTAGCTCAGAAAGAAAAGGTACATAAATTCTTAAGTGATCTGCGTGGTTGGGAGAGCCGCTACAATAACTCAAAATCAAAATGCATCTACTTCCATAGTGACGAACCGAAAAAAATTGAGATATGTATAATGCATCCATTAGCTCTGCTTTAATGTTTCGAAAAGTATGTTTTGCCAGATTTTTCTGGAAAAGTTCAATGTCGGTTTTCGAACTCCAGCCTCTGATATGTGTAACTTGTGCTACCGTATTGATAATGAAATAAGACTTGAAAAGAAAAAAGATGAGAAAGAACAGAACAAAAACAAAATTAAAGGTTTAATTTTAGAAAAATATGTTCACAAGAAGAGAGCAAAAGCCTTCAGAAAGCTTCTACACAAAGAAAACCAAGCTGATGAGTTGACATTCTGTTTCGATTTGCAGTAGGTTCAACCTTTACCTAAAGCATCTATCTCTGAAGCGTTTTACTTGTGTCAACTGAGTCTTTACGTATTAGGTGTTGTCGACCCTCAGACAAAGAATCTTGTTTTTTATTTGTGGTCTGAAAATGAGGCTGAGCGTGGCTTTGTGGAAATTTCCTCAGCTTTATCACATTTTTTGAAAAATCTGGATCTGTCATAGAGATCCAGTGTGTTCGACTGTTCTGCGATGGGTTCCCTGGTCAGAACAAGAATAAATCGTAGTTCAACGTCTTCTCCACTTCCTGGGTCCACAAGACTTGCCTGAAAGTCTCAAAGATATCGAACTGACATTCCCTGTTTGTGGTCACAGCTTCCTTCCTGCAGATGAGTGTTTGGTTGAGTTGAAAAACTTCTGAAAAAGAGGCCAATAATTGAGAACAAGGAAGAGTATTACAAACTGTATTCTCAAGTGGGTGAAGTTCGAAAATTGGGCATTGACTGGACTTTGTTGGATTTCAAAGCTTTGTCTCAACGTTTCAATAAAGTTGATCACATCAAAAATAAAAAACGATTATAAAAAAGTTTGAATCATCCAAGGTTTTGGTTAAATGACCTGAGCATTTCCAATATGAGTCTGATAATGAAACCTTCGAGCAACTTCAAAAGAAAGGATGGGGAGCAAGATGGTGCTTCCTTCCTGTTCCACATCTGAACCTTGGCCATGCTGTTTCTCAAGAAAAGAAGGCTGATGTTGAATCGCTGCTTGCCACCATGAGCCTTGGAGACTGGAAAGACAATCCGCTGTTTGCCTGGTATAGGGATATCTTATATTCTCGTGACGATCCAATAGCAGCCAACGACAAAGAAGAGTGCGACTACTTAGAAGAAGTTGCAGGAATGCAGATATAAGTAATGGTGATGTCATCTCAATCTTGTGTTTTTTACTGTCATATCAAACCATTAATGACATTCCATTTTTTATTAATATTTTAATTCTTTACAAAGCAATTTATAAGAAAAATTATTCATTGTTGGACAATAAAAGTGTAGTGTCTAATTTTCTTTTTTTTTATTTTGTAAAATATAAGTTTCATTATTGTTTTTGTCGAAAAATGGTTTATTTTATAACTAAGTTAAGAAAACATACCATCACAATAATATTATTAGTGTTTTTTTTTACTATGAAGAAGGAGGCCTACAGTCAAAAATTAATATTCAAAAGGTGAGACGCGCATTGGTGCAAACAGTAACAAGTCCAAACAAGGTTTTAAGCAAAAGGTAACATGTCTTGTTGAATTTAAACAAAAGGTAATATGTCCGATATTTAATATCAAATAAATTAATTTTTTATCTTCCTGGTTAAGAAAATTCAGTTTAAATCACATTGAAAAGTCATGAAATCAGTATAGGAAGTGATGTTTATATATTTATTGCTATCATTAGATGGAAAACACATTTGATGTTTCCCACAAACTTGTCGTGGTGGACATATTGCTTTTTGCATATAATCTCAGTTGTATTAAAAGGTAAAGTGTAGCCATTATCAACCCACTGCAGGATGGAAGCCTCCTCAACAATTCATGCTGAGGGAAATGGACCATAATCTGCCACGCTGGTCCAGTGCGGGTTGGCAGATTGACCGTATTCAGCAGTCAGGGGCTTGAACCCTAGTCTACTCAAAGAACGTGTGCTACTGCACTCCCGCTCCTGATCACTCGGCTACGGAGGCCGTTCTCAGTTATATTAACCTAGTACAACTATGGTGGTAGAAACATAACTTCAAAGTTTGGATGACTTAAACCTTTTGGATGGCCTGATGTGCTATTCAATAGTAATAAAACTTTGAAATCTAAAATTTTTCCACAAGTTCAACAAGCATAAGTTCAATAACACAGAACATAACACAAGGATTTCCCAACAAAATAAAATACAGGGATTTCTCAATATATATATATATATATATATTTGACTAGCAAGTCAACAGCAGGGATTCAAAAAGAGTGGAAATGTTGAAAAATTACATCCAACATAATAGCAGGGTTTCCCCTGCGCAAAAGCCCAAAATACCATGTTATGCAGGGTTTGCCAAAATTCTGTAACTGTGTTAGAGCAAAACTGTGTTATACATATAAGTACCGTGTTGTGTGAAGATTTCTGCAATTTATCAATCGTGTTGTAGAAGTACCGTGTTATACGGGGGTTACCTGTATTACTTATGATAAGAAACACATAGTACAATAAAATTAACTAAATACAAAATTTTACAAAATATTGAAAATATGTCCAGCTAAAACCGCATTATCTTATTTAAAAGTTATATAATGTTGCTTTACTGGTGCTAGCACCACAGACATCTAGATCTAGCGCACCCCATCATGCTTGGTGCCCATGCAGTTCACAGATCACACGCGCCTTGGACTGGCCCTGGTTCTATACGCAGAAACCAATGTCGCCTAATGCAAAGTGTTCAATGCTCATTTAGACTTATGTAGAAATACAAGGTGTGCCTATTAAACAACAAGACTGTCACAATAAAATAAATATAATGAAATATTTCATACCTTGCAAGTTATCCCCTTCAATTAATTGCCTTGGGCTTGCACACACTGTTCAATATGTATCTTCCAAGCAAAACATTTATGGAAGTTATCTTCTATAAGCCCTATAAACAACTTGATTGTTTTTTTTTTTGGATGTCTTCAATGGACTGAAAATGAGTTCCCTTAAGTACACTTTTCAGTTTAGGGAAGAGAAAAACATCAGAAGGAGGCTAGATCTAGTGAATAGCGTAAATGTTCACACACACAGGAATTTTTGGCCAGAAACTGGTGAACACAGAATACATGTGCTGAAGCCTTTTCTTGATGAAGCATCCAACCATCCTTCCACAATTCAGGTCTCTTCTTTCAAATTTTTTCCCTCAGCCTTGTCAGAACTTCAGTGTAGTATGTTTGATTTATAGTTTGATTTGGTGGGATGTATTTAGCCATAATTATTCCTTTTTTTTTGTTGAAGAAAACAAGAAGCACGGTTTTTTTGATTTTTATATTCTAGCTTTTTTTTTAATTTTTTTTTTTTGGTTTAAGGGATTGTTTTGTCTTCCATTGCATTGGCTGTCTTTTAGTTTCTGGGTTGTACTGGAACAGCTAACTTTCATCGCAAGTAAAAAAAAATCTTCACAAACTTAGAATCTTCTCATTCTTTGATTTTCATTCAAAATTTTGGCACCATCTTAGCACACATTTTTCTCTTGCCTTAAGTTCTGCTGCAACCATTTTAAGGCTTAAACAACGATCACTTCTAATCAATCTGTTAACTTGGTCCACATTTTTATTACTATTCATGGATACTAGATGGCCTGATGGTTCACTGTCTTCCACATTCTCTCTTCCTTCTAAAAATATTTTATGCCATTCAGCTCATAACTTTCAGTTGGTGTTTTCTTTAGTTTTGTTAAAAACTTGAGGTTGATTCGTTGTTTGATTCTTTTGTCTGTCATTTTTTGTGGAAAACTTCAAAACACAAGGTCAATGAAAACCTGTCTCACCGTAAAGCAATGGAATGTGACTAGGCAGACAACTAGAGAGGGGTTCAGTTATAACTGATTTGTAACTGATTTTATAAATAATTAAATGTTGTAATACTCATTTTCATAAGTCAACACACATAAACAGAAAAAATATGTGCATGTAATATTAGATTTGTAAAAGAATAAGAGAGGTTTACCTCAATATGATACGTAGAACACTTTCATACAATACTCTCCAGAAATTAAAATGAAAACAATTTTAAAAAAATAGAAAATATTACAGTACAGTAAGAAATAATTAACAATAATTAAAAATCAAATGAACACAATTAAAAATCAATTTAATGCAATTAAAAATTAAGTAAAAAAAACCCCTGAAACCTGAAAATACCTAAAAAACAGTGTGTAATTGATATTGAATTTGGACTTCGTAATATTGTTCCACAAAAAGATTTATTCATTTTACAAGTTAACCAGGTGGTGAATAACATAAAAGAAACATGACTGCCTAAATATGAATACACACATGACAGTTCAGCTTTACATGAACTTCAGGAAAATAAAGACATTATTATTCAGAGCTGACATAAGAAATACAGTGATAATACTCAATAAACCTGATTATATCAATAAGTTAGAGTCAGTTGTATCAGATACCTCTACTTATCTTGAAGTAGACCTGGCACTATTTACCAATTTGGTCAATCAATACAATAAAATATTAACCATGTATCGAAAAAACGGCTACATTACTATGGCTCAATACAGGTAAATACAGAAACTCTGTATTTTCATTCTTGGCCAGACATGTAAATAGCATTATAAAACCCTTTAGACAGGCAATACAATTTGGGATTAAGAACTACGATACACTATTTAATAACCTTAAGGAGTGTAGACGTGGCGGTAATGATAATTTATTCTACTAGATGTTACCTTGTTATATTCGAATGTAAACGTTGAATACACATTAGATATTCTTTGGGATATGTTAAATAATAACTCGATACCGATTAATTATATGGATCTTCCTATTAAGGAAATTTTCACTTAATTAAACTCTTAGTTGAAGCCAACTATATCACCTTTCGAGACAGAGTATACAAACAAATTTTTGGTTTGCCAATGGGATTAAGCCTAAGCAGCCTAATATCGGAGATCTACCTCTCAACGATTGAACGTATACATCTGACGCCTTTTCTACCCCGTATCACATACTATGGGAAGTATTTAGACGATGTTCTAGTTATTACCAATAGTAGCACTATCCAAGACATTTTACATTCATTCTAGACTTAAATTTACATTGGAGAGGGAGAATACGGATACTAAGTCATTAAATTTTCTAAATTTCATGCTTACTCGAGATGCAAATAAAATCCAATTTAACATCCATCGTAAACCTACAAACACCGGTATGCTTCTACATTATAACAGCTATCACCCATTCACCTACAAAAGATTGATTATCTTTAATCAATTTCTCAATGCTTATAAATATTCAATGAGAGAATCTGCTTTGGGCTCAGAAATACAAATATTAACCAGCCGATTCTTAAACAGGAGTTACCCACTGCTACAATAGACAGAATTCGGGTACAAGCTAAGGATAGAATATAAAAAAATACACCAACCAACAATAGTAATATAAAAAAAAATACTTTATTTTTGTCCCATATGTTGAACAGTGGCACAAACAACTTAACAGATTCTTTAACGATACCGAATTTAAAATTGTAGCCAGGCCAATACAGAAATTGCCCACTATAACGAACAATCGCTCAGTCCTTTCCTCGTTCACAACCCAAATAAATGATCTGTGATCACAGGAAAATTTATTTATTTTTTTTATTTAATTTTTAATTGTGTTCATTTTATTGTTAATTATTTCTTACTGTAATGTAAGATTTTTGATTTTTTTTTTTTTTTTTTTAAATTGTTTTCATTTTAATTTCTGGAGAGTATCACATGGAAGTGTTCTATGTATCATATTGAGGTAAACTTCTTTTATGCTTTTACAAATATTGATATCAACGTAGAACATATTGAGCATTATAGCTCTGTTCATACTATGTAATATTAGAGAATCAGTGTATGTAATGTGTTATGAGAAGTGTAAAGAGAGAATTAGGTAACATGAAGCAAGAGAGCAAATAGCTCTTGACTGAAGCAAGTAATAAATAAGCTCTTATAAGTAAAAGGGTGAAAATCAAGCAATAAAAGAGCTTTTATAAGCAAAAGGAATCTACTACGACATGCACATCTTATTTTACATATTGATGTAATGCATTAATTAATGTGTAATAGTTAAACATTGACAGTTAAACATTACATCAGCCTGTGTGATGGCATTAATGTGATCTATTATGCTACTTTGCATATATATATATAATACATTGCTCTTCTGAAACAAACGTGAGCCAGATTCATTTGAAGAAAAAAAAAAGAAAAGAACAAATAAGCACAATGGTTGTATGGAATATTCGCTCTTCAGCATGTGTTTAGCTACACCATCTGTACTTAGGCACCTAAATACACTTGTAATTGCGCTTGTGCTGCAACTCCTCAAACTACAACCAATGTATCAATACATTGGATGTATTATTTTTTTTTTCTTTAGATAAATTCAGTTTACATTTGTTTCAGAAATACACTGATGACAACTGAGTTTTTAGACTAAGCTGAGGAGAGGGAACCACTTTACCATAGGGAAAAAAAAGTACTTAATTTGCAAGATTTAAATGTATAAACTGTTAAATCTTAGGTATGAGACCTGGTCTAATTTTAGCGTGAAATTCAAAAATTTTAAGCCAAGATATAACAAAAAAGGTCCAGAGAGAAAATAGCCTAAACATAACAGTGGGATTGTCGCTGATGCCTTTTAATTGAAACACCCTGCATGTGCATGTGTGAATTTAGTTATTAATGGCCCTCAAAAGTGCACTCATAAGCCTGTGAACTATCTGTAGAAGTGTGTCTGTTTATAGGCTGATTTGCATGTTGCATGAGCTGAAAACTGCAGAATAATGCACAGGTAAATATATACCCTCTATACCCTCCAGCTAAGATTGGTTAATTATAGCCTCGAATGAAGAGCACTTTTATAAACTCCACTAGTTGTTAATGGGAACTTAAACCAGACCACTCCAAATGAGTGGTAGACAGTGATATTTTGTGTAGACCAGGCTGCCGCAAAAGTGCTCCATAAGTCAACATAATGAAGTGATGTGCCACTTTTAAACTGCTTTCTTTGTTACATATAGCCAATAATCCACATGTGTGCATAGCAATGCTTCTGAATGCTCAAGAACACTTGAGTTTTCAAACTGTGCCAAAGAAACATGCTTCCAGTTTCTAGTCTCATATCCTATTGTTAGCATTTATTTGCAATGAATAAAATAAGTAATTTATTAAAAAAAAAAAAAAAAAAAAAACTTTTCATAACCGTCATATGATAATAAAGTTGAAATTAAATGATTAGGCAGATTTATACCTGGTTTAAATATTGCAAGAAAACAATATTCTATCAAAAAATAATTTTAATTATTTTTCCTTATTTTGCTGCTACCAGTTAAAATCACCAGCAGCCAATACTGCTGTTTAGTATTAGTAATAGTAATAGTATTAGCTGTTTAGTATTAGTAATCTTCTTATTCTTGTTATCATTGGCAAAATCCCATGAACTGTCCTGGCAGCCTGTGTGCATTGCTCAGAGAATTTCATATCTGACTGCACAATTACCCTGCAAGGTCTTTTTAATTTTCTACTACCGTGAGTGAGTACCACACAGTTAGTATGTTACACTGGGATTACTGCTACCCATATGTAATACCTTGAATTTGTAAGTGTTAAAACTGCAACTGCCATTTCTCAGCCCATCTGCCTAATTTTTCTGGATATTGTTGCAGGAGCTGCCCTTGTTTACTTTCATTAACACTGTTTAGCAGGATTACCATTTGGGTCTGCCTCAATATTGCTGCTGAATCGGTTCAACTGCCAATAACAAAATCATGTGATATCACTCTACCTGCATACTTTTCAGAATCTTTGTTTCTAGCAGGATCTAAATATCATAACGTTCACAAGATGTTTTTCTCTGTTTTTATTGTATACTCCAAACAAAAGTAATTAAGTTTAGTTAACTGAATTTTTTTCTTACAATAACTTTTAAGTTATATCTCGAAAAGGAATTTAGTTACTTTCAATTTTTTTTTTTTTTTTTTTAAATCTTATTCTATCCAAGGAACTTTAGGGCAAAAGCCTCGTGATACAAGCACTATAGAACATAATTACACATTGTACATTCCTCATTTACTTAAAATGGGGAATGGAATGCATTTTAAATAAACAGCAATAGCTGCTTGAAAAAAATTTATTGTGAGCAATCCAGCCAATGTTTGCTGGATTCAGTATGTGTATGGAAACTGATCTTCAAACAGTACGTGTATGGAAACTGATCTTCACAGAGCCATTTTCAGAATATGATATGTCCAGGGAAAGAATTCCAGGATGGACAGCAGGGAATGAGTAAACAAATAAATAAATAAATTTTCTGTTTATACTCCGGGACGACCAAACGGTCAGAGGAGTTCACAAGATAGACAGAATAAAAGAAACAGCACCGTATTCAGCAGTCACTGGCTTGAACCCCGGTCACTCAAGGCACGAGTACTTATGCACCCGCACGCCTGACCACTAGGCTACGGCGGCCTTGTCTTAAATCCTTTAAAAGGCTGCATTATTTCACTTTTAGCATTAGTATTAGCAAATGAGGCAAGTATGCAAGCTTATACATCAGCAAAAAACAATTCCCATATTACTTGTCCATCCTCTGTAATAGTATTTCTAGTCCTTTGAATTTATTCAGTCTACCCATATCTAACAGCACCAGATGGAAGTTTATTCCAACAACAATAACAAACTATCTGCTAGCTGAAGGCAAATTTCTGAGCATTTATCCTGCAACCATCCTTCCTCAATTTGAATTTATTCCCCTCGTGTGTAGTTTGAATATGAAGATGTATGCTATCACCACTGAGTTTACTCAATCCATTCAAAGCCATAAGAACAATTGAATCAGATTACCTCATAGGTGACTAGCCTCCAAACACTGCAATTTGTAGAACTGAAACCTTTCCTTGGTCAGAGTACCTTTTTGTTCCTCTCGCCAATCTTGTTACTCAGGGCCGGATTTACATATAAGCTAAACAAGCTACAGCTTAGGGCCTCCCATTACAAGGGCCTCGCTCCATCTTAAAAAATCCTTTTTTAATATTGTCACAGGTGAACAGTAAGAGAGAAGAGTCTCATACATGTTATAGCTTAGGGCAGCGGTTTCCAAACTTTTTTTGTTGCAGAACCCCTATAGGCTGTTTCAAAAATTACAGAACCCTAACTACATATATAGTTATTATATACAGGCCGCACTGCTGGTACAGTGACGTCACAGTCAGTAGACAATGGGCCACCTACAATAATTTTTAATGTATTTATGCACATTTCCTCAGCTGTCTTGTTAAATTTTTCTCCATTACCTCTCAATTGAATAAAACTGATCTTACTTATTTTGCAGTACATATTTCAGATTCCATAACAAAATGTATTTCATGCATTTAAATAATGAATAACGTAATTTTTTTGTATTTTTCTTGAGTAACGTTTTACATAACTTAAATTCTTTCATTTTTTTAAAATATGTACCAATTTTTATGAAACAAGAAAGGGCACCTTGTCTTGCGGAACCCCTGAATTTTATCATGGAACCCTGGGGTCCCATGGAACACACTTTGGGAACCGCTGGCTTAGGGCTACAACAAGTTTAAATCTGGCCCTGTTGTTACTCTTCTCTGTACCTACCTATTCCAATAGATCCACATCCTTCCTAAAATAAGACTTCCAGACCTATATATAGTATTCAAGATGTGGCCTGACCATTGACTTATACTGATGTGATAACCAGCTCCTCATCCCTGCTGGCAAAATTCCTGTACATGATTGACAAAACCCCGTAAGCAGTCCAGGCAGCCTATCCGCACTACTCAGAGAATTTCATATCTGACTGCATAATTACTCAGAGGTCTTTTTCATTCTCAACTATTGTAAGTGTGGTACCACACAGTTCATACATTAATCTGGGATTACTGCTATGCGTATGCAGTACCTTGCAATTATCAATGTTAAACTTCAGTTGCCACTTGTCAACCCACCTGCTTGATTTTTCTAGGAAGATGGGTCGAGAAGTGGCAATCGAAATCTAACATTCACATTTGCATTTTAGGTTAATAATGATGGGATATCAGAGTTGAAAGCTGCAGCATTTTATGTTTTTAAACTATCTTATTAAAGTGTTTTTATATTTTTAATATGATAATTTTAATCGGGGGGCAGAATTCTGACTGGAATATTCCATCTCACAAATCATTGATAAAGCTGATATTCACCTTTCAGGAACTTCTGTAAAGTCTGGCTGACCCTGTGCAGTCAAATCCACTTATCCTCACATCCACATGCCACCCTCCTCCCCCAGAGCCAAATCTCCACGAGGTTGGACACAAATGGGGACGTGGAAGAGGTGAAGCAGAATGATGTTCCAGTAACCTGGTTGGTGGAATGCCTAACAAAGACAGAAGCAAAGTATAAAAGTAAATTCAACTATAGAGGCCCTTTATTCAACTAAATTCAACTAATTAGCCGATCTGGATGCCTCCTATAAAGTTACCAATATGTTTGGTCTGGCAGACTATCTAGTAGCTGGCCTGCAAGAACTGTTTTAAAGTTGTACCCTCGAAATGTAAAGAACATTGGTCTCACCATGATGCCCATCATAATCTCAAATGACATGGCTCATATTGCATGAGAAACGAGATGGGGGGATGCTAAAGCTTTGCTTTGGAGGAACATGTGTTTCAACACTTTAAGCCTCAAAGCAAGTGGTGGTATTGCAATTGGGTGATAATTCATCTAGCACATAGTACTGCCTAGTGACACAGAGGGTCAGCCATTCTTGTGTGATATGCATGCCATACTCCAGCCGCAGCTTACACTGGCTTCGCATCTGTATGGTCACTTCTAGTATACTAGGGGTCACAGTTCCTGACCTTATACATGGGGGTATACTCAGGGTTATTAACAGTTCTACCATGTTGAAGGTGCAAGTGGAGGATTTAGTAATTATTAAATTGTCACCACCACTTAAACATTTTTAATTTGTAAAAACATAAGATAAGAATATTCAATGAGCTGTTAAGGCCAGTTACATACCATTTTGCTATAAAAAAAAATGATTAAAGATAATTTTGATTGCCCATCTGCTCATAGAAATTGATACCCATAAAAAAGGGTATTCACCAAAGGGCCTATGAAACAAAAGTACCTAGGGCTTACAAGCACCTTAATCTGGCCCTGCCTTTCAAGTCCATCATTATAAAAAGAAGAATCTATTTGAGCAGTATGTAATAATAGGAAACAGCCAAAAGAGATATTATACAAGTACTTCAAAGAGTTAATAAAAAAACACTGAATGAAATATGAAAGAATGAAGACTTTGTGAAGCTGAAGAACTGATTAAGTGTATAAGTTCCAAGGCTATAAGGAATTAGTATATTGTGTCTATAAGTGTGTGTAATTTTTGGTCAATTTGCTGTTTCCTGAATGAAAAACCCAAGTTTCTATAAGGAAAATATGCAACCCTTACCTGAGACTGACAAACTCATTGAGGAAAAAAAAGGCCATAAAAGTCATCCTTCACATCAATAATGAGATTCAAAATCAGGCCTTTTCCACTCTGTGTGGGAGGAGGATGATTATAATGACTATGCTATCCACAAATGAACTTGAGGGAAAACCCCACAAAAATGCAAAGAAGCAGAAAGGGGGAACTTACTCCTAAAAAAAAAAACAAAAAAAAACACAACTCCACCACTTCTCAAAAACCCCGTTACTTAACGTTAGCATTAGCATACGATTCAAGAAAGCAAGCTTATGCAGCATCAGCCAAAGGAAAAAACCCTCCCATTTCACCCCTCCATTCATTCCAAATGCCTGTCCAGCTCAGCCTTATATTTATTTAGGCTGTCAACTTCCATAACAAAAGATGGAAGTCTAGTCCACCAATCAACCCCCCACTGGTTAAAGGCAAATTTCCGAACATCTATTCTACAACTGTCTTTCCTCAATTTGAATCTATGCCCCCTCATGTTCTTAATCTGAGCAAGAGGAAGAATCCCATCAGCAATCAGCTTGCTCAACCCATTCAAGGCCTTATACACCTCAATCAGATCACCTCGCAGGTGCCTACTCTCCAGGCGCTGCAAGAGTACCTTCCATAACTTTTACTCTAAATGGAACAAATATGTTCTTGTGGCATCTGTAAGACACTTTTTTTGTTTTAATTATAAAAAAATAATTTTTAGCTTTTTACTAAATTGAAAACTATGTTCTATTCATTATTATTTGCTAAACTCAAATAAAAATATAGAGCAAAAATAAACAAGAGAAACTAATAATAAAGAATGTTTTATCTTATTCCTCAGAATTTAAGGTCGAAAAATTTCCCGAACCAGAAGCCATGTGAACTGGTGCTCACATAGCTTCTGGCAGCTATCAACATGAATGTCTGTATTTTTGTTAATTGTTCATATTCTGTTTCTTGAAGTGGGCCACATGAAAGCTCTAAGACAAGATTAGGCAACTCTCACTGGCTTCTCACAGAAGCCGTGTGACTATGGGAATTTGAGTACAAGAAACACTGTTGCATCTGGTATCTCTTAAATGTCAAACAAAAAATTGATATGGTTTTTTATCAATGAAGTTTTACCCTAACTTGGGCAGAACATCAGAACATATATGTATATATATTTAATATTTTCTGTACATAAATATTCATTAGCACAAACCAATCCACAAATGAACTAAGATCTCAATAGTTTGCTAATCTCCCTTGACTTTATTCAAGCTACACACTTCCACAACAACAGATTAAAGTTTGTTCAGCAATCAGCCATCTGCTGGCTAATAGAAAGGTTCTGCACATCTATTCTGGGACCATCTTTCCTTAATTTGAATTTATGCCCCCTCCTGTGTGTGTGTGTGTAGTCTGAACAAGAGGAAGAATCTCATCAGCATAGAGCTTGCTTAGTTCATTCAAAGCCTTAAACACAGCAATTGGATCACCTCACAGGTGCCAGATGCTGCAATTTGCAGAACTGAAGCCTTTCTAGGTAAGAGCACCCTTTGCTTCCCTCACCAATCATGTTGCACTTCTCTGTACAGAAGTGCAACATGATTGGTGAATCAAAAATAAGGCCTCCAGACCTGTATGTACTCAAGATGTGGCCTGACTACTGCCTTATACAATGAATTTATCACTTCTTTATCCCTGCTTGCAAAATTCTTTGTATATCACTGACAAAACCCCATGAGCTGTCCTGGCAGCCTGTCTGCACTGCTCAGAGAACTTCATATCTGACTGCAGAATTATCCCCAGGTCTTTTAGATTTTCCACTACCCTGAGAGTAGCACCACACAGTTGGTATGTTACTCTGCAATTACTTCTAACCACAAGGAGTACTTTGCATTTATCAATGTTAAAATTTAATTGCCATTTTTCAGCCCATCTGCCTAATTTTTCTACATCTTTTTGCAGTAACATACCATCATTACCCAATGTTTGTATCATCTGCAAACTTAGACATTAAGCCTGATTTACCTTCATCAATATCATTAATAATTATAGAAAACAACAATGGACTCAGTACCAAACCCTGGGGAACTCCACTATTGGAGTCTTGAAGTGATGAAACCCATGTTTAATCTCCAGAGAAAAGTGTCTGGCATTCCCCCCCCCCCACACACCCACAAACTCTTTCAACCCATGGATGGTACTAAGTAGATTAAAGTGTCCATTGATAATAACCATGCTTTGTCTTCTCCCACTCAACCATCTCTTTAACCATAGCAGTAACTTGCCCTTAATGCCACACTGCTCCCATTTTCAGAGCAGTCTTTTATGTGCAACAGTATCAAGAGCTTTCCTAAAATCCAAGTGTACGATATCAAAATTATTTTTTTCCACCCAGTTTATTAGTTACTGTATTACAGTATCCAGTCAGTGTGGTCAGACACAAAGATTCCCCCCCCCATTAACAAATCCATGCTGTGACTGCAGTATAATTGCATTACTTCTTTTACTTGTGCATATGTCCGTTCTGATATTCCCTGTCAGAGACTTGGCAATTTGGAATCTCCTCTCTTTGATCTTCTCTGGCTTAAAATCTCTCTACCTCATTGTGTAAAATTCATCTGTTGTCTCTACCGTTCTCCCAACTCCACTAATCACTTGGAGCTCTTTGACTTCCTCTCTTTGCAACTTGACTTTCTTCAGTCCAACTTTCCTAACAGTGAGGTAATTTTGCTTGGTGATTTTAACGTTCACAACTCCAGCTGGCTTCCGTTTTCTAGTCACACCGACCCAGCAGGTCGAGATGCTGAGGCTTTTGCAATTACTAATGACCTAGCACAGATTGTTCATTTACCTACAAGAATACCGGACACTCCTAATCATACAGCCAATACGCTTGATCTTTTTCTCACAAACAACCCTTCTAAGTACAAGGTTGAAGTGAGAGGTCCTTTAGGCACTTCAGATCACAACTTGGTGATTGTCTCTTCTCCAATGGAACCTTTATCTCATGGCTATTCCCAACCTCATATTGTTTGGCATTACAAGAATGCAAAATGGGATGACCTGCGAGACTTCTTTTCTTCTTTTCCTTGGTCTGATTACTGTTTCAAAACTTCTGATGTCAGCGTTTGCTCAGATCGTGTCAGTGAAATTATTCTTGCAGGAATGGAATCCTTTATCCCACACTCCACTTTAAAATCTCGTCCTTTATCTAAACCTTGGTTTTCCAATAAATGTGCTAAGGCTGTCCAAGAGAAGAACGTTGCATATCGTAATTGGCTAGTTTCTAATTCTTCAGTTTCATTTTCTGCCTACACCAAAGCTCGCAACAATTGTAAAGCAGTTATTAATCAGTCCAAACTAGAGTTTGAACAGGCTAAGAGTATAAAACTTGCTTCTTGCCCTAATGGTAGCCGAGCATTCTGGTCTCGTGCCAAAGCTATTGGCCGCAACTTTTGCCCATCTCTGCTCCCACCTCTGTCCAAACCAGATGGTTCTGTTGTCACTTCAGCCAAGGATAAAGCTGACCTGCTAGCATCCCATTTTTCTTCGAGCTCATGTATTAATGATCTTGGTAAAACACCTCCCACCATTCCTAATACGCTCCATTCAATGCCTCCTGTGGTCTTCCGTCAAAAGGATATCAGAAGGATTTTGATGAATCTTGATGCTAAGAAAGCTCCAGGTCCTGAAGGTATTTCTCCACTTGTTCTCAAAACCTGTGCTCCTGAACTTACTCCTATTCTTTGCCGCCTTTTTTCACTTTCTTATTCCAAAGGTGTTTTTCCTTCTGCTTGGAAATTTGCTCATATCCAGCCAGTTCCTAAAAAGGGTGACAAATCCCCCCCCATCCAATTATCGTCCCATTGCAATTACTTCTACTCTTTCTAAAGTAATGGAGAAATCAATTAACCGCCAACTCTTAAACTACCTAGAAACCTTCCGTCTGATCAACGATCGCCAGTATGGATTCCGTCAGTGTCGATCCACTGGTGATATTCTGGCTTATGTTACCCATTTATGGACTAATTCAATGGAAAGGTTCGGTGAAACAGAAGTAGTTGCTCTTGACATCTCAAAGGCTTTTGATCGTGTTTGGCATAAAGGTCTTCTAAACAAGCTTCCATCTTATGGTTTGCCAACTGTTTTTAGTAATTGGTTATCCAGTTTTCTCTCTGATCGCTCACTGAGGGTGATGGTAGATGGCTCTCTGTCTTCTAACTTCTCCACTAATGCCGGTGTCCCCCAAGGTTCAGTTCTTTCCCCCACTCTTTTCCTCTTGTATATCAATGACCTTCTTCCATTGACTGGAAATCCTATCCATAGTTTTGCCGATGATAGCACATTGCATTCAACTTTCCATTTTGAGAAACCTTGTCCAGCTCAATCAGCTTCAAGTTCTCGAAAATCTGCTGCCAATTCCTTAAATGCCGATCTTCAGGTAATTCTCCAGTGGGGCAAAGACAACTTAGTTGATTTCAACCCTTCTAAAACTCAATCTTGTCTTATATCTCGCAAAAAGGATTCTTCTGCTCCTATGCTTATCTTTAGTGACACTCCGATTTCTAGGCATAATGATATATCTCTTTTGGGGATTACCCTGACTTCTAATCTCTCTTGGCACAAGCACATTACAAATATTGCTTCCTCTGCATCTAAAAAACTTGGTTTTCTCTTTCGCTCTCGGTGTTACTTTTCTCCCAAACAGCTGCTCACTCTGTATAAATCGCAAATCCGCCCTGCCATGGAATATTGTTCCCACATCTGGGGTGGTGCCTCCAAAACCTCTCTCAGGCTTCTTGATTCCATTCAGAAGAGGGCAGTTAGGTAAATTAATGATTCATCTCTAACCGAGTCTCTCCACTCGCTTTCTCATAGACGCACTGTTTCTGCTGCATGCCTCTTCTACAGATACTTCCATGGGCACTGTTCTTCTGAATTGGCTTCTATAATTCCCGCTCTCTCTTTCTAAACAGTCCGAACACGTGCCGCCACCAGTCAACATCCATTTACTGTCCAACTTCAAACCCACAGAACCAACTTTTCATCTTCCTCATTTATTCATTCAACTGCTGTTTTCTGGAACAACCTTCCTTCATACGTATTTCCTGAAAATTATAATCTACAGAAGTTCAAGTCCAATATCAACAAATATCTTCTTTCGTCTTCTCAACCTCCAACCCAAGCACGGTACTAAGTACTATAGGTTATAATACCTCTCGTGTTTGGGGTTCTCATAAAAAAAAAAAAAAAAAAAAAAAAAACCAGTGACTCCATTATTTTTTTTTCAGGAACAGAAGCTAACAGGTCTGTAATTACTCATGTAACCTTCTGATCCCCCTTTGTGAACTGGGAATAAATTCATACACCTCCAGTCCATATTCACACATCTCCTGAATCCAAAGATGCTCTCATAATTATGGCTAAGGGTTTGCTTACTTCCTTTGCTGCCTCCCTTAATATAATTGGATACATCCCATCCATCCCAGTTAGTTGCCTTTCTTATGTTTAACTTGAACAATTTCTCTTCCACTTTCCTTTCAGTTATTACAAAATAATTTAGCTCCCTGTTAGAGTTTGATAAACTTCTTACTTCCACTTTCCTAGAGAATTCCTCACGTGTCAATGTAGATACAAAATACCCATTCAGTTTGTCGGCTACCTGAGCAGGATTCGAACCATTTGAATGCAACATTCAAACCATCGATATCAAGTGGACCAATATGATTCATCACCTTCCTTCAAGAGTTTACACAAGTAAAGAAGTTTTTGCTGCTCTTCTTTGCATTATTTGCCAGAGATCTCTCATAAGCTGCCTTAACTTGCCTAGCCTCCTCTGTGACTTGATTACAGATTATTTTGTATCTAATATTATGCTTCTGTATCACCAGATAATTTATATTCTTACCATGCATTTTTATTCTCTGCCACAAGTGTCATCAGTTCATGTGATCCAATTAGGTCAAAGTCTTGAACAATAGTTTTTAGTTGGTGTGAAAGCCCTAATAGCTTCTATGATTATTTCCCTGAATGCTCTCCATTTGCTTTTGGTAACATCATCAGTTGGCCCTGATGTATAGAATTTAAAAACTGTCTGCAGTCACTAATTTTATTTCCCATTAAAAAAAAAAAAAAAATTAAAATATTTAAAAAGTGGCATCAAAAATGCCATTGAAGCAATGGAAGGTTGAAAACAGAAGAGATCACAATAAAAGTGAAGTCAGTTAAAAGAGTATATAAGTTCTCCAGCAAAAAAAAAAAATACCAGAAAAAGCATAAAAAGGGTAGAGAAGCACCAATCTCCACAGTTCTCAGTAACCGAAATGGAGTTAGACTGATCATGATAGGGTAGGGGGGGAAGAAATTTCTTTCCACTGCAAGAAAAAAGAAGGGAGCAGGCCAAAGATTCAGAAGTGGTTTCTTCACCATTGATCACATCATCACATAGTCCACAGAATGACACAGAGAAAACAGGTGCCCACACTGCATACTTTATGGACTTCAATAAAAAGCCTTGAACATTGGCAAACAAAATGCAGTCACTGAACCGCTGAAGAACAAGGCATCAATCAAACATATATCTGTGAGGTTTTTTTATTTTATTTTTTCTATTACTAACCAATTGTAATCCTCTCACCCACTTTTTTTATTTTCTGTTATACCAATCATAAATGTTTCCAAATTTGAATTCTGGGCTAGCTTACCATTAACCCAGAGTTTGTACAATCTGGTTATGTCCATAATATCAGAAGTTTCTGGTCAGTGGGTGCTGGCATAAATTTCACTGGTTGTTTGTGATCAAAAAATCAAAACATTTAATGTAATTAAGATATGTACAACAAATTAAAATGCAATACAAGAATTATGTGCATTCTCTGGTCGCAGTAGTATATAAGTAAGCAAAATAAAATTTGCCGCCCTAAATGTTGAATACTGATAAGTGTTTAACCAATCAGAAAACAATATCAAAAGAAATTTTTGGCACCCACTTGAACTGTCACCCGTAAGCGACACTTACCTCACCTACCCACTTGCGGCGGCCCTGTCTGATCGTCAATCACTTTTCTTGCTTATATTTTATCTGGAAAACATTCCAAGGAATGTTTTCCAGATAAACATTTAAACAAGAAAAGTGCTGTCTGGCCTCAGCCTTGGGAAAGCAGTAATCATCCAGAAAACTGCTTCCCAATGTCCATCTATGGCACGTGGAGCTGAGCCAGCTACTATCTCATACATCCCAATTGCAGGGATGTATGAGATAGATCCTGCAACCGCTGGAGGTGTGCTATATCAGTGAGTGCCAACACAGAATAGGTCAGTACTATTATGCAATCATGAGAGACATTTGCACTTTCTAACTAATGAATATGTAATCTATAGCATCTTAGTCGATTCAAGGTGCCTGCCTCCTGAATAGGCTTTAGTTTTATACATCCAGCTCAAGAAACTGCCCGGCAGACTAGTTCCAGTAGCAGGAATAACCAGAGAAGCAGGTTGAACATGGGATGTAAGTGCAATTAATTTTCTCTGGTTGATCAAGTATTAGTGATATTTGAAGGCTCAAAGAAGAATATGTGGAAACAAAATGCAGTAGGATATTACAAAGTGAAAGAAGAAGCTGTCTCCAGTGAATTACAGAATATAAAGGAACAGCAGGTCTGAGGAAATGTGGGAAACAAAAGACTTTCAGAAATTCTTATTTGATGGACAAAGGCAACTTTGGTGAACAGCAACTTGAAGAAGGGGCAGCCAATAGGCAGTAAGGGGGGAAGGTAAAGAAAGAATGAGAGATATGGAAAATGGAAGGTTTAGGGCAAACACTGGCAAGGCAACCAGGAGTTTACCAAAGGAACCTTTTGTATCAAAACAGTCAAGGTAGACAAGCACCACAAAAGATGGCCCTACAATTACAATAAGTGGAAAATTTCAACTGTAATTTAAAATTTTAGGGAAAGTAGCAGGAATTTTGGATCCTGTCCTATTTACAATACATATTAGCATTAGTAGAAGCACATGATGCAAGAAAGCAACCTGATATAGCGTCGGCCAAAAAAAAAAAAAAAAAAACTTCCCATTTCACCCATCCATTCACTCAAAATGTTTGTCCAGTTCTGCCTTGAACTTATTTAAGTTGCTGACCTTCACTACAACAGATGGAAGTTTGTTCCAACTATCAACCACCCGCTGGCTAAAGGAAAATTTCGGCACATCTATTCTACAATGATCTTTCCTTAATTTGAATTTATGCTCCCTCAGGTGAGTAATCTGAGCAAGAGGGAGAATCTCATTAGCATTGAGCTTGATCATTCCATTAAAGGCCTTATGCACCTCAATTAGATGACCTCGCAGGTGCCTAGTCTCTAGAAGCTGCAATTTGCAGAACTTAAGCCTTTCTTCGCAACACCAACCCTTTGTTCCACTCACCAATCTCATTGCCCTTCTCTGCACTTGTTCCAGCAGCTTTACATCTTTCCTAAAATGAGGCCTCTAGACCTGTATACAGTACACAAGGTGTGGCCTGACCATTGCCTTATACAAGGGGACAATCACCCCCTTATCCCTGTGCTAGCAAAATTCCTGTATATCATTGACAAGACACCATGAGCTACCCTTGCAGCCCTTTTGCACTGCTCAGTAAACTTCATATCTGACTTTACAATTACCCCCAGGTCCTTTTCATTCTCCACTGCCATGGGTGTAGTATCACCCTGTTGACACATTAACCTGGTGTTACTGCTACCCATATGCAGTACTTTACATTTGTAAATGTTAAACTTCAGTTGCCACCTCTCAGCCCATCTGCCCAACTTTTCCAGATCCTGTTGCAGTAGCGTACTATCATTACTGTTATTAACAACCCTGCCAATCTTCGTATTGTCTGCAAACTTAGACATTAACCCTGATATACCTACATCAATATCATTGATAAATACCAGAAACAATAATGGGTCCAACACCAAACCCCGGGAGACTCCAGTAATAACATTAGTCCATGAAGACAGTGTCCATTAATAACCACTCTGTCTTCTCCCACTCAACAATCCTTTTATCCATTGTAGCAACTTGCTCTTAATGCCATACTGCTCCAATTTGTACAGTCATCTTCCATGTGCCACAGTATCAAAACTTTCCTAAAATCCAAGTACAGTAGACTCTTGATTTTTCGGGATAGATGGTAAAAGAAAAATCCAGGATAATCGAATTCCTGGTTAATCCAAAAATACAGAAGTCTCCACCATATGTAATAGATACGTTCCAGGACTTACATAAGTTGACTTTTACGTAACTTGGAAGAGACTAATAACAGCAAGACTTATAACATGCTACTATATTATTATTGACAAATCTGAATTCAGCATGATACTTGTCAATGTTTGATTATTTTCATACATACTTATTTATTTTAATTTTCTGATCCAAATCGATTGTTTTCCTTTTGTTGGTAGATTTATTAGTACTGCTGTCACTTATTCTCTTAGTTGACACTATGATAACAGTCAAAATGAAATTTTCTGTAAAGAACTTCACAGGATTAAGGAGAAAACTCACTATTATCATCCCGCACGAGCTCACATTTTACTAAAGCACATTTCTGGAGGTCACTACCATAAAAAAAAAATTGCACTTTCCAGTTTATTGGTCTTTTATGTTAGTGCAACTAATTAATTATAAACAGGTAGTAAACTCAATTTTATTGCATTTGCGATAATACCAATAGCTGGAATTCTGTGGGTTTTTATTTACTAAGGTGAAACGTGTGTGTCCCCTTCACTGAAATTTTCAGTCATATAAAAAAAAAAGGATAAATTTTAAGAATCTTCTCTTCTTTCCTATTTTTTTGCTTGCTACTCTGTATCTCACTTGTGCAATTTGTGTGTGCCATGATCATCGTTATTGATTGCTTATTTCTTTTTTTTTTGTTTAAAATTTTAGTCCTAAAAAAAAAAAATGGGTTAAAAAAATTTACATAAGTCTGAATTTGCCTAAGTCGGGGACTTACTGCATAAAAAGTATGGCTATAGTTAAAAAACGAAAGAACTCACCATGCAACGGAACACAAGAATCGATGCGACGCACTAAAACAAACTAAACATTTGTGAAGACAGCAGGGTTTGCAAAATAATCGGTACATTATCTCCCAATGACGATTCATAACACCACTTCTTGTTGCTTATTTAAGGCTTGCAAAACATCTCTTTATGCCTATTCTAGTTATTACTTGAATTTTATGATTTCTGTTTTTTTTTTATTTATTTATTTTTTATTTGGAATCTTGAACTTTCCCAGTTAATCTGAACCCAGTAAATCAAGAGTCTGCTGTATATGATATCAAAATTATTCTTTGCATCCAGTTCCTTTGTGACCACATCGTACTATCCAAACAAATTTGTCAGACGAGACTTCCTTTAACAAACCCATACTGTATCTGAACTATAACTGCAGTTCTGTCCAGATTATCCTGCATTGCTTCCTTAACCAGCGACTCCATTATTTTCCCTGGAACAGAAGTTAGACTAACAGGTCTGTAATTACTCGTGTCATCCTTTGATCTCCTTCTGTGAATTGGGGACACATTTGCACATCTCCAGTCCATGAGGGCCTCCCCTGAGTCTAAGGAAGCTTTCATAATTATGGCTAGGTGTTTGCTTACTTCCTTTGCTGCCTCCTTTAATATAACTGAATATATCCCATCCATCCCAGGTGCCTTCCTTATGTTTAACTACAACAATTTCTCCTCCACTTTGCTCTCAGTTATTACAAAACTACTTAGCTTCCATGTTAGAGTTTAATAAACTTCTGGCATTCCCCTCCTTGAATAACTCCTCATCTGTGTATGTAGATGCAAAATATTCATTCAGTTGATCAGCTATCTGAGCATGATGATCAATAGTCAAACCATCGGGCGTTAAGTGGAACAATCTGATTCATCCCTTTCCTTCTAGAGTTTACACAAGTAAAGAACTCTTTGCTATTTTTCTTTGCATCCTTTGCCGAAGATTTCTCGTAATCTGCCTAACCTCCTTTGTGACTTGAGACTTATTTATTATGCCTACCTCCTTTGTAACTTATATCTGCCATAGGCTTCAGTGTCACCTGATAATTTATATGCATCCCATGCATTTTTCTTCTATGCTACGAGCCTCATTAATTCACCTGATATCCATTTAGGCCTAAACCTTGAACAGTATTTCTTAGTTGTTACGAAAAGCCTATTACCCTCCAAGATTAAGTCACTGAAGGCTTCCCATTTAGAATGACCATAGTGGTCTCAGAATTTAAAAACTCTGAGACCACTATGGTCACCTTTACAAAGCAAAAACCCTTCCCCCTGATGGTAGTTACATCTTTAAGTAAATCCCACATCAGTCCACTGTGATCACTGCCACTTAGTGGTTCCTTTATCTGCAAATTCTTAATGCATATTCTACAGCAACATGTTCGAGGGAACCAGACATTCCCTCGAACATGTTGCTGTAGAACGCAGTGCAGTCATCCAATAAATCCACAAAAGTCTCGCTAGTGTGCTAGTGACCAACCCACAAGTTTCAGTCAATATCTGGAAAGTTAAAATCCCCATTATAAGACATTCTGATTTACTGGCCCACTCTTATTTCTCTGCACAATTGCTCATTATATTCATCAGGCCTATAACACACACCTACTCTCATTTTCCCTTTCCTATTGCTTATATCACACCACACTGACTCAACATTGCAATGTCCACCAATGTCAGTTGGATGCACTTCCTTAGATTTTGTTTCTTAACTAACAACATAACCCTTCCTCCCTTCCTGTCCTGTCTATCCTTGTGCAATGGTGGGGCCACACCTTCGAGTATTGCATACAGGTCTGCAGGCCTCATTTTAGGAAGGATGTGAAGCTGCTGGAACAAGAACAAAGAAGGGCAATAAAATTGGTGAGTGGAACAAAGGAACCACGTTTAATTTTTATTAGTTTTCAAAGTTTTTATTAAAATAGGCCAAACTTGTTTATCAATTTTTATTAAATAGTTTAGAGTGTTTGGAATAATACAAATTGAGGATTAAGAGCTGCATCTTATAAAATTGAATACCCATCATTCAGAAAGATGTGTTTGGTGTAAGTTTTGTAAGTTCCATGTAAGTTCTGTGTTTCATGATAAACACAGCAAGAAATAAGAAACTAAGTGTTAAAAAAAAAAAAAGAAGAAGTGAAATTATAACTCTGTATAAAGAAAGGTTATTCCATGAGAAGTATTGACAAAAAACTAGATGTTTCATTTAAAGGAGTACAAACTACTATTCAACAATTCAAGGAGATTGGCAGTTTAGGACAAACTGTGATTAGAATGACTGCATGTAACAAAACCACTATTTTCAAAATGAAATAAATGACTTACTGCACCTGAAATTCAAGATAAGTTCAATAGGAACAGGGAATCTCCCGTGTCTACATCCACTATAAAACTTCAAATTAAACAAGCAACACTTCATGGTCATGTAGTGGTCCGAAAACCCTTATTAAAACCGAAAGAAACAGTTGGATTGGGCTAAGAGCCATCAATATTGGGCAGCTGATGATGGAAAAACATGCTGTGGATGGATGAGTCCAAATTTGAAATTTTTAGATACAAACGTAGAGTTTGTGAGACAATCAACTGAAGAAAAAAATGGCACCACATGCTTAGTGCCTATGGTCTAGCACAGTGGTGGTTTGATCATGATCTGGGGTTGCTTCTGCTTTTCTGGAGTGGGAGACACTGTCAGAATTGAAAGAATCTTACATAAAGAAGAAAATAAAACATTCTTGAACACAAAGCAATATCCTCTGAACTTCGACTTTGTGAAAGAAATTTTATATTACAACAAGACAATGACCTAAAGTGGGTCATTGTCTTGTTGTATTATTAATTAAATGTAATAAACTAATATTAATTCATCTGCCATACCATGTGTATTATGTCTGTAAATTGCACAAGGTCTATGGTCTATTTGCCTGTTTTGCTGTCCAAAAAAACCCAAATTTTGGGAAGAGGGCCCTTGCTATCTCTGCCTGAGACGGACTAAATCAGCCACAGAGTGAAAAAAGCCCATAAAAGTTCCTCCCGTCATTGATGGAAGCCGAACACAGGACTTTTTCACACACTGTGAGAAGAAGGCCAGCGATGATGCCACTCTGCTGCCCATGCAGATTTCATCAAATCTGTAAAGTCTGCCCATCTTCATAAAACTTATTGGTAAAAATTTACTTACATGTGCACCCTTCCAAAATTGTGGTGAGAAGAGGAAGTGAATGCAGTGATTGACATGCTAACCAGTAATGGTTAGTATTAGTTAGGGTGTTTATCCCCCCAAGATATTTATTTGTTATGCAGCTGGTCATAATCTTGTACATCGTTGGGAGAAAACTGATAGGCCTGTCTGGAATCTATTGGGTCTCTCTGGGGTTATTATTAATTTATTTATTTTTGTTGCTGCATATAAGTTTTAGTCTTGTTTTTAATTTATGAATTAAATCGACATGTTTTTTTTATATATTACAGGACAGTTCATGTGAAAATATTACTAATTCAATTTGCAGAAGACTACATGTAATTCAAATATCTTTCATATGTAATGAGAAAATTCATAAATAAAAAGAATTTCAATTATAAAGTGTGATTTTTTTTTTTGTTTTAATGCTAAACTCAAATAAATAGTGATCTAAATGAAACAATGCTAAATTATTTAAAAAAATAATAATAATAACTCAGCAAAAAAAAAAAAAAAAAAACAGTCAAAATTTAGACACAGAGATTGTCTTTCATTGATTCCAGATCCTTTGTATTTTCTGTAAAGTATAAAAAAAAAAAAAAAGCTATTAATTATTATTAGCCATGTGGTGCAAGGAACCTGAGACTTATGCTGCACCAGCCAAAAAAAAATTTCTGAACTACCAGAGAGAGAGAGAGAGAAGGGAATCATCATTCTTCCTCTTTCTTGATGATTCTTTCTACTTCTCTCTCAGGGTAATTCAGAAATTTTTTTTTTGGCTGGTGCAGCATAAGCCCAGGCTTCCCTTGCATCACATGACTAATAATAATAATAATTAATACATTTTTTTTTATACTTCACAGAAATACAAAGGATCTGGAATCAATGAAAGACAATCTCTGTCTAAATTTTGACTTTTTTTTTTTTTGCTGAGTTAGTTATTTTCTTTAACAAAAATAATTTAGCATTCTTTCATTTATATCACTATTTATTTGTTAGCATAAAAAAAAAAAAAAAAAAAAAAATCGCACTTGATAATTGAAATGGCTCTGGTTAGCAGGTAAATGATGAGTAAATTAGCAGGTTCATAGGATGCCAGACCTAAAACAATAAATAAATAAAGGAAAAGAATTAAATAAAAATTAAAACCGAAGTCAAAAGCAGTTCAATTTGTTTATTACATCAAAACAGAAAACAACAGTTGAGATTAGTCAAAATGACAGATATAAATTTACGCAGTTAAGGTCCCAGGAGCTCACATCTGGTGAGTATGGGCTTGGCACACCCAGGGTCCTCAGCTGGATATCATCATTCTTCTCTTTCTTGGTGATTCCCATCTACTTTCTCTCTCTCTCTCTGGGTAATTTGGATTTTTTTTTTTTTTTTTTTTTTTTGGCTGGTGTAGCATAAGCCTCAGGCTTCCTTGCACCATATGGCTAATAATAGTAGTAATAATATTTGTTTGGATATCATCATTCTTCTTTTTCTTGGTGATTCCATTCTCTTTCTGGGTAACTCAGAAATTTTTTGTGGCTGGTGTAGCAAAAGCTTTAGGCTTCCTTGCACCATATGGCTAATAATAAGCAATATTTTAAAATATAATGGACAAACATTGCCTAAAATGCAGCCTAGAAGGATATTAAGATGATAGTGATGTGTGCCAGTTGCAATAAACATTAATAAATATAGAATTTTATGTAAACACTACTGGGGTCAGGTGGGTGATAATAAAAGGTTTCAATACAGTGAGACAGGTGCACTGGCCTCATTGTACTCACAGAATATTGAAACCTGTTATAATTAGCCATTATATTATAAAAACCATTAAAATATTTTATGGTATTAACTTATTAAATTATTATATATATGTGAAAACATAAGTAAATTACCATATTATACTGGAGAAATGAATTAAAAGTATGAGAGGGGAGAAAAATTGGATGGGCAAAAAATGGACGGATTTGAATGGAGGAAAAAAAATAAAACACCATTCAACGTTACCACATAGCTACTATAACCGTTAATAAAAACTTTCTTAAACCTTTACTTAGCTTACATTTTGCTATTCTTCCACCGTTCTTACTGTCTTTTTTTTTTGTATCGGAAGAACAATTATTTGTGAATATATCATACTAATAATCAATGAATCGATATATTGCCAATCGCAATGTTCTGGCCTGTTCTACGTTCTCAAACTGGTGGCTCCATTTGTATACGCGTTTTAACATGTAACCGGAATTAACATTGTCCTCTATGAGAGTTATTTATTTAATTACTCTATTTCTTGCCTAGTGCTGACCGGAGGTACAGCGCTAAGAAAGAAATGTTAATTTCCACTAAATTATTAATCGGTAGCATAGCTGCCCGGGCCCGGAGTCTACATGGTAGCTACGCCACTGATTATGTAATAAATGTTAGCAAACTTAGTTGCATTGTCGCGGTTACGTTCTTAGGGCCGTATAAGGGTTAATGAACGATTACTTGGGCAATTCGCAGTTTTTTTTTTTATGTATAAGGTGCGGGAGAAATTTAAACTTGAAGTGATAGACAGTGGCATTATGGGCCCGAGGCGCAAACAAAGATTTGGGGACACACCTAAAATTTTAAAATATTGAAATTTAAATGAATAAATAAAAGCACAAATTTTTATTTAAACTTTTGATTTCCCTAACAAGAAAAAGAGAACAAAAATTATAAGTATATAACCTGTAGGTGTTATTGTCTGTACACAAACGCTGCGTGCAATTCACCACTCGCAGGCGAGCGATATACTCAATATATGCACAGCTCTAACACCGTGTCGTTTTCGATTTTCGTATAAACACGAAGTTTTAATGCTTTAAAATGAAATAATAACATATTTTTTTTTTTTTTTTTTTTGTCGGTTTGGGGTCCCCTGAGCATGTGGGGCCGAGGCGTACGCCTGTGCGATAATCCGCCGATGGTGTTAGATATTCTGCCTTCAGTTATAAAATTGCAAAAATTAAAATTTAAAGGTTAAAATTGTTTTATATAAATGTTGTGCAATATCTCCAAGAGTTCAAGGTCATTCAATGTAAAATCAAACTAGCACATGGCTAGAAGTGTTTACCAGTTACCACATCGATTACGCAGCTCGCCTGAATGTAAATGAGATGTTGCCGACACGGCTTGAAGGGTAATGCACCATTCCCGGCAAGCCAAGAACTTCGTAGCGTGCTTGTTGAACTGCTATCGTGTCGCTTCGCGATAGTGGCCAAGGCCATTATAACTAGCATCCTCCCGTTAGAAGCATCAGAATCGATGTGCCTTGCAAAAAGCAGTTGTTGTTCGACTACTATTGTTAGATTAGAAGCTTTGATAAGTACAGCATTTTATACTAGATTGGAAAAAAAAAAAAAAAGAAAGTACAGCTAGTTTATATCTGTCCATCACCATGGAATTAACTTTACATCGACAATTAAGTCTAGTTGACAAATTTTCAAATATACAAGGGAAAGAATTTCGATTCTCAATCCGAAAGATGCCTGAACAAAGTGGCGTTTGTTAGAACTTTGAGGTCTATATACAGACTCATACCGAAAAGGTCTTATTAAAAAAAAAAAATACATAAAAAAAGGAAGGGTTGGTGAATTTGAGGAATAAACTGATATGGTACTGCAAAAAGGTTCTATATGATATACACTGATGTACAGCATTTTAAAATGGTAATCGTTTCACGTAACGCACGGCCTTGTAAAAAGCATAAATTTTTTCCAGTTAAAAATACTTTCACTTCCGGGAGGTAGGTATAAGATTTTTTACTATTTTAAACAAAAGCCAAATGATGAATTTATTTAAAAGAAAATTGGTTAATGTACAGTACGTTATATTTCAGGCGCGTTCCATTTTTTTTTTTTTTTAATTAGATGTTAAAAGTTTACGTTTAAGGCTTAGTTTACGTTCAGTAAGAATCTCTGGGTACGACCAGGCTGCCATGCACGGAAACTGAACTTAGCCTGTTATAACGTAAGATCGGTGAAGACAGGATATCTTCACACATCGGTGAAGACAGGATATTAGAGCTGGAAAAGGAATTAGAAAATGTGAATTGGTATATCATCGGTTTGGCTGAAACAAGAAGAAGAAATGAATCATTTATAAGTTTACCAAGTGGAATTCTGCTGTACACCAATGGAAACAGTGAAAGGAGCAAAGATGGAGTTGGCTTTCTAGTCAATAAAAATATAAAAAACATTTTGGAATTCAAAAATACATCACCAAGGGTGTCAAGACTAATACTCAAGATTTCTAAAAGGTACAAGCTAAAGATTATAATGATTTATGCACATCGAGCATAAATCATTATACATCGAGCCATGATGATGAAGAGGTTGAAGAAATGTACACCGAAATTGAGTCTTCTAGATGAGCAGAAAACCCACTACACTATTATTATGGGGGACTTCAATGCTAAGTTTGGAAAAAGACAAAACAGCGCAGAAAGGGGGAACTATAGGAAATTTTGGAATTGGTGAAAGAAATGAAAGAGGTGAACAAAACAGCGCAGAAAGGGGGAACTATAGGAAATTTTGGAATTGGTGAAAGAAATGAAAGAGGTGAAAGACTTGTGGAATTTGCAGAATCTCAAGGACTGTCAGTAATGAACACTTTTTTCAAGAAAAGGGTGAACAGAAAGTGGACATGGAAGAGTCCAAATGGATTAACTACTATTGAAATCGACTTCATCCTCACTAACAGAAGATATATGAATGATGTCACCGTCCTGAATAAGCAGAGGCGGATTTAACGGCAGGTGCACCGGGCGCGCGCCCGGGGCCCCGACTTCTGAAGGGCCCCCTCAAAACCCCAACTTTACATTTTTTTCTAATGACACAAAGTTTGGTTTCATATGTGCAATTTTAATTACGTACAAGTTTACAATCGGCGGTAAAACCTGATAGTATGTTTATATTCGCTTATTTCCATTTTTCATTACTACGCTGCATAGGCCCCGCGCGGCTGCGCTACCGCTCATCAGGAATAGAATCGTATTTGCTCCTTTGTACTTACAAAGGTTCTCCTGCAGTGCAGACTTACGATATACGCAAATACGCGTATATTGTTGAAATTATATTAAGATAAAATTAATTCCTGTTGTTACATCAGCGCCTGGATTTTCGTAGTTTATGAATTTTTTTTTCTTTGAATTTTAATTAATCATTAATTTATTGCACTATAACGAAAAATCTCTTCTTTAGTATTCTAATCATCAGACTATTAAATTTTATATTTTTCTTTTCATTGATAGATTTCATTTTCATTATTCTAGCTACCAATGGTAGCTAGAATAATGAAACGACATCTATGAGGGGCTGAAAAAAGACGAGGCATTTGGCCCATGGCCAAATGCCTCGTCGTCTAATAGGTGCCAAGCAGCATTGTCTGCAGAGCCCCTTCCCTGTCAGGCCCTTCCTTCTGTTTCCTACCTTCCAGTGTTCTGCCTCCCCACCTTACTTTTCTCTTACACAACGTTTTTTTTTTTCATGCCCCATGGGTTATAAAAAGTAGACATAAAGCAGTGTAATAAGAAGATTGTGGCGATTTAGAGAGCTGTATGTCAAGGAATTGGAAGAAATTTGACACAAGGAATTTGATACATCGAAATTATACTACATCGAAATTATTGTCCCAGAACAACTTATCAGCGAACAACCTCTGCTAAAATTACAAAAATTATGATATTTTCCCCTCCCCAGACCTGTAAACCCCAGGTCTGGGGAGGGGAAAACCTTGCTATTGCCTGAGACCGACTAACTCTTAAAATTACAACCGTTGCTCAAGTACAGCGATCATTTCATTCTCAAATCTGGTCTTAGCCACTGAAATCCCAGGAGTGGCGCATGGACTACGCGGGTCATATGCGCCAAAAACAAAGGGCACAACACAATATGGAGTGGCGCATGGACTACGCGGGTCATATGCGCCAAAAACAAAGGGCACAACACAATATACACACTTTCAAATCTCTGACCCGATACAACGCACACCCGCGGGGATGGGAGAAATCCCAGAAGCCGTGGATACCTTACAACCAGAGGCGGATTTAACGGCGGGCGCACCGGGCCCCGACTTCTGAAGCGCCCCTCAAAACCCAACTTTACACTTTTTTCTAATGACACCAAGTTTGGTTTCATATGTGCAATTTTAATTACGTACAAGTGTACAATCGGCGGTAAACCTGATAGTATGTTTATAATCGCTTATTTTCATTATTTCATTACTACGCTGCATAGGCCCCGCGCGGCTGCGCTACCGCTCATCAGAGGAATAGAATCGTATTTGCTCCTTTGTACTTATTTATTTATATTACTATTAATTTATTTCTTAACCTTTGTTAAATTTATTAATTTAACAAAGATTCTCCTGCAGTGCAGACTTACGAAATACGCGTATATCGTATATTGTTGAAATTATATTAAGATAAAATTAATTCCTGTTGTTACATCAGCGCCTGGATTTTCGTAGTTTATGAATAATCTTTGAATTTTAATTAATCATTAATTTATTGCACTATAACGAAAAATCTCTTCTTTAGTATTCTAATCATCAGACTATTAAATTTTATATTTTATGGTAGCTAGAAAAATGAAACGACATCTATCAGGGGCTGAAAAAAGACAAATTAAAAAAAGACGCGAATATAATATAATACATATTATATTAAATTTTTATTGGAAATAAAACATTAATAGTACATAATATTTTTTATTTATTTAAAAAAATGGTTAACGTGTATTTTTATTTTCCCTGTCTCTCTTTTTTTTTTTTTAAGGGGCCCAATATTTTCTTCTGCGCCCGGGGCCTCAGCCGACCTTAATCCGCTTCTGTGAATAAGGCAAATGTTGGAAATGATCACAGAATGGTAAGATGTACACTTGATATAGATGTAGGAAAGGAAAGGAAAAAAACTGACTGGAGTAAATAATACAAAGGTCTTTGAGATAACAAGAGGAGAAAAAGCAGTATGTACTGGAACTTAAGAACAAGTTTGAGCTTCTGCAGACTGCTCAGGACCAAGATATCGACGAGGAATAAACGAGGAATAAAGCCCAAGAAAACTGTAGGGAAAAAGAAATCCAAAGAAGAAAAAATTAGTCAAGAAACACTTGTCATGATGAACCGAAGACGACAAATGAAGAGCAAGAAAAACACTGACAGGGAGAAAATTGAGTATGCTGAGTTATGCAAAGTCATTAGAAAGAGACTCAGAGAGGACATACGATTTAACACAAGAAAAGTAGAACAAGCATTAAGGGAAAACAAAGGATTTAAATCAGCAGCCATGAGCAGTAATACAAAAAGACAAATGATACTGAAACAGAAGAATAGCGATTGTGTACTTATAAACAGCAGAGAAGGCATAATTCAAATAGCAGAAAACTACTATAGAGAATTATACAAGGAGCATGGGAATGATGCCAGAAGTGGTGAAGATGGATTGCAAAGTAGCAACACATACGACATACCCGATATTCTTCCTAATGAGGTAGAACATGCATTGAAGAAAATGAAGAATCAGAAAGCCGTGGGGGAAGATGAAGTTACTGTAGAGTTGTTAAAATTGGGAGGAAGAGACATAACACAAAAATGGCAAGGCTCTTCACAAAGTGCATCAGAAAAGGTGTGACGCCTAAGCAGTGGAATAATGCAATCATAGTTTTGCTCCATAAGAAAGGAGATAAATCAGAAATTGGAAATTATAGACCAACTAGCTTGTTATCCCTCATCTACAAGTTGTTCACAAGTGTCATTACTAATAGATTAGAAAGAATACTTGATGAGAATCAACCGAGAGAGCAAGCTGGCTTTAGGACAGGATTCTAAACTATGGATCACCTTCACGTAATATCACAGCTAATGGAGAAAGCAAATGAATATAAAACACCATTATGCCTGGCATTTGTGGATTATGAAAAGGCATTTGACTCCATACAGCATAAGGCAATGTTTCGGGCACTGAAAAGACAAGGCATAGATACCCCACATATTATGATTTTGAAGAAAATATATGAGATTGCTACCTCCTTTATTAGACTAGACAAAGACAGTAGAAAATTTAAAACTGAGAAAGGATTTCGACAAGGAGACACAATATCTCCGAAGCTGTTTACTGCTGCCCTTGAGGAAGCTTCCAGAAGATTAGACTGGTCGCAGAAAGGAGTCAATGTGAGCGGAGAGTACCTAAACCGTTTACGATTTGCAGATGACATTGTGGTCATAAGCCACGATCCCAAAGAATTAGAGGAAAATCTTAATCAGTTATGCACAGTTAGTAAGGATTTTGGACTAAAGATGAATATGGCTAAAACAAAAGTAATGATGAACAAGTATGCCACAGAAAGGGAAATAATGATTGAAGGAGCAGTACGTAATTGAAAAGGTGGAGTCATATACTTATCTGGGACAAGTTATTAGCTGTAATAGTGATAAATGGCTGGAAGTCAAGAGAAGAATAAATTTTGGATGGATAGCATTCAGGAAATATAGTCACATACTGAAGAGCAATATCCCAGTTTGTCTGAAACGTAAAATAATGAACCAGTGTATACTCCCCACCATGACTTATGGAAGTGAAACTTGGGCACTTACCAAAAGAATGGAAGAGAAGCTGAGAACTACACAGCGAAGAATGGAACGAATTATATTGGGAATCAGACTGTTAGATAAGAAGAGAAACACATGGATTAGGCAGCAAACTCAAGTAAAGGACATTCTTATCAAAACTAAAGAACTAAAATGGTCTTGGGCAGGACACGTAGTTCGAAGACATGATGACAGATGGACTAAGAAAATAACAGAATGGTACCCAAGAGGAGCTGGAAGACAAAGGATGGATAGATGAAATTCATGAGTTTGTGGGTAGTAAATGGATGGCAGTGCTCAAAACAAAAGGAACTGGAAAGTTGCTGGAGAGGCCTTCATCCTGCAGTGGATTGAAAATGGCTGATGATGATGAAAAGGCCCAAATATAAATAAACGAAAACTTAGTTTACCCGTTCAGTAAATGTAAACTAAGTTTACGTTTACTGAACGGCTAAGTTTACGCTCAGTAAACTTATCCGTTCAGTAATATAAAATATAAAATTAGAAATCTATAGACAATGTTCTTTGTGCTTTGCTTCTCTTGAGATGACATTCTGAAAACGGAGGACACAGTTTCGCGTATTTTTCTTTTAAGAAGTGTGATATATTTTTTTATAAGTTTAGTTCAAAGAGAAGAAGAGTATGTATTTAATTTATATTTTGTATGTGAATATTTTTATATATAAAACATTTAAAAAATATGTGTATATTGTTTCTAGGGGGTTGAAAAAATCCCCCCTTTATGTCCCGCACTGGAATACTAGGGATCTTGTCACTTTACACTAACGTCTAGTTAGTACAGTATATCTGAAAGAAAAAAAAAAAAAAAAGCACTTCAATTTTTGTGCTGGGTCAAGAGTAAAAAAAAAAAAAAAGGTGTTTCCACACAAACTTCCGTTTAATTGGGATGATGGTCTCATATTCTGGTACTACCTTTGCTAACACTAGATCTGTAACATCCTCAACATTATGGGCAATCAAGCAAGAGGTGATTTATTTATTTAACATCACACATTGCAGTTTAAGCCCCTTACAATGTGTGAGAAAACTGCCATATTGTACATACACAAAAAAGGAACACAAGTATGAGATAACTGTACAAAGATTAAAAAGGGATAAAAATTCACAGTAATAACATATTTACAAATAACTATAAAAGATATATAACCTCATGAAATGCTTGATTTAGAAAAAACAAAAAACAAAAAAAAAACCTACATAATTTTATAATTATAAAGCACAGGTGATTCTAAGTATTTAAAATATTTACAAATCGATAGGATTAGCATAAAAGAAATGATATTTTCATTGTGACTCACTGAAATGAAGGATCAAAACCGTTAATATTTAAAATATTCAATAAATAGAAAATCAGGCTATCTTTTTTTTCAGTAATCGGTTCGATACTTCAGGAAGAATAAGTAATTGTTTCTGTAACTAAAAGCAGGAGCATATAAAGAGATATATTGCAACAGTGAGTAGTTCATACGTTTACCGTTGATACATTAGTTTTAGTTGTAGTTACGTTTTGTTTTTCTGGAGGTTGGTTAAGTGATATTTCACTAAAAGATGCTCGTAATGCTGGTAAAAGAGGCTCTGTTATAATTACCAAGTTTATCCTTTTGCATTAAGTAAATCTGATGATAGTAGTAAATCCTAAGCTGACGTTCTCATATTTAGAAATGCTTTGTTCCGTTCTTGTTCTGAGTGTTGACGATTTGATTATCTGTCCCATCTACACCAAATAAATTTTTAGGATTGTACACTGTCTCCTCAGTTTGGATGAACACTAGCTTGCAAACCGTTTACAGTGTCTCTAGAGCGATACTATATGCGAATTTAGACATTAACGCAGCAAATCGCATTAAGGAGCGTCCAACCACAAACTCGCACAATTCCTCAAAGGGCGAACTGACGTTTATAGTCTTGAGAACATTGTCTTCACTCCTAGAACACCAGGGATAAATGAAATCGAGCTGCGGCTATCACTCCAATATGTTCTCAAGAACATATTGGAGTGATAACCAATCTGTGGTACATGTTCCTCGCGAACACAATAGTTATTAAATGGAATGGGAATAGATCCAGAAAAAAATTCTGTGATCAGAAATCACACAGGAAAGAAGATCCTAAGAGAAATATGCCCATTCCATATTTCCCCCTCTGGAGTGGGCCCCAGAGGAATCTGGCCCATCTTTTGGCAACATCAGGTGGGTCAGAGTCGAATTGAGACATCACGAGCACTACTGGGACTGGCCCACCTTCCTGTGGTGTGGACGAGTACTCAGAACCATCTGTCCAGGTGACTGAGCCAAGTGGCCAGAACAAAACACAAGCATAATACACACAAACCTCCGTCACACACATATCTGGCCCATTTGTAGTGATACTGTTCTTCACGGAGATACAAGGCGGAGGTAAACTGACGTTCAAGGAGCCGCCCTTTACAAAAACACATGTCCACAAGAGAAACATGCCCAATGATCCATTTCTGATACATAGTTGCTAGAAAAAATAGGTGTCCCATTCTCGCTATGAAAAAAAGTACCGTGTTAACAAGGCAGCGCAAACTAAGCAATTCTGTTTCGTAGGCCCTTTGATGGATGCAATGCAAGGCTGAAGTCTAATATCAATGTCATATGGTTGAATTCTAAGTGTGGCTGAAGTCTAATGTCATGTGGTTGAATTCGACGGTCTCAGGCGAGGGTTGTTTTTTTCCGGAAACTATTGGTTTCTCGTTCAGCAAACCGACTGAAAAACTGTACATGCAATTACAGACATAATATACTGATCCTCATAGTCTTAGTTGCTTTTGCGCTTAACACACACACACACACACACACACACACACACACACACACACACACACACACACACACACACACACACACAATGGAGAAACGTGTATTAGTCAAAGGCATACGAATCGGGAGAAAGGTTTGGAAGTGGGGAAACAAGATCGGTTGAAGAAGATCGTTCGGGACAAATTCTTAATTTAAGCATCACACACACTAAAGTGGTTGCTTTTTAAAGGAGTGAGTTTTTGTTATTAGTTTACTAAATATATGAATAATGAAATATTACAATTTGTTTATTCTATTAATCACAAAGATAAGTGAAATGTGTGTTGTATTTCAATGTTTATTAAAAATTTGGGAGGAAATAGGTAGAGTACATTACAGAATCTTCAATGAATATTACGTTGCAAAGTACATGCAGTGAAGTGAAAAAAGTTTCTTTTATATAAGAGAGGAAGTGAAAAAGTAATAATCCATATTTTATATATAATTGGCCGTCTTTCATAGCGTCTTTTTTTTGTATAGAAATAATAATTATGAATATCTCACACTAATAATCAGTGAATCGATATAGTATTCATCACAATTACAAAACTGTAGAAAATTCTCAAGGAACTCTTCGCAATGTTCCGGCCTGTTTCCAAGTTCATACAATGATGGCTCCACTTTCTATGCGCTTTAACACGTAAAAGGAATTAACATCATCGCCTATTTAAACCATGCTTACATAAAGTGTCCGTTCTGTATCTTACTACTCTGTGATTTGCGGTACACAAAGGAAGAATTCGAGGGTTTAGTGTCAAACAACGTTAACTACAAATAGCCTTTTTGCGGGGGGGGGATAACGTTAGTTTTACTTTATATACATATAACAATTAACTATATAGTATCGGTGTAAATACACCATAGTTAACCCATATATTTGAACTACGTATGTAGCATAGAGGGCATCGTTTTAATTGTATCTCATGAGATACAATTATCGGTGTATTTACACCGATACCATATAGTTAATTATCAAAACCCATAAGGATTATGCCCTGTGCATTTAATTTTCCAAATACAAATAACAATGCATATCATGTCACGGAACTGTATCTCTCTAGTACTTTACACGTTAGCTTGGGCTGTAATTTCGTTTCTGGTAAACGAAGACTTTTTCTTGGTTACCAAAAAGGTTCACTACAAAATGATTTTGTAGTTAACGTTGTTTGACACTGAACCCTCGAATTAGCCACAAGTACCCTTGCTGTCAAAAAAAAAAAAATAATAATAATAAATAAAATAAAATATATAAATAATAAAATAAAATAAAAAATAATAATAAATAAAACAAAAATAAAGGGAATCTGAAAACCAAAACGCGAAACTGCCGCCGATGATTGAAATAGTGGCTGCAGTACACGCCTCTCTCTGCCTAGACATCGTTTAGCCCTTCCCCTGAAAGCCGCAGGACACTTTCTAATTACAATAGCACCCATCACTGAGAGACCAATTCACTGCTTGCGATCCAGTCGGTCTTTTTTGCGATATATAAACAAAGAATTAGTCGCAAGTAGACGTGTGAAACATTATCAAGAGATGGCTTTGTGAAAATAAAGGAAACCACAACAAGAAAATGCCAACACGTGAAATAGTAGCTTTTAGTTACAATTAATTATTAATTATTTTGAAATTTTCGTGTCTTTTGAATTGTAGTAATTTATTTTCTCTGTGTACCACCTAAAGCAGCGGTTCGCGAACCCCTAAGGGTTCGCACTAAAATTTCTGTAATAGCGTCTACTTAGATTTACATAGGTATATTTTTGTAAACTACAGAATAGTTTAATATTAATTTATGCGGTTCGGTTCAAAATTTATATTTAGTTGTGGTTTGGGTCATGCGCCCTTACATAGCGAGCATGCGTGACAGGATGTTAGCAGGACGGATTGGGTGCGAACGTGACGATATGTATCGCACCGTGTTCGGCTGTGGTAAAAGGGTTATAAAAATTATAACTAATAATAAACAAAGACAGAATAAGGTAAAATAAAATTAAATATAAAGGACTGCCAACGAAAGACACCACCAACCCAGCAATCAATTGCAAGACAGAGAAAACGCGTCTTCTCGCACACCTGCAGCAGGCTTGGCAGGACAGATGGACGACATCCACTAAGGGAGCAATTACAAAGAAATTAATCCATGAAGTAATGTTCACGTTCCCAAAAGCCGCAAGCTTGTTTTCCCCTGGACTGTACATAACGTACCTCCTCACAGGCCATGGGTCAATACAAGAAAAATTAACGTCTCTGGCATCACAGATGATCCACGCTACCACTGTGGCACTGATTAATCTTGGCACCATATAATGTATGAAAGTCCTGACTATGAAGATCTGAGATCTATTCTGATCACAAAGATTATTAATTTGCCAAAGGACCAAGAACATATACTAATTCATACCCATGAAAATTATAAATAGGTCACTTTTGCCCAGGATGTCTTCAACAGACGAAGAACATTAAAGAGCCTAAACCACCCAAGACCAATAACTTGAGACAGATTCTGGGCAACCCTCTCCAGTAGCATCAACCGCCAACCTCATCGAAGTTCAATTGAACTGAAATTCACTTCCTTCATCCAAGTTTCTGATATCTGCAACTGAATCTGCAGGTAAGACCAATCGGTACCTGATCGCACCCACGACTCCAAACCCAGACACTGGAGACACCAGCAGCTTTTCTGCCACAAGCCACATTGGCAATCAAACCGAGCACTCTAGTCTGGTTTTCTTTTACTCTCCTCCCCGGCCGGGGGGAGGAGATTGGTTCCTGTCTTCTTCCTCCGCCACCCCCCTTCTTCCGCCTGGTGAGGCATGGGCCTGCCTAGCTGAATTTCTGGGGTCGCCTTCTCTATCGTCCCCATACCTCTCTTTTCTCCCTCCTACTCTGTTTAACTCGCAGTGTACACCCCACACAACTTATCAATTAATAACATCCAAATTTAAACCATGCTTATATAAACCTCTCGTGGCCTTTTATATTCTAGCGATAACCCTCCTTTTTTATTTTATTTATTTATTCTATATATATATTTTTTTTCACATAGGCCCTTGCCACTGAAATCTTTGGAAACTAGGTAGCAGGGCATGCCAGAGTACAAAAAATCTACTGGGTGCCTGACCTGCCTCCCCGGGGCCAAGTGCGGTAACGGTGGGTCCCAACAGGGGTACAACGGTCAGAAGAACAACGGTACACAACACTACACATCTGTTCACCCCCACACACTTTTAAAATCTCTGGCCCTCACAGTTCTGTGCTACACAAACAGCGTACACAACGCGGAGATGGGGGAATCCCCTGGTGCCGTTAGACAACTAACACACTTTGCCAACGAAAGAAACCACATCTTCCAGAATTATAATTAGTTCTTTATCTTACAGTGTATATCATGTTAAATAAATATGTTTTCCATACGATTTTTTTTTTTTTTTCATTCTCAAAGACCATTATGTACAGGCATTTAATAATAATTTTATATTATTACGCAAAAAAGCTTATAAAAACGTAGTACCGGAAATATTTTATAATAAAAATTCGGAACTATGATTTCAGAGAATATAGGCTTAGTGGTTCGAAATAAAAAGACACTGTATTATGTTTAAATGGGTTCGCGAGTCAAAAAGGTTCGGAAATACTGAGATCCTAAAGAGTACCACAGTTAGGTCCTAACGAGTACCACACTTGATTTTTTGTGTTTATTTGGCATAAATTTATCGAATTCGTGTTTTATTATTATTACAACACCGTGCAGACTGATAATATTGCAAAATCGTAACAAGGGACGTTAACGCTACTAATGAAACTGGTTGTTACTTGCAACCAGTTTCATTAGTAATCTACTTGACAATCTCTATACTACCATCTGTCGGAGGAAGTTGGAACTATAACATACCACTTCCATTTATTTTCAAACTCATCGTAAACGACTGCAACAGCACCGGGAACTCTGTTGTTGTTCTTGGTTTTTAGGAGCATTAGCAATTAAGGCCATAATGCTCCGGGGATATGCGATGGTCATTTCCTCACCTTTCCGCATCATCTGTATTTGGTGGTCACGGGCTCGAACCCCGGTCTAATCAAGAAGCGTGTGCTACGCACTGCTGCTCCTGCCCACCTGGCTACGGAGGCGCCGGAACTCTGTTGCCATAGCTCATAATATAGTATGTGCCTCTTCTGTCTGTATGCTTAGTTCTTCATATATTACTCACTACAATATTTCAGTTAACTTTCAAAGTATGATTTTCAATTCGACGGACAGATTTAATACTATCCATTTAGAAATTCAACAAGTGCCCCTATGAAGTGTATCCACTGCTTCCTGCCTCAAGTCCGCCCTAGGTGAAGCTTCACTACCGTAGAACGTCAAGTCACGGGCCAATCCCAACATGAGCGTCCAATTTCATGAGAGTTGATTTTTCGACAGTACCAAAATAACAACAGGGGCGTGCCAGATATCCATCCAATGTTTAGGTCCTCACCCAGCATTACTGAAAAAAAATAAATAATAAATAGGAATACCAACTTTTCTTATGCTGAGAAACCGAAATATGGTAATTAATATTATAATCTGTGCATGCAATTTCGATGTGTGATTTAACTGAAGCAGTTCACTTGGTGTGTTGCATTAGTATTAGTAAGTAATGGCAAATAATGCAAGAAAATACACAGCATCAGCAAAAAAAAAAAGAAAAAAAAAAAAGCATTTCTCCACATCACCTGTTCGACCCCAATAATAATAATTTGTCTAATTCTTCTATAAATTTATTCCAAGTATCCACTTCCATAACACCGAAGGAAAAGTTCGTTCCAACCATCAATTACCCGATAGCTGACAGCAAATTTTCACACATCTATCCTGCAACCATCTATACTCAATTTGAATTTTTATTCCCTCATGTTGTCCTAGAAAGAGGTTGACATCAGAATTTAGCTTACTGAATTCATTCAGAGCCTGTTACTCGCTTGATCGCGCTTGTGTAAGTCCTGTCCCAGTGGTTAATGGGTGGTAGTGGTCAGGAGCGAGGGTGCATAACATGCGTTCCTTGAGTGAACCGGGGTTCAAGCCCGTGACTACTAAATACGATAAATATTTGTATTGACGATTTATTGTAAACTCTACTGACTTGGTTGTCGTGCCGGAGTATAAACAGAAAATTTATTTATAATACAGCCACACAAGACCTTACAGGCGGCGCTGGACGATGCTGTGCGGCCCAGGTGATGTTACCCCAAAGCCTGGGGTACCAAGATATTGGGACAACGTTAAGACGGATTACAATGATATAACATTACTGCGGATTCTAGACCCCTAGAAGGTCTTGATCCGCCAGGGTCCATTGATCATTTCGAACCAGGTCATATTTTTTTCACGTTGTACAATCTACGACATTGGCTCATTTTTCAGATTTATATCACCTTCCGTACTATGCTTTACTCAACGCCTCACTGTGCATATACACTGTGCGTATTCAAAGAAAAAATGCATCACCCCTTAAAATTTTAATTGTAGTCCGAATAACGTAAGTATATGGAATATTTCTTACAGATTGCATCAGATAAGACGCGTAGGTGATGACGTAATATTGCAACAGCTGGTACTTTTAGGTGGTAGATGACTTTCATGAACCGGTGAAATACCACCGGTTCTTATTGGAGGCTTGAAGTGGTGAAACCCATGTTTAGCCTCTAGAGCAAAGTTTCCGGTATCCCCCTCCCCCCCATACTTCCCTTCAACCCATGCACGGTACTAAGTACTATAGGTTTTGATACCTTTCGTGTTTGGGGTTTTCATAAAAAAAAAAAAAAAAACTTTCAGCTGGATAAGCACGCTCTGCAAGAGTTGCAGTCATTCCTTGCTTGTGTCAGGATGGCGAGTTACGTGCAGTTGACGCCACGAAGAAAGAGTGCTATTGTTGCTTTACGCGAGGAAGGATGTTCTTCCCGTCATATCTGCTTATAGAGTGTCTTGTAATCAGTCGACAGTGAATAGATTTCTTTCCAAACTCAAGAATACTGGTTCTCCTGAGAGGAAAAAAAGGAACCGGACGCAAACGAGTCTCTACGCCAAAAGAGGATCGCGTTTTGAAGCGCTTATGCCTTAAAAACTGTAAAGCTTCTTCGTCTTAGCTGAAAAGATAATGGGAAGAACATACAGGAGTGGAGCAAGTGCTGTAACAGTCAGAAGACGCCTTTCAAAAATGGATTTGTAGCCCGTCGTCCTAAGGAGAAGCACATCCTCACACAAAAAATTAAAAAGGTCCGATTAATTTAGTGTAAGAAGCATGTCAAATTTTTCATTTTCATTCATTTATTTACACACACACACACACACACACACACACACACACACACACACACACACACACACACACACACACACACAGAAAGTTTATGTACAATTCCAAGATAAATATACAATTAATTTATATACAATTTTATATACATTCTCAATATATCCATCCTAAGGGTGTACATGTGTGTGTGTATTCCGGTATCGGGGTGGCTCCTGGGCAGATGCTCATCTCCACCTTGTCCTCTGTGATCGTACAGAAACTCTGTATAGTGAGCCTATGTGCTTTCTTTTTGCACAGATCGCGCACCCACCGGAGGTAGTGCAATACCAATGGGTGCCATCAATCCCGCTCCAAGGTTGCCCATAAAAAAAAAAAAAAAAAAAAAATATATATATATATATATATATACATAAATAAATAAATAAAAAATAATAAATAATTAAATAATTTAAAAGAAATGAATCATATGGATTCTTTTTTCTTTTCCTTCCCCCGTTTTTTTTTCCTTTTTTTTTTTTTTTCAAGTTCCCTAAGCAGCTGAGCCCTCAGTTGAAGTCGCTTTCTAAAGACATTGGAAGCGAAGACTTACAAGGCTCTGAAATTGGCAGCATTATCCATAAGAACACTGACATGCTCCTCCGATAATTTTGAAACCAGACCCAATAGTATGTGTGTGTGCCTGAATTAGCATTAGCATTAGTAGAGGCATATGATGCAAGAAAGCAAGCTTATGCAGCATCAGCCAAAAAAAAAAAAAAAACTTCCACTTCACCCCTGCGTTCGTTCGAAATACCTGTCCAGCTGAGCCTTAAATTTATTTAGGCTATCAACTTCCACAACAAGGGATGGAAGTCTGTTCCACCAACCAACTACCCGCTGGCTAAAGGCAAATTTCCGCCATCTACCTTTCCCCAATTTGAATTTATGCCCTCTCAGGTGATTATTCCGAGCAAGAGGAAGAATCCCATCAGAATTGAGCATGCTCAAACCATTCAAGGCTTTATACACCGCTATCAGATCACCTCGCCGATGCCTAGTCTCCAGGCACTGTAATTTGCAAAACTTAAGCCTTTCTTCGTAAGAGCAACCGTTTGTTCCATTCACTAATCTTGTTGCCCTTCTCTGTACTCGTTACAGCAGCTCTACATCCTTCACGAAATGAGGCCTCCCGACCTGTATACAGTAATCAAGGTGTGGCCTGACCATTGCCTTATACAAGGGAATAATCACATCCTTATCCCTGCTAGAAAAATTCCTGAATATCATTGACAAGCCACTATGAGCTACTCTTGCAGCCCGTCTGCACTGCTCAGAGAACTTCATATCTGCCTGCACAATTACCCCCAGTCCTTTTCATTCTCTACCACTGTCAGTGTAGTACCACAGAGTTGATACGTTGCTCTGGGGTTGCTGTTTCCCATAGGTAGTACTTTTTGTCAATGTTAAACTTCATTTGCCACCTCTCAGTCCATCTGCTCAGCCTTTCCAGATCCTGTTGCAGCAGCATAGCGTCAGTATGCTGCTGCAACATTTTTTTTTTTTTTTTTGGCTGATGCTGCATAAGCTTGCTTTCTTGCATCAAATGCCTCTACTAATGCTAATGCTAATGCTAATGCTAGTAGTGTCCTTAACAATCCTGCCAACCTTTGTATCGTCTGCAAACTTGGACATTAAGCTTGATATACCATCATCAATATTATTTATAAATACAGAAAACAAAAATGGACCCAACACTGAATCCTTAGGGACTCCACTAATAACATTAGTCCACGATGAGCAGTGTCCATTGATTACCACTCTCTGTCTTCTCCCCCTCAACCACCCCTTTATCCATAGCAGTAATTTGCCTCCACTGTCACACTGCTCCAATTTGTGCAGCAGTCTTCCATGTGCAACAGTATCAAAAGCCTTTTTAAGTATATAATATCAAAGTTATTCCTTGCATCCAGCTCTTTTATAACTGCATCATAGTATCCAATCAAATTGCTCAGGCAAGACTTCCCCTTAACAAAACCATGCTGTGTCCGAGCTATAACTGAAGTCTTGTCTAGATGATCCTGCAGTGCTTCTTTAACCAGTGCCTCCCTTAATTTTCCTGGAAGAGAAGTTAAACTCACAGGTCTATAATTACCTGTGTCAGCTTTTGATCCTCCTTTGTGAACTGGGGTCACATTTGCACATCTCCAGTCTATGTGTACCTCCCCCGAGTCCAAGGAAGCTCTCATAATTATGGCTAAGGGTTTTTTTACTTCCTTTGCTACCTCCTTTAATATAACTGGATAGATCCCATCCACCTCAGGTGCCTTTCTTGTGTTTATCTTCAACAATTTCTCCTCCACTTTACTCTCAGTTATTACAAGATTATCTAGCTTACTGCCAGAGTTGTATACACCTCCGGCATTCCCCTCGCTGAATAACTCCTCATGTGTGAATGTCGATGCAAAATATTCATTTAGTTTATTAGCTACCTGAAGAGGATCATCAACAGTTGAACCATCGATATCAAGTGGACCAATCTGATTCAACCCCTTCCTTCTAGAGTTTACATAAACAAAGAACTCTTTGTTGTTTTTCTTTGCATCTTTTGCCAAAGATTTCTCATAATCTGCCTTTGCCTGCCTAACCTCCTTTGTGACTTGGTTACAGACCAGCTTATGTCTATCATACGCTTCTGTTTCACGTGTTAATTTATATGTATCCCATGCATTTTTCTTCTCTGCCATGTGTCTTATTAGTTCATCTGACATCCATTAAGCGTAAACCCTGAACAATTTCTTAGTTGGTATTTAAAGCCTAGTAGTTTCCCAGATAAGTTCTTTGAATGCTTCCCGTTTTGAATTTGCTGTTGGTAACATCATCAGTTGGTCCCACTGTATAGAATTTAAATACTGTCTCAGACCATCGTATTCGCCTTTACGAAAGCAATAACCCTTCCCTTTTCCCCTAATGGTAGTTACCTCTTTGAGTAAATCCCACTTCAGCACACTGTCATCACTGCCACCTAGTGGTTCCTTTATCTGCAGATTCTTAATGCATGAAGAATCACTACTGATAATCAAATCAAGAGTATTGCTCCCTCTAGTTGCCTCCCGAACATGCTGATGTAGAAAACAGTCATCCAATAAATCCACAAAAGCCTTGCTAGTGTGTGAGTGACCAAACCACAAATTCTAGTCAATATTTGGGAAAATAAAATCCCCTATTATAAGACTTTCTGATTTACTGGCCCACTCTATTTTCCTGTACATTTTCTTATTATACTCACAAGAGTCATTAGGCCTATAGCACACTCCTACTCTCAATTTTTATTTCCCAATGCTTATGTCACACCACACTGACTCGATACTGCACTGTCCAGCGATGTCGACTGGCTTCACTTCCTTGGATTTTATGTGTTTCTTAACTAACAGCATAACCCCTCCTCCCTTCCTATCCTGTCTATCCTTTCTGTACACATTGTACTCCCCAAATTCCAGTTCTGCATTCCTTATATCTATGTGACACCACGTCTCTGATATTCCAACAATATCCGCCTTTGATGCTTTGAGCAATACCTCAAATTCATCAAATTTATTTACCAAACTCCTAGCATTGGTGTACACGCAAGTATGCATGCATCTGTTCCTATTCTTAGCTACTCTAACACAACCCATGTGTTTACTTGTACCGCAATGACTCCAAGCAGTCTCTGAAACATCCTGCATCTTGTTTTCCAGGCTTCTGCTCATTCCAATAGAAGCAGTGCAAGAATCACTTTCACCTCTGCCAGTGGCTACTGTTATTCTATTAGTCCTTGTATCCTCCCCAATCTAGCAGTTTTCCGACCCACCTAACACTGCCTCGATAGCATCAGTAACTATTCTTGCACCCTTTCTATTTAAGTGTATCCCATTCCTGTAGAAGCAGTCTCTCCTGTTAACAAGTACAGACCAGGCAGAAAAAAATTCTACCCCTTGAGCCTTGCACAATCTTTCCAGGGCCGAATTGATCGGCAAGGCTCTCATCATATACTCCCTCCTATCGTGTCTGGGTAGAATTACAGACCCTTTCAAATTCAACCCTAATTCATGGCTTTTTTCAATAGTGACCTGTACTTGTTAAGTAATTCTGCCGGTCTCCTACTCTTAATATCATTAGTGCCAACGTGTACAACTATATCACCTTTTGTGCCCTGAAAAGATGATATCCGCTCTACAACGTCATCAACCTTTGCCCTCGGCAGACATGCCCTGGTCCTGTTCCAAAATTGTACATACTCTGGGCAATGCACATACTGGGGAATTGTACATACTGGGTAATGTACATTCTAAGGAATTGTACATACTCTGGGCAATGCAGGAGAACATGTTCCCAAGTCTCAAAACCGCGACAAGTACAAAACAGGTCCAGCTCTAAACCACACTCAAAAAGCTTAGCCCTCAAAAAGCCATGCCCCGTTAACAAATAGGAGGTATACATTTTAAGCGTGAACCATAATTTTATACCTGGAGATGCTAAGTAATCAGCTTGTTGAATATATCTCTTTGTGGTTAGGCCATGTTGACTCTCATCCCATCTTTGTTGCCATATTTCTGTTAGCTCTCAATGTCCAAATTCTAATCTTTTCATGTTTTATATAATTTGCAGGATCAGATGTTATGCCATGCACAGTAATCGAAAGGCCCTTCTTTAGTTTGTACAACATTCCACGATATGTAATATATAGATCTAAGGGCATCACTCCTCCTAAGACTTGTAGGGCATTGTTTGAAGCGGTTCTAGGAATATTAAGTATCGTCAGTAATACGGATCTGTGCAAAGAAATTAACTTAGTTTTCATCCTTACTTTGATAACGTTTTGGTGCCAGACACTAGCTGCATAGGATAACAAAGGAAGGAAAATTGTTTTATATTGTATAATAATAAAGTTTTCTTAGTCAGGCCCCAATCTTTCCTTGAGATCCTGACACACCGATGCAGTAAAATTCCGAATTTTGTTCTTTAAATTTGAGCCATGTGGCTGGAAACGTATCCTATCATCTAATAGAACACCTAGATATTTGGTCTGAGGTACATAAGGTATCTGTCTATTATTGAATAAGATCCTAGGAGGTCTGTTATAATTAAAATGTTTGCCGAAAGTGAAAGTTTGTCTTGCTTTGAGAAATTTTCAGTTTGTTAGTATTGGCCCAGGATAACAAATCGTCGATAATAGGTTGCATCTTCCCTTCAAGGTCATCAGCTTAAGCAATTTTGAGTATATTGTGATGCGTTCTCGAGAGCCATTGATCCAGGTCTGCATTCCAGAGGAGAGGCCTCCAACACCGACCCCTGGGGGAATCCTCTGGAAACCTGAGAATTATTAAGTAAGATGCTTAGCACTAACCTTGACTGAGAAACACAAAAATAAGACAGTAAGACTTTGTAGACATAATCGTCGCAATTTGCAGACCTCAAGGACCTGAGGGCGCTCTCCCACCACAAGTCGAAAGCACCCTCGAAGTCCACAAACACAGCCAGGACATATTTGGATGCAGAGTTTTGTGCAAAAGTCAGAGTTGTTATTGCTTCCTCAGTTGACTTTCCCTTTTTTAAAACCAAACTGAAATTTAGAACAGAGTTGTTTTTCTTCTAGCATTTTTTGAAGTCTTGGGGCTAAAAATCTCTCAAATAGTTTTCCTAAGTTCACCAGCAGCGAGATAGGTCTATAAACACGAGGATCCGATGTTGGTTTCCCTGGCTTATGAAGGATCTTTAACAGTGCCACTTTCCACTGCCTAGGAAAAAGTCCCTCTAGGAGGCATTTATTCATAAGATTTAATAAGATCTGTGGGTAAAGATAAAAAAATTTGACTATAATAAGGTTCTCAATCAGATTTGTGCCGGGACATTTCTTACTATTCAGTTTTTACAATAGCAGCTCCAAGATCCAAAAGAGTGAACGGTTCAATGTCCGTAGGACCATGATATATTTCATTATTTTGCCTTATATCCTATTGTTCTGGTGTGTCAAGTTCAGGGATATCTTTAAGAAAAAGATTAGAGACAATAGAGTCAATTGTCATCTCCCAGTCATGAGTTTCCTGACCTTGTACCTAGACAGTCTTATACACATCTCCAGCAATCATTTTGTTTCTTGTTAAACGGTATATTAAACCCAACGGTTCCGTGTTTCCTGTTTCTTTCACTAAGTTCTCCCAACAATTACATTTAGAGTTGGCAATTTCCTTGTGGTATCTTTTCCTAAGATTACTATATGTTTCTTTATAGTTCTGTATATCCTCATTTGATAAGTGTCTGTTCCTTTGATAGTTCTTTCTCGCTTGGAAAACTTGGGTCCTCAAACAGGTCAGCGCGGGAGTCCACCAAGGAAATAAAACTTTTTTGGATTGTCAAATGGATCCCTGACCAGTGGAAGTCAGTTATTTTCTCGGATGAGAAGAAATTCAATCTGCATGGCTCCGATGGGAGAAAAAACATTCGCCATAGACGTGGGGAAGAATACCATCCAGACTGTATGGTGTCTAAAGTGAAATTCCCTACCAGCCAAATGAAATGGAGGTGCATTTCGCATCCTGGAGTAGATCACCTGCAGTTTATAAAAGGTTCCGTAAATTCCAATGGATACCTGGTTATATTGGAAGGCAAACTGCTGCCAACCATTAGAGACAATTTCAACCTGCCAAGTAACTGCATCTTTCAGGATGACACTGCTCCTTGTCATGGGGCAAAAAGTGTAAGTAGGCACTTCTGTAGTTACTTTAGTTTCATTTCTGCGTTAGAGGTTCGACAGTAATGTGTTTACATTTGTTACAGGTGAAAAAATGGTTGGAAGAACGGTCCATTACAACTCTTAGCTGGCCAGGAAACAGCTCGGACCTGAATCCTATAGAGAACTGTTGGCATCGCGTGGAATCTGCAGTTGCCAGAAAGAAACCAAAGACCCTTCGTGAACTTCATAATTGGTGTTTGGAACCACGAACTATCAGTTGATTATCTTCAGAAATTGATCTTTTGAATGCCTCGACGGTGCACTGCTGTCTTCAGGGCCAGAGGCAGTTCAACTAAATATTAGTTTGCACCTGGTGAACTTTTCATTTTGTTTTCCATTTAAAATGATAAACTGAAGCAAATCGAGGGCTTCTGATAACATTCCAGCCTTAATTGTCGTGTTTACCAAAATTGTTGTATAAAGGTTGCAAATGCTCATTTGGGAATATTCTGAGAGCACCTGTCAAATATTACTTAGCTTTGCCTTAACTATTAATAAATATCTTTTGTTTATATTTCTATTTGTGATGCTAGTCATTAAGGTAACATCGCGAAAAAGGGTTAGAAATGCGAAATTCATAGGCCATGCACTTTCTTTGAACACCAGTGTATCAATACATGTATAGCAAAAATCAATTTTTAAGTGATTGTAAATCTTTATCAGCCCAGTAAAGAAATTCAATGATACATGGCTGTCTAGTACGTATACGTACATTGTTGGCCATTTTGAACTACTGAATCTGTGCTGCCATCTGGGGTACGTTTGTAAAATTCTCCAGCGTTGGAGAGAGTTCAGATTGCGTTCTCCATTCAATATCTTTGTTATGCCTGTCTTCTTCTTCTTCTTCTAATAATAATAATAATTTAGAGGCATTACTGTGTGTGTGTGTGTGTGTGTGTGTGTGTGTGTGTGTGTGTGTGTGTGTGTGTGTACGCGCGCACAGGAACACCACAAAATATGCTTTGAGATTTTTTTTTCTTCAAAAATCAATGCAACGGCTCAGATCCCGAATCTTCCCCCCCCCCCCCCCATCTACTGCACTGAATGAGCGCGTGATGGCCTCCCCGAAGTTGATGCTTCAGTTCATTTCTAAAGGTGCTCACTGAAGTTACAGTCGAAATTCTGGGCAGGCCAATAACGCTTCTCCACGTTCATGTTTCAAATCAAGTAATTACAGGGCAGAATTGCACAGAATATGCAGTACATGGCATTCGTTCTTCCTTGAACGATGACAAATGATCCATTACAAAAAAAAAAAAAAAAAAAAATATATATATATATATGAGAAACAGTTGCAGACGTTGAGAGCACACCCACCTAATTTCACAGTTGGTACATAAAGTTTTCTGGGGCATCTGCCACACACACAAACGGCCATCATGTCGGTAAAACTGTGTACGGTGATTTGTAACAACATAACGTAGCTTTGTAATTAGGACATTTTAAAGACCAATTACGATGGATTGTGCACGATACCAGTCGAAACTTTACACTGCGTGCTGCGACGTTTTGCTTCCGCACTACAGCTGTTCCATAAAATGCGATGTAATGCATCTCCCGACATATCGTCCTTGTACTAATACCAGCTGCTGTGACCCTTCGATCTCATAGTTGATTTCCTGTTGGAAGTCGAAAAGCTCAATGCCTCGATCCATTTGTTGTATTTTGTTGGTCTGCTTACTCCTAATGTGAACACAACTGCTTTGATATCTGGTTATTATTTATTATTATTATTAGCTATATGGTGAAAGGAAGCCTGTGACTTATTCTGCACCAGCCAAAAACAATTCCCGAGTTACCCTGAGAGAGAGAGAGAGAGAGTCAAAAGTAGAAGGGAATCACCAAGAAAGAAATGAATGATGATATCCAGCTCAAGACCCTGGGTGTGCCAAGCCCATACTCACCAGATGTGAGTCCACAGAACAGCCTGGATTCCTCATGCCATGGAGTCAACAAGGTGTAGAAGACATGCTGCAGGGATGCTGGTCCATGTTAACTTAAGTGCTACCCACAGTTATTGCTAATTGGATAGTTGCCGATCATTACCCCAAAGAACTCGTTCTACTTCATCCCACCAGTGCTCAACAGGACTCAGATATGGTAACTGGGGAAGTCACCGCAGCAGGAGGAATACACCATCACGGTCCTGAAACTTGTGCTGTAGAATTGTGACCTATGATCGTGTTAAAAAAAAAAAAAGAAAAAAAAACATTCGCAGATGGGTATATTTCAGCCATAAAGGGAAGCTCCAGGTCGGAAATAATTTCCAGATAACTGCGTGGAAACTGAACCAGAATTTGAGCAAACAAAAATTCATCACAGAAAAGAATGTTTAACAACGAACACTAAGACGAACACTAAAATGACAAAGGAAACTTTCAGAATCAGCTTTTCAGCATTTTAGACACACAGTGCAACTTATTATATTAGGGTCACCTGTAAATAATTACATATACCCGTTTATGTATTATGTCTGTAAATTGCGTGTGTTCGCTGGTCGATTTGTGTGTTTTGCTGCGAAAAAACCTTGCTATCTACGCCTGAGACCGACTAACTCAACCACGGAATGAAAAAAGCTCATTAAAGTTCCTCGCGTCATCGACGGGATTCGAACTCGGGCCTTTTCTCGCCCGGTGTGGGGAAGACGGTGACGATACCACTGTGTTAATCGCGCAGACACAACAACACAGTGCAGTCACTCTCGTATGTAGCACAGTTGATATCATCACTGCCTTCCCACAACGGGTGAAAAAAGCCTACTAAGTTCGAATCCATCCAATGACGCGAGGAATTTTTATGAGCCTTTTTCACAACATGGCAGAATTTTTCCTAGAAACTCGGTTTGTTCGTCCAGCAAACAAGGAAATCGACCACAGAAAACATGTGATTTACAAACAACATAGACGGAGCAGTATGATCTAAGTTGCTGAAGTGACTAAAATCCTATATCAACAACAATGCAGTAACTGAAAGACAGGTTTGAGTTTCTCGTAAAGCAAAATGATAAATTCCAATTCCTGTACAATTTAAAATATGCCACAGAAATTAGTAACAATTTATGGATTTAGAAATTCTGCTTACAGATAGCGGTCAGAAAGCCGTCTCCGGAATCTCGATATATGAAGAATTAAAAGATATTGCGACACCATTTCGAAGTCAGTTATTCTTCACCCCAAACCTCGATATTCATGGGCTGAAACAATGTGATGGCATCATTGGCAAATCTTTTCGTACCGCTGATAATGCTTGTAACGTTGTCAGTATCATTGACCAGCGCAGAACGAAGCGTTTCCAAATATGAAGTTAATAAAAAAAACTACCTCTGTTCCACCAACACAAGATCGGTTGGATGGGTTGGTAACCTTATCGATGGACGAGCCATTACCAAGGATCAGTTAATTAGTATTAGCATTAGTAGAGGCATATGATGCAGGAAGGCAAGCTTATACAGCATTAAACAACAACAACAAAAAAAAAACCTACCCATTTTACTTCTTTCGCTCCGAAAGTTTGTCCAGTTCTTCCTTGAATTCATTTCCACACATGAAAATTTGTTCCGACAATCAACCACCCCACCCGCTGGATAAAGGCAAATTTCCGCAAATCTATTCTACAACTATCTTTTCTCAATTTGAATTTATGCCTCCTCAAGTGCGTAATCTGAGCGAGAGGAAGGATCCCATTAGCAATGAGCATGCCCAAACCATTCAAGGCCTTATACACCCAATAAGATCAACACTCAGGTGCCTAGTCTCCAAACGCAGCAATTTGCATAACTTAAGTCTTTCTTGATAAGAGCAACCCTTTGTTTCCCTCACGAACCTGGTTGACGTTCTCTGTACTCATTACGGCAGATCTACATACTTCCTAAAATGAGGCCTCCAGACCTGTATGCAGTACTCAAGGTGTGGCCTGACCACTCCCTTATAAAAGGGGATAATCACCTCCGTATCCCTGCTAGCAAAATTCCTGTATATCATTGACAAGAGGCCCATGAGCAGCTCTTGCAGCCTGTCTGCACCGTCAGAATACTTCATATCTAACTGCACAATTACCCCCAGGTCGTTTTCATTCTCCGCTGCCCTGAGTGTAGTAACCCAGTTGGTACGTTACACTGGTGTTGCTGCTGCCCATATGCAGTACTTTGCACGTGTCAATGTTAAACACCAGTCGCCATTTTTCAGCCCATCTGTCTAACTTTTCTAGATCCTGTTGCAGTAGCACACTATCATTCCTGTCATTAACCACCTTGCCAACCTTTGTATCATCCGCAATATTCGACATTAAGCCTGATATATCTTCCTCAATATCATTGATAAATATACAAAAAAAAAAAAAAAAAAAAAAAAAGGACCGGACACTGAACCCCGGGGGACTCTAATAATAAAATTAGTCCACTGATTACCACTCTGTCTTCTCCAACTCAACCATCCCTTTATTCATAGCTGCAACTTTCTCTTAATGCCATACTACTCCAATTTGTACAACAGTCTTCCATGTGCAACAGTATCAAAACCTTTCCTGAAATCCAAGTATATGATATTAAAATTATTTTTGGCATCCAATTCCTTTGTGACCACATTGCATTATCCGATCAAGTTGGTCAGACATGGCTTCCCCTTAACAAACCCATACTGTGTCTGCACTATAACTTCAGTCTTGTCTAGATGATCCTGCAATGCTTCTTTAACCAATGCCTCCAATATTTTCCATGGAACAGAAGTTAAACTAAGAGGTGTATAATTACTCCTGTCACTCTTAGATCCTGCCCCCTTGTTTGGGGGATCTAAGGGCGACATTTGCATTGGGAAGACATTTGCACATCTCCTTTATGTCGGGCTCTCCACTGAATCCAATGATACTGTCATAATCATGGCTAAGGGTTTGTTTACTTCCTTTGCTGCCTCCTTTAATATAACTTTATAGATTCCATTCACTCTAGGTGCCTGTCTTATGTTTAACTTCAACAATTTCTCCTCCACTTTGCTCTCAGTTATTACAAAATGATTCAGCTTCTTGTTAGTTTGATAAACTTCTGGCATCTACTTCCCAACAGAATTTCTCATGTGTGAATGCAGTTGCAAAATATTCGATCAATTTGTCCGTTACCTGGGTAGGATCATCAAAAATTCAACCATCGATATCTAGTGCACCAATCATATTCCACCCCCTTCCTTCTAGAGTTTACATAAGTCAAGAAGTCTTTGCTGTTTTGTTTTGCATCCTTTGAAGGATTTCTCGAAATCTGTCTTCGCTTGACTAACCTCATTTGTGACTTGATTACAGACAGTTTACACTGTGTGATCACTGAATTAAAACCACCTACATAATACTCGTATGTCCTCCTTTTGCCCTCAGTACAGCAGCTATCCGACGTGGCATTGATTCAACAAGATGTCGGAAGCGTTCGGAAGGTATGGCCAACCAAGCTGTGTGTAATGCGGTCAGCAATGCAGGTATGAAGATGATTGGTCTATCAAGACGCCTGATATGCCTTTCCATAGTGTCCCACAAGTGCTCTATGGGATTGAGATCGGCAGAGTTCAGAGGCCAATCGCTATGCTGGAAGTGAGAACTGTGATCCTCAAAGCATTCCTGCACAACAAGTGCCCGATGGCTCAGCGCATTGTCATCTTGGAAGACACCATCGCCACTCGGGAAAAAGTGTAACATAGCGGGGTGTACACAGTCAGTAAGCAGTTGACGATAGCGGAGACCACTGATATGCTGATATGTTGTTCCACATGCACCAGGGGACCAAGTTACTGTCAGTGAAACATGCCCCACACCATATACGACCGCCTCCACAGGTCTGCACTTTTGATGCCATGTATATTAGGTATTAGGTATGTTCAGGATCTGACGGCACCTGGGATTTCTCCAATCTCCGCGTATGTTCTCTGTATCGGACAAGCCAGAGATTTAAAAGCGTGTGGGATATGTACTATGTAGTTTGTTGTGCCCATTGTTCGTCCGGCTTGTTAGCCGCCGGGCCCCTAGTGAGACCCGGCGTTACCAATACCCGCCACAGGGAGGCCGGCCGGGTATAATGATGCCATGTATAATGAACAAAATCCTCATGCTGTTGACGCCAAATCCGTACACGACCATCTCCGTGTGAAGTAAATAACGTGACTCATCCGACCCGCACACCTTTTTCCAGTCGTCTAACATTCAACTTGCATGCTCTTTGTACTAGACAAGTCTTTTACACCGATGAACCTTGGTTAGGAGAGGATTTCTTTCCTAACAGTAAGGTAATTTTCCTTGGTGATTTTAATGTTCACAACTCCAGCTCGCTTCCGTTTTCTAGTCACACCGACCCAGGTAGTCGAGATGCTGAGACTTTTGCAATTACTAATGACGTTGCACAGATTGTTCATTTACTTACAAGAATACCGGACAATCCTAACTACACAGCCAACATGCTTGATCTTTTTCTCACAAACAACCCTTCTAAGTACACGGTCGAAGTGAGTGTGAGTGGTCCTTTAGACACCTCAGATCACAACTTGGTGATTGTCTCTTCTCCAATGGAGCCTTTATCTCATGACTATTCCCAACCTCGTATTGTTTGGCATTATAAGAATGCAAAATGGGGTGACCTGCTAGATTTCTTTTCTTCTTTTCGTTGGTCTGATTACTGTTTCAAAACTTCTGATGTCAACGTTTGCTCAGATCGTATCAGTGAAATTATGCTTGTAGGAATGGAATCCTTTATCCCACACTCCACTTTAAAATCTCGTCCTTTATCTAAACCTTGGTTTTCCAATAAATGTGCTAAGGCTGTTCAAGAGAAGAATGTTGCATATCGTAATTGGCTTGTTTCTAATTCTTCAGTTTCAATTTCTGCCTACACCAAAGCTCGCAACAATTGTAAAGCACTTATTAATCAGTTCAAACTATATTTTGAACAGGCTAAGAGTAGAAAACTTCTTTCCCTAATGGTAGCCAAGCATTCTGGTCTCTTGCCAAAGCTATTGGCCGCAACTTTTGCCCATCTCTGCTCCCACCTAGGTCAAAACCAGATGGTTCTGTTGTCACTTCAGCCAAAGATAAAGCTGACCTGCTAAGCACCCCATTTCTCTTCCAACTCATGTATTAATGATCTTGGTAAAACGCCTCCCGCCATTCCCAACACGCTCCATTCAATGTGTCCTGTGGTCTTCTGTCAAAAGGATGTCAGAAGAATTTTGACGAATCTTAATGCTAAGAAAGCTCCAGGTCCTGATGGTATTTCTGCACTTGTTCTCAAAACCTGTGCTCCTGAACTTACTCCTGTTCTTTGCCGCCTTTTTTCACTTTCTTATTCCAAAGGTGTTTTTTCTTCTACTTGCAAAATTTGCTCATATCCAACCAGTTCCAAAAAGGGTGACAAATCCCTCCCATCCAATTATCATCCCATTGCAATTACTTCTATTCTTTCTGAAGTAATGGAGAAATAAATTAACAGCCAACTCTTCAACTACCTAGAAACCTTCCGGTTGATCAACGATCGCCAGTATGGATTCCGTCAGTGTCGGTCCACTGGTAATATTCTGACTTATGTTACCCATTTGTGGACAAATTCAATGGAAATGTTTGGTGAAACACAAGCAGTTGCTCTTGACATCTCAAAGGCTTTCGATCGTGATTGGCATAAAGGTCTTCTAAACAAGCTTCCATCTTATGGTTTGCCAACTTTTTTTGTAATTGATTATCCAGTTTTCTCCCGGATCGCTCACTGAGGGTGATGAGAGATGGCTCTCTGTCTTCTAACTGCTCCACTAATGCTGGTATCCCCCAAGGTTCAGTTCTTTCCCCCACTCTTTTCCTCTTGTATATGAATGACCTACTTCCATTGACTGGAAATCCTATCCATAGTTTTGCCGATGATAGTACATTGCATTGCACTTTCCATTTTGAGAAAGCTTGCCCTGCTCAATGAGCTTCAACTTCTCGAATATCCGCTACCAATTCCTTAAATGTCGATCTTCAGTGGGGCAAAGACAACTTACTTGATTTCAATCCTTCTAAAACTCAGTCTTGTCTTATATCTCGCAAAAAGGATTCTTCTGTTCCTATGCTTATCTTTGGTGACAGTCTGATTCCTAGGCAAGTTGATATATCTCTTTTGGGGATTACCCTGACTTCTAATCTCTCTTGGCACAAGCACATTACAAATATTGCTTCCTCTGCATCTAAAAAACATGGTTTTCTCTTTCGCTCTCGGCGTTACTTTTCTTCCAAACTGTACAAATCGCAAATCAGCTCTACCATGGAATATTGTTCGCACGTTTGGGGTGGTGCCCCTAAAACCTCTCTCAGGCTTCTTGATTCTATTCAGAAAAGGGCAGTTAGGTTAATTAATGAATCCTCACTAACATAGTTTCTCCACTAGCTTTCTCATAGACATACTGTTTCTGTTGCATGCCTTTTTCTACAGATAGTTCCACAGGCACTATTCTTCAGAAGTGGCTTCTATAATTCCTGCTCTCTCTCTTCCAAAACAATCCGAACACGTGCCGCCACCAGCCAACATCCATTTACTGTCCAATTTCAAACTCACAGAACCAACTTTTCATCTTCTTCATTTAATCCTTCAACTGCCGTTTTCTGGAACAACCTTCCTTCGTATGTCTTTCCTGAAAATTAGAGTCTATAGAAGTCTAATGTCAAGAAATATCTTCTTTCGTCTTCTCAACCTCCAACCCAAGCACGGTACTAAGTACTATAGGTTCTAATACCTCTCGTGTTTGGGGTTTTCATAAAAAAAAAAGAAGTAAATCCTACATCAGCATGCTGAGATCACTGTCACGAAGTGGTTTTTTTATCCACAGATTCTTAATGCATGAATAATCACTGCTGATAATCAGATGAAGAGTATTTTTCCTTCTGGCTGCTTTTTTAACATGCTGCTGTAGAAAACAATTATCCAATAAATTAAGAAAAGTCTTACTAGTGTGCACGTGACCCATCCACAAGTTCCAGTCAACCTTTGAGAAGTTAAAATTCTCCATTATAAGACATTCTGATTTACTGGCGCCCTCCATTTCTGTGTTCATTGCTCATTAGAGTCATTAGGGCTATAATACGCTCCTACCCTCATTTTTGCTTTTCTAATGCTTATGTCACACCAAACTGACTCCACATTGCACTGTCCACCAATGTCAACTGAATGCACTTCCTTAAATTTTATGTTTCTTAACTAACATAATTAACAGTATGCTACTCTAACTGGATCTAGATAAGTTGGGAAGGGACTGAAAAGTGGCAACAGAAGTTTAACACTGACAAATGCAGAGTACTGAAAATGGGTAGCAATAACCCAACTGTGTGGTACTACACTCAGGGAAGTGGAAAGTGAAAAAGACCTGGGGGGTTATTGTGCAGTCAAATATGAAGTTTGCTGAGCAGTGCAGAGGGGGTTGCCAGGGCAGGTCATGGAGTCTTATCAATGATATATAGGAATTTTGCTAGCAGGGACAGGGAGGTGATTATCCCGTTATACAAGGCAATGGTCAGGCCTAGAGTACTGTGTACAGGTCTGGAGGCCTCATTTTAGGAAGGATGTAGATTTGCTAGAACGAGTACAAAGGACAACAAGATTAGTGAGGGGAACAAAGGGGTGCTCTTACCAAGAAAGGCTTAAGTTCTGCAAATTGCAGTGCCTAGAGAGTAGGCACCTGCGAGGTGTTCTGCTTGAGGTGTATAAGGCCTTGAATGGGTTGAGCAAGCTGAATGCTGACAGGATTCTTCCTCTTGCTCAGATTAGAACCTGAGTGGGCACAGATTCAAATTGAGTAAAGACAGTTGTAGAATAGATGTGCGAAAATTTGTCTTTAGCCAACTGGTAGTTGTTGGTGGAACAGACCTTTTGTCGTGGAAGTTGATAGCCTAAATAAATCTAAATAAATCTGGACAGGCATTTGGAACGAATGGAGGGGTAAAATGGGAGGTTTTTTTTTTTTTTTTTCTTTTGGCTGATGCTGCGTAAGCTTGCTTTCTTGCATCGTATGCCTCTACTAATGCTAACAACCCCTCGTTCCTTCCTATACTCTCTATCCCTTTTATACACATTGTATTCCCCAAATTCAAATTCTGCATTCCTTATATCTGTGGGACATCAAGTCTCTGATATCCCAACAATATCCACCTTTGATGTCTTGACCAGCACTTCAAATTCATCAAATTTATTTACTATATGCCCAGCATCGGTGTACATGCAAGCAGGACCGTGCCGAGCCATTTCAGTACCCGAGGCAAGAATTAAAAATTGTGCTCTAAAATATTTAAAAAATAATTAAAAATATATATAATATATTTAAAATACATTTCTGGTACACATTTTAATAAAAATAAACGGATAACAAAAAATAAAAACTGTTAAAAGCGATTTTTATTCTCATAAGCAGTATTTATTATAAATATATATAACAGATTTATTTATGCGTCATTCATTTCAAAAATTATTTAATCTTTCTTTTGGTGCCCCTTTCAGCTTTTAACCTGAGGCAAGAGCGTCGTTCGCCTCACCCACGGCACAGCTCTGCATGCAAGTATACATGCCCCTGTTCTTACTCTTAGTTACCCTAACACAGCCCATGTATTTACTTGTTCCCTCATAACTCCAGCAGTCCTTGAAATCTCCCTTACCTTTCTTTTCAGGCTACTGCTTATTCTAATAGAAATAGTGCAAAAATCACTTTCACCTCTGCCTGCGGCTATTGTTAATCTATTGTCTGTGAATTTCCCCAATCTAGTAGTTTTCCGACCCACTTAACACTGCTTTGATCGCATCAGCAAATATTCTCGCACCCCTTCTATTTAAGTGTATCTCATCTCTAAAGAAGCAATCACTCCTGTTAACAAGCACATACCATGCTGAAAAAAATTCTACCCCATGAGCCTTGAACAATCTCTCCAGGGCCGAATTGATTGACAAGGCTCTCAATATATACGCCTCCCTATTGTGTCTGGGCAGAATTGTAGACATGTTTTTTTTCCGACTTTTTTTTTTCCAACATTGACCTGTACTTGTTAAGTCCTCTTAATATCATTAGTGCCAACACGTACAAACATATCACTTTTTGTACCCTTGAAAGATTATATCTTCTCTACAATATCATCAACATTTACCCCTGGCAGACATACCCTGTTCCTAGTCTACCTATCCTTTTTGCACAATATATTTTCCGTTTCCTTGACAATTGAATCAATGAGAATAACTAGGTCTGTGGGACCAGCAAATTTTTCCTTGAAGATTGCCGCTGTATGGCCTTCTGCACAAGCGTGAGCTCTGGCATTGAACTAGGCAGTTGAGAGCTTGAGGGGCCATTTTAATTCCTTTGAGGGCATCTACACTAATCCTCAAACTCTCATAGATACCCATCAGAAGGCCAAGTTGGCACCTATTTTCTTCACACTATGCATCTAACAAACACATAGACATTTCCTTTGCTAGATCATGTCCTGTTCCGGAAACCGCATACATTCCACAAATTGCACATTTTTTAGACTATAATGCGTTGGAGAATCGTCCTTTGGTTTCTCCCTCGAGCCACAGCACTTGTGCTATTTTGTGCCCGTTGCTTTGCTGTTCTAGTCTGGGGAATGTTATTGAAATTAACAATGAACATTAATAAGATTAATAAATTTAACTAACAATTTACAACACTACACTAAGCTAAGAGAAACCTAAATGCAGTGATACTATTCCGCTATCAAGTTTTACGTTATACTTTACGGCAGTGGTTTGGTTTTCGACCTTTTTTTCAATAACGGTACCTCCAAGTAAATTATCTTATTTTGTGGCACCCCTACTCAATTTTCTGCTTGTTAGATCCGATTCTCTGTGTGTGTGTGTGTGTGTGTGTGTATATATATATATATATATATATATATATATATATATATATAATAATTTTATTCTATTCTTTTCTTTATTCTATTCTTTTTTAATTTTGTGGTGATCTATAATTGATGTTTATTTATTTTATAAATAAACATAAATTATAGATCACCACAAAATTAAAAAAGATAATAAAATTTATAATGATTTTTATAATGAAATAAATATCTATCTATACATTAAAAGTTTCCTCCTAGTGATATTAATCGAGCCAATGGGAGAAGAAGGCAAGGCAATTACGTCACTTCAAATGCAATTAATGGGCCGCCGTAGCCTAGTGGTCAGGCGCGCGGGTGCATAAGTACATGTGCCTTGAGTGACCGGGGTTCAAGCCCGTGACTGCTGAATACGGTGCTGTTTCTTGTATTCTGTCTATCTTGTGAACTCCTCTGATCATTTGGTAGTCCCGGAGTATAAACAGAAAATTTATTTTATTTTTTATTTCTTTATTAACTATTGACAACTGCCTCCATAACGTTCACCAATCGTACACGTGATTCCCTGTCTAACAATTGATGTTCAATTATGTTTTTTGTATATTAATGAATATTATATATTTGTAAATACCGTAGTTTAGTATTTTGTAAAAATTTTAAATATTTGTATAGTTGGTAAATATTTGTATAGTTTGTAAATATTTTAGTTAAATATTTTAGTCCTGCTCTTTCGGATGCAACAATATTCCTCATGCATTATGGAACCTGAAGCAAAAGGTCTTTTCCTAAGTGACCTATGTAAATGCAGGTAAATAATTACGTTGTGATATGGCTGATGTCCAGTTAGTATACACCAGCAGGTACTTCAATGAAAGCGAGGAAGAAGGCGATAATTGAAAGGTGAAGGCACCTCCCTTTTCTGATTGTTTTGTGTCCTCGAGGAGGTGGGCTTAGCTTAGGTAGGTTGTTTATCCATCCATACCGCTGTTTTAAAATGGGAAAACGTGTTCCTGATTTAAAAACGGCGGCAAATGGGGAAAAACACCTTAGGCATATCAACCTAGGATGGGCGGGGAAAGCAATGGCATCTGCCAATTACTGCTTTGTTCCTGTCCGTTTGTCGAAATATGGGAGTCACAACTTGTCAATTGTTGCTTTCCCACTGTTTTGCTTGCCGCTATGTTGGAGGGTGTACACCGTTCTCTATTTTACCGTGATATTTATTCGGCCTTGAGAATGCCGCGCGCTACAAATGCACAGGTAAATAATTACATGGTTCATTTCCTGATTAGATATCGACCAGTGCATTTCCACAGGTCTGTCTTTTACATAGAAAAGATTTGACTTACTCCATACACCTCTACATTTTACGTAGAAAAGTGTGCGCGGGAGTGGGCGAGCAACACGAGCAGGGGGCGAAGCCCCTAGTATAAATTAAAAAATAATAATAATAAAAATAATAATAAGTTTAGGTAGCTTAAACCCAAATCACGTGGCACCCCAGGAATGTTGTTGTGGCACCCTAAGGTGTCGCGGTACCCCGATTGAAAACCACTGCCTTATACTATCATGTTTATCATATTTATGCAGAGAAACAAATTTTATACCTACCTGTATCTACAGATTCAAAAATAAACCGATGGATATATAATATATAATATGCCAGTTTTCTTATATCAAAATTTAATTATTACTTATTTATTGTACTAATTACAAAAATACAGTTAGTAATGCAAGAAAATTATGATGAATATAGTTGTAGAATGCGACTGACTTTCGTAATATCGGGTTTTAAAGTACTAGTTCCAATTCTTAAAAAGTCATGTAAATGCGGGTAAGTTAGACATAATCGTAATTTTGATTTTACATTTTTGAAAAGGTCTGCTCACATATATATTTACTTCCGAAAATTGATGCAACCCTTCTTGCAATTTTTAATTTTTGGATAATCTGATTCAGATGGGTTACCTGACGAGTACTCTGCTGAATTGACTAGGATAGCTTTCTCTACCAAATATCTGAAGCCAGAGATCATTCTCCAATGCTTGAATGGGTTTGACTGGGGGCGTCTCTATTCTGAGCCGTTGGAGGATGCCATTATGCTCTTGTCGGAACAACTGCAGTTAATTGCACTACATGGTGCAGCCAGAATCACCAGGAGTGGTAACAGGTCGAATCGGGGTTTCAATAAGGAAACTAAGATGGCTTTCATCAAGAAGCAGAAGGCCTACCGGAAATGGCAGAAAACTCAACTTCCCTCAGACCATTCCATCTTTAAGAAAGAAAGAGCTTGCTTCTTGAAAAAGAAAAGGCTGGTCCTTAACCAAGCTGTTCTCAATAGGTTGAAGAGTGGTAGAAGGATCCTTTCGAATCATCATCATCTAGCCATCGACAAAAAGCTTGTCCAGGAATGGGCACAGTTCAGCTTACAGCAGGCAGATTTTCCTGACTCTGATTCCTTTCTCTCGCAGGAGGACTGGTTACCTAGGGCACACTTGTCTGAAATAGAAATAACTAGAGAGACCCTAATTGATGTCATCAATAAACTACCCAACAAAGCCACTGTAGGTCCGGATGGTTTCCCACTCTTTATTATCAAAATTTGCAGCCCATATATAGTCGACCTTCTCCTTCACCTTTTCAAACAAATCCTGCAATCTGGAATAGTTCCTTCAATTTGGAAAACTTACCATGTTAAGCCCATTCCAAAGATCAAGAAACCCAAATCTCCTAAAGACCTGAGACCAATATCCATCAGCTGTTCTTTACTCAAAATTTTCGAAAAAGTAATTCAGCCAACAATTGCCCAGCATTGCTTTGCACACAGGCCCGAGTACCTCCATACCGTTTTACAAAGGAGATCGACAACTACCAATCTTCTTGATACCCTCTTCAGAATTCAGCACACCCTTAACAATAAATCACAGATTGATATCATATTCCTCGACATAAAATCGGCTTATGACAGAATACACCTCCCAGCTCTTTTTACCATTCTGAAACACTACTTCGGCCTGGCGGAAACCTTACTTCAAATTTTGAAGTCTATTTTACTTCCTAGACATCTGTCTGTGACCCACAATGACTTTCAAGTAACTATTGACGTCTCAAGAGGCATTCCACAAGGAAGTGTACTGTCAGCTATCCTGTTTGCAGCAGTTTTGGAGCCTTTCCTTGCTCAGAATCCGAACTTTGTTTCTTATGCCGACGATCTGAAGTTCTACGTGAGCTCAGATCATAATCATCAGATTCATGATATCAACCAACAAGCTTCTAGGCAGATATTGAGCTTGGAAAGTTATCTTGCCACAATAGGACTGCATCTGAGCCCTTCCAAATCAGCACAACTGACGATAACCAAGAAGAAAGCCAAAAATGATATCCAAATCTTTGTGAGTGGGGAACCGGTGCAAAAGGTGACCTCTCATACTGATCGTGGCCTCACCTGGGACGTTGGGCTCACATTTCAGCCTCACTTTGCCAGGATGAGGCAGAAGACGTACGCTGCTCTTTGGGCAGTGCGTCAAGAGCTCGTTGGTGTGCATCAGCCAGCGCTACTTGTTCGGCACATCCTGAGGTGTATTACGCCGATTCCTCTCTATGCTTCAGAAATTTGGTCATCTGCCCCTGCCTCATACCTTCAGAAATATCTTAGTTTAGAGTACTGGTTGCTTAGATGGATGAACAGGGTGGTAGGCCATCCCCTAACTATCTCCAGATCTATCCTACAAGCAAATCTAGGCACCACTCCCTGGAGACATATCATCATGACAAAAAATGCTCTCACGCTTGCACGGCTTATAACGAAGCGAATTGATGCTCCATCAGTATCCGCATTAATCTCTGGCCCGAAGAGGGCAAGAGGGAAGCACCCCGACTCCTGTCTCCCTCTTCTCTTACGCTGTCAAGCATTGATTCCCTGAGGAACATGTTTCCAGCCAATTGTCTTCGGATCTTCAATAAATTTAGGATCCACCCTGATAGGTTCTGTGAAGACAAGCCCTACAGGAAGGAAATCCTCAAGAACTGTTACCAGATTATGAACCTATAATACTTACCTGCTCCTGGATAGACCTTTTTTTTTTTTTTTTTAACTTGCCTCTTTGTATATGACAAAGAGTCTCTGTCTTCATGTAATCATGTATATTACTATATATTTTGTACATTATTGTTTATTTAATCCTATAAAAGTCTCGGGTCGAGCACGAATGTACCCTTGTTTATTGTACATTGTGTTCCTCGCACCTTAGTCTGTATTCACACCCTTCTGGCACAGAGCCATCCCGGGGTGACCCAAGGTTTCTTGGGAAATAAACTGATTTTAATAATTTAATAATAATAATAATAATAATAATAATAATAATGTTGAATAAAATTGAATTAGGTTTTCATTTTTAAATATTGTTTCAGTTTATCATTCAGAGTTCGTAGGAAGAAACTCTAATTGTTTGAAGAAACTCTAATCCGTTTGACTGTACGTCAAACGGATTTTGAAAAAGTTCACACATTTTGAATTATTTTTAAAATCAAAAAATCTATCCGCAAAATTTTCCCACAACAAACTAACGTTTTGAACAAAATTTTCAGTGGAAAAATTACAACTAGGCATATTTTTAGATAAATTATCGCAACATGGAAAATGTTAAAAAATTATTCCGAAGTAACTGACTTTTAAATAACTCCAGTTTTGTTTCAAATGCTTTGACGTTATAATACAATTCATTGACACGTTTGTCTCGTCCTTGTAGTTTCATATTAAGAAAATTCAGGTGTTCACATATAACTGTTAAAAAGGCAAGATTCCACACAACCATTTGAGATCTGATAGTTCCGAAACAGGTTTCAATATTTTTTCAGTTAACATTAACTATATGGCGCAAGGAAGCCTGAGGCTTATGCTGCACCAGCAAAAAAAAAAAAAAAAAAAAAAATCAGAATTACCCTGAGAGAGAGAAGTAGAAGGGAATAACCAAGAAAGAGAAGAATGATGATATCCAGCTCAGGACCCTGGGTGTCATAAGTTCAAAAAATCGCTTCAACACGTCTCCGCGACTTAATTACCCAACATCATTTTTACTACACTACCCAACGTGATTTTTACCTCCAGCAAATCAATGGTTGTTACTGGTCAAGTTTTATGTATAGAATTTAAAATCAATCATAAAAATGTCCTATCACGTCTCAGTTTTAAGATATAGATAGATAACTGGATTCTGTACAAAGATATCATTACTGTTTGAAATACAATTTTTAAACTTATTAACTTTTGGTTGGTTTTTTTGTTCATTGGGCTAAAAGTTAAGCAAGTACAGCATTACTGTTCGTGCAATATAGTATATTTTTTGATTTTGATGCACTTTTCCAGACGTCAGTATTTTTATTAATTTTATTACACCATTCAACTGTTCAATATATAGTGTATGATAAACTACGCTACAAGAAGTCACCTTCTGTTCAAATTTACCAATTGCTTTTACTGTTTTTAGGTTAATGCATTGTTAAAATGGAGAAGACAAAGCACAGAACTTGCGTCAATCACCAAGACAACTTCTGCTATGTTTGTGGACACTTAACCTCAAAAATTCAGAGGAAGAAAATATACAATGTCACAAAAGTTGCATATTCACTGTACTTCGGCTGCAAGATCGGTGACCAAGAAAAAAAAAATTGGGCTCCACATACCTGTTGTGTTACTTGTACAACGAACTGATGATATATTAAGGAGTCCTTATGTGCTGTGATGTAATGATTAGATCGTAGATATAGCTTAGCTTAATTTTCAGCACTCACCTCATAGTAATCCGCTTAGTTTGTTGAAAGTTTCCCCACGTACATAGTAGTTATGAAATTTTAATAACTTAAAGAAATTATAAATTTAAAAATTACTAAATTATGAGCTTTAAAAATTTGCCTAAGAAAGGAAAGTGCACCTTCCATTCTATGGTTGTCTAATTAAAATTATGTATTAAAATAAATTAAAGTGAGATAAAAAGCTAATAGTAGCGCACGAGCGACTTTTGAAACCGTCTTCAGTTAGCTGAGTGAGAAGAGAAGAGCGCGCGAAGTGTGTTATATACTGGTTAAGTTCCCGAAATGCATTTCAGTGCATGTGGAAACTTTATACGTGCTAAATTCCAAATAGGGAAGAAGGCCTTCCTATGGGCCTCGGTATCTCTGCTCCTTTATCCGAAATCTACTTCGCTTCTAGTGAATAAAAAATACTTTAACCCTTTCCCCCAGGTATTAAATTGCATATGAGATACGCGGACGTCCTTTTAATGGGCAATAAAACCACTAACGACACTTTAACACATTTAATACAACACATGAGAGACTCAAATTTACCCTCAAAGTAGAAACCGATAATAAAATTAATTTTCTAAATCTCACTATATACAAAATCGGTACATTTTTAGGCACCAAAATATACAGAAAGAACATACATACAGGTAAGTTCTTACATCACTACTCACACCATCCTCTATACATCAAAAAAGCAGTTCTTTATAATCAGATATATAATGCTGTCCAATATAGTCACACACAAACAGACCTATCCGTAGAATTGCAATACCTCACCAGAAAATTTATCGACAGGAAATACCCATTACAACTAATAAAAGAAACCATTACTAAAGTCAATAATAGTACTAATAACCCTATCAAAATTAATAACCACGTGAATAAGATACACAAACCCCTTATCGCCCTCTCATACCATCAACAATATGCTAGACGACTTCAACAGGTTTTTTAAAAAAAAAAAAAAAAAAAATTCTGTTTATACTCCGGGACGACCAAACGGTCAGAGGAGTTCGCATGATAGATTGAATACAAGAAACAGCACCGTATTCAGTACTCAGAGCTTGAACCCCGATCACTCAAGGCACGTATAGTTAAGCGCCCGCACCTGACCACTAATAAGAATACGGATATCAAATTAATATTTACATCTTATAATAAATTAAGTTCTAAATTTAATTAATACAAGACAACATATGAATATGGGACACAGGATTATAATAACATTATATATTTGATTAGATGTCAATCAGATTATCAAGCAAGTTACATAGGCAGTACAGCAGCAAAAATTTGTGACTTAAAACATTTTTAACACACGTACATACTACACTTTAATAGCTTCAAATCTAATTTATCAAGCACAGAACTAACACAACAAGTTCAATCTTATAATCATAACCCACTCATCGATTCAGCCATTATAATAGTTAAACTAAATTCCAGTTATAAAATTCTTCAAAATGAAGTCCTCGTCATTCAGTGGTTTAAGTGCCACACATCGTTCAACATATTAAACAAAAAGATTCCCTATTTGGAATTTAGCACGTATAAAGTTTCCACGTGCACTGAAATGCATTTCGGGAACTTAACCAGTATATAACACACTTCGCGCGCTCTTCTCTTCCCACTATAGCTAACGTAAGACGGTTTTGAAAGTCGCTCGTGCGCGGCTATTAGCTTTTTATCTCACTTTAATTTATTTTAATACATAATTTTAATTAGACAACCACAGAATGGAAGGTGCACTTTCCTTTCTTAGGCAAATTTTTAAAGCTCATAATTTAGTAATTTTTAAATTTATAATTTCTTTGTTATTAAAATTTCATAACTACTATGTAACTTTCAACAAACTAAGCGGATTACTATGAGGTGTGTGCTGAAAATTAAGCTAAGCTATATCTACGATCTTGTACAACGAACTTAAGGCTGTGGTTATATGGCAAGCTGAGAGAATTACCTTTTGCTTCCCTATGGTGTGGTGTGGTGCGAGCCCAACATTTCGACGACTGCTATTTCAGCATGACAAAAATAAAAGGTATTTCCAAAAAGAGCAAGCACTGCATCAAATATCCCATCAGCAATTAGGCCAGTGTAACACGGTAAAGAACTGCCAGTACATGTGCCACCAAAATCTTGGGTATTGGAAGTAGTGATGAAGGTACAGAAGAAATAGTTTTACCAGATGTCGCGGAACCATGTACTTCACATGACTTGGACTACGAGCCAGAAAAAGAAAAGGCCCCACACGACATTGAACATGAAGAATTAAGCGACTTGATCAGAGACGTGGGCTTACCCAAAGGGAAGGCTAAATTACTCGGATCCAGACTACAACAGTGGAACTTGGTCGCCAAAGGTACAACCATTACAATATACAGTAAGCAAAATGAAGAGGTTTTCAAGATATTTTGCAATGGAAAACAACACGTGTGTGTCTGCATAGACGTCGTTGGTCTTATGCACGAACTGAACATTGATTACAATACCTCTGAATGGCGTTTGTTCATTGATGCGTCAAAGCTAAGTTTGAAAGCAATATTGCTTCATAATGGAAATACCTTACCATCAATTCCTCTTGTTCATGCTGTTGGCCTGAAAGAAACTTACGATAGTATGTCCCGGATTCTTGCTGCTATACATTACAATGACTATGGTTGAAATATTTGTGGTGATCTCAAAGTGATTGGACTGCTTGTTGGGCTGCAAGGTGGTTTCACTAAATACAGTTGTTTCCTGTGTTTGTGGGATAGTCGTGCAACAGCCAAACACTACGTCGTACAACACTGAGATAAGAGAGATGAATATATTCCCGGCAAAAGCAATGTAAAGTATGTTCCATTGGTTGATCCACAAAGGTTTTTCTTTCCCCTTTACACACCAAGCTTGGACTGATTAAGAATTTCACTAAGGCATTGGATAAAGAAAGCAGAGGATTCGCATATTTACTAAAATGTTTTCAAATTTATCTCACGCAAAGCTGAAGGAAGGAATTTTCATAGGTCCTCAAATAAGAAAGCTCCTAAAAGATGAAGAATTTCAAAGAAACCTGAATGATGCTGAACTGGCTGCATGGGGATCTTTCAAGGCTGTGGTACACGGATACCTCGGAAAGAGAAAAGAAGAGAACCACGAGCAACTGGTGACAAACTTGCTGAAATGTTACAAGAACATAGGGTGCCGAATGTAATTGAAAATGCATTTCTTTCATTCCCATCTGGATTTATTTCCTGAAAATTTAGCAGATGTCAGTGATGAACAAGGAGAGCGCTTCCACCACGACTTATCTGCAATAGAAAAACGATACCAAGGTCGCTGGGACTCTGCCTTGATGGGAGATTACTATTGGTTCCTTAAAGGGGAAAGCAATCTGGAGTATAAAAGGAAATCATTGAGTGGGAAACATGTCTAAATAACGTATATTGTGTGTGTAATAATTACAACCATGTATATGCTGATATTGTATAAAAACAAGGAATTTAAAAAATGCATATAGCTTTTGATGAAGACGTGACAGAAGCAAAAGATTGATATTTTCATATCAGGACATTAATTCTGTTCATAATAACCAACTTTCGTTCCATAGGTATGACGAAAAAAAAAATTTGTCGGGTAGTGTAATTAATCTACTTATTAAATTTAAATTAACAAATTATATTTTATATTTTAAGATGTTAATAAAATGGATTTGATGAATTAATAAAATTATATCTAAAAAGTTATACTTATTTATATTTCATTTTTGAACTGAAAAACATTTTTCAACGAATATGAATAAGGTGCCAAATCGAAGTCGACTCAGGGCGCCACAACTCTAACTGGTTGGTTCGAAAAATATTTCAGAAAGAGCCAAATGCAAAATTTCATGAGAATCCATCCCCTAAATAATTTCCAGATATCTATTGGGTCGATTTTAATGAAATTTCGAAAAATAAAAGAACCAAATATGAAATGTTATAAAATCCATCTAACTAGTAATTAAGTTATATTACAGTACACGCTTTACGCATATATGCTAAGGTGTCTGAAAAATGATTCTACTGAATAAACGATTTAACGACATTCCCATTTAAAAGTGTAAGGCAACTTCTTAAGATAAACCCTGTACACTTTTAAAGTGGGCAGGATCGTTAAATCCATTTCATTTATTAGAATTTTTTTTTTTTTTTTCAGATGCCTTTTGAAACGTTGGAAAAACACAACTACAAAGGGTACTAGGAAAGTTTTTCAATACAGCTTTGTTTATTTAATTTTTTCAAAGTAGTTTCCTCTACATTCAATACAACATTCCATCCTCCGAAACCAATCTTTAAACCAGTTCTGCCAAGTTTCACTAGGGAGTAAAGCACACTCGTTGTCCCAAGCCCGTAGAAGGTCCTCATCACTGGAAAACCGCCTCCCTTTTAGCTTCATTTTCACATGCGGGAACAGTGCAAAGTCGCAGGGAGCAAGGTCTGGACTGTAGGGAGGGTGCTCGAGAAGTTTCAGTCCTGTCGTGGTCAAATATTCGGTGCAGGCTTTGGCGCGGTGAGCTAGAGCATTATCGTGATGGAGGTACCAGGTGTCCATTCTTGACTTTGGCCGCAGGTTCTTCATAGATCCAATGACTTTAGGCAGGCATTGTTCAGTATACCACTTAGCTGTGACTGTCTTCTGCGTGTCCAAAACGACACGTTCCACAATTCCACTCGATTTGAAAAATACAGCTACCATTTTCTTCTTTACAGATCGGGATTTTCTGACAATTACGGGTGTGTCGTCATCATCAAAGACCCAAACTTGGTTTTGAGCCTTGGTCGGCAGATCGTAATAGTACAGCCAAGTCTCGTCACCTGTCACGATGTTGTTCACATACCGAGATTGTCCCTTATCAAACTTTTTTAACATCTCCCGGCACCAAGTCACACGTCGTGTCATCTGCTCTTCAGTCAGTTGAGGCGGCACCCAGAGAGAACAAAGTTTCTTCACGTGCAAATGATCTTGCAGAATCGAACGAATTGCTGGTGCATTTAGGCCCAAAGTATCCTCTATCTGTTGGTAGGTCACTCGCCTGTTTTCGTCAAGCATTTTCCTCACAGCAGTAACGTTTTCCTCCGTAACTGACGTTCGTGGCCTTCCCGGCCTCTCAGAATCCTCCAGAGTGAAATTTCCCCTTTGGAATTCTCTATACCACCTGAATATCATTGTACGATGTGAACAATCATCATCTAGTGCAAGAGTCATTTCTTCTAAGCACTGGTCTATGGTTAAACCACGCACGAAATTATACCGCAAAACTGTCCTTATCTCATTTCGTGACCACGATGCCATCGCAAGCACTTTACACTCTCACTACTAATGAATAACTGAGCCCATCGACTTGGTGCGGTGGCTACAATGCACGTATGAACATGTCTCAACATGCAGCAACAAGCAGCTTCCTGTGATTCATTGTTGCGTCATATTGCAAAACTTTCCTAGTACCCTTTGTAGATAAAGATAACTGGTAATTGCAACAGCGAACCTTTTTTGCAAAATTTTATACTGTGCCTCTATACATTTTTACTATAACCCCCGTCAAAACAAACAGCTTATCCAACAATTCTAGTTTCTCCTGGAAGTACATAATGTTCATTCAGAACAACAAAAAATGCTGGCACAGTCAGTTGATTAAGCCGCACAGAATTCCCAATTAAATGCACGTAGTGTGGTTATTTTTTTGGGCGAGGGAGGGAAGAATGGTCTCTTCGGAAGATGTGGACAATTGACCGCTTTGAGAAAAATATCATTGTGTATTGTAACAAAAATTATTCCAGGGATGAGTTTGAAAGGGAAAACTTTTCACAAACGGTTTTATTACCCTACTTTAACATGTTGAATACAAATACATGTAAATTGTGGTTCAATTAATTGTAATAAACGAATGAGAAATGTAAAAAGTTTAGTGCATAATTTGACTTGTTTTTTAGTGCATGCAATCCGATGTCTACTTATCAGAAATGCTTACAGAAGTTGCAGAAGCTTGAGTGAGCGGGATTCAATTCCGGGACTGCTAAATACGGTGCTGTTGGTTGTATTCTCTCTATTTTGTGAACTTTTCTGACCGTGTGGTCGTAGTAGTAGTAGTGGCATGTGATGCAAGAAAGCAAGTGTATGAGCTTATGCAGCATCAGCCCCCCCCCCCCCAAAAAAAATCACACCATTCCTTCCAAATGCCTGTCCAGTTCCCCCTTAAATTTATTCAACCTATCAACTTCCACAACAACAGATTGAAGTTTGTTCCAGCAATTAACCACCCGCTGGCTAAAGGCAAATTTCCGCACATCTATTCTACATCTGTCTTTTCTTAATTTGAATTTATGTTCGTAATCTGAACAAGTGGAAGGATCCCATCACAATTCAGCGTGCTCAACCCATTCAAGGCCTTATACACCTCAATCAGATCACCGCGCAGGTTCATAGTCTCCAGCCACTGCAATTTGCAGAACTTCAGCCTCTCTTGGTAAGAGGATCCCTTCATTTCCCTCACCAATCTTGTTGCCCTTCTCTGTACACGCTCAAGCAAATCGACATCCTTCCTAAAATGAGACCTCCAGACATGTACGCAGTACTCAAGGCGTGGCTGGAACATTGCCTTATACAGAGAGACAATCATCTCCTTTTCCATACTAGCAAAATTCCTATATATCATTGACAAAACCCCATGACCTTCCCTGGCAGCCTGTCTGCATTGCTCAGAAAACTTCATATCTGACTGCACAATTACTCCCAGGTCTTTTTCATTTTCTACCACCTTAAGTGTAGCACCACAGAGTAGGTACTTTTCTCTCGGGTTACTTCTACCCATATGCAGTACTTTGCATTTGTCAAGGTTAAACATCAGTTGCCACTTCTTAGCCCATCTGCCCAAATTATCTAGATCCTGTTGCAGTAGCACACTGCCATTACTGTCATTAACAACCCTGCCAACCTTTGTATCATCTGCAAACTTCGACACTAAGCCTGATATACCTTCATCAATATCATTGATAAATATACAAAACAACGGTGGACCCAACACCGAACCCTGTGGGACTCCACTAATAACATTAGTCCACGAAAAGCAGCACCCATTGATTACCACCCTCTGTCTTCTCCCACTTAACCATCCTTTTATCCATTGTAGCAACTTACCCTTAATACCATTCTGTTCCAATTTTTACAATAGTCTTCCATGCGCAACAGTGTCAAAAGCTTTCCTGAAATCCAAATACATGTATATGATATCAATTATTTTTTACATACAGTTCCTTTGTAACCACATCATAATAACCTATCAAATTTGTCAGACAAGACTTTCCCTTAACAAACCCATGCTGTGTCTGAATTATTTCCGCAGTCTTGTCTAGATAATCCTGCAATGCATCTTTAACCAGCGACTCCATTATTTTACCCGGAACAGAAGTTAAACTAATTGGTCTGTAATTACTCGTGTAATTACAGACCAGTTAGTTTAACTACGGGTAAGGGTTTGCTCAGTTGCTTTGCCGCCTCCTCTAATATAACTGGATAGATCCCATCCACCTCAGGTGCTTTTCTTATGTTTAACTTGAACAATTTCTCCTCCACTTTGCTCTCAGTTATTACAAATTCATTAAGTACCCTGCTACAATTTGATAACCTTCTGCCATTTTCAAACCTTAATAATTCCTCACGTGTGAATGTAGATGCAAAATACTCATTCAGTTTGCTTGCTATCTGATCAGGATCATCAACAGTCGAACCATCGAAGTCAAGTGGACCAATCAGATTCATCCTCTTCTTTTTCTTGCTGTTTTTCTTAGCATCTTTTGCCAAAGATTTCTCGTAATCTGCCTTCGCCTGCCTAACCTCCTTTGTGACCTGATTACAGACTAGCTTATATCTGCCATAGGCTTCTGAGTCGCTTGATAATTTATCTGCATCCCATGCATTTTTCTTCTCATTTTTTCGTCCCGGAGAATAAACAGAAAATTTGTTATTTTTACTTTTAGAAGAATTGGAGTATAATGTCAAGGCGACCACTTCGATGGAGATTCGAATAGCAAGTGAGCTTGATCATTTTTAAAACTTTAGTTGTCCCCGAACTTTCTGATCACACCTCGTATATCATCGCTTAACTAGTCAAATTTTAAAGCTAGTTTAAAAATGTTTAAAATTTTGTTGGGAAATGGACTACGTTGGTTAATGATAAACCATTTTTTGCATGCTTTAATTATGCAAAACTGTATTATGAATGGAAGATCTGCACAAATGAAGCCTTTGGCTGATTTTTATCTTTATGCAAAGGGGCGAGTAGGAAAAAGCGAGATACAGTACACGATTGAGTTGACAGCGGCTTAAGCCCACATAACCGCTAAATACGGTAATGTTCTTATGCAATTTTCTTTTTAAACCCCTCTAGCAATACGTGACAATCCGGGACGGTAAACAGAAAACTTATTTACTTGTTTTATTCTCCGAAAAATGAACTTGCCTTGACGCTATTAAAATGGCCATAATAGAAATAAAAAATGGACTGTACCACTAGCAGGCAAAGAATCGGTTTCCTGTGAGTATTCATGGATTTTTTATGCTATGGACCATTCCAGTCCTCTAATAAAGAAGGGAGAGAGGGAAGGAAAGAAACCAGTTTGTCCAGCCACAGAGGCATGAAAGGATTACTACCCTTTCGCAAGGTCAACGGGTAAATAGCATGACGCAGACTGACGATACTACGGTAAACACGCGACAGTGAAATATCACATTAGATTGGAAAACTCCAAACATCGTTGTAGCTATTTCGATACGATTTCCCACAAACCCAGCGGCATTTTAGTTTTATTACAACAACTCGGAAAGAAGAAGAATTTAACTATAACAACCCAAAAATTTCCACCACTCTTATCTTGTGTTTTAATAAATAAATTTTCTGTTTATACTCGGGGACGACCAAACGGTCACAGGAGTTCACAATATAGACAGAATACAAGAAACAGCACCGTATTCAGTAGTCACGGGCTTGAACCCCGGTCACTCAAAGCACGTATACTTATGCACCCGCGCGCCTGACCACTAGGCTACGGCGGCCTCTTTTTTTTTTTTTTTTTTACTTTTTTTATTACAATATTTGCATTTCGAAATGAAAGAATGTTAATTTATTGAAGTTCACGAAGTGCAGCATCGACGCAAGGTACGAGTGAATGGAAACAGAATCGTTTAAAACGGTGTTTTGTTGACAAAAGAAATTGGCGATATTCTCAATGCTTAAGAAACTGCTCCCCCCCATATAAAACGCTTACATTAAAAGGTGAGATGTAGTGGCGGAAAAACGGCAAAACTACGGATTACCATTCTTCTGGTAGCAAACATATTTGGCACAGAGAAGCTTCCACCCCACGGGGAAAGCCAAGAAGCCCAGATGCTTTAAAGGTCTGAAGACGTTGCGACTGTATCGAGCAAACCAAAAGGCTTGGGCGTCATCAAAATCTAGGAAGAATGGATCAGATACTTAGATCGCATGATGAGCCGGAAAAATAGAAAAATTTGCTGTTTGTGGTATCTGCATTCCTCATTGCCAAGCGAATAACCGACGTGCTCTCAAGCAATGTATTTAAGTATTTTAACATGGGATGAGATTAACAAACAGCGTTCACCAACTTCTTCAAACATGCTGGATTTGCTCCTTAAATGATGCAAAGAATGAAGTGTTACATGCTACTTCCTTTATTATTATTATTATTTTATTTTTTTTTTTTATGAAAACCTCAAACACGAGAGGTATTAGAACCTATAGTACTTAGTACTGTGCATGGGTTGGAAGTTGAAAAGACGAAAGTAGACATTTGTTGACATTAGACTTGAACTTCTGTAGACTGTAATTTTCAGGAAACACGTATGAAAGAAGATTGTTCCAGAAAACGGCAGCTGAATGAATAAACAAGGAAGATGCAAAGTTGGTTCTGTGAGTTTGAAGTTGGACAGTAAATGGATGTTGGCTGGTGCCGGCACGTGTTCGGACTATTTTGAAAGAAAGAAATTTGAAAGATTATAATCGAATGATTATAAATCTAGAGTGTTTCTGTATTTTTGTAAATAAATAAAAAAATAAATATTGTTGGACGTTCCGATTTTACTATCACGGATAGTGGAGCCTTTGTACGATTTGTAAGGGATCAGGTTATAGAAGAGGGTGAGATGGTGTCATTTGATGTGATATCCTTTGTTACGTGTATTCCTATCGACCATGGAGTGAAATGTGCACATGTGGCATTAGAGAAAGATGATACTCTAAGTGATAGGACTGTGTTAAGTGTGGAGGATATTTGTAGTGGGATGGAGCTGTGTCTCTCCAGTACACCACGGTATTTCAAACCCCAATTTATAAGCATGTTCACGACACTCCCCTATTAGTGCTGTCATAGCAAATTTAGCTATGGAGGAGCTCGAGTCTGGATTTTTGATGGGTCTGTTCTCCCCCATGCACCCATGGAAACGATACGTTCTCAATTATTCAGAGGTGGAGAGAGGTTGAGGTGCTTGGTTTCAATAGTTTTTCTCCGTTTATTCAGTTCACCTCGGAGGTGGAAGTAGAGGATACCCTCCATATCCTTGATGTGTTGGTACATAGGGAGGGCCCTAGAGTGAAAACCAGTGTGTATATAGGAAACCCATGTGCCAGGGCCAAAACAGCACAAGCCAACAGGAATATTGTCGTTAGGGCATTACAGGTAGGGCTGGGCCCCATTGCAGCACCTCAAAGGATAGAAAAGAAATTAAATATGTCACAGCAGATCTCAGGAAATGCGGCTACCCCCAGAAGGTCATAGATATATGTATCCGAGAAGCAGTGCACAGATGAAGAGAGCTGTTTACACCCATTGCCACTGCATACATTACCTACTATTAGGAATTAACTGAGCGTATAACTCGGGTGTTGCGCGATTGCCAGACATGCTGTGTGCAGCTACCAGGACGGAGGTTGCACACAGTTGTGTCAAAGGTTAAGGACCCCCATACCTATGGAATGTGTAAGTGGGGTCGTATACGAGATAACAAGCCTGGATTGTGGGGAATGTTATGTTGGCGAAACAAAGAGTCGGTTTAAAGATTGCATGGGGGTGCATATCAGTGTGATAAAGACCGCGGATTATGGGAGGTCTGCTGTGGCGGAGCATTTTTGGGAGGAGAACCATCAAATCTCTCCTGACGAAGCTGAGTTCATAGCATTATCGTCGTCTGGTCACACAGATTTTGAGACTGCAAGTGGCTCGAGAGTTGGAGAATTCGCTCCTCTGAGCGTAACAATATAAATAGAGACAGGGAAGTCTGCATTCATCCCCTCTTCGAAGCTGTGGTTCTTGGACGAGATGAACGGTTCTACCTGGCCCACTGCCATTTCCGGTTCCAGTGCGCATATGGAGAGTACTGCCTGCAAGCTCCTGTGGAAACACGTGCTGTGAACTGTGAGCCAGCTGATATTTAAGGTTCACTGTACGTTAAGCTTTACTGTTGATAAAGGAGGTGGACGCTTCTGAAAGCTTTGGTGTTTTATTGTTTTTATCCTGTGATCTATATTGTTTTATTTTATTGTATATATTTTATTTTATTGTACAAACAGTGCATCTTATTTTATAAGTTTTTTCCAGCTTAATTATACTATTCATTTTACTTATTTTATCTTATTATTATTATTATCATCAACTACAATTTATTTTATTTCATTTCAATAAAAGTTTATAACGGTTGGTGTAGTATCATTGCAAACACATGATTTCCGAACAAGCATTTCTTAACCTGTCGGAGAATAATGCTGTCAGTTGTGTGTTATTTATCCTCACCTTTGTGCAATTTTATATACGGACGAAGCACGTTTCAGCAAAGATGGAATTATCAATTTCCACAATAATCAGCTGTGGGTAAGAAAATCCACATGGCATTGTGCAAAGGAGAAATCAACACTAGTTTACTGTATTTGAGTAGTCAAGGCGGTGTTATAGCAGCCCACATATTTCAGGTTGACTGTGGTTCGATTTCACATTACTGCTAAATACCATTAATCATAATGTTCTTTTCACATAACTAATTGTAAACTGATATGATCTAGATGGATGTGCTGAAGTATAAAGAAAACATTATTTACTTATTCATTCATTTAATATCTGGTTACGAATAGTTGGTGATGTCTTGGGTGGCCCTTATCTGCAGTCCTGCCTCTGTGGCAGAACTGCGGATGGGTACAACATTTTGGCACACACAACTTGCTTGAAGAAAAGAAGTTGGGGTATATGTTTTGATGTTTGATCATGTCTGATTTTTGCATGATGACGCTCCAGTGCACTTCAGTTTGACTACAAGGGCTAAAATATATCTCAAACATATATCAGACAAAGAGATCGAGAAGGCTAGACCTGTGGCCAAGGCCGGATTTACCAAGGTGCAGAAGCGAAGTTGCTCCAGAATCCCAAGGTCGCTGAGGAACACATACCAACAGTATTACTGCTGGTCCCAGGGGTACCCGTGACATTTTTTTAGGGCCTCCAAAGATAAAGAAATTAAATTTAATTAATTTTCTGTTTATACTCTGCAACGACCATATAAGGTCAATGGAATTCAGAAGACAGAAAATATAAGAACATTACCTATTTAGTAGTCAGGTGAGCTTGAACCATGGTCACCCAAATCGCATGCATTTTTGTACCCTCGTGGTTGACCACTCTGCTACGGTGGCCTAATAATAAAAAATCAAAGATTCCACCGAAATATGTGCACCTATACCTGTCACTGCCCATGGCATGACCCAGATAAAAAAAAAAGGCTTTTTAAATTTTTTTTTTAATAGTGACTCACAACAAAAAAGGTATTTGAACCGATAATATCTCAGTGTCATGTAGTGGAGTGTAAAGGTAGAGAAGATAGAAGATACTTGTTGACACTCTACTCAGTGACTGCCCAAATAAAGATAAACCATCAGTGTCCAAATTGTAAGAAGAGGAAAATAAATTATGCACATTCATTTAGGGATTCGAAATGTCCTGAGTATTTAAAAGCCATTGATATGATTGGGTCAAATACCTCTTATGGATAGGACAGCCTCAACAGGTACAGCTTCAAATTCAAATTACCCTAAACTTAAATTCTTACAACTTAATTGCTAGCAGTCAATTTCAGTTATGAACGACCTAACCACTATTGCTCAAGAGCATTCCGTTTCTTGCTCTTCAAGAACCTTATTCATATAAAGGTTTTGTTAAGGGTATACCTATTCGTTATCGGATTATACATTCCAACCCTATCACGGTAGGGACTGGCAGAAATGCTCGACGATGGATCTGGGCTTCAATCTTGATTACAGAGGCTACCAGAGAAAGTAATACTCTTGATCTGGTTATCAGCAGTGATCATTCGTGTATTAAGAATTTGCAGATAAAGGAACCACTAGGTGGCAGTGATCACAGTGTGCTGAAGTGGGATTTACTCAAAGAGGTAACTACCGTCAGGGGTAAAGGAAAGGGTTTTTGCTTCCGTAAAGGGGAGTACAATGGTCTCAGACAGTTTTTAAATTCTGTACAGTGGGATCAACTGACGATGTTACCAACAGTAAATTCTAAGTGGGAAGCATTCAAAGAATTAATCGTGGGAGCTACTAGACTTTATATACCGATTAAGAAATATCGTTCAAGGTTTAGGCCTAAATGGTTATCAAATGAACTAATGAGACTCATGACAGAGAAGAAAAATGCATGGGATGCATATAAATTATCAGGTGACGCAGAAGCCTGTGGCAGATATAAGCTAGTCTGTAATCAGGTCACAAAGGAGGTTCGGCAGGCGAAGGCGGATTACGAGAAATCTTTGGCAAAAGATGCTAAGAAAAACAGCAAGGATTTCTTTACTTATATAAACTCTAAAAGGAAGGGGTGAATATGATTGGTCCACTTGACATCGATGGTTCGACTGTTGATGATCCTGCTCAGATAGCAAACAAACTGAATGAGTATTTTGCATCTACATTCACACGTGAGGAATTATTACAATTTGAAAATGGAAGAAGGTTATCAAATTGTAGCAGTGTGCTTAATGATTTTGTAATAACTGAGAGCAAAGTGGAGGAGAAATTGTTGAAGTTAAACATAAGAAAGGCACCTGGGGTGGATGGGATCTATCCAGTTATTTTAAAGGAGGCGGCAAAGCAACTAAGCAAACCCTTAGCCATAATTATGAGAGCATCCTTGGACTCAGGGGAGTTCCCACGGACTGGAGATGTGCAAATGTGTCCCCAATTCACAAAGGTGGATCGAAGGGTGACACGAGTAATTACAGACCAGTTAGTTTAACTTCTGTTCCGGGTAAAATAATGGAGTCGCTGGTTAAAGATGCATTGCAGGATCATCTAGACAAGACTGCAGCAATAATTCAAACACAGCATGGGTTTGTTAATGGAAAGTCTTGTCTGACAAATTTGATTGGTTATTATGATGTGGTCACAAAGGAACTGGATGCAAAAAATAATTTTGATATCATATACTTGGATTTCAGGAACGCTTTTGACACTGTTGCGCATGGAAGAATGGCGCCTCCGTAGCCAGGTGGGAAGGAGCAGCAGTGCGTACCACACGCTTCTTGATTAGACCGGGGTTCGAGCCCGTCACCACCAAATATGGAGGATGCGGAAAGGTCAAGGAATGACCACCGCATATTCCGGAGCAATATGGCCTTAGTTGCTAATGCTCCTAAAAACCAAACAACAGCATGGAAGACTACTGTACAAATTGGAGCAGAATGGTATTAAGGGTAAGTTGCTACAATGGATAAAAGGATGGTTAAGTGGGAGAAGACAGAGGGTGGTAATCAATGGGTGCTGCTCTTCGTGGACTAATGTTATTAGTGGGGTCCCACAGTGTTCGGTGTTGGGTCCACTGTTGTTTTGTGTATTTATCAATGATATTGATGAAGGTATATCAGGCTTAATGTCGAAGTTTGCAGATGACACAAAGGTTGGCAGGGTTGTTAATGACAGTAATGGCAGTGTGCTACTGCAACAGGATCTAGATAATTTGGGCAGATGGGCTAAGAAGTGGCAACTGAAGTTCAACCTTGACAAATGCGAAGTACTGCATATGGGTAGAAGTAACCCCAGAGAAACGTACCAACTGTGTGGTACTACACTTAAGGTGGTAGAAAATGAAAAAGACCTGGGAGTAATTGTGCAGTCAGATATGAAGTTTTCTGAGCAGTGCAGACAGGCTGCTAGGGCGGGTCATGGGGTTTTGTCAATGATATATAGGAATTTTGCTAGCAGGGAAAAGGTGATTGTCCCTCTGTATAAGGCAATGGTCAGGTCACGCCTTGAGTACTGCGTACAGGTCTGGAGGCCTCATTTTAGGAAGGATGTAGATTTGCTTGAGCGTGTACAGAGAAGAGCAACACGATTGGTGAGGGGAATGAAGGGATTCTCTTACCAAGAGAGGCTTAAGTTCTGGAAATTGCAGTGGCTGGAGACTAGGCACCTGCGCGGTGATCTGATTGAGGTCTATAAGGCTTTGAATGGGTTGAGCACGCTGAATTCTGATGGGATCCTTCCACTTGTTCAGATTACCAACCTACGAGGACATAAGTTCAAATTAAGAAAGGACAGATGTAGAATAGATGTGCGGAAATTTGCCTTTAGCCAGCGGGTGGTTAATTGCTGGAACAAACTTCCATCTGTCGTTGTGGAAGTTGATAGGTTAAATAAATTTAAGGAGGAACTGGACAGGCATTTGGAGGGAATGGTGTGATTTTTTTTTTTTTTTGGCTGATGCTGCATAAGCTCCTACACTTGCTTTCTTGCATCATGTGCCACTACTACTACTACTACCCTGACAGTTACAAAGATTCCTAGTCTGCATTCTACGCATGCTGTGTGTGTTTGCTTGGAGGGTTGGTTTGGCCAGATTTATCTGGTCTTGCTTTGCCAGTGCTCACAGCACCGGGATTCCATTCAACCTTTCGTCGATCATCTAGATGCAACATTACGATCCCTTTCGGATAAACAGGTCATCGTTCTGATGGATGCGAATGCAGAATCCACCCTGTGGAATAGCGCACAGACAAATCAAAAAGGAGAGTTGCTAGAGGACCTTATTCTTTCAACGTTTAAGAATTCTCAATACTTCTGGACATCCCCCTGATTTGTGTAACCCCTCAAGGACATTCCTACATCGATGTGTCTCTTGTTACCTTGTCCATTGCCTCTAACATCAGTGATTGGAAATTACACCCAAGCTGGTCCACTGGCGATCATAATGTAATCATTTTTTGTTTGGGTGCTGACATCTCTTGAACCAGATCGGATACAACCGATAATTCTAGGTATCATACACAATAGGCCAAATGGCAAATTTTTGAGAGTTCCCTCAAGGAGTCTCTTTCATCGGACAAGCTAAACGTCATGGAAACTCTTTCTGTTGACAACCAGGTAAATTTCATTCAGGACAATATACTACAGGAGTGTGACAAATCGATGAGTTTTAGGAAGAGGAAACCTTATCATGTGCCCTGGTGGTCACCAGGTTTATCGAACCTTAATTCGCTAACTAGGCGAACACGACGTGAATTTCAGAGAGCAAAAAGGGATAGAACCCGTTCATCCCTGGAAATACTGGTGTTACAAAATAGATATAAGCAAGCTCGACGGCAATATCACAAAGATATATATACACAGAAAAAGGCTACATGGGAAAGTGAGTTCTCAGGGAAATGCGGATCCCTGGGGACTAGTGTACAAGTTACTGAGTAACAAGATCCTGGCTAGAGAAGTGTTTTTTTCAGTTAAAACTGCAGAGAATCAGGATATCCTTTTGTGGACGTCTACTATTAATAGAATTCTTGATGTAATCAATCATACACCAGGACGATGGAATGTGGGAGCTCCCTGAGCAGGTGGAAATTAAAATCAAAAAATTCGACTTATATTGGACAGTCTGAATAACCTCCTTTCACATTTGAAGAGGTAGATAATGTAATAAATTCAATGCACTCTGGGAAATGACCAGGTTTTGATAGTCTTGAAGTGGACATCCTCAATACAGCCTGGAAAGTTGTTTCTCCATTTCATCCTCAAAAGAGCCTGGAAAGTTGTTTCTCAAGCTGTTTAATTTTTGTCTGCCAAATGGAATTTTTCCTAAAGCCTGGAAAATTGCAAATCTTAAGATACTCCTCAAACATCCGAAAAAACCTGAGGACGACCCGGCTTCATACAGGCCGATTGCCTTGCTACCAGTTATGTGCAAGGCACTGGAGAAAGTGATCGCTAATCGACTATTATTTATTCACACCAATAAAGCATTATCATCTTCGGATCAATTTGGTTTTACTCGTGGTAAGAGGACTGAGGATTCAATTGCCAGACTCCTTACTTTGCAAAAGAAAACTGATACAAAATACCTACTTGGCCTCTTTGTGGACTTCAAAGGGGCCTTTCACACCCTTTGGTGGCAGAGTGCTCTGAAAAAGTTCTAGGAGGCTAGGATTTCTAGACCAATCTTCAAATTACTTACAAGCTATTTTTACCAGCGCTCTATAGAGCCATAGTTAAGAGTGGTACTAAACAGGTCTCTAGACATGTTACAAGGGGTTGCCCACAGGGATCAATTCTTGGCCCCCTGTGTTGGAATGTTGTTTGATTCATGGCTCACCAGGAAATTTGAAGGAACAAAGATGATTGCCTATGCAGACAATCTTACCATCCTTGTCCGTCGAAATTCAGGGAAGAATCTGGAAGACACAGCTAACTGCATCTTACAAGAACTTTCGATTTGGACTGCAATACACAAACTGCAAGTTTCAACAACTAAAACATCGCAGATGCTCTTAAAAGAAAAATTAGATAGAGAACGCCACTTGTAAAGCGTAGAGGACAGACAATTAAATATACTGCCATTACAAAATATTTAGGTATTCAACTTGGTGATGCCTTAAGTTTTCTACCACAAGTTATGTGAAAGAGAAGCGTAAGTCTTTCTTATCCAGATTGAGACAGGTAACCAGGCAGGAATGGGACCTGAGAGGCCATTCACTCAGGTTATACTATAATTGTGTTTTTTTGATCTATCATTGCTTATGCAGCTGGAGCATGGAGACATAGGCCAACAAGTCTGCAATTATGAAACAGCTTCTGCAGGCCCAGCGTGCTGCCCTCCTGATGATGTCACGGTCGTGTAGAACCACCTCTATCATGCCTTTGCAGGTGTTATTGGGAAAATTACCTCTACACTATGAAATACAATATAGATATATGATGTATTACTTGAATAAATCAATACCTGTTACTTTGGATGATGATGTGCAACTCGACCTAGATGCTCCTTTAACATCTGAGAAAGAAGACTTCGTGCCAGTTAAGTAGATAAATGGCAAAGAGACTGGTCAGCTTCGGAACATGGAGCTGTGACCAGAGAGTTTTTACCATCAGTGAAAGAGTTCAGGAGGAGAGAATCTTTGTGGTTTGCACCTGGCTTGTGGTACATTTTTACTTACCAGTCATGGGAGTATTAACAGCAAATTATTCAAATTAGGATTGTCTCCTAACCCCACTTTGTCTCTGTGGACAGGAAGAGAGTACTGACCACATTATTTTCGATTGTCAATAATATCAAGACTACAGGCGTGAACTGCAGCTTGTTTCAGATACCTTCACAATGGGAAATAAACCTGCACTTTTCCAATCTCAAGCAGCATTTATAGCACTGAACACCTTTGCCTCACATGCTTTCAAAAGCAGAGAGGAGCTTAGCCTTGCTAATTTGGGATAATTTTATCAGGAGTTCATAATTGGATATTCATTGTAATCAAATATACCTTGCTGTATGTTGAACGTGTTCCTGTATATAGTGTAAATTCTTGGTATTCTTCTGAAGACGTGGAACCCGTTTAATGCATGACTGGGGTAAAAAAAAAATAATAATAAATAAATAAATAACTTAACAGATATTTATTTAAAGTATACCCAGTATAAAATAAAATAAAATAAAATATTTCCAGAAGCTTTCGGAACTCGTGTCCCTTTCTCAACTGATAAAATTTTTTAAATACGCTACAAGCAAAGTGTGGCACGTTACTCATTCGTCATTGTTGTAGCACGGACGTGTGCTGCCTTGCGCCAGTGATCATCCATCAATAAAACGGTTGTCTCCAGGATTGGATGTATACGCATGCCTTTCTGGCGATTTAATGCCTTAGGGTTGTTCATTATGTTTAGTGACTCTAGCCATAGGCGGTGGCGAAAGTGTCGCGCGTGGTCCACTATCTCAAAGTCGCGCTTGGGGTCAAGATCGTGGTTGGTAGCCCAAAAATGTTCTGCAAGCGCGGACTGGTCAGTTTCGGCAAGCCGGATTGCTCTGTCGTGTTCCGTGAGGCGATCCTGGAGACGTCTCGATGTCTCACCCACGTAGCAACTGTTACAGGCCCTACAGGTGATACGGTACACTACATTGCTGCGTAAGACAGGTGTGACAGGGGTCTTCACACTGGAGACAAGTGAACGTAGGTTCCTACCTGGTAATTGTACACATTTTATGTTGTAACTTCTCAGGATCTTCGAGATACGTCCTGACACTCCTGGATAGTACGGAATGTAGGCGGATGATATGCCGACTTGCTTCGGAGGTCTTGGGTTGGAAGTAAGTTCTTGTGCCTGTAACAAGCATCTGTTTAGTACATGGGATGGATAACCGCATCTGGTTAAGTCCGCCTTCACACGGGAGATCTCGTTACGTCTAATTGTGTCGGTGCTGGAATGGCTCCAGGCCCTGGAGAACAGGGTGCGGGCAGTGCTATTGAGATGGCTTGGAGCGTGGCCGGACCCGTAGTTGGTGAATTGACCGCACCACATGGCTTGGCCACGCTCCAAGCCATCTCAATAGCACTGCCCGCACCCTGTTCTCCAGGGCCTGGAGCCATTCCAGCACCGACACAATTAGACGTAACGAGATCTCCCGTGTGAAGGCGGACTTAACCAGATGCGGTTATCCATCCCATGTACTAAACAGATGCTTGTTACAGGCACAAGAACTTACTTCCAACCCAAGACCTCCGAAGCAAGTCGGCATATCATCCGCCTACATTCCGTACTATCCAGGAGTGTCAGGACGTATCTCGAAGATCCTGAGAAGTTACAACATAAAATGTGTACAATTACCAGGTAGGAACCTACGTTCACTTGTCTCCAGTGTGAAGACCCCTGTCACACCTGTCTTACGCAGCAATGTAGTGTACCGTATCACCTGTAGGGCCTGTAACAGTTGCTACGTGGGTGAGACATCGAGACGTCTCCAGGATCGCCTCACGGAACACGACAGAGCAATCCGGCTTGCCGAAACTGACCAGTCCGCGCTTGCAGAACATTTTTGGGCTACCAACCACGATCTTGACCCCAAGCGCGACTTTGAGATAGTGGACCACGCGCGACACTTTCGCCACCGCCTATGGCTAGAGTCACTAAACATAATGAACAACCCTAAGGCATTAAATCGCCAGAAAGGCATGCGTATACATCCAATCCTGGAGACAACCGTTTTATTGATGGATGATCACTGGCGCAAGGCAGCACACGTCCGTGCTACAACAATGACGAATGAGTAACGTGCCACACTTTGCTTGTAGCGTATTTAAAAAATTTTATCAGTTGAGAAAGGGACACGAGTTCCGAAAGCTTCTGGAAATATTTTATTTTATTTTATTTTATACTGGGTATACTTTAAATAAATATCTGTTAAACTATGGACCCCAGTACTCCAGGCCCATTTGTCACTAAATAAATAACTTGTTTTTCCGAGGAAGTGCCTGGAGCAATGTCTACAAGAGATTAGACATAATTATATCTCAAGAAATATTGCTGATCCTAGCTTTTAGAATGGGATCCTCCATGGGATTATTTCACATAGCATGAGAAGTCAGTCCACTTCTCCACATCTCTTTCCTTTAACCTTGCTTTATTTCTTCTACCTTCTAACTATTGGAGGGTTATTCTGTTTGTCCTCCTCTCTTCCATCCACCCTGACAATATCCGTCCACCCTTCAAAGGGTGGACGGATATTGTCAGGGATTTTCTTATCAGACCACAACTTCTCCATAAGAGTGTTAATATCACCAATTATTTTGCTTTCTTACAGGAAGCACTCTCTGAACTGCTGCCTTTGGAAATGGATGACTGATGAGATATCCCAACAAAACCAACTCTTAAGAATTTTGGTAGAAAACTTAGCAAATGGATGGATATGTCCTTTTCAGATATGGATGGTCCGTAGAAGTCCCGTTCCATAGTCAGCTAGTTGTCGGCTGTGAACGCAGTTGATTTCTTTCTTGTGAGCAATACTCCGAAGGTGCTTTTGAACAACAGACTGCTCTCCAGCCCAGATCTTGTGGGCTATCTTCATGTTGCAGTAAGTAATGAGAATAGAATGTTTAAGTGCAGTATGAGCTACATAAAATTAATTCAGTCACGGAATGGTGGTGTCGGGTTTACAATACATATTTACATCCATATACACATAAGAGATACACACATAAGAAATATGTATGACATATTACAATAATATAAATCAATACATATATGCACTTCTTCTTCCAGTACCATAGTTCCCTGAGGAGCTGTTGTGGCAATCAACAAAATCCTCCAACTGCATCGATCATATGCTATACGAACGGCATCGCACAATGTCACGCCCAAAAGTTCACTGATCCTATCCTTCCACCTCGTTGCAGGTCTTCCTTTAACAGCAGTTTTTGGAGTAAGTTTTGTTAAGGTCTCTGTGGTATCAGATAATGTGGTGGTATACCATTGTCTACCACATGGCCGATTTTGAAAGGGGCCAGCTTTAATCATAGGAAGAGTCATCATGCATCCCACGAGATGCTCTTGAAGAGGAAAGGTGACTAGGGCAAAGCCCCACTTAGTGCGCCCCATTATTTGGGAAAATTTGGGAATACAACTCACACAGGTACCCAGACAATTCCCACGTGCGGGCATTGTTCAGCAAAAGGTGACGCCTTCCGTGACTGCCCAAACAGAAAACACCGACCCAACCTGTGCAAACTGCAAGACTTTTAGATAGCGCACACTCAATCAGAGATGGTCAATGTCCTACATACCTCAAAGCAAAGAGTTTATTCCAATCAAGACTCAACTATGGGAACACGTCCTAAAAAATATAACATCAGAGAGGCTAAATTCATGCAGATAAATGCACATAGAACCAAGAGTCAATGTTTTCTTCTTCCGAAAGAAGGTGGAAGAAGAAAACATTGACATAGTACTACTACAAGAACCACATGTACATATGAAGGCTGTCAGGGGCTATCCCATAACATACAAAGTATGTCCAAATGGGGGATGACACCCTATGGGCAGGTATTTTGGTAAGAAACCCAGATATAACGGTGACCAAAATCACTCAGCTATGCACACCTTGGGCCGCATGTGCCCAGCTCACCATGGCCTTAGGAGTGTTTTATGCCATAGCCCTTTAGTGCTGTCCGGGTGAGGATATCGACTTCGCAGTAAGGTACCTAAGGCTAGTGAAATGCTCCCAAATGCAAAAATCGTGGGAGCAGACATTAACTGCCTGTCACCAATGTGGCACAGCCATACCCCAGAAAGACAGGGTACCAGAAACGGGACCAGGTTGGAAGAGTTCCTGGCAACCTCAACATTAACTGTACTAAACTTAACGAAAATCTGCTTACATTCTGCAACCATAAGGGAGGCCACTATAGACATCACCATGGCAACGAGGAATGCTGCCAACAAAATTTCCAATTGGACTGTCCGTGAGGACTGGACAACGTCTAATCATTGCGCCATTACATTCAGTCTAACCAAATCACTGGCCATAGTACCTGTGAATAGACAAACCGCCCATAAATATGCCATAGCAAAGGCAGACTGGAAACTCTTCCAGACCACCCTATGGAATAGCATACAACGACATTCTTGGAATTCTTGGGTCCTCGACGTATCGAGGACCCAAGAATCCTCCAAATTAAAAGGACAGAAATCACAAAACATGCCAGTGACACTGCAATCAGGAAGAAAAATCCGACACCAAGTGCAGTGCCCTGGTGGGATCAAAACCTCCAGTGACTCAGGAAGGAAGCACAGGAAAGAAGAAAGGCCTTCCACTGAGCCAGGCACTCCTGGCCAGCAGCGGAAATTGAAACCCTACAACAGAGCTACAAAAAGGCGAGAATGCGGCAGAAATTGGAGAAAGCAAAAACTAATCCTGAGAGTGGCTGGTCTCCACCATTGGAAACAAGGAGCCTTGGGGATTGTATACAAGCTCATCACCAAAAAACTCCCCAGAGAGGAAGTAGTTGAAGCTACTACAATGCCCCAAGGATACATGACTATCACTTGGGAACACACCATCAACAATATCCTTGACGCTGCCTTTCATCCAGAGATACAAACAATGACAACAGAACAGACCCGAGTTTGCCATGCCAACGAGACTCACCAAATGGCAACAAAAAAGCACCCTTTCACCATGGAAGAGATCAGCAATGCAGCAGCCCTAATAAAGGGAAACAGATGCCCTGGACCTGACCTTCTGGAACCCGAAATTATCAAGAAAATGGTAGAGTACGCCCGAACCTCTGTCTCAGTGAAGGCACCTTCCCGACTTCCTGGAAGATGGCAAACGTTAAACACGTCCTAAATAATCCAACAAAGCCACCACACCTTCCAGACTCCTACCAGCCCATTGCACTTTTGACAGTTATTTGTAAGCTATTTGAACGACTACGCTACATCATCATCATCATCATCATCAGCCATTTTCAATCCACTGCAGGATGAAGGCCTCTCCAGCAACTTTCCAGTTGCTTCTGTTTTGAGCACTGGACATCCATTTACTACCCACAAACTCATGAATTTCATCTATCCATCTCCGCCTTTGTCTTCCAGGTTTTCTTCTAGCTCCTCTTGGATACCATTCTGTTATTTTCTTAGTCCATCTGTCATCATGTCTTCGAGCTATGTGTCCTGCCCAAGACCATTTTAGTTCTTTAGTTTTGATAAGAATGTCCTTTACTTGAGTTTGTTGCCTAATCCATGTGTTTCTCTTCTTATCTAACAGTCTTATTCCCAATATGATTCGTTCCATTCTTCGCTGTGTGGTTCTCAGCTTCTCTTCCATTCTTTTGGTGAGTGCCCAAGTTTCACTTCCATAAGTCATGGTGGGGAGTATACATTGGTCCATTATTTTACGTTTCAGACAAACTGGGATATTGCTCTTCAGTATGTGACTATATTTCCTGAATGCTATCCATCCAAAATTTATTCTTCTCTTGACTTCCAGCCATTTATCATTATTACAGCTAATAACTTCTCCCAGATAAGTATATGACTCCACCTTTTCAATTACTGCTCCTTCAATCATTATTTCCCTTTCTGTGGCATACTTGTTCATCATTACTTTTGTTTTAGCCATATTCATCTTTAGTCCAAAATCCTTACTAGCTGTGCATAACTGATTAAGATTTTCCTCTAATTCTTTGGGATCATGGCTTATGACCACAATGTCATCTGCAAATCGCAAATGGTTTAGGTACTCTCCGTTCACATTGACTCCTTTCTGCGACCAGTCTAATCTTCTGAAAGCTTCCTCAAGGGCAGCAGTAAACAGCTTCGGAGATATTGTGTCTCCTTGTCGAACTCCTTTCTCAATTTTAAATTTCCTACTGTCTTTGTCTAGTCTAATAAAGGAGGTAGCACACTCATATATTTTCTTCAAAATCATAACATATGGGGTATCAATGCCTTGTCTTTCCAGTGCCCGAAACATTGCCTTATGCTGTATGGAGTCAAATGCCTTTTCATAATCCACAAATGCCAGGCATAATGGTGTTTTATATTCATTTGCTTTCTCCATTAGCTGTGATATTACATGAAGGTGATCCATAGTTGAGAATCCTGTCCTAAAGCCAGCTTGCTCTTTCGGTTGATTCTCATCCAGTATTCTTTCTAATCTGTTAGTAATGACCCTTGTGAACAACTTGTAGATGTGGGATAACAAGCTAATTGGTCTATAATTTCCAATTTCTGATTTATCTCCTTTCTTATGCAGCAAAACTATGATTGCATTATTCCACTGCTTAGGCGTCACACCTTTTCTAATGCACTTTGTGAAGAGCCTTGCCAGTTTTTGTGTTATGTCTCTTCCTCCCAATTTTAACAACTCTACAGTAACTTCATCTTCCCCCGGGGCTTTCTGATTCTTCATTTTCTTCAATGCATGTTCTACCTCATCAGGAAGAATATTGGGTATGTCGTATGTGTTGCTACTTTGCAATCCATCTTCCCCACTGCTGGCATCATTCCCCTGCTCCTTGTATAATTCTCTATAGTAGTCTTCTGCTATTTGAATTATGCCTTCTCTGCTGTTTATAAGTACACCATCGCTATTCTTCAGTTTCAGTATCATTTGTCTTTCTGTATTACTGCTCATGGCTGCTGATTTAAATCCTTTGTTTTCCCTTAATGCTTGTTCTACTTTTCTTGTGTTAAATCTTCTTATGTCCTCTCTGAGTCTCTTTCTAATGGCTTTGCATAACTCAGTATACTCAATTTTCTCCCTGTCAGTGTTTTTCTTGCTTTTCATTTGTCGTCTTCGGTTCATCATGACAAGTGTTTCTTGACTAATTTTTTCTTCTTTGGATTTCTTTTTCCCTATAGGTTTCTTGGGCTTTATCACTTTCAAAAAGCTGTAATATTCCTCGTCGATATCTTGGTCCTCAGCAGTCTGCAGAAGCTCAAACTTGTTCTTAAGTTCCAGTACATACTGCTTTTTCTCCTCTTCTGTTATCTCAAAGACCTTTGTATTATTTACTCGAGTCAGTTTTTTCCTTTCCTTTCCTACATCTATATCAAGTGTACATCTTACCATTCTGTGATCACTTCCAACATTTACCTTATTCAGGACGGTGACATCATTCACAATATATCTTCTATTAGTGAGGATGAAGTCGATTTCATTAGTAGTTAATCCATTTGGACTCTTCCATGTCCACTTTCTGTTCACCCTTTTCTTGAAAAAAGTGTTCATTACTGACAGTCCTTGAGATTCTGCAAATTCCACAAGTCTTTCACCGCTTTCATTTCTTTCACCAATTCCAAAATTTCCTATAGTTCCCCTTTCTGTGCTGTTTTGTCTTTTTCCAACCTTAGCATTGAAGTCTCCCATAATAATAGTGTAGTGGGTTTTCTGCTCATCTAGAAGACTCTCAATTTCAGTGTACATTTCTTCAACCTCTTCATCATCATGGCTCGATGTTGGTGCATAAATCATTATAATCTTTAGCTTGTATCTCTTAGAAATCTTGAGTATTAGTCTTGACACTCTTGGTGATGTACTTTTGAATTCCAAAATGTTGTTTTTAAAATCTTTATGGACCAGGAACCCAATTCCACCTTCACTCCTTTCACTGTTTCCATTGGTGTACAGCAGATTTCCACTTGATAAACTTATAAGTGATTCATTTCTTCTTCTTGTTTCAGCCAAACCGATGATATTCCAATTCACATTTTCTAATTCCTTTTCCAGCTCTAATATCCTGTCTTCACCGATGAGTGTTCTTACGTTATAACAGGCCAAGTTCAGTTTCCGTGCATGGCAGCCTGGTCGTACCCAGAGATTCTTAGCACCCTCTGCTTCCACTCTAATCCTCTCGCTGCCGTAAGAGGGAGAGTGAAAGCTGCTGGGGACTGAGGGCCATTTGTTTCGTCGTGCTTTCATATTGCTGGAGGGGTTGGTCTTTTCCTCTTCATGCTGACCAGGCATCTTGAAGAGAACCACTCTACATGTTCGTTGCCACCTAAGTGACGTAACAGGGCTTACCATCGAGAAGGTGTGCATGAGTGGATTTTAGGGAGGCAGGCCAACCGGACTTCTCCTAAATCTTCTGTAATAGAGAGATATTGGATCCATCAGTGTTTTAGGCTGAGTGTCTGATAACACACAGGATACCTGTTCCCCTCTAAGCCCCCTCTTTCTTCATTTTCTTCAATGCATGTTCTACCTCATCAGGAAGAATATTGGGTATGTCGTATGTGTTGCTACTTTGCAATCCATCTTCCCCACTGCTGGCATCATTCCCCTGCTCCTTGACTACGCTACACACGGATACAACATCATGATGAGGCTGGCCTGACCTCAACAAACCAATTCGGCTTCAGATGGGGCACCTCTGCTGTGGACGACCTAACTCACCTCCTGACCAAGGTCAACAGATGTAATATAAAGTACTTCCTAGTGATAGCCGTTGACTTCGCTGGGGTGTTCGACTCACTTTTGTGGCCGAGCATCCTGGCGAGACTGCGCAAAACTAACATACCGGAAAACCTCTATAACACCATCAAAAGTAACCTAACCAACAGAACGATCAAAGTCACCCGCCCTACGGCACACTCCAGGCATGCCCATCAGGGCTGCCCTCAAGGTTCGGTCCTTGGCCCACTACTGTGGAATACTGTTGTTGTTGTTGTTGTTGTTTGGAGTTTAATGGCGCAAGAGCAGCTTCGGCTATATTGCTCCTGTGGAATATCGTCTTGGACACATTTCTTAACATCGATCTCCATGAAGTCCAATCTCAGGCATTTGCAGTTGACCTAATTCTGACGATATAGGCAAATTCAAGAGCCGCATTAGAGGTCCTTGCAAATCGGACCCTGGCCACTCTCCAATAATGTGCAAACCAAAATCAACTCAAAATATCCCCCACAAAAACAAACTCCATCCTACTAAAAGGATGCCTTGATCTTAGGTGGCCTCCGCAAATAAAAATTGTGCAGGAAACAATCAAATTTTCTAACTAACTGAAATACCTAGGTATGATATTGGACCAAAACCTGTCATTTCAGGACCATCTGAAATATTTCCGTGAAAAAAAATAAGACGCTATGCAGCCATGGTTGCCAGGGTCCCACGCAAAGAATGGGGCTTGAAAAAGCGAGTCCTCCAACTTTTCTACAAAACTATCTTCACTCGATCGTCACCTACGAACGCATGGTTTCATCTGGCGCATGGTTTCAAAAAACAACGACAACAGTAAACAGACATATCAGAGACCAAATTCATCCTCCTAACCATCTCCCACTCCTGCCGCACAGTGAGTACTCATGCTCTGCACGTGCTCGCTGGCACTCTCCCGCTGTACTTAGAAATCATACGTCGCGGCCTACTGTACTACCTAGGAGAAGTAACTAAGAAGTCCTTCCCCACAATCGCCCTTAGCTATCCCAAGCCTCCTCCCTGGTATTCACCTGGACTGCAGGCAACCTTTCTGCTTACTGGGCATGGCCCATTCCAGCAAAAGTTAACAGCACTCGGTATCGAAAACAGTCCTTACTGCCACTGTGGAGATGAGTCCTGGGTCCATGTCATGTACGAGTGCCCCTCATATGATGATTACCGCCTACGACTCTTCACCGAGATACAATCCAACCCCTGCTAACAAGAGCACATCCTCATAAATGATGAAACATCTTATGCAGCCTTCACACGATTTACACAAGCAGTTATTAACACCAGACTGGTTTATCACACCCATAACAGGCCTGACCAGAACATTCTGCCACCATTGCAAACCTCAACAGGGGTAGAATAAATGCATTACCCACATCTTACTCTAATTCCTAGTGTGCAGGAAATTATAGCAACCAAGCTATCATGCAAACTCCACTCTGGGGTAGGATTATGCTGGTACCCTATTGTGGGTGCAGGATCAATGCTGCTGGCCCTCTGCTGAGTGCGGGTTATCCGTTCAGAGTGCAAGGCCAATCACCTGCCCCTGTGACTTTAATTCCCTATAATCTCTCCCCCACTTTGCTTTAAATCACCGGGTGGGCCGTTCACCTTGGTCTATTCCTGTTCCTTACCCAGCATTCTGATCCACTCTACTCTTATCCTAATTCCTAGTGTGCTCTCTTCGACAAAGTTTTTTTATTTTTTTATTTTTATTTGGTCTCTGTCAGGAAGCTGAGGTGACCCTGGCAGAGACCAGCCAGAGTATAACAGGGAGCCTGGCTAACTTCCCAGTGGTGGTGGCGGGTAATGTACGATCCCTCTAGGGGCCCTGCGGCCAAGCAGCCAGAGACACAAAACAAAACACAGTACTTCATAAACCAGACATTACACTTTTTTCTGGCCTTTGCAGTTGTTTTGCATTCCATCACAGAGTACATACGGCGCAGATGTGGGAAACCACCGGTGGTGCCTGACCCAAAATACTATGCCACTATACTATGTACTACCTAGGAGGTAGGTAGTACATAGTATAGTATACCTTTTGACTCAAAAGTTATTTGAGTCAAAGAATGATAACCATTAGGTCTCAGCACCTAAAATATGAGACGGAAATTAATAGGGGGTGCCCTCAAGGATCAGAACTAGGACAAATATTTTGGAACCTAGTTTTGAACATGTGGTTAAAAAAACAGATTGTGTATGAGGATAAATGGACCTTTTGTACTTGAACACATAAGATGATAAATGATTAGGTGTTTAGACAGTAAAATAATATCTTTAATTACAAATAGATACTGAATATCTTTAATTACAAATAGATACTGAATATCTTTAATTACAAATAGATATTGTAGCTTTCAAGAGAAATCGCGTCTCTTCTTCAACAGAAAATTAAAATTTAAAATTATTCTAACCGACACAGTTGTGCACAGTGAGGTGTGCGAGGGCACGAGGTAGGTCATTCAATCATTAAACTGGTGTTTATTGTTGCTGCATGGACGTGTGTAATTTTTTTCCAGCGCTTGTCTAGACCTAAAACCGTTGTCTCTAAGATGGGGTGTAGTCTCATGCCTTTGCAACAGTTCATGGTTCTAGAATTACACAATATACCGAGTGACTCTAAACCAGAGATGGTGGCGAAAGTTTCGGGAGTGGTCAATTATTTCATAGTCCCGCTTGGGATTAAAGTCGTGGTGGGTGGACCAGAAGTGCTCCACGATTGCGGACTGGTCGGTGTCAGCAAGGCGATTCGCTCTGTCGTGTTCTGCATGGCGGTCTTGAAGTCTCTCCCATGTAGCAACTGTCACAGTCTTTGCAGTCTATGCGATATATTACACTGCTGCATAAGAGAGGGGCGACTGGGGTTTTTACATTGAAAACTAAAGAACCCAAGTTTCTACCAGGCAACTGGAACGCATTTTATGCGGTATTCTCTGAGTATTTTTGAGATCCGGCCCGACATGCCTGGATAGTAGGGAATGTAGGCGGTAGGTACATTGTCCTGAGTTAATAGTGGTCTCGGGTGGACTGGGAGCTCCTGTGCTTGCAATAAGCACTTGTCTAATATGAGTGTTGGGTAGCCACAATTGATCAAGTCTGTCCTCACTCTAGAAATCTCGTTGTGCCTAGCTTCATGTGTTGGAACGGCTCCAAGCCCAGGAGAATAGAGTACAGGCAGTACTGTGTGAGATGACTAGGAGCATGGCCGGATCTGTAGTTTGTGAACTGTCCGCACCACATAGGCTTATGGTATACTGAGGTTTCTAGATATGGGCCCACGCGTTTTACTACGATGTCCAGGAATGGGAGAGATCCGTCTATTTCTAACTCTAGAGTGAACTGGATGAACACAGACAGGGAATTGGTATATTCAAACAATGTTGTAATAGGTACTGGTGGGTTCAGGAAGGGTCCTGAGCTGGATATCATCATTCTTCTTTCTTGGCGATTCCTTTCTACTTTCTCTCTCAGGAATTTATTTATTTATTTATTTATTTATTTTTTTTTTTTTTTTTGGCCCGTGTAGCATAAGTCTCAGGCTTCATTGTACCATATGGCTCATAGTAATAATAATAATAATAATAATAATCTGTTCTTCCAATTCTTCCATGGCGACGTTGGCCACTACGGAACTAGCAGGGTCGCCCATGGCAGTGCCATGTACCTACTCGTATACGGAATCCTCAAAAGTTAAAGATGCTGCTTGACAAGAACAGATTGAGGGCGGTACAGATGTTGGTAGTGGACAGTGATGTTCTGTTTGGAAGGTTTGAGTCATTCTCAAGGAGCCTCTTGTTGCAGTGTATGGCCTGTTGGACAGGGATTTATGTAAATAGCGACACTACATCAAATGATGCCATAATAGTGTTGTCAGAAATTGAGAGGTCTTTAATAAGGCGAATGAATTCGCCGCTGTTAGTGACAGTGTGGGTGGTATTTCCTACAATAGGAGTCGTGCAGTATATTTGGTTAGTTCATATGTAGGTGCATTACAGCAGGATACTAGGCTGGAGAGGAACACCTGGCTTATGGATTTTTGGTAACCCATAAAACTGTGGTAGTTGGCAGCCTGTTGTATGACGAAGCCGCCGAGTCAGAGCAGAAATTTTCTTTGCTTTAAACCATGCATAGACAAGTTTATTAACGCATGACTTCAGACCTCCTAAGAATTTAATGGGCGGATCTGTCACAGGTTCATATACGCTGAGGTCTTGCAGGAAGACCAGAGTTTTCTCTCAATCAGTCTAATACTGCAGTGCGATGTCCCTTGTCAGTGGGAAGCATGACGATGGCACTGTTCTTTCTTATAAAGGAAAGAGCGGTGTGTGTTGACGGTGATTAAGATTTGAGCAGGTGGGCAGTTTCGTCACAAACTACATACAAGAATTGAGGCCATGCTCGTAGTCATCTCAACAGCACTGCACGCACTGTTCTCCAGGACTTGGAGCCATTCCAGCACAGATGAAGCTAGGCACAAGATTTCTAGAGTGAGGACAAACTTGATCAATTGTGGCTACTCAACACACATATTAGACAAGTACTTAATGCAACCTCCCTGTCCAAATATATTGCACGACTCCTCACACCTCTTGTAGGAAATATCACCCACACTGTCACTAACAGAGGCGAATTCATTCACCTTATTAAAGAGCTCTCAATTTCTGACAACGCTGTTATGGCATTATTTGATATAGTGTAGCTATTTACATCAATCGCTCTCCAACAGGCCGTACACTGCACCAAGAGTCTCCTTAAGAATGACTCAAACCTTCCAAAGAGAACGTCACTGTCTACTACCTACCTGTGGTTGTCAAGCAGTATCCTTACCTTTGGGGATTCCGTATACCAGTACCATTTACCGCAGGTAAATGGTACTGCCTTGGGGGCCCCTGCTAGTTCTGTAGTGACCAACATCGCAATGGAAGAATTGAAAGAACAGATATTCCTGAACCCACCAGTGCCTATTACAACATGGTGCAGACACGTTGATGACATCTTCACCGTCATCCCACGATGGTCTGAAACAACATTGTTAGAATTTCTCAATTCCTTGTATGTGTTCATCCAGTTCACTCTAGACTTAGAAGTAGATGGATCTCTCACATTCCTGGACGTCCTAGTAAAATGCGTTGGCCCACATCTAGACACCCCAGTATACCCTAAGCCTATGTGGGGCGGACAGTTCACAAACTATAGATCCAGCCATGCTCCTAGTCATCTCAACAGCACTGTCTGCACTCTATTCTCCAGCGCTTGGAGCCATTCCAGCACAGATGAAGCTAGGCACAACGAGATTTCTAGAGTGAGGACAGACTTGATCAATCGTGGCATCCAATACTCACATTGGACAAGTGCTTATTCCAAGTACAGGAGCTCACAGTCCACTTGAGACCACCGTCAACTCAGGACAATGTAACTACCGCCTACTATCCGTGCCTAGATAGTAGGGAATTCCCTACTATTCGGGCCGGATCTCAAAAATCCTCAGAGAATACCGCATAAAATGCGTGCAGTTGCCTGGTAGAAACTTGCGTTCTCTAGTTTCCAATGTAAACACCCCGGTCACCCCCTCTGTTATGCAGCAGTGTAATATACTACATAGCCTGCAAAGACTGTGACAGCTGCTACATAGGAGAAACTTTGAGACGTCTTCAAGACTGCCTTGTTGAACACGACAGCGATTCGCCTTGCTGAGACCGACCAGCCCGCAATCACGGAACACTTCTGGTCCACTCACCACGACCTCAATCTCAAGCGGGACAATGAAATAATTGACTACTCCTGACACTTTCGCCACCGCCTCTGGTTAGAGTCACTCAATATATTGTATAATTCGAGAGCCATGAACCGCTGCAAAGGCATGAGATTACACTCCATCTTAGAGAGAACCGTTTTAAGTTTAGACAAGCACTGTTTAAAAAAAAACTACACACATACATGCAGCAACAATAAACACCAATTTAATGATTAAATGACTTACCTCGTGCCCTTGCACTCCTCACTGCATGCACAACTGTGTCCGTTAGAATAATTTTATCTCTAAAGTTTCCATTTTCTGTTGAAGAAGAGACACGATTTGTCTTGAAAGCTACAGTATCTATTTGTAATTAACGATATTCAGTATCTATTTGTATTAAAGATATTATTTTACTGGCTAAACACCTAATCATTTATTGTCCTGTGGTTTCCAATACAACAGGCCCATTTGTCTTCATATGTTCTCTTTATGGCCAAAACGTTTACAGTGATTACGTATAACTGCAGAAGTCTTTCAATTCGATAGCACGCAACAGGCAACATTTGCGGTTTGCGCACAGATGCAAAACCAACCGCATCATCCCTAAAGTATTCTGCTGTAAAGCCCCATTTAACAGCACTCGCATGGACCATGCTTGTTTCAACTTCATCCTACAAACCTTGAAATTCTGGATAACCCATCTCCGCTACGAATCAAGAGTGCTGACTACAATAAATTCAGACTCTTACAGGAACTAAAAGGTAGAATCTCACCTATAATATTTACTAACTTTGTTCATACCATCTGTCACCAAGCTACCGTATCTGTGATACTTATCGTTCATGAGAGAGGCCCACTCCTCAAGAACGAACACCAATTCAACTAATATGGCTTCCTTTGTTCTAAATCTGAGCAGCAAATAACTAACCATCGAACAGCTCAACGTCTTGACCATCGGTATGAAGTCCGCCGTCGTGCGTCAAAGCCGCCGATCACACAACTCGCTATGGGAGTAGAAGGAAGCATTACCAACCTCCCTGAAGAAACTACTGCGAATGAAATCCGTTTCAAAACTGCCTCCATCCTCCGAAGCACACTGCCCACCTGCTGAAATGTTAATCACCGTCAACACGCAGCTCTTTCCTCTATAAGAAAGGATAGTACCATTGTCGTGCTTCCCGCTGACAAGGGACGTTGCACTGTGGTATTAGACAAATCAGCCTATCGAGAGAAAGCCCTGGTCCTTCTGCAAGACACCAACGTAAATGAACCTTTGATAGATCCCCCCATGAAACTCTTAGGACGTCTGGAGTCATGCATTAATAAACTTGTCTATTTATGGTTTGAAGAAAAGAAAATTTCTGCTCCGACTCGGTGGCTTCTTTATGCCACAGGCTGCCAACTACCACAGTTTTATGGGTTACCAAAAACACATAAGCCAGGAGTTCCTTTCCGGCCCATAGTGTCCTGCTGCAATGCATCTACATATGAACTATCCAAATATATTGCACCACTCCTCACACCTCTTGTATGAAATACCACTCACACTGTCACTAAGAGCGGCGTATTCATTCGCCTTATTAAAGACCTCTCAATTTCTAACAACGCTGTTATGGCATCATTTGATGTAGTGTTGCTATTTACATAAATTCCTGCCCAACAGGCCGTACACTGCATAAGAGGCTCCTTGAGAATGACTCAAACCTTCCAAACAGAACATCACTGTCTACTACTGACATAATTGTTCAATTTTCCCAAGTTTGGGAAACTGTAAGCCCCTGGCTTTATGGCCGTGAAGGGTAATAAAAGATTATCTCTCTCTCTCTCTCTATCTATACCGCCCTAAACCTGTTCTTGTCAAGCAACATCTTTACCTTTGAGGATTCCGTATACGAGCGGGTACATGGCACTGCCATGGGCGCCCCTGTTAGCTCCGTAGTGGCCAACATTACAATGGAAGAACAGATATTCCTGAACCCACCAGTACCTATTACAACATGGTGCAGATACGTTGATGACATCTTTACCGTCATCCCACATGACTCTGAAACAACATTGCTAGAATATCTCAATTCCCTGTCTGTGTTCATCCAGTTCACTCTAGAGTTCGAAGTAGATGGGATCTCTACCAATCCTGGACGTCCTAGTAAAACGCATGGGCCCACATCTAGAAACTTCAGTATACTGTAGGCCTATGTGGTGCGGACAGTTCACAAACTACAGATCTGGCCATGTTCCTAGTCATATCAACAGCACTGTCCACACTCTATAATCCAGGGCATGGAGCCATTCCAGCACAGATAAAGCTGGGCACAACGAGATTTCTAGAGTGAGGACAGACTTGATCAATTGTGGCTATCCAACACACACATATTAGACAAGTGGTTATTGCAAGCACAGGAGCTCACAGTCCACCCGAGACCACTCTTAACTCAGAACAATGTACCTACCGCCTACATTCCCTACTATCTAGGCATGTCAGTCCGGATTCAAAAATCCTCAGAGAATACTGCATAAAATGCGTGCAGTTGCCTGGTAGAAACTTACGTTCTCTAGTTTCCGTAAAGATCCCGGTCACCCCTCTCTTATGTAGCAGTGTAATATACCGCATAGCATGATTTAATTTTTTGTGTTCAAGGCAGATCCAGACAAGATATACTAAATAAAAATGGGGTGGCTGTTGACAGTTTGGTAAAATGGACTTCTAATAATAAACATAGGATTTCTTCAAGTAAAACTGTGATGATGCTGATTAAGGGAATGTTAGATTACATCAGGCCTCCCAGATTGGTTGTTTATGGAAAACAAATACCTCTGGTTCGTCAATCAAATACTTAGGGATCATATTAGACGATAAATTGTCTTTTACTGTGCATTTAGATCATTTATGTGTTAAAATTAGGAAATTTACGGCCTGAATTGTTAGGATTACAAGGAAAGACTGGGGGAATGGTAAACGGCTCCTCAGTCTTTACTATAAGGCCATTTTTTTTACGATGTGTCCTATGCAGCATCCGTTTGGTTTAGGAGGGTAAGTGTGATTATAATTAGGAATAAAGTTAATTCAGTACAAAGATCCATGCTGCTAACTATTTTAAGAGTATGCAAAACAGTATCCACAAATGCATTGCAAGTCATTGCTGGTGCCTTACCTTTAGATTTGTTTATCGTATATAGGGCATTTAGTTATTTTTTAAGAAGAGGTAAACAGATCACATTTATGGGTATAACAAATAATATTTTGGTTGGTAGAAAAACTGAGGAAAAAAATATTGTTAAAATTACAAGAAACATGGCAAGACCGATGGAATACAAGTGATACTGGAGCAGTCACCAGGTTTTTCAGTCCAGATGTAGGTTTTAATGTGGGGAAAAGTGATAAATGGTTTTATCCAATGATGGAAACCTCGTACTTGCTTACGGGGCATGGTTCATTAAAATCCAAATTGTGTGACTTAGGTTTCGAAACAGATCCCGTGTTCTTGTCGATCTCCAGAAACTTGGGAGCACATCTTGTATGATTGCCCGATTTATGAGGAATACAGATGTATTTTGAGATCTAAATTTTTTTGAATTAAGCAGGGGTACTGAAACGCAACGGCTGTCTAGTTTTGACAATTTTGCTTTGTTTCAATATTATTGTAGGAGAGTATTCCATAAACGGAAACGATTGTCTGTATTAATTCATGTAGTTTAAAATTGGAATTTCATGGTACTGTATATATATATATATATATATATATATATATATATTTTATTTACTTGTTTATTTATTAATCCCCCCCCCCTCTCAGACTGATGGGTGTCTGTCTGGAGGGATTTTTGTCCCCCCAGATTGATGACTGACTCTCTGGTGGTAGGATAATTTTTGTTGTTGTTTTGTGTTGTGTTTAACAGATTCGCACGAATCTTTATATTCTTAAATATAAGGAAGATAATACTGATATGATTTGCACTATTGCGGGTATGTATGGTGCTTTTCTTTCTTTTCTTTTTTTATATTTTTCTCGAAGGTGTCAGGCAGATTTTGCTGATGCGGGATATCAATCTTGCGGGTTTGTTAAACACTTTTTTCTTTCTTTTTTTTTGCTGGCTCCTTGGGGGTTGACAGCCTGGGAGTGGGATTGCGGGCACCCATCAGTCTTGCACTACTACTGATGGTCCACTAAACCTTCTATGCTGTAAGCACACAATCCCGCAACCATCAGTAGTAGTCTTGCACTACTACTGATGGTTGCGGAATTGTGTGCTTACAGCATAGAAAGTTTAGTGGATCCGGTTTCGGCTTCGCATGCCAGGAAGGGGCGCCAGGTAACGGATGAGTTGTTGTTTGGTTTTTAGGAGCATTAGCAACTAAGGCCATATTGCTCCAGGATATGCGGTGGTCATTCCTTTCCGCATCCTCCGTATTTGGTGGTGACGGGCTCGAACCCCGGTCTAATCAAGAAGCGTGTGCTACGCACTGCTGCTCCTTCCCACCTGGCTACGGAGGCGCCGGTATCGGATGATCTGGTGGCCAAGTGGCCTGACAAAAACACGAACATTACACTACACTATACTTACACTGACACATTTACACTGCAGGCCTATATGTGGAAGATCCACTCGAATAAACAAAATACAAGGTGGAGATGGGCATTAGCCTGGGTGCCGCTAAAGAAAAGTTCACATACGATACAATGTACTACCTAGGAAAGGAAGAGAATCTCTGAAATTATGTACAGGACCTGGCAAGAGACATGGGACACCACAAATAAAGGACTAATAACCAAAATGTTCATTCCTTCTGTGACCCTCATCAGTCCAAAGCCTCCTCCCTGGTACTCACCAGGCCTCCATACTACATTTCTATTGACAAGCCACGGACCCTTTAAAGGGAAGCTGACATCCCTAGGCATAGAAGATGATCCACTGGGTCACTGCGGGGCTGAAGAAACCTGGGATCACGTAATTTATGTTTGCCATGAATATGACGCATTCCGGCTAAGGTTTGCCACTAAAATCCAAGATAAACCCTGGCATTGTTAGCACCTGATTATAATGATTACGCTGCCTTTACTGAGTTTGTGCAGTCTGTCTTCGCTGTTACAGGGTTAGGCACCAAAACATTACACATTGATGATCAAAATAAGAAACTTCCTGGATATGATAGTCCTCTCAGAAAGAAAAAAAAAAAAACGACTCCTTCCTTGGTTCGTCCCAGGAGTGACACAACCATCAGCATAGCTCAGCTGCTGCCATTAGGCCTCCCTAGGCACGCTCCCTTTCATGGTCCTTTGCCTCCACACCCATTTAACCCTGGCACTTCCCCCCTTGCCGCCCCTCTTTTTTCATTCTGGTAGGGGCATGGGCCTGCTCCATTGACTTGGAGTCATCTTCTCTATGGATCCCGTATCTCTATCTTTTCCCGTATCTCTATCCTCCCCTTCTCTAACTTACAATTAGTGTCCGAATCAACTCCAAATTGCTTGAGCCTTACATCCAAAATCTTAACATCAAATCGTCCAAATAGTACTCCTTTTGTTTTGGCTGACCCCTATCTATAGCGGTTTTTTTTTTTTTTTTTTTTAGGTTCTTGCCACTGAAATCTCAGGAAATTAGGTGGCAGGACCTGCACAGTAAATAACTATGATACTGGTGTACCTGGTCTTCCTCCACCGGGCAGAATGGGGAAACGTTGGGCGGCTAAATGACCAGAAGAACAACGATACATGACACTACACATATACAAAATCCATACACTTTTAAACCTCTGGCATTGACAGTGTTCTGTTTCACACCCACAATGTACAGCACGCAGAGATGGGGAAACCCCTGATGCCGTTTGACACCAAACACTCTGTACTACCTAGATAAAGGTACCCCACAGACTTTTCTGGGGTTCACTATTGACCTAACCATCAACAGAAATGTGGAAAAGAAGAGGATACAAACTCACCTGCAGCAGGCATGACAGGAAAGGTGAAGCACCTCTCAAAAGGGAGACATCACAAAGAAGTTTCTACCCAATATTAAACAAAACTAGCCAACCTCACTGAACTGGTTCTCCCCAGGTCTACAGATAACTTACCTCTTAACTGGACACGGAGTGATTAATGCCAAACTGTTTCTACCTGGGATCCAGGATGACCCAACTTGCACTTGTGGGAGGCTGGAGAGCTGGCAGCACCTTATGTATGACTGCTGGCTCTATGAAGACCTATGTGGTGTTTTATTTACCAGGATCCACTACTTACCACAAGGACAAGAACATCACCTCCTAGGCACGAAGGAGCAGGAGTATCAAGCCTTTTCGGATTATACGCAGGCACTGTTCGTGAGGAGGTGAAACCAAATCGCCGCAGCCCACAACCCACTACCACTATAACCAAAGAACATCTGTTCTTCAGCTCGCTTGGACTGGGACACCAGAAATGACCCACCCCCAAGAATTAGAAAACTCAGGAAACAAACTATACCAAAGTAGACTAACATGGACGGGGGCCTATGTCCCATGAATGACAAATGGAGATGACTATCAAACTTAGACACCCCACCAACTGGATCTATGCGAACAAGACACATTCCTGAGAATTGGAAGGATTAGGAAATAAACCCACTAAGGTAAAGGACTAACACGGACGGGACCCTGGTCCTACGGGTGACAACTCGGACATGACACCAGATTGGACACCACCAGCAGGGGCTATGTATAGTTTTCCTGCAGACGCCCACTGGCGATCGCACCGGGCTCGCTTTCCTGGTGCCTTTCCAGCCTCCTGCGTCGGTGGGGGGACAGTCACCCCTCCGACGCTCCTTACTTTCTCCTGGTGAGGCATGGCCCTGCCTCACTGACTTCTGGGGTTGCCTACACTATCATCCCCATATTTCTACTTTATCCCCCCAGCCTTCAGTCTCCCACCCACTCTATCTTTATGCCAGCGAATGCCCCACACAAAAAAACTTATGTCCAAATTACCGTTCGCCCATATTTTCGGTCTTTATTATGCAAGCGGTACCCCCCTCACGTAACGATCATCAAAACGGGTGATGATGGATATATGTATCGCATATATATGGATCTGTCTGTACGTACGTGCATATAAAAGAGCGCGCACGTGTTTCTTTTTTTTGGGTCCTAACCACTGAAATCTCAGGAAATTAGGTGGCAGGACCTGCCAGAGTGAAACTAAAACTACTGGGTTCTTGGTCTGCTTCCACGGGGCAAAGGTGGGGAAACGTTGGGCCTCAGCAGGGGTCCAGAGGCTAAACGACCAGATGAACAACGGTACATGACATTACACATATACAATATCCATACACTTTTAAATCTCTGGCATTTCCAGCGAACTGGTACAACCACAATGAAAACTACGCGGAGATGGGGGGAACCCCCTGGTGCCGTCTGACACTAAATACACCTTACTCCTTAGGGTTCAGCTGGGTCCATTGTTGTTCACAATATTTATCAATGATATTGATGAAGGGCTTAATGTCTGTTAAGTTTGCAGATGATACAAAGTTTGGCAGGTTAACGAGGGTCATCAGGGTGAGCTACTGCAACAAGATCTAGGAAAATTGGGTCAATGGGCTGAGAAATGGCAGATGAAGTTTAACATTGACAAATGCAAGGTACTGGACGTGCATAGCAGTAACCCTAGAGTAATTTATCAACTGTGTGATACTACAGTCAGGGTGGTGGAGAATAAAAAAAAACCTGGGGATAATTGTGCGGTCAAACATGAAATTCTGAGCAGTGCAGTGCAGTCATCCTGCCAGGACAGCTCATGGTGTTTTGCCAATGATATACGGAAATTTTGCTAGCAGGGATAAGGTGGTGATTATCCCTTTCTATACGGCCACAGTTAGGTTGCAACGTTAGTGCTGTGTACAGGTCTAGAGGCTTCATTTTAGGAAGAATGTATGCGATGGGTACAGAGAAGGGAACAAAAGGTTCTTGATGAAGGGAACAAAAGGTTTCAGTTCTGAAAATTAGCCAGGCACCCGGGGAGATCTGATTGAGGTGTTTAAAGCCTTGAATGGATTGAATAAGCTTAGTTTTAATGTTATCCTTCCATTTGCTGAGACTACACACATAGGGTGCATAAATTCAAGTTCAGGAAGGATGGCTGAAAGATAGATGTGCGGAAGTTGCCTTCAGCAAGTGAGTAGTTGATTTTTGTTACAGGCTTCCATCTGTTGTCGTGGAAGTGGATGGGTTGAATAAACTCCAAGGAGAACAGCCAAATTTTTGGAGGGTACGAATGGGTGAACTTTTTTTTTTTATTATTATTATTTTTATTTATTTTTTTTGGCCGATGCTATATAAGCTTTCTTTCTTGCATCATTTGTCATAGCTATTACACTACTACTATATAATTACGCTTTTTCTAAGTCATTTTCATCTCCACTAAATGACTTTAGTACCACCCAAATAATGTGGCGCTATTCTGGGATTACTGTTACTCAAACGCAATACAATGTGATAGTCTTTAATGTTTAAAATTCTTTGGAAAATCTGAAAGGTTTACACTTACATTTCAACTTATACATATAAATTAGTTCTGTAAAAAGTCTACTGCTCAAATGTGCTTGCAAAGAAAATTCAATGGACATTTCGGCCCTTTTCCTTCTTCAAAAGTTCAGCACAAATACAGCCCACGTAGGCAGATAGGCTGTTTCCTATGGTAATGGACAAGGACACGAGAAGTTTTAGAAAGGCAATCGATCGTAAGATCAACGTTCGCTTCCGTCTATCCACGTGTCGCACACCCGTAAAGTGCGACCAGTAAGTACATTGGCCATGTAAGCATACAGCCCAATTGATTGCTTCCTTCAAGTTTCTATTCAGAAAGATCTCTCATGTACATATTTATATTCTAGTGTAGCATACATAGACGTTTGTTTTCTTATTCATGATATATGGCAGACTGTTATATATGTTAACGAATGCAGACGCGTTTTTAATTATCATAGGTGTGATTTTCAGTAACATCTTTCATCACTGAATTCGAAATTAACATTGAATTAAAAAAAAAAAATTACAATTGCTCTAAAACTTTTACTACAATGAAATTTTTTATTTTAAATAAAATTTTTGCGGAACTTTCAATTAAATACAGCGCAACCTTCTCTATAATGCGGTTGTCAGGCGACATCTTTAATAACGGTGTTATAAGCGAAACGCGTTATAGCCGAAAAAGTTTTCCATTTTTTTTTTTTATCATAAATACACTTTCCTTAGTAAAAAAATACTTTACTAATGTTTTATGAGTATAGACTAAAAGACTTTGTATTAAATTTTATGCATCCGTTCGAAATAGTCATGTAATTTAGTTCTTCGGAAGTGATGACAGCATTTTTTCAGAACATAATTCTTAATAGTGGTCAGATGGAATAAATGAAGATGTTCACTATAACTCTGACGTTCTAACCAATGCCATCACCTCATTAATATTTTCAAGCACTTTATTTATTTCTGGTACTTTTCCTTACAAAAGTCATCCACGTTATTTTCTGATTCACTACCTATGTCACTGGCCTTCTGTTTGTCGATTGTCTTCCCACTGTTTACAGAGGCTGTGCTTCCTTTCTCGCTTAGATAATGCGCAACTGGAGTTTCTGCATCCATCTCAATCCAAGCAGCCAGGTCATTTTCTTCAAGACTGCCACCAAGTACGTTACAAGCAGTCTTTTCTTTTTGTTTTGAAAAGGTTGCTAATTCAAGACATTATTAGCGATCTCCTGTTTTCCAATACTTTTTTTTCTCCAGCAGTTTTCAATTGCTATAGTAAGCTTTGAAGGCTCGAATAATGCCCTGATCCATGGGCATTTCATGTTGATGTGCTTAAAACACTGGAGACTTCGACTTTTACTGATGCACAATGGTGGTTTTAGCTTGTGATTTCCAGGTTTGTTTGCGTACAGTAACACAGTAATTCTCTCTTCGTTATTGTGTGCGTTTTTGATATCCAGTGACTTTTCAGGGAGAAGTTTATAGTACAGCGCCGTTTCGTCACAGTTGTACAATCGTTCACATGTGAATTCACCAGCTTGAATCACATTACGCAGAAATTCAGGAAACGCTTCTGCTGCTGTAATGTACCAAAATGCAGATTCACCTACAAGACTAACATGGGAAATCCCATGACGAGCCTTTATCTCCAAAGCCACACGCCAGATGCTTTAAATGTCATCATCTCTACCAAATAGCTTATAAAATTGAAGTGCCTGGGTGCTTTAAAAATTACCCCAGTTATCGGTACTCCTTCACTACGCTTTTGTAGAAATCACTTATTGGTCTTTGTCACTGTTTTCACAAAGACTACTTTTCGAATGGAAGCAATTTTAATTCCTCTTTCATCCAACGACGGTTCGTTCCTTCTAGAATTCTACACTCGACGAAATATACTGCATTTTGTTTCGCCACTCTTACCCTTTCGATGATCTTTACTTTTCTTCTTCATTCTTACAATGCATAATTTTTTTCTTTTCATAGCTATTCCTTCAGTCCTAATGATTTACTAATTTTTTCGCGCATTTTATTTCTGATGGCCTAAAATTTACTGTTTTGGGGGAAAAAAAAAAAAAGTCCTTCGCCTATTATAGTGCCAAAGCGAAGTCACGTGATTTCTCCATAAATCACTTATCGCATATTTTTGTCTAGTTTAGCCCTTATAAGTTTTTGCTATCCTAAATGTAACTTCTAGTCGAAGAAAGAATACACGTGCTGTTGTTGTTTAAGAAGATTTCCTTTCCTGGCCTATATAATGTACTTGACAAACAGTTGCCGTATTCCTTCCAGAGGTAGCTGTTTTTAATTAGCGTTCCACTGATATAAATGTTTAGCGTAAGGTCGAGTAGGCACTGACCTACGGGCGCCAAGGTTTAGGGGGTGTTGGATCCCCCTTGGTGCAAATTTTACCAATTTGCACCAAGATTTAGGGGGATCCAACGCCCCCTAAACCTTGGTGCAAATTGGTAAAATTAATCATTCTAAAAAATGAAAATCTTCGCATCGGCGGGAGGGGGTATCGTCACTCATTGTGGCCTAGGGGAAAAAATATCCTTAAGCCCTGCTCTGCCGAGTCCTGTTTACAAACATTACTTGCTTAAAAAAAGCCGGGAGGTGGCGCATACAGTGTTGGTCGATGATGTTTTGCTCTGCAAAAGTTTTAATTTGTGGTATTCTTTGTGCATTATTGGATATAAATTGGTGTCCTGGATTTCACCTGAATTGGTGAGTTCGTACATACTATTTTTATTCCAGACTTTTCGGGAACAGCAATGTTATTAACGATTTTCAAAATTTTTCTTTGCTGTTCCTAACGAACATAGCTGCTCCCATGTTAGTCTGCTTGTTGTTTACTGATGAACTGTTGCTTGTTTCGCTTGGAATTAGTAGTATTTGGTTGATTGTTAGCTAAGCCGACCGGGCTAGCCGGGTGAGTAAAGTGCGGTGCCTGCGTAGCAACCCAAAGGTCGCGGGTTCGAATCCCGCCTCGGGCTTGGATCACAGTAGAAAAAGCAAAAACCTTGGGAGGTGCAATATGGCCACAGAAGCCGATGCGCCAACAACTAACAAAAAAAAAAAAAAAAAAAAAAAAAAAAAAAAAAAAGATTGTTAGCTATTATGTTGCATTTTGGAACACTGGGCAAACTTACTGTACTGCCGACATATTATATGCATATTACCATTATAAGTTACGGGGTTTTTGCATAGGTGTACTAGTGCTAACGATAAATTACGAAGCTAAGGGGGGTGGCCATTGCTTCTTCCTCCTTAGAAACAAACGCCTTGATTCGTAGATCAGAAGTTACATGACTGTGCCAACACGTGGTAGATTCGATTTGGTATGCAAATCGGCAGCTTCCCTAGTGGACGCGCTACGGACCAATACCGGCCCAATCCTGTGTCACTTCAATTTCATCCCCGACGAGCTGCATCCCTACACTCAAGCTTCAGTGCATACTTTTCATCCCGAACTACGGACTGAAATTTCTACTATGAGTACAAGCGAGAGCTCCAGTTCCACCACTAAAGAGGGGCCCTGGTCTGGGTAGCCCCCTCAACCCAGTATCCCAACTAAGACTCCATTAAAGAGCAACTATCTTGTATTGAAGAATAAGAAAAAAGAAAGAAAGAAAATCAAAGAGCCCAAAGAACCAAGGGTTGGCATCTCCCATGCCGAATAACCCTCCCATGATGAGGGTCATGGGAGGGGTATTCGTTGCCTGTGGCTTCTGACCAGGGCCCTGATGACACACTGTGCTCTGCCTTGCCAGCAAGCTCTACTGCTACCCCTTAACATGACCACCAAGACTCCTGCACTGATAAGTGCTCCTTTTGCCTTGGTCCTTACCATTGCATCTGGCCTCAAATCCTCTCCAAAGCTAGGAATCCCTCTATCCCCCAGTGCTGCTGTTCCAGCAGCAACTTCTGATTCAACTTCTTTGCACCAGGACATCTCCAAACTCTCAACAGGCACCTAGTGCTGCTGTTCCAGGAGCCACATCTGACTCAACCTCTTTGCACCAGGACATATGCAAACTCTACCAGATCCTAGTCTCATTCCTGAATAAAGACACCAATGGTTTCACTAAGACAGCGGGTAATTATGTCCAGGAGCTTTTGTCAAGCCCGGAGACCATTTCGTTGTCAATTAACAACTGAGTAGTCAATTGACAACGAAAAGTTGAAAGCAATGAATGAAGAGCTGCGATCGGGGACCACTATGCTGGAGAAGATGGTAGACACATTTTCCCAAGCTTACTTTTCATTCTCAGGCCACTCGACCGGAGCAACATCCTATACAAGCGTCATTCGAACAGGGCAAACCCTGACCTGCTCCTCGTGAGGGTCAAGAGCTTAAAAGAGACTTCAGAGCTTAAAACAAGCAAAGACGTAAAAGAATTGGTCACCAACACATTCAAGACTGACTACAGAAGTATCAAAGTAAGATCACTGAGATCTATCAGAAACAGGAGTTTCTGGGGAAAAATCCTTGCTATCTACGCCTGAGACCAACTAACTCAGCCAAGGAGTGAAAAAAGCCCATAAAAGTTCTTCGCGTCATCGAAGGGATTCGAACCCGTCCCTCTTCCACCTGGTGTTGGGAGGACGGTGACGTTACCACTGTGCTACCCTCGCAGACAAAACAAAAACAATAACCAAAAATAAAACGATTGTGGAGAGATTCGAATTGATGTTTTCAAAACCAACGCGCATTACTTCATGCCAAGCATCCTCTCCCTCCCTCCGTGGATGGGTGCGCGCATTTTTGATTGATGAAATACCATAACAAAATTATTTTGATTATGTGCCATACTGATTATGCTCATCAGAAGTTCAACGTAGCAGATTAGCTTTCTACCACCGTCACCAGGCAAAATTAGTCGAAATTTTGGGTTCTTTTCACTGCATTGGGTTTCCCCATTTATTATATACAGCCCAATAATTTTACCCAATATTGAAAAGGTAAAATAGGTTTACGAGAGCATACTTAGTAATATGTTCACATTCATCATAAGCAAGGCCAGAATAACAAAAAAATATATAAATAAATAAATTAAAAATAAATAAATAAATAAAAAAAAAATAAGAAAAGAAAGCTACATTTATACAACAGTGATTACATAAACCACAAGACCAATTTTTTCGCAAAAAGCAAAAAAAAAAAAAAAACAACGTATTAGACATGAAATAATGAATTTTCTGATGCCTGACCAGAAATGATTAAATACTGTATTATACTGATACAATACATTAAAAAATCAACTATTCAAAAGGTCACATAAATAAAATGCTCACCAGATGCACCTTTTCAGAGTGATTGATGTTCCCAATCAACATCAAACAAAAAAAAAAAATGACAGTACGCATAAGTTGTGACATAAGCCTGTAGGTCTGTTGAGGGGGGGAAGGATATTTTGTTGGTTTACACCGAGCTTTGCACCTGGAATATATCTGATGAAGCAGTCACTGACTAGTTCATGGTACAGTACCATGCACAAATAATATTTTCCTGCAGGGCTTTCTTGCCCAATTTTCTCTCCCAAAAACTACCAGCAGTTTTCCATGCGGTTTAAATTTACGCTATTTCTTGACCACGATATGCACGCTATGGGAGTCTCGCATTAATTCTTTACTTAAATATAAAACAGTACAGCAGATAAAACAAATGAATTATTGACATATTAGGAACTGGAGGAAATGAATGTGTAATGTTGTATCTACATTGCCTGCGAGCAGAGGGGGGGGGATAGGATCAGGGATGTCGACTACTCCGCGTCCGAACATCTTGTAGGAGGACCCAGCCCACTTTCATAAATTATAAAAAGCTGGAGTCGGAGAGGAAAAGACTAGTGAAATTGTAACCCACGGGCCCAGCTAGCTCTCCGTGTCCCTGCCTGCAAGGTGGAAAGAGGCACATTCATACTGAAAAATAGTTTTATATTTCATAAAGGTTGTCTTTGATAACAGGCAGTTATTTAAAATTAGTTTTAATCACCCTTTTTCAAAATGTACTCTGTGCAATCCTTTACTGGTTTGCATCCTCAACCATCTGGCTCAATGGAAACTTCACTATTGATTCAATGCAGTAAGAGCGATAAGCTTCAATGGGTCTAAGTCGAACGTAATGATTTCCAACCGATCTGTGGAGGTTTAGATTTAGACTCCTCAAGGATTACACATCCCACTGCTCAACTGACAAATTGGGAACTGCAGGAAACTTCTCAACTGAACAATCAGCAGTGAGAATTCTGCCTCATACACAGTATTGGTCGATATGCTTTCAGACCACTCATGACGAGCCTTCCAGCCGTCCTTTCGCTTTCCTTTATTATGTTCCACTCGCACGTCTTTTAAGCTTGACTTCTGAGCTTTCCGTGGAGAAAAGCTGTTTGTTTGTTTGTTTGTTATTTGGTTTTTAGGAGCATTGGCAACTAAAGCCATATTGCGCAGGGGATATGAGGTGGTCATTCCCTGACCTTTCCGCATCCTCCGTATTTGGTGGTCACGGACTCGAACCCCGGTATAATCAAGAAGCGTGTGCTACGCACTGCTGCTCCTGGCCACCTGGCTACGGAGGCGCCTGGAGAAAAGCAAAAGGCGGTTCAAGGTCACTCAGATTTGGCGCTTTCGAATCCCTACTAAACTAACGAAGAGAAGCCTAGCCAGTGACCTTTAGCCACCTGTCTTTTTCGCTCTGATATACTTCTACAGCCGTTGCTGGTATTCTTTTGACATTTCTTAAGAATTCTTGAAAATACTGGTTACAGATAATCTTTTTTGTGGTAACAGATAGTAGTTGCAAAGTCCTTAGCTATTAAAACACACACGCATACACCTAAAAGAAAATAAAACTCTCTGTACAGTCAGGCATTTGATGGAGATTTTTTTTTTTTTTTTTTTTTTTGAGAAAAAACTATTCCACTATTCACCATTAGAGAGTCAACAAGATTTTATTGTAATACAAAGTATGGCTACACAAAGTGTCACTATTATATAATATATCAAAGAAGGTCCAACCTTGTTGATCTGACTTTTAAATAGAGAGGAATAACACTGTTTAAACTCGCCAGTAGCAAGGCTTGTTTGGACCTGCTCTGTTGTAAAGTTTTCTGGCATGAGGTTCCACCTGTGCAATTCTCTCTGCATCAGCTTTGTATAACTTAAGTTCCTGCGATGATAGGAAGCTGATAATGACAGGCATCACCCAGTTTAGACAGCTGTTAGGTTAACTAGGTCCATGACCAGGAGTGCCAGATCCTTAATTTGTTTTCTGAGCAGAAGTAGCTCATCTCTAATTTCCACATTCTGAATTTTGAGTCGATAATTATCGACTCAGAACTTTTGCCAGATTCTTTTTCGTCAGTTTCACTATATCTTCAAGACTGTACCCTTGAGGAGACCTACTAAAGTTGTGAGGAGGAGGATCCTGGTAGGTAATTTCCTGTGCGAGATGAACGATTGATTTGATTGATGCGAGAGAGAGAGAAGGCAGTTGGGACAGTTTACTGCTCTTCCCTAACGCCAACCGGGCTAGCCGAGTGGGTAAAGTACCTGCCCGGCAACCCAAAGGTCGCGGGTTCGATTCCCGCCTCGGGCTTGGATCAAAGTACTGCAAAAACCTTGGGAGGTGCAATATGGCCACAGAAGCCGATCCGCCAACAACTACCAAATCAAAAAAAAAAAAAAAAATCTTCCCTAACATCAGGTGTTTCGAGGTAGCATGGCTGATAGCTGGCTTCATTCCCATTCCTTGTTCTGCCATCGCTGTTTGTAATCCTGTCCTCACTGTAACTAAGATAACAGAGCTATGCACAACCTGGGCAGTCTGCACCCATATCGCATTGTCCCTACGGGAATTTTATGTAGTGTCCATCTACGCCCGACCAGGAGAAGACATACTCTCTACAATACAATATCTTCAGAATCTGCAGCAACAACTACCAAACGCCAAACTTATATTAGGCCTTGATACAAACTGCATATCATCTGCCTGGCACAGTGAGACACCAGAACGGAGAGAAACAAACAAAGACCAGCGCCTAGAGGAGTACATATCAATCAGCGACCTATCCATTCCAAACAGACCAAACCAGCCATACACCTTCTCGAACACTATGTGGGAAGCGAATATCGACCTAACCCTTGCAAGTCATTCCATAGCAGGATACCTCTCTCCTTGGGAGGTGCAACAACACTGGATCATTTCAGATCACAGAGTGTTAACTTACAACCTCCACCGATCACTCCAAACGCAACATGTCGCACGACTTCTATTACCAAGATACGCCATATCAAAGGCGGATTGGAAACTATTTAAGCAGCTGCTGACGAAGAAGGTAGAAAACTTCCACCCCAATGAATTCAACCTAGACCGGCATCATAGTGTTTTGTGAAAGGTGCCACCTGTGGTTTCCCACATCTGCACCATGGTACTTTGTGAAGAAGTACAAAATCTCTGTAAAAGCCAAAAAAAGTGTAATGTCTGGTTTCTGTCAGAGTAGTGTTATGTTTTGTTGTTGTGTCTCTGGCTGCTTGGCCGCAGAGCCCCTAGTGGGACCCCACGTTGCCCGCCACCACCACTGGGAGGTGAGCCAGGCTGCCCATTATACTCTGGCTGGCCTTTGCCAGGGTTGCCTGAGCTTCTTGACAAAGGTCAAGTGAAAAAAAAAAAAAGGGGGGGGATGGAGAAAACATAGAGCAGGAGTACGAGTTAGAAGGAACAGAAAGAGGGAAAAGGAGGATGGACTGAAGTTGAGGAGCGGTCCGCTCTTTGTGAGATGAAAATAGGGGTCTGGGAGTGGGAGTTAAAGTAGCAGGGGACAGGTGCCCCTGCATGATCACCAGAGGCCAATGGACTCTGTATCCCGCACTCAGTTCTCCAGAGTGCCACCGATCCCGCACCAGAACGGTGCCGGCTGATCCTACCCAATGAGGGGTTTGCAGCAGTATCCCGCACCAGAATGGTACCAGCAGTGTTCCTACCCTTAAAGGATCAGCAAGTTGTCAAGGCAGTGTCCTCTAGCAGAGAAGGAGCTAACCCACGCCAGTCTGATTCAGGCCTTGGGCAGCATGATCCAATGTTGTTCTCATTTCAGCAATCTTGGCTAGCCTCAGTGTGAAGATTTCCTGCGCATACACAGTTAGTGCCCTGTACGTGTTTTCATCGAGCAGCAGCAAGGACTCTTGGTTACGTGGATTCCTTTGAATTGCAGTAGCAAACTTGATTCTACTGTTGTCATAGGCAGGGCCCTCATACATGAGATGCCTCCAGGACTCTTCTTCTCCACAATGGCACCGCAGGTCTCTTCCAATCCCCATAGCTGTCAGTTTCTGACGGAAAGGGCCATGTCCAGTGATAATAAACGTCATGTACAGACCAGGTGAGAACCAGGGAGGGGGCTCTGGGTGAGTATGGTTTATAGTTGGGAGGAATCGCCTCGTGATGTCTCCTTTCTGCATGGTTTCCCAGCTCTGTTGCCATATCGCTTGTAGGTGTTGGGTGATTCTCCTCTTCTCTATCTTGGGGTCATTTGCAAGATCCAGATGGAGATTTACTATTTCAGCTGGTGTTCCTTTCCTAAGGTGGTAATATAGGCCTCGCCTGGTTACTTCTAGGTAGAGTGGCTGACAACCTGTTAGAATTTGCAAGGCAGGGATGCTAACAGTGCGGAACCCCTAGTAATTGATAGCAGCATGAACCTTTGAATTGTATCCAGCTTCTGTTTCTTTTTTGTTAGTGTAGCTTGTCTATACCTGGTGGAGGCACCATAGCAAACAATCGGGACATATACTGCTTTGTATAGAGGGTCAGAGCTTTGTGCTTCAGGCCCCAGTAGGCTCTGCTAACCCTCCTGATCATGGCAGCATACTCCCAGATTTTGGTGGCTAGATATTTCAGGTGGTTATGGAAAGTAAGACCCGAGTCAATGTAAATACCTAAGTATTTAATCTCTGTGTACAGTCGGATGGGGGGGTGAAGTTTAATTTCATCATAGGTGGTCTGCCCTTGAGGAGAATGTTTTTTCTGCCGAGATGGTAAGGTTGTGCAAGGCTGCCCAGTTCTCGAGCTTCACAAGTGCCGCATTTGCAATAATTTCCAAGGACGACCTAGTGTCCGCACGCACCAACAGGACAAGGTCGTCCACAAAGGCCAAGGGCTCAGCCCCCCCCCCCAAGGTTCAAGCCCAGGAACTCGTCCAGGACAACAGACCAGAGGAACGGGCCAAGCACAGAGCCCTGCGGACATCCCCAGTGGATGAATCTGGTAACTGTTTGATATTTGTTAGTAACTCGTACTTTTCTGTTGGTTAGATAAGACTTCAAACTGTTATATAGATTTTTAGAAACATTTGATTGCCGAACTCTCCGAAGAACACTGAGCCACCACAGGCGGTCGAAAGCTCCAGCAAAGTCCACCAATATAGGAAGAGAGAGTACTTGAAAGCTGAGTGCATTGCTTGGGTGATTAGATTGTTGATAGCGTCTTCAGTGCTGCAGCCTGTTTTAAAGCCATATTGTTTTTCTGAGGAGAGTTGGTGTTCCTCGTAGCAGGCAGAAAGTCTAAACAAGAGTAGATGCTCCAGTAGTTTGGCCATCACAGAGAGTAAGGCAATCGGGCGATATGAGGCTGGGTTCTGTGCTGACTTGTCCGAGTTTTTCAGAATTAGTTTTAAGGTAGCAGTCTTCCATGAAGCTGGGAAGGTGCCCTCTGCCAGGTACTAATTCTGTAGGCTTAAAAGTATAGCTGGGCAGGCCTCAGCGAATTTTTTGAGAACTTCTACCTCCAGCAGGTCTGCACCTGGTGTTTTTCCATCCTTCATCTTGTTAATTGCCAGGTCCATCTCAAAGCCGGTGAATGGGGACTCCACCGTTGCTGTGTGGTATTTTGAATTCTGGTTGATAATTTCTTGTTGCTGTTGCGTCAAGGGTGCCTCTTCAACAGGGTAAATGGTATCAAGAATTTTATTTATAGTGTCCTCCCAGGTATAGGTGGAAGTACCGTCTATTTTCAGTGTTGCATCAAAGACCTCACCACGTGGTAATTTATTAGTTACAATTTTGAAAACGATGCCACAGGGGTTCTTATTTCCGGAGATAGACACCAGAGTTTGCTACGATTGCTTTTTGTTTTTGCGAATTTCTTTAGTATATTCATTTCTGACTATGCGGTAAGCTTCCCTGGCTGCCGTAATCTCTTGGGAGTACATCGTCACCCTTGTTCGCTGGAACATTTTCCTAGCATGGTGGACCCTTCTTAGATCATCTAGCTGGTGGTTCCACCACATGACAGCATACCCGTAGGGCCTTCTGCGTGGGATGGAAAGGTCGCAGACGCTTCTGATAGTAGCGGTAATGCTTTTCACACACTCATCCGGAGTTAGTGTGTCAAAGATTGGAATATCTTCACGGAGTCTCGTTGACAGTTCAGTTCGAAAGCGCTCCCACTGGCATCAGTGAGAGGTAACAAAACTAATCACAGAAGCGGCAGATATAGCCATCAAGAAGATGCCTTCCCTCAAAGCCATTCCTGGAAAAGGGTAAGTAGTGCCCGCAAGGCATTTCAGAGGGCATGTATATCCTGGCCACAGGCAGAGGTTGATGTACTACATCAACATTACCGTGAGGTCAGAAATGACTACACAACTAAAATAAAGAAAAGAAAGAAAGCCTCATGGGAAAACCTAGTAAATACAGAAGAAGTGGTAACCCCTGGGGAGTAGTGTATCGGGTCACCACAAACAAATTCCCCAGAGGGGAAGTTGTAATGGTAACCGAGACAGCCCAGTGAACCTATACCAGAACATGGAAATCCTCTATAGACAATATCTTCGACCATATCTTCCTGCAACCGAGCCTCAAACCCAGGAACAAATAAAACTATGTGAGGAGAATAATTCATACACAACAACAGCTGTTGAACCTGCTTTCTCACCAACGGAGTTCAGCATAGTGGCAGCGATAAAAAATAGAAAGATGTCTAGTATAGATCAAGTTGAGCCCGAGATGCTCAAGATGGTGGTAGAAACTATACCGAACATAATATTGGGACTCCTCAACCGATGTCTCTCAGTGGCCACTTCCCGGCTTTGTGGAAAACGGCACGAATAAAACTCATCTTAAAAAATTCGACGAAACCACAGGGAATGCCAGGGTCATATAGGCCAATCGCCTTGCTGTCAATCTTCAGAAAGCTCATCAAGCACCTTCTCTACCAAAGAATCAGGAACCACTTCCAAGAATCATATCTCATGTCGCCTAATCAATATGGCTTTAGGATGGGGCACTCGGCTGTAGAGGCTTTGGAAAATATTATTGAAACAGCTGAAAACTGCAACACAAAATACTTCCTCCTAATATCGATTGACTTCGCAGGAACCTTTGATTCTCTCTGGTGGCCTGCTGTTCTGGCCAGGCTCTGGAAGGCTCATATCACAGGTGACATATCGATGTCTCAAATCCTATCTTGAAAACAGGTGAATCACTGTTGCCACTCTGTAAGCCTCTGTTTCTAGGGCGGTCCACAGGGTTCTGTCCTGGGGCCACTCTTGTGGAATCTGGTCCTTGACAAGTTTCTTAATTTGGATATCCCAATGTTAAAACCCAGGCATATGCGGATGACCTGGTTCTGATGCTGCAAGCTGACAGCCGGGCACGATTGGAGACCACAGCAAACCGGGCCACTAGCGACTTACAAAATTGGGCTAGTGCAAATCTCCTTACTATCTCCTCAGATAAAACAAGTTCAATACTTCTCAAAGGACTCCTTGACCCTAGAAGACCACAGATTAAGATAAACAAGAAAACCATATAGTTGCTAACAGAAATAAAATACCTCAGAGTGATACCTGACAGAAACCTTAGCTTCACGCCACATCTCTGCTACCTGAGAACAACATTAAGAGGATATGCAAGCCTACTGGCCAGTCACTAGGAAAGACTGGGGCCTGAAGAAGAGGGCCCTTGGCGTCCTCTATAATGCATTCTTTATCTGATCACTAGCCAATGCAGCTGGGGCCTGGTACACAAAAACTAGCATAGCTGTCAACAAGAAAAAACTGGAGATGACACACCGATTGATATTACTCATAACGACAAGAGCTTGCTGCACTGTGAGCACCCATGCGCTCCAAGCCCTGGCAGGAAGTCCTGCGGAAGCCTTACCCTGGACTTGGAGATTGCATGCTGGAGGTTGCTGTACCAACATTCCAAAGGAAAAAGTCTCCCATATAGGAGTCATCACAGACCCAGCAAACTCCAAACACGTGGAGAACAGACGGATTTTAACAACACGTGAAATCACTATGGCAAAATCGCTGGAACCTTAATAACAAAGGCTCTATTACTAAGAAATTTATACCGGATTTCAGACAAGTTTATCCTCTCTCCCCAGCATGGTTTTCGCCTGGACTCACAACCACCTACCTGTTTACCGGATATAGCTCATTTAGAAAGAGGTTATATGACTTTGGAATCTCAGCTACTCCACAGTGCTCCTGTGGACAGGAGTCCTGGGAGCACCTGGTCTACAAGTGTGACCACTACGAGGACCTCAGATTTTCTAGTGCAAATCTCCTTACTATCTCCTCAGATAAAACAAGTTCATACTTCTCAAAGGATTCCTTGACCCTAGAAGACCACAGATTAAGATAAACAAGAAAACCATAAAGTTGCTAAGAGAAATAAAATACCTCAGAGTGATACTTGACAGAAACCTTAGCTTCACGCCACATGTCTGCTGTAAAGTCAACTTTACACCAAAATTCACTCGCTTTTTCGAAACCAGGAGGACATCGTTCTGCAAGAGGAAGAGACCTACAAAGCCTTCACACTTTTTGCGCAAAATCTGTTCACTAGACAACAAATCCTCCCCTCGAGGAGGTACTCCAAAAGTCACAAATCCATGAATAGGACAATATCAATCATGAGACAACAGCCAACCCTCAACGGCTGAGTAATGGAAACACAACTAAGACTGTGACTCAACTCGGTCAAAGACACCGCAGAAGACCAAAAGAACCTGGACTAAAGAACATCCAAGGTGGTCATATGACTCAACATACACTGTTTCTCTCTTGAATGGTGCTTTCTTTCCCCTCCCGTGGGGAGAGTGGGCTTGCCTCCACTCCTCTCCTTCCCCAAATCTCTTCCCTCTGGTGGAGCACGGGTCTATCCTCTCTATCGGCCCCTTACTTCGTTTTCTTCCCTCCAGTGTGCACGCCCCCTTTACTGTTGACTTTCACACCGTTTTCAGGTCTACACGTCCAAATTTAACTACATCAAAATTTCTTGGCCGACCCATTTAGGCATATAGAAAATATTATTTCAGTGTATAGCCCCTCACAAGCTTCTAAATTATTCTAACAAATGCTAATAACAAACCGCGAGCAACAGTTTCTTTTTTTTTTTTTTTTTTTAGGTTCTAGAAACTGAAATCCCAGGAAAGTATGTGGCAGGACCCACCCAAGTATTATATAGGTACCAGCCAGCCAGCCAGCCACCCCGTGGCAAGGTATGGTAACGTTGAGTCCCATTAGGGGCCCGGTGGCTAACAGGCCAGATGAACAAAGGCAGAACATGCTACATACCACATGACCCATATACTTTTAAATCCCTGGCTTGTCCGATACAGTGTACATATGCAGAGATGGGAGAAATCCCAGGAGCCGTTAGACCCAAATATAACTATACCTAAACATCACCTACCTAGTAACGGCGACAAAGTCCCCAAGGCACCATTACCACGACCTCGAAGGAATCTGAAGGAAACATACTCAATACCATTTTTCAGGAACCACCCGACCAGCTAACACTGGAACAAAGAGAAATATGCCAAGGCAATGAACAATACGAAAAAAATCAGACAGAACCCCCATTTATAATGGATGAAAAGCAGGAGGCAGTGCAAAGAACCAAGAACAGGAAATTCCCCGGACCAAATTGAATCAGAAATGGCAAAAAAGGCCATTCAATTCATACGAGATCTTTTGCTCAGCCTCTTTAATACCTGCCTGGCACAGTGCCAATTTCCAGTCTAATGGAAAATTGCAACACTCAAACTCCCAGAATTACCAAACTCTTACAGACCTATAGCACTGCTATCCACGCTTAGTAAGATCATGGAAAGGATGCTACACAAAAAAAAAAAAAATAATAAATAAATCAACATTACTGCAACGCCAAACTCAACACACCCAAACAGTATGTTTCACTCCTGGAATGTCGATGGTTGAAGCTTGCTTGTTTGTTTGTTTGTTATTTGGTTTTTAGGAGCATTAGCAACTAAGGCCATATTGCTCCGCAAGATATGTCGTGGTCATTCCCTGACCTTTCCGCATCCTCCGTATTTGGTGGTCATGGGCTTGAACCCCGGTCTAATCAAGAAGCATGTGCTACACACTACTGCTGCTGCTGCTGCAGCTCCTGCCCACCTGGCTACGGAGGCGCCTATGGTTGAAGCAATTCAAAATCTGCTCTGCAAGGCAAATCAGTGCATCAAAAAATACTTTCTGGCCATCATTATTGACTTTTCCAGTGCATTCGACACACTATCACGGCCAAGCATCCTGGCAAGGCTCAGAACGGTGCGACTCTCTGAAAACCTTTTCGATTGTTTAAGATCATACCTACAAAATAGAGAAGTCCAAATTGTTTCCCATTATGCCAGCACCTGTAGAATGGTCCACAGGAGCGCCCCCAGAACACCTTCCCTGGGGGCAGCCCCTGTGGAACATTGTTTTCGATGATTTCCTCTCCAAGGATCTGGGTGATGTCGATGCCCAGGTCTTCGCAGATGATTTAATCCTGATGACTGCAGTGGACTCGAGAGCCTGCCTCGAGACCCAAGCTAATCGGGCACTTCAGACACTTCAAGATTGGGCAAATATTCATACTCTTAGGATTGCACCAGAGAAAACTAATTCCATCTTACTTCAGCGTAACCTGGACTTGAGGACGCCTCCACAGATCAAAGTTGCGGGAACCATAATCCAACTGTCCAAACAACTCAAATACTTGGGTCTAATACTGGACAGCAACCTATCTTTCACACCCCATATCACCAACCTAAAACAGAAAATAAGATATATGGCCCTAATTGCAAGAGTGACATGCAGGGACTGGGGGATCAACAGGGGAACTCTATCCCTCTACTACCAAATGCTTTTAACACCAGTCATACGGAGCCCCTGCCTGGTTCTTAAACGCAGGAACCGCGGTCAACAGACGACTACGAGAGACAACCCAAAGAAACATCCTCCTCACAATCTCCAGGGCAAGGAGCACAACAAGCACTGCGGCTCTCCAAGTCCTGACGGGGGTTCTCCCGCGGGACCTTGAGGTGCTCCGATGTTGACTGATGTACTACCTTTCACGGAAAATTCCCATAACAACGAATGGATACACAATGGATCTGACTAATGAGTATAAAAAAGAAAAAGCAAGAATATTGGATCAGCTGACGCAACAATGGCAGGCAAGGTGGAGCGAGACAAGTAAAGACAAAATCACCCGTAAATTCATATATAATGTCACGAAACTATATCCAAATGCTCTAGAATGGCTTTGCTCAGGACTGAACACCAGCTTTCTCCTCACAGGACATGGACTTTTAAAGAAAAGCTCCATAGTATGAGTATCATTAAGGAATGTCACTGCCCCTGTGGCAAGATAGAAACCTGTAAGCACGTCATCCATGAGTGCGAATTATATGAAGACTTAAGAGGAGAGCTCATTACGAGAATAAGATACACTCCCGCAAACCACGAATACCGCCTACTTGACTCCAAGGAGGAATTTGCTGCCCTCAGCAAATTTGCACAGGCATTATTCAGTAGACAAAAAACAATGATGGTGCACTAAGAGACATCTTTGGGGAATCAGTGGTGTTGCAACACAGCTGATTCACCAAAGACAGCAAATCAACAAGAAATGCATTAGTGACATACACATCAGATCTGAAGACATAACAACCGGGGATAAGACCATCAAGCCTAGTGATTCTCCGGAAGAGCAACTCATCAAGGAATGCACAAAAGACAGAAGTGAAGACATGACTCCCAGACAACATTGTCAAGACTGGGTTTCACCACAGGACTGAACCCTGATTATAGCTAAAAAATATAATTGCTGTAGCCATATGGCGAACTAGGCTGGATACCCTCATCTCTGCCTGCTTTCCCCCCTCCTACCGCCTCACTCTTCCCTCTAGCAGGGCATGGGCATGTCCTCTGGAGGCCATCTTCCCTGTCAGCCCCCTCTCCTGCTTCCTACCCCCCAATCTTCTGCCTCCCCACCCACTACTTACTCCTTACACAGAGTAAATTTCCTTCCCCACAGGTCCAAATTTAAATACACCAAAATTATTGCCCGACCTATTAGGCCTTTAGAACAAGTTTTTAGCAAATAACTCCACTCACTGTTAAAATCAGTAACAGCATTTAGAAGAAACTGCGATCTTTTTTTTTTTTTTCAAACCAGGTCCAAGCCATGAAATCTCAGGAAAGTAGGTGGCAGGACCATCCAGATTAATTTATAAAATACTGGTAACACCCTGCTGGCCTCCCCATTGGCGAGGTATGGTAACGTCGGGTCCCATCTTGGGCCTAGCAGCTAACAGGCCGGAAGAACAAGGGGCACAACACATTACAAATCCCACACACTTTTTAAATCTCTGGCTTGTCCGATACAACAAACGCGGAACTGTTTGCCGTAAGACCACACCTTGCACAGGCAACTGCCTCAATTGGTAACTAGCCTTCTGACTTTTATCTTATCCTTCATCTCTAAAGGACACTCTCTTCGCTCTATAAGTGAACAAGAACAGGACTGGGTCGGTACTCCCTAACTGAATACAATCTTCATGGACATGGCACCCACAGACTTGCCACAACTCAACCAGACATGACTCCCTGCTAACCCTCATGTAGGGTAAGATTTGCTAACGCAGAATTTTTTTTATCTATTTTTATTATTATTATTTATCTTTTTTTATTATTATTGTTTTTTTACTTGGTCTCTGCCTAGGAAGCTCAGGCAACCATGGCGGAGACCAGCCAGAGAATTATGGGCAGCCTGGCTACCTTATAGTGGTATATGCGGTCAACATAGGGTCCCAGCAGGGGCCCTGTGGCCAAATGCCAGGACACACAACAGAACCTAATGCAATATGTCATATACAACACACTTTTCTGGCATTTACAGTAGTACTGTATTTCTTCACAGCGCACATGCGGCGCAGATGTCGGAAACCACAGGTGACACCTGACCCTAACACTATGCACACAGGAGGAGATGGGAGAAACGCCAGGTTCTGCTAGAACCGAAACATACTTCATACCTAAATATTATTGCTGACCAGGTACACCCTTTCATGGCAATTGTCTTCCCCTCTGGCGGTGGAGTCTTTCAGCAGGATAATGCACCATGCCACACCGCCCGGATTGTTCGAGATTGGTACGAGGAACATGAGGAATACTTCCAGGTATTGCCCTGGCCTCCAAATTCCCCAGACATCAGTCCCATCGAACATCTGTAGTTTGTGTTGGAACAGCAACTTCGAGCTGCGGCATCTCAACCACGGACATTACAGGAGTTAAAAGGATCTGCTGGTTATGTGTTGGTACCAGATACCACAATTATTTAGAAATCTTGTAGTTGTCCATGCCTCGCCGGGTACGAGCTGTTTTGGCTGCACGTGGAGGACCAACATCATATTAGGTAGGCGATCATAATGTTTTGGCTCATCGGTGTATACCAGCAACAGTACCTGCCTTGCTTTCACAAACAAACAAAAAAAAAAAAAAAAAAAATTCGTAAAAAATATGGAAGAGTTCTGCATATACACTCATTTCTGGTCATTTTATAGAATTCTATACATCACAGTGTACTAAACCGGAATGGAACTAACTTTCAGGAGCAGAACTATATAAGATACAACTCACATGTCCATGAATAACTACAAAACCTTCCAGGGACAATACAGTATATTTGCAGTACTGTATCCGTTTAGAAGGCATTCCATGAAAATGGATAATATGCTGCCACATGACTTGTATGATGGACGACAAAACTGTGATGCTGCCATCTTTTGAGGTTAACGTTTTGAGCCATCCTGCCAAAGTTTGCTCCTGGAACAGTACATTGCATAGAAATTGATCCTTCAAAGAGCATGGGCATTATCAGTGCTTCATTCGGAAGCACTAACAAGGACATGGAAGGACCGACAGGCTGGACATCACGGAATGACCAGCCGCCTTAAATGAAGGACGTCAACTCATCCACTGTGAATAGTACTACAACTTCGGAGGTACCTCCTTCTGTAGCGGAAGTCTTGCACAATGGTTTATTTGTCTTAAATTACTATTTTGTATTGGCATTACTAGTAGCAAATTATGCAAGAAAGCAAACTTATACAGTATCTGCAAAAAAAAAAAAAAAAAAAATACACACATCCCATTTCACCAATTCATTTCTTCCAATAATTTGTGTACTTCTTCTAAGAATTTATTTAAGCTATAAACTTCCACAACGGACGGAAGTTTGTTCCAGCAATCAACCACCTGCTTCCTAAAGGAAAATTTCCGCACATCTGTTTTGCAACCGCCCTTTCTCAAGTTGAATTTGTGCCCCTTCATGTAAGTAGTCTAAGTTAGGGGAAACAACCCATCACCATTGAGCTTGCTCAATCCATTCAAAGCCTTAAACACCTCAATCAGATCACCTCGCAGGTACCTAGTCTCCAGACTCTAATTTTCAAAATTAGAAGGCTTTCTTAGTAAGCACACCCCTTTGTTCTCCTCAACAATCGCGTTGCCCTTCTGTGTACTCGTTCTAGCAGCTCTACTTTGTACTTACTTCCTAAAATTAGGTCTATACACTCAAGCAGTACACAAGATGTGGCATGACCGTTACTTTATACAACAGAATAATCACCACCTTACCTCTGCTAACAAAATTCCTGTATATCATTTACAAAAACCCCATGAGCAGTCAGTCTGCATTGATCACAGAACTTCATATCTGACTGCACAATTAGCCCAAGGACTTTCTTTTTCCACTACCCTGAGTGTAGTACCACACAGTTGGTACGTTACTCTGCGATTCCTGCTATCCATATGCAGTATTTGCATTTGTCAATATTAAACTTCAATTGTCATTTCCTAGCCCATCTGCCTAACGTTTCTAGATCCTGTTGTATTAGCATATTGTCATTCCTGTCATTAATCACCCCGCCAACCTTTGTGTCATCTGCAAACTTGGACATTAAGCCTAATATGCTTTCATCAATATCACTGATAAATATAGAAAACAATGGGCTCAACACCAAAAGTGGGGGACTCCACTAATAACATTGGTCCATGAAGAGCAGTGTCCATTGAATACCACTCTATGTCTTCTCCCACTCAACTATAGCTTTAATGTAAGTGTTTTCAGTGTCTAACGGCACCAGGGGTTTCCCCCATCTCCGCTTTTATTGTGGGTGTACCAGTTCACTGGGAAGGCCAGAGATTTAAAAGTGTATGGATTATGGAAGTGTGGTGTTTTGTACCGTTGTTCCTCTGGCCATTTAGCCGCTGGACCTCTGCTGAGACCCAATGTTGCCCCACTTACGCCCCGTGGAGGCAGACCAGGTACCCGATAGTCTTTAGTTCACTCTGGCAGGTCCTGCCACCTAATTTCCTGAGATTTCAGTGGCTAGAACCTTAAAAAAAAAAAAAAAAAAAAAAAAAATTTTTTTTTCTCTATACATATATGTGTGTGATATCTCTCGATTGCGTAGGGTGATGTCGCTTGAATAAGGATAGACCGAAATATGGGCGTAAGTTAATTTGGATTCATTGAATTTATGTGTGTGGGGGAATTCGCTTGTGTAAAGATAGAGAGGAGGGAGAATGAAGACGGGGGGGGGGTTAAAGGAGGAAGGATAAGGCCAATAGAGTAGGAGGCCTCAATTTGGTGTCAGCAGGGCATGCCCATGCCCTGCCAGAAGGAAGAATGGGGGTGGCGTGGAGGGGAGGAAACAGTATGACCGTCTCCTCCCTCCTGCCGGGGTGGGATAGAAAGGGCCGGACAAGGGAGCCGGCACAGGTCGCCAATATGGCGTGTGTGCAGCCTGGCTGCAGAGTGGTGGCTAGGCCAGCAGGTTCAGGACAGCATCACAACACTGGCCCCACCAGGAGGTACATCCAGGGACAAGGTCTCTACCGACTTGTTCACAGATCGGTTGAATGCCGGCGTTGGTCATGGGATCAAGGTCTCATCCAGTTTGGTCGTGGTCATGGTCCTTCTATTTCCATTTTGGGTGGTCATTGTTGGTATGTGGTCACTTTCACTGTTTGTTCTGTTATCTGGGAGTCAATGCAGTGTTGTCACTCCTGCATATGGTGATTGTCACATTCTAGGGTAGTTCGTTGGGTAAAATACATGCGCTGTCGGTCCAGTTGACAGGGTGTCCGTGTTTGATTGGGATGTTCGTGGGAGCAAAGTCCCGTCCGATATCGTGGTACTTTGATCTTTCTGGTACAGTTGACAAAGTAATGGCACTCATGAGAGCAGAGTCCCGTCCGATGAGTTGTAGTTGTAGTCAGGTCTTGCATCAAGCCTGGGGAGGTTGGGGTCATTGCCCTTAGCCGGGTAAACAGCTCATGTGCAAAGCACGAGAGGGCCTTGTAGTGCTCCTCCTCCTCATGTAATATAAGGTGCTCCCGTTCCTTCGGATTAAAGCGTATCTTTGTGATGAAATGACATCTGATATCCTCAAAGAGGGGACAATCGTGCATTAGAAAAGAAAATATAAAAGGAAGAAAACACGCAAGTTATCGTACTGTAAAAACTGATATGTGATTCGTAGCTTTGGTTATTATAGTTGACTTCATTGGTACCAATCCGTTCACCGCTTCTCGTATTCTGTCCTTCTCCTTTATTGAGTTCACCGTTGCCACTGACAAATCTGAATTCCCAGCGATACTTGTTAATGTTTGGCCATTTTCATTCATCCTTATTATTTTAATTTTCTGACCCAACTCGATCGCTTTCCTTTTCTTGATAGATTTACTAGTACCGATGTCACTTATTCTCTTAGTTGGCACCATGATAAGACAAAATTAAATTTTCTGAAAGAACCTCACAGGGTTAAGGCAAAAACTCACTACAGGTAGTTCTTGGCTTTACGAGTTAATTTGTTCCTAGCACGCGCTCGTAAAGCGGGAATTTGTTTCACATAGACATAAGGTTAAAAATAGGGGTTACATTCTCAACAATGAAATTAGTTAGCTAATCAGTTTATGTTTAGCCGACCGGGCTAGCCGGGTGGGTAAAGTGCCTGCCTAGCAACCCAAAAGTCGCGGGTTCGAATCCCGCTTCAGGCTTGGATCAAAGTACTGCAAAAACCTTGGGAGGTGCATTATGGTCACAGAAGCCGATGCGCCAACAACTAAAAAAAAAAAAAAGAGTTTATGCTTAAACAATGATTGATTTATCCAAAGAAATGAAAACGTAGCCTGTAAAATCAAGCAAATTATAATAATAGAGAAATTATTTTCGACTTAAAAATGTTAAAGAACGTTTATTCTTCATCATTGACTAAATGCACACTCGTTGATCATTCATTATTGGCTCGGCACTCGGTTTGTAGCACAAGGAGTTGTCTTCTTCAGAAATATTTCTAGAGGCGTTTGTTTCCAAGATAATCGACTCTTTTCTTTATAAATTTCACGACTGTATGCATAATGGGTTCGAGCCCGTGACCACCAAATACGGAGGATGTGTTAAGGTCAGGGAATGACTACCGCACATCACCGGAGCAATAAGGCCTTAGTTGCTAATGCTCCTAAAAACCAAATAACAAAACAAACAAATAGTCTTCTCTATTAGTGAAGTTACTTATTCGAGGTAGTGCAATACCATGGCAAATCGTTGGGAAGGAAGAGCACAATATGAGTTACAGAGCAAATGATGTATGTATCTATACTGTATTTGAAATTTCACAGTGCCGCTTCGAACACTCATACTCGCTTAGCGAGCAGATCTCAGCCTTTAGCTTGCATTCCTCCTTTGGCGTATCAGTATTTCAAATACTTTAAAACAGCAGCTATGGAAAACTTTATTAATTATTTTTAATAATTAATAAAGACATTACTAATAGACAGTAATGAACATTTGAATCAAAAAATGGTGGCATACAATAAAGATACTTCACAGAGCAGCAGAAAAACTGAAATAAGCACAAATTCAACTATAAAAAAAAAAAAAAAAAAAAAAAACCTCGTATATATCAAGCCAGTTACTTAGAAATGGGGTTTACATGGTGTGGTGATAGTTTTGCACCTAACCCTATGTGTAATGTTTGTGGAGTAATATTAGCAAATAACGCAAATGATATAATTTTGTATTTTTATTTTATTTTATTTTTTAGTTTCTAGATATAAATTAGAAAATGTACTTATTTTTCTAAAAACATTAAAATAAGTATGAGAAAATAATCTAATATTATTTCTTTAATTTAGATTTTTTCATACAATTTATTACTGTATTCTTAGAGATAAAGATTTTGTGCATGAGGCTAATTTTTAAATAAAAAAATTTTTTATTTAAAAATCCTGTACCAAAAGCCAAACGTTTTTTTCATGCATTTTTCAAAAAAAAAAAAAATTCCCTCACTGCCCTTCCACATGCAACACCTTACAAAATATTCTGCCAAGTGCCCATGCATCCGGTGCTGGGAATTTTTCATAATGGATTTAGGGTGTCTTCACATTAAAAAGTTTAAGAACCACTGCTCTAGATCATCCTGCATTACTTCTTTAAACAGTGGTTCCAGTATTTTTCCTGGGATAGAAGTTTTACTAACAGGTTTGCAGTTACTCGTGTCACCCTTTGATCACCTTTTGTGAATTGGAGATACATTCGCATATCTCCAGTCTGCCGGAACCTCCACTGAATCCAAGGATGTTTTCTTAATTATGGCTAAGGGTTTGCTTACTTCTTTTGCTGCCTCCCTTAATATAACTGGATAGATCATATCCACCCGAGGTGCCTTTCTTATGTTTAACTTAAGAAATTCTCTTCTACTTTCCTCTGAGTTATTACAAAATTATTTATCTCCCTGTTAGAGCTTGATAAACTTCTAGCATCCCCTTCCCTAAAGAATTTCTCATGTGTGAATATAGACGCAAAATACTCATTCAGTTTGTCGGCAACTTGAGAAGGATCATCAACAGTCAAACCATCGATATCGAGTGGACCAATTTGATTCATCCTTTGCCCTTTAGTGTTTACATAAGTAAAGAAGTCTGTGCTGTTTTTCTTTGCATTCTTCGCCAAAGATTTCATGTAATCTGCCTTCTCTTGCCTAACCTCCTTTGTGACTTGATTACAGGCTAGGCTTATGTGGTGTCCGACAATTTATATGCATCACATGCATTTTCTTTTCTGTCACAAGTCTCATTACATCAATTTAAGCCTCGAAGAGCATTTCTCAGTTGGTATGAAAAGCGTAGTAGCATCTATGATTATTTCCTTGAATGCTTCCCAATTAGAATTTGTTGATTGTCTCACCGCACAGAATTTTATAACTGCCTGAGACTACTGTAGCCGCCCTTACAAAAGCAACCCCCCCGCCTTTACCCTTGATGATAGTTACATCTTTAAGTAAATCCCAAATGAATACACTGTAATCATTGCCACCTAATGGTTCTTTTATCTGAAGATTCTAAATGCATGAATAATCACTGCTGATAATTCAGACCAACAGTATTACTCTTGTTGCTTCTCTAATACGCTGCTGTAGAAAACAGTCAATCCAATAAATCCACAAAAGTCTTGCTATTCCGTGAGTGACCAACCGACAAGTGCCAGTCAATGGCTGGAAAGTTAAAATCTTCCGTTAGAAGACATTCTGATTTAGTGGCCCACTCTTATTTCTCTGTATAGTTGTTCGTTGTACAGTAATCAGAATCATTAGGCCTCTTATTATTTCATTTCCGTGTGTATTAGAAGTAAGTTAAAACAATCAATTACTTCAGCACTGCAAAATACTTCCATATTTTTACTAGTTTTTCTTTTATTCATTTAAATTGATTATCCGTCAGTACTTAGTCCCCACCCTACTACCCAGCCATTAAAATTAAAGATCCTACACCTCTTTAATTTCATTGGTTGATTTTGATTTTATTTTATGGTTGGGATTAAGAACTGGCAGATCCGCTTTAGTAACACGTGTGTGAACGCAACCTTAAATATTCCATTTAAGTTGCGTTCCACTTCTTTATTCCACTTCTCACAATGCAGATTCACGAATGTGGCACTTTCGTTAGTTTGGCATAGTAAATACTGACAGAGTAATTCGCGAAAGTACCAATTTTATTCCTCACTTCAAATGGAATCTAATTTAGAAGATGAAGATTGAGATCCCTTGAATGACTTGAAGTTTCAGGCGACGATAAAAACCTGGAGAAACAAAACGCACAATACAGCCAGAACCGATGCTTCGAAACAGTACGAGTACAAAGCTGATTTTTTGAAATGGGAAATATTGTGTATACTGAGTCTATACGTTCCGTTGTAGCCGAGTGGTCAGGCACGAGGGTGCATTATTATATGTGCCTTGAGTGACCGAGGTTCAAGCATGTAATTGCTAAATAAGGTGCTGTTTATTGTATTCTCTCTACCTTGTGAACTCCTCTGACCGTTTGGTTGTCCCGGAATATAAACAGAAAATTTATTTTTATTTTAATAATATGTACAGTTAAACAAATCTTTCTTTATACATAATTAAACTGGTACTATTGTTGTTAAACAACTGTATGAATAGTACGACTTTTGTCAAACACCCCAGTTGTCGATCATAACTTTAGAATGTTGACTGTCAGCATTTCAAAGCCTTTAGCATAGTCTCGGAAGCGCTTTATTTTTTGCAATTTTAGTCTAAGACTAGTCGAGATGAGTCACAATGGCATTCCGTAGTAGTTAAAATATTCTAATTCGAGCACTTCATATATCGTCGGCACCACGACAAAACCAAGACTGTGCAAATTTGGCACTTTTTACCTAAATGCATTCTTGAGGTTGTTTCTTGGTCAACTACACTCTGCCAAAGACGCGTATGTGTATTTCAAGGCCAAGTGGTTGAAAATGTTACATGCATTTTCACTTATCTGTGAGAAAAAAAAAAAAAAAACACTTCTCACAATGCAGATTCACGAATGTGGCACTTTCGTTAGTTTGGCATGGTAAATACTGACAGAGTAATTCGCGAAAGTACCAGTTTTGTTCCTCACTTCAAATGGAGTCTAATTTAGAGGATGAAGATTGAGATCCCTTGAATGACTTGAAGTTTCAGGCGACAATAAAAATGATGTACTCTCCAATGACAATAGCCATCTAAGCCATAAGTGACTTATCACTTATGGCTTCGACGTGCATGTACTTTTTAAAAATTATCCTCAATTTAAAATCTTTATTGGCCCAACTAATTAGAGACTCTGGATTAAAACCTTACACCATTCTCTGTAAATATTATGCAATGCGACGACTGCGGCGACTACTTTTCTCGCCAAACAACTTAAAGGCGCTGTTCCTTGGAGAAAAGTCTGCTGCCTTGAATTCCAAAAAGGACAGGACGGGCATGTCACAATGTTTTAAAAACAAACTATAACGATGAATTTATAACAGTAAACATAAGACCTAAAGGAAGATCCAGCAATGAGCAACCTAAACTTCACCAAAGTCTATAATGAAGAATTTGTATATCTCAAGCAAAGCCTACAGATTTAAATGAAATGAAATGAAATGAAAATGTGCCAAGATTTGACAATACTGAAGGAGTATCATAAATTCTATTTAAAATTAAAATCATCAGTAGAAATAAGAGAGATTACCAGCACCGGATTTAAGTGGAGAATCTGAATATGAAGAAAATATTGAAAATTAATTTATACCAACTTGTATGTTACTGTAATTATACCTGTGTTGTTAATATATTTTTCATTTATTTATAAGTATATGCTATTCTAACCTCGTTTTATTAATAAATTATTCATTTCTGACCAACAAAAATGTGTTCAAAATTTTTTTTTTCACATTTTCAATTCTTTATGAATCTGACACATTTTCAAACTTCACAACTCCAAAACCGCGAAAGTGCTTTTTAAGCCCCTACATAATGGCAATCTTAAATTACCAATATGGATTAAAAACAGCATCTTTGGAAGTTACTTTTAAAACAACATTTAGTTAAATAACTTAAAAACTTGATTTTTCCAAAGTCAAAGAATCTTTAAATGCGTTTTTCTCAAAACTATGGTTTTGGCGTGGGATCGGTGATATCATTCAACTTCAAAAGGTTGTAATTACGCGATTTTGAGTCGAAAATATTATATGAACATAAATTCTCAAGCATTATATCAGCTGTACGCATTTAAAGCTAAGCACATAGTTGGAGATGAAAAGTATTTTTTAAATTATTATTTTATTTTTTTACAGTGACCCTAAACACAAAAGAAACTGGAACCTATATCTTTCAAAGTGTGCGGATTGAAAATTAAGAAGCCAAAAGACCCTTTACGATAGATTTGTGTGTTTGCATTGCGATGCCAAACAGAAGTAGAAAGGATAAATAGGAAAGAAAAATTAGCTTAGTGAGTTTGCAGTTGAAATGTAAATTGATATTGGCTAATTGCTGCAAGTGATCAGACTCGTTTAGAAGAAAGAGGTGGAATTACAGATGTTAAAAGTGTACTGGATTCCTGGAATATCTGTAGAAAAGGGATGCGGCAGAAAGTGAACATCTCTATTATAAGGAACAGGGCTAGCCTGTAAGCGAAGGATCGTCAATTAACCTGACTGCCCTATTTTGGATATTAGCATTGGGAAATGGTGCAAAAAAGCAAACTTATACAGTATCAGCCAAAAATAAAATGAACAAAACAAAACACTTCTCACATACAGTATATGTTTTCAATTTTTTTTTTTTTTTTTAAAGAAAACCCGAACGGTATTAGATAAACTATAGAACTCAGTACAGTGAATGGGTTAAAGACTGAGAAGAGGTACGATCCCTGTTGACATTAGACTTGAATTTCTATACACTCTAATTTTCGGAAAATACGTTGAAGGGAGGTTGTTCAAGAAAATGTAAGTTGAAGAAATGTTGGTTCTATCAGTTTAAGTTGGACAGTAAAAGGATGCTAATTGGTTGCAGAACGTGTTCAATCTAGTTTGAAAGAGAGGGCGAATTATAAAAGCCAATTCAGAATAGTGCCCATGGAAGTATCTAAAGAAATGGTATGGAGCAGACATAGATCGTCTATGAGACAGAGATTAGAAAAAAAAATTTAACAGATGAGTCATTAATTGACCTAATTGCCCGCCCTGTTTTGAATGGAGTCTTGTGGTACCGCTCCAGAAGTGGGGAAAATATTCCATGATAGGGCAGGTTTGAGATTTGTACAGTTGTTTAGAAGAAAAGAAACGCCGAGAGTGAAAGAGAAAAGCCAGTTTTTTTAGATGCAGAGGAAGCAATATTTGTCAAGAGAGATTAGAAGTCAGAGTAATCCCTAAGAGAGATGTGTGATCTTGTCTAGAAATCTGAGTGCCGGCGAAGATAACCATTGGAGCAGACGAATCCTTTTTGCAAGTATAAGACAGGACTGAGTTTTAAAAGGATGGAAATTAACTAAGTTATTTTTGCTCCACTGGAGAATTAGCTGAAGATCAGCAGTTAAGAAATTGGTAGTGGATTCTCGAGAAGTTGAAGCTGTTTCTGCAGGGCAAGGTTTCTTAATGTGGAAAGTGGAATGTAATGTGCTACCACCAGCAGAACTATGGATAGGATTTCTAGGCAATGGAAGGAGGTCATTAATATAGCGGACATAGCGTGTATCTATCAGTGGTGCCAGAAGTTCCCCACAAAACTGCAAAAAAGTGCTACTGTGAAGAAACAAAATCTGCCAGCGTGTGAGTAGTGCATGTGCAGTGGATATAATGTTGTTTGTGTTGTTCATTTGGCCTCTCAGTTACTGGAAGGCCCAGTCACCAGGAAGAGACATTCCAGCATCCATCCTCGGCACGAAGAGCCGGACCAGGTCAGTACAGGGACGCCTGTTGGAGTCCAGTCCCTCCAGCAGAGCAAGGAAGGAGAGAACTCAAGAAATGAAATGGGGCAAAGAGAAGGAGGTTAGAAAGGAAAGAATAAAAGCCGGGACCTCGAGGAAGGGAGGTCCTAATACAGAAATAAGAAATAAAATAAAATAAAAAATAAAAATAATTAGAGATAAAAAAATAATCAGAAATACATAAATAATAAAAAAAAAAAAATTTCTCCTTTTCTCTTTGGCTCTTTTTTTTTTTTTTTTGCTCCTACCCCTAAGGGTTAGCAGACCACCAGAGAACCTTGGTGGAAGAATCTTGCATAGCAGTGCATGCACCAGCAGGAATGTTAGAAATTCCTACCCCAGGTCGGGGTTTGCATAAGGATGGTCCCAAGTTTGCAAAGACAGAGAGAGAGAGAGAGAGGAGGGACAACTAAGAGGTTACCACACAAGAGAACTAAGAGGTTACACACCGATGAGCCAAAATATTATGACCACCTATCTAATATGATGTTGGTCTTCACACGTGCAGCCAAAACAGCTCGTACCCGCGAGGCAAGGATGCTACAAGATTTCTAAATGTGTCTTGTGGTATCTGGTACCAACACGTAAGCAGCAGATCCTGTAAGGTCCATGGTTGAAACGCTGCAGAACTGAGTTCCTATTCCAATACAAACCGATTGGATTGATGTCTGAGGAATTTGGAGGCCAGGGCAATACCTGGAAGTGTTCCTCTTATTCTGTGAACCAGTCTTGATCAATCCAGGTGGAGTGGCACGGCGCACTATCCTGCTGAAAGACGGCACCGCCAGAGGGGAAGACCTTTACCATGAGAGGGTGTACCTGGTCAGCAATGATGTTTAGGTATTTTTTTTTATTTACATAAATAAAAAAAATATATAAACACTATATTTACAATCATTCGAACCTGTGTAAGAAACTCCAGCAGAAAATGGAGCTTCTCTTACAAAATTGTAAAACACAAGAAAACTCTCAAGACTCAAAAGTAGAAAAAATGCATGTATGCACACTGAATGACATTTATGTATGTATGTGTGTATGTATGTGGCCTGTTTGTAGCGACTCCAGGACCTGGGTCCATCTCCGAAAAAATTGTCTCTGTCTTGACTACAGAATCTGTGCAATCAGGGCCTGAAATGTGAGCAGCCACACCTGAGCAATTGTGCCTGATGCCCGTCCCAAGGCATGTGGAGCCGGACATTATCTACTATCTATGCCTCAGTAGTAAGCTAAAATCCTGCATCCACTGGATGTAGTGCAATACCAGTGGATGCCAGCAATCCCGTACTCCGGATTCCCAGTCCTGAGTACCAGCAGAAGGAAAAATTAAAAAAAAAAAAAATAATAATAATAAAAAAAAACACCAGTGGTTGACATCTCTGAACAACCTCAGAGATCAAAAGAACTCAAGTCCAGGATGACTGGTAGGTGACACAGGGAAGAGTTCAGCAAGACCTTGTTGAATTATCCAGTGTGGTGAAGCATCTGCATTCTTCTGCTGAAGACGTCGTTGGTGATGATTTGAAGGGCTTGAAAGTTAGTCTCATTTTCAATAAAGGCATTAAGATTGACTTCTGAGAGGTTCTGAATCTTATTTTTAATTTTTAAGTGTTGTCCATTGTTCTTCTTAGTTGGGGCAGGGCAATAGGATGTGGTTCCAGGATTCCTCTTCCCCACAGGGGAAGAGGAATCCTGGAACCACATCCTATTGCCACCAGTCCGAATTGGAACAGTTTCGCTTTAAAGAGCAACATGTGCTGTTAGGATGTAGGAATGCTCATGGATGGGTAGGACCAATTAAAACGTGACGAACATAACGAAACAGGCCTACGCGCTCTGGATTCATTGAGGAATTACAATTCCTCAATGAATTAATTCCTCAATTAAAACGTGGCTTATTCATAGCAAAGGTGACACCCGGGATAAAAAGTCGGGTGACCTCTCCAGTGGGATTTCCATCCCATCTAACCTGCCAAAGGGAGAGGAGCTTATTCCATAGGTTTAATTTTTCCTTTTTGATATTTGTAGCAGGATTGCAGTCTATTCAAAGGAGTGAGGTTGGTAGGCCTTTTTTGTGTGGTGTAGATGAACAGACACACAGGTCCAGGGGAAGGGCCCCTGATAGAACCTGAAGTGCATTAGTTGGTTGTTCTTAGTACTTGGTGTGTTACAAGCAGCATGGAAAGGAGTTTGGCCAAGATTTTACCTTTAGTGACCCTATGGAACCAGACCCCAGCAGCATAGGAGGCAATTTGCAAGAACACAGCTTTGTAGTAGAGAGATAGGGTTCTTTTGGTGAGTCCCCAGTCCGAATGGGAGATCCTGATGACGGCTGCAGTGAAGGCTTTGGTTTTGTTCACTAAACTGTTCATGTGTGGTTGGAAACTGAGCCTGTCATCCAATATTATGCCAAGGTGTTTAGTTCGTGCCACATATGGAATTTGCTCCCAGTGAATAAGCACTTTAGGGGGTCTGAAAACTGTAACAGGAAATGTGATTCATCGGACCAGACGACCTTCTTCCAATCACTCAAGGTCCAGTCTGGATGCTCGCGTGCCCACTGTAGGTGCTGTCACCAGTGAACCGTGGTTAACTTGGGCACTCGGAGCGGCCTGCAGCTACGCAGCCCTATTTTCAGCAGGATTCGATGTACAGTACTGTCTGTTGGACACATTACTCTTGTCAGCAGCATTCCAATTACCGGCGAGCTTCGCCACACTCGCTTTTTTGTTGCCACGTAATATCCGGGAGAGCCTTTGCTCACCTCGAGCATCGATGAGCCGTGGTCATACAATACCTCGCCATACAAAATTGGCACTAGAACAATAAGGCCCAGCACAGAGCTCAAATACCTGGGCATCATCTTGGATACCCATTTATCCTTCAAACCGCACCTAAACTACGTAAGAAGAAAAATAAGAAACTGTACTGCCTTAATAAACAGAATTTCCCGAAGAGACTGGGGATTGAAACAGAGAATGATGATGTTTTATTATAATGCAGCCTTCTTACCAATTGCGACATACGCGTTGGTGCTTGGTACAAAAAGGCCAGCACAGCTTCAAACCTAAGAATACTTGATTCCATGCATAGAATCATGCTACTCACTTCTACTCGCGCCTGCAGCACAGTGGGCACACAGGCTCTGCAAGTCATCGCAGGAACCCTCCCCTTAGACCTAGAGGTGGTGAGGAGAGGCATCCTCCACGAGCTCGCTAAAGGCAGTGCTTGTACACACCTTGACTTCAACGGAGATCCAGGAAATAACCGCATTGTGGAAAAAAGAAGACTCCAGACCCACTTGCTGCAGGCACGATGGGATGTCTGCATCAAAGGTCGGATAATAAAGGAATTCTTTCCAAATATAGATAGATTCCAACCTAAATTACCAACCTGGTACGCACCTGGTCTGTTTGTGACGTACCTACTCACAGGACAATACCTCCAACGAGAAATTCAAATTCTCAGACTTCAAACTCATATTCGACTGACTGAACCCTGAATCTGCAAAACGGCCACACGGACCTGAACCATGCAGCTTCGCTGCCATCAAGCCTCGTTGGGGACCAGAATCGAGCACCTGACTCGATTCCTTTCCAACCCTACCACGGCGGGGAGGAGACACCTTGTCTTCCCTCGCCGAACCTCCCTCCCCTTTCCTCTGGTGAGGCATGGGAATGCCTCACTGACCAACTGGGGGCACCTCCTCTATCGCTCCCATATTTCTATCTTTACCCCCCCCCCCAGTATTCTGTCTCCCCTCCTACTCTATCTATATACAACACGAACGTCCCACACACTAAATTTAACAACACTCAAAATATCTTTGTGCAGTCTCGGCCTATCCATCTACGTAATATCAAACCCCCCAGCGGTGTGTACGGGCAAAGTGAAATGAGTATATACACATACATATATATATATTTTTTTTTAAGGTCCTAGCCGCCAAAATCTCAGGAAACTAAGCGGCAGGACCTGCCAGAGTAATTGTCTACTGGGTTCCTGGTCTGCCTCCACGGGGCTAAGGTGGGGCAACGTTGGGTTCCAGCAGGGGCCCAGCGGCTAAATGACCAGATGAACAACGTACATGATATTACACATGTACAATACCCACACACTTAAATCTCTAGCATTCCCAGCAAACTGGTACACCCACAATGAAAGCAACACGGAGATGGGGAAAACTTCTGGTGCCGCATGACATCAATATACCTTACATCTGCTCGGACCACTTTCAGGAGGTACTAACCATGGCTGACCGTGAGCATCCCACCAGCCGTGCAGTTTCAGGTATGCTCTGCCCCAGTTTTCTGGCCATTACAATTTGGCCTTTGTCAAACTCGTTTAAGTCTGCTGCCTGTCCCATCTGAAGAACAAGAGTAATACTGATTAACGGAGCTCAGTATAAAGGTGTTTTTTGTACCATGTCATGACCTGCGCATACACCATAGCTCAAGTGCAGTTGCTTCCAAATAAACCACACAGTCAAACAAATGGTGATTCCAGTTCTCAGTTTCACCACAGAATCAAGTGTCCTCATCCACCGCACCAGAGACAATTCTTAAAGAAAAACTAGGATCGTAGTGTGAAAGGCATCATTTCATCTGTATCTCATATTGTGATCATCCTTCAGAACGAGTTACCACCAAGTATTGCACTACCTCGAATAAGTAACGCTTCACAAATAGAGAAGACTATTGTCACTTATTCTCGGTGGGCAAACCAACCACCACCCAGACGGCACCGTTTCAAAGCTAGTTGGCTTTTCATCGGTGGGTGTGTTTCACACTACGATCGTAGTTTTTCTTTAAGAGTTATCTACACTGATATTATATAGAAATAGAATCTTAAACTGTTAAAATATTATGCCTTGTTGCATTTAGTTTATTTAAATAAACACGTTTCATACGGAAATAAAAAAAACATGGTACCGCGTGGTCATGTTAAATAAACATAGCCCGTGACCACGATTAAACAGAAATTTGTTTTACCACAGTAAAACAAGCTTCTGTCACGTAACCCGCATCTCTCTTCTCCCATTGGCTGAATAAATATCATTAGGAGGAATATTATTTTAATGTATAGAAAGATAATAGATTTGAACTAATATCTGAAATATGTGATTTTTTGCCTTGCTTGCTTCAAGTAAGTTATTGATTATCATTTCTTAATTCATCACATTATCCAGAAACAAAAATACTGTGAGCAAATAATGAAAATGGTGAGAGTGAAAAGGAAATCACGATAAGCAAACAATTGTGACTGCAGCTATATTTGTGGCAGATTTGTGAGGGGGCACCTATAAAAATAACAGTGTACCCCAATAAACGTCTTCCTTATACTGTATACTGAATCTCACACTGAAATTTTCACAAAAGTACAACAGCATCAGCATAAAAAAAAGAAAAAAAAAAAAAGTACACTTTTCAATAAACCAATGACTATTTTGTCATTCAAAATATTTTGTGGCTAGAAAGATTTCAAATGCCAATTTCAATTTCAAATAAAATGACTCCAACAGTCAGAACGGACATCTACAACCACAAGCTCGTAGAAAGGCGCACTACTTGCAAACAAATATCACTACCAAAGGGCCATTCCGCTATTTTTCCAAAATATGAGACACCGCTATGACAGCTTGTTTCAAGACTTACTGGTTTCATCTGATTATATGAAGTTTCCATTAATAAATCTCTGATGATATAGCAACGAAAAAAAAAAAAAAAAACTGCACAGCATTTGAAACATGACATTTATGAATAGATAATTACTCGTAAGAGCTTACTTTTAAAAGATAAGACCAACAGAAGTTAGATTTGGAAAGCCTAGGAAATTGAGAGGTTTGGGGGGAGACAGCATCCTAAATATGGCAATAGTATTATACCATAGCAACCGGGAATGGCGATTTATACAATTCGCTATTTCAAGGAAATTTAACTTCGAAAGAAAAAAAAAAAAAAAATTATACTCCGGCACGACAACCAAGTCAGTAGAGTTTACAATAAATCGTCAATACAAATATTTATCGTATTTAGTAGTCACGGGCTTGAACCCCAGTCCACTCAAGGAACACGTGCTATGCACCCTCGCTCCTGACCACTCGGCTACGTCAGGCCAAACGTAGTGTAACTAGTACAGCTTGCGATGAAGCGGAGCGAAATTTGGTATGGTGGTATACCATAGAATAACCATGAAATAAGGAGACAGCGAGAAACTTCGGACGGGTAGAAGAGACATTTAGGGGTTGTATATGAATAACTAAAAAGGCTACATTACACTAGTCGATACAAGATGCTCGAAAATAAGGTCACATTACATCAGTAAGGTGTATGATCCCCTACAACGGCTAAACAGGCCTGACAGCAGTGAACCATGCTCGAAATAAGTGTCTACAAGATTCTGTGGCAACAAATCCCATTCTTCAACCAGCGCAGACCTTAGCACACCAGTGACCGAGGAAGTGGCTATCGGCGTTCAATGTGAAGCCCGAGGGCGTCCCACACATGCTCGATCGGATTAAGTTTGTAATCACGTTGGCCACGGCAGTCTTTGGATATCTTCAGTTTCAAGATATTCCTCCACCACTTGAGCTCTATGTTCAGTGGAGTTGTCATGTATAAAATGAAAATCTGGGCAAACTGGTTCTAGTATCTGTTCTCGGTATCTCTGCGCAGTTACGGTACCCCTATCAAAAACATGGTGGGGGTGCGGATGTTGATCATTTTTCGGCCCCACACGAGAATACCGCCTCCACTGTAAGTGTCCCTTTCTCTGATGTTGGTTGGAAGAATGGTATCTCATTCCTTGTTGTCTCCAGATGGAATAATGTCTAGAATCTGTTTGTAGGATAAAATGGGACTGATCAGAGAACAGAACAGTACCCCATTTGTCAGGGCTCTAAGTCACATGTTCATGTTCATGGCACTAGTTTCGAAGGGCTCTGCGGCGGTTTGAGTTAATGGGATTAAAACCACTGGCTTTCTTGCACAGAGTCCACTTATATTGAGCCTGCTTAACACAGTCCAATTGGAAATGTTTTCACCCGTGGCCTAAGCAACCTCAAGAGACAGTTGATAACAGGACATCGTAGGATTCCGTCTTGTTGTTAAGACGAAATCCTACGGAGTCATAAAGCCAGTTAGGGGTCTGTTCTGGTTAAGCTGCGACCTTGGGCAACTCTTCTTGTAATGGTTCCTCTCCCCTCAAATTGCTTCCATAGCGCAGAGACAGCACTGCGTGGCACATTAAGCCAGCGTCCCACCTCTGCTTGCGATTGCACGGCTTCAAGTCGTCCAAAGGCCAGCCATCTCAAAAACTCATCTAAACGACGATGACTTGCCATCGTGAGTACTGCAGATGTGGCTCTCCTACAAAGCAAGTTAAAAAAAACGGGAATGAAGTGAAGTGGTCGCAACCTGTGTTTTGTAAGCTTGATAATTTGCATAATGTGCGACATGAATAATTTGCATAATGTGAATAATAGGCATGAATAATTTGCATATAATATTTCTATTGGATACTCAGAATTTGCATGCCATGTTATCTATTATATCGGATTCGCCTTCGGCAAATAATATAGTATGTTATATCGTATTCGCCTTCAGAGACACTGTTCATAAATATTCATGAAAAACATTTTGTTCTGTTAATTTTGTCGATCAGTGTAGTTGTTTCTTTCCTGTCCCCCCCGCTAAAATGTATACAAAGGATGCAAAATTTGTAATGTAATACCTTTATGCCAACCAAACAGGGTTATCCCAGTAAATATGCGTTATCTTGTATAGAAAACAATAGTGCGTTTAGTTTAATTGGCGGAGTCCTCAGACATGCGGAATTTTCGAAGTTCTAATTACAAGAATTGTTAAGAATTATTGAAGACTTAGCAGATCTATGAAAATTATATAAATAATAAATAAATTTTCTGTTTATACTCCGGGACGACCAAACGGTCAGAGGAGTTTACAAGATACACAGAATACACGAAACAGCACCGTATTCAGCAGTCACGGGCTTGAACCCCGGCCACTCAAGGCACGTGTACTTATGCACCTGCGCGCCTGACCACTAGGCTACGGCGCATATGGCGAATGTTATGATCGATTTCTGAAAATGAGCGGCGTATACTGAATTTAATTCTGCAAACACGTCGTTAAGCAAAGAAATCCTGCCGCCATATATGTCAACCGTTGCTCTCTTAATTTAAACTTAGCTGTCAGCGGTTCTGTTTTCGACATCCAATAAGTCGAATGATTTTCTAATCAGCTGGAAGGATGTGTTCGGTTTTTAATGCAGTGAATTGATGGTCAATATTAACGGACATGCCTCCGTAGCCGAGTGGTCAGGAGCGGGGGTGCAGTAGCACACGCTCTTTGAGTACACCGGGGTTCAAGACCCTGACTGCTGAATAAGGTCGATCTGCCAACCCGCACTGGACCAGCGTGGCAGATTATGGTCCATTTCCCTCAGCATGAATTGTTGAGGAGGCTTCCATCCTGCAGTGGGTTGATAATTGCTGCACTTTTTTTTTTTTTTTTTTTATTAACGGACATAAATGTTTGAAGCAAACATTAATGGCAAGATTTTACAATTCGTACATTGTATAACATGATAATTAATAAATAAATAAATAAATAAAACGGAGAACTGAAAACACTACCACTACTTTTCTTTTACATTCTCGATTATAGTAAAACAATAAGCGGTTCAAGGTCACTTTCTATTCTTAAGAAAATGAAGGAGTGAGGAGGGAAGACTAGCAAGTGAATTTGAGCCGCCTATTGTTTTCGCCTTACTACAGCCATTAGATTACAGACGTACATGCTACTTACTCCCCACCCTACAAATTACAGGTAATATACTTAGAAAAAAAGTTAATTCAGGATAAACCAAAATGTATTTTGGTTTATCCTGAATTAACTTTTGGAAGTAAGTTTATTTCCTTATGGAAAATAAACAGATGATAATAATAATAAAAATTTAATTTTTATATAAGTACGTGTGTGTGTGTGCGTGCGCGCGGGTCATAAAGGACGTGATCTGTGCCTATTACAGGAAATGCTGTAATGCCAATAGAGATCAAAAGTGAAACCTACAAAACGCTTACAGCTGTTATACGAGTCCTTGACACGGTGACCCAGTTTTATCTGCCGCGTTCGCAGAGGTTGCCACTGCTGCTTTTTCTTCATGGAAAATTGTGTTCGTTGTTTATTAAATAATTATTTTTCTATTTCAAGGTATTTGCGCGTGCGCACATGGGGGAGAATTACTTTCTATGTATATCGTTCGAAACTACATGGAACCTACATTCTTATCGTGGTATTTTAATGTAAAGATGCACAATAATATAATCGCGCATTACTCCTAAGACCTTGCGGAAGTCGTTAAAATCGATAGCTAGTGCTTCTTTCCTTGAGAGGTTTGCATTTACGATATTCTCTCTAAATACGTCCAAAACTCCCACATTTTTCGGACTGGGATCACACACACACACACACACACACACATATATATATATATATATATATATATATATATGTAAAAACTCATGAATTCAGATTTCACAGTAGCAAAAAAGGAAATTAATTTGCGGATGTAAGACGTGAGGCCTAAAATAGTAGTAGTATGATGAGAGGAAGAAGCAACAGAATCAGTAATTCAAGTGGATTCTCTATAATTCATGATTATTATCTTCGTGTATCTGTTATTTTTTATTATTATTTTTTTTTTTTTATGCAGAAATGAAGTCTTTCCTAAACGGGAATATGTTTTCACCGAACACGTTTATATCCTTTAACACTGAAACATCGCCTCACAACACGGAAAAGCACACAGCATTCCAGCTCGTCAGAAAATTGTCAGACTTCTGGGTTGCCGGAAACAGTACCCGTCTGACAGTTAAATTTAAGTTATGAGAGTAGCCATCGCCACGTATAACACACTCCACGACAAAATTAACAGAACAAAATGTTTTTAAAGAATATTTTATTCTGAACGGTAATAATAGGCATCCTGGAATGCAGATTGACTATTCAATAGAAATCCATCTACCACTTTACAGAGCCCACACATTGTGCAAATTATTTATGCCTATGAGTTGCCACCACATCACTTCATTCGACATTTTTGGCTTGCTTAGTGGAATAGCAGTCAATGTGTCACGCAGTGTCGTCCCGGCACTATGGAAGCAGTTTCAGGAGACAAGAACTATTACAAGGACTCCTGAGGATTATGCAACTAGAACAGCCCACTATCTGGCTCTAACAGTAAGACAGAACCCTACGATGTCCCGTCACCCGTCATCGACTGCCTCTTGGGGTTGCTGCGGCTATAGGTGAAAACATTGCTAACCGGAATGCGTTAAGAAGGCTCAATACAAGTGGACTCTGAGCACGGAAGCCAATGGTTTGTATCCCATTAATCCCCGTCTGCGTGGGTAGCACTGCGGTATCGTCACCGTCCTCCCCACACCGGGTGGAAAAGGCCCGGTTTTGAATCCCGTCGATGACGCGAGGAACTTTAATGGGCTTTTTTTTCACTCCGTGGCTGAGTTAGTCGGTCTCTGGCGTAGATAGCAAGCCCCCCCCAGGAAACTGGGTTTTTTTCGTCCAGCAAAACAGGCAAATCGACCAGAGAACACACGCAATTTACAGTCATAATACATATATGGGTATGTGTAAAAGATTACGGGTGGCCCTAAAATAATAATTTGAATCCCATTTACCCCCATGGATTCAGTTTCTTCTTCACGGTCTAAATATGTCCTCTGCCTCTTTGTGGACTTCAAAGGGGCCATTGACACCCTTTGGTGACAAAGTGTCCTGGCGAGGTTCTAGGAGGCCGGGGTCTCTGTTCCTATTTACCGGCTTATTTCAAGTTACTTTAGTGATAGATTTGTTTCTGTTACTTTAGGGTATTGTTCTGTGACCAGGCCTATCACTAGGGGCTGCCCTCAGGGATCCGTTTTCAGCCCTGTTTGCTGAAAATAATGATGGGTGGCTCTCTGTGGACCGGGATAAAGTTCTAAAAATTGCTTACGCCGATGAGCTTATGTTAATTTTTGAAGAATCAAGGCCAGAATTAGAAAACAGAGCTAATGATGTATTGGATGAGTTAAATTTTTGGTGTTTAACACACAAATTAAAAATTTCGATCCCTAAAATTAATTAGATGTTGTTAAAAGGCTACTTAAATTTAAATCAACCCCCCCCCCCCCCCCCCCCCCAATATTAAGCTTAATGGTAAAGCAATTAAAATTACTGGTACTTATAAATATTTGGGAATTATTTTGGATGACTGCTTTAATTTTGTTATCATGCTAAATATGTATTACATAAGATCGAGGTGTTGACAGGTAAAATTTTGAGAAACACCAAAAATGTCTGGGGCCTTAAGCCTGCTACTCTCAAATTGTATTATACTTGTTTATTTTTACCAATAACTTGTTATGCTGCTGGTGCCCGGGGCTCCAGAGCAAATCATTGTTCAGTTAGAAAGTACCTTTTGCAGGCACAGCACTTTTTTTTCTTTAGGCTGTATCTAGGGCCTGCAGAATGGTTTCGACCGTGGCTCTGCAGGTTCTCTGTTGTAGGATACCAGTACAATATGAGGTAATTTTTCAATACCTGCAGTATCGTCACAGGAAACATAATGGCTGGTGTGGGGAATTAATTTCTGAATCTCAATTTACCAGAAAAAGATATTGCTCGGCTTCGGAGTGATTTTTTAAGGGATTACCAACAAGATTGGAGTGAATCACAGCTGTGTAGAATTACAAATAAATTCATTCCTCATGTTTTGGAATATAATAAACAGATGAACTGGTTTAATCGTGGTCTTAATGTTGTGTTTTTGTTGACAGGACATGAGAACCTTAACAGCACGTTATTCTCTTTTGGTTTGGTCAACTCTTCTCCCTGTCACTGCAGTGCTCCTGAGACTGTGGAGAATCTGTTGACTGCAACATATATTTGGATATTAGACATGAGCTTCAAATCCTAACTGGGATATTTGATTCATTCAATTGGACTCAGTTCTTAGAGAACAAGGATAATTTTATGGCTTTACCTGAATATGCAGATAGGCTGTTTAACAGAAGAAAATCTATAATGAATAGAGATATACCTTGACGCGACTAACACGATTGTGGTGCATTACTTTATTAGTATGTATTTGGATTCTAAGATTTATAGAAGACAATGATTGGATATGAGCTGGTTGTTTCGTGAATGTACATAGTTGTAAATAATATTTGGAACGAAATTAAGGGTCCATGTTTCTGATCAGATTAACGATTCTGGATTAAAACTTGGAAAGATTATTAAATGTATTTATTAAAGAGTATTAAATGTATTTTTGCTGTATTAAAAAATGTTAAACTATTGTCCTAGTATTATTAGGACTGAATCAGGCAGATGATTGGTTTTACTGTTTTTGAAAGTGATATGTTATTGAGTATTATGTTTATTGAACTTGGATTACACTGCTGATACTTAGTTACTCTACATGAGACTTGGTTTGTATATGGTTGGATTTCTCTTCCATGTATGTGTTTTGGCTCACAGAAGTATTGTGGGGACTCGTGACTGGTTTGTCCAAGCTGTAGATATGGCAGTTATGGATGAGACAAGATCCTTAGGTATCAGTATCTAGCTTAGTGTGAGTAATAGATGTTTTTTCTGTTTGGTCTTGAGTTGATTGTAAGGACCAAACTTAGGATAAGGTTTGATTTGTTTGTGTTTATTGTTGTTTTGTTGGGCAGTATGTGAAACTTGACGATTTCAGCATGGAAAGGATGCATGATGTTCTCTTTTAGGTGTGTGTTGGTTAGGATTAATGAAAGTGTATCCTCTAAAATGGATGGAGTTTACATGCTAAAGCTGATTTCATCATTACTGCTTCGTTGTAGAATGTTAAGAGTTTCTTTACTGTCTTAGTATGAGTGTTCTGATTTCTTCGCATAAGTGCAGGAGTGAAAGCAACCTTCCTACAAGGGTTAAATTAAATTAATCTCCAAAAGTGATTGTAGTTTTGATAAACAAATTTGGTATTTATTTATTGGTGTAAATAGTGATTTGTCTTTTCTTCTCTAGTTGAGAGAAATGTTAAATTGTTGGCTTTGTAAATAATGTGTATAGTAGTTTTACTTTTATTTGGCTGTGTGGCCTTACTGAACTCTATAAGCTTTGTCCACTAGTATCTTTTAATCTTTAATCTCTTGCTGACTTCCTCTTCTGTGAATGCCCATTTCTTTCTTCCCTTGCTTTCCTTTTCTTCCCATCCATACCATTACCCCTACTTCTCACGCCGTGTTCCTTCCTTCTCATTTTTCATTATTTATTGGGATAACAAGTTTTCTTGTTATCCCACTAAGAGTCTTTACCTGTTTGTGGTCCCTGGCACACCTCGACGTGGCATGGGATGCGAGTCAGGGGGCAGCGGACCAGATGTTCACTGCCCTCTGACTGCGAAGTTGCCAGGCGCTGGCACTCAACATTCAACATAACACACACACAAACTTTACACACCAACACTTATTCACACTTGCTGGCTTTGGCAAATTTGCTTTTCAGACGCTACATAGGGGGAACCCTGGAGACTGCCTCAAAAAACAAGAATACCTTAATACCTTAAATCCCATTAACCCTGAAGAGAACATAACCACTCAGTCAGGGATGTAGCTTGCTCTGAATACTAACGGGCCCTGGAATTAGCATTAGCATGGGCATACGATGCAACAAAGCAAGCTTATGCAGCATCAGCAAAAAAAAAAAAAAAAAACTCACCGATTTCACCCCTCCGTTCATTCCAAATACCTGTCCAGCCCAGCCTTAAATTTATTTAGCTATCAACTTCCAGAACAAAAATGTTCCACCAATCAACCGCCCGCTGGCTAAAGACAAACCTCTGCACATCTAACACTTGTCTTTCCTCAATTTGAATTTATGCCCTCTTAGGTGATTATTCTGAGCAAGAGGAAGAATCTCGTCAGCATTGAGCATGCTCAAACCATTCAAGGCTTTATACACCTCAATCAGATCACCTCACATGTACCTCGTCTCCAAACACTGTAATCTGCAAAATTTAAGCCTTTCTTCGTAAGAGCAACCCTTTGTTTCATTCACTAATCTTGTTGCCCTTCTCTGTACTTGTTCCAACAGCTCTACATTCTTCTCAAAATTTGGCCTCCAGACCTGTATACAGTACTCAAGGTGTGGGCTGACCATTTCCTTATACAAGGGGATAATCACCTCCTTATCCCTGCTAGAAAAATTCCTGTATATCATTGACAAGACACCATGAGCTACTCTTGCAGACCATCTGCACTGCTCAGAAAACTTAATATCTGCCTGCACAATTACCCTCAGGTCCTTTTCATTCTCCCAGTGTCAGTGTGGTACCACAGAGTCGATACATTACTCTGAGGTTACTGCATCCCATATGTAGCACTATACGTTTGTCACTGTTAAACTTCATTTGCCACCTCTCGGTCCATCTGCTCAACTTTTCTACATCCTGTTGTAGCAGCGTACTGTCATTAACAACCCTGCCAACTTTCGTATTGTCTGCAAACTTGGACATAAAGCCTGATATACCATCATCAATATCATTTATAAAAACAACAATGGACCCAACAGTGAACCCTGAGGGGCTCCACTAATACCAGTCCATGAAGAGCAGTGTCCATTGATTACCACTCTGTCTTCTCCCACTCAACCATCCATTTATCCATAGCAGCAGTTTGCCTCCAATGCCACACTGCTCCAATATGTGCAGCAGTCTTCCATGTGCAACAGTATCAAAAGCATTTCTAAGATCCAAATATATGATATCAAAGTTTACATAGGTAAAGTTCTACAGTTTACATAGGTAAAGTTATTCCCTGCATCCAGTTGCTCTGTGACGACATCATAGCATCCAATCGAATTGGTGAGACAAGACTTCCCTTTAACAAAACCATGCTGTGCCTGAGCTATAACCGAAGTCTTGTCTAGATGATCTTGCAGTGCTTCCATTAATTTCCCTGGAACAGAAGTTAAACTAACAGACCTATAATTACTTGTATCGCCCTTTGATCCTCCTTTGTGAAGGTCACATTTGCAAATCTGCAGTCCATGGGTGCCTCCCCTGAGTCAAAGAAAGCTCTCATAATTATGGCTAAGGGTTTGCTTACTTTCTTTGCTGCCTCTTTTAATATAACTGGATAGATCCCATCCAGCCGAGATGCCTTTCTTATGTTTATCGTCAACAAATTCTGCTCCACTTGTCTCTCAGTTATGACAAAATCATTTAGCTCACTGCTAGAGTTTAGTTCACCTCTAGCATTCCCCTACCTGAATAACTCCTCATGTGTGAATGTAGATGCAACATACTCATTTAGTTTGTTAGCCACCTGAGCAGGTTCATCAACAGCTGAACCATTGATATCTAGTTGACCAATCTGATTCATACCCTTCCTTCTACAGTTTACATAGGTAAAGAACTCTTTGCAGTTTTTCTTTGCATCCTTTGCCACAGATTTCTCATAATCTGCCTTCGCCTGCCTAACCTCCTTTGTGACTTTGTTGCAGACCAGCTTATATCTATCATAGGTTTCCATTTCACCCATTAATTTATATGCATTTTTCTTCCCTGCCACATGTCTCATTAGTTCATCTGACATCCATTTATGCCTAAACCTTGAACAATATTTCTTAGTTGGTAGGTAAAGCCTCGTAGCTTCCAAGATCAAGATAGCAAAAACCCTTCCCTTTACACCTAATGGTAGTTACCTCTTTGAGTAAATCCCACTTCAGCACACTATGATCACTGCCACCTAGTGGTTCCTTTATCTGCAGATTCTTAATGCATGAAGAATCACTACTGATAATCAGATCAGGAGTATTACTCCTCTAGTTGCCTCCCGAACATGCTGATGTAGAAAACAATCATCCAATAAATCCACAAAAGCCTTGCTAGTGTGTGAGTGACCAACCCAGAAATTCCAGTCAATATCTGGGAAATTAAAATCCCCCATTATAAGACTCTGATTTACTGGCCCACTATTTCCCTGTATAGTTAGACACAATTTGGCCTCAGTTGCCCTTGTGTCTTTAAACCCAACAACAACAACCCTGTATAGTTTTTTTATTGTACTCAGAGTCATTAGGCCTATAACACCCTCCTACTCTCAATTTTGATTTCCCAGTGCTTATATCACACCAAACTGACTCGACACTGCACTGTCCAGCGATGTCGACTGGCTTCACTTCCTTGGATTTTATGTGTTTCTTAACTAATAGCATAACCCCTCCTCCCTTCCTATCCTGTCTATCCTTCCTCTACACATTTTACTTCCCAAATTCCAGTTCTGCATTCCTTATATCTGTGTGACACCATGTCTCTGATATCCCAACAATATCTGTCTTTGATGTTTTGATTAACACCTCAAATTCATTTACCAAATTCCTAGCATTGGTGTACACGCAAGTATACATGCCTTTTCCTATTCTTAGTTAACCTAACACAACCCATGTGTTTACTTGGCAATGGTCAGGCCACGCCTTGAGTACTGCATACAGGTCTGGAGGCCTCATTTTAGGAAGGATGTAGATTTACTTGAGCGTGTACAGAGAAGGGCAACAAGATTGGTGAGGGGAATGAAGGGATCCTCTTATCAAGAGAGACAAATTCTGGAAATTGCAGTGGCTGGAGACTAGGCACCTGCGCGGTGATCTGATTGAGGTGTATAAAGCCTTGAATGGGTTCAGCACGCTGAATTCTGATGGAGTCCTTCCACTTGTTCAGATTACGAACCTAAGGGGCATAAATTCAAATTAAGAAAGGACAGATGTAGAATAGATGTGCGGAAATTTGCCTTTAGCCAGCGGGTGGTTAATTGCTGGAACAAACTTCCATCTGTCGTTGTGGAAGTTGATAGGTTGAATAAATTTAAGGAGGAACTGGACAGGCATTTGGAGGGAATGGTGTGATTTTTTTTTTTTTTTTGGCTGATGCTGCATAAGCTCATACACTTACTTTCTTGCATCAAATGCCACTGCTACTACTTGTACCGCAATGACTCCCAGCAGTCTCTGAAATCCCCTGCATCTTGTTTCCAGGCTACTGCTCATTCCAATAGAAGCAGTGCAAGAATCACTTTCACAACTAGTAAGAACAAGGATCGCTGATGGCTGATCCCCACAGTTGACTCCCCAAAGTACCTTGAATCCTGTTCCAGTAGCTAATGCACCAACACACCAACCCTGCTCAGATCAGCAATAAACTGAAAATCATGTAGATCTACTGTCAGCATTCACAAGCCGTTGGAGACAAGATTAGAAGGGCTGCTGAGGATCACTCTGTTGACGTCATCTCCATCTAAGAATTTTATGCCTCCAGAATCCCCATGCACGAAGGACACAAAATTATGGGGTACTCAATACATACTAAAGTGATACCTGTCAAGGTGGAACCAAAAACCTATATTGTGGTGCTGAATGATGAACTGGACATATTGGTCATCCACAGACTCTGCACACAGTTTGCCACATGTATCCAACTCAGCTCTTCTTTTTCTTTTTACCTAATCTTATTATACTTCCCTCCTCTCTAGGGGCTTTGGCACATTATAGCCTTAGTTGCTAATGCGCCAATAAAACCCAACCAACCTCTAGGGACTTTGCTGACTCACTCAACTACTTGATTTTCTGAGTGTCAGGAATACAATTATTACAGCAGATGTTAATGCTAAATCCATTTTCTGGCACTGCCCAGCTGCTGATCACTGCAGCCTGCTACTCAAGGATCTGATACTAACCAGAAACTTAGCACTTCATAACCACATATTGTAGCTCCACTGCCCAAACCAAGATTGATATTACAACTTCAACTAATGATCTACGAACTCAGATCAGTGAATGGACAACAATTCCGGACTGGACATTATGTGACCATAGGGTCAGTCTCTTTTACCTCTCTCTCAATACCCATAATTCTGCTCCCAGTGCTAGACTGACTGACTTGTGCAATTCTCAACTAAAAGGGTTGACCGGAAAGCCTTTGACGAAGCAATCGAGCATGACTTCCTGAACACAGATCACTCCTGCTTTTGAGTTGACAACCCTGGAAGACATGGCCAAAATAATCCAAAATTCTCTCACGAAAGCCTCTTACTGTTCCACCACCAAAAAGAAAACATATCCGAGGCCTTGCCCTTGGTGGTTAATGGAGTTGTCTTGCCTCAGAAAAGAAGTACATCGAGCAAGAAAACGATATCAAACCAACAGGAACTGGTCTGCCCCAGAGGTTGACTCCACAGAGAATATTTAAGAATAAAAAATCAGTACACCACGGCAATAGCTAAGTGAAAAAAAAACTTGGATCTCTTTTGTGAATGAATCGGGCAAAGCTAACCCCCCGGGTCTCCTTTATAAGATCGTTAGAGCTAAAACCTTTACTCCAGATGTAGTTGGTACAATCCAATCGGATTCTTCTGAAACCACCAGTTGGGCTGACTCAATTAATACAATTCTGGACAAACTCTTTCCCCTCAGATAACCCCTCAGAAGACCTGCCAGAACATCAGACCATTAGGCGATAGAACACTGCATACAACCCACCAGGCAATGCTGACTGTCTCTAATTCATTCAAGATGAATGAATTAGAGACAGTACTCAAAAAGATAAATTAAAAAAAAATTCCTGTAATTGATTGTATTGAATACATTTTCATCCAACAATTCTTTAAATTACAACCTGACCGCTTCCTATTTCTGTTTAACAAATGACTCTCCTCTCAGTTCCCTAAGGCTTGGAAGGTGGTCCTTCTTCATCTCATCGCCAAGCCCAATAAATCATTGACTGAATCCAGATCAACTGCTCTGCTGACCAATCTTGGGAAAATCCTTGAGAAACTGATGTCCTGTAGGGCTACAAACCTCTTATTGTTAAAAGACCTGATGTCCCCTGCACAGTATGGCTTCACCCCGGGTAGATCCAGCGAGAAGGCCCTTTCTGACCTAGTCCATCTGGAGACTTCCCAGTCTAAATATGAGCTTGCCATGTTCAACGACTTTGAGGGAGCCTTCGACAGTGTTTGGTGGGAGAGTGACCTCCAATGCCTCCATCAAGCAGATTGTCCCGCCAATCCTTATAAACTTTTTAGAAATTACTTTCCTGAAAGCACCATTATCGTCAAATCCAAGCATCAACAGGTCTCCAGCCCTGTTCATAGGGGATGCCCCCAGGGTTCAGTCCTGGGCCTCCTAATTTAGAATATGGTCCTACAAAGTTGGCTCAACAATGCATTTGAAAACAAAAATAGCTTTGCAGATGACCTCACCATCACTGTTTCAGGTTGGTCTTGCTCAGTAATTGAGATGGGCGAAACTGCACAACCTCCATATTAATCAAGCAAAACCTAATGTGATCATCTTTAAAATGAAGCTTGACATCAGAAGGTCCTCTTAGGCCAGGATCAATGGCATTCAGTTACCACTTGTTCTGAAAACTAAAGTCCTAGGAGTAGTTATAGACCACAAGTTATCATTTCTTTCCCACCTCCAGCACTTGAGTGCAAAAGTCAAGAAATTTGCCACATCCATAGTTAAGATTTCCAGATGTGAGTGGGGGACTGTCTTGCAGGACACTCCTCTTATATTATAAGGCTGTATTCTTGCCGATTGTAACTTACGCTACCAGGGCCTGGTTTCACCGACTAACTATTGTAAAAATGCAAGAGAAACTCCAATCGACACAAAGAATCAATCGTCAAATCCAAGCATCAACAGGTCTTTAGCCCCGTTCATAGGGGATGCCCCAGGGTTCAGTCCTGGGCCTCCTAATTTAGAATATGGTCCTACAAAGTTGACTCAACAATGCATTGCCACCCATCAGTTCTGCTGCACACTGTGTCTGCAGTGGCCATTCAAGTCATCATGGGGACAATCCTGCTGGATTTGGCTGTGATCTTCAGAGGCTTTTGCTTTCAACTGAAGAAAAGAATCACAACTTCCATACTTGGCATAGAGCTGAACCTCGATATTAACATCAAGCGAGAAAAGACTAGATGTTACAATGAACTTATCAATCTGTGGCAGACTAAATGGGACACCTCTACCACTGGAGCAGTAACTAAAAAATTCCTCCTGATGGTAACCTTTGCAACATCTAAAACCATCTGGTTTTCATTGAATCTGGAATCTACATACATTGTCACCAGCCGTGGTTCCCTTAACGACAAGCTCCACCAACTGGGATTGATCAACATAGATCTTTGCATCTGTGGCAACAAAGAAAACTGGTTCCACATCCTTTTCGAATGTGATCTATATGAAGAACGACATGAACAACTAAAGACAACTGTCTCTAGCTTTGCAACTGACCAACTCATCCAGAACCCTGAGAACCTCCCCTTCTTCTAGGAGTTTTCCAAGGCTGTCTTTTTACGGAGTTGTAACCTGCTGGCTAATGCTAGCCCAGCACCTCAACCCAGCAATAATTAGTTCCTATAATCCCATTATTATTTTTTTCACCCTTCTCCTCTCTCTGCACCCTGCTCTGGTTCTAGGACTGTCCTTGGAGCTAATGCTAGCCCAGCACCTCAACCCAGCAATAATTAGTTCCTATAATCCCATTATTATTTTTTTCACCCTTCTCCTCTCTCCGCACCCTGCTCTGGTTGTAGGACTGTCCTTGGAGCTGGAGTAGCTACATCAATGTGAATTTTAGTATTCTTTCAATATGATATCCTGAATTTTTTTCTAATTTTTTTTCATATCTTATTATGTAATATAATGTCAGAATTAAGAATGAAATTTTGAAATCTCATTTTAAACTATTTCATATCTTTTTTCCCCACAAAAAAAAAAAAAAACACAGCAGGTGTGGTTTTTACACCAGCACCTGCTGATGGATTTCAATTTGGTATGCTAACTAGAGGGTTAAGGGCGTAATTATTATCGCTGGCTTGAACATTTTTGAAATTGGGAAAAGATATCATACAATGGTAGTTTACTTACAATTTGATAAAGGAATTATAGATGAGGGAGAGTTGCAAGCAAAGATGGGGGAAAATGTTATTGAGAGTGTTAGATTTGCAGATGATATGACATTGTTGGCAGTTTCTGGGAAAGGACTGCAGATATTGGTTGACAGGTTAAAAGAAAGTCATGATAAATTTACAATAAGCATAAACACAGAGAAGTCAAAGGTTATGAGATTAGAAAGAGAAAGGTACAAGTTAAATATTGAAATAGGAGAGACCATACATAATTGGATAGCTTAATCATTAGGATCGGGAAACAGTTTAAGAATAAAGATTGGTATGGAGTGTGGTACTTTATGGAGCAGAGACATGGACATTAAGAATGGAAGTTATTAGAGATGGAAAGTTTTGCAATGTGGGTATGGTGGAGAATAGAAAAGATAAGATGGGTCGATATAGTAAGAAATGAGGGTGAGAAGATATGACTGAAATAATCAGAAGGTAGAAGAGAAATTTACCTGGGCATGGGTTGTGAGGTGAGCAATTCGGGTGACATTCAAGTCAAGTGGACCCAATTTTGGCAAAGTCCGGACAGTCTGTGACAGCCAAATCCTCTGCTTGCACCTTCATGATGATGGGACTGTTAGTAACCCTGGATATAACCTCTATGCACATGCACTCTGTGGGTGACCACCCTCAACCCCTGCTTATGTTGTGAACCAACATAAGCAGGGGTTGAGGTGTGGCACCCACACCATATGAAGGAATGCCACCCCTCTATGTTACCAGGCAATATTAGGTGGTAGATGATTCATCTACTGGTGCAATACCACCACTTTGCTTATTGGAAGCTTGAAGTGGTGGAACCCATGTTTAGTCTCCACAGCTAAGTTCCAGTAAACCCTTCCCCATTTCTTCCATCATGCAGTATGACTGATGACTTTTGAGGTTATGATGAACATCATGGTGAGATCCAATCTTCCTTACATTTCAAGGTTACAGCTATAAAACGGGGTTCGCAGGCCGGCTGCTAGTTAGTACACTGGACCAAACCTATTGGTAACTCTTTAGGAGGCTTCCGGATCAGCTAGTGTATAATCTTGCTACCTCTACTCTACCAGATAGTGACTGGAGGGAGTTGGATTAGTGTGCATAGGGGGCATTGTCTAGGCCACGTTATGCCCTACCCACAGTTTTTTTCTTACTATTGAATACACCATGAATTGTCAAACTAATAGAGTAAGCTTATCTGCGAAAATATCTAAAAGTTCAAAACACTTCCTAGTTCATTTCACAAATATAAGTGGTCTCAATTCTAATCTCAATGATGTCCATTTCCTCTTGCAGTCTGCCAAACCCCTTGTACTTTTTCTGACAGAATCTCAGTTATCGGTTGATTAAACTACTGTTCATCTCAGTTGCCCAAATTATTTACTGTATGATTCCTTTCACCTCAAAGGTGGTATTTGTGAATACGTCCGTTCTGATATTCCCTGTCAGACTTGGTAATTTGGAATCTCCTCTTTTTGATCTTCTCTGGCTTAAAATCTCTCTACCTCATTGTGTCAAATTCATCTGTTGTCTCTACCATTTTATCAACTCTACTAATCACTTGGAGCTCTTTGACTTCCTCTCTTTGCAACTTGACTTTCTCCAGTCCAACTTTTCTAACAGTGAGGTAATTTTCCTTAGTGATTTCAATGTTCACAACTCCAGCTGGCTTCTGTTTTCTAGTCACAGCGACCCAGCTGTTTGAGATGCTGAGGCTTTTGCAATTATTAATTACCGCGCACAGATTGTTCATTTACCTACAAGAATAAGGGACAATCCCAACCAGGCAGCCAACACGCTTGATCTTCTTTTTCTCACAAACAATCCTTCTAAGTACACGGTCGAAGTGAGTGGTGCTTTAGGTACCTCAGATCACAACTTGGTGATTGTCTCTTCTCCAGTGGAGCATTTATCTCATGGCTATTCCCAACCTAGTATTGTTTGGCATTACAAGAATGCAAAATGGGATGACCTGCGAGATTTCTTTTCTTCTTTTCCTTGGTCGGATTACTGTTTCAAAACTTCTGATGTCTACATTTGCTCAGATAGTCTCAGTGAAATTATTCTTGTAGGAATGGAATTCTTTATTCCACACTCCACTGTAAAATCTCGTCCTTTCTCTAAACCTTGGTTTTCCAATAAATGTGCTAAGGCTGTTCAAGAGAAGAACGTTGCATATCGTAATTGGCTTTTTCCAAATCTTCAGTTTCATTTTCTGCCTACAAAAAGCTCGTAATAATTGTAAAGCAGTTATTAATCAGTCCAAATTACATTTTGAACAGGCTAAGAGTAAAAAACTTGCTTCTTGCCTTAATGATAGCCGTGCATTCTGGTACTCTTGCCAAAGATAGTGGCTGCAACTTTTGCCTATCTCTGCTCCCACCTCTGTCAAAATCAGTTGGTTCTGTTGTCACTTCAGCCAAGGATCAAGCTGACCTACTGGCATCCCATTTTTCTTCCAACTCCTGTATTAATGATCTTGGTAAAACACCTCCCACCATTCCCAACACGCTCCATTCAATGCATCCTGTGGTCTTCTGTCAAAAGGATGTCAGAAGGATTTTGACAAATCTTGATGCTAAGGAAGCTCCAGGTCCTGATGGTATTTCTTCACCACTTGTTCTCAAAACCTGTGCTCCTGAACTTACTCCTGTTCTTTGCTGCCTTTTTTTCGCTTTCTTATTCCAAAGGCGTTTTTCCTTCTGCTTGGAAATTTGCTCGTATCCAGCCAGTTCCTAAAAAGGTTGACAACTCCCTCCCATCCAATTATTGTCCCATTGCAATTACTTCTACCCTTTCTAAATTAATTGAGAAATCAACTGACTACCAACTCTTAAACTACCTAGAAACCTTCCATCTGATCAACAATCGCCAGTATGGATTCCGTCAGTGTTGATCCACTGTTGATATTCTGGCTTATGTTACCCATTACCAAATTACCAATACTTATTACCAAAGGTTCGGTGAAACACAAGCAGTTACTCTTGACATCTCAACGGCTTTCGATTGTATTTGGCATAAAGGTCTCCTAAACAAGCTTTCATCTTATGGTTTGCCAACTGTTTTTTGTAATTGGTTATCCAGTTTTCTTGCTGATCACTCAATGAGGTAACGGTAGATGGCTCTCTGTCTTTAACTTTTCCACTAATGCTGGTGTCCCCCAAGGTTCAGTTCTTTCCCACACTCTTTTTCTCTTGTATATTAATGACCTTCTTCCATTAACTGGAAATCCTATCCATAGTTTTGCCTATGATAGCACATTGCATTCCACTTTCCATTTTGAGAAACCTTGCCCTGCTCAATCAGCTCCAACTTCTCGAATATCCGCTACCAATTCCTTAAATGCTGATCTCCAGGTAATTCTCCAGTGGGGCAAAGACAACTTAATTGATTTCAATCCTTCTAAAACTCAGTCTTGTCTTATATCTCGTAAAAAGGATTCTTCTGCACCTATGCTTATCTTTGATGATACTCCGTTTTCTAGGCAAAATGATATATTCCTTTTGGGGATTACCCTAACTTCTAGCCTCTCTTGGCACATTGCAAATATTGCTTCCCCTGCATCTAACAAACTTGGTTTTCTCTTTTGCTCTTGGCATTACTTTTCTTCCAAACAGCTGTCCACTCTGTACAAATTGCAAATCTGCCTAACCATGGAAGACGCCTCCGTAGCCAGGTGGGAAGGAGCAGCAGTGTGTAGCTCATGCATCTTGATTAGAGTGGGGTTTGAGCCGGTCACCACCAAATACGGAGGATTCAGAAAGGTCAGGGAATGACCACCGCATATCCCGGAACAATATGGCCTTAGCTGCTAATGCTCCTAAAAACCAAAATAACAACATAAAAACTTACCATGGAATATTGTTCCCACATCTGGGGGGGTGCCCCCAAAACCTCTCTGAGGCTTCTAGATTCCATTCAGAAGAGGGCAGTTAGGTTAATTAATGACTCCTCTCTAACAAAGTCTCTCCACTCGCTGTCTCATAGACATACTGTTTCTGCTGCATGCCTTTATTACAGATACTTCCACGGGTACTGTTCTTCTGAATTGGCTTCTATAATTCCTGCTCTCTCCTTCAAAACAGTCCGAACATGTGCTGGTACCAGCCAACATCCATTTACTGTCCAACTTCAAACTCACAGAACCAACTTTTCATCTTCCTTGTTTATTCATTTAACTGCTGTTTTCTGGAATAACCTTCCTTTGTACGCATTTCCTGAAAATTACAGTCTACAGAAGTTAGAATCTAATGTCAACAAATATCTTCTCTTGTCTTCTCAACCTCCAACCCAAGCACGGTACTAAGTACTATAGGTTCTAATACCTCTTGTGTTTGGGGTTTTTATAAAAAAAAAAAAAAAAATTGATAGAGGATGTAATGGAAGGAAAATGTGAGGGGGGAAGACGAGGAGATGGAGAGTATAGGGAGATGAAGTGGAGGGCTGAAGGGGATATGGAGAAGTGGTTGCTGAGTTGTAAGTTTGGACCTGCCCTTGACAGAACACTGATGGTGAACCCCAGAATAACGTACTGTTTGGGTAGCACCAAACTCAAGGTAGTTGATGATAAAAAAGACTGGTGGTATAGTCTAACATGAACTTCTCTGAGCAGTGCAGTCAGAATATTGGCTTCTGTGCCAGCAGAAATAAAGGAATTTATCAACTGTATACAAGTTTATTCTAGCCTGTTTGCAGTATTTAGGATATGAATTTCTAATCTAAATTTTGGATTTCTAATGTGACTCATTACCCTGTTAAAAGAATCTATTCACAGATGGATGCACTTTAGCCGAAAAGTGACGTGCTTACATATAAACAATTTTCAAATAACCTGTGGCATCTAAATGTTGCTCTATTGGTATCAAATGGCCCAATGTGCACCAGGAAAATACTACTCACATCATTACACTGATGCCACCAGCCTTCATTGCTGACACCAGATATGATGGGTCCATGGACTCATGCTGTTTTTGCCATATTCTGGTACTACCATCAGTGTGAAACAGCAGGAGCCAGGATTCATCAGCCCTTTCCATGTTTTTCCAATCCTCCATTGTCTAGTGTTGGTGTTACAGAAAAAAAAAAAAAAAACTGCAGTCATTATCAATCCACTGCAGGACGGAAGTCTCCTCAACAATTTATGTTGAGGGAAATGGACCATAATCTGCCATGCTGACCCAGTTGTGGGTTGGCAGAGCAACCGTATTTAGCAGTCAGAGGTTTGAACCCCTATCTACTCAAAGAGTGTGTGCTACTGCACTCACTCTCCTGACCACTCAGCTACGGAGGCTGCATTACAGAGTCCACTATAACTGTAACTTCTTGTTTTTTCTGACAGGAGCAAAACCCAATTAGGTTATTGGCTGTTATGTCTCATCTGTGAAAAGGTATGAGTTGTGCATTCTAAATTGCCTCTTTGGTTACTTCTGTTATACTGGTTTCTTGTTTGGCCAAACTGTAGCCTTGCTATTACCCTGCATAAGTCTTGTCAGGCTCTGTTAGTCTGTCACACCAAGCTGTTTCCAACCACAGGATTGCTGTTGGCTTTATATTACTTGGTAAATATGCCAATCTTGATACATCCAAGATACGGATCTATATAAAAATCACAAGCAAAGTTGCATTTTTTCAAAGTAGGATGCTGTTACTGAAAGGACTTTCCATTTCTTAAAAAGGGTAGGCATATCTAATAAGTGGCCATCCAGTGTATAATAAAAAAGGAATTATTTAGATCAGAGCAGAGACCTAATTTAATATCTGGCACATTATTTAATGGAATTCAATTTTGTTATTCAAACCTAATCTCATAATATTTCTGGCTCATTTAGCACTGCAAAAATTCATTAATATATTGCTAGAATTCAGTTTTATCAAATTAATATTATCTTTCTCTATAGATAATTATTGATAACGGATGCAAATTGGCTTTGTCAATCTTAAATAATGTTCTCCACTGAAGAAACAATAACAGATTATTATTTTAAATAAACTTTATATTCTACATTTGAGTAACTAACAATATTCTTATTCTGGTAGTAAAAAAAAAAAAAAAAGTAAAGTGCAGCCATTATCAACCCAATGCAGGATGGAAGCCTCCTCAACAATTCATGTTGAGGGAAATGGACTATAATCTGCCACGCTGGTCCAGTGCGGGTTGGCAGATCGACCGTATTCAGCAGTCAGGGGCTTGAACCCCGGTCTACTCAAAGAGTGTGTGCTACTGCACTCCCGCTCCTGCCCACTCGGCTACGGAGGGGTTTATTCTGGTAGTACTATATTTAAATAAAATATTAAAGATTTTTTACTTATTCAAATAAATTCAAATTATTCAACCAAGGTCTCTGTTTCAGACTAAATGCAGATCTCAACAATACTAACATCTTAATTCATTTTTGTTTCTTTCATAACTTGTAATATATAAAAATGAGGTATATCCTTTGTGAATATAACTGAGAAAAATGTTAAAGTACCTATTTTAAAAATTTTTTCATTTAAACAAATATGCAAATGAACAGATCAAAAGTAAAATGTTTTTGCAAGCTGTACTTTCATAATGACTGTTTAAATATTCAGATTTCAATACAGCATAGTATAAAATATGTACATTAGAAAAAGACAAACATTGGTAAAATGACAAAGAACACACATGCAGAAATCACAGAGGAAAAGATGGTCAAGAATAAAGTTGTGGATAAATGTCAATTGCTTCAATAGTAGGGGTGGCAGATGTTTTCCAAGACTGCATCCTGAAGACATGGACTGGTTGCATACATGTTTCAGAAAAAAAAAAAAAAAAAATGGAAACTAAAGTTTAATGCTTCTAAATGTAAGGTTATATATACATTTGGGGAAAAAATCCTAGAGTCAAATATAAGCTGGGGATGGAAGGGAGATTCAACACGAAAAAGACAGGTGTTATGATTCAATCTGACACAAAGTTTTCCATACAGACAGCTAGGAAAGCACAGTGTCATGTCTGTGTTTTGTAAGGGATCTATTATTACAGAATAGTATAATAGGAAGAAGCATGATGGTTACATTGCATTTGAAGTATTATATTCAAGTCTGGAGCTGCACCAGAAAAAAAGACAAAACTTCTGGAGATAGTTCAAAGAAGGGTGACCAAATTAGTCATAAGGGCAAATCAATGTGCATATGAAGAATGGCTTAGGTGTGGAACGTGAAGTGTGACAATACAACATCTAAGGGAAGATCTGATTGAGGTGTATGGTGCTGAAGGGGTGGAGCATTGGCATTAGCAGAAGCATACGATGCAAAGCAAGCAAGCTTATGCAGCATCAGCCAACCCCCCCCCCTCTTTTCACCCTTCCCTTTGTTCCAAATGCCTGTCCAGCTCAGCCTTAAATTTATTTAGGCTATCAACTTCCACAACAAAAGATGGTTGTTGTTGTTTGGTTTTTAGGAGCATTAGCAACTAAGGCCATATTGCTCCGGGGATATGCGGTGGTCATTCCCTGACCTTTCCGCATCCTCCGTATTTGGTGGTCACGGGCTCGAACCCCGGTCTAATCAAGAAGCGTGTGCTACGCACTGCTGCTCCTGCCCACCTGGCTACGGAGGCGCCATTTTCAATTTGAATCTATGCCCCTCAAGTTCTCAATCTAAGGAAGAATGCCATCAGCATTCAGCTGGCTCAACCCTTTAAGGCCTTATGCACCTTAATCAGGTCACCTCACAGGTGCCTACTCTGCAGTTTGCAGAACTTAAAGCCAGGTGGGAAGGAGCAGCAGTGCGTAGCACACGCTTCTTAATTAGACCGGGGTTCGAGCCCGTTACCACCAAATACAGAGGATGCGGAAAGGTCAGGGAATGACCACCGCACATCCCCGGAGCAATATGGCCTTAGTTGCTAATGCTCCTAAAAACCAAATAACAAATAACAAGCCTTTCTTGGTAAGAGCACCCCTTTGTTCCCCTAACCAATCTTGTTGCCCTTCTTTGTACTCATTGTAGCAACACTATATCCTTCCTAAAATGAGGCCTCCAGGCCTGTATACAGTACTCTAGGTGTGGGCTGACTGTTGCCTTGTATAACGGGGTAATCACCTCCCTGTCCCTGCTAGCAAAATTCCTATATATCATTGACAAGACTATGACCTGCCCTAGTAGCCCTTCTTCACTGATCAGCAAACTTCATATTTGACTGCACAATTAGCCCTAGGTCTTTTTCACTTTCCACTTCCCTGAGTGTAGTACTACACAGTTGGTACATTTCTCTTTGGTTATTGCTACCCATATGCAGTACTTTGCATTTGTCAATGTAAAACTTCAGTTGCTACTTTTCAGCCCATTTCCCCAACTTATCTAGATCCAGTTGGAGTAGCATACTGTCTTTACTGTCGTTAACAACCTGTCAACCTTTGTATCATCTGCAAGCTTGGACAATAAACCTGATATACCTTCATCAATATCATTGATAAATATACAAAACAACAATGGGCACAACACCAAACTCTGGGGAACTCCACTAATAACACTTGTCCATGAAGAGCAGTGTCCATTGATTACTACTCTCTGTCATCTCCCACTCAACCATCCCTTTATCCATTGTAGCAACTTACCCTTGATGCCATACCTCTCAGCAGTCTTCCATGTGCAACAGTATCAAAAGCTTTCCTGAAATACAAGTATATGATATCAAAATTATTTTTGGCATTCAGTTCCTTTCTGACCACATCATAGTATCCAATCAGATTTGTCAGACAAGACTTCTCTTTAAAAAACCCATGCTGTGTCTTAACTATTACTGCAGTCTTGTCTAGATGATCCTGCAATGCTTCTTTAACCAGTGATTCCATTATTTTCCCCAGAACACAATTTAAACTAACAGGTCTATAGTTAACTGTGTCACCCCTTTGTGAAATGGTGATACATTTGCACACTTCCAGTCCATGGTGATCTCCTCCGAGTCCAAGGAAGCTCTCATAATTGTAGCTAAGGGTTTGCTTACTTTCTTTGCTGCCTCCTTTAATATAACTGGATAGATCCCGTCCACCCCAGGTGCCTTTTTTATGTTTAACTTCAACAATTTCTCCTCCACTTTGCTCTCAGTTATTACAAAATCACTTAGCTCCCTGTTAGAGTTTGATAAACTTCTGGCACTACCCCTCATTGAATAACTCCTCATGTGTGAATGTAGATGCAAAATATTCATTCAGTTTATCAGATACCTGAGTATGATCATCAATAGTCAACCCATCTATGTTAAGTGGGCCAATCTGCTTCATCCCTTTCCTTCTAGTTTACATAAGTAAAGAACTCTTTGCAGTTTTTCTTTGAATCTTTTGCCAAGGTTTTCTCGTAATCCGCCCTCGCCTGCCTAACCTCCTTTGTGACTTGATTACAGACTAGTTTATATTTGCCATAGGTTTCTGTGTCACCTGATACTTTATAAGCATCCCATACATTTTTCTTCTCTGTCACGAGCCTCATTAGTTAATCTGACATCCATTTTGGCCTAAACCTTACAGTATTTCCTAGTTGGAATGAAAAGCCTAGTAGCCTCCAAAATCAAGTCCCTGAAGGCTTCCCATTTAGAATTCAATGTTGGTAATATCGTCAGATGATCCCACTGTACAGAATTTAAAAACTGTCTGAGACCCCTGTAGTCACCTTTAAGAAAGCAAAAACAATTCCCTTTTAGTTGATGTTAGTTACATCATTAAGTAATTCCCACATCAGTACATTGTAATCACTGTCACCCAGTGGTTCCCTCTCGAACACGTTGCTATAGAAAACAGTCATCTAATAAATCCACAAAAGTCTTGCTCATGTGCGAGTGACCAATCCACAAGTTCCAGTCAATGTCTGGAAAGTTAAAATCCCCCATTATAGGACATTCTGATTTACTGGCCCACTATTTCTCTGCACAATTGCCCATTATACTCACCAGATTCATTAAGCCTATAACACACACCACCTCTCATTTTTCCTTTCCCAGTGCTTATGTCACACCAAACAGACTCAACATTGCATCGTCCACCAATATCAATTGGATGCACTTCCTTAGATTTTATGTTTCTTCACTAACAGCATAACCACTCCTGTCCTGTCTATCCTTTCTGTACTCATTTTACACCCAAATTCCAATCTGCCCTGCTTATGTCTGTTTGACACCATGTCTCTGATATCCCAACAATATCTGCCTTTGATGTCTTGACTAGCACTTCAAGCTCATCAAATTTATTAACTATACTCCTAGCATTGGTGTACATGCAAGTATACATACACCTGTTTCTATTCTTAGTTACCCTAACACAGCCCATGTATTTATTTGTTCCAATATGACTCCCAGCAGTTCTGGAAATCTCAATTGCCTTGCTTTCCAGGCTGCTGCTCATTCTAATAGAAGCAGTTCAAGAATCACTTTTGCTTGTGCCTGTGGCTACTGTTAACCTTTTAGTCTGTGTATCCCCCCAAGCTAGCAGCTTTCCGACTCAAGAAGGATGTAGAGCTGCTGGAACGAGTACAGAGAAGGGCAACAAGATTAGTGAATGGAACAAAGGGTTGCTCTTATGAAGAAAGGCTTAAGTTTTGCAAATTACAGTATCTGGAGACTAGGCACTGGCAGGGTGATCTGATAGAGGTGTGTAAAGCCTTAAATGGTTTGAGCATGCTCAATGCTGATGAGATTCTTCCTCTGGCTCAGAATAATCACCTGAGAGGGCATAAATTCAAATTGAGGACAGACAGATGTAGGATAGATGTGTGGACATTTGCCTTTAGCCAGCGGGTAGTTGGTTGGTGGAACAGATTTCCATCCCTTGTTGTGGAAGTTGATAGCCTAAATAAAATTAAGCCTCAGCTGGACAGGTATTTCAAACGAACGGAAGGGGTAAAATGGGAGTGGTGGTTTTTTTTGGCTGATTCTGCATAAGCTTGCTTCCTTGCATCATATGCCTCTGCTAATGCTAAGTTGCAAATTATGGTTGATTATGAAAGTGTCTGCAATTCTGTCCAGACACAATAGGAGGGAGTTTATGATCAAAACCTTGCCGATCCATTTGGCCCTGGAGAGATTGTGTAAGGCTCAAGGGCCTCGATAGTATCAGCAAATATTCTCGCACCCTTTCTATTTAAGTGTACCCCATCCCTGTAGAAGCAGTCTCTCCTATCAACAAGCACAGATCAGGCTGGAAAAACCCCTTGAGCCATGCACAATCTCTCCAGGGCCAAATTGATTGGCAAAGCTTTAATCATATACTCCCTCCTATTGTGTGTGGTCAGAATTGCAGACACTTTCACAGTCAACCATAACTTGCGACTTAGCATTAGCAGAGGCATATGATGCAAGGAAGCAAGCTTATGCAGAATCAGCCAAAAAAAAAAAAAAAAAAAACCACTACTCCCATTTCACCCTTCCGTTCGTTTGAAATACCTGTCCAGCTGAGCCTTAAATTTATTTAAGCTATGAACTTCCACAACAAGGGATGGAAATCTGTTCCACCAACCAACTACCACTGGCTAAAGGCAAATTTCCGCACATCTATCCTATATCTGTCTGTCCTCAATTTGAATTTATGCCCTCTCAGGTGATTATTCTGAGCCAGAGGAAGAATCCCATCAGCATTGAGCATGCCCAAACCATTCAAGGCTTTATATACCTCTATCAGATCACCTCCCCGGTGCCTAGTCTCCAGATACTATAATTTGCAAAACTTAAGCCTTTCTTCATAAGAGCAATCCTTTGTTCCATTCACTAATCTTGTTGCCCTTCTCTGCACTCGTTCCAGCAGCTCTACATCCTTCTTGAAATGAGGCCTCCAGATCTGTATACAGTATGAAGGTTTGATCTGACTATTGCTTTATACAAGGGACTTTTTTTCCTCATTGACCTGTACTTGAGTAAATCTGCAGATCTTACTCTTAATGTCATTAGTTCCAACGTGTACAACAATATCACCTTTTGTGCCCTTAAGAGATGATATCTCTCTACAACATTATCAACTTTTGCCCCTGGTAGACAGCAGGAGTAAAAGTAACAAGGAAGATCAGTTCTCCCTTGTAGGTGACACTAAAACAAAGGTGCTCAAATATAAAATCTCCAGAAATAACAAAAAAAATATGGTTATGTTATGTTATGTTATTTGGCTTTTAGGAGCATTAGCAACTAAGGCCATATTGCTCCGGGGATATGCGGTGGTCATGGGCTCGAACCCCGGTCTAATCAAGAAGTGTGTGCTACGCACTGCTGCTCCTGCCCACCTGGCTCCGGAGGTGCCCAAAAATATGGATCTTGTGAAGTTCACCCATGGGCAGTAGACTGTTGAACACTGAAAAAAAGGTTGCCTCACAGTGTGGCAGAGGCAACGAGTTTCTGGCTAAATTCAAAGCAGTATTAGAAGGTTAATTACCTTGTGAGAATGGGAATAGTATAAATAATTGTATTTAATTTCATACATATATATGTATTTTTTTTTTTTTAATTTTATTAATTTTTTTAGTTGATGCAGAAAAAGACTGCTTCCTTACATCATTTGACCTTACTAACACTAACATTTTTTGTTTTAAGGTCAATGGTGTTCATGGTAAACTAGCCCAAAACTGTTTGTGAAACTTTAAATTGTGGTAGGTAAGGTAGCAGGATGCATTTTTTTTTCTTGGTTGATGAAGAATAATTGTTTCACTGATAATGAGCAATTAATTAGCAAATACCATAAAATTGCAAAATCATACTTGGTTAATTATGGCTACCAATATGCATGTTGTTGAGCCATTAAGCTTACATAAAAAATGTACAACCCATTGTTAACTGTGGTGAAAGAAAAAAAAAAAAAAAAAAAAAAAACAGATACACTAGTAAAAATTTTTTTTTAATATCCTGATAGTTCATAAAAAATATGGTAGTTCTATGCATAAAGTTTTTTAAAATAAAAATAAGCAAATGCATGCTAAATGAAATACCCTGTATATACAGAGCAAGCTGAAAGGGTTGTAGTATCCTGAGCCAACTTTGCTTTGGCACCCATGCCCCCACCCTATTCAATAAGCTGAAAAGGTTTTTCAGTTCGAAAATAAAACAAATATTTCATATAATTTTATTAAAGTCATTTGTATTAAAATCTTAAAATATAATTTATCAATTTAAATTTAATAAACAAATAGCATTCATCATTATATACTCCTAAAATTTGGGCCTCAAAGATTAATTTTTCTCAACCTTAGCTGCAAATCTTTGGGTCATTTCATCCAGGTCTAAATCCTTGGTAATGGCATTTTCAATTGATATGGTCCCCAACTCATCCAACTGATCTTGTGTCAGTTTTGTTAAACTTCATCAATGAAAAAGCCATTATGAGTATTTATGCATATGAATTTGAGTCATTCAGCAATGGCCATTGATATTGGCAACATTACAAAAATTCTCAGGGCCACAAGAACATTTGCAAATAATAACATCAAACTATTTGGGCACATAAATTGCAAAATTTTCAGTAGAGAATTGATCATTTCTTGGTCATCTTTGTATAAACTGTTGTCTTTCTGATCACTATCAAGCATGCAAAATTTCTAAACCATAAAGCTGTTATGCACTTCACCATCACTTGTTTCTGAGGCATAATTTAAACTGCATGGAAATTTAAATTAATCATCACGACAAATGTTTTACAATCAACTTAGACTTGTCTGTGTTGTTTAAATGTTGGAAAAGTGAATCCTAAAATTTCTTTTTTTATCATTCCAACATTGTGATCATTATCAAATATTCTTTTCTGTAAACAAATTCTTGTTTGCTCAAGCAATTAAATTTTAAATTTAATTAGCAACTTTTTTTTTTTTTTTTTTTTTTTTTTACCCAATCAAGAAGGCGTTAAAATTTTAGTCATCTCCTCTGCAATTTTTAACATATTTCACTGATTTTGAAAGTAGGGAGAAAGCTTGAAATGTATTTAAATTGACCTCTTTGAGGACTTTATGGCTCAAAATGACCAAATAATCAGACAGCAGATAAATTTATTTAATAGTTTTTTTTTTTTTTTTTTTTTTTACCAATGATCAAAATTTGCAACCTAATTTTCTATATAGAATTATTTTTTGAACTGTTCACTTATTATTAGCATTGGCATATGATACAAGAAAGCAAGATTATACAGCATCAGCAAAAAAAAACCCCTTCCCCTTTCACCCATCCATTCTCTCAAAGGGTTTGTCCACTTCTTCCTTGAATTTATTTAAGCTATCAACTTCCACAATGACAGATGGAAGTTTGTTCCAGAAATCAACTACCCGCTGGCTAAAGGCAAATTTCCACACATCTATTCGACAACTGTCTTTCCTCAATTTCAGTTTATGCCCCCCTCAGTTTTGTAATCTGAGTAAGAGGAAGAATCCCATCAGCATTGCTCAATCCATTGAAGGCCTTATATACCTCAATCAGGTCACCTTGCAGGTGCCTAGTCTCCAGATGCTGCAATTCGCAAAACTTAAGCCTTTCTTCGTAAAAGCACCCCTTTGTTCCCTCACCAGTCTTGCCCTATTCTGTACTCGTTATAGCAACTCTACATCCTTCCTAAAATGAGGCTTCCATACGTGTATGCAGTACTCAAGGTGTGGCCTGACAAGGGGATAATCACCTTTTTATCCCTGCTAGAAAAATTCCTGTATATCATTGACTAGACCCCATGACCTACTCTGACAGCCTGTCTGCACTGATCAGAAAATTCATATCTGACTACACAATTAACCCCAGGTCTCTTTCATTCTCCACTACCCTGAGTGTGACACCACCCAGTTGGTACATTTCTCTGGGGTTACTGTTACCCACATGCAGTACTTTGCATTTGTCAATGTTAAACTTCAGTTGCCACTTCTCGGCCCATCTTTTCCAGATCTTGTTGCAGCAGCATACTGTCATTACTGTTATTAACAACTCTGCCAACCTTTGTATCATCTGCAAACTTTGACATTAAGCTTGATATACCTTCATCAATATCATTGATAAATATACAAAACAACGATGGGCCCAACACTGAACTCTGAGGGACACAATAATAACATTAGTCTATGAAGAGCAGTGTCCACTGATTACCACTCTGTCTTCTTTCACTCAATCATCCTTTTTTTTTCATAGTAGCAACTTGTCCTTAATGCCATACTGCTCCAATTTGTACAGTCAGTAGTTTTCCATGTGCAACAGTATCAAAAGCTTTCCTGAAATCCAAGTATATGATATCAAAATTATTTTTTGCATCCTATTCCTTTGTGATCACATCATAGTATCGAATCAAATTGGTCAGAGAAAACTTCTCCTTAACAAACCCATGTTATATCTGAATTATTACTGCAGTCTTGTCTAGATGATCCTGCAATACTTCTTTAACCAATGCCTCTATTATTATCCCTGGAATAGAAGTCAAAATAACAGATCTGTTATTGGAGATATATTTGCACATATCCAGTCCATGGAGGCTTCCCCTGAGTCCAAGAATGCTCTCATAATTATTGCTAAGGTTTTGCTTACTTTCTTTGCTGCCTCCTTTAATATAACCGGATAGTTACCATCCACCCCAGATGTCTTTCTTCTGTTTAACTTCAACGATTTCTCCTCCACTTTGCTCTCAGTTATTACAAAATCACTTAACTCCCTGTTAGAGTTTGATAAATATCTGGCCTTCTCCTCCTTGAATGACTCCTCATGAATGTAGATACAAAATACTCATTTTGTTTGGCAGCTATCTGAGAATGATCATCTACAGTCAGCCCATTGATATCAAGTGGCCCAATCTGATTCATCCCCTTCCTTTTAGAGTTTATATAAATAAGGAAGTCTTTGTTGTCTTTCTTTGCATCCATTGCCATTTCAAAGATTCCTCATAATCTTCCTTTGCTTGCCTAATCTCCTTTGTGACTTGATTACAGACTAGCTCACATCTACCATAGGCTACTGTGTCACCTGATAATTTTTATGCGTCCCATGTATTTTTCTTCTCTGCCACGAGTCTCATTAGTTCATCAGACATCCTTTTGGGCCTAAATCTAAAACAGTATTTCTTAGTTGGAACAAAAAGCCTACTCTGATTTCAATTGTCTCTTGATAGTGATTTTTTGTTTACTGTTTCTGTCTGTTTTGATTTTTGTGTCCCTGTGAACTTCAGCACCCTGTGCGAATGGTACATTAGCTTTCCCTTTAAGCATTATTATATATTTATATAGGGTGTTCATTTTAAAAGTAAAATGAAAAATAATCAAGGGAAAATAGTTTTTCAGAATAAGTAACAAATAATAGTTTATAAACAATGCTGGATTTATATCCTCTATTGTTTAGCAATAGATAAATTCATTTTTTGACCATGTTGCATGTGACATTACAAAGATGTTGTCAATGGAGCTGCAGGTTGTCTCATCCTGTTTGGAGCCAGATATTCCTTCCATTTTCCACTAGTAATGCAATAAACTGTATTATGGTGTTTTGGTCACTATCAGTGGTGACAGTCTTTCAGCGTAGGTTTTTTGTTCCAACTAAGAAATACTGTTCTAGGTTTAGGCCCAAATGGATGTCTGATGAACTAATGAGACTTGTGGCAGAAAAGAAAAATACATGGGATGCATATAAATTATCAGGTGACAATGTCACCGGTGCCTAGTCTGGCATTTGCAAAACTTAAGCCTTTCTTCGTAAGAGCAACCCTTTGTTCAATTCACTAATCTTGTTGCCCTTCTCTGTACTCGTTCCATTTTCCCTACTCCACATTCTCGATTTGACTGTTGATGTGGCCACTAAGGTGAAATTGTGCTTAGTGAAATAATTTTTATCACAAATCCCAATACCTACATGGTGATGATGAAGTAAACGTTAAGGCATGAACAGTATTTTAATCTTTTAACATTATTCTGAAAGTAAGTGCTTCCGCATACTGTAGATATAATAGAGAAATGTGTTTTCTTTTATCAAAATTAGCTGAACCAAGTGATATATCTCCTTTCATGTGTAAGTACTAAGTACTATAGGTTTTGATACCTTTTGTGTTTGGGGTTTTCATTAAAAAAAAAAAAAAAAAGAACACTTTTCTTGTTCCTCATTCCCAAAACTTATTCATACTCATGAAACTTCTTTATTATTTTGAAAATTGCAACTTTGCATGGACAGTGTTAGGGAATTTGTTGACATTCACTGTTTCCAAGTAAGATCCACTAAAAGAAACATGTTGCTTGATAGTATATGACATGACATTTATTCACTAGTAATGATGCATGCAATACGAAATAAGGACTGTGGAAAACTGAACAAGTGAAATGCAGAACTGTCACTTCTTCCAGTTACGTAACCTCTTCCACTAGTGTCCTAGCACAATTACACCAATGACCATTACTTAGCTTCATTGTACTTGATACAAACAATGTGGATTTATTTTTAAAATGAAGACCCTGTGTGTGTGAACAATACTTGATTAAATATGCTATCTACATTCTTTTTAATTATAAAAAGCTATATATTAGCCTCTTATTCATAAATAATGGCCTAAAATTCCTGTTGTGACATTAGCAATAATATTAGTAGAGGCATATGATGCAAGAAAGCAAGCTTATACAGCATACTCCAAAAAAAAAAAAATAAATAAAATAAATAAATAAAACACTTCCCATTTCACCCATTCATTCACTCTAAAAGTTTGTTCACTTCTTCCTTGAATTTATTTCAGCTATCAGCTTCCACAATGACATATGGAAGTTTGTTCCAGCAATCAACTACCTGCTGGCTGAAGGCAAATTTCCACACATCTATATTTTACAACTGTCTTTCCTCAATTTGAATTTATGTCGCATTTGGTTTGTAATCTGAGCAGGAAGTAGCAGCCCATCAGCATTGAGTCTGCTCAAACCATTCAAGGCCTTATACAACTCACAGGTGCCTAGTCTCCAGATGCTGCAATTTTCAGAACTTAAGCTTTTCTTGATAAGAGGTTTGTTTGTTGTTTGTATGTTATTTGGTTTTTAGGAGCATTAGCAACTAAGGCCATATTGCTCCAGGGATATGCGGTGGTCATTCCCTGACCTTTCTGCATCCTCCGTATTTGGTGGTTCACGGGCTCGAACCCCGGTCTAATCAAGAAGCGTGTGCTATACACTGCTGCTCCTGCCCACGGAGGCACCCTTGGTAAGAGGACCTAAGCTGTGACCTTAGTTGAGTCCTCATGGAGAAAACTGGAGACAAGAAGTTTTGAAGTGCTGCAAAGTTATTGTAATTATCTAGTAGAATTTTAACACTGTCTTGGGAGAGGTCAGGAACATCTCTTAACAATTCTACTCTGTACTGAATGTATAACAGGCACTGTAACAGAAGATGTATCCAAGACTCCTCTTCACTGCAAGTGCAATGTGTACAAAATGTGTTTATGTTTCATAGCATTCTCCAGGGTTTCCCTCATTAGCCACTGTAGCATCTGTATGAGGCATGTGGCAATAATAGCAGTGTGGGTGCATAGAGTGGTGTGTTTTTTTTTTTTAGTGTTATTAGCATTAAGTAGCGGCATGTGATGCAAGAAAGCAAGCTTATACAACATCAGCCAAAAAAAAAAAAAAACCCACTCCCATTTCACCCCTCCGTTCGTTCGAAATACCTGTCCAGCTGAGCCTTAAATTTATTTAGGCTATCAACTTCCACAACAAGGGATGGAAGTCTGTTCCACCAACTAACTATGCGCTGGCTAAAGGCAAATTTCCGCACATCTACCCTACATCTGTCTTTCCTCAATTTGAATTTATGCCCTCTCAGGTGATTATTTTGAGCAAGAGGAAGAATCCGGAGCAAGAGGAAGTAAACCTTTGAGTTTAACTTCTGTTACAGGAAAATTAATGGTGGCACTGGTTAAAGAAGCACTGCAGGATCATCTAAACAAGACTTCAGTTATAGCTCGGACACAGCATGATTTTGTTAAGGGGAAGTCTTGCCTGACCAATTTGATTGGATACTATGATGCAGTCACAAAAGAACTGGATGCAGGGAATAACTTTGATATTATATACTTGGATCTTAGAAAGGGTTTTGATGCTGTTGCACATGGAAGACTGCTGCACAAATTGAAGCAGTGTGGCATTGGAGGCAAATTGCTGCTATGGATAAAGGGGTGGTTGAGGGGGAGAAGACAGAGAGTGGTAATCAATGGACACTGCTCATTGTGGACTAATGTTATTAGTGGAGTCCCTCAGGGTTCAGTGTTGGGTCCATTATTGTTTTCTGTATTTATAAATGATATTGATGATGGTATATCAAGCTTAATGTCCAAGTTTGCAGACGATACAAAGGTTGGCAGGGTTGTCAAGGACACTACTGACACTATGTTGCTGCAACAGGATCTGGAAAGGTTGAGCAGATGGGCTGAGAGGTGGCAAATGAAGTTTAACATTGACAAATGTAAAGTACTACATATGGGAAACAGCAACCCCAGAGCAACGTATCAACTCTGTGGTACTACACTGACAGTGGTAGAGAATGAAAGGGACCTGGGGGTGGTTGTGCAGGGAGATATGAAGTTCTCTGAGCAGTGCAGACGGGCTGAAAGAGTAGCTCATGGTGTATTGTCAATGATATATAGGAAATTTTCTAGCAGGCATAAGGAGGTGATTATTCCCTTGTATAAGGTAATGGTCAGACCACACCTAGAGTACTGTATACAGGTCTGGAGGCCTCATTTCAAGGTTGTAGAGCTGCTGGAACGAGTACAGAGAAGGGCAACAAGATTTGTGAATGGAACAAAGGGGTGGTCTTACGAAGAAAGGCTTAAATTTTGCAAATTACAGTGTCTGGAGACTAGGCACCGGCGAGGTGATCTGATAGAGGTGTATAAAGCCTTGAATTGTTTGAGCATGCTCAATGCTGATCGGATTCTTCCTCTCGCTCAGCATAATCACCTGAGAGGGCATAAATTCAAATTGAGGAAAGACAGATGTAGGATAGATGTGCGGAAATTTGCCTTTAGCCAGCGGGTGGTTGGTTGGTGGAACAGACTTCCATCCCTTCTCGTGGAAGTTGATAGCCTAAATAAGTTTAAGGCTCAGCTGGACAGGTATTTCGAATGAACAGAGGGGTGAAGTGGAAGTGATTTTTTTTTTTTTGGCTGATGCTGCATAAGCTTGCTTTCTTGCATCAAATGCATATACTAATGCGAATGCTAATCCCATCGGCATTGAGCATGCTCAAATCATTTAAGGCTTTATACACCTCTGTCAGATCACCTCACCGGTGCCTAGTCTCAAGACACTGTAATTTACAAAACTTAAGCATTTCTTCGTAAGAGCAACCCTTTGTTCCATTCACTAATCTTGTTGCCCTTCTCTGTACTCGTTTCAGCAGCTCTACATCCTTCTTGAAATGAGGCCTCCAGACCTGTATACAGTACTCAAGGTGTGGCCTGACCATTGCCTTATACAAGGGAGTCATCACCTCCTTATCCCTGCTAGAAACATTCCTGTATATCATTGACAAGACACCATGAGCTACACTTGAAGCCCGTCTGCACTGCTCATAGAACTTCATATCTGCCTGCACGATTACCCCAGGTTCTTTTCATTCTCTACCACTGTCAGTGTAGTACCACAGAGTTGATACGTTGCTCTGGGATTACTGTTTCCCATATGTAGAACTTTTTATTTGTCAATATTAAACTTCATTTGCCACCTCTCAGTCCATCTGCTCAACCTTTCCACATCCTGTTGCAGCAGCATACCGTCAGTAGTGTCCTTAACAACTCTGCCAACCTTTGTATCGTCTGCAAACTTGGACATTAAGCTTGATATACCATCATCAATATCATTTATAAATACAGAAAACAAGAATGGACCCAACACTGAACCTGAGGGACTCCACTAATAACATTAGTCCACGATGAGCAGTGTCCATTGATTATCACTCTGTCTTCTACCCCTCAACCATCCCTTTATCCATAGCAGCAATTTGCCTCCAATTCCAAACTGCTCCAATTTGTGCAGCAGTCTACCACGTGCAACAGTATCAAAAGCCTTTCTAAGATCCAAATATATAATATCAAAGTTATTCCCTGCATCCAGTTCTTTTGTGACTGCATCATAGTATCCAATCAAATTGGTCAGGCAAGAATTTCCCTTAACAAAATCATGCTGCATCCGAGCTATAATGTCAGTTATAACTCGGACACAGCGTGTTTGTCGGCTCTTGGCATCTTCGCAGGCATGGACACACAACGAGTTTGTTCACTGTCCCTAGTCATGAGGCATGCCAGGATATACACAGTGCATTGATCGTATGCTCAGAAAGAGGCATACGGCCGGATGCCCTTCCTGACGCCAACCCTCACCCTTTATCCGGGCTGGGAATATGCGGTGGTCATTCCCTGACCTGCCACATCCTCCGTATTTGGTGGGTACGGGCTCGAACTGCTGGTCTAATCAATAAGCGTGTGCTGTGCACTACTGCTCCTGCCCACCTGGCTACGGAGGCGCCATTATATGTGAATAAAGAACGAGGTAGGAAAACAATACAGAGTGTGTGGTCTGCAGAAAAAACAAGGGGGAAGGGACAGCGAATCAGGTGCCAAGCAACAGGAAAGCCCCCAACTAGGTTGGAGGGCCCAACATTATAAAATACAAAGTACTCAGATAATGCACTTACAACAATATATTGTATAGAGGAACTCCCCGACTTACGCAATACTCTACTTACAGAAATTCGACTTTATGTAAGTTTTTACCGGCCAGTGCAAACTGAAAAAAAAAAAAAAATTATGGAAATGTATTGCGCATCTGTAGGGATAAACAGAGGTATTGTGAAAATATCGTAATGTGAACACAATAACAGTTTTTTTTTTGTTTTTGTAATTCGTTCCAAGTTCTTGGAAGTTGAAAATCGCTATATTACTAAGCTATTTATCTCTCTAAAAGGTCATATTTATAATGGAAATTGCACTACACTTTCATCATTATCATATGTTCCCATTCAATTTTGAATGCCTTTGTGATATTTTTCTAAAGCATGTTTCTGGAGGTAATGACCAAAAAACAATAAAAATCATTTGCAGTTTCCGGTTTATTGGGCTTTTCTGTTAGCGAAATCTATTATAAATGGGTAGCAAACTCTATCTTATTGCATTTGCAATAATACCAATAACTGCAATTGTGTGGGTTTTTACATTACAGTATTATGCTGAAATGAGTTTCCCTTCACTGAAATCTTTAATCATATAAAAAACAAATTTTCAGAAAATTCTCTTCATTCCTATTTACGTATTACAATGATGAAAGGAAAGGAAAGGGACCAACGGAAAGTGCAAGTGCTGGCAGTGCCAGAAAACAATACAAAAATGATTTAGAAATAAAGATGAAAATAATTAAGAAGTACAAAGCAGGACAATGTTTGTCATCTATTGCAAGGGAATTAGGTCTCGCTGCTTCAACAGTGAATACTATTTTAAAGGACAGTGCGTGTATAAAAGAACATGTGAAAAGATCAATGCACTTAAGATCAACAGTGTTCAGGTGTTATATTGAAGGTGGAACAGCTATTAATAATATGGATGGAAAATCAGATTCAGAAGCAAGTACCCCTGAGTCAAATGGCCATTCAAGCAAAGCAAGAAGTATTTATAAAGATATTAAGGATAAGTATGGCAAACTCCAAGCCAAGTTCGTGGCAAGCAAAGGGTGGTTTAATATGTTCAAGCATCGCGCTGGTTTCCAAAACATTGAAGTATGCAGTGAAGTTGCCAGTGCCGCTTCTGCAGCTGCAGAGAAATTTTGTGATGTGTTTGAAAAAATTATTGATGAAGGCAGCTAATCAATGCAGCAAATTTTTAACATTGACGAGACTGCTCTGTATTTAAAAAAATGCCGGATCGAACATACATTGCCAAAGAGGAAAATACAATGTCAGGTTTCAAGGCTTCAAAAGATAGGGCCACATTTTTGCCTAAGGCTAATGCAGCGGGAGATTACAGATTAATACCACTGCTGGTGTACCATTCTGGAAATCCTTGTGCATTTAAAGGCATCAATAAAGCCACCATACCCGTGCATTTCCAATCGAAGCATACAGCATGGATAACAATATCTCTCTTTGAGGATTGGTTTAAATGCTGCTTCATTTCAAATGTTGAAAAATATTGTAAATATTTTAGGATATCCTACACATCTAGATGATTTCAATTCGAACGCGAGTCATATTTCTACAGCCAAACATGACTTCACTCATCCAACCTATGGATTAGGATGTTATATCGAATTTAAAAGCATACTATTTACGCCCAACATTTTCTCAGGCATTGTCTGCAGTAGACAGTGAGGAAAACTTTACGTTAAGAGACTTTTGGAAATCTTACAATATTTACCAGGCCATCTTAAACATTTATAAGGCCTGGGCAGAAATTACTAAAAGTTGTTTACATGGCACATGGCAGAAAATATGCCCATGGCATGTAAAAGGCTTGAAAGGGTTTGAAAAAGACAAATCATATGACAGATAATATTGTAAAGGTTGCAGAGCTAATTCAGTTGGAGGTTGTTGCCAAAGGCGTGGAGGAATTAGTAGAGGAAGAAGAGAAGCATTATCTAATGAACTTATTGACTTGCATGCAGCGATAGTGAAAGAAGAAAATGCTGACAAAACTCAAGATGAACCAAATGAGGAGCCAAGACGCTTCATCACCAGAGAGAGATGGCAATGACATTTCGCGAAATTGCATTGACAATGGTGAGGTTTGAGAAGATGGATCCTGACACTGAACGATTCTTAAAAATTAACAGAGGAGTGTATGATATGCTTGCTTGCTACAAAGAAATCTACGATGAAAAGAAAAAAGCCACCATCCTGTCATCCATTAATATGTTCTTTAGTAAGGTTGAGCAGCTGACGCCTTCTAAATCTCCACAACCCTCAACCTCTGCAGCAGCGTTCTTATCAGCTGAAGATGTCAATTTTGGCAAAGATGCTCGAGAGATAAAACTTATTGACGTTATGCCTGTCTCCTCTCTTTTTTTTGTAATTTATAATTTTGAAATTTTTTAAATTGCATGCTTTTGTAATTTTTCCTGTGCACGAGATAAAAAATTGAATAAATACAATAAATAATTCTATTCACACGTTCGTTGAACATTTCTTTTTTGATTCGGTCAATCCAGCTTGCACAATTGCAAGTGCTGCACAAGCATGGTGGGGGGGGGATACCGACTTATGCAGAGTTCCACGGAACGCAACCCTTACGTTAATCAGGGAGTGGCAGAGTTGGTACACATCAATATCATGTATAGTTAAAACACGAAATACAAGTAATAGTCAACCAGTTGTTGTTGTTATTTGGTTTTTAGGAGCATTAGCAACTAAGGCCATATTGCTCCAGGATATGCGGTGGTCATTCCTTTCCGCATCCTCCGTATTTGGTGGTGACGGGCTCGAACCCCGGTCTAATCAAGAAGCGTGTGCTACGCACTGCTGCTCCTTCCCACCTGGCTACGGAGGCGCCTTAGTCAACCAGTTGCATACGGTTAGCTAACAACATGAGATTTTATGCACATAGTAGTTAACTAGTAATGTTAAAGCATCATATTTTGCAGCAGTAGTGCAGTTAATGGATAAGTGGTTGCAGATTAAATACAAGTAGTAGTAGCAAATCAGTAGCTTGCATATGCTTAGCTAGCAGCATGGGATTTTAGGCACAGTGGTTAACAATTAATATTAAAACATCATATTTTGCAAAATAAATAGTTATAGACATCATATATTGCAGCAATAAAGCAATTAGAGTATCAACAGGTATGTTAGTGTAGCTAAAGGTAATAGGCCATGTTAATAAAAGATTATTTTTTATTTATTTATTTTTTTTTTTTGGGTGTTCATTCTGTAGGAACTCTAGACAAGCACAATAGGACAGTACAAAACAAAACAGGGGACTTCAGGATGGTGGCCTTCCATTCCATGAGACAAGCATCCTAAATTTTTTTTTTTAATCAAAAAAGTTGTGTAAGAGAATATAAAAACAAATAGTGCAATGTGTACAAAGTATTTTTGTTTTTCAGGTGGTCTACAGGATTTCCCCTATACATCGATTGCAATGAGTACAAAAAGGACAGACAGGATAGGAGGGGTCATGCTCTTAGTTAAGAAGCATATAAAATTTAGAGAAGTACATCCAGTTGACATGAGTGACAAGTGTAATGTTGAGTTAGTTTGACGTTACATAAGCACTGGGAAATCAAAAATGAGAGTAAGAGTGTGTGTTATAGGCCTAATGACGCTGAGGAGTACAAAGAATAGTACACAGAAATAGTGCACCAGTAAATCAGAATGTCTATAATGGGAGATTTTAACTTTCCAGATATTGATTGGAACTTGTAGGTTGGTCACTTGCAAACTAGCAAGACTTTTGTAGATTTATTACATGACTATTTTCTACAGCAGCATGTTAGAGAGGCATAGGAGAGTAGTTTTCTTGATCTGATTATCAGCAGTGATTACAGTGTAATGATGTGGGATCTACTTAAAGATGTAACTACCATCAAGGGTAAAAGGAAGGGTTTTTGCATTCATAAAGTTGGCCAGGGCCACTGCGACCATATGTACCACCAGTAAGCTAAATCCAATTTGCTGCTCCAAAATATTTCGATTAAAAAATAAAATAAGACAAATAATTATTAATTTATTGAAAAAAAAAGGAAGAATTACAACATCTCACATATAATATAATGAAACAACAAACAAAAATAAAATCATTCTGAAAATAAACTTTAAATTCTAAATTACAGTAATCGTACTCTTTCACAATAATAAAATAAAAGGAATATTATAATGTTAAAAAAATTATACAAATCTGTTTCCTTGCTTTAAGTGATGCGAATTTATTAATTATTTTATTTATGTTTATTTGTTCCAAATGATCACTTTCCATTGAAATTATTGCCAAATTAGAGAGTCATTGTTGAGACATTGTCAATCGCAAATAATTTTTCGTTAATTTTAATTTTGAAAAACTCCGTTCATCCGAGCCAACTGAAACTGGAAAAATTGTCAGATAAATTGGCATTAGTAGTGGCATATAATGCAAAAAAGCAAGCTTTTACAGCATAAGCCAAAAAAAAAAAAAAAAAAAAAAAAAAGGGAAAAACCCATTTTCCATTCACCTCCCCATCCACTCCAAAAGTTTGTCCAGTTCTTGCTTGAATTTATTTAAGCTATCAATGTCCACAACAACAACAGATGGAAGTTTATTCCACATTCAACCACTCGCTGGCTAAATGCAAAGATCCGAACAGCTGTTCTACAACTGTCTTTCCCCAATTTGAATTTATGCTCTCGCAAGTGCGTAATCTCAGCAAGAGGAAGAATTGCATCAACATTATCAACATTGAGCCTGCTCAGCCCATTCAAGGCCTTATATACCTCAATCAGATCACCTCACAGGAGCCTAGTCTCCAGAAGCTGCAATTTGCAGAAGTTAAGCCTTTCTTGGTAAGAGAACCCCTTTGCTCCCCTCATTTGCATAAATTTTTAATGCAACTGCTACATTCGAAAAATGTATCTGTAAAATTGTTTTTAAAAATATATTGTAATACTTCAAATGGAGTAACATTATCTTTAATATAAATTTGAAGTACTCTTAAGTTCTTCAAATAATGCTAAACCATTGATATCAGACTCGTTATGTTGAATGTAACTTAAGACGTAGCTGAGTGGTCAGGAGCAAGAGTGCATAGCATCGTTCCTTGAGTGGACTGGGGTTCAAGCCCGTGACTACTAAATACGATAAATATTTGTATTGACGATTTATTGTAAACTCTACTGATTTGGTTGTCGAGCCGGAGTATAAACAGAAAATTTATTATGGAAATCTTTGCAAAGATTTAAGAAATCGTTATATTACTCAGAAATATTATAAAATATTTTTACATGTTCTTTCATATTTCTAAACCTTTCAGTTAACGAGAAAATTGTTGTCAATAATATGAAAGAAAAATTTAATTTTGAAATTTTGTTGCGGATCCAGTATAGCTTCCTCTCTACGTCATAATCAAAATGACATCTTTTCAATCTTTTTCTTAGAGTGCTTACATCTGGAAATGAAGTGGCAATGTCAGTGATAGTAGCCATATTATTAACCGTTGGAATGTTTTGTATTTTCTATTCTATTTTCTTGAAAATATTCTGTGATTTCCCATTGGTAGGGGTGTAAGGGAAGGATGTTCCATGTCCCCTGTACTATTTGATTTATACGCAGAAGCACTGGTGAAAGAGTTAAAAAAAAAAAAAGAGCAGAAGGAGGTGTAAAAGTAGGAAGGGAAACATAAAGACAATAAGATTTGCAGATGACTAGATATTGATTGCTAATAATGAAGAATTACAGAGCTCCTTGGACATCTTGAACAGCATAGTAAAGGAGTAAAATATGAAAATTAACAGCAATAAAACCAAGGTAATGTTAATTTCAAAGTGGCCAGGAAGAAGAATCAATATAATATTAGATAGAATAATATTGGAACAGGTTTACAGATACTTGGGAAGAAATAAAAACAAGAATTACAATGGGAAAGAAGCATTTAGTAATAGAAAAGAACTGTTGAGAAGAAATTTCAAGGAGGAATTAAGAAAGCAAATGATGAAAACATTAACATTAATGGGAGGGGTTTTTTTTGGCTGATGCTGCATAAGCTTGCTTTCTTGCATCATATGCCTCTACTAATGCTAATGCTAATATGGACTGTTGTACTATATGGCTCTGAGACATGGACACTGGGAAAGAGGAGATTAGATGCCCAGAAGCTTTCGAGATGTGGGTGTGGAAGAGAATGGAAAGGGTGAAATGGGTGGACAGAGTAAGAATGAGATTTTGCAGAAAGTAGATGACAGAATGTTTGTAAAGAATTAAGGAGACAATAACTTTATAGGACATGTATTGAGAAGAGAAAGCATGCTGAGGAATGGGATTGAAGGGTAGATGTGTGGGAAGAGAACCGTTGGGAGAAGGAGAATTGGAATGATGGATTGGACAGTAAGAGGAAATTATGCAGAAATTAAAAGTATAGCACAAGATAGAGAAGCATGAAGCTCTGAACCTGCCTGAGGGCAGAGAACTTGAAGAAAAAGATTTTATAACTGCAAAATATAAATATGAAACACAGATCTGGATAAGCAAATTAATGTGCCTGAAATTTCATGTACTGTTTTTATTTCAAATGAATTATTTGCCTGACGTGTTGAATACTGGTAAACGATGGAAGTCGTGCTGTTTGAATAAAACCAATGAGATGACCAGCATGACTTCTAGGTATGTGGGACAAGCGGTTGGATAGGTTTTAAGAGTAACACAAAGTTACAGAATGGTAATCCCTTTGGCTCTTAATTCGTGCTTAGCAGCACGAATTAAGAGCCAAAGGGATTTGGGGAAAGAGCCAAACAATGCATTCCAAGTAAAGTCTCTTGTAATCCATCAATATATTGAAATTTTCTTTGTTCTACTGAAACTATTATAAATGCAATTACCCAGGGGAATTAAAATATCGCTAAATACCAAATTTCTCTATAAAGAAGTTCATTAAACAGAGGTCCGACTTGTGTGTGTCAAAATTTTTGCCACCCTCCTGAACTGCGCCGATAAGCGACACTTACCTTGCCTACCTACTTGTGGCAGCCCTGATGATGGCTACAGAAGTCTCAGACAGTGTTTAAATTCTATACAGCGGGACCAACTTATGTTACCATCAGCAAATTATAAATGGGAAGGATTCAAGGAAATGATTACATTAGCTTTTCATATAAACTAAGAAATACTGTTCAAGGCTAGACCTAAATGGATGTCAGATGAACTAATGAGACTTGTGGCAGAAAATAAAATACACGGATGCATATAAATTATCAGGTGATAGAAAACCAATGGTAGATATAAACTAGTATGTAATCAATTTACAAAAGAGGTTAGGCAACCTAAGTCAGATTACAAGAAATCTTTGGCAAAGGGAGCCAAAGAAAAACAGCAAAGACTTCTTTACTTATGTAAACATAGAAAAAAGGGGATGAATTCAGTTGTTCCAGTTGATATCGATGGTTCAACCATTGATGATTCTCCTCAGGTTGCTGACAAAAGAAATATGTATTCTGCATCTATATATACACAAGGAATTCTTTAGAGAAGTGGAAGCCAGAGATCATCAAACTCTTAAGAGGGAGTTAAATGATTTTTTAATAAGTGAGAGGAAAGTGGAAGAGGAATTGTTGAAGTTAAACATAAGAATGGCACTTGGGTGGATGAGATCTATCCAACTATATTACAGGAAGCAGCAAAGCAGGCAAGCAACCCTTGGCCAAAATTATGAGGGCATCCTTGGATTCAGGGGAAGTCCCCGTGGATTGGAGATGTGATAATGTATCCCTAATTCACAAATGAGGATCAAAGGGTGACATCAATAATTACAGTTCTGTTAGCTTAACTTCTGTTCCAGGGAAAATAATGGAGTCACTGGTTAAAGAAGTAATGCAGGACCATCTAAACAGGAGTGCACTTATACTGCACTCAGAGAATGGGTTTGTCAAGGGGAAATGTCTGACTAATTTGACTGGATATTGTGATGTGGTCACAAATAAACTGGATGACAAAGTTTTGATAGTGGGGCCTCAACTTATGATGACATCGATATCCGAAATTCTCAGGAACCGATATACGATCCATCGATTGTTTATTTTAAGGACCGATGATATTTGCAGGTACCGATGGCTTTCCAATATAGCTGGAATGGTACATGGGTGGAAATTTTCAGACACATGGCATGCGGAACGTTACTTGTATAATTGTTTTAGATCTATGATGATCTGAAACTTCAAGTTCCATCAACCAGTGGCAGTACCGTGCACTTTAAAGCCAGCAGAGGCTGGTTCAAGTTCTTCAAAAAAAGGGCAAATATCAAAAGTGTTGAATGACATGGGGAGGCATCCAGTGCTGATAAAAAAGCAGCTGAGACCTTTAAAATTCAATTCCAAGAGTTTGTTGATCAGGAGGGTTATCTTTCCCAGCAGAATTTTAACACTGATGAAACCGGCCTCTTCTGGAAGTGAATGCCCGGGAGAACGTATATCATTAAGGACGAGGCTAGTTTACCTGAGTATAAGCCTATGAAAGATAGGCTCACTCTCCTGTTGGGTGTGAATGCCTCTTGAGATTTTAACCTGAAGCCTTTGCTTGTGTATCACTCTAACACCTCCAGAGTATTTAAACTACAAAAGGTCAACAAAGGCATGCTGGGAGTGTTTTGGATTCAATGTGAGCTTGAAGTTTTCTGTCCTTTAGTGAAGAGTTATCTTGAGAAAAATAAGCTCCCTGTGAAGGCACTGCTCCTGCTGGATAATGCAGCAGGCCATGATCCCAACCTTGTTCAATCTCTTGAGGCACAATATGACTTTGTTCAAGTCAACGTCGAAGTTCAACATGCTGGATTGAGTGAGGCTGATTGTAAGTTCTTGGAATTATGTTTCCAACAGGTTCTTAAATTCAGCCTTGAAAAACATCTGGCCTTTAATTATCCATAACATTGATGGATTTGAAGGTGATGGTGCTTTGACAAATGATGTTGTCACTCTTAGTAAATCAATGAGTCTGGAGGTTAGTGAAGAGCATGTGGAGGATCTTATTGATGCTCATGGGCATGAGCTAACAACAGAGGAGCTACAAGAGTTGGAGAAAATTACAGAGAGTGACACTGGAGAGGAAGAGGAAGAAAAAGACACCCAAAAAGTGTCACACAAAGGCTGTCATTTCTTGTTGGGAGCATTTAAGAGAAGTAGTAAAAAAACACCTCAATATTGAAAACACTGAACTCTGTGCAAAATGGAAGATGAAGTCATTTCTTACTTCAGGAAACTACAAAAAAGTTGTAAAAAACAGTCCACGTTGGACAGTTTCCTTGCAAGTAGCAACAAAAGACACCAGATGCTTGATATAGTCCCACCACCACTACACCACCATTGATTTCATCAGCTCTGCACTTTACGTCTAAGGTAAATGCTAATTTATTGTTTTTTTTTTTTAATATTTTAAGATGTTTTATGACTACTTATTAAATAATCTTTATAAAACACAAATTTTTAATGTAAAAATGAAGTATAACATGTAAAAAATACCTATTTCATGTGTTGTTGGGGAACAAATTACAGAAAATCAATGTATTATTGGTTTCAACATACAATGATTTTGTGGAACAAATTACTATTGGATGCTGGGGCCCCACTGTACTTCGATTTCAGGAAAGCTTTTGATACTGTTGCACATAAAAGACTGCTGAACAAATTGGAGCAGTGTGTTGTTAAGGGCAGGTTAATTGATAAAGGGATGGTCAAGGGGGAGAAGACAGTGGTTATCATTAGACACTGCTCTTTGTGGACTTAAGTTGTTAGTGGAGTCCCCCAGAGTTTGGTACTGGGTATCTTGTTGTTTTCTGTATTTATTAATGATACTGATGAAGGTATATCAGGCTAAATGGCTAAGTTTGTAGCCATTTAGCCTAACCTATGGTTAGTAGGGTGGTTAATGACCGTAATTATGGTCCGTAGCCGAGTGGTCAGGAGTGGGAGTGCAGTAGCACACGCTCCTTGAGTAGACCGGGGTTCAAGCCCCTGACTGCTACATACAGTCGATCTGCCAACCTGCACTGGATCAGTGTGGCAGATTATGGTCCATTTCCCTCAACAGAAAAATTAGGAAGATAGGCTGAGAAACGGCAAGTGAACTTTAACATTGACAAATGCAAATTGGTGGCAGTAATTTCAGAGTAATGTACCAAATGTATATTACTATGCTCAGTCAGGGTGGTGGGGAATGACAAAGATATGAGGGTAATTGTGCAGTCAGATATGAAGTTCTCTGAGCAGTGCAAAGAGGCTGCTAGGGCAGCTCTTAGGGTTTTGCCAATGATATAGAGGAATTTTACTAGCAGGGATAAGGAGGTGATTATCCCGTTGTATAAGGCAATGGTCAGGCTACATTTTGAGAACTGCACACAGGTTTGGATGTTTCATTTTAGGAAGACTGAGGAGCTGCTGGAATGGGTGTAGAGCCGGGCATATTGTTGAGGGGGGAACAAAGGGATGCTCTTACCAAGAAAGACTTCAGTTCTGCAAATTGCAGTGTCTGAAGACTAGGTACTTGCAAGGTGATCTGACTGAGGTATGTAAGGTTTTGAACGGATTGAGCAAGCTCAATGCTGATGGGATTCTTGCTCAAATTACATGAGGGGACATAAATTAAAATTGAGGAAGGATGGTTGCAGAATAAATGTACAGAAGTTTGCTTTTAGACAGTAGGTGGTTGATTGCTGGAACAAAATTCTATCTGTTAGATGGACAGGTGAATTGGGAAGGTTTTTTTTTGGCTTATTTGCCAATACTATTAATCTGCAAGTTGCCAATAAACAATTTTTGCATCTGTATTCACATGAATGCTTTTAGGGATTGAACTATCAGAAGTATACCCAATTATAATTAAGAGTTAAATGATTTTATGATTACTGAATGGAAGCTGAAAGTGAAATTGTTGTAGATGAAAACGAACAATGCTCACAGGTCTGATGGATCTAGCCAGCTTACTAAAGCAGCAGAAAAAGAGATGGTTAATGTATAATACTGGGAGAACTGCCTTTATTTCAGGGAAGTACCTACATATTGGAGATGTGAAATGTATCTTCTATTTATAAATGTGGTTTAAAATGTGAAGTGGTTAACTATAGAACTGTAAGTTTGACTTCTGTGCCAGGATAAATAATCAAGTCAATAATTAAAAGAATTAGTGCACAATTAACTTCACAGGAATGGAGCTACAATGCAATCCCATTATGGTTTTTTTTTCTTAAGTTGACATTGTGACTCTCTGATCTGATTAGCTAATAATATGAGGGTCCTCACAAAGCAAAGAATAATTTTTATATCATATTCTTAGATTTCAGTAAAGCATTTGATACAGTTTGATGTGAAACAGTATCAATTGCTATATAAATTGGAGCAACATGGTATTAAAGGCAAGTTACTACTATAAACAGAGGGATGGTTAAGGCAGGAAACAAAGAATGGTTATAAATGGCCAATGCTCTTCATGGACTAAAGTTGGGAGTGAGATACCATTGGTTTCAGCGTTGTGCCCCTTATTTAATATTTATTAATGTTACTGATGTATGTATTTAAAATTTGATGTTTATGTTTGCTTACAAAGATGAACATGTTGGTTACAGTCCAGCATTAACGTGCGGATGCAAATTCACACATTGCAAAATCCAGCCCGTACACTGTCTCAAAAAGTGCATAGCTGACTTTCAGCTGCTGTTCTGTTCTCATGGCTGCAACAGAACAGTTACAATGAAGTTTTAAAAACTCTTTTGGTCTTGGCCATCCAGTGCATAAATGGATATTTATTATTATATATATATATATATATATATATATATATATATATATATATATATATATATATATTTTAATCACATTAATCAGGATATGTTGCTTCAAAATCTAGATAAATTAGGCAGATGGGCTGAAGAATGCAACTGCTTAGTAGTAATCTGATAATAATATATCATTTGTGTAGCAAACTGAAGATTACGGAAAATGGGACATTATAATTATTATAGCAGTAATTCTAAAGACTGAAAAAGTTCTCTGAGCAGTCAGACAGACAGGCTGCTAGAATAGCTAATCAGATTGTGTCAATAATATATAGGAAGAAAGAGGGCCAAAGAAGCAATTATCCCATTGTACAAACCAATGGTTAGGCTATATCTTAAATATAGCATATAAAGGGTTGTAAACCTCATTTTTGTAGGAGACAGATTTTTTGGAAAGGGTTGAAAGCAACAACAAAAAGACTGGGTAATAAACTGATGCATTTGGCAACTAAGCATCTGCATGATAACCTAATTTAGGCATTAAAAGGGTTAACTAAAGTAAATGCTGATGGCATTTTTATTCTCTCTTGCTCTCACACACAAACACAATGGGACAAATTTAAATTTAAAAAAGGAGGGTTGCAAAGTAGATGTGCAGAAATTTGCCTTCAGCAAGAGCACAGTTGATTGTCAGAAAAATTTCCAGCTAGTGTTATGGACGTGGTTCATTTGAATAAATTTAGAGAAAGAATGGGCAAGCAAAATGAAATTTTTTTTGTGGCTGATGCTATATAAGCTTTCTTTCCTTAAGAGATTTCCAATATTGTTACAGTACTAAATAACTAATGTCAAGGATAAAGGATTTTGATTATGTAAGTTAATTTATTGATTACTATGTGCTCAGGTATTGAATTCTTTTCGGCAGGGACAACTGATATTTTAAAAAATGTAAATGGTATATTGGCAGTATTCGGGGAGCAAATATTAGAGACTACTAAGCTTCTTATACCAATTAAAAATTGAGCAGTATAGACAAGCATATTGTTCAGAGTTTAGACCAGAATGGATGTCATATAAACTGATAAGTTTAGTGGCATAGGAGAAAAATTCATGGGATAATTACAAATTGTCAGGAGTGACAATTTGTAATTATCCCATATCCCAAAAAAAAATCCTACAGTAAGAATTAAATAAAAGTACAAATCACTCTTTAATTAAGTCATTTGGGGATTAGGCATGCTATGGAAGATTATGAGAAATCTTCTGTAGAGTGCAATGAAAAGTAACAAGGAATTTTTTGCTTAAGTTAACACTAGAAGGAAAAGTAGAAATCACATTGGCACACTTGATATGAATGGTATAACTATTGATGATCCTGTGCAAGTTGCTGACTAATTCAATAGATTTGTTGCATCTACATTTGTACACAAAGTTTTTAGAAACAAGAACAGCAGATATCTGTTTAATGTTTGGGAATTAAATGATAATTGGAAGGAACTCAGTAGAGAAACTGATGCAGCTAAAGATGAAAAGGCATCTGGTGCTGATAGAATCTATCCAATTACTGCAAATAATATAAATATTATATTCATCTAATATTCACATAGTATATATTATACAGTATATGAATGTCTAATTAAATATCTGAATGAAGATGCTTTTAACACTTCCTCCAGTCTCAAAACAGGATTCAAACCCAAATGTTTTTCAACATGTGATGAAACCATTATACTATCACAGAGGGACAATATCCTATGGACCATCTTGATCAAACATCTGTTGGATAGGAAGTAGAGTGAGTTTGTAAGGGAGGTAGCATTAATTATATCACTGACTGCTGCTCTCTTGAATAAGAGGGGTTCTGGGGGCACCTCCTCAAATGTGGGAATAATATTTCATGGAAAGGTGGATTTGTATTGTTCAATATTGGCAACTTTAGAAGAAAAGTAATATTGAGAGAGTAAATGAGCATGCTTAGTTTTTTGATGCAGAGGAAGCAATATTTTTGATATTCTTATACCAAGAAAGGTTAAAAGTCTGAGTTATCCCTGAACATATGTGCTCTTGCTAGAAATCTGACTGTTGCTCAAGATGAACATTTGTGCAAAAAAACTTTTTTTTTTTTTCAGAACCAAGCTAGGATGATTATTTGTATTTTTTTGTAATAAAATGTACGGATGAAATGTTTTGCCAGAAGTTTCATTTAATCAAAATTATATATCCAGGCATTGCATACCCGGGAGGATTGGAAATAGTTCAAACTATTTTAAAAGAATTTTGGTAGAATCTGACAGACCACGGAAATTATTTCAGGTCCACCTACCTTAGGAGGCAGTCTAGTAGTCATATGCACGAAATTGTACTTTAACAGAAAGGTTTTAGATGTTTTAAGCGTTATGCAGTGACCTTTGAAGTTTAATTATGTTTAACCTTGATAATTACAGAATCAAGTTTACCACCATTTTTGTTAAACTTTCTTGCGGTCAAAAATATTAGTAGTTATAAAGATTTTTAATGTTTGTAAAATTTTATGATCCATGCCTTATATGTGAACAGTTATTCACCGTTCACATATAATGATTTTATTCAAAGATGCAATTGCTATTAAGCAATATCGTAACTTCTGTCTACTGATTCTGATGAGGACAAACGTAAACACTACATTCATCCTTATATGCTTCTTAATGAAAAAAATAAATAAATAATATCCTCAAAACATATTCCGAACACTAAATGATACGTGATTTCATACATGCATTTTAACTTAAACACAGCAATTACGATTATTACCGCATTCTCTATGAATTTTCATTATGAATGCTTTTCAGAAAGCTTTCGCTTATATCTCCGACGGCGGATGATTAAGCACATGCATACTTGTTCTCTCAAAAGCACTTTTGCTTATTAAAATGCATCATTATTTAACCCCTATCGTTAGAAATAGAACCACCCATCCGCAGTTAGAGCTTTAAGGACATCAGCCTCTTCTGCAGCGGTCACTGAACCTGAACTTCAAGCTACGATGATAACGAAAAGAAATTCTTCAAAGAACTACATCTACAATTAATATAGTATATCAAACATATCCTTACTTCTGTCTTGAGATGCCATAGTCTTTTCCTGCATTCGGGAAATGACTACTTTCTTCCTGAGAAGGAGAATTTTACTCGTTTACTTACACCAGCTTACTTGAAACCTTTCTCTGATCTTTAAAAATCCGTCTGCTTCTACCAGAGGTATTGTGGGATCATGACGCGCCATCTATCGGAAGAGAATAAATAAATTTGTATCAGCGTAATCGTGGTAGAGTTAATATTGTCGTGAAGTTGTACTATGTTTATGCTTTACTTTAGAATGCATTTATAGGTGGTAAAGTGATATTTTTAACAGTAGGAGCAGCACTATCAGTTGGTTCTCTTGTAAGTGAATTGTTTTTTTTTTTCAATACTAATGAGTAAAACAATTACAATGTATCGTGCATTGGGGACCTACTCTATAAATGTACTATACATATACCTGGAAGAAGAATTTTAGTAGGTGCCACACTTTTAGGTGAGAACCGGGACAAAACGAATTCCGAATTGGTGGTGGTGGAGAGAAAAATTGAATATAACGGAGAAACACACATATACAAATTAAAATAGGTATGAAAATGATGTAGCCCTATACCCCAGTTTACATGTATCAACGTTTACATTTAGTATATACGTATTTGCACATTTATTAAATTTAATGCTACGAAATACCATACATTCTTAAAACTGCACAGATAAATAATATGCGTGTATATAGACAGTCGGACCTCTTTATAACGAAATTGATCGTTCTCTTGAAAAAAAATCGTTATTAGCATTAGTAGAGGCATACGATGCAAGAAATCAAGCTTATGCAGCATCAGCCAAAAAAAAAAAAAAAAACCCTCCCATTTCACCCCTCCATTCGTTCCAAATGCCTGTCCAGCTCAACTAAATTTATTTAGGCTATTAGCTTCCACAACAAGGGAAATTTCTACACATCTATTCTACAACTATCTTTCCTCAATTTGAAACTGTGCCCGTTCAGGTTCTTAGTCTGAGCAAGAGTAAGAATCCCATCAGCATTCAGCTTGCTCAACTCATTCAAGGCTTTACACACCTCAATCAGATCACCTCGCAGGTGCCTACTCTCCAGGTGCTGCAATTTGCAGAACTTAAAATTTCTTGGTAAGAGCACCCCTTTGTTCCCCTCACCAATCTTGTTGCTCTTCTTTGTACTCATTCTAGTAACTTTACATCCTTCCTAAAATGAGGCCTCCAGACCTGTACACAGTACTCTAGGTGTGGCCTGACCATTGCCTTGTATAATGGGATAATCACCTCCCTGTCCATGCTAGCAAAATTCCTATATATCATTTTAAATCTCTGGCTTCCCCAGAGTTCTGTGTCACTTACAAAGAATACAACGCAGAGATGGTTTGTTTGTTTGTTTGTTTATTATTTTGTTTTTAGGAGCATTAGGGGTATGTGGTGGTCATTCCTTGACCTTTACATATCCTTCGTATTTGGTGGTCACGGCCCGCAGAGATGGGGGAACCCCTGGTGCTGTCAGACAACTAACACACTTTACTTTGCCCAACTCCAGTTCAATGGTGAATTGAATGAAGGACGACAGAGAGTTGAGGTGGCATAGGAGGTGGTCTCCTGACTCCCGAGGGATGACCACGAACATATCATCCATGTACCAAAAGGCTATGGAGTCTGGCAAATCCACAAATGTGCAACCTTCCAGCTCCTCCATTGCAATGTCTGCAGTGACTGAATTAACCGGTGAATCCATGGCTGTGCTGCCGGTAAATGGACTCGCCAAACATAACGGCACCACCAGTTAGACCCAATCTAAGGGCAGTGCAAATGTCGTTGGAGGTTAGAGAAGATCTGCTGCTTAGGGTGTGGTTGTTGTCTAAAAGCTCCTTTGCACAAGTGATGGTTAGTTGGACCGGGATTGAAGTGAAGAGAGACACCACATCAAATAAGGCCATCATCTGAAATGAATAGTCTGCTAACTCGGTCCAAAAATTCCCCATTGTTTGAATTGGTATGGGTAGTCTTACTGACCATGACAAGGGCAGGTCCCTTAACAAACCCATGCTGTGTCTGAACTATTACTGCAGTTTTGTCTAGGTGATCCTGCATCACTTCTTTACCGGTGACTCCATTATTTTCCCCAAAACAGAAGTTAAACTAACAGGTCTGTAATTATTTGTCACCCTTTGAACCCCTTTTATGAATTGGGGATACATTTGCACATCCTGAGTTCATGGGGACCTCCCCTGACTCTAAGGATGCTCTCATAATTATGGCTAAGGGTTTGCTTACTTCCCTTGCTGTCTCCTTCAATATAACTGGATAGATTCCATCCTCCCCAGGTGCCTTTTTTATGTTTAACTTCAACAATTTCTCCTCCACTTTACTCTCCGTTATTACAAAATCATTTAGCTCCCTGTTAAAGTTTAGCAATAAACTTCTGTCCTCCCCTTCCCTACAGAATTCTTCATGTGTGAATGTAGATGCAAAATACTCATTCAGTTTGTCAGCTATCTGAGTAGGATCATCAACAGTCAAACCACCAACCTGATTGTGGACCAATCTAATTCATCCCCTTCCTTGTAGAGTTTACATAAGTAAAGAAGTCTTCGTTGTTTTTCTTTGCATCCTTTGCCAAGGATTTCTTGTAATCAGCCTTTGCGTGCCTAACCTCCTTTGTGATTTAATTACAGACTAACTTATATCTGCTATGCTATGCTATAATATAATATAATACAATACAATACAAAACAATAATATAATATAAAGCTAAGCTAAAATTGTTTTGGGCCTTAAAAAGTCTTAATCCACATTGCCATGAGAATAGCGCCATAATCCCTTATCCTAGGTTAAAAAATTGCAGCATCTCAATTTGAAACCAATGATCTGCAACAAATTTTCACTTTCACTTTTGAGTATTTTTGTCAAATAACCGGCCTTCTGTGGAAGCGGATTTATATGGCACCCGTGTGTGTGTATTTATATCCAGTCGGACCTCTCTTTAACGAACTTCCATACAGCGAATTTTTTTGATTTCCCTTTGGTTATTACATTGAAAATAGTTTCTGTATAATGGAGAAAATTTCCATATAACGAACTGATTTGATTTCGTGAGCCCCGGGTACGCATTGTTCACACCTCTGGCCTTTAGGCAATAGAGCTGATGCTGTGGAAAGCATGAATTAAGAGCTAAAAGGATTAAGCATTAATCCCTTTAGCTCCTAATAGCTAAAGGCTTTAATTCTACGAATTAAGAGCTAAAACATTTTACAATTTAATGGTGCCTGTAAAACCGTGCAGGAGGAAACTGGCCAACCATGACACAGGATAGAAAAAGATGGAAAAGTTTGGGAGAGGCCTTTGCCCAGCAGTGGATCAGCAATGGCTAAAAAGAAGTTAAACCTATACAACTTACATACTACTATGCAGAGAAGTCCTGCTGGTCAGCTGTCCACAACCATTGGCAAAGATTAAGGCATATTCCCAACACGCATTGGCTTAGTAAACCTATTTTCTACCATAAGCATCCTATTAGAGAATTAGGAGAGAGTGATTTTCCTTTATACCAGAAATTCATCTGTTGTTTCAAAGAAATGAGACATCCACACTTCCACTAAATTTCACTTGTCTCTATTTACATGGTAGCTACAAGTGGTCCCTAATTTCAGCTTTGTTTTAACTGCTGTGCAAGTAACCTTACAGTGTCTAAGAGGAAATCCTTGATTGTAGTGTGAAAAAATGGAAATACTTAATAGCATAGATCGCGGCGTTAAAAAAAAGAAAAGAAATTGCTTTAAAATTTAATGTCCCTGTCAGTAGTGTGTCAACATTTGTCTTTTTTTAATCTTAAAAAAAGATTAAGTTGATTTGAGAACAAAACTGCCGATATCAGGGCTATAAATAAAAGAAAAGGCTATGGAGTACGCATCTTTTTTGAGGCACAAAACATTCCAAGTCAGTTCTGTTTGGCTGAACAAACTTAAAGAGCATCACGGCTTACTCAAAAAAGTTATTTATGATGAAAGTGGAGTTGCAATCGAAGAAGACTATACCCATTGAAAAGAAACAGTTTTGAAAAAAATTGAGGACTACGAGTCCAAAGGCATATTCAACATTGATGAAACGTCTATTTTTTAAATGTTTGCCAAACAAGCCACTGACTTTTAAAGGTGAAAGATGTTTAGGTGGTAAAAAATTCAGGAGAGAATTACAGTCTTGGTTGGTGCAAATATGGCCGGTAATGAAAAACTGAAGCTTTTGGTAATAGGCAAAAGTAAATAACCCCGATGATTCAAAGGAGCAAAGTCGTTAGAGTTAGACTATGATTACAACAAAAAACCTTGAATGACAAGTGAAATTTTTGAGCAGTGGATTTTAAATTTTGATCGAAAGTTGACAAAAGAAAACAGAAAAATCGCATTGTCGACAACTGCACTGCTCACCTTCGCTCGGTAATTTCGAAACTTACAAGTATGAAGCTTGTTTTTTTCCTTCGAATAATTTGTCTTAACTGCAGCCAATGGACCAAGGCATTATCAAGAATTTGAAAATGCTCTACCAAAGGTGCATACTGAAAAAAATTATACTAAGAATAGAAACCAACCATCCTATAGATTCTGTTATAGATTTGTGGATGCACATATCAGAGTTGGCGAAAGCGTGGAGTCAAGATGTGACAGAAACAACGATTAAGAATTGTTTTGCAAAAGCAGGTTTTTCTAAAATGTCAATTAACAGATATGAGAGGAATGAACTACTAGAAGACATTGAGCAATCTTGGGAAGAGTTCCAAGCGAGGCTTGATCAGTGGAGAAATTGTTCTTGACGAATTTTTAGGAGTTGATAGTGATGTCATAGTAGCTAAATATCCAAGTGACTCCAACATTTTGGAGCATATTTAAAGAACTAGTCACAATATCGACGATGAGTTGGATGAAAATGACGCAACAAAAGCAATGAGGGTAATATTAAACCTTCCAAACATGAAATGTTGGCAGCATTTGAAACTTTGCGTCGAGGCCTTCGGTAGAAAGAAAATGTATCTGAGTTTCAAGTTTAAACAAATGCGAACATTTTTTTTGAACAATATACAGTACAACAAAAAAATAACCAAATATTTTACGACATAATTCTTAAAAGTGTACTAGTAAATTGTGGGCATCATGTAAGTAGCCATTTCTTAATATGTACGTCAAGTGTTGGTCAAGACATCAAAGGCGGATATTGTTGGGATAGCAGAGACGTGGTGTCACAAAGATATAAGGAATGCAGAACTGGAATTTGGGGAGTACAATGTGTACAGAAAGGATAGACAGGACAGAAAGGGAGGAGGTGTTATGCTGTTAATTAAGAAAAACATAAAATCAAAAGAAGTGCATCCAGTTGATATAGATGGACAGTGCACTGTTGAGTCAGTTTGGTGTGACATAAGCACTGCAAAAGCAAAAATAAGAGTAGGAGTGTGTTATAGGCCTAATGACTCGAATGAGTACAATGAACAATTGTACAGAGAAATAGAGTGGGCCAGTAAATCAGAATGTCTTATAATGGGGGATTTTAACTTCCCAGATATTGACTGGAACTTGTGGGTTGGTCACTCACACACTAGTCAGACTTTTGTGGATTTATTGGATGATTGTTTTCTGCAGCAGCATGTTCGAGAGGCAACCAGAGAAAGTAATACTCTTGATCTGGTTATCAGCAGTGATCATTCGTGTATTAAGAATTTGCAGATAAAGGAACCACTAGGTGGCAGTGATCACAGTGTGCTGAAGTGGGATTTACTCAAAGAGGTAACTACCGTCAGGGGTAAAGGAAAGGGTTTTTGCTTCCGTAAAGGGGAGTACAGTGGTCTCAGACAGTTTTTAAATTCTGTACAGTGGGATCGACTGACGATGTTACAAACAGTAAATTCTAAGTGGGAAGCATTCAAGGAATTAATCGTGGAAGCTACTAGACTTTTCATACCGATGAAGAAATATTGTTCAAGGTTTAGGCCTAAATGGTTATCAAATGAACTAATGAGACTCGTGACAGAGAAGAAAAATGCATGGGATGCATATAAATTATCAGGCGACGCAGAAGCCTGTAGCAGATATAAGCTAGTCTGTAATCAGGTCACAAAGGAGGTTCGGCAGGCAAAGGCGGATTACGAGAAATCTTTGGCAAAAGATGCTAAGAAAAACAGCAAGGATTTCTTTACTTATATAAACTCTAAAAGGAAGGGGCTGAATATGATTGGTCCACTTGACATCGATGGTTCGACTGTTGATGATCCTGCTCAGATAGCAAACAAACTGAATGAGTATTTTGCATCTACATTCACACGTGAGGAATCATTACAGTTTGAAAATGGAAGAAGGTTATCAAATTGTAGCAGTGTGCTTAATGATTTTGTAATAACTGAGAGCAAAGTGGAGGAGAAATTGTTGAAGTTAAACATAAGAAAGGCACCTGGGGCGGATGGGATCTATCCAGTTATATTAAAGGAGGCGGCAAAGCAACTAAGCAAACCCTTAGCCATAATTATGAGAGCATCCTTGGATTCAGGGGAGGTTCCCACGGACTGGAGATGTGCAAATGTATCCCCAATTCACAAAGGAGGTTCGAAGGGTGACACGAATAATTACAGACCAGTTAGTTTAACTTCTGTTCCGGGTAAAATAATGGAGTCACTGGTTAAAGATGCATTGCAGGATCATCTAGACAATACTGCAGCAATAATTCAGACACAGCATGGGTTTGTTAAGGGAAAGTCTTGTCTGACAAATTTGATTGGTTATTATGATGTGGTCACAAAGAACTGGATGCAAAAAATAATTTTGATATCATATACTTGGATTTCAGGAAAGTTTTTGACACTGTTGCGCATGGAAGACTACTGTACAAATTGGAGCAGAATGGTATTAACGGTAAGTTGCTACAATGGATAAAAGGATGGTTAAGTGGGAGAAGACAGAGGGTGGTAATCAATGGGTGCTGCTCTTCGTGGACTAATGTTATTAGTGGAGTCCCACAGGGTTCGGTGTTGGGTCCACTGTTGTTTTGTATATTTATCAATGATATTGATGAAGGTATATCAGGCTTAATGTCGAAGTTTGCAGATGACACGAAGGTTGGCAGGGTTGTTAATGACAGTAATGGCAGTGTGCTACTGCAACAGGATCTAGATAATTTGGGCAGATGGGCTAAGAAGTGGCAACTGAAGTTTAACCTTGACAAATGCAAAGTACTGCATATGGGTAGACGTAACCCCAGAGAAACGTACCAACTGTGTGGTACTACACTTAAGGTGGTAGAAAATGAAAAAGACCTGGGAGTAATTGTGCAGTCAGATATGAAGTTTTCTGAGCAATGTAGACAGGCTGCTAGGGCAGGTCATGGGGTTTTGTCAATGATATATAGGAATTTTGCTAGCAGGGAAAAGGAGGTGATTGTCCCTCTGTATAAGGCAATGGTCAGGCCACGCCTTGAGTACTGCGTACAGGTCTGGAGGCCTCATTTTAGGAAGGATGTAGATTTGCTTGAGTGTGTACAGAGAAGAGCAACACGATTGGTGAGGGGAATGAAGGGATCCTCTTACCAAGAGAGGCTTAAGTTCTGCAAATTGCAGTGGCTGGAGACTAGGCACCTGCGCGGTGATCTGATTGAGGTCTATAAGGCCTTGAATGGGTTGAGCACGCTGAATTCTGATGGGATCCTCCCACTTGTTCAGAATACATACCTACGGGGACATAAGTTCAAATTAAGAAAGGATAGATGTAGAATAGATGTGCGGAAATTTGCCTTTAGCCAGCGGGTGGTTAATTGCTGGAACAAACTTCCATCTGTCGTTGTGGAAGTTGATAGGTTAAATAAATTTAAGGAGGAACTGGACAGGCAATTGGAGGGTATGGTGTGATATTTTTTTTTTTTTTTTTTTTGGCTGATGCTGCATAAGCTCCTACACTTGCTTTCTTGCATCAAGTGCCACTACTACTACTACGTATTAATAAATTATCTCAAGTTAGAAAATTTATTCATTTCCATTTCTTTCCCATCTTTTACTATATATCTGAATTTACAGTATTTTTCATTGTTGAAAAGGTCATATTTCTTTATAATTCAGCGGAACTGAATGCCAAAAATAATTTTGATATCATATACTTGGATTTCGGGAAAGCTTTTGATACTGTTGCACATGGAAGACTGCTGTACAAATTGGAGAGGTATGTCATTAAGGGTAAGTTTCTACAATGGATAAAGGGATGGTTGAGTGGGAGATGACAGAGTATGGTAATCAATGGACACTGCTCTTCGTGGAAAAATATTATTAGTGGATTTCCCCAGGGTTTGGTGTTGGGTCTATTGTTGTATATATTTTATTATATATTATATATTTTATATAAATATTATATATTATTATATATATATTATATATATATTATATATATTATATAAATATTATATATATATTATATATTATTATATATATATTATATAAATATATATTATATATTTATCAATGATATTGATGAAGTTATATCAGGTTTAATAGTAGTAGTAGTAGTAGTAGTGGCATGTGATGCAAGAAAGCAAATGTATGAGCTTATGCAGCATCAGCCAACAAAAAAAAAAAAATGTCCATGTTTGCAGATGATACAAAGGTTGGCAGGGTTGTTAACGACAGTAAAGACAGTATGCTACTCCAACTGGATCTAGATAAGTTGGGAAAATGGGCTGAGAAGTGGCAACTGAAGTTTAACATTGACAAATGCAAAGTACTTCATATGGGTGGAAATAACCGAAGAGAAATGTACCAACTGTGTGGTACTACACTCAAGGAAGTGGAAAGTGAAAAAGACCTGGGGTTAATTGTGCAGTCAAATATGAAGTTCACTGAGCAGTGCAGAGGGGCTGCCCGGGAAGGTCATAGAGTATATGGGGAGTGGTTTGTTGTGTAGTGTTATGTTCTGTTGTTTCTCTGACCATTTAGCCATTGGGCCCCACACTTTGCCACAAGGAGGCAGGTCAGACACCCAGTATATTATTTAAGTACTCTGGCAGGCTCCATCACTTAATTTCCAGGGATTTCATTGGCAAGGCCTATTTATAAAAAAAAAAAAAAAAAAAATGGTGAACACTAGAATTTGGCCGAAAGAGATTTACAAGAAAGCGGTAGAATTTAGACGTTGATTAGAATTTGGTGGCATTGTTGGGGGGGGGTGTACTTGGTCGGTTTAGTGAGATGGGGGAGAATGAAGACTGGGAGGAAAACAGGTTGAAGGATGGGAATGATAGAGTAGGCATTCCTAAAGAGGGTCAGTAGAGACAAGCCCCACCAGGTGAAGTGTGGCGGTAGGCAGAGAGGGGAGGAGACAAAAGACTTACCCCCCCTGCCCCGGAATGGGGTTTTAAAGTGAACCGGGTTAGAGTACCTAGTTCAGATTGTCAAATAGCGTGTCGGCAGCAAACCCACAGTATATCTTTGTTGGTGATGATTGTCAGGTCCAGGTAGTGTTGAATTCGGTAGGAAGGTCAAATTGACCATCCTGCTCTAGGGGGTGGGACATTAGCTAGCAGTGGGGGAACCCACCAGGCGAAGGGATGGGAGAGACACACATTTGCTTCATTCATAATCTGCATTCTCACTCTATTTGCATTCTATTTTTATACTTTTTTCTTATATTTATTTATTTTTTCTGTTTTATGTACAGGGTGTTTCAAAAGTGATAGTCAATAATTTAAAGGTGAACTGTACAGACTTCAATATGCAAAAAAAGTCTAGTAAACATGGGTCCTTAAGTGAATCATTTTCGAGATATTGCACATTTCTAGTTGGGATCCACCACTGACAAGATGAACTGTACAGAGTTGGGATCCACCACTGACTTGTTTGTTTAGGTTAGGTTATGCTCATTCTCTCCATTTCTCCTCTCTCAATGCTCTGAGATATAGCAGGCATACTAGTACTCTGAGACGTAGCAGGCATACTAGTACTGTCAAAGGATAGTCAACATGGAAAGACGTTACAGCAACGAAGAGTATGCAGACATGCACTTCACGTATGGTAAAGCAAACAGCAGTACACTCGAGGCTGCACGTTTATACCAAGAAGCATTTCCCCGCCGGAGGCAGCCCAACAGGCATACGTTCATCACAGTACATCAACCTTAGAGAACATGGGCACTTCGCACATGGAGTATGAACAGCTAGGCCCAGAAGCATAACACCTGATGTTGAGGAAAGGGTGTTAGAAAGAATAGAACAAAATCCAGGAATTTCAACAAGGCGGGTTGATCTGCAAGAGCGTGTACTGAGTCATAGCAGTGTGTGGCAAATTTTACATAGCCAATTATTGTACCCCTACCATATCCAGCATATACAAGGTCTCAGCAATGCAGACTATCCTCCCAGAGTGCTCCCATAATCAGTGGCGGATCTTAACAGAAAATGTGCATTATCTCAAAAATGGTTCATTTGCGGCCCGATGTTTACTGGGACTTTTTTTTTAATTTTAGTTTGTACTTTTCACCCTTAAATTATTGACCATCATTTTTGAAACACCCTGTATATATATATATATATATATATATTTTTTTTTTTTTTTTTCACTCATCTTTTTCTCACACACCAGGGGGTATGCAGTGATCTGTAGTGTAAATTTAAATACTAATTAAAACTAGGGTTGGTGTGTACTTAACTGTAGCATTTATGGTTTGTGTTCTTTTTCTCACACACTTAAACTCTCATTCATTCTTCTGACTTTCATTTCATTTATTTGACTCTTGCTTTTTTGCATTGCTCTCTCTGGGCACCTCAACTTTCTGTTATTCTTCAGTTGTGGTGCAGACCTAGTCGCAAGTTTTTTTGCAGGCCAGGGGAGAATGCAGTGATAGTGTTTGCATTGTTAGTAAATGTTTTTTAGTATATATAAAGTAGCGTAAGTTATTAACTTTGTATTCTTTCGGCCAATTATATTTGCTCTGCCACTCATTCCCATCCATTCACTGTTTATTTCACCAAAACTGCCATTTATTCCCTTTTACCATAATTCCTAGTTCACTCAGTGTCCAGCCTATTCATTCTCATTCATTCTTTCATTCTACATTGCATCCCTTTGCTACTAGCTTACTGATATTTTTCAGCTAATCTGCTTCCCTAGCTGCCTGTGCATCTCCCTTCCCTACATGGTTACTTTTTTGGTGTGGGGCACCCAGGTTCCTACACATGGCAGGGTATTCTGGAGGCATTTTGTCATATCAAGTTTCTGCATATGGGCTAAAGGTTAGCCCATATGCAGAATACTGCTATCCTGACAGTTTTTAAATCATCGTCTGGGTGTGGTGGGAAACGTGGACAATTTTAACTATTCATTATTGTTTAATTGCTGGGGGGGCTGTATTGCCATTGTTTGGGTAGTTCTGCACTGTTCAAATACTTTGTGTGAAGGATGTAAAGACTATAATTTTCCTCTTCTATGATGAACAGATGTTCTTCTCCCCTGGGAAGGGGGCCAATCTGTGCTATTAGCTGTGTTCTGGGGACGTCGTAAATCAGGGGTAAGCAACCTGCGGCTCACGAGCCACATGCGACTCTTTGAACAGGTAACTGTGGCTCTTTAACTTTTAGCCCATATGAAGCATAATTTGAAATAGAGTTGGAAGACTTAAAAATCAAGGACATGTGGAGTGCAATACTAAAATGTGGAGTGCAATACTTAAAACTGAAATTGAGAATTTGGAGAGGCAAAAGGCTGCCCTTGCAATTCTACACAAATGGACGGTGATAGATGAGTTGAAAATGCAAGACCAAATTGTGTTCGATGCGTGGAGTAGCTTACTGAACACATATATAAATTTGAAAATATTTGCATTTGGACTTCTTTCAGTTTTTGGTTCGACGTATTTCTGCGGGCAAATATTTTCGAACATAAACTATATTAAAAATAAATCAAGAAAATGTCTGAACAATGCGAGTCTCTCGGCATATTTAAAGATAAATTATGGCGTACTCGCTCAAGAAGTTCAGCAGCAAAAGTCGCATTAATTTGTACCTAATTGGATGCTTGTTACATTTTTTTACGTTATTAATAAATACTATTTTGAAATATATATATATTTTAATAAAGCACCTTCCCACTCTATTCCATTTCTTAACCCCCCCCCATCCTCCTAGCTTCAGCTGGGAGGAGGAGGCAGAGAGTTTTTTAAGGCTCTTCGGATTCTCTCTTTTTTTAATTAGGTTAAAAATGGCTCTTCACTCAAAAAAAAGTTGCCGACCCCTGTCATAAATTATACATTCATATAGAATGTGTGCCCAGTCTTCACTCTTGCTACAGGTGCAGTTTGGATCATCTGTCAGCCCAAAGGAGCTTAGTTTCGCCTCTAGGGAGCCATGACCTGTTAATATAAATGTGGTAAAAAGTCCAGGGGCATTCCACTTAGGTGGCTTTGTGCTAACCATTGCCACCCATGGCAGAAACCTTTTGGTAACCAGACTTCTGGTTTCCTGCTCCCACTTTGTTTGTCATAGCTCATGGAGCTTTGTGGCTATTCTTTTTCTTTCAGCGTTGAAGGTGCTGTGTCAAAGGCTGTCGCCAGAAATTCTGTGGGTATGCCCTTTTTAAATCTATAATATAAGCCTCTTTTGGCTACTTCCAGGTAAAGTGGGAGAGCCCTGGCCAGCAACTGTAGCGCAGGTTTGCTCACCATTCAACATGCTCTGGTAATAGTGAGTAGTATTGTCCTTTGTATCGATTCTAATTTATTCCTATTTCTTACTATGGCCGAACGGGTGAACCACGCACCGGCTCCATGCCGGTGCGTGGAGTAATTGCATGGTATACGATTGTCAGGGTCTTTCTTTTGAGCCCTCAGTCTGCTCGACTGATCCTGGCAATCATACCTGCATAATTTCTCACTTTCTTCGCCAAGTAGGTCAAATGGGGATAAAAAGTTAATTTTGAATCAAAGACCACTCCAGGATATTTTAGTTCTGTTACCATTTTTATAGTGGTTGTGTTAATTTTGATCTGTGGACACCTTCTTATGTCCAAATTGACTTTTAGAAGTATTTATTTGTTTTTTTCGGGTGATATTTTGAGCATGTGCATTTGTGCCCACTCCTGCAGCTGCAAGAGGGCGGCACTTCTGTAAGGTAGCTGTTTATACCTTATAGAGGTTTTGTGGGGAATTTGCCTGGCAGAGTCTCCTAGGACACTAGGCCACCAGAGTGAGTCAAATGCCCCAGCAAAGTCAATAGAGATTGCCAGCATATATTTTTCCTCTGAGTTTTTAACTGTTGTCAGTAAGTGGTGCATGGCATCCTCCGTAAAGTTGCCTTACTTAAAACCATACTGATTGTTGCAATGTAAACCTGCTTCCCTGGGAATATACCTTCTGTCATACAGTTATTATATAATGCTATTAATTTTTCTGGTGCTATTTATGCTAATTTTTTGATAATCTCAACCTCTAAGAGGTCAAAACCTAGGCATTTATTGTTTTTGGTTTTAGATAGTGCTATTTCTAAGTCTTATAGTAAACAGAGGTTCTAATATGATTGAACTCTCACCAACACAGAAATTCAGGTACTTAGCAAAGGCCTTAATTTTATAAACTGACACCAAAACATATCCCCACATTAGATTTCCTAGCCCACATCCACAATAGTCTAAAGTACATTCAGGATAATCTAGCCAAAGATACGATCAATATCACAGCCATGCAGTTAATATACAGCTCAAACTACAATAAGAACAACAACCTATCCACCAAGGAACGGAAAGCATTGAAAAACCTGAAACCAAGGAACGGAAAGCATTGAAAAACCTGAAAGAAGATGGAAACATTTTTGCCGCTCTTGGAACAGAGAAGTTTTTTCTGATTTATTTTCTGTTTTATTAGCTTAAATTGGCATATTAACTTATTTTCTAGAGTAGTTTTATATTCTTATTTACGATACTTAGATTAAAGTAACTTAGAGATTTTGTAGGTATTACTTAGTATCGGAAAGGGTATCAAATCCATGTGTTTACCGTTCGTAATTGCCGCCATTGTAACGCGATACATAATATTGTCAATTAATCAGATAATTAATCTTGTTGAACTTCATTGTCAATTAAATTGTACTTTTAACTATACATATAACGACTTGGGTTACGTAACATAAATAATTAGTAAAAAATAAATAATTAATACTTAACTTGATACGGAAGTTATATAAAGGGATTTCGTAGATAACACTCGATACTGAAACATAAATATAGCGTTATAACTGTGTTGAGATATAAGTTTAGGGTTTTAATTTTGTACTGGAATTGAAATTTTATTGAAATTAAATCGAAATCATGACTCTGACCAGAGCAGCAAAGCAAAAGGCTGAAGCTAATGGGAGTGCTGTGGCTCAGGGGAGAACTGAGGGGGGGCAGTTGCCCTCTGAATCACAGCCTATTAAAATGCACTACTTGCTTGATATTTGTGGAGCAGTCAGGTACAGGACATGATACTGCCATGGGGGATGTCTTTGTGTGTGCGCGATGCAAGGAGTGTAAGGAAATCAGGCCACAACTCAGCATTGTTATGGGCCTATATGAGAGCTTGAAGGACAGGGTGGATGCCTTCGAAGGATTAAAAGTGAGGAGCCCATCAAGCTCTCAGCTGCCCACACCAATGCCAGAGCTTACACTTGGTCATCGCGCAACACAGCGGCAGCCCCCAAGGCAGAATGCGCTGGTCCCAAAGGAACTAGTAGTTGTTGGGGACTCTATTGTCAGGGAAACGGGAAACATGCTTTGTAAAAAGGATAGGTGGAACAGGACCAGGGTATGTCTGCCAGGGGCAAAGGTTGATGACGTTGTAGAGCGGATATCATCTTTTAAGGGCACAAAAGGTGATATAGTTGTACACGTTGGCACTAATGATATTAAGAGTAGGAGACCGGCGGAATTACTTAACAAGTACAGGTCACTGTTGAAAAAAAGTTGTGAATTAGGGTTGAATTTGAAAGTGTCTGCAATTCTGCCCAGACACGATAGGAGGGAGTATAAGATGAGAGCCCTGTCGATCAATTCGGCCCTGGAAGGATTGTGCAAGGCTCAAGGGGTAGAATTTTTTTCAGCCTGGTCTGTACTTGTTAACAGGAGAGACTGCTTCTACAGGGATGGGATACACTTAAATAGAAAGGGTGCAAGAATGTTTGCTGATGCTATCGAGGCAGTGTTAGGTGGGTCGGAAAACTGCTAGATTGGGGGGGGGGATACAAGGACTAATAGATTAACAGTAGCCACTGGCAGAGGTGAAAGTGATTCTTGCCCTGCTTCTATTGGAATGAGCCGCAGCCTGGAAAATAAGATGCAGGATATTTTAGAGACTGCTGGGAATCATTGGGGTACAAATAAACACATAGGTTGTGTTAGGGTAGCTAAGAAAAAGAACAGGTGTATGTATACATGCGTGTACACCAATGCTAGGAGTTTAGTAAATAAATTTGATGAATTTGAGGTATTGCTCAAAACATCAAAGGCAGATATTGTGGGGATTTCAGAGACGTGGTGTCACACAGATATAAGGGATGCAGAACTGCAATTTGGGGAGTACAATGTCTACAGAAAGGATAGACAGGATAGGAAGGGAGGAAGGGTTATGCTATTAGTTAAGAAATACATAAAATCCAAGGAAGTGAAGCCAGTCGACATTGCTGAACAGTGCAGTGTCGAGTCAGTTTGGTGTGACATAAGCATTGGGAGATCAAAATTGAGAGTAGGAGTGTGCTGTAGGCCTAATGACTCTGATGAGTATAATAAGAAACTGTATGGGGAAATAGAGTGGGCCAGTAAATCAGAGAGAGAGTCTTATAATGGGGAATTTTAATTTCCCAGATATTGACTGGAATTTGGGGGATGGTCACTCACACACTAGCAGGGCTTTTGTGGATTTATTAGATGATTGTTCTCTACCTCAGCATGTTCAGGAGGCAATTAGAGGGAGTAATACTCTTGATTTGATTATCAGTAGTGATTCTTCATGCATTAAGAATCTGCAGGTAAATAAACCACTAGGTGGCAGTGATCACAGTGTGCTGAAGTGGGATTTACTCAAAGAGGTAACTACCATTAGGGGTAAAGGGAAGGGTTATTGCTTTCGTAAAGGCGACTACAATGGACTGAGACAGTATTTAAATTCTATACAGTTGGACCAACTGATGATGTTACCAACTGCAAATTCAAAATGGGAAGCATTCAAAGAACTTATCTTGGAAGCTACTAGGCTTTACATACCAACTAAGAAATATTGTTCAAGGTTTAGGCCAAAATGGATGTCTGATGAACTAATAAGGCATATGGCAGAGAAAGAAAAATGCATGGGATACTTACAAATTAACACATGACACAAAAGCCTATGATAGATACAAGTTGATCTGTAACCAAGTTACAAAGGAGGTTAGGCAGGCGAAGGCAGATTACGAGAAATCTTTGGCAAGGGATGCAAAGAAAAACAGCAAAGAGTTCTTTACTTATGTAAACTCTAGAAGGAAGGGGATGAATCAGATTGGTCCACTTGATATCGATGGGTCAACTGTTGATGATCCTGCTCAGGTAGCTAACAAACTGAATGAATATTTTGCATCGACATTCACACATGAGGAGTTATTCAGCGAGGGGAATTCCAGAGGTGTATTCAACTCTGGCAGTAAGTTAGAGAATCTTGTAATAACTGAGAGTAAAGTGGAGGAGAAATTGTTGAAGATAAATACACCTGGGGTGGATGGGATCTATCCAGTTATATTAAAGGAAGCAGCAAAGAAAGTAAGCAAACCCTTAGCCATAATTATGAGAGCTTCCTTGGACTCAGGGGAAGTACCCATGGACTGGAGATGTGCAAATCTGACCCCAATTCACAAAGGAGGATCAAAGGTCGACACAAGTAATTGTAGACCTGTTAGTTTAACTTCTGTTCCTGGAAAATTAATGGAGGCACTGGTTAAAGAAGCACTGCAGGATCATCTAGACAAGACTTCAGTTATAGCTCGGACACAGCATGGTTTTGTTAAGGGGAAGTCTTGTCTGACCAATTTGATTGGATACTATGATGCAGTCACAAAAGAATTGGATGCAGGGAATAACTTTGATATTATATACTTGGATCTTAGAAAGGCTTTTGATACTGTTGCACATGGAAAACTGCTGCACAAATTGGAGCAGTGTGGCATTGGAGGAAAATTGCTGCTATGGATAAAGGGGTGGTTGAGGGGGAGAAGACAGAGAGTGGTAATCAATGGACACTGCTCATCGTGGACTAATGTTATTAGTGGAGTCCCTCAGGGTTCAGTATTGGGTCCATTTTTGTTTTCTGTATTTATAAATGATATTGATGATGGTATATCAAGCATAATGTCCAAGTTTGCAGACGATACGAAGGTTGGCAGGGTTGTCAAGACACTACTGACACTATGCTACTGCAACAGGATCTGGAAAGGTTGAGCAGATGGGCTGAGAGGTGGCAAATGAAGTTTAACATTGACAAATGTAAAGTACTATATATGGGAAACAGCAACCCCAGAGCAACGTATCAACTCTGTGGTACTACACTGACAGTGGTAGAGAATGAAAGGGACCTGGGGGTGGTTGTGCAGGCAGATGTGAAGTTTTCTGAGCAGTGCAGACGGGCTGCAAGAGTAGCTCATGGTGTATTGTCGATGATATATAGGAATTTTTCTAGCAGGGACAAGGAGGTGATTATTCCCTTGTATAAGGCAATGGTCAGACCGCACCTAGAGTACTGTATACAGGTCTGGAGGCCTCATTTCAAGAAGGATGTAGAGATGCTGGAACGAGGACAGAGAAGGGCAACAAGATTAGTGAATGGAACAAAGGGGTGCTCTTACGAAGAAAGGCTTACGTTTTGCAAATTACAGTGTCTGGAGACTAGGCACCGGCGAGGTGATCTGATAGAGGTATATAAAGCCTTGAATGGTTTGAGCATGCTCAATGCTGATGGGATTGTTCCTCTTGCTCAGAATAATCACCTGAGAGGGCATAAATTCAAATTGAGGAAAGACAGATGTAGGATAGACGTGAGGAAATTTTCCTTTAGCCAGCGGGTGGTTGGTTGCTGGAATAGACTTCCATCCCTTGTCGTGGAAGTTGATAGCCTAAATAAGTTTAAGGCTCAGCCGGACAGGTATTTCGAATGAACAGAGGGGTGAAGTGGAAGTGGTTATTTTTTATTTATTTATTTGTTGTTTTTTTTTTTGGCTGATGCTGCATAAGCTTGCTTTCTTGCATCAAATGCCTTTACTGATGCTAATGCTAATATACATATATCTAAAGCAGACAAAGGGAATGCAACAGTCATTATTGACAAAGAAAACTACATCGGGAAAGTAGAACAGCTTTTAAAAGACACCAGCGCCTATGAAATTTTAAAAACAGATCCCACCAGCAACCTCGAGAAAAAATTCAAAAGAAAACTACAAGCCTTACTGGACAAAAAAAAATTTATTGAAGAAGACCTACACAAGAAGTTAAACCATAACAATTCAGAAATGCCGTACATGTTTGCCAACATTAAAGCGCACAAACCAGGATTCCCTGCCAGACCCATTATTAGCGGTAGACATCACTCAGGAAAGAGGATATCAAAATGGCTGACACAACTCCTCTCCCAGATAGTTCTGAAGAACCAAAGATCATTAAAAAATACCCAGGATTTAATAACCAGACTGAAGGATGTCGAAATCAACAAAGAAAATATTCTAGTATCATTTGATGTGGACTCAATGTTCACTACCATCTCCTTAGAAGAAGCTAAAACATGTCTCCTCCAAACTATAGACAGCCATTCACAATGGGATACCCAAGACCTCTTCTGGCCACAGAAATAATGGATCTCATAGATCTCTCCATACGTAAACCTTACTTCACCTTCAATGGGAAATTCTACGTGCAGATTTCTGGTCTCAGCATGGGAAATGGCCTATGTCCTCCCCTGGCAGAAATTTTTATGATTAAATTTGAAGAAGATTTCTTAGAAAACCAACAGAAAAAACTAAAATTCTGGAGCAGGTACGATGATGACATCATAGCCATCTGGAATCATGCTACAGTCAGTCCTCGTATAACACGTGTTTACACTACACAAATTCGATCACACACGATTTATAAATAGAGGAATGAAATCGTATATAACACGAACCGAATTCGCTTATGCATGATTTGCCTTTGTGTTTACAAGAAATGGCAGTCGAAACCGGAATCATCCCAACTAAACGCAACACGATAGGAATGAAGAGAAGATTCTGAAAATGTATTTATGTTTTTTATATCAGTGAAGGGGAAACACATTTCACCATAATAACGTAAAAACCCACACAACTTCAGCTATCGGTATTATCGCAAATGCAATTAGATCAAGTTTACTACCAGTTTATAACAGATTCCACTAGCAGGAATGCAACTGGAAATTGTTTTTATTGTTTTATGGTAGTAACCCCCAGAAATGTGAGCTAGTGAGGTTTTCGTAGTGTCTCTGCCTTTACGGTGTTGTTTATTCAGTTGCTACACATGCACAGCTTTGTTTATGTGTATCAAGCGTGCCTCCTCATTTTCTAATTGTGCTTTATTCCCTAAAATGAGTAAAATACTTAAAAGGTGTGAAAAGGAAGCGTCTTGGCGAAGACACCACAGATTCAGAGAGAAAAAGAAAAGCAATATCGATAAACAGAGGCTGACTGGGTCAAGAATTCTTACCTGGGAAAATTTGTAGTGACCTCATACTAGCATTTATGGCCAAAATCACACCGGCCCACCGGGGTTTCCCTGGTAAGGCTTATGGCCAGTCCGCCTCTGTCAATAGAGAAAAAATATGAAATTGTGAAACGCTTTGAGCGAAATGAAAGACCATGTGATATTGCACGTGCTACAGGCCTAAATGAGGCGACGCCAAGAATTACAAAGAATGCAGAGAAAATAAAAACAACTTTCATAGCAGGAACAACTTAAAGTGTAATTAAAATCCATTAGATTAAGACACAAAGAATTGGAAGAGATGGAACGGCTATCATCTGTTTCGATAGAAAATCAAACAAAAAACAAGTTTGCTTACGATAATAGCAAAAGCATTAGCAATATTTTATTATCTAATAGTCGTAATAAAATACTTGCATATTTTATTATGATAATTTATTGTGTTTGGTAATGTTTTGGTTACAAATGTGTGTTTCAATCTTCGGTGGTCAGCAAATAACCCTATTTTTCCCATGGGGGCCTGTTGTTTATATTGCACGATTTTGCATTGCATGAGGGTTTCTAGGAACACAACTATCGTGCTATATGAGGACTGACTGTACAGATAATTTACAAAAATTCTTTGAAGCTCTCAATAATCACCACCAAAAAATCAGTTTCAAAATGGAAATTGAGAACAACGGCCAAATTCCGTTCCTGGACATTCTTTTTTCAAGGAAGGCCAAAAAACTACATATGGAAGTTTTCAGAAAACCCACAGATACCGGCATCATACTAAACTATAAATCCTTCCATCCTTTCTCTACAAAAATGGACGTTCTAAAGTCCTTCATTCGGAGAGCCTACAAAATTTGCAACGAAGATAATATACAACAGGAACTAAACACAATAACCAGGGTTGCCTTAAAGAATGGATATCCGATTCACGTCATCAATAAAGCTATCACAGACACCTCCAAGGCCATTACTCAACCACAACCTAGCATCGACAGATGTAGCAGCTCCATACGTAAACTGTACATACCTTCAATAAGCTCCAAGATAGCCAAAGAAGCCAGGAAACTTGGGACCGTCACCTTTTACAAAAATTCAGCCTCTATCAAAAGATCATAAAGCTACAGTCCAAGAACCCTGATAATCCTAGAGGTCCTATATATAAGATAGTGTGGATGTGGTAGTATATATATAGGGGAATCATACAGATGCTTACAGTGTAGAATAAAACAGCACAAAAAAAATGTAGAATATGGCAGAATTCAACAGTCTTGATACAGCTTTCCATGCCTTCCAATGTGGCGACACCTGGAATTTCCATAACACATGCATCATTTCCACAGATACAGTATAACAGAAGAAAATTCAAAGAAGCCTTTCTTATCAAATTATTTGGATCTTCAGCAATCAATAGAAAACAGGGGGTTGACTTCAATCCACAGTTTATTCATCTCTTTAAAAAAAGAAATAAGTGAAGCAATAAGGTTCTAGGAATGAAAAAGAAATGAATCAACCAGAGGAGCAGGCAGCATACACCCCCTCCCAGACCCCAGAAACAGCCTACACACCTTGTGAGCAAAGGTCAACTCAGGAGTCCTTCACACTGGAACCAGAGCAAGAGAACAAAGGTCATCACACAAACACCCTGGATTCAGGATAGGCAACCAGCACTATTCTTATTGGCTAACTATATGAATACCTTTCCTATAAATGTATTTTTGACTGAGCCTCTTGCCCATTTAGGTCTGAGCATCTGGCAGGAGAATTCGGTCAGCAGGTAAGAAGTTTGTATTTAATTAAAAAATAGGTTAACTGTAATGTTACTGAAAATAGCTCATAACATACAATTGTTCCTTTAGATTGTAATCATAACTTAGATGTGCTAATTGTTAATTTGTTATTATAACCTAGGACTTTTCATCTATTTTCTGTAAATTAGTATTGATCAAATGTAAATACATCTTACTTGAGGTCTGCTCAATGTAAAATATAAGTTATTTTATCTTTGTCTCCAACAGCACGGTCTGATTGTGGGTATTGGCAAGATACCTGAAACTTTACTCAATTTATATTAGTTTAGGTAATACCTAAATAAAATATATTAAAAGCTCCACATGGTATAAGAGTGTTAATTAGATATATTATAATTTAAACAGAGGTTCAATATTGGCATTATCCTATTCAGTGTTTTCTTTTATAATGTCTAGCTGGGTGGGAGAATGATCCTCAGTTTGTCTGAATAATACTGTCTAGGATGTTATTTACAGAATCTGCCCAACACAGGGTTGGGGTTCCATCTGGTTTGACAGTAGTTTCCAAGACATCTCCTCTGGCAGCTTGTTGGTCACTATTCTGTAGACAACTCCCCAAGGGTTATTGTTTCCAGTAGTTCCCACCAAGTACCTCCGGCATTCCTTTTTCTTGTCTCTTATGAGGGCTGTGTACTGATTCTTGAGAGTTCTATAAGAATCTCTCAGTGCATCCACCTCATTTTGTGGCCAAGATGTTCTGGCTCTTTAAAAATTTCTCCTCGCCCGGTGCACCCTTTTACCGAGTATAGTTAGTTCAGGGTACCACCCTGCTTCCTCGCTTTTTTTTTCTGTGGGATAGACAGGTTTGCTGTTTTTGTTAAAATGTTTGTCATAGTCGGTGCTTGTTCATCCGGGCTACAGCTGTCTGAGTAGACCACTCGTTTTCCTGTTTTTGCAGCTCAGCTGCTGTATGTTCTTTAAAAATCTGCCGGTTTGAGTTTTTAAGGTTATACATTTTGATATTCAACAAGGAGTGTTGGGTTATTTGTAATTGCCTGTTTAGTTTGAAGGTGATGGTTCTATGATCTGATGTGGTCCAGGCTGGCTGGACACACCAGTCTGTAATTTTATAGGCTATTGAATTGGTGACATCAGTGACACTCTCCCACATGGTACTGCTAAAAGTTGGTAAGTTATTAGGTTGATTTATCACTTGAAAGGGTGAGGTAGCTATAAAATCTGACAATACCTGGCCATTGTGTATGCCTGCTCTGTCTTCTGTACGGCTATGCCATAAGGCTGACCAGCAGTTAACATCAGCACACACTATGATATTTGCTGTAGGTAGCAGGTCTGTGACTGCTTGTAAATATTCTGGTGTAGGATTTATATCTTCACCAGGTCTAGAATAAAGTGAGATAACATAGAACTTGTCCCACAGCACTAGTGATATGAGCACACACTGCCATTGGGGAGCACAGGTGACCCACCTTTGTGACTCTAAGGTCAGTATTTTTAACTACTATTACTGTAGAAGGGATGCCTGAGGTGTATTCTATTATTTTGTAGTTTCTTGGGTATCCTTGAACCCTACTCATATGTGTGTATGGTTCTTGCAGTACCAAGATGTCTATGTCATTTTCTTCTAATTTGAGCTTGATCTGATCTGATCTACAGCAGTTCTTGCTCTTTGAACATTCAGTTGGACGAGATTTAGAGCCCTAGTCACTTTTATATTTTCAATCTGGCCCATAATTGGTCCTAAATCATATAAGTTTTAACATTTTTTTATAGCAGGGGCATTTGTCATTCCTGATGCTGTGTGCAGCATCAGGAATGACATAGTCAGGTAGCCTAGTCTAGCCTTGCAGGTAGCACATTTTGGCTCCTAAGACTTATTTTTGCAGCTTTTGTAATCGTGGCCAGTGACTGCACTGTGACCACAGACAGGTTCTTTTTGACTGCAGTCCCTGGCAGTATGACCATACTTATGACATTTAAAACATTTTTGTATGGGGAAATGTTCCCTGAATCTATGGCTGGTCCAGCCAGCATAGACAGTTTTATCAATTAGACACATTTTAATTGACTGTCCAGATTTTAGCAATATGTCTTACTGCTTTTAACCGTCTGACTGAGCCATATACACTCAGTCAGATTTTATCCGACAATGACAATGTGTCTGCTGTTTTTAAATTTTTACATCATATTAATTTCTATAAATGTAATCCTGTAATATATATATATATTTTAATGCATATACTGCTTTTTACCATTATATGATTTGGGACGAGGTAACCTTTTTTCAAAAGTTACCAGAATTTATTTATCTATCTATTTTTAAACTGACATAATTATCTCCTGGCGCATAATAGCCTTAGATGCTAATACGCCAATAAAATTATAATCTAATCTAATCTAAGCCAGCATAGATTCTCTGTTGTTCCTGCAGTGCCTTCCATATTTTAGGTGTGATTTCTGCTATTATATTTCTGCTTAAATAATCCATTTCTTTTGCTTTTGGTTCCTCTTTTTAGAAGGAATTCAGCAGAAAATTCATCTATTGTCATTATGCTACTGAGGTTTTTATAGTATATATCCATCATTAGGTCTTTTTCTAATGTTGCCTCTGGTACATCAGAAATTAAGATGTGAGGATTTTTTTCTTTTGGCTTTTCTGTTTTAAGCCCAAGTTTTGTGACTTCTGGTATTGCCTCCACCTTTTTTAAATCCTCTTTATTTGCTACTTCCAGTATCACCCCATTTTGTTTCACTTTTCTCATACTGTTAATTTTTATGTCCTTTATGTAGGGCTTTAGTTGTGTCATGACTTTTCTTTGACAGCATCCCTGGATTTGTGGGCTGAGTCAGGCATAAGGAGTTTTTGTCCCCTTATTTCTGGGTGTTTGCTTTGCTGAGTAGCCACTGTTTTATTTGCCCTTGCTACTTGGGCATAACTTAATGTGTTTATCTCTTTATAATTATTTTTTTCTTTTATCACAGTTTCCACTTTGGTTTTTAAAACTCTGTTTTCTGTGTTCAACTCTATGACTCTTTGCTCCAAGACTGTCCAGCAGTTGACTGTCTGTAGTCTTGTTGTAGATGTTATTTTATTTGTTTGTGGAGGAAGTCTTCTAAGTAAAGTTTTAACTCTTTTAATTTGTTTGATTGGGTCTTGAATCTGGTTAGTTTCAAACCTTATTTCCTCTTCTGTTTTGTTCTCTGTATTTTCATTACTATCTTTTTCTTTGTACTCTTTATTTTCTATTTGATTTCTCCCTTTTCATACCAAGGGGGGCCTGAGGGACATGCTTCAGTGTCTTTGTTATTTATTGCCTCATTATTGTTGGGGGGTTTTTTCCCTTAAAACTCTGATATCTGAGTCTGGGATATTCTCTATATTTAAGTCAGGGTTGTCTCCTGGTTTCTGCATTTTTTTGCCCATATTTAAGTCCTTTTGGGAGAAATAATATGACGTGTCTGTTCAAAATTAAACCTGTTATAACCCAAGTAATTGGATTTCTCGGTTTTGGTTTGAAAATCATCTTGAACAAAGGAAACTAACTTAAAAACTAAAAATTTCTTAAATCTATTACTAGATCTGTTTCCCATTAAAGATAACCTTGATATAACTAGTTTTCTGTCTAATATAGTTAAGAATTTTAGGCCATTGAGACGTAGGCAAGTCAAGGGTTCTGACAGTAAGATCGCTACTGCTAGTGCTATAGCGATTGCACCGTGCAGAAGGAACCCACTCCAGTTCTGAAGATGTTAGGGGCACTGAGGTTACTAAGGTTAAGGCAGATCTGGCAAAGTGCAGATACCCTACCAGTGCCCGGGATAGGTGTGACCTACAGGCCCGTGACTGTGTTGCCAACTGCAGGACCCCATGCAGTGATGACCCCACCTTAACCGCATTTATCCTTTACTACCCGAACCTGTCGCAACAAATTTCTAGAATCTTACAGGTTCATGGGGAAAAAGTGTTTACAACTTCCAGGGAGAAAGTTGCGGTCCCTCATCTTGAGAATTATAAACATCAGTTCCCTTCCCCTACAACAGAGTGGATTGGTGTACCATATTTCCTGCTGTGATTGCACTGGCTGCTATGTTAGGGAAACTGGCAAAAGGCTTGGTAATCGGGTTTCTGAGCATGAGAAATCAATCCATTCGGTGGATGTGGATCACTCAGTGATTGCCGAGCACTTTTCGTCTACCCAGCATAAAATCGAACCATGCCGCGACGTCAAGATTATTGACCGATCCCGCAATTAACGTCACCGTGTCTTGTTGCAATTGCTCCACATCTCGTGTTGTAGCAGTTTCTTTAACCGGAACAGAGGACATCGCATCAACCTCATCACTGAGGCAACTATCCTCCTAGGTGACAAACGTTGGTGCTCAGAGAATTCCCGAGTATTGCAACTACAATCACAAGCCTCCACTTCAACCAGCTAATTGTTGCAAGCACCTGTAGCACACGATTCTCGCTACACATGATCACCATGGCATGCACACGATATTTTGTATTTTTACAATAATGGTAACTGTCACAACTGAAGCAGGGCATCTTCCGTCCAAAAGCTTTGCGTTTGTTACTTTTCGTTTTTTGTTCTAATCAGTTATTAAACTTGTTTATTACTTTTTTGTTCTAATCAGTTATTAAACATGTGTTTATTACCTTTTTTGTTCTAATCAGTTATTAAACATGTGTTTATTATCTATTTTGTTCTAATCAGTAATTAAACGAATTTTAACCTAACCGTTTATATTTTATTTTATTTTCCTGGTTTATCACTGATGCAACATTATCGCTCTAATATACTTGGATTTCAGGAAAGCTTTTGGTACTGTTGCACATGGAAGACTGCTGTACAAATTGGAGCGGTATGGCATTAAGGGGAAGTTGCTGCAGTGGATAAAGGGATGGTTGAGTGAGAGACTGCAGAGAGTGGTAATAAATGGACACTACTCTACTTGGACTAATGTTATTAGTGGAGTTCTCCAGGGTTCAGTACTGGGCCCATTGTTGTTTTGTGTGTTTATTAATGAGATTAATAAATTAATATCATTAATAAACACCCAAAACAACAATGGTTGTATGTAAATTGCCAATTGTTAATTTACAACGAGGTTGTAAATTAACAATTGGCACATATTGAATATTGCTTTCACTAGTCTGATCTACATGAGCCACAAATGATGATGGTGTGTGTCATTTGATACTCTGCAAACACGAATCTATCTTGCATCAATAGGAATGAAGTGATGATTTTCTCTTGTTCCAGCAATAGTATGACTGTCTATGAATCTTTTCTCTTGAAATGGCCTTGCTTGCTCAATTTCCTCTCCACACATACAGAATGTGTTCCTAGTGCACCAACTGTGATACACCACTTTGATCGAAGTTCACAAAACTTAGAAAATCCAATGTCAGATCCATTTCTTTCTTGATAAATTATAAACATTTCCTTTAAGTTGCCGAGTAGTAGTCGCTTTTGCATTTTTTTTTTTTTTTAATTCCATTTTTATTCCACCTGCATTTCTAATGGAAATGTAATCTTTCTTTCCAGGGCATATCTGACTAAATTCATCATCTTCAAAAAATTCCATCACCTTTTGCTTTACTTGCTCAGAAAGATTTTTTCCAGGTAGGGTCATGATTCCTCCTCCTGCTTTAAGTTTTCTAGCTTTCTTGACCATTCTTTCTGAGACACTAAACTGTTCCATTGTTTTCTTTATGGATCAACTAACTGGAGCTAGTGTTAATATTTGAAGTTTTTCTGAATGACTTGATACCATCAACTTTTCTTTTAATTCTTTCAGCAGCTCGCAGTTTCCACACTGATGACTTGCACTTGGCTCCATGATGTCATTTGGATCCAAGCCACCAATAGATGCAATTTTACTGGCAATTACATCTTATACTTGACTTGCCTTCCTTTTGGCATAGCTCTGTGAGTCTCTTTTAGCTATTTGCTGAAATTTCAGAGGAAAAATACCAATAGCCATCAAACTTGTGTTCAAACTTTCAGTCACATGCATTTTGTCATCATGGTCTGAACCAGATGAAGTTGATGCTGTTGCTGCTTTTTGGTTGTTAGACTTTTTCGGCATGATGAGCACAGCTTCTGGCCTGGTTTTATGTCTACCTTTGTTAGGTCTTTCAGGTAGTCTGCATTGGCAAATCAATTGGTTGTAAACTTTTTTTTTCACCATATGATTTTTCTTCTGGATAGGATTGCAACATGAACGCCACAAAAATTCAAATTTTGTCAAAAGCAAAGCATCATGATGTAGACAAATTGTCTTCTTCACCTAGTTTTAATCCACAATGTCGACCTATCAGCTGTTGTTCTTCAAATTCAAATTCTTTAAATAATTTTAACCCAGTTTTGCATGTATAGGATAGCACATGACATTTAGAATTATCCATATGACTGATGGTGCATGAGTCCAGCTTATCTCCAGCAAAAATCTTCTGATTCCATGACTTTCGTGCTGCCTAATAAGTGGATGTTTCTGCAAGCAATGAAAACTTAATTAACTTTATTACAGTCAGACAATAAAAAATAGAGGAAGGAACAAAATAAACAAACTGTTCATCATGAAGATAACACTCATTAATAACAGCATGGTTCAAATATCAGCTATTTATACTTTTTTTATATGATTCTAGAATATTCTAGAATTCTAGAATGTTTATCAGTTTTTTTTCTTTTTTTTTTCTTTTTTTTTTTTTTCAATTCAAGAATGTTCTGGAATTGTAGATTATTCTGGAATTGCAGAATATTCTGGAATTGCAGAATATTCTATAATTATTGGTATTCTTCTAGAATATTCCAGAATTCTAGAATATGCTCTATTTCTAAATTATTCTAAATATTAGGCAAGGTTAAGGAATTGTTCTGCAACAAAAAAGATCTCTCAAAATAACAATAAGGCACATAAAACTACTTGATGTTTAGGCTTAATTTTAAGGCCTTATGTGCAAAGATACAAAACAGATAAACCATGATTCTTGTAGCTAAAATTCGGCTCTTTCCAGTAGTGGTAAAAACGAGAGAATTGAATGTGTCCCACATTAAGATATTTGCCCCCTAAGATAGGTCAAATTTGATTTTTAAATTTTGAGTCTATCTTTGAAGGAAAATATCTTAACCAGCAAACAAGTATAACAGCTCATATTTAGTTAGGCTGAATTCATGCAGATGTTTAGTTAGGCTGAATTCATGCATTCAATGGAATGCCCAAAGAAGAAAGTATCAAAGGTTTTTATTTCAAATTTTTGACTTTCAAAAGTCTTGCTTAAATTTCTCGCAACAAATTTTTGGTGCCAGTTTTAGGCTGTATTGTAAAAAATGTGGACGATTTTGAGCCTGGACACCAAACGTTTTGCATTTTCTGCCAAAAGTTAACTAGGTATACAAAGTTTCAGAGCACTACCTCTCACCATTGTGTAACAGTAACTGAAAATTTTTTGTGATTTATCCTGCATAACACAAGTGACCTCCACAAAAAAAGGTGCTGGTGCCTCAAGCATGCTATATTTTGAACTGAAATTTTGCATGGCTTCATTTGAAACCTGTTTAAACATCTACACCAAGTTTCAACAAAATTGAAGATGGTCAAGCAGGGACCCCTAGGCCACTTGACATGGAATGACCCTTATGTTTAACTTCAACAATTTCTCCTCCACTTTGCTTTCAGTTATTACAAAATCATTAAGCACCCTGTTACACGTCAGAAAATGCCAGAAGTCTGATAAACTTCCAGCATTTTCCTCTCTTAATAACTCCTCATGTGTGAATGTAGATGCAAAATACTCATTCAGATTATCAGCTACCTCAGCAGGTTCATTAACAATCAAAACGTCAATGTCAAGTGAACCAATCTGATTCATCCCCTTCCTTCTAGAGCAGTGGTGGCCAACCTTTTACATACCATGCGCCATACAACTCAAGCACCTTTTCTACCTTCTTACGTTCATGGTTGAGGTTGGAAAATAGGGATAGGGGTAGGATCTGCTTCACTTAGGGGAGGAAAAAGAATAACTCAAACATGCAACTAAATTAAATAATGTACGCCAGTTCAACATGTGTATTGGAGCACCAATCTACAATAGTGAGAGATGATCTCTTGGACGAGAGGGTGACCTCTGTCGTGGAACCCGCTAATGGTGCTACAGCTGCCGGAGAGTCTCGTTTGGTGAAGATAGCTCTGTACCACAGTTGTTGGATGTGATGAGAGAGCTCTGAGCGAGATGGAGCACCAAGAGCGATATCAGGTTGAAACTTGGAGTCGTCTGTTCTCTCTGCTCGCTAGAAGGAGTCCAGGCATATCCTTAATAACCTTTTTAATAAAAGTATGTTTATGAACATAATTAACATTTTTAAATGATTTAATTGTTGTATGTAAAGCAATTTCTATTATAGCACATAAACATTACTTACCATTAATGAGACTTTTGAGCCTGTTTGGATTTCGCCAGTCTTTCAATGTTTGGTGTTAAATTTGTTACTGAGAGCAGCAGAGAATTCTTCAAATTTGAATCAGTCATTCGCGACCTCGTTTTGCTTTTGATCAATTTCATGGATGAAAATGCTTGATCACATCTGTATGTCGTTCCGAAACGACATATATAATTTTTTGCAAATTTTCTTAGTTCTGGGAAATGTTCACAGGGTAATGAACGCCAGAAATTAATCATGTCAGAAGCATTTTGATCTGAAAAAAGCTCATCAAATTTCATTTTTAATAATGAATTTGTTTTTAAATCAATAAGTTCCATTTGTATATTACTAGGCATCTCAATTATGTTTTGTTCACTAAGTAAAAATGGGTTTATAAATGCGAGCATGTAGTTTTCTTCTTTAGCCAAATCATGAAAACGTCTTTCAAATGACACTTGCAATAATTTGATTTTTTCAAGATATTTGGTCCAATTGCTATCATCCACAGCACATTCATTCTACTCTTTCAAGTGTGGAAATTGACTTAAATCCTGATTTTTTTAACTGAGAGATGAACAGTTTTAATTTCATTTTAAATGAATTGATGCTATTTACTAAGCTAGGAAATAATTTATTCATGCCTTGTAGTTTCGAATTTAGATCATTGAGATGACTAGTAACATCAACTAAAAATGCCAAATCAAATAGCCAGTTGTTATCTAATAATAAGGTTCTTTCATCAGGTAGTTCATTTTCTTGTTTTAAAAAATTATAAACAGCATTTTTCAGTTTTCAAAATCTACTCAGAACCTGACCTCCAGAAAGCCAGCGCACCTCACAATGAAGGACAAGTTCACCATATTCCAAATCTAAAAACTCACAATATTCTATGAATTCTCGTCTGTTTAATGCTCTTGCTCTAATTTTATTCACAAATTTCACAACCGGTAACATAACATGCTGCATATTTCAAGTTTTTCCACACAGTGCCTCTTGGTGTATAATGCAGTGATATTTTAGTACAGGATGATTTAAAAAATTTTCAAGCAAAGTTGTAGTGCCATTGGCTTTACCTATCATTGACGGCGCTCCGTCAGTACACACACTGATGAGTTTACTATAATCTAATTTGATTTTCTAGGCATGATTTTACTTTTTCAAATATGTCTGATCCTCTGGTTTTACCATGCAATGACTCCATACTGGCAAGTTCTTCTAAGACATTAAAATTATCATCAATTCCTCTTATAAAAATGCTTAACTGGGCTACACCACATATGTCAGTTGATTCATCCAAAGCTAGAGAAAAGAAAGTACAAGAATGGACAAGATCTTCCAGTTGCTGAGATACATCCTGAGAGAGTTCCTCAATACGTCTCGTAACTGTCTGCCTTGATATAGTAATTTCGTCTGCTTTCCTTTCAATACCTTTATTACCAAGATGGCGTGCAAATATTTGGAGACAAGGCTTAACAATTTCTTCTCCGTCAGGAAAAGGTTTCTTTTTTTTCGCCAATACTAAAGCAATTTCATAGGACGCTTCTATTGTTGCCAAGTCTTCATAACTTACTTTAGCAAATATATTTTGTCTTCTTCTGATTTCTTCCTTTTTCTTAGTCACATATTCTTTTCGTAGCGCAGACCCAAGAACGAGCTTCATTTTTCCCTCTATGTTAGTCTGATGCTGTGATTTATAGTGTCTATTAAGATCATGTCTTTTATTATGTGAAAGAGTACTTTCACAAACAATGCAAAACGGTTTCCCTGATGAACTTGCTATAAATAACAACTCATTTTCCCACTGTTCATTAAATTCACGTTTAATATCACTTTCTGCTTTTCTTTTGCTCATTTTCTTTTGCACTGTGGTGGATAGAAGGAATAAAAAAAATAAAAAACAGAAAAGGACAAAAAAGTACAAGTATGTACGTCGTATCACACAGAATATCAATTGTAAACTGTCGAAAAATTTCGACGAACTGATGAGCAGGCACGGCCAGGGGGGAGCTCCCCCCCTACTATTTCTTGAGTTGGCAAAATGCGATTTGGAAATGCGATTGATGGAAATTTCTCGTAGATGAAAATACCTCAAATTTATCATTTCATTGTTTCCTTTTAACTTGAAAGATTTCTGACAAAGGATCTATTTGTATATTCTCGGTCCCCTGAAAAAGTCATGTATTGCATTTATTTTCCCACTTGTGCATAGAGTCGGGCGCCGGAGGCACCGGCTGTACAAAAGAATGGACAACTAGGTGCTCGATATATTTTCATAGCCATAGATCACTTATGGTCAAAATTCAGAAATGCATTTTTTTGGAGACTATTTAATTTATTTCTTTTGCTAAATTGAGGGAATTGACACGTTTATGTGCATGTAAGTGGAAAGAAGGTGGTGAGTGTCTTAAGCAATATGCGGAAGGACCTGAAATGAAAGGAAATAGAACCAAAGAATCGGCAATATGGGCTTTGGGTACTTGAGAAATTTTATGATGAAATGCGCTACTTGTAATCTTCCAAAGCGCCACGTTTGGCACATGCACCATAGGTTGGCCACCCCTGATATACATAAGTAAAGAAGTCTTTACTGTTTTTCTTTGCATCCTTTGCCAAAGATTTCTTGTAATCTGCCTTTGCTTCCCTAATGTCCTTTGTGACTTGATTATAGACTATCTTATATCTTCCGTAGGCATCTATGTCGCCGGATAATTTATATGCTTGAACGATATTTCTTAGTTGGCGTGAAAAGCCTAGTAGCTTCCAAGGTTAATTCCTTGAATGCTTCCCATTTAGAATTTGCTGTTGTTAACATCATCAGTTGGTCCTACTATATAAAATTTAAAAAATCTCTGAGACCACTGTAGTTACCTTTACAAAAGCAAAAACCCTTCCCTTTACCCCTGATGGTAGTTACATCTTTAAGTATATCCCACATCAGTACACAGTGATCACTGCCACCTAGTGATTCCTTTACCTGCAGATTCTTAATGCATGAAGAATCACTGCTGATAATCAGATCAAGAGTATTACTCCCTGTGGTTGCCTCTTGAACATGCTACTGTAGAAAACAATTATCCAACAAATTCACAAAAGTCTTGCTAGTGTATGTGAGATTGTTTTCTACATCAGCATGTTCGGGAGGCAACTAGAGGGAGTAATACTCTTGATTTGATTATCAGTAGTGATTCTTCATGCATTAAGAATCTGCAGATAAATGAACCAATAGGTGGCAGTGATCACAGTGTTCTGAAGTGGGAGTTACTCAAAGAGGTAACTACCATTAGGGGTAAGGGAAGGGGTATTGCTTTCGTAAAGGCGACTACGATGGACTGAGACAGTATTTAAATTCTATACAGTGGGATCAACTGATGATGTTACCAACAGCAAATTCAAAATGGGAAGCATTCAAAGAACTTATCTTGGAAGCTACTAGGCTTTACATACCAACTAAGAAATATTGTTCAAGGTTTAGGCCTAAATGGATGTCAGATGAACTAATGAGGCATATGGCAGAGAAGAAAAATGAATGGGATACATACAAATTAACCTGTGACACAGAAGCCTATGATAGATACAAGTTGATCTGTAACCAAGTTACAAAGGAGATTAGGCAGGCGAAGGCAGATTACGAGAGATCCTTGGCAAGGGATGCTAAGAAAAACAGCAAAGAGTTCTTTACTTATGTAAACTCTAGAAGGAAAGGGATGAATCAGATTGGTACACTTGATATCGATGGGTCAACTGTTGATGACCCTGCTCAGGTAGTTAACAAACTAAATGAATATTTTGCATCGACATTCACACATGAGGAGTTATTCAGCGAGGGGAATTCCAGAGGTGTATTCAACTCTAGCAGTAAGCTAGAGAATCTTGTAATAACTGAGAGTAAAGTGGAGGAGAAATTGTTGAAGATAAACACAAGAAAGGCACCTGGGGTGGATGGGATCTATCCAGTTATATTAAAGGAGGCAGCAAAGGAAGTAAGCAAACACTTAGCCATAATTATATATACCCATAGACTGGCAAACACTTAGCCATATAATATATACCCATGGACTGGAGATGTGCAAATGTGACCCCACTTCCCAAGGGAGGATAAAAGGCTGACACAAGTAATTATAGACCTGTGAGTTTAACTTCTGTTCCCAGAAAATTAATGGAGGCACTGGTTAAAGAAGCACTGCAGGATCATCTAGACAAGACTTCAGTTATAGCTCGGACACAGCATGGTTTTTTTTAAGGGGAAGTCTTGCCTTTTGATTGGATACTATGCAGATTGCAATTTGATTGGATACTATGATGCAGTCACAAAAGAACTGGATGCAGGGAATAACTTTGATATTATATACTTGGATCTTAGAAAGGCTTTTGATACTGTTGCACATGGAACAGTATCAAAAATTCCACACTGCTGCACAAATTGGAGCAGTGTGGCACTGGAGGCAAATTGCTGCTATGGATAAAGGTGTGGTTGAGGGGGAGAAGACAGAGAGTGGTAATCAATGGACACTGCTCATCGTGGACTAATGTTATTAGTGGAGTCCCTCAGGGTTCAGTATTGGGTCCTTTATTGTTTTCTGTATTTATAAATGATATCGATGATGGTATATCAAGCTTAATGTCCAAGTTTGCAGACGATACGAAGGTTGGCAGGGTTGTCAAGGACACTACTGACACTATGCTGCTGCAACAGGATCTGGAAAGGTTGAGCAGATGGGCTGAGAGGTGGCAAATGAAGTTTAACATTGACAAATGTAAAGTACTACATATGGGAAAAAAAGCAACCCCAGAGCAATGTATCAACTCTGTGGTACTACACTAACAGTGGTAGAGAATGAAAGGGACCTGGGGGTGGTTGTGCAGGCAGATATGAAGTTCTCTCAGCAGTGCAGACGGGCTGCAAGAGTAGCTCATGGTGTATTGTCAATGATATATAGGAATTTTTCTAGCAGGGATCAGGAGGTGATTATTCCTTTGTATAAGGCAATGGTCAGGCCACACCTAGAGTACTGTATACAGGCCCGGAGGCCTCATTTCAAGAAGGATGTAGAGCTGCTGGAATGAGTACAGAGAAGGGCAGCAAGATTAGTGAATGGAACAAAGTAGTGCTCTTACGAAGAAAGGCTTAAGTTTTGCGAATTACAGTGTCTGGAGACTAGGCACCAGCGAGGTGATCTGATAGAGGTGTACAAAGCCTTGAATGGTTTGAGCATGCTCAATGCTGATGGGATTCTTCCTCTCGCTCAGAATAATCACCTGAGAGGGCATAAATTCAAATTGAGGAAAGACAGATGTAGGATAGACGTGCAGAAATTTGCCTTTAGCCAGTGGGTGGTTGGTTGGTGGAACAGACTTCCATCCCTTGTCGTGGAAGTTGATAGCCTAAATAAGTTTAAGGCTCAGCTGGACAGGTATTTTGAACGAACAGAGGGGTGAAGTGGAAGTGGTTATTTTTTATTTATTTATTTTACTTTATTTTTTTTTTTTGGCTGATGCTGCATAAGCTTGCTTTCTTGCATCAAATGCCTCTACTAATGCTAATGCTAATATCTGAAGAATTTTCAACAGGCAAAGAGTCTAGTACATATGTTCCTGTAGGTGATGGAAGAGGCGTGAAAGTATAGGATGATCCTGAAGGTGATGTTGATGGGCAATATTGCATTTGAGAAACTGTTGGATTGTGTGAATATGGTTGGCTTTGCATAACCGGCTGTGCATTGTCATATTTTCCCATACTTGCTTCATATAGAATATTACATGTTATACGGTATTTCAAGCAGAGGTGGTATGTAAATTTCTAATTTTGCAGGCTATCTTCTCCCCAGATATGTCATAGCTGTTCCACTGTCACGTTGTATATTTTATTCATCAACTTGTAAGCCTCTTCTTTTCTGAAATCGTCATCAGCTTGTCATTTGGGTGCATTTTTAGCACATTTACCTTTTGGAGATTTAAAGACTGTTAGTGGCATTTGTGGTTCCTACTATTTCTGCAGCAGAAGTTGGTCTCTTGGGATTCATTTTTTCTTGGTACATTTTCAAGAGATTGTTCTGCCCCTTTTTCTTCATTGTCAGATTTCTGCTGGCTGTTTTCTGCAACAAAATTTTCTGCCGTGTTCTCAATATCACTTCCAGTAGATAAATTACTGTGGTCCTCCTAAAAGATAAAAAGTAAATTAATTATATGCTACTAATAGAGATTTTTTTTTTTTTTTTTTTTTTTCAATTTCAGATGCCAAGGACCACTCAGGAATGGGAAGTTTTTGCAAATGATTTTAATGTGTTTTGAAACTTTCCAAAATGTGTAGATATTATGGATGACAAGCTTGTTACAATACAAGCACTGCAAAATAGTGGCAGCATCATTTTCAGTTATAAAAACTTTTTCAACATTGTTCTCTTTGGCGTGATCAATGCAAAGTACAAATTTTTATATTTTAATGTTGGCTGTCAAGGATGCATATCAGATGGAAGAGTTTTTGACAACACATTGTTCAAGAAATTACTAATGCACTGCAAACTGAACCTACCCAAAGATAGTGCTCTATCTGGACGTATCCAGATTAACTTTGTATTTTTAGGTGACGATGCATTTCCACTCTTACTTAATCTGTTGAAACCCTATCCAGGCACACAAGAAAAGAGATCTCCTAAAAGAGTATTTAACTGTCATCTTAGCAGAGTAAGGAGAATATCAGAAAATGTCTTTGGAATTTTATCTTCAAAATTCAGGAAATCATTACTTTTGGAACCAGAGAGACCTGACAAAGTGATTATGGCCTACATCTATCTGCATAATTTAGGAGCATTATAGCCTTCAAGGAATCCTACAGTCCCCCAGGTACATATGACTTGGAGGATAAATATATAAGAATACAGGGGAAGTTATAAGTGGATCATAGAGAACAGATGTTACACAGAGAAAATCAAGTCAGTTCATTTAAAGAAGTGGCCCGAAACTCATCTATTGCAGCAAAAGTTATCAGACAAGCATTCGCTGTTTTTTTTTTATAACACCAATGGGAATGGTTCCTTGGCAAAAAAATTACTAATTATTTCTTATCATTTACATTACTCACAATCAATTATTACTTTATTGCTTACAAAAATCTATATTAGTATAACTTACTGTAATAGAGTTTAAAAAATCTGAATTTTTATAACTTGCCATAATACCACCCTCAGCTCCTCCTTCCTTGCATGGACGAACCTTGTTTTTATCACAGAGAAACAATAAAGAATTGTACATGAACCACTTGGAAATAAAATGGGCACCTCCAGATTTTTTCATATTAAAGTATTTGCTGCATTCTCTGTAAAACTAGTCCACGAAGTTTCTCATTCTTCTTTTTGTCTCTTCTTTATTTGGACATTCTGTAGCTGTATGTATGGCACTCCAGACATCATTTCTTGCCTCCTCCCCGCACTTATATATCATTTCTTTAGGATTCCAAAGACATGGATGTTGTTTGTAGTTATCAATTAAATTAGTGCAATTCTCTGAAGTCCATTAAAACACCATATTGAATAACTGATTATTTATTGCAAATAACTACTACATGCACAACCTTAACATCTGTGCGGTGATGCAACACAGATGATGATTTACAATTACGTACAAGTCTTAACTGGTTACAAACCGTCCACACAGAAGAAACATTTGTTTATATGATTGAATGTTTATCTGTGTTTCATATTTTATTTTAATCTTTAATGCTCTAAACAGAAACTTGCAACAAAAACCAACTTTTGTTTACTGCAAAATTATTATCCAACACAGAACAACTTACAGCAACAAATGCAAATTTTAATTTCCAGCCATGTTGCTCTTGCTATAAGTTGCTCTACATTACTTCAATAAAGTGCAGCTTAATAAGCAAATAGTAATAATTGATGATTTATATATTTAATAAACTGATTAAAAAAAAAAGCTCTTCAACTTTAATATGCATTACTGCTTAAACCAAAAACTCCTTTCTGTGCATCTGCTGTATTTCTGATTCATTCATTCCTCTATTCACTGCACAGCAATGAACATGATAACTAGTGCTTCAGCTACAATATGTGGTATATGGATAGCTATGTGATGTATAAGATAAAAAAGAAATAAGAATTGCCAGATTTCTATCTGTCTGAATTTGATAAAATTTGGGATGGCTCAATAAATCTTTCTAAAAGGGAAAAATATAAAATTTTGTGAAAATCTATTTTTTAGAATTAAGTTGTCAGATGAAGACAGATGAATGTGGTCAAGACAATAGTTGCTTTATGAATATATGTGAATGTGCTTAAAAATAGGATCCTCATTTTTTTTCATGAGTGGACTCGAACTCATATGGATTCTTTTGTATGTGTATATTACCTCAGGGTTACAGCCAGCCCACAGTATATGGTATAAGATTTAAGATAAAACTAAATTAATAGAAAGCTATGAAATTATTTTCTCTAGATAAATGGCGTAGCAAATGAAAAGGGTGCATTTAGAAAACCCCGAATAAAAAAGGAATTTACAATTAAAGGATGGTATACTTCCCAGAAGAAAGCATTTTTATAATGGATCTACAAAAGATCTGATATTAATGTAGTTATGAGAGCAAAGGCAAATGAAAAGCTCAGGTTTTTCATAACTGTCATTTGTAACAACTTATCATTTGTAAATAGGTGCCATCCTATTATTTACATAGATAAAAATCTTAAACTAAGACGCTTTTAAATAGTTCTTAGCGATGAAGAATAAAATATGCTGTTACATAGAAAAATAGTAGGTTGTATAATTTTCTGCTTGTCATAAATATAGCTTTTGGATAATTTTTACCTTTTTACAGATCATCCATCAAAACATTTTCTACCACTTTTGAATTACTACCACTTCTACCACTCTTTTTCTACCACTCCTGCTCATTTTCGAATTTGATAGCTATTGCAGAAGCAACAGGTTGGCATTATCATTTCCAGGATGTGTTTTTAATGTTTCATGCTAGATCATAAAGATGAATTATAAGGTAGGCATCTATTTTTTTTTTTTTTTGTCTATGAATTTAATTTTTTTTGATGAAATTAATTTGGCAACCATATAGTGGTTTACATTTCTGGGGTTCCAATAAGGGTTCTCAGATGGTACAAATGATCCGTAATTTTTAAAAGTTTAATTTGTGTATGTGTGTCTATATATTTGTGTGTGTATATATAGCATTAGCATATGCTGCAAGAAAGCAAGGTTACACTTCCATAAAAAAAAACAAAAAACTTCATTTCACCTATCCATTTGCTTTAAAAGTTTGTCTAGTTCTTCCTTGAATCAATTCGAGCTATCAACTTCCAAAACAACAGATGGAAGTTGGATTCCAACAGTCAACCACTCGCTGGCTAAAGGCAAACTTCCACACATCTATTCTGCAACTGTTTTATCTCATTTAAATTTATGTCCCCCATTAGCATTGATTCAAAGCCTTATGCACCTCAGTCAGATCACCTCACAGGTGCCTATTCACCAGACACTGCAATTTGCAGAACTTCAGTCTTTCTTAGTAAGAGCACCACTGTGTTCCCCTCACTATTCTCATTGCCCTTCTCTGTACTTGTTCCAGTAGCTCTACATCCTTCCTAAAATGAGGCTTCTAGCAAAGTTCCTATATATCATTGAGAAGATCCCATGAGCTGCTCTGGCAGCCTGTCTGCACTGTTCTGAAAACTTCATATCCGACTGCGGAATTACACCCAGGTCTTTTTTCATTCTTACTAACCTAAGTATAGTACTGCACAGTTGTTACATTACTCTGGGATTGCTGCTACCCATATGGAGTACTTTGCATTTGTCAATATTAAACTTCAGTTGCCACTTCACAGCCCATCTGCAAACTTTTCTAGATCCTGTTGCAGTAGCATACCATCATTACTGTCATTAACAACCCTGCAAACTTGGACATTAAACCAGATATGACTTCATCAAAATCCTTGATAATATAGAAAACAACGATGGTCCTAAGACCGAACCCTGGGGGACACCATTAATAACATTAGTCCACGAAGAGCAGTGTCCATTAATTACCATTCTCTGTCTTCTCCCACTCAACCAGCCCTTTATCTGTAGCAGCAATTTATCCTTAATGCCATACCTGCCCCAATTTGTTCATCAGTCTTTTATCTGTAACTGTATCAAAAGCTTCTTTCCTGAAATCCAAGTATATGATATCAAAATTATTGTTTGCATCCAGTTCCTTTGTGACCACATTGTAGTATCCTATCAAATTGGTCACGCAAGATTTCCCCTTAACAAAGCCATGCTCTGTCTGAACTAAGGATGCACCGATTAATCAGTACATAATTGGCTGCTTGGCCGATTAATCATTAATTGGTTTTTTGTTGTTTAATTGATTTTTATTAATTGGCCATTTCCTGCTAAATTTAAGCCAGTTAAACACTACCAAGAGATTCATGAGACGATCCCCAGGGGCTCACATCTGGTGAGTATGAGCTTGGCACACCCAGGGTCCTGAGCTGGATATCACCATTCTTCTCTTTCTTGGTGATTCCCTTCTACCTCTCTCTCTTTGGGTAATTCAGAAATTTTTTTTTTTTGCCTGGTGCAGCATAAGCCTCAGGCTTCCTTGCACCATATGGCTAATAATAATAATAATAAATAATAATAATAATATCTTTGATAAACTGAAATGGATTAAGTAAACATTTTCTGAGTTTAGCTGCTGTTATTGCCAATTTATTTTTATTAACACGTTCCTGCTGGGTAGTTTATTTAACACAAAGCCTAAGAGACAGATAGACTCACAACTTTTATTTCCCAAATGATGACTGTGTTTTTCATAATTCGGTTCATTTAAGTGAACCGAAAATAACACAGTATGTGCAAGAAAAATGGGTTGTCATTTGTTTTTCGTGAAAATTTGATAGTGACCCACCAGTGGTTCGCCCTGCCCTGTGGCGCTAATTATTGTCAATGAATGGGGATAACACCAGTGAGTCGCCAATGTGCACGCTCGAATTACTTCCTGATACTGCCATGAGCATTGTTTTCCAATTTGTTCGTACTCTGTGAGACTGACAATAGTTATTGTCTCCATATTGACTTCATTTCAAATATGTGTACTTGTGGAGAACATTTCGTTTATCACTATAATCTAGAGATCGAGGTAAACTCTTTTGAATTTTCGTTTATCGTATGTATAGATAACTATTTCAAAAAAGTTTTGAAATGAACCCCTCCTCTTTTTACAGTAAACAAGCTAAAGACGAATGTTTGACGAATATAAGTGATAGTGATGATTCAGATGAAAATCGTCCAGGGACATCGAGAACAGAGTTGGACTTGTGGGCAAAAAAGAAGCCACAATATTTCTTTAGTGATGAATCCGATGATGGATCAGAATTAGATGATTTAGACATACATTCCAATTACAGTGATGGTGATGATAAGATCCAAACCTCAGAAGAATCTGATGAAAGTAATGAATATCATGACATCAGTGATGAAAATAATGACCCAAATTCTCAAGTAATCTCCAATGCATCAAGTCTGAAAATCTTAATTAGCAAGATGTAGGAAAAACTAAAATTTCAATTAATGAATATAATAAAGATGCTGAAATCCTTGTTGATGTTGATTTGAACCAACCTTACCACATATACAAACTGTTTCTAACCGACGATATCCTTCAGATGATAGTGACTGAAACCAACAGATATGCACAGTACTGTTTGTCATCAGCAGCTAGTAATATATGAACACTCAAAAAGAAGAAACCTGATTGGAGACCAACTACTGAACCAGAAATGGAAAAATTTCTTGGAATATTATTGATAATGGGAATTGTTCATGTCCCAGATATAAGATTGTACTGGTAAAAAAAAGATTTATACTCTTATAATCTCATTAGGAAATCTATAAGTAGAGATTGTTTCCTAGATCTGCTGAAATATTGGCATTTCTCTGACAATGAAACTGCCAATGGACATGACCATCTCAATAAAATCAGAATTTTATTTAGATAAAGCCAATAGGAATTTTCAAAGCATGTTAAAGCCAGGAAAAAACTTTGTCATTGATGAAAGTTTGATCCCTTGGCGTGGAAGGTTACTCTTTCACCAGTATATCCCTAACAAATCTCATAAATATGGGATCAAATTTTATAAATTGTTTGCCTGACGGATATACTCATGAAATCTCTATTTATACCGGAAAGGGTGATTCAGTGGAAGGTAAAGGACATTCCTATGCCGTCTCAATGAAACTGATGGCTAATCTGCTTAATGAAGGACGTGTTCTTTATTTGGATAATTTTTACACCAGTTTCCCCTCTAGAGCAAGAGTTATTAGAAAAGAAAGCCCACATGAGAAGTATGCAAAAGTTCGATGAAATTTATCGGTAAAAGTACTTTGCCGTAATGGCATTTGTATTGTTGCTAGCTCAGTAAACAGACGGTGAGTGTTATCGGTCTGAAGTAGAAGTTGAATCCCACGGGAGCTTGAAACCCTCCTGAAGTGGAGGGGGGGGGTGACCTTTTTTCTTTAGAATCACTAATTGAATTAACTGATTGAATCATGAACAGAGTCATATTGGAAGTTCTGGTGTCGTAAAAAATGTTCGTAACGTAGTTTCACCGGTAAACTTTTTCGAAGTTTGCCGTGCTTCTCGTGTGGGCTTCCTTTACCTTTGCCTTTTTTTCCTTAATAAACAGGCAAAGTTTGTTAAGAAAAGGCTCCGTTGGTGAAGATACAATTACCAAGTTGTGATCTGAGGTGCGCAAAGGGCCACTCACTTTGACTGTGTACTTAGAAGGGATGTTTGTGAGAAAAAGATCAAGCATATTGGCTGTATGGTTAGGATTGTCCAGTATTCTTGTAGGTAAATGAACAATCTGTGCAAGGTCATTAGTAATTGCAAAAGCCTCAGCATCTTGACCAGCTGGGTCGGTGTGATTAGAAAACGGAATCCAGCTGGAGTTGTGAACATTAAAATCACCAAGGAAAATTACCTCACTGTTAGGAAAATTGAACTGGAGAGAGTTAAGTTGCAAAGAGAGGAAGTCAGAGAGCTCCAAGTGATTAGTGGAGTTGGTTGAACGGTAGAGACAAACAACAGATGAATTTGACACAATGAGGTAGAGAGATTTTAAGCCAGAGAAAATCGAAGAGAGGAGATTCCAAATTACCAAGGTTCTGACAGGGAGTATCGGAACGGATATATGCACAAGTACCACCTGTGAAGTGAAAGGAATCATACAGCGAATAATTTGGGCAATTGAGATGAGCAGTAGTTGAATCAACTGATAACTGAGATTCTGTCAGAAAAAGTACATGTGGTTTGGCAGACTGCAAGTGGAAATGGACATCATTGAGATTAGAATTGAGACAACGTATATTTGTGAAATGAACTAGGAAGTGTTTGGGAGGTTTAGATCTTTTCGCAGATAAGCTTACTCTATTAGTTTGACAATTCATGGTGTATTGAATAGTAAGAAAAAGTGGTGGGGGGGACACGCTGTATGAAGTAACAAAATTTTTGGATATGGCATACACATGGTAAGAATATACCCAGATTCTTGACATAATGTAGCCTCGACAATGCCCCCCGCATACACACTACTCCGACTCCCTCCAGTCACTATCTGGCAGAGTAGAGGTAGCAAGATTATACACTAGCTGATCCCGAAGCTTCCTAAAGAGTTACCAATAGGTTCGGTCTGGTGTACTAACTAGTGGCCGGTCTGCGAACCAGGTTTTATAGCTGTAACTTTGAAATGTAAGGAAGACTAGATCTCCCCATGTTCATCATAACCTCAAAAGTCATCAGTCATACCGCATGATGGAAGAGATGGGGAAGGGTGTACTGGAACTTAGCTGTGGAGACTAAATATGGGTTCCACCACTTCAAGCTTCCAATAAGCAAAGTGGTGGTATTGCACCGATAGATGAGTCATCTACCACCTAATATTGCCTGGTAACACAGAGGGGTGGAATTCCTCCATGTGGTGTGTGCGCCACACCTCGACCCCTGCATATGTTGGTTCACACCTGGGTGGTCACCCACAGTGTGCTTGTGCATGGAGGTTATACCTGGGGGGGGTTACTAAAGTCCCACCATCGTGAAGGTTCAAGCAGAGGATTTGGCTGTCACAGACCGTCCGGTCTTCGCCAAAATTGTGTCCACTTGACTTGAATGTCAGCTGAATATCAGTTCCATCAGCGTTTAAACTCACAGTTAGCAAGTACAGCTTGTCTGACATATCTGAGAGAATGTCTGTGACGACCTCAAGGACCAATTGGCAAAACTATCTGCCTTCTTGGAGCCATGCCAATAAACACACTCTAACTAATTAAATTAACTTCTGGCTGATGTTCATTTAATTATTGCACTGCGAGAAATTAGCATGGGAATTAACAAATGATTTCTCATGGTCAGGCTGCAAGCTTGTCAAATACTTCAATATATTTGAACCATACTATCATTTTTAAATGCGAATATTGTAATAAAAAGATAATAATTCAGATTAAGAGGCAGAAATTTATGGTCATTATAGAGAGATCCTTTTATTTTCAATATCGTTATACTGAATGTAAAATAGCATTAGGTTAACGAGAAATTGGCTGGGACCAACCACATAGGATGTTATAATGTGTTGACACATTATAAAGAGGGTTGCTATAAAGAGCTTCGACTGTATTAAGATTATAAAGTTATAATATAAGAAAGTTATAATAAAAGATAACTATATTTATGTTTCACTTCTGTTAATCACAGAAAAAAAAATTCAATTAATTTAAGAAAAAAATATAATGCACTGCATACATTTATCCAACTTATTTTAGTTCTGGTATATACAAAATCAGATAAAGTTTGCGCTGTGGCAGTATCAAACATAAGTCTGAATGTAGAATAATGATTGTGGTTTGGGTCAGTTGAGTTCTTATGAAAATTTTCATAAATAGATTGCTTTGTTTCAGACTAAACCATTAACTCAATGCTTCGCTATGACTTAAATAGAAATAAGACAAACCTTGGGCATAGAAGCATTCAAAATGAACGAGAACCAAAACCATGCATTTATAAGAAGAATTTCTAGGCAGGTTAAAAAAAAAAAAAGAGGAGGAGGAAAAGTAGACATAAAGTATCTGCTTTAAAAATGTGACGGTACCATCCTTTTTGTGGAACGGAAGATGCAGTCTGTTAATGAACATTAAATGCATGTTGAAGGCGGGTAGCAGCAATAGAAATAAGATATCTTGATTTGAGGGACTTGTAGTCAGAATCAGTCGTCTTGGGCTACTTTTGACATTATTTACTGATGTTTTGCCATCTCACTCTCTTGACCTTAATCCTTGTAACTTCTAGTTACTAGATATCTTAAGGACAGGATTTACAAAGGTAACGTTCACCTCTGGTTGATTTAAAGGAAGTCTTCACAAAGAATTTTGCCAGTTTCCTGTGACATGTTTCAGACAATAGCTGATATGCGAACTGCACTTCCAACACAGTTTGCTGAACTGTGTTGGAAGTGCAGTTCGCATATCAGCTTGGGCTACCTTTGACATTATTTCCTGAAATTTTGCCACCTCACTCTCTTGACCTTAATCCTTGTAACTTCTAGTTAACTAGATTTCTTAAGGACAGGGATTAATTCCTGTCCTTAATTAATTCTTTGCCAGGTAACACTGGCAAAGAATTAATTTTGCCAGTGTTCCCTGCGACATGTTTCAGACAATAGCTGATATGCAAACTAGACTTCCATCATAAGTGGCTATCACATTGAGAAGTTTTTGCCCTCATGATTTGTAGTATAACAATGATCATACATGTAGTATAACAATGATCAAACAAATTGTGCTGTGTGTCATCTGGCATGCAGTACCATGCTGTGTCATATGCCCTGTCATGTGTATATATTATATATATATATGTATATATATATACATTTTTTTTTTTTTGTGCCTTTTATTTCTACATGGTCTAGATGCTTCCTGTTCCAAATTTCATATTTGGACAATTCATGGTGTGGGCAAAATCATGCATTTTAACTGCAACCCCTACATATACAGTAAAACCTTAAAAACCAGCATTCAAAAACTGTACAATTTGCAGAAAAGTCTCAATAATTTAGAAATTGTGCTGCAGATTTCCACCATTGCATACCACCATGGGAAATTCAAATTGAGGATGGTTGCAGGATAGGTGTGAGGTGTTCCTTCAGCTGCTGGGTGGTTGCTTTTGGAACAAATTTCCATCTGGTGTTGTGGAGGTGGGCAGTTTGAAAGGAAGAACTATACAAATTATTGGAAGAGGCAGCTAAGTGATGTGTGAGGTTTTTTTTTTTTTGATGAGGCTTTATAAGCTTGCTTCCTTGTATCATATGCTGCTAATAATAATAATAAAATTTAGTATTTTACTTTTACTGCTTAATTTTGTGGCAGCAGACTGAACACTGCTTTATTTGTTACGTTGATAACAAATAATTCAATCTAACGTTATCTTACAGAGGAAAAATGCTGGAAAATTGCTGAAATTCACAGCAAAGTATGGTAGGATTACCTTTCACTGCTGGCACTAAACTGCTGACATTACTCTGTTACAATGTGAACCTTATTGAAGGAAGTGTTCTGTACAACGAAGAACAGCAGCTTTAATTGTAATAGCATGGAAATGAAACAGTTCTGTTTTTTTTAATACAATGAATATCATAATGCTGCATATTATTAAGTTGTTGAATTTTATAAAAGTGATAAAGAAGTAGTTGTATACAGTAACTTTAAAAACTGATTACCAAAAAACAAACAAAAGTACAGGGCATTGTGAACTATTCAATGCAGGATAATTCAAAAAAGAATGATGCATGCACTTTCATATGCTTATTGTGAAGTAACCAGTGAACCTCTTGTCATGCAATATGCACCAATCATTAGAAAAGCTCTGTTTCATACCTTAAAGTTATAAACTTTCGATATGGGCACTTCTGTCACACAGTACACATCAATTCAATAACTGAATTCTTGCTATACTTTCTCCTGGATGTTCCTGTTTATCGCTGCTATCGTTGTGATGATTCGTCAACTTAATTCCTGAATATCGTGTGGCAGGGATAGTCTATAGACAGTGTCCTTCATGTACCCCCCAGGGAAAGAAGTCACATGGGTGTTTTTTTGGAGACCTGGGAGGCCAGTTGTGGAAGGGCAGGTCAGTAATGGAAAATGTAATTGTCAGAGTTGTCATTCCACTAACTGAGGAATTAAGACAACGGATCATCACAGCAATGGCAGCCAGAAACAGTCGCATGCTGGGGAAAGTGTGGCAGGAATTTGATTATTGATTGTTTGCCTAGTCCTACATTGAAAGTTTATAACTTTAAGGTATGATGGTGCATATTACATGACTGCGGGCTCACTGGTTATTTAACAATAAATAAGTGAAAATGCATCATTCTTTTTGAATTGTCTGTGTATGAAATGTCGCTATCACTGGTATAACAAGTACACTAATGTGTGGCAGGCCTATGGAGGAATAAATAGCATCTTTTTTTTTTTTTTTTTTTTTCCAAAAAAGACAAAAAAAAAAAAAGAAGTTTTTATATTCCTCAAGACAGCCACAAGGTATGAAAAATACGCTGAAAACTACTGAAAAAAGAATTAAATGATTGAATGTTACCAGAAAGAAATTGTACAGAGGTATTCAGATGAGTTTATTGCTCAAAAATTTTAGATAACAAGTATGCTTTCACTGTTGGTATGTTTTATGTTATGTTTAAGAAAAATGTTAAATAAGAATAAACACTCATTTTGTGTTTGTTAAAAGAACTAGTTATTTAATGCACTAGGCATTAAAAAATACAGATGACATTAAAATTGAATAAGTACTAATAAAAGAAAAATTCTAGAGTACCAGATATATTTCTGCTAATCATAATCATGTTAGCTTTTTCAGCAGATTACTAACCAAAGCATTTGTTTCTTGTATAAAGATAAAGAAGAAACAGACATGCCAGAAAATCAGTTCCGAGTTCACGAGGATGTCATTTGAGCCCCCTGAGCAACTGCGGTTGACTCTTCTTCATCACTGCCAACCTAGCAACCCTATCAGGGAGAGGTCTCTTATGAGAATTGATTGCATCGATAGTGGCGTTTTCAAAGCAGGCATGATGATAAGGAGATAGTAATACCACTGCAGTATAGATGCTTATTTGTTCATCTGTTTCAATTTGAATAATGAAATAAGTATCAACTCCATGGAAGGTAAGCAGACAGGAACTAGTTTCAAGAACGGGAAGTTGTCAGAACAGCCACTCCCTGATTAACGTAAGGGTTGCGTCCCACGGGATTCTACGTAAGTTGGAATTTCCCCCATGCTTGTACAGCACTCGCAGCTGTGCTCGCTGAATTGATTGAATAAAAAAAGAAATGTTCGACGAACATGTGAATAGAATTATTTATTGTATTTATTCAATTTTTTTATCTCATGTGCAGAAAAAATTACAAAAGTGTGCAATTTAAAAAATTTCAAAATTATAAAATTACAAAAAAAGAGAGGAGACAGGCATGATGTCATTAAGTTTTATCTCTCGAGCATCGTTGCCAGAATCAACGTCTTCCACTGATAAGTACGCCGCTGCGGAGGTTGAGGGCTGTGGAGATTTAGAAGGGGTCGGCTGCTCAACCTTACGAAACCTTACATGTTAATGGATGACTGGACAGTGGCTTTTTTCTTTTCATTATAGATTTCTGTGTAGCAAGCAAGCATATCAATTACCCCTCTGTTAACTTTTAATATAATATCGGTGTTTAGATACACCATAGACACTCTTAAAAAAAACTACAAAGTAGTTGTTGTGGGCATCATTTGCTCTTTCTCATATTGTGCTCTGCCTTCACGACGAGTTGCCATGATACTGCACTACCTCAAATAAGTAATCGCTTCACTAATAGAGAAGACTATTGTTACTTATTCTCAGTGAGTACCACCACCCAGACATGTTTCAAGGCTATTGGCCTATCATCAGTGGGTGGGCAGGTACCCTAGTATTGCAGACATGATAGGCCAATAGCCTTGAAACATGTCTGGGTGGTGGTACTCACTGAGAATAAGTAACAATAGTCTTCTCTATTAGTGAAGCGTTACTTATTTGAGGTAGTGCAGTATCATGGCAACTCGTCGTGAAGGCAGAGCACAATATGAGAAAGAGAAAATGATGCCCACAACAACTACTTTGTAGTTTTTTTAAGAGTGTCTATGGTGTATCTAAACACCGATATTATATAGATACTAAACTCTTAAAGTATTATGCCATGTGCATTTAATTATTTTAAATGTTAACTTTTAAGAATTGTTCACTGTGAGGGTCCATCTTCTCAAACCTCGCCATTGCCATCTCTTTGGTGATGAAGCATCTCAGTTCCTCATTTGATACACCTTGAGCTTCGTCAGCATTTTCTTCTTTCACTATTGCTGCTTGCAAGTCAATAAATTCTACGTTAGATAATTTCTTCCCTTCTTCCTCTATTAACCCAGCAGTGCATAGCACACGTTTCTTGATTAGACCGGGGTTCGAGCCCGTCACCACCAAATACGGAGGATATGGAAAGGTCATGGAATGACCACCGCATATTCCCGGAGCAATATGGCCTTAGTTGCTAATGCTCCTAAAAAAAAACCAAACAACAAACTAATCCTCTATTAACTCCTCCACGTCTTTGGCAACAATCTCCAACTGAAGTATGCTGCAGCCTTTACAATCTTATCTGTAACCTCTTCATATGATTCGTATTTTTCAAACCCATCGAAGCCTTTTACGTGCTATGAGCATATTTTCATCCACGTTGTATTTAAACAACTTTTAGTAATTTCTGTCCGGGCCCCTCGACGTGGGCACCTGTACGTGGTGAGGGGACCTCCCAGTGACGCTGCTGGACTTCCAGACTAGCATCACTGGGATCCAACGCCCACAGCCTAGGTTCCGGGCTTACATCAATGGAATCCTGCGTGTTTGCCGTGCGCTGCGACCCGTGGAAATTCGGAAAGGGGGATCCTTGGTTGAGGGGCCCAGCTTCAATACACCACTTTGGCCCCTGCTTCGACAAGACGGGTGGTCCTGGAAGGCCCGGCTAGGATCAATCGGCTAGTAGGTTCGCCTGCGAGGGTCAACCGTGTCAATGCCACGCCCCTACCCTCATGGTCCGAGGGACAGGATTCAGGCTGGCGGCGGTGCGGGTATAGTGTCTGGGTAGCCCTGGCGTCCCACTCCCGAGCGCATTTATTGCATGCCGGGTAGTGGGCATCCCTTTGGGCTCCGTGGTGGGTGGGGAGCCCGGGCACTGAACCATTTAAAAACTCCCATGAATCCTGATAAACATATTCCTTCAGGGGCCCCAACCCGGTCCCTATCTGAAAACATAGACGGAGAGGCAGATAATATTATTGCGACAAAGAGGCAGCGAACTGAAACATCATCATCAGGGCCTGTCCCAAGATTTCTCATTATGCATTCCACCAATGAAAAACCGATTGGCAAAATGTCGCCCTTTTTTATTCAAAAAGGGTTAGACGGGTTAGCAGGTTCTCCCAAATCAGTTAAGAGGCTCCGTTCTGGAGACCTCTTAATTGAAACTAAAAATGACAGGCAATCGGAACATCTACTCCGAGTAACATCAATCAGAGGTATCCCTATAACAGTGACACCACACAGAACACTCAATTCATCGAGGGGTGTCATTTCGGAGTGGGACCTTCTCGACGTAACCGAGGAGGAAATCTGCTCCGAATTAAAACCACAGGGAGTCATTGCCGTCAAGAGAATCACTGCGCGAAGGGATGGAAAAATTGTTAAAACCAGGAGCGTTATCCTGACTTTTAACTCTCCTAAACCTCCTGACGAGATTAAAGCTGGATACATCAACTGTTCAGTGCGTCCGTACGTTCCAAATCCTTTACGGTGTTTTAAATGCCAGAAGTACGGACATTCTCAAATGGCCTGCCGCAGAGTCCTTGCATGCGCTCGATGCGGTGCAAAGGACCACGAAACAACAGCATGTTCAGCCGCAAAACCCACCTGTACTAACTGTGAAGGCGAACACCCGGCCTATTCACGAGCATGCCAGAGGTGGAAAGAAGAAAAAGAAATTCAATGGCTGAAGGCAGAGCTAAATATATCATACCAGGAGGCAAGGAAATCGGTCAAACCCCTGAATATCAACAAACCTACGTACGCCCAGAAGGTAGCAGGGAGATGTTCCGTCGGAACTCAGACGGACATGACCATTCCTCCAAAGGAGTCTTTCACTCCCATCGCGCGTTATCTCCTAAGTACTCAAAAACCTGCGCAGAAGGACCAATCAGCTGCCACTCCTATATCGGTGGCACCTCCGTAGCCAGGTGGGAAGGAGCAGCAGTGCGTAACACACGCTTCTTGATTAGACCGGGGTTCGAGCCCGTCACCACCAAATACGGAGGATGCGGAAAGGTCATTCAGGGAATAACCACCGCATATCCCGGAGCAATATGGCCTTAGTTGCTAATGCTCCTAAAAACCAAATAACCAACCATCCTATATCGGTACCTCCTAACGCTCCTCAAGTTCCAAAGGTAACTATGAAAGAAAAGAATAAAAAAGGGGAACTCCCCACTAGTACCCAAGAAAAGATGGATGTGGAGCAAAAGGAGGTACCCGAAGATTCAGTTTTGGAACTCTTTGCGGAGGAGGAAATGGACACGGGATAGCGTCCATTCTTCCCCAAAAAAGACAAATCCAAGACTGATAAAAGTAAGCCCTCAGCACCTCGGAAGCCGCCTGATGGACCCACCAAGCCAAAATAATGGCTAAATTCCTACAATGGAATTGTCGTGGATTCCGGCGAAATATTGATGACATCAAAGCCCTCCTGCAAAAGCACGAGCCAGTTTGCTTTTGCTTGCAGGAGACGTATCTAAAGGCAAATGACGATCCCACCATTCATAACACCACAATTTTTCGTAAGGATAGAATTGCGGATGGCGCTGTACATGGGGGAGTGGCTATCCTTGTGGGTAACCAGACCCCAGTGCAGCCCTTGCTAATTACAACTAGCATAGAAGCTGTTGCAATTCGCCTTACGGTGGGATTTTTATTAACCGTCTGCTCTATCTATTTGCCACCTGGGACCGACATCTCCCAGGAAGACCTTGATGATCTTCTAACGCAGTTGCCTCCCCCTTTCTTACTTCTCGGGGATATGAATGGACATAACACCCTGTGGGGTAGTGCTAACATCAACGGAAGGGGACGAGTCATAGAGCGTATGCTCAATGACAATGACCTTTCCCTTCTAAATACTGGAACAAACACCTTCTTCCACATGCCTACCCGTACTTTTTCTGCCATTGATCTCTCTATCTGCTCCCCTTCTCTACTCCCTTCACTCACTTGGGAGGTGGAGGAGAATCCATATGGAAGCGATCACTTCCCCGTGATAACCTTGTTACACAGTGGGAGACCATGTCTTCCTTTTAGGTTACTGCGGTGGAAGGTTGATCAGGCTGACTGGATTGCCTTCCAACATCAGGCAAATTTTGATCTTAGCACAGTCAGTCAAGAGTCTATCAATGATGCAGTTAAGTACATCACAGAAAATATTGTCCAAGCAGCTGCGAATGCTGTTCCAAAAACATCTGCCCGGTTTCCACCATTTCCTAAACCTTGGTGGAATTCACAATGCACAGCAGCAAAAAAGGCTCAAAACAAAGCGTGGGGGATATTCCGCCGATATCCTACCACGACCAACCTTATAGCCTTTAAACGTGCACGAGCCAAAGCACGCTACATCCGTCGTCAGAGTCAAAAGGAATCGTGGATCCGTTTTACATCATCTATTAACCAGTCTACCAACTCTAAGGTAGTCTGGGATAAAATCCGGAAAATGAAGGGAAAATATACATCCCACCCTTCTTCAATCCTAGATTATAATGGATGCGCTATTGCAGATCCAACTGCAATAGCCAATGCTCTTGGGGAAACATTCTCTAACATCTCCGCAACATCCTCGTACTCCCCCGAGTTCCTGGTCCTGAAACATAAACTGGAAAGAGAAGCACTTAATTTTAAGTCCAAGGGCCTCTATCCCTACAACGGGGATTTTACTATTCAGGAACTGAAAAGAGCCCTCGCTCTTTCCAAAGCAAGTGCTGTTGGACCAGATGGCATCCATTATGACATGATTAAACATCTTTCCCCAAAATCTATGGATTGTCTGCTCCTTCTGTATAACAGAATCTTTACTGAAGGGCAGTTTCCGGACTCCTGGCGAAACGCAATCGTTCTTGCCTTTCCTAAGCCAGGAAAGGATCCAAAAGTCACCACAAATTATCGTCCTATTGCTCTGACCAGCTGTCTGTGCAAAATCCTGGAGAGAATGGTTAATTCTCGTTTGATATGGTATCTCGAAACAAATGACCTTCTCTCCAACATCCAGTGCGGCTTCCGAAGGAACCGGTCCACTTTGGACCATCTTATTAGATTGGAAGCATCCATCCGGGATGCTTTCCTGAAACGCGAACACTTGGTGTCGGTGTTCTTTGACATGGAAAAAGCGTATGACACAACTTGGAGATTTGGCATCTTAAAAGATCTGCATAGCCTTGGCCTTAGGGGGCAACTCCCCATTTTTATTAAAAACTTTCTAGCCAATCGATCTTTCCAAGTTCGTGTGGGATCCTCACTCTCTCGTTCCTTCACTCAAGAGGAGGGAGTACCACAAGGATCAGTATTAAGTGTTACGCTTTTTGCCATCAAAGTAAATTCCATCACAGAACAACTTCCTCCAACTGTACACAGTGCCCTCTATGTTGATGACTTTAGCATATTTTGTCAGTCATGCAACATGAGGGTTATTGAAAGACAACTGCAGAAAGCTATTGATCGCCTCAACTCCTGGGCACTTGCTAATGGCTTCAGGTTCTCGCCGGAGAAGACCGTTTGCGTACACTTTTGTCGCAAGCGTAATCTTCATCCTGAACCTGAATTAAAGCTCGGACAAAATGCAATTCCAGTAGCAGCGGACACAAAATTCTTGGGACTCGTATTCGATAAAAAGCTGACCTTTCTGGATCACATCCGTCAACTCCACACAAAGTGCACAAGAGGGCTGAATATTCTGCGCTCTCTTTCCTCAACATCTTGGGGTGCGGATCGATGCACCCTATTACGCATCTATCGTGCACTTGTACGATCCAGAATAGATTACGGGTCCCTGGTATACAATTCGGCCAGAGACAGTGTACTTCGATGGCTGGATCCTGTCCATCATCAGGCTCTCCGTATCGCTATTGGAGCATTTCGAACATCTCCCGTCCAGTGCTATACGTCGAAGCAAACGAACCACCGTTATCACTTCGACGTAAGCAGTTGTCTCTAAAGTATGCCTTGAAACTAAAATCCCTGCCAGACCATCCTACGTGGCCATTCGTTTTTGAGCCACGATGGGAAAATTTGTACAACACCCGTAAGACTGCCAATCGTCCTTTTGGTATTCGTCTCCAAGAGCTACTCAAAGAACTTAATATTAAGGTAGACAAGGTTGCCCAAACACCAAAGCAACCCCTTCCACCCTGGCATGCTCATTTCCCAACATGTGACTTGTCCCTTAGAAATTGGGGAAAGTCGGACACTCCATTGTCTGTCTACCTGCAGCTTTATTCAGCACACCGAGCTGAACATTCTGACTTCGCGCCTGTTTACACAGACGGTTCGAAGTCGGAATCATATGTGGGATCTGCTGCTGTCTTTACAGACAGCACTACATCGGAGCAGATTCCCTCTGAATGCAGTATATTTACTGCAGAGCTGCATGCTATAGAGTTAGCCTTGGATCACATTAGTGAATGCCAATACCAACGGTTCATTTTATACTCTGATTCTCTCAGCGTGTTACAGGCCTTAATATCTGTAAGATATAATCCTCATCCAGTTCTGTCTAGTATTCAGCAGAAGATTCACTTCCTCCTCGGACGTGAATATGATATCCGCTTCTGCTGGATTCCCAGCCACATTGGGATTAGGGGAAATGATTTGGCTGACGCCGCAGCCAAATCAGCAATTCCCAATAACAACCACAGCCTGTCAGTCCCCTATACAGACTACAGGCAAATAATACATCAAAAGATACATTCCCAATGGCAGGACTCATGGAATAGACAGACTGGAAATAAACTATATTGTATAAAGCCTGTTATTGAACCGTGGCAGTCTAGTCTGCGCAGCAATCGTAAGGAGGAAGTTGTTCTTGCCCGGACCCGCATAGGACACACTCATTTAACTCATTCGTTTTTGCTGAGGGCTGATGACCCTCCTATGTGTGAGTCGTGTGGCACAATTCTAACGATCAGACACCTTTTAATTGACTGTCCATATTTTAGCAGCACCTGTTTTACCGCTTTTAATCATCTGACTGAGCCTTATACACTCAGTAAGATTTTATCCGACAATGACAATGTGTCTGCCATTTTTAGCTTTTTGAAAGCAATAAAGGTTTTTAATCGTATTTAAAATTTATATGTTGTTGTTATGTCTTTTATTGATTTATCTTTTTTATATATTTATTTTTATATCTGGACATGGCGGCCTAATTAATTAGGTCACTGAGATGTTAAATTTTTACCTGGTCTTGGCACATTATAGCCCTAGCTGCTAATGCGCCAATAAAATCGAAATCAAATCAAATCAAATCAAATCAAATCTGTCCGGGCCTTTTTAATGTTTAAGATGGCGTGGTAAATACTGTAAGATTTCCAAAAGTCTTAATGTAAAATTTTTCTCACCGTCTACTGCAGACAATGCCTGAGCAAATGTTGTGCGTAAATAGTATGCTTTTAAATTTGAAATAACACCCTGATCCATAGGTTGGATAAGTTAAGTCATGTTTGACGGTAGAAATATGACTCTCACGTTCGAATTGAAATCATCTAGATGTGTAGGATGTCCAGGAGCATTATCTAATAGAAGCAAAATATTGAAAGGAACGTCGTTGTCTTTACAATATTTTTCAACCTCGGGAATGAAGCAGCATTTAAGCCAATCCTCAAAGAGAGAGAGAGAGAGAGATTGTTATCCATGCTCTCTGGTTCGATCGGAAATGCATGCACCGGTAGGGTGGCTTTATTGATACCCCTAAATGCACAAGGATTTCCACAATCGTACATAAGTAGTGGTGTTAATCTGTAATCTCCCACTGCATTAGCCCCAAGCAAGAGCATGGCCCTATCTTTGAAGCCTTGAAATATGGCATTGTCTTTTCCTCTTTGGCAATGTATGTTTGACCTGGAATTTTTCTCCCAATACAAAGCGGTCTTGTGAATGTTAAAAATTTGCCGTGTTGAATAGAGCTGCCTTCATCAATAATTTTTTCCAACACATCACAAAATTTCTCTTCAGCAGCAGAATTGGCACTGGCTACTTCACTGCATACTTTAATGTTTTGGAAACCAGTGCGATACTTGATCATATTAAACCAACCGTTGCTTGCCACGAACTTGGCTTGGGGTTTGCCGTACTTATCTTTAATATTTTCATAAATACTTTTTGCTTGAATGGCCATTGGACTCAGAGGCACTTGCTTCTGAATCTGATTTTGCATCCATATTATTAATAGCTTTTCCATCTTTGATATAGCACCTGAACACTGTTGATCTTAAGTGCATTGATCCTTTGACATGTTCTTTTATACGTGCACTGTCCTTTAAAATAGTATTCACTGTTGAAGCAGTGAGACCTAATACCCTTGCAATAGATGACAAACTTTGTCCTGCTTCGTATTTCTTAATCATTTTCATCTTCATTTCTAAATCAATTTTGTTTCATTTCCTGGCACTGCCAGCACTTGCACTTTTCATTGTTCCCTTTCCTTTCATCATTGTAATATGTAAATAGGAATGAAGAGAAGTTTCTGAAAATTTGTTTTTTATATGATTGAAGATTCAGTGATGGGGAACACATTTCACCATAATACCGTAACGTAAAATCCCACAGAATTCCAGTTATCAGGATTATCGCAAATGCAATAAGATTGAGTTTATTACCCATTTATAATAGATTGTGCTAACAGAAAAGCCCAATAAACTGGAAAGTGCAGATTGTTTTTATTGTTTTTTGGTTTGACCTCCAGAAACATGCTTTAGAAAAATATCACAAAGGCGTTCAAAATTTATTAATTTATTCTTATAACGGGAATATATGATAAGGATGAAAGGGTAGTGCATTTCCATTATAAATATGACCTTTTAGAGAGATAAATAGCTTAGTTATACAGGGTGATGGTCAATAATTTAATGGTGAACTGTACAGACTACAATATGCAAAAAAAAAGTCTAGTAAACATGGGTCCTTAAGTGAATCATTTTCGAGGTATTGCACATTTCTAGTTGGGATCCACCACTGACTTGTTTGTTTAGGTTAGGTTATGCTCATTCTCTCCCTTTCCCCTCTCTCAATGCTCTGAGATGTAGCAGGCATACTAGTACTTGTCAAAGGTTAGTAAACATGAAAAGAGTTTACAGCAACGAAGAGTATGCGGACATGCACTTCATGTATGGTAAAGCTAACAGCAGTGCACTCGAGGCTGCACGTTTGTACCAAGAAGCATTTCCCTGCCAAAGGCAGCCGAACAGGTGCATATTCATCAGGGTACATCAATGTCTTAGAGAACATGGGCACTTCGCACATGGAGTACGAGCAGGTAGGCCCAGAAGCGTAACATGTGATGTTGAGGAAAGAGTGTTAGAAAGAATAAAACAAAACCAGGAATTTCGACAAGGAGAGTTGCTCTGCAAGACTGTGTACTGAGTCATAGCAGTGTGTGGCGAATTTTACATCACCAATTACTGTACCCCTACCATATCCAGCATGTACAAGGTCTCAGCAATACAGACTACCCTCCCAGAATGAACTTCTGCCAGTGGATGCAACAACAGTGTGTCCTGATCCCCCAATTTTTAAACAACATTTTTCCACTGATGAAGCTGGGTTTACTCATGAAGGTATTTTTAATTTTCATAACTGTCACGTTTGGTCCTATGAAAATCCTAATGCAATTCACGAGTCACGAAATCAGCAATGTTTCTCATTGAATGTTTGGGCAGGACTACTAGAAGACCATCTAATTGGACCACACTTTCAGCCAAACAGGCTAACAGGCTCTCCTGTTAGCCTGCAATGTGGCCTCCCAGATCACCAGATTTAAATCCTATGGATTTTTTGTATCTGGGGTCATGTAAAAAGCTTGGTGTTCACTTATGACATTAACACAGCTTAGGAATTGCAGTGTCTGGTTGAAGGAGCCTTTCAGCAAATCAGAAATGACCCAGTAATGCTTGAGAGGATTTGCAACTCAATGCAGAGAAGAACACAAAGCTGCGTACGGATGCAAGGACAACATTTTGAACACATTTTGTAACATCCTGTAACTTGTAACAACTGTAAAATCCTGGGGTGTTGAAACCAAAAATTAAAAATGTATTATCTTATGTTTAATAAAACCACCCTTAGCAAAGGATTCACAGCTTTTTTGCTAAGCTAGTGCTCCCATAGTCAGTGGCAGATCTTAACAGGAAATGTACATTATCTCGAAAACGCTTCATTTGCGGCTCAATATTCCCTGGGATTTTTTTGCTTATTTTAGTTTGTACTTTTCACCTTTAAATTATTGACCATCATTTTTGAAACGCTCTGTATAGTGAAATTTTCAACTTCAAAGGACTTGGAACAAATAAAAAAAAAACCAAAAAAAACCCAGGTTTTTTTTTTTTTTTACGAAAATACATAATGTAAACCCACGTTATGATATTTTCACAATACCTCCATTTATCCCTACATATGCAAAATATGTTTCTATATTGTTTTCAGTTTGCACCAGCTGGCAAAAACTTACGTAAAGTCTAATTTGCGTAAGTTGAGTTACGCAAATTAGACATAAGTCGGGGAGTTCCTGTATGTGATTGGGAAGAGTCATTTTCTGTGGCTGAGATTTATTATTGAATGGTGTTTGTAAAAGAATAAGAGTTTACCTCAGTATGACGTAAATACCTCAATATCGTTTGCAACAAAATAAATGACCTAGTATACAACATTTCTTGCGGTGATTGCGACTCGTCTTATCAGGGTTCTACGTGGTTTTCCTCTGAATTTTCGTGTTAATCAACACACAGCCTCAGTTCGTGCTTCTCATTCAGCAGTGTCAGAATTAGCCTTTCATGCCGTTAATGAAAAACATACTTTTTTATTTAATGAGGCCAAAATACTTAGTGTCCAACATAATTATACGAGATAATTATTTGCAGAAACCATCGAAATTAAATTACATGAGAATTCTGTTAATGTTCACCGGACATATCTAATCTCTGACTCGTGGTCCTTTACGCGCATGCGCGAAGACAAATAATCTCTATTTAAGTTCCACGCTCACCCCTATTTGGTAATTTTCATTCCTGTGATCAGGACATGTAGTCAAAAAGCATTGTCAGCTTCAGAAAGGAAAATCATTTTGCATTTTTTTCGTTAAATTAATTTTTAGTTGTGTTCATTTGATTTTTAATTATTGTTAATTATTTCTTACTGTAATGTAAGATATTAGATTTTTTTTTTTTAATTGTTTTTCTTTTAATTTCTGGAGAGTATCATACAGAAGTGTTCTGTGTACCATATTGAGGTAAACGTCTCTTATTCTTTTACAAATATTGATATCAACATACAATGTATTGAGCATTATAGCTCTGGTTCATACTACGAAATTCATTTTTAATCTATTATTGACTATTTCATTCACTTCCTTTCTCTCTAGATATAACCTATTGATACAATGTACAATGTTGATTAACATTAACTAAATACATCATACACCATCAGGCATCTCTCATATTGTAGAGTTATACTTCATAACTGTTTTGCCATCATTGCATCACTTGGGTACCTACCCACCCACCGAAGAAGGGCCATATAGCCCTGAAACGGTGCCGTCTGGGTGGTGGTACCTATCTGAGAATAAGTAAAATTAGTCTTCTCCTTGGGTGAAGCGTTACTTATTCGAAGTAGTGCAATATCATGGCAACTCGTTGTGAAGGTATTCACAATATGAGATATAACTTAAAACGATGCCGCCTTATAAATATTCTGTTTATTCAGAAATGGCAGTGTATTAATGATGCTATTGCACTTAATATATACATAGTCTAAATTTGCTCGCAGCTTGAGGCTTTAACCCTAAATGCATCTTAGCCTATTGACAATTATGGAGGATTTTTTGAATACGTTGGTGCAAAATTACATTAGATTAACACTAAGATACTAGGTCCAAAGTCACCATATTTCTTTTCTAAAATATTGCCTTCAAAACAACATCGTTCTGAAGTTTGCCAGGGTTAATTTAAATCATAAAATTTCGGGCATTAAGCAACTAGCACTTGCCACATTGCATAATATAGTTAATCTTGCCTTAAGATCTTGGTATTCTGATAAACAAAAATACCTTTCCCAAGTTAGGAAACTTTGCGACAAATTAAAAAAATTATCTGCATCCTAACGATTGGTCTGTATTGAAGACCTGCATAAATTTGCAACGTGAAGCATAGGCCTCAGAAATAAAAAAACACACAAAAAAAAAAAAAACAGACACGTTAACAAATTGAATACATTATCTGGAGGGTCAAGACATGTTCATACAAGTTCCAACACATTCTTGCGACCAAATACATACGAGTTGTGTGACAATCCCCCATCGCCCAACATTCAACGAACCGACATATCAACAGGTTACAAATCTTTCCTCGTATATACTGTTGCAGGACCAGAGATTTCACTTTTATTGAAATGATTAAATTACAATTTACCACCTTGAAAACTACCTAAAAAACAGTGCGTAATTGATATTGAATTTGGACTTCGTAATGTTCCACAAAAAGATTTATTTATTCAACGAGTTAACCAGGTGGTGAATAACATAAAAGAAACAGACTTCCTAAATTGAATACACATGACAGTTCTGCTTTATGTGAACTTCTGAAAAATAAAGACATTATTCAGAGAGCTGACAAAGGAGATATAGTGGTAATACTCAATAAACCTGATTATATTAATAAGTTAGAGTCAGTTGTATCAGATACTTCCACTTATCTTGAAGTAAACCCAGCACTATTTACCAATTTAGTCAATCAATACAATAAAATGTTAACCCCATATCGAAAAAACGACTACATTACTGTGGCTCAGTTAAAGGAATTGAGGGCAAGAACATACAATATTCTTGCACTTTTCGGTCAGGTAAAATTACATAAGACCGGCTTTCCTATTCAGCCTATTGTTTCCTACAGAAACTCTGCATTTTCATCCTTGGCCACACATGTATATAGCATTATAAAACCCTTTAGACAGGCGATACAATTTGGGATTAAAAACTACGATACACTATTTAATAACCTTAAGGACTGTAGACTTGGCAGTAATGATAATTTATTCTCACTAGATGTTACCTCGTTATACACATTAGATATTCTTTGGGATATGTTAAATAATAACTTGATACCGATTAATTATACAAAGCTTCCTATTAAGGAAATTTTTCACTTAATTAAACTCTTAGTTGAAGCCAACTATATCATCTTTTGAGACAAAGTAAAAAAACAAATTTTTGGTTTGCCATTGGGATTAAGCCTGAGTGGCCTGATATCGGAGATTATCTCTCAACGATTGAACATATACATTTGATGCCTTTTCTACCCCATATCACATACTATGGGAGGTATTTAGGCGATGTTCTAGTCATTACCGATAGTAGCACTATCCAAGACATTTTACATTCATTTAATAATATTCATTCTAGACTTAAATTTGCATTGGAGAGGGAGAATACGGATACTAAGTCATTAAATTTTCTAAATTTCATGCTTACTCGGGACATGAATAAAATCTAATTTAACATCTATCATAAACCTTCAAACACCAGTATGCTTCTACATTATAACAGCTATTACCTGTTCACCTACAAAAGATCGATTATTTTTAATAAATTTCTCAATGCTTATAAATATTCAATGACAGAATATGCTTGGGCTCAGAAATGCAGAAATACTTTCATGCTGTTACTGAAAAACATACTTTTTCATTTAACGAGGCCAAAATACTTAGTATCCAACGTAATTATACGAGACTATTAATTGCAGAAACCATCGAAATTAAATTACTTCAGAATTCTGTTAATGTTTGCTGGCCATATCTAATCTCCGACTTGTGGTCCTTTACATGCATGCACAAAGACAAATAATCCCTATTTAAGTTTCATGCTCACCCCTATTTGGTAATTTTCATTTCTGTGATCATGACTTCCTGAAGCTGACAGTGCTTTTCATTGTCAGCTTCAGAAAGGAAAATCGTTTTGCATTTTTTTTCCGTTAAATTAATTTTTCACTTAATTTTTAATTGCGTTAAATTGATTTTTAATTGTGTTCATTTGATTTTTAATTATTGTTAATTATTTATTACTGTAATATAAGATATTAGATTTTTATTTTTTTAAAATTGTTTTCGTTTTAATTTCTGGAGAGTATCATACGGAAGTGTTCTACTTATCATATTGAGGTAAACTTCTCTTATTCTTTTACAAATATTGATATCAACGTAGAACGTATTGAGCATCATAGCTCTGGTTCACACTATAAAATTATTGAGTGGTAGATCAAGACTGCCTGGATTGGCATACAGATGGATTTTGGGTGTTTCCAAGGGATTTATGCTGCTGTGTTGCAAGCAGTGTGTGTGTGTGTGGGGGGGAGCTATTAGTGTCTTTGTAGAACTGGAAATCCCTCTTGTTTAATTATCACTTTTCCAAAGTTTGAAGGTGCCTCCGTAGCCAGGTGGGAAGGAGTAGCAGTGGGTAGCACACGCTTCTTGATTAGACCGGGGTTCGAGCCCGTCACCACCAAATACGAAGGATGCGGAAAGGTCAGGGAATGACCACCGCATATTCCCGGAGCAATATGGCCTTAGCGGCTAATGCTCCTAAAAAAAAAAAAAAACAATCCAAAGTTTGGAGGGCTTTTGCATGATAAATGCATCTACACCTAATCCTACACCTGGGGCAAACGTGTTATAACTACGCCCCCATTATACGCAGGTAGTCAATTTTTCAGTAGCGTAGCTAGGGTCATTGATGCCCACGGGCAACGTCTTTCTGGCACTCCTGATTGTGATTGATAATTCCTTCAGTTTGCACCCCTGAAGTTCGGTGCCAGGGGAAAATTCCCCCTTCTGCAATCTTTATGAATTTATAAAAATTACCATTGCAATGGTCTACGATTTGTATATATTTATTAATAAAATAATTTAAATAATACAATGAATATAACAAAACAAAAATATCAAAGAAAAACTTACAAGTATTCGTTTATATCTACAGAGAAGTTAATTCTATATAAACTACAAAGAAATTAGAAAACCAGATAGTTTATGTTTATATATCTAGATAAAATCATAGAAACAAAATATTGCAAAATATATAGTACTTTTAACATTATAATATAAACTAATCATATGCAATGAAGGTGTATTATTTTAATTGTATTTTTCTCACTTTGGAGGACTTTTCACGAGAAGCTACTGTTACAGGTAGGGTAAGAAAAATTCATAGTGCTATTTCTATATTTAGATAAGATTCTATTAGACAATACTCATGAACAAATTGGAGAAGTTGTAAAGGGGTTACAGATTTTATATCCCGCAGAATAGATAAAACATGATTTTTCAAATATTTGAAAAATTGTGTGTCCTCCAGTGGTTAGTACTAGAGGACAAACCAAAAAGCTCAGAGTGACATCACAAAATGGGCCATACTTTATAGAAGTTTGTAATTGGAGTTTCTCTGCTATTTTTGAAATTTGTAAAATTCTCACAAAATCACAAAAATTTCTGGTATCATAAGTAGCATGTACAAAGATAATGCAGTGTTTCTTTTAATAAAATTTTTATTTTAAACAAAGAACACAAGTTGACCACAAGCTATTATCTGTGTTGGGAATATACCTTAATCTTTTAACTGGCTATAGAAAACAGTTGACTAACATGACTTCTTGGTATGTGGGATAGGTGGCTGCATACATTTTACGTTAAACTTACATTGTTGAATGGTAATGCCTTTAACCCTTAACTTGCACTTTCTAATTGCTTAAATTGCATAAAGGCCAGAGGTGGAAACAAAGCATACAAAGTTAAGTCTCTCGCAATCCGCATGTTATATGGATATTTTCTTCATTCTACAGAAACTTTTAAATGTAATTATCAAAAGGAATTCAAAAAATTCGCTATAAAGAAGTTTGTTAAGCACTGGTCTGACTGTAATTAAATCAGAAGTGAAGGAATTTTAAAATATATCTGATCAAATGCACCCTTAAAATGCTGTGCCTGGGACTGGCATCCTGCTTTCCCCACCCTAGTTCCGGCTCTGCATCTATATTTAAATGTCTTTGTATTTACTTATCTGCCTTTTACTATATCTGCATACAAGCAACAAAGGTTTAGTTGTTTGTACAAATAGAAAGCTAACAGTGAGGCTGGCAGAAACACATCTATATTTTTTTGTTTTATCTGTATTTACTAACTTTTGAATTTTTTGTTTTTTCGGTATTTAGTACTTTTTGAATTTTTTGTTTTATCAATATTTACTAACTTTTTAATGTCACTCATATCTCTTGTCATGCTTGTTGCATTAAATAAGTAGTTTAATGCATCAATCATGACAAGAGATAGGAGTGATATTAAATAAGTAGTTGTGTTTAATGCAGAGCAGGTGCTTATTCTTATACATAACATTTTTTAATAATTTTTTCCTTTCTATTTAAAATATTACTGCATAAAATAGAATGCACTGCTTTATTTATTTATTATTATAGGCCTCGCTGGGATGAGTATACATAATCATTTATATGTATTTTGCATAATCAAATCCATATATTGCTATATAATGTATTAACTGTCATGAAACAGTTACAGTAGAGTGAATTCCACTTGACATGGGTGGCTGTTACTGAATAGACTTTTTTTTTTTTTTTTAAGTATGCCAACTATATCTTATCATATCTTATCAATTAAGTTCTGCAGGCAGTATCTATTTGAGAAACCATATTTTCGTCAGTTGAAAAGCAGTTTCAGATTTTCTTCAGTTACTGTTATTAGTTTTTTAAATATTATAACCGAGATGTGTTTTCCTTCATTTTGATTTTATTTTTTTTATTTTTTAAGAAAAATAGGTGAAGAACTACAAGAGCTCTATGAAAATCTAAAAAGGGAGTTTTTAGTGTGGTGAAGGTCATGGTAGTATTTATAAAGCAATACAATTATGAAAGTTTTTATTTGGAATATTAAGTTGAAGTTTGTTATATTTAGTATTTTGATACTTATAATTTGTGATGCATTAGGTATTTTTATATATATTTGGGAACTTGATTATGCTACTAGCTTTTCTTATCCTTTAGATGTGAATATTTCTGAAGTATTGGAGATTTTAAAGAGAGGGGGCAAGCCAAACTTTGACCCAATAAATGAATATAATTATCAGTTTAGAATTAAAAATGAAGCTAAATGCAAACAGAGAAGTGGTTTATATGAAGATGTTCGACTGTTATATGTAGTAAAGTCTGCACTTAGACATTTTAATAGAAGAGATGCAATCAGAAAATCTTGGGGTTGGGAGAATCGCTTTTCAGATGTTACTATCCATAGAGTCTTTATCCTTGGAACAAGTCCAGATCTTTCATTACAAAATCAGATTGATGAGGAATATGTAAAATATAAGGATTTAATTCAAGCAGATTTTATTGATGCATATTATAATAATACAATAAAAACAATTATGGCATTCAGATGGGTGGTACATAATTGTCCGGAATCTCAGTTTATACTATTTGCAGATGATGATATATACGTATCTACTAAAAATTTGTTGAAATTTATACGTAGTTCATTGACTCATCAGGTGGGATTTCGAAAATTGTTGTCTGTGGAAAGTCACAATAAAACAATTCAGACATATGATTCAAACGTAGGAAATAGAGTTTATAGAGAAAAAACTGTGCAGAAAAATAAAATCAAGGGTTCGAAACAGAATGCAAGCAAAAGTTTCATTAATCAAGACTTATTTCAATTTACAAACAGGCTTCATCCATTTCTTCGAAATTTAAAGTCAAATAATGAACAAAAAAACCTTAATGGCATTCTTTATGCAGGTTGTGTGTTTTATGCTTCGCCCCTTCGTTATAAATTAAGCAAATGGTATGTTAGCTTTGATGATTATCCTTTTTCCATGTATCCACCTTATGTGACTGGGGGTGCTGTTCTTCTTTCTCATTCAGCATTAAGTGATTTATACTATGCTAGTCTTTATACAAAACATTTTCATTTTGATGATGTATATTTAGGTATAGTTGCCAAGAAAGCAGGTATTGCGCCAGTTAATGACAAAAATTTTTTGTTTTGGAGAAAACCTTATGATAAATTTAGCTATTCAAATGTAATTGCTTCTCATGGCTTTAGTGATCCCGAAGAGTTACAAAAGATATGGGAAGAGCAGAGAAGTTTAGGTCATGCATAAAAAATGTAATTTATATCTTACATTTATTTGGATCATGTTTGATTGTAATGATTATTTTTAAAAATAAATTTTAGCTAATTTGCTGTAACAGGTGTACTTTTGTAATATCAGGGTGTTTTTGAACTCAAAACCTTAGTGTTAGAAAACAGCTTTATGTTATTACTTTTACTTACTTCAAAAATAAATGTGACCTGTTATCAGTAACATTTTAGTCAGGAAGAAAGTCTTAGCATTCTTAATTTACCATGTGGAAAAACGTGATTAGTAATGATTGATGATTTGTATTCATTCCATGCTAGTCAAATTTACATTTTGTGTAGTGCATATTTTTTTACATCTGTCATCTACATAGGTGAGCATTATTGTTGAATTGCAAGCATAGGCAGGTTTGATTCAAGGAACAATTTTAAATGGATGTCTACTTATAGTCCTAAAATAGATGTGTTTTGGGATGTTGCCTTTCTGCTTCATTGTAAATATAGGGGACAATAAATTACAATATTATTAAAAATGAATGAATTGATTTACTCTTCTTCTTATGGAATTTTATCAAAATAATGTTCCATATAGGGACAAAATATGCTGTGATAATGGAGCAACATTAATTTTAGATTGAATACTAGTTACATGCTATAATTGTCTCTTATATTTTATATTTCGTTTTGTGTCTGGAGTGATTAACTTTTGTGACTCATGTGGCACTAAAGAGTGCCACCATTTTTCTTTTTTTATTTTTATGAATTTGGAGCCAGAATTATATCCTCTGTATCTTACATTTTATGTTTTGATTTGCCACAAAGTATGAGTGGTAATTGGTATCTAATGGATGCCTTTTGCATATATTTTTGCAATTAGTTGAAATGCACAATCATCCATAATTTAGCAGCCATAAGTCTACCTACCCTTAATGGTGTGTATATGAATTAATAAAGGCAGTTCTCTTGCACTTATGGAACTCTGTAATTTGGCTCATTGTATTTGTATATTGTCTGAGTGTGCTTGTCATATGTATTTTTGTGAATGTTGCATTTTGGCATGTGCATTTCAGAAATGAAGAACTGGGTAACTGACAGAAGAGTCCAATATAAGAGCAACTGATAGATATAGCGCAAGAAATTTGAATTAATGAGGAATGAGATAAATTATGAATAAAAGATAATTTCCAAATCAATAAGAATGGTGCCTAATAGATTGTCATGCTTTTGTTCCATTTAAGGATCGAAGCAATGGCAAGTTAATAAATAATAGAATATCAGTATTCTTTTATACTGTAGTACAACCTTAAGGAAGGAGGTTGGAGGAGGTTGGTTGCACCAGTGGGTGCAACCAACCTCCTTCACAGCAAGAAATGCACTTTCCCTCAGGTGTTAACTTTTTAAAACCTTTTATTGGCAATAAGTAATCAAAAATTGTTCACTTTTTATGCTACTCTACATTGCATTAGCAACTCTTACCTAATACCTCGTGGGGCTATCTTTTGCTCATAATATAGCCTGTATGCATCTTGGCATGGACTCCACAAGGTGTTGCAGAGTGTCCTGTGGTAGTGCTAGCTGTGCATTGCATAATGTGTCCAGTAATGTCTATACATTGTCAGGTGGATTGTCATAGCATTGAATGGCCTTTTATAGTAGGTCCCAAATGTGCTCAGTTGATATGTTTGGGACCTGCAACCCAACTCTCCTGATCTCAGTTGGGTTGAGATCAGATGAGTTAAGTGGCCATAGGATGATACAGAATTCATTGTCATGTTCCTGAAATCAGTTAACCTGTTGGGCATTGTGACATGGCTTATTATCTTATTGATAGATGCTGGAATTGTTAGGATATACTGTCATCATGAAGGGCGTGTATTTGGCTGGTAATGACAGAAAGGTAGGTTCCCATGAAGCTGTTGATTGATAGCGATCAGAGGACCCCAGGCATGCTATGAAAACAGTCCCCATACCACCACCACCTCCAGTGCATTAGGTGCATGGCCTCATATGCTTTCTCCAAATGCAGATATGGCCATCAGCATAATAGAGTTAAAAATGGGATTCATCAGACCAGGCAACAGATTTCCACATGTCGATGGTCTGTTAGTGTTGATATGCCCATGCAAGGTGCAGTTCCTTGTGTCTCTCAATGAGCATAGATACCCATGACTTGTAGACTGCCATAGCAGCTATATAAGCTAATGTCTGGCACATAGTTCATGTGGATATAGGTCTTGCAATTCCTATAGTACACAATTGATGCAGTTGGAGGAATTTGTTGGTGGCCACAACATCTCCTCAGGAAGCTATGCGACTGGAAGAAGAAGAAGAAAACCTATAGCATATCTCTGAATATATTTTACTTGTGGATTTCTTTATAATCTCATGATAGCAGTTTTTCATAAAATATTCAGAGACAAGCTTATACAGCAACAGCAAAAAAAAAAAAAAAAAAAGACTTCCCTCCCATATCACCTGTCCTTCCCCTCTAATATCATATCTAGTTCTTTGAATTTATTCAAACTACTTGCCGATACAACACCAGATGAAGTTTGTTCCAACAATTGACTAACTACATACTGAAGACAAAATTCCACACAAATATCCTGCAACCGTTTTTCCCCAATTTGAATTGATGCCCCTTAGGGCCGACCTTACAGTTTTGAAGGCCCTAGGCAAAAGTTATTTTTGGGCCCTAGACAAAATATTTTTCTATGAGATCTATGAGTTGTAACATTTTTTTATATTTTCACTTATTGTATAAAATAAATAATATAGTTAGGATTGAATTTATTAAAAATTTATTGAAAAGTTTTATAAAAAACAATTCTATAATGTAAATGTCAATATAATTAATTTTAAATAGACAGCTTTCTTGCTTTTTTGTTTGCAAATTCTGCTATTATTTCACTACAGTCTAAAGATTGACAAATTTCACTTTCAATTGAAATGACTGATAGGTCTACCAATCTTTCTTGAGTCATTGTAGACCTCAGAACTGATTTTAGTAATTTTAACTTAGAAAAACTACGCTCACCAGAAGCTACTGTCATAGGAATGGTCAATGGAATTCGTAGAGCAATAGAGGTATTTGGCAATACCTCATTCAGTCTGTTATGTATGTATTTCAGTATCTCTAAAGGTGATAATTGTGAAGGTAAAACATTTGACAGGGTCCTAAGCTCAGTAAGAAGATTTTGGCCATCCAAGTCACTCTTAGCTCCGTTTTCTGGATCAGATAGAAACAATTGCAAATGATTACAAAACTTTAGCAGTTCTTCGTCGCTTAAAACTTTTAAACTATGAATATCAAATAAAAATCCGAATGATTCTTTAAATTTTTCCAGCTCTTGAAATCGTTCAGTAATTGACATTATTGCTTGATCTAACAGTACATTAAAGAATTCTACCTGAAACCGTTTTTTAGGATCACAGATTGTTTCATCTTCTGCCTGAAGAGAGAATTGCTTTTTGATATGTCTACATCGGACTGACTCGGCAGAAGGGAAAACAGCTTCTTCAGGAGACATTTCTAATTCATTAGCTAATTGTTTGGCTATTCTCTGTGAAGTTTGAAACCCATTTTCCTTATAACATATTAAAAATTTCTTTGTCCTTTCCAAAAGTACCAACACTGTCTCTAATTGCACGTGCTCCCTTGAAAAACTTTGCTCACAAGATTCACCTGAGTTAGAATATCATATATCATACCAAATGCATAGCATCACAAGAAATTTAAAACTTTTAAGTTCTCTTGCCAGGGAAAGAGCTTCTGTTCGGCATTTGAAATTGACGGTTGTTTCAGAAACATCAATTAGTGCGTCATAAATGTCACCTATTTGTAATCTAAGAGCTTTGACACTTTCAACCCTGCATTCCCATCTTGTTTCTGATAGTTCCTTGATTGTAAGATGTTTTACATGTACCTTTAAAAGATTCATCTGTGTAGATGCGGGAAATAATATGTAGATTTGTTGTATAACACCAAATAATTGTCATGTCACATAAAATCAAATTCAAATTGTGGCATCCACAAGAAACAAAATGTCCTCTGATTGATTTTTCTTACTCTTGCTTGTACCCCTTTGTTACAACCTTTCATATTAGAACCATTATTTTTTCTTCAACTTTTTCCTTCAACTTGGAAAAGTTGAAAAAACTAGGTTTTTTCAACTTTTCCAAGAAAACTTCTGTTAAGACAGATCCCGTTGTCTCATTAACAGGTAAAAATCCTACAAACTGTTCAACGATTTCTACAGATTTTCCAATTATTTCAACGAAACGTATTACTACAGTCATCTGCTCTTGATGGCTAACATCCGGAGTGCAGTCTAAAATCACGGAGTAATATTTTGATTTATTTATACTAGCTCTTATTTTTTCTAAGACGTTCTTGCTAATTAGATGAATAAATTCATTTTGCATTCTTTGACCTAAGTAATGATCATGAATTTCAGAATTGTTGATTCTCCGAATGTGTTCACCTAAAACAGGATAAAACTTTGCAACTAATTCCACCAATCCCAAAATACTCCCGTTGTTACGAGCGTGCAGCTTTTCCTCGCTACCACGGAAAGCCATGTTTTTCTGTGCCAGAAACTCTATGATAGCTAAAATACGTTCTAGTCATCATCATCAGCCATTTTCAATCCACTGCAGGATGAAGGACTCTCCAGCAACTTTCCAGTTCCTTCTGTTTTGAGCACTGGCCATCCATTTACTAATCACAAACTCATGAATTTCATCTATCCATCTCCACCTTTGTCTTCCAGGTTTTCTTCTAGCTCCTCTTGGGTACCATTCTGTTATTTTCTTAGTCCATCTGTCATCATGTCTTCGAGCAACGTGTCCTGCCAGAGACCATTTTAGTTCTTTAGTTTTGATAAGAATGTCCTTTACTTGAGTTTGCTGCCTAATCCATGTGTTTCTCTTCTTATCTAACAGTCTGATTCCCAATATAATTCGTTCCATTCTTCACTGTGTAGTTCTCAGCTTCTCTTCCATTCTTTTGGTGAGTGCCCAAGTTTCACTTCCATAAGTCATGGTGGGGAGTATACATTGGTTCATTATTTTACGTTTCAGTCAAACTGGGATATTGCTCTTCAGTATGTGACTATATTTCCTGAAAGCTATCCATCCAAAATTTATTCTTCTCTTGACTTCCAGCCATTTATCATTATTACAGCTAATAACTTGTCCCAGATAAGTATATGACTCCACCTTTTCAATTACTGCTCCTTCAATCATTATTTCCCTTTCTGTGGCATACTTGTTCATCATTACTTTTGTTTTAGCCATATTCATCTTTAGTCCAAAATCCTTACTAACTGTGCATAACTGATTAAGATTTTCCTCTAATTCTTTGGGATCGTGGCTTATGACCACAATGTCATTGCAAACCGTAAATGGTTTAGGTACTCTGCGTTCACATTGACTCCTTTCTGCGACCAGTCTAATCTTCTGAAAGCTTCCTCAAGGGCAGTAGTAAACAGCTTCGGAGATATTGTCTCCTTGTCGAACTCCTTTCTCAATTTTAAATTTCCTACTGTCTTTGTCTAGTCTAATAAAGGAGGTAGCACTCTCATATTTTCTTCAAAATCATAATATGTGAGGTATCTACGCCTTGTCTTTCCAGTGCCCGAAACATTGCCTTATGCAGTATGGAGTCAAATGCCTTTTCATAATCCACAAATGCCAGGCATATTGGTGTTTTATATTCATTTGCTTTCTCCATTAGCTGTGATATTACGTGAAGGTAATCCATAGTTGAGAATCCTGTCCTAAAGCCAGCTTGCTCTTTCAGTTGATTCTCATCAAGTATTCTTTCTAATCTGTTAGAATGACCCTTGTGAACAACTTGTAGATGTGGGATAACAAACTATTTGGTCTATAATTTCCAATTTCTGATTTATCTCCTTTCTTATGCAGCAAAACTATGGTTGCATTATTCCACTGCTTAGGCATCACACCTTTTCTAAATGCACTTTGTGAAGAGCCTTGCCAGTTTTTGTGTTATGTCTCTTCCTCCCATTTTAACAACTCTACAGTAACTTCATCTTCGCCCGGGGCTTTCTGATTCTTCATTTTCTTCAATGCATGTTCTACCTCATCAGGAAGAATATCGGGTATGTTGTATGTGTTGCTACTTTGCAATCCATCTTCCCCACTGCTGGCATCATGACTACTATAGAGAATTATACAAGGATAATTCTGTATAGTAGTATAATTCTACTATAATTCTTGTATAATTCTCTATAGTAGTCTTCTGCTATTTGAATTATGCCTTCTATGCTGTTTATAAGTACACCATCACTATTCTTCAGTTTCAGTATCATTTGTCTTTCTGTATTACTGCTCATGGCCGCTGATTTAAATCCTTTGTTTTCCCTTAATGCTTGTTCTACTTTTCTTGTGTTAAATCTTCTTATGTCCTCTCTGAGTCTCTTTCTAATGGCTTTGCCTAACTCAGCATACTCAATTTTCTCCTTGTCAGTGTTTTTCTTGCTCTTCATTTGCCGTCTTCGATTCATCATGATAAGTGTTTCTTGAATAATTTTTTCTTCTTTGGATTTCTTTTTACCTATTGGTTCTTCTTGGGCTTTATCACTTCCAGAAAGTTGTAATATTCCTCGTCGATATCTTGGTCCTGTGCAGTCTGCAGAAGCTCAAACTTGTTCTTAAATTCCAGTACATACTGCTTTTTCTCCTCTTCTGTTATCTCAGAGACCTTTGTATTATTTACTCGAGTCAGTTTTTTCCTTTCCTTTCCTACATCTATATCAAGTGTACATCTTACCATTCTGTGATCACTTCCAACATTTACCTTATTCAGGATGGTAACATCATTCACAATATATCTTCTATTAGTGAGGATGAAGTCAATTCCATTAGTTGTTAATCCATTTGGACTCTTCCATGTCCACTTTCTGTTCACCCTTTTCTTGAAAAAAGTGTTCATTACTGACAGTCCTTGAGATTCTGCAAATTCCACAAGTCTTTCACCTCTTTCATTTCTTTCACCAATTCCAAAATTTCCTATAGTTCCCCTTTCTGCGCTGTTTTGTCTTTTTCCAACCTTAGCATTGAAGTCCCCCATAATAATAGTGTAGTGGGTTTTCTGCTCATCTAGAAGACTTTCTCAATTTCGGTGTACATTTCTTCAGTCACTTCATCATCATGGCTCGATGTTGGTGCACAAATCATTATAACCTTTACTTGTATCTCTTAGAAATCTTGAGTATTAGTCTTGACACCCTTGGTGATGTACTTTTGAATTCCAAAATGTTGTTTTTAAAATCTTTATGGACCAGAAACCCAACTCCACCTTAACTCCTTTCACTGTTTCCATTGGTCTACAGCAGATTTACACTTGATAAACTTATAAGTGATTCATTTCTTCTTCTTGTTTCAGCCAAACCGATGATATACCAATTCACATTTTCTAATTCCTTTTCCAGCTCTAATATCCTGTCTTCACCGATGAGTGATCTTATGTTATAACAGGCCAAGTTCAGTTTCCGTGCATGGCAGCCTGGTCGTACCCAGAGATTCTTAGCACCCTCTGCTTCCACTCTGATCCTCTCGCTGCTGTAAGAAGGATAGTGAAAGCTGTTGGGGACTGAGGGCCATTTGTTTTGTTGTGCTGTCATATGCTGGAGGGTTTGATCTTTTCCTCTTCACGGTGACCAGGCGTTTTGAAATACGTTCTAGTACACCGCGCCAATGTAATTTTTCTTTTGCGATCGATTTTTGCAATTCCTTATCAAGTGTTTGATTTTTGTTTAAACGATTTTCAAACTCAATCCATTTCCTTTGTGACTCTGTGTTTTGTTGAAAATTCATGTTCTCTTATCAGTGTAGAAAGGTTCTTCCAGTCTTTAAATCCAATATTTGAAAATTTGTTTTTTGAATCAGAAAATAACTTGCAACAGAAGCAAAAAACACAGTCAAGATTTTTAGAATAAACCAGCCAACGATGCTCGATTAATTCACCATTTAAAAGTTTCCGAGTGTAGTATGACATAGAAAAGTGCCTATTATTCTCATCCAGAGGAAAATCAAAGTTAATAACCCCATTTGGACCTTTATCAATCACAAAGACTAGTTGACTGTTATTCAGAGGTACTGGCCACATACCAATATCACTCCAGTCAAGTGCACATGATTCTGATTTTTCAAACTGAGTTTCTGTTAAGGATGTAGGTGAAATGAACCCCAGGGGCTCACATCTGGTGAGTATGGGCTTGGCATACCCAGGGTCCTGAGTTGGATATCATCATTCTTCTCTTTCTTGGTGATTCCCTTTTGACTCACTCTCTCAGGGTAACTCGGGAAATTTTTTTTTTTTTTTTTTGGCTGGTGCAGCATAAGCCTCAGGCTTCCTTGCACCATATAGCTAATAATAATAACTAATGTCATTACTGGTGGTTTTGTAAGTGGAGTTGTTTTCAAGCGTTCTTCTAATCGTGAAGCTTCAATGGTTTTTTTCGGATCCAATATCTTCTGTTGTTCTGGCAAATACTTCAAAATAGTGCCTTTTTGTTTTGAAATCAGTGCTTCCTGCAAAATTTTTCTCTTTCGTTTCTGTGCACCTGATTCAAACTTTCTTCCACTGATGTAAGACCCTTAAGGGTGTGTTAAATCAAATCAATTAAAGGAATCCTGTAAAGAAAGCATGTTTAATCTAATAAAATTAAAATTAAAATATACTATTGTTAAAATTTATATAATAGAAACATTTCATCAAATACCAATGTTCACTTGCAAGAAGTCTTGTTTATAATTATTTTATCCCAATTTTTTATTAAATATTGAAATATTTCTTTACTTTTCCTCGCTAATAAACTTAATTCATTTCAAAATCCGGTAAAATTGTTTTAAAACAGGATATTATACGAATATGTTGAATTCCTAACCTTTTTCCGTAGTTATTGATTTTATAAGAATATAAATGGTAAATATTCACGTCCAAAAAATTCTATTACAATTTTTTTTTAAAGAAATGAGTGATTTCTAGGTAATAATAAGCTTAGGAGAAATTTCATTATTAATTAGAAGTTATTTTTATTTAAAATAACATTACGAGGAATTTTATAAATATTTTATAAGTTTAGTTTCTTCAAACTGTTCATTGACACCTGGGTAGGTGTTCCTTTCTCCTGAAGGACTTTATTATTAATAAGGAAATTAAATTGATATTTGGACCTTCCCTTAAACTACAAATTGATTTTTCTGGATCTTTCGAGGAGTATCTCGCCACTGATGAATGCGGATTTGCGATTGAAATGTAATGCGATCTTTTTAAAAATTGTGTCTCAAAAAGAAGACAGAATCATTAATTTTATTTTAACCATACGAATAGCTCGTCATTCCTAGATGATTATATCATCTCGAATTACCAACAGAGCCATATTTACCGTAAGGTGCAAGCTGGGGTCCTCACTCTCGACGGGGCCTCGCTTTAAAGCACTCAATAACATCTTTATGAAAAACAGTCTAGTTACCAGTGGCGTAACTATTGTTGTGCAGGGGGTGCAATGTACCTGGGCCCATGAAAGGGTAGTTACGCCACTGCTAATTACAGTTTCGGTTAAGATACTTATTCATAGATATTTAATGAATTAATTTACTCTGAATTTTTATATAAATGTCGACTTTTACTTTCAATAAATTCAAAAATACCTATAATTTTTTTAACCGAAATAAATGTCTGAACCAACTGTTTTATATCGTACTGTTTTGAACTGACCTTTTAGGTCCTCATACTGATGTTGCGCTTAAGGCCTCCAAAAGTATAAATGCGGCCCTGATTACCAAAGTATGAAAATTAAACAAAATTTTGTAACATAAAAATTAGATTCACTTACCAAATACTGCTAATAGGGTGGCATAGAAAGCGGTCTTTTTAGAAAAGTTGCCGGGAAGAGAAATTTATCGATGACGAAGAACTCTTAAAACTGTTACCTTTGTCTGGAGAAAATCTCTTACAATAAATGCAAAATATTGAGGTAAAAGCTCGAAATTCAGTTATTTCAGAAGAATTTGAATTTCTTTACATCTTCTTAAACCAGTTATCCAAAGACTGATGTATACAAAATACAAGAAATAGAACTGTAGATGTTGTTGTTTTGTTGTTTGTTTGTTATTTGGTTTTTAGGAGCATTAGCAACTAAGGCCATATTGCTCCGGGATATGCGGTGGTCATTTCTTGACCTTTCCGCATCCTCCGTATTTGGTGGTGACGGGCTCGAACCCCGGTCTAATCAAGAAGCATGTACTACGCACTGCTGCTCCTTCCCACCTGGCTAAGGAGGCGTCTCTGTAGATGTTACCACAAAGAACAGTAAAATGAGACTGATCATCTGAAACAACCTCCTTTTTCAAGAAGGGTTTGGGAAATATTCTTAGAAATGTATTTCTGAGAAACTCTTACACAAGCCTTTTGATACATTGTTTCACACACCTGAATAGTGTGAAACAATGTATCTGTGACATCTGGAAACTATTAAACGGACCTATCCTCTTACCCTTCATGCGGCAAAAAGGGAAAGGTTCTAAAGAGACCTTAAAGCAACCCGAGATCCTCTCTCTCTCTCTATACCTACGGTCACCATTTTTGTGAATTTGGAAAGGAGGCAGTAAAACAAACGAGGGAACGTGAGAGAAAAGAAATGTTAGGATTTTTGTGAAAAGAAAGTGTGGCAGAGTTGACAGTAATTCCATTCATCTGAACACTGTTATTACTCGGTCATCATTATTTAACCCAAGATTTGCCTCTGTGACTGGGGCCCCCCTTGAATTGGAGGCCCTAGGCAGCTGCCTAGCTGGCCTATGTCTAAGGCCGGACCTGATGCCCCGTGTGTGTGTGAGAGAGAGAGAGAGAGAGAGAGAGAGAGGAAGTATTCATCAGCATTGAGCTTAATGAATCCATTCAAAGCCTTCAACAGTTCAATCAGATCACCTCACAGGTACCTGGTCTCCAGATGTTGCATTTTGCAAAAATTTTTGCCTTTACTGGTAAGAGCAACATTTTGTTCCCCCATTTATCTAATTGCTCTTTTCTGCACCCATTTGAGCAGATCTTCATAAGATGAAGCCTCCTATATGTAGTACCGAAGATGTGGTCTAACCATTGCATAAGGCAATGGTTAGGCCTCCTTATCATTGCTGGCAAAATTCCATTCTCTCATTGATAAAACCTCATGAGCTGCCTTCCCACCCTGTTTACACTACTCAGAGAGCTTCATATCTGACTGCACAATTACTCCCCAGTCTTTTTCATTCTACATATATCTTAATCAGGGATTACTGCTACTTACATGCAGAACTTTGTATTTCAACGTTAAACTGTAATTGCCACTTCTCAGCCCATCTGTTTAATTTTTCTAAATCTTGTAGCTTACAGTAGCTTACCCTGATTATTGTCATTAATCACCCTGCCAACTTTCGTATCATCTGCAAACTTAGACATAAGCCTGATATGCCTTCATCAATATCATTAATAAATATAGAAACCAACAACACCCATTAGTGAACCTTTGTGGAACTCCTAATGCCATTAGTCCAAGAAGAGCAGTGGACATTGATAACCACTCTGTCTTCTCCCACTAAGCCATCCCTTCATCCATAACAGTCTTTTATGTGCAATGGTATCAAAAGCTTTTCTGAAATCTAAACATATGATGTCAAAATGTTTTGCATTCACTTCCTTTGTTACTGTGTCATAGCATCCATTTAGTTGGGTCAGATAAGATTGTCGTTTTAACAATTTCCATGCCGGGACTGCAGTGTAACTGCATTCCTATTTCAACAATCAATCAATTTCTCCGAAACTTTTCTCTCATTATCAAAAAATTGTTCAGCCCCCTGTTAGAATTGATATACTTCTCGAATCTCTGTCTGTAAAAAAAAATTTCTCATGTGTGGATGCAGATACAAATTACCTCTTCAATCAGAAACTTGAAGATCAGATGGGCTTTGACCTAAATGGATGTCAGGGGAACTGTTGAGACACGGCAGAGAAGAAAAATTCCTTGGATGCATATAAATTATCAGGTGATACACAAGCCTATGGTGGATATAAACTAGATTCTAATCAAGTCACAAAGGAGGTTAGGCAAGCTAAGGCAGATTACGAGGTCTCTGGCAAAAAATACCAAGAAAAGCAGAACTTCTTTACTTACATTAACAATAGAAGGGAGGTGTTGAATTGCATTGGTTCACTTGATGTTAACGGTATAACTGTTGATCCTGCTCATGTTGCTGAAAGAGTGAATAGGTATTTTGCATCTACATTCATGCACGAGGAGGTCTTTAGGAAGGGTAATGCAAGGATTTATCAAATTGTAACAGGGAGATAAATGAATTTGTAATAACTGAGAGGAAAGTAGAGAAGAAATTGTTGAAGCTTAACATAAAAAAGGTACCTGAGATGGATGTGATCCGTCCCTCTCTGGCACTCCTTTGCTGCCACCCTTATTAAGGGTAGGAGCAAAGGAAGTAAGCAAACTGATAACCATAATTATGAGAGTATCTTTGGATTCAGTGGAGGCACCTATGAATTGGAGATGTGTGAATGTATCTCCATTTCATAAAGGGGGATCAAGGGGTGACATGGGTAATTAGATCTCTTCGCTTAACTTCTGTTTCAGATAAATTAATGTAGTCTGCGGTTAAAGAAGTAATGAAGGACCATCTAGATAGGAAAGCAATTATACTGCAGTTAAAGTATGAATTGGTTAGGGGGTCAGTCTTGTGTGATTATTCTGAATGGATAATATGATGCATTAAGAAAGGAACTGGATGCAAAAAATAATTTTGATATCATATACTTGATTTCGTTAGGCCCCTGTAGCCAGTGGTCAGGAGTGGGAGTGCAGTAGCACATGCCCTTTGAGTAGATCAGGGTTCAAGCCACTGACTGCTAATTACGGTCGATCTGGTTGGCATTATTTCAGGGGGGGCATTGGAACGAAAGTATATTTCAGGTTGGCATTATTTTGTAATAAGGTTAATTTGAAGGAAAGTATGATTTACTGGTGGAAAATTGTGAATCCATTCTAAAGATGAAGTAAGGGTCCCAGAAAATAAAATAGGTTGTTTAGAAATTAGTGCTTTTCAGACAAAAATTATCCAAAGGGTGGCAATAAAGGAGATAATTGATCTAAATGATGAAATAATATTCACGAAAGGAAATTATCAGGATAGTCTGAGTAATGACGTGGTATTCCTCTTCAACCTAGAAAATTTCGAGGGAAAAAGGTAAGATTAACCCCAATAAATATTATAAGAAATTGAATTTTTAATCATTTAGGTTTTATGGAAACTCCTATAAATAAAAGGAATCATTGGGCAATTCCACCTATAATGGCAAAAATGGCTCCTATTGAAAGGACATAATGAAAGTGGGCAACAACATAATATGTATCGTGAAGAGAAATGTCAATTGATGAATTTGCTAAAATGACTCCTGTTATCTCTTATTGTAAAGAGTTAAACAAATCCAAGCGCTCATAATAATGGTGATTGGAAAGAGAGGGCCGAACCATGAATAGTGGCTACTCATCTAAAAAGTTTGATCCCAGTTGGGACTGCAATAATTATTGTAGCTGCTGTAAAATGAGCTTGGGTATTAACATCTATTCCCACAGTAAATATATTGTGGGCTCATACTACAAATCCTAGAAGGGCAATTTCTAGTATTGCATAAATTATTCCTAGGCAGCCAAATGGCTCCTTTTTCCCAGAGTGGACTAATAATATGAGAGATTATCCCAAATCTGGGGACAATTACAATGTATACTTTTGGATGGCCAAAGAATCAGAATAAATGTTGAAACAAAGTTGGGTCTCCTCCTCCTGCTGGGTCAAAAAAAGAAGTATAGTGATAGCTCCTGCTAAAACTGGTAGGGATAAAAGAAGAATTGCAGTGGTTTTAATGGACCAGACAAAAAGGGGAATGTGCTCGAAGTGTATTCCATTTGGGTATATATTAATAATTGTTGTAATAAAATTAATTGCTCCTAGGATAGATGAAACTCTGGCTAGATGAAGAGAAAATATAAAGTCTATTGATGGACCAGAGTGGGAATCAATTCTTGATAAAGGGGGATAAAGAGTCCATCCAGTCCCAACACCCTCTTTCAATTAAAGCTGAACTTAATAAAAGAGCTAGAGATGGTGGAAGAAGCCAAAATCTCAGATTATTTATTCGTGGAAAGGCTATGTCTGGAGCCCCTAGTATTAAGGGGACTAATCAATTTCCAAATCCTCCAATTATAATAGGTATTACTATGAAAAAAATTATGAAAGCGTGTGCTATCACGACTACGTTATAAATTTGGTCATCTCCAATTAGAGCTTTTGGATGCCCTAATTCTATGAGGATTAATAGGCTTAAAGCTCTTCCTGATATTGCAGCTCATAAACCTAAAATTAAATATAAGGTCCCAATGTCTTTATGGTTTGTAGAAAATAATCATGTATGTAAAGTGATTTTAGAAAATGCAAATCAGCCAATGCTCTTTTAGAACTATTTCATGAAATAAGGATTATTATCCGCCTTGTCAGAAACAATAAGGCTAATTCAACTTCTCCTAACAATACCTATAACTTCTGTTTAAATGAAAGAAGTTTCTCAGTTCTTGATCGAATTTGATCCTATTTGAGGAATACAATGGCTCAGGAATGGCTCTCATCGCTAGCCTGAATATCAATAGAGAAAGAAATACTTGATTTAGAAAAAAAAAAAAATGAATTTCATGACTTGATTTTAGAACAATACACATTAAAACCAAGACGATTAGACTTTATGTTCAAATAGGTGAGTTAAATTATTTCTAATTTAATCCATAATTATTTATTTATTGGCTGAATCCAGAGAACAGTACCCCTTACAAAATGGTGGCGAGAAGCAGGGGAAGGCAATGATTGACAGGTTGTGACTCTGCCCACTCGTGCATTCCTCCCCTCGTTTCAGGCAGAGGTCACATGTTAACTACACAGTCAAAATCTGAATTAAGCATGAGTAGACTTGAGAAGTTAGTCACCACTGACTTCCTGTACTCTTAATTAAGAATTGTGAATGAATTGCTGTCCTTATTTCACTTTCAATCACACACACACACACACACACACACACACACACACACACACACACACACACACACACACACACACACACACACACACTAAATAAAGATAGTACAATAACCCATTGTTAATCGTTACAGTTAATCTGGATGTCAGATAATCCAGATCGAAATATGAAAAATTCTGTTCACAGTTGAGTACTTTGACACGGGATTTAGGAAGGCAGATGAGTCACTGTGACTGCGCGCTGGTTGACTGTGCACAGAAAGAGAAAGAACATACATTACATTTCCTTTTGTGTTGTACAGTATTGTTGTTGACTGTGAGTGACTGAATGTTGATTATATCGCTTCATTTGTGTACTTCTTTATACATATATATGAACATAAGTTAACATATTTTATGTAATTATTGGTTCAAAAGAATTAAAAAGTGGAATAAAAAGAAAACATGTTACTTTAACTACCATTAACAAGCTCAAAGTGATAGAACAACTTGAAAATGGTGTTCCTGGAAATAAAGAATTGCTAAAGAATTTGGTATTGGCCAACAGGCTGTATCAGATATTAAAGAAACAAAAAGAATCTATACAGACATTTCCTTTAAAATTTGATGTGGGGAGTGATAAAGGCAGTCTATCAAATAGACAGACATATGAAAAGCCAAAAGAAGTGTTGAAAGAAGCTTCAATTAAGTGGTATTCACAGCAACGATCAAGTGGCATTGGCATGAGATTGCCAGCAGCACCCGATAAATGTATAAAAAGACAAAACATTTATCCATATTTCACTGGATAAATGTATTCTTTTCCTTTTCATAGTTTTTAAATAAAGGCTCTACTGTGATTTTTTTTTTATTTATTTTCATCAGCACTATCTATATCATTAAACTTTCCATTTTCTTTTTGTCTTTTAGGGATATCTTTTGCTTCACTGATCTGGATTATTGTGTAATCCAGATGACCTCTCTTCCAAATTACTCCGGATTAGCGAGGGTTTACTGTAATTCAGTCACTGAAGAAGTTGTACAAGAAACACTATGAAACATCTGAGAATTATCAGTGTTCCTTATAGAAATTTTCACTCTACACAGGTTTTAATTGTTCAACCTTTCACTATTATCCAAAATTATAACTGCATTTAATTTTATTACGGAAAAAATACAGAAACACTATTTGTAAGTCAAACAGTAAAGTTAGGCAGACCTAAATCGTGGTTTATGTGCTACATTATGAAACACGCAAACCAGGTTCGGTACAGTGAAGATTTAGAAAAAGATATAATCATTGATTTACTATATATATATATATATATATATATATATGATCTTTCAATTGAATTTTATTCATCAGAGTTGATATAGCGATTTTGATGCTGTCCAACTTTAAACTCACAGAACCAACTTTTCTTCTTCCTCATTTTATTCCGTCAACTTACATTTTCTGGAACAACCTCCCTTGATACTTATTTCCCAAAAATTACAATACACAGAAATTCACGTCTTCTTTTTCAAGTCAACAAGTATTCTTTTTCATCTTCTTAATCTTTAACCCATGCACGGTACTGAATATTATTGTTAATTATTCAGTACCGCTATCAGAAACCTAATAAAAATTAAGTTTCTGATAGCGATAAAAAAAACATGGTGCATTTTTGTTAGCTTTTGGAATAACTCCCCTTTTTGTACTGGTTCTTAGTCCTACACTGTTTTGCACTGCACAAGATTTTATAGGAAGAACCTAACTAGGTGTTATACAAGTGTTAACTGTATTAATAAAAGATTCTAAAACATGGAAGAGTGTCTAGTTACTTTTTATGATGGGGGGTTGAAAAGATTTTAGCCCAATATAAATTGCAAAGATTTTCGTGAAAGACAATATTGCCAATCCATGCTGTCTCTTGTGTGTTCACAGAAAATTCGGCTTTGTAACTATATATTATTTACAGAGGGCATTGAAGCATTGCAATATATCAAGCCACTGTGCATCATGGAATCAAGCACCTCATTTAAAGGGAATGTTGCTGAATGAAATTTATGAAGACATGCAGGAAAACACTAGGGGAATCTTGTCCTTCATATGCCACAGTCAAAAACTGGGTTGTAGAATTTAAGCATGGACAGGACAGTATTGAAGATACACCCCACAGTAGGAGGCCTCTTAATATGTTGACACCCTACAAATGTGGATGACATTCATGATTTGATTCCCCCCTCAACTCCTAGGAGTTCAACTTTGCAGATGACTTGAAAATCTGGGCTATTTCTAAGACCCTTGAGGAGGTCACTACCAACAATCAGTTAATTAATCATTACTAAGCAATTTACAAAAAACTATATCTTGTCCTTTGGTCTAACTTTTTTTAAAAATTTTTTATTATTATTATTCTTATTACTATATTAATGGACAAACGGCTAAAGTAAAGAAAGCCAACACTAGAACCACAGGAAACTTATACTGCGGTAGAGGGGAAACATTTCCCACTACCGCAGTTCCACCCTGCATTCTCGGTAAACAGATGATGCATGTTATCGGTAGGGGCAGTAGAAGTTGATAACGATTGTGTATTGATTAGTTTTTTCTGATTATTGGAGTTCATGAGTGGGCTGAAATTTACTTACGGGTACACCTTCCAGCCTGCCTCAGTCTTAGGGTGTTTATCCCCCCTTTCCGCTGTTTTTTTACCTGATAAGAAAACGATTTCTACTGCCACTACTGATAACATGCAGTGTCTGTGGAAGTCGTTTTCCTATTTTAAAACAGTGGGTAAGGGAGATAAACACCCTAAGACTGAGGCAGTCTGGGGGTGTACCTGTAAGTAAATTCAGCGCAAAGGCTTACACTCATGAATCCCAATAATCTGCTTTTAATAATGAGAAAAAACTAATCAAAACAAATCAATAATGTTATCGACTTCTACTGCTACTTCCGATAACATGCACCTTATGTTTACTGAGAATGCAAGGAGAAACTGCGGTAGCAGGAAAGAGTTTGCCCATTAACTTTACCGAAGTTTCCCGTGGTTCTCGTATTGGCTTTTTTTTTTACCTTCGCTGGCAAAACGTATCTATTCATTGGTGTCTAATGTTTGTATGCTAGCCTATTGGATGTGTTATCTATCTTGCTCTCATTTTGTTAATCTGATTTGCATGAAAATGTATTGTACAGGAGGTCCCCGGTATACGAGTATTTATTAACAGAGTCCCCACAGTTACGGGGTTGCAAGGTTATGATAATAATGCAATGAAAATAACGATGATTTTTGGAAAAGTTTTAATATTCTGCACAGTATAAAAATGATTGGAGAAGCTTGGAAAGAAATTTGATGTAGATTAATGAATAGCTCATGGGAAAAGCTATACCCTCATTCCTTTCGTGAATATGAAGAATGCAATTGACCAGGTTACAAAATGAAATCGTTGGTTGGTTGTTGGGTTTTAGGAGCATCTGCCGATGATTAAAAAGTTGAGTTTCCCGGAGAAAACACCATGCTACCCTCACCTGAGACCGACTAACAGCCACGTGAAAAAGACCCATAAAAATTCGTAATCGATGGGATTCGAATTCGGGTCTTTACCACCTGGCGTGGGGAGGACAGAGATTCTGCCCACTGTGCTACCCATGAGGGCAAATGAAATTGTGTCTTGCAAAAGAAGCGGGATTCCACAAAGATAATGATTGGGATATTGCACAATTGTTTGAATCAAGCACAAAAACCACTCCACTTACAAATGAGGAGCTAGCAGAATTAGACCAACTACCCACAGAAGAAGAGGAAGTCGAAAATGATGAAGTTTCAGATGATGATTTGAAAATTAAAGGAATTTTTTAGAAATAAACAAGGAGTTACCTTTTATTCAGTCAGTAGGATTTCTTGTTTACCAATTCTCCTTATGTGAATAAATTACGAAATGATACGTTAAAGCCAGATTACGTAATTTAAAACTCTTGTTCCTCACTATTGATACACAGGCAGTCCATTACTCCAGGATCACAGTGGTGAACCCCAGAAATATCAAAACCCCCATGCAACCTTTAGTGAAGGAAGACATTTTGTCATAAATGCGAGGAATCCCTTGAGAAAAGGTTTTCAAGGGACCAAGCACTTGAATATTTTTGTGAGAACAATCCTCTTCATGATCGTGCAGCAAACGTTAAGCACGAAGTTAAAGATTCACCGAATGCTAAGACAATTTTATCTGAAAAATACGGCACGAAAGTGCAACTTCAATAAACTTTTTTTTACGTAACCCTACGTTGTTCAACGTATTATAATAAAAAAATGTCTAATAAAATAATCGTCTCATTTTTCAGTTCCTCCATTTTTTTTTTTACTATGTACAAGTACATAATACACATGATGAAAATTGGTCCCCATTTTAAGTGGAATTTTCTGGAACCAATTGTCCTTGGATAACGAGACCCCCCTGTATATCATGCATGTTTGTATGGTATGTTTATTTGTACATATGTATGGTAATCTATAGCTCTGTATATTAATAGTGTAAAAAAGAGAGCTTAAAAAGCACCAAAAAATACCCTCCCCATCACCTCCAATAATTTGACCAGTTCTTCCCTGAATTTATTCAAACCACCCACTTCCACAAGAACAGGAGAGATTTCTTTTACAGGGATACACATAAATAGAAAGGGTGTAAGAATATTTGCTGATGCTATCAAGGAAATGTTTGGTGGGTCGGAAAACTGCTAGTTTGGGGAGATTCACACTAATAGATTAACAGTAGCCACAGGCAGAAGTGGAAGTGATTCTTGCATTGTTTCTATTAGAATGAGCAGCAGCCTGGAAAGCAAGTTGATGGGGATTTCAGGAAGTGCTGAGAGTCATTATGAAACCAATAAATACATCGGCTGTGTTAAAGTAACAAAGAATAAGAACAGGTGCATGTATACTTGCATTTACACCAATGCTAGGAATATACTAAATAAATTTGATGTGCTGGTCAAGACATCAAAGGTGGATATTGTTGGAATAACAGAGATGTGGTGTCACACAGATATAAGGAATGCAGAATTGGAATTTGGGGAGCACACTGTGTACAGAAAGGATAGACAGTAAGGAAGGGAGGAGGATTATGCTGTTAGTTAAGAAACATAAAATCTAAGGAGATATGTTCAGTTGCCATAGATGAACAGTGCAATGTTGAGTCAGTTTGGTGTGACACAAGTACTGGGAAAGCAAAATCTGAGAGTTGAAGTGTGTTATAGGCCTAATGATTCTGATCAGTATAACAAACAACTGTGCAGAGAGAAAAGCAAAATCTGAGAGTAGACGGTTGTTATAGGCTGAATGACTCTGATTAGTACAATGAACAACTGTACAGGGAAACAGTGGGCCAGTAAATCAGAATGTCTTATAAGGCAGATTTTAACTTCCCAGATATCAACTGGAACTTGTGGGTTGGTCACTCTCACACCAGCAAGACTTTTGGGGATTTATTGGATGATTGTTTTCTACAGCAGCATGTTCGAGAGGCAACCACAGGGAGTAATACTCTTGATCTGATTATCAGCAGATTATTCATGCATTAAGAAATTACAGATAAAGGAACCATTAGGTGGCAGTGATCACAGTGTACCGATGTGTGTGCGATTTATTTAGATGTAACTACCATCAGGGGTAAAGGAAAGGGTATTTGCTTTCGTAAAGGTGACTACAGTGGGCTCAGAGATTTTTTAAATTCTATAAAGTGGGACCAACTGATGATGTTACCAACAGCAAATTCTAAATGGGAAGCATTCAAGGAATTAATCTTGGAAGCTACTAGGCTTTTCATACAACTAAGAAATACTGTTCAATGTTTAGGCCCAAATAGATGTCAGATGAACTAATGAGACCCATGGCAGAGCAGAAAAATGCATGGGATGCATATAAACAGGCAACACAGAAGCCTATGATAGATATAAGCTAGTTTGTAATCAGGGTCACAAAGGAATTTAGGCAAGCAAAGGCAAATTATGAGAAATCTTTCACAAAGAAAAACAAAGGCTTCCTTACTTTTGTAAACTCTAAAAGGAAGGAGATGAATCAGATTGGTCAACTTGATATCGTTTGAATGTAGATGATCCTGCTCAGATAGCTGCCAAGCTGAATGAGTATTTTGCATCTACATTCACACATGAGGAATTCTATAGGGAAGTGGAGAACAGAAGCTTATTAAACTCATGGGGAGATAAATGATTTTGTAATAACTGAGAGCAAGGTGGAGGTGAAATTGTTGAAGTTAAACATAAAAAAGGCACCTGTGGTGGATGGGATCTAACCAGTTATATTAAAGGAGGCTGCAAAGGAAGTAAGTAAACTCTTAGCCATAATATGAGAGCACTAATGGGCTTAGGGGAGGACCCCACAGACTGGAGATATGCAAATGTAGGAAAGCTTTTGATACTGTTGCACATGGAACACTGCTATATAAATTGGATCAGTATGACATTAAGGGCAAGTTGCTACAATGGATAAAAGGATGGTTGTGTGGAAGAAGACAGAGTGGTAATCAATGGATACTGCTCTTCGTGGAGTCCCTCAGGGTTCGATGTTGGGCCCATTGTTTTGTATATTTATCAATGATATCGATGAAGGTATATCAGGCTTAATGTCGAAGTTTGCAGATTAGCATTAGCATTAGCATTAGTAGAGGCATTTGATGCAAGAAAGCAAGTTTATGCAGCATCAGCCAAAAAAAAAAAAAAACCCACTTCCACTTCACCCCTCTGTTCGTTCAAAATACCTGTCCAGATGAGCCTTAAACTTATTTAGGCTATCAACCTCCACCACAAGGGATGGAAGTCTGTTCCACCAACCAACCACCCGCTGGCTAAAGGCAAATTTCCGCACGTCTATCCTACATCTGTCTTTCCTCAATTTGAATTTATGCCCTCTCAGGTGATTTTTCTGAGCTAGAGGAAGAATCCCATCAGCATTGAGCATGCTTAAACCATTCAAGGCTTTATACACCTCTATCAGATCACCTCGCTGGTGCCTAGTCTCCAGACACTGTAATTTGCAAAACTTAAGCCTTTCTTCGTAAGAGCACCCCTTTGTTCCATTCACTAATCTTGTTGCCCTTCTCTGTACTCGTTCCAGCAGCTCTACATCCTTCTTGAAATGAGGCCTCCAGACCTGTATACAGTACTCTAGGTGTGGCCTGACCATCGCCTTATACAATGGAATAATCACCTCCTTATCCCTGCTGGAAAAATTCCTGTATATCATTGACAATACTCCATGAGCTACTATTGCAGCCCTTCTGCACTGCTCAGAGAACTTCATATCTGCCTGCACAACCACCCCCAAGTCCCTTTCATTCTCTACCACTGTCAGTGTAGTACCACAGAGTTGATACGTTGCTCTGGGGTTGCTGTTTCCCATGTGTAGTACTTAACATTTATCAATGTTAAACTTCATTTGCCACCTCTCAGCCCATCTGCTCAACCTTTCCAGATCCTGTTGCAGCAGCATAGTGTCAGTAGTGTCCTTGACAACCCTGCCAACCTTTGTATCGTCTGCAAACTTGGACATTAAGCCCGATATACCATCATCAATATCATTTATAAATACAGAAAACAATAATGGACCCAACACTGAGCCCTGAGGGACTCCACTAATAACATCAGTCCACGATGAGCAGTGTCCATTGATTACCACTCTCTGTCTTCTCCCCCTCAACCACCCCTTTATCCATAGCAGCAATTTGCCTCCAATGTCACACTGCTCCAATTTGTGTAGCAGTCTTCCATGTGCAACAGTATCAAAAGCCTTTCTAAGATCCAAGTATATAATATCAAAGTTATTCCCTGCATCCAGTTCTTTTGTGACTGCATCATAGTATCCAATCAAGTTGGTCAGGCAAGACTTCCCCTTAACAAAACCATGCTGTGAGCTATAACTGAAGTCTTGTCTAAATGATCCTGCAGTGCTTCTTTAACCAGTGCCTCCATTAATTTTCCTGGAACAGAAGTTAAGCTCACAAATCTATAATTACTTGTGTCAGCCTTTGATCCTCCTTTGTGAATTGGGGTCACATTTGCACATTTCCAGTCTATGGGTACCTCCCCTGAGTCCAAGGAAGCTCTCATAATTATGGCTAAGGGTTTGCTTACTTCCTTTGCTGCCTCCTTTAATATAACTGGATAGATCCCATCCACCCCGGGTGCCTTTCTTATGTTTATCTTCAACAGTTTCTCCTCCACTTTACTCCCAGTTATTTCAAGATTCTGTAGCTTACTGCTAGAGTTGAATACACCTCTGGCATTCCCCTCGCTGAATAACTCCTCATGTGTGAATGTCGATGCAAAATATTCATTTAGTTTGTTAGCTACCTGAGCAGGATCATCAACACTTGACCCATCAATATCAAGTGGACCAATCTGATTCACCCCCTTCCTTCTAGAGTTTACATAAGTAAAGAACTCTTTGCTGTTTTTCTTTGCATCCCTTGCCAAGGATTTCTCGTAATCTGCCTTCGCCTGCCTAACCTCCTTTGTAACTTGGTTGCATATCAACTTGTATCTATCATAGGCTTCTGTGTCATGTGTTAATTTGTATGTATCCCATGCATTTTTCTTCTCTGCCATATGCCTCATTAGTTCATCCGACATCCATTTTGGCCTAAACCTTGAACAATATTTCTTAGTTGGTATGTAAAGCCTAGTAGCTTCCAAGATAAGTTCTTTGAATGCTTCCCATTTTGAATTTGCTGTTGGTAACATCATCAGTTGGTCCCACTGTATAGAATTTAAATACTGTCTCAGTCCATCGTAGTCGCCTTTACGGAAGCAATAACCCTTCCCTTTACCCCTAATGGTAGTTACCTCTTTGAGTAAATCCCACTTCAGCACACTGTGATCACTGCCACCTAGTGGTTCATTTATCTGCAGATTCTTAATGCATGAAGAATCACTGCTGATAATCAAATCAAGAGTATTACTCCCTCTAGTTGCCTCCCGAACATGCTGATGTAGAAAACAATCATCCAATAAATCCACAAAAGTCCTGCTAGTGTGTGAGTAACCAGCCCCCAAATTCCAGTCAATATCTGGGAAATTAAAATCTCCCATTATAAGACACTCTGATTTACTGGCCCACTCTATTTCCCTGTACAGTTCCTTATTATACTCATCAGAGTCATTAGGCCTATAGCACACTCCTACTCTCAATTTTGATCTCCCAATGTTTATGTCACACCAAACTGACTCCACACTGCACTGTCCAGCGATGTCGACTGGCTTCACTTCCTTGGTTTTTATGTGTTTCTTAACTAATAACATAACCCCTCCTCCCTTCCTATCCTTTCTGTAGACGTTGTACTCCCCAAATTGCAGTTCTGCATCCCTTATATCTGTGTGACACCACGTCTCTGATATCCCAACAATATCTGCCTTCGATGTTTTGAGCAATACCTCAAATTCATCAAATTTATTTACTAAACTCCTAGCATTGGTGTACACGCAAGTATACCTGCACCTGTTTCTATTCTTAGCTACCCTAACACAACCCATGTGTTTACTTGTACCGCAATGGCTCCCAGCAGTCTCTGAAATACCATGCATCTTGTTTTTCAGGCTTCTGCTCATTCTAATAGAAGCAGTGCAAGAATCTCTTTCACCTCTGCCAGTGGCTACTGTCAATCTATTGGTCTTTGTCTCCCCCCAAGCTAGCAGTTTTCCGACCCACCTAACACTGCCTCGATAGCATCAGCAAATATTCTTGCACCCTTTCTATTTAAGTGTATCCCATCCCTGTAGAAGCAAAATCTCCTGTTAACAAGTACAGTCCAGGCTGAAAAAAATTCTACCCCTTGAGCCTTGCACAATCTTTCCAGGGCCGAATTGATCGACAAGGCTCTCATCATATACTCCCTCCTATCGTGTCTGGGCAGAATTGCAGACACTTTCAAATTCAACCCTAATTCTCGGCTTTTGTTCAACAGTGACCTGTACTTGTTAAGTAATTCTGCCGGTCTCCTACTCTTAATATTATTAGTGCCAACGTGTACAACTATATCACCTTTTGTGCCCTTAAAAGATGATATTCGCTCTACAACGTCATCAACCTTTGCCCCTGGCAGACATACCCTGGTCCTGTTCCACCTATCTTTTTTACAAAGCATGTTCCCCGTTTCCCTGACAATAGAGTCACCAACAACTACTAGTTCCTTCGGGACCAGCGCATTCTGCCTTAGGGGTTGTCTCTGTGTCACGCGATGCCCAAGTGCAAGCTCTGGCGTTGATGTGGGCAGCTGAGAGCTTGATGGGCCCCTCAATTTAGTTTCTTCGAGGGCATCCACCCTGTCCTTCAAGCTCTCATATAGGCCCACAAGAACGCCGAGTTGTTGCCTGATATCGATACACTCCTTGCATCGCGCACACACAAAGACATCCCCCTTGGTATCATGTCCCGTACCCGATTGCTCTGCAAACATCAAGCAAACAGTGCATTTTATAAGGCTGTGAGTCAGAGGACAACTGCCCCCCTCAGTTCTGCTCTGAGCCACAGCACTTCCATTAGCTTGAGCCTTTTGCTTTGCTGCTCTGGTCTGAGTCATGATTCTATTAATTTATTATGTTATGTTATTAATTATATTACGTTTGTAATCTAAGTCGTTATATGTATTTATTTAAACGTACAATTTAACTGCTAACGAAGTTCAACTAACGCTATCTAGTACGGTATCACAATGGCGGGAAAGTTACTAACGGTAACGGTAGTTACGAACACGTGGAAACCCTTACCGATACTTTTACAAGGCCGAGTAAAGAATAAATACACCAAATTAATCAAAAAAACACAAAATAATGTTATACTACTAAATTTAAATCAAAAGTTTTAGAAAAACAATAATTTCAAATCAATAAATAAGAAAAATCCACTTAGCGGCTTTGAACACGACCGTCACTAGTGCATATGATGCACTGAGATTTCTGGCCTTTTGCAGCTAGAGTTTCGTTACTATTGTCCAATAAAAAGTTAAAATTATATATCTGATATAGATGATACAAAGGTTGGCAGGGTTGTTAATGACAGTATGCTACTGCAACAGGATCTGGAAAATAATTGGTATGCATTGTTCAGTAATTTGAATGTAAATTCAAAAACATTCCTTTATTACAATATACTCAGTTGTCTTTCCAAATTTTGTGGAGTACAATTTCAGTTTCATATCTTAGAATACTTTTCTGTATCATAAATTGATCACAGTGAACAGAGATGGGACTTTTAGAAATCTCTACACATAATACTTAAGTGAACACTTATCAGTATTTCACACGTGCACATGGATGTGCCACAGTCCAGTTTTTTAATGCTTAAAGTCCATTTTTGAATCTTCCGATCAACTGTAGTAAATAAATTTGATGAATCTGGGGTGCTGGTCAAGACATCAAAGGCAGATATTGTTGGAATATCAAAGACATGTTGTCACACAGATATAAGGAATGCAAAACTGAAATTTGGGGAGTACAATGTACACAGAAAGGGAGTAGGGGTCATGCTGTTAGTTAAGAAACACACAAAATCTAATGAAGTGTATCCAGTTGATATAGGTAGATAGTGCAGTGGGCACCTCCGTAGCCAGGTGGGAAGGAGCAGCAGTGCGTAGCACATGCTTCTTGATTAGACCGGGGTTCGAGCCCGTCACCACCAAATACAGAGGATGCGGAAAGGTCAGGGAATGATCACAGCATATCCTGGAGCAATATGGCTTTAGTTGCTAATGCTCCTAAAAACCAAATAACAACAGTGCAGTGTTGAGTCAGTTTGGTGTGACATAAGCACTGGGAAAGAAAAATTTGAGAGTAGAAGTGTGTTATAGTCTTGTGATTCTGATCAGTATAACAAACAACTGTGCAAAGAAATAGAGTAGGACAGTAAATCACTCTTATAATGGGAGATTTTAACTTCCCAGATATAGACTGGAACTTGTATGTTGGCACACTAGAAAAACTTCTGTGGATTTATTGGATTATTGTTTTCTACAGCAGCATGTTCAAGAGGCAAAGAGAAGGAGTAATACTCTTGATCTGATTATCAGCAGTAATTATTCATGCATTAAGAATCTGCAGATAAAGAAAGCACTAGGTGGCAGTGATCACGGTATACTGATGTGGGATTTACTCAAAGATGTAACTACCATCAGGGGTAAAGGGAAGGCGTTTTGCTTTCATAAAGGTGACTACAGTGGTCTCAGACAGTTTTTAAATTCTATACAGTGTGACCAACTGATAATGTTACCAACAGCAAATTCTAAATGGGAAGCATTGAAGGAATTAGCCTTTGAACCTACTACGCTTTTCATACCAACTAAGAAATACTGTTCAAAGTTTTGGCCCAAATAGATGTCAGATGAACTAATGAAACCCGTCGCAAATAAAAAAAAAAAAATCATGGGACGAGAATAAATTATCAGGAGACATTAAATTATCAGGATGCCTATAACATATATAAGATAGTCTGTAATCAAGCCACAAACGAAGTTAGGCAAGCAAACGCAGATTACAAGAAATCTTTGGCAAAGGATGCAAAGAAAAAAGGAAAGACTTCTTTAATTATGTAAACTCAAGAAGGAAGGAAGGGAATCAGATTGGTCCACTTCATATCAATGGTTCAATTGTTGATGGTTCTGCTCAGGTAGCTGACAAACTGAATGAATATTTTGCATCTACTCACACATGAGGAATTCTGTAGGGAAGTGAAGGCCAGAAGCTTAATTCTACCAGGGAGTCAAATGATTTTGTAGTAACTGAAAGCAAAGTGAAGAACAAATTGAGGTTAAACATAAAGGCACCTGGGGGGTTGATGGGAGTTATATTAAAGGATGCAGCAAAGGAAGTAGGCAGGCCCTTAGCCATGATTATGAGGGCATCCTTGGACATACTAAGGGGAGGTCTCCACGGACTGGCAATGTGCCAATGTAGCTCCCCAATTCACAAAGTGGGATCGAAAGGTGACACGAGTAATTACAGACCTGTTAGTTTAACTTCTGTTCTGGGGAAAATAATGGAGTCAATGGTTAAAGAAGCACTGCAGGATAATCTAGAAAAGACTGCAGTTATAATTCAAACAGCATGGGTTTGTTAAGGGCAAGTCTTGTCTGACCAGTTTGTTTGGATACTATGATGTGGTCACAAAGGAACTGGATGCAAAAAATAATTTTGATATCATATACTTTGGATTTTAGGAAAGCTTTTGATACTGTTGTATGTGGAAGAGTACTGTACAAGTTTTAGTAGTATGGCATTAAGGGCAAGTTTGGGAGTAGACAGAATGGGAATCAATGGATATTGCTCTTCATGGACTAATTTTATTAGTTGAGTCCCCCATTGGTCTGTGTTGGGCCCATTGTTGTTTTCTGTATTTATCAAGGATAAGGAGGTGATTATCCCTTTGTATAAGGCAATGGTCAAAGCTCTCGAGCCACTTGCGGTACCAGAACCCATGTGCACGGTCCACAAATAAAGACCACGAATTATGGGAAGTCTGCTGTGGCAGAGCATTTTTGGGAGAAGCAACATCAGATCTCCCCAGAAGATACGGTCATTGTGGACAGTGCACATGGGTTCTGGGACCGCAAGTGGCTCGAGAGCTTGCGAATTAGTTCATCTAACAACATTATTAATAGAGATAGGGGGTGTGCATTTGCATCCCCTTCTTGAGGCTGTTGTCCTCGGACGGGATGATTGGTTCTGTATAGCATGCTCCCGAGCCATTTCCGGTTCCAGTGTGCAGGTGGGGAATACCGATCATGTTCCTGTGGAACCACGTGTGTGAGTGCCGTGAACCTGCTACTTAAGGATGTGCAGTACAACAGAAGTATACTGTTGAGAAAGGAGGCTGTCGCTTCCGAAAGCTACGGTTACCGGCATTTTAAGGGTTTTAGTCATATTATTTTAGTAGTTGTAACTATTTTATCGTTTTTAATGTAAATAGATCAGTTTTTATTATTCATTGTATATATAATTTCAGTAGAAATATTTTATTTAATCACATGGTTGGTGTCGAGTGTAATCATTATGAACATTCTATATCAATTGTCTATCCATTTTTTGAATTTATTTCAACTACCTGCTTCCACACAACACCAAATGAAAGTTCGTTCAATCAATTACTCTCTGGCTGAAAGCAAATTTCCACACATCCTGCAACCATACGTCAATTTAAATTTATGATCCCTTTATATGAGTTGTCTGAGCAAGAGAAAGATGTCAGCAACATGTAGCTTAGTCAATATAGATCTCCTCACACTTGTCCTGTCTCCAGATGTAGCAATTTGCAGACCTTAAGCATTTTCCTTTTAAGAGCATCCTTTTGTTCCCCTTCCTAATCTACTTGCTTTCTCTGCACCTTCCAGAAGATTTAAATCATTCCTAAAACGAGGTCTCCAGACCTGTATGCAGTACTCAAGATGTAGCCTAACCATTGCCTTATACAATGGGATAAACATTATCTTCTTATCCTGCTGGAAAAATTCCTGTTTATCATTGACAAAACTCCATGGGCTGTTCTAGCAGCCCCTGTGCACTGCTTTATGTCTGACTGCACAATTATCCCCAGGTCTTTTTCAGTTTGAATTACAATGATTGTGGTATCACAATCAGGGTAATCTGAACTGCAGTAGCATACCCCTTTACTCACTCTGCCAACTTAGATGTCAAGCCTGATATGTCTGCATCAGTAACATTAATAAACAAAGAAAATAAAAATGGACTCAGCAATGAAACCTGGTGTACTTCACTAATAATAGCAGTCCAAAAATAAATCTGTCTTCTTTCATTCAACTATCCCTTTTTCCATATCAGTAACTTGTCCCTAGTACCAGACTGCAGTAATCTGCACAGCAGATTACTGCAGTGGAACAGTGGCAAAAGCTTTACTGAAATCTAAGTATATGATATTAGAATTATTCTTTGCATACAGTTTCTTTGTTATTTCATCATAGTATCTAATCAGATTGGCCATACACGATCACCCATAACAAATCTATGCAGTATGCCTGCATTACTTCTTCGACCATCGACTCTCGATTATTTTCCCTGGAACACGCTAAACAGTCTATAACCACTCATGACATCCTTTGATCCCATGTCCCTTGTAAATTGGGGATATATTTGCAAATCTCTAGGCCACAGAATCCTCCCCTGAAAACAAGAATGGTTTCAAAATTATGGCTATATTAAAGATTTGCTTACCTCTTTTGCAGCTTCCCTTAATATTAATTAATACAGCCCTTCCACCACAGGTGCTTTTAGCGTTAGTAGAGGCATATGATGCAAGAAAGCAAGCAAGCTTATATAGCATCAGCCAAAAAAAAAAACCCACCTTTCTGTTTCACCCATCCACTCATTCTAAAAGCTGTCAACTTCTGGGACAGATGGAAGTAACAATGTTGTGCTACTATTTTCCCAGTGCCACAACATTGTTACTTCAAACATGAATCTTGGGTATGTAGGCCTTTTTTCACAGATAGAAGTTTGTTCTAGCAATCAACCACCCCCTGGCTAAGGCAAATTTCCACACATCTATTCTACAACAGAAAAGCAAAAGCCCTTCCCTTTACCCCCTGACACTAGTTGTCTTGAATAAATCTCACATCAGTATATTATGATCACTGCCACCCAGTGGGCGTTTTACTTGCATATTCTTAATGTTTGAAGAACTACTGGTGATAATCAGATCAAAAGTATTGCTTCCTCTTATTGCCCTTCTAGACTACATGGAATGAGGATATCCTGCTCTCACTGACAAGATGTGTTTCTAAATTTATGTTGTACCAATCTCAGAAATGGCAAACTAAAGGAAAAGCAAACCTCATTGGTAAAAAATGTAATATGCATGGTTCACGTAATATAATTTAATAAATATCAATACAATACATATGCAAATAGTTTTTTTTATTTAATTATATTTATGAGTTTTTCTTTCATTTTGTGGATTATCTGGGCATATTTATTTCCCAACTATCTCAGATAAATCAGAAATCTACTGCATGTGGGAACTCTATATACTAGAGCTATTATTTTTTAATGAAAATAATGTGAAATATACAGGATTGTGTGACAACTCCATATCGATAAAGAGCATTCAGCATTTGAATACGAGAGAAACATTTAATGCAGCAATGTTAATTTGTGGAAATAAATACATTAACGACATAGACGTTTTGTTGGGACTAAAACTAAACATACAAGAAATCAGGGTTTTTAAATTTATGGAGAACATTCAATATTCTATAATTATTGAGTTTTAGTTGTTTATTGCTAATTCTAATGTACATTTGTATGCACTATTAAAAGAGTGATGAAGTTTACATAAAATATACATATAATATAGTGGGACATTAACTCATCAGCAATGGCATGGAATTTAAAAACACGAGTGTTAGTGTGAAGTGGTAAATTGATCCAATGGTTAATTGGTAAATCCAGTGGTCAATCGATCAATGGTTACTTCTTATTGAATATTCCCCCCCCCCCCCAGTCAGTCAGTACTACCTTTTATGCTTAATGGTAGTAGTTTATTTCTTCCTTAAGTTCATAATCCAAATGGTCAAATATACCGATTTTTATATACAGGCATTCCTCCACTTACGTAATACTCGACTTCCATAAATTCGATTTTTTTCAGGTGCAAACTTAAAAAAAAATGGTGGAAACATATTTTACTTCCCGCAGGAATAAATGGAAATATCGTGAAAATATCGCAATGTGAAGCCAATAACAGTTTTTTTTTTGTAATTCATTCCAAGACCTCTGAAGTTAATTTTTGCTATATAACTAAGCTATTTATCTCTCTAAAAGGTCATTTTTATAATGGAGTGCTACTCTTTAATCGTTATCACATGTTCTGTTATAAGAATCAATTTTTAACGCCTTTGTTGATATTTTTCCTAAAGAACATTTCTGGAGTTCACAACCATAAAATAATAAAAACAATTTGCATTTTCTGGTTTATTGGGCTTTTTTGTTAGTGCAATCTATTATAAATGGGTAGTCAACTCAATCTTATTGCATATGCTTTAGAAATGAAGGTGAAAATGATTAAGAAGTACGAGGCAGAACAAAGTTTGTCATCTATTGCACTGGAATCAGGTCTCACTGCTTTAACAGTGAATACTATTTTAAAGGACAGGTGCATATAAAAGAACATGTCAAAGGGTCAACACATTTAAGATCACAAAACAGCGTTCATGGTTCGTGAACGCTGTTTTGAATTTAGAAGATGGAAAAGCTATTAATACTATGGATGGAAAATCAGATTCAGAAGCGAGTGCCCCCTGAGTCTAATGGTTATTCAAGCAAAAGCAACAAGTATTTATGAAGATATTAAGGATAAGTATGGTGAACCCCAAGTCAAGTTCGTGGCAAGCAATGGGTGGTTTAATAGGTTCAAGCATCATGCTGGTTTCCACAACGTTAAAGTATGCAGTGAAGTTGCCCGTGCTGATTCTGCAGTTGCAGAGAAATTTTGATGTGTTGGAAAAAACCACTTCTAAATTTCCTCAACCTCTGCAGTGACATACTTATCAGCTGGAGACATTGATTCTGACACCCATGCTCGAAAGGTAAAACTTGCTGACAATTATGCCTCTCTCCTCCCTTTTTTGTTATTTTATAATATTGAAATTTTTTTTTGTAATTGCACATTTTTGTAATTTTTTCTATGCATGAGATAAAAAAATTGAATAAATAATTCTATTTACATGTTCATTGAACATTTCTTTTTTGCTTCAATCAAATTCAGCAAGCGAATGTGAGTGTTGCATAAGCATTTAGGGAAATTTCGATTTACTTAGAGGTCAGCAGAATGCAACCCTTATGTAATTCGGAGGGTGCCTGTACTGCCCTTCAGAAGTCTATCATGTTGCTGCATGTGATTCTGAATTAATTTCTTTCAATGGCCATTGATACTATGACTCTCAAATTATATGCTCATGGTCAGGGAAAACTGGCCTGGGTGGCTAGGAGACAATTCCTGTTATAGAGAGTTTAACACATTCTACAATAGTGTCTGTAGGACATTTGGGGGGGGGGGCAAAACTGTTGGGAGTGGCCGACGACTACAACCAATCCAACCCTGCTCATAGTTAAGAACAATTAAATTATTATACACACGTATTTTTTGTTCTTTTCCCATTTCTTCTAATTACTTTTCTAATAGAATGGCTTTCAAAGAAAATGGACAGCATACACAGACAGACAACCTTCTGTAATAAAGAGTGAAAGGAAATTAAACTTCATTGCCTGAAAAAACATAAAACCTCTGTGGTTTTATATTTTCCTATCACTGCAAGAAGCAGTGAGCATTAGACACAAATGATCTCTGCTGCATTGCAGGAAGTACAGCTAAGCTTTTTTGCAAATAATTACCTGAATGTTAATGATTGGGTGAGGGACATTTCACAATGCCTGTCTACAGTTGCTGAATGCAGTTTATTGCTACTGACCCAACCTTTGGCATTTCCTCAAAAGGTCTTGTAGAATTGCAATTTTTTTTTTTTTTATGAATATATTTTTAAGGGCACATGCTGTAAATTCTGCCATCACTGATGGGTTAATATACAGATCAAAAATTGCATAAGATACAACAGTAAACATTAGCTTGTTAAAACAGAAAAAGCATTTAAAAACAATGAATTATTTTGATAAAAATTTTGCTTATTGCTGCAAATAAGACAACTGTTACTTGAAACTTTGAAATGATAATTTAAATATTTTACCACAAGGAAATATGCACGCATTCTCTACTGATATTTTGATTATGTCAAATATCAGTAGTGTTAATATTCAGTGCATATTTTAAATTATTCTTTAAAAAATTAGATAACAGCAAGTGAATAGTGAAAACAAAATCCTAGAAAGGTTCAAATCCAAGTCAAACAATTTATTAGCAGCCCTTAAATATGAAAAACAGTTTTTTATGATTTTTGTGCAGTTGTATTCATTAACATGTTTAATTTAATGCAAAGCACTCCATACATGCTTCATAAGTAAGGCTGCTTATGACATTCCTGTTATATATTTTAATTTTTCCATTTACTAGTATATTTGAAACATCACTTTGTTAGTTAAAAACAGGGGCCAAACCCTATGGCAATAAGCTAAGGTGGCCCTCAAGACTACCCTAAATGATTTTAATCACCAAGAGGTTTCTGCAAAAGCCACAGAGACACAAACATGCCTGCATTCCAATTTAAATGCAAAGTGAAGTCCGCTATACGTATTTCAACTCCCAGTGACACTGTGGGCATGTATTTTTGCAATAGAACAATAGGTTCCTTAGATGATAATTCAGTGATTTCAAAAATAAATTCACCACTGGCACCAGATAACCTGCAACAAATATGCAATCTGATAGGCAACAGTGAATTTGGAACATCCCTGACTTTACTGAATAGCTTGTACAATACAGTAATATACTGAAACTGTCATGACACTGAGAAAAAAGAAATGGTAACAATTTAAAATCTCAAGAGCATGTTGGTTAAAAACTTGACAACATTTTATGAATACAAGGGCAGGATCAGTCGGGAGTAATGGGGTAATTAACACTAAGATTATTGCAAAAGCATGTTCTGCCTCTGTGTTAAGAGAACAATATTCTTATTGTCTTACTTATCCAGAATAAATGTTATTGTTCCAAATATGTACCATGGAGAACCACGTTTTAACCTAGTGTTAGGTGCACATGGTGTTGGCAGTACCCTGGTAACATGAATACATTTCTTACACAAAACAGTCTCCAATCAAACTATAATCTTCAGTACCTTCTGAAAACGGCATGAGTTAAACGTCTACAATAACAGTTGAAACTGCAGTGATTTCTCCTGTAAGATCCATTTATACTATAAATAAATGGGAAAAAATTTTTTTTTTTTTTTTTTTTTTTTTACTTTTATAGCTTAATTATTTAGCTAGATAATAATATCACAATGTATATCAACCTCAGCTCTTGTTAATAAAGCCACCTATAGTCAAATTTTTTTTTGTTTTCTCATGTTTGTTTTAATAAAATAGATACAAGAATATTTTGTGAGAAGACCAACCTGATTGTTCTATTTCCCTTTATTACTGTACTTATTTTCTTTGAGTTGATAAGAGCATTAGACACTTTTAAATATAACACAATTAAAAAAATTTCTTTTCCATTTCTTTTTGACAATAAAAAAAAAATTTCCTATAGAAAATCTGTATTTGTGGTTGCCATAATATACACTTAGGTAGCTTTGCATTATGAATGGCCCCACCTGTGACTTCATGCATGGCATCTACTGTTACCACTGCCGTGTAGCCCACTGTTTCTATATAAGGGCAGAGCCTGACACTCTACTTCAGTATACCAGTGCTCCATGCATAGAACGGGCTGGAGACATGACTGAATCAAGTTCCAACAGTGGATGATCATTAGGGCAAGTATCTCTGGCAGAGTTGCCTCTGTCAAGTGTTTCCATACAGTCATGTTTTGTGGGTATCAACCTGTGGATGAACAATGAAAGAACCATGTAGATTGGGTGAGAAAGTTAGAGGTCCCATGCAGGCCAACCATGTGTTGATGATCAAAGGGCAGCAAGAAGAGGATCTAATGTGCTCCAGCAGATGCTCCACTCAATTTCAACCACGGTGGTGCAACTGACCACTCAGTTGCGCTGAAAACAGGTTTCTCAGTCCAATGAATTGCACTTTTAACTGCACCATGAGGAGATGTAGCATACTGAACAGGAGAACCTTGAATCCCACTACATAAAGGGAGGTTGTATAGATAGCATAATGGTCTGGGTCATGCTTGAATGGGAGACCTTGGATCCTCCAGTACCTATTAATCAGTGTTCACTGGAGACTTGTACATTTCTGATCATTTGTACCTAGTTGTGGTGATCTCACATCACCACTGCATCTTTCAACAAGAAAATGCTTGTGTCATAGAGCTTCAACAGTGTTAGAGTGGTTCAGTGGAATGCCTGCAAGTTCTCTATCCTCCCAACACCGCTAAATCCACCCAATTTCAGTCCAATTGAAAATGTGTAGGATATCCTGGGAAGGGAGTTATTTGCTGCCTGGATCCAGTACTATCAAATACCCAGGAACTGCAAAATTCAATGTGGTTATTGAATTGCCACACTTGTGGATACTCTCCAGTACCTCAGAGTAACATAGTAACTGTGCTGCATGACAAAGGCAGCAAAACCAAGCACTAGGTAGGTGTTCCTAGTGTAAAGCTATCTCAGTGTATAAATTATAAACAACAGTGATATTAAATTAGCTCAATATAGAACCAAATTTAATTCACTTCTCTGCATACTAAACATCACAGATAGAATAGCTTGCATAGCCAAAAAACAGACATTAAAACTTACTTTCCTGCACCAGTAAAATTAAATGCAATAGCTGCTTCTACTACTACACACACACACACACACCAAAAGTGTCTACAAGGTCTTAGTGAGGGAGCTAAACAGAGCATTAGAGAAGGGAACTCAATTAAACAGAAGGATACTGGGGCTCTGTCTACAGACAGTTATCAAAAAAAAAAATAATAATAAAAAAAAAAAAATAAATAAATAAGGGAATACAAGGATGCATTCATCAACAAAAGCTTTCCTCCAGCCAACTACCAGTGATAGTTGCAAATTAACCTTTTCCACATGGCTTACACTTTGATAACTACCTATATATTATCAGTTCCTTCCTCTCCATTGCCCATCATTCACAGCCTTTCCATTTCACACAAAATGTAAACCCAGCTCCAAACAGCCTGCTGTTTCTTATACTACCATGGAGACATCAGAATGTCATCAAGTTCCTTGGCTGACCTGGCACTGACTAGCAGAAACCTTGAATGCCAGATATCTGAATAACACGTGGTTTTCACTCAATTGGATCTGTTACATTTGGGATGGACAAATTGGCACTGACACATTTTGTGTTTCTACTCCATGATACTAAAATCTGACTCTGCAGCTACCCCTACGGAAGTTTAGGTGATAAGATGAAACTGCTTTGTGGTGGGTGGGGCTTTAGTAATATGCAATTTTACATAAAATGTGCAGTTATTTAAAATTCTTTAAAAAATAAGTGACAGTGTCAGTTACTGATTTTTATCAAACTGCATTGTGTATTTCAAGCCTGATTAACTTGAGGGATAACTGTATACTTGCATATGCATTTCTTTTCCAATTGCAGCATATGACCATGGTGTCCTTGGTCATTAGTTCTGGATGGGGACAATTTTCTATATGTATGGCACTATACAATGCTGGGTTAATCAAACTGGATTGCTTTGTTTTTTGAAAATAAGTTTATAAAAGTGATAGAACTAAGCTAAATGTTATTGTCAATAAGGCATTTACGAAGGTATCTCCCACCTGAGGAGACTTCTGTTTGCATTTTTGTTAGTCACTGACTACTAAATTATCAAGCAAACTTTTTACAGTATATACAAGTGCACGCACACACGTACAGAATGAAAAAATTGATATAGAACACTTTAAATGTGCATCTTAACAAGAATATTATGCTGTACATTCTGAATTTTGACTATAAATATAATGACAAATCTATTGCCGTAATAATACCCTGATAAAATTATTAAATGAGAAAAGTTTTTCGTTTTGTTGGTTACTTAATATCCCTATGCCCTTTTAGTGTTCTAAGGTACAAAACAGATTACACAGAGCAAAATCTTTTTGAATGACAAGTCATTTTTTCTGACTTTTAAAATATATACAAATGACATGGTATTATGAACAAAATGACAAAAAGTTTCTTTTTACAATGAGAAAAACTCCCAGAACACATGCAATATGCTGCTCTGTTATTAGAGATGATTGTACCTTAAAATATATCTCTAGTCATTACAATAATTATTACAATTATGCATATATTTCGCAGTAGCATTTTCTTCTATGTTAACAATTTTACATCATTTTTCAAAGTAAGGAAGAATGCAACACTGTAATTCAGATCAAATAATATGGGAAAAAAAAAACTATGGAGGTGAGGATCAACCAAGTTAACTGCATTTTAAGACAAAAATATTTAATAAAATATCATTTAAAACATGTTTGTATGCTGAATATCTCCAGTTTTTTTTTTTTTTTTTTGTGCATTTTGAGAGGCTCCCTTCCCCGAGAATCAAAGGAACCTTAGCTCTTACGTGTAACAAATTTAAATCACCTGACTGACTCTGCAATTCAAGATATTCAATATTTTTATTACAGAGATTTAAAGAGATACTAATGAACTCAGCAAAGCAAACATGTTTAATATATCACAGATGGGGGAAAATGCAAAGGGTTAATGAGCATACTTAATAAACACTGAATTTTACAACTTCTAAAATCATATATATCAAGAATGGCAAGAAATACTGATATATATCCATAAAGAGTGTTATTCAAATTTACCAAGTTTAATTAGTCATACTTTTATGAGATAAAATTTTCTAACACAGCAATAAATAAAACATTTATGTAAAAACATTTTTTTTTTTTTTTTACAGATTCAACTAGGAAACAAATCCTTCAAATAATATCAAATTATAAAATTCTGAGCCCATTTAAAATTTATTACAATGCTTATATAAATTTAAGTAATATGCCCAAAGTAGTTTTAACAAGGATTGTTCTGGTAATACTTTTTTACAACTAGTCTTAATATGATTTGATAGAACAGAAAGCAATGAAATGTTTTCCACTACAAATAAAATACTAAGTAGTGCATTAGCAGTTTTTTTTACAGATTGTCAAGAGAGAGATATGAAGCTGCTTCCATAGAAGATACTGCAAAGAAAGTAAAATTATTCTTTTTCCACTTCTAAATCCTTATCCTCAGTTTCTTTTGGATGATCATCAGATGGTAACATCGATTTACTTATATCTCCAGACAGTTTTCTTCCTGCAAAGAAGGCAAATCTGCACTTTTAAGTTTGATTACAGACGAATATATAGACTATTTTTTTCCAACATACACTGAGAAATTATATGAAGATGGAAAAAAAAAAAAAAAAAACCTGATTAGAAAAAATACATTTTCAATATTAGGCATGACTCCCATGGCCTTTAATAACATCAAATACTTACTGAGGGATCACTCTACAAGTTTTTGGTATGTGGAGACTGGAATCTTGGTTTACTCTCCCATAAGCCTGAGGTTCTCTGTTTCAACTAAGAAAGTTTATTCTGATTCTCAATGGTTGTTTCAAGGTGTTCAAAACTGGTTCAAGAAATGGGAGATTTACGACATTATTCTCCTCAACCCACTGTTGTGCTGATATTGTGATTTTAAGATGCAGTGCTCTCATACAAATACAGCCACTCTCCAAGAACTGCCGCAATATGCAGATAAGGAATAATTGTTTAAAATGTCACAGTATTCAGTTTCATCAATAACAAACAGTGGAATAAGTCCAAACCATGTGAAACATACTCTTCCCATCATGTTACCATCGCTTAACTTCAGTGTTGGTGTAATAAAAAAAAATGGGTGAAACCATTTTTTGTGCATATGTCATACCCAGGTGCATGAAGCTGATACCTGGATTGTGCAGTTTGAGCCATCACTCTACACACATTTTGACACTGCTCCAGTGCTTTCATCTCTATACTAGGAGAGCTGACAAAGTGCATTAGTAGTCAGACAATTTTGGCTTTGGGCAGCTGTGCCACCCTGGAATCCATTCTATGAAGTGTTTTCTGTGGTTGTTGGTACTACACTTATCCTAATTCTGTCAACCATCTCTCAAGTCTGTTTGTGAACAGCATTTTAGCAATTTCCTCTCATTATCTATTTCAACTGTTGACAAGTTCTAAGGGTTGTTAATGATGGTCTACATGGATTTGGATGAATGATTTTATGTATGTCTGTCATTTGTATGACATTTCTAACAGTTGATTTTTGGTGTCCACACTTTTTTCTACCTTGTGAATGGATATGCTCAGTATGTGACAGCCTACTATCACACCTCTTATGAAGGGATCAGATCCTTTTCTTGTCCAATTCAGTTTCTTCTACCTGTCACTGAGTGTGCCTGCCTTTTTATATAACTTACTTTTAGATGATGCTACCACTATGCTAGATGGTACTACCATCTAGCATAGTGGTAGCATGCTAGACGTGACCCCTGGAATTAACCATTACTTTTCGGGGGTGAGGTGTTTCAATACATGTTATAGGATAGCATATATATTATACGAACAAAAAGTATTCAGATATCCTTCACATATTATGTACTCTGAAAGAAGTCCCCTGCGCATGAGTATCAGCTCAGACATACCAATAAATGCATAAATCCTGTGGGTTTGTCTGTGAATCAGAATGCGCTGTTTTTGAGCAGCAACAACAATCCATGTTTTGATTTCAAGTCAACTTCTCTGCCATTGTTCACATTGTTCATTGATTTGTGCTACAATGTTCATTTTTTTTCTCTTTATATTTTCCTATTTATTATAATTTCGTTTTTATATACTTTTAATTTTGTGTATTATAATTTCCTATGTAACTTTTTCTTTTCCCACTTTTAATCATCTTATGTATAATTTTCTGCCTTAATGTAAAACTCCTAGCCATGTTGCCATGACAAGTATTATTGTTCCTTAGCAGCAATAAAGAAATTTAAGTTAACTTACAGACTTCCAATGTGGAATGGTGGCTCAATTTCACATCAGTAATCTTTCTGTGTGTGCAACTGTGACTGTTCTGAACTTTAATAAAAATTTCCACAGTTGATTTTGCAAAGTTCAGAAGACTGTGAAGGTACATGCCTCACACATGTCATCTTTGGAAAACAAACATCATGGAACAGGTCCAAGGTTGACACACTGATGGATGTTCCATCAGTATGTTCACTATCATGATCCAAGGCTGTGCAGGGAGCTGCACAGCCTTGGGTTGAATGGTACAGCAATGTCATTTCTGATGTTTTTGGACTCTAGAACATTGATAAATCTCACTAAACAGTGTTTTGTTCCATTGTACGCTAGGCTGCTCAGAGGATGCTTCTGTCGGAGTATATATCATCTCAACAACGAAGTTTGGTGGAAGTGGTCTGATGGTATTGGGGTTTCAGCTGGTTTGGATTTGGTCCATTGGTGGTAGTGTTTGAAATCATGATGCTCATGAACTGATTGGATGACTTAGTTATGTGCTACCTACACTGTGGCAGTACTAGAGAAATGGATCCTGGCAGTATTGTATGGCAAGGGTCATACAGGAATAGTTCAGGGACAATGATGTCAAAAATTTATACTGGCCAGCTCAGAGCCTGACAATAAACTCACTGAACACCCATGGAACTAAATGGAGCACGGCTTTAAGTTGCAGCCAAAACAGCTTTCTCCCAGACCAACTTTGACCTTACAGGAGGAAAGATGCATATTTTGGCTAACACCTATTGGAAGTTGGCAGAAAGCAAGTCTAGGCAGGTTGAGGATGTCATACAAGCCAGAAATGGCCCTTTTATTTACTAAGTTTTTGAATTAAAAGCTCATATTCACTGTATTCACTTTATTTTTTATATTTATTCATCATATACTTTTTTATATGTAGTATGAAGGTAAGAAGTTTTAAATGTGAGTGTTATATTTGTTAGATTGTAACCAAGATCCTAATGTGGCCAGCCTATGGCTCAGGGAACGTTTATAAACAAAAGTTGAATGAAATGGAATGGAAATGTCCTTTCTGTATACACTGTATTCCCCATATTCAAATTCTGCATCCCTTATATCTGAGTGACATCACATCTCTGATATGCCCACAATGTCTGTATTTGACGATTTGACCAGCACGTTAAATTTATTTACTATGCTCCTAGCATTGCCGTACATGCAAGTATATACTTCTGCCTGTGGTTATTGTTAATCTATTAGTCTGTGTCTAACTTCAATGGAAAAGGGACAGGAATGAGCAATGAAAGAGGAGGCATCAACAGAACTTACAGGGAGGGACGGAGAGGAAGGATATTTTATTTTTTTTAGTAAAAAAATAAATTCATATAATGAATTACAATTTTTTAACAAAAATAAAAATTGTATATGAACATGGACAAGTCCTAATGGCTAAGTCTTCAATGAGATAAATTTTATAATAAGCAACAATAAACATATAGTCAAAGGGAGAGGCCACTGAATAGCAAATGGCAAGATATAAAATAAGAAATGGGAAAGAAATTAACTTAAAATACAAAAAACAAAAGGCGCCTCCGTAGCCAGGTGGGAAGGAGCAGCAGTGCGTAGCACACGCTTCTTGATTAGACCGGGATTTGAGCCCGTCACCACCAAATACGGAGGATGCGGAAAGGTCAGGGAATGACCATCGCATATTCCCGGAGCAATATGGCCTTAGTTGCTAATGCTCCTAAAAACCAAATAACAACAACAAAAAACAAACATGATTGACACTGAGTTGAAGATGGAAAAAAATAAAAACAGAACCACAATAGAACAAAAAAATAAAACTGATGACTGAAGATAAAGATCTGAATGAAATCAATTAAAAAATTGATGCAAGCTAAGAAGTAAACTTCCTATGAACACGTGGAAGGATATCTTACCAAAATACTGAAAAACTTTTAAAAGTAACCCTTTATTTAATGAAAAAAAAAAAAAAAATTAAAAATAGATGCATCAGTAAGTGGAAAAAAAAAGATAACAGCATTTAATACAAAAAATATTATGGGAAATCAATAGGAACAATAAGAGTACAAAGTTAATCAGAAGATCTCTGACAACTGGAAGAGCAGAAATACTAACAAGAAAGAATTCTAGAGAGATTTGTACTATAACAGCATAGAATGAAGCATAGAGAACATTTTCCAAGATGAGATATTAGTTTGGAAGTGCCAATAAGTCTTGGAAGAGGGGGTTGAGTTTTCCCTGTGATCAATACAGGAAGACAGAACTACAAGTGATATTATTAAAATTAATATTTAGCAAAACATTTTGCTAAATATTAAAAATAATTTAAAAAAAAAGGAGATAAAGAAAATATAGAACTATTAGTTTAACAGGAGCATTATAAAATTGCAAATTAAAAAAAAAAAAAAAAAAATCATTAATAGAATTGTGAAACAGCTTGACAAAGCTGTTTCACAATTCTATTGTTAACAAACAATCCTGCTTGTCTAGCCATTTGATTTTGAAAATGGCCTTTGATTCAACTAAAACTTCTATTATTTTAAGGGGTATAAAAAAGTAATCAAAAACATTAAACTATACAGAGTGGTGGGAGCGTGTTCTGAGCACAGGGATGAAAGAAAGTTCAGATGGCCATAAATGCTTTCCTTCTGAGTAATAGTCATTTTCTTTATTTCACAGAGTGAAGGTAAGGAAGTTTGCTGAATTAAATTTATTTATTAAAGTAATTAATGAATATTGTGAGTGACTGATGAAAACTTTCCTTTACATCTACATCAAAGTGTTTGAAATGGCCTCAAGCAGTAATATACGTCTCAGAGAGTCTTCTCATAGATTGTTGCATACGAAAATTCCCAGACTTTTGAACCATTTTACGGCACGTTTCCAATGGAACTTGCTCCAGCAATGCAGGTCATTCCTCCTCCTCCAAGAGATGCCCATAATTCTGGTCCTTAAGATAGGTGGTAGAAAGGAAAAAAATAACCAATGAGGTACATCAATGATACATCAGCATCAAAGGTACATCAGCTGATGTCAAGACTGTATGATAGGTAGGTATAGGTATAGGTATGTTGAGGGTCTGACGGCTCCGGGGATTTCTCCCATCTCCGCGTATGTTCTCTGTATCGAGTGACAGTACCCTGTCTATGCCAGAGGTTTAAAAATAATGTATGGGTCATGTGGTATGTAGTTTGTTGTGCCCATTGTTCATCCGGCCTGTTGGCCGCCGGGCCCCCAGTGGGACCCGGCGTTACCATACCTAGCGACGGGGACGCCGGCCGGGTGTACCAAGAGACTAATTATACTCTGGCAGGTCCTGCCACTTACTTTCCTGGGATTTCGGTGACGAGGACCTAAAATAAAGGTTGGAGTTATCGCTAAGTTGGAGTTATCGGTTTAAGTAAAATTGCATTTAGAAAGCGCTGCGTGGGGTTTTACGCTGAAAGAACTATTTGTAGAGAGCCTAAAAGGTCGGGCAAAATTTGATGTGATTTAAATTTGGACATCTGGGGCAGTCGCTGTACAAGAGAAAGTGTTGGGAGGGGAGGGTGAAGACTGGGGGGATGAAATAGGAAGAAGAGGGGTCGGATAGAGAGGTGACCCCACATTTTCAGTGGGGCATGCCCATGCCCCACCAGAGTGAAAATATGGGGAGGCGAGGAGAGGAGAAGAGCAAATACCCCCTCCCCTCCCGCTCCCCGGAAAAAAAAAAAAAAAAAAAAAAAAAAAACCGCACAAGGGAGTGCAGTTTTGGGTCGATAGTAGGCCATTCAAATCATCCTCAAGTCTTGTCTTTCTGTGGTATGGTGAGTTTATTGCTTGTGTTTTTTTTTTTTTTTTTTTTATTACTTGTTTGACCTCCTGCATTCTTCCTAGTTGGGTTGCCTTTGGTATATTTCTATCATTGTTTTCCTTCTAGAAAATAGATCCTGGGCATATTGACTGAGTGCCTTGTAGTCCTCTTGAGTGTCTAGCAGTCTGGGTTCTTGGTTGTCTGGGATATATTGGATTGACGTTATTAGCTGTAGTCGCAGGTCGTCATACAAATCGCACTCAAACATTAAGTGTCTCCAGGACTCCGGGTTGCCACAGGGACAGTCCGCGTTATTTATGATACCAAGTTGGTGAAGTTTAGCTTTAAACGGGCCGTGTCCTGTAAGGAGAAAGGTGGTATTTCGACCAGGGTGAAACCACACTGGCGCCTTAGGGTACAGCTTGGTGACAGTGGGGAGGAATCTTCTGGTCACTGCACCTTTTTCTGTGTTGCTCCATCTCCTCTGCCAAATCTGGATGAGGTGGTTGGTGATTCTTCTCTTCTCATAGTTGCGGTCATTAGTGATGTCAGTGGTGAGGTCATACATCGTAGCCGATGTGTTTCTGGCAAGATGGTAGAGCAGACCACAGCGGGTAGCTTCGAGATCCAGGGGTAGAACTCCTACTAGGACTTGGAGGGCAGCCGTGCTAGTTGTTCTAGTTGCTCTCGACATGGTAAGGAGGATGGTCCTCTGAATGGTTTCGAGGATCCGTTTATTCACTTCTAGTGCCGCCCTCGCGTACCAGACAGGGGAGCCATATGTGATGGCAGGGATGAAGAGAGCATTGTAGTACAAAGACAGGGTAGTACGTCTGAGTCCCCAGTCCCTGCGAGTGACTCTAGCGAAGAGGGCCGTGTATCTTCTTATCTTTTGTTTAATATATTCTAGGTGTGGTTTGAAATTTAATTTTCTGTCCAAGATTATTCCTAGGTATTTAATCTGTTCGCACAGCTTAACTGTTTTGTTCTCAATCTTAATTTGTGGTGGTCTCCTTAAGTCTAACGTACCTTTTAGCAGCACCGAATTTGTCTTGTCGGGTGCTAGTTTGAGCAAGTGTAGCTTCGTCCAATCTAGCAGCTTTTGCAGGGCATCATTTGCTTGGATTTCTAAGGAGGATCTGCTGTCAGCCTCGATGGTCAAGATCAAGTCATCTGCATAGGCCTGGGCCTCCACACCACCCAGATCCATGGCGAGGAATTCGTCCAGGACAAAGTTCCACAGGAGCGGCCCCAGGACAGAACCCTGGGGGCAGCCCCTGTGGACTGGGCGACTGAGGCATTTATATGGTGTGGTAACTTGCACTGCTCTATCAGCCAGGTAATCCTTCATGCAATAATAAAGATTCAATGGAAGGTTGGCAGCTCTGAGTCTCGCCAAGACGCTCGGCCACCAGAGGGTGTCGAACGCCCCAGCGAAATCCACTGCGATTACGAGGAAGTATTTCCTTTTACAATGGGCGACTCTAGAGAGGAGGTTCTGTATTGCTTCGATAGTGGATTTGCCAGGAGTAAATCCGTATTGCTTTGTCATGTTAGGATTTGCTTCATCATAATGCCTTGTGATTCTTGTATGTAGCAGCCGTTCGAATATTTTACTGAGGGTTGGTAGCAGGGCTATGGGTCTGTAGGAACTAGGTGTCTCTGGTGGCTTTGTTGGGTTTTTTAGGATCAGTTTTAAATTTGCTTTTTTCCACTGTAGTGGATATTTACCTGCTTCCAGGCAGCAATTGAATAGTTTTAGCAGTAATTCAGGTATATGTTCCGTTGCTTCTTTTGCCATCTCCGGTTCAATTAGGTCCAATCCAGGGCATTTCTTATTTTTCGCGCGGCTTGCTGCATCCTGAATTTCTTCTAAGGTGAAGGGGGTTTCTATTTGGTCATTATTATAGGAATTGTTTGCTTGGCAGATAGCCTGCTGCTCATCTGTTAGTGTTGTTGGCAGCTCCTGAAGGATGTTGTCCAGGATGTTCCCAATCGACTCCTCCCAGGTTATGGTTAAATTTCCTTGTGCTGTTTTGGTGGCTGTCACGACTTCCCCCCTGGGGAGTTTGTGAGTGGTAATTTTGTATACCACCCCCCAGGGGTTGCTGTTTCCTGACCCTTGTACCAACCTCTCCCATGATTCTCTTTTATTTTTCTTTATCTGTTCAGTATAACAATTTCTAGCGATTCTATATTGGTTCCTGAGTTCAGTGACTTCTTGTTGCGGCCAATTCCTCCTAGCCCTCTGAAATTGTTTCCTTCTGTGTTGAACTATTTTCCTCATTCGTGTGAGCTCTGGAGTCCACCAGGGCGTGGCCCCTGCAATGGGGATTCTTCTCTTCATGGCTTTCTCTGCTGCTTCTGTTATTATTTTTGTTAAATCTTTCTGGAGTCGTTCCGGGTTTTCGCTCCAGCATTCCTGCTCCCTCAGTGTGTGTAGGTATTGCTGGCCTGCTGTGCGTAGAGTCTCTCGGAAGGTGTGCCAGTTTGCCTTGCTTAGGGCGAATCTATTTAGCGTGTGCCTGTCGGCAGCTGTTCTTGTCAAGTTCCTTTCTAATGTGAAGGTTATTGTACGATGGTCCGAGGTCGTCCAGGCATTTCTAACCGTCCAATTTGTGATGTGGGTGTCTATGTTTCTTGTGGCTAATGTTATGTCAATCTCTGCTTCCCATAAGGTGTTGCAGAAGGTCGGGAGGCAGAAGGGTTGGTTTTTAACAACAAATATGGAGTTGGCCAGGTGCTCCTCGAGCCTTTGCCCATTTGTTGAGCCTCTTCTTTCAGGCGTGGTACTGTGCCAGAGGGGGGATCTGCAGTTGACGTCTGCCCCCACTATTATCTTGTGTCCGCTTAGTGCAGTTTGAAGATTCTCCAGGTATGTTATCGCATAGTCGATTTCTGCCCCTGGCCTGCAGTATAGAGCAACCACATAAAGACTTCCCAGAGAGGTGACAAGGTGGGCACATGCTGCCCATGGTGTGCAGAATTGTGGGATTTTTGTGACCGTGATATGGGGGTTCCTGATTATCACAGTTGCCCATGGGGTTTCATCTGTGTACTGCACAATTTTGTATTTAATAGGATACCCCCGTACTTGCTTTTGGTGCGTGTACGGTTCCAATATTATGAGGATGTCAGCATTTTCATCGTCAGCTTTTAGTCGGACTTGCTCCGCCACCGCTCTGGCACGCTGTGCATTGAGCTGGTGGAATGTGAGAACGCTGGAGTTGAATTGTTTATGGTGTGTGGCCATAATCTATTCTCTGTTGGTAGGAACTCTTGATTTTTTGGTATGTCGGACACCCAGTATCGCGGATGGAGTGTGAGTGCTCCAGTTTCAGACTCTTACAGTTTGCGCAGGTTGGTGCGTCGGTTTTGTTGGGGCAGGTATTGTACTCATGCCCTTTGCCAGAGCAGTGGCCGCAGGTCGGCTCTCTTTGTGTGCAAGTATGAGTGGTGTGGCCATATCTGCAGCAGCGAAAGCACTTGGGTATGGATATATGTTCCCTGTATCTCAGGCTGCTCCATTCTATATATATTCTGTTTTGGGTGCTTAAGATTTGCCAAGCAGATGGCGCCAGTTCCACCGTCCAATTTACTCCCATCCCGTTCTTTGCTTTTATTTTGAACTTTGGAAAAATCAGCTCAGAGGGTTCCAACTCTGGGAAGTGGCTCTGTAAGTTCTTTCTATAAATCTCGTTGGTTAATTGCTGCGGATCCATGTCATACTCTACATCAAATATTAGTATAGTTGGGCCTTTCTTTTTCGGTAATTCTGCCTTTAGCCCTAATGTGGTTATTTTCTCATTTGCTTTTATTTCTTCTATCTCCTTCTCGCTCTCAGTCTCAATCACGATCCCTGGGTTCCTGGTTTTGCGGATAGACTTTATCCTGGTGTTCTGAAAGTCTTCCTTCATATTATCTATGACTTTTTGTTTGATTTGCTCACTTGATTGGTTGCTGTCCCCGGTAGGTCTCAGTATCACTATATTTGGAGATTTTGTGAGTACTTTCTTCTTTGGCACTTGTAATTCACTGGTTTTTTCCCTCTCACTTGGGGTATGCCTCAGCGCTTGGGCATATGATGGGGCGCGCTGTAGCATTTGTTTGCCACCATCAGCATCTTTATATGCTTCTAGAGCTGCAAGCGCCCTCTGGTGCTCCACATTTGTTTGCAGGAGGATTGTTTCTAATTTAGTCCATTGAAGGACTATGTCTGCTCTTAAGGTTGAAGAAATTCTGCTACTGTTATCTCTCATTATGTTTTCTAGAGTGGCTCGCAGGGTGAGCACTTGCTCAAGGACTGTTCCCTGTGGCAATGGGAGATCCGGGGGGGAGATTTTTTCCCCTTGTTTTTGCTCTTCTGTGTTTTTGCTTGGCTCCTGTCGATCTCTTGCTTCACTATTGCTCCTCATTTCCCGGTCTGGTTTTTCAATATTGTACCTCTTGTTTCTCCTCTTGCAGGTGGTGTCTTGTCTGGTTTCGTCTTGTTCTTCTGGTTTGTCCAGGCTGGGTTTCACTGCTCGCTTGTCGGTAGATGTCTGGGAACCCTCTGGCTGGCCTTGTTGACTGTCTGGCATCTCCTCCAGGTCTTGTGTTCCCATACCCAGAATTGGATAATGGTGCCAAAATAATTTTTTGCAGCAGGATGAAATCTGCGGGATGAAAGGGTCTGAGGGGCAGTTGCTTTGCTGCTGGGGTGCAGTGTTTAGTTCAGAGTCTTGCGAGTGGGAGGGGGGGAAGTCTTAACCCCTAGATATGAAGAATACTGGATGACGAGCTTGGTTTATTGTTCGTCCTGGGGAGCCATTGGGAGCACGGCACTGCGCATATTATTATATATATATATATATACATGTTCTCAATATCTTAAATGTAATTAAATTAATAACTTCTATTCATATTTTAAATCTAATAAATTTAGTACCAATAAATATTCTGGATATAGATGTCTTGAGGTACGTAGCTACCAACTCACGCAACGGTCACTGAAACAGGGCTTGACCAATCAGGGCTTGACCGCGTGGCGTAAATTGAGAACAAAGGCCTTTGTTTATTAACCAGCATACTAAAGTCAAACAAGGAAAACTAGCAAAATATCCAAAATTCATTATGAAAGTTACATGTGGTTGTAGAACTGTTCAATTACTGTTCCCGATAATTACTATCATCAATATTTAGGAATTATTTGTTGTACTATTCACTTTAACAAAATTGGCAATATAACAATATGCAATGCAAAATCACGTTGTGACCCGGCGAGATCAACGCTAATAAAAATTTTCATAACTTTCGATTACCTTGGCCGATCTTCACGAAGTTGATGTCCATGGACACATCTTGAAAAGAGGAACTTGATGGACACAAAATAAATGAAACTGTGACACTTGAAACCAATAAACGGCACAACAAATAACGGAGCACCAAAACTATGCGTGTGGCCAGTACTTGGTCAGCGCCCTCTCCTGACTGTATGATAATGAGAATTTTTCTGTGTCCATTGGTAATTGTGAAAATTCAGAATGGCATCTCATGTGAACTGTGATTCTATTATGAAAAGTAAACAATGGAGAAAAGAAGGTTTGATACAATGCTGCAGAAGCCATTGACAAAACATGACTCATGGATAAATATCATCTTGTGAGCACTCACTACATGTAATATGGGTTGGGGTAGAGCTGCTGCTCATGGAGAATTTTCCATGCAGTTGAATTTGCAACATCGAACACTGCTACTACACCTCTTGTGCTAGTTCCAAGATCCTCCACCTGTTTCTCCAAATCAGGTGTCTGGACAGTTCTAGTTCTTCTACAACCAGTGGTAACAGATGATAAAGGAACTTGTCAATCAAAGATGCTGGTGAATGGTTGTGAAAGTACTCTATGGCTGGACATTATCATTGTAGAAAAGCTTCCCAGCAGAGATGCTGAGCTACTGTTACCATTCATTTATCAATCAATGAAATAATCCTGTTTTTTCAGCATTTAGAGTACTGATTATTCATGGGCAACGTAAAAAATAAGGTAAAACATTCCCTATTGTTATTTTCACTCTACAAGGTAAAACATGCAGATTGAAAATAACAACAGTGAATACGCATTCATTTATAGGTAACTTTAGGGCGACTGAAAAACAGAACCACCAATGGCTAATGTTAGGAATAGTTGCCCCACTCAGAAAGTGTAGATGGATTTTTTTCAAAATTTGGTGATTAGATATACCATCGATACAAATTTACCTATCATTTTAGGTGTACTTAGCTTCACTCTGTGAAAAAAAAAAAAAAAAAGTAAAGTGCAGTCATTATCAACCCACTGCAGGATGGAAGCCTCCTCAACAATTCATGCTGAGGGAAATGGACCATAATCTGCCACGCTGGTCCAGTGCGGGTTGGCAGATCGACCGTATTCAGCAGGCAGGGGTTTGAACCCCGGTCTACTCAAAGAGCGTGTGCTATTGCACTCCCGCTCCTGCCCACTCGGCTACGGAGGCCGTCTGTGAAAGCAGGCTATAACTCAGAAGGGAAGTGCTTCTGGGCATATGTTCATATAAACTTTTTTTAACCCTATGCTGAGTAGAACACACTCCAAAAGTTTGATGAGACCTTTTAAAAAGACCCTATATCGTGCCACTTCTGCCCATTACACTTCATATGTACTGTGAAAAGTTGCCTACATATAGGGGGATTAGAGAAGGAGATACAATATCACTCACACTTTTTACTGCATTAGATATATATAATAAGATAACACCAAAATGTTTAATATTGGAGGGAAAAGAGATTAAAACGCTGAATTCCTATATCTACCATGGACAAAGCAACTTAGCTGGATGGCATTTGGAGAAATGACAGATACCTTTAAGAGAGAAATTCCAATTTGCCTAAATAACATAATTTTACTAATGCATGCTTCAGTAATAACATAAGGCAGTAAGATGTGAAGTCTTACAGAAGACATGGAGGTTAAGAGTTACACAAAGAAGATGGAGAGGAATGTGCTTGGGGTGACACCTTAGACAGGAAGAGAAAAAAAAAAACACACATATTTGAGTAAGACTGTGTAACACAAGGGGTATGATATAGGGTCTTTTTAAAAGGTCTCATCAAACTTTTGGGGTGTGTTCTACTCAGCATAGGGTTAAAAAATATATAACAGCAAACTGGAGAAAGGAACACCAAAGAGAAGTTGGTGTGATGAAATAGTATGGAGTACGGGAATACAATGGATGAGAGAAGGAGTAGAGAGAAATTAATGATTCTGGGGGAGAAGTAGTATACTTTATCCAGCAGTGGTATACTTTTTCACAAACATGGAGCACAAAGAATTTTTTTACAGTTATATTTTTTCAATTTAAAAAAGAAATCGGTGATGCAGATTAAAAGCAAACACTGTAATGGAGGAATACTGAAATTCACAGCAGGGTGCCGCACTTTCTAGAGGATAAAGTAGGTTCACCATCCTGGCATAGTCCATGGGCATCATAGGGTTTCAGTGTTTTCCAAAAAAACTTTTGTAGGTGTACTTAAAAAAAAAAAAAAAAAAAAAACCACCCATCAGAGTACAGTAGACACAGTTTAATGTGATCACCAGTTATTTAAACCAACTGCTTTATGTTGAATCAAATTTCATAGAATGGATTCAAATCATCAAAATGCATCATATTTTCATCATTTATTGAAATCAACAAAATTGGGATGAGATATATTTAAACAGAAGCGATGCAAAGATATTTGGTGATGCTATCAAGGCATCACCAAAGCTAGGTGGAAAATTATATACTATATATAGTAATAATAAATGACACAATTATACCATGTGAAATTATTACCAAAATAGGTTTTATTAAGCTCATAGAATACAAACTCACTTTCTACACTAAATTGTTAGCATGTGAAATTTCAGGATTCTTACTGAACCCTATCATCAGACTAAATATGCTTTGGGGGAATAGAAGAACATTTGACAACTTTGTAAAATAAGTTAATAGAAAAAATAATTAAAAGTAATTAGAACTCATTCTTTAATTTTTTAGATTAAGCTATTAGATAATATTAGGTGCATTCAGGAGCTAGAAACTATAACCAAGATAGCAGATGATAAACAGCAACCATGAAAAGTGTACATACCTACCTACTGCTCTATGGATATAGAGCAGTAGGTAGGTATGTACATCCTTACTTCCTACATCACAATTCAATTACAATACCTACTTCGTGCAGAAGCTTTAAAAAGGAAAACAAGATGATTATTAGCATTAGAAGAGATATACTGCATGATGCAAGAAAGCAAGCTTATACAGCATCAGCAAAAAAAAAAAAAAACTTTCCTGCTTCACCCATCCATTCACTCCGAAACTTTGTCTAGTTCTTCCTTGAATTTATTTAAGCTATTGGAAGTTTGTTTGAGCAATCAACTACCTGCTGGCTACAGGCAAATTTCTGCACATCTATTCTACAACTGTCTTTCCTCAATCTGAATTTATGCCCCATCAGGTTCATAATCTGAGAAAGAGGCAGAATCCCACCAGCATTGAGCCTGCTTAAACCATTCAAAGCCTTATACACCTCAATCAGATCACCTTGCAGGTGCCTAGTCAACAGGCACTGCAATTTGCAGAACTTAAGCCTTTCTTAGTAAGAGGACCCCTTCGTTCCCCTCACCAATCGTCTTGTCCTTCTCTGTACTCGTTCTCACAACTCTACATCCTTCTTAAAATGAGGCCTTCAAATCTGTACGCAGTACTCAAGGCATGACCTGACCATTGCCTTATACAAAGGAATAATCTCCTCCTTCCTACTAACAAAATTCCTGTATATCATTGACAAGACCCCATGACCTGTTCTGGCAGCCTATCTGCACTGCTCAGAAAACTTCATATCTGACTGCACAATTACCCTCAGTTCTTTTTCATTCTCTACCACCCTGTTTGTTGTTGTTTGTTATTTGGTTTCTAGGAGCATCAGCAACCAAGGCCACACTGCTCCGGGACCCGCGGTGGCCACTCCCTGACCCCTCCGCATCCTCTGCACTTAGCGACGATAAGATTATGCTGCAAGGCTATCCAATGAATATGGAACACTTGAGTTCAAAGACGATAGGACGACTGTGCAGGTCCTGAACTGAAAGGTTTGGCCAGGTGAATGACCTTGAACCGGAAATCTTATATGGGAGAGCATTATGTCCTGTTGGTCACTGAGTTTTAGCATTAGCAGGGCACATGATGCAAGAAAGCAACCTTGTATAGCATCAGCAAAAAAAAAAAAAAAAAAAAACAGACCCTTCTCATTTCACTCATTCACTCGCTCCAAATGTTTGTCTAGTTCTGCCTTGAATCTGTTTAAGCTATCAACTTCTGCAACAAATGTAAGTTAGTTCCAGCAATCAACAACCCGTTGGCTAAAGGCAAACTTCCACACATCTATCCTAAAACTGTCTTTCCTCAATTTGAATTTATACCCTCTCAGGCGATTATTCTGAGCAAGAGGAAGCATCCGATCAGCTTTGAGCATGCTCAAACCATTCAAGGCTTTATACACCTCAATCAGATTACCTCGCAGGTGTCTAGTCTCCAGACACTGTAATTTGCAAAACTTAAGCCTTTCTTCATAAGAGCAACCCTTTGTTCCATTCACTAATCTTGTTGCCCTCCTCTGTACTCGTTCCAACAGCTCTACATCCTTCTTAAAATGAAGCCTCCAGACATGTATACAGTACTCAAGGTGTGGCCTGACCATTGCCTTATACAAGGGGATAATCACCTCCTTATTCCTGCTAGAAAAATTCCTGTACATCATTGACAAGACACCACGAGCTACTCTTGCAGACCATCTGCACTGCTCAGAAAACTTCATATCTGCCTGCACAAATACCCCCAGGTCCTTTTCACTGTCAGTGTAGTACCACACAGTTGATACATTACTTTTTGGTTACTGCTTCCCATGTGCAGTACTTTACATTTGTCAATATCAAACTTCAGTTGCCAGCTCAGCCCATCTACTCAACTTTTCTAGATCCTGTTGCAGCAGCTTATTGTCATTAACAACCTGCCAACCTTTCTATCGTCTGCAAACTTGGCCATTAAGCCTGATATACCATCATCAATATCATTGATGAATACAGAAAACAACAGTGGAACCAACACGGAACCCTGGGGGACTCCACTAATAACATTAGTCCACGAAGAGCGTGTCCATTGATTACCACTCTCTGTCTTCTCCCATTCCACCATCCCTTTATACACTTTGCTATTTTTCTTTGCATCCTTTGCCAAAGATTTCTCATAATCTGCCTTTGCCTGCCTAATCTCCTTTGTGACTTGGTTACAGACCAGCTTATATCTATCATAGGCTTCCATGTCACCTCTAATCTATATGTATCCCATGCATTTTTCTTCTCTGCCACATGTCTCATTAGTTCATCTGACATTCATTTAGGCCTAAACCTTGAACGATATTTCTTAGTTGGTATGTAAAGCCTAGTAGCTTCCAAGATTAATTTTTTGAATGCCTCCCATTTTGAATTTGCTGTTGGTAACATCATCAGTTGCTCCCACCGTATAGAATTTAAATACTGTCTCAGACCACCGTAGTCTCATTTATGAAAGCAAAAACCCTTCTCTTTACCCCTGATGGTAGTTACTTCTTTGAGTAAACACACTTCAGCACACTGTGATCAATGCCACCTAGTGCCCCCCCCACCAGTTCTCTGAGCCACAGCACTCCCATTAGCTTGAACCTTTTGCTTTGCTGCTCTGGTGTGAGTCATGATTTCGATTCAATTTCAATAAAATTTCAATTTCAGTACAAAATTATAACCCTAAACTTATATCCCAATGCAGTTATAACACTATATATCAATATATATATTTTTTTTTTCAGTATCGATTATTCTCTCCAATTAGTCATTCATCTTCTGAAGACTGCACGTTTTGTTTCTGTTACAAATAATTTTCAAAAACAGATTTATACAATTTGGGCAGTAGTTTTGTGTCAACAAGTTACAATAATTGGAGAAATCTATCCAATGCTCTTCACACACATGAAACAAGCATTGGTCAGATAAAAAGTTTGAAACAATGGTGTGACTTTAGAAAGACTCTTACAAATAAAACCGCAATTGATGCACAAGATGAAAGATTATGCAAACTGGAGAAGAAACAGTGGATAGATGTCATGTCAAGAATTATCGATATCATAAAATATCTTGGACCTCAATGCCTAGTGTTACAGGTCTGATAAACTTTTTGAGAGAAAGAAGGTTTATGTAGCACTATTGTAAAGAAATTACAAGTGGGAATCTGGATATTGGTGACATAAGAAGACAACAGTCAGGGAAACGGGAAACATGCTTTGTAAAAAGGATAGGTGGAACAGGACCAGGGTATGTCTGCCAGGGGCAAAGGTTGATGACGTTGTAGAGCGGATATCATCTTTTAAGGGCACAAAAGGTGATATAGTTGTACACATTGGCACAAATGATATTAAGAGTAGGAGACCAGTGAATTACTTAACAAGTACAGGTCACTGTTGAAAAAAAGCCGTGAATTAGGGTTCAATTTGAAAGTGTTTGCAATTCTGCCCAGACACGATAGGAGGGAGTATATGATGAGAGCCCTGTCAATCAATTCGGCCCTGGAAAGATTGTGCAAGGCTCAAGGGGTTGAATTTTTTTCAGCCTGGACTGTACTTGTTAACAGGAAAGACTGCTTCTATAGGGATGGGATACACTTAAATAGAAAGGGTGCAAGAATGTTTGCTGATGCTATCGAGGCAGTGTTAGGTGGGTCGGAAAACTGCTAGATTGGGGGGGATACAAGGACTAATAGATTAACAGTAGCCACTGGCAGAGGTGAAAGTGATTCTTGCACTGCTTCTATTGGAATGAGCCGCAGCCTAGAAAATAAGATGCAGGATATTTCAGAGACTACTGGGAATCGTTGGGGTACAAATAAACATATGGGTTGTGTTAGGGTAGCTAAGAAAAAGAACAGGTGCATGTATACTTGCGTGTACACCAATGTTAGGAGTTTAGTAAATAAATTTGATGAATTTGAGGTATTGCTCAAAACATCAAAGGCAGATATTGTGGGGATTTCAGAGACGTGGTGTCACAGAGATATAAGGAATGCAGAACTGGAATTTGGGGAGTACAATGTCTACAGAAAGGATAGGAAGGGAGGAGGGGTTATGCTATTAGTTAAGAAATACATAAAATCCAAGGAAGTGAAGCCAGTGGACAGTGCAGTGTCGAGTCAGTTTGGTGTGATATTGGGAGATCAAAATTGAGAGTAGGAGTGTGCTATAGGCCTAATGACTCTGATGAGTATAATAAGAAATTGTACAGGGAAATAGAGTGGGCCAGTAAATCAGAGAGTCTTATAATGGGGGATTTTAATTTCCCAGATATTGACTGGAATTTGGGGGCTGGTTACTCACACACTAGCAGGGCTTTTGTGGATTTATTGGATGATTGTTTTCTACATCAGCATGTTCGGGAGGCAACTAGAGGGAGTAATACTCTTGATTTGATTATCAGTAGTGATTCTTCATGCATTAAGAATCTGCAGGTAAATGAACCACTAGGTGGCAGTGATCACAGTGTGCTGAAGTGGGATTTACTCAAAGAGGTAACTACAATTAGGGGTAAAGGGAAGGGTTATTGCTTTCGTAAAGGCGACTACGATGGACTGAGACAGTATTTAAATTCTATACAGTGGGACCAACTGATGATGTTACCAACAGCAAACTGAAAATGGGAAGCATTCAAAGAACTTATCTTGGAAGCTACTAGGCTTTACATACCCACTAAGAAATATTGTTCAAGGTTTAGGCCAAAATGGATGTCGGATGAACTAATGAGGCATATGGCAGAGAAGAAAAATGCATGGGATACATACAAATTAACACGTGACACAGAAGCCTATGATAGATACAAGTTGATCTGTAACCAAGTTACAAAGGAGGTTAGGCAGGCGAAGGCAGATTACGAGAAATCTTTGGCAAGGGATGCAAAGAAAAACAGCAAAGAGTTCTTTACTTATGTAAACTCTAGAAAGAAGGGGATGAATCAGATTGGTCTACTTGATATCGATGGGTCAACCGTTGATGATCCTGCTCAGGTAGCAAACAAACTAAATGAATATTTTGCATCGACATTCACACAATGAGTTATTCAGCGAGGGGAATGCCAGAGGTGTATTCAACTCTGGCAATAAGCTAGAGAATCTTGTAATAACTGAGAGTAAAGTGGAGGAGAAATTGTTGAAGATAAATACAAGAAAGGCACCTGGGGTGGATGGGATCTATCCAGTTATATTACAGGCAGCAAAGAAAGTAAGCAAACCCTTAGCCATAATTTTGAGAGCTTCCTTGGACTCAGGGGAAGTACCCATGGACTGGAGATGTGCAAATGTGACCCCAATTCACAAAGGAGGATCAAAGGGCAACACAAGAAATTATAGACCTGTTAGTTTAACTTCTGTTCCCAGAAAATTAATGGAGGCACTGGTTAAAGAAGCACTGCAGGATCATCTAGACAAGACTTCAGTTATAGCTCAGACACAGCATGGTTTTCTTAAAGGGAAGTCTTGCCTGACCAATTTGATTGGATACTACGATGCAGTCACAAAAGAACTGGATGCAGGGAATAACTTTGATATTATATACTTTGATCTTAGAAAGTCTTTTGATACTGTTGCACATGGAAGACTACTGCACTAATTGGAGCAGTGTGGAATTGGAGGCAAATTGCTGCTATGGATAAAGGAGTGGTTGAGGGGGAGAAGACAGAGAGTGGTAATCAATGGACACTGCTCATCGTGGACTAATGTTATTAGTGGAGTCCCTCAGATTTCAGTATTGGGTCCATTAATTGTTTTCTGTATTTATAAATGATATTGATGATGGTATATCAAGCTTAATGTCCAAGTTTGCAGACGATACGAAGGTTGGCAGGGTTATCAAGGACACTACTGACACTATTCTACTGGAACAGGATCTGGAAAGGTTGAGCAGATGGGCTGAGAGGTGGCAAATGAAGTTTAACATTGACAAATGTAAAGTACTACATATGGGAAACAGCAACCCCAGAGCAACGTATCAACTCTGTGGTACTACATTGACAGTGGTAGAGAATGAAAGGGACCTGGGGGTGGTTGTGCAGGAGATATGAAGTTTTCTGAGCAGTGCAGACAGGCTGCAAGAGTCGCTCATGGTGTTTTGTCGATGATATATAGGAGTTTTTCTAGCAGGGATAAGGAGGTGATTATTCCCTTGTATAAGGCAATGGTCAGGCCACACCTAGAGTACTGTATACAGGTCTGGAGGCCTCATTTCAAGAAGGATGTAGAGATGCTGGAACGAGTACAGAGAAGGGCAACAAGATTAGTGAAAGGAACAAAGGGGTGCTCTTAGGAAGAAAGGCTTAAGTTTTGCAAATTACTGTGTCTGGAGACTAGGCACCAGAAAGGTGATCTGATAGAGGTGTATAAAGCCTTGAATGGTTTGAGCATGCTCAATGCTGATGGGATTCTTCCTCTTGCTCAGAATAATCACCTGAGAGGACATAAATTCAAATTGAGGAAGGACAGATGTAGGATAGACGTGAGGAAATTTGCCTTTAGCCAGTGGGTGGTTGGTTGGTGGAACAGACTTCCATCCCTTGTCGTGGAAGTTGATAGCCTAAATCAGTTTAAGGCTCAGCTGGACAGGTATTTCGAACGAACAAAGGGGTGAAGTGGAAGTGGTTATTTATTTATTTATTTATTTTTTTTGGCTGATGCTGCATAAGCTTGCTTTCTTGCATCAAATGCCTCTACTAATGCTAACAGTGTGATAATGACGAGAATATGAAGAGTGCAGAACACGGACTACAAAAAAATTATTTTAAACAAAAACTCTCACACCGTCTTTATACCCTGTGCTGCCCACAGCCCCAATTTAGTTGTCAATGATGCAGCAAAGTAAATACCGAAAGTTTCTTTGGAAATTTTTGCTGATCCTGCAAAATTTTTTTGCAGGATCAGCAAAATGTTCAGAAGTACTCAAGAAACATTTCTTTGTTGACATTGAAGCCCACTGCGGATACCCGATGGGAAAGCCACATTGATGCTCTGTGACCTCTTTAGGCTTTAAACTGGAGAAATATATGATTTCCTATATGAAATTTATTGTAATGAAATGATGTCTAAAGAAATGCGATGTAACGCAAAAAAATTATGCACTAAGCTATAAAAAAGGATTTCAAATTTTTGTATTCACTGATACTATGGCATGACATTAAATTATATCAATCCTAAGTGAAATCCATCAAAATATTATTGCAAATGTGACTGTATCTTTGACATCCATAAAAAATTTATAAACTTTTATTTCGTATTATTGTTCTGATGCTAGTTACGAGAAACTGCAACAAGAAGCAAAACAATTCTGCGAAGATCTTGATGCTATGCCAAACTTCTAAACTGTTGAACAAGTATGCCGAAGAAAAAAATTTATGCATTTTGACTACGAAAATGAGACCGAATCATTGCAATTGCTGGAAGACAAGTTTTAAGTGGCTTTCTTCAATACCATTTTAGATGTTGTGATGTCATCCCTAAATGAAATATTTGAACAACTAAAACTACAAAACGAGCAGTTTGAGTTTTTGTATGATTTATATAAACTCAACCATTCTGATTATGAAAAATGGCAGAATTGTAACGATTTGCAAATACGAGGGGTGATCATTTAATTCGTGGACTGGTGCAAGATCTTATCTTAATCTTATCTCGAAATGCTCTCCCTTGAATTTTGCCACTTTCGTACCTACACATTAAATGCTTCTTGCAAGCCCATTTTTCGAAAGACTGCGAAGTGCTTACATTGTGGCTCTGCGAGCATTGTTGTGTCAGGCACAAAATGCTTGCCTTTCAGAGCTTTCTTCAGACGTGGCAACAGGAAAAAATCACTTGGGGGTTAATGTCCAGTGAATAAGGGGGATGTGGCAGAACCTTGGCACCTATGGCAGTGATCACTGCCTGCATAATATTAGCTGTATGGGGTCTGGCATTGTCTTTATGGAGAAACCACTTCACACTGGAAATGTCATGCCGGAATATGGCTGTCCTACCAAGACACTGTTTGCCATATGCTTCATTCATCTCTTTAACTGTTTCTGATGCATTAAGCCCCATCTGACACAATAACGAATACATATTGTTGTTCAATCTGTATGTCCGACATGATACTTGCTTTAAAACAATCATCAGTGACGTGGCTAAAAACTCTCTTCACACAACACTAGCTCAACAAATACTGACATGCACACACAGAGTCTGCTCAGTAGCAATCAGGGAGAGCATCTTTAACGGCAGTTATGGAAAGTTCGCACAGTAAACATAAAATCTTGCACCAGTCCACGAATTAAATGATCACCCCGTGTGCATTTAACAGATGGAGATAACAAAGACAAACGGAATTGAGTTATTTGACAAAATATGTGCATTCAGGAATCTTTTTAAATTGTATTTAGATAAATTTAAAAATCCCTGTGAAACATTAATATTAATTTGCACAAATAAATTGCCTTTTCCAAATTTGGCAATAGCCCTAAGAATTTTATTAACCATTCGGGTGAGTGTTGCAACTGGGGAGAGAGATCATCTTCCAGATTAAAACTTATTAAAAACTATTTAAGATCAGGTATGTCACAAGATAGGCTTGTAAACCTGGCACTGATATCTACAGAACACAATATTTGTGAACAATTACATGTACGTGATTTTGTCAATTTTATCATCATGTAAAGCGAGAATGTAATTGATGTAAATAAAAAATGTATTTTCATTTCTATTTATTCAGAATTGTAGTATTCATTACAATCTTCAAGGGTGCTAAATACATTTATGCTTAGGGTGTCAAAAACCCTAGAACAATTCCTGAGAGGACCTGTTTTAACGAAAACTATAATTACTATGGCTCATTATATGCTGTGACTCAATGATCCACACGAATCAACTGTGGAACATATGTATACATATATACAGGGTATCTCAAAAATACACGGCATAACTTCAGGAATGAGTTCCTCATATGTAGACAATAAAAATATTTTATATCAACATAGTTCCGGAAATGCTTGGTTCCCGAGTTATTAACCGGAATGTCTTATCTCCCATAGGTGATTTCCTTCATCACAAGGTACTGACAGAATCTGGTGGTTTTCCATTCCGACCATGTACTCAAATCAGGAGCAAGCGGATATGCACTTTACGTTCGGTTTGGCGGACGCAAATGCTCTGGAGGCTAGTTGTTTGTACCACAAGAGGTTCCCAGAACAAAGATGTCCAGACAGGAAAACGTTTGAAGGTATCCATCGCCGCCTTTGTGAACATGGGACCTTTACACCTCGTGCTGCCGACAGAGGACGACCAAGATCTACAACTCCTGAAGTAGAGGAGGAGATTTTGGATGTTGTGCATGCCACTCCTGGAATCAGCACACGCAGAATAGCAATGCAACTGACTCTTCAATGTTCGACTATTTGGAGAATGTTGCAAGAACACCAACTGTATCCTTACCATCTGACAAGGCCTGTCACACCAGGAATTGTTCTAGGGTTTTTGACACCCTAGGCATAAATGTATTTAGCACCCTTGAAGATTGTAATGAATACTACAATTTTGAATAAATAGAAATGAAAATACATTTTTTATTTACATCAATTACATTCTCGCTTTACATGATGATAAAACAGACAGGAAAACGTTTGAAGGTATCCATCGCCACCTTTGTGAACATGGGACCTTTACACCTCGTGCTGCCGACAGAGGACGACCAAGATCTACAACTCCTGAAGTAGAGGAGGAGATTTTGGATGTTATGCATGCCACTCCTGGAATCAGCACACGCAGAACAGCAATGCAACTGACTCTTCAACATTCGACTATTTGGAGAATGTTGCAAGAACACCAACTGTATCCTTACCATCTGACAAGGCCTGTCACCAGCTGATTACCCTGCACGAGTAATGTTCTGCCAGTGGTTCTTGCAGCAGTGTGGTACAACTCCTCACTTTTCTGCTTTAGTGATATTCACAGATGAAGTTCACACGAGACGGAATCCAAAATTTTCACACTCAGCATGTATGGGCTGAGGAAAACCTACATGCAATTCTTCCTTCACATCACCAACAGTGGTTCAGCCTCAACATCTGGGCGGGTGTTTTTGGTAATAAGTTATTTGGGCCCCACGTACTTCGAAACAAACTCACAGGGCAGGCGTACAGAAACTTTCTGGAAAACAACATGCCTGATTTCTTGGATGACAGGCCACTGATCATTTGTCAACAAGCACACTTCACGCACAATGGCGCTCCCACACATTTCAGCCACCTAGCCTGCAATTACCTGAATCGAAGGTTTCCTGGTTGGTGGATAGGTAGAGGTGGACCAACTGCCTGGCCTCCAAGCTCGCTGATTAAACCCACTAGATTTATTCTTGTGGGGCCATTTAAAGTCATTGGTGTATTCGACTGTGGTAGCTGATGTGGAAACTCTCCGCAATAGAATTGTGGCAGGTTGTGAGATACGAAACATGCCAGGAATTTGGCATTGTCTTCACGAGTCCATGAGACACTGATGTGAGGCCTGTATTCAGGCAGAAGGTGGACATTTTGAACAATTACTATAAGGTGATGTGAACAGTTAATGTCATAGACAGACCTTCAAAACTCGGAAACCAAGCATTTCCAGAACTATGTTGATATAAAATATTTTTATTGTCTACATATGAGGAACTCATTTCTGAAGTTATGCCATGTATTTTTGAGACACCCTGTATATATATATATATATATATATATATATATACATATGTTACACAGTTGACTTGTGTGGATCATTCAGCATATAATGAGCCATAGTAATCATAGTTTTCGTTAAAACATTCCTGAAGTTATGCCGTGTATTTTTGAGACACCCTGTATATATATATTTATTTATTTTTTTTTTCCGAGGATCTAGCTGAATCAGGAGGGGGGAGAGAGAGAGAGAGAGAGATTGGTCCTTAATTATGGGAATTGGTGGGATCTTTCCCAGGCTTCAGGAACATGGAGGCAGTGGGGTGATATGATGAAGTGAGATGTTTTCTAGAGATATTTGGCCGTAAGACCACAATGAGGTACAAAGCTTTATCATCAAGATGTTATAATATGACAAAAAGTCCCACCTATCTTTGGCAGGACTGTTGGGTACTGTTCTTATGGCATGCAAAGCTCAGAATATCAAAGAGGCTGGTTATATGGAAAAAGAAAAATAGTTTGGAAATTAATGAGATACTGCTCTGTGATGTTTTAATTTTTTTAAATGTTAGTGAGTAGTTGATGCTGCTGCTGAGACTTTAGCAAAATTATAGCCCAAAGCATTGACTATATCAGTGGCACCATTCTTTCCCATTCCAGATGACTTGAGAAGGTATGGTAGGAAACTTCCCAGAAAGCATTAATTTTTTTTCCATGTTATTCTGGAGTCAGTGTTCCTAGTAATATTGAAGTCAAAATGGATCCAGGATTCTTTCTTGGCTTGCCTTCAGATCAGATGTGCTTTTGCCTGTAAACTTCTTATAGTTGACCATGGCAAAACAAATTCCAAACTTTATTTTTCACATCCTTTGCTTTTGTGCATTCTTCATTCCACCAAGGCTTCATTAATTAATGTTCCTGTGCTAGGGGATTTGATAATATTATTCAGCCTCTTATTACATTTAGGAGGTTCGACATGATGAAATCTGTAACATTATCAACAGGCCTGCAGGAAAATTATTTTCTCATCAAGATGTTGTTATTATTTGGTTTCTAGGAGCATTAGCAACTAAGGCCATATTGCTCTTGGGATATGTGGTGGTCATTCCCTGACCTTTCTGCATCCTCCGTATTTGGTGGTCACGGGCTCGAACCCCGGTCTAATCAAGAAGGATGTGCTACGCACTGCTGCTCCTGCCCACCTGGCTACGGAGGCACCTCTCGTCAAGAAAAATAATAACTGATACAGCAGATTCTGGTTATTTGGGCCACCAGTTGATTGGGGCGGCCGTTTATTTGGGGCAAATCCCAGAAACTATTGTAACAGAAGGCAGCGTTACAAAAATTGAAGAATTAATCCTGGAAGATCACTGTATTAGCATCAAAGAACTAGCTGCAAGGTTCCAAATTAATGTAGCCCTATGAAAAACATCATCCATCAACATTTGCATATTGAGTAAAGTATCTGTAAGATGGATTCCCAAGACTTCTGATCCATTAACAGAAGAAGGAAATTGCACAGTGTGTACACGAAATGTTGTCAATGTGCCAGGAAAAGCAAGAGTAGTTTTTTCAGAGCTAGTCACCATGGATGAAACCTGGATCCATCACTATGACCCCCACAAATGTCAAAACAATGGAAGTATGCAGAATCACTATCCCCTTCCCCAAAAAGGCCAGATGCTGGCAAGGTGATACTGTCAGTTTTTTTTGGAATCAGCTTAGTGTAATACTAACAGGTTACATTCAATTACATTCAGATTACTCTACTATTATGGTGAAGTATTATTTCAACCTCCTCATAATGCTACATGCTGCTATAAAAGAAAAAAGAATGGAGAAAGCTGTGAAAAGGTGTGCACCTGGTCCAAGATCATGCACCTGCACATTCCTTGCATGCTGTAGTGAGGGTGTGCCCACAAACGTGAGTTTAAAATATTGTTGCTTATTCCCCGATTTTGAACCTTTGGATTTCTTCCTTTTTCCTACCCTGAAGTCCTTTCTTAATGGGAAACACTTTGCTGCTGAAGATGAGGTGATTTCCGCTGCCAATTCGGGGTTTCAAGGAGAGCCAGAGGACTTCTACAAAACTGGCCTGTGGAAAGGTATTGAGAAGTGGCAAAATGTGTCATTTCGTCTGGTGACTATACTGAAAAAGTGTAATACATGGTGTTTGTTTCAGCCTTCTATTACTTCTGGGTGAATACAAAATTTTTTTGAACCCCCTCCCATACACTTCTTATTTTATGAATATAATTGTTGTAACAAATGTTATATACGTTTCATACAGTTATAAATTAATTTAACTGCTATTTTAGGATTGTCACCCTGTTTGTCCTCATATTAGGTACTGATGTACTTAGTTACATCTTAGGTTTCTTTTCATCTTCACTTGATCATGTATGAGATACTTCCCAATTATTTTTTGAAGTTCAAAATCTCTGTTGACATACAAATACTTATATTAATAAGTCAACGAATTGTAACTCAAATATGGCACATGAAATCTTTACAAAAAGTAATTGCAATCCTTATTTTCGTGTGCCATATTTGAGTTCAGTATATACAGTCGATTCCAGTTATTTGGGCCAACGGTTAATTGGGGCAGCCGTTTATTTGGGGCAAATCTTAAAAAACAGAAACCAATTGAGAAAATAGCCAGGGTTTACTTCGCTTAATTGGGACAAAATGCCATTTAATCGGGGCAGGAGACCACAGCACTGGAAATTACCCTACGATTGTCTACGATGGTACCACGTGGTTCAGTCGAAATTCCGGAGGTCACAACCATAAAACAATAAAAACAATTAGCAGTCACCTGTTTATTGGGCTTTTCTGTTAGTGAAATCTATCATAAATGGACAGTAAACTCGATCTTACTGAATTTGCAATAATACCGACAGCTGGAATTCTGTGGGTTATTATGGTGAAATGAGTTTACAATTCCATGAAATCTTCAATCGTATAAAAAAATTAATTTTCAGATCTTCTCTTCATTCCTATTTTTAAAGCTTTGTAACTTGTTACTCCATTCTCACTTGTCTCACTTGCGCGTATTGCGTTACTTGCAATTTGTATGTGCCGTGTTCTTTGTTATTGATTACTTCTTTTTACTGTTTTAAATTTTAACCCCCGCCCACAAATGTCAGTGAACAGAAATGTCAACTAGTTCGTTTGTACATATTACAGTACATATTAATTATTCCGATTATCACGTATATTCTTCCGATTTTCACGTATCATTTAATTTTTTAATTGGTAAAGTAATAAAGGGTAAATTTGTGTTTAATATATCTTTACTTTTATAGCCTGTGGATAATATTCCTCATATTTTCTCTAATTAGAATCGCTGTTTAATAGAATTAAAATTCAATTCACAAACATGATCACAATGACCGGCGCTTACTACATATCGTACAGTGAACAGTACTTCACTATGGTGAGTTCGTCGTAACGTGATTTGATTGTACAGTGAACTAATTGTAAAGGGGGGGTACATTGTATTTTTAACTATTTACGTGAAACTTCGGATAATTGGGGAAGCTGCTTCAAACTGGACTGTATTTGGCTCAGTTAGCTTGTGTAAATTTCATTTCCTGCAAGGCTGAACTATGTCCAGTTGGGAACTCTACATGAGAAGATGCACTAGCACTGAATATGGTAAGGTTTTTGTGTCTCTAGAAGGCCTTCAGTTAGGCCTTCTAGAGATGCAAATTTTAGCTAGGATCAGTAAATTTACCAAGATGGCCTACCGTGGGCATCATCTGTTACCTGTGGTGCCATCAAGAGAGAAAATATTTCTTTATTGAAGTGGAAATTTTTGAAGTTAAATAAGTTTCCTGTAGACAAAGGCCAGCTGAAGAATAGCAATTAATGAAGCCTTGGATGTTATCAATGTTGCAGTGAAAGTCTCTGCAATTCCACTGGAATTGCAGAGACTTTCACTGCAACATTGATAACATGGCATTCAGGCTTCTGTTTCTCTTTTTTTGGGAAGACAGGCTGACCATTGTTCATGTTTTCTTGCACATAAATTTTTAGAATAGATATTCCTGTTTGGATGTGTCATCTGTCCATGGACGTGCCTTGAATATTCTTTGTAACATTTTAACTCGAATTATGGGATGTGGTAGCAATCAATGGGGGAGGAGACATTGCTTGTATTGTTAGATAAGTATCACTCATCTGATCTAAGAGTTTTAAGTTGTTGCTGAGAGGGGACAGCTTGAGCCTAATCAGATAATGATATTTAGTAGGATAGGTAACATCACTTTGAGTGGCGATGGTTTGATGTTTCTGTACAACACTGGCACAGGTAATACACTTATCTATACTAGGCACAATTAGTGTCCTTGATAAACCTTATACTTACTCTTGTTGTGGAAACTTTCCCCAAGTATTAGAAATTACATGTCAGATGACTTTTCCAATCTAATATGGATGCAGAAACTTTAATAGCAGTCCTTTTGGTATTTTCAACATTCCTAGATGGACACTTTCAAGGTTAATTGAAAAATAAGCTCATTTTCTGAATGGTGGATAAAACTTGAAAATATCCTCTAACATTTGTAAGGGTTTCAGCTTTGCATCATGTCCCCTATTTATGCAATAATGTTTTAGTTTTGTAAAGGAGGTATATCAACACCCTGTACATTTGAAATTCCCATATATTTGATTTGATAAAAACACAATGCGGTTCTTGCCATTACTTTCATAACTGCTTTAGCAGCAGCAGTGTCCAGCTTTTTGACTGAGGGAGAATTACAATTTTTCCGCGATGTTAACATTTTCTTTTGGCAGTAAAAAATAGTAGTAATTTAAGTAGCAAACGTATGAAGTTTGTTCATGTATGCAGATTTCCCCTCGGAATTAATTGGTCTTAATTTTAGGCATTACACTGATTGCATGCTAATTTTTGTAAGAAATTAAATTTGCTTGTTTGCAGCAGGACAAATATAAAAAGAGAGGGTTTTGACCCAATCTATTATATTAAAAAAATTTTTATGTGAACGAAAAAAAAAAAAAAAAAAACACCTCTGAGGAAGCAACCTTGTAAGTTTCAATGAATTTCATTTTTATGAATTATTTAAATTGGCTTACACTGACCTCTGTGATGTGGACACCTCCCTATGGTAAGCACTTTCTTCTGACTGAATTATGTTCACTTTTAGAGAGGTTTCGCTGTGTTTTACTATTTGGGTGCAAACTGTGCATTGACCAAAAGGAGTGCATGTGATTTGCTTAAAAAAAGAAAAAAAAAAAGTGTCCCTCTGTTCCTTTCACTTCTAATTCCTGGTAGAAGTCTTTTCCTACCACCCACCCTCTCCACCTCCACCTATTATCCACAAATCCAACTATCTCCTTCGTGCTCCCTTCCAAATTAAAATTTCCCTCGGCTCCTAGGCTAAGAGGCCAGATGAACAACATAACTCTACACTACACTATATAAACCACATATCACTTTCCCTATTTGGCCTTTACAGAGTATACTGTATTTCATGCAAGGGAACTGATCATGGAGTTGTCGGAAACCACCAGTGATGCTTGACCCTAAACACTATGTACTATGGGTTTTTCTATTCCTGCTCCCCTCACAGTTTTCCATCTTTTACATATCCTAGTGCATGCTGGATGGTCATCTTTGTAGATTGGGAAAGCCACCTCTGTTGCTAAATAGTCACTTTGAATGTGATCTGAGGACCGACAGTTAGGCAGATAGGATCTCCTCTGCATGCTTGTTTGAGAGTGGTCATATTTTTGGCATTTATACATCTCAAAAGGTTGGGAATATAAAGACAAATATGGCAAAGTTGATAACTTACTTTTATAGATGAGGGTAAGTTGAGGGTATTGAATGTGAGAACAATATTCCTGGTAAGAGTAAGTTTATTTTCTTTTTAATCATAATTCATTTGGCCTATATTACATTTTATTCCTGTAGCTCTTGGGTTATTTCTATCTCCAAGACATTCAGTAGATCCCAACTAGATACAACACCCTTAGATGTATAGGGAGACACTTTTACTGGAATTCCAGGCAAAATTTTCAAGTTGTAAGTTTTTTTGGAGTCTCTGCTGTTCTTAGTTTCCACTAATAGGTTTCCTGATTGCAATCTCTTAACCATCTTAGAACCTGCAGTACTTTCCAGGTGTTTCTGAATAAGGAAGGGAGACAATTTACTCATAGGTTAGATAGTCAGAGAATGAATAATTAGGGAAGATGGGCAGGGTTGATCCATCTGGTCAGTTTTCTGTCTCTTACGATTGTCATTTTCAAGTTCATTAAAGGTACCCATACATGTTAGAGGTGGACAATTAGTTAAGAGTTGGATAGGATTATGTATTAATTTTGCTTCCTTAGTCCTGAGGGCAAGCCCATTCCATTCAGATTTCTAGCCCTGCTAGGCAAGAACTATGCCCTCTGTGATCAAGCAAGTGAAGGATGTGCAGTATGCTGTAAGCTAAAAGGTAGCATTTCAAGAAAGAAAAGTAAGTCTAGCTATAGAGTTGCACTAGAATTTCTTGGCATCGGATGCAACAGTTTGGGTTGGGGATTTGCATACAAATAGGCAGGAGGAGGGGGAATCAATGACCTGTAAAATTTCACATGGGAAACTTCCAAAATTATACATCTACCACTTCAGTTATGAAGTAAATTTTAGTAAACTACAGAATGACATCCTTTCCAAAACTATAAAATTACATTCAGAATAGCAAAGACTTAATTGCTTAATACACATGCATACACAAAATATATAAAGTACAAATAACTTACATTTTACCGAAAAATGAAATTAAAGTATTCTGATACCATGTTTAAACATACAGGGTGGTGGTTAAAACATTCAGCATTCAACATCAGACCTAAATTAAACAGGTTTGTATTTAACATGTTTGTAATGTTTGTATTAAACATTTTGCATTTAATATCATCTAATGGGTACAATGAGGCCTCCGTAGCCGAGTGGGCAGGAGCGGGAGTGCAGTAGCACACGCTCTTTGAGTTAGACTGGGGTTCAAGCCCCTGACTACTGAATACGGTCGATCTGCCAACCCGCACTGGACCAGCGTGGCAGATTATGGTCCATTTTCCCTCAACATGAATTGTCGAGGAGGCTTCCATTGTGCAGTGGGTTGATAATGGCTGCACTTTACTTTTTTTTAATGGGTACAATATAGTTGTAGTAGTCCTTGTACCAAGGTAAATATACCAATACAATACAGGTAGTTCCCAACTTTACAAGTTAATTCATTCTTAGCATGTGCTCATAAAGTGAGAATTTATTTCCCATAGACATAATGTTAAAAACAGGATTACGTTCCCAACAATGAAATTAGTTAGCTAATTAGTTTATGTTTAAACAATGATTGATTTATCCAAATAAATGAAAACATAGCTTGTAAATTCAAACAAATTATAATTTAAAGAAATTATTTATGACTTACAAATGTTAAAGAATGTTTATTCATCATCACTGACTAAATGCACACTCATTGATTACTCATTGTTGGGTTGGCACTCGTTATTGGTTTGTTCCCAAGGTAATCTCTTCTCTTTTCTTTATAAATTTCACAATAGCATGCATAAGCATTTTTTAGTGGCATGCACAAATTGCAACTAACTAACACAATATGCGCAAGTGAGATTGCAACAAACACGATTCGCATGGAGTTACAAGTTTACAAAGTTTTAAAAAAAAGGAATGAAGAGAAGATTCTTAAAATTTATTTATGTTTTTTATATGATTGAAGATTGCAGTGAAGGGGAACCACATTTCATCATAATAACGTAAAAATCCACAGAATTCCAGATATCGGTATTTTTTCAAAAAGCAATAACATCGTGTTTACTACCTGTTTATAACTGATTGCGCTGACAGAGAAGCCCAATAAACGGGAAAGTACAAATTGTCTTTACTGTTTTATGATCATGACCAGAAATGTGCTTTAGACCTCCAGAAATGTGCTTTAGAAAAATATTGCAAAGGCATTAAAAATTGATTCTTATATGATAATGATGAAACCATAGTCTGTTTTAATGATTTCAATTGGTAACTAATACAATTTACATTATAAAAATGTAAATAGCTTAGTTATATAGCGAAAATTTCAACTTCCGAGGTCTTGGAATGAAATAACTAAAAACAATGTGTTATTGGGTTCGCATTACGATATTTTCATGATACAATGGTGTCCCCGGAACGGATTAATATTGTAAAGCCAGGAGCACCGTATTGTATAGCTACATGAAATGCAATATTTATGAATGTTTAATATTCATTTTTTTGCAATTATTGGTCATATTTTCAATTCTGTTGATACTTGATATTTGGAAAAAAAAAAAAAAAATTGTAACCCCAGGAACTCGTAAAGTGGGAAATGCCTGTATATAAAAAGAAGAGTACAATATTCTTCCATAAAAAAGTGTTGATGACAATGGGCAGCATTATATTTACCGTAAACTCAGATTTTAACATCCCTTATGTATCCATTTCATGGATATACAAGGGATGTTAAAATCTGAGTTTGTGAGAGGTTAAAATTCTGATAAAATAAAGTGAAAATTCACTACTGAAATTTCAAGTCCTTCACCCCACCACAAGATTTGCAACCCCCTATGTTCATTAAAATCATGCGATATTAGCATACCCTTGACTCTTCATCTAATATCATTGAAAACAATAATAATAATTATTTGTGAATTAAAAACAGGAACACATATGTACAAAATAAATAAAAATAAATAATAAAAAATGAACTCATATTTGAGAATTTCATGATTAAGTGAAGCACACTTTGAAAACCACTGCCAGACAGTTCTGAATCTCAGTATTTTTTAATCTGTATTAATTTTCTCAATCACAATCAGTTTTTGAAATAAACTGTCAATATATCTTAAAAATCTTGATCTCAGACTTTATTTATGTTATCTACTCCCCCAACCCTAAAAAAATATATATAATAAGGATCATAAGATAACCTTATTCTCTTATTAAATATCTTACAGTACCCTAACAAACTCTTACCGAACCTGAAAATCCCAGCTGACCCTCCAACTGGGGGGGGAGGAGATTCTGCCTACACAGATAGTGAATCATTCACTATCTGTGTAGTGAATGATTCACTACACAGATAGTGATTTAGAAGAGGTTTATAAACATAAAATTCCCTAAGTATCAAAGCCACTAAGTTCTAAAAGCATAAGTTGCATGCTGGATTATAACCCCAGCGGGAAACTAGGTCAGGTGCTAACAAGAGACGGGAGACTGTGCAAGCTCGTATTCAACATGCTTATGAAACTAGGCTTGCACAGTGGTCACCAACAAGGTAGGTTGGGAGATCTATGTCTGGTGGCAGAGAGCTTCTTAAAAGCCAACGACAGCAACCGCAGCCTCAGACAGTGAAGGTACCTGCAGGGAAGGCAAGGGGAAACCACCCTGTTACTTTTTCTTTTCCCAAGAAAACCAATGATGAGCAGTCAAAGAGGAATTAGAGTAACTAGCAATGCTGGGATCAACAATGCATACAGATAATGTGATGTCGGGCCCGGCAGGGAAAGTAGCAGGGCTTTCCAGGCCGTCAGCAAGCGAAATCCCTATTTTGGAATTGGAACATGGAATGTACACACTTATGCTACAGATTGGAAAATTAGAAAATGTTAAAAGAGAGATGAAAAGGAATAAACTAGATGTCCTTGAACTGGCTGAAACCTGTTGGAAAGATGCAGGAGAATTCCTCAGCAGAGAATATAAAATAATACATGCAGAAAGTGATAAAGGTCAGGGAGGCGTTGCATTTATTATGTCAAAACGTTTTTCATCATGCCTGACAGATGTGGAAACAATCAGTAACAGGATTATAATGACCCGTCTTGCAGCAGCTCCAGCTGATATCGTAATAATACAAGTTTACATGCCTACATCAAACAGTGATGAAGACACAGTAGAAGAGATCTACGAACAATTGGAAGAACTTCTGAGAAAAACAAACTCAAATGATAATATAATTATAAAGGGAGAGTGGAATGCAGTTGTGGGAAACAAAAGAGAAAGAAATATTGTTGGAGATTTTGGGCTAGGAGCAAGAAATTTGAGGGGACAATGACTAATTGATTTCTGTAGTCAAAAAAGATTTGTAGTGTCGAACACTTGGTTTCAGGCATCACTACAATGTAGGTATATGTGGAAAAATATCCTGGAGATTCTTGTAGATATCAGTTAGACTATATTCTGGTGAAACAAAGATACTGCAATCAGATCAAAAAAGCCATGTCTTTTCCAGGAGCAGATGTGAACAGTGACCATTCAATGGTGAAAATGATAACAGAACTAAAGCTAAAGAAAATTAATGAAAAAAAAAAAATTAAAAAAATAAATAATAAATGGAACCTAGAAAAACTGAAGAATGAAGAAATAAGAATACTGCCAGAATACTACAAACAGCTATAATGAGGTAAATAAGGAAAGTATGATAAACAATATTGACCAGATGTGGAATAACATTAAAGAAACCATAAACAAAGCAGCACATAAATTTCTGGGAAATGGAAACAAGGAAAAAAGAAAACCATGGATAACACAAGACATCCTTCAAATGATGGATCAAAGTAGAATCTTCAAAAATATGAAAACAAAAGATGTTAAAATAATTACTGTGCTCTCAAGAATGAAATTAATAGAGAATGCAAAAAAGTAAAAGATAAATAGTGATGAAGTTTAACATTGACAAATGTAAAGTACTACATATGGGAAACAGCAACCCCAGAGCAACATATCAACTCTGTGGTACTAGACTGACAGTGGTAGAGAATGAAAAGGACCTGGGGGTAATTGTGCAGGCAGATATGAAGTTCTCTGAGTAGTGCAGATGGGCTGGAAGAGTAGCTCATGGCGTCTTATCAATGATATACAGGAATTTTTCTAGCAGGGATAAGGAGGTGATTATTCCCTTGTATAAGGCAATGGTCAGGCCACACCTTCAGTACTGTATACAGGTCTGGAGGCCTCATTCCAAGAAGGATGTAGAGCTGCTGGAATGCGTACAGAGAAGGGCAACAAGATTAGTGAATGGAACAAAGGGTTGCTCTTATGAAGAAAGGCTTAAGTTTTGCAAATTACAGTGTCTGGAGACTAGGCACCGGTGAGGTGATCTGATAGAGGTGTATAAAGCCTTGAATGGTTTAAGCATGCTCAATGCTGATGGGATTCTTCCTCTAGCTCAGAAAAATTACCTGAGAGGGCATAAATTCAAATTGAGGAAAGACAGATGTAGGATAGATGTGCGGAAATTTGCCTTTAGCCAGTGGGTAGTTGGTTGGTGGAACAGACTTCCATCCCTTGTGGAAGTGAAGTGAAGGGGGTGAAGTGGAAGTTTTTTTTTTTTTGCTGACTGATGCTGCATAAGCTTGCTTTCTTGCATCAAATGCCTCTACTAATGCTAATGCTAGTGGACAGAACAATGCCAAGAAATGGAAACCTTAATCCAGTATGGACGAACAGATAGGGCCTACAAGAAAATTAAAGAAATAACAAGAACATATAATGGAATTCGCTCCAGAGCAATCAGAAATGAAAAAGATAATGCCATTCTCGATGCAAAAGAACAACAAGAGACATGGAGAAAATATATAGAGGATCTATACATGGAACCATGTAGTTACACTTGGAAATATGATGAGAAAGGAGAACAACAAAACTTAAAACAAGATCAAATATTAGAAGAATTGGAGCTAGCTTTAAAGTTACTTCCTAACAACAAAGCTCCTGGTATAGATAATATTACAGCAGAATTAATAAAGAACAGTGGAGATCAAGTCAAGCAATCACTATTTAGATTGATTTTGAAAGCATATATTGAAGGAAAATGGCCAGAAGAACATTGTACAACCGTCATAGTACCAATACCAAAAAAATCTGCACCAACCAAATGCAAAGACTATAGAACTATCAGCATGCATCAAAAATTTTCTTAAAAATCATAAAAATATGAATAGAATCCTACACCAAACACTTTTTAGAGGATACATAATGTGGGTTCAGAAAGAACTTATCTACAAAAGAAAAAATAGAAATTTTAAGATTCTTAGGCAAAAGAATGATAAACAATGGCAGGAATCTGTATGTGTGCTTTATTGACTATGCAAAAGTATTTGACATGATAATTTAGAATGAGCTTTTTCCTCTACTAGAAAACACGGGATGTCCACAAAGATTAATTAGGCTAATATATGACTTGTATAAAAGACAAAAGGCCATCATCAGGTTAAATGCAGAATTGACAGAAACAGCAAAAATAGGGAGAGGAGTAAGGCAAGGATGCCTGCTTTCCCCAGGTTTATTTAATATATTTGCAGAATTAATAATGAAAGAAGCATTTGATTGTAAAAAGTTAGGTATAAAGATTCGCGGATGAACACTTAGCACAATCAAGTTTGCAGATGATCAGGTAATCCTTGCAACTAGCTCAAGAATGTTATCCAATAGGCTAAAACAGTTAACTAAGAAAGTGAAGAAATATGGAATGAAGATTAACACTAATAAAACAAAGATTATGATGATAAGTAAAAAGCCAAAACAATTTCACATTGAAACTGATAGAGAAAAAATAGAACAGGTAACAAAATTCAAATATCTAGGACAGATTATAACACAAGATTCATCTTGCCAAAGTGAAATCGGTTCAAGAATTGCAATGGCAAAACAAGCATTTAGAGGTAAAATCTCTTTACTAAGCCAAAGAATTATGTCACTAGACCTATGAAAAAGAATTATGAAAACATACATTTGGTCAATTGCTTTGTATTCAGCAGAGACATGGACATTAAACAAAACCAACTTAAAAAAACTAGAGGCTTTTGAGATGTGCTGCTGGCAGAGAATGGAAAAGATTAGCTGGACAAAAAAAATGAGTAATAACATGGTTTTACAGCGTGTAGGAGAAGAAAGAAGAATCAAAAGACAGTGGCTATAATGGATTGGACACACCATGATTGCATAAAGGGATGTTACTGGATGTGCTGGAAGGCAAAATACCGGGAAAAAGAAAACAAGGAATACCAAGAAACATCATCATAAATACAATTCTGAAGGAAACTGTGCTTCGAAGCTATGCAAAAGTGAAATACCTAGCACAAAACCGGGAGAAATGGAGACAGCTCATCAAAGGGGCAAACCAGTCGAGAGACTGATACACTGAAGAAGAAGTAAAAGATCAATAATTTTGATGTTGGTTAGAGGCTGTGTACATTAAATATGAGAAAAATTTAACAGAGACAGCTGTACTTGCATTCACACGATGTTTGAATTTCTATTGCTTCAACGTGACAATGTGCGATGAGAAGATATATATCAGGCTTCAATTTGTATAGATTGTAGTTTTCAAGAAATACATGTGAAGGAAGGTTGAGTCAGAAAACAGAAGTTGAAGGGACAAATAAGGAAGAAGAAAAGTTGGTCTGTGAGTTTGATGTTGGACAATAGAAGGTTGTTGTTATTTGGTTTTTAGGAGCATTAGCAACTAAGGCCATATTGCTCCGGGGATATGATGTGGTCATTCTCTGACTTTTCTGCATCCTCTGTATTTGGTGGTCACAGGCTCGAACCCCGGTCTAATCAAGAAGCGTGTGCTATGCACAGCTGCTCCTGCCCACCTGGCTACGGAGGCACCTCAATAGAAGGATGCTGAATGGTTGCGGCATGAGTTCGGATTGGTTTGAAAGAGAGTGGGGAAATTATAGAATCCAATTCAGAAGAACAGTTCTCATGAAAGTATCTATAGAAAAGGTATGCAAAATCTATGAGACACAGGGTGGAGTCATGTCCAAGACATAAAAAGAAAACCCAGCTTTTTAGATGCAGAGGAAGCAATATTTGTAATGTGCTTATGCCAAGGGATATTAGAAATCATGATAATCCCTAATGGAGATATGTGACCTTGTCTAGAAATCTGAGTAGCATTGAAGATAAGCAGAGAAGCAGGAGATTCTTTTTTGAGAGATATCATGCAGTACTGAGTTTTAGAAGGCTTAAAATTAATTAGCTTTGCCCCATTGCAGAATTATCTCAAGATCAGCATTTAGGGAATTGGTGGTATTCAAGAAGTTGAAGCTGTTTGTGCAGGGCAAGGTTTCTCAAACTGGAAGGTGGAATGCAATGTGCTATCGTTAGCAAATTTATGGGTAGGATTTCCAGTCAGTGGAAGAAGGTCATTAATATAGAAGAGGTAAAGGAGTGGGAGAGAGAATGCAAAATTATGCATTAGTGGAGAAGTTAGAAGACAGAATCATCTATCATCACATGCAGAGAGCAGTCAGAGAAAAAACTGGATAAACAACTGCAAACAAACAGTTCACAATACATAAGATGGGAGTTTGTTTTGTTTAGGTATCAGCATCTTAGATTTCCAGGTAGCAAGCCCCAGCTTGTCATACCTGAGAAAATGTCATGTAGTTCCTGCCTATGATTTCCATTATTTTCACTATGAAGTTTTTTGTTTTTTAAATGAGTACGCATTAGCATTAGCATTTTGGAGCATTGTAGCGTTGTGGTGATTTTGTAATAACTGAGAGCAAAGTGGAGGAGAAATTGTTGAAGTTAGACATAAGGAAAGCACCTGGGGTTGATGGGATCTATCCAGTTATATTAAAGGAGGCAGCAAAGGAAGTAAGCAAACCCTTAACCATAATTATGAGAGCTTCCTTGGACTCAGGGAAGGTCTCCATGGACTGGAGGTGTGCAAATGTATCACCAATTCACAAAGGAGGTTCAAAAGGTGACACAAGTAACTACAGACCTGTTAGTTTAACTTGTGTTCTGGGGAAAATAATGGAATCACTGGGTTAAAGAAGCATTGCAGGATCATCTAGACAAGATTGTAGTAATAGTTAAGACACAGTACTCTAGGTGTGGCCAGACCGTTGCCTTGAATATCGGGATAATCACCTTCCTGTCCCTGCTAGCAAAATTCCTATATATCATTGACAAGACTCCATGACCTGCCCTGGCAGCCTGTCTGCACTTTCAGCGAACTTCATATTTGACTGCACAATTACCCCCAAGTCTTTTTCACTTTCCACTTCCCTGAGTGTAGTACCACACAGTTGGTACGTTTCTCTTCGGTTACTGCTACCCATATGCAGTACTTTGCACTTATCAATGTTAAACTTCAGTTGCCACTTCTCAACCCATTTTCCCAACTTATCTAGATCCAGTTGGAGTAGCATACTGTCTTTACTGTCGTTAACAACCCTGCCAATATCTGTTATAAATTAGTTTCAATTTAATATCATATTTGCACAGTGTAAAAAAATCTACCATAAATAAATGTTTAACATTTATGCTTTAGAAAAAAGAAATTAAATTTTATTATACGTATAAATTTATGTATATTTAAATTTTTTATCATTTACACAGAAAACGTTTCATATTTAAAAATACATTTGTGCTCAATGAGAGGAGCAGAAATGTTTTTAAATATGAAACTATTTATTTCTTTTTTTTAAATTTAGGGGGAGCATGTACAAGTTATTGTTTAGTTTGGTATGTTTAAAAATATCTATAAAAACTACCTTTAATTTGTTACTATGTACATGCATATGGTGTATGCTACTCATCTTAATTAGGAGTTTTGATATTTTTGTCAGTTCTGTTAATCAGGGGCTCACATCTTGTGAGTATGCTTGGCACACCCAGGGTCCTGAGCTGGATATCATCATTTTTCTCTTTCTTGGTGATTCCCTTCTACTTCTGACTCTCTCTCTCTCTCTCTCTCTCTCTCTCTCTCTCTCTCTCTCTCTCTCTCTCTCAGGATAATTCAGAAATTTTTTTTTGGCTGGTGCAGCATAAGCCTCAGGCTTCCTTGGGCCACGTGCCTAATAATAATAATAATAAATAATATAAACATCTATTTGATTCCAAATAAAAAAAAATTACCCTTTCAGCTATTTACTTTGAGTGAACTAAGTGCAATGGAACTATACTGAATATTGTTTGACACACATGTAAAGAAATGTTTGGATGCAGTGTGTATAATGCTAATCATATATTTTTTCAATCATTTAATTAATATTTAAATAACTACCTGAAGTTAAGTTAGGAGAAGAAACTGACACAGAAGAACTATGAATATGACTAGATGATGAACATTTGGCAGACAGTGCTGCAGTAGGTGCTCCTAAATATCCTGTTGATGAAGAAACTGTTCTCATACTAGAAGCATTCATATTATGAACTCCTACAGGTGGAGGAAGTGATGATGACATTGTTCCACTTACAATATTCTGCTGAAGTATTAGCTCTGGACCACCTCCATAAATGCCATAGAGAAACCTCCACATTTCTTCTGATAGGGATCCATAATCTGAACCTAGTGGACATAAAATAGTAAATACTATAAATGGAATAATTTCAACCATATCCTTAATATTCATAGGAAGGGGAAATGAATAATGTGTCAGAGTTATATTACCCAATATATTCAAAATGTTTATTTTGAAATTTCAATTAGTAATGGAAAATGAGGAAATTTATGGAGCATCAGCGCACACACACACACACACACACACACACACACACACACACACACACACACACACACACACACACACACACACACACACACACACACACACACACACACACACACACACATCCATCCATCCATCTCCAATAATCTGTTTATTCAGATTACTCACTTTCACAACAACAAATGGAAGTTTGTTCCAACAATCAACCTTGGTCATTGAGGCTCTTACAGATATTCTCTCAGGTATGGCAAGCTGGGCTTGCTACCTAGGAGTCTAAAACACTGATGCAACTGATATTCAGGTGACAGTCAAGTGGACCAAACTTCGGAGACACCTGTTTAGTCTAGAGACTAAACAGATGTCTCCGAACTAAACAGAAAGTCATGTTTAGTCTCTAGAGCAAAGCTCTGGAAACACCCCCATCTCTTCCATCACAAAGTATGATTGATGTCTTTTGAGGTTGAGATGAGTATCATGGCCATATTCAATAGTCCTTACATTTTGATACAGCTCTGAAACGGTGTTTACAGACCCAATGCTAGATAGTCCACCAGACCGAACCTACTGATAACTCTCTAGGAGGCATCTGGATCAGCTAATGTATAATCTTGCTGCATCTACTTTGCCAGATAGTGACTGGAGGGAGTCTGAGTAGTTCAAAAATGCAGGGACATTATAGAGGCCATGTTGTGTCAAGGAGCTGGATATATTCTCGCCACATGTATACAATATCCAAAAATTTCATTATTTCATACAACATGTCTTCCCCACCTTTTCTTGTAACCGAATACACCATGAATAGTCAACTAACAGAACTTATCTGGGAAAGGATTAAAATCTCCCAAACTCTTCCTTGTTCTTCATTTCACAAATATACATGGTCTCAGTCCCGATTTCAGTGATGTCATTTTCACTATGTCTGTTAAGTTCCACTTACATTTTTTGACAGAATCCTAATGATCGGTTGATCCAACCACTGCTCATCTCAGCTGTCCTAGTTATTTGCTGTATGATTCCTTTCACTGCAACGGTGGTCTTGTGCACATGCACAAATACCACCTTTGAAGCATATTCTGTATATCTGCTCTGATATTGCCTGTCAGAGACTTAGTAATTTGGAATCTCCTCTTGTCAATCTTCTCAGGCTTAAATCTCTTTACCCCATTCTGTCAAATTTATCTGTTGCCCCTATCCTTCTTTCAACTCTACCAATCACTTAGTGATTAATGCAACTGGGAAACTCCACTAAACTAAGGGAGAACTCTTTGAAATTCGACTTTCTCTAGACCAACTTTTTCTAACAGTGAGGTAATTTTGCTTAGTGATTTTAATGTTGACAACTCCAACTGTCTTCTATGTTAGCATTAGCATTAGTAGAGGCATTTGATGCAAGAAAGCAAGCTTATGCAGCATCAGCCAAAAAAAAACAAAAAAAAAAACCCACTTCCACTTCACCCCTCTGTTCGTTCAAAATACCTGTCCAGCTGAGCCTTAAACTTATTTAGGCTATCAACCTCCACCACAAGGGATGGGAGTCTGTTCCACCAACCAACCACCCGCTGGCTAAAGGCAAATTTCCGCACGTCTATCCTACATCTGTCTTTCCTCAATTTGAATTTATGCCCTCTCAGGTGATTTTTCTGAGCTAGAGGAAGAATCCCATCAGCATTGAGCATGCTCAAACCATTCAAGGCTTTATACACCTCTATCAGATCACCTCGCTGGTGCCTAGTCTCCAGACACTGCAATTTGCAAAACTTATGCCTTTCTTCGTAAGAGCACCCCTTTGTTCCTTTCACTAATCTTGTTGCCCTTCTCTGTACTCGTTCCAGCAGCTCTACATCCTTCTTCAAATGAGGCCTCCAGACCTGTATACAGTACTATAGGTGTGGCCTGACCATTGCCTTATACAATGGAATAATCACCTCCTTATCCCTGCTGGAAAAATTCCTGTATATCATTGACAATACTCCATGAGCTACTCTTGCAGCCCGTATCTGCCTGCACAACCACCCCCAAGTCCCTTTCATTCTCTACCACTGTCAGTGTAGTACCACAGAATTGATACGTTGCTCTGGGGTTGCTGTTTCCCATGTGTAGTACTTTACATTTGTCAATGTTAAACTTCATTTGCCACCTCTCAGCCCATCTGCTCAACCTTTCCAGATCCTGTTGCAGCAGCATAGTGTCAGTAGTGTCCTTGACAACCCTGCCAACCTTTGTATCATCTGCAAACTTGGACATTAAGCTTGATATACCATCATCAATATCATTTATAAATACAGAAAACAATAATGGACCCAACACTGAGCCCTGAGGGACTCCACTAATAACATTAGTCCACGATGAGCAGTGTCCATTGATTACCACTCTCTGTCTTCTCCCCCTCAACCACCCCTTAATCCATAGCAGCAATTTGCCTCCAATGTCACACTGCTCCAATTTGTGTAGCAGTCTTCCATGTGCAACAGTATCAAAAGCCTTTCTAAGATCCAAGTATATAATATCAAAGTTATTCCCTGCATCCAGTTCTTTTGTGACTGCATCATAGTATCCAATCAAGTTGGTCAGGCAAGACTTTCCCCTAACAAAACCATGCTGTGTCTGAGCTATAACTGAAGTCTTGTCTAAATGATCCTGCAGTGCTTCTTTAACCAGTGCCTCCATTAATTTTCCTGGAACAGAAGTTAAGCTCACAGGTCTATAATTACTTGTGTCAGCCTTTGATCCTCCTTTGTGAATTGGGGTCACATTTGCACATCTCCAGTCCATGGGTATATATTATATGGCTAAGTGTTTGCCAGTCTATGGGTATATATAATTATGGCTAAGTGTTTGCTTACTTCCTTTGCTGCCTCCTTTAATATAACTGGATAGATCCCATCCACCCCGGGTGCCTTTCTTGTGTTTATCTTCAACAGTTTCTCCTCCACTTTACTCCCAGTTATTTCAAGATTCTGTAGCTTACTGCTAGAGATGAATACACCTCTGGCATTCCCCTTGCTGAATAACTCCTCATGTGTGAATGTCGATGCAAAATATTCATTTAGTTTGTTAGCTACCTGAGCAGGATCATCAACAGTTGACCCATCAATATCAAGTGGACCAATCTGATTCATCCCCTTCCTTCTAGAGTTTACATAAGTAAAGAACTCTTTGCTGTTTTTCTTTGCATCCCTTGCCAAAGATTTCTCGTAATCTGCCTTCGCCTGCCTAACCTCCTTTAACTTGGTTGCATATCAACTTGTATCTATCATAGGCTTTTGTGTCATGTGTTAATTTGTAAGTATCCCATGAATTTTTCTTTCTCTGCCATATGCCTTATTAGTTCATCTGACATCCATTTTGGCCTAAACCTTGAACAATATTTCTTAGTTGGTATGTAAAGCCTAATAGCTTCCAAGATAAGTTCTTTGAATGCTTCCCATTTTGAATTTGCTGTTGGTAACATCATCAGTTGGTCCCACTGTATAGAATTTAAATACTGTCTCAGTCCATTGTAGTCGCCTTTACGGAAGCAATAACCCTTCCCTTTACCCCTAATGGTAGTTACCTCTTTGAGTAAATCCCACTTCAGCACACTGTGATCACTGCCACCTAGTGGTTCATTTATCTGCAGTTCTAGACACACAGACCCAGATGGTTGAGATGCTGAGGCTTTTGTAATTACTAATGACCTCGCAAAGACTGTTCATTTTCTCACGAACCACCCTTTCAAGTACATGGTCAAGGTGAGTGGTCCTCTAGGCAACTCAGCTCACAACTTGGTGATCTGAGGTGCCTAGAGGACCATTCACCTTGACTGGTCATGAGGATGAGAATGACCGTGAGTGGTCATTCTCATCCTCATGTTGTTTGGCATTACAAGAATTCAGAATGGGATGATCTGCAAGATTTATATTCTTCTTTTAATTGAGTGGATTAATGTTTTAAATCTTCGGTTGTGAATGTTGTTTGCTCAGATTGTGTCAGTGAAATTATTCTTGCAAGGATGAAATCCTTTATTCCACACTCCACCTTAAAATCTCGTTCTCTGTGTAATCCTTGGTTTTCCAATAAATGTGACAAGTCTGTTCAAGATAAGAATGTAACATATCACAATTGGCTCACATATGAATCTCCAGGTTCATTTTCTGCATACACCAAAGCTCAAAACAACTGTAAAGCAGTTTTTAATCAGTTCAAAAAATAGATTTTGCACGGGCTAAAAGTAGAAAACTTGCTTCTTGTCCAAGCAGAGTCGAGCATTCTGGTCTCTTGTTAAAGCTATTGGCTGCAACTTTTGCCCATCTCTGTTAAAACCTGATAGTTTTGTTGCCATCTCAACTAAAAATAAAGCCAACCTGCTAGCATCCTACTTTCTCCTCACTCTCTGTCCCATGTACACCCAGGATCCTGAGTTGGATATAATAATTTTTCGCTTTCTTGGTGATTCCTTTCTACTTCTCTCTCTTTCAAGGTAACTCAGAAATTTTTTTTTTGGCTGGTGCAGCATAAGCCTCAGGATTCCTTGCACTATATGGCTATAATAATAATAATAATAAACAATAAAGTATATCAATATGGATACTGAATACACAACAGCATAAAAGAAGAACAACCATGGACTGGACTGCGTCCCATGAAATGCAATCCACCGAATTGTCACCACAATTAGAAGAAACAAGGAAGCGGCCACAAATCCCGGATGGGACCTGATCCCACGCAAGATTCTAAACCCAGACATTGGAGATACCAGCAGCTTCGCTGTCTAAGCCACATTGGCAATCAAACCAAGCGCTCTTGCCTGGTTCTCTTTTATTCTTTCCCGGCCGGGAGGGAGGGGGGGAGGGGGGAAGGTACACAGGTACCTGTCTCCTCCCGTCTGCTGCCTCCTTCTTCTGCCTGGTGAGGCATGAGCCTGCCTCACTGACTTTCTCGGGTCGCCTTCTCTATCGTCCCCAACCTGTGTTCCCCCTAATCTGTCTAACTCGCCAGTGTACACCCCCACAATTTATCAATTAATTACATCTAAATTTAAACTGCACTTACATAAACCTCTCTCAGCCTTTTATATTCTAGCGCTAAGCGCCCCCTTTTTGAAGACAAAGGGCAACTGGAGAATAACAATTAATTAGATCTTGGATATCGTCTGTATTGCAATGAAAGCCTCTGCAGTTCCATTGTAAAATACAACGCATTATTTGTTTTTAGTTGATGAAGCTGATTCTGATTGCTTTTTGAAGGTGACTGATTTATGACATTCCAATTTCTGTTTGTCTTTTTTTAGGTAAACTGGCCGACCGGTGTCCATTTCTTCTTCTTTGGCATGGATTTCTAAAATGGGATCTTCCCGAATAGGTGTGTCATCTGTGTCTCATGACCTGTCCAAATTGCAAAGGTGATCCTCCATAGCCAGGTGGGCAGGAGCAGCAAGTGCATAGCACATGCTTCTTGATTAGACCGGGGTTCAAGCCCGTGACCACCAAATATGGAGGATGCAGAAAGGTCAGGAAATGACCACCGCATATCCCCGGAGCAATATGGCCTTAGCTGCTAATGCTCCTAAAAAATAAATAAATAAATAAATAAATAGCAAAGGTGACCATCCTGCATATTCCAAGACATGTAAAGTGGAAAACTGAGATAAAAATAGTAAAATACAAGGTTGAGAACAAAGTTAGTTACCAAGAAGCAAGAAAACTAGTTGCACCAACTATAAACCAAAATATTACCTATGCAAATGCTGTAAAAAAAATATCAATTAGTCTCCGTTCAAACCAATGTCACAGTCCCTACTAATAAATCAATTTCTGATTGGGCTAGAAATTTCCTCTCTGAGCTACAATCAACTGTACGCAAGCAACAATCCAAGACTACAGACCAAACAAATAATACTCCTCTGACAATACCAGCAGTATCTCCTCCTCCAGTGATTGCTACCACATCTCGTATTACAAACTCAAATGCTATGAAAAATATTCAGGACACAATATCTGAGGCAATAGTTGAGTGCTCCGCATCCGCTAAGTGGACTGCTCTTTTGTGTTCGGAAAGGCGTTTTAGCATTAGCATTAGTAGAGGCATTTGATGCAAGAAAGCAAGCTTATGCAGCATCAGCCAAAAAAAAAAAAAAAAACCCACTTCACCCCTCTGTTCGTTCAAAATACCTGTCCAGGTGAGCCTTAAACTTATTTAGGCTATCAACTTCCACGACAAGGGATGGAAGTCTGTTCCACCAACCAACCACCCACTGGCTAAAGGCAAATTTCTGCACATCTATCCTACATCTGTCTTTCCTCAATTTGAATTTATGCCCTTTCAGGTGATTATTCTGAGCGAGAGGAAGAATCCCATCAGCATTGAGCATGCTCAAACCATTCAAGGCTTTATACACCTCTATCAGATCACCTCGCTGGTGCCTAGTCTCCAGACACTGTAATTTGCAAAACTTAAGCCTTTCTTCGTAAGAGCACCCCTTTGTTCCATTCACTAATCTTGTTGCCCTTCTCTGTACTCGTTCCAGCATCTCTACATCCTTCTTGAAATGAGGTCTCCAGACCTGTATACAACTCTAGGTGTGGCCTGACCATTGCCTTATACAAGGGAACAATCACCTCCTCTGCTAGAAAAATTCCTATATATCATACACCAGGCGCTACTCTTGCAGCCCGTCTGCACTGCTCAGAGAACTTCATATCTGCCTGCACAACCACCCGAGCTGTTTTTCGAGCTGTCTCTCAGTTTCCCTGATGTAGCAGCTAGTGCAGTCAAGCCAAGAGATGAGGTAGACCAATCCGCTTTGTAGTAAGGTGGGGACAGGTGTTTTTACCTTAGAGATGAGGGATCATAATTTTCAGGTGGGGACAGGTGTTTTTACCTTAGAGATGAGGGATCATAATTTTCTGCCTGGGAGTTGTACGCATTTTAACCATGATTTTAAGACTCTACAAACTGTTGTGATAGGTTTGGGTCATCATCATCATCATCAGCCATTTTCAATCCACTGCAGGCCTCTCCAGCAACTTTCCAGTTCCTTCTGTTTTGAGCACTGGCCATCCATTTACTACCCAAAAACTAATGAATTTCATCTATCCATCTCCGCCTTTGTCTTCGAGGATTTCTTCTAGCTCCTCTTGGGGCCATTCTGTTATTTTCTTAGTCCATCTGTCATCATGTCTTCGAGCTATGTGTCCTGCCCAAGACCATTTTAGTTCTTTAGTTTTGATAAGAATGTCCTTTACTTGAGTTTGCTGCCTAATCCATGTGTTTCTCTTCTTATCTAACAGTCTGATTCCCAATATAATTCATTCCATTCTTCGCTGTGTAGTTCTCATCTTCTCTTCCATTCTTTTGGTGAGTGCCCAAGTTTCACTTCCATAAGTCATGGTGGGGAGTATACATTGGTTCATTATTTTACGTTTCAGACAAACTGGGATATTGCTCTTCAGTATGTGACTATATTTCGTGAATGCTATCCATCCAAAATTTATTCTACTCTTGACTTCCAGCCATTTATCATTATTACAGCTAATAACTTGTCCCAGATAAGTATATGACTCCACCTTTTCATTTCATTGCTCTTTCAATCATTATAACCCTTTCTGTGGCATACTTTTTCATCTTTACTTTTGTTTTAGCCATATTCATCTTGTCCAAAATCCTTACTAACTGTGCATAACTGATTAAGATTTTCCTCTAATTCTTTGGGATCGTGGCTTATGACCACAATGTCATCTGCAAATCGTAAATGGTTTAGGTACTCTCCGTTCAAATTGACTCCTTTCTGTGACCAGTCTAATCTTCTGAAAGCTTCCTCAAGGGCAGCAGTAAACAGCTTCGGAGATATTGTGTCTCCTTGTCGAACTCCTTTCTTGATTTTAAATTTCCTACTGTCTTTGCTTAGTCTAATAAAGGAGGTAGCACTCTCATATATTTTCCAAAATCATAATATATGGGGTATCTATGCCTTGTCTTTTCAGTGCCCGAAACATTGCCTTATGCTGTACGGAGTCAAATGCCTTTTCATAATTCACAAATGCCAGGCATAATGGTGTTTTATATTCATTTGCTTTCTCCATTAGCTGTGATATTACGTGAAGATGATCCATAGTTGAAAATCCTGTCCTAAAGCCAGCTTGCTCTTTCGGTTGATTCTCATCAAGTATTCTTTCTAATCTGTAGTAATGACCCTTGTGAACAACTTGTAGATGTGGGATAATTGGTCTATAATTTCCAATTTCTGATTTATCTCCTTTCTTATGCAGCAAAACTATGATTGAATTATTCCTGCTTAGGCATCACACCTTTTCTAATGCACTTTGTGAAGAGCCTTGCCAGTTTTTGTGTTATGTCTCTTCCTCCCAATTTTAACAAATCTACAGTAACTTCATCTTCCCCCGGGGCTTTCTGATACTTCATTTTCTTCAATGCATGTTCTACCTCATCAGGAAGAATATCGGGTATGTCGTATGTGTTGCTACTTTGCAATCCATCTTCCCCGCTGCTGGCATCATTCCCTCGCTCCTTGTATAATTCTCTATAGTAGTCTTCTGCTATTTGAATTATGCCTTCTCTGCTGTTTATAAGTACACCATCGCTATTCTTCAGTTTCAGTATCATTTGTCTTTCTGTATTACTGCTCATGGCTGCTGATTTAAATCCTTTGTTTTCCCTTAATGCATATTCTACTTTTCTTGTGTTAAATCTTCTTATGTCCTCTCTGAGTCTCTTTCTAATGGCTTTGCATAACTCAGTATACTCAATTTTCTCCCTGTCAGTGTTTTTCTTGTTCTTCATTTGTCGACTTCGGTTCATCATGACAAGTGTTTCTTGACTAATTTTTTATTCTTTGGATTTCTTTTTACCTATAGGTTTCTTGGGCTTTATCACTTCCAGAAAGTTGTAATATTCCTCGTCGATATCTTGGTCCTGAGCAGTCTGCAGAAGCTCAAACGTGTTTTTAAGTTCCAGTACATACTGCTTTTTCTCCTCCTCTGTTATCTCGAAGACCATTGTATTATTTACTCAAGTCACTTTTTTCCTTTCCTACATCTATATCAAGTGTACATCTTACCATTCTGTGATCACTTCCAACATTTACCTTATTCAGGAAGATAACGTCATTCACAATATATCTTCTGTTAGTGAGGATGAAGTTGATTTCATTAGTTGTTAATCCATTTGGACTCTTCCATGTCCACTTTTTGCTCACCCTTTTCTTGAAAAAAGTGTTCATTACTGACAGTCCTTGAGATTCTGCAAATTCCACAAGTCTTTCACCTCTTTTATTTCTTTCACCAATTCCAAAATTTTCTATAGTTCCTCTTTCTGCGCTGTTTTGTCTTTTTCCAACCTTAGCATTGAAGTCCCCCATAATAATAGTGTAGTGGGTTTTCTGCTCATCTAGAAGACTCTCAATTTCGGTGTACATTTCTTCAACCTCTTCATCATCATGGCTCGATGTTGGTGCATAAATCATTATAATCTTTAGCTTATACCTCTTAGAAATCTTGAGTATTAGTCTTGACACCCTTGGTGATGTACTTTTGAATTCCTAAATGTTGTTTTTTATATCTTTATGGACCAGAAAGCCAACTCCACCTTCACTCCTTTCACTGTTTCCATTGGTGTACAACAGATTTCCACTTGATAAACTTATAAGTGATTCATTTCTTCTTCTTGTTTCAGACAAACCGATGATATACCAATTCACATTTTTTAATTCCTTTTCCAGCTCTAATATCCTGTCTTCACCGATGAGTGATCTTATGTTATAACAGGGCAAGTTTAGTTTCCGTGCATGGCAGCCTGGTCGTACCCAGAGATTCTTAGCACCCTCTGCTTCCACTCTGATCCTCTCGCTGCTGTAAGAGGGAGAGTGAAAGCTGGTGGGGACTGAGGGGCCATTTGTTTTGTCGTGCTGTCATATGCTGGAGGGTTTGGTCTTTTCCTCTTCACACTGACCAGGCGTCTTGAAGAGAACCACTCTACACGTTCATTGCCACCTAAGTGATGTAACAGGGCTTACCATCGAGAAGGTATGCATGAGTGGATTTTAGGGAGGCAGGCCAACCGGACTTCTCCTAAATCTTCTGTAATAGAGAGATATTGGATCCATCAGTGTTTTAGGCTGAGTGTCTGATAAAACACAGGATACCTGTTCCCCTCTAAGCCCCTATGAGATAAAGGCGCTCGTGGCTGAGTAATTACCTTGGATGTTTCTGTTGGTCGCTGTGTGGCCATATGTCTGTAGGTCACACCTGTCAAGGGTATTGATGGGATAGCCACACCTCGTGAGATCCGCCTTGACTTTAACAATTTCGTTGCGCCTCTCATTTACAGAGCTAGAGTGTGTCCAGGCACGAGTTAGCAAGGTTCATGCAGTGCCAAGAAGATGGCTACAGGCGTATGCTGACCGGAAGTTGGTAAATTGGCTAGCACACATTGGTTTACGATGGATAGTTGTCTTCAAGCACAAGGGTGTCTAAGTATGGTATGGTGTTGTGTTGTGCTGTCCGACTCTAGCTCGATGGTGAATTTTATGAAAGGGGACAGAGGATTTAGGTGGTCTAAGATTCGGTCACCTGAATTTATGGGGATAACCACGAACACATTGTCCACATAGCGACACCAAAAAGTAATGGGATCTGGTACATTTGTAAACGCACGACTTCTAATTCCTCCATCGAGATGTTTGCCATGACTGAACTAACTGGAGAACCCATGGCTGTGCTGTGCGCTTGTTGGTAAATGGAGTCGTTGAACACGATTGCACCACCTGTTAAGCACAGTCTGAGGGTGGTGGAGATATCGTCTGGTGTTAGTTTGGTTCTGCTGCCAAGGGTTTGATCGTTATCTAAGAGTTGCTCTGCACATGTGATGGCAAGTTCTACTAGGATGGAGGTGAAAAGTGAAACTACATCAAATGATGCCATGATTTGATCTTGTGAGATGGATATGGTTCTGATCCATTCTATGAATTCACTACTGTTAGAGACGGTGTTGGTGGTCTTGCCTACTAGGGGAGAAAGGAGCCCCGAGACAAACTTAGCTAATTCATAGCTCAGTTGTTGTTGTTGTTGTTTGGTTTTTAGGAGCATTAGCAACTAAGGCCATATTGCTCCGGGGATATGCGGTGATCATTTGCTGACCTTTCCGCATCCTCCATATTTAGTGGTGACGGGCTCGAACCCCGGTCTAATCAAGAAGCGTGTGCTACGCACTGCTGCTCCTTCCCACCTGGCTACAGAGGTGCCTCATCATAGCTCGGTGAGCCACAACAGGAGACAATGGGTCTTAACGGTGTACCTTCTTTGTGAACTTTCGGTAGTCCGTAGAACTGTGGAATCTGGCAGCCGGAGGCACGGAGGTGATTACATTATCTAAGAGTTGCTTTGTTTGTATGTATCTAATCTAATATATGTATATTTCCCATTATTAAACTTGTCATAATCTATTTTTGTATCCGTTTTCACTCTGTGTTACAGTAATTTTAGTTTCATAATGAATCCAGAGCGCACAGGCCTCTTTAATCATATTTCATATAATATATAGGGATATTCGCATAAGAGTTTACTAACTTCTCATCTTAAGTTATAGTTTTATTCAGTAATGGTAATAAAGATGGTGTAAAAATTTAAAATGAAACAATTTTTTTTTTTGAGACCTGAGATTTGAGGCTCCCTCGATTTAAGAGGCCCCAGGCATGCGCCTCGTGCGCCTGTGCCGAAATCCGCCACTGGTTAAAGAAGCATTGCAGGATCATCTAGAGAAGACAGCAGTAATAATTCAGACACAGCATGTTAAGGTTTGTTAAGGGGAAGTCTTGTCTGACCAATTTGATTGGATACTATCATGTGTTCACAAAGGAACTAGATGCAAAAAATAGTTTTGATATCATATACTTGGATTTCAAGAAAGCTTTTGATACCGTTGTTCATGGAAGACTACTGTACAAATTGGAGCAGTATGGAATTAAGGGCAAGTTGCTACAATGAATAAAAGGATGGTTGAGTGGGAGAAGATAGAATGGTAATAAACGGATACTGCTCTACGTGTACTAATGTTATTAGTAGTGTCCCTTTAGTTTCGATGTTGGGCCCATTGTTGTTTTGTATATTTATCAATCTGCTCGGGGACTGGGTCAATCTGGATTTTCGGATTTTCCGGATTCTCAGGCAGTACTTTTAAAATTCAAATTTAAGATGGAATAAGGAAGAGATGACCAGGTAAATTTTGACAGTTTATTCATTAGCAAATAAAGCATGATTCATTTATCAAAACGAGCAGCTTTAAGGAAAAATAAAGTCAACACCTGACAAAGATCTAAACAAAAATTTTCACCACAAAAAAAAAAACAGAAGAAAAAAAAAAAGAGAGTGTAATGCTTGAAATCGTTTTTAAAAATGAACAATGTAAAAGAAAAATACAGCATATAAATGAAAGCAGAAGATACTTATTTTATATAAATTAATTATTTGTTTTAGTTTATTAACGAAACATTTTCATATAAAATACAAAGTTCGAAAAACAAATATTCATTCGTTCTTTTCCACGATTTCTGTTGCACTGCTTGTGGATGGAACACTTGCAGCTTCTACTCTATCTGCTACACTGCTTGATGCTTCTATTGCTTTCTTTAAATACTTTCATATATCATCTTGTTTACAACTTTGTAATTTCTTTGTGATAAAATTATATCACAAAATTATGCACCCTGTGCGCATGCATGATGTCCTGAAGACTGAAGCTATGGTTCTGTTCCATAAATTTAATAACTGTTTCAATGGACTTTTCTGCAGTAGCCCAAGATATCTTTTCTTCTTCAACTTTGTTGTTTTCTTCACCAGATTCTTCTGAATAACTCTCTTCTATCTTCTCAGGAGTTATAATGCTTTGAATAATTTCTTGATCAGTGAAAGTTGCTGCAACTTCAACATCATCTTCAATGCGTATCCACTCTTCTATGTCATCAGCATTAAGTTTGCACAGACGGTTGTCTTCTGTACATAATTTAACAGTTTCCATCATTTCTTTCACTTCAGATGCCTTCAGCTTTATGTGAAATCCTTCAAAATCTTTGTTTCGGTCAGATGAGGTTTAACATTGACAAATGCAAAGTACTGCATATGGGTAGCAGTAATCCCAGAGAAATGTACCAACTGGGTGTTGTTACACTCAGGGTAATGGAGAATGAAAGAGACCTGGAGGTAATTGTGCAATGAGATTTGAAGTTTTCTGAGCAGTGCAGAGAGGTAGCCAGAGTAGATCATGGGGTCTTGTCAACAGGAATTTGATATACAGGAATTTTGCGAGCAGGGATAAGGAGGTGATTATCCCCATGTATAAGGCCACACCTTGAGTACTGAGTACAAGTCTGGAAACCTCATTTTAGGAAGGATGTAGAGTTGCAAGAACAAGTACAGAGAAGGTTATTGTTATTTGGTTTTATTTAGGAGCATTAGCAACTAAAGCCATATTGCTCCGGGGATATGCGGTGGTCATTCCCTGACCTTTCTGTATCCTCCGTATTTGGTGATCACAGGCTCGAACCCAGGTCTAATCAGGACGCGTGTGCTACGCACTGCTGCTCCTGCCCACCTGGCTACGGAGGCGCCAGTACAGAGAAGGGCAACAAGACTGGTGAGGGGAACAAAGGGGTGCTCCTAGGAAGAAAGGCTTAAGTTCTGCAAACTGCAGCTTCTGGAGACTGGGCACCTGCGAGCTGATCTGATTGAGGTGTATAAGGCCTTGAATGGATTGAGCAGGCTCAATACTGATGGGATCCTTCCTCTTGCTCAGATTAAAAACCTGAGGAGGCATAGATTCAAACTGAGGAAAGACAGTTGTAGAACAGATGTGCAGAAATTTGTATTTAGCCCGTGGGTAGCTGATTGCTGGAACAAGCTTCCATCTGTTGTTGTGGAAGTTGATAGCTTAAAGAAATTCAAGGCAGAACTATACAAACATTTGGAATGAATGGATCAGTGAAATGGGAAGGGTTTTTTTTTTTTTTTTTTGGCTGATGCTGTATAAGCTTGTTTTCTTGTATCATATGCCTATACTAATGCTAATCTCATAAAAATTATTCTTCTGCTCCTAGGCTTATCTTTGATGACACTCAGATTTCTAGACAAGATCACATATCTGTATTAGGATTACTCAGGAGGTTGCTAAGATGGATGAATGCAGAGCTGGCCAGTCTAACAGAGCAGAAAAAGATTTAGAGAGCAATGAAACATACTGAAGCTACAAATACTGAAAGTACAGGAACAAGAAGTTTTTCATGTATGTGAATACAAAGAAGAAGAAGCAGAAAATAAGCCAGATCAAACCCTTTCACGATGAGTCATAGATAACTCAAATGATGTTACTGAGGAATTAAACAGATATCTTGCATTGATCTCTAAAAATGAAAGATTCTTCATAGTGAAGAGAGGCTATATGAGTGAGACTGAGCTCTATCAAATTAGTGATATTTAAATTACAGATGTTTTCTGGGAAAACCTTTGAGTCTAAAGGCCAGTAGGCTCCTCAGTTTATGGCAGTGAGATGTAACGTATTCATATATTTCAGTGATTTACTATGAACTAAAATGATGCTTTGCACTAACTTGTTGATCTAGTAAATTTCCCATAATCTGAAGCTTTCAGCCCCAAACCCCTAGTTATAGACTTTACTATTACATACTATCTCGCATCTCTCACACTGTGGAGTATACTTAATAACTGGGTTGTCACTCATTTTATCAACTGGGTACTTACCTGCCCACTGATGACCAGCCAACAAGCTTCAGAATTGTGCTGCCTGGGTGGTGGTATTCACAGAGAATGAGTAAGATTAGTCCTCTCCAGTGGCAAAGTATTGCTTATTCTAGTTAGTGCAACATCACGGGAACTTGTGAATGCATTCACACTATGAGATGTAACAAAAACAATGCCATTTTACCTACTTCAGTGATTTACTATGAACAAAATGATGCTTTTCACTAACTTGTTCATTTAGTAAATCTCTGTAGTATGAGACGTTCAGCCCTAAACCACCCCTTTTTAGTTATTATTTTAGTAATTAATTGATAAGGAGATAACTACATATACTTTTCATTTCCACAGAAAACAAAAAAAAAAAAAAAAACGAACATGCCTGAAACTAAATTGTTAATTATTATTTAGCTATTTTATCTTATTTTATTATTATTATTATTTTTTTTTGTATTTTGGTCAGTGCAGGAAAAGTCTGTGGCTTCCTTGCACTTATAACCAAATATTAATAATACAGTAAAAATCACTGCTTTCATATGTTATTAGTTAATCAGTAAATAATTAACAAAAACATAATCCAGCTCATTATCTGTCCATTAAAGATCATAAATGATATTATTTATGGCCAACTACAGGCTAGCTAATGAGCTATACTGTAATGGGCCATTATGGTTCAGTCCTTTCTTCAGTGTTCACCTGCTTTAACATTTCTTACTCCTTGACTGACTTGTAAGTTCAAAATTAGCCTGTTCATAATTGAAGGCTAATTAAGCCTGTTCACAGAATTATGAGACTGCTCTTAGGAATACTTCCATGCCAGAACAGTTCCTCTGTGATCTTAATTTACAGTTATCCCTGGAATTTACCACAGGCTCCCACATATGTGTATTTTGCTATGGTTGGAAATAACAAATAACCATTTCTCAATAGTGAAGCTTTATTTCACAGTCTGTACAGGTGAGAAGATTCTATTTATTGTTATTATTATTATCATTAGCCATATGATGCAAGGAAGCCTGAGGCTTTTGCTGCACCAACCAAAAAAAAAAAAAATGTCTGAGTTACCCACAGAGAGAGAGAGAGAGAGAGAGAGAGAGAGAGAGAGAGAGAGAGAGAGAGAGAGAGAGAGAGAGAGAGAGAGAGAGAGATGAGAGATGTTGTTGTTGTTTTGGTTTTTAGGAGCATTAGCAAACTAGGGCCATATTACTCCGGGATATGCAGTGGTCATTCCCTGACCTTTCCACATCTTCTATATTTGGTGGTGATGGGCTCGAACCCCAGTCTAATCAAGAAGCATGTGATACGCACTACTTCTCCTTCCCACCTGGCTACGGAGGCCCTGAGAGAGAGAGAGAGAGAGAAAGAGAGAGAACAAAAGTCAGAAGTTGAAGGGAATCATCAAGAAAGAGAAGAATGATGATATCCAGCTCAGAACCCTGGGTATGCCAAGCCCATACTCACCAGATGTGAGTGGGGTTTGCACATGTAATGTATGAACCAACATTAAACTTTAGTACTGAGTTCAGAATCTCAGACTTCATATTAGCATTGGTAGAGGCATATGCAAGGAAACTAGCTTATATAGCATCGCCCAAAGAAAAAAAAAAAAAATTTCTTCCCTTTCACCCATTCATTCACTCCAAAATTTTGTCTAGTTCAGCCTTGAATTTATTTAAGCTGTCATCTACAACAGCCGGAAGTTTGTTCCAGAAATCAACCACCTGCTGGCTAAAGGCAAATTTTTGCACATCTATTCTAGAACTATATTTTCTCAATTTTAATTTATGCCCCCTCAGGTGTAGAATCAAAGCAAGAGGAGGAATCCAATCAGCATTGAGCTTGCTCAAACCAAGTCAAGGTCTATACACCTGAATCAGATCACCTCACAGGTGCCTAGTCTCCAGATGCTGCAATTTGCAGAACTTAAGCCTTTGTTCCACTCACTGATCTTGTTACTCTTCTCTGTACCCGTTCTAGCAGCTCAACATCTTTCCTAAAATGAGGTCTCCAGACCTGTATGCAGTACTCAAGGTGTGGCCTGACCATTGCCTGATACAAGGGGATAATCACCTCCTTATCCCTGCTAGCAAAATTCCTATATATCATTGACAAGACCCCATGACCTACTCTTGTAGCCTGTCTGCACTGCTCAGAAAACTTCAAATCTTACTGCACAATTATCCCCAGGTCTTTTTCATTCTCCGCTACCCTAAGTATAGTCCTGCAAAGTTGGTTACTCTGAGGTTACTGCTACTCATATGCAGTACTTTGCATTTGTCAATGTTAAACTTCAGTTACCACTTCTCAGCCCATCCACTCCACTTTTCTAGATCCTGTTGCAGTAGCGTATTGTCCTTACTGTCATTAACAACCCTACCAACTTTCATATCATCTGCAAACCTGGATATTAGGCCTGATATACCTTCATCAATATCATTGATAATACAGAAAACGACAATGAGCCCAACACAGACCCTTGGGGAACTCCACTAATAACATTAGTTCATGAAGAGTGGTATCCATTGATTACCATTAGAATGAGCAGCACCTGGAGTGTGAGGGTGCTGGGGGTTTCAGGGACTGGTGGGAGTCATCATGAAACAAATAAATACATGTGCTGTGTTAGTGTTAAAATGGAATTGATTTTTCTTATTCACATCCCCGTTTCTTTCCCAAATCTTTCTACTGCAAATTAGTTCTTGTTTGGTTAATCACTTTCCTTTTTTTTTTTTTTTCTCTTCTACACTTAATGCATGCTTGTCCTCGACTTATAGAAGACCCTGTACGCTTGTATTTTTACAGTTTAATAACAAAAACCAGATGTCTGAGTAAATACAGTAAACCCCCGCGAATAGCGGGGGTTACGTTCCTGAGAAATATTGCGAATACCGAAAACGCAAATACTGAGTTATGGCTTCCATAGTAATAAAGAAGTTCTGTTCCAAAGTATGAAATATATAAAAAAAACTAGTCTAAAATTTTGTCTATGTATGTATTATATGTACCTTCATAATATGACTATGTACATAGACAGCACATAGTGAAATGCTAGCATATGGCATCGAAATGAAAATAAGAAACAATTTAATATTAAATGTATTTATTAGAAATAATTTCAAATAAATCTTTCAAACCAGTGCCTTTGGTAGCTAAAAAAACATATCCCACCAGTGCTATCACCAGTTTCGCTAAAGTGTTGATAAAGGAGTTTTGCCTTTTCACGAATGATGAGTGAACTTAACAGAATTTTATTATGAGTTCGGTTTTCTAGCCACAGATTTAAAGCCTTTTCCATTTTATCTAATTTAACATCACGAGTTACATAGCAAATTTTTGAAGCAATTAGCGCATTTTCACGGACACTACGGCAGATTTTTTCTTCCGATTTTTTGATTGATCATACCGTTGACTCATTGATTTTATAATGTTTTGCCACTGAGGAGACACTCTCACCATTAGAAATTTTGTCTAATAACTCAATTTTATTCACTAATGTCATCACCTTTGATCTTTTCACATTTCCCTTGTTATTCGTAGCCATATTTTTGTACGGTAAAAAAGAACTTGTCCACAATAAAGTCACTTTCTTCCATTAACACCCTTGAAAAAGTCTGTTTTACACTGCAAAACGGTAGATTTATCACTTTTGTAAGCATATCAATTTATAAATTGATAAATTTATAAGTATATAAATTAAAAGCAAATGACGAAACCTTCCATAACAAGCACATAACACATACTGAACAAGGATTAGTGAGAAACATCCGCTCTAATGATTTTGTCACCCCCCTCTCTCCCCCCACCCACTGAGTGCTGTTTTGATCGGGAAAGATAATTTTAGCCACGCCCATGTTTTTTTATGGCAGAAAATGTTCATGGCACTTTAAAATTCACATTTTTTTTAGGTTTAATTTTATATTAAATCAGCAACCGCGAATAGCGGGGGTTTACTGTATTATCTTTTTTTAAGATACTTTTATAAAGGAGAATACGTAGGGAAAAATTAATCCCATGTATAACTCAACTAAGGAAAATTTAATCTTATCTTAGAATAAAACTTAGAGATGTATTTGTAACTTAACAGAAAAGGCTATAAGAAGCTTTGTTTCGAAATACTTCTTAAAATAATAATGCCACCTCTCCAAGGTTAAAGGAGGGGGGTGGGGGTGGTGGAGAAATTTAATTTGTTCGACAAAGCAGCAGAAGTTCTTATGGCGAAATATGATGTTGCTTGTGTGGGTGTAATCAGAGATCAATATCTGAACCTCCTAATACTGAATGATCCACTATGTAAGTATTGCTACCGCTTATAAGTATTGTATAGCACCCCTTTCCAGTCCTGTAATGCGACGTGGGGGGGGGGTAACAAAAGGTGTAGAGCAGTGGAGAAGGAATGATGCGATCACACCCTACTCTCTGACCATCACATATTGTGTAAGTTATAGGGACCTAAGTCCCAGATCTGGAGGGTCCAATAAAAAGCCAAGATTCCCTTAACTGTGGGAGAGTTTTCCTAGATATAAAAAGGTAGACCCCTTTAGAAAGGGGGATTGGAGGAGTTGGATGGAGGTAAGAGCCATTCAACAGAGGAAAGAGGAGTTCCACGAAAGAAGAGAATCAGAGAAAAGCTACAGGCAGGGAGACAGCAAAGGGAGGCGAAGCTGAGAAGAAGTTGCAGCTGCCACAGAGAAAATAGGAAGAAAGTGATCCCACCCGCATCAAGGTTGGTAAGTTAAAATACTTCCTGCAAGATGTCTGATAAAATGAATGGAAGAGAAAATTAATTTGCATTAACTCTTATTTAGAAAGAACGATAATGATTCAACACAAGAAAATGATTTCTTTCTGGAATATTGTATTGATGTGTTGTGTTCCTTCTAATTGCTATAATTTTTAATGTCTCCTAATGCTCTAATAAAAAGTATAATAGAGTTCCTCTAGCCTTGCGTGCTGAGTTAAAATAACAAGAATGGTAATACAGTTATTTGCACTATTCGCATGTAGTTTATGTTTAACTTCACTCATATTTTACTATTGTATAATGTGAAAATGCAATATGATTAAAGAGGCCTGTCCACTCTGGATTCATTATGAAACTAAAATTACTATAACATAGAGCGAAAACGGATACAAAAATAGATTTTGACAAGTTTAATAATGGGAAATATACATATATTAGATTAGATACATACAAACAAAAAGCTTTCGGTTGTTTTGTCAACCTTCCTCAGTTAAACTGACAGTTGAGAATGGAGCATGAGGGTGTGTACTGCCAATCTTGTCGTGAAGTATGTGATTAACTGTTGGTTGTTGAAGCCTGTGGCTGTAATGCATGCGGACGTTGCTAGCATTTGTCAATAGTCAGGATTGCTGTTTCGATGATAGGGTGGACTTGACATCCACTGTTCCTGTTGACTGAGGTATTGGAGCATTTGATGTTCAATGATTCCAACCAGGAGCGTCGGCGATAGTGGCGGGACTTATCCACAATCAGGACATCGCGACGTGGGTCAATGTCATGGTGGGTTGTCCAAACATGTTCGGCAATAGCTGAGTGCTCCACATCCGCTAAGCGGATTGCTCTTTTGTGTTCGGAAAGGCGTTTTTCGAGCCGTCTCCCAGTTTCCGTTAACATGGGTTCCCCAGTTAGTTCGGTCACGGCAAACATCGCGATGGAGGAATTAGAGAGTTGTGCATTTACAAATGTACCAGATCCCATTACCTTTTGGTGTCGCTAAGTGGACAATGTGTTCGTGGTTATCCCCAGAAATTCAGGTGACCGAATCTTAGACCACCTCAATTCTCTGTCGCCTTTCATAAAATTCACCATCGAGCTAGAGTCGGACAACACAATACCATACTTAGACACCCTTGTCCAGCGCGAGGGAACACGCTTGAAGACAACTGTCCATCGTAAACCAATGTGTGCTGGCCAATTTACCAGCTTCCTGTCAGAACATGTGCGTAGCCATCTTCTTGCCATTGCACGAACCTTGCTAACTCATGCCTGGACACACTCTAGCTCTGTAAATGAGAGGCGCACTGAAATTGTTAAAGTCAAGGCAGATCTCACAAGGTGTGGCTATCGCATCAATACCCTTGACAGGTGTGACCTACAGACACATGGACACGTAACGACCAAAGAAACATCCAACTCAGCCGCGAGCGCCTTTATCCCATACTACCCAAACCTATCACAACAGGTTTGCAGAGTCTTAAAATCACATGGGATAAAATGCGTACAACTCCCAGGCAGAAAATTACGATCCCTCATCTCTAAGGTAAAAACACCTGTCCCCACCTGACTACAAAGCGGATTGGTCTACAGCATCTCTTGCCGTGACTACACTAGCTGCTACATCGGGGAAACTGAGAGACGGCTCGAAAAATGCCTTTCTGAACACAAAAGGGCAATCCGCTTAGCGGATGTGGAGCACTCAGCTATTGCCGAACATGTTTGGGCAACCCACCGCGACATTGACCCACATCGCGATGTCGTGATTGTGGATAAGTCCCGCCACTATCGTCGACGCACCTGGTTGGAATCGTTGAACATCAAATGCTCCAATATCTCAGTCAACATGAACAGTGGATGTCAAGTCCACCCTTTCATCGAAACAGCAATCTTGACTATTGACAAACGCTGGCAACGTCCGCACGCATTACAGCCACAGGCTTCAACAACCAACAGTTAATCATGCACAAGATTGGCAGTACATGCCCTCATGCTCCATTCTTAACTGTCAGTTTAACTGAGGAAGGTTGACAAAACAATCAAAAGCTTTTTGTTTGTATGTATCTAATCTAATATATATATATTTCCCATTATTAAACTTGTCAAAATCTATTTTTGTATCCGTTTTTGCTCTGTGTTACAGTAATTTTAGTTTCATGAAAATGTAATGCATCACTGTTGTTTAATTTCATTAATAAATAAATAAATTCTTTATTGCTAATAAGTACAGGACATGTACTAGAGACAATAATACTCAACACGGCGACATGGCCAGGAGTTTTACATTATAAATGAAATTATAAATGAAATTAATTGGCAAAAAGGAAAAAAATTACCGTTACATGGAAATTAAGAGTTACAAACATGTAAATTATAAGTTACAAACATGTAAATTATGAGTTACAAACATGTAAATTGTAATAATGAAAAATGAGGACTAAACGTCATATGGAGGAAATTATCTCAGTTCCACAGATGGAATCCACTCGAGGAGCATGTGACGGTATTTGTAGTCGGTAGCTAATTTCTGAAGGTCGACTCCAAGACGGAGTAGTGCCTGAATTTTGGGGAGTGCCTGGGCAGGTAGGAACCGACTACACAGTTTCAACCGGTTGTATTTGAGGATTAGTGTGGGCTCTGACCTCAAGGATGGCGTAGGATTGTGCCACTGACAAAAATCCCAGATGTTTGGGGCGTTTATTACTCCTGTGTACATTTTTACTGAAGTCATTAAACGCCTGCTGTCAATTAACCTCGGGATCCTGGGTACATTTAGCTGCTCAGCCATGTCAGTTGTTCTCAATTGAGGGGGTCGGCGATGCTTATTTGTGGCCCATTTCAGGGTCCAGTGTGCTTGGTTTGAAATAAGTTCTCTCTCTGCTAATTGTCATCCCTATCAGGGAATAATCCCAGAATAGAAGCCAACTAGTCCTACTTCACCACTAGAAGAATAGGTTGGGGGAAAGGAGGGGAAGTCAGAGGCGATGGTATCCAAAACGCCATAACTACACTGATAGTGGACAATGTCGGGATTAGAACTGAAACCACGTATATTTGTGAAACGAATTAGGAAGTGTTTGGGAGGTTTAGATCTTTTCACAGGTAAGCTTACTCTATTAGTTTGACAATTCATGATGTATTCAATAGTAAGAAAAAGTGGGGTTGGACATGCTGTATGAAGTAATGAAATTTTTGGATACGGCTTACACATGGTAAGAATATACCCAGATCCTTGACATACTGTGGCCTCAACAATGGCCTCCCGCATACACACTACTTGGACTCCCTCCAGTCACTATCTTGCAGAGTAGAGGTAGCAAGATTATATATTAGCTGATCCAGAAGCTTCCTAAAGAGTTACCAATATGTTCAGTCCGGTGTACTAACTAGCGGCCGGCTTGCGAACACTGCTTTAGAGCTGTACCCCCGAAATGTAAGGAAGATTGGATCTTGTCATGATGTTCACCATAACCTCAAAAGTCATCAGTCATACTACATGATGGAAGAGATGGGGAAGGATTGACCGGAACTTAGTTCTGGAGACTAAACATGGGTTCCACCACTTCAACCCTCCAATAAGCAAAGTGGTGTATTACACCGGTTGATGAGAGTCATCTACCACCTAGTATTGCCTGGTAACACAGAGGGGCAGCATTCTTCCATGTGGTGTGGGTGTCACACCTCAACCCCTGCTTATATTGGTTCACACCTGGGTGGTCACCCAGGTGTGACCACCCTCCATGCACAGTGTGCTTGTGCATGGAGGTTATACCCATGATTACTAACAGTCCCACCATTGTGAAGATGCAAGCAGAGGATTTGGCTGTCACAGACCATCCGGACTTCGCCAAAATTGGGTCCACTTGACTTGAATGTCACATGAATATCAGTTCCATCAGCATTTTAGACTCCTAGGTAGCAAGTACAGCTTGTCTGGCATATCTGAGAGAATGTCTGTGACAACTTCAAGGACCAAAGTTTTTTGTGTAGACTCTGAATGGTATACATTTTACAAGTTTGTTTCAAATAAAGTGTCTGAAAATACAAATTATCTTGAAATCTTCCAGTACATACTGTCATCTCTTATTCGTGTTTCCATCTAATAGGAAATACAATTTTAATAAATGGAAGCACGAAAACAGCTTTGAAATTCAAAGGAGGAAATTGTACCTGTTGGCTATTGTACTTTTTTAAACCAAAATTGGTTTAAAAAAGTACTAATTCTACAGAATTCAGATTCAGAAGTTGATGAAACTTAAGTGATAACTTAAGTGATAAATAAACAGATAAAAAAGTATATTATTATAACAAATGAAAAAAGTAACCATTAATTTTTACTTTTTAAAATTTTTTTATTATAATTTTTTGAAATAATTTCACTGTAATGTTTGGAAATTAAGCCAAAAGAAGAATAAATTAATATTTAAAAGCATTTATGTATAAAGTTTTCATTTTTAGAATATTTTAAAAAATTGACAAAAAAAAAAAAAAAGTTCACCTCATATGGCTGGCCAACAGTGGAAAACTTACTGCTGTGAGTCCACACATATATGCATTTCAAAAAATCACTCCTGAATGGGTTAAGGTAAAGAGAACAGTCTGTAAGTTTTCACAAGAAATGTCTCAAACATCAGTCTACTTGGAAAAGAACCAGAAGGGTTTTACAACTTCATAGCACCAGTATTCAGAATGATTCATAGTACCAGAATTCAGAATGATTCATAGTACCAGTATTCAGAATGTTAGTTTATATAACAAATAAAAAATAAAAAATAAATAATAATAATAAAAAATAAAATAAAAACTTACCATGCTTTAAAATTGCTATATTCCCTTTAATAAAACAAACTGTGCTATTGTCAATAGGACCTGGAGGATCTGAAATCAAACAATGTGTTTAAAATATAATTATGCACATAAAAATACAGTATAATGTTATGAGGGGATAAAAATCAATTTTCTGAAATTAAAGAAGAAAACACAATGTGAACCGAAAAGACACTACATAATTCTTAAAATTTGATGCAATTAAGTTATTATGCAGTAATGCAATTCAGAAGTTGCATGAAAAACTGGTTATCTATTTCTGATTAAATTGTGTTTTTTTCTTATCTGCTATATCAGTTTGACAGATATATTAAAATTTTTATTTCACAAATTAATATTAATTAATATAATAAATATATATTATTAATATTTGGCAGATAGTTAAAGTGAGCTGTAATATGATCCTAGAATAGCCGATAGTTCCATATTATCATTAGAGCCTCCAGTAACTTAATTTTTTTTAGCACCAGCAGAGGATATTCTAAGAAGCTCTCATTCCTGCATGTGTGCTTCTTTTGTTATACTAAAAGCATAACAAAAAGCTGCTAAAATGTTAGCAGTCCAAGTTAGGTATGTAGTAATTTTTTAAAAAATTTTAGTGCACAATATTAGAGTGAAGCTTATGTGTATAAGCATGGCCCAGCCATACCTGGAGTTATTTCTCATAGTTTCTGCCCATTTTTTTTTCTGTCTAGATCAGTGTCACAAACTTTTCAGCCCCAGGCTCCTTTTGATTCCTAGCTTTACTGGTAGACCTGAAAAATAAAATATTTCTAACCAACCAAGTCTTACTTGATGCACAATTACTTATCTTTTTCATGGCACATATATTGAGCAGAGAGTCCACCTACCATGGACCTCTCGGGGTCAGTGGACCACAGTTTGCACACTAGTGGTTTAGATTTAGATCAGTGGTTCTCAACCTTTTTTTTTTTTTTTGCTCGTGGCCCACTTTTAAGTTTAATTCACCTCTGTGGCCCCATCCCTCATATTGTTTAATTATAATAAATATGTACTTTATCAACTGCACTTTTTATTTATACATGTATTATTTGTTTATAATATAAGGAATAATAATAATAAAAAAGGAGTTTATTAACTACAATATTTATAATAGAATTTTTACTCATATAATATTTTGTTTATTAAAAATATAATTATGCTCCTAACAAAAAATATCACAATCATATTATTGTCCCTTAGTTTAGTGAGATCCTTGTGGCTGATAAGAACAATCAAGTTTTTGTATATCCTGGTTACAGCGTTGTTAGAGATAATCAAAGATCACCTCTCTTCACAATATCAAGACGGTTACGAGCTTTTGATAGCAGATGAAGAACTCGACTAAATCCAGATTCAACAAGATATGAAGTGGGAAATCCGATAAAAAACAATTTTGCCTTCTCCCAAAGCTGTGGAAAGTTATTTGCAATTTCACTGCTTATCCAGAAATGTTTGTCATTTTTGAATCTAGCTTGGGCTGTTATATCACTTTGCAGTTCAATGAGACATTCTTGTAATACGATGTCAACATCAACTGCATTTACCTCAAATGGATCCACCACCCAGTCTGGGATAGTCATCTTTAGCAGGTCGCTGAAACGAAATTGCATATCATTATACAAATTCCTCAAATGCTCAATACATACAAAAAAGATCATCATCTTGCAAATTTGTGTCAAGAGTGGCCAATGAAGGAAATTGCATTAACTCCAAAGTAGGGAACTGCTGCAATAATAGAACTTGTACAGAAAAATATCTTCCTCCAAACATGAATACTGAACTGAAGAATACCTGAAATTTACTGAAAAGGTGATGGTAAAATTCATGAGAGGAGTGGGAGATATTTAGAAAAATAAGAAATCATTTATCCAGGAATCCAGTTAACCATTTTGTTAGGGCTTTGCTTGCTCCGAGAAGGCGGGGGCTGAGTCACGAGTCCCTATTTACCAGTAGTTGGAATTTCCAGATCTGAGGTTATGGTTTAAATTATTATATGTACTGATCAGTTCATATTTTTATTTCTTTTTTTTATTAGTAATAATTTTATTTTAGAAGTGAGCTTTTTGTGGCCCACTTAACAATTTCCATGGCCCCCAATTTTACAACTTTTATCTGTGGCCCCTCTGAAATATGGCATGGCCCCTGTTGAGAATCACTGGTTTAGATAATCCTCTATGGTAGCTTAGTCATACTAGCAAAGCTGCCATAGAAGATAATCACTATCTGCTACTCATTTGGAGAAGTCCAGATTTGATTCCCATTGATGATGATCACTGGAAGAATTTCTAGAGTCCTCTTCAATAGAAGCTACAGTCAGCCAATATCAGGTGGAGGGAATAGAGTTCCCCCATGAGTTATTCCAGGTTTTTTGCTTGCACAAAAATGCAATCTGGCTTGTGAGCACACACTCCCACAAGAGAACGCTGACTACAACTCCTCACATGTTGAAGGAGCCTTCACTTGAAATTGCAGCAAACAGGAAATCACCTGGTGAAGACTTACTGGAACCTGAAGTCATCAAAAAGACGGTCAAATATATCCCTGACACAATCCTGAACTTATTTAGCCACTGCCTCACAGAGGGCTACTTCCCCACTGATTGGAGGTCAGCAAGAGAGACTCGTAATGAAGAAACCAAAAAAAAAGCAACAAGACCTTCCGGGATCCGATTGCACTGCTCTCGGTGCTCAGCAAGACTTTCGAACAACTGCTCTATCAAAAGATTAAAACCCATTACATTGGTGCAGGGCTCTCCTCTCCGAACCAATACAGTTTTAGAAAAGGGTGCTCTGGAAAACATAATAAATGAAGCACATACCTGCACCAGCAAGTATTTCCTAATAATCTCAATAGATTTTGCTGGGGCGTTTGACTTGCTATGGTGGCCAAGCGTCCTCGGCAGGCTCAAGAAGGTAAACATACCCATCAACTTATACCAATGCATTCAGACCTACTTAGCAAATAGAAAAGTCAACGTCAGTGCTCCGTACTGCCAGGTGTTGCGACCAGTCTTTAGGGATTGCCCGCAGTGCTCTGTCCTGGGACCCCTTCTGTGGAATCTGGTCCTTGATGAGTTCTTAAACTTTGACCTGAACACAGTAAAAACGCAAGCCTACGCTGAAGACTTGATAATGATGCTTGAGGCAACCAGCAGAGCCCAAATGGAAGCAACGGCAAATCGAGCCATCTCAACACTGCTGCACTGGACCCAAGAGAACCAGCTCAGAATTTCGCCGGAAAAAACGAGTTCAATCCTCTTGAGGGGTTCTCTGGATATTAGGAGGCCCCCCACAGATAAAAATCCACAGAACAACCGTAAAGCTAAAAATGGAATTAAAATAACTCAGGATAGTCCTGGATAAGAACATGTCATTCACCCCACATCTCAATTACCTATGTACCAAAATCAGGAATTGCTCCACTATGATTTCCAGAGTTACCAGAAGGGACTGGGGTTTGAAGAAGAGGATACTCTCCCTTTTCTACAATGTTATTTTCATCCTGGCTCTGTCATATGCTGCAGGTTTATGGTACAACAAAGCAATCACTGCAGTAAACAGGAGAAAACTAGACAACATACAGCGCTCTGTCCTCCTGACTATCTCCAGAGCGTGTTGTATGGTTAGCACCCACACGCTCCAGGTCCTAGTTGGATCCCTTCCCCTGAACCTGGAAATTGTGTGCTATTGGCTGCTTTACCCACTGTCCAAAGGGAGAGCGGCCACCTGCATTGGCTTCACCACTGGTCCAACATACAACACAAGTGCTGAAAAGAGGTGTCTAACGACACACCTGTTGCAGATCTGGTAGGCCCAATGGTCCGACTCCCCCAAAGGAGCCATAACACTGAAATTTTTCCCAGATGTACATCGGATATACCCAAGCCAACCTGCGTGGTTCGCTCCAGGCCTTCATACCACCTTTCTCCTCATGGGACATGGGTCCTTCAGGGGAAACTCTATGACTTTGGTCTGTCAGATTCATTACAGTGTCATTGCAGAGAGGAAGAAACCTGGGACCACCTCATACACGAATGTCCTACCTACGAGAACCTGCATTGCATCCTCGTAACAAAGACCCAGTTCACACTCAGGAACCAAGAACAGCTCGCGTTGCAAAATGAGGAACACTACAGTGCCTTTGCACTCTTTGCGCAGGAGCTCTTTTCAAGACAAAAAAACTCTTCCACGACCATAGAACCACAGACTGACACCTCGTAAAGCTACTGGCATGGCTTCTCAGCAAGTCTACAAAAGCCCACAATGATCAGTCCAAATCCTCCAAACTCTTAAGAGACAGTACACTACAAGAACCAGAGGAGAGGAGAGAACAAGAAAATAAATGGAAAAGAAAGGAAAAGGGAAAGAAGTAAGAGAGAAATGCTTTGAAGGAAAGAAAGAAAAACATATTGACTGCGACAACCAAACCTGGACGGGATTGTGTCCTATGCCTCAACATCCTGGCGGAGCTTAATTTGAGTGCAGAAATACCCCCTGCACTAGCTATCCTCGATCCCACAGCACATTGCTGCAAACACGCTACCTGGTGATCTGGACCAGGCACCTTGCCTGGCCACTTTCATTCCCTCTCCCTGGCGGGGTGGGGGAGGGGATGGGGTCTTTTCCGTCTCCTCTCCTCCTCACTGATCCCCTTTTCCCTCCTGGTAGGGCATGGGCCTGCCCCACTGACTTCCTTGGGGGGATACCTTCTCTATTGCCCCCATATTTCTGTCTTTTCCCTCCAGTCTTCTCCCCCTCTGTCTTAATGCAAGCAAATGCCCCACACAACTAAATTTAAATACGTTCAAATTAACTTTCGCCCATATTCTAGGCCTTTCCTATTCAAGCGACATTACCCTTTGCAATTGAAATAAAACTAATTAAATGAATTTTTTTTTTTTTTTTTTAGGTCCTAGCCACTGAAATCTCAGGAAATTAGGTGGCAGGACCTGCCAGAGTAAATAATTATAGTACTGGTGTACCTGGTCTACCTCCACGGGGCAAAAGTGGGACAACGTTGGGCCTCAGCAGGGGTTCAGTGGCTAAATGACCAGATGAACAACAGTACACAACACTACTTGTGTACAATATCCATACACTTTTAAATCTCTGGCATTTCCAGCAAACTGGCACACCCATCACAATGCAAGCAATGCAGAAATGAGGGAACCTCTGGTGCCGCTTGACACCAAACACGCTTTACACTTCCACATACAAAATAAGCAATATGGATATACAAGTGAAAAGCTTAGATGCTGTTAAAAAAATAACTGTTTAGAAAGTTTAATATATTATTTGTAAACAAATTAAAAGTTTAAAAAATTATATATATTAACTTTTATTTAAAATTGTTATTTCTTGTATCCTCCACAAGCTTTTATCTCCTCCTAAGAACCAACCTGAAAGTGAAATCAAGTTTTTTTTTTTTTTTTGGCAAATGCCACAAATGCAAGCATATATACCATCAGTAAAAAAAAAAAAATTCACCAATCCATATCCTCCAAGAATTTGTCTAGTAATCCCTTGAATTTATTCAACCTATCCACTCCCACAACAGATGGAAGCCTGTTCCAACAATCAACAACCTACTGGCTGAAGGCAAACTTACACACATCTATCTGCAACTATCCTTTCTCAACTTGAATTTATACTCCCTCTTTTTTTTTTTTTTTTTTTGTTAATTGTTGCCGTATTGTCTTCTGTAGCCATATTGCACCTCCCAAGATTTTTGCAATTTCTACTCTGATCCAAGCCTGAGGCGGGATTCGAACCCGTGACCTTTGGGTTGCCAGGCAGGCACTTTACCCACCCGGTTAGCCCGGTCGGCTTATACTCCCTCGTGTGTAGTCTCAGCAAGTGGAAAAATACCATTAACATTCAGCTTACTCCATTCAAGGCTTTAAACATCTCAATCAGGTGCTTAGTCTCAATTTGCCAGAGACACTGCAGTTTGCAGAATTGAAGCCTTACCCAGAACTAATGCTCTAGGTAAAAGCACCCTTTTGTTCCCTTCACCAATCTGATTGCCCTTCTCTGCACCTGTTCCAGCAGATCTATATCCTTCCAAAACTGAGGCCTCCAGACCTGTATACAGTACTCAAGATGAGGCCTAACAATGGCCTTATACAAAGAGATAATCACCTCCTTATTGCTTCTAACAAAGTTTCTGTATATCATAGACAAAACCCAATGAGCTGTCCTGGAAGCATGTCTGCACTGCACTGCTCATTCTGTTAACAAGGTTAAGTGCTCCCAAAAAAACTACATGTTTTTCTGGGAGCTGCTAAGTGTAACTTTATTTATTGATTTGAAATTATTGTTTTTCTCCTACTTTTGATTTAAATTTAGTAGTGTAGCATTTGTTTGTGACTTCCTGATTAATTTAGTATATTTGTTCTTTACTTGGCGCTTGTAATTACTTAAAAAAACTACAGCCAACTTCTGCTGGCATTGTGTTGTATGGGAGCGCTTGAATTCTTTTGCCATTGTTTTATTATTGATATAGCAGATACTGGAGGTTTCTATATAGCTTTGTAGCAGTGTAATCAGAAGAGGCTTATAAACCATAATTTATAGCATTACAAATGTGTCTGAATAACTTTATCACATAAGCTGTAATGTACGACATGAATATCCATACAGTTTTTAGTATTGGTGATTTCATGTAGATATGGTATTGCAAATAGGTCGGGCAAGAGTTCGAATCACGTAGGTTGGAAATAGATAATTAAATTTATTATCTATTATTAACTATTTAAAATTTACAAATGTAAAGTTATCAAGATATAGCATAATACATATAACTTAAACTTGATAGGAGATACAGAATTCATATAACAATCATTCAACTGCGCTTTCTGGAACAACCTTCCTTCATATGTATTTCCTGAAAATTTTAGTCTACAGAAGTTCAAGTCTAATGTCAACAAATATTTTCTTTCGCCTTCTCAACCTCCAACTCAAGCACGGTACTAAGTACTATAGGTTCTACACCTCTCGTGTTTGGGGTTTTCATAAAAAAAAAAAAATATATATATACATATAACATAAACTTGGTAACAGATAAAAAAAACATATACTGTAAGCTAGATATTGAAATATATATGTATATTCAATAACATAAACTCATAGCATAACTGGTGCATAGTGCTATTGCTGCATTAGGATATAAGTTTAGTGTAGTATTTTTAATTATACTACACTAAACTTAAAAAACCAACTAATCGGTTTACCAAATCATATGTGATGAAAAAAATGGGATCTGCAGGTTATAATTATTTATAATAAAAGAATTTCCAATTCAATGTAATGGCTGTGTAGTGTCATGTAATATCTAAAATCTATGGTTGCAAGACACTCGAAAGTCACTACAAGATTGGTTAATTGGTTTATACTCCTTGGTTTGTTCTCCTTAATCAGATTCAACTGAGAAACAAAACTGATTAAGTTCAGAAAAGTTATTCTCATTTGTGAAATAAACAGCTTATTTTACAGAAACAGGAGTAATTACAAAATTTCTTATTTAACCTTTCTTTAATCAGATACTGATTATCAAGACAGCTGCAACAGTATTTTATGAAAACAATAATACCTCAATCTTGGACATCCTATACTACAAATTTCCCATTAAAATACAGTGCTTCAACATTAAGAAGGCAAGTTCTCATAGAATAATTTCATCAGTGATAAGCAAGCAGCTAAAACTGCTGCTTGCTTATAACTGATGAAAGCAGCTGTCAATGTCATGAGCTTAGACTTGAGGAAAGAATGAATGTCTACTAGGCTGTTTACATGCATTAACTCTTGTATTCTTCACAGTGCAAAATTGTTTGTAAATCATTGCACTTTAGAAAATAAATAAATTAACATACTTTTTTTTTTTTTTGGTTCTATTTCTTTATATACTGAAATCATATATGTGTAAAACAATTTTATTTATGAATTGTGCAGCATCTTACTACATACTATTAGAACCATTTCTAAACAAATGACGCTGAATGCATTCTGCTGGGTCTTTTCAACAGGAATTTAATTTTTCTAACTTTTACTTAAGTCATTACAATAACATACACAGTGTAGCAACTGGAAAACGAGACTGATGCTAGAAAAAATGATGCCATGCATGAGTAAACGAACCTTGGTTTATTTAGAGTAACTTCCTCCCATGCCCACACACTGCATGTAATGATCATAAAGCTACTTGAATGACTGGTGGAAGGCAGTGACTGGTACAATGTTCTCGTCACAACTCTTTGAATGGTATCGACATCATAAATATAACGGCCTTTCAGTGGTGCTTCGAGAATGAAAAGAAGTCACATAAGGCTAAGTCTGGTGAATATGGTGGGTGTGACAGTATATGCAGACTTTTTTGCTTGCCAAAAACTCCAAACAATTAAAGCCTTGTGGTTTGGTGCATTGTCGTGAAAGAGGAACTAACTGCCATCTTCTCCATACTGGGGCCACATATGACAGATTCTCTGCAACAAACATTTCAGAACACATTTGGCCACTGAACACAGTGGCCACAATTCCATTGCTATTATAGAAAGTGAAAAGCATGTTTTGATATTTGATCTTTCTTGATGAACTTTTTTGGCTTTGGGAGAGTTTGCTGACTTCCACTCCACACCTTGTCATGAGATCATATTGAAAACACCATATCTTGTCACCTGTAACGACTGAATTCAGGAATTTGGATTTGCTTACAGTGTCCTCACTGAGTTCTCTGCAGTGCTCAACTTGCACCTGTCATTGGTCTTCTGTTAACCAATGTGGAACAAACCACACACACACACACAGACTTTAATTTTCTTCAAATCCTGGGTTATTTGTCATATGGTTTCCTTATTAACACACAGATCCTCTGAAATCATTCAGGGCACTGCACATCAGGTAATGATTTTCCACACCTTTTCAAAAACTCTGGTGTTTGAATTGTTTTTGCTGGGCCTAGATGTTTATCATCTTCGAGCAATTCTCTTCCACAGGTGAAATGTTTATGACTCTTGAACACATATGCACGAAACAGACCGTTCTCTCCATATGCTTGCTTCATCATTTGAAATGTTTCCGTGGCACTTCTGCCCAGTCAAACACAAGACCTGATGTTTGTTCTTTGTTCCATTGTCCTTCCACAACCTAGATACAGGAAAGACACGCAGTTCAGTTCACACTACTTCTGAAATGGCAGCAATTTCTGATGACCTTGACTGCAGTGCTCTTCACTTCATGTTTACTTCTAGATGGCAGCACCAGCACTCTTCTCATAACATCAGTCTCGTTTACCAATTGGCACACTGTGCAATACCCATTATAAACTTCAAGTTTCTAGCACAGAGGTAAAGTTACAAATTTCACTCATTTAACTATAAACTTAATATTTAAATCAAATTACAGTGCTGCCTTTTTTGACAGTTAAAGGTTCTTCTCCAACTGTTTACATTCTAAGTGTCCACATGAATGCACTGTTACAAGCATGAACTGAATTAGTGGCATTGTATACTCAGTTTAATTGTAAATCCCTTAGCCAAGAGAGCATGCTTTCTTTAGCTTACAAGTATGCGATAAATTATTCAGTGCTATAACCACAATAATAACGGATTATTTCACATTTCGTTTACTACGGCAAGTACAAATAATGATTTTCTCTTGTTGCTTAAACTATAACAATTTCTAAAAATAAGGATTTTAAAACTACTATGTTTAACAAGAAACATTATTAAGATTTCAACATCAAACAATGTATTATTGTATTACTTATGTGGAAGAAATCAGTAACACCTTACCACATTTAATATCTAAAAACAACAAAGAATGCATTTCTTTCACATCAGCAAAAAAGCTAAAAATTAAATTTTTCAATAAAAACAAAAACAGTATCTAATAAACACTACCTTCCAAAAAATTATATGGAATTTTTTTTGTTTCACAGTGATGCTGCTGCTACTCACAAGCAACTCTACCCTCCTAAGCAATCACCATGGACTACTCCTAATTTTCAATATTAGCTTAACTTTTCCATATGATGCTGTTCCTTGTGGGACTTTGTTGGGTTGGCTCTCAGGATTCAAATCAGAACTCTGCCAGCCATTTCAACTTTTGAACACTGATGTCCATGAACTATACCAAAGAACTGACACATCGTAGGGAGCATGTAATTGTCCAAAATGTTAATATGGGTTTCAGCATTCATGGTTGCCCACACAAACTACATCCCCTACCTTTCTCTGAACTTTGTTGTTCATATAGTGCAATCCAGCAGCATTTTCCAGTAATCCTTCACATCTAGCCATTACATCAGAACAGGATGTAATGAGATTTGTCACTCCACACAACTGGTTCCCAATATTTTTTGGACCACAATAGCATTTATTATACCATGAAAGGTCAGACTGTTGATTGCAGTTCATGAAACTGCAATCAACAGTTGGCTTATGTACAACGTTTTAAATGTTGATGTTTTGCAGGGATGTCTCATGAGATTTTCATACTTTTGATGGTACATTTTATGGTTTGAAAGTATTATGACAAATCAACTTCTGTTGTCTTCCTGAGTAGTTCTGGAGGTAGTGCATCACTGACAGTTGATGTTGGATGGTGTAGGATGTCAGGAAATATATGAATTAACAAGCCAGAAATGTGACATCCAACAATAACATCTCTTCTCAAATCAATCAGCTTGAATCTATTTGCCATGATGAGAACAAGTAAATGGCTTAATTGTTCTCAATTGTAGCACACAGAATCATGATGAAGACATATAATCTATGTCTGAGCTTATATGTCTTCATCATGCTTCGGACTGAGTCACTTTTTTATCCAGGCAGGTCTAATGGAATATGAAAACAGATATCAAGGTACTTTTTTTTTGAACAGTAGTGTAGTAGACATAGCGTAAGTTGTAAAGGGCAACACAAATTTTTACTTAATCATTCAACTTTTAAAGCTTACCATTTTCTTTACTTCTTACAAAATTTTCCCAGTGTTTAAACCAATTCATGCTTATACCATAGACAATAAGTGGACTGTCTTGTGCTTGAAATTCTTTGTTTAACTGAGAGAGGAAAAACCACAATTATTAACGGTACATATACACAATTATTTATTATTACTTCACTCAAATGTTAAAAGAGAAAATCTCACTTTCTTAACATTAAGATAACTTAATTTATGAAATGTTTAATCCTTCATTAAACATTTCATGAACTACTCCTAATTTTCAACCTTAGCCCAGCTCTTCCATTTGACGCTGTTCATTTCAAACAATGTTTAAATTTAGTACATCTAATACTATCTCAAGATAAAATAATTATCTTTCACATAAGTCTGAAATTGAAAAATTTGAAGAAAGTAAAATTGTTTTAAAAGCAAATGATAAATCCTATTGTTCTGTGCTTTCTGGTACTGGTTTTATTTTTTCCATGTTTACATCATATTTATACCATATTTTCTTGAATAACCTTATGTTTTTTTCAGAAAAAAAATATCCATCAATTAATTTATTTTGTGGATTTGTTAATGCGGCCAAAACTTATTAATTTAATGTGAAGCTTCATATTTCTCCTAAGCCTACAACCAGATGGGCTAATAAAAACCTATTAGCATTTTTACTAAGTTTTATTGAATTTAGTGTTTTTACTAACAGTTTTTAATTTCAGCATTTTTATTTATTTTCAGCTTTTTAGGCTATGGCCAGACAGGCCAAACCATGTATTTTTTTTAATTAGTGATATTTATTGGAAAGTGAAACCTGGCTTAGAATGTTGTGCTTCTTACAAAGTTAGATTCTCTCTTTCGGAAAAATGAACACCGTTGTTTCCTAGCAATGCATGCAATTCATTCAAATATTGAGATTATGTGATTTTTGATGAAATGAAACAGACAGATAACAAAACCAATATTATTTACTGCTCAGTGGAAATGAAAGTTAATAGGGCACATTCTTTGTCACCTTCTCTTATTCATGATGTGGTTACAAAGGAACTGGATGCAAAAAATAATTTTGATATCATATATTTGGATTTCAAGAAAGCTTTTGACACTGTTGCACATGGAAGACTATTGTACAAATTGGAGCAGAATGGTATTAAGGGTAAGTTGCTACAATGGATAAAAGGATGGTTGAGTGGGAGAAGACAGAGGGTGGCAATTAATGGGTGCTGCTCTTCGTGGACTAATGTTATTAGTGGAGTCCCACAGGGTTCGGTTTTGGGTCCACTGTTGTTTTGTATATTTATCAATGATATTGATGAAGGTATATCAGGCTTAGTGTCGAAGTTTGCAGATGATACAAAGGTTGGCAGGGTCATTAATGACAGTAATGGCAGTGTGCTACTGCAACAGGATCTAGATAATTTGGGCAGATGGGCTAAGAAGTGGCAACTGAAGTTTAACCTTGACAAATGCAAAGTACTGCATATGGGTAGAAGTAACCCCAGAGAAACGTACCAACTGTGTGGTACTACACTTAAGGTGGTAGAAAATGAAAAAGACCTGGGAGTAATTGTGCAGTCAAATATGAAGTTTTCTGAGCAATGCAGACAGGCTGCCAGGGCAGGTCATGGGGTTTTGTCAATGATATATAGGAATTTTGCTAGCAGGGAGAAAGAGGTGATTGTCCCTTTGTATAAGGCAATGGTCAGGCTGTGCCTTGAGTACTGCGTACAGGTTTGGAGGCCTCATTTTAGGAAGGATGTAGATTCCAAGATTGGTGAGGGGAATGAAGGGATCCTCTTACCAAGAGAGGCTTAAGTTCTGCAAATTGAAGTGGCTGGAGAATAGACACCTGCACGGTGATCTGATTGAGGTGTATAAGGCCTTGAATGGGTTGAGCATGCTGAATTCTGATGGGATCCTTCCACTTGTTCAGATTATGAACCTAAGGGGGGATAAATTCAAATTAAGAAAAGACAGATGTGGAATAGATGTGCGGAAATTTGCCTTTAGCCAGCGGGTGGTTAATTGCTGGAACAAACTTCCATCTGTCGTTGCAGAGGTTGATAGGTTAGATAAATTTAAGGAGGAGCTGGACGGGCATTTGGAGGGAATGGTGTGTTTTTTTTTGTTTTTTTTGGGCTGATGCTGCATAAGCTCATACACTTGTTTTCTTGCATCACATGCCATTACTACTACTACTACTATAACAGAAATCAACTAACCCACTTTGTGTATTAGCAGATTCTTTCTAAGTTTGGCACCCCTCAGTGAATTAAATCTCTAAGATGTTGTGTATATGCTCTGCTAAACATAAGTACAAAAGGCATGTGGTTATGATCTTTCATGGTTAATGAAAAACCGGAAACAATTTCAAGAGGCAGAAAATATGATATGATGAAAGTCGTATAAGAGAAAGGAAAAGAAGAAAGAATTGATGGTGCAAAGCAGTGGTAAACAGAGGTTTTTTTTTATCAGCAAACAAAATATTCTGAAACAGAAAAAGAGCTTTATGAATGCAGCAGAAGTCTTTTTAATCAACTTTTGCTAATTACAGTTATTTATTGTAATTACAGTATGTAATTTAATTAAATATTATGTAAATTAATAAAACATGCTTGGGAAAAGAAAGAATAAATCTATACATTAAATGCCAATGCAGCCAATGTAAAATGTAAAGTTGTCAGATGTCACTGTATTGTCCATAAATTGTCTGTTTTGTGTTTGATGTTTGCCGGAAAATAAACCATGCAACACTCACCTGAGACTGAATAACTCAGCCACAATGAGAAAAAACCAAATAAAAGTTCCTTGCATCATTGATTGGATTTGAATCCAGGCATTCAGCAGTACCCTGTATGGAGTATGGTGATTATATCCACTGTACTACTTTCAAGGTTGAAAAGAAGTTGTTTCTATAAAAACTAAGTTGGATGCTTTGGAAAGACTTGATAATGAACAGTAGATAAAAAAAAAAAAAAATCCTGTTTAAGGTATGTGCAAGACAACTGTAAAAGAATAGGGATAAAAAAGGTAAAAATCTAGAAGGATTTGATACACAAGGGTTGTTGGATTCCTGCTGTAATTTAAAGAAACCCAAATTAAAGATTGTAGATGCATTATGGTTGCAGCTTATGCATGAAAGATGTCACAGAACTACAACTAGCATACCCATATTGCAAAAATAGGCCTTATGTCAAAAGATGATGCCTCCAAGTTTTACAACAAGGGACAGACAGACAGCTTGGACAAGAGAAAAAAACTATGTAATGAGTATAAGTCAGAGGGTAATCATTTGCTGATCAGCTTGTTCAAAAATTTACAGATTTAAGGTCATTTATTGACAAAAACAAAACAATTAGAAAACAACTTTATAATATGGGTGAAATGAATCTAAATTATTATTGCTATTATTATTATTAATGATAGTAACAGTAGTTGTAAAATAAATAAATTTTCTGTTTATACTCCGGGACGACCAAACGGTCAGAGGAGTTTTATACAAGATAGACAGAATACAAGAAACAGCACCGTATTCAGTAGTCACGGGCTTGAACCCCGGTCACTCAAGGCACGTGTACTTACGCACCCGCGCGCCTGACCACTAGGCTACGGCGGCCTCTCCCTTAACCACCCTTCCAACCTTTTTATCATCTGAAAAGTTAGATGATAAGCTTGATATACATTCATTGATATCTTTAATAAATACTGCAAATACTGTAGTGGCAAATGATGCAAGGAAGCAAGCTTACACAGCATCAAGAGAAAAAAAAAAAAAAAAAAAAGACTACTCACCTCACCTGTCCAATCCCTCTAATAAGTCTAAGTTTTCCTTAAATTTATTCAAACTACCTATTCCAGATGGTAGCATTTTCCAACAATCAATTACTCTCTGGCTGAAAGCAAATTTTCACACAAATATCATGCAACCATCCATTAAATTTAAATGCCCTTATAAATAAATATTTATTTATTTGTTTGAATACATGAGAATAACCACTAATGGAGTTCACAGATAGACAGAATACAAGAACATACTGACTGTATTTATTAGTCATGAGGGCTGGAAACATGGTCACTCAAAGTGCATGCACTTTTGTACCCTTGCAATTCACCACTTGGATTTACATGTCTTCTCTTAGTAAGAGTAAGGATGCCAGACTATGCAATTTTCAAAACTGAAGTCCTTGGAAAGAGTACCCTCTTGTATCCCTGAATAATCTTGCTGCTTGTTTCTGCACTTGTTCCATTCGTATACTTCCTAAAATGAGGCTTTCAGACCTGTTACACAATACCCAAGATGTGGTCTATCCATTTCCTTATACAATGGGATAATCATTGGCAAAGTTCCTGTATATAATTGACAAAACCCCATGAGCACTTCTCACAGCACAGTCTGCACTGCTTAGAGAACTTTATGGTGGACTGTAAACTTACCCTTAGACCCCTTTTGCTCTCCACCAGTTTGAGAGAGGTACCACCTGACTGGTATGTGTTTCTGGGATTACTACTGCCCAAATGTATTTCCTTGCAATTACCAACGTTAAACCCCAACTGCCACTTCAGTCCATCTGCCTAATTTTTATAGATCTTACTACAGTAGCATGCCTTGATTTCTGTAATTAACCACCCTTCCAACCTTTTTATCATCTGAAAAGTTAGATGATAAGCTTGATATACATTCATTGATATCTTTAATAAATACTGCAAACAGTCAAGGGCCCAAACCCTGAGGAACTTCACCAATAACATTAGTTCAAGAAGAGCAGTGACCATGGATAATCATAATCTGTCTTCTGCCATTCAACCATTCCATGATCCATCTATCCATAGTAATGTGCCCCTAATGCCACACTGCTCCAATTTGTACAGCATTTGTGTGTGGAACAGTGTCAAATGCTTTGCTGAAATTTAAATGTATGATATCAAAATCCAGTTCCTTTGTTATTGTGCCATATTAACTAATCAGACAGGTCTGACAGATCCCCCTCCTCTTAACAAACCCAATTTCCAAATAATTTCATTCCTGTTAAGAGAATGAAACCTTTGCATAACTTTAACCACTTACTCCATTATTTTCTCTGAAAGAGAAGTCAAGCAAAGCTTGACTTCTTTTCAAGTATATAATTGCTTGTGTCACCCTTTGATGTCCCCTTTGTGAATAGGAGGCACATTAGAACACCTCCAATCCATAGGAATCTCCCCCAAATCCAAGGATTTTCTCAAAATTATGGCCAATGGTTTGATTAACTCTTTTGCTGCATCTTTATATCATCTGAAAATTTAGACAATAACTAGATATGCCTTCATCAATATCTTTAATAAATATTGCAAATAGTAAACTTACTGTTTACATCCACTGTTGCCATTTTTTAGCACTTTTCCCACTGTTTGTTTATCTAGCACCCTCTTGTTGTATTGTGCACTATGGTACTATTTTAGAATTTTTTAAAAAATTTCGAGCACCTTATTTAACGCATTTCTTTATTTTTCTCATAAAATGTCCTCTTTTAAGCTGAAACTGTGCTACATTTTTTAACACTACCCAGTACTAAACTGCCATGAACCTTGTAGTTACAGTACTTTATGAAATATAACTTTACAAGGAAATCATGTAATTGCTCTAATTGATGGCACATATGGACATTCCGTGTTCCCTATAATAGCATTACACTGAAATTGGTTACATAAACAGTGCCTTAACCGGTGTTTAATGTAGGTTTCATTTTTCAAATTACTGAAGTATGCTACTCAAAACATAGATGCAATAACTAAAATTGTTTCTGCATGGCATCTATTGTTCTGAATATGTTTAACAGAGTGTTTACAAAAATTTGTCCTTTTCATTTGTGACGATTTAGTTACTTTGAGTATGTGACTATTTTTTCTTCACTTGTGAATTTTAATATTTAACAATAGTGTGTAATTTAATCCCTCTGTGAAAATGAGCAAAAAATATATTCAACACTTTCGTGATCAATGGATCAAAGACACTAAATGTAAGAATTGCCTCTGCAAATTAGACGGTGATTGCTTAAAATGTTTTGTAAATATTGTAAATGCACACTGATAGCCAAATTAAGTGATATTGAAAGGCATTATAATACAATGAAACACAAGAAAGCTGAAGATCCCTTTAGTTTTCAGCATTAGTGTTTTGCCATTTAATAAAATTAATGAAAGAGGAAGGAGTAAAGGAGTAAAGGCAGAAAGCAGCAGGGTATTTTTCATAGCTGTGCATTGTGTATTAAGGGTAGTTGATCATTTGAGCAACCTTTGTAAATTTCAGTTTTCAGACAGCAAGGAACGTAAGGACTTCAAACTGTGAAGAACAAAATGAACTTCAATAATATGCAATGCTATAGCACCACATTTTGTGGAAGATGTAAAATCTGATTTAGGATATAGACACTTCAGTTTAATTATCAATGAAAATAATAACAATAGCATTATAAAAATGTTGGAAATTGTAATAGGATACTATTTGAATTTCAAGAATCGACTTGTGGTAACTTTTCTTGATATGATTGAACTCAATGAATGCAATGTAGAAGGAATATGTGAATCTTTGAAAACATTGCTAAGAAATAACAGATTAGATTTGCACAGTTATTGCACTTGGTACTGATAATGGCTGGTATTAATGATGGTGTATATAAGAAATTAAAGGCTGATATTTCCCATCTGCTTCTTATCAAGTGTGTATGTCATTCACTCCAAGTGGTGTCCCATGCTGTCAATGAGTGTCTGCCTGGAAACATTTTTCTTATTAAAAAAATATACAATTAGTTCTCATATTCAGCTGTTCAACAGGCTAAATATAAGAAGCTTATAGTTTAATGAGTGATGGAGTTCCTCCTTTGAAGTTAATTCAGTATAGTCAGACAAGATGGATGCCAAATGGAATTACAATAGTGAAAATTCTGCAGCAGTGGTATAACAGTATACTGACAGCTGTATAACAGTATTCATTTCTTGTCAGAAGAAATGAATACTGTTATACAGCTGATATTTGTTTCTTATATTTTTGAAACCTATTCTTGGAGAGGTGCAAAGGGCAAATAAGAATGCAGCTGAAGTAAACAACCCTTCAAAGTTGCTGAATGACTTGGCACATAGAATAAATTGGTTAACTGATTCTATGTGCTCAAAAGTTGTTATTTCAGGAACAACTGATACTGTAATTGAAAATGACTTAACTATGAAGCCATACATGGGCAGATATGAATTCAAAAGGTAATATGTGATTGCAAACTTTCAGATGAAGATAAAAGCATGTTTTAATTAGTTGTGTGCAGTTCCTGGTTGAAGTCATAAAACAACTCCGTCAAAGTTTGCCAGAAAATTTTATTGTCTTACAGTTAATGTTGTGTTTAAGTGCACATGAATGCCTAAATCCTGTAAAGCAAGATATTCTGGACCTAGCCAAAATGTTCAACAGCGCCGTGGAAAAGCTTCCATACATTGATTTTCAATGGAAAATATTATATCATGTTAAATGGATTGAAACAACATGGTTTTGGGCAGAAATCACAAATTACAGAGATACTACCAGTAAAAACTCATTTAAAGATCTTTCTCTATTTATTTTAAGAGTATTTTCATTACTTCATTCTAAAGCTGATATAGAACATTTATTCACTCATATAAACATTGTAAAATAAAAGTTACATTACAGAATGAAAGTCAGAACTTTGAACTCAATTTTGGCTGTCAAATATGGATTGCAATGACATGGAAAATGTTACAATTATGAGTTGCCTGCAAAGTTTTACAGAAAATCAGCACATCGGAAGCAGGCCCTTCAGTAACAGTGTAGAGCAAACAACCAGCAGTGATTTCATTTTTGAAGGTGTAGCATAATTGGTATGCAGTATTTTTAAATAAAATAAGCTGTTTTAGATGTGTTTTTATTTTCTACTGATAAATAGGAAACAATTTTTAAATATATTCCATTTTTAGGGTCCATAGTCTAACGAAGGACCCTTATATCTCAGTTGTCTCTCCGTCTGTCACAGCATTGTATCTCTGGAACCACTCAACCTATTACTAACTTGAAATTTTGCATGGGTTTGTACATCATGTGGGCCACATAACGACATATTGATTGTTGTTGACACAAATTTGTTTGAGAAATGGTGGGGATGTGTGTGGGGGGGGAATGTGGAGGACAAAATTGTTGTCAACAACCTATAGCTTATTATATACCACTGGAAAGAGCTCAACGAGTAGGTTTAAAATATAAATTTAAAATATTTTTAAAATTAAAAATGGCAGCACCAGACAGGAAATTGTGAGTAATTTTCGTGTCCCCCCCCCCTCTATTTCTGTCGCTAATGGAACTAAAAATCACATTAGCTAAGCATTATTCGATGCTTATCAAGGGAAAACTATTCCGATTGAAACTGTCGTTTACTTTTTGTGTTAAAATTAAAAAAACAATTTTTTTATTGCATTTCGATAATGCGCTTCTTCGTAATAAGTAACTCTCCTTTTGGTGACAAAAAGTTGCTAAATAGTTAGTTAATGATGCTATAAAGGTCATTTATAAATTTTTTGACAAGAAGTATTTTTTAACAATTTTCAAAGCTGAAGTTGTCCCAGCAAGGAGGTACTCAAAGAGCCAGTGTTTAGGCGGTGGTGGTGGTGGAGAGGCGCCTGCGTGGAGTCTTGCATGGCCCTCGCATGCCAGTTGCTTCTCCGGGAAGAAGTTGGAGTTGCTTCTTCCACTCTTTCTCAACAACTGGAAAGACTCAAATATACGTTTTTGTTAGTTCCTCAGTTTTAGGCCAAGCTGGGGTACTAGAAACTTTTTTCAGTTATCATAAAGCTCTCTATTTGAGTTACTACACTAATGACCATTCGTGACTTTGGACCCTTCATCCTGAGTGCCCGTCACTCAGTAGTTGACCGATTTATTAAATATATTCTATATCAAATTTTCAATTATTTCTGTCTTTACTGAAATTTAAAAACTAAGAGCAATCATCAATCACTAAACTTGCAGCAAACCTTAACCATATCTAAGAAACTGCATCACAACAACAACGAAAGTATCACCCCACTTTCACTCATCACGCAGCCAGCCACTGGAATGTGCATCAGTTTTCCTGGTAATATTTGTTGAATACTTATTTAAGTTGGAAACATTATTTAAGTGAATTATAACATGTAATAAAAATTTGTGGTATATTAGCATTAGCAGAAGCATATGATACAAGAAAACAAGCTTATAACACCCATCCATTAACTACAAATGTTTGGCTAGTTCTGTCTTGAATTTATTTAAGCTGTCAACTTCTACAACTACAGATGGATGTTTGTTCCAGCAATCAATCATCTGCTGGCTAAAGGCAAATAATCTGGGCAAGAGGAAGAATCCCATCAGCATCGAGCTTGTTCAAACCATTCAAGGCCTTATACACCTCAATCAGATCACCTCGCAGGTGCCTAGTCTCCAGACACTGTAGTTTGCAGAACTTAAGTCTTTCTTTGTAAGAGCAACCCTTTGTTCCATTCACCAATCTCGTTGCCCTTCTCTGTACTCGTTCAAGCAGCTCTACATCCTTCCTAAAATGAGGCCTCTAGACCTGTATACATGCCTCCAGCTCTGTATAAGGCAATGATCAGGCCACACCTTGAGGTGTGGCTGATCATTGCCTTATACAAGGGGATAATCACCTCCTTTTCCCTGCTAGAAACATTCCTGTACAACATTGACAAGACACAATGAGCTACTCTTGCAGACTGTCTGCACTGCTCAGAAAACTTCATATCTGACTATACAGTTACCCCCATTTCTTTTTCATTCTCTACCACCCTGAGTGTAGTACCACACAGTTGATACGTTACTCTGGGGTTACTGCTACTCATATGCAGTACTTTACATTTGTCAATGTTAAACTTCAGTTGCCACCTCTCAGCCCATCTGCTCAACTTTTCTAGTTTCTGTTGCTGTTTCTAGTACTGTCATTAGTGTCATTAACAACTCTGCCAACCATCGTATCATCTGCAAACTTTGACATTAAACCTGATATACCTTCAACAATATCATTTATAAATACAGAAAACAACAATGGGCCCAACACATTGATTATCACTCTCTGTCTTCTCCCACTCAACCATTCCTTTATCCATAGCTGCAACTTTCCTTTAATGCCATACTACTCCAACTTGTACAGTAGTTTTCATATGCAACAGTATCAAAAGCTTTCCTGAAATCCAAGTATATGATATCAAAATTATTTTTTGCATTTAGTTCCAGTTAGGCTTGGAAACTTATTTCACTTTATATATAATATTATTTTTGTTGGAGAAATATCTTTTCATTTTATGGCTCTTAAAACAGCCCTTTTTAACATTCATAAACATGCACTTCCACTAAGGTCTGAGTATATAGAAGTGCTGGATCCTCCAATAGAAATTTGCAAGCATTCAGCAGCTCATTCTGCCAATTTGTCTAATTCCTATATATCGTTTTCCTCTTTTATTACATGGACTAGTTTGCCTACTGTGCAGCTGTGACATTATTTATTCCTCTGTGGTAAGCCATTCTACTTAATTGACTTTGAAAGTGCAATTTTCACTTGCAATTAATTCTTTGATTTGACTCCAATTTTTGATTGGGTTTAAATTGCAGTAGTGTGGAAGCAGAAGAACTTTATGTCTATGCTGAAGGGCTATGTTACCAATACAATTGGAATTATATTTGCTGCAAATTTCAGAAACAAGAGATAATAATTTGAATGATAAAACAGATTCTAGAATTCCCCAGAATATGTTTTTCTGTTTGCTAGATTTAAATGTCCAATTTTTTGGTAGACTTTGCTGGGATATTTTCCATATGAACAACACTACGGTATGGAGTATCACTGAAAACAATAATGCTCCATACTACTACAGATTTTTTGGATTGAAAAATATGTGTGTGTGTGTGGTATGGGTGTTTATTGGCGCATTAGCTGCTATGGCTATAGTGCGCCTATTCTTAGGAATATTAAAAAATAATCCAGTTTAAATTATTTTCAGTTCTGTAGCCTATTTATAAAAGATGATACACTCCGATTTGTTTTAAAAAGCAGAAAAGTTTGTTAACATTTGCATCCTCTCCAATAATATGATGTAATGTCAATGTTTCTGAATGATTATCCATATTTTGAAGTATTGCATCTCGATGTTGTTGATACTGCGGACAGTCAATCAGAATGTGTTTGACTGTTAGATGTTCTAAGCAGTGTGGACATTGAGGAGGATCATCGCCCATTAGTAGGTGGAGGTGAGTCAGATGGGTGTGTCCTATTCTCATTCGTGTGAGTACCACTTCTTCGCGCCGCACTGTCTGATTGCTGGAATGCCAGAACTTTGGGTTTTGTTTCAGCTGGAAAAGTTTGTTATTCGTTTGGTTATGCCATAATTCTGTCCACTGTGTAATGCATGCTGCTTGAATTAAGATATTATAATCGGGCGCTGGAATAGGGACAGAAGTTAGGTCTGAATTTGGACTTTTGGCAGATATATCAGCCACTTCATTCCCTTTTATGCCTGAATGTGCTGGAATCCAGCAAAACTTCACTAGTTGTCGACGATCATAAATCTGCAATAACAAACTCCTGATTTTTATTACAATATGGTGATTCTTTTGAGATGTATTCTGCATTGCTTTGATTGAGCTGAGAGAGTCAGTATAAACTATATATTTTGCAGATGGATGTAAATTCAAATTTTCTAGAGCTAACTGTATTGCATACAGTTCTGCTGAAAAGTTGCTATATTCAGGTGGAAGAGAAGCTGATATGATAGCAGAGGGAAACACTGCTGCTGCTCCAACAGTTGACAGAGATTTGGAACCATCCGTATATATCGGTAAGAAGTCGGCATAGGTTTGAATATGGCTAGCATGGAGTTGTTGCACAGTCACTGCCGGTAGGCAATTCTTTCCCCATTGAAGGAAATAGGTATCAGAGGTCAGTTGAGGAAAGGTGGTCCATGGTGGATGAGCGTAATTCTTTATCTGTTCCCTATTGTGGAGACGAACATTCCAGTTCTGCGATATTTCAAGGAGCCGTAGGCCAGCCGGTTGGATTTTACTTGGTTTATTTCTGTAGAGATTCACCAGTGGTTGATCAAAAAGGTATGACTGAATAGGATGCGAATAGCAAGTTTGTATTTTGGCTGCATATTTAAGTAATAACATTTTTCTACGAAGATGCAAAGGGGGCTCATGAGCTTCAATGTATAGGCTCTGAGTTGGAGATGTCCTGTATGCACCAATTGCAATCCGCAGTGCATTGTGTTGAATAGGATCCAGCCAGCGTAGCACACTCCTTCGGGCAGAATCATAAACTGGAGCACCATAATCTAAACGGGATCTAATCAATGCTCTATATAGGAGCAGCAAAGTTGTACGATCTGCTCCCCAAGAGAGGGCAGATAAAGCTCTTAGTATGTTGATCTTTTTAAGACAGGCAGTACGTATTGATTTAACATGCTCAAAGAAATTGAGCTTACTGTCCAGGATTAGTCCCAAAAATTTCATATTGCTGGCAATCGGAATGGTGGAATTTGAAATCCGAAGTTCAGGATCAGCATGCAATTTGCGTTGACAGCAAAAGTGGATCGCAATTGTTTTCTGTTGGGAGAGACGATATCCATTCAGCTCAGCCCACTTTTGAACTTTATTGAGGGACATCTGCAATTGCCTTTCGATAGATCTCATGTTCTGAGAATGGCAAGAAATAGCAAGATCATCAGCATACAGGTAAGCCTCTACAGTATTTGGGAGTACTTTTGTAATGGAATCAATTCTAAGGGCAAACAATGTTGCACTCAAAACTGATCCTTGCGGTATTCCTTCTTCCTGCGAGAATGTAGCAGAAAGGGAATTTTGATATCTCACCTGGAAAGATCGGCTCTTGAGGAAGTTCCTAATAAATATGGGTAGGTTGCCTCGTAGACCAAGATTATATAGGTCACTGAGAATGCCATACCGCCAGGTAGTATCAAATGCCTTCTCTATATCAATGGAGACCATGACAAGGTGTTCGTTTTTCACAAAGGCATTGCGAATTTCAGATTCCGCCTTGATCATCAGATCTAGGGGTGACCTGTTTTTGCGAAAGCCATGTTGACAATTACTCAGTAGATGTTGAGTTTCAATGATCCAAGTGAGTCGACTATGGATCATTTTTTCCAGAATTTTACCAAGGCAACTTGACAGAGATATTGGTCTGTAACTATTAGAATTGGAGGGATCTTTTCCATGTTTCAAAAACGCCAAAACTGTAGCATGGTGCCAAGAGGTTGGATAAATATTTTCCAGGAAGATCCGGTTAAAAAAGATTAGAAGCAGTTGTAAGTTTTTGTCATCAAGATGCTGCAGCATGACATAATATATGCCATCTGGCCCAGGGGCACTGTTTCGTGTTGTTCTGATGGCCTGTAAAAGTTCACAATATTGCAGAGGCTGATTATAGGGAAGTGATAGTGAGGTTCGAAAGTTGATTGGTCTCTGTTCGGTGGCAGTCTTAATTTTCTGGAATTTTGGAGTGTAATTTGATGCAGCCGATATTTGAGCAAAGGTTTTGCCCAAGGCATTGGCTACATCTAGAGGAGCAGAGAGTTCTTGCCCATTGCAGGAGAGAATTGGAGAAGGAACAGTTGGAAACTTACCAGACAGCTGCCTAATTTTTTTCCATATTAGTCTGGAATCCGTGTTTCTATTGATAGTTGATGCGAACCTAGTCCAAGAATGTTTCTTGGCCTGCTTTTGAATGTAACGCGCCTTTGCCCTTAGTTTCTTGTAGCTAATTAGATTAGCTGTGGTTGGAGATCGATGGAATAAATTAAATGCTTTATTTTTTTCCTTCTTTGCTTTTGTGCACTCTTCGTTCCACCAGTAGTTGAAATGCCGTCGGGACGGGGGATTTGATAATGGAGTTGAGTACTTAGCTGCAACTAAAAGACGGGATGTAATATAATCAGTAACTTCATCTATGGGCTGTAATTGAATAGTTTTTTTGTCAAGAGTGATTGCTGATTGAAATTTGGCCCAATTGGCTTTAGAGAATTTCCATTTCCTGCAGGGTTCATCTAATGGTGGTTGTGTAGTCAACAGATTACAAACAATTGGAAAATGGTCACTGCCCATGGGATCATCCAGAGTGGACCATTGCATAGCTGAAAATAGTATCGGGGAGCAAATCGATAGGTCAATGGCAGAAGTCTGTCCATTGGGTAACTGTATATGGGTGTGCGAGCCACTGTTAAGAAGAGTGAGGTTTTCTTTTTCCAGTAAAGTTTCAATCAATCTGCCGCGTCTGTCTAATTTAGATGAACCCCATAAAGGGTGGTGGCCGTTGAAATCCCCTAGCAGGCAGATAGGGGAGGGTAGCTGCAATAAAAGTTCTTTAAGATCATTATAAGAGTAAGCTTGATTTGGTGGGAGATAAACTGAGACTAGAGTGAATGCAGTCTGAGTAATCAGACGCACAGCGACTGCTTCGATTTGGGTTTGGAGAGTAATTTGCTTAGCTGGAATCCTTGTATTAATTAAAATAGCTACACCACCTCGAGCAGAATCGGATGTATTCCGATCTCGTCTATAGACCGAGTAGTTTTTGATGGAAATGGAAATTTGAGGAGTTAAATAGGTTTCTTGCAGGCAGAAACCAACTGGAGAGTAGCGATTAATTAAATAACAGATGTCGTCAATGTTTCCACGAAAGCCTCTGCAATTCCATTGCAAGATGTTAGACATTATTTGAATTTAGAGGAAGAAGCTGTACCTGACGTGGCTGTCTTATGGCGTTCTGGCTTTGGTTTGTCTCTTTTCGGAAAGGAAGGGCGACCAGTGTCCATCTCTTCTTCAGCAAATATTTCCAGAATTGGATCTTCCTGTTTGGATGGATACTCTGCCTCCATCGATTTGTCCTGGATAATCTTTTTCGAAGTTGAACTATCATTATTTGTAGTGGCATTCACTGGCGGAGATTGTGATTTTGCTGGTATTGTGAGAGGCGTATTATTTGCTTGGTCTGTGTGCTTAACGGCACTGGACTGTTGCTGAGAGAGAACAGCTCGAGCCCAGTCAGAGATAGAAGTGTTTGAAGGAACGGTAACATCGGTTTGTGTGGCAATGGTTTGGTATTTTTTTGTAATATTGGCATAGGTACGGTTAGGTATACTCGGTGCTATTAATTTTCTAGCCTCCTGATAACTAACTCTGTTTTCAACTTTATATTTCACAATTTTTTTCTCTGTTTTCCACCTCTCACATGTCTTAGAGTAGGCCGGATGGTTGCCTTTGCAGTTGGGACAGATCATTTCTTTCACCGTACAATCACTTTGAATGTGATCGGACGAACCACAGTTGGGACAAACTGGATTGCTTCTGCATGTTGTTTGAGAGTGGCCATACTTCTGGCATTTATAACATCTCAACGGATTGGGTATGAACGGACGAGTGCGGCAAAGTAGATATCCAGCTTTTACTGATGAGGGTAGGCTTGGACTGTTGAATGTAAGAATGATATTTCTGGTAGGTGTGAGAATATTGTCTTTTTTTATCATAATTCTTTTTACAGCAATCACATTTTGTTCCTGAAGCTCTTCTTTAATTTCTTCCTCCGTCACATTCATCAGGTCCCAACTAGATATTACACCCTTTGAGGTATTTAGGGTTGCATGTGGAGTTACTTTCACTGGAATACCAGCGAAAGTTGTCTTTTTCAGTAATTTTTCAGAGTGTCTGCCATTTATAGTTTCAATAAGTAAGTCCCCTGATTGCAGTCTCTTAACCGTCTTGGGAGACCCTGCAATACTTTCCAGGTGTTTTTGGATTAAAAAAGGGGATAGCTTACTGAGAGGCTGGTCAGATAGTGAGTGCATAATTAAGAATGCAGGTATGTCTGTCGCCGAGGGATTGGTTTTCAACCTCTTTGCTTGCGACGAATCATGGTCATTTTCTGTGTTTGGCCGACAGCTCGACGGCTCTAAAGCTGGAAACATACTTTGTTCCATGTTGGCTCCTCTTAGCCCCTGGCAGATGAACTTTTCTGCCAAGGTTACCGGCCCCGCCACGGGGAGGCAGGAGCAGTGCCTGGTGTGACCAAGCGAAAAGTAGTAAGTGGTTAGTAGTAAACTAGAAGAAATAAAGAAAGGTGCCTTTCCTTTCTTGCTCTGTACAAGTGTTTTTGTAACAAGAGCTGTTTTTAAATGAATAGATTTATTAACGTGAAGAACGCAAAATAACTATAAATCACTTTTGAGAAATCGCAGTAATAGCACAGAGAAATCGCTCAGTCACAATCGCTTGGCACCCGGGGCCATTGAAAAAATATAATAAGCATTGGAGACAAACCCTTTGCAACCACTAGAATGTGTAATTATTAGCCTTGGACCTTTCCCAAATTAGCTTTCAAACCAATAGATAAGACACTCAAAAATGCTCGTTTACTAGACTTTAAGGTGGTGTTTTCCCAAACCTTTTCCTTTGCATGCCCGCAATTTATCAGGTTTCATAAGTATAATAAATTGGCCTCCTTAAGAATGATAATTCTGAATATCTCTTAAATAGCATTGATGCCACTGTAGAATATAATCTTGATTGATCAACATTGACAGATGTTTGCGTTGAAAAATTTTATTATATTTCATATGCATGTTCACAAATATTTGGCAAATATCTGACATCAGTTTTTGCACTGTGGGAATATCATTCCAGAAGAAAAATTTCATGCACTTCTTTTTCTGAATAGCTGTCAGTGTATCTCATTGTACCTTTGCTTTCTTGAATGAGTTCCAGACTTTATCTTTTTAATAGTGCAATACAAAACACTGGTTAAATCTGCAGCCAAAATGAATATTTTGCTATGTGATTTATCTGGATGTTTTTCTTTTAACTTGCAGAATATATTCCAAATGATAACCTTGGCAGAAATTCTTAAAGGCTGGCTAGCCATAAGCTTTCAAAAGCCAGTCAATTGACCAGAACACACTACATTGCTATATACTGTTAAAACAAGTAAGCACAAACACACACTGAGTTGGCTTTGCATTAGCAACACCTACCCAATACTTCATGGGGCCACCTTTTGCCCATAATACAGCCTGTAAGCACCTTGGTGTTGGACTTGGTGTCCACTAAGTGTTGGACGGTGTTTCCGCACAGTGTCAGGTGGATGAGAGAAAGAGAGATTTTTTTGCAACCTGAAATTAAAATGGCCACAGTACACTTAATATTGCAACCTACCTGTAATGTATGCAGGCCAGGTGTTAACATGGTTAACATGCTAAGAAACAATGAGAGAAAATCACATAAAAGGCTATTTACAAATAAAAAATTTAAAATTAATAACAAGTTAATTCTTTAATTCTTTTTGGGAAGCATCATCACAATACAAAAGTCAAAACCACATGTTTAAAACTCTGACCAAAAAAACAAAGAAACATGAATGTGCTTAGTCCAACTGTTGTCGTTGCGTGGATAACACTTCCTTTCTATAGTTTTTGTCGCATGCAAATTTGTAAAGGTCAGCATCAAGTGTATAAACCTGAGAGAGCATCTGAAAAGGGAGGAAACGATCCATCAAGAAAAGTCATATTCTTGGAGGGGGTGGCAGTCTTGGAGCAGTCCACAGGGCTGGGAGAGGAATTCTCCAGGAGCATGAATTCCATATGGATGGTTTAGAAATAGGTCTGGGAGATCAGGACCATTTCCACTGTGATGACCTGCCTCTGGGAATCAATAAACACAGAGAGAGAGAGATGGGGAACTCCCACTGCATTTGCTAATGCTGTCATTTTTGTTTTGCAGCAACAGATTGGAATTCCAATTGGTCCACTCCAGTAGCCAATATTCAGGTGCAATGAGAGACTTTTAGGTCATTAAGGTGGAAGCCCATATTTCTGATGTGTGAAATAGTGGTGGGTAGACAATTGTTCTGATGCATTTCTTAATGATTCCAGGATCTTTAATATATAGCAGATTTTCTTTTGTTGTCCAATGCAGACTTGAGACTCGTGAAGTGAGTTAATCCAGCTGAGAATTAAAACAGAGTTTAGGGTTGAACATTACAACTAATGTCTCAGAATGCATAGTTACAACAGGGATTTGAGTGTTACTAGAAGTCGGAGCAATTACTGTGGGATTGGCCTTCAGAGAGAATATCGTCATCTTGGTCTTCTTGGGGTTGATCATCAGGCCAAAGTGCTGAAGAAAGGATGTAATTTTCACTAGACTATTATTAATGTGGCTAGTGGTCAGAATGAGGATGGAACTCGGCCCAATTGCCCAAGAATTTTAAGGTCATTGGCGTAGGAGATGATTTGCTGGTTATTCCGCATCAGTGGGGCTATAATTACTGTGAATAACAATGTAGAGAGAGGATGCCACCCTGGGGGACTCCAGCAGTAACAACTTCTTCTAGCATCTTCCTCCTATGTAAAGTTGCAATAACTCTTGCCAAGGAGAGCAGAGAAAGAGAAAGCACAGAATGTCTCCCTTGATGTGATATTATGATTCTAAAAGCCATAACAGAGAAGAGACATTTACAGCATCAAATGCAGCCTCCTGATTGCTCCTGAATGCTGATAATATGGCATTTGTGGTTGTGAGGAGGTTTGTAGTCATCAATCACTGTGAGAAAGCACATTGAATCTGGGGAGGCTTATCTGTAAAAATCTGTTTGGTGAAGACCAGTAGCAGCATTTTTTTAAATAACTTCAAAAGTGTTGAGGCTTTAGAGGTTGGGTGGCAATGTTTAATTAGTGATGATTATGGATCTTGGGTATAGGCATAATGCTTTAGCTGTTTCACTCAATTGGCAACGAATGAGTCTTCAGGATGTCACTGTACACAGCAAATGTTGAATAATAAAAAGGTTCAGACATGGTGAATTGGGGATCCTGTGACAGCAATGGGAGACAACGAATTGATAGCGTTCATAAGATGAGGTGTAGTGAAATTATAACTGTGAAGGATATCCAGATGGGACATGTCTAGGTTTGGGGGGAGAGTACACTTGACCATTGAAATCTCGTGATGTGGTCCATCAATTGATCAGAATCAACAAGCATTTCATTGCTAAGGCACCTATGATGGTAAGGAATTTTTACCATAAGAAGCTGAGCATTGAAGAAATTAGTGATTAGTGAAATTAGTACGATATTTGATCACAAACATCATTTATCTCTTTCCAAATTTTATGAAGTTGTTTCAGTTGAAAAGCTGTATTGAGGTTGTTGTTCCACCAAGCTTTCAAGCAGGAGATGATTTTAACCTTGGAGGGGGAAAAGTTTGCAATAGTATTAATCCAGTTCATAAGAATGGTTGTTGTAGTCTTAATCCACATCTTTTAAAGATGTGCAAGGAACGCGTGTAGCTGCCATAGGGCATTTTTCATTATTTAGAAAATTCAGGGTAATGACTATGGACATTAGTGGATGGTTGTAATATTAAATGTCCATTTCCAATAAAGTCCCAAACATACTTAATTGGGTTCAGATTGGGTAAGTTGGGCAGCTATGAGAGGACAGAGAATTTAGTCATGTTCCTGCCAGGCCTTGTGGCATGGCACGTTTTCTTGTTGATAGATGCAGTGGCGTAGCAAGGGGAGACAGTCTGTTCTGGGTGCCAGCCAGAAATCACTTGAAAATATGAGAAAGAAAGTATTAACTTTAACAAAATAATTTCAACTTTTTTTTTTTTTTAAATTTATCTTTCTCCACTTAAATTTACAGTTTTTAGTTGAAATTTATGTTTGACACAATTTAATTAATGACAAGATACTTTTATTTTTATATTAACCGACTGCAACTATAATACTTGCATTTAAATTTTTGGTATGTTATTAAGGCACATAAAACTGGAGATCAAAACAATATTCAGCCTTTACAAATGCATTTAGTATAACCACATTTTTGGTGAGTGGATTTATACGAAGTATGCAGGCAAGCCTTTGTATTTCCTGAAAACCCATTTTTCATTTCACAGATATTTTCCGTTTTTTAATGAACTTCTTTATATAGGTCTCCCTACGTATAAGTACAAAATGAAGTGAAATCGACCCAGTAGATTTCAACAGAGAAAAGCAAAGAAAGCAAGAAAAGAAGCTATTTCAGGCAATGTCTGGATCATTGTTGAAGTATGTTACACCTTCAACATCTAGTGCAATAGATATTCGACATGATAAATCAGAAGAGCAAGTACAAGAGTACTTGCTCTTCTGATTTATCATGAATATCTTCTCAAAAGGATCTAACAGAGAAAATTATTCATCCACTAGTGGAGAAGAATCTAGAAGATGCTTATGCATCCACTAATGGAGAAGAATCTGGTGAAAATACACGAGCAGAGAGAAGATTCTGAAAAGGAAATAAACATATTTTTATAGTATTCCAATGTCGCTTTTTGGCCTATCCTGATACCAGATAACCTGAGAATTTATTTTATTAAGAAAGGAAATTTTAGAGAAATGGTAGAGTTGCTATCAAATTATGATCTCATTTTTAAAAAACATATTTTAAGAATTGAATGTTCATCTGATAGGAAATCATATTTATCGCCAGAGATTCAAAATGAGTTTATTAATATTTTAGGAAATTATGTGAGAGAATAAATAGTAACCAATAATATAAAACAAGCTAAATATTTTGGAATTCTATTTGACTGTACACCAGATGTATCCCACGCTGACCAAATATGTGAAGTAATTAGATATGTTCACATTGTAGGTGATAAGATTGTAGTAAAGGAGTCATTTTTAGGCTTCTTCCCATTGTTGGAAAGACTGCTGCTGAACTCACAAAAGAAATTTTGAATACTTTAGAAAAAGATAAACTGGATATAAATTTGTGCCATGGTCAAGGTTACAACAATGCATCAACCATGGCAGGAATTTATGGTGGGGTCCAATCCAAAATCAAGAAAATTAATCCCAAAGCATTGTTTATGCCCTGTGCGAACCACTCATTAAATTTATGCTGAGTGCATTCATCTGCAAGCATTTCGTCATGCATAAACTTCTTTGGAACTTTGTAAAACCTTTATTCTTTCTTTTCTGTCACTCCACACCACTGAGAAATAATGAAAAAAACATACAGGAATGACAGTCAAAAGACTTGCCCAGACAAGGTGGAATGCACATTAATCTGTAAATATGGTCACAATGAATTTTGAAAAAATAACTTCTGCTCTAAAACATTGTGTGAACCTGAAGATAATATAGATACCAGAGGGACAGCTGAAATTTTATTATCATCCATATGTGATTTTTCTTTTTTAAGTTGTCTCTCTCTCTAGCACAAAATTCTACAAGAAGTTAACCTCAAACAAAAATATTTACACAGTTGTAACAAGCCTGGAAAATTGTGTTGTAAAGTTACAGACCTTAAAATTATTTATTAATGAAGAAAGAAATAAAATTGTAGAAAGGGCTCTTCAATTTGCAAATACAACTTGTGAGAAAATGGGCATTTCAATAGGAAGAAGGAAACTGTGAGGAAATTGAGAAAATTGTATTAGAGATTAGCTGACTAAACATCACTTACAAGCTGCAAAAATAACTGTTGAGGAAGCAAAACAGTTGACAGCTTTGCCAGTTTTTAGTGTTTATTATAAAGTGGGATTTTTTTTTGGAATCTCTACCAAATTCATCATTATATTTAAGGTTCATTTTAACAGTACGTGTATCTATAGCTTCTTGCAAAAAGAAGCTTTTTCAAATTAAAATTAATTACAAATTACTTCCACTCATCAATGGGTCAGACTAGATTATCAAATCTAGCTATATCTATTGAAAATGAATATTCCAGTAAAATTAATTTTGATGAGGTTATCAATAAATTTGCCGAAATGAAGATGTGAAAATGGAAACTATAAATCTCTTCTGTTATTGATTTTCACATTTTGTATCTCTTTTTGTTATTATATTAAATATTATTAATAAATACACTATACTTTATTCACTGAATTTTTAACATTCCTTGCAAAATGCTCCTTAGTTTTCTGTGATTTCTTAAAATCAGTTAAGTTTTAAGACTTTTTTTTTTTTCAAGTTGATAACATTATTTAGGGGGGGTGACACCAGAAGGACCCATCCCGGGGGCAAAAGACTAGCTACACTGCTGGATAGATGCCAGAGCTGTCTGGATCATCAGCAATCCCATTAGCATGCTGATGGCATTCTTCCTGTTGCTCAGCTCATGAACTTGAGGGGACATAAATTCAAAAATTCAAATTGAGGAAACACAGTTGTAGAATAGATGTGCGGAAATTTGCCTTTAGCCAGCAGGTAGTTGATTGCTGAAACAAACATCCATCCGTCGTGCTGGAAGTTGATAGCTTAAATAAATTCAAGGAAGAACTAGAGAGAGTTTTGGAGCAAATGGATGGGTGAAATGGAAAGCGGATTTTTTTGTTTTTTTTTTTTTGTTTAGGCTGTATAAGCTTGCTTTCTTGCATTATATGCCTCTATTAATGCTAATGCTACTTGGTTGGTAAAGATAGAAAGGTAGGCATTCTCATTGAGCCATTTTTTTAATGGTGATCAGAGAACCCAGGGCATGCCATTAAAACAGTCTCCAAACTGCCTCCAGCCTGCCAAACACCAACGATGCATTCAGGTGACATACATGGCTTCATGTTGTTCCAAATCTGGATATGCCCAACAGCATGACAGAGTTGGAAAGAGGATTTATCAGGACACACAATAGGATTCCTGTCAGTGGTACACTGCTAGTTTTAATATGCCAATGCAAGGTACAGTTTCTTCAGCCTTATAGTGAGTATGGGTACCTGCAATGGCCAATGACTTCCACAGCCTATATAAGCTGATGTCCGGTGTACAGTCCATGTGGATATTGGCCTTACTATTCCTACACTGTATTAAGTGGGTAGCTGGACCACCGCATTGCATCACTGCTATGTTATGAGCCAAGACCCAAGATGCTCTCCATAGGTATTGACTACAAAGATTGGTAGAATAGTTAATGATCAGAACTAAGCAGTGCTCCCTTAGGATGACTTGAACAGACTTCAAATCAGAGAAGCGGCAGCTATGTTTTAATGCAGCTAAATGCAAGGTCTTACAGTTGGGGAATAGCAACCCTCAAATAAATTATACGCTTGGTGGGGTTTAATTAAAAACAGTAGAGGAAGAAAGGAATCTGGGAGTTATAATATGGGCAGATATGAAGTTTTCTGAGCAGTGAAACAAGCAACCAGGAAAGCCCATGGTGTCCTATCGATGATTTATTGAACATTATCCTGTAGAGATATGGATGCAACAGTCCCACTGTATAAGGCAATTGTAAGACCACATATGGAATACAGGCAGTTCCCGCTTTACAAGTTTTCGCTTTACGAGTTCCCAGGTTTACAAGATTTCAAACCATACGCATAGCTATACAATACAGTGTACCCCACTTTATGATATTAATCCATTCCAGAGACACCACTGTATTGTGAAAATATTGTAAGTGAACCCAATAACACATGTTTTTTAGTTGTTTGTTCCAAGACCTCGGAAGTTGAAATTTTCGCTATTTATCTCTCTAAAAGGTCATTTTTATAATGAAAACTGTATTAGTTACCAATTCAAATCATTAAAATGCACTACAGTTTCATCGTTATCATATGTTCTGTTATAAGAATCAATTTTGAATGCTTTTGTGATATTTTTCTAAAGCACATTTCTGGAGGTCATGACCATAAAACAATAAAAACAATTTGCAGTTTCCGGTTTATTGGGTTTTTCTGTTACTGCAATCAATTATAAATGGGTAGTAAACTCAATGTTATTGCATTTTTGAAAATACCGATAACTGGAATTGTGTGGGTTTTTACGTTGTTATGGTGAAAAGTGTTTCCCCTTCACACTGAAATCTTCCCTTCCTTTCTTTTTTAAGCTTCGTAAACTTGTTACTCCACATGTAACACATAAAGTCCAAGGAAGTGAAGCCAGTCGACATCGATGGACAGGGCAGTGTCGAGTCAGTTTGGTGTGACATAAGCATAGGGAAATCAAAATTGAGAGTAGGAGTGTGCTATAGGCCTAATGACTCTGATGAGTATAATAAGATATTGTACAGGGAAATAGAGTGGGCCAGTAAATCAGAGAGTCTTATAATGGGGGACTTTAATTTCCCAGATATTGACTGGAATTTGTGGGTTGGTCACTCGCACACTAGCAAGGCTTTTGTGGATTTATTGGATGATTGTTTTCTACATCAGCATGCTCGTGAGGCAACAAGAGGGAGCAATACTCTTGATCTGATTATCAGTAGTGATTCTTCATGCATTAAGAACCTGCAGATAAATGAACCACTAGGTGGCAGTGATCACAGTGTGTTGAAGTGGGATTTACTCAAGGAGGTAACTACCATCAGAGGTAAAGGGAAGGGTTTTTGTTTTCGTAAAGGCGACTATGATGGTCTGAGACAGTATTTAAATTCTATACAGTGGGACCAACTGATGATGTTACCAACAGCAAACTCAAAATGGGAAGCATTCAAGGAACTAATCTTGGAGGCTACCAGGCTTTACATACCAACTAAGAAATATTGTTCAAGGTTTAGGCCTAAATGGTTGTCAGATGAACTAATGAGACATGTGGCAGAGAAGAAAAATGCATGGGATACATACAAATTAATGGGTGACATGGAAGCCTATGATAGATATAAGTTGGTCTGTAACCAAGTCACAAAGGGGATTAGGCAGGCAAAGGCAGACTATGAAAAATCCTTGGCAAAGGAAGCAAAGAAAAACAGAAAAGAGTTCTTTACATACTTGAACTCGAAAAGGAAAGGGATGAATCAGATTGGTCCACTGGATATTGATGGTTCAACAGTTGAGGATCCTGCTCAGGTGGCTAACAATCTAAACGAGTATTTTGCATCTACATTCACGCATGAGGAGTTATTCAGGAAGGAGAATGATGTAGGTAAAGTAAACATTGGCAGTGAGCTGGATGATTTTGTAATAACTGAGAGGAAAGTGGAGGAGAGATTGTTGAGGATAAACATAAAAAAGGCACCTGGGGTGGATGGGATCTATCCAGTTATATTAAAGGAGGCAGCAAAGGAAATATGCAAACCCCTAGCAATAATTATGAGAGCTTCTTTGGACTCAGGGGAGGTACCCATAGACTGGAGATGTGCAAATGTAACCCCAATTCACAAAGGAGGATCAAAGGCTGACACAAGTAATTATAGACCTGTTAGTTTAACTTCTGTTCCAGGTAAATTAATGGAGGCACTGGTTAAAGAAGCACTGCAGGATCATCTAGACAAGAATTCAGTTATAGCTCAGACGCAGCATGGTTTTGTTAAGGGCAGGTCTTGCCTGACCAATTTGATTGGATACTATGATGTAGTCACAAAAGAACTGGATGCAGGGAATAACTTTGATATTATATATTTGGATCTTAGAAAGGCTTTTGATACTGTTGCACATGGAAGACTGCTGCACAAATTGGAGCAATGTGGCATTGGAGGCAAATTGCTGCTATGGATAAGGGGATGGTTGAGTGGCAGAAGACAGAGAGTGGTAATCAATGGACACTGCTCAACGTGGACTAATGTTATTAGTGGAGTTCCTCAAGGTTCAGTGTTGGGTCCGTTGTTGTTTTCGGTGTTTATGAATGATATTGATGATGGGATATCAAGTTTAATGTCCAAGTTTGCAGATGATACAAAGGTTGGCAGGGTCGTTAAGGACAATACTGACGCTATGCTGCTGCAACAGGATCTGGAAAGGTTGAACAGATGGGCTGAGAGGTGGCAAATGAGGTTTAACATCGACAAATGTAAAGTGCTGCATATGGGAAACAGTAACCCCAGAGCAACGTATCAACTCTGCGGTACTACACTGACAGTGGTGGAGAATGAAAAGGACCTGGGGGTAATTGTGCAGGCAGATATGAAGTTCTCTGAGCAGTGCAGACGAGCTGCAAGAGTAGCTCATGGTGTCTTGTCAATGATATACAGGAATTTTTCTAGCAGGGATAAGGAGGTGATTATTCCCTTGTATAAGGCAATGGTAAGGCCACATCTTGAGTACTGTATACAGGTCTGGAGGCCTCATTTCAAGAAGGATGTAGAGCTGCTGGAACGGGTACAGAGAAGGGCAACAAGATTAGTAAATGGAACAAAGGGTTGCTCTTACGAAGAAAGGCTTAAGTTTTGCAAATTACAGAGTCTGGAGACTAGGCACCGGCGAGGTGATCTGATAGAGGTGTATAAGGCTTTGAATGGTTTGAGCATGCTCAATGCCAATGGGATTCTTCATCTTTCTCAGAATAATCACCTCAGAGGGCATAAATTCAAATTGAGGAAGGACGGATGTCGGATAGATGTGCGGAAATTTGCCTTTGGCCAGCGGGTGGTTGGTTGGTGGAACCGACTTCCATCACTTGTTGTTGAAGTTGATAGCCTAAACAAATTTAAAGCTCAACTGGACAGGTATTTCGAACGAACGGAGGGGTGAAATGGGAATGGTTTTTTTTTTTTTTTTTTTTTTGGCTGATGCTGAATAAGCTTGCTTTCTTGCATCATATGCCTCTGCTAATGCTAATAATGCTAATGCTAATGCTAATGTATCATGTTAGTTGCAATTTGTATGTGCCGTTAAAAAATGCTTATGTATACTATCGTGAAATTTATAAAGAAAAGAGAAGATTATCTTGGAAACAAATGCCTCTTGAAGCACTTCTGAAGAAAACGACTCCTTGTGCAACAAACCAACAATGAGTGATAAACGAGTGTGCATTTAGTCGATGACGATGAAGAATAAACATTTTAACATTTGTAAGTCATAAATAATTTTCTTTATTATTATAATTTGCTTGATTTTGCAGGCTATGTTTTCATTTATTTGGATAAATCAACCATTGTTTAAACAAACTAATTAGCTAACTAATTTCATTGTTGAGAAATTATAACATTATATTTATTGGAAATAAATTTCCACTTCACGAATTTTTGCTTTACAAGCGAGTGCTAGGAATGAATTAGCTTGTAAAGTCGGGAACTGTGTTCAAGTATGGAGATCTCAACTGAAAAAAGACACTCAGCTTCTTGAAAGGGTCCAAAGGTAAGTAAACTCGCATGGTGAGATTAGAAAGGGCGACCATACGAGGAAAGACTCCGTATATGTGGGCTAAAAAGTTTGGTGACCTGATTGAGGTTTATAAGGATCTGAGAATGGTTAGTAAAACGAATGAATGAATGAAGGTATTCCATCTTCACTATTATAGGAAAATCCTGAACTCGTGGGTATAAATTCAAATTATAGGTGAAGAGATTTAGATTAGATTGTAGAAAGGTTTTTTTTTAAGCCAGCGAGTTGACTGCTGGAACAGGCTGCCTTCACAGCTAGTTGAGACTGACAGTTTGAATAAATTCAAAGGTCAACTGGAAAGTTACCTATGTGAGGAAGGGAAGCAAATTTGTATTTTCTTATCTGCTATTTTTTTTTTGGCCAGTGCAGCAATAGCCTATGGCATTCTATATGTGACCTTCAGCGCTGGTTGTCTGACCACTGAGGAGCCAGTCAGAGTAAGTAGACAAATGACACCACAGAACTGGAGCACATAACTATGTTGGCTATTGGTGAGACTGGTACCGGTGTATCTTGCCCTGCAATCACTTTACATTTGAAGTCGGAAGGATCTTGACAGCAATCTATTCTTCCTCGCAAACACTCACTAATTGATCACTATATGTGCAAACTACAATCTCATATCAACCATTCCTGACTCCGGGCCTTCAACATCATTATAAACCAGTCCATTCCTACATGAGTGGGGGAGGTTGCTAATACAAAGCCATGTTCCTAGCATTGTTATTCCCATACATGCAATCGAATAAAAAAAAAAACTAGAATTAAATCAGTAAATCCATTCATACTGTATAGCTGAAATGGGTGTTTATGAGTTATTCATTTGTTTAAATTTCAGTCTGAAACTGGCCCTTTATAAAGTTACAGAAAAATATTTACATAGAATGAATGAATTTATTGATTTAATTCTAATGGCTTTTAGAATTAAGTTTGCAAAATGCTTTGCCTTTTGGAAAACAGACTGAACATATTAGTGGATCACTAACTATATATATACAGGTAGTCGTCGACTTACGACCTATGTGATTTACGACTGACTGACTTACGACTGCTGCTGCTGCTGCATCTCGCACCGCTTTTCAGTCTGAACTGAGCATATATACAAGATTGCTGCTAGGAAGAATGCTATACACACGTCAACCCCCTCTCTTAATGCAGTGCTCTCAGATTTTTCTACTACTCTCACACGCCCTATCAATGTGGTCCCCGAAGCCTAATGGAAACAGCTGTGCGTGTAGCGTCAGCCCACTGCCCAGTAACATGTGTTTGGTGTGAATAAGCTAGTCTTAATCCATTTAGTCAGCTTTGCCATCACAGTCGAACAAAACGTCTTACTGATGTATGTATGTCGTGATTCATGCGTCTCGATCTCTGTTTGCATACATATTATGTTCACTATATTTGGTTCAGTTATATTTGTGTTACAATTAGCATTTTTTTAAAACCTCTAAACATGTCAAAAAGAGGAAAGTGCCTTTGTCTACTCCTAGACCTGTCAAGAAAGAAAGAAAGGCCATTGATTTAGACACAAAATTGAAAGTGATCAAGCAGCATGAAGAAGGTGAACACGATCGCACGTGATTTTAAGTTATCTCATTCTACAGTGTCAATGATTTTGAAAGACAAAGTAAGGATTCGTGAAGTTGTTAAAGGTTCGGCACCCATGCGAGCAACAGTGATAACGAAAGAATGTACAGGGCCCATCCATGAAATGGAAAAATTATTGTTTCTTTGGATGGAAGATCAGATGATACAGATTTAACACCCTTAAGCCTTCTTACAGTGCAGCCGAAGGCTAGAAGTCTCTTTCAGACGCTGAAGAAACGTGCCGGAAAAGATTACACTCAGACATTTATATCAAGTACAGGATGGTTCAAAAGATTCAACCTTCATAGGGTTCGAGTCACTGGAGAATCAGCAAGTGCAGATGTGGAAGGAGCTCAAGAGTTTGTTAAATGTCTGGATGAAATAATTACGGGAGGAGGGTATCAACCAGAGCAGTTTTTCAACGTGGATGAGACTGGATTGTTGTGGAAAAGGATGCCAGAACGCACTTACATTCACCAAGAAGCCAAAAGCATGCCTGGTTTTAAGGCACTTAAAGATAGGCTGACTTTGCTCCTTGGCGGGAACATCACAGGTTTTAAACTGAAGCCTTTTTTAATTTATCATTCTGAAAATCCCCGTGCATTCAAGAATGTAAACAAGCACACTCTGCCTGTACACTTCCGTTCAAACCAAAAAGCCTGGATGACTCAAGAATTTGTTTTGTACCTCAAGTTCGTGAATATTGCTTCGAGAAAGAAATTCCTTTCAAAATTGTATTAATCTTAGATAATGTACCTGGCCATCCACCTCACCTAGACCATCCAGATGTAAAAGTTGTTTAGTTTCTGCCAAATACAACTCCACTCATTCAGCCTATGGACCAAGGGGCGATTGTCACATTTAAGGCGCACTATCTTCGAACCACTTTCGCCCAAGCTATAGCCGCAACAGACGCCGACCCAGAACTATCTTTGCGAGAGTTTTGGAAACAGTACGATATTTATAAATGCATCAAAAATATTGCTGCCGCATGGGAAACTGTGAAAGAAATGCACGAATGGAATCTGGAAAAACTGTGTCCAGCATTTTGTTATTACTATTGATGAAATTGATAGTGAACATGAAATTGAAATGGTTATGGAAAATATTGTAACACTGGCAAAGGGACATTCTTTAGAGATTGAAGTGGAAGATGTTGAGGAGCTGCTAGAGCAAGAATCTGGAGAACTTATGAATGGAGAACTTATCGCTTTGGAAACAGAAAGAATGGCTCTGAAGAAGAAAGGATGGAAGAAGAGAAAAATGAAGATAAGGAAGAACCAGAAAGAAAATTCACCACTAGAGGGTTATCTGAAGGTTTTTCTCTACTAAATAAACTTCTTACACATTTTGAGGAAATGGACCCAAACATTGAACGATTTGCAGGGATTGAACAAAAAAAAGGTACAAGATGCTTTTCGGTCATACCACGAAATTTATGAGCAGAAAAGGAAACAAACAATTCAGACAAAAATCAACATGTTTATGAGAAAAACAACTCCCACTACATCAAGTGGCGGCACTGATGATCCGCAGCCAAGCACAAGTGGTCAGTAAAATATTTCTTATCTATTTTCTACATATGTTTTGTTTAGTTCTTTAAGATAAAATATTTTTATATTTTATCTTAAATGTGTCTGATATGTGTCTTATGTGTCTGATTTACCTAAACTGGTCCAACTTACGTCCAGATCGCTTTACGACCGGTTGGTCGGAACCTAACATGGTCCTAAGACGACAATTACCTGTATATATATATACAGTAAACCCCCGCAAATAGCAGGGGTTACGTTCCTGAGAAATGCTGCGAATACCGAAAACGCAAATACTGAGTTATGGCTCCCATAGTAATAAAGAAGTTCCGTTCCAAAGTATGAAATATATAAAAAAAACTAGTCTAAAATTTTGTCTATGTATGTATCATATGTACCTTCATAATATGACTATGTACATAGACAGCACATAGTGAAATGCAAGCATATGGCATCGAAATGAAAATAAGAAACAATTTAATATTAAATGTAATATTTATTAGAAATTTCAAACAAATTTTTCAAACTAGCACCTTTGCTAGCTAAAAAACTTATCCAGCTGGTGCTATCGACAGTTTTGCTAAAGTGTTGATAAAGGAGTTTTGCCTTTTCAAGAATGATGAGTGAACTTAAAGGAATTTTATTTTGAGTTCGGTCTTCTATCCACAGATTTAAAGCTTTTTCCATTTTTTCTAATTTAACATCACGAGTTACAGAGCAAATTTTGGAAGCAATTAGCGCGTTTTTTGCTGATGCTATCGAGGCAGTGTTAGGTGGGTCGGAAAACTGCTAGCTTGGGGGGAGACAAAGACCAATAGATTGACAGTAGCCACTGGCAGAGGTGAAAGAGATTCTTGCACTGCTTCTATTAGAATGAGCAGAAGCCTGAAAAACAAGGTGCATGGTATTTCAGAGACTGCTGGGAGCCATTGCGGTACAAGTAAACACATGGGTTGTGTTAGGGTAGCTAAGAATAGAAACATGTGCAGGTATACTTGCGTGTACACCAATGCTAGGAGTTTAGTAAATAAATTTGATGAATTTGAGGTATTGCTCAAAGCATCAAAGGCAGATATTGTTGGGATATCAGAGACGTGGTGTCACACAGATATAAGGGATGCAGAACTGCAATTTGGGGAGTACAACGTCTACAGAAAGGATAGGAAGGGAGGAGGGGTTATGTTATTAGTTAAGAAACACATAAAAACCAAGGAAGTGAAGCCAGTCAACATCGCTGGACAGTGCAGTGTTGAGTCAGTTTGGTGTGACATAAGCATTGGGAGATCAAAATTGAGAGTAGGAGTGTGCTATAGGCCTAATGACTCTGATGAGTATAATAAGGAACTGTACAGGGAAATAGAGTGGGCCAGTAAATCAGAGTCTTATAATGGGAGATTTTAATTTCCCAGATATTGACTGGAATTTGGGGGCTGGTTACTCACACACTAGCAGGGCTTTTGTGGATTTATTGGATGTTTGTTTTCTACATCAGCATGTTCGGGAGGCAACTAGAGGGAGTAATACTCTTGATTTGATTATCAGCAGTGATTCTTCATGCATTAAGAATCTGCAGATAAATGAACCACTAGGTGGCAGTGATCACAGTGTGCTGAAGTGGGATTTACTCAAAGAGGTAACTACCATTAGGGGTAAAGGGAAGGGTTATTGCTTCCGTAAAGGCGACTACGATGGATTGAGACAGTATTTAAATTCTATACAGTGGGACCAACTGATGATGTTACCAACAGCAAATTCAAAATGGGAAGCATTCAAAGAACTTATCTTGGAAGCTACTAGGCTTTACATACCAACTAAGAAATATTGTTCAAGGTTTAGGCCAAAATGGATGTTAAAACAACAGAGTTAGAACCGCATATATGTATGTGTACCTAAGCTACGACAACACAGCATATATGTAGAGTACATGTCTAGGCTATTGAATGGGTTTTAATATGTACAGTCAATTTTCGACTTAAACTTAATTGAAAATCGTGTTATAGTGAAACCCATGCTGTTTGAAGCCATGCTAAGTGAGGTACTGCTGTGTGCGCGCGTATATATATATATATATATATATATATATATATTTTTTTTTTTAGTACTTGTGAGTTACAGCTTGACCACCAAATGCAAGAAGCTGCTTCAGTACTTGCACTGCACCTCACAGATGTTTTCAAGCAATTACTCAATGAAAACCATAACATTACAGTTCAAAAACTATTCTAGTAAAACAGTCTATATTTAGGAGGTAACCCCTTGAACCATAAATTTTTGTGATCACATTATTTTTGCACTGCACATAACTTGTGCAGCACAAGTACACCAAAAGGACAGAATTCATGAGGTTCCTGGGTAATGTGATGCTGTCACCCCTCTTGCTAGTGGACAAACCCACCACTTGGCAGGTATATAGGTACACTGCATCCACGTAGACAATAAATTGATATCAGCATGGGTAAACTGGCATGAGTTAACCAACTTTGAAGAAGGGATGATAATGGGTGCCCGACGCATGGGTCATTCTATTGCAGAGGTGGTACAGAAATTGCACTATCCCCATTCAACAGTATCAAGAGTGTATCGGGAATATGCCATTTCTGGAATAACATATCATCGTGGACGGCGCTGTTGGGCGAAGAAAGGTGGTGGATGAACTTGGCCGTCAATGTCTGTCTCGCATTGTTTCAGCCAACCGGACAGTGACACAAATCACCACTGACTTCAAAGAGGGAGGTGCGAGAAACGTCTCCACCAAGACCATTAGGTGATCATTAGCCGCAATAGGTTATGAGAGCCACCGACCCACCATTGCTAACACCACAACACAGGACTCTGTGCCTCAACTGGGCAAAAGAACATCAGCACTGGACTTTAGATGACTGGAGACGGGTCTCCTGGTCCGATGAGTCCTGTTTCTAGTTATTTCGAGCAGAAGGGAGGGTGCGCATCTGGTGGAAACCACATGAAGCTGTGCACCTGTCATGTCGACATGGAATGGTTCAGGCAGGTGGATGATTGGTAATGGTCTGGGGCATATTCAAATGCCACAGGTTGGAACCTCTGGTACATCTAGATGAATCTCTGAATGGTCCAGGTTACTCTGAAGGGATGCAGGTCAACCTTGCAGACCATCTGCATCCCTTCATGGTCATCTTGCACCCACAGGTCAATGGACTCTTGCAGCAGGACAATGCGCCTCTCCACAGAGCTGTGGTGACTTGAACATGGTTCAAAGAGCATTCCGCAGATTTTACCACCATGAAATGGCCTCCTTGTTCACGGGACATAACCCCGTGAACAAGGAGATGGGGTGCTGTGGAAAGGTCCGTTCAAGCTTTGGATCCTCCACCCAGGAATGCGATGGAATTATGGACAGTGGTGCAGCAAGCATGGATGGAAATACCTGTGTAACGCTTTCATGAACTAGTGGACTCAACGCCTCGCTGTGTGGCTGCCCTAATCCGGATGAAAGGTGGACCTACCCATTACTAGGTAGACATCCCATGACTTCTGTTCATTCTGATACTGATGTTGCTAAATGTGTGGGGGAGGGAGTAACATAACTTTAATAATCATGAGAATTCGAAAAAAAATTCTTGGTAAAATTAATTTTTTTACTAATATTTTATTATCAAACACGGTAAAGCATTTAGATTAGTTTGGGTCCTGGAGCACCATAAGATTTTGGGGCTCCTATTGCTACAAAATTTTGTGTAATTAGATTATATTTCAACTTTTCAGGGGGGCCCCAAATACTGTAATATTGGAGGGGCATGGGCACCTAGTATATCTATGACCAAATTGATTTGGGGGGGGGGGAGTTTCAGTTTCCATGTTCTAACTTTTGGACTTAAGTAAGGTGCAAGAGTTCTTTGACCAGTACTGTATACCCTTTCTCTCCAGTATCAGTGGCAGAGGTTTTGCATTATCTCCTATGCTATAAGACTTTTGATTATAATGCATTATTTTCATACTTATTATAATCTACAGAAGCAGAAATACCACTTTCTTAAACAAAGCAAGTAGGTACAAGAAAAAAAAAACGATGAGGATAGAGGGGGGGGGAGAGAGAGAGAGAGAGAGAAAGAACACGCTCTCTGAATTTCACATGTATGACCAGACAACAAATATGAATGAAATAACAAAGAATTAAGCCAAAGAACATAATTAAATTATATGTTATACTTACTGCTACAAAAGTATCATATTCTTGCCTCCTCCGTCGATCCAGACTCTCCTGTTCAGCCAAACATGGAGGACATAAATACAAATGTGTGCAAGGAGGGCCACCTCCAAATCTAGACAGAAATAGAATATTTTATACTATTAATATAAAAAATAAGACAGCTAAAGCATCTGAAGAGAATTCCAAGCAAGAGAAATCTTCAAGCTGTTCCATAAAAACATAATTGCATGAAGAGGTTTGATGCTGTGGAGATCTTGGGTGGATACAAGCATGTGAAAAGTTGATATTTTTGCAAGTATACAGACTTGCAAAAATAAAGTTCCAGTATACTCGTTCACAACAGTGTAGTAGTGGAATGCATATACATTAGAAGCCAAAATAAACTATCCGGTCCTTTAAAACAAAGGTTTCTCACATTTTAATTTGCAAAAAAAAAAACCCCACAAAACACTAACAGCAGACACTAATTAGTTAAGAATTCTCTCCCTCCAGTTAGCCTGATAAGATGAATCTTCAGCTATTTTTCTTTAATTTTCCACAGGAAAAAATAGCTTATTTTTTCTTGGTGGAAAAGTATAAACATTCATCTAATCTGTCACATTATCCATGGCCTTTATGCTGAATGTCAGTTCTACTATTAAATAATTTGAGCTAAAGGATGTTTGCTACCGTTTTATTATTGATAAAGCTGAATTTAGTGAAGTTTATTGATTTTATGTTTGAAAATGTAAAAATGATTGCAATTAATATTAAATTAAAATTCTTGCCTCTTTTTTGCAGCTCTCAGAAATCTCTTTGTTTTGCACATAAAGTTCAAGAATCTGAATAGGAGGAACCCAGGGGTAAATAAAAAAGAAGCAAAGATGAGTGACAAGGAAGAATGTGATAAATGAAAATATAAAGTTTAAACAAAGTATTAGAGTTATTAAAAAATTCAAACTATCTTTCAATATAATAAACTGTTTATTTTTGTATCTGTATCAATTTATTTATTCTAGTATGAAACATATCAATTGATCGATACGTTTTATACCAGAATAAATTAAACACCTCAATCAGATCTCCTTGCAGATGTCTAGTTTCCGGGTGTTACAATTTTGCAAATTGTAGCACATGGAAACTAGACATCTGCCAGGAGATCTGATGGAGGTATTTAAGGCTTTGAATTGATTAAATTTTTCTCAGTAAGAGCACCCTTTTCCACCCCTGCCTCTTGTTCATCTCTGTACCCATTGCAACAGATTCACAACTTAAAATGAGTCTTAACCTTGCTTTATAAATAGGATAATCATCAGAAAACAGGCCTTGAGCTTCGGGTTGCATATCACAAAACTTTCTAGTGACAACCGACGAACTGACTTAAAATATATTTATTAAAATAAATAAATAACATCTACATAAAATACTAAAACAGGGATAAAATATAAAATAAAATAAAAGCATTAAAATACAATAAAACATTCCTGCTGGAAAAATTCCTGTATATCACTCTCAGAACCCAAAAGCTGTCTTAGCAGCCCATCTGCCCTGCTTTGAGAACTTTGTTGGACTGCACAATCACCCTTAGGTATATTATTAAAGAGGACTGTGCACTCTGGATTCATTATTATTGGGGATTATTGTGTGACACAGAGTGCTCAACGTTAAACTTCAATGGTCAACGGTAAACTTCAATGTTACTTAGCCTATATACCTCATTTTTCTAGATCTTTTGCAGTAGAATACCCTGATTACCATCATTAACCACCCTACAAATTTAGACATTAAGCCTGATATGACTTAACCAGTATCACTAATAAATATTAGCAGTAAGAGAGCCTCCACTAGTAATATTAATCCAAGATGAGTAGATTGATTGAGCCGACTGATAACTACTCTCTGCCTTCTCTCATTCATTTACAATTATCCATAGCAGTAACTTGCCCTAATGCAACCTTCTCTAACTGTACTACAGTCTTTCTAAAGCTTTTCTGAAATCTAAGTATAGGATGTAAAAATTATTTTTTGAAGACAGTTCCTTTGTTACTTCATACAAGTGTACAATCATATTCATCTGATAAGATCATCCCTTAAAAATCCATGGCATGGCAAGTGAGTCCCTTAATGATCCACATGGCATGACAAGTCATGCCATGTGATTCATTAAGGTTAAAGAAGCAAGGTTATCTGCACTCCTGCCTAGATAACCTTGTATTACTTCTTTAACCAGTCACTCCCTGGAACAGAAGTCAAGGGAACAGGTCTCTAATTATTCATGTCACCCTTTTACCATCCTTTGTGAATTGGAGATACATTTGCACATCTTCAATTCATAGGGACCTCCCCCAAATACAAGGATGATCTCATAAGTTTAGCTAAAGATTTCTTAATTCTTTTGCTGCCTCCTTTAATGACTGTCTAGATCCCATCCAACAGAGCTGGTTTATTTATATTCAACTTCAACAATTTATTTTACACTTTCTTCTCAGTTATCACAAAATCATTTAGCTTCTCGTTAAAATTTAATGCACTTATGCCCCTCACATCCCTAAAAAAATTCTTCTTTGAATGTAGGTGCAAAATATATATTCAGTTTGTTAGCAACCTGAGCAGGATCATCAATGGTTAAACCATTCATATCTAGCAGACCAATGTGATGATTCATTCTAGTGTTTATAAATGTAAAAAAAGTCTTAATTTTCTTTGCATTCTTTGCCAGAGACCTCATAATCTGCCTTAGCTTGTCCACCTTTCTTTGTGACTTGGTTGCGGACTAGTTTATATCTACTGATAATTTACAATTTATATCAATTAATAATTTATATGTATCCTACATATTTTTCTTCTCTGCTACAAGTCTCATCAGTTCATCTGACATCCATTTAGATTTTGCACCTTGAACATCATATAAATTTGAACGTTGATATAAAAAGCCTAGTAGCTTCTACGATTACTACCCTGAATGCTTTCCATTTAGAAATGAATGTTGATAACATCAGCAGTTTTGTGGGAACCACTGGCACCGCCAAACAAACACACTATGTTGGTAACAAAATCAGGTCCAACTGTAGTCCTGTTAATGAAAGCTAAAGCCGTTCCCTTTACCCTTGACAGTTATTACATCTTTAAGTAAATCCCACACCAATACAGTGTTATCACTGCCATCCGGTGGTTCTTTTATGTACAGGTTCTTAACGAATGAAGAGTCGCTGCTGATAATCAGATCAAGAGTACTGATTTCTCTTATTGCCTCTGCAACATTCGGGTGTAGAAAAATGATCTCCAATTAATCCATGAAAGCCTTACTACTGTAAGAGGGACCAATCCGCAAGTTCTGACTATCATCAGAACTTTAAGAAAGTTAAATCCACCATTCTAAGACATTCTGATTTACTGACTGACTCTATTTGTCTGTATTCATTATACTCATCACAGTCATTATACCTATAATGCACTGTTACTCCCATTTTTGTTTTCCCAGTACTTATGTCACATCAAACTGACAGAACATTGCACTGGCTATCCATGTCAACTGGATGCACTGCCTTAGATTCTGTGCACTGCTTAACTAGGAGCATAACTCCCCCACCATCTTTTCTTATCTGTTCTTTCTTGGAATTCAGGTCTTATGCAATGAATTGCTATTACTTATGTAAAAATTCTATACAGGATCTCAAACACTAAGTTCTCTGATCTGGATACTGTACAGACTTATGATGATTAGAAGTTGTGATTTCTAGGTATTATAAAATTGTGCAGTTCAACTTAACCTTGAATTTGATTCTGGAACTTAAAATTACTTTTGGTTCAATGTATGACACAAATTGTATGACTTCTAAGTATGGTATGATATATGTTTACAAAATGTTATAGTTGGATTGAATTGTTAAATTTATTTTGAGGCAATAGAGGATTTTGCAGTACAGGATTTGTACTAACATATTAAAGGATATTAAATGGACAAAGTTTCTCTTCAATGGTCTCAATTATTATTTGAACAAAATTTAAGAATTATTTGTCAGAGTGAGTTATTTGAATATAATGTTCTGTATTAGGATCTGTGAATTGAATTCACAATGAGCTGAACTTTTTTTAATTCACTACTGAACATTAATATTTTGATGACCTGGGTATTGTAAGTGTTTTAATAAATTTAAGACCTATAATTTGTATTGGGATCTCACAATTGGATATATAATGAGCCAGACCTTAATCTTGACACATTATTGAACATTAAATCTTTGTATGATATTTTAAATCTGTATGATACTGTTTGTAAGATAATCTACCACCTCACAGTTGATATGATCTTGTCTGCAACAGTACTGTAAATATATGTCAGGGTTTCCAAAGGTTGGAAGAACCACTGAGTAATACCATGTCTCCAATATCTTTACAGTGTCACAATGTCCACATTTGACGACGTAATCAGTTATGTCAATTCACCAAAATTTATTTACTGTGCCCCTAGCACTGGTGTACATACACAAGTTTTTACTGTTAGTAACCTCAAGACAGCCTAGGTATTTGCTTATTCCATGAAGACCCCCCCCCCCCAACAGTCCTTGAAATTCCAATACCTTGCTTTCCTGGCTGCTGCATGTTCTAATAGAAGCAGTACAAGAATCACTTTCACCTCTGCCTGTGGATACTGTTAATCGATTAGTTTGTGTATCCCCCTAGGCTATCAGTTTTTCACCCCCATTTAATACTGCTTCAGCAGCATCAAAAAGTATTCTTGCCCTTTCTATTAAAGAAAACTTCAGCCCTATAAAAACAGTCTCAAGTTAAGAAGCACAGATGGTGGGAAAAATTCTACCCCACGAGCCTTGCACAGTCTCTCCAGGGCTGAATTCACCTATAAGGCTCTCACAATGTACTTCCCCCTATTGAATATGGGCTTTCAAATTTAATTCTAACTCATGATTTTTTCTGAACATTACCCCATACTTGGCAAGTAAATCCTCAGATATACTCTATATCTCTATATCATTTGTACCAATGTATAAAACAATATCACCCATTGTGCCCTTAAGGGTCTTTGTTGGAAAAGCCAGAATAACATTTCTATTGTGCCAAATTTAAGTGCAGCACTCTCTAATAACAACTTTGGAAAGATTATAATAATAATTGGCAACTTTACTGAAAGGAAAGAAGGCAAGAGCAAGAAACATATATCATTGACAAAACCCCATGACCTGCCAGGGCAGGTCATGGGGTTTTGTCAATGTTATATAGGAATTTTGCTAACAGGGAAAAGGAGGTGATTATCCCTCTGTATAAGGCAATGGTCAGGCCACGTCTTGAGTACTGCGTACAGGTCTAGAGGCCTCATTTTAGGAAGGATGTAGATTTACTTGAGCGTGTACAGAGAAGGGCAACAAGATTGGTGAAGGTAATGAAGGGATCTTCTTACCAAGAGAGGCTTAAGTTCTGCAAATTGAAGTGGCTGGAGACTAGGCACCTGCACGGTGATCTGATTGAGGTGTATAAGGCCTTGAATGGGTTTAGCACGCTGAATTCTGATGGGATCCTTCCACTTGTTCAGATTACGAACCTAAGGGGGCATAAATTCAAATTAAGAAAAGACAGATGTAGAATAGATGTGCGGAAATTTGCCTTCAGCCAGCGGGTGGTTAATTGCTGGAACAAACTTCTATCTGTCGTTGGGGAAGTTGATAGGTTGAATAAATTTAAGGAGGAACTGGACAGGCATTTGGAGGGAATGGTGTGATTTTTTTTTTTTGGCTGATGCTGCATAAGCTCATACACATGCTTTCTTGCATCACATGCCACTACTACTACATATTCCATCACTGTTAAAGCACTGTTATATACACATACAAATTGTGCAGCAAATTATAATTCAAGACAGGATAAAATGTCTGAAGTAAAGAGAATTGTGCAAATAAAGTTCCAAAAAAGTTCTTACAGAATTAGCCATTATCCCCCTCCCCCCAACACTTTCTAAGTGCAGAGGTATGATGTGAAAAAGTTTCACACTAATTGCAGCGGTCAACGCACATTTTGTCACATGAACATTTATTGCTAATTTTTATGTATTTTTTGTTCCTCAGTTCAAAAATGCAAACAGAATTTCTCTATCATGCACAATTTTTATGTGATGTAGAAATTTTGATATAAATAATACAGTAATTAAATACTAATAGAGTGTGGTTTTACATGCTAAGGCATGTTTAAACAATTTCAGACCTGATGTAATATTGCTTACTTCTGCAGAGTAGACTGTTTTCTCAGTTGTGTGCTAGATGTCACTTGGCTAAGGCCATTATTGTTTGTGATCCTTTTCTTTTAAGTGGTATGTATACTTTTTAAATGTTTCTGTGCATTTACAACTTAGGATGCCCTGTAAATGTATCAATCATCCTAGTAGTTTTTGTTATATATGTGGTGAGCTAACTTTCAAACCACAGAGCTTACGAACTTTATTTTGGAAGGGGGTGATCAAGGGTCTTGGGTGCCTCATTTCTGCTGCATCAGTTGTGTTAAATTACTTACTGCCTGGTTACACAGATCTTACCATCATGTGCCATTTGCAGTTCCTATGATTGGTGAGAACCAAAAGACCATTCTATAGATTGTTATTTTTGTTTAACAAACATTTCAGGGTTTACCTCTAAACCTAAACATACTGTAAAATATCCAAAGCTATAATTCCTGTTTTTTCACAGTGAAGAAGTACCTGTACAAAAACCACTGGAAACTTACAATTTGGATGAAGAATATAAACCACATGATTTTGAGTTTGATGGTGAGACTCAGAATGACTATGGAAAAGACCAGAAAGTTAGTGACCCCACATATGAAGCTACATGTTCATTCTTGGAACCACACTTAATATCTTAAGAGGAACTAAATAACCTTGTTTGTGATCTGAACTTATCTAAAAATTAAGCTGAACTTTTGGCTTCTAAGTTGAAAGGATGGATACTCCTGCACTAGGACATTAAAATATGTTGTATAAACATCAGCAAACATTTACACATTTATTTTCTCAAGAAGGCAATTTGGTTTAATGCAGTGATGTAAATTCTCTAATGGAAACTCTAGGACACCTACACAATCCAGCTGAATGTCAGTTATTCATTGATTCCTAAAAAGTGAGTCTGAAAGCAGCGTTGCTCCATAACAGAAATACATTCCCACCAATACCATATGATGGTAATGTATTAAGTATTAGCATATTTAGACTAAGGCGCATTTAGGGCTAGAGCCTCAAGCTGCGAACGAATTTAGACTATGTATATAAAGTGCTTAGCATCATAATACACAGCCATTTCTGAATAAACAGAGAATTTTTAAGGTGGCATCGTTTTAGGTTATATCTCATATTGTGAATGCCTTCACAACGAGAAGTAGTGCAATATCATGGCAACTCGTTGTGAAGGCATTCACAATATGAGATATAACCTAAAACGATGCCACCTTAAAAATTCTCTGTTTATTCAGAAATGGCTGTGTATTATGATGCTAAGCACTTTATATACATAGTATTAGCATATATGATGCACAAATTAAATAAACCTGTGATAACATGAAACTTCTCTTGGCAAGCATCAAGTATGAGCAGTTTTCTTAGCATATCATAACTTTAAAGTAATTGCCCTTTTAATATGCCTACAAATTGGTTATACCAAATATTGCTGCTTTATTTGTGAATGGGAAATAGTGTATTGTGTTAATTGTAATGTGGCTCCGAGGGGTTTATTCCAACTCCACATCAGGAAATGTGATGAATACAAAACTCTGTAAAAGCCAGATTTACGTAGGTTAGTAAGTGTTCGTGTAGTGTTAGTGTGGGCTCTTAGCCTAAAGGCCTGTGTTTTCATACAAAAACCTCTAGTTTACCCCCAGTGCCACTAGGGGGGGTGGGCCAGGCAATAGGGAGCACGAAAGCACTGGCAGGGCGAACCCTGTGGTAGCCAAAACTAGAGACAGGGAGAACCCAATAATAATAATAATAATAATAATAATAATAATAATAATAATAAAAAATAAAAAAAAAAATAAGTGGAAGTGGAAGATAGTAGTGGGATGACAGGAAGTGGTAGAAGGATAGAGGGTAGCAGTAGTCGAGGTGCCTGCCTGAGTGAAGGGGGGGCCTAGGGGTGGGAACTGACATTCTGCTCTGGGGTGGGAACTGACAGATGGCAGTGGGGTCACCCACCAGGCGAAGGTTGCCACAAAGGGTGGGGGGAAGGGAATGGGGAGCAAAGTGTTCATTATCCCCCAGGGGCTCATATCTGGTGAGTATGGGCTAGGCACACCCAGGGTCCTGAGCTGGATATCATCATTCTTCTCTTTCTTGGTGATTCCCTTCTATTTCTGACTCCCCCCCCCCTCTCTCTCTCTCTCTCTCTCTCTCTCTCTCTCTCAGGGGTAACTCAGAATTTTTTTTTTTTTTTTTGGCTGGTGCAGCAAAAGCCTAAGGCTTCCTTGCACCATATGGCTAATTATAATAATAATAATAATAATAATTATCTAACGGCCCCATCTCGCATTGTGTACTCTGTTTGTGAAACACAGAACACTGTGAAGGCTAGAGATTTTAAAAAGTGTAAGGTGTATGTTTCTGTTGTGTAGCATCATGTTGTGTTATTCCTCTGACCTTTTAGCCATTGGGGCCCCTAGTGGGACCCCCTGCCCACACTTTGCTCCGAGGAGGCAAGTTAGGCATAGAGAGAGAGAGAGAGAGAGATCACATTAGAAAGTATTCTGGCAGGCCCTGCCACCTAATTTCCTAAGATTTCAGTGACAAAGGCCTTAAAAAAAAGCATATATTCAGTTAGAGTAGGGGTGAAGACTGAAGAAGGGGTGGAACAGATAGAGGTATGGGGATGATAGGGAAGGTAACCCCAGAAAGGTCAGTGGGGACTGGCCTCACCAGGAGAAAAGGGGGGTGACAGGGAGGGGGTTTAAAGTGAACCGAGATAGGGAGTTTGTTTGTGGTAATTTTGTACAGTCCCCCGGGGTCTGAATTTCCCATGTAAGAGACAAGTCACCAGGATTGCTGCTTTGATTTCTTTATTCTTTCCGCATATGCGTTTCTTGCTTTCTATATACTTGTTTAAGTTCTTTGACCTCCACATCAGGCCAGGATCTTCTCACCCTTTTGTATGCTTTCTGTTTGGCTTGTACCTCCTTTCTCATCTTTCGAAGCTCCTTGTTTCACCAGGGCACCACCCCCGGAGAAGGTTTTTTTCGTTATTAATCATGGCATTGCAGACTTCTGTTAATAGGGTGATCTCTTTTTGAAGAAGGTTTGGATTTGAGTTTGCATGAGTTTCTGCTGCTGTTGTCGCACCACTTCCAGCAGAGCACCCCTGAACATCTCCCAGTTTGTTTTTTTTGATCCTGAATGTAATGGCTCGGTGGTCTGAGGTCATCCAATCATCTTGGACCTTCCAGTCAGCAATATAGCTGGCTGTGTTTCTCGTAGCCAGCGAAATGTCAATGGTGGTTTCCCAAAGGGTGCTGCTGAAAGTGGGGAGGTTGTTTGGCTGATTGAGGATTCCAAAGGGGGAGTTACCCAGGTAGTCCTCCAGTTTTTGTAGTTCTCCGTTTGTTGCTCCTCATTGGTCTGGTGGAATGGGGAGTGTGTTAGTTGTCTGACGGCACCAGGGGGTTCCCCCCATCTCCGTGTGGAATGGGGAGTGATAGATAAGCCAACCCACATGGTTAGAACATAGGGAAAGGACCTCTATGTTGGAGCACCTGCACTGGTGCTCTATCCCACACCATGGCAGCTAAGTAGCCATGGTATGGTGTCTGCTTGGATGGGCATGGGACCTAGGCCATCCACCCACCCACCCATCATCCTATTCAGGGGGAGGAGAGGCACATTTACTTCACTTGTAATACACATTTACACTCTACTTCAATTCTATTTTTTTTTATTACATTTTCTGTTAAGTTTTAATTTTTTCCCCCTCTCATTCTTTCTCATACACCAGGGAGGGGAATGCAATGGTGTGTAATGTAAATTTATATATTAGTACATAATGAATTAAAGCTAGATAATTAAAGTTTTGAAAGATTAAAACTAGGGTTAGTATACATTTAAGTATATGTTTTGTAATGGTTTTGTTCTTTCTCTCTCACATTTATACACTAATTCATTCTTCTGGTTTTCATATCATTTGTTCAATTCTTTCTCTGCACTGCACTCTCTGGACACCTCAACTTACTGTTATTCTTCAGCTGAGGTGCAAACCCTGCTGCAACTCTTGCAGGCCAGGAGAGAATGCAGTGAGTGTGTTTGTGTTGTTAGTATTAGAATAAGTTTTGTTAGTATATAATAATAAGTTTTTAGTATATATAACTAATGTGTGTTGTTATTAAGGTTGTATTCATTCAGACAATTACATTTGCTCTTTCACTCATCCCCTTTTCCCATAACGCTCACTCTAGCTCTCATACTGGGTCACTCTCTTTCACCAAAATTAACATTCATTCCCTTTTACCGTAATTCCTATTTCACTCTGTGCCCAGCCCATTCACTCTATCTTTCAACCTCTTTCATTCTACATTGATACTAGCTTACTAACTAATATTTTTCAGCTAATATGCTTCCTTGGCTGTCTGTACATCTCTCCCCCCCCTTTTGTGGGGTCCCCAGGTCACACAGGGCAGGGTGAAACACAAGCAGTTGCTCTTGACATTTCAAAGGCTTTCGATCGTGTTTGGCATAAAGGTCTTCTAAACAAGCTTCCATCTTATGGTTTGCCAACTGTTTTTTGTAATTGGTTATCCAGTTTTCTCTCTGATCGCTCACTGAGGGTGATAGTAGATGGCTCTCTGTCTGCTAACTTCTCCACAGCATCCCTAACAGTTTTTAAAGTCATCATCTGGAGTGGTGGGAGATATGGGCATTTTTTGCTACTGATTACTATTTAACTGCTGGGAGGGGCTGAATTGCCCCTCTCTGGATTGATCTACACATTTCAAATACTTTCTACATGTAAGTTGTGAATGCTTTATAATTTTCTTCTTCCATTATAAATAGATGTTCTTCTTCCCTGGGAAGGGAGCCAATCTGTGCTATTAACTAAGTTCTGGGGATGTCATAAATTATACATTTGTATAGAATGTGTGCCCAGTCTTCACTCTCGCCACAGGTTGTTGTTGTTGTTGTTATTTGGTTTTTAGGAGCATTAGCAACTAATGCCATATTGCTCCAAGGATATGCAGTGGTCATCCCCTGACCTTTCCACATCCTCCGTATTTTGTGGGCACGGGCTTGAACCCGAGTCTAATCAAGAAGCGTGTGCTATGTACTGCTGCTCCTGTCCACCTGGCTACAGAGGTGCCATCTCGCCACAGGTACAGTTGGGGTTATCAGTCAGCCCCATTTTGCCCTCTAGGAGTTGTGATCTGCCAGCATAACTGTTGTCATCAAAAGTTCCGGACGGACCACTTAGATGTCTTTAGGCTAACCATTGCCACATATGGTAGAAACCTCTTGGTAACCAGACCTCTGGTTTTCTGATCCCAATTTGTTTGCCATAGCTCTTGTACCTCTGTGGCTATTCTTTTTCTTTCAGCCTTGATGGTATTGGTTGTATCAAGAACTATCCCCAGAAATTCTGTGGGTATGCCCTTTGTTAGTCTGTAAGCTTGTTTGTTTGTTTGTTATTTGGTTTTTAGGAGCATTAGCAACTAAGGCCATATTGCTCCAGGGATATGCCGTGGTCATTCCCTGACCTTTCCGCATCCTCCGTATCTGGTGGTCACGGGCTCGAACCCCAGTCTAATCAAGAAGCGTGTGCTACGCACTGCACCTGCAGTGCAGGCATGCTTACAGACTAAAAAAGGTTTATAATTTTATAAAGTACAGCATGCTCTGGTAGTGAGAAGCATATTCCTCTGTACTGATTCTAATTTATTCCTGTTTCTTACTATGGCCGAGCAGGCCATAGTAAAACTGGCTCCAACAGGTAGTTGGAGCCAGTGTGTGGTTATAACAGGTAGGAACACTGCACAGTATATGACTGCCAGCTTTGTTCTGAGCCTTCAGTCTGCTCAACTGAACCTGGCAATCATGCCTATATAATTTCTCACTCTATTCAACAAGTAAGCTGAATGGGGTAAAAAGTTAATTTTGAGTTGAAGACAACTCTAGATATTTTAGTTCAGTTACCATTTTGATTTTAGTTATGTTAATTTTGATTAGTGGACATCTTCGTATGTCTAAAGTTCCTTTTAGAAGTGTTTGTTTGGTTTTTGTCAGGCGATATTTTGAGCATGTGCATTTGTGCCCATTCCTGCAGCTGCAAGAGGACAGTGTGTGATCATTGCTCTACAACCACTCATGTGTTACCTTTTACAAGGAGAATAAAGTCATTTGCAAAAGCTAGGCTTTCCACTGGGCCAGAAATTCATCCAGAACAATGTTCCAGAAGAAAGGGCCAAGGACTGAACTCTCTGGGCAACCTTTATTCACAAGCATGTCAACTCCTGGAACCTGGTGTGTAGTGAGACACGTCTGTCTTTAAGGTAGCTGTTAATTACCTTACAGAGATTATTGTGTGGGGAATTTGTCTGGCAGAGTCTCCTGAGGACACTAGGCTACCAGAGTGAGTCAAATGCCCCGGTAAAGTTTATAGAAATTGTCAAGATATATTTCTCCTCTATGTTTTTGACTGTTGTCAATAGGTGATAGGTGATGCATAGTATCTTCCATAGAGTTGCCCTGCTTAAAACTATACTGAATGTTAGAGTATAATCCTGCTTCTGTGTAGTATTGAGATAATCTGTTATATAATAATCTTTCATATATTTTTCCTAGTACAGGGAGTAAGGCTAATGGTCTATATGATTTAGGATCAGTAGAGGGTTTCTCTGAATTTTTAAGAATTAATCTTATTGTGAATGGGGCAGTAGAGATAAGAAAAACCATTAAGTTAAAAAACAATGGCCCCAGAGAAAAGATCTGATTCCAGGAAAGTTTGGTTTGGTTTGGTTTTTAATGGTGCATTGGCAGCTAAGGCCATAATGCGCCAAGACAAATTTAAAATGTTATTAAACATTTTGGTAGCAAAAGCTACAACGTCAAACAAATAATTATTACGTTAAAAAGGTATAAAAGTAAAACCATAAAACTTATATCTTTGTATAAATATTAATAGATTGTAAGAAGTTAAAAACGTCAGACATATTGTCTCTGTCACCTATAATCTGACTGAGTGTAAATGGCTCAGTCAAATTATTAAAATCAGTAAAACACAAGCGTCGTGCTTCAATAATAACAGGACATTCTACAAAAAGATGACTGACGGTTAAAATAACATTACAATTCTCGCACATAGGTGGGTCATCCGCCCTCAGCAAATAGGAATGTGTTAGATGACTATGACCTATGCGGAGCCGAGCAAGAACAACTTCCTCTCTTCGGACCCTGCGTAGACTGGACTGCCATTGCATAATTACAGGCTTAATGCGATGTAATTTATTTGTGGCCTGTCCATGCCAAGAATCTTGCCATTGGGAAAGTAGTTTAGAACGCATTATTTGCCTGTAGTCTGTATAGGGGACTGACAGGCAATAATTATCCAGGGAAATGGCTGATTTGGCAGCGGCATCAGCCAATTCATTTCCCCGGATCCCAATGTGGCTTGGGATTCAGCAAAAGCGAATATTGAATTCTAATTTCTTGAGAGAAAAAAGAATCTGCCGGATCCTGGACAGGATCGGATGAGGGTTAAAACTCACCGATACTAGAGCCTGTAACACGCTTGATGAATCACAATAAATCATATACCTCTGGTAGTCGCGATTTTTAATGTGATCTAGGGCTGTTTGTATTGCATGCAACTCTGCAGTATAAATGCTAGTTTTTTGTGGGATCTTATAGGATAATGTTTTGTGAGGGAACACAACAGCAGATCCCACATGACATTCTAACTTTGAGCCATCTGTGTAGACTGGCAGAAAGTCAGAATACTGCTGTCTATATGATGCAAAGAGTTGCTGGTAGACAGATGGCGGTGTCGTAGCCTTCTCCCAGATCTTAAGGGAGAAGTCGCAAGTTGGAAAATAAGCATGCCAGGGTGGAAAAAATTGCCTTGGTGACTGGGCAATGTCTACCGTCACATTTAGCTCATTCAACAGCCCTTGAATGCGAATACCAAAAGGTTTGTTGGCAGTCCGACGGGTGTTATAGAGGTTTTCCCAGCGCGGCTCAAAAACGGATGGCCACGTGGGATGATCGGGCAGGGATTTTAATTTGAAGGCGTACTGTAAAGACAACTGCTTACGTCGAAGAGACAGAGATGGTTCATTTGCTTCAACGTAAAGGCTTTGGACAGGAGATGTGCGAAATGCTCCAGTGGCTGTCCGGATGGCTTGATGGTGGATTGGATCTAACCACCGAAGTGCACTATCTCTAGCAGAACCATAAACCTGAGACCCATAGTCGAGTTTGGTGCGGACAAGTGCTTGGTACAGACGAAGGAGGGTAGAACGATCTGCGCCCCCATGAAGTTGACGAAAGGGCACGAAGGATGTTAAGCCCTTTGACACATCTTGTCCTCAGCTGACGAATGTGTTGTAAAAAAGTCAGCTTTTTGTCGAAAATAAGTCCAAGGAATTTGAATTCTGCTAAAACTGGGATGTTATTTTGCCCAAGCCTTAATTCTGGGTCAGGATGAAGATTACGTTTGCGACAGAAGTGTACACAAACAGTCTTCTGTGATGAAAATCTGAACCCATTAGCCAAAGACCAAGCTGTAAGATGGTCAATGGTTTTCTGCAGTTGCCTTTCAATGACCCTCATATTGCATGAGTGACAAAATATAGCAAAGTCATCTACATAGAGGGCATTGTTTACAGTGGGTGGAAGTTGTTCTGTGATAGAGTTTATTTTGATTGCGAAAAGCGTGACACTTAGAACGGATCCTTGTGGGACTCCCTCTTCCTGAGAGAAAACTCGAGAGAGGGTGGATCCTAAACGGACTTGAAATTGGCGATTCGAAAGAAAGTTTTTAATGAAAAGAGGAAGGTTACCTCTAAGACCAAAGTTATAAAGGTCTTTTAAAATCCCAAATCGCCAGGCTGTGTTGTACGCTTTTTCAATATCAAAGAAAACTGCTACCAAATGCTCGGATTTAATAAAAGCATCACGAATGGACGTTTCCAATCGGATTAAATGATCAAGAGTGGATCTATTTCTTCGGAAGCCGCACTGTGTCCTGGAAAGCAGACCGTTTGTTTCTAAATACCATACCAGTCGTGCATTAACCATTCTTTCCAGGACTTTGCACAAACAGCTTGTCAGAGCGATAGGCCGATAGTTACTTGGATTGCTAGGATCTTTTCCTGGTTTTGGGAAAGCAAGGATGATAGCCCTTTGCCAGGAATCCGGAAATTGTTTGTAAATAAAAATTCTGTTAAACAGAATTAAAAGGTGATCCTTAGATTGTGGTGAGAGGTGTTTTAGCATTTCGTAGTGGATGTCATCGGGCCCCACAGCACTTGCATGCGTGAGAGAGAGAGTGCTGCATTTAACTCTTCCTGTAAAAAGGGCTTGTTATACGATTCAAGCCCTTTTGAAGAGAAGTTCGGTGGGTTTTTCTCAATTTTCTTTTTCAGGGCCAAAAACTCTGCGGGAAAAGATGTTATCGCAGAGATTTTTGCAAATGTTTCCCCTAGACTATTTGCAACTGCAGTTCAATCTGCAATTGGACATCCGTTGTGCTCGAGGATCACTGAAGGGCATGGTGGATATTTTCCCTTCATTTTCCGGATCTTATCCCAGACTACTTTTGAGCTAGCAGCCTGAGTTATGGAAGATGTAAAACAAATCCAAGATTTCCTTTGGCTCTGACGTCGTACATAACGTGCTTTTGCACGTGCACGTTTGAATGATATTAAATTTTTAGTGGTGGGATATCGGCGGAATATCCCCCACGCTTTGTTTTGTGCTTTTTTTGCTGCCGTGCATTCTGAATTCCACCAAGGTTTGGGAAATAGTGGGAACCGGCTGGATGATTTTGGGATTGCAATTGCAGCTGCTTGGACAATCGTTTCTGTGACATACATGACTGCTTCATTGATTGGCTCCTGACTGACTCTAGTGATGTCAAAGTTTGCCAGATATTGAAAGGCATTCCAGTCAGCCTGATCGATCTTCTACCGCGGTAAACTAAATGGCAGACAGGGTCTACCATTAGTTAGGGTTGTTATCACGGGGAAGTGATCGCTTCCATATGGATTTTCTTCTACCAAGTAAGTGAAGGAAGGAGAGAAGGGGAGCAGATAGAAAGATCAATGGCAGAGAATGTACGGGTAGGCATGTGGAAGAAGGTGTTTGTTCCCACATTTAGGAGGGAGAGATCATTGTCAGTGAGCATATGCTCTATGACTCGTCCCCTTCCATTGATGACAGCACTACCCCACAGAGTGTTATGTCCATTGAAATCCCCAAGAATTAAACAAGGGGAAGGCAATTGCATGATAAGATCATCAAGGTCTTTCTGGGGGATGTCAATCCCAGGTGGCAAATAAACAGAGCAGACAGTTAATAAGAACCCCACTGTAAGGCGAATTGCTACAGCTTCAGTGCTAGTTGTAAGCTGCAAAGGCTGCAATGGGATCTGGTTGCCGACGAGGATTGCGACTCCTCCGTGGGCAGGACCATCCACAATTCTATCCTTACGAATGATGGTAATGTTATGCATGGTGGGGTCATCATTTGCCTTTAAATAAGTCTCCTGTATGCAAAAGCAAACTGGTTTGTGCTTTTGCAGGAGTGCCTTGATGTCGTCAGTATTTTGCCGGAATCCACGACAATTCCAGTGTAGGAATTTAGCCATTATTTGGACTTGGTGGGTCCATCAGGCGGCTTCCGAGGTGCTGAGGGCTTAATTTTGTCAGTCTTGGATTTATCTTTCCTGGGGAAGTATGGACGCTGTCCTGTGTCCATTTCTTCCTCAGCGAAGAGTTCCAAAACTGACTCATCATGTACCTCCTTCTGCTCGACATCCATGTTTTCCTGGGTACTAGGTGTTACTTCCCCTTTCTTATTCTTTTCTTTTGCTTTTGTTACTTGTGGGGCATTAGGAGGTACCGATATAGGAGTGGCAGCTGATTGGTCCTTCTGTGCAGGTTTTTGGGAGCTTAAAAGATAACGTGCAACGGGAGTAAATGATTCTTTTGGGGGGACGGACATGTCCGTCTGAGTCCCAATCGATCACCTCCCTGCTACCTTCTGGGCGTAGGTAGGTTTTTTGATGTTAAGAGGTTTCACTGCTTTTCTTGCCTCCTGGTACGATATGTTTAGCTCTGCCTTCAGCCGTTGAATTTCTTTTCTTCTTTCCACCTCTGGCATGCCCTTGAATAGGCCGGGTGTTCTCCCTCACAGTTAATGCAGGTGGGTTTAGTGGCTGAACATGCTGTTGTTTCGTGGTCCTTTGCACCACACCGGGCGCATGCAAGGACTCCACGGCAGGCCATTTGAGAATGTCCATACTTCTGACATTTAAAACACCGTAAAGGGTTCGGAATGTATGGACGTACTGGACAGTTGATGTATCCAGCTTTAATCTCATCAGGAGGTTTGGGAGAGTTAAAAGTCAGGATAACACTCCTGGTTTTAACAATTTTCCCATCCCTTCGCGAAGTGATTCTCTTGACGGCAGTAACTCCCTGTGGTTTTAGTTCGGAGCAGATTTCCTCCTCGGTGACGTTGAGAAGGTCCCACTCCGAAATGACACATCGCAATGAATTTAGGGTTCTGTGTGGTGTCACTGTTATGGGTATTCCTCCGATTGATGTTACTCGGAGTAGATGTTCAGACTGCCTGTCATTTTTTGTTTCAATCAAGAGGTCTCCAGAACGGAGCCTCTTAACTGATTTGGGAGAACCTGCTAACCCGTCTAACCCTTTCTGAATAAAAAAGGGCGACATTTTGCCAATCGGTTTTTCATTGGGGGAATGCATTATTAAGAACCTTGGGACAGGCCCTGATGGTAGTTCGGTTCGCTGCCTCTTTGTAGCAATAATGCTATCTGCCTCTCCGTCATTATTTTCAGATAGGGACCGGGTTGGGGCCCCTGAAGGAATATGTTTATCAGGATTCATGAAGATTTTTAAATTGTTCAGTGCCCGGGCTCCCCACCCACCACGGAGCCCAAAGGGACGCCCACTACCCGGCATGCAATAAATGCACTCGGGAGTGGGACGCCAGGGCTACCCAGACACTATACCCGCACCGCCGCCAGCCTGAATCCTGTCCCTCGGACCATGAGGGTAGGGGCGTGGCATTGACACGGTTGACCCTCGCAGGCGAGCCTACTAGCCGAGCCTTCCAGGACCACCCATCTTGTCGAAGCAGGGGCCAAAGTGGTGTATTGAAGCTGGGCCCCTCAACCACCAGGATCCCCCTTTCCGAATTTCCACGGGTCGCAGCGCACGGCAAACACGCCGGATTCCATTGATGTAAGCCTGGAACCTGGGCTGTGGGCGTTGGATCCCAGTGATGCTAGTCTGGAAGTCCAGCAGCGTCACTGGGAGGTCCCCTCACCATGTACAGGTGCCCACGTCGAGGGGTTCCAGGAAAGAAAAAATGTTGCAACAAATCATTGGTTTCTCCTGTTAAAAGTTTTATTAGCACCATTGCATATTAAACTTGGTTTAATGAAAAATTTTGTCAAAGCTATGGATTGAAATGGAGCAGCTTTTCTTTACCTGACAGAAAATTTTCCTGGAGTTGATGAGAACAAAATCAAAGAGAGCATAATTGTGAGACCCCAAATAAGAAAACCGATGACAGATGAACATTTTGAAGAACAGTTAAATGAAGTTGAACAAACTACATGGAACTCACTTAAAAAAAAGTCACTGAAATTTTTTTGGCAAATTTCAAGACTGAAAATTACCAAAAAATAATCAGTGAGCTCCTTAAGGCCTATGAAGTTATAGGATGTAATATGTTCATAAAGACCCATTTCTTTGATTCATATTTGGATTTCTTCCAGAAAACCCAGGAGCTGTCAGTGATGAGCAATTCCATCAAACTATTTCCAAAATGAAAACAAGATACCAGGGCAAGTGGTGCCCAAGCATGCTGGCTGGTTATTGTCAGATACTGTGGAGGGAAGTTCCACAAACAAAATACAACAGGAAATCATCAAAAGTAAAACTGTAGTTAAGCTAAAGATTACAAGTCCATTAAAAAAAAAAGTGTTCTAGTGTCACCCATTTTTGAAGTTTGTATAAAACTGATTTAATATTTGAAATCAGCACAAAAAAATACTTTCAAATTCATTTACTTTGTATGTATGACTCATACAAGATGAACTTACGTGTCGTGCAGATATTCCCAAACAGCTTGAGATAAAACTGTAACCAATTCTTCAACGAAGCCAGCCTTGTTTGGAGGAACCCCTGTTAACACATATGACATAAGATAATGACAATTAAAATATCTAATTAAAATACATATTTTAACTGATACGATATGGACTAAAAAGGTTTTAGGGCTGAAAGCCTCAGACTACAGAAAATTCATCAATTGAACAAGTTAGTGCATAGTATCATTTTAGTTCATAGTAAATCACCGAAGTAGGTGAAATAGAATTTTTTTTGCTGTATCTCATATTGTGAACGCCTTCACAATGAGTTGTCCTGATATTGCACTCGAATAAAAGAAATGTTTCACCAGTGGTGAAGACTAATGTTACTTATTCTCGGTGGATACCACCACCCAACCGGCATTGTTTCAAGGCTTTTTGGCCCCTCATCAGTGAGCAGGTAGGTATCCTGGTATTACCATAAGTGACAATCCAGTTATGAAGTATAACTCCACGATATGAGAGATGCCAGATGGTGTGCAACAGTAATCTGGGCTATATGGAAATAAAGGTGATTATTTATTACAGCATCCGGGTGAGTAGTGATCAAATTTTATCATTCGAATTGAAGTTAAGTTAATTTAGGTGAGTTCCTGAGAAGGGTGGTGGGATACTAATATCAAAAAAATTACGGATGCTGATGTGGTCGTATTCTCTTGTTATGTTTTTCCATAAAGTTAATCTTATTACAGAATGGTATGCAGGGGGAATAAATTCTCAAAGAAGCTGTGATGTGGACTTGGAGGTAGGACACTGAGCATGTTTCCAGACCTACTTAGGAATCCAGGCTTCTGGACTAGGTAGATGTTTCTGATTAGAGGCGTAGGTGCTGTTCAAACATTAGCAGCATACATGATTCCAGAAAATAAATAAATATTTATATATCTTAAAATTAAACAGATTAGCTTTACTTTTGCAAGGTGTAAGATAAAACTTGCACCATTATTGTTGCAGGTAAGGTACAGGTAATGCTAGAAACAATATTACTGATCATGGCAACATGGCTAGGAGTATTACATTTAGTTGTGATAAATTTGAATAATGATGCATATCATTATTCAAATTTATATAGCTATAGAGCAGAGCATAAAAAAAACATTCACATGGTTATTATAACTGTTGCTGTTAACAATTACTAATATTGCATAAATTATTCAAAAATTTTAATATATATAATTTTAATCGCTGAAAAAATATGGTGGTGATAGTGGCAAAGATTCTAACAAGACAAGGCCAAGAATATTTAGATAAGTAAATTTAATTAATAATGTACATTATTATGTACAATGTATATTACAACTGGGAAAACATGGTCATGAAGTTGAATCAATTTCCAAAACAAGGCTAATAATCAGAGTACGTAGTATCAGTTGATATACAACTGATAATGCAGTTATCCAATTACTGCATGGCTTGTATAGGCAATATAGGTAAAATTTTTCACATTTATACCTCAAAATTAGCAGTAATTATTTAACAATGGGCTCACAGTTTTGCCGACTTTCTGAAGAAACAACCTTGGGGATTCCTGCTGCGGATGACGTCACTTCTGCGATGTCATCCGCAGTGTCCCCCAGAGGCGCCGAGCACTCACTAGTAGTGTGATTAGAGCGCATGATGCATATTTCGTGATTGGTATGATATCTTGAGTCAGCCTGGTCATCATGCCTCCATCCCTTTACAATCATACCTGGATATGTTAGTATCTTGAGTTCTAACTTTTTAGGGTTTTTGAATAGTATGACATCACAATGATACTTCCTGAAGTAAGTATGACTGCAACAATACAAGTATTTGTCAACAATTTATTTTTTTGTCTCATATTTTTGTTACATTCCATTGTTCTGTGTCTCGAACAGTTATGTAGTTTTAACTACAAGATCAGTAGTTCAATTGACACTGTTTTCTAGAAACATTTAGATACGTTGCATTGGAAGTATACAGTACATCTCTTACTTTAGTTATCATAAATCTGTTGTATCTTGTCTTCCAGAAATTATGAAAATTTGCAAATGTTACAATAAAATATTTACAATTCAAAAGCTCTTTTATTTCGTAATCAATATACAAATAAAAATACCTAAAAGAAACGCGAAGGTTCACATAAAACCATCTACAGCGTGTGCTTGGCACACGTGCCAGTTTTTTTATTCATCTCTCTCTTTTTTAACAACTAGGGAAATATAATGGATACATTTTTTTTTCATGATAAAATTTTAATATCGCGAATAAAAAAAATAACACGAAATATTTCCCATTTTACAAATAACAAAAACTATCACAAAACATTCTACAATATAAAAACGAATATTACATAAAAAACAAACTCTTCTAGAAAAGGTACACAAAAATCACAGATTACATGAAAAAAATCATTATACAAATATTCAAGAAAAATTTATTCTAAAAATTGCCATATAGAATTTACTTCTTTATTAATATTTGTTGTCGATCTTCTGCTTTGCTCAATAGCTGAGCGATGATTACAGACAAATGATTTGATGTAACAATCCAGATCAAATTGAAGGAATAGTTTTCCATTTAGATATATGGTCATGACAATCTGCAACGTGTTCAAATTGTCACAATTAGTTGAGCAAGCTTTCATTATGATGAAAGCTTGCTCAGCTTCAGCACTGCTAATCGCAATGTTTTCAAAGATATTTCTGGCTTTCTTAATTGAAGAGGGAATTTCACTCGATTTTAATGATAAACTGTCTTCGACAAAATCTCTAAAATCATTAATTTTTATTTCATATTTTATCAGAAAACTTAAATTTCTTATTCATTTTTCACCGTCTTACCACAGAGATGAAGGTTCTTTCATATTCCACGATTCCGGGTAGCATATGTTTAAAATTTCTTTGAATTCCTCATTGTCAATAATATCATTATTTTCTTTATTTAATTTAAAATTAATCTGTTGAATTAATAGCTTATCCTTAATAACGTGTCACGAGGTAATTTTTTAAATGTGCTCTTACTTCGATTCCTTCAAATTCTTTCAGCTTCAACGTGCTCTCAATTTTAGCTTTATAATTTCCTTCAGAATTTTTCAAATTAGCAATAGCATTGATAGAATAATTAATTTATCTGCTTTTACTATAGTGATGCTGCGACTTTGAAAAGCTTCTGAAAGGTAAGAGAGAGCCCCTGCAGGATGTTGATCATTAGTGCTAAATCATTAAGAAATTAAAAAAAAAAACTGCAAGCTACAAGCTGCCCATCGTGGCCCGAACACAACACCGATCTTTTGTAGTTTCCACATCAAGTTCTTAAGCAGTCATCCTTAACTCGCACTTGTTTTTTGAAGATTGGCATTACAAATGCATACAGTTTTTTTTTTTTTTTTTTTTTTTTTTTAATTATTGCCTGCATGCCATTATATTTTGGAACATTTTCTTCACAGTGAAAGCCTTGACGCGGTTTCCAAATCTGCCAACATTTCATCTTTGGAAAGTTTACTTAATATCTTAGTTCCATCGGAATCACTTGGATATTCAGCTACTGTGACCACGTAAACATAGACAGGAGAAATTTACTGAAATGCGTGGATCACTCTCTTCTCCGAAAAACATATGCCTGTTTGTTGGAGTAAAGCACGCTGACCAGAGGCTATTATCCGTGTCAGGAATTTTCTTAAGCCTCTGGCCGAATATGGAAAGCATATTAACTAGTGCAACTTCTTGGAGTATGGCTCCATAGGTTTTACAGACACCACTAACATTGTAGAACAGTAATCCCTTTCACCTTTAATTTTCACTTTCTAATTGCCTAAGTTGCCTAAAAGCCAGAGGTGAGAACAATGCGTACAAAGTTGTCTCTCGTAATCCGTTCGTCCTACGAAAATTATTTTAAATGTTTCCATAGACACCAAGGGGAATTCAAAAAAATTTGCTATGAAGAAGTTCGTTAAACAGAGGTCCGACTGTAATTAACTCAAAAATGAAGCAATTTTAAAATATATAACTGGTTGATTGTGCCATTAAAATGCTGGGGATGGGGCCTGCTTGCCCCACCATAGTTCCGGCTCTGGATACTCAATAATTAAATTCGGGATTTCGCTTGTAAAATAAATAATTGTTTGAACAATGGGCTCTCGCGAGCCCACTATTGCTCACCACTGCTGGCAATGCTTATGAGTGGTTCATTTCAGAGTCCAGTAATCGCATGCATACACCAGTTTCTGAAGTGAGAGGGAACAGATGCCCAAATTTCAGTGCCACACAAAATTACGGGCTTAGCTGTGTTTTTCAAATATCATGCAGTGGTTGCAGCATTGTTGATCTTTGGGTCAAAACAGATGAGGTCCTTATGGTTAGTGACACCTAGGATGAGAGTGTCAAACTGTTGGCTAAATCACTGCTGTCACTATTTTAGTGAATATATCATTACTGCACATATAGTGTCGCAATTGGAAAATGAGACTGATGTCATGAGATGAGTGCTGGTGTGGAAAATCATTACAAATCACCAATATGCAATGCTACAAATGATTTCAGATTTGTGCCATATTCGTTAACAGATGGTCAATGACAGGTGCAAGTTGAACACTGCAGAGAACTCACTGAGTCTGCTGAAAGTAAACCCAAATTCTTGAATTCGATCTATATGGGTAATGAGACATGGTGTTTTCAGTACAGCCCCACAAAGTAACAGTGTGTGAAGTGGAAATTGTCAAACTCTCCCAAAGCCAAAAAAGTTCATCAAGAAAGGTCAAAAATCAGACCATGCTCATCACTTTCTATGATAGCAAAGGAATTGTGCTACTGCTATCAAGGAAAACCATTACTGCTGCCTACTATCTGGACATTTTGAAACATTTGTTTCAAAGAATCCGCTGTGTGTGATCTCAGAATGGAGAAGATGGCAGTTGATTCCTCTTGCATGACAATGCACCAAGCCACAAGGCTCTCGTTGTTTGGATGTGACCTCTTTTTGTTCCTGATGCTCAAGGCACCACTTAAAGGCTGCTATTTTCATGATGTTGACACCATTCAAAAAGTTGTTGATGAGAACATTGAACAGTATTAGCATTAGTAGAGGCATAGGATGCAAGAAAGCAAGCTTATGCAGTATCAGCCAAAGGAAAAAAAAAAAAAACCCTCCCATTTCACCCCTCCATTCATTCAAAATGCATGTCCAGATCAGCCTTAAATTTATTTAGGCTTTCAACTTCCACAACAAATGATGGAAGTCTGTTCCACCAATCAACTACCCGCTGGCTAAAAGAAAATTTCCACTCATCTATTCTATAATTGTCTTTCCTCAATTTGAATCTGTGCTCCTTCAAGTTCTTAATCCCATCAGCATTCAGCTTGCTCAAGCCATTCAAGGCCTTATACACCTCAATCAGATCAACTCGCATGTGCCTACTCTCCAGGCACTGCAATTTGCAGAACTTAAGCCTTTAGCATTAGCAGAGGCATATAATGCAAGAAAACAAACTTATGCAGCACCAGCCAAAAAAAAGAAAAACAAAAAAAACCACTCCCATTTCACCCTTCCATTCGTTCCAAATACCTGTCCAGCTTAGCCTTAAATTTATTTAGGCTATCAACTTCCACAACAAAGGAAAGTTGGTTCCATCAAACAACTACCACCTGGCAAAAGGCAAACTTCCGCACATCTATCCTACATCTGTCTTTCCTCAAATTGAACTTATGCCCTCTCAGGTGATTATCCTGAGCAAAGAGAAAGAATCCTATCAGCATTCAGCATACTCAAACCATTCAAGGCTTTGTATACACCTCAATCAGATCACCTCACAGGTGCCTAGTCTCCAGACACTGTAATTTGCAAAATTTAAGCCTTTCTTCTTAAGAGCAATTTGTTCGATTCACTAATCTTGTTGCCCTTCTCTGTACTCGTTCCAACAGCTCTACATCCTTCTTAAAATGTGGCCTCCAGACCTGTATACAGTACTCAAGGTGTGGCCTGACCATTGCCTTATACAAGGGGATAATCACCTCCTTATCCCTGCTAGAAAAATTCCTGTATATCATTGACAAGACACTATGAGCTACTCTTGCAGACCGTCTGCACTGCTCAGAAAACTTCATATCTGCCTGCACAATTACCACCAGGTCCTTCTCGTCCTCTACCACTGTCAGTGTAGTACCACAGAGTTGATACGTCACTCTGGGATTACTGCTTCCCATATGTAGTACTTTACATTTGTCAATGTTAAACTTCATTTGCTATGTCTCAGCCCATCTGCTCAACTTTTTTTGATCCTGTTGCAGCAGTATACTGTCATTAGTGTCCTTAACAACCCGGCCAACCTTCATATCATCTGCAAACTTGGACATTATGCTTGATATACCATCATCAATATCATTTATAAATACAGAAAACAACAATGGACCCAACACTGAACCCTGAGGGACTCCACTAATAACATTAGTCCACGATGAGCAGTGTCCATTGCTTACCACTCTGTCTTCTTCCACTCAACTATCCCTTTATCCATAGCAGCAATTTGCCTCCAATGCCACACTGCTCCAATTTGTTCAGCAGTCTTCCATGTGCAACAGTATCAAAAGCCTTTTTAAGATCCAAATATATGATACCAAAGTTATTCCCTGCATCCAGTTCCTTTGTGACCACATCATAGTATCCAATCAAATTGGTCAGGCAAGACTCCCTTAACAAAACCATGCTGTGTTCGAGCTATAACTGAAGTCTTGTCTAGATGATCCTGCAGTGCTTCTTTAACCAATGCCTCCATTAATTTTCCTGGAACAGAACTTAAACCAACAGGTCTATAATTACTTGTGTTGCCTTTTAATCCATCCTCCTTTGTGAATTGGGGTCACACTTGCACATCTCCAGTCCATGGGTACCTCCCCCGAGTCCAAAGAAGCTCTCATAATTATGGCTAAGGGTTTGCTTACTTCTTTTTCTGCCTCCCTTAACATAACTGGATAGATCTCATCCACCCTGGGTGCCTTTTTTATGTTTATCTTCAACAATTTCTCCTCCACTTTCCTGTCAGTTATTACAAAATCATCTAGCTCACTGCCAGAGTTTAACTCACCTATGGCATTCCCCTCCCTAAATCACTCCTCACGTGTGAATGTAGATGCAAAATACTCATTTAGTTTGTTAGCCACCTGAGCAGGATCATCAACAGTTGAACCATCAATATCCAGTGGACCAATCTGAATCATCCGTTTCCTTCTAGAGTTTACATAGGTAAAGAAATCTTTGTTGTTTTTCTTTGCATCCTTTGCCAAGGATTTCTCATAATCTGCCTTTGCCTGCCTATCTCCTTTGTGAATTGGTTACAGACCAGCTTATATCTATCACAAGCTTCCATGTCACCCATTAATGTATATGGTATCCCATGCATTTTTCTTCTCTGCCATATGTCTCATTAGTTCATCTCACATCCATTTAGGTCTAAACCTTGAACAATATTTCTTAGTTGGTATGCAAAGCCTAGTAACTTCCAAGATTAATTCTTTGAATGCTTCCTATTTTGAATTTGCTGTTGGTAACATCATCAGTTGGTCCCACCGTATAGGATTTAAATACTGCCTCAGACCACCGTAGTTGCCTTTACGAAAGCAAAAACCCTTCACTTTACCCCTGATGGTAGTTACCTCTGAATAAATCCCACTTCAGCACACTGTGATCACTGCCACCTAGTGGTTCCTTTTTCTGCAGATTCTTAATGCATGAAGAATCACTACTGATAATCAGATCAAGAGTATTATTCCCTCTAGTGTTTTGGTTTGGGACATTTAGATCTTTTCCCAGATAAGCTTACTCTATTAGTTTGACAATTCATGGTGTATTCAATGGTAAGAAAAAGTGAGGGGACATGCTGTATGAAGTAATGAAATTTTTGGATATGGTGTACACTTGGTAAGAATATACCCAGATCCTTGACATAACGTGGCCTCGACAATGCTCCCCGCATACACACTACTCGGACTCCCTCCAGTCACTATCTGGCAGAGTAGAGGTAGCAAGATTATACACTAACTGATCCGGAAGCCTCCTAGAGAGTTACCAATAGGTTCGGTCCGGTGTACTAACTAGTGGCCGGCCTGTGAACTGTACCCTCGAAATGTAAGAAATATTGAATCTCATCACGATGTTCATCATAACCTCAAAAGTCATCAATCATACTGCATGATGGAAGAGATAGGGAAGGGTTGACCGGAACTTAGCTCTAGAGACTAAACATGGGTTCCACCACTTCAAGCAGGCACCTCCGTAGCCAAGTGGGAAGGAGCAGCAGTGCGTAGCACACGCTTCTTGATTAGAACGGGGGTTCGAGCCCGTCACCACCAAATACGGAGGATGCGGAAAGGTCAGGGAATGACCACCGCACCGGAGCAATATGGCCTTAGTTGCTAATGCTCCTAAAAAAAAATCCAAACAAACAAACAAACCACTTCAAGCCTCCAATAAGCAAAGTGGTGGTATTGCACCGGTTGATGAGAGTCATCTACCACCTAGTACTGCCTGGTAACATAGAGGGGGTGGCATTCCTCCATGTGGTGTGGGCGCCACACCTCGATCCCTGCTTATATTGGTTCACACCTGGGTGGTCACCCAGGTGTGACCACCCTCCATGCACAGTGTGCTTGTGCATGGAGGTTATACCCATGATTACTAACAGTCCCACCATTGTGAAGATGCAAGCAGAGGATTTGGCTGTCACAGACCATCCGGACTTCGCCAAAATTGGGTCCACTTGACTTGAATGTCACATGAATATCAGTTCCATCAGCATTTTAGACTCCTAGGTAGCAAGTACAGCTTGTCTGACATATCTGAGAGAATGTCTGTGACAAACTCAAGGACCCGATTAGAAAAAAAAATCTTAGTTATTTATCACGAAATAACTTATAAAGGTTGCTTTCAAGGTTTCTGTTTAGATTTAAGAATTTTTCAGTCAGCTATTGCTATTTATTTAAAATGCACACCATTCCTAATTTTAAATAAATTATGCACTTCCCTGGGTGGTTTAAGATAAAAAAAAAAAAAAAAAATACATACATATATACATACAAATATTATATATATTAATAATAAATCTTCAGCCACTGCAGAGTGGAGGCCTCATTAGCAAGCCATGTTGGGGGAATTGACAATAATCTGCCACGCTGGTCAGTGCGGGTCGGCAGTTTGACCGTATTTTGCAGTCAGGGGCTTGAACCCTAGTCTACTCAAAAAGCATGTGCTGTTGTATGCTTCTGACCACTCGAGTACAGAGGCTGCTAATATATAAATTTATATATAAAGTAACTCAGTTACTTTTCTTAAAAAATACTTTGTAAGTTAACTTTACAGGGAGATTCTACCTGGATGCTACATAGATAAAGCAATGTCAAAATGATATCTTTGTTTATTGGCAGCACAGAATTGATCAAGCAGTGGAACTGTTCACAAAGGTGGAATTGAACTTCATCCATTCAGGATACATGACTCCACAAATACAAGAACTGCATTTTTGAACTGCGTGAACTATGTTTTAAAATAACGTGACACATCGATTTAACACAAATCTCCAATCAACTTAGAACCAATACTTTTTGAATACATTTTTAAGATTGATATTGTATACAATCATATTGTATGCAATCAAACAGAAACCTTTGACTACACAAATATTTCTTCAATCATACATATGGGTAGAAATGTATGTTAAAAAAACCCTAAACATAAAGCAGCTTCGTGTAATTACAATGTGATTAAGTGTGCATCATTATGGCAACCGTGACCTAAACACATGCAACTGAAATTGAGTGTGTTCAGGTCAAAGTTGAATTTTGATATTGTAAAGTGCACACACTGATTTTCTCCACGACATCTTTTAAATTTATTTTTTAGTGCTGGCCCCGAACATGAAAGGTATTGGAATCTATAGTACTCTAGTACAGTGGGCAGGTTGAAAGTTGAGAAGACAGATGTCTTATTGACACTGGACTTGAATTTCTGTAAATTGTAATTTTCAAGAAATATGTGAGAAAGAAGATTGTTACAAAGAACATAAGTAGTAGGGGCAGATAAGGAAGATGAAAGGCTAGATCCATGAGTTTGAATGGATGTTGACTAGTGCCGGCACATATTGATTGGTTAGGTAGAAAGAGGTGGAATACAAGATGCTAATTCAGAGTAGTCAGTGGAAATATTTGTACTAATACAATTACCACAGCATCTGTGGTAATAACACAGATATTACCACAGCAAAAGGTTTGCAGCAGAAACTGAACATGTGGCAATAAGGAGTGAAGTGGGTATGTAAGGAGGAATCATTAATTAAAATGACTGCTCTCTTTTGGATAAAGTCCGAGAGAAGTTCTGGGATCACCATCACACATACACATGGGAAAATATTCTGTGATAAGACTGATTTAGGAGAAAAGTAACAGAGAGAGAGTCAAAAAAAGGGGAGGGGGAGAAGTTTTTTTTCGATACAGAGAAGCAATATTTGTGATATGTTAAAAGCTAAAACTCAGGGTTATTCTCAGTAAAGATATGTGATCTAGTCTAGAAATTGGAATGTTGTTGAGTAACATGGGAGCAGAGTTCTTTTTTATAAGAAACGAGACAGGACTGAAATTAACCAAGTTTTCTTGGTGGAAAAGGTCAAGAAGTTGTACATAGTTTGATTTTTCAAAGTGGAATTAAGTACATATTACTAACAACATTATGGATAGGAGTTCCAGTAAATACTTGTACAAGAAGATAATTACTATATAAGAGAAAAAGAAGAACTGGAAGAACAGGTGGAAGGTTTTGAGGTGGCAGTTGAGGTAAATGCAATAGGATGACAACTGAAAGGAAGAGTTTTGTTATCCTTCTGAGGAATTCATAATGGATATGAGCAAATTTCCACAGAGAAGAAAAAACATCAGTGTAATAAGAGCGAAAAAAGGTAACAAAACTGGAGTTCACTCTGGATTACAAGTTTTAAGAACAAGAGGAGAAATGGCACCATGACCTGGTTGTTGTTGTTGAGTTTTAGGCAGATCAGCAACTCAGACGATGTTATGTCATTGTGCATTATGTCTGTACAAGTGAATTCGTGGGTTAATTTGTGCACTGCGCAGGCTGAAATAACTGGAATAACTCACAGGGAAACCCCAATCATTCTGCCTAAGATTATTTAACTATGGCCTTAACTAAAGAGTACTTCAGAAATTCTTCTATTTGTCAGCAGAAATCCAACACAGACCTTCAACACAGGACTTGGAAACATTTTGATGTCAATACTATTCAGAACTATACATTGATATAACTATCCATATTAGGATAGTGGTACTTCACCAGACTGAGTCATCCTACCCTAGTGTTACAATGGTTTGCAGCTGGATGCTCAACTCTAGCATGCTGGGCATCCATAATATTTTTATGAATTTACAAGAGGATATATAAACCCATGGTTATTAAGTCTTGTGACAAACCTCAGGGACAAAATTTATTCTCAATTTGCATTGTACCCTTTGTATTATTCGTGGACTTTAAGCTCTTAACAGTTTCAAGTGTGCCAACTATTCTTATTAAAAGTACTATTACTGTTGCTCAATCAAGTATTACACTTATAACTGATAATGCAAAAGGTGCATATTTGAAGGAGTACCTCCATCAGTAGTCATATTCCACTATGCGTGTCTGATTAAAGCTCCTGTGCAGTTCAAAGATACAGATAAATTCTTGAATAATAAATATGAATTTTAAAGATACCCATACAGTTCTTACTTTCTGTTTATGGATGATAATATCCATATCTATAGCTTTTTTCCTGCCAGAATAGTGTTCAAAGTTAAAAAGAAATAAAAATTATTTATTATTACTTATACCTTTGCCATGTTGTACATCAACAGATGCATAGCTTGACTTTGTGACATAACTAGTTAAGCATTCACCAATCATAATGCTTAATTAATAATTAAAATGCTTAATAAAACCATGGCATATTCAGGGCTTTCATGCAGCCATAGACATTAACAGTAAAATAAGAAATCCCAATAAGAAATATGATAACATGCTTTTACTGTGGAAATATTTATAGAAACATTTTGAATAAATAATACCCATTAAATTAGTTTTGTCCAATACTATACTTTTGTAAGTTTAAACGTCAAATTAGCACTTATGAGGCCATTATTTAAAAGTATCACTGGAGAATGAGAATGTGAACTTTATTATGTTAAGTGCAATATTACTGAAGTATCAAATAAAGGAAATGGTGACCTTATTACACTGCAACAAAGAAGCCAGAGTACAGGGCGAGCCATAAAAGTAACAAGCTACCAAAACGATAAATTTTTTTCCCCTTCAGATCTTAGTAATAATAATAATATATATATATATATATATATATATCATTTAGACTAAATGTTTAAGACTTTGTAAAAACCTCCCAAATTTGAAAAGTTAGTGCATTTGGACCATGATATTCTAAAAAAAAAATTTCCCGGGAAGACTTCCTCAGTGTTTTCGAAGTTTATATTTCACAAAAAAGCCCTGCCTACATCCACAGAATTCGGCTAGTGCAGGAGTACCTGAAAACTGAAGAAAACCCAAGAACTGCATAATGAACTATGCTGGTAGACTTAATTCCCATTACAGAGATGGTTTTTTTTTTTTAGGTAAATACCAACAAAAGGTTATTGGAACAAACATTACTTATTGCAAATAGATTGAGATGCCAAAGAATCTTATCAACACTGGATTTGAATTTTCAGAATACATAATGTTTTTTCATTTAGTCTCAAGTGATAAATGGTCACTTAAAATTTTCACCTGAACACTCCTGTCAAACTTCATTACTTTTATTTGTTGTACATTACAGTTCAGTAAAGTTATTTTGACAGCAGCATCTGCAAGTTCATTAACCCAAATATTCCTTGTGATAATTGCCTATTGACAAGAAATATGCATTTAGTCAAACCTTAATAAAGAGGCGGCACTCACCTCAATAATCCGTTATGGTTATATAGGTCATAAAACAGTAGTATGAGAAATCATTGGCTAAACTAAAAACGGTGTTTAAAAATCACAGAAAGGAAAGCGTGGTTTAAAAAGAGTAATTGAAAAAACAGCCTGGAGGAGGAAGGGTGCACCATATCGCCCTCTCGTTGTCTGAAATTAAAATTAAAAATTAAAAAAGGATTAAGGCCAATAGTCGACAACGGACTTTTGATAGGTTCATCTTCAGTTGGCAATAAAAAGAAGAGCAAAAGGGTTGCTGTAGATCTTAAGTACCCGAAATGTTATGCTGGACACGTGGTAATTCAATTCACGTAAGATTCCAAATGGTAGACAAGGTAACTGGAAGTTTTGTGTTTAAGACGTCAAAATCGGTGTTGAGACAAAACTATTCTATTATGTGGGTTTCGTATAGAAGGAGTTCATAATTTGAATTTAATTTGATGATGGTTGTTGCGGTGTCAACTGAGGGGTTGTGGTTATGAGTGTGTACATGTTGGGACAGTTTAGTATTTCCTTGCTGTGTCTGAAAACTATAGACATGGTAGTAGGCGCGTGTGTTTGCAACGGTGAATGATCCAAATTTATTAGTAGTGCTCCTGATGTAACATGCGTTACAGTCAGGTTGACATTTGATTAAATAAACTATGTTGTCAATGTCTTTAGTGTCGTAAATGCAGGTTTCTTTATATTTATTAAAAGAGGCTCCTAACTTATTATAGGTAGAAAAAAATTATAGAGATATCAGTGTTAGTGAAGATAAGATATAATCGTCTAGCGGTTTGGCAGTGGTAAGGGAGAACAACATGAATGTTGGACAGGTTGAATTTTTTATAACTGGGTTTAGAAACACTTAAACTACTAATCTTACTTATAACAATTGAAATAATTTGTTGGATTAGTTTTATGGGATATTTTCTGGCTGTAAATTTTTCAGTGAGATATTTTAGCTCGAAAGATAGATCATCCTGTGATTGGCAGTACTTGAAGGCATTAAAAACTTGGTTGTAAAGAACTGATTTCTTTACACTAAGGGGGTGATGTGAGAGAAAATGTAGAAATTGGCCTGTATTGGTTTTTTTCCTGTAGATTTTCATCTTAAGCCTGTTATTTTGTTTATATATAGTTAAATTAAGAAAATTGATTGTGTTATTAGTTTCTAGTTCTAAGGTATTTTAATCTTGGGTGAACTGAATTAAATCTGGTAAAAAGATCATTAATGGTGTTTTGGTCTCTGATTATTAGAACGTTGTCTGCATACCGGATGTGAAGTTTAATATTTATCGGAAAAGGTTGAAGGGTCTGATGTTTGATGGTGAGGTATATTTCAGATAAGGGCACTGAGATACCTAGGCCCATAGGGAGTCCGAAAATATGTTCATATACTTGACCTTGAAAATAGAAGTGTCTAGCTTTAATTAGTACAGCAACGAGCTCCAGAATGCTGTCAATGTTGAGAGAAGTCCGATTCACTAAGGTATTATCCAAAGGTTGCGTAGGGCCTGTAAAGTGAAATCGAGGTCAACATTAGTGTATGGGGACACTACACACTGATGTAGTGTAATAGTAGTAGTGGCATGTGATGCAAGAAAGCAAGTGCAAGAGCTTATGCAGCATCAGCCAAAAAAAAAAAAAAAAAAATCACACCATTCCCTCCAAATGCCTGTCCAGTTCCTCCTTAAATTTATTTAACTTATCAACTTCCACAACGACAGATGGAAGTTTTGTTCCAGCAATTAACCACTCGCTGGCTAAAGGCAAATTTCTGCACATCTATTCTACATCTGTCTTTTCTTAATTTGAATTTATGCCCCCTTAGGTTCGTAATCTGAACAAGTGGAAGGATCCCATCAGAATTCAGCGTGCTCAACCCATTCAAGGCCTTATACACCTCAATCAGATCACCGCACAGGTGCCTAGTCTCCAGCCACTGCAATTTGCAGAACTTAAGCCTCTCTTGGTAAGAGGATCCCTTCATTCCCCTCACCAATCTTGTTGCCCTTCTCTGTACACGCTCAAGCAAATCTACATCCTTCCTAAAATGAGGCCTACAGACCTGTATGCAGTACTCAAGGCGTGGCCTGACCATTGCCTTATAAAGAGAGACAATCACCTCCTTTTCCCTGCTAGCAAAATTCCTATATATCATTGACAAAATTCCATGACCGGCCCTGGCAGCATTGCTCAGAAAACTTCATATCTGACTGCACAATTACTCCCAGGTCTTTTTCATTTTCTACCACCTTAAGTGTAGTACCACACAGTTGGTACATTTATCTGGGGTTACTTCTACCCATAGGCAGCACTTTGCATTTTTTAAGGTTAAACTTCAGGTATTCAGGTGTGTAGTGTATAGGGACACTACATCAAAGGAAGCCAGCAAATCGCTCTGGGATAACGTGATAGGGCTTAAGTGTTCAAACACTTGTCATGTGTTGTATATCTGGAATTTAGAAAACTTCATGGGGGGGGGGGGAATGATCTTGACCAGGAAGGAAGATAAATTTGCGATGGCGGATTTGCTATAAGAAACAATCTGGCGTAAAGGGTGATCAGGTTTATGGAGCTTAATAATGTCAAACATATGGGGTAAGATGTTGTTACGGATACCTATTTGTTGTAAGGTGTGCAAGTTTATTTCATGATTTGCTTGTAGCCTTCTAAGCAGGGTATCTAACTTGTTTTTCAGCTTTGAACTGGTGTAATTATTGTCAATTTTATAAGTTTGGGAGTTGGAAAGAACTTGTTGCATTTTATTAACATAGTCCTGTTTATCCAGAATAATGACGGTGTCGCCTTTTTGAATAATAACATTGGGATTATTTCTTAACTTATGTATATTAATTTGTTGCTGTTTAGACATATTAGACTGGGATGTAAGAAGAGTGTTTATGACAGCGTTTGTTTCATGGAAAATGCGGTTTTTATCTGGGTGATTCCCAAGTTTAGTTTGTAGTTCTATTATACAATTTTCTATAGGGTAGTGTTTACTTTTAACTGCGAAATTGAAACCATACTCGAAGCCGAAGATTTCAGAGGGAGAGAACGTTTGGGATGAAATGTTAACAAAGGAAGGTTTGTGGTGTACTCGAGTAAACTTATTCCATTTCTTCAAATGCTTTTGGCTGATTTTGATAGGTTGCTGCGTTGATACGTATGTTGTTTAAATCAACAAACTCAATCCACTCTGTCGGGGTCATGCTTCTTTTTAAATCATATTTTAGGTAATGTGTGGTGTAACAGTTTATGTTTGTTGTGAAACCTGTTCCGTAATTCTTCTTCAATGATAGCTAAAGAAAATTGTTGAGTAAGGTGCGGATATTTACTACAAACATGCTTGGAGCATGCGCGGGCGAATTTAGGAATTGTGTTGTGTGAGAGGCATTTCTGGAGAAACAAACACTACCCTATAGAAAATTGTAACAACTCTACAGTAACTTCTTCTTCCCCCGGCGGTTTCTGATTCTACATTTTCTTCAACACACGTTCTACCTCATCAGGAAGGATATCAGGTAGGCCAGATGCGTTACTAATTTGCGATCCATCTTCCCCACTGCTGGCATCATTCCCTCGTTCCTTGTATAATTCTCTATAGCAGTCTTCTGTATTTTTGTATTACTGCTAATGGCTGCTGATTTAAGTCCTACTTTTCTTGTGTTAAATCTTCTTATGTCCTCTCTGAGTCTCTTTCTAATGGCTTTGCATAACTCAGTATACTCAATTTTCTTCTTGTCAGTGTTTATCTTGCTCTTCATTTGTCGTCTTTGATTCATCATGACAAATGTGTCATGAATAATTTTTTCTTCTTTGGATTTCTTTTTACCTATAGATTTCTTGGGCTTTTATCACTTTCAGAAAGTTGTAATATTTCTCATCAATATCTTGGTCCTGAGCAGTTCGCAAAAGCTCAAACTTGTTGTTAAGTTCCAGTACATAATGCTTTTTTTTTTTCTCCTCTTCTGTTATCTTAAAGACAGAAGTCTTTGTATTATTTACTCAAGTCAGTTTTTTCCTTTTTTTTCTTACATCTATATCAAGTGTGCATCTTACCATTCTGTGATCACTTCCAACATTTACCTTGTTCAGGACAGTAACATCATTCACAATATATCTTTTGTTAATGAGGATAAAGTCAATTTCATCACTTTCACTTCCCAAATGTTAATCCATTTGGGCTCTACCATGTCCACTTTCTGTTCACCCTTTTCTTGAAAAAGTGTTTAATGACATTCCTTGAGATTCTGGAAATTGCACAAGTCTTTCACCTCTTTCATTTCTTTCGCCAATTCCAAAATTTCCTATAGTTCCCTTTCTGTGCTGTTTTGTCTCTTTCCAACCTTAGCATTGAAGTCTCCCATAATGATACTGTAGTGGATTTTCTGCTCATCTAGAAGACTCTCAATTTCGGTGTACATTTCTTCAACCTCTTCATCATCATGGCTTAATGTTGGTTCATAAATCATTGTAACCTTTAGCTTGTACCTCTTAGAAATCTTGAGAAGTAGTCTTGACACCCTTGGTGATGTACTTTTGAACATCTTTGGAATCAACCTCCAACTGAAGTAGCTCTGCAACCTTCATAATCTTATCTGTAACCTCTTCATATGATTCATCTTTTTCAAATCCTTCAAAGCCTTTTATGTGTTGTGGGCATATTTTCTTCTATGCGCCATTTAAACAACTTTTAGTAATTTCTACCCAGGCCTTATTAATGTTTAAGATGGTGTGGTAAATATTGTAAGATTTCCAAAAGTCTCTCACTTAACGTAAAATTTTTCTCACCGTCTACTGCAGACAATGCCTCAGCAAACGGTGTGCATAAATAGTATGCTTTTAAATTCAAAATAACACCCTGATCCATAGGCTGGATGAGTGAAATAGTGTCTGGCGATAGAAATATGACTCTCACGTTCGAATTGAAATCATCTAGATGCGTAGGTTATCCAGGAGCATTATCTAATAGCAGCAAAATCTTGAAAGGAATGTTGTTGTCTTTACAATATTTCTGAACCTCGGGAATGAAGCAGCACTTAAACCAATCCTCAAAGAGAGATATCGTTATCAATGGTTTGATCGGAAATGCACGGGTAGGATGCCCTTAAATGCACAAGAATTTGAAGAATGGAACACAAGCAGTGGTATTAATCTGTAATCTCCCACTGCATTAGCCCCAAGCGAGAGCATGGCCCTATCTTTTGAAGCCTTGAAACCTGGCATTGTCCTTTCCTCTTTGGTAATGTATGTTCAATCCAACATTTTTTTCCAATACAGAGTAGTCTCATCAACGTTAAAAATTTGCTGTGTTGAATAGCCACCTTAATCAACAACTTTTTCCAACACACATTACAAAATTTCTCTGCAGCTGCAGAATTGGCACTGGTGACTTCACTGCATACTTTAATGTTTTGGAAACCAGAGCGATGCTTGAACCTATTAAACCACGCATTGCTTGGCTTGTAGTTCACCGTACTTATCCTTAATATCTTCATAAATACTTCTTGCTTTTTCTTGAATGGCCATTGGACTCAGGGGCATTTGCTTCTGAATCTAATTTTCCATCCATATTATTAATAGCTGTTCCATCTTTGATATAGCACCCGAACACTGTTTTGTGATCACTGTTGTGTGTTGTTCCTTTGACATGTTCTTTTTGTTTTTCATGGAGTAGCGAGACCTAATTCCCTTGCAATAGAATACAAACTTTGTTCTGCTTCGTACTTCTTAATCATTTTCATCTTCATTTCTAAATCAATTTTGTTTTGTTTCCTAACACTGCCAGCACTTCCACTTTCTGTTGGTCCCTTTCCCTTCACCATTGTAATAAGTAAATAGGAATAAAGAGAAGTTTCTGAAAATTTGTTTGTTATATAATTGAAGATTTCAGTGAAGGGGAACTCATTTCACCATAATACCATAACATAAAAACCCACAGAATTCCAGTTATCGGGATTATCACAAATGCAATAATATAGAGTTTGCTACCCATTTATATTGCACTAACAGAAAAGCCCAATAAACTGGAAAGTGCAAATTGTTTTTGTTGTTTTATGGTAGTGACCTCCAGAAATATGTTTTAGAAAAATATCACAAAGGTGTTCAAAACTGATTCTAATAATGGAACATATGATAACGATGAAAGTGTAGCACAATTTCCATTATAAAAATGACCTTTTAGAGAGAGATAAATAGCTTAATAATATAGCAAAATTTTCAACTTCCAAGAACTTGGAATGAATTACAAAAAAAAAAAAAAAAAAAATGTTATTGGGTTCAACATTACAATATTTTCACAATGCCTCCATTCATCCCTACAGATGCAAAATACATTCCCATATTTTTTTCAGTTTGCACCGGCCGGCAAAACTTATGTAAAGTCAAATTTGCGTAAGGCGAGTATTACGTAAGTCTGGGAGTTCCTGTATATACAATTAAAAACAAAGAATCAATAACATTGATAACTAGGTAAATATATACAATACAGTAATACCCCGACTTACGCGAACTCGGAGTTACGCGGTTCTTGATTTTTTTCGTTTGGCCGCCCACTATCTTCAAGGTCGTTTTTCATATGTTATCGATATGCGGTGCGACGGCGGAGAATGAGAGCGAAAGATGAACAAAATTCAACTTTGCTGCTTTTATGACACATTTCACCGTAATAACGTAAAAACCAACACAATTCCAGCTATCGGTATAATCGCAACAGCAATTAGATCGAGTTCACTAGCAGAAACGCAACTGGATTTTTATTGTTTTATGGTAGTAACCCCTAGAAATGTGAGGTGTTAATAGTGTATCTCTGCCTTTATGGTGTTGTTTATTCAGTTGCTACACGCGCGCAGCTTTGTTTATGCGTATCAAGCGTGCCTCCTCGTTTTGTAATTGTGCTTTATTCCCTAAAAATGAGTAAAATGCTTAAAAGGTGTGAAAAGGAAGCATCCTGGTGAAGACACTGCAGATTCAGAGAGAAAAAGAAAAGCAATTATCGATAAACAGAGGCGGACTGGGTCAAAAATTCTTACCCGGGAAAATTTATAGTGGCCTCATACTATGGTTTATGGCCAAAATCACACTGGCCCACCGGGGTTTCCCCGGTAGGGCTTATGGCCAGTCCACCTCTGTCGATAGAGAAAAAATATGAAATTGTGAAACGCTTTGAGCGAAATGAAAGACCATGTGATATTGCACGTGCTACAGGCCTAAATGAAGCAACGGCGAAAAGCACATGACAATTGCAAACTTGACAGGTTGAAAATTGAAAAGGGCTCAATTGTAAAGGGCTTAAAAATTTTAGAAAACATAGACTCCAACGAAGAACGCGTTATAGCTACAAAGCAAGGAATAAAAAAATTATTAGCTTGCAACGAAGAAATTCTGCGTGAAAAAAAGAACGCGCTGTGTCGTCAGACGAATTTGTTAGATTTTATGAAGCCATCGACATCGAAATAACTTTTTTACGTAAGTCATTTGTTTTTTTAATACATATTTTGTATTAATATGTATAAAGAACTGCAATTTTATTAATATTTTTCTTCTAAACTAGTCTTTTTGTTAGTCCTTGGTCCCAATTAAGCAAAATTTATATGTATTTATATGCAAAGTTGTACCCCGACTTACGCGAATTCGACTTACGCGATTTTCGTCGGACCCACCTATCGCGTAACTTCGGGGTATTACTGTATATACAAAATGTTATAGAGCAAGGAGCTCTCAATCTCAAGCTTAAATGGAACAATTAAAATAACCACAAAATCTTATCATCGGTTTTTAAAATCCTCCACCACCCAAGTTAAATGGGCTGGTGGTCCCAGGGGCTAATGTCACAAGAGCACAAAATTGAAAGGGCTAACAATCAATTTCTGCTTGGTCAAATTGGGCCGAGCAGAAATCTCCTGCCCACACACCCTAGACTACGTGGAAGTAGGGCCAACTATTTTCAGGTGATATAACTTTGTACAATAAGAGAAAAAATATACAAATCTAGCTAATCCACTTGTCTCGCTTAAGCTCACACTTATTGCACAAACGATCAGCCCTAGATGGCCCCTAGGGCAGAACCCAAGTCATGAACAATGTAATGTTTTATGCTCACACCTACTACTTATTCTACTGAATCAACGTTTAGAAGAGGTTAGCGAAATCCAAGCCAATAGCCTAATTACCCATTTGATTGTAGCCATTTATTGAATAGTATGAATGTAACAATACAAGTATTTGTATTGTTGCAAACCACAATTTTGCACACTGCTATAGCCTTTATTTTCAACAATCTGAAGTCAAATCCAGAACATTGTCAAGAGTATCGAGCAAGCCAACATAACAAAATAAAGATGGAGATAGCAACAAGTGTGCGAGAATGACAAAGACTATTGAGATTGCATAAAAGACAAAAAGAATATCGTGTTGGATTTAGCAGTGCCTTCAACCAGCAATGCCGCTCCATCTAATAATGATGTATCCGAAGTGAGTATTAATTATGTACAACAGAACATTTCTTCAATTGCAGGGCAGATGAGTTAAAATGATCAAGCTCCTTTTCTTTACACCAACTACTATTTACATAATAATGTGCATTATTTATGAAAGGATATTTATGAAAAATGATTTCTGTTCTGTCATTTCCATGTACCAAAATCATGACAAATTGGTTTTACTTCAGTCCGAAATTTAGTAGGTGCTGCTGCTGCCAAATATGTTTTCACACACACACACACAAAAAAAAAAAAAAAAAAACACCCAACCAATTAGACAAAAAAGACACAAATTATATGCTTCCTCACACAGGTAAATATCCAGTTGATCTTTGAATTTATTCAAACAGCCAGCCTCAACTAATTACGAGGGCAAGTTGTTCCAGCTAACAACGGTTTGCTAGCTAAAAGAAAACTTCCTACAATCTAATCTAAACATCAAGTCTTGTAATTTGAATTTATAACTCCTAGTTCTGGAATTCTTTAGAAGAGTGTTCAGTAATAACTGTAAAGTGTCTCCTGAGGTTCCCCCAACTCCATGTCAGGCAATGTGACGAATAAAAAACTCTCTAAAGGTCAGATTTATGTAGGTTATTGAATGCTTGTGTAGTATTAATGTGGAGTTGTGTTGTTCATCCAGCCTCTTAGCCTAGGGGCCTGTGTTTTCACACAAAAACCTCTAGTTTACAGTCCAGTGCCACGAGGAGTCGGGCTGGGCAGTAGGGAGTATAAAAAGCGCTGGTGGGGTGAACCTTGTGGTAGCCAAACGGGAAGTGCCCAGTAATAATAATAATAAAAAAAAAAAGCTGAAGGCGATAGTGGGAAGGGGTTAAAGTGGTAGAGAGAAAGGGGGGCAGTATTAAAGTGCTCACCTAATTAAGAGAGGGGACAGAAGAGGGTCCCACTGGAGTAGAATGCCCATCCTGCACGGGGGGGGGGGGAGACGACAGGTTACCCACCAGGCAAGGGAGGGAGGAAAGAGAACAACCAACCCAGATGGTAGGAACGAAGAATCATAGGGAAAGAGTCCCTATGTTAGTGCTCTATCCCACACTGGCCTAGGGCAAATCCTGTTGGCCAGTGTCAGCGCTAGTCACCACGCTGGCTAACTAGCAATGGCATGGTGTTTCCATGGATAGGCAGGGCCAAATATACTCAAAACATCAAAGGCAGATATTGTTGGGATATCAGAGACATGATGTCACACAGATATAAGGAATGCAGAACTGAAATTTGGAGAATACAACGTCTACAGAAAGGATAGACTGGATAGGAAGGGAGGAGGGGTTATACTATTAGTTAATAAATACATAAAATCCAAGGAAGTGAAGCCAGTGGACATCGCTGGACAGTGCAGTGTCGAGTCAGTTTGGTGTGACATAAGCATTGGGAGATCAAAATTGAGAGTAGGAGTGTGCTATAGGCCTAATGACTCTGATGAGTATAATAAGAAACTGTACAGGGAAATAGAGTGGGCCAGTAAATCAGAGAGTCTTATAATGGGAGATTTTAATTTCCCAGATATTGACTGGAATTTGGGGGCTGGTCACTCACACACTAGCAAGGCTTTTGTGGATTTATTGGATGATTGTTTTCTACATCAGCATGTTCGGGAGGCAACTAGAGGGAGGAATACTCTTGATTTGATTATCAGCAGTGATTCACTGAACCACTAGGTGGCAGTGATCACAGTGTGCTGAAGTGGGATTTACTCAGAGGTAACTACCATTAGGGGTAAAGGGAAGGGTTATTGCTTTCGTAAAGGCAACTACGATGGACTGAGACAGTATTTAAATTCTATACAGTGGGACCAACTGATGATGTTACCAACAGCAAATGCAAAATGGGAAGCAGTCAAAGAACTTATCTTGGAAGCTACTAGGCTTTACATACCAACCAAGAAATATTGTTCAAGGTTTAGGTCTAAATGGATGCCAGATGAACTGATGAGGCATATGGCAGAGAAGAAAGATGACACTTGATCTGTAACCAAGTTACAAAGGAGGTTAGGCAGGCGAAGGCAGATTACGAGAAATCTTTAGCAAGGGATGCAAAGAAAAACAGGAAAGAGTTCTTTACTTATGTAAACTCTAGAAGGAAGGGGATGAATCAGATTGGACCACTTGATATCGATAGGTCAACTGTTGATGATCCTGCTCAGGTAGCTAACAAACTAAATGAATATTTTGCATCGACATTCACGCATGAGGAGTTATTCAGCGAGGGGAAAGCCAGAGGTGTATTCAACTCTAGCAGTAAGCTAGAGAATCTTGTAATAACTGAGAGTAAAGTGGAGGAAAAATTGTTTGAAGATAAACACAAGAAAGGCACCTGGGGTGGATGGGATCTATCCAGTTATATTAAAGGAGGCAGCAGAGGAAGTAGGCAAACCCTTAGCCATAATTATGAGAGCTTCCTTGGACGCAGGGGAGGTACCCACAGACTGGAGATGTGCAAATGTGACACCAATTCACAAAGGAGGATCAAAGGCTGACACAAGTAATTATAGACCTGTGAGTTTAACTTCTGTTCCAGGAAAATTAATGGAGGCACTAGTTAAAGAAGCACTGCAGGATCATTTAGACAAGACTTCAGTTATAGCTCGGACACAGCATGGTTTTGTTAAGGGGAAGTCTTGCCTGACCAATTTGATTGGATACTATGATGCAGTCACAAAGGAACTGGATGCAGGGAATAACTTTGATATTATATACTTGGATCTTAGAAAGGCTTTTGATACTGTTGCACATGGAAGACTGCTGCACAAATTGGAGCAGTGTGACATTGGAGGCAAACTGCTGCTGTGGATAAAGGGGTGGCTGAGGGGGATAAGACAGAGAGTGGTAATCAATGGACACTGCTCGTCGTGGACTAATGTTATTAGTGGAGTCCCTCAGGGCTCAGTGTTGGGTCCATTATTGTTTTCTGTATTCACAAATGATATTGATGATGGTATATCAAGCTTAATGTCGAAGTTTGCAGACGATACAAAGGTAGGCAGGGTTCTTTTTTTTTTTTTTTTTTTTTGATTTGGTAGTTGTTGGCGCGTCGGCTTCTGTGGCCATATTGCACCTCCCAAGGTTTTTGCAGTACTTTGATCCAAGCCCGAGGCGGGAATCGAACCCGCGACCTTTTGGATTGCCGGGCAGGTACTTTACCCACTCGGCTAGCCCGGTCGGCGGCAGGGTTGTCAAGGACACTACTGACACTATGCTGCTGCAACAGGATCTGGAAAGGTTGAGCAGATGGGCTGAGAGGTGGCAAATGAAGTTTAACATTGACAAATGTAAAGTACTACACATTGGAAACAGCAACCCCAGAGCAACGTATCAACTCTTTGGTACTGCACTGACAGTGGTAGAGAATGAAAGGCACCTGGGGGTGGTTGTACAGGCAGATATGAAGTTCTCTGAGCAGTGCAGACGGGCTGCAAGAGTAGCTCATGGTGTATTGTCAATGATATATAGGAATTTTTCTAGCAGGGATAAGGAGGTGATTATTCCCTTGTATAAGGCAATGGTCAGGCCACACCTAGAGTACTGTATACAGGTCTGTAGGCCTCATTTCAAGAAGGATGTAGAGCTGCTGGAACGAGTACAGAGAAGGGCAACAAGATTAGTGAATGGAACAAAGGGGTGCTCTTACGAAGAAAGGCTTAAGTTTTGCAAATTACAGTGTCTGGAGACTAGGCACCAGCGAGGTGATCTGATAGAGGTGTATAAAGCCTTGAATGGTTTGAGCATGCTCAATGCTGATGGGATTCTTCCTCTCGCTCAGAATAATCACCTGAGAGGGCATAAATTCAAATTGAGGAAAGACAGATGTAGGATAGACGTGCAGAAATTTGCCTTTAGCCAGCGGGTGGTTGGTTGGTGGAACAGACTTCCATCCTTTGTCGTGGAAGTTGATAGCCTAAATAAGTTTAAGGCTCAGCTGGACAGGTATTTTGAACGAACAGAGGGGTGAAGTGGAAGTGGTTTTTTTTTTTTTTTGGCTGATGCTGCATAAGCTTGCTTTCTTGCATCAAATGCCTCTACTAATGCTAATACTAATATGGCCATTTGCCCATCATCCATCAGGGGTAGGCAATTTTAACCACTCATAATCCTCATTCGCTCTCATTCTGGTTTTATAAATTTTTTATAAATTCCCTCTGTCACCCCCCCACCCCAACGTCCATCTTCTTTCTCACACTAGGGTGGAATGCAATGGTGTGTAGTGTCTATATTAATTATCTAATAATTAAAATTAAGTGACTATAGCTAAGGGTAAATAAATATTTTAATACTTACATTAATCAATATGTGTTTTGCACCATTTTACACTCACAGACATACTGCTCACCCCAGGCACTTCAACTTATTAATACTTTTCAGTTAAAGTGCAGCCTCGGCTGCAGATCTTGCAAGCCAGGGATGTGCAGTGTGTGTGTGTGTGTGTGTGTGTGTGTGTATTGTTGTTTTTGCTGAGATGGTATTAGTATTTCTAATAAATACATTGTTGACTATAATACATTCTTGCAGCCAATTTCGTTCACTCCTTCACTCACTCCCATTTATCATAACACTCACTCACTCACTCTCTTGCTCCCTTGCTGGGTCTCTCTCTCACCAAAACTAACATTTATTCCATTTTACCACATTCCTATTTCACTCTATCATTCAGTGCCCAGCTCAGTCACTGTCTTTCATTCTACATTGCATTCCCTTGCTGCTAGCTTACTAATATTTTTCGATTAAGTTGCTTCTCTGGGTGCTTGTACATCTCCCTCCCTTACATATTTGTTTGGTGTGAGCCCCCACTAGGGGCAGGGTAAACCTGGATATATAGGGAACTGATACAGCTACTCTGTCAGTTTAAAATGTCATCATCTGGACGTGATGAGAAACATGGGCACTTTGGCCATGGATTGTTGTTTTGCTGTTGGGGCTGTAAGGCTCGTCTCTGGATGTTTCTACGCATTTCAAATACTTTTTGTTGAAGCTTGTGAAAGCATTATAATTATTATCTTCTATTATAAATAACTGTTCTATCAGTCATTCTTTTCACTTCATCGTTGCATTTAGTGTGTGGATGTGGGAGGAAGTTACTTTGAATAAACCAAAGTTAGCTTACTCATACATGGGATCATTATTTTTTTCCAGCATCAGTCTCATTTTCTAATTGCTGCACTGTGTATTTGGGTTAAGATTTAACCAAAAATACTGTAAGTATGTTGGAAGTACGGTCAAGCTCTTAGTGATTGAAGAAGTCAATTTGTAATCAGGGCTAGCTTAAGGCATGATCAAGCGGTTCCTGCAAAAAGGGCACCAAAATTTAGGGGTGCAAAATTCCCCGAAAATTCACTGATTTGCTGTAAATTTGGAGTCAGAGAGGGCGCATCAAAAAATCTCTCACAGGGCGCTGATAGACAAGGGGCCAGTTCTGTTTGTACTGTATTTGCTGCAGGGATTAAGGTAAGTAAATTTATAACAAACATATATTACTGCATCATCATGGGGACACATAAAGGGAATTAGTATGGCTAAGAATAGAGGGCTAGAAAGGACTCCAACCTTGTAGTACTCCTGCAGTGATTTTCTGGTATAAGGAGAATTCTCGGTTGCAAGGTGGACACTTCTATTCAGTGATAATGAAGTGAGAAGATCTATTACAGAAAATCATTTGATTATTTCAATTATAATCATATCATTCAATTATATCACTTGAATGATATAATCGGATGATTAGTTAGTAACTACTAATTGAAATCTCTCAATTAGTAACAGAAAGATTTCGATAATCATTCAATTATTGAAATCTCTTGATTACTAATCATTCAATTATGCCAATCACTATTCATAACAGTATCATATCTAATGCATGATATGAAGGCCAAAAGTTGGTCTCTGTCACTAGAGAATTAGTGTCATCAAGACAGAAACTGAATACAGAAATGCATATAGTTTTCAAAGTGAGTTGCTATGAAATGTAATCGCATTGTGCAGCAGATCACTACAAAATTACTGTTTTACATTATAAACAGACAACACTGTTCTCAAAGGAGAAATATAATGTGTTTTATTCATAATGCATGTCTTTTTACTCAGAGAGCAGTTTTGCTGCCACCGTATAGGTTAATAAGCAGGCAAATCATTATGTGGGATATGACTGCCAGTAATAATATAGTTGTGAAAGATGACCTTAAAGGCCCTCTTTCACTAGGATACTACAGTATTAAGACAGAAATGAATGCAGAAATGCATACAATTTTCACATTATATCAATATAACCCCATAACCTTTAAAACTTAGTTTCCTCTCAAAGGAAAGATATAATGAAACAGTACTTTCTATACAAAAATTATGTTAATCAAGTGGTGTAAATATTTTTAAACCAAATTTACTATAATAGAATTCACTTAATAAAAATTGAAAAATCTTGAGCATACACTGGAAAAACACACAATGCTAAACAAAGAATCAATGAAATTTAAAACTCTTACCTCCATGAGAACATAAAAAATCTGTATTGGTGATAGGTCCTGGCTCAGAAAAGGTATTGAATTTGTTCACCCACTGCTTTGAAATGTAGAAATGTAGGAGGCCAGGCTAAGAGTGGGGGGGAAGAAAAGAAAAAGAAAGGAAATATATATCTATGGTGAACAAAGTTATTCTGATGCTATCAATAGGAGGGTTAGAGAAAAATTAACACATTTAAACATCTTCTAAATGAAAAGCTGATGCAAATTAGTGATATATTGCTCCAAAAATGGGATTTCTTACCATGAATACACATTATGACCTGTACATGCATAAAAGTCTGCTATATCAAGGATAAAAGATACCTTTTACATATCTGCCACTTTTTAGAAATCTGAATCCATAAAACTCTATGAATTTCACAAATTTATTTTTGACTAAAATGCAACAGAATGGTATTCTGGAACATTTCATCCAAATTAACAACAATAATAATAAGTAATTAGTGCATATCACATTTTATTTATACATACATACATAAAGCATTGAAGCCTATTTGTAATGTACTGGTTGTCTGAAAAGGACTATTAATAACCTGCCACTCTTTAATGCTATTCAGCCTGATAGTGTTGGTCAAGACATCAAAGGCGGATATTGTTGGGATAGCAGAGATGTGGTGTCACACAGATATAAGGAATGCAGAACTGGAATATGGGGAGTACAATGTGTACAGAAAGGATAGACAGGATACAAAGGGAGGAGGTGTTATGCTGTTAATTAAGAAAAAGTTTGAGGATGAGGGTAGCCTGTGCGGACGTACATTTTTGCCACTCCTGGAACAGAGAAGTTTTTTCTGATTTATTTTCTGTTTTATTAGCTTAAATTGGCATATTAACTTATTTTCTAGAGTAGCTTTATATTCCTATTTACGATACTTAGATTAAAGTAACTTAGATAGAGATTTTGTAGGCATTACTTAGTATCGGAAAGGGTATCAAATCCATGTGTTTACCGTTCGTAAATTGCCGCCGTTGTTACGCGATACAAAATATCTCGAAATAGATAGCATAAGCTTAATATAGTATAGTATAGTACATAATATTGTCAATTAATCAGATAATTAATCTTGTTGAACTTCATTGTCAATTAAATTGTACTTTTAACTATACATATAACGACTTGGGTTACGTAACATAAATAATTAGTAAAAAATAAATAATTAATACTTAACTTGATATGGAAGTTATATAAAGGGATTTCGTAGATAACACTCGATACTGAAACATAAATATAGCGTTATAACTGTGTTGGGATATAAGTTTAGGGTTTTAATTTTGTACTGAAATTGAAATTTTATTGAAATTAAATCGAAATCATGACTCAGACCAGAGCAGCAAAGCAAACGGCTCAAGCAAATGGGAGTGCTGTGGCTCAGGGGAGAACTGAGGGGGGCAGTTGATCTCAGAATCACAGCCTATTAAAATGCACTACTTGCTTGATGTTTGTGGAGCAGTCGGGTATGGGACATGATACTGCCATGGGGGATGTCTTTGTGTGCGCGCGATGCAAGGAGTGTAAGGAAATCAGGCGACAACTCAGCGTTGTTATGGGCTTAATATGAGAGCTTGAAGGACAGGGTGGATGCCTTCGAAGGATTAAAAGTGAGGGGCCCATCAAGCTCTCAGCTGCCCACACCAATGCCAGTGCTTGCACTTGGTCATCACGCAACAGAGCGGCAGCCCCCAAGGCAGAATGCGCTGGTCCCAAAGGAACTAGTAGTTGTTTGTGACTATATTGTCAGGGAAACAGGTAACATGTTTTGTAAAAAGGATAGGTGGAACAGGACCAGGGTATGTCTGCCAGAGGCAAAGGTTGATGACGTTGTAGAGCGAATATCATCTTTTAAGGGCACAAAAGGTGATATAGTAGTACATGTTGGCACTAATGATATTAAGAGTAGGAGACCGGCAGAATTACTTAACAAGTACAGGTCACTGTTGAAAAAAGGCCATGAATTAGGGTTGAATTTGAAAGTGTCTGCAATTCTGCCCAGACACGATAGGAGGGAGTATATGATGAGAGCCTTGTCGATCAATTCGGCCCTGGAAAGATTGTGCAAGGCTCAAGGGGTAGAATTTTTTTCAGCCTGGTCTGTACTTGTTAACAGGAGAGACTGCTTCTACAGGGATGGGATATACTTAAATAGAAAGGGTGCAGAATGTTTGCTGATGCTATCGAGGCAGTGTTAGGTGGGTCGGAAAACTGCTAGATTGGGGGGGATACAAGGACTAATAGATTAACAGTAGCCACTGGCAGGGGTGAAAGTGATTCTTGCACTGCTTCTATTAGAATGAGCCACAGCCTGGAAAATAAGATGCAGGATATTTCAGAGACTGTTGGGAATCATTGGGGTACAAATAAACACATGGGTTGTGTTAGGGTAGCTAAGAAAAAGAACAGGTGCACGTATACTTGCGTGTACACCAATGCTAGGAGTTTAGTAAATAAATTTGATGAATTTGAGGTACTGCTCGAAACATCAAAGGCCGATATTGTGGGGATTTCAGAGATGTGGTGTTACACAGATATAAGGAATGCAGAACTGGAATTTGAGGAGTACAATGTCTACACAAAGGATAGAGAGGTTAGGAAGGGAGGAGGGGTTATGCTATTAGTTAAGAAATACATAAAATCCAAGGAAGTGAAGCCAGTGGACATCGCTGGACAGTGCAGTGTCGAGTCAGTTTGGTGTGACATAAGCATTGGGAAATAAAAATTGAGAGTAGGAGTGTGCTACAGGCCTAATGACTCTTGTGAGTATAATAAGAAAATGTACAGGGAAATAGAGTGGGCCAGTAAATCAGAGAGTCATAATGGGGGATTTTAATTTCCCAGATATTGACTGGAATTTGGGGGCTGGTCACTCACACACTAGCAAGGCTTTTGTGGATTTATTGGATGATTGTTTTCTACATCAGCATGTTCGGGAGGCAACTAGAGGGAGTAATACTCTTGATTTGATTATCATTAGTGATTCTTCATGCATTAAGAATCTGCAGGTAAATGAACCACTAGGTGGCAGTGATCACAGTGTGCGGAAGTGGGATTTACTCAAAGAGGTAACTACCATTAGGGGTAAAGGGAAGGGTTATTGCTTTCGTTTTTGATCTGTTGACAGATCAACTTTTGATCTGTTTGACAGATCAACTTTTGACAAGTTGATCTGTAACCAAGTTACAAAGGAGGTTAGGCAGGCTAAGGCAGAATACGAGAAATCTTTGGCAAGGGATGCAAAGAAAAACAGCAAAGAGTTCTTTACTTATGTAAACTCAAGAAGGAAGGGGATGAATCAGATTGGTCCACTTGATATCGATGAGTCAACTGTTGATGATCCTGCTCAGGTAGCTAAAAAACTAAATGAATATTTTTCATCGATATTCACACATGAGGAGTTATTCAGTGAGGGGAATGCCAGAGGTGTATTCAACTCTGGCAGTAAGCTAGAGAATCTTGTAATAACTGAGAGTAAAGTGGAGGAGAAATTGTTGAAGATGAATACAAGAAAGGCACCTGGGATGGATGGGATCTATCCAGTTATATTAAAGGAGGCAGCAAAGAAAGTAAGCAAACCCTTAGCCATAATTATGAGAGCTTCCTTGGACTTGAGGGGGAGCAGACAGAGAGTGGTAATCAATGGACACTGCTCATCGTGGACTAATGTTATTAGTGGAGTCCCTCAGGGTTCAGTATTGGGTCCATTATTGTTTTCTGTATTTTTAAATGATATTGATGATGGTATATCAAGCTTAATGTCCAAGTTTGCAGATGATACAAAGGTTGGCAGGGTTGTCAAGGACACTACTGACTCTATGCTACTGCAACAGGATCTGGAAAGGTTGAGCAGATGGGCTGAGAGGTGGCAAATGAAGTTTAACATTGACAAATGTAAAGTACTACATATGGGAAACAGCAACCCCAGAGCAACGTATCAACTCTGTGGTACTACACTGACAGTGGTAGAGAATGAAAGGGACCTGGGGGTGGTTGTGCAGGCAGATATGAAGTTTTCTGAGCAGTGCAGACGGGATGCAAGAGTAGCTCATGGTGTATTGTCGATGATATATAGGAATTTTTCTAGCAGGGATAAGAAGGTGATTATTTCCTTGTATAAGGCAATGGTCAGGCCACACCTAGAGTACTGTATACAGGTCTGGAGGCCTCATTTCAAGAAGGATGTAGAGATGCTGGAAAGAGTATAGGGAAGGGCAACAAGATTAGTGAATGGAACAAAGGGGTGCTCTTACGAAGAAAGGCTTAAGTTTTGCAAATTACAGTGTCTGGAGACTAGGCACCAGCGAGGTGATCCAATAGAGGTGTATAAAACTTTGAATGGTTAAAGCATGCTCAATGCTGATGGGATTCTTCCTCTTGCTCAGAATAATCATCTGAGAGGGCATAAATTCAAATTGAGGAAGAACAGATGTAGGATAGACATGAGGAAATTTGCCTTTAGCCAGCGGGTGGTTGGTTGGTGGAACAGATTTCCATCCCTTGTCGTGGAAGTCGATAGCCTAAATAAGTTTATGGCTCAGCTGGACAGATATTTCGAACGAACAGAGGGGTGAAGGGGAAGTGGTTATTTTTATTTTATTTTTATTTTTTTATTTTAATTTTTTTTTTGGCTGATGCTGCATAAGCTTGCTTTCTTGCATCAAATGCCTCTACTAATGCTAATGCTACAAACATAAAATCAAAAGAAGTGAACCCAGTTGATATAGACGAACAGTGCATCGTTGAGTCAGATTGGTGTGACATAAGCACTGCGAAAGCAAAAAGAGTAGGAGTGTGTTAATGACTCTAATGAGTACAATGAACAATTGTACAGAGAAATAGAGTGGGCTAGTAAATCGGAATGTCTTATAATGGGGGATTTTAACTTCCCAGATATTGATTGGAACTTGTGGGTTGGTCACTCACACACTAGTCAAACTTTTGTGGATTTATTGGATGATTGTTTTCTGCAACAGCCTGTTCGAGGGGCAACCAGAGAGAGTAATACTCTTGAACTGGCTATCAGCAGTGATCATTCGTGTATTAAGAATTTGCAGATAAAGGAAACACTAGGTAGCAGTGATCACAGTGTACTGATGTGGGATTTACTTAAAGATTTAATTACCATCAGGGGTAAAGAAAAGGGTTTTTGCTTCTGTAAAGGTGAGTACAGTGCTCTCAGAAAGTTTTTAAATTCTGTACAGTGGGATCAACTGACGATGTTACCAACAGTAAATTCTAAGTGGGAAGCATTCAAGGAATTAATCGTGGATGCTACTAAAAGTTTCATACCTATTAAGAAATATTGTCCAAGGTTTAGGCCTAAATGGTTATCAAATGAACTAATGAGACTCGTAACAGAATAGAAAAATGCATGGGATGCATATAAATTATCAAGTGACTCAGAAGCCCATGTAATCTAGCTAGTCTGTAATCAGGTCACAAAGGAGGTTAGGCAGGCGAAGGCAGATTACGAGAAATCCTTGGCAAAAGATGCTAAGAAAAACAGCAAGGATTTCTTTACTTATATAAATTCTAAAAGGAAGGGAATGAATCTGATTGGTCCACTTAACATCGATGGTTTGACTGTTGATGATCCTGCTCAGATAGCAAACAAACTGAATGAGTATTTTGCATCTACATTCACACATGAGGAATTATTAAGGTTTGAAAATGGCAGAAGGTTATCAAATTGCAGCAGGATACTTCATGATTTTGTAATAACTGAGAGCAAAGTGGAGGAGAAATTGTCGAAGTTAAACATAAGAAAAGCACCTGGGGTGGATGGGATCTACCCAGTTATATTAAAGAAGGCAGCAAAGCAACTAAGCAAACCCTTAGCCATACTTATGAGAGCATCCTTGGACTCAGGGGAGGTTCCCACGGATTGGAGATGTGCAAATGTATCGGCAATTCACAAAGGGGGATAAAAGGGTGATACGAGTAATTACGGAGCAGTTAGTTTAACTTCTGTTCCGGGTAAAATGATGGAGTCACTCGTTAAAGATACATTGCAGGTTCATCTAGACAAGACTGCAGCAATAATTCAGACACAGATGGGTTTGTTCAAGGGAAAGCCTTGTCTGACAAATTCGATAGGATATTATGATGTGGTTACAAAGGAACTGGATGCAAAAAATAATTTTGATATCATATATTTGGATTTCAGGAAAGCTTTTGACACTGTTGCACATGGAAGACTATTGCACAAATTGGAGCAGAATGGTATTAAGGGTAAGTTGCTACAATGGATAAAAGGATGGTCAAGTGGGAGAAGCAGAGGGTGGTAATCAATGGGTGTTGCTCTTCGTGGACTAATGTTATTAGTGGAGTCCCACAGGGGTGTCGGTGTTATGTCCACTGTTGTTTTGTCATATTTATCAATGATATTGATGAAGGTATAACAGGCTTAATGTCGAAGTTTGCAGATGATACAAAGGTTGGCAGGGTTGTTAATGACAGCAATGGCAGTGTGCTACTGCAACAGGATCTAGATAATTTTGGGCAAATGGGCTAAGAAGTGGCAACTGAAGTTTAACCTTTACAAATGCAAAGTACTGCATATGGGTAGAAGTAACCCCAGATAAACGTACCGTGTGGTACTACACTTAAGGTGGTAGAAAATGAAAAAGACCTGGGAGTAATTGTGCAGTCAGATATGAAGTTTTCTGAGCAATGCAGACAGGCTGCCAGGGCAGGTCATGGGGTTTTGTCAATGATATATAGGAATTTTGCTAGCAGGGAAAAGGAGGTGATTGTCCCTCTGTATAAGGCAATGGTCAGGCCACGCCTTGAGTATTGCATATAGGTCTGGAGATCTCATTTTAGGAAGGATGTAGATTTGCTTGAGCGTGTACAGAGAAGGGCAACATGATTGGTGAGGGGAATGAAGGGATGCTCTTACCAAGAGAGGCTTAAGTTCTGCGAATTGCAGTGGCTGGAGACTAGTCACCTGCGCGTTGATCTGATTGTGGTGTATAAGGCCTTGAATGGGTTGAGCACGCTGAATTCTGATGGGATCCTTCCACTTGTTCAGATTACGAACCTAAGGGGGCATAAATTCAAATTACGAAAAGACAGATGTAGAATAGATGTGCGGAAATTTGCCTTTAGCAAACGGGTGGTTAATTGCTGGAACAAACTTGCATCTGTCGTTGTGGAAGTTGATAGGTTGAATATTTTTTGGTTGATGCTGCATAAGCTCATACACTTGCTTTCTTGCATCACATGCCACTACTTACTACCCCCCAATACAGCTTGTTAATGTTGACATTTTAGAAGTAGCCTCTTTATTTACTATATGTTTCAAATGAAAATTTTTTTTTCCATCAATGGAGTAAGTGATTACTCCCTTTTTTCCATTCCTGAATGTCCCTAACACAAATCTATTGTATTGTAACTTATAGCCATAATCCTCCTCATTGCTAAAATTGTTTGAAATATCCATCCTGGCTCTTCTAACTCCACAAATTCTATTTCCTCCTCCTCCTCCTCCTCCTCCTTGTATTCACTATGGAAAAAAGGATATCTCTACCCTGATTAACTGTTGATGATTCTGCTAACAAATTGAATAGGTATTGTCCATCTAGATTCATAAATGAGGAATTCTTTAGGGAGGTGGATGCCAGAAGTTTATCAAACTCTAACAGGGAGCTAAGTGAATTTGTGAGAACTGAGAGGAAACTGGAAGAGAAATTGTTGAAGTTAAACATAAGAAAGTCACCTAGAGCAGATAAGACTATTCAGCTATATTAAGGGAGGCAGCAAAGGAGGTAAGCCATAATTATGAGACTATCTTTTGATTTAGGAGAGGTCCCCATGGAGTGGAGATGTGCAAATATATTTTCAATTCACAAATGGGGATCAAAAGGTGGCATGGGTAATTATAGACGTGTTAGTTTAATCTGATCAAGGGAAAATAATAGAGAAATGTAGGTGACCATACAGAAAAAAAATATATATATAAAAAATTATACATATCTAGGATGACCAAAGTTATTCTGACGCTTTCCATAAGGGATTGGAGAAAGAAGGTTGAAAGTCTCTGGTTAAAGAAGTAATGCAAGACCATCTATACAGGAATTCAATTACACTACAGTCATAGCATGGATTTGTTCAAGTGTGATCTTGTGTGACCAATCAATCTCATTGGATACTATGATAGCAGTAGCAATATCATATACAGTGGAACTCTCTCTATTACGAACTTCTATTTAACGAATTTCTCTATATTACGAATTTTTTCGCAAAACATTGCACCTTGAAACGAAATTACATGTAAAATTTACCCCATATAACGAAGTGTTAGTCTCTCTATAACGAATTTTTAGAAAAATTAGTAAAGGCATTTTTGAAGATTTTCAACCATTTACTGCTAAACAGCCGCTCAAATATACTGCCTCCTTCCCTCCGAAATTTTGCATTAGCATCTGGAATTAAATAATCATCCTTTTAGTGAACACTTGTGGCCATTGACGCCCGTATGAGGGTCTTTGTTTCATTTTTGTTACAGTTTTAAACAAAATGGGTTTTCTTAAAAGGGTTGTAAACTTTACAATAAATAGGGTAGATTTGTAAATTGATGTTGGCTCAGGGGAAAATGAAGTTCGCTGCGGTTTTTTTTTTTTTTTTTTTTTTTTTTTTGGTAGTTGTTGGCCCATCGGCTTCTGTGGCCATAGTGTACCTCCCAAGGTTTTTGCAGTACTTTGATCCAAGCCCGAGGCGGGATTCGAACCCGCGACCTTTGGGTTGCCAGGAAGGCACCTTACCCACCTGGCTAGCCTGGTCGGCTTCGCTGCGGTAAACCTTTAGCATGTTGCCGCGGCAATACATAGAATGCTACCACAGTCGGTTTTTAGTAATGCCTATTGAGCAACATTCGCTTCTCACCTCAACTGTACCACGTGACCATCATGTCAATCATTATATGATATGTCCGTTCTCGTCTAACTGGACTCCCAGTAGATGGTTTCGTGAATTTTTTTTTTTTTATTTCGTTCGTCATCAATCACATAGGCTATATGCTCTTGTATTTTTTTTTTTCTGAAAAGTAACATACAGCATACGTTAATCATAAATTTTCTTTTGTTTATATACGAATGAAAGCAGAATAAAAGAAATTCACAGTCGTATATTTCTTCAAAGTGAGTGATACCGTTGAATTGGCAAGCGAATTGTCATTGAGTAGGCGGTATAGTACTAACAATTCACTATATGGCCAGCGCAGTGAAGTTTGCGGTGTATGTATCGGCAAGAGCTGCAGTCCAGTAATTTTTACAATTGCAAAAACAATGTCAAAGAGAACGTGTTTAAGTATTAATGATAAAGCAAAGATTGTTATGATATTGACCGTGAAGGGGGGGGGGGCACATCTGGTGAGTATGGGCTTAGCACATCCAGGGTCCTGAGCTGGATATCATCATTCTTCTCTTTCTTGGTGATTCCCTTCTACTTCTCTCTCTCTCTCTCTCTGAGGGTAACTTGGGAATTTTTTTTTTTTTTTCTTGGTGCAGCATAAGTCTCAGGCTTCCTTGCACCATATGGGTATTAATAATAATAATAATAATAAAAAAAAGATGTTGCAGAGAAATATGGCATATCTGCAAGCAGTTTATCTACGATTATCAATCAAGAATCAATTTTAAATGCAACTGAAGGAGGAGCAGACAAGAAGCGAATTAAGTTGTGTATATACGAAGATGTTGATAAAGCTGTTCTAAAATGGGTGAAAATGATACGTGAAAAGAATATCCCAATATCGGGCCTAATAATTAAGCAACAAGCTCTGAAATTTGCACAGTCCCTTGGACATACAGAATTTAATGCGAGCACTGGGTGGCTAGATAAATTTAAGAAACGCCACAGAATTGTTGAAAAGGTTATTTGTGGAGAAAGTGTTAATGTAAGCGAAGAAGATTGCAACAGTTGGAGGAACAATACCTTTAAGAAGATTTGGGAAGAATATGAACCTAAGGATGTTTTTAATGCTGACGAAATGGGTTTATTCTTTAAATGTTTACCGAATAGAACACTTGCTTTTAAGGATGATAAATGTTTTGGCGGAAAACAAAGCAAAGAAAGAATCACTGTGCTAGTTGGAGCAAATATGATAGGAAGTGAAAAATTAAGACTTTTATTCATCGGAATATCAAAAAACCCAAGATGTTTTAGCGGCACAAAGGTGTTGACTACACCTTTTAATAAAAAAAGCATGGATGACAAATGATATTTCTGAAGAATGGATATTAAAACTAAACAAGCGTATAACAAAAGAGAAAAGGAAAATTGTGTTGGTAACTAACAACTGTCCGGCACATCCTGCCAATATTTCTGCCAAACTTAAAAGTGTGAAGTTGTTTTTACCACCAAACGTAACGTGAAAACTCCAGCCAATGGACCAAGGCATTATTAAAAATTTTAAATTTCATTATCGAAAGAAAGAGAATAATAATGAAGATTGTCAATGCGTTATCAGAAAATAGAAACTTGGAGCTTACAATTAACCTTAGAGATTGCATCTCTGAAATGGCAAAAGTTGGGACAAACAATGTCACTGAATACACTATTCAAAATTGTTTTTCGAAAGCAGGATTTGCATTGAATACAGAATTCGAATAACAACTGGACTAACAAGATGAACTACCCTTTTCACAACTGAAAAACTTTTGGATATTATTAGAATCGTCTGGAAACATCAAAAATGAAATAACACTGGATAGTTATGTTTATGTAGATCACAGCAGAACATTCAAATGAAGATGAAATACTGCTGAACAGTGTTAGACGCGACCATGATCACGAAGAAATGAACGATGACGCATCAGAACAACCCGTAGAAAAGCCAACTTGCGAAGAAATGATTAACGCTTTTAAAGCAGTTTGTATGGGTCTACAGTTTTGTAAAAATGTTCCTGATAATGTTTTTAATGCTCTGAACAAATGTGAGGTTTTCTTTGAGAATCAGACAATTTTTTAATTGTACTGTGCAAATGAAAATTACAGATTTTTTAAATTAATTTGTGATACTGGCAAAAATTGTATAAATGTAATTTAAATAAGTATGTTTTTGAAATAAAATACATTAAAAATGAATGTAGATTCGTTTTCCTTTTCTAATTAGATAACAATTTCTAATAAAAAAGATATTCTCTGTATAACGAAATTTCTATATACTATGATTTTTACTATGATACTATACTATCATATACTATGATACTAAGCAGTCATCACTGATTGGGCGCATAGATTTTGGGACCACAAGTGGCTCTAGAGCCTACGAATTAGTTCTATTGAAAATAATATAAATAGAGACAGGGGCACACGCATTCATCCCCTCTTTGAGGTGGTAATCCTTGGAGGGGATGAACGTTTTCACCTGGAACACTCCTGAGCCGCTTCCGGCTCCAACATGTACGGGACAGTACACGTTTGCATGAGACACACTGTGAACCTGCTGGTATTTAATGAGGCACCGCAGAATAGAAGTGCACTGTTGAGGAAGAAGGCAGAAGTCTTTGAAAGCTTCAGTTATTTTAGCACTTTTAACCTAGTATATTTTATTGTATTTTAATTCAGTATTTTATTATCATTTTATTTGTACATTCACTGTAAATTACATTTGTTTTATCCTATCTTAATTCAGTATTTTATTATCAGTAACATTTTATTTGTATAATCGCACTTATTTTGTTTTGTTTGATCTACTGTAAATTTATTGTAAATTTAAATATAAAGCTTTTTAAGATTTTGGTTTTCGTTTTTACTTCAATGGTTGGTGAGAAACGCTAAAATTCATAGTATGAATATACCCAACCCCAGACGCCTATTTGAAGAAATTTCTATATAACGAATTTTTTCGCCAGATTTATCGAATTCGTTATAGGGAAGTTCGACTGTATTTGGATTTCAGGAAAGCTTTTGATACTGTTGCACACAAAAGACTGTATAAATTGGAGCAATGTGGCATTAAGGGCAAATTACTGCTTTGGATAATGGGATGGTCACTGCTCTTCACAGACAAATTTTATTAGTGGAGTCCTCCAGAGTTCAGTGCTGGACCTATATATATATAAAGTGATATATATTTTTTTTTTTTATGAAAATCCCAAACACGAAAGGTATCAAAACCTATAGTACTTAGTACCGTGCATGGGTTGAAGGAGAAGTATGGGGGGGGGGGGATGCCGGAAACTTTGCTCTAAAGACTAAACATGGGTTTCACCGCTTCAAGCCTCCAATAAGCAAAGTGGTGGTATTTCACCGGCTGATGAAAGTCATAGAAAGAAGAAATATAAAAAAGGGTAAATTTCTTATCTTTCTTTCTATTGAATAGAAAGAAAATAAGATATAAGTAATAGAGAAATTTACTGTTTTCTTTGTTCTTCTCTTCTTCGCTCTATTACTTATACATCTTTAGCCCTTTTTTATATAATTTTCTTTCTATTATTTATGGCACTTATATTCATTATAAGTGTCATTGGGTACTTTCAGTTTGTCAGTGGCCTTTGTCTATAAATGTCCCTTTCTTTTTTCATTTTCACTTTCTTCTTTTTCCTTTTATATAACAGAGCAGAATAGAAGAAAATAGAGTAGAATGGAATCAATAATTCCACTATAAGATAAATACAATTAATCTCAACATGGAGATTACAAACGCGTATATAACTGAATAATCACATTAAACTAAAATAAACACATATATTAGAATTCAGATATTATATAGACACATTCCTATGAGCTCTTATGGAGAACTGCAACATTGTATACTCTTAGTACAACAGTTCCAAGCTGGAGCAATGCGATGTAGCAGTCTGGGGCCAGAATCTAGAGACAGAACTGGACAAGCATGATTGACTGAGGTCTCAAGTGCAGGTGGCAACTGGCATATCAGATAACAGCACAGCTGGCTGGGATGTGGCATTCTAAATTTTTAGTGTTGTAAAGTGTCTTCTGTATTGTCTTGTCGTCTACCCCTTCTTGGAAGTCACTGCCAATCTGCTGGAGTAAGGACAGCATTTGGTTATATAGGAATCTACCAATGAGTGCTAACTGGTTATGGTTTGCTAGTAGCTGTGCTCAAGACCGGAGATAAGGGCAAGGGATTTGCCAAGAGCAATGATCGCAGAGGTTTGGCTTTGTTATTTTGCCAGTGGCCACCTTGATCACAAATAGAAGCCTTATTTCTCCAATGTAGGATCACAAATAGACTAACTGCATTGTTCTGAAAGCTGTGGGAAGGCGGAGCTTGGTGTTGGTCTATCTTGGCAGCCAGAATTCTGTGGCAAAGATCCTTTTAAGGTTGGATTTGGCAGCTGAGGTACATATCTCTGAGGCAAATAGAACGACCAGGTATAGACTGAATACAATGTATCTTTTTTAGCAGGTGTAGGTCACTGATGTGGAATAGCTGTTGCTTGGCAATCGAGCATAGAGTAATCAGCTTTAAGTGTATGAGGCTAATGTGCTCAGTGAATGCGAGCTTGAAGTCAAGTACGACTCCCAGATCGTTGCATGTTTGAACACTTTGAACTGAGGAGCCATGGAATACAGGCTCCAGTGTTGTTGGGGTGCCCTTTAATGAGTAAATCACTTGTGGCAATTTCAGAGGATTATTTTGAAGTGGAAGGATTTGAGGTATGTCCTGTAGTTTCCTGTTGATTTGTTGAGTTGTTTCAGCAGGCAATATCTTAGTAAGGAGCTTGACATCATCAGCATATGTGATCCAATTACATTTGTTAGCCACAAATGGCACCATGATTGCCGTGAAGAGAATGCTGGCAAGACCCTATCTTGAGGCATGCCAGGCAGTTATATCATGCATGATATGCTTTGTTCTGGCCTTTAGAACTAGAATCCTTTTGGTCAGGAAACGATTCTAGGAATCGGAGAACATCACCATGGAAATGGAAGTAGCTTTCTAAGAGGTGTAGCAGTTGGGGGTATACAGATAGCATCAAATGCAGAACGGACATCAAGATATAAGACTGATGGCTCCCATCTGTGGTCTAAGGCTTGTTAGATATGTAGTGCTGTTTTTGCCAGATTAGTAAAAGTTGACCTTCTTCAGATCCTGTAGTGTATACGACGAGGATTGCACCAGAGAATTTGGTGGATGTTAGCTGGTAGCAGTGCTTTCTCTAGAATTTTTAGCAAAATAAGAGGCACAAACAATGGGCCTGTGTTGGCTTGGGAAAGTTGACTGTTGGTCTTTAGGAATGGAAAGGACAAAGTACCTGTTCCACTGTGGTGGAAAGTATTTTAAAGGCATCTGTAGTATAGGTAGAGGAGTGAATGAATAATAAAGTGGGGATGCCACTGTTATTGGTGGCTGCTGTGAGAAGGGAAGCATTAACAGCCTGTATTAATTGTTTCTTGGAAATTCAGATTACAGCGAGATCATCAGTGGGATGAGAGTGGTTGAAGACTGGTAGAGCCGTAGGCTGCTTAGAAAATGTGACAATGTAATTGAGCCACTCATCCGGGTCAATGTTCTTATATACACACAGACTTTAGATATCTAAAAGACATCTTCACTCATTTTGCAGCCAGAAAGAAATTAAGAGATTTTGTAATGGGTGCTAAATGAGTAATCTAGTGCTTAAACAGGTTTGATCAAGAACAAAAATAATTTTAAAAAAATTTTTCGGCTAAATTCTAGTATTCACGACTTTTTTTTTTTTTTTTTATATATATATATATATATATAGACCTTGCCACGGAAATCCTTGTAAATTAGGTGGTGTAGCCTGCCAGAGTACTTAAATAATCTGCTGGGTGCCTGACCTGCCTCCTCATGGCAAAGTGTGGGGCCCCACTTTTTTAGCTATTGGGCCCCAATAGCTAAAAGCTACACAACAGACTACTCCCCACACTTTTTAAATCTCTGGCCTCCACAGAGTTCTGTATCACTCACAAAGAATACAACGCAGAGATGGGGGGAACCCCTGGTGCCGTCAGACAACTAACGCACTTTACTTAGAACATTTATTTACTATTCCGAAATAAAAGAAAAACTTATAATTTAGATTGTTCACTACTATCAGGAAAAACCATAGGCAAAACATCTTTGCAAAATTCAGAACCCTAGTAAAACCATTTAAGTTCTACTTATAAAGCAGAATTCTTAGGATGTTTCAAAAAAGCTTACAACTTTCAAATTTTGATCAAGGTGAATTATTCCCATTTGCTCTGCTCTGAATTTTTTGAGCCTTTGTATGGTCTAATGAGGCACTAAAAATTTTTACTGTAATATCTATGTTCAGAAATTGATGAAATTTTATCCTCTTGTACATGTGTGTTTATCAATATCTGTTTGTAAATATCCATTTAAGTGTAAAATAAAAGAATTTAAGTGCAAAAAAAAAAAGAAAAAAAAATCTTGTTGCATTTAGTTAGCCTTTTTAAAATTCATCAATCTTCATCAATTCATCAATTTAGTTAGCCTTTTTAAAATTCATCGATCTTCCGCATCAAATTTATGTAGCATTTCAACTTGCCGTTGTTGTATAGTATCGATACAAAATAGCATTACATACATCTCGAACTTGATAGTGTAAGGCATAACATAAAACTAGATAGCCTAATACATAGGACTGTAGTAGAAATCTGTTAGTTAGTATAGTATTGGCAATTAATCAATTAAATTTATAAATCCTTTTAATTTTTATTGTTAACTAAATTGTATTCAAATGGAAATCATGCCCCAGACTAGAGCAACAAAGCAACTTGCACTAAATAGCGAAAGTGCTGTGGTTTGCAGGAGAACCGTAAGGGATGATTCTCCAACACATCACAGTATAAAAAAATGTGCAAAATGCAACATGTTTGCGGATTTCTCTCTTTCGAACAGGATATGATCTAGCCATGGAGAATGTCTTTGTGTGTGCTAGATGCAGAGAATGTGAAGAAATTAGGCACCACCTCAGCGTTCTGATGGGCATCTATGAGAACTTGAAGAACTGGGTGGATACCTTCGAAGGAATTAAAATGGGGGGCCCATCAAGTTTTCAGCTACCCAACTCAATGCCAGAGCACACTCTTATGCACCAGGCAACAGAGTGACAACCTTCAGGGCAGAATGCACTGGTCCCACATGAGCTAGTTATTGTTGGTGACTCAATTGTTAGGGAAATGGGAAATATATTGTACAAAAAGGATAGGTGGAATAGGACCAGGTATGTCTGCCAGGGGCAAAAGTTGATGATTCATAGAGCAGATATCATCTTTTAAGGGCACAAAAGCTGATATCATTGTACACATTGGCACTAATGACATTAAGTAGAGGAGAGGTGCGGATTTATTAAGCAAGTACAGGTCAATGCTGAAAAAAAGTTCGCAAGTTAGGGTTACATTTGAAAGTGTCTGCAATCCTGCAAAGACACGATAGGAGGGAGTATATGATGACAGCCTTGTCAATCAATTCGGCCCTGGAGAGATTGTGCATGGGGTAGAATTTTTCTCAGCATGGTCTATGCTTGTTAGCAAGGGAGATTGCTTCTACAGGGATGGGATACACTAAAATAGAAAGGGTGAAAGAATATTTGCTGATGCTATCGAGACAATGTTAGGTGGGTCGGAAAACTGCTAGCTTGGGGGGATTCACAGACTAATAGGTTACGAGCAGACGCGGGCAGAGGTGGAAATGAATTTTGTCCCACATCTATTGGAATGAGCAGCAGCACAGAAAGCCAGTTGCTGGGGGTCATGAAACAAGTAATTACATAGGCTGTGTTAGAGTAACTAAGAGTAAGAATAACTAAGAATATGTTAGAGTAACTAAGGGTAAGGTACATGTATACTTACATGTACACCAATGTTAGGAGTATAATAAACAAATCAGATGAATTTGAAGTGCTAGTTAAGACATCCAAGGTGGATATTGATGAGATATCAGAGACTTGGTGCCACTCAAATATAAAGAAGGCAGAATTCGAATTTGGGAAGTACAATGTGTACAGAAAGGATAGACAGGATAGGAAGGGAGGAGGGGGTTATGCTGTTAGTTAAGAAACATAAAATCTAAGGAAGTGCATCCAGTTGACATAGATGGACAGTGCAATGTTGAGTCAGTTTGGTGTGATATAAGCACTGGGAAAGCAAAAATGAGGATAGGAGTTTGCTTAGGGCTAATGACTCTGATGAGTACAATGAACAGTTATACAGAGAAACAGAGTAGCCAAGTAAATCAGTGTGTCTTATAATGGGGGATTTTAACTTCCCAGATATAGACTGGAACTTGTGGGTTGGTCACTCACACACTAGCAAGGCCTTCGTGGATTTATTGGATGATTGTTTTCTACAGCAGCATGTTAGAGAGGTAACGAGAAGGAGTAACACCCTTGATCTGATTATCAGCAGTGATTATTCATGGATTAAGAATTTACAGATAAAAGAAACACTAGGTAGCAGTGATCATAGTGTACTGATGTGGGATTTACTGTCGGAACTACCATCAGTGGTCAAGGGAAGGGTTTTTGCTTTCGTAAAGGCGACTACAGTGGTCTCAGAGGTTTTTTACGTTCTATACAGTGGAACCAAGTGATGATGTTACCAACAGCAAATTCTAAATGGGAAGCATTCAAGGAAGTAATCTTGGAAGCTACTAGGATTTTTGTTCCAACTAAGAAATACTGCTCTAGGTTCAGGTCCAAATAGATGTCAGATGAACTAATGAGACTCATGGCATAGAAGAAAAATGCATGGGATACACAAAAATTGTCAGGCAACACAGAAGCCTATGGCAGATAAGCTAGTCTGTAATCAAGTCACAAAGGAGGTGGTAATGGCATGTAATGCAAGAAAGCAAGTGTATGAGCTTATGCATCATCAGCCAAAAAAAAAAATATATATATATATATATATATTTTTTTTTTTGGCTGATGTTTTTTGGCAAAACAATTCCCTCTAAATGTTTGTCCAGTTCCTCCTTAAATTTATTTAAACTATCAACTTCAATAACGACAGATGGAAGTTTGTTCCAGCAATTAACCACCCGCTGGCTAAAGGCAAATTTCCGCACATTTATTCTACCATCAGAATTCTCCCATCAGAATTCAGTGTGCTCAACCCATTCAAGGCCTTATACACCTCAATCAGATCACCTCGCAGGTACCCAGTCTCCAGCCGCTGCAATTTGCAGAACTTAAGCCTCTCTTGGTAAGAGGATCCCTTCATTCCCCTAACCAATCTTGTTGTCCTTCTCTGTACACGCTCAAGCAAATCTACATCCTTCCTAAAATGAGGTCTCCAGACCTGTACTGGGTACAGGTCTGGAGACCTCATGGCCTCTTTGGCAAAGGATGCTAAGAAAAATAGCAAGAACTTCTTTATTTATATAAATTCTAGAAGGAAGGGGTTGAATCAGATTGGTCCACTTGATATTGATGGTTTGACTGTAGATGACCATTCTCAGAAAAGCTGTTGAACCAAATGAGTATTTTGCTACTACATTCACACGAGGAGTTATTCAAGGAGGAGAGGGCCAGATGTTTATCAGACTCTGATGGGGATTTGAATGATTTTGTATTAACTGAGAGCATAGTGGAGGAGAAATTGTTGAAGCTAAACATAAGAAAGGCACCTGGAGTGAATGGGATCTATCCAGTGGTGAGTTATAGTGGGCTCGCGAGAGTCCATTGTTATTTTTTTTGAAAATTTGTAAGCCCATTGTTGAGACTATCATTTATTTTACAAATGAAATCCTGAATGCAATTATCGAGTATCCAGAGCCAAAGCTACGGTGGGGGTGAGCAGGACCCCATCTCCAGCATTTTAATGGCACAATGGATCAGTTATGTATTTTAAAATTGCTTCATTTTTGATTTAATTACAGTCAGTCCTCTGTTTAACAAACTTCTTTACAGCAAATTTTTAAAAATTCCTCCTGGTAATTACATTTAAAATAGTTTCCGTTGACCGAAAAAAATTTCCATATAATGATGGATTACAAGAGACAACTTTGTATGCATTGTTCCCACCTTTGGTCTTTAGGCAATTAGAAATTGCCTTGGGATTACCGTTTCACAATGCTAGTGGTGTCCCTAAAATCTATGCTGTTATATATAGTGAGAAGTTGCACTAATCAATATGTCGTCACCATCCTCCCCACACCAGGTGGAAAAGGCCCAGGTTCGAATCCCGTCGATGGCGCGAGGAACTTTAATGGGCTTTTTTAACTTTTTAGCTGAGTTAGTTGGTCTCAGGCGTAGATAGCAAGGTTCCCCCCCCCCCAGAAACTGGGGTTTTTCGTCCAGCAAACAGACAAATCAACCATAGAACACAAAAACAGACATAAAACACAGCACGGCAGATGAATTTATTATTTGGGTGGTCTAGATATGAATTTTTTTTTTTTTTTTTTTTTTAGTCAATATGTCAGAGGATTAAGAGATTCCCGACGCAGATAATAGCCTTTGGTCAACTTGTGTTGTAGTTCCCCTTTACTCCACAAGAAGTCATGTTTTTCGGAGAAGTGAGTGATCCATGCCTTCCAGTAAATTTCTCCTATCTATGTTTACATGGTCACCATAGCTGAATATCCATGTGATTCCAACATTTTGCACAATATACAAAAAACTAGTGACAGCAGCAACGTAGAGGGAACTGGAGGGATTGAGGCAACTAAGATATTACATAAAATTTACGAAGATGAATGTTGACAGATTTTGAAATTTTGTTGAGGTTTTAGAACATTAGCATTAGCATAGGCATATGATGCAAGAAAGCAAGCTTATTCAGCATCAGCCAAAAAAAAAAAAAAAAACACAACCACTACTCCCATTTCACCCCTCCGTTCGTTCAAAATACCTGTCCAGCTGAGCCTTAAGTTTGTTTAGGCTATCAACTTCAACAACAAGTGATGGAAGTCTATTCCACAAACCAACTGCCCGCTGGCTAAAGGCAAATCTCCGCACATCTATCCGACATCCGTCCTTCCTCAATTTGAATTTATGCCCTCTCAGGTGATTATTCTGAGCAAGAGGAAGAATCCCATCGGCATTGAGCATGCTCAAGCCATTCAAAGCCTTATACACCTCTATCAGATCACCTCGCCAATGCCTAGTCTCCAGACTCTGTAATTTGCAAAACTTAAGCCTTTCTTCATAAGAGCAACCCTTTGTTCCATTCACTAATCTTGTTGCCCTTCTCTGTACTCGTTCCAGCAGCTCTACATCCTTCTTGAAATGAGGCCTCCAGACCTGTATACAGTACTCAAGGTGTGGCCTGACCAATGCCTTATACAAGGGAATAATCACATCCCTATCCCTGCTAGAAAAATTCCTGTATATCATTGACAAGACACCATGAGCTACTCTTGCAGCTCGTCTGCACTGCTCAGAGAACTTCATATCTGCCTGCACAATTACCCCCAGGTCCTTTTCATTCTCTATCACTGTAAGCGTAGTACCACAGAGTTGATACGTTGATCTGGGGTTACTGTTTCCCATATGCAGTACTTTACATTTGTCAATGTTAAACTTCATTTGCCACCTCTCAGCCCATCTGCTCAACCTTTCCAGATCCTGTTGCAGCAGCATAGCATCAGTAGTATCCTTAATAACCCTGCCAACCTTTGTATCATCTGCAAACTTGGACATTAAGCTTGATATAACATCATCAATATCATTTATAAATACAGAAAACAACAATGGACCCAACACCGAACCCTGTGGAACTCCACTAATAACATTAGTCCACGTTGAGCAGTGTCCATTGATTACCACTCTCTGTCTTCTGCCACTCAACCATCCCTTTATCCATAGCAGCAATTTGCCTCCAATGCCACACTGCTCCAATTTGTGCTGCAGTCTTCAATGCGCAACAGTATCAAAAGCCTTTCTAAGATCCAAATATATAATATCAAAGTTATTCCCTGCATCCAGTTCTTTTGTGACTACATCATAGTATCCAATCAAAATGGTCAGACAAGACCTGCCCTTAACAAAGCCATGCTGTGTCTGAGCTTTAACTGGATTCTTGTATAGATGATCCTGCAGTGCTTCTTTAACCAGTGCCTCCATTATTTTTCCTGGAACCGAAGTCAAACTAACAGGTCTATAATTACTTGTGTCAGCCTTTGATACTCCTTTGTGAATTGGGGTTACATTTGCACATCTCCAGTCTATGGGTACCTCCTCTGAGTCCAAAGAAGCTCTCATAATTATGGCTAGGGGTTTGCTTACTTCCTTTGCTGCCTCCTTTAATATAACTGGATAGATCCCATCCACCCCGGGTGCCTTTTTTATGTTTATCCTCAACAATTTCTCCTCCACTTTCCTCTCAGTTATTAGAAAATCATCTAGCTCACTGCCAATGTTTACTTCACCTACGACATTCCCCTTCCTGAATAACTCCTCATGTGTGAATGTAGATGCAAAACACTCGTTTAGATTGTTAGCCACCTGAGCAGGATCCTCAACTGTTGAACCATCAACATCCAGTGGACCAATCTGATTCATCCCTTTCCTTCTTGAGTTTAAATAGGTAAAGAACCCTTTTCTGTTTTTCTTTGCATCCTTTGCCAAGGATTTCTCATAATCTGCCTTTGCCTACCTAATCTCCTTTGTGACTTGGTTACAGACCAACTTATATCTATCATAGGCTTCCATGTCACCCATTAATTTGTATGTATCCCATGCATTTTTCTTCTCTGCCATATGTCTCATTAGTTCATCTGACAACCATTTAGGCCGAACCCTGAACAATATTTCTTGGTTGGTATGTAAAGCCTGGTAGCTTCCAAGATTAATTTTTTGAATGCCTCCCATTTTGAATTTGCTGTTGGTAACATCATCAGTTGGTCCAACTGTATAGAATTTAAATACTGTCTCCGACCATCATAGTCGCCTTTATGAAAGCAAAAACCCTTCCCTTTACCTCTCATGGTAGTTACCTCCTTGAGTAAATCCCACTTCAGCACACGGTGATCACTGCCACCTAGTGGTTCCTTTATCTGCAGATTCTTAATGCATGAAGAATCACTACTGATAATCAGATCAAGAGTATTACTCCCTCTAGTTGCCTCCCGAACATGCTGGTGTAGAAAACAATCATCCAATAAATCCACAAAAGCCTTGCTAGTGTGTGAATGACCAACCCACAAATTCCAGTCAATATCTGGGAAATTAAAATCCCCCATTATAAGACTCTCTGATTTACTGGCCCATTCTATTTCCCTGTACAGTATCTTATTATACTCATCAGAGTCATTAGGCCTATAGCACACTCCTACTCTCAATTTTCATTTACCTATGCATATGTCACACCAAACTGACTCGACACTGACCTGTCCATCGATGTCGACTGGCTTCACTTCCTTGGATTTTATGTGTTTCTTAACTAATAGCATAACCCCTCCTCCTCCCTTCCTATCCTGTCTATACTTTCTGTAGACATTGTACTCCCCAAATTCCAGTTCTGCATTCCTTATATCTGTGTGACACCACGTCTCTGATATCCCAACAGTATCTGCCTTTGATGTTTTGAGCAATACCTCAAATTCATCAAATTTATTTACTAAACTCCTAGCATTGGTGTACACGCAAGTATACATGCGCCTGTTTCTATTCTTAGCTACCCTAACACAACCCATGTGTTTACTTGTACCGCAATGACTTCCAGCAGTCTCTGAAATATCCTGCATGTTTTTCAGGCTTCTGCTCATTCCAATAAAAGCAGTGCAAGAATCACTTTCACCTCTGCCAGTGGCTACTGTTAATCTATTAGTCCTTGTATCCCCCCCAAGCTAGCAGTTTTTCGTCCCACCTAACACTGCCTCGATAGCATCAGCAAATATTCTTGCACCCTTTCTATTTAAGTGTATCCCATCCCTGTAGAAGCAGTCTCTCCTGTTAACAAGTACAGTCCAGACTGAAAAAAATTCTACCCCTTGAGCCTTGCACAATCTTTCCAGGGCCGAATTGATCGACACGGCTCTCATCATATACTCCCTCCAATTGTGTCTGGGCAGAATTGCAGACACTTTCAAATTCAACCCTACTTCACGGCTTTTTTTCAACAGTGACCTGTACTTGTTAAGTAATTCCGCTGGTCTCCTACTCTTAATATCATTAGTGCCAACGTGTACAACTATATCACCTTTTGTGCCCTTAAAAGATGATATCCGCTCTACAACGTCATCTACCTTTGCCCCTGGCAGACATACCACCTATCCTTTTTACAAAGCATGTTCCCTGTTTCCCTGACAATAGAGTCACCAACAACTACTAGTTCCTGTGGGACCAGCGCATTCTGCCTTGGGGGCTGCCTCTGTGTTGCAAGATGACCAAGTGCAAGCTCTGGCGTTGATGTGGGCAGCTGAGAGCTTGATGGGCCCCCTCAATTTATTTCCTTCGAGGGTATCCACCCTGTCCTTCAAGGTCTCATACAGTTCCATAACAATGCTGAGTTGTCGCCTAATTTCCTTGCATCGTGCACACACAAAGACATCCCCCATGGCAGTATCATGTCCCATACCCAATTGCTCCGCAAACATCAAGCAAACAGTGCATCTTAAAAGGCTGTGATTCAGAGGGCAACTGACCCCCCTCAGTTCTCCACTGAGCCACAGCACTCCGATTAGCTTGAGCCTTGCTTTGCTGCTCTGGTCTGAGTCATGATTTCGATTTAATATCAATAAAATTACAATTTCAGAACAAAATTAAAACCTTAAACTTCTATCCTAACACAGTTATAACGCTATATTTATTTTTCAGTATCGAGTGTTATCTATGAGTTCCCTTTACATAACTTCCGTATCAAGTTATGTATTAATTATTTGTTATGTTTGTACTCTAAGTCGTTATATATATATAGTTAAAAGTACAATTTAATTGACAATGAAGTTTAACAAGATTAATAGATTTACTGATTAATTGACAATATTATATTATGCACTATACTATACAAAGCTAATGCTATCGAATTCCGGATATGCTGTATCATGTTACAATGGCGGTAATTACAAACGGTAGTTCTACGGACTCTTAAGTATTGATTAACTTCCAAATCTCGCTGTCTCAATTTAGAATAAACTAAGGATCCTGACTAGGTCTATAGCTACTTACAGATAATAATTTGATATAACAATTGGTTAATAAATCGGCTAAATACGGTTAAAAACCTCTCGTTCAACGGAGCTGCAATTTGTAATACGTGGATTTGATACCGTTACCGATACTAAGTAATACCCACAAAATCTCTATCAAGTTAAACTTTAAACTAAGTATCGTAACTAGGAATATAAAACTAATCTAGAAAATAAGTAAATATGCCAATTTACGCTAATAAAACAGAAATTATATCAGAAAAAACTTCTCTTTTCCAGGAGCTGCAAAATAGCTGCGGCCGCACAGGCTACTCTCGAACCCAAACATTTTCACTGTGTAGAAAATGTTCTAAAATATAATGACAATAATTAAAAAAAAAAAAAAAAATAGTATGCATTATATCACCAATCTCCAAAAACACAGCGCATATTAAGGATCATTGCTAAAGAACTTGATATGGAAACTATAAAGATAGACCGTGTTTGGACATCTTGGTGGCCACGATGGACATCTTGTAGCTTGCGGATGGTAATTGCGGTTTGGAGGAATAACCCCACTTTGTGCAAACATTTTGAATCAGAAGTTAAATATTTGGAATTATTAAACCGACTTTTAACCTGGAATTTCTTAACCATCTATTACTAATGATCGACATCCTGCTGGAGCTCTCTTACCTTTTTCAAAAGATTTACTGAATCACTATGGTAAAAGCAAATAAATTAATTATTTGAACTATCAATGCTATTGCTAATTTGAAAAACTCTGAAGGAAAATTCTGAATGAAGATAAAATTGAGAGCATGTTGAAGTGGAAAGAATTTGAAGGAATCGAAAGTAAGAACACATTTAAAAAATTACCTCTTCACTTGTGAAATGTTTGCCAAACTCTCTGGAACGGAACACGATATTGCTATGGGGGATGTCTTTGTGTGTGCGTGATGTACGGAGTGTAAGGAAATCAGGCGAAAACTCAGCGTTGTTATGGGCCTATATAAGAGTTTGAAGGACAGGGTGGATGCCCTGGAAAGATCTAAATTGACGGGCCCATCAGGCTCTCAGCTGCCCACATCAACGCAAGAGCTTGCACTTGATCATCACGCAAAACAGCAGCAACCCCCAAGGCAGAATTCGCTGGTCCCTCAGAAACTAGTAGTTGTTGGAGACTCTATTGTCAGGGAAACGGGAAACATGCTTTGTAAAAAGGATAGGTGGAACAGGACCAGGGTATGTCTGCCAGGGGCAAAGGTTGATGACGTTGTAGAGCGGATATCATCTTTTAAGGGCACAAAAGGTGATATAGTTGTACACGTTGGCACTAATGATAATAGGAGTAGGAGACCGGCAGAATTACTTAACAAGTACAGGTCACTGTTGAACAAAAGCTGAGAATTAGGGTTGAATTTGAAAGTGTCTGCAATTCTGAACAGACACGATACAAGGGAGTATATGATGAGAGCCTTGTCGATCAATTCGGCCCTGGAAAGAATGTGCAAGGCTCAAGGGGTAGAATTTTTTTTCAGCCTGGACTGTACTTGTTAACAGGAGAGACTGCTTCTATAGGGATGGGATACACTTAAATAGAAAGGGTGCAAGAATATTTGCTGATGCTATCGAGGCAGTGTTAGGTGGGTCGGAAAACTGATAGCTTGGGGGGATACAAGGACTAATAGTTTAACAGTAGCCGTAGGCAGAGGTGAAGGTGATTCTTGCACAACTTCTATTAGAATAAGTAGCGACCTGGAGAGTGGGGTGTTGGGGGTTTCAGGGACGGATGGCAGTCATCCTGAAATAGGTGGGTATATGGGATGTGTTAGGGTAACTAGGAATAGGAATATGTATGCTTGCATGTATACCAATGCTAGAAGTATAGTAAATAAATTTGATGAATTTGAAGTGTTGGTCAAGACATCAAAGGCAGATATTGGTGGGATAGCAGAGACGTGGTGTCACACAGATATAAGGAATGCTGAACTGGAATTTGGGGAGTACAATATGTACAGAAAGGATAGACAGGATAGAAAGGGAGGAGGTGTTATGCTGTTAATTAAGAAAAACATACAATCAAAACAAGTGCATCCAGTTGATATAGATGAACAGTGCACTGTTGAGTCAGTTTGGTGTGACATACGCACTGAGAAAGCAAAAATAAGAGTAGGAGTGTGTTATAGGCCTAATAACTCGAATGAGTACAATGAACAATTGTACAGAGAAATAGAGTGGGCTAGTAAATCGGAATGTCTTATAAATGGGGGATTTTAACTTCCCAGATACTGACTGGAACTTGTGGGTTGGTCACTCACACACTAGTCAGACTTTTGTGGATTTATGGGATGATTGTTTTCTACAGCAGCATGTTCGAGAGGCAACCAGAGAAAGTAATACTCTTGATCCGGTTATCAGCAGTGATCATTCGTGTATTAAGAATTTGCAGATAAAGGAACCACTAGGCGGCAGTGATCACAGTGTACTGAGTGGGATTTACTTAACATCAGGGGTAAAGGAAAGGGTTTTTGCTTGCGTAAAGGTGAGTACAGTGGTCTCAGACAGATTTTAAATTCTATACAGTGGGATCAGCTGATGATGTTACCAACAGTAAATTCTAAGTGGGAAGCATTCAAGGAATTAATCGTGGATGCTACTAAAAGTTTGATACCTATTAAGAAATATTGTTCAAGGTTTAGGCCTAAATGGTTATCTAATGAACTAATGAGACTCGTAACAGAGAAGAAAAATGCATGGGATGCATATAAATTATCAAGCGACTCAGAAGCCTATGGCAGATATAAGCTAGTCTGTAATCAGGTCACAAAGGAGGTTAGGCAAGGCAAAGGCAGATTACGAGAAATCCTTGGCAAAAGATGCTAAGAAAAACAGCAAGGATTTCTTTACTTATATAAACTCTAAAAGGAAGGTAATAAATCTGATTGGTCCACTTAACATCGATAGTTCGACTGTTGATGATCCTGCTCAGATAGCAAACAAACTGAATGAGTATTTTGCATCTACATTCACACATGAGGAATTATTAAGGTTTGAAAATGGCAGAAGGTTATCAAATTGTAGCAGGATATTTAATGGTTTTGTAATAACTGAAAGCAAAGTGGAGGAGAAATTGTCGAAGTTAAACATAAGAAAAGCACCTGGGGTGGATGGGATCTATCCAGTTATATTAAAGGAGGCGGCAAAGCAACTAAGCAAACCCTTAGCCATAATTATGAGAGCATGCATGGACTCAGTGGAGGTTCCCACTGACTGGAGATGTGCAAATGTATCCCCAATTCACAAAGGGGGATTGAAGGGTGACACGAGTAATTACAGAGCAGTTAGTTTAACTTCTGTTCCGGGTATAATAATGGAGTCAATGGTTAAAGATGCATTGCATGATCATCTAGACAAGACTGCAGCAATAATTCAGACACAGCATGGGTTTGTTAAGGGAAAGTCTTGTCTGACAAATTTGATAGGATATTATGATGTGGTTACAAAGGAACTGGATGCAAAAAATAATTTTGATATCATATATTTGGATTTCAGGAAAGCTTTTGACACTGTTGCGCATGGAAGACTATTGTATAAATTGGAGCTGAATGGAATTAAGGGTAAGTTGCTACAATGGATAAAAGGATGGTTAACTGGGAGAAGACAGAGGGTGGTAATCAATGGGTGTTGCTCTTCGTGGACTAATGTTATTAGTGGAGTCCCACAGGGTTCGGTGTTGGGTCCTCTGTTGTTTTGTATATTTATCGATGATATTGATGAAGGTATATCAGGCTTAGTGTCGAAGTTTGCAGATGATACAAAGGTTGGCAGGGTTGTTAATGACAGTAATGGCAGTGTGCTACTGCAACAGGATCTAGATAATTTGGGCAGATGGGCTAAGAAGTGGCAACTGAAGTTTAACCTTGACAAATGTAAAGTACTGCATATGGGTAGAAGTAACCCCAGAGAAACGTACCAACCGTGTGGTACTACACTTAAGGTGGTAGAAAATGAAAAAGACCTGGGAGTAATTGTGCTGTTTTTTTTGATTTGGTAGTTGCTGGTGCATCAGCTTCTGTGGCCATATTGCACCTCCCAAGGTTTTTGCAGTACTTTGATCCAAGCCCGAGGTGGGAATTGAACCCGCGACCTTTGGGTTGCCGGGTAGGTGCTTTACCCACTCGGCTAGCCCGGTGGGCAAGTAATTGTGCAGTCAAATATGAAGTTTTCTGAGCAATGCAGACAGGCTGCCAGGGCAGGTCATGGGGTTTTGTCAAAGATATATAGGAATTTTGATAGCAGGGAAAAGGAGGTGATTGTCCTTCTGTATAAGAGAATGGTCAGGCCACGCCTTGAGTACTGCGTACAGGTCTGGAGGCCTCATTTTAGGAAGGATGTAGATTTACTTGGGCGTGTACAGAGAACGGCAAAAAGATTGGTGAGGTGAATGAAGTCTTCCTCTTACCATGAGAGGCTTAAGTTCTGCAAATTGCAGTGGCTGGAGACTAGGCACCTGGGCGGTGATCTGATTGAAGTGTATAAGGCCTTGAATGGGTTGAGCACGCTGAATTCTAATGGGATCCTTCCACTTGTTCAGATTACAAACCTAAGGGGGCATAAATTCAAATTAAGAAAAGACAGATGTAGAATAGATATGCGGAAATTTGCCTTTAGCCAGTGGGTGTTTAATTGCTGGAACAAACTTCCATCTGTCGTTGTGGAAGTTGATAGGTTGAATAAATTTAAAGAGGAACTGGACAGGCATTTGGAGGGAATGGTGTGATTTTTTTTTTCCTTTGGCTGATGCTGCATAAGCTCATACACTTGCTTTCTTGCATCACATGCCACTACTACTACTACAAGTTATTAAAGGCATTTTTTTGTTATCCTAGATCGTATCTGTTTTTTTTATCCTTAAAGGATAAGTTATTAATGCAAAAGAGTGAATTTAAATTAAATAAAGAAAATAATCATACCATTGAAAGAAATTTTAAACATTTGCTACCTGAAATCATGGAGTATGAAAGAACTTTTGTCTCGGTGGCAAGACAGTGAAAACCGAATAAGAAATTTGTCGAAGACAGTTTATCTATAAAATCGAGTGAAATTCCCTTTTCAATTAAGAAAGCCTGGAATAGCTTTGAAACCATTGCGACTAGCAGTGCTGAAGCTGAGCGAGCTTTCAGCGTAATGAATAATATTGCGTGAATGAATGAATAATGTTGACATTCATCGACCGGTGAAATACCACCACTTTGCTTATTGGACGCTTGAAGTGGTGAAACCCATGTTTAGTCTCTAGAGCAAAGTTTCCGATATCCCCCTCCCCCCCATATTCTCCTTCAACCCATGCACGGTACTAACTACTATAGGTTTTGATACCTTTCGTGTTTGGGGTTTTCATAAAAAAAAAAAAAAAAAAAAAAATTAAACATGTTGCAGATTATAATGACCATACATCTAAATGGAAAACCATTGCTTCAATTTGATCCAGATCGTTACGTCAAATCATTCTTCTATTCCTCTGTAATTATTGCTCAGCTATTGAGTAAAGCTCGACCACAAATATTAATAAAGAAGTAAATTGTATATGGCAATTTTTAAAATAAATTTTTCTTGAATATTTGTAATCTGTGATTTTTGTATACCTTTTCTAGAATAGTTTGTTTTTTATGTAATATTTTTGATATTGTGGAATGTTTTGTGATAGTTTTTGTTATTTGTGATATGGGAAATACCCCCAGGGGCTCAAATCTGGTGAGTATGGGCTTGGCACACCCAGGGTCCTGAGCTGGATATCATTCTTCTCTCTCTCTCTCTCTCTCTCTCTCTCTCTCTCTCTCTCTCTCTCTCTCTCTCTCTCTCTCTCTCTCTCTCTCAGGGTAATTCAGAAGTTATTTATTTTTTTTGCCTGTTGCAGCATAAGCCTCAAGGCTTCCTTGCACCATATGGCTAAGAATAATAATAATAATATTTTGTGTTATTTTTTATTCGCAATATTAAAATTTTATCATCAAAAATTTATCCATTACATTTTTCTAGATGTAAAAAAAAAAAGAGAATAAAAAAGTTGGGCGTCTGCCGAGCATGCGCGGTAGATGGTTTATGTGAAACATCCTTTGCGTTTGTTTTAGATATTTTGATTTGTATATATTGATTACGAAATAAAAAAGAGCTTTTGTATTGTAAATATTTTATCGATCATTCAGAAATTTCCATAATTACTGGAAGACAATGTAAAATGGATTAATGATAACTAAAGTAAGAGACGTATATTTGCTACTGCAACAAATCTAAATGTCTCCGAAAACAGCATCAATTGAGGTACCCGACCTTAGGTGAAACGCCATATGCAGCTGTTCGGGGCACCTAACAACGGAATGTTACGTGCCCCGAACAGCTGCATATGCGAAAATGCGAGACGAAAAAAGAAATTGTTGACAAATCTTTGTATTGTTGCAATCATATGACAAATACTTGCAGTCATACTTACTGCAGTAGTAACTACAGAAAGTATGATTATGACATCATACTATTCAAAAATTCTAAAAAGTTAGAACTCCAGATATTGTACTGGTCAAGAAAAATGTATCACGCGCTCTAATCATACTACTAGTGAGTGCTCCACATGACTAGTGGTGTGAGCGTGGGAAGTGACTCTGGCAGACACCGCGGATGACGTCACTTCTGTGACTGATCACATTTACTCGGTAGGTATCCGCCCCCCCAAAAAAGTCGGCAATAGTCGGTATTGGTCCCATCGTTGTTTTGTATATTTATTAATGATATTGATGAAGGTATACCAGCTTAATGTCAAAGCTGGTATACCTTCATCAATGATATTGATGAAGGTATGAAGCTTAATGTCAAAGTTTCAGATGATACAAAGGTTGGCAAGGTTGTTAATAACAGTAATCACAGTATGCTGCTGCAACAGGATATGGAACAGTTGGGTAGATGGATTGAGAAGTGGCAACTGAAGTTAAACATTGACAAATGCAAAGTACTGCATATGGGTAGCAGTAACCCCAGAGAAATGTACCAACTATGTGGTGTTACACTCAGAGTAGTGGAGAATGAAAGAGACCTTGGGGTAATTATGCAGTTAGATATGAAGTTTTCTGAGCAGTGCAGACAGGCTGCCAGAGTAGATCATGGGGTCTTGTCAATGATATACAGGAATTTTGCGAGCAGGGATAAGGATTGTTGTTTGTTATTTGGTTTTTAGAAGCATTAGCAACTAAGCCCATATTGCTCTGGGCATATGCGGTGGTCATTCCCTGACCTTTCCGCATTCTCCGTATTTGGCGGTTACGGGCTTGAACCCCCGGTCTGATCAAGAAGCGTGTGATACGTACTGCTGCTCCTTCCCACCTGGCTACGGGGCACCATTGGTCACTGCATCATAGTAACCTATCAGATTGGTTAGGCTAGACCACCCCAAAAATCTAGTCTAGGATCTGGGATCGAACCAGACCTTTCACATATAAGTTGATGAAATAAAAACTATTGATGACTATTGATGAAATGAAAACAAAAATTATATATTTTTTTACCAATAACTGGATCTGTTGCTGTGACATTTCAGGTCTACACCAGAAATGGCACAGCAGCAGCAATCCCTGTAAGAATAGCAGGAATATAACTTATGCTGAACTTTCAAAGGTCTTGAAATTTTTTGTCTGTGGAGATGACTGATGTTTCCACTGCATGCTGCTTTGCTTGCACTCTCGCTCATAAAGTTTTTGTACCATGTTTGATCTACAGCAACTATGCAACCCAAGAAGTAATTTCTTCTCTTCATATTGTGTTAAGTGTACAGGCATTCACAAATGTTTTTGTTTACCACTGAGCCACTTGGATCTGCCCTGGTGAGTGTGTGCCAAGACAAAAATTTTTTAATGTAACAAATGTGTGACTTTGTCCTGAGTAAGGGTAATTTTCCAGAGTTTTGGTCATTTCAATAATTGAGGACACAACATTCGTCTTTTTAAAACAAGTGAAGTTTCTGTTGGTGAGATGCAAGGAGCCATAATGTTTTTTTTTTATGTAATCCTCTGTATGCATACATTAGCATTAGTAGAGGCATTTGATGCAAGAAAGCAAGCTTATGCAGCATCAGCCAAAAAAAAAAAAAAAAACCACTTCCACTTCCACTTCACCCCTCTGTTCGTTCAAAATACCTGTCCAGCTGAGCCTTAAACTTATTTAGGCTATCAACCTCCACTACAAGGGATGGAAGTCTGTTCTACCAACCAACCACCCACTGGCTAAAGGCAAATTTCCTCATTCAGAAATTTGAATTTATGCCCTCTCAGGTGATTATTCTGAGCTAAAGGAAGAATCCCATCAGCATTGAGCATGCTCAAACCATTCAAAGCTTTATACACCTCTATCAGATCACCTCGCTGGTGCCTAGTCTCCAGACACTGTAATTTGCAAAACTTAAGCCTTTCTTCGTAAGAGCACCCCTTTGTTCCATTCACTAATCTTGTTGCCCTTCTCTGTACTCGTTCCAGCAGCTCTACATCCTTCTTCAAATGAGGCCTCCAGACCTGTATACAGTACTCTAGGTGCGTGGCCTGACCATTGCCTTATACAAGGGAATAATCACCTCCTTATCCCTGCTGGAAAAATTCCTGTATATCATTGACAATACTCCATGAGCTACTCTTGCTGCCCGTCTGCACTGCTCAGAGAACTTCATATCTGCCTGCACAACCGCCCCCAAGTCCCTTTCATTCTCTTCCACTGTCAGTGTAGTACCACAGAGTTGATACGTTGCTCTGGGGTTGCTGTTTCCCATGTGTAGTACTTTACATTTGTCAACGTTAAACTTCATTTGCCACCTCTCAGCCCATCTGCTCAACCTTTCCAGATCCTGTTGCAGCAGCATAGTGTCAATAGTGTCCTTGACAACCCTGCCAACCTTTGTATCGTCTGCAAACTTGGACATTAAGCTTGATATACCATCATCAATATCATTTATAAATACAGAAAACAATAATGGACCCAACACTGAGCCCTGAGGGACTCTACTAATAACATTAGTCCACGATGAGCAGTGTCCATTGATTACCACTCTGACTTCTCCCCCTCAACCACCCCTTTATCCATAGCCGCAATTTGCCTCCAATATCACACTGCTCCAATTTGTGTAGCAGTCTTCCATGTGCAACAGTATCAAAAGCCTTTCTAAGATCCAAGTATATAATATCAAAGCTATTCCCTGCATCCAGTTCTTTTGTGACTGCATCATAATATCCAATCAAATTGGTCAGGCAAGACTTCCCCTTAACAAAACCATGCTGTGTCCGAGCTATAACTGAAGTCTTGTCTAAGTGATCCTGCAGTGCTTCTTTAACCAGTGCCTCCATTAATTTTCCTGGAACAGAAGTTAAGCTCACAGGTCTATAATTACTTGTGTCAGCCTTTGATCCTCCTTTGTGAATTGGGGTCACATTTGCACATTTCCAGTCTATGGGTACCTTCCCTGAGTCCAAGGAAGCTCTCATAATTATGGCTAAGGGTTTGCTTACTTCCTTTGCTGCCTCCTTTAATATAACTGGATAGATCCCATCCACCCCGGGTGCCTTTCTTGTGTTTATCTTCAACAGGTTCTCCTCCACTTTACTCCCAGTTATTTCAAGATTCCCCTCGCTGAATAACTCCTCATGTGTGAATGTCGATGCAAAATATTCATTTAGTTTGTTAGCTACCTGAGCAGGATCATCAACAGTGGACCCATCAATATCAAGTGGACCAATCTGATTCATCCCCTTCCTTCTAGAGTTTACATAAGTAAAGAACTCTTTGCTGTTTTTCTTTGCATCCCTTGCCAAGGATTTCTCGTAATCTGCCTTCGCCTGCCTAACCTCCTTTGTAACTTGGTTGCATATCAACTTGTATCTATCATAGGCTTCTGTGTCATGTGTTAATTTGTAAGTATCCCATGCATTTTTCTTCTCTGCCATATGCCTCATTAGTTCATCTGACATACATGATAGCTAATATATCCTACTGTTATAATTTGTATACAAATGCTTATCATTAATACAAATTTGTATTAATGTTAGGCATAAACATTAATAGAAATTCGTAAATTTACATTCATGGCAACAAGTAATTTAAATTTAGACAACTGAAATCTTGTTTCCATTTGACATACCCTCATATGAATGTGCAGAAAAAAAAAATTGAATTAAAAAATATTTTATACTAACTTCACTTCTGCTTCTTTCCATCAATTCCACAGCTCGCTGACGTTTTTTTATCATCTCCTCACAGGATTTCCTAAACAATTTGAAAAGAACTTCAATGTTTCAAAGAAATTTGAAGGACACATATTTTTAATGCTGATTTCTAGGTTAGAATTAACACATTTCTTTAAAACATTGGCTATTTTCCTAGTTACAGGACTTTATCTTAATTGGACACCAGGAGAGAGAAAAAAAAGTAGCGGAAATAAAGGAAAGCAGGAAAATAAAGTCTCAACTTAATACTCAGAGAATAGAATCTAGTGAACATTCATTCTGATACACTGAATTATTCTGAAATTTACAAAAGCATTTGTTATATGGACATTGGAGAGCATTAGGTATGAAGTGTTTTATATATAATTCTCACTAACATGGCTGTTGGGCAGTTGATAATGGCCTTAACCAGACCAGAGAAACCAAACCTGAATTAGATGTTCAGTTTACTACCTGAACATCCTATTCAATTAATTGTAGTCTAGTTTCCTACATCCACTGCAGAGGAGTCTCAGCACAATATAGTAGTTTCCAATATTTAAGCAACAACCATAAAATCTGAGATAAAGAAAAATACATCATCATCAGCCATTTTCAATCCACTGCAGGATGAAGGCCTCTCCAGCAAATTTCCAGTTCCTTCTGTTTTGAGCACTGGCCATCCGTTTACTACCCACAAACTCATGAATTTCATCTATCCATCTCCGCCTTTGTCTTCCAGGTTTTCTTCTAGCTCCTCTTGGATACCATTCTGTTATTTTCTTAGTCCATCTGTCATCACTTCAAGCTATGTGTCCTGCCCAAGACCATTTTAGTTCTTTAGTTTTGATAAGAATGTCCTTTACTTGAGTTTGCTGCCTAATCCATGTGTTTCTCTTCTTATCTAACAGTCTGATTCCCAATATAATTCATTCCATTCTTCGCTGTGTAGTTCTCAGCTTCTCTTCCATTCTTTTGGTGAGTGCCCAAGTTTCACTTCCATAAGTCATGGTGGGAAGTATACATTGGTTCATTATTTTACGTTTCAGACAAACTGGGATATTGCTCTTCAGTATGTGACTATATTTCCTGAATGCTATCCATCCAAAATTTATTCTTCTCTTGACTTCCAGCCATTTATCATTATTACAGCTAATAACTTGTCCCAGATAAGTATATGACTCCACCTTTTCAATTACTGCTCCTTCAATCATTATTTCCCTTTCTGTGGCATACTTGTTCATCATTACTTTTGTTTTAGTCATATTCATCTTTAGTCCAAAATCCTTACTAACTGTGCATAACTGATTAAGAATTTCCTCTAATTCTTTGTGATCGTGGCTTATGACCACAATGTCATCTGCAAATCGTAAATGGTTTAGCTACTCTCCGTTCACATTGACTCCTTTCTGCGACCAGTCTAATCTTCTGAAAGCTTCCTCAAGGGCAGCAGTAAACAGCTTCGGAGATATTGTGTCTCCTTGTCAAACTCCTTTCTCGATTTTAAATTTCCTACTGGCTTTGTCTAGCCTAATAAAGGAGGTAGCACTCTCATATATTTTCTTCAAAATCATAATATATGGGGTATCTATGCCTTGTCTTTCTAATGCCCGAAACATTGCCTTATGCTGTATGGAATCAAATGCCTTTTCATAATCCACAAATGCCAGGCATAATGGTGTTTTATATTCATTTGCTTTCTCCATTAGCTATGATATTACGTGAAGGTGATCCATAGTTGAGAATCCTGTCCTAAAGCCAGCTTGCTCTTTCGGTTGATTTTCATCAAGTATTCTTTCTAATCTGTTAGTAATGACCCTTGTGAATAACTTGTAGATGTGGGATAACAAGCTAATTGGTCTATAATTTCCAATTTCTGATTTATCTCCTTTCTTATGCAGCAAAACTATGATTGCATTATTCCACTGCTTAGGCGTCACACCTTTTCTAAGGCACTTTGTGAACAGCCTTGCCAGTTTTTGTGTTATGTCTCTTCCTCCCAATTTTAACAACTCTACAGTAACTTCATCTTCCCCTGGGGCTTTCTGATTCTTCATTTTCTTCAATGCATGTTCTACCTCATCAGGAAGAATATCGGGTATGTCGTATGTGTTGCTACTTTGCAATCCATCTTCCCCACTGCTGGCATCATTCCCCTGCTCCTTGTATAATTCTCTATAGTAGTCTTCTGCTATTTGAATTATGCCTTCTCCGTTGTTTATAAGTACACCATCTCTATTCTTCAGTTTCAGTATCATTTGTCTTTCTGTATTACTGCTCATGGCTGCTGATTTAAATCCTTTGTTTTCCCTTAATGCTTGTTCTACTTTTCTTGTGTTAAATCTTCTTATGTCTTCTCTGAGTCTCTTTCCAATGGCTCTGCATAACTCAGTATACTCAATTTTCTCCCTGTCAGTGCTTTTCTTGCTCTTTATTTGTCGTGTTCGGTTCATCATGACAAGTGTTTCTTGACTAATTTTTTCTTCTTTGGATTTCTTTTTTCCTATAGGTTTTTTGGGCTTTATCACTTTCAGAAAGTTGTAATATTCCTCGTCGATATCTTGGTCCTGAGCAGTCTGCAGAAGCTCAAACTTGTTCTTAAGTTCCAGTACATACTGCTTTTTCTCCTCTTCTGTTATCTCAAAGACCTTTGTATTATTTACTTGAGTCAGTTTTTTCCTTTCCTCTCCTACATCTATATCAAGTGTACATCTTACCATTCTGTGATCACTTCCAACATTTACCTTATTCAGGATGATAACATCATTCACAATATATCTTCTGTTAGTGAGGATGAAGTCAAATTCATTAGTAGTTAATCCATTTGGACTCTTCCATGTCCACTTTCTGTTCACCCTTTTCTTGAAAAAAGTGTTCATTACTGACAGTCCTTGAGATTCTGCAAATTCCACAAGTCTTTCACCTCTTTCATTTCTTTCACCAATTCCAAAATTTCCTATAGTTCCCCTTTTCTGCGCTGTTTTGTCTTTTTCCAACCTTAGCATTGAAGTCCCCCATAATAATAGTGTAGTGGGTTTTCTGCTCATCTAGAAGACTCTCAATTTCGGTGTACATTTCTTCAACCTCTTCATCATCATGGCTCAATGTTGGTGCATAAATCATTATAATCTTTAGCTTGTACCTCTTAGAAATCTTGAGTATTAGTCTTGACACCCTTGGTGATGTACTTTTGAATTCCAAAATGTTGTTTTTAAAATCTTTATGGACCAGAAACCCAACTCCACCTTCACTCCTTTCACTGTTTCTATTGGTGTACAGCAGATTTCCACTTGATAAACTTATAAGTGATTCATTTCTTCTTCTTGTTTCAGCCAAACCGATGATATTCCAATTCACATTTTCTAATTCCTTTTCCAAGAAAAATACATACTCAATGTAATTATCAAATCATTTGTGGAAGGGTATTATTATAAAATTTAGTTATATTCAGTTTTCAAAATTCATAATTGCCCAAAATTCAGGGAAGTATTTTCAGATAAATCAAATAAGGCCCAATAATAAATCCCATTCTTCAACAAAAACAAATCTTAGCACAGGACAGGGTAATAACAACCTCTGGAAAGAGGTTGATATCACCCAATTAATCTCCTTAAAGTATTCCAAACATGTTGAGTTGGATTCAGGTTAAAAGATCTCGCTCACTAATCCACATAAAAATATGTTCACTTGGAGATAAAAAATAATAATAATAATAAAATATATATATATATAGTACTTTTTTTGGGACGGTACGCAATGATACAGCGTACCGGCACCTCACCTTTATTAACAGTGACGTGTGACATTTGGATGCAGTGCACTTCGAAATTTGTAATATTTTGTAAATTTTTTTCAACTTTTCCCTACTGTTCAAATAAGCTTAAAATTTTTTAACTAAATTTGCATTTTTTAGTGTCTATTGTTAAGATATTTTCTATATAAAATTGTATAACCATTTTTATAATTCTAAATTACTCAGTCAGGCCTATTTTTAACGAGGTCCTTTTATAGCAAATTATTTTGAATTTCCCTTGGAAGTTACATTTAAAATAGTTTATTTCCGTTGAGCGAAGAAAATTTTCATATAGCGAACGGATTAGGAGAGAATTAACTCGGTACGCACTGTTCACATTTCTGGCCTTCAGGCAATTGGTCCTGCTGTGCAAATTAAGAGAACTAAAGCATTCTACAACTTAGTGGTACCTGGTAAAACCTTTCCGACCAACTGTCCCACATACAGAGGAGTCGCGCTAGTCAAGAGTGAGCAGATCAAGATGTATTCCCAATGGGCTCTGACCCATCTTCTACTACTGCAGTGGTGTCCAACCTTTTCCCGTACAGGGGCCATATTCAAAAAAAATTCACCAAAGTTAAGATTTCTTTAGTGTGTTACATTTTCCATATCTTGTATGTAAAAGTAAAATTGAAAATATTCGAAACTTTTATTAAGTACAATACACAATTACATTTACTGAACAAAGCATTTAATGAGAATTTTTTTTATAATTAACAAAATTTAAAATGCTGTTTTAGTTCGCTTTCCTCGAGGGCCGTAGGTTGGATACCTTTCTGAATCAACTGTAAGCTCTCCGTTCGAGAATTAGAAAAGTGATTTTCTTTTACCTCGACAAATAATCATCTGTTGTTTGGTGGAAGTGCATTATCCACATTTTCCCGTAAATTTTCCCTATCTCTGCTTACATGGTCACAGTACCTTAATATCCGAATGACATGACATTTTGGATAGTTTCAAAAAAAAAAAAAAAAAAAAAAAGAAAAGAAAAAATTCAAATTTAAGAACTAGTGACTGATGACGAGAGACAGAAAATGAGGACAACGAAGGTATTAATCCTTCTAAACATGAATTGTTGGCATTTGGTGAAAATGAAATTAGAAAATTGTCAATTAGGTTACAGTTAAATGAAAGAGATGCAATTCATGGATACCTAATTGATAAGAAGGTTTCAGAATAATTTAATGAACGCTCTGAGTACGATACCAATTTCATCAAGTGAATGTGAATGAGGATTTTCACAAATGAATCTGATTGCCGGCCCAACCAGCGCTTCGTTGATGACAAAAACAGTTTCTTAAAATTGTAGGCCCACCGCTGACCCGCTTCGATCCATCAAAATATGTCGATTTGTGGCTGCTTTGCGTCATTCAGCAACCGACATAAAAAGAGAAAGAAAAGAAGTCAGCAACCTGCGGCTTGCGAGCCACATACAGTTTTTTTAACACATAACTGCATTTATTTAACTTTACAACTCACATAAAGCACAATTTGAAATGGAGTTAAAGGATTTAAAAATCAAAGACACGTGGAGGCAAGACTAAAATGCCTTAAAACTGAAATTGAGGATTTGGAGAGGCAAAAGGCTGCCCTTGCAATTCTACACAAATGGACAGTGAAAGATGAGTTTAAAATTCAGACCAAATTGTGTTCGATGTGTGGTACAGCTTACCGGACCCATATATAAATTTAAAAATATTTGCGTTTGGACTTCTCTCAGTTTTTGGTTCGACGTATTTCTGCAAGCAAATATTTTTGAACTTGAACTATATCAAAAATAAATCAAGAAACTGTTGTGTGAACAATGCGAGGATGTTTAATTACAACATACTCGCATGATGTTGAGAGACACTTGCTCAAGAAGTTCATCAGCAAAAGTCACATTAATTTGTACCTAATTGGATGTTTGTTATGTTTTTTCAGTACTAATAAATAATATTTCAAAAAATATATTTTTTTAATAAACATCTTCCCACTCTATTCCATTTCTTAAAAAAAAAACTCTCGCTCCCCCTCCCCCTCCCAGCTTGAGCTGAGGTGCAGCTCTTCGGATCCTCTCTTTTTTTTTTAATTAGATCAAAAATGGCTCTTCACTCAAAAAAGGTTGCCAACCCCTGGCTTAGGGTGTTGAATGAGAACTTAATAAAAATTTGGAATATTCTACAGAAACTTTATTATGAAATTATTTTTACTTATGTTATTATTTTACTCACATTTTGCTTATTTTTTTATATGCTTGAATAATAAATTTATGCTTAATAAACTGTGTTAATAAACTTAATCTGTTGCTCTTATTCTAAAAACATTACTACTAAAGTAACAGCATCAGGAAAAAAAAAAAAATTTTTGAGTACTTTTCATATCCTTTTAATTTAAAATTTTTCCTGATGGCAAAAAATGAGTACTGGCACCTATTTTCTTACAAAAAAAAAGCACTGTATATATATATATATATATATATATAAACTATGAAAAATATATAAATGAAGGGTAGCATACATACAAGCACTATGAAGAATGAGTGAATAAATGTGGAAACCATAATGAAATAGCACATGCTAAGTAAACTTCAAACACTAAATTCACTGAATATTTAAAAAACAAATAGTACCAAAGAAATAACATTTGAAAAGACATATAGTAAGAAGGCAGAGGTTTAGTGACATCGAAATTTAGTTAAAATCAGTTAAATTTAGGAAACCAAAATAATAGGCAAATACTAAGAATGATTAGAATCAAATGATAATATTGTATGAAATATCACAAAATTTGCCAAAGAACTACATGCTAAATGATGCTGAAATCCCAATATTGGGATTTCAGCATCAATGCATAGGAACAGAAATAGCAAAGAAATTAAAATTAATTAGGTTAATTTTTAATTCTTTGGTACTATTTTTTTAAATATATATCTGTGTATACATTAGTTCTTTTGAAAATCTTCAAAGCATAGTTGTTTTATGAGAATAGAGATGACTTCCTATCACAATAAGACTTGCATAGATAAGACAAAACAGGTAGAATTTAATCAAAAATGGCTATAAAAACTTCGAGACAAAGATTAAGTCAAGCATCAGCAAAATTTCAAGCAAAAATCTGTAATATGTCAAGCACCAGCTTAAAAAATTATTTTCCATCAAATACTAAAGATTCAGCCAGTAAATCAAAGTATAATCAAGTTTTAAATGCTATCACCAAAGGAAGGTTGCAGAGTGCCTAGTTATGAATATAGACAAAGCCTGAGAGCTGAAAAGAGCTGAAAATGGCCATTGAGTTCATGCCAAACACATGGAAATGTGTTAAAGTATTTATGGTGCCAATTTTTTTGAAAAGCTGCTTTTGCTGCATTTCGAGATGAAGAGGTAACCTTTGGTAATGTGGGAAAAGTAGAACAGCTGTGTGAAACTGCCCACAACAACATCCTTGTTGTTGTGGGCAGTTACACAGTTATTTTGAAGGACTTTAATTCAAAGTGAAGACCGGTTTGTAAATCTCATATTAAAAGATGGCAAAAGTAAATGATCATAAGTTGTAGAAAATGGTGTTCTTTAGATACAGTTAAAGTTTTTTGATGTAAGAAGCACGTACACCAAGAATAACATGCCATATAAATGGATTATTTTGAAAACCTGATTGTATGGTGTGGTCCAAATAAAAAGCAATGCAACTTAGATATATAGTAATATATATCTAATAGTGCATTACATGCCACTTGAATAGTGGCATGTAATGCAAGAAAGAACGAGCATGAGCTTATGTAGCATCAGCCAAAAAAAAAAAAAAAAACAATTTCACACATCCATTTCTTCTAAACGTTTGTCCAGTTACTTGAACTTATTTAAGCTATCAACTTCCACAACGACAGATGGAAGTTTGTTCCAGCAATTAATCACCCGCTGGCAAAAGGTAAATTTCCACACATCAATTCTACAACTGTCTTTCCTCAATTTGAATTTATGCCTCCTCAGGTTTGTAATCTGAGCAAGCAGAAGTATCCTATCAGCATTGAGCCTGCACAAACCAGTCACGGCTTTATACACCTCCATCAGATCACCTCGCAGGTGCCTAGTTTCTGGCTGCTGCAATTTGCAGAACTTAAGCCTTTCTTGGTAAGAGGACCCCTTCGTTCCCCTCACCAATCTTGTTGTCCTTCTCTGTACACGCTCAAGCAACTTTACATCCTTCCTAAAATGAGACCTCCAGACCTGTGTGCAGTACTCAAGGAGTGGCATCACCATAGCATTATACAAAGGGATAATCATCTCCTTTTCCCTACTTGCAAAATTCCTGTATATCATTGACAATACCCCATGACCTGCTCTGGCAGCCTGTCTGCACTGCTCAGAAAACTTCATATCTAACTGCATTATTACCCCCCAGGTCTCTTTCATTTTTTACCACCCTAAGTGTAGTACGACATAGTAGGTACGTTTCTCTGGGGTTACTTCTACCCATATGCAGTACTTTGCATTTGTCAATGTTAAAATTTCAGTTGCCACTTCTCCGCCCATCTACCAATTTTCTAAATCCTGTTGCAGTAGCACAGTGCCATTCCTGTCATTAACAACCCTGCCAACCTTTGTATCATCAGTAAACTTCAACATTAAGTCTGATATATCTTCATCAATATCATTGATAAATACACAAAACAACACTGGGCCCAACACTGAACCCTGGGGGAACTCCACTAATAACATTAGACTGCAAAGAGCAGCATTCATCGATTACCATTCTCTGTCTTCTCCCACTCAACCACCCTTTTATCCATTGTAGCAATTACCCTTAATAATATACTGCTCGAATTTGTACTGTAGTCTTCCATGCACAACATTGTCAAAAACTTTTCTGAAATCCAAGTACAATGGATTCCGATTATTTAGGCCACCCTTTAATCAGAGCAGCCGTTTATTTGGGGCAAATCTTAAAAAACAAAAACCAATTGAGAAAATAGCCAGGGTTTATTTCGCTTAATTGGGACAGCATGCCGTTTAATCGGGGCAGGAGACCGCAGCACTGGAGATTACCCTACGTTTGTCTCCGACGGTACCATGTGGTTCGGTCGAAATTCTGGAGGTCACAACCATAAAACAATAAAAACAATTAGCAGTCACCTGTTTATTGGGCTTTTTTGTTAGTGAAATCTATCTTAAACGGACAGTAAACTCGATCTTATTGAATCTGCGATAATACCGAACAGCTGGAATCCTGTGGGTTATTATGGTGAAATGTATTTACAATTCCATGAAATCTTAAATCATATAAAAAAATTAATTTTCAGATCTTCTCTTCATTCATATTTTTGAAGCTTTGTAATGCGTTACTCCTTTCTCACTTGTGCGTATCGTGTTACTTGCAATTTGTGTGTGCCGTGTTCTTTGTTACTGATTGCTTATCTTTTTACTGTTTTAAATTTTAACCCCCACCCACAAATGTCAGTGAACAGAAATGTCAACTAGTTCGTATGTACATATTACAGTACGTATTAATTATTCAGATTATCACGTATATTCTTCCGATTTTCATGTATCATTTAATTTTTTTAATTGGTAAGGTAATAAAGGGTAAATCTGTGCTTAATATATCTTTGCTTTTATAGCCTGTGGATAATATTCCTCCTATTTTTGCTAATTAGAATTGTTGTTTAATAGAATTAAAATTCAATTCACAAACGTGATCATAATGACCGGCGCTTACTGCACATCGTATAGTGAACAGTATTTTACTATGTTGAGTTCGCTGTAACGTGATTTGATTGTACAGTGAACCAATTGTAAAGAGGAGAGATACACTGTATTTTTAACTATTTACGTGAAACTTCGGATAACTGGGGCAGTCGCTTAATCAGGCCAAAATGCACTAGTCCCGATGTGTCTCAAATAACTGGAATGGACTGTATATGATTTCAAAATTATTTTTGCATCCAGTTCCTTCATAACAACATCATAGTATCCAATCAAATTTGTTAGACAAGACTTCCCCTTAACAAACCATGCTGTATCTGAATTATTACTGCATTCTAGTCTAGGTGTTCCTGCAATGCATCTTTAACCAGTTGTTGTTGGGTTTGTTGGTGCATCAGTAATGGTGGCTATAATGCACTGATTTCTGACTAGTATATCTTTCTTGTTTGTTTTGATTATGATAAAATTTCAGACAAGGTGATACTTTAACCAGTGACTCCATTATTTTCCCCAGAACAGAAGTTAAACTAACTGGTCTGTAATTACTCGTGTCACCCTTAGATACTATTTGAGAATTGGGGATACATTTGCACATCTCCAGTCTGTGGGGACTTCCACTGAGTACAAGGATGCTCTCATAATTATGGCTAAAAGTTTGCTTACTTCCTTTGCTGCCTCCTTTAATATATCTGGATAGATCCCATCTGCCCCAGGTGCATTTCTTATGTTTAACTTCAACAATTTCTAGTCTACTTTGATCTCAGTTATTACAAAATCATTAAGCACCCGTTACAGTTTGATAAACTTCTGGCATTTTCCTCCCTTAATAACTCCTCATGAGTGAATGTAGATGCAAAATACTCATTCAGATTATCAGCTATCTGAGCAGGATCATCAACAGTCGAACCATGAATATCAAGTGGACCAATCTGATTCACCCCCTTTCTTCTAGTTTATATAAGTAAAGAAGTTCTTGCTGTTTTTCTTAGCATCCACTGCCAAAGATTTCTCGTAATCTGCCTTCACTTGCCTGATCTCCTTTGTGACTTCATTAAAGTTTGTTTGTTTGTTTGTTTGTTTGTTATTTGGTTTTTAGGAGCATTAGCAACTAAGGCCATATTGCTCCAGGATATACGGTGGTCATTCCCTGACCTTTCCGCATTCTCCATATTTGGTGGTGACGGGCTCGAACCCCGGTCTAACTTGATTAAAGACTAGCTTATATCTTCCAAGGCCTCCGTAGCCGAGTGGTCAGGAGCGCGAGTGGAGTAGCACACGCTCTTTGAGTAGACCGGGGTTGGTTCAAGCCCCTGACTGCTGAATACGGCCGATCTGCCAACCCGCACTGGACCAGCATGGCAGTTATGGTCCATTTCCCTCAGCATGAATTGTTGAGGAGGCTTCCATCCTGCAGTGGGTTGATAATGGCTGCACTTTACTTTTTTTTTACTTTTATATCTTCCTTTTACTTTAATTTTATATCTATTGAGTAGTACAGCTCTGATTCATACTATTTTATATCTTCCATAGACTTCTATGCCGCCTGATAATTTATATGCATGCCATGCATTTTTCTTCTTTGCCACGAGTCTCATTAGTTCATCTGACATCCATTTAGGCTTAAACCTTGAACAATATTTCTTAATTGATATGAAAAGCCTAGTAGCTTCTATGATTAGTTCCTTGAATGCTTCCCACTTAGAATTTGCTGTTGGTAACATTGTCAGTTGGTCCCATTGTACAGAATTTAGAAACTGTCTGAGACCACAGTATTCACCTTTACGGAAGCAAAAACCCTTCTACATCAGTACACTGTGATCACTGAAACCTAGTGGTTCCTTTATCTGCAAATTCTTAATGCAGAATAATCACTGCTGATAACCAGATCATGAGTATTACACTCTCTGATTGCCCTAGCACAATCACCTTGCTCAGGAAATGAGCAGGGTGATTGTGCTACAAAAAAATACAGCTAATATTATTTAACGCTCAAGGTCCCATGAACCTTGGTTCGTTGGTTTGGATTTTTATGGTGCAAAAACAACTATGGTTATAATATGCCACGTCACAATTAAAATTTAAAAAGGTCGAGATTTTGGTAACCTTTAATAAGGTTACCTTGTTGAAAAGTTATATATGTGCATCAATATATAAAAAGTAGTACAGCAATAAAAGCAAGCTATTTACATTATAAATAAATGTATACATGTTGATGGCTTTTAAAAAATTAAAAACTGCTGTCACGTGGTCATTGTCAGATAAAATCTGACTGAGTCTAAAAGGCTCAGTCAGATAGTTAAAAGCATTAAAATGTGCGTCGCTAAAATTGGTACACTCAGTTAAAATATGCTTGATTAATAATACAGTGTCACATTGCTTGCACATAGGAGGGTCATCAGCCCTCAGCAGAAAGAATGTGTCAGATGACTATGTACTACGTGGAGCCGAGCAAGAACAACTTCCTCTTTACGAACCCTGTGTAGACTATATCTTGTTACAGATTATTTGCCTGTAGTCTGGATAGTGGACTGACAGGCTAAGATTATTCAACAGGGTGGCTGATTTGACTGCATTACAGCCAAATTGTTTTCTTTAATCCTGATGTGGATGGGGATCCAGCAGAAGTGGATATCGAAACCACCTTCACAGAGGGTGTGTATCTTCTGCAGAACCCAGGACAGGATTGGATGAGTGGTGTGTCTCGTTGAATCGGTATATATAATAAACTGTTGGTGTTGGCAAGTTCTAATGTGGTCCAAGGCTAACTCTATAGCATGCAGCTCTCCAGTGTATATCTGCATTCAAGGGGAATCTGCTCAGGCATACTACAGCCAGAAAAGACAGCTGCAGACCCCCAAACGTGACTCTGACTTCGAGCTGTCTGTGTAAAGTGGTGCAAAGTCAGAATGTTTTGCTCAGTGTTGTGAGTAGAGTAGAAGGTAGACAGCATGCCAAGTATTTGACTTCATCCAGTTTTTAAAGGAGAAGTCACATGCTGCAGTTAGAGTATGCAAGGGTGGAAAGGGCTGCTTGGGTGATAGTGCAACCTTGTCTACTGTGAGGTTCAGCTCTCTGAGTAGCTCTTGGACACGTATACCGAATGGATGGTTGGCAGTCTGATGCATGTTATAAAGATTTTCCTCATCATGGCTCAAAAACGGATGTCCAGGTGGGGTGGTTTGGCAAGCTGTTCAGCTTAAAAGCATACTGTAGAGACAACTGTTTTTGTCAAAGTGACAAGGATGGTTCATTTGCTTTGACATACAGACTTTGCAAAGGAAATGTTTAAAATGCCAGTAGGAATGGAGATAGCCTGGTGGTGGATGGGATCAAGCCACCAAAGGATGCTATTTGTGGTGGACGCCTACAATTGACAACCATAATCCAATTTTGACTGCACAAGTGCATGATACAAACGCATGATACAAACAGTAATGTGCACTGCACCCCCAACAGATAGAAGAGAGAGCACAGAGAAGGCCCTCTCATACATTTGGTGCGTAGCTGACAGATATGATGGAGAAATGTCAGCGTTTTGTCAAATATGAGTCCAAAGAATTTCACTTCCACTACTACCGGAATGGAACTTTCTCCAAGTCTTAATTCAGGTTCGGGGGTGAAGATTAGGCTTGAGGAAAAAATGGATGCAAACGGTCTTCTCCGAGGAGAATCTGAAACCATTGGCCATTGCCCAGGAGGTAAGACGAATAATGGCTTGTTGCAGTTGTCTCTCTATAACTCTCATGTTGCATGACTTAGAAAAAAATGCTGACCTCATCAACATACACGCACTCTTTAGAGTTGGTGGTTTGTTTGTTGTTTTGTTTGGTTGGTTTTTAGGAGCATTAGCAACTAAGGCCATATTGCTCCGGGATATGCGGTGGTCATTCCTTGACCTTTCCGCATCCTCCGTATTTGGTGGTGACGGGCTCGAACTAGAGTTGGTGGAAGTTATTTGGTAACAGAGTTAACTTTAATAGCAAAAAGCGTAACACTTAAGACAGATAATTGCAGCAAACTTTCCTCTTGGCAAAAGGAAAAGGGTGAAGCCCAATTGAACTTGGAAAAAATGAGAAGATAAAAAAGTTTTTAAATACCAAATCTCCAAGTTGTGTCATATATATTTTTTCCATATTGAAAAAGAATTAACACCAGGTGCTCTCTTTTAAGGAAAGCATCTTGAATAGATGTTTCCATTCTAATTAAGTGGTCCAAATTGGACCTATTCTTTCGGTAGCCACACTGATTTCGAGAGGGAAGGTCATTTGATTTTAAGTACAGGCAGTTCTCGCTTTACGAGTTACCGGGTTTATGAGTTTTTTTTTTTTCTTCAAAGTATCAAGTATCAACAAAATCGAATATATGAACAATAACTGCAAAAAATGAATGTTAAACATTCATAAATACCACATTTTAAACTACGCGTGTATCTATACAATACAGTGTACCCAGCTTTACGATATTAATCTGTTCCAGAGACACCATCGTATCGTAAAAATATTGTAACATGAACCCAATAACACTGTTTTTTGGAAATTCGTTCCACGACCTCAGAAGTTGAAATTTTCAATATATAAAGGTCATTTTTAAAGTGCAAATTGTATTAGTTACCAATTCAAACCACTAAAATGCACTACACTTTCATCGTTATGATATCTCTGTTATAAGAACCAATTTTTAATGCCTTGAACCAATTTGTGACACTTTTCTAAAGCACATTTCTGGAGGTCACGACCATAAAACAATAAAAACAATTTCCACTTTTCAGTTTATTGGGCTTTTCTGTTACTGCAAGCAATTATAAACGGGTAGTAAACTCGATGTTATTGCATTTGTGAAAATACCAATAGCTGGAATTGTGTGGTTTTTTTGTGTTATTATGGTGAAATATGTTTCCCTTTACTGAAATCTTCAATCGTATAAAAACATAAATTTTCAGAATCTTCTCTTCATTTGTTTTTTTTTAAAGCTTCGTAAACTTGTTACTCTGTGCAAATTGCGTTAGTTGCAATTTCTGTGTTCCGTTAAAAAATGCTTATGCATCTATTGAAATTTATAAAGAAAATAGATTATCTTGGAAACAAACGCCTCTTGAAGCATTTCTGAAGAAGACGACTCCTCGTGCAACAAACCAACGAGTACCGAGCCAATAATGAGTGATCAACAAGTGTGCATTTAGTCAATGATGATCAAGAATAAACATTCTTTAACATTTGTAAGTCATAAATAATTTAATTTCTCTATTATTATAATTTGCTTGATTTTACAGGGTACATTTTCATTTCTTTGGATAAATCAATTATTGTTTAAACATAAACTAATTAGCTAACCAATTTCATTGTTGATAACGTCTACTTTTAACGTCTATTTTAAGGCTCTCATCATTTTTAACATTATGTCTACGGGAAATAAATTCCCGCTTTATGAGTTTTCGCTTTACGAGTGCGCACTAGGAATGAATTAACTTGTAAAGTCGAGAACTACCTGTACCATAAAAGGCGAGCATTGACCATTCTCTCCAATAATTTACAAAGCAGCTAGTCAGAGCAATAGGGTGATGATTTGTTGGAAGTTTAGGATCCTTGCTTGGCTTAGCAAAAGCAAGAATAATTGTCTTGCGCCAGGCGTCCGGGAACTGCTCTTCAAGGAAGATTCTGTTGTATGGGAAAAGCAGATGGTCCACAGAATTTGGTGATAGGTGTTGCTCATTTCATAATGGATGTTATCTGGTCCAACAGCAGTAGCTTTTGTGAAGGCAAGTACTGTTTTTAGCTCATAGATGGTAAAAGGCCCATTATATGAATCTTTTGGCTCATTGCTCATTCCAATAAGAAGCAGTGCATGAATCACTTTCACCTCTGCCTGTGGCTACTGTTAATCAATTATTATGTAAATCCCCCCCCCCCCCAAGCTAGCAGTTTCTCGACCCACCTAACAATGCCTCAAATGGAATCAGCAAATATTCTTGTACCCTTTCTATTTAAGTGTATCCCATTCCTGTAGAAAGAATCTCTCCTGTTAACAAGCACAGACCAATCTGAGAAAAATTCTACCCCATGAGCCTTTTACAATCTCTCTAGGGCCAAATTGATTGACAAGGCTCTCATCATATACTCCCTCCTATCATATCTGGATAGAATTGTAGACACTGAAATTTAACCCTAACTCAACTTTTTTTTCACCATTGATCTGTACTTGTTAAGTAAGTCCACAAAACTCCTACTCTTAATGACATTGGTGCCACCGTGCACACCAATATCACCTTTGTGCCCTTAAAAGATATCTGCTCTTCAACCTTTGCCGGCAGACATACCATGGTTCTATTCTACCATCCTTTTTGCACAATATGTTTCCTATCTTCCTGACATTAGAGTCACTGACAATAACTAGCACCTGTGGGACCATCACATTCTGCCCTGATGGTTGCCACCGTGTTGTTTGATGCACAAAAAGTGAGCTCTTGTGTTGAGTTGTGCAGTTGAGAGTTTGATGGGCCCCCATTTCAATTTCTTTAAGGGCATCTACTGTACTCTTCAAACTTTCATAGATATATGCCCAAAATGTGATTAAAACCTTCAAAATACTAATTTATTACAATTAAAACCATGGTATTCTTCTGCACTACTGGGTACGCTATGATATTCCTACCAAAACAGGGATACGATAGCGGTATGAGTGGTGAGTTGTAACTCACCACTCATACCGCTATAGGAACAATAATTGCACTAGCTAAATTTAAAAAATAAGCTAATGAATGCTACTAAGCCTATCTGATCTAACTGTAAAACACAAATTGATATGTTAACTAATCAAAAATATGATAAAATATACAAGAAAATTTTTCCGTTTGCAGCAGCTCCAGAAGTCTACGTCTGCACACCTATAATCTCGTTCCCAGACTCCAATTCTATTTAATACTTAATTTTTAAATTATTGAATCTATTTAATAATTGGTAACATTCCTGGATTTCATGTATAGTTAATCCCAGCTTTCAATATTTCCTGATTAAGCTCGATTCAACGTGGAATCCAGAAACATCACCAATTAAGTAGTTTTATTGTGTGGGAGTTTAATTTTCTTATTGTAATACTTTATGCACCATAAAATAAAATTCACTATAACAATTCACATAGCATAATTAGTTTTATTCATTGTACACAACCATGTAATGATCGTCTCTTGGCACATTAAAAATAGCATTGTTTTCACAACTAGAAACAAAATAATTCAGAAAAGTTACATCAGGAGAATTTGTTTTTAGTATAGGTATGTCAAATGTATATTTTGTCTTAAAATGCTTCAAAATATTGAACTAGAGACAAGTGCTAATTTTTGGTGGAGCATTTCACAGAACGTCTTGGTAATACTTGCCAAATACTAATTGAAAAACACTGCTATAAGCATTTAAAGCAGGCATGCACTGACATGTTAAACAAAGAAGTAGTGCTTCTGACAACAGTAACAATGACCCAGTCACTATTTACTATTCTTGTTAGAATGACACTTTGTTATTGGCAATTGAAATCTGACTTCATTGGTCCAACTGTGGTCCAGTAGTTAGGCTGCATGGCCAGAAGTAAAGACATAGCAACTTCAAGCCCACACATCTCCATAAAGATTGCATGGTCCATTGTGAACTACCAGGCCAGAAATTCTGGTTGCCCTTAATTCCACACATACAGTATATAGTCACAATGGATATATAAACCAAACCCTTCTAGTATTGGCCATCATGAGAATAAACAGTAGTATATTTATTTATTTATTGAAAACTAATTTCTAGCATATCTGACTTGCTACAATAAATCTAAATGCAACTTTACACACACACACACACACACACACACACACACACACACACACACACACACACACACACACACACACACACACACACACACACACACAAAGAATGAACAGGTAACATACATTATCATAAATACTGCAACAGAGATGCTTAAATTCTACAAATTGCAGCATCTGGAGACTAGCCACCTACAAGGTGATCTGATTGAGACATATAAGGTCTTGACTGATTTGAGCAGACTCAATGCTGATGGGATACTTCCGCTTGCTCAGATTAAGAACCTGAGGAAGCAGAGTTTCAAATTGAGGAAAGACAGTTGTAGAATAGATGTGTGGAAGTTTGTCTTTAGCCAGTGGGTGGTTGATTGCTGAAACACTGTTTCAGCAATCTGTTGTTATGCAAATTGCTAGATTAAATAAAGTCATGGCTGAACTTGACAAACATTTGGACAAACCAGATGGGTGAAATGGGAAGGGTTTTTTTTTTTTTTTTTTTTGCTGATACTGTATAAGCTTCCTTTCTTGCATCATATACCAATGCTCATATTCCTGATCCGGTTATTAGCAGTGATTCATCATACATTGCCACTTAAGGTTAAGTACTAGTTACTTGAGGTTGTCACAGACATGCCAGACAAGCTGCACTTGCTACCTGGGAGTCTAAAACACTGATGGAACTGATATTCGGGTGACACTCAAGTCAAGTGGACACAATTTCGGCAAAGTCCGGACGGTCTGTGACAGCCAAATCCTCTGCTTGCACCGTCACGATGGTGGGACTGTTAGTAATCCTGGGTATAACCTCCATGCACAAATACATGGTGGGTGACCACCCAGGTGTGAACTAACGTAAGCAGGGGTCGAGGTGTGGCGCCCACACCACATGGAGGAATGCCGCCCCTCTATGTTACCAGGCAGTACTAGGTGGTAGATGACTCTCATCAACCGGTGCAATACCACCACTTTGCTTATTGGGGGCTTGAAGTGTTGGAACCCATGTTTAGTCTCTAGAGTAAAGTTCCAGTCAACCCTTCCCTATCTCTTCCATCATGCAGTATGATTGATGACTTTTGACGATATGATGAACATAGTGGCGAGATCCAATATTCCTTACGTTTCGAGGGTACAGCTCTAAAATGGTGTTCGCAGGCCGGCCGCTAGTTAGTACACTGGACCGAACCTATCGGTAACTCTCTAGGAGGCTTCCGGATCAGCTAGTGTATAATCTTGCTACCTCTACTCTGCCAGATAGTGACTGGAGGGAGTCCGAGTAGCGTGTATGCGGGGAGCATTGTTGAGGCCACAGTATATCAAGGATCTGGGTATATTCTTATCATGTTTATGCCATATCCAAAAATTTCATTACTTCATACAGCATGTCCCACCCACTTTTTCTTACTATTGAATACACCATGAATTGGCAAACTAATAGAGCAAGCTTATCTGTGAAAAAATCTAAACCTCTCAAGCACTTTTAATTAATTTCCCAAATATACATGGTCTCAATTCTAATCTTAACGATGTCCATTTCCACTTGCAGTCTTCCAAACCCCATGTACTTTTTCTGACAGAATCTCAGTTATCGGTGGATTCAACTACTGCTCATCTCCGATGCCCAAATTATTCGCTGTATGATTCCTTTCGCCTCAAAGGTGGTACTTGTGCAAATGTCCGTTCTGATATTCCCTGTCAGAGACTTGGCAATTTGGAATCTACTCTCTTTGATCTTCTCTGGCTTAAAATCTCTCTACCTCATTGTGTCAAATTCATCTGTTGTCTCTACCGTTCTCCCAACTCCACTAATCACTTGGAGCTCTTTGACTTCCTCTCTTCGCAACTTGATTTTCTCCAGTGCAACTTTCCTAACAGTGAGGTAATTTTCCTTGGTGATTTTAATGTTCACAACTCCAGCTGGCTTCCGTTTTCTAGTCACACCGACCCAGCTGGTCGAGATGCTGAGGCTTTTGTAATTACTAATGACCTTGCACAGATTCTTCACTTACCTACAAGGATACCGGACAATCCTAATCATACAGCCAACATGCTTGATCTTTTTCTCACAAACAACCCTTCTAAGTACACAGTCGAAGTGAGAGGTCCTTTAGGCACTTCAGATCACAACTTGGTGATTGACTCTTCTACAATGGAGCCTTTATCTCATGGCTATTCCCAACATCATTTTGTTTGGCATTAAAAGAATGCAAAATGGGATGACCTGCGAGATTTCTTTTCTTCTTTTCCTTGGTCAGATTACTGTTTCAAAACTTCTGATGTCAATGTTTGTTCAGATCGTGTCAGTGAAATTATTCTTGCAGGAATGGAATCCTTTATCCCACACTCCACTTTAAAATCTCGTCCTTTATCTAAACCTTGGTTTTCCAATAAATGTGCTAAGGCTGTTCAAGAGAAGAATGATGCATATCGAAATTGGCTTGTTTCTAATTCTTCAGTTTCATTTTCTGCCTACACCAAAGCTCGCAACAATTGTAAAGCAGTTATTAATCAGTCCAAACTACAGTTTGAACAAGCTAAGAGTAACTTGCTCTTTGCCCTAATGGTAGCCGAGCATTCTGGTCCCTTGCCAAAGCTATTGGCCGCAACTTTTGCCCATCTCTGCTCCCACCTCTGTCCAAACCAGATGGTTCTGTTGTCACTTCAGCCAAGGATAAAGCTGACCTGCTAGCATCCCATTTTTCTTCCAACTCATATATTAATGATCTTGGTAAAACACCTCCCACCATTCCCAACACGCTCATTCAATGCCTCCTGTGGTCTTCCATCAAAAGGATTTTGACGAATCTTGATGCTAAGAAAGCTCCAGGTCCTGATGGTATTTCTCCACTTGTTCTCAAAACCTGTGCTCTTGAACTTACTCCTATTCTTTGCTGCCTTTTTTCACTTTCTTATTCCAAATGTGTTTTTCTTTCTGCTTGGAAATTTGCCCATATCCAGCCAGTTCCTAAAAAGAGTGACAAATCCCTCCCATCCAATTATTGTCCCACTGCAATTACTTCTACTCTTTCTAAAGTAATCAATTAACTGCCAACTCTTAAACTACCTAGAAACCTTCCGTCTGATCAACGATTGCCAGTACGGATTCCGTCAGTGTCGATCCACTGGTGATGTTCTGGCTTATGTTACCCATTTATGGACTAATTCAATGGAAAGGTTTGGTAAAACACAAGTAGTTGCTCTTGACATCTCAAAGGCTTTCGATCGTGTTTGGCATAAAGGTCTTCTAAACAAGCTTCCATCTTATGGTCTGGCAACAGTTTTTTGTAATTGGTTATCCAGTTTTTCTCCCTGATCGCTCACTGAGGGTGATGGTAGATGGCTCTCTGTCTTCTAACTTCTCCACTAATGCCAGTGTCCCTCAAGTTCAGTTCTTTTCCTATTGTATATTAATGACCTGCTTCCATTGAATGGAAATCCTATCCATAGTTTTGCCGATGATAGCACATTGCATTCCACTTTTTATTTTACGAAACCTTGTCCTGTTCAATCAGCTTCAACTTCTTGAAAATCTGCTACCAATTACTTAAATGCCGATCTTCAGGTAATTCTCCAGTGGGGCAAAGACAACTTAGTTGATTTCAACCCTTCTAAAACTCAGTCTTCTCTTATATCTCGCAAAAAGGATTCTTCTGCTCCTAAGCTTATCTTTAGTGACACTCCGATTTCTACGAAAAATGATATATCTCTTTTGGGGATTACCCTGACTTCTAATCTCTCTTGGCACAAGCTCATTATAAATATTGCTTCCTCTGCATCTAAAAAACTTGGTTTTCTCTTTCGCTTTCAGCATTACTTTTCTTCCAAACAGCTGCTCACTCTGTATAAATCGCAAAACCGCCCTGCCATGGAATATTGTTCCCACATCTCGGGTGGTGCCACCAAAACCTCTCTCAGGCTTCTTGATTCCATTCAGAAGAAGGCAGTTAGGTTAATTAATGATTCATCTCTAACAGAGTCTCTCCACTCACTGTCTCATAGATGTACTGTTTCTGCTGCATGCCTCTTCTACAGATACTTCCACGGGCACTGTTCTTCTGAATTGGATTCTATAATTCCCACTCTCTCATTCAAAACAGTCCGAACAAGTGCCGCCACCAGCCAACATCCATTTACTGTCCAACTTCGAACTCACAGAACCAACTTTTCATCTTCCTCGTTTATTCATTCAACTGCTGTTTTCTGGAACAACCTTCCTTCATACGTATATCCTGAAAATTACAGTCTACAAAAGTTCAAGTCCAATGTCAACAAATATCTTCTTTTGTCTTCTCAACCCCCAACCCAAGCATGGTACTAAGTACTATAGGTTCTAATACATGTCGTGTTTGGGGTTTACATAAAAAAAAAAAAAAAAAAAAAAAAAAAAAAGCAACCTTTAGGTGGCAGTGATCATAATGTAATGATGTTCGAGTTATTGAAAGAAATGACAACTGTAAAGGGTGAATTGGAGATTTTGTTTCTGCAAAAGTAATTACATTTGGTTTGGACGTTTCGCAAATTCTTTTCAGTGTGATCAACCGATGTAAAGGCATTTATATTTTTGTTAAAAAATGTAAATGCCAAATGGGAAGTGTTCAGAAAGGTAATCATTGAAATCACTAAACATTTTATATCAGCTAAGAGGTACTGTTCAAGATTTATACAAAAACAGATATCAGATGAGTTCAGTGTGTGAGAAGAAACAAGTGGAAGAACACCATTAACATTCAGCTTACTCAATCCAGTCAAGGCTTTAAACACCTCAATCAGATCTCCCTGCAGGTGCCCACGCTTGAGATGCTGCAATTTACAGAACTGAAGCCTTTCTAGGTAAGAGCTTTTGTTCCCTTCACCAATCTGGTTGCCCTTCTCTGTACCCATTCCAGCAGATCTACATCCTTCCTAAAGTGAGGCCTCCAAACCTGTACAGTTCTCAAAATGTGGCTAACCATAGCCTTATACAAAGGTATAATCACCTCCTTATCCCTTCTATCAAAGTTTCTGATTATTGTTGACAATACACCATGTGCTGTCCTGGCAGCATGTCCACCTGCTCAGAGAATTTCATGTCTGACTGCACAATTTCCCTGAATCATAAGATATTTGGCTTATACCTTGAGGTGTCTCTCTCTTTTACCGAGCATGTCAAGTTTTTGAAAAACAAGATTCAAACATTACATGCCAAGATTCAGAGGATTGTTAGGACCGATTGGAGAATCAAAGGACGATCTTTAAATTTATTATATGACTGTTTGTTCCTCCCAATCATGACCTATGCCTCTGGAGATTGGGTTCATAGAATTAATGTTATTATACAGAAATATTTAATTCAAGCTCAGAGATTCCCTCTTCTCGGGTTGACACGTGCATGCTGAACTGTATCCTCTGAAGCATTATAGATAACCTCTGGAAGGCTTCCTGTTCAGTACACGGTCTTGTTGGCTGGATTATTATATTATACAAAATATAATACTAGGACTATTCTGGGCATAACAGAATAGTCCTTCTAATAGTCCTTGCCCAGGGAAAAATAAGAGTTACTCTAAAGTTGATTTAAAATCTGAGAAAAAGAGAATTCTTTTGCAAATAATGGACATGTGGCAAGATGATTGGGAAAATGCAAAGAAAGGCTGTCAGAACTTTGTTTTTCCCAAATAATAAAATTATAAATCTAAAATTAAAACCATGTCTTCCATTTGGTTTTCGTGCCTCAAGCCTCATTACTGGACGTGGATTGGCAAATAAATTGTCATTGTTAAGATTACGTGAGCAAGGGTCTTGTATTTGAGGGAAACCAGAAACATCTGAATATGTTATGCTGAAATGTCATTGCTATTTGGTATTAGATCTAAATTGGAAAGATCAGTTGGGATTTTAGAGAAAGAGTGACTCAGAGTTCTGCTCACAGATCGTTTTCTATTTGTATATTTTAATGTCTTCATGAGCAAAATATTTAGAAGATGGAATCCTCTAATGGTAGATAGCCGTGGACCACCACCTCGTAGAAGGGACAGGAACCCACATGATTAAGATCTAGATATGAAGTATCCAAGTAAATTCTTCTTAGTTGGGGTCTAGTGGCCAAACTGAAAGTTCAGGAAAGAAAAGGGGGGGGGGGGAGAGAACAAAAATAAGAAAGGAAAATATGTGTTGAGTTCTTTTTATTGTCTATACCAACTTACTGTATACAACTCCAACCCAGTTAATAGAATAACATTACTGTTGATAGCCATGGATAGGCTAGGGCCTATTCATGGCTATCAACATTAATGGAATCTTAAATGTAATGCACAATTACCCCCAGGTCTTTTTTACTATCCACTAACCTGAGTGTAGCACCACATAATTGATAAGTTACACTGGGGTTACTGCTACCTATGTTACCTTGCAATTTGTCAATGTTAAACTTCAACTGCCTTTCCTCAGCCCATTGACCCAATTTTCCTAGATCTTGTTGCAATAGCTCACCCTGACAACTGTTGTTAACCTTGCTGCCAACTTTTGTATCATCTACAAGCCTGATGATATACCTTCATCAGTATCATTGATAAATATTGAAAACAACAATGGACCCAGCACTGAACCCTGCGGAACTGCACTAATAACATTAGTCCAAGAAGAGCAGTGCCCATTGATGACCTCTGTCTTCTTTCACCTAACCATCCCTTTACCCATAGCAGTAACTTGCCCTTAATGCCACATTGCTCCAGTTTGTATAACAGTGTTTTATATGGAACAGTATCAAAAATCTTCCTGAAGTCCAAGTATATGATGTCAAAATTATTTTTTTTATCCAGTCACTGCATTATAGTAACCCTATCAGATTGGTTAGACAAGGCTGCCTCTTGACAAATCCACATGCTGTGATTGCAGTATAATTGCATGTTGTCCAAATGGTCCTGCATTGCTTCTTTAATCAGTGAATCCATTATTTTCCCTGGAATAGATGTTAAGCTAACATCTATTCCAGGACCAATTACAGGTTTGTAATTGCTAATGTTGCCTTTTGATCCCCACTTTATGAATTGGGAATATATTTACACTTCTCCAATCCATAGGAACTCCCCCGAGTCTAAGAATGCTCTCATAATTATGGCTAAGGGTTTGGTGCTTTTTTATGTCCATCCTCAACAATTTCTCCTCCACTTTCTTTTCAGTTATCACAAAGTCATTTAGCTCCTTGTTAGAGTTGGATAAACTCCTGGCATCCCCTTTCCTAAAGAATTCCTCATGTGTGAATGTAAATACAAAAGGTGGGCAAAGGCAGATTACCTCAGGTCCTTGGCCACAAGTGTAAAGAAAAGCAGCAAGAAATTCTTTGTGAATATTAACAGTAGAAGGAAAAGGATGGATCACATTGGTCTGCTGGATAAGAATGGTATAACTATTGATGATCCTGTACAAACTGCTGAAAAACTCAATATTTTGCATCAACATTAACACAGGAAAAGGTTTTTAAAGATGGGATTAGCAGAAGTCATCTAATGTTGAATAGGAATTAAATCATTTTATAATAACAGAAATTAAAGTGGAAGAGAAACTACTGCAGCTATAAGTAAACAAAGAATCTATCCAACCGTATTAAAAGAAGCTGCAGAAGAAGGACCTAAAACTTTAGCTGTAATAATGAGCATGGTTAACTTCAGGAGAAGTACTTGCTGACAGGAGAAGAGCAAATGTATCTCCTATTCACAATGGTAGTTCAAAGGTAAAGTGGATAACTATAAACCTGTAGGTTTAACTTCTATGACAGGGAAATTAATGAAGTCATCAGTGAAAGAAGTAATGAAAGATCATCTTGATAGGAATGGAGCCATAAGGCAAACATAGCATGGGCTTGTTAAAGGAGATCATGCCTCAAAATCTGATTAGTCACTATAAGGCTGTCAAAAGAGAACTGGATGCAAAGAATAATTTTGACATCGTATACCATATGTGTGGTATATACCACATCGTATACACATGTGTATACCATCGTATACCACTGCTGTATAAAATTGGAGCAATATGGCATTAAAGGTAACTGAGATTTAAATGCAAGGCAATACATATGGATAGCAGTAATCCCAGTAAAGAATACAACTTGGATAGCATTAAATCACAGCAGATGATAAGGAAAAAGACCTATGGATGGTTATGCAGCCTAATCAGCAATGGTTAGGCTGTCTCTTGAGTACTGCATACAGGTCTGGAAGTTTCATTTTATATCTCTTATATATCTCTTGGAATGGGTGCAGAAAAGAGCAACTAGATTAGTCAAGGACACAAAAGGGTGCTCTTACCACAAAAGACTTTAGTTCTGTCAACTGCAATGCTTGGGAACTAGGCTACTGCAAGCAGACCTGATTGAAGTGGAGAGTGTAATAATGAGCATTTAATGATTTAAATGGATTAAGTAAACTTAATGATGATGGTATTCTTATTCTTTCTTGAACAATGCACACAAGGGAGCAATAATCATAAATCAAAAAAGAATGGTTGCATGATAGATGTGTGTATAAATTTGCTTTCAGCTGGGGAGTAAATGATCGTCGGAACAAACTACCATCTAGTGTAATGGAAGTGGATAATTTGAATAAATTTAAGAAAGAATTAGACATATCATTAGAAGAAATGGACAGATGAGGTGAATATTGCAATTTTTTTTTTTTTTTTTTTTTTTTTTTGGCTGATGCTGTGTAAGCTTGCTTCCCTTTCATTGCCATTACTACTAATGATAATAAAAATCAACATAAAAGCAACAACAATATCTACTTAATAAAAAAAAAAAAAAAGCTTAAATGCTTTTTTTTAATTTTGTAATAATCAAATGACAAAAGCGAACATGCCAGTACCTGTCAAAGATATCGTCCCCTATGCATTTATATGAAAATGTAAAGTACTTGCTGTTATTGAAGTAATGAAAATAGAACCATACAGCAATCTGTGGATGGTAGCCAAATTATGATTATATATACAGGGTGTTTCAGTTAAACGTTTCAGAACTTCTAAGAGGGGTAGGGTACATCCTGACAACTCGAAATCATATACCAATAGGCAGAATCGAAAATTCCGAGCTTTAGTGCAGGGAATCTTAATTTCGCACAAGAACGCCAAGTTAGTAGGATGGATGATTACACGAACGCAGAGTTAGCCGATATGCATTTGGCGTACGGGGCTGCAAATTGTAGTGGGCCAGCTGCACAGCGTTTGTACGTGGAACGATATCCGACGAGGCGTATTCCCAGTCATAATTTCTTTGCAAGACTGCACCAGAGGTTAGTTGAGAGAGGTTCATTTGAAAGAGCTGACAGGGACAGGGTAAGAACAGCACGGACTCCAGCCATCGAACAGAATGTGCTGCAGCATGTACAGGGGAATCCAAGAACGAGTACACAAAGTCTAGCAAACGCAGTCGGGGTTTCCCATTGCAGCGTCTGGAGGATTCTCCGAGAACAAGACATGCATCCGTTCCATTTCTGGGGTCATATGAAATCGCTAGTTTATGACACCCCTGTTGACAATGCTGAGGAGCTGGTTGCAAGAATCGCAGTAGCTGCCGAAGAAATTCGAAATTCGCCTGGAGTATTCCAGAATGTTCGGATGTCCATGCGTCGGAGATGTGAGGCGTGCATTGTAGCCCGTGGAAGAAACTTCGAACACTTACTTTAATCCATGTACCTTTTGCTTCTTTTCATGTATTATTAAAACGATTTCTCACTTACGGTCTCTTTTCTTTATGGTGCTTCTGTGTACAACATCGCTTCAGGAAAGCATTTCCGACCCCACATTGCTATATGATTTCGAGTTGTCAGGATGTACCCTACCCCTCTTAGAAGTTCTGAAACGTTTAACTGAAACACCCTGTATATAAAAAAAAAAAAACATTTTATAGGCAAATCATATAATGCTAATGTAGTTGTTTTAGTGTTTCAGCATTTATTTTTGAAAACAAATGCTGAAACAATAAAACATGCAATGCACATACAGCATTTCATAAAAGTGGTTAAGAACAACCTGTATTACAACAAGAAAAACTTTAACTATACAATTTAATTTTATAGCAGCTTTTTTTTTAACTGTAGTCAAATGTATGAATCAATACCGCAAGTAACATGTACTTTTTTACCTTTTTTTTTTTTCCCATATTTCACCACATGCATTTGAACCATCTAGGACAAAAAGTTTAAGTGGAAAATTACAAATATAGTATACTTAATGGTCAACACTCATTAGAGATTTCTATCTCAGTTGTTCTGTGAGGCTATTCTGAAAGTAAAATACTCAGTTAAAATTATAATTAATGCATGCTTACAGATTCAAAATCAAAATATAAGGTACTCTTCTGAATTAATAATATTACCTATAAAACAGCACATAAGCTTCACAATTCTGGACAACTTGTGGATCTACAGCAGTAACGTACTGATCATCAAATTCATACCATTGATCATTGAGATAGTTCAGTGAATATGTCGTGTAGTGGCCAGCTGAAAGAATTCACTTATTGTTTTGAATAATATTTGTGAAATAAAATTTGCAATTAAGAATTACACCAAGCCCAATGAGAAATAATATAATGTAATTACAATGTTACTAAAAATATGGCATTGTAAATAAAGCATTTAATTTTTTAGTTATCAATTAGAAGACTTACTATTGCTCCATAATTCCACTGTAATGTGATGGCTGTTCAATAATGATCATAATTTTTTTTTTTACATCACATGTTTATTAAACATCCATATTTTGATGGTCCGTTTCAATGTAGTCCCCATTTAATGAAGTGAATTTATTCCAATGTTTCTGCCATTCTTTAAAAACAGGGTGGAAGCCATTTTTTGACATGCATTTGAGAATTACATCCGATGTCTTTACAAATTCTAATGACTGGAAATGTTTTCCTCGCAGCTCCTTCTTTAACTTTTGGAAATTAAAAAAAAAAAAATCAAAGGGTTCAAAGGCCATGGCTGTAGGGCAGATGATAATACATTTGACATTAATACAGGCTAAGTACTCGATGACTGTATGAGCAATGTGAGGTAGTAGTAGTAGTAGTAGTAGTGGCACATGATAAAAGAAAGCAAGTGTAGGAGCTTATGCAGCATCAGCCAAAAAAAAAAAAAATCACACCATTCCCTCCAAATGCCTGTCCAGTTCCTCCTTAAATTTATTTAACCTATCAACTTCCACAACGACAGATGGAAGTTTGTTCCAGCAATTAACTACCTGCTGGCTAAAGGCAAATTTCCGCACATCTATTCTACATCTGTCCTTTTTTAATTTGAACTTATGTCCCCGTAGGTTGGTAATCTGAACAAGTGGAAGGATCCCATCAGAATTCAGCGTGCTCAACCCATTCAAGGCCTTATAGACCTCAATCAGATCACCGCGCAGGTGCCTAGTCTCCAGCCACTGCAATTTGCAGAACTTAAGCCTCTCTTGGTAAGAGAATCCCTTCATTCCTCTCACCAATCGTGTTGCTCTTCTCTGTACACGCTCAAGCAAATCTACATCCTTCCTAAAATGAGGCCTCCAGACCTGTACGCAGTACTCAAGGCATGGCCTGACCATTGCCTTATACAGAGGGACAATCACCTCCTTTTCCCTGCTAGCAAAATTCCTATATATCATTGACAAAACCCCATGACCTGCCCTAGCAGCCTGTCTGCACTGCTCAGAAAACTTCATATCTGACTGCACAATTACTCCCAGGTCTTTTTCATTTTCTACCACCTTAAGTGTAGTACCACACAGTTGGTACGTTTCTCTGGGGTTACTTCTACCCATATGCAGTACTTTGCATTTGTCAAGGTTGAACTTCAGTTGCCACTTCTTAGCCCATCTGCCAAAATTTTCTAGATCCTGTTGCAGTAGCACACTGCCATTACTGTCATTAACAACCCTGCCAACCTTTGTGTCATCTGCAAACTTCGACATTAAGCCTGATATACCTTCATCAATATCATTGATAAATACACAAAACAACAGTGGACCCAACACCGAACCCTGTGGGACTCCACTAATAACATTAGTCCACGAAGAGCAGCACCCATTGATTACCACCCTCTGTCTTCTCCCACTTAACCATCCTTTTATCCATTGTAGCAACTTACCCTTAATACCATTTTGCTCCAATTTGTACAGTAGTCTTCCATGCGCAACAGTGTCAAAAGCTTTCTTGAAATCCAAGTATATGATATCAAAATTATTTTTTGCATCCAGTTCCTTTGTGACCACATCATAATAACCAATCAAATTTGTCAGACAAGACTTTCCCTTAACAAACCCATGCTGTGTTTGAATTATTGCTGCGGTCTTGTCTAGATGATTCTGCAATGCATCTTTAACCAGTGACTCCATTATTTTACCCGGAACAGAAGTTAAACTAACTGGTCTGTAATTACTCGTGTCACCCTTCGATCCACCTTTGTGAATTGGGGACACATTTGCACATCTCCAGTCCGTGGGAACCTCCCCTGAGTCCAAGGATGCTCTCATAATTATGGCTAAGGGTTTGCTTAGTTGCTTTGCTGCCTCCTTTAAAATAACTGGATAGATCCCATCCACCCCAGGTGCCTTTCTTGTGTTTAACTTCAACAACTTCTCCTCCACTTTGCTCTCAGTTATTACAAAATCATTAAGCACACTGCTACAATTTGATAACCTTCTTCCATTTTCAAATTGTAATAATTCCTCACGTGTGAATGTAGATGCAAAATACTCATTCAGATTGTTTGCTATCTCAGAAGGATCATCAACAGTTGAACCATTGATGTCAAGTGGACCAATCATATTCATCCCCTTCCTTTTAGAGTTTATATAAGTAAAGAAATCCTTGCTGTTTTTCTTAGCATCTTTTGCCAAAGATTTCTCGTAATCCGCCTTCGCCTGCCGAACCTCCTTTGTGACCTGATTACAGACTAGCTTATATCTGCCACAGGCTTCTGCGTCACCTGATAATTTATATGCATCCCATGCATTTTTCTTCTCTGTCACAAGTCTCATTAGTTCATTTGATAACCATTTAGGCCTAAACCTTGAACGATATTTCTTAATCGGTATATAAAGTCTAGTAGCTTCCACGATTAATTCTTTGAATGCTTCCCACTTAGAATTTACTGTTTGTAACATCGTCAGTTGATCCCACTGTACAGAACTTAAAAACTGTCTGAGACCACTGTACTCCCCTTTACGGAAGCAAAAACCCTTTCCTTTACCCCTGACGGTAGTTACCTCTTTGAGTAAATCCCACTTCAGCACACTGTGATCACTGCCACCTAGTGGTTCCTTTATCTGCAAATTCTTAATACACGAATGATCACTGCTGATAACCAGATCAAGAGTGTTACTTTCTCTGGTTGCCTCTCGAACATGCTGCTGCAGAAAACAATCATCCAATAAATCCACAAAAGTCTGACTAGTGTGTGAGTGACCAACCCACAAGTTCCAGTCAATATCTGGGAAGTTAAAATCCCCCATTATAAGACATTCTGATTTACTGGCCCACTCTATTTCTCTGTACAATTGTTCATTGTACTCATTCAAGTCATTAGGCCTATAACACACTCCTACTCTTATTTTTCCTTTCGCAGTGCTTATCTCACACCAAACTGACTCAACAGAGCACTGTTCATCTATATTAACTGGGTGCACTTCCTTTGATTTTATGTGTTTCTTAATTAACAGCATAACACCCCCTCCATTTCTGTCCTGTCTATCCTTTCTGTACACATTGTACTCCCCAAATTCCAGTTCTGCATTCCTTATATCTTTGTGACACCACGTCTCTGCTATCCCAACAATATCCGCCTTTGATGTCTTGACCAACACTTCAAATTCATCAAATTTATTTACTATACTTCTAGCATTGGTATACATGCAAGCATACATGCTCCTATGCCTATTCCTTGTTACCCTAACACATCCCATATACCCAACTATTCCATGATGACTGCCATCCGTCCCTGAAACCCCCAACACCCCTCGCTCCAGGTCGCTTCTTATTCTAATAGAAGTTGTGCAAGAATCACCTTCACCTCTGCCTGCGGTTACTGTTAAACTATTAGTCTTTGTATCCCCCCCAAACTAGCAGTTTTCCGACCCACCTAACACTGCCTCGATAGCATCAGCAAATATTCTTGCACCCTTTCTATTTAAGTGTATCCCATCCCTGTAGAAGCAATCTCTCCTGTTAACAAGTACAGTCCAGGCTGAAAAAAATTCTACCCCTTGAGCCTTGCACAATCTTTCCAGGGCCGAATTGATCGACAAGGCTCTCATCATGTACTCCCTCCTATCGTGTCTGGGCAGAATTGCAGACACTTTCAAATTCAACCCTATTTCATGGCTTTTTTTCAACAGTGACCTGTACTTGTTGAGTAATTCCGCCGGTCTCCTACTCTTAATATCATTAGTGCCAACGTGTACAACTATATCACCTTTTGTGCCCTTAAAAGATGATATCCGCTCTACAACGTCATCAACCTTTGCCCCTGGCAGACATACCGTGGTCTTGTTCCACCTATCCTTTTTACAAAGCATGTTTCCCGTTTCCCTGACAATAGAGTCACCAACAACTACTAGTTCCTGTGGGACCAGCGCATTCTGCCTTAGGGGTTGCCGCTGTGTTGCGTGATGACGAAGTGCAAGCTCTGGCGTTGATGTGGGCAGCTGAGAGCCTGATGGGCCCCTCAATTTAGATCTTTCGAGGGCATCCACCCTGTCCTTCAAACTCTCATATAGGCCCATAACAACGCTGAGTTGTCGCCTGATTTCCTTACACTCCTTACATCGCGCACACACAAAGACATCCCCCATGGCAATATCATGTTCCGTTCCAGAGAGTTCGGCAAACATTTCACAAGTTGCACATTTTTTTAGGCTGTGATGCGTTGGAGAATTGCCCCCCTCAGTTCTCCCCCGAGTCACAGCACTCCTGCCACTTTGTGCCCGTTGCTTTGCTGCTCTAGTCTGGGGCATGGTAGTTTAAATTAATAAAATCAATAAATTAAATATCAATAGTATTTGAATAGAAACTATTAAATAGAAACAGTGAAGCGTATTACTATATAATTATGCGTTAGAGCTACCTAGCTACCTCAATTAAAAAATTTGAATTCCCTACCAGTATATCCAAAAACAATGGCTACAAAAATGGAACGAAATAACGGTTTTACCTATCGTAAGTAAAATCCACAAAAACTCTTTATCTAAATTAAAATAAAAAATAACCAGCATAACTATATGACTACGTATTAAGTACAATATAAAATAACAATCATGTAAATAAAAGGCAAACACTTATCGTTTTTGCGGAGCCTGTAACTGACAGCTGTAACTTTTAAAGAGATTCAGCGCCCTCTCCTGCATTGTTGTGATGCAGCATCCATCCACCTGCATGCAGTTGTGGTTGTCGACAAATGTGATCCCATAAAGTGTGTAGTTCAGTTCTGTAGTAAGGTCCTATAACAGTTGTATGACGTGGCACAACATGCTGGTAAACCAGCATGTTGTGCCACGTGAATGTCAAAAAAGAGATGACCATAACCTTTTTCTGCAGATGCCACAACTTTTGCTTTTTGTTGGCGATGCCGTAGACTTCCAAACAGAGCTTTGTTGCTTATTCTTTGGTTTGAAATGATGAAGCCATGTCTCATCTGCAATTATCAACTTGTGCAGACCTCGCCATCTTCAGCAATCATCCACTGTATATCCTGACAAAATTCCGCAAGAACTTGCTGTTGCTCAGGTGTGAGTAGTCTTGGAACCCAGAGTGCTTCCTACTAATATTCTCAACATTTTTGCCAGTTGCCTTACTGTTACATAATGATCTTCTTTCATGATTATAGAAGCACTGTTTATTATTTCTGTGGTGACAGAAGTGGTTAGAGCTCCAGGAACACCAATTTTTGTGACTGAATCACGTCCATCTTTAAATGTTCTTAACCTCTTGCAAACTGTGCTATATGGAAGTGTAGATTCACCATAAGCCTCTTTTAACATTTCATATGCTTCAGCTAATGTTTTCTTGAGAAGGAAACAAAATTTGAGAGCAGCATACTGTTCCTCGCATGTCACGTCCATTGTTATGAAGGCAAAACTGAAAAGGCATAAACTTGATCGACTGCCAAGGTCACAACGTTCACACAAGTCAACTACACAGTAGCTATGTGATGCAGCTTGGTTTGGTCTTAAATTCCGCAGCTCAGCTTGAAACAGCAAGCAGTATGGTTGTTCATGAAAATTATGAGCATTTCTTACTGAATAGCCTTCATAAATAAAACAGTGTAATTAAACACCATGTGATTAATATAAATGAGATGATATGTTTTCAATTCAATAATTACAAACTACAAATCAGAATAGCGTTAGCTAGCTAATAAAATGATGATAATTAACATGACAGCAAAGTAAATAAGTGTTTAAGGGTTTTATGGCGTATCAGCATCTCAGGCTATAATGCAGCAAGAACATGATAGCAATATCCAACACTGAAATGTAAGATAACAACATGAAATATGCAATTTTGTATATACCAAATATGACAATATTTACAAACTAAAGATAAATACTTGCATTACACAGTGATAGACAGTTTGCCGGTACCATCGGACTTACATAATTTTTTTCACTTATTTATTTATTTTTTTAAGAATGTAAAATTTAAATCAGTAACAAAAAAAAAAAAAAAAGCAATCAATAATGATGAACATGGCATGCACAAGTGAGATACAGAGTAACAAGTTTATGAAGCTTAAAAATAGGGGTGAAGAGAAGATTCTGAAAATTTATGTTATTTATATGATTGAAGATTTCAGTGAAGGGGACATGCATTTCACCATAATAACGTAAAAACCCACAGAATTCCAGTTATCGGTATTATTGCAAATACAATAAGATCGAGTTTACTACCCATTTATAATAGATTGCACTAACAGAAAAGCCCAATAAACCGGAAACTGCAAAATGTTTTTATTGTTTTATAATTGTGACCTCCAGAAATGTGCTTTAGTAAAATGTGAGCTCGCATGAGGTGATAATAGTGTTTCTGCCAGGTGAAGTTCTTTATAAAAAATTTCATTTTTACTTTTATCATGGTGCTGACTAAGAGAATAAGTGACAGTGGTACTAATAAATCTTCAAGAAAAGGAAAGTGATCGATTTGGATCAGAAAATTAAAATAATAAGGATGTATGAAAATGGTTCATAACATTCAAAACATTAACAAGTATCATGCGGAATTTAGATTTGTCAGTGTCAACAGCAAACACACAGTGCAATCTTGAGTCAGTTTGGTGTGACATAAGCACTGGAAAAGGGAAAATGAAAGTGGGAGTGTATTATAGGCCTAATGACTCTGAAGAGCATGATAAACAACTATACCGAGAAATAGAGTTTACCAGTAAATCAGATTGTCTTATAATGAGGGATTTTAACCCCAGATATTGACTGGAACTTGTGGGTTGGTCACTTGCATACTAACAAGACTTTTGTGGATTTATTGGATGAATGTTTTCTACAGCAGCATGTTCGAGAGGCAACCAGAGGGAGTAATACTCCTGATCTAATTGCATGATCCTGATCATGCATTAAGAACCTGCAGATAAAGGAACCATTGGTGGCAGTGACCACAGTGTGCTGAGGTGAGATTTACTTAAAGATGTAACTACCATCAGGAGTAAGAGGAAAGATTTTTGCTTTCGTAAAGGTGACTACAGTGGTCTCAGGCAGTTTTTAAATTCTATACAGTGAGATCACCTGATGATGTTAAAAACAGTGAATTCTAAATGGGAGGTATTCAAGGAATTAATCTTGGAAGCTACTAGGCTTTTTTCCCAACTAAGAAATACTGTTCAAGGTTTAGGCCTAAATGGATAGTAGATGAACTAATGAGACTCATGGCAGAGAAGGAAAATGCATGAGATGCACATAAATTATCAGGTGACATGGATCACTATGGTAGATATAAGCTCCTGTGTAATCTAGTCACAAAAAGGAGGTTAAGCAAGAGAAGGCAGATTATGAGAAATCTTTGGCAAAGGATTGAAAGAAACAGCAAAGACTTCTTTACTTATATAAACTCTAGAAGGAAGGGGATGAATCAGATTGGTCCACTTGATATCAATGGTTCAATTGTTGATGAACCTGCTAAGGTAGCTGACAAACCAAATATGTATTTTGCCTCTACATTCACACATGAGCAAATCTGTAGGAAAGTGGAGGCCAGAAGCTTATAAAGCTCTAGCAGGGAGCTAAATGATTTTGTAATAACTGAGAGCAAAGTGGAAGAGAAATCATTGAAACTGAACATAAAAAGGGCATCTGGGGTGGATGGGATTTATCCAGTTATATTACAGGAGCCACCAAGGAAGTAAGCAAACCCCTAACCATAATTATGAAAGCTTCCTCGGACTCAGGGGAGGGTCCCCACAGACTGCAGATGTGCATGTGTCTCCCCAATTCACAAAGGAGTGAATTGGGGATACACAAAGGATAAACGGGTGACATGAGTAATTACAGACCTGTTATTTGAATTTCTGTTCCAGGGAAAATAATGGGGTTACTGGTTAAAGAAGCACTGCAGGATAATTTAGACAAGACTGCAGTTATAGTTCAGACACAGCATGGATTTGTTAAGTGTAAGTCATATCTGACATATTTGATTGGATACTATGATGTGGTCACAAAGGAACTGAATGCAAAAAATAATTTTGATATCATATACTTGGATTTTAGGAATGCTTCTGATACTGCTGCGCATGGAAGACTACTGCACAAATTGGAACAGTATGGCATTAAGGGTAAGTTGCTGCAATGGATAAAATGATGGTTGAGTGGGAGAAAACAGAGAGTGATAATCAATGGACACTGCACCCTTCGTAGACTAATGTTACTAGTGGAGTCACCCAGGTTTCGGTGTTGGGCCCAGTGTTGTTTTCTGTATTTATTAATGATACTGATGAAGATATATCAGAGTTAATGTCTAAGTTTGCTGATGCTAAGAAGGTTCACATGGTTGTTAATGACAGTAATGATAGTACACTACTGCAACAGGACTAGGAAAATTGAGCAAATGGGCTGACGAGAGGTGGCAACTGAAGTTTAACATTGACAAATGTAAAGTACTGCATATGGGTTCCATGCCAGAGTAACGTACCAACTGTGTGGTACTACACTCAGGATAGTAGAGAATGAAAAGGACCTGGGGATAACTGTGCACTCAGATATGAAGTTTTTAGAGCAGTGCAGGCAGTCTGCAAGAGTAGCTCATGGTGTCTTGTCAATGATATACAGAACTTTTGCTAGCAGGCATAAGGAGGTGATTGTCCCCTTGTACAAGGCAATGGTCAGGACACTCCTTGGGTACTGCATACAGGTCTGGAGACCTCATTCTAGTATGGATGGATGTAGAACTGCTGAAATGAGTACAGAGAAGGGCAACGAGATTGGTGAGTAGAACAAAGGGTTGTTCTTACCAAGAAAGATTCAAGTTCTGCAAATTGCAGCTTCTAGAGACTAGGCACCTGCAAGGTGATCAAATTGAGGTGTGTAAGGCCTTGAATGGTTTGAGCAAGCTCAATGCTGATGGGATTCTTTTTCTTGCTCAGATTACTCACCTGAGGGGACATAAATTCAAACTGAGGAAAGATAATTGTAGAATAGATGGGCGGAAAACTTGATTTTAGCCAGCTGGTGGTTGATAGTTGGAACAAACTTCAATCTGTAGTATTGGAGATTGAAAACTTAAATAAGTTCAAGACAGAACTAGACAAGCATTTAAAGTACTGCATATGCAAGGTAGGGGAAGAAGACACTGAGGAAGAACAAATTACACAAGCACAGCCTACACTGTCTGAAATGAGAAATCTCATGGACATCGCCATCCACTACATAGGGACATCTTCTGACCCTGAAATTGTCCCTTACTATGAACATACTTCCATCCCTTGTGGTGGAGGTTGATAGCCTAAATAAGTTTAAGGCTCAGCTGGACAGGTATTTTGAACGAACAGAGGGGTGAAGTGGAAGTGGGTTTTTTTTTTTTTTTTTTGGCTGATGCTGCATAAGCTTGCTTTCTTGCATCAAATGCCTCTACTAATGCTAATGCTAACACTTTTGGCAGTTCAGGGCAATCATTATTAAGAGACAACATCAGAGTGGCAAAAAACTAAAGCTGGACGCTTTCTTTAAGTGAACTTGACTGACTCCCACTCCTATTTCACCTCCAACTGTTTGTACATCTCAGCCATCTACAAGCAAACAGATAATACCAGTGCCTCCATTTGTGAACATTTCAAAAGAATCTGAAGATTCCCCTTCACCTCTACCTTCAGAGACTGAATAACGACTACTGTACTACTACCACTATGGTCACAGCAAAATACCTTCAACTACACTGTCAAAAAGGTGAGTAAATATTACATATTCTTTATTATAATTTAATAATTTTATATTGTACAGTACTGTACATTGTATTAAAACTTTTTTTTTACATTAAGAACAATAAAAAATGTCCCCCACAGGTTACATTCAATTTAACGGACTTTCGGCATTAATGGACACTCCTCCCCTATTAGTCCATTAAATCGAGGGTTTACTGTACTGATACTGGAGTGGTAACTAAATGAGATTTCTGGGGATTTTTTAGAATTCAATAAATGGCTCTTTCTTATGCTTGTCCCAATGGAACACTTTTCTGCATAACTTCTCAAACTAAATACATACTAACCAGTGGCATTTCATTATGAGTATGGACTGTGATGCAGGGTTTCTTTATTAGCAACAAAATCTTCTCTTCTCATTTTGAATCCCTATGTGCTCAGTGTCCTGGTGTGGCCACCCACACTGCAAGATGGTATGCCACTGCATCTAATGAGCACTCTTATGGAAAAGATTACCACCAGAGATGAAGACCACAGAGAAAATTGTAAAATACAGATCAGTTTTCAAAAAAAAGTTCAAGTGTTAGCAAGCAAAAGGACTGTATACTAACATAACTAATGAATACACAAGGATTATAGGTGCCGTAGAGAGCTGATCATTACTGTTAATTATTCATTTAGTCAAAAATCAATGAAATCGTGAATGAAGCTGTTTTTCCTAGTTTTTAAAGTCTTAATTGTGAACAGTTTCATCTTCATGAAGGTGTCAATTCCATCACAAAAGAGCTTCTGTCACAAGAACTTTTGAAAGAAGTGTTCAACCAGTAGGAATTGTACAAAATAAGAAAACTGTTTTTTGAAAAACATCATGTTCATATTGCAAAACAGAAACCGAATGGCTGCCCTTTGTGGTGAAAGATCAAAATAAAAATAAGAAAAAAGACTATGAAGAAGTGCGGGAGGTTGGGGGAAGGGAAACAGTTTGGTATTGTGAAATATGATCTGGAAAACCATATGAATGTTTCAAGGATCAAAAGGGTGAGCATGCCATATCTGAGAAAATACCTTTAATCTTTTTAAGTGTTTGTTACTTACATCCAGCAGTTCCATGATGGCAAATAACAGCTGCTAAATCATATGATGTAACACCTCGAGGACAATCTAAAAATCAATGACATTAAAATTTCAAATTAAATGAATTATAAAACATAAAGGTATAAAAATTGACTTTAAAAAAACCATACATCATAGCTGAAATTTTAATTTGTTGCAACATTATAATTAAAAATAACATAGAAAATAAAAATACTTTAATATTTCATAATCTCTTACAGTGTCCATCAGAGCTTACATTTCCATTTCAACTGTAAACTGTTTGATGGCAATTAATAATCAGTTTAACTGATTATCAGCTGTCATGAAACAGTTACAATTGGGCATTACCATTAAATGCAATTTGGATTTTTTTTTTTTTTTTTTTTTTTTTGCAGCTCATGGATTTAATTGTGGATTATGTACATTACTTCCATTACATGTATGTTACCCTTTCTCCATTACGTACTGAGTATCCAGTTATCAAAGCAAAGTAAGATATCACAGGAAGTTACAAACTTTACAAACCAAGGAAGTTATATGTCAGCAATTAAGATACTCTAACAGTTTGCTTTGTGAATTTTACACAGCATAACAATTATTACTGTACTTAAAAGTTAAATTCCTATAATTAAGAACATTCTTGAAAAATTCAAGAATTTTTGTGCTTGTGAAAAAAACAAAAAAACCCACAAAAATAGGAATTTATGCCATTTTGTCTTTTTTGTCTAAAGTGCATTTTTCTCCATTATTCTTTTCACATTTTCTCCATATAAATTTTCTAATGAAATAATAAATAAATAATAGAAACAGGAAATTAATACATACAATGAACAAACATGCATGTTGTCATAAAACATATGTCATTGTTTTCTGATTAAATCAATATATAAGATGTGACTTGAAATTTCCAGGAATGGCTGGACTGAGGTACACCCACTGTAACTAATAACAACAAAACTGCCAGTGTATATTGTACTGTGATTTGCAATCTAGTATTAGGGTACAAGCAATCGAGTACTGGGAAAGCAAAAATGAGGCCTTGAGTGTGTTATAGGCCTAATGGCTCTGATGAGTACAACGAACAATTGTACATAGGAATAGAGTGGGCCAATACATCAGAAAGTCTTATATTGGGGGATTTTAACCCCAGATATTTACTGGAACTTGTGGGTTGGTCACTTGCATACTAACAAGACTTTTGTGGATTTATTTTATGATTGTTTTCTACAGCAGCATGTTCGAGAGGCAACCAGAGGGAGTAATACTCCTGATCTGATTATCAGCAGTGATTATCCATGCATTAATAATATGCAGATAAAGGAACCACTAGGTGAAAGTGATCATAGTGGATTGATATGGGATTTACTCAAAGATGTAGCTACCATCAGGGGTAAAGGGAAGGGTTTTTTCTTTCATAAAAGTGACTACAGTGGTCTCAGACAGTTTTTAAATTCTATACAGCGGGACCAACTGATGATGTTACCAACAGCAAATTCTAAATGGGAAGCATTCAGGAAATTAATCTTGGAAACTAGTAAGCTTTTCATACCAACTAAGAAAAAAAAAGTTATTTTTATTGTGAAAAACATCGAATTTCTGATCGCAGATGGTGTTGGAAGAAAGAGGAAATTGGATCCTTTTCAAGACCTATGTTGGACTGGATGTACAGGTGACCTTTGTGACTTTTCGTCAACTATTTTTAGAGATATGAACGTTTTTAAGAAATTTTCCTATGTAAACCAGTACAGCAATATGCTGGCAGGATATGTTTAGAATAATCGTTTTGATTAGAGTGGACCAAACTTTGGGAAGCCCTACAAACCTACAAAATAATCTCTCTTTATTGCCCTCATAAGATTCTTTAGTTAATATCCGTAAAAAAAAAAAAAAATGATATTTTTACATAGTCTAGAGATATTTTATATGTTCTTTTCTCGCGTTCCCGATACCTTATTATTGTAACAATAGCGACGCCATCTTGGATTGGAAACAAGTGAATTGCTTCAAAGCTGTTGCCAGCTGAAAATAATTGCCAACTAAGACTGATACTGAATGTATAAAGACGCAGGAATACTTGCATAACCACTTATTCAGTATAATATGAAATATTTACAGAAATTGGAAAAGCCCTGAGGGTATGTGGTCGTAACTGACATCTAGTGCTGTCCAAACCACAAAAACGAGAGATTTTCGGCAAACTTTTTAAGGGGAAAAACGTCATCGGATCTTGATTCAACAAATATCATTAAAAAAAGGATGGCTCTCTCTATTAAAGGAACCACTCAGAAAAGCTTTAAGACAAATACTGGAGGTTTTATCAGTGTCTAAACATGCGCCACAATTTAAAGCCTCTCCAACCCCTAAACTCTAAATTTGAACTTTAAACACAAGTACGTGTAGCAGGTATTTACCAGCGTATTACAGCCACAAACTGATAAAAGGATTGACAACCCCGATAATCCGTACATCCGATTATCCGGAACCTCTGCTGATATGGATAGTAGAAATCACAAACTGAAATAAATTCAGCCAAAAGGGCAGGATGATGAGATAACCCCCCCCCCCAGAACAACAGGAGGACACAGAAGATGCCTGTCCAGGGACCCCCAAACGCAAAGCAAGCGTAAAAACAAAATAGCTGTTAACAGCAAAAATAGAGCGGGGAACGTGTTCCCAAACTGAGAATAAGGACACTCAGGAAAATGTCAATGCGAACAAAGAAACAAACAACGAAAAGCAGCAGGAAACTCCCCCCCATGGATCCCTCCCTACCGGTAGGCACTGTCTATGAAAAGTCACTGGCACTCAAAACAGCACTGGAATCAATATTTAAAGAACCGAATAACAGGATAACCACCTTTGTGAGGTCGCAAATCGTAACAATCTTTAACAAAATGGAGACTATCCTTTTCAAGACCTATGTTGAGAATGAAAAGGTCACCGCGAGGCTGCAGGCCTATAAAGACTGTGGGGGAAAATAAAATGCAACAGCGTGCTCCCACATATGCCGAAACGTTAAGGAGTAACCAAAATCAGGGAAAACAAACTCAGAGCGGGCCCCAAAAAAGGAAGCAACCTCTCTTGATGACACCCAACTTGGTTGTGCTTAGACCTGTGGCCACAGATGGCCCGCAGGAAAAGAGAACTAGTGAAGAAATAAAGACAACTGTGATGAAGGAACTAAAGGATGACCTCAAAGCTACTAAGATAAAGTCCATCCGGAAACTGAGGAATGTAGGACTCGTTATTGAAACGGAGGGAAACGAAGACATACAGACGATAATGGATAACCCAAAAATTGGCACCTTGGGTTCGACTGCAGAATTGCCAAAAAGAGAGGACCTGCTATGATTGTCTTCCTTGTCTGTCTGCTAACATAGACAAGGGCCTAACCCCAGAACAGTTAGCCACAGAGATCATAAACAGAAATCTGAGCCCGACTCCGCCCCCCCCCAGCAACTATAGGAACAGTGAACCCTGGTGCAGCCAAGGTACTCCATCAGATCTAGGGCAGGACCAAACAGACTGGGTTCTAGAGCTGGCCCCGACTGTCTGGCAGCAACTAAAGAATCAAGAGAGAATCTACGTTGAATGGGGATCCCACCGATTCCAGGAGCATGTGGCAATCCCGAAATGCTTCTGGTGTTGTAAATACGGCCACACAACCCATACGTGTACACAAACAGAATCAACCTGCGGTCACTGCTTTGCCAGGGGACATGAATATAAAACATGTCCAAACAAGGAGCAAGATCCAATCTGTACAAACTGTAAGGCAGGGAAAATGGACTATTCGCATTCTATCAGAGACCCAAACTGTCCAGTTTATCTAAAGGTAAAAGGGTTATACCAGTCATGAACTGACTATGGAGAGATGCCCTAAAGAGTACAACAGATCCAAAATTGCAATAATACAGCATAACGGTAGAGAGCTAGACCAGTGGCTCTGCAACTCAGGGTCATTGCAGACGAGGAAGCAGCTGACGTCCTACTACTACAGGAACCACATACCCACCCAAAACGAGTGTGTGGTATCCGGTAGCATACAAAATAGTCCATGACGAGAGTGACACCCCTTGGGCTGCAGTTGTGGTCTGCAATCCCAATTATACTGTGACTAAAGTAACACAGCTTTGTGCACCCTGGGCGGTGTGTGCCCACATCTTAACGCCATTGGGCCAAATCTATGCTGTGGCCCTTTACAGCAGGCCTGGCGAGGACATCGCACCCATCACCAGGTACTTGCAGGCCTTGACCGACATGCTCTCTGATCAAAGGATCATAATTGGGGCAGATGTAAACTGCCACTCCCCAGGCTGGCACAGTCTGACCGCAGACAGGAGAGGTACCAGAAATGGACAGATTTTAGAGGACTTTCTCTCGAACTCCTGGTTCACTATCCTGAACAGACCACACCAGATGCCTACATTTTGTAATACCCTGTGGAAGGCGACTATTGACGTCACATTGTCCACGGGAAACCTTGCAGGGTACGTTGAGGATTGGATCATCAGAGACTCGTGGACGACTTACGACCACAGGGTGATTACCTGCCAAATCAAAGATCATTAAACAGGCTGCTGATACCTAAACAAACACTAAATCGCTTCACCATCCGCCGGACGAACTGGGAAAGGTTCAGAGAGGTCTTAATGCCCGCTGCCGCCCAACACCTGGAAACAACAAACCAGAATAGGGACCCAGACAAGAATCAAAAGAGAGTAATGGAAATAATACTTGCAGCGAGTGAAGCATCAATGAAGAGGAGAAATCCCAAACCGGGAGCAGTCCCGTGGTGGACTCACGAGATCCAGCAACTCAGAAGGGAGACCATGAGAAGAAGAAAACTCTTTCAATGGGCAAGACGCACATGGCCTGCTGCTGAGGTCCAGATACTGAAGGAGCACTATAGAGAAGCAAGAAACAGATATATGGATGCTATAAACAAGAGCAAACCAAGAGCCTGGGAAAACATGGCAGGCATAACAGGAAATAATGAGCCATGGTGGTAGTCTATAGGATAAACACAAACTCCCCAGGGGGAGAAGTTATTTCTACCACATTGACACCACAGGGGAGCCAAACCACCACATGGCAACAGTCAATCACAAATATTGTGGGCACTATTTTCCCGGAGACTGCCATGCCTATTTCACCTGAACAGCATAAAATGTGCCAAGAAAATGACGTACACCACTGACTCCCATGAACCACCGTTCACGCTAGATGACATCAAATCCGTGGCAAATAATGTAAGAAATAATAAGTGCCCTGGCCTCGATTATCTCGAGCTGGAAATTATCAAAAAAGTAACGGACCTGACCCCCGAACTCCTCCTAAATCTGTTCAATAACTGTTTGGATCAAGGCATCTTCCCAGGAAACTGGAAGACTGCGGGACTGAAGCTGATCCCCAAAACACCCACGATCACTGGTAGCAAACTATTTGAGAGAATGCTATATGCCCGAATTGACACACATTACAAGAGTGCTGAACTGCACATGTCTACCCAGTTCGGCTTTAAGCCCGAGTCTTCAATAGTAGAGCACTTAGACATCTGCTGCACAGTGTGGCCAGTTCCAACAGTAAATACTACCTAATCATTGATTTTGCCAGCACTTTCGACACCATTTGGTGGCCGAGTGTCCTGGCAAATAAGGCGGGCCAACCTTCCCTGCAACTTGTATCTCACTATCAAGTCTTACCTTACCGACAGAAGTATTAGTCTCATGGCACCCTATGGTAGGGTAAACCACCGTGTCTGCAGGGGTTGCCCCCAGGGTTCCGTCCTGGGGCGGCTCCTGTGGAACATTGTCTTAGATGAGTTCCTGGCCATGGACCTTCGTGACGTCCAAACCCAAGTTTTGCCGACGATTTGATCTTGAAAATTGCTGCCGACAGTAGAGCACAGTTGGAGGTAAAAGCAAACCATGCCATCAAGATACTACAGGACTGGACCATCTTACACTGCCTAAAAATCTCACCAACTAAGACATCCTCAATCTTACTGAAAGGCTCCCTTGACCCATGCAGGCTGCCTCAAATAAAGGTGAACACCACCACAATTAAACTCCAAAGCCAGCTTAAGTACCTGGGGATGATATTATATTGTAATCTTTCCTTCAAGCAGCATCTAACATATCTAAGAACAAAGATAAGGAAGTACTCTGCACTGTTAGCCCGTGTGGTCCGTCGTGACTGGGGACTTAAATGTCGTGTACTCTCCTTATATTATAAGGATACCAAACCTTATATCTGGTAAGGTCTGGTATCACAAGGCATCAACCACCGTAGAAAGACGCATAATCAACTCAATCCATAGAACTATCCTGTGAACCATTACCAGAGCCTGCAGCACCACTAGCACTGTTGCCCTACAGGTCTTGGCCTAAAGCCCTTCCCCTTGACATCATACGCACTGGAATAACCTATTATATAACGAAAGGAATGCCTTGCACCCACCTAGACTACACAATGGATAACAGTGCAACCCAAAAGGCTGAAAAGAACAGGCTGCAGAAATACCTAAAACAAACCTGGAAATACCACTGGACAAACACAACAAAATGGATTATCACCAAAAAGTTCATCCCGGACATAGACAGAGTATACCCCATTCTCCCAACCTGGCTGCAACCCGGACTTTACACGACCTACCTCCTTACGGGTCATGGGGCTTTCAATGCAAAGCTTACAGCATTGGGAATAGTGGAGGAACCGCGCTGTACTTGCGGGGAACAAGAAAGCTGGGTGAACATTATATTTGAGTGTGCCCAATACGAAGACTTTAGATGCAGACTAATAACTAGAGTTCACTATCTACGGAGGGATCTTGAGTTACATCTACTAGATATGCAAGAGGAATATTTAGCCTTAACTGATTTTGCCCAGGGATTATTTACCAGGTGCCAAACACTAACCGCCATATACAGAAGACCTTAACGGAATGAGACAAAACAAACCTGCAACTAGCAGAAAGATGACACAGAGGAGCCAACTATACAGACCTTGGACTGACTACAAAATGCACTGTAAAAAGACAAGTGACAATATATTGTCTAACCACAAGAGTCATGATTACCGCCAATGGAAACGAAAAACACCTTTAAATAGTCGTGACATCAGAATAAAGGGGCACTGCCCCAAGACCTTGCAGCATAGACCCACTACATAATGACAAAAGGTAGTGCAAGGACTAGCAAACATCATGGAAGGGATAAAACCCCATAATGACAGCCAGTAGACTTGATTATGACCCCAAGATAATGACCAGAAAATTGGACCCAGACCACATGCAGTCTGGAAGGATGACATCCCAGATTTAACCCCATATTAGTGTCTCACCTAGATGAGACTCAACGGCCAGCTTTTTAGGGCCTGAAAACTGATGAAGACGACATACAGTGGCACTCTCCCGCCGGGACAGCCTATTGGCGACCCAAATCCGCACTCTCTTGAGCAGATCTTTCTTTCTTTCCAAACTCCTGGGGAGGGGGGGGGAGAGAGGCTTGCCTCTCCTCGCCTCCCCAATTTTCTCACTCCGGTGGGGCACGGGCATGCCTCACTACCTGCAGGGGCCATCTACTCTGTCGGCCCCTTATTTCCAATTTCTTCCCCCAGTCTTCATCCTTCCCCCAAACTTTTGTCTTGCACGGCATTTAGCCCTACATGTCAAAATCAAAAAAGAACATCAAAATTCTTGCCCGAACTCATTTGGTTTTTAAAACTCACTTTCACTGCACAGCCCCATGTTGCATACTATTAATACTAACTTGTTAAGTATCACTAATTTCAATCTTGATTTTTTTTTTGGTCCTAGCCACTGAAATCCCAGGAAACTAAGTGGCAAGACCCGCCAGAGTACAAATATTGGTAGCAACCGGCTGGCCTCCCCATGGCGAGTATTGGTAACGTCGGGTCTCACTAGGGGCCCCGGCAGCTAACAGGCTGGACGAACAATGGGCACAACAAACTACATAGTACATATCCTACACACTTTTAAATCTCTGGCTTGTCCGATACAGAGAACATACGCAGAGATGGGAGAAATCCCAGGTGCCGTCAGACCCCGAACGTACCTAATACCAACTAAGAAATACTGTTGAAAGTTCAGGCCAAAATGGATGTTAGATGAACTAATGCGACTCATGGCAAAGAAGAAAAAAGCATGGGATGCATATGCATATAAATTATCTGGTGAGACAGAAGCCTACGGTAGATATAAGCTGTCTATAATCAAGTCACAAAGGAGGTTAGGCAAGCAAAGGCAGATTACAAGAAATATTTGGCAAAGGATGCAAAGAAAAATCAGACTGTTACTTGGATGCTGCTCTTCATGGACTAACGATCTTAGTGGAGCCCCCGCAGGGTTCGGTGTTGGGCCCAATGTTGTTTTGTATATTTATCAATGATTAAGGTATATCAGGCTTAATGTCCAAGTTTGAGGATGATACAAAGGTTGGCAGTGTTCTTGATGAAGTAATGACAGCATGGTACTGCAACAGGATCTAGAAAAGTTGGGCAGACGGACTGAGTGGTGGCAAGTAAAGTTTAACATTGACAAATGTAAAGCACTGTATATGGGTAACAGTTACCCCAGACTAATGTACCAACTGTGTGGTAACTACACTCAGGGTAGTAAAGAATGAAAAGGACCTGGGGGTAATTGTGCAGTCAGATATGAAGTTTTTTTGAGCAATACAGACAGGCTGCCAGATCAGGTCATGGGTCTTGTCAATGATATACAGGAATTTTGCTAGCACAGATAAGGAGTTGATTATCCTCTTGTATAAGACGATGGTGAGGCATACCTTGAGTGCTGCATACAGGAGGACTGGAGGTCTCATTTTAGGAAGGATGTTGAGCTACTGGAATGAGTACAGAGTAGGGCAATAAAGGATTGCTCTTATCAAGAAAGACTTAAGTTAAGCAAATTACATTGGGAGACTAGGCACCTACAAAGTGATCTGATCAAGGTGTATAAGGTCTTGAATGGTTTGAGCAAGGTCAATGCTGATAGGATTCTTCCTCTTGCTAAGGAGGTGATTATCCGCTTGTATAAGGCAATGGTCAGGCCACACCTTGAGTACTGTATACAGGTCTCGAGGCCTCATTTTAAGAAGGATGTACAGCTGTTGGAACGAGTACAGAGAAGGGCAACAAGATTAGTGAACAGAACAAAGGGTTGCTCTTATGAAGAAAGGTTTAAGTTTTGCAAATTACAGTGTCTGGAGACTAGGCAGCTGTGAGGTGATCTGACTGAGGTGTATAAAGCCTTGAATGGTTTGAGTATGCTCGATGCTGATGGGATTTTTCCTCTTGCTCAGAATAATCGCCTGAGAAGGCATAAATTCAAATTGAGGAAAGACAGTTGTAGGATAGATATGTAGAAGTTAGCCTTTAGCCAGCATGTGGTTTACTGCTGGAACAAACTTCCATCTGTCGTAGAAGTTGATAGATTAAACAGATTCAAGGCAGAACTTGACAAACATTTGGAGCGAGTGGATGGGTGAAATAAGGGTGTTTTTTTTGGCTGATGCTATATGAGCTTGCTTGCTTGCATCATGTGCCTTTGCTAATGCTAATTCCAGGCTCTTGAAATGTTGTGTATTCCATAAGGGATGTTAAACGTCTTCCAAAATTGCCACAGATCAATCTTCCCTTGCTTTGTTGCATTTACAGTCTCAGAAAATGTTGTCTGTATGTAATAAACTATGGATGCCCGGATAACTCCCCGATCCATTGGTTGAATCAAAGCATTTGTATTTGGAGGGAAATATACAACCTTAACATTGTTGTGCAGATCATTTAGATATTCAAGATGACCGGGAGCATTGTCAAGGAGCATTAATATCTTGAAAGCACTGACATTTGTTAACCAATATTTTTCAACTTCAGGGACAAACACATTTAGAAACTATTCTTCAATCATGGTTATTGTCCTCCAGGCCTTTGAGTTAGCCCTGAAGTGTACAGGAAGCAATTTCTTGTCAATGCCCTTAAAAAAGCCCACGGGTTTTCTGAGTGATAAACTACTAAGGTTTAAGTTTATAACCTGCTGTTACCCCCCCACCACCCACCCACCCACCAAGAGTGTTACCCGGTCTTTGGCAGCTTTAAACCCTGACCATTCCTTCAATAGAAATATGTCCTAGTAGGCATTTTTTTCCAAGAAAGGCTAGTCACATCCACATTAAAATATTTGTTGCAGCAAAATAACCACCACTTCTTACAATCTTATCCAATTTGTCCTTGAATTTTTCGGCAGCCTCACCGCACTTGCTGCTTCACCACTTATGGCAACGTTATGATATCTGCTTCTCTTACAGAACCTATCAAACTAACCATGGCTGGCAACAAAGATGGTTTCAGTATCATCACTCTTCTTCTTTAGATCCTTGAAAATGGCACGAGACTTTGCTTTGATGAGGTGGAGGCTTAAGGGATGTGTTATTGGATCTGGTCTTCCATTCACACAGTAAGTATCTTTTCCATCTCACTTATTAGTCCCATTCTTACCTTGGTTATTACAGTTGAATTCATTGGTGCTGATCCCTTCACTGCTTCACATATTCTGCCTTTGTCCTTTATTATTGTGTTCACTGTTCACACTAAGAAATGTGAATTTTGCCGATACTTGTTAATGTTTGACTATTTTCATACACCCTTATTATTTTATTTTTCTGATCCAAATAAATTGCTTTCCTTTTCTTGGTAGATTTACTACTACCGCTGTCACTTATTCTCTTAGGTTGCACCATGATAATGGTCAAAATGAAATTTTCTGTAAAGAACTTCACAGGATCAAGTTAGAAGAGATGCTGCCACACCTTACGACCGAATGAAGCGTGCACTACGCAATGAAAGTTTGATGCAAAGTTGTTGAAAATGGTAGGACAACATGAATTTCAACTTCACACCAATAACCCAACATGTGTAGCAAATATTACATACAAAATGCAAGCAAAAGCTCCCACTTTGCTCTCAAACAAAACTGAACTGACTCTACAATCCAGAAGGAAAGGATGTATACAAAGGGCTAGAGCAGTGGTTTTCAACCTTTTTTTAATAACGGCACCTCAAAGTTATTGGTTTTATTTTGTGGAACACCTACCCAATTTTCTGCCTGTTAGATCCGATTCTCTCTCTCTCTCTCTCTCTCTCTCTCTCTCTCTATATATATATATATATATATAGAGAGAGAGAGAGAGAGAGAGAATTGGATATATATATAATATATATATTTATTGTATTGACATTTCTAAATGTGGGTAGTTTCTGCCCGCATTCCATGTCTTATATACAGTATATAATTTTATTCTTTATATAGAGGTACTAAGTGAACATCAATTATAGATTACCATAAAAAAAAAGGTTACTAGCCACTTGAATATAAATATAATATGTATATATTATATTATATATAATATGTTGTTGTTGTTATTGTTTCGTTTTTAGGAGCATTAGCAACTAAGGCCATATTGCTCTGAGGATATGCGGTGGTCATTCCCTGACCTTTCCGCATCCTCCGTATTTGGTGGTCACTGCTCGAACCCCGGTCTAATCAAGAAGCGCGTGCTACGCACAGCCGCTCCTGCCCACCTAGCTACGGAGGCACCTATATATAATATAATATAATATAATATATATATATATATATATATATATATATATAAAAATATTATGTGATATTTATTCATCATCATCATCAGCCATTTTCAATCCACTGCAGGATGACAGCCTCTCCAGCAACTTTCCAGTTCCTTCTGTTTTGAGCACTGGCCATCCATTTACTACCCACAAACTCATGAATTTCATCTATCCATCTCCGCCTTTGTCTTCCAGGTTTTCTTCTAGCTCCTCTTGGGTACCATTCTGTTATTTTCTTAGTCTGATTCCCAATATAATTCATTCCATTCTTCGCTGTGTAGTTCTCAGCTTCTCTTCCATTCTTTTGGTGAGTGCCCAAGTTTCACTTCCATAAGTCATGGTGGGGAGTATACATTGGTTCATTATTTTACGTTTCAGACAAACTGGGATATTGCTCTTCAGTATGTGACTATATTTCCTGAATGCTATCCATCCAAAATTTATTCTTCTCTTGACTTCCAGCCATTTATCGTTATTACAGCTAATAACTTGTCCCAGATAAGTATGACTCCACCTTCAATCATTATTTCCCTTTCTGTGGCATACTTGTTCATCATTACTTTTGTTTTAGTCATATTCATCTTTAGTCCAAAATCCTTACTAACTGTGCATAACTGATTAAGATTTTCCTCTAATTCTTTGGGATCGTGGCTTATGACCACAATGTCATCTGCAAATCGTAAATGGTTTAGGTACTCTCCGTTCACATTGACTCCTTTCTGCGACCAGTCTAATCTTCTGAAAGCTTCCTCAAGGGCAGCAGTAAACAGCTTCGGAGATATTGTGTCTCCTTGTCGAACTCCTTTCTCGATTTTAAATTTATTTATAATTATATTGTGATATTTATTACAATAATATAATTATAAAAATTACATTTCAAATTATATATATACAGTATATAGTTTTATTCTTTATATAGAGGTACTAAGTAAACATCAATTATAGATCACCATAAAATTAAAAAGATACTGTACACCTTTTTATAATGAAATAAACATATAAATTAAAAAATAATAATAAGTTTAAGTAACTTAAACCCAAATTATGTTGGCACCCCTGGAATGTTGTTGCGGCATCCTGGTTGAAAACCACTGGGCTAGAGTGTAATTCTCTGAAGAAATAGCCGATGGGACACAGTCCATGTGGTTTGAGCGTCGTGGGGTTTCTCTGAATTGCTTCAACGTAGTTAACCTGTTCAAACATGTTGTTGAATATTTTTTCTGAATTTTTAAAGCAGAAAATTAAATGTTAACCCTAGTTATATACCTAGATTCTAGTTACACTGCAGGTTATTTTAAGATACACCACCGCAGTATCTTACATGCAAAAAGTCTGCCTCACTTAAGAATTTGTAAAAGATGGCAATTCTAGTTGTATGTGTACATACCACTTAATTCACACATACAGAATGGCACATTTGACAGCTTCTAGTAATGCAAATTCATGGAAATGACAGCAGACACTGACCAACCTGCATTCTGTGTACATAGTCAATAAGCAGGTTAACTTGAGTTCCAGGGGGTGGGGGGGCAACAGCAGGTATTGGTAAACCTGCTTTCTTATATGTGTATAACCTTAGAATAGTTGCAAGTTGGAAGACTGCTTTACAAATTGGAACAGTAGGGCATTAAGGGCAAGTTGCTGCGATGGATAAAGAAATGGTTGAGTGGGAGACAGCAGGGAGTGGTAATAAATGGACACTGCTCTATGTAGACTAATGTTATTAGTGGAGTACCCCAGGGTTCGGTGCTGGGCCCACTGTTATTTTGTGTATTTATCAATGATATCGATGAAGGTATATCAGGCTTAATGTCCAAGTTTGCAGATGATAGAAAGGTTGGCAGGGTTGTTATTGACAGTAAAGACAGTATGCTACTGTAACAGGATCTAGAAAAGTTAGGCAGATGGGCGGAGATGTGGCAACTAAAGTTTAACATTAACAAATGCAAAGTACTGCATACTGGTATCAGTAACCCAAGAGAAACGTACCAACTATGTGGTACGTTTCTCTTGTGTTTCTCAGGGAAGTGGAGAATGAAAAAGACTTCAGGGTAATCGTGCAGTCAGATATGAAGTTCTTTGAGCAGTGCAGATGGGTTGCCATAGTAGGTCATGGAGTTTTGTCAATGATATATAGAAATAATGCTAACAGATACGAGGAGGTGATTATACCTTTGTATAAGGCAATGGTCAGGCCAAACCTTGAGTGCTGCGTACAGGTCTGGAGGCCTCATTTTAGGTAGGATGTAGAGCTGCTAGAACAAGTACAGAAAAGGGAATAAAGATTGGTGAGAGGAACAAAGGGGTGCTCTTACCAAGAGAGGCTTCAGTTCTGCAAGTTGCAGCATCTGGAGACTGGGCACCTATGAGGTGTATCTGATTGAGGTGTATAAGGCCTTGAATGGTTTGAGCCGGCTCAATGCTGATGGGCCACTTCTGTTTGCTCAGTTTAAGAACCTGAGGGGGCATAGATTCAAATTAAAGAAAGACAGTTGTAGAATAGATGTGCAGAAGTTTGCCTTTACCAGCGGGTAGTTGATTGCTGGAACAGACTTCCATCTGTCGTTGTAGAAGTTGATAGCTTAAATAAATTTAAGACTGAACAAGACAACCATTTGGAGTGACTGGATGGGAAGGTTTTTTTTTTTTTTTTTTTTCCTTTGGCTGACGCTATGTAATCCAATTCAGAAGAACAGTGCCCATGGAAGTATCTGTAGAAGAGGCATGCAGCAGAAACAGTACATCTATGAGACAGTGAGTGGAGAGACTCTGTTAGAGATGAATCATTAAGTAACCTAACTGCCTTCTTCTGAATGGAATCAAGAAGCCTGAGAGAGATTTTGGTGGCACCACCTGAGATGTGGGAACAATATTCCATGGCAGGGCGGATTTGCGATTTATACAGAGTGAGCAGCTGCTTGGAAGAAAAGTAACGCTGAGAGCGAAAGAGAAAACCAAGTTTTTTAGATGCAGAGGAAGCAATATTTATAATGAGCTTGTGCCAAGAGAGAGATTAGAAGTCAGGGTAATCCCCAAAAGAGATATATCATTTTGTCTAGAAATCGGAGTGTCACCAATGATAAGCATAGGAGCAGAAGAATCATTTTTGTGAGATATAAGACAAGACTGAGTTTTAGAAGGGTTGAAATCAACTAAGTTGTCTTTGCCCCACTGGAAAATTACCTGAAGATCAGCATTTAAAGAACTGGTAGCAGATTTTCCAGAAGTTGATCGAACAGGGCAAGTTTTTCTCAAAATGTAAAGTGGAATTTAATGTGCTATCATCGGCAAAATTATGGATAGGATTTCCAGTCAATGGAAGAAGGTCATTAATATACAAGAGGAAAAGAGTGAGGGAAAGAACTGAACTTTGGGGGACACTGGCATTAGTGGAGAAGTTAGAAGACATAGAGCCATCTACCATCACCCTTAGTGAGCGATCACCAGAAAATTGGTTATCCAGAAAACTGGATAACCAATTACAAAAAACCATTGGCAAACCATATGATGGAAGTTTTTTTAGAAGACCTTTATGCCAAACACGATCGAAAGCCTTTGAGATGTCAAGAGCAACTACTTGTGTTTCACCGAACCTTTCCATTGAATTAGTCCATAAATGGGTAACATAAGCCAGAATATCACCAGTGGATCGACACTGACGGAATCCATACTGGTGATCGTTGATCAGACGGAAGGTTTCTAGGTAGTTTAAGAGTTGGCAATTAATTGATTTCTCCATTACTTTAGAAAGAGTAGAAGTAATTGCAATGGGATGATAATTGGATGAGAGGGATTTGTCACCCTTTTTTAGGAACTGGCTGGATATGAGCAAATTTTCGAGCAGAAGGAAAAACACCTTTGGAATAAGAAAGTGAAAAAAGGCGGCAAAGAATAGGAGTAAGTTCAGGAGCACAGGCTTTGAGAACAAGTGAAGAAATACCATCGGGACCTGGAGCTTTCTTAGCATCAAGATTCGTCAAAATCCTTCTGACATCCTTTTGATGGAAGACCACAGGAGGCATTGAATGGAGCGTGTTGGGAATGGTGGGATGTGTTTTACCAAGATCATTAATACATGAGTTGGCAGAAAAATGGGATTCTAGCAGGTCAGCTTTATCCTTGGCTGAAGTGACAACAGAACCATCTGGTTTGGACAGAGGTGGGAGCAGAGATGGGCAAAATTTGCTGCCAATAGCTTTGGCAAGAGACCAGAATGCTCGGCTACCATTAGGGCAAGAAGCAAGTTTTCTACTCTTAGCCTGTTCAAACTCTAGTTTGGACCGATTAATAACTGATTTACAATTGATGCGAGCTTTGGTGTAGGCAGAAAATGAAACTGAAGAATTAGAAACAAGCCAATTACGATATGCAACATCCTTCTCTTGAACAGCCTTAGCACATTTATTGGAAAACCAAGGTTTAGATAAAGGACGAGATTTTAAAGTGGAGTGTGGGATAAAGGATTCCATTCCTGCAAGAATAATTTCACTGACACGATCTGAGCAAACGTTGACATCAGAAGTTTTGAAACAGTAATCCAACCAAGGAAAAGAAGTCTCGCAGGTAATCCCATTTTGCATTCTTGTAATGCCAAACAACACGAGGTTGGGAATAGCCATGAGATAAAGGTTCCATTGGAGAAGAGACAATCACCAAGTTCTGATCTGAAGTGCCTAAAGGATCTCTCACTTCGACCGTGTACTTAGAAGGGTTGTTTGTGAGAAAAAGATCAAGCGTATTGGCTGTATGATTAGGATTGTCTGGTATTCTTGTAGGTAAATGAACAATCTGTGCTAGGTCATTAGTAATTGCAAAAGCTTCAGCATCTCGACCTCCTGGGTCGGTGTGACTAGAAAATGGAAGCCAGCTGGAGCTGTGAACATTAAAATCACCAAGGAAAATTACCTCACTGTTAGGAAAGTTGGACTGGAGAAAGTCAAGTTGCAAAGAGAGGAAGTCAAAGAGCTCCAAGTGATTGGTGGAGTTGGGAGAATGGTAGAGACAACAGATGAATTTGACACAATGAGGTAGAGAGATTTTAAGCCAGAGAAGATCAAAGAGAGGAGATTCCAAATTGTCAAGTCTCTGACAGGGAATATCAGAACGGACATATGCACAAGTACCACCTTTGAGGCGAAAAGAATCATACAGCGAATAATTTGGGCATCTGAGATGAGTAGTAGTTGAATCAACCGATAACTGAGATTCTGTCAGAAAAAATACATGGGGTTTGGCAGACTGCAAGTGGAAATGGACATCGTTGAGATTAGAATTGAGACCACGTATATTTGTGAAATGAATTAGGAAGTGCTTGGGAGGTTTAGATCTTTTTGCAGATAAGCTTACTCTATTAGTTTGACAATTCATGGTGTATTCAATAGTAAGAAAAAGTGGGTGGGACATGCTGTATGAAGTAATGAAATTTTTGGATATGGCGTACACGTGGTAAGAATATAACCAGATTCTTGACATAACGTGGCCTCGACAATGCTCCCCGCATACACACTACTCGGATTACCTCCAGTCACTATCTGGCAGAGTAGAGGTAGCAAGATTATACGCTAGCTGATCCAGAAGCCTCCTAGAGAGTTACCAATAGGTTCGGTCCGGGGTACTAACTAGCGGCCAGCCTGCGAACACCGTTTTAGAGCTGTACCCTCGAAATGTAAGGAATATTGGATCTCGCCATGATGTTCATCATAACCTTAAAAGTCATCAATCATACTGCATGATGGAAGAGATAGGGAAGGGTTGATCGGAACTTAGCTCTAGAGACTAAAATGGTTTCCACCACTTCAAACCTCCAATAAGCAAAGTGGTGGTATTTCACCGACTGATGAGAGTCATCTACCACCTAGATTGCACACATGCACACACTAAGGTAATAAAACATTCGTCCTAGTATTTGAGGGTTTTGGCTGAATTTGTATTGTCTACATGATAAAATATTTTATCATGTAGACAATACAAATTCAGCCAAAACCCTTAAATAAATACAGTCTACCAACTGTGTGATACTACACTCAGGGAGGTAGAGAATGAAAAAAAAAAGGGGGGGGGGTAATTGTGCAGTCAGACATGAAGTTGTCTGAGCAGTGCAGACGGGCTGCAGAGCAGGTCATGAAGTTTTGTCAATGGTACACAGGAATTTTTCTAGCAGAGATAAGCAGGTGATTATCCCATTGTATAAGGCAATGGTCAGGCCACACCTTGAGTGTACTGCGTACAGGTCTGGAGGCCTCATTTTAGGGAGGATGTAGAGTTGCTAGGACAAGTACAGAGAAGGGCAACAAGATTGTTGAGAGGAACAATGGGGTGCTCTTACCAAGAGAGGCTTAAGGTGATCTGATTGAGGGTGTTTTTTTTTTTTTTTTTTTTTTTTAAGAGCATTAGCTTAGTTGCTAGCTTAGGGCATATTACTCCGGGGATATGCGGTGGTCATTCCTTGACCTTTCCGTATTTGGTGGTCACGGGTTCGAACCCCGGTCTAATCAAGAAGTGTGTTCTACACACTGCTGCTCCTGCTCACCTGGCTATGGAGGCACCGATCTGATTGACGTGTACAAGGTCTTGAATGGTTTGAGCAGGCTCAGTGGTAATGCGATACTTCTGCTTTCTCAGATAAAGAACCTGAAGGGGCATAGATTCAAATGGAGGAAAGACAGTTGTAGAATAGATGTGTGGAAGTTTGCCTTTAGCCAGCGGGTAGTTGATTGCTGGAACAGACTTCCATCTGTCGTTGTAGAAGTTGATAGCTTAAATAAATTTAAGACTGAACTAGACAACCATTTGGAGTGACTGGAGGGAAAGGGTTTTTTTTTTCCTTTGGCTGACGCTATGTAATCTTTCTTTCTTGCATAATATGCCTCAACTAATGCTAATGCTAATATTATGTTAAAGATCTACAAAATAAATACATTTAATTCATTCTTAAAACTTCTATATGACTGTTTGCTCATCTATAGCTTCTCAATTAAAAAAAAAAAAACAACTACAAAATCAAATATTTTTGGAGAGCTCCCCTTCAAATTATCCATCCTCTTTTCATACATAGGTATACATGGTTGGTGCTCATAAAGTTCCATTCTCTTTCTGTGAAAACAATTTTATTTCAATCCAAAATTTATTGATTTTAATATATTCAAGAATGAACCAAATTAATTATTTTTGGTTTGTTTGTTTTCAATAAATTCCAATTCAAAATACAAAGATTATTTAGACTTGTGTCTGGACTGGCTCTACATATTAATTGTTGTATATATTTTATTTTGTCAATTTTATGAATATATAATTGCATATTGATACTATTATTTTGGCAGATTGCTTGAGGCATAATTACAATGCTGTCTTGACATGCTGCAAGGAAGCCAGGATTTTGTCCCAGCATTCTTAGAACTGTTAACTGGAATATATGAATGGGCTCCTTATAAATGTCTTTATGCTTTCTGGGGAGGATTTCTGGTACAGAATATTTTCACCCACAAAACTGCACAATTCCAGAAATCTCTATTAGTTATTGCACAAAGCCCTCAAACATGGGATGGTGTGGAATAGCCATATATACCTTAACATACAGGAATACAGATGTTAATTCTATATTCCTGAATGCTAAGCCGTCAATATAAGGGAACTTATATGCAGTACTGAAAACCAAGAATTTAAAATGAACAGCATCTTTCATATAAAATTATTGAAGCAGTCTGGCTTAATATTTTATGGCAATACCTCCAACTGTTGCACTCTCTTGCTTCGTATCATGGAAGAGGCTGGATGGTATACAACTGTTGAAACACAGCTATTTTGATTGATATTTCACTCACCATCAGTTGAGATAATATTCAAAACTCTCAAATAAGGGAAATGATAAAAAAACATTTATAAAACTAAAGCTTGGCAGCAGGAGTTTTATTTTAAACAAAAATTAAAAATACATATTTTTAATATAAAAATCTCACAGCTGTGCTCCAAATTGATTAAAAATAAAGATGGATTCAAAAAGTAAAGAAATATAAATTTTTTTCTTGCCAATATTTATAAATGCAATCACTTTTTCTGAGTAGGTGTGTGATCCTCAAAAATACACTAGTGTGGCCAGTTAAATAATAAGTAATAAATAATAAAGGTAAAGCAAATATTATTAGCATTTCTTTACTCTTATCTTAGCATGTTTAGAATATAGGGTGCACTTGATGTAGCTGTTGTTTTTTGTTGAATTGAAGGTTTAATGGCACAAGGTCAGTTTTGGTCATATTATGCCTATTTAGACACGACTGATATCAAATAACAATATAAACATGGTTGACAAAAAACAAACGAAAATAGTTTATCTGTTTCTGACCATTCGTGATTTTCATACACAATTTGTTTTTCTTTATTTATTGTTAAATTAATTCATTTTATTGCACAGAAGGACTGAAAATAACTTATTATAATTTATAACTTACAAAGTTAAATAACTTATAACTTACAAAGCATTAAAAATACGGTAAGTTGTTGAGAATCCGAAAATATTTTCATTATAGCAAAATTTCAATTTATTTCCATTATAATATTATTTTACTATAGAGATAATCATTTACAAAACTGATTTACAGTAGATTATTAAGATAAGCTTTAGAACTCTACATATTTCATTGCTTTTATTGATGAAGCTGTTCTGCTGTTGAGACAAATATACAGGTAACGCTCTTATAACACGGTTATTAGGTTCCTGTAAAATGTTGCATAGTGCAAAATCATGTTATATGGGACAAAGAAAAAGTACAAAAATACACTATTTCATTACAAAATGTTAACAAAACTAACATAAATACACCATTCTAGATTTCATGTATCTTCTGCTCTCTTTAAAAAATCAGTAATCTGGGCTTGTTTGCTTTTGCTTGATAAATCTTTGTCAATTTCATATGGAAAACTAAGATTTTTGAAGCTCCCTTTTGAACTTTGGGCTTCTTTCATTCAAGAATCTGCATCGAAAAAATAAGATTCTAATTGCTCGGCTAACTTTATGGCTTCTCCTTTGCTTTTTAGTGTAAAATTTGGAAGTTTAGAATTTTCGTCTGCGATATCACCATCTGAATTTATCTGATTTTATCTCTGATGCCATTTGCACAAAATCTGATACACCGGCTTCTTTTTCTACCAGTAATTCTTGAACAACTTCAGTAATCATATCTTTTTTTATTTTTTTAGGAGAATCAGTGACTAAGGCTATGTTATTCTGTGTATATTGTCTGTAAATTGTGTGTGTGTGTGTGTGTGTCCTGAGGTCAATTTTCTGTTTTTCTGGACGAAAAAACATGCTGCCTTCGCCCGAGCCAGACTAACTGAGACACGTTGTGAAAAAGACCAATAAAAATTCCTCCCTTCATCGATAGAATTCAAACCCAGGTCTTTTCCAGCTGGTGTGGGGAGGAGGGCGATTTTATGAACTGTGCTTACCCATGAGGGCTTCAGTAGTCATATCATCAAAACCTTCTCCTCCTACCGACGTAGCAAGTTCTACTATCGCATCTATTCCATTTTCTGCCCTTTTGATCATATTTCCTGAATGAACTGACTCTGACTATGCATTTTCCCTCACGTATTGAATGTTGACGGTTTCACTTCTTTCGGCGATAAAGCTATGATTCTGATACAGTGCACAATTGAGAAATGTTTCCATGCCTCCATTACTTCAATAGATTCGGAATTAATTTTTTCCCAAATCCATTGTAACCATTTTCTGATGGAATGAGTTTTAAAGGTGGATATAATGACTTGATCTGACGGCTGAATGAGAGAAGTTGTATTAACCCAATACAACTGTGGCGGTAGGAACATAACTTCAATGTTTGTTATGTTCGTTTTGACGTTGTAGAGCAGATATCATCTTTTAAGGGCACAAAAGGTGATATAGTTGTACACATTGGCACTAATGATATCAAGAGTAGGAGACCGGCAGAATTGCTTAACAAGTACAGGTCACTGTTGAAAAAAAAGCCGTGAAATAGGGTTGAATTTGAAAGTGTCTGCAATTCTGCCCAGACACGATAGGAGGGAGTATATGATGAGAGCCTTGTCGATCAATTCGGCCCTGGAAAGATTGTGCAAGGCTCAAGGGGTAGAATTTTTTCAGTCTGGACTGTACTTGTTAACAGGAGAGATTGCTTCTACAGGGATGTGATACACTTTATTAGAAAGGGTTCAAGAATATTTGCTGATGCTATCGAGGCAGTCTTAGGTGGGTCGGAAAACTGCTAGCTTGGGGGGGAGGAAAAGACGAATAGATTAACAGTAGCCACTGGCAGAGGTGAAAGAGATTCTTGCTCTGCTTCTATTGGAATGAGCAGAAGCCTGAAAAACAAGATGCAGGATATTTTAGAGACTGCTGGGAGTCATTACGGTACAAGTAAACACATGGGTTGTGTTAGGGTAGCTAAGAATAGAAATAGGCATGTATAGTTGCGTGTACACCAATGCTAGGAGTTTAGTAAATAAATTTGATGAATTTCAGGTATTGCTCAAAACATCAAAGGCAGATATTGTTGGGATATCAGAGACGTGGTGTCACACAGATATAAGGAATGCAGAACTGGAATTTGGGGAGTACAACGTCTACAGAAAGGACAGACTGGATAGGAAGGGAGGAGGGGTTATGCTTTAGTTAAGAAATACATAAAATCCAAGGAAGTGAATCCAAGCCAGTGGACATCGCTGGACAGTGCAGTGTCGAGTCAGTTTGGTGTGACATAAGCATTGGGAAATAAAAATTGAGAGTAGGAGTGTGCTACAGGCCTAATGACTCTTGTGAGTATAATAAGAAAATGTACCGGGAAATAGAGTTGGCCAGTAAATCAGAGAGTCATAATGGGGGATTTTAATTTCCCAGATATTGACTGGAATTTGGGGGCTGGTCACTCACACACTAGCAAGGCTTTTGTGGATTTATTGGATGATTGTTTTCTACATCAGCATGTTCGGGAGGCAACTAGAGGGAGTAATACTCTTGATTTGATTATCAGCAGTGATTCTTCATGCATTAAGAATCTGCAGATAAATGAACCACTAGGTGGCAGTGATCACAGTGTGCTGAAGTGGGATTTACTCAAAGAGGTAACTATCCTTAGGGGTAAAGGGAAGGGTTATTGCTTTCGTAAAGGCGACTACGATGGACTGAGACAATATTTAAATTCTATACAGTGGGACCAACTGATGATGTTACCAACAGCAAATGCAAAATGGGAAGCATTCAAAGAACTTATCTTGGAAGCTACTAGGCTTTACATACCAACTAAGAAATATTGTTCAGGGTTTAGGCCTAAATGGATGTCACATGAACTAATGAGGCATATGGCAGAGAAGAAACATGCATGGGATACATACAAATTAACACACGACGGAGAAGCCTATGATAGATAAAAGTTGATCTGTAACCAAGTTACCAAGGAGGTTAGGCAGGCGAAGGCAGATTACGAGAAATCTTTGGCAAGGGATGCAAAGAAAAACAGAAAGAGTTCTTTACTTATGTAAACTCTAGAAGGAAGGGGATGAATCAGATTGGTCCACTTGATATCGATGGGTCAACTGTTAATGATCCTGCTCAGGCAGCTAACAAACTAAATGAATATTTTGCATCGACATTCACACATGAGGAGTTATTTAGCGAGGAGAAAGCCAGAGGTGTATTCAACTCTAGCAGTAAACTAGAAAATCTTGTAATAACTGAGAGTAAAGTGGAGGAGAAATTGTTGAAGATAAAGATAAGAAAGGCACCCGAGGTGGATGGGATCTATCCAGTTATATTAAAGGAGGCAGCAGAGGAAGTAAGCAAACCCTTAGCCATAATTATGAGAGCTTCCTTGGACTCAGGGGAGGTACCCACAGACTGGAGATGTGCAAATGTGACCCCAATTCACAAAGGAGGATCAAAGGCTGACACAAGTAATTATAGACCTGTTAGTTTAACTTCTGTTCCAGGAAAATTAATGGAGGCACTAGTTAAAGAAGCACTGCAGGATCATTTATACAAGATTTCAGTTATAGCTCGGACACAGCATGGTTTTGTTAAGGGGAAGTCTTGCCTGACCAATTTTATTGGATACTATGATGCAGTCACAAAGGAACTGGATGCAGGGAATAACTTTGATATTATATACTTGGATCTTAGAAAGGCTTTTGATACTGTTGCACATGGAAGACTGCTGCACAAATTGGAGCAGTGTGGCATTGGAGGCAAATTGCTGCTGTGGATAAAGGGGTGGCTGAGGGGAAGAAGACAGAGAGTGGTAATCAATGTACACTGCTCGTCGTGGACTAATGTTATTAGTGGAGTCCCTCAGGGCTCAGTGTTGGGTCCATTATTGTTTTCTGTATTTATAAATGATATTGATGATGGTATACAAAGGGTACTAGGAAAGTTTTGCAATATGACGCAACAATGAATCACAGGAAGCTGCTTGTTGCTGCATGTTGAGACATGTTCATACGTGCATAGTAGCCGCCGCGCCAAGTCGATGGGCTCAGTTATTCATTAGTAGTGAGAGTGTAAAGTGCTTGCGATGGCATCGTGGTCACGAAATGAGATAAGGACAGTTTTGCGGTATAATTTCGTGCGTGGTTCCATAGACCAGTGCTTAGAAGAAATGACTCTTGCACTAGATGATGATTGTCCACATCGTACAACGATATTCAGGTGGTATAGAGAATTCCAAAGGGGAAATTTCACTCTGGAGGATTTTGAGAGGCCGGGAAGGCCACGAACGTCAGTTACGGAGGAAAACGTTACTGCTGTGAGGAAAATGCTTGACGAAAACAGGCGAGTGACCTACCAACAGATAGAGGATACCTTGGGCCTAAATGCACCAGCAATTCGTTCGATTCTGCAAGATCATTTGCACATGAAGAAACTTTGTTCTCTCAGGGTGCCGCATCAACTGACTGAAGAGCAGATGACACGATGTGTGACTTGGTGCCGGGAGATGTTAAAAAAGTTTGATAAGGGACAATCTCTGTATGTGAACAACATCGTGACAGGTGACGAGACTTGGCTGTACTATTACGATCTGCCGACCAAGGCTCAAAACAAAGTTTGGGTCTTTGATGATGACGTCACACCCGTAATTGTCAGAAAATCCCAATCTGTAAATAAGAAAATGATAGCTGTATTTTTCAAATCGAGTGGAATTATGGAACGTGTCGTTTTGGACACGCAGAAGACAGTCAGAGCTAAGTGGTCTACTGAACAATGCCTGCCTAAAGTCATTGGATCTATGAAGAACCTGCGGCCAAAGTCAAGAATGGACACCTGGTATCTCCATCATGATAATGCTGCAGCTCACCGCGCCAAAGCCTGCACCGAATATTTGACCACGACAGGACTGAAACTTCTCGAGCACCCTCCCTACAGTCCAGACCTTGCTCCCTGCGACTTTGCACTGTTCCCGCATGTGAAAATGAAGCTAAAAGGGAGGCGGTTTTCCAGTGATGAGGACCTTCTACGGGCTTGGGACAACGAGTGTGCTTTACTCCCTAGTGAAACTTGGCAGAACTGGCTTAAAGATTGGTTTCGGAGGATGGAGAGGTGTATTGAATGTAGAGGAAATTACTTTGAAAAAATTAAATAAACAAAGCTGTATTGCAAAACTCTCCTAGTACCCTTTGTATTAAGCTTAATGTCGAAGTTTGCAGACAATACAAAGGTAGGCAGGGTTGTCAAGGACACTACTGACACTATGCTGCTGCAACAGGATCTGGAAAGGTTGAGCAGATGGGCTGAGAGGTGGCAAATGAAGTTTAACATTGACAAATGTAAAGTACTACACATGGGAAACAGCAACGTATCAACTCTGTGGTACTACACTGACAGTGGTAGAGAATGAAAGGGACCTGGGGGTGGTTGTGCAGGCAGATATGAAGTTCTCTGAGCAGTGCAGACGGGCTGGAAGAGTAGCTCATGGTGTATTGTCAATGATATATAGGAATTTTTCTAGCGGGGATAGGGAGGTGATTATTCCCTTGTATAAGGCAATGGTCAGGCCACACCTAGAGTACTGTATACAGGTCTGGAGGCCTCATTTCAAGAAGGATGTAGAGCTGCTGGAACGAGCAGAGAAGGGCAACAAGATTAGTGAATGGAACAAAGGGGTGCTCCTACGAAGAAAGGCTTAAGTTTTGCAAATTACAGTGTCTGGAGACTAGGCACCAGCGAGGTGATCTGATAGAGGTGTGTAAAGCCTTGAATGGTTTGAGCATGCTCAATGCTGATGGGATTCTTCCTCTCGCTCAGAATAATCACCTGAGAGGGCATAAATTCAAATTGAGGAAAGACAGATGTAGGATAGATGTGCGGAAATTTGCCTTTAGCCAGCGAGTGGTTGGTTGGCGGAACAGACTTCCATCCCTTGTCGTGGAAGTTGATGGCTTAAATAAGTTTAAGGCTCAGCTGGACAGGTATTTTGAACGAACAGAGGGGTGAAGTGGGAGTGGTTTTTTTTTTTTTTTTTTTTTTTTGGCTGATGCTGCATAAGCTTGCTTTTGTTGCATCAAATGCCTCTACTAATGCTAATGCTAACATAACATGTTTGGATGACTCAAATCTTTTGGATGGCCTGGTGTGCTGTCCAATAGTAATAAAATTTGGAAATCTAGATTTTTCTACAAGTTCAACAAGTACAAGTTCAATAGCACAGAACGTAACACGGGAATTTTCCAACAAAATAAAATACAGGGATTTCTCAATAATTTTTTTTTTTTTGACTAGCGATTCAAAAAGAGTGGAAATGTTGAAAAATTACATCCAACATAATAGCAGGGTTTCCCGTGTTCAAAAATACCCTGTTATGCAAGATTTACCAAAATTCCCTAACCGTGTTAGAGCGAAATAAGTACCGTGTTGTGCAAGGATTTCCGCAATTTATCAACTGTGTTGTAGAAGTACTGTGTTATACGTGGGTAGCCTGTATATAAATATACAATTAAAAAATAATAAGAAAAAATAAATACAGGTCAGTCTTGAGCCACTCTCCTGTTACACTGGCCACAATATATATTCACTTATCTATAATTCATTATTGTGTTCAGGGCAAGCAAAATTTACTTCATCAGCTACAACAAGCATGATTTGTTGGTTGATTTTGTGTTTAATGGCCATTTGATCTTAGGCCATAATGTGCCAAGTCAAAATAAAAACAATACTAGCTATTTTTGGTAACCAATAAACAGGCTACTACGTAAAGAAGGTAAATATGATGTTCTAAGGATAAATAAAGCTAAATAGCAAAATATAAATTTAAATCTGGGTGTATAAATTAATCGAGCATAAAAAGTTAAAAAAGTACCTAAAATCTGATGAAGTGTAAATGGTTCAGCCAGATTATTAAAAGAGGTAAAGAATTGATGTCATGCTTCTCTAAAGACAGGACATTCCATAAAAACATAAAGAACAGTTAAAATAGTTCCACACATGTCACAAATAGGTGGGTCCACCCTAAACAAAAAGGAGTGTGTCAGATGACTGTAACCTATATAGAGCAGAGCAAGGACAACTTCCACTCTTCGGACCCTACATAGATTAGACTGCCACTACATGATTACTGGATTATTCTGCTGTAGTTTATTTATGGCCTGGAATCTTGCCATTGGGAATATAACGTGGTGCATAATATTTGCCAGTGGTCTTTATAAGGGACTGACAGGCAATAATTATCCAAGGGAGTGGGTGACTTGGCAAATGTATCAGCTAATTCATTTCTCCTGATCCCAATGTGGCTTCGAATCAAGCAGGTGAAAATGTAAAAAGCATCTGCCAAATGCAGGACAGGACTGGATGAGAGTTATATCTTACCGATAACAGAATCTCTAATACACTTGATCAATCACTATATGTCAATTATCTTTGGTAATCACTATTTTTAATATCAACTAAGATAAAATACCAACATTTGAGTCTTAGACCTCAATGGATACCAGATAAACTGATAATTGTGGCTGAGAAAAAAGGATGGGATGCATATAAACTAAGAGAAGCCTATTGTAGATATAAATTAGTCTGTAATCAAGTCACAAACGAAGCTATGCAAGCTAAAGCAGATTATGAGAAGTCTCTGGCAAAGAATACCAAGAAATACAGCAAAGACTTTTTTATATTAAAAGAGGTTGAATCACATTAGCCCACTTAACGATAATTGATTAACTGTTGATGATACTGCCCAGGTTGCTGGCAAATTGAATAGGTATTTTGCATCTATATACACAAGAGAAGCTCCTTATTGAAGGGAATTCCATAACCTCATCAAAATTTAACAGGCAGCTAAATGATTTTGTGATAAAGAGAAAAGTGGAAGAGGAATCGTTAAAGCTCAACATAAAAAAGCACCTAGGTGGATGGTTCTATAAAATTATTTTAAGGGAGGCAGCAAAGGAATTAAACAAATCATCAAAGGCAGATAGTGTTGGTATGCCAACAACACAGTACAGAAGCCTATGGTAGATATAAGCTCGTGTGTAATCAAGTCACAAAGGAGGTTAGGCAGGTGAAGGCAGATTACGAAAAAACTTTGGCAAAGGATGCAAAGAAAATCAGCAAGGGATTCTTTACGTAGGTAAACTCTAGAAGATAGGGGATGAATCAGATTGGTCCACTTGATATCGATGATTCGACCGTTGAGGACCCTGCTGAAGTAGCTAACAAAATGAATGAGTATTTTGCATCTACATTCACACATGAGGAATTCAGTAAGGAAGGGGAGGACAGAAGTTTACTAAACTCTAACAGGGAGCTAAATGATTTTGTAATAACTGAGAGAAAAGTGGAGGAGAAATTGTTGAAGTTAAACATAGGAAATGCAACTAGGATGGATGGGATCTATCCAGTTATATTAAAGGAGGCAGCAAAGGAAGTAAGAAAACTTTCGCCAAAATTATAAGTACTTTCTTGAACTCAGGGAAGGTCCCCATGGACTGGAGATGTGTAAATGTATCCCCAATTCAAAAAAGTTGGTTCAAAGGGCGACATAAGTAATTATAGACATATTAGTTTAACTTCTGTTCCGGGGAAATTAATGGAGGCACTAGTTAAAGAAACGGATCATCTAGACAAGGCTGCAGTTATAGTTCACACACAGCATGGGTTTGTTAAGAGGAAGTCTTGTCTAACCAGTTTGATTGGATACTAGCATTAGTTGAGGCATGTGATGCAAGAAAGCAAGCTTATAGAGCTTCCAATCCAAAAAATAAAATAAGTAAAAAAACCAAAAAAAAAAAAAAAAACCCTTACCATTTCACTCATTTGTTACTCAAAATGTTTGTCTAGTTCAGCCCTAAATTTAATTACGCTATCACATTCCACAACAACAGATGGAAGTCTGTTCCACTGGCTAAAGGCAAACTTCTGCACATATATTCTAAAACTGTCTTTCCTCAATTTGAATCTATGCCCCCTCAGGTTCTTAATCTGAGCAAGCGGAAGCATCCCATCAGCATTGAGCCTGCTCAAACCATTCAAAGCCTTATACACCTCAATCAGATCAACTGACAGGTGTGTAGTCTCCAGATGCTGCAACTTACAGAATTTAAGCCTCTCCTGGTAAGAGAACCCCTTTGTTCCTCTCACCAATCTTGTTGCCCTTCTCTGCACTCATTCTAGCAACTCTACATCCTTCCAAAAATGAGGCCTCCAGACCTGTATGCAGTACTCAACGTGTGGCCTCTCCTAATACAAAAGTATAATCACCTGCTTGTCTCAGCTAGCAAAATTCCTATATATCATTGACAAAACTCCATGGCCTACTCTGGCAGCCCATCTGCACTGCTCAGAGAACTTCATATCCGACTGCACACTTACCCCCAGGTCTTTTTCATTCTCCATCTCCCGAGTGTAGTACTACACAGTTGGTACATTTCTCTTGAGTTACTGCTACCCATATGCAGTACTTTGTTATTTGTCAATATTAAACTTCAGTTGCCACTTCTCAGCTCCATCTGCCTAACTTTTCTAGATCCTATTGCAGTAGCATCTTGTCTTTACTATCATTAACAACCTTGCCAACCTCTGTATCATCTGCAAACTTGTACATTAAGCCTGATATACTTCATCGATATCATTAATAAATAAACAAAACAACAATGAGCCCAGCACCAAACACTAGGAGACTCCACTAATAACTAATAGTCCACGTAGAGCAGTGTCCATTTATTACCACTCTCTGCCGTCTCCCACTCAACCATCCCTTTATCCATTATAGAAACTAACCCTTAATGCCATACCACTTCAATTTGTACAGCAGTCTTCCATGAGCAACAGTATCAAAAGATTATCTGAAATCCAAGTACAGCTACTCCCCTACTTACGTAAGGGTTGCATTCCACAGAACTTTACATGTCAGAATTTCCCTAAATGCTTCTGCAGCACTCGCAAATTTGATTGAAGCAAAACAGAAATTTCGACAAATTTTTTTTTTTTATCTCATGTGCGGGAAAAATTACAGAAGTGTACAAAATTACAAAAATTTCAAAATTATAAAATTACAAAAAGGGAGAGGACACAGGCATAACCTCCAGCAAGTTTTACTTTCCGAGCATGGTCGCCAGAATTAACTCTCCAGCTGATAAGCATGATGCTGCAGAAGTTGAGGGCTGTGGAGATTTCGAAGGCATTTTTTCCAACACTACAAAATTTCTTTGCAGCAGCAGAATTGGCACTGGTGACTTCACCACATACTTTAATGTTTTGGAAACCAGCACGATGCTTGAAACTATTAAACCACCCGTTGCTTGCCATGAACTTGGCTTGAGGTTCGCCGTACTTATTCTTAATATCTTCATAAATACTTCTTGCTTTTGCTTGAATGGCCATTGGACTCAGGGGCACTCACTTCTGAATCTGATTTTCCATCCATATTATTAATACTTTTCCATCTTTGATATAGCACCTGAACACTGTTGATTTTAAATGAGTTGATCCTTTAAAATGTTCTTTTATACGTGCACTGTTCCTTAAGTATTCGCTGTTGAAGCAGCGAGATCCAATTCCATGCAATAGATAACAAACTTTGTCCTGTTTCATACTACTTAATTAATCATCTTCATTTCTAAATGCCGACCGGGCTAGCCAGGTGGGTAAAGTGCCTGCCTGGCAACCCAAAGGTCGCGGGTTCGATTCCCGCCTCGGGCTTGGATCAAAGTACTGCAAAAACCTTGGGAGGTGCACTATGGCCACAGAAGCCGATGCGCCAACAACTACCAAACCAAAAAAAAAAAAAAAAAAAAATCATTTCTAAATCAATTTTGTTTCGTTTCCTAGCAGTGCAGTTTCCAGTGGTCCCATTTCCTTCACATTTGTAATAAGTAAATAGGAATAAAGAGAAGATTCTGAAAATTTATTTATGTATTTTATATGATTGAAGATTTCAGTGAAGGGGAACTCATTTCACCATAATATCATAATGTAAAAACCCACAGAATTCCAGTTATCGGTATTATAGCAAATGCAATAAGATCGAGTTTACTACCTGTTTAGATTGCGCTAACAGAAAAGCCCAATAAACCGGAAAATGCAAATTGTTTTTATTGTTTTATGGTAGCAACCTCCAGAAATGTGCTTTAGAAAAATATCACAAAGGCATTAAAAATTAATTCTTATAATGGAACATATGATAATGATGAAAGTTTAGTACAATTTTCATTATAAAAATGACCTTTTAGAGAGATAAATAGCTGAGTTATATAGTGAAATTTTCAACTTCTGAGGTCTTGGAATGTATAACTAAAAAAAAAAAAAAAAAAAACAATGTGTTATTGGGTTGACATTACTATATTTTCACGATACCTCCATTTATTCCTACGGGGTGCAAAGTACATTTCCACAATTTTTTTAAGTTTGCACTGGCCAGCAAAAACTTATGTAAAGTCGAATTTCTGCAAGTTGAGTATTATGTAAGCCGGGGAGTGGCTGTATATGATATCAAAATTATTTTCTGCATCCAGTTTGTTTGTGGCCACATCAAAGCATCCAATCAAATTGGTCAGACAAGACTTTCCCTTAACCCATGCCGTGTCTGAACAATTACTGCAGTCTTGTCTAGGTGATCCTGCATCACTTTTTTAACCAGCGACACCATTATTTTCTCTGGAACAGAAGTTATACTATCAGGTGTATAATTATTTGCATCACTATCTGAACCCCCTTTCTGAATTGGGGATACATTTGCATATCCACGGGGAACTCTATGAATGTGCAAATGTCCATGGGGACCTCCCATAAATCTAAGGATGCTCTCATAATTATGGCTAAGGGTTTGCTTACTTCCCTTGCTGCCACCTTCAATATAACTGGATAGATTCCATCTGCCCCAGGTGCTTTTTTTTATTTTTAACTTCAACAATTTCTCCTACACTTTGCTCTCCGTTATTGCAAAATTATTTAGCTCCGTTAGAATTTAGTAAACCTCTGTCCTCCCCTTTTTTACAGAATTTTTCATGTGTGAATGTAGATACAAGGGATGGTGACGCGCATTCCATAACCTCTCCTGCGCAAATGTCAACCTCACCTTCTCGGGGCGAACTGACCCGTTTCCACATACAAGGCTCTGGCGACCGAGTCACAGCGGTATAACTGTCCCATCACATACAGAGGAAATGCTGTACCTGAAGTCTGTCTAGAGGCTATAAGGTGGCAGCCCCACCACTAGACTTACCCCGCGAAAGGCTGGTAACCTATCCGGGGGACATTCTAAATACTCGAAATAAGCTCAAGGGAAAAAACTCAAGGAGGGATCTCAAGGGTAACGACCTAGGCAATGGATTTAGGACCACGATTAAGGAACTTAAAGTAGCAACTTGGAACGTTAGGGGAATAATCACAAATTAGATGAATTGACCATGGAACTAGAAAATAGAAATATTGACATAGCAGTCATTACCGAAACAAAAAAGAACAAAGGATCCAAAGAAATAGGTAACTTCATAATGATATACTCCGGCGTACTAAGTGAAATGTGGGCATCATCGGGAGTTGCTATTATAATAAAGAAAGAATGGGAAAACAAAATACTAGACTACTCTTGGTTATCACTCAGAATATTGAAATTAAGACTAAAAATTCTATCTTATACAATAATAATCAGTAGCATCTACACACCAGTAGAAGGCAACATTGATGAAACCACAGAATTTTATGATGAATTACAAAGTTCATAGACCAAACTAACAAAAATGAGTAACTCATACTAGCAGGAGATTTTAATGCAAGGGTTGGTGCTCAATCAGTAGAAAAATGTATAGGATCAGAAGGCGAACCTGTGGTCAACAATAATGGAAGATGCCTGATAGACTTCTACATTTTTAATAAACTTAAAATTACAAATACTTTTCTCAGACACAAGAATATCCATAAATTCATATGGGAAGCAAGAAACACAAAGTCTATAATAGATTATATTATCAATAATGAAAATTTAAATGACAAAATTAGAGACACTAGAGTATTCAGAGGCAGTGAAATTGATAGTGATCACTACCTAGTAAAAAGCACTTTCAAAATAAAAAGAAATTATCTTAATAAAAAGAATAAAATACCAACAAAAACTACTAAGAAATTAAAAATACATTTGTTGGAAGATGAAAGCACTAAATTCCTGTATGAAGGATAAACTCAAATCAGATGAAAGTGATAATGTTGAGGAAATCTGGTCAAACATGAAAAAATCAATTCTGGGAGCTGCTGAAGAAAGTCTTGGATATAAACCTATAAAAAATAAAAACTGGCTAAGAACTTGGAATGAAGAATTGAAACAAACAATCAATGAGAAAAAAAAGACCTACATCTACACATAAAATATAAAAAGCTTAGAGCAGAAGTCAGAAAACTAACCAGAAGAATCCTACGAGATGACTGGGATAAATTTGTTAAATCTTTAGAACGTGATATCACGGGCGCACAGAGAAGAGGTTTTAAAATTTTTAAGAAATTACAACTAGACACAAATGATCAAATAAAAACCAACTCTATCTCCCAAGCAGAATGGAAGCAACACCATTCCAAACTATGGTATAACCCAGGCAATAAGGAATGGAAGATGAATCTGTGATAACCAAAGATGAAGAAAATATAACGGAAGAACTAGAGTTAATATTACAAAAATCAAAAAACCGAAAAAGCCCAGGCATAGACAATTTGAATGTAGAACTATTTAAATATGGGGACATCCTACTAAAAAATGCACTACTAAAATTATTTAACATCATATGGCATAAGCAACAGATACCCAAATATTGGGAAACAGGAATAGTAATCAATTTACACAAAAAAGGCTCCAGAAATAACTCTAACAACTACAGAGGGATAACACTGCTGTCAACTGCTGCAAAGCTATACTCTAATATACTACAGAATAAACTTAATAAATACAGTGAACAATTCTTAGAAGAAGAACAATGTGGATTCAGAAAAGGGAGAAGCACAATAGATGCCATTTTCTCACTACAACAAATTTTGGGGAAAAGAAGAGAATTCAATCTACCAACATTTCTGCTCTTTATTGATTATGAAAAAGCATATGCCAATGTAAACCGAGAAAAACTTTGGCAGATTCTACATGAAGAAAATATCCCAACTCAACTCCGGAAAGCAATCCAAAGCCTATATAAACTCAAAAGTCTGTATAAAATATTCTAATGGCCAACTATCAGACCAAATTAACACCAATAAAGGAGTGAAACAAGGATGTGGACTATCACCAAATTTATTTAATATCTACATCAATAAAATTCTTAAAGAATGGAAACAAACAATTAACAACGGAATACAGTTGAACAGGAATAAAATCCAAACTATATTATATGCTGATGATCAAGTTATAATTGCAAAATCCGAAGATGAACTACAGATAGTAGCAAATGAGCTTAATAAAATAGGTAAAAAGTACGAGATGAAAATCTCCACCTCAAAAACAAAATCAATGGGATTATGTGGAAAAAACATACAAAGAATCAAAATTGTTATTGATGATAAAATAATAGAACAAATATCTGACTTCACCTATTTGAGAAATTTAATATCAAATGAAGGGAAAGACATCCACACTAAACTACAAAAATATAATAAAATGAATGGAACGATTAAACGCCACTTTGGAAAACAAATGACAACCGAAACAAAATTACGACTGCACATCACTTCAAAACCAGTCCTCTTCTAGAGCTGGGAGACTTCTGTCATAAATAAGAAATATGCACACAAACAAGAAGCAGCACAAAGGAGATTTTTAAGACCATTATTAGGCTTTACAAGACTAGACCACCAAAGAAATTTAGATATCTGTGAGAAATTAAAAGTAGATAACATAGTAAATGACATAAAACGGTATCAGGAAAAATGGATCAGCCACACAGAAAGAATGAACCCAGACTGGATCCCAAAATTAGCCTTTAACTACAAACCTACAGGCAAGAGAGATGTTGGTCGACCAAGAAAACGATGGCGAGATCAAGACCACCTCCAAGAGATACAACGGAACAGGTCTTAAGACCTAAGCTGGACCAAGTTCATGATGATAATGATGATAAATGTAGATGCAAAATACTCAATCAGTTTGTCAGCTATCTGAGTAGGATCATCAACAGTCGAACCACCAACGTCAAGTCGATCAATTTCAATTATCCCCTTCATTCTAGAGTTTACATAAATAAAGAAGTCTTCATTTTTCTTTGCATCCTTTGCCAAGGATTTCTTGCAATCATTCTTCGCTTGCCAAACCTCCTTTGTGACTTGATTACAGGCCAACTTATATCTACCATAGGCTTCTGTGCCATCTGCTAATTTATATGCATCCCACACATTTTTCTTCTCTGCCACGAACCTCATTAATTCATCTTACATCCATCTAGGCCTAAATCTTGAATAGTATTTCTTAGTTGGTATAAAAAGCCTAGTAGCTTCCAAGATTAATTCCTTGAAGGCCCCATTTAGAATTCACTGTTGGTAACATCATCAGTTGATCCCACTGTATAGAATTTAAAGACTGAATGAGACCACTGTAGTCACCTTTACAAAAACCTTTCACTTTACTGTTTGATGGTAGTTACATCTTTAAGTAAATCCCACATTCGTACACTGTAATCACTGTGATCCTAGTGGTTCCTTTATCAGCAAATTCCTAATGCATGAGTCATCACTGCTGATAATCAGATCAAGAGTATTCCCTCCCTCTGGTTGCCCCTTAAATTTGTTGCTGTAGAAAACAATCCTCCATTAAATTCACAAAAGTCTTGCTAGTGTACGAGTGACCAATCCGCAAGTTCCAGTTAATATCCTCCATTACAAGACTTTCTGATTTACTGGCCCACACTGTTTCTCATTTTCCCTTTTCCAGTGTTTATGTCCCACCAAACTGGCTCAAGAATGCACTGTCCACCCATGTCAACTGGATGCACTTCATTAGATTTTGTTTCTTAATTAACAGCATAACCCCTCCTTCCTTCCTACCCTGTCTATCCTTTCTGTATATATTGTACTACCCAAATTCCAATTCTGCACTGCTTATATCTGTTAGTTAGTTAGTTATTTGGTTTTTAGGAGCATTAGCAACTAAGGCCATATTGCTCCGGGATATGCGGTGGTCATTCCTTGACCTTTCCGCATCCTCCGTATTTGGTGTTGACGGGCTCGAACCCCGGTCTAATCAAGAAGCGTGTGCTACGCACTGCTGCTCCTTCCCACCTGGCTACGGAGGCGCCAGCTTATATCTGTGTGACACCATATCTCTAACATCCCAACAATATCTGCCTTTGATGCCTTGATCAGCATTTCAAATTCATCAAATTTATTTACTATACTTCTAGCATTGGTGTACATGCAAAAATATATGCACCTGTTCTTACTCTTAGTTATCCTAACACAGCTTACTTGTTCCATGATGACCCCCAGCAGCTCTCAAAATTCCCTGCAACTTGCTCTCCAGGTTGCTGCTCGTTACAATAGAAGCAGTGCAAGAATCGCTTTCACCTCTGCCTGCAACTACTGTTAATCTTTTAGTCTGCGAATCCCCCCCCCAAGCTAGCAATGAGGTCACACAGGAACTGGATGCAAAATTTTATTTTTATATCATATCTTGGATTTCAGGAAACCTTTTGATACTGTTGCACATGGAAAACTACTATACACATTGCAGCAGTATGGCATTAAGTGTAAGTTGCTGCTATGCAACTTACACTTAATGCCATACAACTTATACACAAAGGGATGAGTGAGAGAAGACAGTGGTAATCAATGGACACTGCACTTCATGGACTAATGTTATTAGTGGTGTCCCCGCCAAGGGGTCTGTGTTGGGCCCATTGTTGTTTTCTGTATTTATCAATGATATTGATGAAGGTATAGCCGGCTTAATGTCCATATGATCAAAGGTTGGCAGAGTTGTTAATGAGACACTAATGACAATATGTTACTAGAACAGGATCCAGCAAACTTGAGTAGATGGGCTGAGAGGTGGCAAATGAAGTTTAATATTGACAAACGTAAAGTACTGCATATGGGTAGGAGTAACCCCAGAGTAAAGTATCAATTCTGTGGTACTACACTGACAGTGGTAGAGAACGAAAAGGACCTGGGGGTAATTGTACAGGCAGATATGAAGTTTTCTGAGCAGTGCAGACTGTCTGCAAGAGTAGCTCATAGTGTCTTGTCAATGATATACAGGAATTTTTCTAGCAGGGATAAGGAAGTGATTATCCCCTTATATAAGGCAATAGTCAGACCACACCTTGAGTACTGTTTACAGGCCTCATGTTAGGAAGGATGTAGAGCTATTTGAACGAGTACATCGAAAGGCAACGAGATTGGCGAATGGCACAAAGGGTCGCTCTTACAAAGAAAGACTTTTAAGTTCTGAAAATTGCAGTGTCTGGAGACTAGACACTTGCGAGGTGATCTGACTGAGATGTATAAGGGCTTGAATAGCAAGCTCAATTCTGATTGGATTCTTAGTCACCTGAGGGGACATAAATTCAAATCGGGGAAAGACAGTTGTAGAATAGATGTGTGGAAATTTTCCTTTAGCTGGAACTTTTGATTGCTGGAACAAACTTCCATCCATCACTGTAGAAGTTGACAGCTTAAATAAATTTGAGGCAGAACTAGACAAACATTTGGAGTTAATGAATGGGTGAAATGGGAATTTTTTTTTTTTAATTGGCTGATGCTATATAACAGGGTTTCCCAAAGTGCGGTCCATGGGCTGGTACAGGTTCGCAAATAGAAAATACCATTACGTGAACAACTTATTTGAAATATACTTACAGAAAACTATAAGAAAATTTCCTGAAAAAATGAAAATGTAATAAAAAAAAGTGAAACTTCCCTTTAACGGACAGCCATGGGGAATGAAAATGTGTCCGTTAGACAGAAGTGTCTGCTAACGAGAAGTCTGAGGGAGAAAAAAAAAAAAAGAAAGAGAAAAATCGTTAAACGTTTAACGTAAAATTAAATTAAATTATATAAAGATTTTGCACAATATTTTTGTAAATAATATATGTACAATTGTGCTATGCATATTATGACTTTATCCTAAGAAAAATGCATACAGTAATCACTTATTTTCTTCTGCACCTTCTTCCGGCTGATAATTTTGTTTTCAACATTTGTTTGGAGTGAAGAAACCATCGAAAGTCCTTCAGTATCTTCTTCAGCGGCGAAAAACATTTTTAAACGATTGATTTGTATGAGTGCTGCTTCTGTTTTCATCGGTGGTTCGTCGTTAATATGTTCTTCGACAGAATGACCTCCTTCCATTTCTTCATCCTCATGAGGAACTTCTTGAAAAATATCGATGATAATGTCGTTGATATCTAGAGCACCATCTTCTGTAGTGAGGTTTGAGTCTATATCTTTGTAGCCAGGGTCACTTGCAGCGGAAGTATCGTACATTATCAATAGAAGTTGAAGTTCTTGTTCTTCTTGGTGCTCCACATTGAAGTCACAACTTCAATTTTTGCGTTTGACAAGCCAGACTTTACAAAACAGTTCACGACAGTTTGTTTTCTAATTGCGTTTACTGAAGAGGAAATCCATTGAATCGCATCTAGGATGCTGATTTTCTTTGCAAGGTCGCTCGCACATGTTACATCGTTCATGTTTGTAATGAGATGTCTTAAAACACGTTTTCTGTAGTGAAGTTTAAAATTTTTTATTATCCCTTGATCCAAGGCTGACACTCTGCAGATGTGTTTGGTGGCAGAAAAATTATTTGAATGTTGGACAATTCAATGTGCGGGTGAGATCCAGCATTATCCATGAAAAGAATAATTTTTCTGTTTTGACGAATCACGTTTTGGTTAAAGTTACTTATCCATTCGCTCATGATATCTCGTGTCATTCACGCTTTTTTATTAGACTTCCAGTCAACATCCAAAAGATTCAACTTTATGCCCTTGGAACAACGAGGATTTTGTGGGTTTCCTATAACAAGAGGTTGTTCAAAGTCTCCCAGCATATTTGTACCAATAGTACAGTCAAGCGTTCCTTAGAATTTTTTCCGCTCTGCACTTTTTGTTTTTTAGACTCGTTTTTTCAGGAAGAGCTGTAAAAAAACAACCCTGTTTCGTCACAGTTGTAAATATCCTTAGCTTCAAAATCACGACATAAATCTTCCAATTTGACGGTCCACTCTGTTACAACCCCAGTATCAACAGATCCACCTTCATCACTTATGGTTTTCCAAGAAATTTTATGCCGAGTTTTGAACTTGTCTAGCCATCCCACAGAAGCTTTGAACTCATTTACTCCCATAGATTTCGCAACCTCCAAAGCCTTTTCCCTAATAATAGGCCCATTAATGGGAATTTTTTTTAGCACGTGCGCGACAAATTTGAAGTCCAACAGTTTTCGGGAATGATTTTTGAACCTGATCATTTACGTGTTGCCAAAATTGTTTGAGCAGTTCATTTTTTTTTTCTTTAGGATGTCGCTTACCTGCGTCTTCCCGATTTTGAATTTTGCAGCGAGATTGCGAACACTATTTTTTTGCCGATCATACGCATTAATGAGTTCGACTTTATCTTTTAAAGTTAAACGTTTACGAGAAGACATTGTGCACGTCACACGACACTGAACAAAACTGAAACTGAAAGACGAAAGGCCGACCATATTCTCCCCCCCTGCACACACCAAATTCACCAGAAGTTTTACACATGCCTTAAAATTCTTGAAAACGGGTTTAGAACCGCGACGTAAACCTTGATATAATTCAGAGAATCTGAAAAAGAAAATAAACACACGATTGAGGCAATACGTGGAAGAAAAGTTCATAGGAAAAGAGCCGTGAGCTCGCCCGCTGTCCGTTATGGGGAGATCAAATTAAGTGCTAATCTAAACGAAACAGTGCAGATTGCCTGTCCGCGTCCGTTACAGAGAATGTCCGCTAGACAGAAGCTGCAAACACGTTAAAACCAATGGAGGTGAGTTGGGGAATTTGAAAATGTCCGTTGTAGAGAGATGTCCGTTAACGAGAGATGTCCGTTAGGAGAAGTTTCACTGTACCAAATACCTAATTATACTAAAAATAAATTTAACGATTTTATAATTTATTGAATGTATATGTATGATGCCTCCAGTGACTCTGCTCTTAAAAAAAAAAAAAAAAAAAAAAAGTGGCTGATACGCTCATCAATTTTATTATGCCATGTAATTAGCGTACATATGTACATCTTGATTCTGAGGTGATGCACTGCCCGTGCCATATCTAACTTACGAACCACGCAGCAGTTATTAGTAGTTAGTGAGAACCCAACCAGCAACATGTACGTGACTATTGTTGTAGTCTTATTCCTTTTCGTTGCTGTTGCCTTTGAAGTGATAAATTTAATGCATAGTATTGCACATTTTTTAAAAATAAATATTTATATAAACATCCTGTTATTTTTAATATGGATAAGTGGCTGAATAAATGGAAATAATATTAATAAATGCCCTGGCAATGGGTAGACTGACAGTATGGAAAAGAAATTCAAAACCTCTTGGAGAAGGCAGTATTATGAAAATTATTTAAAAGTTGGTTTTATCTGCAATAACCATGCCATTGTGCATTATTTGTTTTGAAACGTTGCCAACCAATGCATGAAACTGTCGAAACTGAAACAGCACTTAGATTGTGTTCATCTGGAATACTCAAATAAGCCAAAGGAATTTTTCATTAATAAGAAAAATGAATATATTTCATCTAGAAAAAGTTTTGTAAAAACGGTTTCCTTGATATGTTGCAATGAAGACTTGGTTATGGCTTCATATGAAGTTGCGAAACTAATAGCTGAGACAGGACATCCTCATACTATTGGTGAAAAGTTAATACTTCCTGCAATAAAAGTAATTACATCTCACCTTTATAAAAAGAAAGAAAATCAACTGCATTTACTCTCCTTATCAAATAATATGGCGAAGTGTAGAATTATGGAAATGGTGAATAATATTGAAAAAAACTCTCATAAAGCACATTCAAAGATGTCAATTTTTTTCTTTACAACTGGATGAAAGTACAAACATCGTAGATAATGCCAATTTAATGTGCTTTTTAGGATATGGCTTTAAGAACACTGTCAATGAAGATTTCTTGTTTTGTAAACCCCTATCAATGAGAACAATGGCTGAAGAACTTTTTAAATTAATCAATAATTATATAACTCAAAGTGGAATCGATTGGAACAAATGGGTTGGATTGAGTTGTGATGGTCCTGATCAATAGGTTCCCGTATGTGACTTTTTCCGAGGGTCCGAGAAGTGGCTCCAGACTGTGAATGGGTGTACTGTAGTATTCACACAGAGAAGCGTTAGCTGTTAAAAAAAAATGCCTTTGGTTTTGAATATGGTTATACAAGAATGTGTCAAATTTGTTAACTATATAAAAGACCGTTCCTTGAATTCCAGAATCTTTACTGCTTTATGCAAATAATTAGGAAGTGATTATGAACATCATCTATTACACAGTGAAATTTGATGGTTGTCAAGAGGGAATGTATTGAAATGACTAATCGAAATGAAGAATGAGTACTTATTGTTTTTGGAGCAACATCCTCCATCAGCAAAGGACACAATAAAAACATGTTTAATGATTTTAATTGGTTAATTAAGGTGTCCTATTTATGTAATATTTTTAGTTTTTTAAATGCCTTAAATTTAAATTTAAGGCATTTCATCTGTGAATACTTCGAGTTGAAAAGAGGAATTATAATAATTTTCTTCTTAGTTTAACTAAATTACAAAAAGAGTATGTTCGAAGACAATGTTCCAGCTGAGATTTCTATGGCGATTAAAGAACACATCTTGGAATTGAAATCAAACATTCAAGAATATTTTCCTCCAATTGACAGCAGTAAAATGTGGATTCGAAACCTATTTACTTTTAATGTGGAACATGTGGAAGAATTCTGTCTCAATGTACAAGAAATTGATTCTGTTTTTGAACAGTCATGTGACACAGCATTAAAAGATCGCTTCCATCAGGCCTCATTGATAAATTTTTCTAGGCTGCTGTGAAGAATATAAGCAATTATCAGAAAAAGCACTGAAATTTCTTATGCCATTTGTAACAACTTACAAATGTGAAAACAGATTCTCAACATTAGTTTTTTTAAAAATCAAATGCTGGAACAGATTGGACAATCAAGTTGACATCTTTTCCCCTGATTTAAAATTACTATATGATAGAAAACAGCATCACCTTACTTATTAAATAAATATTTATTTGAATAAAACCAGACTCAAAAATATGTTAATTTTATCTAAACTTTTGATAATAAATAAAGAAATGAATTACCTATCTTTTATTTATATTTACTGATGTTAATGAATAACTAATTACATTATTACTGATATGTTAAATGTCCTAATGGTAGTGTCATTATTTCCTGAACCTAGGAGTATAATTATTGAAATACATTAATTTAAGCTATAGGTGGGACTTGAAAAAAAAAAAAAAAAAAATCTGCAAACACTGGTTTGTGCTTGAAAAAATTTGGGAAAACCAGCTATATAAGCTGGCTTTCTTGAATCATATGCCTCTACTAATGCTAATGCTAAATCCTCATCCATAATTATGAGAAAATCTTTGGATTCAGGAGTGGTTGCAATGGGTCGGAGATGTGCAAATGTATCCCCAATTCACAAAGGAGGATCAAAGGGTGATGTGAGTAATTACAGTTGTTACTAATTAAAGAAGTAATGCAGGATCACCTAGACAAGAATGAGTTTAACACTGCAATCACAGCATGTATTTGTTAAGGGGAAACCTTGTCTGACCAATTTGAATGGATGTTATAAATGCCGTAATAAAGGAACTGGAGGTAAAAAATAATTTTGATATCAATATATAATTGGATTTCAGGAAAGCTTTTAATATTGTTGCTCATAAAAGACTTTGTACAAATTGGAGCAGTGTGGCATTAAGAGCGATCTTACATTACAACGTAAGGTTGCTCATCGGTGAAGACAGGATATTACAGCTGGAAAAGGAACTAGAAAATGTGAATTGGAATATCATCGGTTTGGCTGAAACAACAAGAAGAAATGAATCACTTATAAGTTTATCAAGTGGAAATCTGCTTTACACCAATGGAATCAGTGAAAGGAGCAAAGGTGGAGTTGGGTTTCTCGTCCATAAAGATTTAAAAAACAACATTTTGGAATTCAAAAATACATCACCAAGGTTGTCAAGACTAATACTCAAGATTTCTAAGAGGTACAAGCTAAAGGTTATAATGATTTATGCACCAACATCGAGCCATGATGATGAAGAGGTTGAAGAAATGTACACCGAAATTGAGTGTTCTAGATGAGCAGAAAACCAACTACATTATTATTATGGGGACTTCAATGCTAAGGTTGGAAAAAGACAAAACAGTGCAGAAAGGGGAATTATAGGAAATTTTGGAATTGGTGAAAGAAATGAAAGAGGTGAAAGACTTGTGGAATTTGCAGAATCTCAAGGATTGTCAGTAATGAACACTTTTTTCAAGAAAAGGGTGAACAGAAAGTGGACATGGAAGCGACCAAATGGATTAACAACTAATGAAATTGACTTCATCCTCACTAACAGAAAAAAACATAGCGAATGATGTTACCATCCTGAATAAGGTAAATGTTGGAAGTGATCACAGAATGGTAAGGTGCACACTTGATATAGATGTAGGAAAGGAAAAAATTGACTCGAGTAAATAATACAAAGGTCTTTGAGATAACAGAAGAGGAGAAAAAGCAGTATGTACTGGAACTTAAGAACAAGTTTGAGCTTCTGCAGACTGCTCAGGACCAAGATATCGACGAAGAATATTACAAATTTCTGAAAGTGATAAAGCCCAAGAAACCTATAGGGAAAAAGAAATCCAAAGAAGAAAAAATTAATCAAGAAACACTTGTTATGATGAACCAAAGGCGACAAATGAAGAGCAAGATAAACACTGACAAGGAGAAAATTGAGTATACTGAGTTATGCAAAGCCATTAGAAAGAGACTCACAGAGGACATAAGAAGATTTAACACAAGAAAAGTAGAACAGGCATTAAGGGAAAACAAAGGACTTAAATCTGCATCCATGAGCAGTAATACAGAAAGACAAATGATACTGAAACTGAAGAATAGAGATGGTTTACTTATAAATAGCAGAGAAGGCATAATTCAAATAGCAGAAGACTACTATAGAGAATTATACAAGGAGCGAGGGAATGATGCCAGCAGTGGGGAAGCTGGATCGCAAATTAGTAACACATACGACATACTCGATATTCTTTCTGATGAGGTAGAACATGCGTTGAAGAAAATGAAGAATCAGAAAGCCCCGGGGGAAGATGAAGTTACTGTAGCGTTGTTAAAATTGTAAGAAAGAGACATAAGGCAAAAACTAGCAAGGCTCTTCACAAAATGCATTATAAAAGGTGTGATGCCTAAGCAGTGGAATAATGCAATCATATTTTGCTGCACAAGAAAGGAGATAAATCAGAAATTGGAAATTATAGATCAATTAGCTTGTTATCCCACATCTACAAGTTGTTCACAAGGATCATTACTAACATTAGAAAGAATACTTGATGAGAATCAATTGAAAGAGTAAGCTGGCTTTAGGAGAGGATTCTCAACTATGGATCACCTTCACGTAATATCACAGCTAATGGAGAAAGCAAATTAATATAAAACACCATTATGCCTGGCATTTGTGGATTATGAAAAGGCATTTGACTCCATACAGCATAAGGCAATGTTTTGGGCAATGGAAAGACAAGGCATAGATACCCCATATATTATGATTTTGAACAAAATATTCGAGAACGTTACCTCCTTTATTAGACTAGACAAAGACAGTAGGAAATTTAAAACTGAGAATGGAGTTTGACAAGGAGACACAATATCTCCAAAGCTGTTTACTGCTGCCCTTGAGAAAGCTTTCAGAAGATTAGACTGGTCGCAGAAAGGAGTCAATGTGAATGGAGAGTACCTAAACCATTTACGGTTTGCAGATGATATTGTGGTCATAAGCCACGATCCCAAAGAATTAGAGGAAAATCTTAATCAGTTATGCACAGTTAGTAAGGATTTTGGACTAAATATGAATATGGCTAAAACAAAAGTAATAATGAACAAGTATGCCACATAAAGGGACATAATGATTGAAGGAGCAGTAATTGAAAAGGTGGAGCAGTAATTGAAAAGGTGACAAGTATATGTCCCAGATAAGTATATGATATACTTATCTGGGACATATACTTGTCCCAGATAAGTATATCATATACTTATCTGGGACAAGTTATTAGCTGTAATAATGATAAATGGTGGAAGTGAAGAGAAGAATAAATTTTGGATTGATAGCATTCAGAAAATATAGTCACATAGTGAAGAGCAATATCCCAGTTTGTCTGAAACGTAAAACAATGAACCAATGTATACTCCCCACCATGACTTATGGAAGTGAAACTTGGGCACTCACCAAAAGAATGGAAGAGAAGCTGAGAACTACACAGCGAAGAATGGAACAAATTATATTGGGAATCAGACTGTTAGATAAGAAGAGAAACACATGGATTAGGCAGCAAATTCAAGTAAAGGACATTCTTATCAAAACTAAAGAAATAAAATGGTCTTGGGCAGGACACATAGCTCGAAGATATGACAGATGGACTAAGAAAATAACAGAATGGTACCCAAGAGGAGCTAGAAGAAATCCTGGAAAACAACGACGGAGATGGATAGATGAAATTCACGAGTTTGTGGGTAGTAAATGGATGGCCAGTGCTCAAAACAGAAGGAACTGGAAAGTTGCTGAGAGGCCTTCATTCTGCAGTGGATTGAAAATGGCTGATGATAGCATTAAGAGCAATTTGCTACTATGGATAAAAGGATGGTTGAGTGGAAGATGATAGAGTGATAATCAATGGACACTGCTCTTCGTGGACTAATGTTATTAGTGAAGTCCCCCAAGGGTTTGGTGTTGGGACCATTATTGTTTTCTATATTTATCAATGATATTGATGAAGGCTTAATGTCAAAGTTTTCAGATTATACAAAGGATGGCAGTGTGGTTAATGACAATAATCATGGTAAGCTGCTACAACAAAATCTAGAAAAATTAGGTAGGTGGGCTGAGATATAGAAGTTGAAGTGTAACATTGATAAATGCAAGGTATTGTATATGGATAGAAGTAATCCCAGATTAATGTACCAATTATGTAGTCTTACACTCAGGGCAGTGGAAAATGAAAAAGACAGGGATGGGGAGATATTGTGCAGTCAGATATGAACTTCTCTGAGCAATGCAGACATGCTGCCAGGACAACTTATGGAGTTTTGTCTAGGATATACAGGAACTTTTCTAGCAGGGACAAAGTGATTATCCTATTGTATAAGGCAAAGGTTAGGTCACATCTTGAGTACTGCATACAGGTCTGGAGGTTTGGTTTGGTTTGGTTTGGGGTTTATTGGCGCATCAGCAACTGAGGCTATAATGCGCCAAATACCGGTCATATATAAAAGGTGAAAATATTCAGTGACCTAAGTTGTTAGGCCACCATGTCGAGATATAAAAGGAGTAAAAGTACAAAACATATGAGCAAAGGAATGCCAAATGAATTTTAAATTCGATTAAAAAGGTTTACTGATTTTAAAAAGTTAAAAACAGCAGACACATTGTCATTGTCGGATAAAATCTGACTGAGTGTATAAGGCTCAGCCAGAGGACTAAAAGCGGTAAAATAAAAATCACGTTTGTGTCTAAAACGCGGACACTCGGTTAAAATGTGGCGTATACTTAAATAGGTGTCACAATTCTCACACATAGGACAGTCATCTGCCCTCAGCAAAAAAGCATGTGTAAGATGACTGTGTCCTATGCGGAGCCGAGCTAATACAACTTCCTCTCTGCGATTCCTGCGCAGACTAGACTGCCAATGTCCGATTACAGGCTTTATCTGATAGAGCTTGTTTGTGACTTGCTCATGCCAGGATTGTTGCCATTGGGACAGTAATTTATCGTGTATTAACTGCCTGTAGTCTGTATAGGGGACTAACAGGCAAAAACTGTTTTGGGGTTCGGGTGACCTGGCCGCAGCATCTGCCAGTTCATTTCCCACTATCCCAATGTGGCTTGGAATCCAGCAGAAACGAATGTCAAATGAACACTCAAACAAGGAATGCAACGTCTGCTGAATCCGGGTCACAAATGGATGAGGATTATACCTCATACCCGATAAAGCCTGCAGTGTACTTAGAGAATCAGTGTACACCATACACTTTTGGTACCTATGGGTTTTAATGTGGTCCAAGGCTAACTCTATAGCATACAACTCAGCTGTATATATGCTGCATTGTTGGGGAATCTTTCCAGATATAGAAAGACCTGGAAAGATAGCAGCACATCCAACAGACAACTCCGACTTCGAGCCATCAGTGAAGATAGGCAAGAAGTCGGAATATTCGGTCCGGTGGGCAGCGTAGAGTTGGTGGTAGACAGAAGATGGAGTTGTGGACTTTCCCCAATTTTTAAGGGAGAAGTCGCATGATGGAATGCGAGCATGCCAGGGTGGAAGTGATTGCCTTGGTGACTGGGCAACATTGTCTACCGTGATGTCGAGCTCTCTGAGCAGATCTTGGACACGGATACCAAAAGGCCGATTGGCAGTCTGACGAGTGTTATATAAGTTTTCCCATTGTGGCTTGAAAACGGACGTCCACGTAGGGTTGTCTGGCAGGGATTTTAATTTAACAGTATATTTTAAAGACAATTGCTTTTGTCGCAATGACAGTGGTGGTTCAGATGCTTCAACATATAAACTCTGGACAGGGGATGTTCTATATGCTCCAGTAGCAATTCGGATGGCTTGGTGGTGGACTGGGTCCAGCCATCTAAGTACGCTGTTTCTAGCCGATGTGTACACTTGGGACCCATAGTCTAGTTTAGATCGGACAAGTGCACGATAGAGGCTGAGCAAAGTGGAGCGGTCTGCTCCCCATTTATTGGAGGAAATAGAGCGTAGGAGATTCAGCCCTCTTGTGCACCTTGTCCGAAGTTGACGAATGTAAGGTAAAAATGTCAACTTCTTGTCGAAAATGAGCCCCAAGAATTTTGTCTCAGGTACTACTGGAATGATGTCTTGTCCGAGTTTAAGTTCTGGTTCAGGGTGAAGGTTCCGTTTGCGACAAAAGTGTACGCAAACGGTCTTCTGTGGCGAGAACCTAAAACCATTAGTCACTGCCCAAGAGTTGACGTGGTCTATGGCATGCTGCAATTGTCTTTCGATGACCCTCATATTGCATGACTGCAAAAAGATGCTAAAGTCATCTACAAAGAGGGCACCGTTTACGGTAGGAGGAAGTTGTTCGGTTATAGAGTTAACTTTGATTGCAAAAAGCGTAACGCTTAAAACTGATCCCTGTGGAACTCCCTCTTCTTGGCAGAATGGTCGGGAGAGGGTGGATCCCACACGAACTTGGAAAGACCGGTCTGTAAGGAAGTTTTTGATAAAGAGGGCAATGTGTCCTCTAAGACCAAAGTTATATATATCTTTTAAAATTCCATATCTCCAAGCCGTGTCATACGCTTTTTCCATATCAAAGAAAACTGACACCTGGTGCTCACGTTTTAGGAAAGCATCACGTATAGATGTTTCCAAGCGGATTAAATGGTCAAGTGTTGACCTGTTCCTTCGGAAGCCACACTGTATCCTGGAAAGGAAGTCGTTAGCTTCTAAATACCACAAGAGACGAGCATTGACCATTCTTTCCAGGATCTTGCACAAGCAGCTCGTCAGAGCAATAGGACGGTAATTGTTTGGTGTTTTTGGATCCTTTCCTGGTTTCGGAAAGGGAAGGATAGTTGCCACATGCCACGAGTCCGGAAATGTCTCTTCAATATAGATTCTATTATAGAGACAGAGCAAACGATCCATGGATTCCAATGAAAGATGTTTAATCATCTCATAATGGATGTCGTCTGGCCCAACAGCACTCGCCTTGGAGAGTAAGAGTGCTGCTTTCAGCTCCCACTGTGTAAAGGGCTGATTGTATTCCTCGCGATTGTTAGAGGACAGCTTTAGGTGATGTTTTTCTGCTCTCTGCTTGTGTGCGAGGAACTCTGGGGGGTAAGCTGTTTCTGAAGACACTTTAGCAAATGTCTCCCCTAGAGTATTTGCAATTGCAGTTAGATCTGCAATTGTACATCCATTATGTTCCAGGATCGATGAAGGGTGTGAGTTGTATTTGCCCTTCATTTTCCGAACTTTGTCCCAGATGGCTTTGGGATTGGCGGCCCTTGTAAGGGAAGATGTAAATTTGATCCAAGATTCCTTTTGGCTCTGACGTCTAATGTACCGTGCTTTGGCACGTGCACGTTTAAAGGCTATTAAATTATCTGTGGTGGGGTAACGGCGGAAAAATCCCCATGCTTTGTTTTGAGCCTTCCTAGCCACTGTGCATTCTCCATTCCACCATGGTTTTGGAAAACGTGGAAAACGGGACGATGTCCTGGGAATTGCAACTGCTGCTGCCTGGACTATACTTTCTGTGACGTTTTTTACTGCCTCATTAATTGGCTCCTAGCTGACTACGGTGGTATTAAACGTTGCCAGATGACGAAAGGCATTCCAGTCGGCATGATCGATCTTCCAACGTGGTATCCTCGACTGGTGACATTGTCTCCCATTTGAAATGGTGGATAACACGGGGAAGTGATCACTACCATAAAGGTAGTCTTCAACCTCCCATGTACTCAGAGGCAGGAGGGAAGAGGAGCAGATGGAAAGATCAATAGCAGTAAATGTACGGGTAGCCGTGTGGAAAAAGGTGTTAGATCCCACATTTAGAAGGGCCAGATCATTGTTTTCAAGCAATCGCTCGATAATCCGACCCCTTCTGTTGATGTCAGAACTACCCCACAGCGGATTATGTCCATTAAAATCCCCTAATAATAGGAAAGGGGGTGGCAGTTGCTTAATGAGATCATCAAGGTCTGCCTGGGCGGTGTCGTTCCCAGGTGGCAAATAAATGGAGCAAACAGTTAGTAGGAACCCTACTGTAAGACGAACTGCTACAGCCTCTAGATTAGTGGTAAGAATCACAGCTTGAAAGGGGGTGTGGTTACCCACAAGGATAGAAACTCCTCCGTGGGCAGGTCCATCCCCAGCTCTGTCTCTGCGAATAACTGAGCAGTTACGTAAGTAAGGATCTTCATTTGCCGTTAAATATGTCTCCTGTAAGCAAAAGCAAGTTGGTTCATGCTTACTCAGGAGGGCCTTGATGTCATCTCTATTTCTACGAAATCCACGGCAATTCCATTGGAGAAATTTAAATGTACCCATTATTTTGATTTACTGGGTCCGTCTGGTGGCTTCCGAAGGGCTGAGGGCTTCATTTTCTCAGTCCTGGGTTTATCTCTCTTTGGAAAGACTGGACGTTGGCCTGTATCCATTTCTTCTTCGTCTTTCGCAAAGAGTTCCAGGACAGGGTCGTCCTGTACCTCCTTATTTTCGACATCCATTGTCTCTTGAATTGTAGATGTCTGCTCCCCTTTCTTCTTGGTTTCTTTAGTACTCTGTTTTGGAAGTGGTGGAGCACTAGGAGGTACGGATATAGCAGTGGCGGCTGACTGTGATTTTTGGGTGGGCTTTTCGGAACTTAATAAATAGCGCGCAATGGGGGTAAAAGACTCCCTTGGTGGAATACTCATATCAGTCTGAGTACCAATGGTACTTTTCCCAGAAGCTTTCTGGGCATATGAGGGCTTGGCGCTATTTATAGGTTGGATGCGTCTTCTGGCCTCCTGATAGGAGATGTTTAGCTCTGTTTTTAGTTTCTGAATTTCCTTCTCCTCTTTCCACCGCTGGCATGCTCGAGAGTATGCAGGGTGTTCTCCTTGGCAGTTTGTACAACTTGGCTTAGAAGCTAAACATTCCTTGCTCTCATGGTCTTTAGCACCACAGCGAGCACAGGCGGGGTTGCCACGACAAGCTGTTTGAGAGTGGCCATACTTTTGGCATTTAAAGCACCTCAGTGGGTTGGGGATATAAACCCTCACTGGGCAGTTTAAATAGCCTGCTTTTATGGAGGCCGTGGGGTGTTAAACGTTACGATGAGAACTCGGGTAGGGACGAGATTCCCATCCTTCCGCATCGATATTCTTTTGACAGCCGTCACTCCTTGCTCTTTAAGTTCAGAGCAGATCTCTTCTTCAGAAACATGAAGAAGATCCCACTCTGATATGACACCGCGTGAGAAATTCAAGGTTTTATGGGGAGTAACGATGATCGGTAATCCCCCTAAAGATGTGGCTTTCAGTAGTTGCTGTGCATGTTTTTGGCTTGCAGCCTCAACTAAAATGTCTCCAGAACGTAGCCTTTTGACAGATTTTGGGGATCCTGTCAACCCTTCTAATCCTTTCTGGATGAAAAAGGGTGACATTTTCCCGAGTGCCTGCTCTCCGGTGGAATGGAGAATGAGGAAAAGCGGTGTGACAGATGGTGGTGTATCCTCAGTTCTGGCTCTTTTTGCACAAGTATTTTCTGTGGTTTCGTCTCGGTTAGGTAGGGGCCTTGTTGGGGCCCCAGAAGAAATAGAATTTAAATTACTCATAAGAGTAAAGAAAAAGTGTCTGATGCCTAAGTACCTCACCCACCACGGAGCCCTACGAGGGGGCGCCCACTCGTGAACTAGCAGGTACTGCGTACACGAATGGGACGCCGAGTTCGCTTAGAACACCATACCCACGTTTCCAATAGGTCTTTATCCCATCCCAGGACCAAAGGGAGGGAGACTTATTGGAACGCAGTTGACCCTAGCAGTGTAATACCACCCGCCGATTGATCCCAGTCGGGCCGGTCCGGGACCACCCGTCTCGTCGAAGCAGGGGCCAAAGTGGTGTATTAAGGCTGGGCCCCTCAACCACCAGGATCCCCCTTTCCGCTTCCACGGGTCGCGGCGCACGGCTGCACACACCGGATTCCAAAGATGTAACCCTGGAACCAAGGTATGGGCGTTAGATCCCAGTGATGCTAGTCTGGAAGTCCAGCAGCATCACTGGGAGGTCCCCTCACCACATACAGGTGCCCACGTCGAGGGGAGGTCTGGAGGACTCCATTTAGGAAGGATGTTGAGCTGCTGGTATGGGTGCAGAGAAGGGCAAGAGATTGGGGAAGGAAAGAAAGGGTGGTCTTACAAAGACAGGGTTCAGTTCTGCAACCTGCACCATCTTTAGACTAGACACCTGGAAGGTGATCTGATTGAGGTTTTTAAGGTTTTGAATGGATCGAATAAGCTCAATGCTGATGGCATTCTTCCTTTTCTTCAGATTAAACATATGAGGTGACATAAATTTGAACTGAAGGAGGATTGTTGCAGGATAGACTTTGGTTGGTTTTAATGGGCAAATTGTGCCAAATTATGTAAATGTGATATTTTTCTGGTCAAGTGTTAGAAAAGTTTGTATAAATGAATCTGCTTTAGAAAATTAAATAGGTTGGACAGATTTTTTTCATCGCTAAGAATATGATTCATCTCTAATGAATTATTCTGGGCTAGAAGAGTTTTAAAACTTGCCAATCGAGCAGCTTGATGGTGGGAACAGTCACCATCATTTCACTGTTAGTAGGGTGGGACAATGAGCACAATAAGGTGAGTGAGATGCATATGCCCAATGCATGTCCTTGCAAGGGCAGCCTCTTCTCGTCTTTTAACCAGGAACTAGATTGCCAGTATTTGGAAAAGCTTATTATGGGTTTGTTGCTGCCATACTGATGCCCTTTGGTCAATACATGGCTTGTTTTGTAATGGTTTGCAGTCCATATAAGGAACTAAGGCAAGTGAATACATGGGGGTTGGGTGGATTTTTAGCTGCTTGATCAGCCTTCTCGTTTCCCTGGATTCCATGATTCCAGCATGCACAGGAATACAGCAGAACCTCACCACTGTGTTCTATTTTGTGATATTTAACAAAAGTACTCTGATTTATTTCAAAATAGGAGGAGAGAATGATATTTGTGTTGTAAAGCAGTTACTGCACTCAAGGAATCAGTATAGATTATTATCTCTTGATTAGGCATGTTGCTGGCATGTTCAACCCTTTTGACTGCATGAAGTTTGTCGGTGTAAATACTGCAACTATGGGAAGGTTTCAGGGATGACACATGTTGGAAGAACCACTGCAGCACCTGCACATGTATTACATTTAGATCTATCAGTATATATATTTGCAGACAGTTTCTGTCCCTGATGCATGAGCTGAATGTAGCTGCTGTACATTTTGATTGTGCAGCACCTGTTTAACTCATTTCCCAAAAAAATACATCACACGATGGTTCCATTTTTCCAGTATCCGGGTGGATATCGTCTAGCAGGCCACTCAAATTCTGTATTATATTCTTCAATCTGATTCCAGCAGGTTTATTTTCATTTGGTTTATTCCTCTAGCAGTTTACAAAAGATAGGCTAAAGAGATAAGGCCAGATAGGATGTGAGGGAACACTCCAAAGTTTGGGTGCATATATAAGCAAAACCATCGGTCTCTGAAAGGATAATGCAGGTTTGGAAGGCACCTAGAGCTATTCTAAGGGCATTGTGTTGAATGGTATTGAGACATTGTAATGCTAATTTTCTAGCTGAATCATATACAGGTGTTATTGTTGTTATTGTTATTTGGTTTTTAGGAGCATTAGCAACTAAGGCCATATTGCTCCGGGATATGTGGTGGTCATTCTCTGACCTTTCTGCATCCTCTGTGTTTGGTGGTGATGAGCTCAAACCCCGGTCTAATCAAGAAGCGTGTGCGTAGCACACGCTTCTTGATTAGACCGGGGTTTGAGCTGCTCCTTCCCACCTGGCTACAGAGGCGCCTCATATACAGGTGCACCATAGTCTAATTGGGATCAGATTATGGTTTGATACAGGTGAAGAGGGGAGTATTGGTCAGCTCCCAATGACATCACAGAGCACCCTAAGGATTTTCTTCTTCAGACATATAGTTCTTACATAATGTGTGTTTTAGGAAGTTTAATTCCTTATCTAATATTAAACCTAGGAATCTGATGTCATTTACCGGTATATCATGATTGCCCAAATGTAATTCAGAATCAGGGTGCATTCTTTGCTTCTTGCAAAAGTGAAGCATTCAAGGAAGTAATCTTGGAAGCTACGAGGCTTTTTTTCCCACTAAGAAATACTGTTCTGGGTTTAGGCCCAAATGGATGTCAGATGAACTAATGAGACTCATGGCAGAGAAGAAAAATGCATGGGATGCATATAAATTATCAGGCGATACAGAAGCCTATGGTATATATAAGTTAGTCTGTAATCAAGTCACAAAGGAGGTTAGGCAAGTGAAGGCAGATTATGAGAAACCTTTGGCAATGGATGCAAAAAAAAAACAGCAAAGACTTCTTTACTTAAATAAACTCTAAAAGGAAGGGGATGAATCAGATTGGTTCACTTGATGTCAATGGTTTGACTGTGTCTGATCATTCTCAGATAGTTGCCAAACTAAATGAGTATTTTGCATCTACATTCACACATGAGGAGTTATTCAAGGAGGAGAGGGCCAGATGTCTATCAATCTCTAACAGGGAGTTAAATGATTTTGTAATAACTGAGAGCAAAGTGAAGGAGAAACTGCTGAAGTTAAACATAAGGCACCTGGGATGGATGGGATCTATTCAGTTATATTAAAGCAGGTGGAAAAGAAAGTAAGCAAACCTTTAGCCATAATTATGAGAGCATTCTTGGACTCAGGGGAAGTCCCCATGGACTGGTTGTTGTTGCTATTAAGTTTAGTGACACAAGGGCTACTAAGGCCAAAATGTATCGGTTCATGGACTATTTCTTATATCCATATACCATTTAACAATTTAATTATATACTTGCATACAGGCCAGTACGATTTAAGTATGTTAACAATTCTACTATGCTTGCACAGTTTCCAAGAAAATTAGATAAAATCTGGGATTTGTTTAATTTGCTTTATGCTAGAAAGGTGCTAGAACAGATTGATAAGCAGAGAGGAGAGTCTACAAGAAAGTGGTGAACTGTAAGTTGTGTCTGACAGGATGTGCACTGGGGATCTTCTCCCAATAATAAAAACAGCGTGTAATTTGAGTACGCCCAATTCTAAGTCTTGTCAATACCACTTCTTCTTGTCTATTTCGTCTCAATCCAGACAGCCACAACTCTGGCTTTTGTTTGATCTGGAAACGTTTGTTTTTGGTATTACTTTGCCAGATTTCGCACTGACTGTAGATGTGCAAATATATCTCCAATTCACAAAGGGGGATCAAAGGGTGACTCGAGTAATTAGACAGGAGTAGTCACACATGTTAGTTTGACTTATGTTCCAGGGAAAATAATGGAGTCACTGGTTAAAGAAGCATTGCAAGATCATCTAGACAAGATAGCAGTAATAATTCAGACACAGCATGGGTTTGTTATGGAGAAATCTTGTCCAACCAATTTGATTGGATAATATGACACGGCCATAAAGGAACTGGATGACAAAAATAATTTTGATATCATATACTCGGATTTCAGGAAAGCTTTTGATATTGTTACACATGGAAGACTACTGAACAAATTGGAGCAGTATGGCATTAAAGGCAAGTTGCTACAATAAATAAAAGGATGGTTGAGCGGGAGAAGACAGAGATTGGTTATCAATGGACACTACTCCTCATGGACTAATGTTATGAGTGATGTTCACCAGGGTTCGGTGTTGCTCCCATTGTTCTTTGTATATTTATCAATGTTATTGATGAAGGTATATCAGGCTTAATGTCAAAGTTTGCAGATGATACAAAGGTTGGGAGGGTTGTTAATAACAATAACGACAGTATGCCGCTGCAACAGGATCTGGAAAAGTTGGGCAGATGGGCTGAGAAGTGGCAACTGAAGTTTAACATTGACAAATGCAAAGTACTGCATATGGGTAGCAGTAACCCAACAGAAATGTACCAACTGTGTGGCCTAGTGAGAATGAGAGACCAGGGGTAATTGCGCAGTCAGACAAGAAGTTTTCTGAGAAGTGCAGACAGTCTGCCAGAGAAGATCATGGGGTCTTGTCAATGATATACAGGAATTTTGGGAGCAGGGATAAGGAAGTGATTATTCCCTTGTATAAGGCAATGGTCGGGCACACCTTGAGTACTGCATGCAGATCTGGAAGCTTCGTTTTAGGAAGGTTGTAGAGTTGCTAGAATGAGTAGAGAAGGGCAACAAGACGGGTGAGGGGAACAAAGGGGTGCTCTTAGGAAGAAAGGCTAAAGTTCTGCAAATTGCATTGTCTGGAAACTATGCACCTGTGAGGTGATCTGATTGAGGTGTATAAGGCCTTGAATAGATTGAGCAGGCTCAATGCTGAACGGATTCTCCCTCTTGCTCAGATTACAAACTTGAGGGGACATAAACTGAAATTGAGGAAAGACAGTTGTCGAATAGATGTGTGGAAATTTTCCTTTAGCCAGCAGGTAGTTGATTGTTCAAACAAACTTCCACCTGTCCTTGTGTAAGCTGATAACTAAAATAAATTCAGGACAGAACTAACAAACATTTGGAACGAATGTATGGGTGAAATGGGAAGGTTTTTTTTTTGGCTGATGCTGTAAAGGTTGCTTTCTTGCATCATATGGTTCTACTAATGCTATGTGTATAGCAAAATTGAGAGTAGGAGTGTGCTATAGGCTTAATGACTCTGATGAGTATAATAAGAAACTGTACAGGGAAATAGAGTGGGCCAGTAAATCAGAGAGTCTTATAATGGGGGATTTTAATTTCCCAAATATTGGAATTTGGGGGCTGGTCACTCACACACTAGCAAGGATTTTGTGGATTTATTGGATGATTGTTTTCTACATCAGCATGTTCGGGAGGCAATAGAGGGAGTAATACTCTTGATTTGATTATCAGTAGTGTTTCTTCATGCATTAAGAATCTGCAGATAAATGAACCACTAGGTGGCAGTGATCACAAAGTGCTGAAGTGGGATTTACTCAAAGAGGTAACTACCATTAGGGGTAAAGGGAAGGGTTATTGCTTCCGTAAAGGCGACTACGATGGACTGAGACAGTATTTAAATTCTATACAGTAGGACCAACTGATGATGTTACCAACAGCAAATGCAAAATGGGAAGCATTCAAAGAACTTATCTTGGAAGCTACTAGGCTTTACATACCAACTAAGAAATATTGTTCAAGGTTTAGGCCTAAATGGATGACAGATGAACTAATGAGGCATATGGCAAAGAAGAAAAATGCATGGGATACATACAAATTAACACATGACACAGAAGCCTATGATAGATACAAGTTAATCTGTAACCAAGTTACAAAGGAGGTTTGGCAGGCGAAGGCAGATTACGAGAAATCTTTGGCAAGGGATGCAAAGAAAAACAGCAAAGAGTTCTTTACTTATGTAAACTCTAGAAGGAAGGGGATGAATCAGATTGGTCCACTTGATATCGATGGGTCAACTGTTGATGATCCTGCTCAGGTAGCTAGATAATCTTATAATAACTGAGAGTAAAGTGGAGGAGAAATTGTTGAAGATAAAGACAAGAAAGGCACCTGGGGTGGATGGGATCTATCCAGTTATATTAAAGGAGGCAGCAAAGGAAGTAAGCAAATCCTTAGCCATAATTATGAGAGCTTCCCTGGACTCAGGGGAGGTACCCATGGACTGGAGAAGTGCAAATGTGACCCCAATTCACAAAAGAGGATCAAAGTCTGACACAAGTAATTATAGACCTGTGAGTTTAACTTCTGTTCCCGGAAAATTAATGGAGGCACTGGTTAAAGAAGCACTGCAGGATCATCTAGACAAGACTTCAGTTATAGCTTGGACACAGCATGGTTTTGTTAAGGGGAAGTCTTGCCTGACCAATTTGATTGGATACTATAATGCAGTCACAAAAGAACTGGATGGAAGGAATACCTTTGATATTATATACTTGGATCTTAGAAAGGCTTTTGATACTGTTCCACATGGAAGACTGCTGCACAAATTGGAGCAGTGTGGCATTGGAGGCAAATTGCTGCGATGGATAAAGGGATGGTTGAAGGGGAGAAGACAGAGAGTGGTAATCAATGGACACTGCTCATCGTGGACTAACGTTATTAGTGGAGTCCCTCAGTGTTCAGTATTGGGTCCATTATTGTTTTCTGTATTTATAAATATTGATGATGGTATATCAAGCTTAATGTCCAAGTTTGCAGACGATACAAAGGTTGGCAGGGTTGTCAAGGACACTACCGACACTATGCTGCTGCAACAGGATCTGGAAAGGTTGAGCAGATGGGCTGAGAGGTGGCAAATGAAGTTTAACATTGACAAATGTAAAGTACTACAAATGGGAAACGGCAACCCCAGAGCAACGTATCAACTCTGTGGTACTACACTGACAGTGGTAGAGAATGAAAGGGACCTGGGGGTGGTTGTGCAGGCAGATATGAAGTTCTCTGAGTAGTGCAGACGGGCTGCAAGAGTAGCTCATGGTGTATTGTCAATGATATATAGGAATTTTTCTAGCAGGCATAAGGAGGTGATTATCCCCTTGTATAAGGCAATGGTCAGGCCACACCTTGAAACCACGCTTCAGGCCACGCTGTTGGAACGAGTACAGAGAAGGGCAACACGATTAGTAAATGGAACAAAGGGGTGTTCTTACGAAGAAAGGCTCAAGTTTTGCAAATTACAGTGTCTGGATACTAGGCACCAACGTGGTGATCTGATAGAGGTGTATAAAGCCTTGAATGGTTTGAACATGCTCAGTGCTGATGGGATTCTTCCTCTTGCTCAGAATAATCACCTGAGAGGGCATAAATTCAAATTGAGGAAAGACAGATGTAGGATAGACGTGCGGAAATTTGCCTTTAGCCAGTGGGTGGTTGGTTGGTGGAACAGACTTCCATCCCTTGTCGTGGAAGTTGATAGCCTAAATAAGTTTAAGGCTCAGCTGGACAGGTATTTCGAACGAACAGAGGGGTGAAGTGGAAGTGGTTATTTTTTATTTATTTATTTTTATTTTTTTTTTTTGGCTGATGTTGCATAAGCTTGCTTTCTTGCATCAAATGCCTCTACTAATGCTAATGCTAAAAGTTTTCTGTGAAGGCAGTTGCTAACAGTTTTGTAACATCCATGATTGTTGTTGTTTGGTTTTTAGGAGCATTAGCAACTAAGGCCATATTGCTCCGGAATATGCAGTGGTCATTTCTTGACCTTTCTGCATCCTCCGTATATGGTGGTGACAGGCTCGAACCCCGGTCTAATCAAGAAGCGTGTGCTACGCTCCTAGATAGAGTGAGGTCATTGGCATAGAGGTAAGTTTCTATAGAATTCAGGATGGTTGTTGTTAGAATGTGTATTCTAACTGCGAAGAGTGTGGTAGTCAGGAGATCCATGCAGTACTCCTAACTCCTGCATGAAGATTCTGGAGAGTACACTTCGATAACGGACCTGAAAGGTTCGATCTTCAAGAAGGCTCTGTCCTCTCAGTCCTAGGGCATGTAGATCACATGAAGGATGCCATGATGCCACATGGTTTCAAATGCTTTCTCTATATCTAAGCTCACTATGACCAAATATTCATTCTTTATGAATGCATTTTACACATTTCCCTCAGCTTTTATCATAAGGTCTAGGATAGATCTCTTTTAATGGAAACCAAACTGATCTTTGTTCATAGTAGTCTGAGTTTCCAGACATCAGGTGAGACGACTGTGTATAATTTTTTCCAGAGTCTTACCCAAGCAGCTAGTAAGTGAGATTGGCCTATAATTATATGGGTCTAATTGATCTTTTTCTGGCTTTAGAATGGGTATAACAACAGAATGATGCCAAGAAATAGGAAAGTAATTTGCAACAAAAATTTGGTGAAAAGCTTTAGGAGAGAGTAAAGGGCTCTCTCATTTAAATTCTTTAACATTAGGCGATATGTGCCGTCTGGACCAGTTGCACTGTTGGCTGATTTCTTTAAAGATTCTTCTAATTCATACATTGTTAGTGGTTCATTATAATAGAGGGCTGACTTTGTTCAAAATTTATTTTATATTATTCAGCTACTGATTTCTCTTTTAGGAAAGTTGGATCATATGCAATCGTTACAGAATGGTGAGCAAAAGATTTTGCGAGGATGTTTTCTGTAAGTTCAGGAAGGGTTATCTCTTGTCCATTACAGATGATGATTGAGGAAGGAATTGATGGAAACTTTTCAGTAAGGCATCTTATTTTCGGCCAGATTAATTCTGCATCTGTGTCTTTAGTGACAGATGATGCAAAACAAATCTAAGTTTTTTTTCTTAGCTTTCTGTCTGATGTAAGAGGCATTTGATTTAAGTTTCTTGTAGTTTATGAGATTTGTGACAAAAATTTGGTTGAAAAGTTTTAGGAGAGAGAGAGAGAGAGAGAGAGAGTAAAGGGCTCTCTCATTTAAATTCATTAACATTTGGTAATATACTGTTGGGTTCTTTGGAAACTGATTCCATGCCTTGTTCTTTTCTCTCATAGCAGCATTACTTGCGGAATTCCACCAGTAAATGATATGTCTGCGAATTTTATTTGAAGTTAGTGGTTTGGTATCAGCAGCTGCCAACGTGTAATGTGTTTAATGGCATCATCTATGGATTGATGCTTGATGATATGATCATCTGGTGCAATGTTGGATGCATATTTATTTCGGCCAGCTTTAGAGAATTTCCAATTAGCTTGGCTGCTTACTGGTAAGTTTCTCCATATCCAGTGCTTACAGATTATAGGAAAATGGTCACTATTCAATGGGATGTTTAAAACTATCCAGTTGAAGTCTGGAAATAATGTGGGCGAGCAACAGGTCTATAGCAGAGGTTGAGCTTGTCAGAAAATGGACATGGGTGTGAGAGCCTGTGTCAAGTAGTGTAAGATTATGCTTTACAAGAAAGAACTCTATTATGCATCTCCGGCTGGCTGGCTGTAACAATCATCATAACTGGTGATGAGCATTAAAATCACCCAACACAAGGTGGTAGTTGTAGGATAAGATCATCTAGTTCAGTCAGTGAGCATGTCTGATTTGGTGAAATGTGCACTTACACAAGATTAAGCATTGTTCCAAGAGCAAGGCATATTACAACTATTAGAAGTTTGCAAGGGAATATGTCTGGAATAGATTTTATTGTCAGCCAATATAGCTATGCCATCATGTGAACTATGGGTAGTGATCATGTCATGCCAGTACAAGTATATAGCTTCTAACTGAAAGAGCCACTTGTGGACAGAGGTTTGTCCACAAGTGGCTGCACTTGTGGACATACCTGCAGAGGTTTGTTTCTTGTAGACAGATGCCTACTGGATGATGCCGATTTATCAAATCGTGAATATCGTCAATATTGCTTCATAGACCTCTACAGTTCTACTGAATCAGTCGATCCATTATTTAGGTTTAGAATTTAGGTTTCTTAATTTTTTTTTTGGGCCAATCTGTTTATAGTGTTCCAATTTTATTTTCTCTTTTCTCAGGATTATTGGTTGTGGAGTATCTATATCTTCCTCAGCATGTATTTCCAGGATGGTTTCATCATTTTTGGTGGCGTCATAGATTTCTACCTCTGCAGTTGTTGTTGCTATTTGGTTTTTTAGGAGCATTAGCAACTAAGGCCATATTTCTCCGGGGATATGCGGTGGTCATTCCCTGACCTTTCTGCGTCCTTCGTATTTGGTGGTCATGGACTCGAACCCTGGTCTAATCAAGAAGCGTGTGATACGCACTGCTGCTCCTGCCCACCTGGCTACAGAGGCACCCCACTTCTGCAGTTAAAGTCTTTCGTGGGTTAGGGTTTTCCAGACTGTCAGTATCTGAACGGGATGGAGGAGTAGTAGTTGGTGGTATCGTGACTGGGGTATTATTTGCTTGGTCTTTGACATGTTCTTGTTCTTTAAGGGACTGCTGCAAACTTGCCAAAACAGCCCAAGCCCAGTCGGGAATGCAGGTGACTGAAGGCGTGAATACTTCAGTTTTAGTTCCTTAAGATACATATTTTTTGTTGCAGCTGCATATGTGTATTTCGGTATGGTGAGTAAAACTTGTTTCCTTCCTTCTTGGTAAGTCACTTTGTGTTCTATTTTATACTTTTGTATTTTCTTTTCTATTTTCCAGGTTTCACAGACTTTCGAGTAAGCTGGATGGTTACTCTTACAATTTGGACATACACGTCTTTCTGCCATGCAATCTGTGTGTGTGTGTGTGTGTGTGTGTGTGTGTGTGTTCCTTGGATCTACATTTGGGGCACACTAAATCCCCTCTACACACTGTTTGAACATGGCCAAATAGTTAGCACTTGAAGCACCTAACAGGATTTGGAAGCAGGGTCATATGTGGCAATTCAGGTATTCAGCTTTAACTGTAGTTGGAAGAGTTGGTGTAGAGAAGATTGGTATAACACTGCTTGTAGGTACAAGTTCATTGTCTTTCTTGATAATTCTCTTTGCCTGTACAATTTTCTGTTCTTATAGCACTTGGACTAATTTCTCTTTGGAAACATTTATTAAGTTCCATTCAGATAGGATGCTTTTAAAGGTATTTAGAGTGGCATGTGGAATAACTGCTATGACTGGAATACCTGCAAAGTTTAATATTCTAAGTAGCACTTCTATAGTTGTCTATAGTTCGTATTCTCTACGAGTAAATCTCCAGAGTGGAGTCTTTTCACTATTTTTGGTGATCCAGCAGCATTTTCAAGACATTTCTGAATAAGAAATGGAGAAAGTGCATGTATTGGTTGACTTGTTTGGGAATGTATTATTAGGAACAGTGGCGATTCCTTTTTGGATCCTTTTGTTTTATGTCTCTTGGGATGAGCCTCGAAGCTCAAGTGATGGATAAACTCCCTCCATGATCCATGTCAACTACTTTCAGCCCTTGGCAGATTAACTTTTCTGCCAAGATTACCAACCCCACCAAGGGGAGGAAGGAGCAGTGCCTGGAGTTACCAAGCGAAGGTTATTAGAGGTTAGTAAAAGACTAATAAAAATGAAGAAAGGTGACTTTCCTTTCTTACCCTCAACAGGTACTTTTGGAATAACAGCTGCTATTAAACAGAAGGACTTCTTAAGGAGAGGAACAGAAAAGAAACTATAATTTGCTTTTTAGAAAATCATAGTGAAAGCTCAAAGAAATCACTCAGTCACAAAATGGTTGGCACCCAAAGCCAGGATAGATGTGAGGAGGTTTGTAGTCACCCAGAAAGTGGCTAACTGTTGGAACAAACAAGGTGACTTTCCTTTCTTACCCACAACAGGTACTTTTGGAATAACAGCTGCTATTAAATAGGACTTCTTAAGAAGAGGAACAGAAAAGAAACTATAATTTGCTTTTTAGAAAATAACAGTGAAAGCTCACCGAAAGCGCTCAGTCACAAAACAGTTGCCACCCAAGGACAGGCCAGATGTGAGGAGGTTTGTAGTCACCCAGCGAGTGGTTAACTGTTGGAACAAACTTCCATCCAATGTTGTGGAAATGGGCAGTTTGAATAAATTCAAGGAAGAACTAGACAAATTATTGGAGGGGAGTGGACAAGTGATATGGGAGGGGTTTTTTTTGATAATACTTTATAAGTTGCTTCCATGCACCATATGCCACTAATAATAATGTTTTTGAGGTAATCCAGCCATCCAGAGATTAAGCATAGCCTGGAAAAAAGGAGGGAGGGGATTAACTAACCTCACTGAACAAGAGAAGGCGATTAAGAACCTGCGGAATTACTTACCAGGAAAACACCAATCTACCAAGCTGTAAGGAAGACAGACAAACACAACGCAACATTCAACATTAACCCCATTCACAATAACAGAAGAAACAAAGAGAGAAAGACAGGTGAAGAAGAAACTCCATGGCAGACACTACAATGATCTCCATCAAGACCACATACATAAGATAGCTTCCAACACATGGCTCACAAATGGGAAACTGTTCCCAGAGACCAAAGGAGTCATGCTTGCAATTTAAGACCAGGTAATCAACACCCAGAACTACAGGAAATATATCGCCAAGGATCCTGGAGTGACAATGTGCATGGCCCCAGAAACAATTCTGCATATACATCACCGTGGGATGCAGGGGTGATCACCCAGACAGAATACACTCACAAACATGACCACATGGCCAGGATAATACATCAGAGTCTAGTGCAAAAATACCAGTTGATCAAAGAAAGTGTACCATATTACAAGTATGAACTCCTAGGCCATACTAGAAACCCCTACTCACAAACTATACTGGGACTGTGCCATAATAATGGATAAGATGATCCCACACAACAGACCAAACATATTCCTCATTGACAATAAGAAAAGGTCTATCTAACTGATTGACATAGAGTTTCCCAACACCAGTAACTTCCAGAAAATATATAAGGAAAAGCTCGGGAGGTACACAGACCTAAGACAGAAAGTCAAAGAAATGTGGCACATGGAACAAGTCATTAATGACCATCCCAATCATTATGTGTCAACCATGCAGTGCCAAAGAACCTCCATAAGAACCTAGCAGCCAATAAGACTCCCAGAGAAGACTTACGTGGAACTCCAGAAAGCCACGATCCTGAGTTTCTTGATTGACAGTAGTAATAATAATAATAATTATTATTATTATTATTATTATTATTAATAATAATAGACGAGGTCATGATATCCAGAATAGAGGATGAGTGGAAGAAGGCCCTAACAGAATTCGAAGGAATGGACCCCACAAAGACTCACGTGATACCGAAGCAGAGGCCGAATAAAACCTTGTGGAGAGTCATAGACCACCTGAATCGGCACATAATATCACATTACTCCGACAGCAATGGTGTAACACTGGAGGCCATCCACACAGCCGTGTATTGTGCTGTGGTAGCAGCCACAAGGATTAATGGAAAAGAAGTGAGAGACCAGCAGCAGAAGAACCGGAAACAGAAGGAACCACCAGCTTGGGAAAGAAGACTTCAGCAGAAGATAGAAGAATTAAGAGTCAAGATAGGCCAATTGAACCAGTACCAATGGGGGCAATAGGAGTAAGAAATTAATTAGCATTAGCATTTTAGCATTAGTAGAGGCATTTGATGCAAGAAAGCAAGCTTATGCAGCATCAGCCAAAAAAAAAAAAAAAAAACCACTCCCACTTCACCCCTCTGTTCGTTCAAAATACCTGTCCAGCTGAGCCTTAAACTTATTTAGGCTATCAACTTCCACGACAAGGGATGGAAGTCTGTTCCACCAACCAACCACTCGCTGGCTAAAGGCAAATTTCCGCACGTCTATCCTACATCTGTCTTTCCTCAATTTGAATTTATGCCCTCTCAGGTAATTATTCTGAGCGAGAGGAAGAATCCCATCAGCATTGAGCATGCTCAATGGGAAAGTGAAGAGCATCCTCAAGAGAGACAGCGTCCGCAGCAAACATGAGACAAAAAATCAGAGAATAGGAGAGTACTTGGACACATTGAAGCAGAACCTCCTTGCACGCAGCAAGAGACTACACCGATACAAAGTGAAGTGAAATTGGGAAAGTGAAGAACATCCTCAAGAGATACAGCATCCACAGCAAACATGAGACAAAAAATCAGAGAATAGGAGAGTACTTGGACACGTTGTAGCAGAACCTCCTTGCACTCAGCAAGAGACTACATCGATACAAAGAGAGCTCCCAGAGAAAAAAAAACAACTGAATCTTTGATGAGGACCAAAGAGGCTTCTACAGGAAAGAAGGGAATGGACCACCTAAGAAGAAGATGATTGAGGAGTTCTGGGGAAACATATGGAGCAGGGAAGTAAGACATAACAGCTGAGCCACCTGGGTAGAACTAGAACGCAAGAAAACCAAGAATGTACAAGAAATGAGAGGGTGGGAGATTCGGGAAGAAGTAGTAGTAAAACAGACAATCAAGAACTCTCACAACTACTGGTACAAGAAGCTCACTTGCACACACACACACACAAGCACCTGGCAGAGAGGTTCACCCAAATGATAAGGCACCCAGAGACAAACTTGAAGTTTCTCACTCAAGGAATCACACATCTGAAGCCTAAAGACGAAGATAAAAGAAACCCGGCGAAATATAGGCCAATTACCTGCCTCCCAACAATGTACAAGATCCTGACCAGCTGCATTATCAGGAAGATATCAGACCACTTGGAGAGCCAGACCATAACGGTCGAACAGCAGAAAGGATGCAAGCAGCTGAACAAAGGAGCAATTAACCATATATGCCGTGGTTATGGAGCAAGCCTACAAGAAGCGGCACAACGTGTACGCAGCCGACATCGATTACCGCAGGGCCTTCGACTCTGTGCCTCATAGCTGGCTAATAGAGGCGCTGAACATCTACAAAGTCAATCCGATAGTGACAAACTTCCTAGAAGAAACAATGGCGAAATTGAGTACCACCATTAAGGTCGAAAACATAACAACCAGGCCAATGTCCATCAGAAGAGGAATCTTTAAAGGAGATGAGCCCATTTTGGTTCTGTCTAGCACTTAACCTGCTATCTATCATGCTCAACAGTACCAAGTACAATATAACCTCAAAGGAAGGAAGGAAGAATCTGTACACTCTCACCCACCTGATGTACATAGATGACATCAAGTTCTTCGTGGGAACCGAGAAGCAACTCCAGCAACTACTCCAGATCATCGTAGAATTCAGCAATGATATTAGGATGGAATTTGGTCTAGACAAAGGCAAGACACACAGATTGCGCCAGGGTAAATTAGTCAACCGAAACTATCAGCTGCAGAATGGAAAAGAGATTGACATCATGGCAGAGGAAGAGGCCCACAAATACTTGGGGATGATGCAGGCTCAGCAGTTACAGCACAAGGAAATTAAGGTCTGCCTGACCGAAAAATACCATCAGAGACTCAGAAGCCTGCTGAAAGCAAAGCTGAACAGAGGGAACACAGTTAAAGCCATAAACACCTGCAGTCCCAGTGCTACCATACTCCTTCGGGGTCACAGATTGGACTAACACTATGCTGGAGAATATCATGAGAAAGACAAGGACAATGATGACCAAGAGCCGCCAACACCATCCGAAATCTGCCATGGAGAGACTGACAATTGCCTAGGAAGAAGCCTAATAGACCTCACTGAGCAAGACAATGATAGCTAACCTGAAGGATTACTTCCAAAAACACACAGCAGCACTCCACCAGGCCATAAGGAAGATAGACAAGCAGTATACCCCATTCAACCTAAGCGAGGAGCCTCCCAACCAGGAGGTATAAACAGCCGACCGGGCTAGCCGAGTGGGTAAAGTGCCTGCCCGGCAACCCAAAGGTCGCGGGTTCGATTCCCGCCTCGGGCTTGGATCAAAGTACTGCAAAAACCTTGGGAGGTGCAATATGGCCACAGAAGCCGATGCGCCAACAACTACCAAATCAAAAAAAGGAGGTATAAACAAAGCTAGAAAGATGGGCAGAGAAGACACTCCACGGCAGACACTACAATGATCTCCATCAAGATCACATAGATAAAATTCCTTCCAATGCATGGCTCACGAGCGGGACGCTCTTCTCCGAAACTGAAGGATTCATGCTCATGATCCAAGACCAGGTAATCAACACCAGGAACTACAGAAAATACATCGCCAAGGAGCCTGGAGTGTTCGGTGACACATGGCCTCAGAAACACAACGATCCAACACATCACTGTGGGATGCAAGATTGAGTACACTCATAGACACGACCAGGTAGCCAGGATATACATCAGAAGCTAGCAAGGAAATACCAGTTGATTGAAGAGAGTGTACCGTACTACAAGTATGAACCCCAGGCAGTACTAGAGACCCCAACCCACAAGCTATACTGGGTTTGTTTGTTATTTGGTTTTTAGGAGCATTAGCAACTAAGGCCATATTGCTCCAGGATATGCGGTGTCATTTCCTGACCTTTCCGCATCCTCCGTATTTGGTGGTGACGGGCTCAAACCCGGTCTAATCAAGAAGCGTGTACTTCGCACTGCTGCTCCTTCCCACCTGGCTATGGAGGCGCCTGCTATACTGGGACCGCACCATAATAACAGATAGGACAATCCTGGACATAACCCTTGTGGACAAGAAAAAAAAAGGCTACCTATCTGATTGACATAGCGGTACCCAACACTGGCAACCTGCAGAAAACCCATGGGGAAAAAAATCAGGAAGTACACGAACCTAAGACAGGAGATCAAAGAGATGTGGCATATGCAACAAGTAACAATTATCGTGTCAACCACAGGTATGGTGCCAAAGACCCTACATAACAGCCTAACAGCAATAGGTCTCCCAGCAAACACGTACAAGGAACTCCAAAAAGTCGCAATCCTGAACACCTGTAGGATAATCAGAGAGTTCCTCAACCAACAGTAACACCAGACATAACAACCACCACCCTGTGTACTTGGTAGCAATCCCTGTCCCGAGGTGGAACCCCCAATCAGGGAGAAATAATATAGGATAATAATAATAGTAGTAACCTGACACAACCAACCACCACATGCACTTGGTACCAGTACTTGCCATGGTACAAAAAAAAAAAAAACCCAAAAAGGAGAAAATGTTTTTATTTTAATAATAATAATGTACAGTCAGATATTGAGGAGCTGGATCTGATGTATCTTCGTTTCTGGATCTTCTTTCTGAGGCAGCATCTTCTGTATTAATGGTATAATTTTCTGGTAGGAGCCTTGTTGGGGTCCCAGAAGAAGAATTTTAAGTATCTGAATTCATAGTGATTTTTATTTTTGTTCAGTGCCTAGGCACCCCACTCACCACAGAGCCCAAATGGGCTGCCTACTACTCGGAAAGCAATAAATGTCTCAGGAGTGGGCACCAGGACTATCCAGATACTCTACCCACACCACTGCAAGCCTGAATCCTGTCTCTTGGACCAAGATGATAGGGGCATGACATTGACTCTTGCAGGTGAACCAACTAGCCGAATGATCCTGAACCATCCAGGACCACCCATCTTGTCGAAGCAGAGGCTGAAGTGGTGTGCTAAAACTGCCCCCCCCCCCACAACCACTAGGATTCTCCTTTCCGAGTTTCTACAGGTTGCAGTCCATGGCAAACATGCCGGATTCCTATGGCATTAGCATGAAACACCTAGGTTGTGGGTATTGATCTGAGTAATACTAATCTGGAGGACTAGCACATCACTGTTAGGTCCCCTCACCACAGGCGCAACAAGCATTTAGTTACAGTAGTATATGCACCTGATCTGACCATGGTTCACACTGATGTGATTGCTAAATACAGTGATGTTCTTCTATTCTCTTTATTTTGTGAACTCCTCTGACCTTGTGGTTGTCGAAAGTATAAATAGAAAATTTATTAACCAAAAATATAGCATTTCAGCTTAAATGCTATTGGTTGAACAACCATGATACCATGTTTGTCATATATTGTAACTGAATGTCAAGTTCCGTTTCATGTGAAGTACATATATTCTATGATAATAAAAGCAAATTATATATACCTTTATGAAGAAATGGTGACATATCCAGGCCTTCCAATGGAAAAGAAACATAGCTGCTAATTTTTGATGAAAACATAACTTCGTGGCGAAACCGCTTTAGATGAATGCATAGTATCTTTAATTATTAAAATACAAATATGTTACTAATTTATGCAATATAGTCAAAATTTACAATCTTAGTATAGTTAATTATATTAGCATAAATCTAGGTACATATAAAACGAAACTGGAGTTTTATTTTATACAAAAATTGACAACTGCCAAATTTAAGAGATAATTAAAAATTTAAGCTGAATTATTCATCATTTGCAACTAATATCTGATATATTAACAATTGTGGCTGGGCAACCTACAGCCTGTAGCCCCTTTCTATGTGGTAGCAAAAAAAAAAAAAAAAAAAAAAACAATGGTGTTAAGCCATTATATCTTGTTCTGCATTAAAATTTTAACATTCAGTGACTCCTGTGGTGTCTGACAGACTTTTTTTTTTGTTTGTTCTCTGCCATTTCTTAGAATTTGGGAATGAGAGCACATACTCTCTTGTAACCTTCTCCATTACTGATCTCTAAAATTTCATAATTAGGAGAATATCTATAAATGTAGAGGCTATTTTCCAAATTGAAATAGGTAAAATCAAAAACAAAATTGAGCCTAATAGAACAATCTCCAAAACGTATGAACAGTCACAATTATTTCCACAAAACTGATTCTTGTGAAAAATGTTAAAAGTCCAAAAATTTACTTTAATACAATATTTTATTGAATTAATTCTTGTCTTATGTGTTATAATTTTGTATTTCATAATTTGCTACATTTCTACTCCTTTTGTGTTATAATATTCCTAATTAATGGTTTTAATACCAATTTCAGCAAATTCTGATGCTATTTATATAGTTTTATATATATATATATATATATATATATATATAAGTACCATAGCCTAAATTCATATAATTAAGTCAACACCAGGAATATTACAACGAAACAGGGTAAAATGCTGTATGGATACCACAGCATAATTTTTCCAACAAGTTATGACCTAAAGTTAACCTAGAAAAACTGGTATAGAGATTACAGAAATGTGTATGTATGAAACATTCTTCTAGTTTCGCTATGTGTCTGCTCAAAGCCCCTGAGGAAGTAGCAGATATATGGAAAACAGGAAGAATGTTAATTTTCTTTAATTTCTTTAAATTACTCCCATTTTCTTTAAATTTTACACTAATTTCAATGTGTTATATATTAATATATATTTATATGTGTCTATGGTAAATTAGGCTATCCATTCCAGGGCTAGTTTATAGCTAACTAGTGGGTTGGTTGGGGTCACAACAAACCTGATGTTCAGATGCAGAACCAAATTTAATAATAAGAAATACAAGTTTAGTATATATATATATACCGTGGATTCCAGTCATTTGGGGCACTGGTTAATCGGGGCAGCCGTTTATTTGGGGCAAACCTTAAAAAACATAAACCAATCGAGAAAATAGCCAGGGTTTACTTCGCTTAATTGGGACAGCATGCCTTTTAATCAGGGCAGGAGACCGCAGCACCCTACGATTGTCTCCGATGGTACCACATGGTTCGGTCGAAATTCTGGAGGTTACAACCATAAAACAATAAAAACAATTAGCAGTCACCTGTTTATTGGGCTTTTCTGTTAGTGAACTCTATCATAAACGGACAGTAAACTCGATCTTACTGAATTTGCGATAATACCGAGAGCTGGAATTCTGTGAGTTATTATGGTGAAATGTGTTTATACTTCCATGAAATCTTCAATCATATAAAAAAATTAATTTTCAGATCTTCTTTTCATTCCTATTTTTAAAGCTTTGTAACTCGTTACTTCATTCTCACTTGCAATTTGTGTGTGCCGTGTTCTTTGTTATTGATTGCTTATCTTTTTACTGTTTTAAATTTTAACCCCCATCCACAAATGTCAGTGAACAGAAATGTCAACTAGTTAGTATGTACATATTACAGAACATATTAATTCTTCCAATTTTCACGTATCATTTAATTTTTTAATTGGTAAGGTAATAAAGGGTAAATTTATGCTTAATATATCTTTGCTTTTATAGCATGTGGATAATATTCCTCCTATTTTCGCTAATTAGAATCGCTGTTTAATAGAATTAAAATTCAATTCACAAACGTGATCACAATGACCGGCGCTTACTGCACATCGTGCAGTGAATGGTACTTTACTATGGTGAGTCCATCATAACGTGATTTGATTGTACAGTGAACCAATTGTAAAAAAAAAAAGGGGGGGGGGTGCATTGTATTTTTAACTATTTACGCGTAACTTCAGATAATTGGGGCAGCCGCTTAATCGGGCCAAAATGCACTAGTCCTGATGTGTCCCAAATAACCGGAATGGACTGTATATATATACATATATATAAGCTTGTAAGTGTAAATAAATCTGAAAAAAAGTTTATATAGATGGAGGTGACAATTACATAAAGTTCCAGAAACTAGAAGGGTAACAACAGCAGAAAAAAGAAGTAATGTAGATATGGAAAAGGCAAAATGATGTTAATATCCTAAAAGTTATGATGAATTAAGAAAATTATGAGCTGAACTTGCAACATCAATTTGGAGGTGAAGTTAGTTAGTTAGTTAGTTTTTTTTTTTTTAGGAGCATTAGCAACTAAGGCCATATTGCTCCGGGGATATGCGGTGGTCATTCCTTGACCTTTCCGCATCCTCCGTATTTGGTGGTGACGGGCTTAAACCCCGGTCTAATCAAGAAGCGTGTGCTACGCACTGCTGCTCCTTCCCACCTGGCTACGGAGGCGCCCTTGGAGGTGAAGGAACTGTAAAGTAAAATTATTAATAGTAGTAGTGGCATGTGATGCAAGAAAGCAAGTGTATGAGCTTATGCAGCATCAGCCAAAAAATAATTAAAATAAAAAATAATAATAATAATAAAAAATAAAAATAAAAAAATTTACAAAACAATTCCCTCTAAATGTTTGTTCAGTTCCTCCTTAAATTTATTGAACCTATCAACTTCCAAACCGACAGATGGAAGTTTGTTCCAGCAATTAACCACCCGCTGGCTAAAGGCAAATTTCCGCACATCTATTCTACTGCCTTTCCTCAATTTAAATTTATGCCCGCTTAGGTTCATAATCTGAATAAGTGGAAGAATCCCATCAGAATTCAGTGTGCTCAACCCATTCAAGGCCTTATACACTTCAATCAGATCACATCGCAGGTGCCTAGTCTCCAGCCACTGCAATTTGCAGACCTTAAGCCTCTCTTCATAAGAGGATCCCTTCATTTCCCTCACCAATCTTGTTGCCCTTCTCTGTACACGCTCAAGCAAATCTACATCCTTCCTAAAATGAGGCCTCCAGACCTGTACGCAGTACTCAAGGCATGGCCTGATCACTGCCTTATACAGAGGGACAATCACCTCCTTTTCCCTGCGAGCAAAATTCCTGTCTATCATTGATAAAAACCCCATGACCTGCCCTGGCAGCCTGTCTGCATTGCTCAGAAAACTTCATATCTGACTGCACAATTACTCCCAGGTCTTTTTCATTTTCTACCACTGTAAGTGTAGTACCACACAGTTGGTACGTTTGTTTCTCTGGGGTTACTTCTACCCATATGCAGTACTTTGCATTTATCTATGTTAAACTTCAGTTGCCACTTCTCAGCCCATTTGCTCAAATTTTCTAGATCCTGTTGCAGTAGCACACTGCCATTAACAACCCTGCCAAACTTTGTGTCATCTGAAAACTTTGACACTAAGCCTGATATACCTTCATCAATATCATTGATAAATATACAAAAATATACATAAATAATATACAACAGTGGGCCCAACAACGAACCCTGTGGGACTCCACTAATAACATTAGTCCACAAAGAGCAGCACCCATTAATTATCAACCTCTGTCTTCTCCAACTCAACCATCCTTTTATCCATTGTAGCAATACCATTCTTACCCTTACTTACCCTTAATACCATTCTGCTCCAATTTGTACAATAGTCATCCATGCTCAACAGTGTCAAAAGCTTTCCTGAAATCTAAGTATAATATCAAAATTATTTTTTGCATCCAGTTCCTTTCCAACCACATCAAAGTATCCAATCAAATTTGTCAGACAAGACTTTCCTTAACAAACCCATGCTGTGTCTGAATTATTGCTGCAGTCTTGTCTAGATGATCCTGCAATGCATCTTTAACCAGTAACTCCATTATTTTACTCCATTATTAAACTAACTGGTCTGTAATTACTCGTGTCACCCTTCCATCACCCTTTGTGAATTGGAGATAGATTTGCATCTCCAGTTGGTGGGGACCTCCCCTCCGTCCAAGGATGCTCTCATAATTATGGCTAAGGGTTTGCTTACTTCCTTTGCCGCCTCCTTTAATATAACTGGATAGATCCCATCCACCCCAGGTGCCTTTCTTATGTTCGACTTCAACAATTCCTACTCCACTTTGCTCTCAGTTATTACAAAATCATTAAGCACCCTGCTACAATTTGATAACCTTCTGGCATTTTCAAACCTTAATAACTCCTCAATACAAATGATTAAACAAAATAAAGTAAAATCATATAAAATAAAAAGTGGTGGAGCTGTCATCAGATATGGGTGAGAAAATTTAGTTATAGGTCGAATAGAGGGAAGGCAAAAATGCAAGGTATAATGTCAGCAGAAATAAATGTTGATACATGGTTAGGTAATTCATCAGGGGACCCCAACCATGTATCAGGAACTGTTTCTATACTTGTCCATAACAATAGAAGAAATGTGAAATAAAGCCAAAAAGAAAAAGATTAGTATATTCTTTTACTGTAGGTACAAGGTAGTCTCAATGCAGTTTCAATGATATGAAAATTATTAAGGTAAAAATAAGGATAAGGCAAAAAATATACATATAATTAAGTGTTTTCAGAGTGGGAAAGAGGTATCTTTAAATAAATGTAGAATTTTGAGTAAATTTGAGAAAAAAAATATTTTAGTGTTGGAATTTTAGGAAGATAAGAAGAATTAAAATAATTTATGGTTGGGATTTAAAATAAATAGTAGTAGTAGTGGCATGTGATGCAAGAAAGCAAGTGTATGCAGTTATGCAGCATCAGCCAAAAAAAAAAAAAAAAAGTAACAAGCATATGGTATAGGGAGAGGTATTAAATAGAGATGGGATAGGGATAGAGGTGTAATTAAATAAAGACCAAAATAGCAATAGAATGAGAATAGTTGGAACGTTCGTATCTTTCACGAATTGCACTAATAGCTCTACAAATGGGAAAAAAGTGGAAGGGTAAAAAGTATAGAAAAAGTTATTAAAACTTACTGAGCTTGCTGGGGTTGTAAAGCTCAACCTTTTAATAAGGCTTCCGTAGCCGAGTGGTCAGGAGCGGAAATGCAGTAGCACACGCTCCTTGAGTAGACCGGGGTTCAAGCCCCTGACTGCTGAATACGGTCGATCTGCCAACCCGCACTGGACCAGCGTGGCAGATTATGGTCCATTTCCCTCAGCATGAATTGTTGAGGAGGCTTCCATCCTGCAGTGAGTTGATAATGGCTGCACTTTACTTTTTTTTTTGCACGAGTAGTATAAATACAGGGTTGGCATTCGAGGTGAGCGGACGCACTTAGTCAGGACTGCTCAGTTAAGTGGTTTACTTTTGGATAGTGCTTTTAAATATTTGATTTATTTAGATATTGTTGGATTATTTTGTTATAGGTTTTCCTGTAACAGTTTGAGTTTAATAATATTATAGATATAATTTTTTAAAGTTAACTTTCATTGATATTTATTTAATTTTATAATGGTAGTTACGAGATCTGCCTTAAACATGTCACAGGGTATCGTGACTCACACGGAAATAGCCGATGGCGATTTACGGGTGAGTAATGATTTAATCCGTTGTGGAACCTGTGGAATGTTTTCCAAGGTCGACCTGGTGACTAATCCTACCTCACCTGGGGATTCTTTTCTTTGTGATCGATGTAAGGAGTGCACCGATCTTAAATTATAATTTGGTGCACTGATGGAACAATTTGAGTCCCTGAAAAAACAGGTACTTGCTCTCGAGAATAATGCATCTGGGAGCTCGTCAGGGACTCAAAACTCCAGCAATCTACCAAGTGATGCACACCCGATTCGAGCATCAAAACCAAGTGAAAATTCCCCGGTTAAAAAGGACATTGTTTTATTAGGAGACTCCATTGTCAGGGAAACGGGGAATATTTTTTGTAATAAGGATAGGTGGAGCAGAACCAGGGTATGTCTGCCGAGAGCAACTATTGATGATGTTACCAAGAGATTGTCAGATTTTAAAGGGGGTAAAGAAAATATTATTATTCATGTGGGGACTAATGATATTAAACGTACACGATCTGATGATTTGTTGGAAAAATACAGGACCATGCTGAGGAAATGTCGCAAGCTAGGCCATAATGTCTATGTGTCTGCAATTCTGCCCAGACACGATAGGAGGGATAATATGTTAAGAACCTTGTGGATTAACTCAAGACTTGAAGGAATCTGCAAGGCTTTAGGGGGGAAATTTCTATCAGCATGGCCCACACTTGTAGGTAGAAAGAATTTGTTTTGTAGAGATGTGATACACTTAAACAAAGGTGGTGCAAAAGTTTTTGCAAGTATTATTGAGGATACTTTAAAGGTACAGGGAAACTGCTAGTTAGGGGGGATGTGGGTAATACTGACAAGCGTTTATCTGATAATATTGGTCAAAGTAACTCTTGCACATACCTTAAGAGTTCTTATCTGTTACCCCAACTGGACTTATTATCTAGATGGTCTGGGGGCAGAAACGTTTCACGTGAGCGGGTAGCTAATATCAGGGACGAGAGCCTAAAAAACTTCAAGGGTTGTGTTAGGGTTGTTAAATATATAAGAACAGTGAATCTTAATTGTTTATACAGTAACGTTAGAAGTGTCGTCAATAAAATGAGCGAATTCGAACTGCTGGTTAAAACAAGTAACGCGGACATAATAGGGCTTACAGAGACGTGGTGCCACCTGGAAATTGGGGATGATGAGTTTAAGTACGGCTTGTATAATGTATTTAGGAAGGATAGGGTAGATAGAAGGGGTGGTGGGGTAATGCTTCTTATCAGAAGCAGCCTGAGTGCAACGATAGCTTTCCCGAATTCAGACATTTCACATGCTGGTATAGAGTCTGTATGGTGTGAGATAGTTGGAAACAAAGGTATAATGCGAGTAGGAGTAATCTACAGACCAGGTGATTGTGAAGATTATGACAAAAGCCTCTACATGCAAATGGAATGGGCAAGTAAGCATCAATGCCTTATTATGGGTGAGTTCGATTTGCCTCTGTTTGATTGAAGTAAATGGGAAGGAAACTCGACATGGGGAACAAAATTTTTAAATCAACTAGATGACAGTTATTTGTATCAACATGTCAGGGAAAGTACTAGAGAAAAGAATATCCTAGACCTCATCATCACACATGAATCAGATGACATAACAGGGTTGACAGTTGAGTCCCTGAAAAAACAGGTACTTGCCTTCCAGTAGCAGGAAGTGATCACGGCGTTCTACGGTGGATGATGACGAGAGAGGTAGCAGAAGTAAAAGGCAAAGGAATGGGTTTTAATTTCAGAAAAGGAAATTACGATGCCTTAAAGTACTACATGGCCTCTAACTGGGTAGATATCATGCAGAAAATGAATACATTTGAACTGTGGTACGCTTTTAAAACATTAATCACAGATGCCTTGAATGCATACATACCATTAAAAAAAATACTCCACGAGGAGGGTTCCAAGTTGGATGAATAGTGAAGTTGCCACATTATTCGAGCAGAAAAAGGTGGCATGGAAAGGTTACAGAGCAATAAAAAGTACTGAAGCCTATAACAGTTACAAGGTGATGTGTAATAGAGCCACAGAAAAGGTTTGAGAGGCAAAGGCAGTTTATGAGAAATCACTAGCAGACAGAGCAAAGAGGGGGGGATAAAGAATTCTTCACATAAATAAATGCCAAGAAGAGTAGGACAAACCAGATCGGACCTTTACGTAAGGGAAAGGGGATAGTATTAAATACACCAGCTGCCGTTGCAGATGAACTCAACAATTATTTTGCATCGATATTTACAAATGAAAAACCTTTTGTGGCAATGGGAAATTGTGGGAGTGAAGTTAAAAAATATGTAATTAATGATATTGAAATTTCGAAAGCTTATTTAATGAAAAAACTTTCAAGCCTACAGACCAGTAAGGCTCCTGGAGTTGACGGAATTTACCCTATAATCTTAAGGGAGGCGGCAAGCGAGTGCATTGAACCGTTGAGGCTAATTATGCGAACATCACTAGACTCTGGGGAGATGCCCTTGGATTGGAAAAGTGCCAATGTATCTCCCATACATAAGGGTGGCTCTAAAAGTGAATTTGGAAATTATCGACCTGTCAGTCTGACTTCAGTAGTAGAGAAAATCATGGAGGCAATGATCAAGGGTGGAATTCAGGATCATTTGGATCGAATTGAAATTCTCAAGGATACTCAGCATGGTTTTGCAAAGGGAAAATCATGTTTAACAAATTTGGTTCGCTATTTTGAAAGGGTCATTCATGAGCTGGATTTAGGGAATAATTTCAACATTGTTTATTTAGATTTCAGCAAAGCTTTTGACTCAGTCCCACATGAGTGGTTGCTTTATAAGCTGGAACAGGTTGGAATCACTGGGAAAATCCTTAGATGGATAGAAGATGGCTTCAGGGCAGGAGACAGAGGGTTGTGATAAATGGCTATTCCTCAGATTGGGTTGATGTAAGAAGTGGGGTTCCCCAAGGATCAGTATTAGGACCACTGTTGTTTTTAATTTTCATAAACGACATTGATGAAGGGATAGAGGGCGTAATGTCTAAATTTGCAGATGATGTTAAAATTGGTAGAGTAGTTAATGATCACTGTCAAGCTGAGCTTCTTCAAAGAGACCTAGATAGACTTCAGGAATGATCAGAAAAATGGCAGCTTTGCTTTAATCCAACAAAGTGTAAGGTATTACACCTGGGAAACAGTAATCCCAAAATAACTTTTTCACTTGGTGGAGTTCAACTAAAACCAGTACTGGAGGAAAGGGACTTGGGTGTTACGATACAGTCAGACATGAAATTCTCTGAGCATTGTAAACAGGTTGCAAGGAAGGCCCATGGTGTCCTATCGATGATCTTTCGAACTTTTGCAAGTAGAGATAGGGACGTGATAATCCCATTATATAAGGCTTATGTTAGACCACACTTGGAATACTGTGTTCAAGTATGGAGACCGCACCTAAAGAAAGACATCGCGTTTCTTGAAAGGGTGCAAAGACGGGTAACTCGCCTGGTGAGATCGGCAAAAGGGCGTCCTTATGAAGAAAGACTTCGAATATGTGGGTTGCAGAGTTTGGAAACTAGACACCTTAGAGGAGATTTGATTGAGGTGTTTAAGGCTCTGAGAGGCATCAGTAAAATGAATGAGGACGAAATTTTCAAAATTATAAATGATGCTAGAACTAGGGGACATAAATTCAAGTTACGGGGGGGAAATGTTTAGATTGGACTGCAGGAAGTTTTATTTTAGCCAGCGAGTTATAAATTACTGGAATAAGTTGCCTTCATGAGTAGTAGAGGCCGACAGCTTGGGGAAATTCAAAGGTCATCTGGATAGTACTTTCGGGTAAGGGAAGCACATAGGATGATAGGTTTAATTTCTTTTTTTTTTTTTTTTTTTGGCTAATGCAGCATAAGCCATAGGCTTTCTTGTACCATGAGGCCATTACTAATACTAATACTAATACTAAATAGGAGATTAATACCAAATGCTTGTATTGCAGGGAAAAAAAAAAAAAAACAGGCAAAAAATATGTATGTCGAATCAGACCTCAAAACAAAACCAAAACTATAACAAGAAAGGGAACAATACCCTGAGTTTTCAAGTAGCATGTAGCGAAAGGAAGACTGCGGGAAAATAAAGCACACATATTTCTTAGAGAGGATGGATGTATTTAAAGCAAAGCTACATAAGTGACATAGCTACAGATAAAGCAATTTATAGCAGCATGGCAGACTTGATAGAGAGCTGTGAAGAAGTGGAAATAGATATGAAGCTAGTGACCTCTATAGTCTAATTTTGAATAAGTAAGAGCATAGAGATACATAAGAGTAACGTTATAAAAGAGAGATTATATCTATTATGCAGAAATGTGTTTTGAATAAAAGGAGAAATAAAAAGTATAGAACAAAGCCATAATAAAATGAATAGAAAGTAGATCAAGTGATATGGCTATTATATACTTAGCAAAGAGGATGCTGTATAATCCTAGTATATAAATCAAAATTATAATAATTAGAGCTTACACAAAATTTTTTTATAATATCCAGGAAATTAGTGATTATATATGTAAGCATAAAAAGCAACATAAAATCCTGAAATGTAGAAGATTAAGACTTAAGAGATAACCTGTAGTCCAAAATGTAGTGAAACAAAACTGAAGTAATATCAATAATCATTTTTGTAAAAATAAATAAGTAAATCTATTGTTGATAGATTAGCATAAATTCATAGGCAGTTTCAGATGTGCATCCAATTTAAATCCAGTAATAAAAGAATAGGAAATAAATCCGAGGATGCATATAATTAGATGACTGTAGACTCAATGGTGGGGTAACTCGGCATCAAATTCTAAGGAGACCGTAGAAAATACAAAATATTTTGTAATATAAATAAAAAGTCATAGAGATTCATGGAATTGAAGAATCCAAAAATGAACAAGTACTGCATAAAATTTCAGTAGTAATAAATATGCACAATAGTAAATGAAAATAGTATAAATCTAGAGCAGATGGTATCAAAATGGTATCAAAACAGCTTTAATACTTGAAAGATCCAAGATCCAAATCAAGCAATTTACTTACATATATTACCCGTGTCTGAAAACAAAAAAGGATATCAATAAAGACTCAACAAGGGAAGTGAATTATCAGTAATTTCATAAAGGATTGTTAAAACATTTTTTTTTTTTTTTTCAATGTAAACTCCAAACCCGAGAGGTATTAGAACCTATAGTACTTAGTACCGTGCTTGGGTTGGTGGTTGAGAAGATGAAAGAAGATATTTGTTGATATTGGATTTGAACTTCTGAAGACTGTAATTTTCAGAAAATATGTATAAAGGAAGATTGTTCCAGAAAACGGCAGTTGAATGAATAAACGAGGTAGATGAAAAGTTGGTTCTGTGAGTTTGAAGTTGGACAGTAAATGGATGTTGGCTGGAGGCTGCACGTGTTCGGACTGTTTTGAAGGAGAGAGAGGGAATTATAGAAGCCAATTCAGAAGAACAGTGCCCATGGAAATATCTGTAGAAGAGGCATGCAGCAGAAACAGTACGTCAATGAGACAGTGAGTGGAGAGACTCTGTTACAGATGAATCATTAATAACCTAACTGTCCTCTTCTGAATGGAATCAAGAAGCCTAAGAGAGGTTTTGGGGGTGCCACTCAAAATGTGGAAACAATATTCCATGGTAGGGCGGATTTGCGATTTATACAGAGTGAGCAGCTGTTTGGAAGAAAAGTAACGCCGAGAGCGAAAGAGAAAACCAAGTTTTTTAGATGCAGAGGAAGCAATATTTCTAATGAGGTATTAGAACCTATAGTACTTAGTACCATGCTTGGGTTGGAGGTTGAGAAGACGAAAGAAGATATTTGTTGATACTGGACTTGAACTTCTGAAGACTGTAATTTTCAGAAAATACATATGAAGGAGGGTTGTTCCTACATACCACCTGACTTCTGATCTCTCTTGCGCCAAGAGAGATCAGAAGTCAAGGTAATACCCAAAAGAGATATATCATTTTGTCTAGAAATCAGAGTGTCACCAAAGATAAGCATAGGAGCAGAAGCATCCTTTTTGCGAGATATAAGACAAGACTGAGTTTTAAAAGGATTGCAATCAACTAAGTTGTCTTTGCCCCACTGCAGAATTACATGAAGATCAGCATTTAAGGAATTGGTAGCAGATTTTCGAGAAGTTGAAGCTGATTGAGCAGGGCAAAGTTTCTAAAAATGTAAAGTGGAATGTAATGTGCTATCATCGGCAAAATTATGGATAGGATTTCCAGTCAATGAAGAAGGTCATTAATATACAAGAGGAAGAGAGTGGGGAAAGAACTGAACCTTGGGGCACACCGGCATTAGTGGAGAAGTTAGAAGACAGAGAGCTATCTACCATCACCCTCAGTGAACAATCAGAGAGAAAACTGGATAACCAATTACTAAAAACCATCGGCAAACCATAAGATGGAAGTTTGTTTAGAAGACCTTTATGCCAAACAAGATCGAAAGCCTTTGAGATGTCAAGAGCAACTACTTGTGTTTCACCGAACATTTCCATTGAATTAGTCCATAAATGGGTAACATAAGCCAGAATATCACCACTGGATCGACACTGATGGAATTTATACTGGCGATCGCAGATCAGATGGAAGGTTTCTAGGTAGTTTAAGAGTTGGCGGTTAATTGATTTCTCCATTACTTTAGAAAGAGTAGAAGTAATTGCAATGGGACGATAATTGAATTAGAGGGATTTGTCACCCTTTTTAGGAACTGGCTGGATACGAGCAAATTTCCAAGCAGAAGGAAAAATACCTTTGGAATAAGAAAGTGAAAAAAAAGGCGGCAAAGAATAGGAAAACGTTCAGAAGCACAGGCTTTGAGAACAAGTGGAGAAATACCATCGGGACCTGGAGCTTTCTTAGCATTAAGATTAGTCAAAATCCTTCTGACATCCTTTTGATGGAAGACCACAGGAGGCATTGAAGAGCGTGTTAGGAATGGTGGGAGGTGTTTTACCAAGATCATTAATACATGAGTTGGCAGAAAAATGGGATGCTAGCAGGTCAGCTTTATCCTTGGCTGAAGTGACAACAGAACCATCTGGTTTGGACAGAGGTGGGAGCAGAGATGGGCAAAAGTTGCAGCCAATAGCTTTGGCAAGAGACCAGAATGCTCGGCTACCATTAGGGCAAGAAGCAAGTTTTCTGCTCTTAGCCTGTTCAAACTCTAGTTTGGACTGATTAATAACTGCTTTACAATTGTTGCGAGCTTTGGTGTAGGCAGAAAATGAAACTGAAGAATTAGAAAAAAGCCAATTATGATATGCAACATTCTTCTCTTCAACAGCCTTAGCACATTTATTGGAAAACCAAGGTTTAGATAAAGGACAAGATTTTAAAGATGAGTGTGGGATAAAGGATTTCTGCAAGAATAATTTCACTGACAAAATCTGAGCAAACGTTGACATCAGAAGTTTTGAAACAGTAATCCGACCAGGAAAAAGAAGAAAAGAAATCTAGGGAAAAGAAGAAAAGAAATCTCGCAGGTCATCCCATTTTGCGTTCTTGTAATGTCAAACAACAGGAGGTTGGGAACTGCCATGAGATAAAGGCTCCATTGGAGAAGAGACAATCACAAAGTTGTGATCTGAAATGCCCAAAGGACCTCTCACTTCAACCGTGTACTTAGAAGGGTGGTTTGTGAGAAACAACAAGCGTGTTGGCTGTATGATTAGGATTGTCCGGTATTCTTGTAGGTAAATGAACAATCTGTGCAAGGTCATTAGTAATTGCAAAAGCCTCAGCATCTTGACCAGCTGGGTCGGTGTGACTAGAAAACGGAATCCAGCTGGAGTTGTGAACATTAAAATCACCAAGGAAAATTACCTCACTGTTAGGAAAATTGAACTGGAGAAAGTTAAGTTGCAAAGAGAGGAAGTCAAAGAGCTCCAAGTAATTAGTGGAGTTGGGAGAACAGTAGAGACAACAGAAGAATTTGACACAATGAGGTAGAGAGAGATTTTAAGCCAGAGAACATCGAAGACTGGAGATTCCAAATTGTCAAGTCTCTGACAGGGAATATCAGAATGGACATATGCACAAGTACCAATTTTGAGGTGAAAGGAATCATACAGCGAATAATTTGGGCATCTGAGATGAGCAATAGTTTAATCAACCGATAACTGAGATTCTCTCAGAAAAAGTACATGGGATTTGGCAGACTGCAAGTGGAAATGGACATTGTTGAGATTAGAATTGAGACCACGTATATTTGTGAAATGAATTAGGAAGTGTTTGGGAGGTTTAGATCTTTTCGCAGATAAGCTTGGTCTATTAGTTTGACAATTCATGGTATATTCAATAGTAATAAAAAGTGAGTGGGACATGCTGTATGAAGTAATGAAATTTTTGGATATGGCGTACACATGGTAAGAATATACCCAGATCCTTGACATAACGTTGCCTCGACAATGCCCACCGCATACACATTACTCGGATTCCCTCCAGTCACTATCTGGCAGAGTAGAGTATAACAAGATTATACACTAGCTGAGCCGGAAGCTTCCTAGAAAGATACCAATAGGTTCGGTCAGGTGTACTAAGTAGCGGCCGGGCTGCGAACACCGTTTTAGAGTTGTACCCTTGAAATGTAAGGAACAATGGATCTCGCCACGATGTTCATCATAACCTCAAAAGTCCTCAATTGTATGATTTCATATCAAATGAATACATGAAAGAAGTAGATACTTAAAAAGGTAGAAACTTAGTGAGTAAAGAAAGAAAGTAATCATTCTAATTAAAACAAATTCCAGAGGAACTCATGTATAGTTATTACTCACCAAGTAGTGGAAATCCCACCAAATAATATTACAACTCTACAAATATGAATAGAACTGACCAGTTGATAGTAGATTACAACTGAATTTATTCTTGATCAAATGGAAAACTATATTTAAGCAGTATTTTATAAAACAGATAGGGATGTCATTATCAATTAATTTATTGTAAAGAAGTTTAAGTGCTTTGGTGAAACATGGAGGAAATGGTTACTGAATATGTTAGCTAGTCTAATAGTTTGAGTACATATTATATTTTTGTGTATTTTCTTGGAAATATTAGAGTGCCAATTAGTAAGGTAGATGGCACCGAAGTTGAATTTATTTCTATAGTTGAGTATATTGCTTATATACTTTAGCATCCATTACTGCTGCTTTACATATATATATATATATATATATATATATATAAAGGGTACTAGGAAAGTTTTGCAATACAGCTTTGTTTATTTAATTTTTTCAAAGTAATTTCCTCTACATTCAATACACCTCTCCATCCTCCGAAACCAATCTTTAAACCAGTTCTGCCAAGTTTCACTAGGGAGCACACTCGTTGTCCCAAGCCCGTAGAAAGAAAGTCCTCATCACTGGAAAACTGCCTCCCTTTTTGCTTCATTTTCACATGCGGGAACAGTGCAAAGTCGCAGGGAGCAAGGGTCTGGACTGTAGGGAGGGTGCTCGAGAAGTTTCAGTCCTGTCGTGGTCAAATATTTGGTGCAGGCTTTGGCGCGGTGAGCTGCAGCATTATCGTGATGGAGGTACCAGGTGTCCATTCTTGTCTTTGGCCGCAGGTTCTTCATAGATCCAATGACTTTAGGCAGGCATTGTTCAGTATACCACTTAGCTGTGACTGTCTTCTGCGTGTCCAAAACGACACGTTCCACAATTCCACTCGATTTGAAAAATACAGCTATCATTTTCTTCTTTACAGATCGGGATTTTCTGACAATTACGGGTGTGTCGTTATCATCAAAGACCCAAACTTTGTTTTGAGCCTTGGTCGGCAGATCGTAATAGTACAGCCAAGTCTCGTCACCTGTCACGATGTTGTTCACATACCGAGATTGTCCCTTATCAAACTTTTTTAACATCTCCCGGCACCAAGTCACACGTCGTGTCATCTGCTCTTCAGTCAGTTGATGCGGCACCCAGAGAGAACAAAGTTTCTTCACGTGCAAATGATCTTGCAGAATCGAACGAATTGCTGGTGCATTTAGGCCCAAAGTATCCTCTATCTGTTGGTAGGTCACTCGCCTGTTTTCGTCAAGCATTTTCCTCACAGCAGTAACGTTTTCCTCCGTAACTGACGTTCGTGGCCTTCCCGGCCTCTCAGAATCCTCCAGAGTGAAATTTCCCCTTTGGAATTCTCTATACCACCTGAATATCGTTGTACGATGTGGACAATCATCATCTAGTGCAAGTGTCATTTCTTCTAAGCACTGGTCCATGGTTAAACCACGCACGAAATTATACCGCAAAACTGTCCTTATCTCATTTCATGACCATGATGCCATCGCAAGCATTTTACACTCTCACTACTAATGAATAACTGAGCCCATCGACTTGGCGCGGCGGCTACTATGCACGTATGAACATGTCTCAACATGCAGCAACAAGCAGCTTCCTGTGATTCATTGTTGCGTCATATTGCAAAACTTTCCTAGTACCCTTTGTGTATATATATATATATTTATATATATATATATATACACAGTGATTCACTACCAGTGCAACAAACTTGCAGGAGGTCTAGGGGGCACAAAGATGAATCAGAATCACATAGCATTGCAGGGTCCGAAATGCCTTCATCATGCGGTAGAGGACGTTGAACGGGAGGTCGCGTGAACAGCGATCCCGCTGGAAGTCAGCATTTGCGAACCGGTTCCCGAGGTAGTAGGATGGATGAGTATTCAAACGTTGAACTGGCCGACATGCACCTCGCGTATGGAGCTGTGGACTGTAACGGACGCGACGCTCTGCACTTGTACCAGGAACATTTCCCGCACAGGCGTGCTCCTCCTCATACAATTTTCGCACGTGTACACAGAAGGTTTCATGAGAGGTACCATGAATCGAGAGCGAATGACAAGGACGTTAGACAATGAGGAGAATGTCCTGCGTCTTGCAGAAGGCAATCTGAGTACGAGTACTCGAGTGATAGGCCAACGATTTGGTATTTCCCAATCCACTGTATGGAGGATACTGTCAACAAACCAAATGAGTTCATGCCATCTGCAATGCATCCAACCAATGGAGCCTGCGGATTATCCACTCCTGAGGACTTTTGCTACTTGGTTTCTTCAACAGAAATGGTTCACAAATGCTGACTTCCAGCGCGATCGCTGTTCACCTGACCTCCCGTTCAACATCCTCTACCGCATGACGAAGGTATTTCGGACCCTGCAATGCTATGTGATTCCGATTCGTCTTTGTGCCCCCTACACCTCCTGCAAGTTTGTCGCACTGGTAGTGAATCACCCTGTGTATATATATGAAGGGGGTATTTGAAAAGTTTCTAGTCTACCATATGTCTTATTTGAAAACAGAATAAACATGATAAAATAAAATTAAACATTTCTATATATGTAATGCAATAATCAGGGAATATCTTAAATGTTATTATTTTTTATTTTAGTTTTAAAGAAGTCACATCTGCTGAAAGCAATAAAATCACAAAAGAAAATAAACAAGCAGTAATCAGACCTTTTTTTTTTTTTTTAAATGTCTGGGAAGCAAGCAAACAAGGATATACTGCCCACAACACAGTAATAGAACTGGGTTGCTGAATTCAAAGGGTGGGGGGGGGAGTGATTGACTATGAACATAGCTGACAATTATTAAAATTGCCCAGGATTCAAGTTCGTCAGATAAATGGTAACCATGGGTGAAATATCGATTCTTGTTTTGAACTATAAGCCAAATAACAGTCTATGGAGCAGCAACGTGAAGGATCTGTTGTCGCAAATGAGATTTATTAAGATCTATCGAGATCTAATAGATCTCTTAAAAGAGATCTATTAAGATCTCTTTGCCACTGAGAATAAGTAACAATGAGAATCCACTGAGAATAAGTAACAATGAGAATCCACTGAGAATAAGTAACAATGAGAATCCACTGAGAATAAGTAACAATGAGAATCCACTGAGAATAAGTAACAATAGTCTTCTCTATTAGTGAAGCATTACTTATTCGAGTTAGTGCAATACATGGTAACTCGTTGTGAAGGATGAGCACAATATGAGATACAGTTGAAATGATACCCTTTACACTACTATCGTAGTTTTTCCCTTTAAGAGTTGTCTATGGTGTTTTTACACCTATATTATATAGAAAGTTATTTCATGAGAAGTATTGATATATGAAACCATGTGTTTCATTTAAAGGAGTGCAAACTACTATTTGATGACTGGCAGTTTCAAGATCAAACCCTGATCAGGAAGAATGTGCATAATAATGGAAGCACAAGATAAGACCACAATACTGATTTCTAAACATGATCAATGATGTGCTGCACCTGAAATCCAAGTTGGGTTCAGTAGGAATATAGAAACTCCTATTAACAAGCAGTACTTCATAGTTGTGTAGCAGTCTGAAAACCCTTGCTAACAGCCATCAATATTGGACAAATGAAGAGTAGAAAAATGTACAGTGAATGGATGAATCAAAGTTTGAAATTTTTGGATGAAAGGGTAGAGTTTATGTGAAATGATCAAATGAATACAAAATAGTGGCATGTTGTTTAGTGCATAGAGTCAAGCACGATGGTGGCTGAATCATGATCTTGGATTGCTTCTGTTTTTCTGGAGAATGACATCATCAGAATTGAAAGAATTTTAAGAAGACTATGAAAACATTCTTGAACATAATGCAATATCCTCTGGACATTGACTTTGCGAAAGAAATTTTATATTTCAACAAGACAATGACCCGAAGCACAGCTCTAAGCTGTACAGGAACTTTCTAGCAACTTAAAAACAGGAGGGGGTATTGCAAATTATGGTGTGGCCAGCCCAATCACTGTCAAGTCCATGATGTCTATCCATCTTCGCAAAATTTCTGGGGAACCTTGCAGATCACTTAGATAATAACATTAATTATGACACTATATAAATATAAATATATAAAATTAATGGCTTGTTTGTTTGTTTGGTTGGTTGGTTTTCAGGAGCATTAGCAACTAAGGCCATATTGCTCCGGGATATGCGGTGGTCATTCCTTGACCTTTCCGCATCCTCTGTATTTGGTGGTGACGGGCTCAAACCCTGGTCTAATCAAGAAGCGTGTGCTGCGCACTGCTGCTCCTTCCCACCTGGCTACGGAGGTGCTAAAAATTAATGGCTAGACTGCCTGTGGTGATAAAATCACATGGAGGATATTCTGATGAAAAATCAGTATAGTTGTTAATATTAATCATTTCAATATTTTTTTTTTTTTACCATAAATTTTTCATTTAAGAATGGCTAATAAAATATACCTCAAGCATCTTCAAAGATGCTTGAGGTATGTAATCAAAATTTATCACTTGCTTTTTTTCTCCTTTATTTGATAGAAAAACAGGAGGATAAAATTTTCTTGATGAAATATGTGCAAACATTTCCCCTAGTTTATAAGCAGTTTCAGGTGGATCAGCAATTAAAACTACATTAAACTGGAGATATGTATAAAGGGTCTTTGTCCCTCCTTTTTCGAATTTTATCCAAGACAACTTTAGAACTGGTCAACTGAGTTAGATGATACAAACTGGACCCAAGATTTCCTCTGACATCTAAAAGGGCAAACTTCAGCACACGCATGCTTAAATGCTATAAAATATTCAGTAGTAGGGTAATGTTGAAATGCCTCAAACTCTATCTTGTGCTCTCCTATCTGCAGTGCAATCAGTGGCCCATCGTGTTTTTAGGAAAGATGGAAATCAAGCAGAAGTTCATAGAACTGAACACACTGCAGCATGGATTATTCTTTTTGTATTGTGTGTTACAGTGTCAATGATTGAAATCTGGATGAGTGTGAACAGATAAAACTGTGATAGCTATGTCTTATTTGAAGGCATTCCAGTCAGCTTGTTATATCTTCTATTTTGGTGTCCCAGTGGGATAATAAGGTTTGCTTTCAATCAAGGTGGAAATCACTGGGAAGAGATCACTTCCCAGGAGTTCTGTGACTCGGGGGGAGAACTGAGGGGGGCAATTCTCCAACGCATCACAGCCTAAAAAATGTGCAACTTGTTTGTCGAACTCTGTAACGGAACATGACATTGCCAAAGGGTATGTCTTTGTGTGTGCGCGATGTAAGGAGTGTAAGGAAATCAGGCGACAACTCAGCATTGCTATGGGCTTATATGAGAGTTTGAAGGACAGGGTGGATGCCCTCGAAAGATCTAAATTGAGGGGCCCATCAGGCTCTCAGCTGCCCACATCAACGCCAGAGCTTGCACTTGGTCATCACGCAACACAGCGGCAACCCCCAAGGCAGAATGCGCTGGTCCCACAGGAACTAGTAGTCGTTGGTGACTCAATTGTCAGGGAAATGGGAAACATGCTTTGTAAAAAGGATAGGTGGAACAGGACCAGGGTATGTCTGCCAGGGGCAAAGGTTGATGACGTTGTGCGGATATCATCTTTTAAGGGCACAAAAGGTGATATAGCTGTACACGTTGGCACTAATGATATTAGGCGTAGGAGACCAGCAGAATTACTTAACAAGTACAGGTCACCGTTGAACAAAAGCCGAGAATCAGGGTTGAATTTGAAAGTGTCTGCAATTCTGCCCAGACACGATAGAAGGGAGTATATGATGAGAGCCTTGTCGATCAATTCGGCCCTGGAAAGAATGTGCAAGGCTCAAGGGGTAGAATTTTTTTCAGCATGGACTGTACTTGTTAACAGGAGAGACTGCTTCTATAGGGATGGGATACACTTAAATAGAAAGGGTGCAAGAATATTTGCTGATGCTATCGAGGCAGTGTTAGGTGGGTCGGAAAACTGATAGCTTGGGGGGATACAAGGACTAATAGTTTAACAGTAGCCATAGGCAGAGGTGAAGGTGATTCTTGCACAACTTCTATTAGAATAAGTAGCAACCTGGAGCGTGGGGTGTTGGGGGTTTCAGGGACGGATGGCAGTCATCCTGAAATGGGTGGGTATATGGGATGTGTTAGAGTAACTAATAATAGGAGTAGGAGCATGTATGCTTGCATGTATACCAATGCTAGAAGTATAGTAAATACATTTGATGAATTTGAAGTGTTGGTCAAGACATCAAAGGCGGATATTGTTGGGATAGCAGAGACGTGGTGTCACACAGATATAAGGAATGCTGAACTGGAATTTGGGGAGTACGATGTGTACAGAAAGGATACACATCGTACATAGACAGGATAGAAAGGGAGGTGGTGTTACGCTGTTAATTAAGAAAAACATAAAATCAAAAGAAGTGCATCCAGTTGATATAGATGAACAGTGCACTGTTGAGTCAGTTTGGTGTGACATAAGCACTGCGAAAGCAAAAATAAGAGTAGGAGTGTGTTATAGGCCTAATGACTTGAATGAGTACAATGAACAATTGTACAGAGAAATAGAGTGGGCTAGTAAATCGGAATGTCTTATAATGGGGGATTTTAACTTCCCAGATATTGACTGGAACTTGTGGGTTGGTCACTCACACACTAGTCAGACTTTTGTGGATTTATTGGATGATTGTTTTCTGCAGCAGCATGTACGAGAGGCAACCAGAGAAAGTAATACTCTCGATCTGGTTATCAGCAGTGATCATTTGTGTATTAAGAATTTGCAGATAAAGGAACCACTAGGTGGCAGTGATCACAGTGTACTGATGTGGGATTTACTTAAAGATTTAATTAAAATCAGGGGTAAAGGAAAGGGTTTTTGCTTCCGTAAAGGTGAGTACCGTTCTCTCCGACAGTCTTTAAATTCTGTACAGTGGGATCAACTGACGATGTTACCAACAGTAAATTCTAAGTGGGAAGCGTTCAAGGAATTAATCGTGGAAGCTACTAAAAGTTTCATACCTATTAAGAAATATTGTTCATGGTTTAGGCCTAAATGGTTATCTAATGAACTAATGAGACTCGTAATAGAGAAGAAAAATGCATGGGATGCATATATATTTTCAAGCGACTCAGAAGCCTATGGCAGATATAAGCTAGTCTGTAATCAGGTGACAAAGGAGGTTAGGCAGGCGAAGGTAGATTACGAGAAATCTTTGGCAAAAGATGCTAAGAAAAACAGCAAGGATTTCTTTACTTATATAAACTCTAAAAGGAAGGGGATGAATCTGATTGGTAAACTTGACATTGATGGTTCAACTGTTGATGATCTTGCTCAGATAGCAAACAAACTGAATGAGTATTTTGCATCTACATTCACACATTTCAAACAATTATTAAGGTTTGAAAATGGCAGAAGGTTATCAAATTGTGGCAGGATACTTAATGTTTTTGGAATAACTGAAAGCAAAGTGGAGGAGAAATTGTTGAAGTTAAACATAAGAAAAGCACCTGGGGTGGATGGGATCTATCCAGTTATATTAAAGGAGGCAGCAAAGCAACTAAGCAAACCCTTAGGCATAATTATGAGAGTGTCCTTGGACTCAGGGGAGTTTCCCACGGACTGGAGATGTGCAAATGTATCCCCAATTCACAAAGGGGAATCGAATGGTGACACGAGTGATTACAGACCAGTTAGTTTAACTTCTGTTCCGGGTAAAATAATGGAGTCACTGGTTAAAGATGCATTGCAGGATCATCTAGACAAGACTGCAGCAATAATTCAGACACAGCATGGGTTTGTTAAGGGAAAGTCTTGTCTGACAAATCTGATAGGATATTATGATGTGGTTACAAAGATCTGGATGTAAAAAATAATTTTGATATCATATATTTGGATTTCAGGAAAGCTTTTGACACTGTTGCACATGGAAGACTATTGTACAAATTGGAGCAGAATGGTATTAAGGGTAAGTTGCTACAATGGATAAAAGGATGGTAAGTGGGAGAAGACAGAGGGTGGTAATCAATGGGTGCTGCTCTTCGTTGACTAATGTTATTAGTGGAGTCCCACAGGGTTCGGTGCTAGGTCCACTGTTGTTTTGTATATTTATCAATGATATTGATGAAGGTATATCAGGCTTAATGTCGAAGTTTGCAGATGATACAAAGGTTGGCAGGGTTGTTAATGACAGTAATGGCAGTGTGCTACTGCAACAGGATATAGATAATTTGGGCAGATGGGCTAAGAAGTGACAACTGAAGTTTAACCTTGACAAATGCAAAGTACTGCATATGGGTAGAAGTAACCCCAGAGAAACGTACCAACTGTGTGGTACTACACTTAAGGTGGTAGAAAATGAAAGACCTGGGAGTAATTGTGCAGTCAGATATGAAGTGTTCTGAGCAATGCAGACAGGCTGCCAGGGCAGGTCATGGGGTTTTGTCAATGATATATGGGAATTTTGCTAGCAGGGAAAAGGAGGTGATTATCCCTCTGTATAAGGCAATGGTCAGGCCACGCCTTGAGTACTGCGTACAGGTCTGGAGGCCTCATTTTAGGAAGGATGTAGATTTACTAGAGCGTGTACAGAGAAGGGCAACAAGATTGGTGAGGGGAATGAAGGGATTCTCTTACCAAGAGAGGCTTAAGTTCTGCAAATTGCAGTGGCTGGAGACTAGGCACCTGTGCGGTGATCTGATTGAGGTATATAGGGCCTTGAATGGATTGAGCACGCTGAATTCTGATGGGATCCTTCCACTTGTTCAGATTACGAACCTAAGGGGGCATAAATTCAAATTAAGAAAAGACAGATGTAGAATAGATGTGCGGAAATTTGCCTTTAGCCAGCGGGTGGTTAATTGCTGGAACAAACGTCCATCTGTCGTTGTGGAAGTTGATAGGTTGAATAAATGTAAGGAGGAAATGGACAGGCATTTGGAGGTAATGGCGTGATTTTTTTTTTTTTTTTTTTTGGCTGATGCTGCATAAGCTCATACACTTGCTTTCTTGCATCACATACCACTACTACTACTACTACTTCCAAGAAGATATTCTTTTACTTCGCAGTGATATGAACTGCAACCACTTCCAAAGTAGTAATAATTGAGATTTTCTGAATCGGGATATGATTGCCAAAAATGACAGTGGCAACTGCACATGTAGGTCTTTACATAAGATTGTGCAGTGCTTGAGGGTCGAGTTTCCTTTTTTTTTAGTAAGTCTCTTGTAAATGGATGAGAACTGTCTCATGCATAAACAGGTGAGCCCTGACGCCATCAAAGTTTTGATGAAGATCATGACCATTCCACTGAATAAATTTTGCAATTATTTAAGTTTGGGGGATCTGCCAATTGACTTTTGATTAAAGGTTTTATTTTTTTTTTGTCTTAGCTTTATCTTTCTTGGGGAAGTGTATATGTTGATATACACTTCAACAAAAATTCCAAGACTGACTCATCAGCTGCTTCTTTAACCTCTACATACATTTGTTCTTGGCTTGCAGGTGGTGGTGGCTTTGACATATTATCTTTACTGTTTTGCTTTTGTTTTTGAGGTGGGGCAGTAGGAGGTAACAAAATGGGACTAGATGTGGACTGAGCATTTTTTGTACTGGCTTCTAAGAACTCAAAGGTATCATGCAAGGGGGACTAAGAGAATCTTTAAGGGTAATTTCAGTCTATGTTCCAACTGAATGCTTTTCTGCAACCTTCTGAGCATATGTAGGTTCCTTGGTAACTACTGGCTTTACTGCTCTTTTTGCTTCTTGACATGAGATCTTAAACTCCACCTTGTATCTCTGGATTTCCTTTTCCTACCATTGGCATGCTCAAAAGCATACTGAGTGCTCTCTTTGACAGTTAACATAATTTGGATTCTTGGTGAAACATGTTTTACTCTCAAGATATTTGGCAACAAGAGCACAGATAAAAATTTCACGATGTACCATATGTGAATGTCCATGTTTCTAACATTTAAAACACCATATTGGATTCATATAAGTATTTATTTGAATTTATTCAAATTATCTACTTCTACAACATCAATTTGTTACAACAATCAAAAACCTGGTGGCTGAAGATAAATTTTTGCATATATATCTTGAAATCATCCTTCCTTCCTTATGTCCCCTCGTGTGTGTGTGCGCACGTGTGTGCGTGCGTGCATTAGTATGGGCAGCTCCTAGAACAAAAGTTCATCTCTGCTTTGTTGCTCTGTTCAGTTTTTACAGAATCTGTTGAGGTAAGGCCTGTGTGTGTGTGTGTGTGTGTGTGTGTGTGTAAAAAAAAATTAATAAAATTCATCCCACATTAGGAATATCCCATGCTGGATGAAGACAAATGAAAGGGAAGGTGAGAGAGAGAGCGAGAGAGAGAGAGAGCGAGAGAGAGAGAGAGAGAGAGAGAGAGAGAGAGAGAAAAAGTTTTTCATCCCGCACGGGAGAAAGCAAAGACAGGTCTTCCAGGTGCAGTGATCACCTGGATGACTGCCTCCAGGTACTCGTCCTAGCAGCGGGAAGACAAGGCCTCCCTTACTATCTGCATGCCCTCCTCCCTGGGGAATGAGTTTTCCAGGGATGAAAGGAGCCCCAATCCAGGATTGATTGCTAGAACAAACACAAAAAAAAAAAAATAATAATGAAATAAAATAAATATATAAAATTTAAAAAATAAAATCCATATAGGGTGAGAAAGCGAGCTGGCCTAGTCTGGGGAGCCCCAGCCCAGGGCAGAATGAGAAAATTTACAGGCTTAAACACTTCAACCAGACCTTCTTGCAGGTACAAGTCTCCAGATGCTGCAATTTGCAGAATTGAAGCCTTTCTTGGTAAGAATAGCCTTTTGTTCTGCTCACTAAGCTCATTACTCTTCTCTGCACCTGTTCTAAGAAATCCATGTCCTTTATAAAATTAGGTTTCCAGACCTGTATGAAGTACTCAAGATATGGCCTAATCATTGCTTGTACAAGGGGATGACCTCCTTATCCTTGATGGCAAAATTCCTATATATCAATGACAAAACCCCAGGAGCTATCCTGGCACCCCATCTGCACTGTTCAGAGAATATAATATCTCACTGCACAATTATCAGGTCTTTTTCATTCTCTTACTACCCTGTGTATGGTAACACAGTTGGTATGTTAATCTGAAATTATTGCTACCCATATGCAGCATCTTGCATTTGTCAATGTTAAACTTCAATTGCCATTTCCAGCCCATCTGCTTAATTTTTCTAGATTTTGTTTTAGTAGCATACCCTGATTACCATCTTTAACCCATCTGCTTAATGTTCCTATGTATTGTTGTAGTAGCATACCTGGTTAATGTCACACTCTACCAACCTATGTATATCTGAAAACTTAAACATTAAGCCTGATATGGCACAGTAATATTATTAATAAATAGAAAATGGTAAAGGGTCCAGCACTGAAACCTGGGGCTTCGCTAATAACCATAGTTCAAGAAGAGCAGTGCCCCTTAATAACCACTCTCTGTTCTCTTCCACTCAACTATCTCCCAACCACAAATGTAACTTTCCCTGAAAGTCACAGTGCTCCAATTTGTATAGCAGTCTTTTACATGAAACAATATCAAAAGCTTTTCTAAAATCTAAGTTTAAGAGGTCAAAATTTTTTTTTGCATCCAGCTCCTTTTTTACTGCAACACAGCATCCAATCATAAAGGGGACACAAGATCATCCGTTAAGAAATCTATGCTGTTATTACAGCATAATTGCATTTCTGTTTGGATGGTCTTGCATTACTTCTTTAACCACTGATCCTATTATCTTCCATGGAACAGAAATAAAATTAGCAGGTCTGTAATTGGGGATACATTAGGATGTGGTGCCTCTGTAGCCAGGTGGGCAGGAGCAGCAGCAGTGTGTCACACATGCTTCTTGATTAGACCGGGGTTCGAGCCTGTGAGCCACCAAATACGGAGGATGCGGAAAGGTCAGGGAATGACCACCGCATATCCCCGGAGCAATATGGCTTTAGTTGCTAATGCTCCTAAAAACCAAATAACAACATTAGCATGTCTCCAGTCCATAGGTCCCTTCCATGAATCCAAGAATGCTCTTATAATAATTATGGCTAAAAGTTTGCTTAATGCTTTTGCTGACAAAAATTTGCCATATCACTGATGGGATTCAAACTAAAGCATTTTCTACCTCATCTGGGAAGAATGTTGTATAAAGTTGCCTGGAGAAGCTATACTGAATGTCTTCAGTTTTTGTTTCAATTAAGAGATCTCCAAAAACAGTCCCTTAACTTACTTGTGAGGGCTTGCCAATCTCTTTAGGCCCTTCTGTATAATAAATCAGGAACTTAGGGTATAAGCCCAAGAACAGAATCAGTACCTTACCACATACTGCTTCTGTCTGGGGTCTCTTTTTAGTGATGTCTTACTCAAGGTCATGGTTTTCTGATACGGACTGTGTTTGGATGACAGAAGAATCTGCATTATCAGGATTCATGAGAATTTTTAGTTGTTTAAGCTCTCTAACCACCACAGAGCTCAAAGGGATTCCCACTACCAAGAAAGCAATAAATGTGCTAAGGAATAGGTTGCCAGTGCTACTTAGACACCATACTCACACCTCTGCTGGTCCCTCAACCATCAGGATCTCCTTTCTGAGTTCCCTCATGTAGCAATGAATGGCAAATATGCCAGATTTATACAGTAGTGGCCTGGAACCCAGGCTGTGGGCTTTGGATCCCAATGATGATAAATCTAGAGGATCAGCAGAATCATGGGTGGTCCTCTCACCATGTACAAGTGTCCATGTTGAGGTGATGGTTATTTGAAAACCAGCAACTATCTGTAATTTTTTTTTTTTCAGTGCAACCATTTGTGATCACAATGCACAGCCTGCTGGAATTTAAGATTTATAGTCAAACAGATTAACTATAATTTATGCACCAATACCTAAAGGATTAAAGACATTGTTTTAAAGACTTAAACTACTAAATATGCACTTCTATGATATGATACAGATATTTTAATTTATATTAAACTGCTTTTCTTATGTAAAATATAAAAAGCAACTTTCCACAAGATAAGTTTTGCCTTTTTTAGCAAGTGTATGAGATAAACATTGACAATTATTACCATTACTAATTACAGTGAAATTATTGGGTATTTAATGATCTATATTTTTATGCTAAAAAATACATACCTCAGGTAACTGAAGTACTTTGGAATATTTAATACCATTTCGCAACTTTTTACACTTTTCACAACTATACATATTATCACCTTTTAGTTCATCAGCTGAGAAAAATGCTGCCAAGCAGTCTTGAAGACTGACAGTTGGACCCCAAAACCAACTAAAAATAATCGCAGAAAAGAAATCAAAATTTATCATAAAACAGATAACTCGTTTTTGTCATGTTATTATGTTTATACTTCATAAACAAATACAGCTGTAAGAATTAATTAGGATAAAAAAACACGCTTATACCATAAGATATGATTAAGATCTTGAAATAATGACTTATTAAGGTATAGAAATATTAAAATAAAAAAAAAACATGATATTTCCTCAGTATGCACACTTAATAACAAAATTGGCTACATTTTAAATTCAACTTATATCCAAAATTCAGCCTTGTCAGGCTTACAGAAAGGGTTAAAAAAGTAGCTAAAAATAAATAAATTTTCTGTTTATACTCCGGCATGACAACCAAGTCAATACAAATATTTATCATATTTAGTAGTCACGGGCTTGAATCCCGGTCCACTCAAGAAACGCACATTATGCACTCTTGCTCCTGACCACTGGGATACGTCAGGCCTTAGTATTACAGATTAATTACAAACTTAAGAAATTTAATGAAGAATTTTAATAAAACAAATTTTAAATATAAATGGGAGGGGGAGAGAATGGTAAAAGAGCAACAAACTAATGAAGATAAGCTAACCATATTTAAATGACAAGGTAAGTGCTGCACTGGAGGATAAAGAACAAGAAATAATTTGTGATGATAAATGACAAATATATGAGAGAATGAAGAGAACCAGAAAAGGAGTTTAAGCTAAATCCTGTTCTATCCATCCAAAGCCAATAAACGTAACTATCAATGGAAACAAAGAGCACACGACACTGAAACAGGAACTGTTAACAGATAAAAAGATCCAAGAGTTACTGGTCTTATAAGAAAGCAAATGAGAAGTGCATTTAAACTGAAAATGAGTTCAAAAGTAATGGATAAGAGGTGAATCACAGGGGATGGATTAGCTGGGTAAATGATTAAGGACATAATTAGATATTAAGAAACAGAACAAAGATAGTAACGAATGGGCCTGGTGTAGTGGGTCCATGGTTTTTTAATAACATACATGTATAAGTTATAAATCCAGTTTAACAGTAGCTTTCGAGACGCGTCTCGAAAGCTACTGTTAGTATATATTCTTACATTAAATTGGATTTATAACTTATACGTGTATGTTATTAAAAAAGAACAAAGATAATTAGCCTAGGGAAAGATGATTATAAATTATTAGGAGAGACAGAAGACAAAAGTAAGCATAAACTAATCTTTGATCAAGTCACTAATAGGGTTAGGCAGGCAAAGGCAGATTACAACAAGTCTTTGGCTAAGAACACAAAGGAAAGAAGCAAATATTTCTTTGCTTATGTTAACACTAGAAGGAAAGGGATGAACCACATTGGGTCACTGGATATGGATGAATAACTAGTGATATTGTTGGTTTATGGGCACATTAACTACTGAGATCATATTGCACTTTACAAATAGTTTTTTTTATGATTTACACTTCCTCCCATGTTGTCTAAATCTGATTAATGCACTATATAAGTTTTAAGAGTAGAAAAATATCAGCAATATCCTGTCTATCCTGAAGTATAATACTGCAAAGTCAAGCTATTACACTTATGCATGAGGGAAGAAAATGTTTGGTATCCCTGTTTATAAAGAGGACAGTCAAGAATAATATACTTGAGTGTAAGCTGAGTATGGCAGCTGGAGCATAGAGATGGGTCTTCCTGTGTAAGCAGACATATGAGAAAGATGTGCATGTTTGATTTGGACATATTTGCAAGTGTCACTTCCTCTTGTTTATTTGTAAGAGTACACAATTTCCAGTAATATAATTCTGGATAAATTTGAAGATTATTATTAGTCTGATTCTGCCACATCTATTGCCAAATGTTCTTTTGTGCATGGAGTATACTGACCATAGATTAGCATTAGTAGAGGCATTTGATGCAAGAAAGCAAGCTTATGCAGCATCAGCCAAAAAAAAACCAAACAAATAAATAAATAAATAAAAAATAACCACTTCCACTTCACCCCTCTGTTCAAAATACCTGTCCAGCTGAGCCTTAAACTTATTTAGGCTATCAACTTCCACGACAAGGGATGGAAGTCTATTCCACCAACCAACCACCCACTGGCTAAAGGCAAGTTTCCTCACGTCTATCCTACATCTGTCTTTTCTCAAATTGAATTTATGCCCTCTCAGGTGATTATTCTGAGCAAGAGGAAGAATCCCATCAGCATTGTGCATGCTCAAACCATTCAAGGATTTATACACCTCTATCAGATCACCTCGCCGGTACCTAGTGTCCAGACACTGTAATTTGCAAAACTTAAGCCTTTCTTCGTAAGAGCACCCCTTTGTTCCATTCGCTAATCTTGTTGCCCTTCTCTATACTCGTTCCAGCATCTCTACATCCTTCTTGAAATGAGGCCTCCAGACCTGTATACAGTACTCTAGGTGTGGTCTGACCATTGCCTTATACAAGGGAATAATCACCTCCTTATCCCTGCTAGAAAAATTCCTATATATCATCGACAATACACCATGAGCTACTCTTGCAGCCCATCTGCACTGCTCAGAAAACTTCATATCTGCCTGCACAACCACCCCCAGGTCCCTTTCATTCTCTACCACTGTCAGTGTAGTACCACAGAGTTGATACGTTGCTCTGGGGTTGCTGTTTCCCATATGTAGTACTTTACATTTGTCAATGTTAAACTTCATTTGCCACCTCTCAGCCCATCTGCTCAACCTTTCCAGATCCTGTTGCAGTAGCATAGTGTCAGTAGTGTCCTTGACAACCCTGCCAACCTTCGTATTGTCTGCAAACTTGGACATTAAGTTTGATATACCATCATCAATATCATTTATAAATACAGAAAACAATAATGGACCCAATACTGAACCCTGAGGGACTCCACTAATAATATTAATCAACGATGAGCAGTGTCCATTGATTACCACTCTCTGTCTTCTCTCCCTCAACCACCCCTTTATCCATAGCAGCAATTTGCCTCGAATGCCACATTGCTCCAATTTGTGCAGCAGTCTTCCATGTGCAACAGTATCAAAAGCCTTTCTAAGATCAAGTATATAATATCAAAGTTATTCTCTGCATCCAGTTCTTTTGTGACTGCATCATAGTAGCCAATCAAATTGGTCAGGCAAGACTTCCCTTTAACAAAACCATGCTGTGTCTGAGCTATAACTGAAGTCTTGTCTAGATGATCCTGCAGTGCTTCTTTAACCAGTGCCTCCATTAATTTTCCGGGAACAGAAGTAAAACTCGCAGGTCTATAATTATTTGTGTCACCCTTTGATCCTCCTTTGTGAACTGGGGTCACATTTGCACATCTCCAGTCCATGGGTACTTCCCCTGAGTCCAAGGAAGCTCTCATAATTATGGCTAAGGGTTTGCTTACTTCCTTTGCTGTCTCCTTTAATATAACTGGATAGATCCCATCCACCCCAGGTGCCTTTCTTGTATTTATCTTCAACAATTTCTCCTCCACTTTACTCTCAGTTATTACAAGATTCTCTAGCTTACTGCCAGAGTTGAATACACCTCTGGCATTCCCCTTGCTGAATAACTCCTCATGTGTGAATGTCGATGCAAAATATTCATTTAGTTTGTTAGCTGCCTGAGCAGGATTATCAACAGTTGAACCATCGATATCAAGTGGACCAATCTGATTCATCCCCTTCCTTCTAGAGTTTACATAAGTAAAGAACTCTTTGCTGTTTTTCTTTGCATCCTTTGCGAAAGATTTCTCGCAATCTGCCTTCGCCTGCCTAAACTCCTTTGTAACTTGGTTACACATGAACCTATATCTATCATAGACTTCTGTGTCACATGTTAATTTATATATATCCCATGCATTTTTCTTCTCTGCCATAAGTCTCATTAGTTCATCTGATATCCATTTAGGCCTAAACCTTGAACAATATTTCTTAGTTGGTATGTAAAGCCTAGTAGCTTCCAAGATAAGTTCTTTGAATTCCTCCCATTTTTAATTTGCTGTTGGTAACATCATTAGTTGGTCCCACTATATAGAATTTAAATACTGTCGCAGACCCTCGTAGTCGCCTTTACGAAAGCAAAAACCCTTCCCTTAACCCCTGATGGTAGATACCCCTTTGAGTAAATCCCACTTCAGCACGCTGTGATCACTGCCACCTAGTGGTTCGTTTATCTGCAGATTCTTAATGCATGAAGAATCACTACTGATAATCAAATCAAGAGTATTACTCCCTCTAGTTGCCTCCCAAACATGCTGATGTAGAAAACAATCATCCAGTAAATCCACTAAAGCCTTGCTAGTGTGTGAGTGATCAACCCACAAATTCCAGTCAATATCTGGGAAATTAAAATCTCCCATAAGACTCTCTGATTTACTGGCCCACTCTATTTCCCTCTACAGTGTCTTATTATACTCATCAGAGTCATTAGGCCTATAGCACACTCCTACTCCCAATTTTGATGTCCCAATGCTTATGTCACACCAAACTGACTCGACACTGCACTGTGCAGTGATGTCGACTGGCTTCACTTCTTTAGATTTTATGTGTTTCTTAACTAATAGCATAACCCCTCCTCCCTTCCTATCCTTTCTGTAGACATTATACTCCCCAAATTCCAGTTCTGCATTCCTTATATCTGTGTGACACCATGTCTCTGAAATCCGACAATATCTGCCTTTGATGTTTTGAGCAATACCTCAAATTCATCAAATTTATTTACTAAACTCCTAGCATTGGTGTACACGCAAGTATACATGCACCTGTTCTTTTTCTTAGCTACCCTAACACAACCTATGTGTTTATTTGTACCCCAATGATTCCCAGCAGTCTCTGAAATATCCTGCATCTTATTTTCCAGGCTGCAGCTCATTCCAATAGAAGCAGTGCAAGAATCACTTTCTCCTCTGACAGTGGCTACTGTTAATCTATTAGTCCTTGTATCCCCCCAATCTAGCAGTTTTCCGACCCACCTAACACTGCCTCGATAGCATCAGCAAACATTCTTGGACCCTTTCTATTTAAGTGTATCCCATCCCTGTAGAAGCAGTCTCGCCTGTTAACAAGTACAGACATTGGAGTATACTGACCATAAAAGATCGTGTATGGGATTCTAATATATTTTATCAACAGGGCCTTTAATTCTATCAACTTGATCAGTGATTCTGATACATCTCAGAATCCAGCACATTTGACATGGTGATTTCTTTGGAGTTCCTTAATGACATTCTGAATTTTTCTTATTGGGGTGTGAAAATGTAAATTCGGTCTGAAGGACAGAATGCACTTTGGAAATCTGGGAATATTACATTGCATGGAGCTGATAAAAGAAGAATCTGATCTATGGCTATTTGTATGGCATATATCTCAGCAGTGCATACACCATATTCGATCAGAAGTTGCCACGATAAAATGTGATTCAACTTTGATATCAGGTTTAGAACCAACTGTATATAGAGTATAGACAGAATTTAAGTGGCAGACAGAATGCAAAGCAAAGGTATTGCATCACACAATAATAGCAAGGTATTGTACCATCATTTCTATAAATATGCCATTGGAAGGGTATACATGCTCGTTTGTATCCTGTTTTGCGGAGGTGTAGGCACGGCTCCACATGTTCAGTTGACACAAAGAAAAAAAGTGTAGCTGTTGCTCTGTCCCAGGAAGGGCTTTCTATGCATGCTATCGCTGATAAAATAGCCACCAGTCAACAGTATCCAGGGTGCTGAAATTAAAGTGTGAAACCGGTGATGTGAAGAGAAGACCTGAATCAGGCCATAACAGTGACTCCACCTTCCCAAGATCAATATTTGAAAAATTTGAAAGCTATGCCTTCGTAATCGCCATGCTAGTGCTCCTGATCTAAAACTGGACTTTGAGATGGCCTCTGGTGTTGAAACAAGTGCACGAACTATTCAAAGATGGCTTTCAGAATGTGGTCTGTATGCCTGTTGTTGTTGTTTGTTATTTGGTTTTTAGGAGCATTAGCAACTAAGGCCATATTGCTCCGGGATATGTGGTGGTCATTCCCTGACCTTTCTGCATCCTCCGTATTTGGTAGTCACGGGCTCGAACCCCGGTCTATCAAGAAGCGTGTGCTACGCACTGCTGCTCCTACCCACCTGGCTACGGAGGCACCCTGCATGCCTATTAGCCCAAGAAGAAGTCTTTGTTGACCCAACAAATGAGGAAGAAGTGACTTGCTTGGGCTAAAACGCATGTTTCATGGACAAAAGAGCAATGGGACACTGTCATCTTTTCTGACGAATCTAAATTCTACCTGCATGGCGCGGAGGCATACCATCCTGATTGCATAACACCGACTGTAAAGTTCCCCGCCGGTCAGATGGTCTGGGATGCATAACAAGTAAAGAGGTGGGGCGAATTAAGTTTATTAAAAGAATGGTGAATGCAGAAACCTACACTGCTACCTTGGAGGAGTGCCTGAAATCGTTTTTAGGGATCACCGCACAGACATCCAAAACTGCATTTTCCAAAAGGACTCGGCACCTTGCCACACAGCAAAATTGGAAAGTTTTATGCTATTTAGATTTAATGATGAGTTTGTCTTCTTGTCTCACAAGGCTTAAAACATACTTACACAAATGTTTTCCCATCGTTTTTCTCAATTAGGGTGCAGTCATACCTCAAAAATGCTGGCATTAGTGTTGGACTGGACTGGCAACAGTCCACATTTGAACCTTATTGAAAATTGCTGGTACATAATGTCATCTAAAATTGCTCAGAAGAAGCCAACAAGTAAGATTCAGCTGCAGGAGAGCACTGTAAGGGTGTGGTACCACGAAATTGGGCAACTGTATATCCAGAAGTTGATTAACACTATGCCAGATCGTTGCAAGGCTGTAACTGCAGCTCGAGGAGGAACAACAAAATATCGGGGACTTAATTTGCTGATTTACAGTACATAATACAATTACATTAACTTGTCATTTCAGTTTGTACATGTAAATGCAATAAAATGTATGTTTGGTTGTCATGATTGCCATTTCTACGATTTCTTATATTTCCATTAACTACGCATTTTATCCTTTGGGAAGATATTTATGGCAATTAAGTATATCAGGTGGAGTGTTTTTATTGGATTTCATTCACAGAGATATATATCCCATCTAACAAATGCATTTTGAACTTCTGCAACCCACAATGCAGTGCAAAACACATTATTTGCAAAATTCACAAGTGATGCAACACAAGTTTAAAAAAAAAGGGGCTGTAATAGAAACATGTTACAGCATGCACATTTTCATTTAACATTCAGAGACAGTTTCCATAAAATTTAGAAATTATCGATAATTACCCCATTATTAAACTTATTTTTATCAATTCATATTATGCTATGATTGATAAATAATATATTAACACTCAAAAGTTTATTAAATAAAAATTATTGAATTAAAACATATGATGACTAATATTGTTTCATTTCTGATGGCTAATTTTACAAGTGGTGGAAGGAGGAGATATAGTTGTATTGAACTGTTTTTTTTTTTAAAGAATGAATGTAAGGCTAGTTACCAAGCTTGTTTTCTTTTTCCTCCCCTTTTCTTACTAAAATATATCTATAACCGCTAATCAGGTCTTCCAATTTTTTTTTTTTTTTTTAACAGCTTCTTTCAATGTTCAGATCCTTATCAGAAACCACTGTTGCCAAACAATCAACTGTTTGATAGAAGGCTGATGATTCCTCTATAGAAATTGTTATAGGTGAATTTTCTGTTTGTTCAATGTATCCATCATCGAGCACCAAATCATGCATTCCTATTAAATCTTAAACTATTAACTGGCATTCAGGGATAGACAAAAGTTCACTGATGTTATGTATTGCAATTTCATCAAATCTTGGGCAAGCTGCACAATCTCTTCAGTTATTGTGGTGACGCAGGATACATAACTTTCAGAAGGACTAACCAATTTCAGTCAAAACTTACTACAAACTCTATTTGTATTGAATAGTGTCGACGTTTTCCATGTATGTCCTGTATATTTCCAATAGTGTTGTTCAGGTTATCTTTTAGAATGACTGAATTCTAACTTGGACTCCAACTGTTGTATTCTCCATTAGTTTTGTAAATATTTCACCTTAAGCATTGCTGTAAATCTTGATTGATAGGTTGTAAAACTGGTAGCATATACAGCATCAGCCAAAAAAAAAAAAAAAAAAAAAAAAAACCTTCCTTATTTCACCCATCCATTTGCTCCAAAACTTTGTCTCCACTTCTTCCTTGAATTTATTTAAGCTGTCAACTTCCATAATGACAGATGGAAGTTAGTTCCAGCAATCAACTACCTGCTGGCTAAAGGCAAATTTCCACATATCTATTCGACAACTGTCTTTCCTCAATTTCAATTTATGCCCCTCTGGTTTGTAATCTGAGCAAGAGGAAAAATCTCAGCAGCATTGGGCCTGCTCAATCCATTCAAGACCTTATACATCTCAATCAGATCACCTTGCTGGTGCCTAGTCTCTAGATGCTTCAATTTGCAGAACTTAAGCCTTTTTTTTGCAAGAGCACCCCTTTGTTCCCCATCAGCAGTCTTGTTGCCCTTCTCTGTACTTGTTCCAGCAACTCTATATCTTTCCTAAAATATAGAGTATCTTTCCTTTTTTCTGAGAACAGATTTTGAGATGCATTACAAATCTGAGTACTTAGATCTATAATTTGTCATCTAATTAATCTGTTGCTCTGCACATGGCACGCATTATAAAAATAAAGGACCCACTAAAATCTATAAGTGAAATATATTTACCTCAGCATCCATCCAAACATCCAACTTAGCCAGCCCTGATGACTATATACATCTGTACATGCTCCAGCTCCTTTCTGCCCTCCTTGTGATGCATGCAACATATGCAAGTGGTCTCGGTTGGGAATAGGAAGAGAGAGATCCTGAAATGTCTCTTTAGTTGTGGACAACTGAAATAAAGGGATTAAGGTGTAATGTTGTGGCAATATAATTTCATAATAAGCATAAATTAATTCTAAGGATGACACTGTGCTAAAGTTATTTATTAATCATACTACGAATTGACAAGCAACTACAACTCTGCATGCCACATTATAAATATCCATAAAATAATAAGAACAGTCATTAACAAAGAGCTAATAGCCAACAGAGAGTTGAATGGTAATTGGAAAAAACTGTATAAAGGACTCACAAGTAAGAATGACGGACAGTGAAGAATGGTTAGTCTGGTGCAGCAACAAGCAAAATCCTAGCAATGACTATCACACAATTCTAATTTTATGCACTCACAAAAGAGCAAGACTGCATGTAACAAATAATGATTGGCAGTGGGAGAGTACAGTGAACCAAAATGCTGCAGAACAGTTCACTCAGTGACAGTTGTTGATGAGGTGAATTAAGATGGCTGCCTCGGGAGGGTAGTTGGTGGTGGTGATGTGACATTCCTGCTGAGAGATCAGGAGGAACAGGCAGATCTGTACTGTGGGATGCAGGTAGATCTGGTTTTGACCCATGATGTGAACTGAGTTTAAGTGAATATAGTCATCACAAACAGTTTATATCTGAAGAAAGTGATTCACACGAATAAACATTGATATATTTGCTGAAATTTGGATACAGAACTGAAATAATAATACATAATTCATAAAATTTTACCTCTTGGTGCAAATTCTTAACATGTCTGTCCAAGACATCATATAGGCATTAGAATTTGATAAAATGACAGTAAAAGTAATAACTTCAGTAATAAAATTAAACTATTTGTAACACAGTTAATTTATCATTATCATGTAAGCTGCTAACTCATTTAAATAAACTCTGCTATGAGCCAGTGTTAAATCATTAGCCTCCTCTTAGACATACACAGAAGGTTCTGATTTAGTCACTTCCACATATTAAGTCTCCAAGGCATTCTTCACAATTTTAGAACTCTAGCATAAATAAATTTAACCGCACTAATAACTTAGCCTGTAGATGAGGAGGGAGGCTATTAGGTTTATTGACTAAAAGCTGGAGAATATCTGGTTAACTGTTCTCACTTTAGAGTCTGATGTCAGAAAATAATGTTATATTTCTAAAATTCGTAACTATTCTAGGCTCAACCATATATAGTAATTTAAAAACAGATGTCAACTTAGAAGAATCTCTGCTTAAACATGTAAACAAAAAGCCTAGGGACAATTTTAAACATGAACCACTGATATTGAGTTGAAAACTGCAAACTGTTATGAAATCATTTCAATCCAGTTAAACAGTGGATAATTAATGTATTATAATTGGTAGTATTGTTGATATTATCATTTATGTATTTTTAATTATTTATTTTTATTTGTTTTTTTTTTAATGGTAATCTATAACACTCTAGAAGCATATATGCTTGAGGGCTCAGAAGACAAAAAGTAGTTGCTTATGTAGACTGAATTACTATGGATTATAATTTTCAGGACAAACAAAGATTCTAATGAACAGAACATGATGGGATAAATGAAAGAGAAAGTTATTTTGGTGAGAATTCAAATTCTGAAAACCACACATTTCATGTGACTAATTACACACAAGACAGACACACATGGAAAAATAATTCTTCCTATCTGAATGGGATTTCAACCCAAACCTTTTCCAAACTGTGTAGTTGGTTGGTTATTGGTTTATGGGCTTTATAGCGCAAGGCCATAATGTGCCTATCCAAACTGTGTTATAATCATAATTCTACCCACAAGGGTAAACGCATGCTTAAACACTATGGAAGAAAGAGGTGAAATTACAGATATGGAAATACAGAAGAACAGTACCCATAGAGATAGCCATAGAAAATAAAGTATTAGTAAGGCCAAATGATGCAGAGAAGCAAACTTATCTGCATTAGCCAGAAAAAAAAAAAAAAATTAAATAAACAAAATAACTAAATAATAAAAAATTAAAAAAACATAATAACAACCATTATTTTCTTATCTTTCAATACTTATACAAGAAAAAATTCTAATTGGTAATTGGTATTAGTATAGCTATATAGTGCAAGAAAGCCAAAGACAGACTTTGGTGCACTAGTCAAAAGAAAAGAAAAAAAAAAAGCTAAATAAGAAAACACAAATTATACACTTCCCTCCTCATGTAGATAACTATCCAGTTGACCTTTAAATTTCAAACTGTTAGTCAACTACCTGTAAAGGCAACTTGTTCCAGCAATCAAGTCTAAACCTCTTCACCTGTAAATTAAATTTACAACACCTCATTCTGAAATTCTTTATAACAGACAAAATTCTCCTTCATTCATTTTACTAAAATCTCTGAGCCTCATAAACCTCAATCAAGTCCTCTCTAAGGTGCCTGGTTGCCAAGCTCTGTAATCCACATAATTGGAGTCTTTCTTCATATGATCGCCCATTTGCTGATCTCACTCACCATGTGAGTTGCCCTTTTTTGGATCCTTTCAAGAAGCTCAGTCTTTTTTCATGAGGTCTCAATACTTGAGCATAGCATTCCAAATGGTCTTACAATTGCCTTATACAGTGGGATTATGACCTCCCTATCTCTACAGGAAAATGTTTGATAAATCATCGATAGACACGATGGGCTTTCCTGGCCACCTGTTTATCCTACTCAGAAACTTTGTGTCTACCCATATTGTAACTCCCAGATCCTCTCTTACTCTACAGTTTTTAATTCAACCCCACAAGTGTATAATTTATTTTGGGGTTGCTATTCCCCAAGTGTATGACCTTGCATTTTACTGCAATTAAAACATAGATGCCACATTTCTGACCATTCTTGAAGCCTGTTCAAGTCATCCTGAAGGAGTGCTGCTTGGCACTGGTCATTAATGATTCTCCTTATCTTTATGTCTGCAAATTTTGACATCACGCCCTTTATTCCTTCATCAATGCCGTTTATGAAAATCAAAAGCAACAGTGGTCCAAGAAATGATCCTTGGGGGAATTCCAATTCTTATATTACACCAATCTGAAGTACATCCATTGATTACAACTAGGGTTAACAATACCGGTCAAAATCTCAATACCAGTATTTCGGTATTTTTAATTTATGAAACCGGGATACCAGTATTCCAAAAACAAATGTTTTTCTCAATAAATTTTGATGACAATTAGGTGCAATAAAGTAAGGAAAAAAAAAACAAGTACTGTAATTACTTGAATTCATGTTTTAAATAAACTTTTATTGCAATAATAAATATTATGAAAAAAATCATTAAAATACAGTTATTCTAAAAACAAAGAAATACATATTGTTACTGCAAAGTTTAGTTATGTTTAAGCATCCACACTACCTGTCCAAATAAAGTGAGCGCTTAAGAAACATAAACAATCAATAATATGATCGTTTAAAATGGATCTAATTTTGGTGCATACAGTATTTGATTAGTGGCAGAAAATGGCATTTCAGATTCTATTCTGGTACTGAGATAATTGTAGATAATCTCAGTCCATATTTTCTAGGCTTTGAACTTTTTTAGGAAAAATAGTTAAAAGTACAGTGGATTCCGGTTATTTGGGCCACCAGTTAATCGGGGCAGCCGTTTATTTGGGGCAAATCTTAAAAAACAGAAACCAATCGAGAAAATAGCCAATGTTTACTTCGCTTAATTGGGACAAAATGCCATTTAATCGGGGCAGGAGACCGCAGCACCGAAGATTACCCTACGATTGTCTCCGACCGTACAACATAGTTCGGTCGGATTTCTGGAGGTCACAACCATAAAACAATAAAAACAATTAACAGTCACCTGTTTATTGGGCTTTTGTGTTAGTGAAATCTATCATAAACTGATAGTAAAGTCGATCTTATTGAATTTGTGATAATACCGACAGCTGGAATTCTGTGGGTTATTATCGTAAAATGTGTTTACACTTCTGTGGAATCTTCAATCATATAAAAACAATAATTTTCAGAATCTTCTCTTCATTCCTATTTTTAAAGCTTTGCAACTCGTTACTCAGTTCTCACTTGCACGTATTGTGTTACTTGCAATTTGTGTGCCGTGTTTTTTGTTATTGATTGCTTATCTTTTTACTGTTTTAAATTTTAACTCCCACCCACAAATGTCAGTGAACAGAAATGTCAACTAGTTCGTATGTACATATTACAGTACGTATTAATTATTCCGATTATCACGTATATTCTTCCGAATTTCACATATCATTTAATTTTTTAATTGGTAAGGTAATAAAAGGTAAATTTGTGCTTAATGTATCTTTACTTTTATAGCCTGTGGATAATATTCCTCCTATTTTCGCTAATTAGAATTGCTGTTTAATTGAATTAAAATTCAGTTCACAAACGTGATCACAATAACCGGCGCTTATTACACATCGCATAGTGAACGGTACTTTACAATGGTGACTCCATCGTAACGTGAATTTTAACTCCCACCCACAAATGTCAGTGAACAGAAATGTCAACTAGTTCGTATGTACATATTACAGTATGTATTAATTATTCCGATTATCACGTATATTCTTCCGAATTTCACATATCATTTAATTTTTTAATTGGTAAGGTAATAAAAGGTAAATTTGTGCTTAATGTATCTTTACTTTTATAGCCTGTGGATAATATTCCTCCTATTTTCGCTAATTAGAATTGCTGTTTAATTGAATTAAAATTCAGTTCACAAACGTGATCACAATAACCGGCGCTTATTACACATCGCATAGTGAACGGTACTTTACAATGGTGACTCCATCGTAACGTGAATTTTAACTCCCACCCACAAATGTCAGTGAACAGAAATGTCAACTAGTTCGTATGTACATATTACAGTACGTATTAATTATTCCGATTATCACGTATATTCTTCCGAATTTCACATATCATTTAATTTTTTAATTGGTAAGGTAATAAAAGGTAAATTTGTGCTTAACGTATCTCTACTTTTATAGCCTGTGGATAATATTCCTCCTATTTTCGCTAATTAGAATTGCTGTTTAATTGAATTAAAATTCAGTTCACAAACGTGATCACAATAACCGGTGCTTATTACACATCGCATAGTGAACGGTACTTTACAATGGTGACTCCATCGTAACGTGATTTGATCGTACAGTGAACCAATTGTGGGGGGGGGGGGGGAATTGTATTTTTAACTATGTGGAACTTCGGATAATTGGGGCAGCCGCTTAATCGGGCCAAGATACAATAGTCCCGATGCGTCCCAAATAACCAGAATAGACTGTATTTCATTAATTTCTGACTCAAGTTCAGATTTTAAAATCTCATTGGAATTTCTTATTTTGGAAAGAATTTGAGGAACACTGATGTTCTGTTCCATGTTGGTCTTCCATGGTTGAATTATGTTCATCATTTTCTAAAGGAGAAAGACGTTTTATTCGGCGAAGTATAATTTTCACTATAGTATCTTTACTGAGTCTGGGAGAGAGCAAAGAGTGCAGTTAAGGAATTCTTCACATATATAAATGCAAAGAACAGAAGGACAAATCAGATTGGACCCTTATGTAATGGACGTGGAATAGGATTAGATAACATAGCCAAAGTTGCATATGAACTCAACAGTTACTTTGCATCGATATTTACATAAAAAAAACCCTTTGTGTCAATGAGGTATTATGGAAGTGAAGTTGAAAAAAATGTAATTAATGATGTTGAAATTTCAAATGATTATTTAATGAGAACTTTTGTGCCTACAGGCAAGTAAGCTCCTGTGGTTGATGGCACATACCCTATAATCATAAAGGAGGCGGCAAGTGAGTGTATTGAACCATTAAGGCTAGTTATGAGAGCATCACTGGACAGGAGAGATTCCATTGGATTGGTATAAATTGGAACATAAAGGCGGTTCTAGGAGTGTAACGGGAAAATACCGACTGGCCAGTCTAACTTCAGTAGTAGGGAAAATCATGGAGGCAATGATCAAGGTTGTAATTCAGGATCATTTAGATGGAAATGGAATTCTGTGGGATACACAGCATGGTTTTGTAAAGGGAAAATCATGTTTAACAAATGTGGTTAGCCATTTTGACAAGTCACTCATGAGCTGGATTTAGAGAATAATTTCGACATTGTTTATTTGGATTTCAGCAAAGCATTTGACTTAGTCCCACATGAGTGGTTACTTTATAAGTCGAAGCAGGCTGGAATCAGGGAAAATCCTCAGATGGATAGCATGATGGCTTGAGGGTACCAGGCAGTGGGTTGTGATAAATGATTATTCCTCAGATTGGGTTAATGTAAGTAGTGGGGTTCCACAAGGATCACAATTGGGAGCACTGTTGTTTTTGATTATCTTAAATGACATCTACGAAGGGATGGAGGGCGTGAGGTCTAAACTTGCAGATGATGTAAAGATCAGTAGAGTAGTTAATGATTGCCGGCCAAGCAGAGCTTCTTCAGAGTGATCTAGATACATTTCCGGGATGGTCAGAAAAGTGGCAGCTATGCTTTAATTCAGCAAAATGCAAGGTCTTACACCTGGGGAACAGCAACCCCAAAATAACTTATACACTTGGTGGAGTTGAACTAAAGTCAGTAGTGGAGGAACGGGACTTGGGAGTTAAGATACGGTCAGACATGAAGTTGTCCGAGAATTGTGGACAGGTTGAAATATTGTATGGTATCCTATCAATGATTTATCAAAAATTTGCTAGTAGAGATAACGATGTCATAATCACATAACAGTTACAACCCTCTGCTTTCTGCCTGTTGATTTTTACAATCACCCATATGATTCACAATCCATCTTAGAATCTTTCAATTTTTCCAATAATCTCAACATGTTCCAGATTATATAGTAATCTCTCAATTCCTTGTCAACAAGTGCATTATTTACATATAACATCATGGTCACCTCACTTTTATTACACTTCTCTTCTTCCTCCAATAAATAAATAAAAATAAAAAAATATGGGGGGTTCATTTTTAAAAAAAAAGGGGGAAGAAAAAGAAAAAAAATTGTTCTGCTACCATGAATACAGAGTGCAAGAATCGTTTTATCTTAAAACAATTAATTAATCACTGTCAGGTCACATTCTAAATAAGGTTTTTCCTTATTTGTTATTCTGATTTTATATATTGGATAATTTTACCTTATTTTAAAATCAACTTTTCCCATAATCTCACTGATAACACTAGTTTACAAATTTCAGTTTGTTCACTGGGGTTTGAATTTCAATAGGTCCTACTGCCAAAACATGTTGCTGTGATTTCAAATATGAATTAGATTTTTTTCTATCACATCCAGATACATCACGATTTAAGAAATAAAAAAAGTATTGTTTTTTATGAAAGTATATAACTCTATTGTATTTAGTAATGACAAATTGATAGGATTACATTTTCATATATCAAAAAATACGTAAATACTAACAAGTATTAATCAAAATTCTAAAACCTTTATTAATCAGACCTTCATCTCTTTGTTTGAAAAGAATGTTTAATTGTTTTTCTTTTATGTACAGTGTCAGGTTTCTCTCTTTTTAAACACCAGCAGTAGTCGGCCATCGTGCTTGCATTCCACCTTCCCTGGTACCTCTGCTCCATTTCCTTTATGTCCTGATGGAATCTCTCCTCGTGTTCTTCGCTCATCTGTGCAAGATTTTCGGGGAAAAAATCAAGATGGGCAATGCAAAAAGTGAATTTTGATGCTCATATTGTAACTTAAATTGCGAAGGTTTTCAAGCATATTTTGAACAATTTTCTCATATTCCTGTGATTTATGATTTCCTAGAAAGTTTTCCATTACACTTTGAAAAGCAATCCAGACTTCTTTTCAACGTCAGTCATAGTAGTTTCAAACTGACGTTCTAAAACCAATTTTCTAATTTGGGGACCAATGAAGATACCCTCCTTAAGTTTTGCGTTAGATAAACCGGGAAATTTACTGCAAAGGTACTTAAAGCAGTTGCCATCCTTATTCAATGCTTTAACAAATTGCTTCATTATGGCTAACTTGATATGCAGTGGAGGTAAAAGTATTTTATCTGGCTTCACCAAACTTTCATGCACAATATTTTTTGACCCTGGTGTAAGATTGTGCCTCCGAGACCATTGCTTCTTTGTCCAATGCAATGCTTTAGCTCTGCTATCCCATTCACACAAATAAAGCATGGCATTTTAGTGTACCCACCCTGCTGCCGCAACAACATACATAACACTTTTAAGTCTCCACATAGTTGCCATTCGTGATCTTCATATTTAATTTTCTCCAGAAGCAACTTTAGATTGTCATAAGTTTCTTTTAAGTAGACTAAATGAGCAACTGGCACAGATGTGTACTTATCTCCATTATACAAGAGAACACCTTTTAAACTAGTCTTAGAAGAGTCTATGGCATCTCCGTAGCCAGGTGGGAAGGAGCAGCAGTAGTGCGTAACAGACTCTTCTTGATTAGACCGGGGTTCGAGCCCGTCACCACCAAATACGGAGAATGCGGAAAGGTCAGGGAATGACCACCACATATCCTCGAGAAATATGGCCTTAGTTGCTAATGCTCCTAAAAACCAAATAACAAACAAACAGAAGAGTCTATAAATAGTCTCTATTCACTAGGAACATATAATGGAGCTCCTAAGGAACTTATTAAACCAGCGATATCACTGCAATATACGAGAGGTCCTTCTTGTGAAAAATACTCTATAAACTCGCTTTAACGATTTCTGTACCAGGAAAATGATGTACTTGGAGAAAGTAAGTTCTTTGCTTGAAGTCTGAATCCCCGAATTTCAGCAGCATACTTTGGAAGACCTAAGTCCCTTACTAAATCATTCAGTTCGACTTGCGTGAATTTCTGTGGCATTAAAATATTTTCTGGTTGATAACATTCCTCTTCACTAACCTCTTTAGCTTCTGCTTTGGTGGAAGAAGATGTGAACTCCAAAGTTTCTGGTGGAGGTTTTAGAGGCAGATCAGGTCTTATGGCTGATGGTAGATCTGGATATTTGATGTCCTTTTTATTTTTTGAATTGTAACCTTTAACGTCATTTACACAAAAGTAACATTTGGCATGGCTTACTGGCTGGCGCCACACCATAGGAAAAGCAAATGGCAAGCACACCTCCTTTTTTCCTTGACTCCATTTTCTAAGATGTTCGACACATGTATGGCATACTTTATGCGGTGCCCACGATTTATCCTGATCGCCTAGTTTTATGTTAAAGTATGCATAATACAATTTTTTTACAAAATCGGTAATATTTCGCCTCTGCTTTACAGGAACAAAACAACCACATATGTAACAAACTATGTCGAGACTGTTTATACACTTTCTTGTTGCCATACCAAAAGAAAACTAACACACAATGAGAGCTCATGATTGTTTTTAACAGGAGTACTGTGACCGCATAAGGGATGTGCCACTTATATAGGCTCTGTGGTTGAGTGGATTGTACAAACAAGTGAGTGCATGCTCAGACAAGTTTCACCCGTAACTACACACAGGAGTCTCCCAGACTCCACTCGGAAAATAAAATTCTGGGAATCACAGATGTGCCGGAAGAGTGGGGTGGGGGCTGTCTACCTTCCTGGGTCAAGGTCGGCTACCTTGCAGTATGACCTTGCAGAGTGTGTGTAGTTACGGGTTAAACATGCACAATCTGTTGTATTTGAGGCAAATATTTGATACTGATTACGAATATAGAGGTATAAAGCTTGTAAACCATTGCAGAAACTATAGTTATGTACACATTTGCATATAATACCTAGGTAATATTTTGTTAATGAATTGTGAAAAATCTTTATGCGATAGAAACAAACGGACTTCGGTTTAGTAATCAGTAAACATGCATAAATAACTGCCACATACTTTTACTCAAACCCCAGATACACTGTAAACCAGTGTAATGAGTGCCTTTCCTCGTCCTTGTTTAGGATTATAGGATGTGCGCATAAAGGCAGTCTTTGACTCCTTAAGTTGTATGCCGAGTCTTTAGTAGTAAAACTTATTGGTTTGAAAATTGTTTTTAATTTTTAATAATTAAATTATAATTCATTTTTTAAATTGATATTTTTCCTATATCATTTCAAATCTATGCCCCCATAATTAAGGTATTCTGTTAATCAGACTGTTTATGATTTGAGGTTCAGTTAAGTTAGCTCTTGCCCAGATATTTATTACATAATTCAGTGAGGAGTCTACAAATTTTTGTTGAATGATTTTGTTTGTCACTAATGTACAAATAAAATAAATATAAAACCGTAAATGACAAATCAAGGGAACAGACTATCAATACGGCATAAATAGCAATTATTACAAATTATTTCTGTACTTTTACATCTGCATTCTCTGAAGTTTTCCAAGTGTTGATGTCTTTAATTACAGGTGTAATCAGGACTGACATTCAAAATATTTAACAACTGGTAGTGTAATATATATATAAGCATATACATAAATCAAAAATTAAAAAAATGTGTGCATGTAAGGAATGTACATACAGTAAACCCTTGATTGACGGACCCCGATATAACAGATTTCAGATTAAACGGACCAGACAAATAATAATACAGTAATGTACATATTTTTTTAGGTTATACAAAACTTCGGTGTTATTATTAATTAAAAATTAATAATAATTACCTATTTCCATTTATTGTTTTGATAATTACCTATTTCCATTATTGTTTTGATAATTATCTACTTTTATTTTTATAATCAAATTCAGGAAATTGTAGTCAGGAAATTGTTTTTTATTCTTTCTGAAAATGTGTTCAAATAGCTGTTTTCCCAGATTACAGATAAGAGCAGGCAGTGACTTGCAAGCTGAATGTGACTCGGGACACTAAACTGAAGGTCTACCGACTCGTTTTTTTTGTCTCAGTGTGTCTCGACCTATCATGCGGTCAGGTTGTATACAGAGTGTTTCTGTGATTTCTTAATTTTGACTTTATTTATTAAATAATTTTGCAGTCCTTACAATTTAAAATGGCATCAAGTGATAGAGGAGTTAAAAGAAAGCGTGTGAACTTAAATATGGCAAAGAAATTAGAGCTAATTGAGAAACTAGAACAAGTCATTTCAGTAGCACATTTTTGTGAATTTACAACATATTGTTTCTGATATCGGTAAATCAAAGGCCAAATTGCAAAATAATTTTAGATTGTACAGTACTGTATATTGTATTAAAGCTTTTTTTTTTTTTTTTACATTAAGAACAATAAAAAATGCCTCCCCAGGTTACATTCTATTTAACGGAATTTCGGCATTAACAGACACCCCTTCTCCCCAATTAGTCTGTTAAATCGAGGGTTTACTGTGTGGGAAATGTCCCTATATATATATATATATATATATATATATATGTACATACACTGAGTGAACACTGAATTATGACCACCTACCTAATACTTCGTAGGTCCTCCTTTTGCCCTCAGTACAGCAGCTATTTGATGTGGCATTGATTCAACAAGATGTCGGAAGCATTCAGGAGGTATGGCCAATCAAGCTGTGTGTAATGCAGTCAGCATTGCAGGTATGGAGGTGATTGGTGTATCCAGACGCCTGATATGCCTTTCCATAGTGTCCCACAAGTGGGATTGATATCAGTGGAGTTCGGAGGCCAGTCGATATGCTGGAAGTCAGAACTGTGTTCCTCAAACCATTCCTGCACATCAAGTTCCCGATGGCTCAGCACATTGTCATCTTGGAAGACACCATCACCATTCGGGAAAAGGCGTAACACAGCGGGGAATACACAGTCAGCAAGCAGTTGACGATAGCGGAGACCACTGATACATTGTTCCACATGCACCAGGGGTCTAAGTTCCTGCCAGTGAAACATGCCACACACCATACAACCGCCTTCACCGGCCTGCACTTTTGATACCATGCATGATGGATTAAGAGCCTCATTGTGTTGACACCAAATCCGTACATGACCATCCACAGTGTGGAGTAAATAATGTGACTCATCCGACCAGCACACCTTCTTCCAGTCTTCTAACGTCCGGCTTGCATGCTCTTTACACCAGACGAGTCTTTTACGATGATGAATCTTGGTTAGGAGAGGATGCCGTAGGGGTCGACTGCTGGTATAGCCCATACATGCGAGCATGCAACACAGGATCATACCAGATATTGTTCCAGGTTGGCCCATGTTGTATTGGGTAGTCAACTCTTCAACAGTGCTGCACCTGTACGACTTGTCAGACCCGGCGCTCATCTCTAATATCAACCTTTTGCTGATCTTTGCAGTTATGCCCTCGGGTCATTGTTTGACCACTTTGACACCAGTCCTGGTACACTTTAACTACGGCAGCTCTCAAACACCCCACCAGTTCAGCCGTTTAAGAAATCGAGGCACCAGCTCATCGACCACCCACAATCTTTCCTTTATCTAAGTCTGATAAATCTCTACTTTTACTCATCACGCTTGGAATTTTACTACTGCCGAACCACTAACACCTTATCTACGCTAAGTAGGTCGACTAACTCCGCACTCTCGTACCTTACGTGGTCAATGGTCACATTCAGTTTTCATATGGGTGGTCATAATTCGGTGATCACTCAGTATATGTGTGTGTGTGTGTGTGTGTGTGTGTGTGTGTATATATATATATATATATATATATTAGTTTGATTGCTTAGATTACTTTAATTTTTTGGTATCTATTTTCTATAGGGTATTAAGGTGTGTACGGAACAGGAGATTTAGTTAGCGTTTTTAGTCTAACCTATTCCTGGGGGGTCTGTAATGGTATTCAAATTATATAATATCTAATGAAGTTAATTATAGACATTATCAATAATAATAAAAACACAAAATATATATATATATATATATTATAAAACTGCTTACCAATTGAAGTTGTAGTGTAAATTGTTTATCAAATGATTCTAGTAATTTCCTAATTATTTATTGATTTTTAGAAATTGTTATTGTTTTACGTGGCTCTCACTAGCAAAATGATGTCCCCCTATCTGAGCCATAATTTTACAAAGGCAAATGCATCAAACTGTTTCAAAGATTCCCCCAAAAAATTTATACTCATTAGGTAACTTGTAGTCTCAATAAGTAGAGAATTTCTCTTATCAATATCATTGATGTTAACAGAAATGTGCCAAATCCTCTCTCAGCTTCTGCTGAACTAACAGCAATTACATTCAAAATTTTTCTACCCCTTATAATACTCTGTGACTTTTATGTATTCAGTATCTCTGTTATCGGCTAATTCATGAAACTTGTTTATCAGAATGCATATTTAAATAGTTGGCTTAATTTTTGTTCACCTTCAACCACTAGAGCTCTGCAAACATTCTCTGAAGTTTTCCAAGTGTTGATATCTTTAATTACAGGTGTAATCAGGACTGACATTCAAAATATTTAACTGGTACAGTAATATATATATATATATATATATATATATATATATATATACAGAAATCAAAAATTAAAAAAATGTGTGCATGTAAGGAATGTACACAGCCAAGTTTCAGGATTCAATAAATTGAAAAAACTTAAGTTCATTATATTTTTCACTTTTGTCATCAAACAAATGCATTTTCATATATTTTATTAGTCAATCTAATAATTTTTTTTCTTGGAATTGATACTTTATGATGTTTCAATTCAAATGGTATATCATATTTACTGATTTTATAGTATCTTCTGCTTGTTCAATCATTTTTATCATTGTAATTTATTATAAATAAACAATAAAGCTTTTTTCACAGCTCTAGCACTTCAGGCTGTCCATCAAGATCCAAATACAGCAATACTCTGCATTGCACTGATAATTGGTACAGAAACTGTTCCGTGTTATGTGAAACTTTGCTGATTGAGGTATAATTATAACAGATTTTAATTGAAAGCATACCAGAGAAACTGTATATAAAATTTTTTTATTAAATCTAAAAATAATTTGCGCTTGATAGCTAAATTAAAAGGATTTGAAATAAAAAATATTGCAAAAATTTTATTAATGAAAAGGTAACATCATGAGAGATGAGAAAAAAGCTTTATTGTTTATTTAGGTATTTCAATAATGAAGTCTGGTGAAGTCGTCTCTTTTTCTCGGCATACAAGTCTTTGTAGCATTGAATCCCATCATGTAAAATTTGCCACATCTTGATGCTATGTTCATTCGGATCTCCATTCATAATCGCCTCGCAGGCCATGTCAATCCCTTGAAAAACTTTCTCCAATTCTTCTTAACACTTCAGAGTTATTTTCCTCTTCTTCATATGCAATTTTCTCATAAATTTCAAGGAGAGTTGCATCATCTAAGTCATTTGCATGTGAGTTAGTGTAGCCATGCACATTGGCAGTGTCCAAAGTTTTGAATCCCATGTCTTTTCCAATCTTCACAATATCTTAGGCAATTATCTGAACTTGGGATTCAAAATCAATGAAATCATTTGCCAAATAGAATGTTGTTGGCAGTGATATCTAGCCAAGATGCAGATATACACTGTACTGCCACTTTATTAGGTACACCAACCTAGTAGAGTGATGAGCCTCCTTTAGCCTTCAAACCAGCGTGATTCGTCTAGGCATGGATATCGCAATGGACCACTAGTCTCACTTTGTCGCGAATGGGCTACAACAGCCGACGGCCACATTGCATACCTTTGTTATCAATGAAGAACAGGCACCTCCATAGCCAGCTGGGCAGGAGCAGCAGTGCGTAGTACATGCTTCTTGATTAGACCAGGGTGCGAGCCCATGATCACCAAATACGGAGAGGTTAGGGAATGACCACCGCATTATCCCCGGAGCAATATGGCCTTAGTTGCTAATGCTCCTAAAAACCAAATGACAAACAAACAAACAATGAAGAACAAGACAGCACGCCTCCTGTGGGCACAGCAACACCAGCATTGGAATATCGAGGATTGGAAAACAGTTGCTTGGTCTGAAGAGTTGAAGTTCTTGGTGCATCACGTTGATGGAACGCACAGAATTTGGCGAAAACAATTTGAATCCATGGACTCATGTCTGACGACTACTGTGCAAGGTGGTGGTGGGGGGCAGTGTTATGGTGTGGGGAATGTTTTCTTGTCCATTGATATCCATAGATTCACGTCTGAATGCCACATCCCTAAACATCGTTGCTGACCAAGTGCATCCATTCATGTTGACAGTTTATCCTCAGTCAGATGGTTACTTCTAGCAGAATAATGTGTCGGTGCACAAAGCTCGAATCACTATGGAAAGGTTCCAGGAACATGACAATGACTTTTCTTTGCTGCAGTGGCCCACTCAGTCCCTGGATCTCAATCCTACTGAACAACTTTGGGATGAGCTGGAAAGGGCTGTTCGGTGCAGGCCTACACCTCCATCGAATCTCAAGGAACTGCATGACACATGTCTGCATGGTACTCCATTCCTGCACGTTTTCAGCATCTTGTTCAATCCATGCCTAGATGAATCACACTGTTTTGAAAGCTAAAGGAGGCTCAACGCTACTAGGTAGGTGTACCTAATAAAGTGGCAGCAGTGTATTTTAAATCGCATTTAAAGGGTAAAAAAATAAATTGTGAAATGAAAAGTTTGAAAAGCTATCACGTCATCTCATCAGGATGGAATTAAGAATACTGAACACTGTTGCACATTGCCGCTTGAGGAGAGCTATTGGCACATGTGCATTTGAGACAATAGAGTTGGCACTGCAAAATATATGAATGTGTACCTAGGCTACGACAACTGCATATATATGTAGCATCTAGGCCATTAAATGAGTTTTAATATGTACAATAAATTTTTGACTTAAACTTAATTGAAAACAGTGTTATAGTGAAACTCGTGCTGTTTGAAGCCGTGCTAATCGAGGTATTGCTGTATTCTTCCAATTTCCATTATTTCAATTTCTATCGCTTCAGATATATTATTTGATGTGTGGTAGTAAACAAATTTAATCAAAAAAATATTTAAATTGATTTACTTGATTTACATCTTTTAATGCATCATCCAGAAATAATTGAATATGATGACTTAGTGGCAAATTAAAATATCCAGAAAGTTTTTTAAAATTTTGGCTGAAACTCCAGCCTTTCTCCCTAGCATTACACTGGCACCCCGTCTGCACAAAATTGGATAAGGTTTTCATGTAAATATTTCTCATTGAAACCATTTACCTATAAAACCGACAATAAACTTTGATAAATTATTTCAGCTGTTGTTTCTTCCAGCTCCACGAGATCAACAAAAACCATAATACTATCATCAAAGTCTTGAATTTTGCATTTTAAGTAAATAATTTACTATTTCACTTTTATGTGAAACAGTTGAAGCTTCCTTGATAATGATCGAAATTTTAGTTTATTGTTTTATAAGTTTTACAATATTGTTTTCTCATTTCAGTAGATATATGTTTTTCAACATGCAACTTGGTCCTTGAGGTTGGCACAGACATTCTCTCAGATATGCCAGACAAGCTGAACTTGATACCCGGGAGTCTAAAATGCTAATGGAACTGATATTCGAGTGACACTCAAGTCAAGTGGACCTAATTTCGGCGAAGTGCCAAAATTGGTAACACAGAGGGGCAGAATGCCACCCCTTTGTGTTACCAGGCAATGCTAGGTGGTAGATGACTCTCCTCAACTGGTGCAATACCACTACTTTGCTTATTGGAGGCTTGAAGTGGTAGAACCCATGTTTAGTCTCCAGAGCTAAGTTCCAGTCAACCCTTGCCCATCTCTTCCATTATGCAGTACAACTAATGACTTTTGAGGTTATGATGAACATCTTGGTGAAATCCAATCTTCCTTACATTTCGAGGGTACAGCTCTAAAACGGTGTTCGCAGGCCGGCCGCTAGTTAGTACATTGGACTGAACCTGTTGGTAACTATTTAGGAGGCTTTCGGATCAGCTAGTGTATAATCTTGCTACCTCTACTCTGCCAGACTAACTGGAGGGAGTCTGAGTAGTGTGTATACAGGGGGGCATTGTCGAGGCCACGTTATGTCAAGGACCTGAGTATATTCTTACCATGTGTACGCCATATCCAAAAATTTCATTACTTCTCCACTTTTTTCTTACTATTGAATACACCATGAATTGTCAAACTAATAGAGTAAGCTTATCTGAGAAAAGATCTAAACCTCCCAAACACTTCCTAGTTCATTTTACAAATATATGTGATCTGAGTTCTAATCTCAACAATGTCCATTTCCACTTGCAGTCTACCAAATCATGTACTTTTTTTGACAGAATCCCAGTTATAAGTTGACTCAACAGTTGCCCAAATTATTTGTTGTGTGATTCTTTTCGCCTCAAAGGTGGTACTTGTGCATATGTCCGTTCTGACATTCCCTGTCAGAGGCTTGGTAATTTGGAATCTCCTCTTTTTGATCTTCTCTGGCTTAAAATCTCTCTACCTCATTCTGTCATCATTGCTCCTTAAAGCTCTTCAAACAGAGAAGTTTTTCCTGATTTATTTTCTGCTTTATTAGTTTAAATTGTCATATTAACTTATTTTCTAGAGTAGCTTTATATTCCTAGTTACGATACTTAGTTTAAAGTTTAACTTAGACAGAGATTTCGTAGATATTACTTAGTATCGGTAACGGTATCAAATCCACGTGTCACAAATTGAACGAGAGGTCTTTTAACCAAATTTAGTCGATTTATTAACCAATTGTTATATCAAATTATCTTCTATAAGTAGATTATAGACCTAGTCAGGATCCTTAGTTTATTCTAAATTGAGATAGCGAGATTTCGAAGCTAATCAATACTTACGAGTCCGTAGAAATACCGTTCGTGAATTCCTGCCATTTTTACACGATAGCATAAGCTTAGTGTAGTATACTGCATAATATAATATTGTCAATTTATCAGTAAATCTATTAATCTTGATAAACTTTATTGTCAATTAAATTGTATTTTTAACTCTATAAATATATATAACGACTTAATCGTAACAAATAATTAATACATAACTATAGTGGTACACGTGATACGGAAGTTGTATAAAGGGAACACTAGATACCGAAAAAAAAATAAATAAATAAAAAAATAATATATATATATATATATATATATATATATATAACATAACTGTTTTGGGATATAACTTAAGGATTTAATTTTTGTTTTAAATTTTATTGAATTAAATTGGAATCATGACCCTGACCAGAGCAGCAAAGCAAAAGGCTCAAGCTAATGGGAGTGCTGTGGTTCAGGGGAGAACTGAGGGGGGGGCAGTTGCCCTCTGAATCACAGTCTATTAAAATGCACTGTTTGCTTGATGTTTGCGGAGCAGTCGGGTACGGGACATGATACTGCCAAGGGGGATGTCTTTGTGTGTGCACGATGTAAGGAGTGCAAGGAAATCAGGCGACAACTCAGCATTGTTATGGGCCTTTATGAGACCTTGAAGGACAGGGTGGATGCCCTCGAAGGAAATAAATTGAGGGGCCCATCAAGCTCTCAGCTGCCCACATCAACGCCAGAGCTTGCACTTGGTCATCAGGCAACACAGGGGCAGCCCCCTAGGCAGAATGCGCTGGTCCCACAGGAACTAGTATTTGTTGGTGACTCTATAGTCAGGGAAACGGGGAACATGCTTTGTAAAAAGGACAGGTGGAATAGGACCAGGGTATGTCTGCCAGGGGCAAAGGTTGATGACGTTGTAGAGCGGATATCATCTTTTAAGGGCACAAAAGGTGATATAGTTGTACACGTTGGCACTAATGATATTAAGAGTAGGAGACCGGCGGAATTACTTAGCAAGTACAGGTCACTGTTGAAAAAAAGCCGTGAATTAGGGTTGAACTTGAAAGTGTCTGCAATTCTGCCCAGACACGATAGGAGGGAGTATATGATGAGAGCCTTGTCGATCAATTCGGCCCTGGAGGGATTGTGCAAGGCTCAAGGGGTAGAATTTTTTTCAGCCTGGACTGTACTTGTTAACAGGAGAGATTGCTTCTACAGGGATGGGATACACTTAAATAGAAAGGGTGCAAGAATTTTTGCTGATGCTGTCGAGGCAGTGTTAGGTGGGTCGGAAAACTGCTAGTTGGGGGGGGATACAAGGACTAATAGATTAACAGTAGCCACTGGCAGAGGTGGAAGTGATTCTTGCACTGCTTCTATTCAAATGAGCAGAAGTCTGAAAAACAAGATGCAGGATATTTCAGAGACTGCTGGTAGTCATTGCGTTACAAGTAAACATATGGGTTGTGTTAGGGTAGCTAAGAATAGAAACAGGTGCATGTATACCTGCGTGTACACCAATGCTAGGAGTTTGGTAAATAAATTTGATGAATTTGAGGTATTGCTCAAAACATCAAAGGCAGATATCGTTGGGATATCAGAGACGTGGTGTCACACAGATATAAGTAATGCGGAACTGGAATTTGGGGAATACAATGTATATAGAAAGGATAGACAGGACAGGAGGGGAGGGGAGGAGGGGTTATGCTATTAATTAAGAAACACATAAAGTCAAAGGAAGTGAAGCCAGTTGACATCGATGGACAGGGCAGTGTCGAGTCAGTTTGGTGTGACATAAGCATAGGGAAATCAAAATTGAGAGTAGGAGTGTGCTATAGGCCTAATGACTCTGATGAGTATAATAATATATTGTACAGGGAAATAGAGTGGGCCAGTAAATCAGAGAGTCTTATAATGGGGGATTTTAATTTCCCAGATATTGACTGGAATTTGTGGATTGGTCACTCGCACACTAGCAAGGCTTTTGTGGATTTATTGGATGATTGTTTTCTACATCAGCATGTTCGTGAGGCAACAAGAGGGAGCAATACTCTTGATCTGATTATCAGTAGTGATTCTTCATGCATTAAGAATCTGCAGATAAATGAACCACTAGGTGGCAGTGATCACAGTGTGTTGAAGTGGGATTTACTCAAGGAGGTAACTACCATCAGAGGTAAAGGGAAGGGTTTTTGTTTTCGTAAAGGCGACTATGATGGTCTGAGACAGTATTTAAATTCTATACAGTGGGACCAACTGATGATGTTACCAACAGCAAACTCAAAATGGGAAGCATTCAAGGAACTAATCTTGGTGGCTACCAGGCTTTACATACCAACTAAGAAATATTGTTCAAGGTTTAGGCCTAAATGGTTGTCAGATGGATAATGAGACATGTGGCAGAGAAGAAAAATGCATGGGATACATACAAATTAATGGGTGACATGGAAGCCTATGATAGATATAAGTTGGTCTGTAACCAAGTCACAAAGGAGATTAGGCAGGCAAAGGCAGACTACGAAAAATCCTTGGCAAAGGATGCAAAGAAAAACAGAAAGGAGTTCTTTACATACTTGAACTCGAGAAGGAAAGGGATGAATCAGATTGGTCCACTGGATATTGATGGTTCAACAGTTGAGGATCCTGCTCAGGTGGCTAACAATCTAAACGAGTATTTTGCATCTACATTCACGCATGAGGAGTTATTCAGGAAGGAGAATGATGTAGGTAAAGTAAACATTGGCAGTGAGCTGGATGATTTTGTAATAACTGAGAGGAAAGTGGAGGAGAGATTGTTGAGGATAAACATAAAAAAGGCACCTGGGGTGGATGGGATCTATCCAGTTATATTAAAGGAGGCAGCAAAGGAAGTATGCAAACCCCTAGCCATAATTATGAGAGCTTCTTTGGACTCAGGGGAGGTACCCATAGACTGGAGATGTGCAAATGTAACCCCAATTCACAAAGGAGGATCAAAGGCTGACACAAGTAATTATAGACCTGTTAGTTTAACTTCTGTTCCAGGTAAATTAATGGAGGCACTGGTTAAAGAAGCACTGCAGGATCATCTAGACAAGAATTCAGTTATAGCTCAGACGCAGCATGGTTTTGTTAAGGGCAGGTCTTGCCTGACCAATTTGATTGGATACTATGATGTAGTCACAAAAGAACTGGATGCAGGGAATAACTTTGATATTATATATTTGGATCTTAGAAAGGCTTTTGATACTGTTGCACATGGAAGACTGCTGCACAAATTGGAGCAGTGTGGCATTGGAGGCAAATTGCTGCTATGGATAAGGGGATGGTTGAGTGGCAGAAGACAGAGAGTGGTAATCAGTGGACACTGTTCAACGTGGACTAATGTTATTAGTGGAGTTCCTCAAGGTTCAGTGTTGGGTCCATTGTTGTTTTCGGTGTTTATGAATGATATTGATGATGGGATATCAAGTTTAATGTCTAAGTTTGCAGATGATACAAAGGTTGGCAGGGTCGTTAAGGACACTACTGACGCCATGCTGCTGCAACAGGATCTGGAAAGGTTGAACAGATGGGCTGAGAGGTGGCAAATGAAGTTTAACATTGACAAATGTAAAGTACTACATATGGGTAACAGTAACCCCAGAGCAATGTATCAACTCTGCGGTACTACACTGACAGTGGTGGAGAATGAAAAGGACCTGGGGGTAATTGTGCAGGCAGATATGAAGTTCTCTGAGTAGTGCAGACGAGCTGCAAGAGTAGCTCATGGTGTTGTCAATGATATACAGGAATTTTTCTAGCAGGGATAAGGAGGTGATTATTCCCTTGTATAAGGCAATGGTTAGGCCACATCTTGAGTACTGTATACAGGTCTGGAGGCCTCATTTCAAGAAGGATGTAGAGCTGCTGGAACGGGTACAGAGAAGGGCAACAAGATTAGTAAATGGAACAAAGGGTTGCTCTTACGAAGAAAGGCTTAAGTTTTGCAAATTACAGAGTCTGGAGACTAGGCACCGGCGAGGTGATCTGATAGAGGTGTATAAGGCTTTGAATGGTTTGAGCATTCTCAATGCCAATGGGATTCTTCATCTTTCTCAGAATAATCACCTCAGAGGGCATAAATTCAAATTGAGGAAGGACGGATGTCGGATAGATGTGCGGAAATTTGCCTTTGGCCAGCGGGTGGTTGGTTGGTGGAACCGACTTCCATCACTTGTTGTTGAAGTTGATAGCCTAAACAAATTTAAAGCTCAACTGGACAGGTATTTCGAACGAACGGAGGGGTGAAATGGGAGAGGGTTTTTTTTTTTTTTTTTTTTGGCTGATGCTGAATAAGCTTGCTTTCTTGCATCATATGCCTCTACTAATGCTAATGCTAATCAGTTGTCTCTATTTGCTGAGGCTTTTGCAATTACTAATGAACTTGCACAGATTGTTCATTTACCTACAAGAATACCGGACAATACTAACCATACAGCCAACACGCTTGATCTTTTTCTCACAAACAATTCTTCTAAATACACAGTTGAAGTGAGTGGTGCTTTAGGCACCTCAGATCACAACTTGGTGATCGTCTCTTCTCCATTGGAGCCTTTAATCTCATGTCTATTCCCATCCTCATGTCGTTTGGCATTACAAGAATGCAAAAATGGGATGACCTGCGAGATTTCTTTTCTTCTTTTACTTGGTCGGATTACTGTTTCAAAACTTCTGATGTCAACATCTGCTCAGATCGTGTCAGTAAGATTATTCTTGTAGAAATGGAATCCTTCATCCCACACTCCATTTTAAAATCTTGTCCTTTATCTAAACTTTGTTTTTCCAATAAATGTGCCAAGGCTGTTCAAGAGAAGAATGTTGCATATCATAATCAGCTTGTATCCAATTCTTCATTTTCATTTTCTGCCTACACCAAAGCTCACAACAGTTGTAAAGCAGTTATTAATCAGTTCAACCTAGGTTTTGAACAGGCTAAGAGTAGAAAATTTGCTTCTTGCCCTAATGGTAGCCGAGCATTCTGGTCTCTTACCAAAACTAATGGCCGCAACTCTTGCCCATCTCTGCTCCCACCTTTGTCAAAACCAGATGGTTCTGTTGTCATTGGAGCCAAGGATAAAGCTAACCTACTAGCATCCCATTTATCTTCCAACTCATGTATTAATGATCTTGGTAAAACACCTCCAACCATTCCCAACACACTCCATTCAATGTCTCCTGTGGCCTTCCGTCAAAAGGATGTCAGAAGGATTTTGATGAATCTTGATGCTACGAAAGTTCCAGGTCCTGATGGTATTTCTCCACTTTTTCTCAAAACCTGTGCTCCTGAACTTATTCCTGTTCTTTGCCGACTTTTTTCACTTTCTTATTCCAAAGGTGTTTTTCCTTCTGCTTGGAAATTTGCTCATATCCAGCCAGTTCCTAAAAAGCGTGACAAGTCCTTCCCATCCAATTATCATCCCATTGCAATTACTTCTACTCTTTCTAAAGTAATGAAAAAATCAATTAACCGCCAACTCTTAAACTAACTAGAAACCTTCCGTCTGATCAATGATTGCCAGTATGGATTGTCAGTGTCGATCCACTGGTGATATTCTGGCTTATTTTACCCATCTATGGACAAATTCAATGGAAAAGTTCGGTGAAACACAAGCAGTCGCACTTGACATCTCAAAGGCTTTTGATCATGTTTGCCATAAAGGTCTACTAAACAAGCTTCCATCTTATGGTTTGCCAACTGTTTTTTTTTATATCACAGTTTTCTAATATCACAGGCTTTTTAATATCACAGTTTTCTCTGTGATAGCTCACTGAGGGTGATGGTAGCTGGCTCTCTGTCTTCTAACTTCTCCACTAATACTGGTTTCCCCCAAGGTTCAGTTCTTTACCCTACTCTTTTCCTGCTATATATTAATGACATTCTTCCATTGACTGGAAATGCTATCCATAGTTTTGCTGATGATAGCACATTGCATTCCACTTTCCATTTTGAGAAACCTTGCCCTGCTCAATCAGCTTCAACTTCTCGAATATCTGCTACTAATTCCTTAAATGGCAACCCCCATTCCTGTAAGCCAGTGGGGCAAAGCACATTACAAATATTGCTTCCTCTGCATCTAAAAAATTTGGTTTTCTCTTTCACTCTCGGCATTACTTTTCTTCCAAACAGCTGTTCACTCTGTACAAATTGCAAATCTGCCCTACCATGGAATATTGTTACCACATCTGGGGCAGTGCCCCCAAAACCTCTCTCAGGCTTCTAGATTCCATTCAGAAGAGGGCAGTTAGGTTATTTAATGACTCATCTCTAACAGAGTCTCTCCACTCACTATCTCATAGACGTACTGTTTCTGCTGCATGCCTTTTCTACAGATACTTCCATAAGCACTGTTCTTCTGAATTGGCTTCTATAATTCTCGCTCTGTGTTTCAAAACAGTGTGATCACATGCCGCCACAAGCCAACATCCATTTACCATCCAACTTCAAACCCACAGAACCAACTTTTCATCTTCCTCGTTTATTCATTCAACTGCCATTTTCTGGAGCAACCTTCCTTCATATGTATTTCCTGAAAATTGCAGTCTACAGAAGTTCAAGTCTAATGTCAACAAATATCTTCTTTCGTCTTCTCAACCTCCAACCCAAGCATGGTACCAAGTACTGTAGGTTCTAATACCTCTCGTGTTTGGGGGTTTTCATAAAAAAAAAAAAAAAAACTAGACCATAAATCTAGATTGCAATGAAATCCCCAAGTTGATATTATTCTTTTTTTGAAGTTCTATTAAATAATTCATACCTAAAAATGGTCAATTATTTTTAATTATACAATAGATAGTGTTAAAAATTCTGATGGTACTTTCTAAATGTTTTTTGGGAGCATTATCAACACTTTGACAAAATATTTTTTTAAAAGTTTTTATAACTTCAAATGCTTTATTATGTGAAACTGATTCATGATGTTCTGCTAGTTTTTTAATCACTGATTATTACAAATTTTCTTTATTTGAACCATGAGCTTTAACAGAATATAAATGCCATTAAGATGAAATACGTAAGTGTTTAGCACTTTCTACATTTAAAGATACAACTTTTGAGCACCATTTGCACCCAACATTCATATCACTAGCAATACTAAGCCTCTCATATTTTTGTTGAAATAATCAAGTTGTTTTTCATTCCTGAAGTACAAATTATTTGTTTTATTTTGTTCCGATTTTGGCACAGTATCAAGGCTGCACAGTACCAGGCTGCAGTTCATTATTAATATATTTCTTCTCTGTTCTCCCACAGATTCAGAAGGTTCATGTCTATGATATTTAGAAGGAATGTTAAAAACGTTTTTCCAAACTTTGTTGTCTCTTCATCCTGAATGTTCTTTTTAATATTTGATTATAAATTCTTGAATTTATAAATATCCAACCACTGCACAACAAAAATTAACTTACACTAGTCATACTTACTACTTACACAAGATTTAAAATGTACTAGCAATGAAATCAAAGTAAAACACTAAATTATTTAGAAGCAGTAGCAATTATATAATTTGAGGTTAGTGATGACCTAGTGATCCCCCTAAAGAATGCACAATGCACCATGCTATCAACTGTTAGTACACAAATAATAATACTGCAGCTTAGTTGCAAGTGCAATATTATGAGTTTATATTATTAATTAATTTTACCACTTATTGTAGTTATTATACTAAGAAGGCCTCCGTAGCCGAATGGTCAGGAGCGGGAGTGCAGTAGCACACGCTTTTTGAGTAAACCAGGGTTAAAGCCCCTGACTGCTGAATACGGTCGATCTGCCAACCCACACTGGACCAGTGGCAGATTATGGTCCATTTCCCTCAGCATGAATTGTTGAGGAGACTTCCATCCTGCAGTGGGTTGATAATGGCTGCACATTACCTTTTTTTTTTTTTTTTTTTTTTTTTTTACAGAGGTATTTAAATATTTTAACAACTGGAACGCCGGACTGCTGTGTACTGGTTGAATAGCAGCCCTGAGTGTAATGTCCAAAGGTATATGTGGTACATGTGGATGAGTCTACTAAAAGCTTTGTTTTACTAATTATTATTAATTTATTATTGTATAACCATTTTTGCAATTGTATTAAGCCATATTATAAAACTAAAGTTAGTTATTTGAATTTTTTCCAACTGTGTGTGATATAATGTCATCTGCATATATATTAAGGCATGCCCTTCAAATAATATTAAACAGATCATTGAGAAAAATGTTAGATAAAATTGGGCTTGCATGTATTCCTGAGGGAAATCTTTTGTTATATCAGCTTTTTTCCCTCTGGTGTTGTTAATGTCTACAATAATCTTTCTATTAGTGAAATAGTTATCAAGTAATTATGCCTCTTGTTTATAAATAGGAATAATTTTAAAAGTTATCAATCATGTTGGGCAGTATGCTAAGTCTAATATTCTTTTGATTATTTTTTATTTTTTAATTGTTCAATTAGTATTTTTAAATATGAAAGAGTTGTTTTATGCATGGGTACTGCACTTCCCTCATTTCTACTACCCAGGTAGTATGAATACATTGTTTATTTGTATCTCATATTGTGATTCTCTTCGCAATGAGTTACCGAGATATTGCACTGCTTTGAATAAGTAACTCTTCACCAGTGGAGTTGGATCAATTATAACACAAGAATTTGATACTTGATGATCATTCTGTGAATAAATTATAGTGATAAAACTCAATATTCACAGTATTTGTAAACAGTCTGGAAAACTTATTTACAACTTAGCAAGGCTTGTTGTTGCCAGTGCATTTATCCAATAATATTCTGATGTGATCATCCTGAATATTTTCCTTTTCTAGTTTAATAAATTGTTAATTGCATTCCATTAATCTTTTTGAGTACTTTGAGTACTCAAGAGTACTTTTGAGTACACTGCAATTTAGCCATGAAAGTTTTATTATAAGAAATATTCTACTGCTTTGTAATCATTTATGTTGTTCCTTAATTCTTATAACTTTCATAATGACTAATTGAAAATATTGAAAACTAATGCAATTTTGACAATTCTTAATTGTGGAGCCTCCGTAGCCTGGTGGGAAGGAGCAGCAGCGTGTAGCACACGCTTCTTGATTAGACCGGGGTTCGAGCCCGTCACCACCAAATACGGAGGATGCAGAAAGGTCAGGGAATGACCACCACATATCCCGGAGCAATATGGCCTTAGTTGCTAATGCTCCTAAAAACCAAAAATAACAATAATAATTCCGAATTCTTTGAATTACTAATTGTTTGAAATATTTTATTATAGAATGCATATAAGTTTGTAGTTCTATTTAATTTTTCATTTGTAAATTTCTTACTTCACTTTTAAGTAAATCTGTTTACATTACATTCCCTTTAAAAATTTGATTGATTTCTCTGCTATTTTTAGGTAATCTTTTTAGTGATATTTGTAAGCCTACCATAGATATACAATACTAAGATCAGAAAAGCAATTAGATATTATATAACTAATAGTAATATTCAAATTCATACAAAGGACACTAGGAAAGTTTTGCAATACAGCTTTGTTTATTTAATTTTTTCAAAGTAATTTCCTCTACATTCAATACACCTCTCCATCCTCCGAAACCAATCTTTAAACCAGTTCTGCCAAGTTTCACTAGGGAGTAAAGCACACTCGTTGTCCCAAGCCCGTAGAAGGTCCTCATCACTGGAAAACCGCCTCCCTTTTAGCTTCATTTTCACATGCGGGAACAGTGCAAAGTCGCAGGGAGCAAGGTCTGGCCTGTAGGGAGGGTGCTCGAGAAGTTTCAGTCCTGTCGTGGTCAAATATTCGGTGCAGGCTTTGGCGCGGTGAGCTAGAGCATTATCGCGATGGAGGTACCAGGTGTCCATTCTTGACTTTGGCCGCAGGTTCTTCATAGATCCAATGACTTTAGGCAGGCATTGTTCAGTATACCACTTAGCTGTGACTGTCTTCTGCGTGTCCAAAACGACACGTTCCACAATTCCACTCGATTTGAAAAATACAGCTATCATTTTCTTCTTTACAGATCGGGATTTTCTGACAATTACGGGTGTGTCGTCATCATCAAAGACCCAAACTTTGTTTTGAGCCTTGGTCGGCAGATCGTAATAGTACAGCCAAGTCTCGTCACCTGTCACGATGTTGTTCACATACCGAGATTGTCCCTTATCAAACTTTTTTAACATCTCCCGGCACCAAGTCACACGTCGTGTCAACTGCTCTTCAGTCAGTTGATGCGGCACCCAGAGAGAACAAAGTTTCTTCACATGCAAATGATCTTGCAGAATCGAACGAATTGCTGGTGCATTTAGGCCCAAAGTATCCTCTATCTGTTGGTAGGTCACTCGCCTATTTTCGTCAAGCATTTTCCTCACAGCAGTAACGTTTTCCTCCGTAACTGACGTTCGTGGCCTTCCCGGCCTCTCAGAATCCTCCAGAGTGAAATTTCCCCTTTGGAATTCTCTATACCACCTGAATATCGTTGTACGATGTAGACAATCATCATCTAGTGCAAGAGTCATTTCTTCTAAGCACTGGTCTATGGTTAAACCACGCACGAAATTATACCGCAAAACTGTCCTTATCTCATTTCGTGACCACGATGCCATCGCAAGCACTTTACACTCTCACTACTAATGAATAACTGAGCCCATCGACTTGGCGCGGCGGCTACTATGCACGTATGAACATGTCTCAACATGCAGCAACAAGCAGCTTCCTGTGATTCATTGTTGCGTCATATTGCAAAACTTTCCTAGTACCCTTTGTATCTTCACAGTATGATCCAAGCAGGATGTTAGCAATATATTTTCCAATTTCTACTGCCTAAATTGTTTCCATAAATTCTATGCTCAAAACATAGGTATTCAATATGGAGCAACAGCTCAATACAGTATACCTGTTTCCTAATTCAATAAATTTATATTGAAATCACTAATAAAAAGGTCATGGAATTCCCCAAGTTTCCATCTTTCAAAATTATACTTTATAACTCAAAGAAGATTTTACAGAGCCAGAGGAAGACCTCTAATAGATGAATAATATGCAAACTGTGAGTACATAATCTGCCTCTTCTCATAATAATTTCATACAAGAGGTTTCACATAAACTAAAACTATAATCCACACCTATTACATCAAGCAAATATTTTAAATAAATAATAACTCCAACCCCTCCCTGCATCATTGCCTTAACTCATGCACTCTTAAACCCTTTTAAATGAAAGTGTTCAATCCCACCATTATTTGGCTTCAGTCAGTACTATACATGAAAAATAATCCCTGAAAGAAGTTATATAATTCATAAAATTGTACCAATTTAAAATAAAAAAAAAGCATATATTTAAGGTTACTATAAGGAACTGATCATTAGATCTAAACAATTTCCTCTTTATAAGATTTAAATAAAATAAATAAACAGTTGAATTTAAATGTTTAATAATAAAGTTCATTACTGTATTAGTAGAATTTTACAACCATTAAAATTTCTCAAGTAAAAGTAATTTTATATCTGCACATACACAAAGGAAAGATCTATTTAATATTCTGCAAATCTTTTGAAGACAAAATTCTTATACCTCTTGCTGAGTTTTTTAAATAATTTTTTTACATAAATCCTTCAAAATTTTATCCATAAATATATTTGGAAAATTAAATGCACTAGGCATAATCCTTATGGGTTTTGATAATTAACTATATAATATCGGTGTAAATACACCATAGTTAACCCATATATTTGAGCTACGGTTGTAGCGTAGAAGGCATCGTTTTAAATGTATCTCATAATGTGGTTGCCTTCACAACAAGATAGCTGCTATTGAATTACTTCAAATAAATAACGCTTCTCTAGTAGAGAAGACTACTGTTATTTATTTTCAGCGTACCACCACCCAGACGATCGTTTCGAAGCTTTTTGGCTCCGTCATCAGTGGGCGGGTAGGTAATACAATATGCCATCTCAGTTGCGAAGTTATATCCACATTATGAGAGATGCCAGAAGGGTGTGGTGGTAATGTATTTGGAAAATTAAATGCACTAGGCATAATCCTTATGGGTTTTGATAATTAACTATATAATATCGGTGTAAATACACCATAGTTAACCCATATATTTGAGCTACGGTTGTAGCGTAGAAGGCATCGTTTTAAATGTATCTCATAATGTGGTTGCCTTCACAACAAGATAGCTGCTATTGAATTACTTCAAATAAATAACGCTTCTCTAGTAGAGAAGACTACTGTTATTTATTTTCAGCGTACCACCACCCAGACGATCGTTTCGAAGCTTTTTGGCTCCGTCATCAGTGGGCGGGTAGGTAATACAATATGCCATCTCAGTTGCGAAGTTATATCCACATTATGAGAGATGCCAGAAGGGTGTGGTGGTAATGTATTTGGAAAATTAAATGCACTAGGCATAATCCTTATGGGTTTTGATAATTAACTATATAATATCGGTGTAAATACACCATAGTTAACCCATATATTTGAGCTACGGTTGTAGCGTAGAAGGCATCGTTTTAAATGTATCTCATAATGTGGTTGCCTTCACAACAAGATAGCTGCTATTGAATTACTTCAAATAAATAACGCTTCTCTAGTAGAGAAGACTACTGTTATTTATTTTCAGCGTACCACCACCCAGACGATCGTTTCGAAGCTTTTTGGCTCCGTCATCAGTGGGCGGGTAGGTAATACAATATGCCATCTCAGTTGCGAAGTTATATCCACATTATGAGAGATGCCAGAAGGGTGTGGTGGTAATGTATTTGGAAAATTAAATGCACTAGGCATAATCCTTATGGGTTTTGATAATTAACTATATAATATCGGTGTAAATACACCATAGTTAACCCATATATTTGAGCTACGGTTGTAGCGTAGAAGGCATCGTTTTAAATGTATCTCATAATGTGGTTGCCTTCACAACAAGATAGCTGCTATTGAATTACTTCAAATAAATAACGCTTCTCTAGTAGAGAAGACTACTGTTATTTATTTTCAGCGTACCACCACCCAGACGATCGTTTCGAAGCTTTTTGGCTCCGTCATCAGTGGGCGGGTAGGTAATACAATATGCCATCTCAGTTGCGAAGTTATATCCACATTATGAGAGATGCCAGAAGGGTGTGGTGGTAATGTATTTGGAAAATTAAATGCACTAGGCATAATCCTTATGGGTTTTGATAATTAACTATATAATATCGGTGTAAATACACCATAGTTAACCCATATATTTGAGCTACGGTTGTAGCGTAGAAGGCATCGTTTTAAATGTATCTCATAATGTGGTTGCCTTCACAACAAGATAGCTGCTATTGAATTACTTCAAATAAATAACGCTTCTCTAGTAGAGAAGACTACTGTTATTTATTTTCAGCGTACCACCACCCAGACGATCGTTTCGAAGCTTTTTGGCTCCGTCATCAGTGGGCGGGTAGGTAATACAATATGCCATCTCAGTTGCGAAGTTATATCCACATTATGAGAGATGCCAGAAGGGTGTGGTGGTAATGTATTTGGAAAATTAAATGCACTAGGCATAATCCTTATGGGTTTTGATAATTAACTATATAATATCGGTGTAAATACACCATAGTTAACCCATATATTTGAGCTACGGTTGTAGCGTAGAAGGCATCGTTTTAAATGTATCTCATAATGTGGTTGCCTTCACAACAAGATAGCTGCTATTGAATTACTTCAAATAAATAACGCTTCTCTAGTAGAGAAGACTACTGTTATTTATTTTCAGCGTACCACCACCCAGACGATCGGCATCGTTTTAAATGTATCTCATTATGAGATACATTTAAAACGATGCCTTCTACGCTACAACCGTAGCTCAAATATATGGGTTAACTATGGTGTATTTACACCGATATTATATAGTTAATTATCAAAACCCATAAGGATTATGCCTAGTGCATTTAATTTTCCAAATACATTACCACCACACCCTTCTGGCATCTCTCATAATGTGGATATAACTTCGCAACTGAGATGGCATATTGTATTACCTACCCGCCCACTGATGACGGAGCCAAAAAGCTTCGAAACGATCGTCTGGGTGGTGGTACGCTGAAAATAAATAACAGTAGTCTTCTCTACTAGAGAAGCGTTATTTATTTGAAGTAATTCAATAGCAGCTATCTTGTTGTGAAGGCAACCACATTATGAGATACATTTAAAACGATGCCTTCTACGCTACAACCGTAGCTCAAATATATGGGTTAACTATGGTGTATTTACACCGATATTATATAGTTAATCCATAAATATATATAAACCACATGATTTAACTAATTTTTTAGCTTCCAAAATAACTCTTTAAAAATAAGGTTGTTATTATTTGGGTTTTTTTTAGGTCCGGGGATATTGCTCCGGGGATATGCGGTGGTCATTCCCTGACCTTTCCACATCCTCTGTATTTGGTGGTCACGGGCTTGAACACCGGTCTAATCAAGAAGCGTGTGCTACACACTGCTGCTCCTGCCCACCTGGTTACGAAGGCGCCTTAAAAATAAGCAGTCAAGCAGATAAAAAAGAAAGGCACATCGCTATGATTCTTATAAATATCATTTATACCAAGTTATTCTCTTTTGTTTGATGAATTCATTTATTCCATACTGCTGATTATCAAATTTTATAATTAATGTCGGTTTTGAATGTTTATTCTTTCTATTTGATACATAATAATGTACAATATCTTTTAATTAATTATTAATTTAATATCTTATTTAATTTAAATTGTAATGAACTACCAATCTGTTTGATAGTTTTATAATCAAAGTTCTGTAGTGTTAATTCATTCCAACTATTTCCACCATTATTTGCTAAAAGCTGTTGGTGAACTAATTCAATTCCAGCATTAACTACATTCGATCTTTCATCGTTATGGTCAAAGTTTCTAATTCAACAATATATTTTTTTTTTCTTTTTCTAATTGTAACAGTCTTATAATTTGCTTATATTTTGTTGCATTCTGTCAAATGAATTGAAAAAATATGTAATGTATTTAATGTCATCTGATTCTTTCTTCAAATCATTCACCTATTCATTCATAGGTACTATCTCAATTAAGTTATCTAACAAGTGAATTTTACTGTATAACTTCAATAGTATATACTCCACATTTAGAGGATCTAAATGCCAGAGGCAGAAGTTGAAGACGTAATAGACCAGATATCATCGTTTAAGGACATAAAAGGTGCTACTGTTGTACACATTGGCACAAATGACATTAAGAGTAGATCTGCTGACTTACTTAACAAGTGCAGGACAATGCTGAGGAAAAGTCACAAATTAGGGTTGAATTTGAAAGTGTCTGCAATGCTGCCCAGGCATGATGGAAAGGAGTATATGATGATTGTTGTTGTTATTTGGTTTTTTAGGAGCATTAGCAACTAAGGCCATATTGCTCCGTGAATATATCGTGGTCATTCCCTGACCTTTCCGCATCCTCCGTATTTGGTGGTAACGGGCTCGAACCCCGGTCTAAATCAAGAAGCGTGTGCTACGCACTGCTGCTCCTGCCCACCTGGCTACGGAGGCGCCCGTAGTATATGATGAGAGCCTTGTCAATCAAGTCAGTCCTGGAGACATTGTGCAAGGCTCATGCGGCAGAATTTTCCAAAATGTGGTCTGTGCTTGTTAACGAGAGAGAGAGAGAGAGAGAGAGAGAGAGCGACTGCTTCTACAAGGATGAGATATACTTAATAAAAAGGGTGCAAAAAAATTTGCTGATGCTATCAAGGCAGCGTTAGATGAGTCAGAAAACTGCTAGCTTGGGGGATTATCTTTAATAGATTAACAATAACAACAAGCAGAAGTGAAAGTGATTCTTGTAATGCTTCTACTGGAATATGCAGTAGTCATTATGGAACAAGGAAATACATCAGTTGTGTTTGGGTAACTAAGAGCAAAACAGGTTGATTTTTTTTTTTTGATTTGGTAGTTGTTGGCGCATCGGCTTCTGTGGCCATATTGCACCTCCCAAGGTTTTTGCAGTACTTTGATCCAAGCCCGAGGCGGGAATCGAACCCGCGGCCTTTGGGTTGCCGGGCAGGTACTTTACCCACTCGGCTAGCAAAACAGGTGCATGTATATTTGCAATGCTAGGAGCATGGCCAAGTCATTAAATGTAGACAGTGAGGATATCAGAGAAATGGTGTCACCCAGTTATAAAGAATGAATAATTTTAGAAGAAGAAGAACCCTTAATATGCAGAGTACACTGTATACAGAAAGAATGGGGGTAGGGATGCTCTTAGTTAAGAAGCATATAAAATCTAAGGTGGTGCATCCAGTTAACATGGGTTGCCAGTGAACTGGTGAGTCAATTTGGTATGACATAAACACTAAGAAATCAAAAATAAGAGTAGGAGTGTGTTATAAATCTAATAAGTCTGATTAGATAATGAACAACTGTACAGAGAAATAGTGACCAGTAAATCAGAATGCCTTATAATGAGGGACCTTTTCCAAGATATTGACTGGAAATTGAGGGTTGGTGACACACACTAGCAAGACTTTTGTAGATTTATTGAATGACTATTTTTTATTGCAGCATTTTAGAGAGAGCAATACTCTTGATCTGATTATTGTTATTGTTATTTGGTTTTTAGGAGCATTAGCAACTAAGGCCATATTGCTCCGGGATATGCGGTGGTCATTCCCTGACCTTTCCGCATCCTCTGTATTTGGTGGTGATGGGCTCGAACCCCGGTCTAATCAAGAAGCGTATGCTACGCACTGCTGTCCTTCCCACCTGGCTACGGAGGCACCCGATCTGATTATCAACAGGGCCTAACTTGAGGATATGTGAGCCCTAGGCAAAGTTTTTATGGGACCCCTGTAAAAATGCTTATTATGAAATTCCCTACTTTAATATTAAAATAGGGCATAGGGGCCCTTGGAAAAATAGGATTACGCAATCAATATAAAAATGTAAATCAAATAATTCCCCATATATTTCTACAGAAATATATACAAATCTGAACATATCGGCAGCAAGCGCATTTTGACTAGAAGCAACATTAAAATTTGAAAGTATATTTTATTTGCAAATTTTATAAGGAACAAGAGCTCATTTTTACACTACTGGATATCATTGATTTTGGCTGTCTATTGCCATTTATGCCCCCTTAACATATGCCTAGGCCTAAGATAGATCCTGATTATCAACAGTTATTCTTCATGCATTAAAAATCTGCAGATAAAATAACCCCTAGGTGGCAGTGATCACAATGTTTGATGTGGAATTTAATTGAGAGAGAGAGAGAGAGAGAGAGAGAGAGAGAGAGAGAGAGAGAGAGAGAGAATGAATGGGTGGGTGCAGGGGGACAGTTTAATTGTTCAAGGACACAAGCAAATTTATGGAAATTGGGCAATGGAAATTCCTTTTAACAACGGAATGAAAAATATCATCTGCATAGTCCACAAAGCAAATGTGTTACCTGTTGACCATTGTTTCATGTTGTCCCAAGCAGTAAGTTCCCAACACTTTTTAATGTTATAACTAAATTAAATATTAAAACAAAGTTTACTTTACTGCAATTACCCATCACAGTTTTTCCAAGTTTTTAATATACTTGCCATAAAACTGAAATTAAAAGGAAACAATATTTGAAAATAAACATATTAAAACCATAAAGAAACGTATTCTGGAGGAAAGTTAACAACTTCAGATTATCTGAAATTTTTAAACTATATGAAATCAAATTAATGAGAACTTCTTGTAATCATCAGCCTGTGACAGGCTTCATCAACTTCATGGCATGCAATGTTCTTTAAAAGAGAATACTTGATCAGAATCTATAAAGAAAATTTATTGTATTTTTAAAGTATAAAAACATTAGCACTTTAATTTCTATCAATAAAAATGGCTTCTGAAAACAAGTCTTGTATTTGTTAAAAAGATATACATAAGAAACTTTGATATTGGGACTTACGGTGTCACAGGTCAAACACTGCACTGAGCTAAGGATTTTCCCATCAAAAATGTCAGAAATCACACTTCTGTACTGAACAGGTTTCTTTCTTTTACTATTGAATTTTGAATTTAAACCCTGAGACAAAGCATTATTCCTCTGAAGAGGCTGTGGCTGTCCTGTAACCTGTTGCCTTCCATAAAAGTTCCCATGACTACGCCTTGAAAGATCTACATACCTCTCAGTTCTCCTACTACCTAGTGGTGATCGCCTTTCAACATCACCAGAATGAGTGCTGGGAAAGCCAGAGCTTGATGTGGCATCACCCCTACCAAATATTTGTCCATCTTCATTAGAAGCTTGCTGGTGAGCAAAATTAGTGCTATCTTTCATTTCTTTACTCATTTCTAACGGTCGTCTTTGTGTACCTTGACAATTAGTTGAAAGAGTCATTTGGCCAATACGATTACCAGAATTAAGAGGAAGAGAATTATGTGGATCTTCATCCTCAGTAATTAGTAACTCTGGTGGATCTCCACATTCTTCACTGTAGGAACTTTTTTCACTGCTTAAGCCTGAATCACATGTTTCAAATTCGGCTTCTGATTGACTAGAATCTTCAGAAGCACCACCACCTATTACAGACTCTCCCTGACAGCTATCAAAGTCATCACTGCTATCAGGAGAAAGAGAATTGTAACCTTCCATTTCTACAGCTGTTTCTTTAAGTTCTTCATGTAACTGATCCATAAAACATCTCAGAAACTCTTGAGCATCCTACATAAGAAGTTAAGAATTAAAATAAGTTAAAAATATATACTTCATTACAATCCATATTTATTGAAATTTGAGCATTTAATTTAAAAAATATATTTGTAATAATTTAAAAAGAACTATAGTGCAATTATATCAACATCTCAATTTATTTTTTCAAAGAAAAGAAAAAAAAGAGAGAGAAAGACTATTAAGATCTAAATCATTTTTGAACAATTTACAACACCATTTCCATCTTATGCATATTAAACTATACACAAAGTTTTTTTTTTGTTAGCCCTTTTGCACCACAATGTTGTTTAACAGCAACTTCAATTTCTATTAAAAAATTTTATAAGTTAAAAACAAAAAAAAAAAAACATTTGTTTCCAGCACATATTTTTCAAAACGCTCGGGAAACTGTTATTTTTGTTATTTGGTTTTTATGAGCATTAGCAACTAAGGTCATATTGCTCCGTGAATATGCGGTGGTCATTCCTGACCTTTCCGCATCCTCCGTATTTGGTGGTGACGGGGTCGAACCCCGGTCTAATCAAGAAGCGTGCTACGCACTGCTGCTCCTTCCCACCTGGCTACGGAGGCGCCTACGCTCGGGAAACATTTACATACAATCCACAATGGCTACAAAGCTACACTTATGTATAATTTAGTTTCCTGATTAAGAATTAATGAAAGCATCAAAGGCAGCCTGACCATTTATGAATATTTCTTGTGAACTATTTTTTTTTTCCCCTAATCATTATTGTTTAAAATCACTTCAAAAGTGCACAGTAGTTTCAATATGGCAGTAAGATAGTATGGCTAAGCCAATTTTTTTTCATTAATATGTATAATTCTTAGGAATCTCTTCTTTAATAACTATTTTTTCAAGGTTCAATTCTTTGTTTTCATATCTCTGTCTGTCTCTCTCTCTCACAGGATGGGGAGGAGGAATAGAATAGGGCCTCATTTCTCTAAGTTTACAATGAATTTGATACTCATCATCAACTATTTATTAATAAAGGCAAAATTATGCAAGAAAGAGCCACACTCTTGTTTAGCATATAAGGTGTGGCAATAAAGTTTCCAGACTGGCTGTTGTGGTCATGTTCAATGAATATGAAAATAAATGGAAGTGCTATGTCGTAGTTAAAACTTCCTCCAACAGATGGTGATAGAGAGATTGTCCAGTAGGCTGACAGGTTGCAAATAATAACCAGTTTCGTTAGTAGCATTAACATTGTGTATGACGATTTTGCAATAGAGCAATGAATCAATATCACAGAAATGTTTGAAATGTGAAAAAGTGTTCATGGTAATGAAACACTAAAGTCAAATATCAGTGCGTTTGAACAGTATCAGCAGTTCAAAGAGGGATGTGAAAATATTCAAAATGACCCAAGAAGTGGGCATCCATCAACCTCTTGAAATGAGGACAGAGTTGCAAAAGTTGGGGAAATTTTTATATTAAGATTGTAGTTCTTTTTACTGTGATACATGGCAAGAAATCATTGTTTGACCATCAGAATGATGGGTGACGAATCGAATTATAAGATATTCCAGTACGAAGACCTAGCTATAGAATGGTTCCGCCAAAATAGCTCATACGAAATTTTAAACACTAAATTACCCACAAATTTATCACCAATATGGCAGCTCACACGAATCAAATTTCCACATGTTTAACGTGATGCATCCTGGGTACCACGATACTATAAATCAACACTTACAACTGATGTCATTCACCAATTGATGACGACGACATCAAAAGCTTCTTGTCTAGCTCTTGGTTTTTCAAACACGCGAATCTTCTTCATAATTTTATAAATGACAACCAGGAAAAAGTGGTGCACTTCCTCTTCCTAGAGACATGTTTTTAAATTAATTAATCTATTAATATAATTGAGAACTTTTACTTTATACTTTTACTCTCTTTACTTTCCTTTATGTAAATTTAACCCTAACCAATATGGATCTAGAGGTGAATACTAAGATAATAAGCTTTGCTAAGTATCTTGGTGATAACTGAGAGAAAAGTAGAAGAGGAATTGTTGTAGCTCAGGTTTCCAACCTTTATAAGCCCACATACTGGTCAACCATATTGGTATCTTATGACATAAATTAATGAGTACATAAGTCTGCTTTGAAAAGTCCAATAAATAATTAGGTAAGCAAAACTGAGCTAATTTACTAAAAACAGAAAAACATTTATTAATTAAGAAAATACAATTTATAAATGAGGTTTTTATATTTTCACATAACAGGTGTTTAAACATTTTCCTCTTTACTTGAATTTTTTTGTTTCTGTTTTGAATCTCTTTCGTTTTTGCTAGCGAATATATGGATTGATTAGTGTAAATTTCAGTCAAAGATCTGATTTAATATTCATGGAAGTGTTATATTTATTTTCATTGCAGTCATCGCTGAAAATCCAGCCTCACAACCAGTCGAATTAAATGGCATTAAAAATTTCAATGCCTGCTCAGAAAGTTGGGGATATTCTTGGCGGATAGATAGCTAAAATTTTGTTAATTTTGAACTCTTAAACTTCTACATTAAGCCCCCGTCAGACACTAAATCTATGAATGACTTCTTGTACATCACATCTTCTGGGATCTCATTCGAGAATGCAAAAGGTTTCATAATCCAATTATGTGCTAAAAGTCTTCCTTTGAAATATTTTTCAAAACTTGTGCGCAAAGATTTTATATGTTCGTGGATGTCATCAGTCACATTTTTGGTCATAGATATTTTATTTTCTTGGATAAAATCGTGAAGTGAAGATAACATGCTCATATTGTTTTTAATTCCATTAGTTTTAATTTTCTTTTAAACCATTAATTTTATCACTGGAATCGAACACTGTACTAGTTGTTCCTTGCAAATTCAGATTCAAGTCATTCAATCGGGAAAAAATATCTGCTAAATAAGGGTAGTCACTCTTCTCTTCATTCAATAAATTATCTTTTTTGGGATTTTCTGATTGAAGAAAATTATATACTTTGGAGTGCAACTTGAAAAGATGATGAATGGCCATTCCTCAAGAAAGCCACCTCACTTCTGTGGAGAGTAACAGTTTTTTATGAGCACTCCCCATTTTGTTGCAAAGAATGTTAAATAATCAGGAATTAAGAGCTCGAGATTTTATAAAATTCATTGTCTTTACTGCTTCATCCAGAACCTTTTTTAGATTAAATAGCATATTTCTTGCAGCTAAAGCTTCATGATGAATTACACAGTGCACAGACTTACATGCCAGTGCCACTGTCTTAATTTTGGTAACTACACCAGGAAGACTGACATGCCCCATCCATGCAAATTCCAACACCTTTTATCCAGTTTATGGCATTTCTCTTACAATAATCATTAATTATATTAAATATTTCATTGGATGTTGCTTTTCCACATATTGGTTTGCATTTCATTTTCATGCTCAAATCGAACATAAACCAAAAATCAGGCCAAATTTGAGATATCCATGCTTTCATCAATTTGCAGGGAATAAAATCGTGAAGTGAAGTGAAATAACATGTTCATATTGTTTTTTAATACCTGCTCTTCCATTAGTTTTAATTTTATTTTAAAAGCATTAATTTTATCACTGGAATAAAACACTGTACTAGTTGTTCCTTGCAAACTCAGATTCAAATCATTCAATCGGGAAAAATATCCGAATAAAATGTCACTAACCAACCTCTGAGGGGAGACATATCGTATAAAATAAGAAGAAAAAATGGGGGGAGGGAGAAGTAAAGAGATAAAGTTCTATGAATTAAGAAGTACAAGAAAGAAAAGAGGCATATTTTCCAAGAAGAAAGACTGAAATACTTGCATAGATATGAACTGTGAAAAATAAAAAGAAGCTTTGGCTTTAGTAAGATATTAATGTTTAAAAAGCAGCTAAAATTGCCTTGATAGCATCAGGGCATCAATGGTCTTAGCAAGCAAAGACCACTGAGAAAAATTGTACCCCATGAGCCTTGCACAATCTCTCCAGGATTGACAAAGCTCTCATCATATACTCCCCCCCCCCCATCTTTTCTGGGCAAAATTGCAGACACCTTCAAATATAACCCTAACTCAACTTTTTTTCTCAACATTGCCCTGTACTTGTTAAGTAAGTCAGCAGATCTCCTCCTCCTAATTTCATTAGTGTTGACATGTACAATATCACCATTTGTGTCCATAAAAGATATGTGCTGTACAATATCATCAACTTTTGTCCCTGGCAATCATATGATGGTCCTATTCCACCTATCCTTTTTGCATAATATATTTCCCATTTCCCTGATGTGCAGTGGTGGAAGAAGAACCTTGTTTAATTGCACTAAAGGAATATATTTTACATTACATTGTCTCCTGGTATGAACAATGGCATGAGGTGGGCAGCTGAGAGCTTGACTGGCCTCCAATTTAATTCCTTCCAGGGCTTCCATCCTGTTCTTCAAGCTCCCATAAATGCCAATCAGAATGCAAAGTTCCCACCTAATGTTCTCACATTCTTTACAATGAACACACACATGCACACAAAGACCTCCCATTTGCTGTATGATGTCCCATTCCAGATAGGTCAAAAAAACAATTAAAAGAAAAATTATCAGAAACCACTTCTAGGTCTTTGTGGACATCTATGTGATTTGGTTGTTTCTGTACAGAATACGTTATCTGAGTAGATTTTTTTGCATTGATAATGAGACTGAGCACTTTCAAATACCTGATGATTCTATACATGTGTAAATTTGCATCCTAGCTTACCTTGCAAATATTATTACAAACTTTTGAAATAATAAATAGCTTTAACTCACCGGTACATGTCAGCAGATTTGGATCTGCTTGCAGGAGTGTTTGTAGAAATGCTGAAAATATAGTACTGGAGAATACACCTCCTTGAGAAATGCTTGTTGTGGCTGTGATGAGAATATTATTGGTACTAGTGGAGAAGAGATATCTGTGATTTAGGCTATATTGTAGATAGCAGATTATCACCTTGTCAATGAGAAAATTATTTTTAAGTACCTCTACAGCTTTCCTGTGATCTGTGTTGTCGAAAGCACTCTAGATGTCTAAATAAAAGACATCGCATTGTACATTATCTTGAAATACAGTTTGGATATGCACAATTGTGTCAGCTAGGCTTGTTGTTGTGGAGCACCCTCTAGGAAAAAAATGCATGTTGACAGGTGCATTAGTGAAGGTTGTATCTTGAAGCATCTTGTAAGCATCTTGTAGGTTGTATCTTGAAGCATCTTGTATCGCAGCATGATTTTATCAATAATTTTAGGTATTACTGACAAAACAGCAATTGGTCTATAGCTTGTATGGTTATTACTGTTAGCTTGTTTAGAAATCAGAGTAATCCTGAAAGTTTCCATTGTCTTGGAAGGTGGGGAAATGCACCTGGTAATGATTTGCACTAAGCATTCAATGATGTGTGCACTAGACAATTTAATCATAAAATTGGGGATGCCATAGCACCTTTACTACTATCAAGGCATAACTGATTAATTATCTGCCGTTCTGTATTCTTGTTGACAAGTTGGGTAACCAGCTGGTTTTGGCTAGGAGGCATTTCATGTAATCTGTGCTGCATTTTAGCAAATATGACAGACTCGCTTGTTTCCATATTGCACTTTATCCCTTCTACAATTTGATCATGTTGTAAAGTAGCTGTTGTTTTTGTAGTAAGTGCACTTTTGTTTTAGCCTGAAAACTAAAATTTCTGTACGACAATTTTTTTTTTATTTGAAATAATGCTCTGGTTTTATATATATATATATATATATATATATATATATATATATATAATAAAGTTTTATATATATATATAAAAAACCGTGGAAGAAATATGGCACTTTAGGAGCATATATATATTATATATGCTCCTAAAGTGCCATATTTCTTCCACTGTGGCATTTTTGCTTACTTTTAAAGTGTAGTTTAGATGGGATTTGAACCACGGTTTGGAATGAGAAGATAGTCTTACAAGTTTGGAAAACGACTCTGGTTTTAGTTAATTCATCCACTTTATCAGAAGAATGGTGGTGTCCTGTATATGTATTTTTCTGAAAGAATTCAATGGGTAATATTTTAAAAGCTGCAAAAACTTTTCTTTCTGAAGGAATTTTATTGATGATTTCTGGAGTAGGGCAACCCCCCCCCCCACACACACACACAGTAAATTGTAGCTCTATACTTCTGTGGTCAGATTTAAATGTAATGTTGTTACACTGTTTTTCTTGAAGCGAAAGGTCAGAATAAACAAGAACAAGTGCTTAATTTTGTCTGGTAAAAGTTACAATTTTTTTTTTTTTTTTAGTTCCTAGAACTAATAAGGGGTTGCACAGCAACTTCATTTGTAAATATTTGGGCAAGAGGGGGGTTAGGTCACCCACTGTAATTATGTTAGATTGAGGCTGACGAACAGTAGTACTCCTAGTTCATTAATGATGTGATCTGTAAGTACAGGAGCAATATAAATATTATAAATTTGTAGCATTGAACCTTTAAATTGGATTAACAGAGATTCCTTCAAAGCTCTACGTATTAGAGTTGTAGGCGTTCATAACTTTCAGATCAGATTTTAAAATAACTGCTGCCCTTTCGCCCCTTCAATTAATCCTTGATATCATATATGGAGATGTGTGTGGTTGAGATTTTTTGGAAATAGGAAAGCATCCTGCAGAGGCTCCTGTATCCACATTTCAACTAAGCATATGATGTCATGAGCTCCTTCTATTAATAATGCAATAAGCATAGACAGTTTATTTTTTATCCTTCTTACCTTTTGAAGAAAAATGTTGAGATGTACATGTGTCAAAGATGTTTGTAAACAGATGTATTAAGTTGCAGGTTGAATGGTGGAGTATGATGCGAACCAGGTAAGGTATTCTACAGCTATGCAAACAGTTCAGCAAATTGAGAATCAGATGGTAGTCGCACTAGAGTTGGTGACTGAACTTCCGACAGTTCCATAATATGGCATAACGAATAGATCATTTGGACAGATATCAGGGTTTAGACATTGTTGTATGTCACAATTCTTTAGCACGCTTCTAAAGGATGTGTATGCAGAATATTTTGTTCTTATTTTGAAAGCTCTACGTCATTTCTAGCTCTAAAAATAGCTGATCCATCTGTTGGGAGGCAATATTGGGATCTAGCCTGCTAACAAAAATACTATTACTATTATACCTAAAACTATTTTGATTTTTATGTTAACAAGATTGCATATTTCTTGTTCCTATTACACACTAACACATCTGTGGTTTCTACTGGAACTTGAGGTATTTGTAGGCAAGCTGCTGTGGACAAGCACTTTAGGATTGAGATCAGTATACTAACTGTCAGGTTTCTGTTGATTATTCACCATAGTGGGATTCAGCTGTATGCTTGGGTCAACAGCAAGTTGCGAGGAAGCTCGACTGCATTCACTTACACTGCTGATCTTCTATCCAAAAGAGATGCTGTTTAATATCACCATTTTCTCTAAATTGTTTCCTTAGCATTTTATCCAGGGTAGCAATTGAGCTATCAACTTTTAGAGATGTTGAAGTTGGGGGGGGTTAAATGTCGTCAATGTGGTGGGAGGCATCATTAGTTAACTTCATTGAATGGTTTGAGTGTTTAGGTGACTGTAGCAAATTGATAGAAGAAAGAGATGGTGGATGTTCTGGGTTGCGAGGGACATCAATATCTGTTGGGATATTTTGAAAATTTTGATCATATTGACTAGAAGGAGAATGTAAATTTGAACTTCCATTGTTAGTTCTATTACATGAAGGGCATCTCAAATTATTTTTTAATACACTTGAAGATGCAGAAAAATGTTTTTATCAGAGAACGCTCATCACAAAATATCTTAATACATGTTCCTTTATAGATAATCTAATTATGTACTATTTTAAGACATAAATTGCACGAAACAGCTTCCTTAGGTAGCATGTTGAAGATTAAATAACTCTGAATACAAGCAAGTGATATAACAAACAAGCAGGTGGCCTGTGGTTGACACAGTAAGGTATAGTAATGAAGAACCGTGTGTCCGGAGTAATAAGACAACAGTTCAGTTGTAGGTGTGCCTAATTGGGTTATTACATAAGGGTTGCAAGACTTTACCAAAAGCAGGCACAAAGTCAAACAGTCTTATGACAAAGAAGGCACTTAGAGTCAAAAGTCAATCAGTGTTCCTGTTTGGAGAGATGCAATACAAAGGCTCAAAGTAGCACTGAACACTATAAAAACAACTTAAATGTAAATAAATCATACTTATCTTTATGAAGATTTGAGAAAATACATCAAAGCGACCCAATAACCATAAAAGAAACTGGTAGTACACAAATTTTACAAAAATGCAATTTAAAAACTACTTAAAAATTACTATAAAACAGTAGCTAAAACATAAACATCTAATATAACATTTATCATGCTTGTGATATGATTCGTTTATTGTTGTCATTCTAGACTTCAGACAGAAGAGGGAGAGAGTTGGATGCGATTTCAACAGGATGGAGTGTCCACATATTCACCAGTTACTGTATGTAACTACAGTGAAACTTCTCCTAACGGACACCTCTCGTTAACGGACATCTCTCTACAACGGACATTTTCAAATTCCCCATCTCACCTCCATTGGTTTTAACGTGTTTTCAGCTTCTGTCTAGTGGACATTCTCTGTAACGGACGTTGACAGGCAATCTGCACTGTTTCGTTTAGATTAGCACTTAATTTTATCTCCCCATAACGGTCTGCGGGAGAGCTGATGGCCCTTTTTCAAGGAACCTTTCTTCCACGTATTGTCTCAATCGTGTGTTTATTTTCTATTTCCGATTTTCTGAATTTTATCAAGGTTTACGCCGCAGTTCTAAACCCTTTTTCGAGAATTTAAGGTACGTGTAAAACTTCTGATGAATTCGGTGTGTGCAGAGGGCAGGGGGGCAATTTGGTCCACCTTTCGTCTTTTCAGTTTCCAGTTTTGTTCAGTGTCGTGTGAAGTGCACAATGTCTTCTCGTAAACATTTAACTTTAAAAGATAAAGTAGAATTCATTAATGCGTATGATCGGCAAAAAAAATAGTGTTCGCAATCTCGCTGCAAAATTCAAAATTGAGAAAACGCAGGTAAGAGACATCCTAAAGAAAAAAAAAATGAAATGCTCAAACAATTTTGGCAACACGGAAATAATAAGGTTCAAAAATCATTCCCGAAAACTGTTGGACTTCAAATTGACAATGTTACGCATGAGTGGTTTCGTCGCGAACGTGCTAAAAAATTTCCCATTAATGGGCCTATTATTAGGGAAAAGGCTTTGGAGGTTGCGAAATCTATGGGAGTAAATGAGTTCAAAGCTTCTGTGGGATAGCTAGACAAGTTCAAAACTCGGCATAAAATTTCTTGGAAAACCGTAAGTGGTGACGGTGGATCTGTTGATACTGGGGTTGTAACAGAGTGGACCATCAAATTGGAAGATTTATGTCGTGATTTTGAAGCTAAGGATATTTACAACTGTGACGAAACAGGGTTATTTTTTAAAGCTCTTCCTGAAAAAACAATGAGTCTAAAAAACGAAAAGTGCCAGGGCGGAAAAATTTCTGACGAACGCTTGACTGTACTATTTTGTTCAAATATGCTGGGAGACTTTGAACAACCTCTTGTTATAGGAAAACCACAAAATCCTCGTTGTTTCAAGAGCAAAAAGTTGAATCTTTTGAATGTTGACTGGAAGTCTAATAAAAAAGCGTGGATGACACGAGATATCATGAGCAAATGGATAAGTCACTTTAACCAAAACATGATTCGTCAAAACAGAAAAATTATTCTTTTCATGGATAATGCTGCATCTCACCCGCACATTGAATTGTATCATTCAAGTCGTTTTTCTGCCACCAAACACATCTGCAGAGTGTCAGCCCTTGGATCAAGGGATAATAAAAAATTTTAAACTTCACTACAGAAAACGTGTTTTAAGACATCTCATTGCAAACATGAACGATGTAACATGTGCGAGTGACCTTGCAAAGAAAATGAGCACCTAGTTGCGATTCAATGGATTTCCTCTTCAGTAAACGCAATTAGAAAACAAACTGTCGTGAACTGTTTTGTAAAGTCTGGCTTCTCAAACGCAAAAATTGAAGTTGTGAACAGCAATGTGGAGCACCAAGAAGAACAAGAACTTCAACATCTATGGATAATGTACGATACTTCCGCTACAAGTGACCCTGGCTACAAAGATATAGACTTGAACCTCACTACAGAAGATGGTGCTATAGATATCAACAACATCATTGATATTTTTCAAGAAGTTCCTCATGAGGATGAAGAAATGGAAGGTCATTCTGTCGAAGAACATATTAACAACGAACCACCGATGAAAATAGAAGCGCTCATACAAATCAATCGTTTAAAAATGTTTTTGCCGCTGAAGAAGATACTGAAGGATTTTCGATGGTTTCTTTACTCCAAACAAATGTTGAAAACAAAATTATCAGCCGGAAGAAGGTGCAGAAGAAAATAAGTGATTACTGTATGTATTTTTCTTAAGATAAAGTCATAATATGCATAGCACAATTGTATGTATATTATTTACAAAAATATTGTGCAAAATCTGTATATAATGTAATTTAATTTTACATTAAATGTTTAATCAATTTTCTTTATCTCTTGTGTATGTAATTGTATATTATTTACAAAAATATTGTTCAAAATCTGTATATATTTTAATTTAATTTTACATTAAACATTTAACGATTTTTCTTTCTTTCTTTTTTTTTTTTCTCTCTCAGACTTCTTGTTAACGGACACATTTTCGTTCCCCATGGCTGTCCGTTAAAGGGAAGTTTCACTGTATTTGTTTCAAATGCCTTGAGGTAAAATTAAAGCAATTGAAACAAAGTAGCCACCTAATGTTATATGAAGAATGCATCTATAGATGTGACCCAAAAGATATCAACACAACTAAAGAGGGACTCTAAATAGAAATAATGAATGAGTTCTAAGATTAGTTCCTCTCTGTTGTTCAAATTTCATTACTCAAATCAGCATTATTGATTCAGACAGATGAGATTTTTAATAATACTTTTAGCCATGTAAATTGGGGTGTCACAACAAAACACTTATAATTTCTTATATAATAGATCAACATATTTACATTAAAATGTTTACTATGTTAAGTTACTTTATGACCACCGTGTACACCAGAAATTAGGTACTGGTCATCGAATATACTGTGCTGCTTCTTTAAGGTCAGATAGTTTATCCTGGAAATTACCAAACTGAAATATTTCTCATATGAATAAAAATTCTACTATTTTTACACTCCATACTGAAAAGCAAACACTTTAATGCATGCAGTATTAATGAATTTATTAAAATTTGAGGAATAAAACATTAACACCTAGGAATATAGATTTAAATTAAATATACCATGTTATTATCCTTCTTAGATTCATTCTGTATTGCAAAAACCACTAGAAAATTACTTTTAATCCTGCATGTAGCCCTTTTAACTTTCTTTTAGCATTAGTAGAGGAATATGATGCAAGAAAGCAAGCTTATGCAGCATCAGCCAAAAAAAAAAAAAAAAAAAAAAAAACCACTTCCATTTCACCCTTCCGTTCGTTCGAAATACCTGTCCAGCTGAGCCTTAAATTTATTTAAGCTATCAACTTCCACAACAAGGGATGGAAGTCTGTTCCACCAACCAACTACCTGCTGGCTAAAGACAAATTTCCGCACATCTAACCTACATCTGTCTTTCCTCAATCTGAATTTATGCCCTTTCAGGTGATTATTCTGAGCAAGAAGAAGAATCCCATCGGCATTGAGCATGCTCAAACCATTCAAGGCTTTATATACCTCTATCAGATCACCTCGCCGGTGCCTAGTCTCCAGACACTGTAATTTGCAAAACTTAAGCCTTTCTTCGTAAGAACAACCCTTTGTTCCATTCACTAATCTTGTTGCCCTTCTCTGTACTTGTTCCAGCAGCTCTACATCCTTCTTGAAATGAGGCCTCCAGACCTGTATACAGTACTCAAGGTGGGGCCTGACCATTGCCTTATACAAGGGAATAATCACCTCCTTATCCCTGATAGAAAAATTCCTGTATATCATTGACAAGACACCATGAGCTACTCTTGCAGCCCATCTGCACTGCGCAGAGAACTTCATATTTGCCTGCACAATTATTCCCAGGTCCTTTTCATTCTCTACCACTGTCAGTGTAGTACCACAGAGTTGATACGTTGCTCCGGGGTTGCTGTTTCCCCATATGTAGTATGTTATTTACATTCGTCAATGTTAAACTTCATTTTCCACCTCTCAGCCCATCTGCTCAACCTTTCCAAATCCCGTTGCAGCAGCAAAGCGTCAGTAGTGTCTTAAACAACTCTGCCAACCTTTGTATCGTCTGCAAACTTGGACATTAAGCTTGATATACCATCAACAATATCATTTATAAATACAGAAAACAATAATGGACCCAACACTGAACCCTGAGGGAATCTACTAATATATTAGTCCACGATGAGCAGTGTCCATTGATTACCACTCTCTGTCTTCTAACCCCTCAACCATCCCTTTATCCATAGCAGCAATTTGCCTCCAATGCCACACTGCTCCAATTTGTGCAGCAGTCTTCCATGTACAACATGGAAGACTGCAAAATAGTATCAAAAGCCTTTCTAAGATCCAAATATATAATATCAAAGTTATTCCCTGCATCCAGTTCTTTTGTGACTGCATCATAGTATCCAATCAAATTGGTCAGGCAAGACTTTCCCTTAACAAAACCATGCTGTGTCCGAGATATAACTGAAGTCTTGTCTAGATAATCCTGCAGTGCTTCTTTAACCAGTGCCTCCATTAATTTTCCTGGAACAGAAGTTAAACTCACAGGTCTATAATTACTTGTGTCAGCCTTTGATTTTCCTTTGTGAATTGGGGTCACATTTGCACATCTCCAGTCTATGGATACCTCCCCTAATTCCAGGGAAGCTCTCATAATTATGGCTAAGGGTTTGCTTACTTCCTTTGCTGCCTCCTTTAATATAACTGGATAGATCTCATCCACCCCATGTGCCTTTATGTTTATCCTCAACAATTTCTCCTCCACTTTCCTCTGTTATTACAAAATCATCTAGCTCACTGCCAGAGTTGAATACACCTCTGGCATTCCCCTTCCTGAATAAATCCTCATGTGTGAATGTAGATGCAAAATACTCGTTTAGTTTTTTAGCCACCTGAGCAGGATCCTCACCATTGAACCATCAATATCCAGTAGACCAATCTGATTCATTCCTTTCCTTCTAGAGTTTACATAGGTAAAGAATTCTTTTCTGTTTTTCTTTGCATCCTTTGCCAAGGATTTCTCATAATCTACCTTTGCCTGCCTAATCTCCTTTGTGACTTGGTTACAGACCAGCTTATATCTATCATAGGCTTCCATGTTGCCCATTAATTTATATGTATCCCATGCATTTTTCTTCTCTGCCATATGTCTCGTTAGTTCATCTGACATCCATTTAGGCCTAAACCTTGAACAATATTTCTTAGTTGGTAAATACTGTCTCAGACCATCATAGTCGCCTTTACGAAAGCAAAAACCCTCCTCTTTACCCGTGATGGTAGTTACCTCTGAGTAAATCCCACTTCAGCACACTGTGATCACTGCCACCTAGTGGTTCCTTTATCTGCAGATTCTTAATGCATGAAGAATCACTACTGATAATCAGATCAAGAGAATTACTCCCTCTAGTTGCCTCCCGAAAATGCTGACGTAGAACACAATCATCCAATAAATCCACAAAAGCCTTGCTAGTGTGTGAGTGACCAACCCACAAATTCCAGTCAATATCTGGGAAATTAAAATCCCCCATTATAAGACTCTGATTTACTGGCCCACCTGCTCCAATACTACTGTACAAATGTGGAACATGTGAGTTCTTGAGATTAAACCCATGATTTTCATTGATGTAATGGTTCCTCTTGTAGAATTCTTTAGAATAAACCGTAAGTCTGAAAGTTTTATCTAATTCTGCCTAATTTCTATCTTACACCAAGAAATGAAGTTCTGCAGTTCATCATGATTAGGCCCTCTATTATGCAAATCTTCAGTATCCAAAATTATCACTTAATCCCCACTTTATAAAAAAATTCTAGAGACTTCCAGGAACGACTTGTAGATTTCCATACAAAAAAAAAAGATATATTGGTGGTGAGCTTTGATGTAAAATCAGTAGTCACCAATATTCCTGTCACAGCTGCCAAAGAGAGCCTTGGTAGATAGAATCACACATGCACATGACAGTGGCAGCTAAAAGGAAATTTAGTAGCTATGCACACCATGTCTCACCCATTGGTAGAGGAAGCTTGGGAAGGGAGAAATTGTAACCTCTAACGGGTTTTTTTTTTAATTTTTTTTTTTTACAAATTTAACTTTTAATTTATTACAGTTTTAAAGAGATTGAGCACACAAATCAGATTAGAGAAAGGCATATGAGTCCTATGATTTTTTTTTTTTTAATATGAGAAAATATGCATGAGTGAATTTTGCCTGTTTTGAGAACAAAAGGTCCCTAAACCATCTTATATTTTTGTCCATGACTTACCCTCACAACAATAGACAGAGAGAACAAAACAACTTTGTAAATTCATTACAATTAACATTACACAAAGATGCACAGGCCTCTCAGGTTCAATCACATGATTTTTTGGTTTTAATATTTCTTCTTGCAAATGGAGTTTCTAATAATTCCCACACAGTAATGCTAACCATTACTCCTTGTTTCACAAATCATTTCCAAATTACAAAATGTACCAAGGAACACAACATAATTATCACTCACAAAATGTTGAAACTTACTTCACAATAATATTTCCTGTTCCATTATAGAGCAATCCTAGGTCTAGTCTGAGGTACATGAATCAGCAAGAGCTGTCATCACCTGATTCCACTAATTAAAGAAAAGAGCTTAACTGAAAGCAATAAAAACTGGTTAACCGCTTAAGAATGACTGCTTGTATGAATTGCAGCACAAAGCTCAGAGTGCCGTTTTACACATATATGCTTTGAGGCAGCAAACATGTTAAAGAGTTATTATCATTGCAGAGTTCTTGTTATCAGATTTAAAAATATATATAATAATAAATTAATAAATAAAATATGATAGAACCTCATAAATAGAAAGGGACCTAAATTTTCAGGTTTTGTAATAACAAGGTCTGCCAAAAATGTTCCAACACATAGCCACTTTCTAATGGTACATATCTATCAATATTAACTTAAGCTCACTAACAGTAATAAGAATACTACCATTTTGTTTAAATTTTCTTTTATTTATATGAGAAGCCATGAGAAAAAATACAAGGGGGTATCAAAAAAAAAGTTTGTACCCTTACCTAGAAAGGTGAAACTTCACAGGAACTTTAATCCTTTTCTATGTACTCTCCATTGTACAGTAACACATTTTTCCCATCTATGAATCAGTTGTTTAATGCCTTGATCACAGAAATATGCACTTTTTGCCTGAAACTATGATTCCACTTCATTGATGACTTCGTGAGACGAATCAAAGCAGCATCCACGCAATGGTTTCTTCATTTCTCGAAATAAGAAGAAGTCTGATGGTGCTAGGTCAGGAGAATAGGGTGGGTGCTGCAGTAGCACAAATCCAACAGTTAGAAAGAACATTGTTTCTGCAAAGGCGTCAGCAATCTTGGAACCCAACATATGGAGACCTTAGGCATGCGCAGATGGTCATGATAAATGCTGCAGGAAGACCCATAACTATTTCCCACTGCATTTGCGATGAAATGAATTGTCACATGTCTATCACTCAGCACCAGCTGCTCAACCTTTGCAACCGTCTCACTGTCTGTGGATGGCCTTCCTTCTCTTGGCTCATCAAAGACACTGGAACTACCATTTCCACTTTTTTTACATGTCATAGAATGGACAATTCTGCCCATACACAGCTTTCATTTCTTCGTCAATTTCCTGAGCTTTCTTGCACTGCAAATGCAGGAACTTGATCACTGTTCAATACTCTACTTTGTCAACCATAGCACACTTCCTCAGATTCCGGACTTCACCTCTGATGTACAACCACCTACAGGAATGAAATTTCACATGTTAGTTATTGAATGTGTAGACAACTTATATTAAAAATGGTATCTTCCTACTGATGTTTTATCTAGGTCAGGGTACGAACTTTTTGATACTCCCTTGTATATATATATATAACAAATTTAAATATATAATTAGTATCACGTAAACCAGTAAAAGCAGAATTTATATAGTATTAATATCAAAGGAAACATGCAAACCATTTAACTCTTGAATAAATAAATTTAAAGAAAGAATCTAATTTCATTTGCATGGTTTATGTCTGACATACATTCTTAAGAACAGCACAGACATTTTAACTTTCACTTCCATTACTGGTAACAAAAACTTCATTTTGCTTGGTGGTCACCAGCTCTTTTATTTTTAGCACTGCTATAATATCATCATCATTATCAGTCTTAGCAAACTCACCAGTTCTCCAATAAAACCCAAATGTTCCTTCAAAGTTACATCTGTTCCATATTCCATCCTATCATAATCATTTGCTGGACCATATTTTTCAATGACATTCTCACTTAACCTGTTGATGCAATATATGGGTCTTTATTTCACAAAGCCATCCCAAGAAATGATATGAATAGAAACCGTGATGTCCCACCTTGGCCAAAAACTATTTTCTCTTTCTACAATGAGGATCAAGTACCTTATCATGCAGGCTTTCTATGTTCTCTTGAGGTTATAAATTCCAGTTGCTTTATCCAGTTGCTGAACAAAACAGGTGTATTTTAAGAAAGTATGTTCTTCAGCTTTAGAGTCTCAGCATAAGGTGCTATACAATTATATACTATTATCAAAATGTCCTTTTTTTTGAAGCCATTCTTTATCCACTCTCAATTAACAAAACTGAAAAATTCTGACTGCAAACTGGTAACTCTTACAGGCCTCATAATCACATGGAAGTTGGTTAACCACTTTAAAACATCTTGGCTGGGAAAAATTTTCAAGCATAAGTGAGTTCAGTTTTCTATTGCCAACTGCTCTGCAGCATAATGGAATAACAATGATTTCTTCACTTAATTTTCCACCATTGCCAAACTCTTTGAACAGCATTTTTTTTTTTTTTTTTTGGAATAAATTGAACTTTATTAATTATGAATGTACCAAAGCCATATTATTTGTATTAACCAATAACAAAATTTATTTCTAAAGAGACAAAAACGGACTTTTGAATATATATTAGCTGATGTTTGTTGTAAACTAATGTTATATAGAAAAGCCTATCCTATTTTCCTATTCCCTTTAGCAGGAGAATGATATGTGTTTTGTACGAGCTGAATTTGTATTAATAAGTTTCTACTGTATACAGAAAAGAACTATTTCCATATTAATTCATTCCGTGGTCCTGCTAGTCAGGCTCAGCTTGACTAGTGGGCCCACAAAAACTGCCATACACACGCAGCCTATCCTTTGCCTCTCAGAAGATGATAGCTTAGATCACACTGATACCAGCAGGCTAATTTCCAGTTTGAGGTTAAATTTTTCCCAGAAGAAGTGGTTAAGTGTAGGGAACTAACTTCGCCCCAACCTTCTGCAAAGGTCTTTATGGTTGACCTCGAGTTCAAAGCCCTGTCACCTCTTTCCCACATATAGGATAAGCTGTGGGTCTAATTCATCAGTGATACGTACCAGTAATTAGACCCACATATTCATCAGTAATATGTGGGTCTAATTCATCAGTAATATGGAACTGCAGCAAAAGGAATTTAGGAAATTTCCACTTTTAAATAAACAAGCATACTTCACTCTTAAACTGGAAGTAAACAACACCCTACTCTACATGGTATGCTAGTGAAGAGAGCTATCACTACTGAAATCTGCTAAAAGGCATGGAAACAGCAACAGTCCTAATCACCAATATAACCCAGCATCAATGCTGGTGCAGTCAAGTGTTCTTCAGGGCCCTGCAGCATGCAGATTTTTAACTAATTACGGCCAGAACTAAGTAGGATTAGATCAATCCTCTAGGCCAACAGCTATCCTGCAGAATTTCATAAAAGGATTACCTTCTCCTATTGTCCTAGGATAGATGAAATGATTTCAAGGATTTAAACAAATGAGAAAGTCTAGATACACTTTACAGACTTGAAAAGTACACTGCTGGGGGAGGTGTGATTACATTTGTACTGCACCTTGAACGATCTTAGAGTGAATTAAATAGGGCAGTAACACCCTTGAGGTGGGAAGAGGGCAATGCTTTCCACTGCATTGGGTAAAAATCACAGGTAAAGACTTAGACCATCTAATACAGCTGAAGGAGCAGCATCAATAGGAACAAGAGGGAATTAACCATTTACCACCTGGTTAACCTCAACTCCATCCTTCAGCGTTCACTCCAGACTATAGATGATCAGATCTGCACCACCACCAACCCAGCCCCAGAAGGAAGAAGCGATGACCAGGGTAGAAAGAAAGGAGGGAGCTGTTGGTGGATCTATCTGCGCCATAGATCCACCAACAGCTTCTCATGGTTCGATTCCTCAGGCCTAGCAGAAAAATAGTACCATGCCAATTTTACATACTGCCCTCCAGAAAAAGACCCAGCTAAGTCACCAGTGCAATGGTTAGGCAGCAGCGAAACATTTGAAATTAGCATAGCAGCAATATAGACAGAAAGTATCTCAGCTTTTTTTGTTGTCTTTTCAGACTAAAATTTCAAAAAGATATCATATACACTGCCTTTTAAATTTAAATCTATATTCTGTAATAAGTGTTAATGCTTTATATCTCAAAATTTTAAATTTACTGTCATCTCATTTAGTGAAGCGTTCCTTACTACATCCAGTATATTCATACGATTAAGAGCATTGCCTTACTTTGAGAAATCAGTGTCATAAACCTATGTCATTTATACTATTTTAAGCATTTAAGTGTTAGGATCATGACCATCACATTCTGAAATAACTACACATTAATGGATAATAACGTTGGTTTTAAAGTTTGACAAATTTTTAACTTACCTGTTGGGTATATCCTCGAAATACAGGAAATACCATCTTTATGCCATAAGCTATTCCAGATGGAACAACATAACTTGGTCTAAAAATAATAAAGTACGACAGTTACAAGCCACTATAATAAACTGTTTACAGTTTTAGCAACATAAATTAAGTCGCTAAAAAAAAAATCTGCAAGAGTGGAACTTGAAAATTTTAACTGTGTTTAATCTGGCAGCAATTGAACTCCCTATGGTAAGAAACATGATCATGTTACACCTGATAAATGTACAACTTTCTTTTGTATTTCTGAGGGTTTTATTGAATTCTGCTTGGAATATACCTTTTACTGGCATGGCCTTTTACTAATAAAAAGGTAAAGTGCAGCCATTATCAACCCACTGCAGGATGGAAGCCTCCTCAACAATTCATGCTGAGGGAAATAGACTGCACTAATTATTATATGAAATTTTTATTTTCAAATGAAAATTATAAAAATTTAAAAATGTGTTTAAGTAATTTTCAAAGAAACAAAACTTTTATTCCGTTAAAAAAAATTATAAACATGAATGTAAATGTGACATTAGTCACTTCCATTTTTAAGTTTATTTTTAATTTTGTGTGTGATGAACACATGCAAAATTATGTATGTGCACAATTCAGCATAAATAGTATTAATATCACAAAATGAGCAAGCTTATGTACCTACAGCCAAAAAATAAATAAAATAAAATAAAAATAAGTACATCACATTTAAATTAAATTTAAAAATAAAATTAAATAACCAATGTCATCTGCCCTCCTTTCAATTATCCATTTCCTCCTTAAACATTCTTATGACTAAAGAAAAATTTTGGCCAACTAGTCTAAAATTATGTCCTCTCAATTTAAATTTATGCTCCCTTATATAGGTCATGACTAGGTGTAAAAGTTCCCTTGACATTTAGTTTACTCAAACCTTTCAAGGCCCTAAATGCCTCAGTTAGATCATCCAGTTAAAACCTTGTTTCCAAATAATGTAGCTCAGCAAAGTTTCTCGTTTGATAATACCCCTTTGTGAACTTGAGCAATCCTGTTACTCTTCTCCACACTTTTTAGAAGAGATGCACATCTTTCCTAAAATTGAATCCTCAAGTCTGTATGCAATATAACATGTGGCCTAATCATTACTTTACATTACAGAATAATCACCTCTTTATCTCTACTGGAAGAGTTCTGATATATCACTGACAAAACCATGAGCCATCTTGGCAGACCATCGACACCGTTCAGAAAACTTTGTCAGATTGCAGTTACTCCCAAGTCCTTATTACTATCCACAATCTTGAGTTTGTAGTACTCGAGTAGCACTTTACTCTAGGATTACAGATACCCAGATGCAAGATCTTGCATTTTCCAGTATTAAACATCAGCTGCATTTCTCAGATCATCCAAATAATTTATCCAAGTCTTGTTGAACTAGCATTGTTTAATTGCTGCCATTAACTACCCTACCTACCTATGTAACAAACTTAGACATTAAACTTGAAATACCAACATCAATATTATTAATGAACATTAGAAGCAGTAAGGGGACCAGAAAATGAAACCTATGGGAGCCCACAAAGCTCATAACATTAGTCCACAAAGAGCAACAGCCTACTACCACTGAGGAGTGCAATTAGGTAAGATTAGATATCCCTTTGTACACAGTGGTCACTTGGCCTTAATGACACACTGTTTCAACTTATACAGCAATTGTTCAGGTGGAACTGTATCAAATTCTTTATTGAAATCTAAATGATGTTGAAGTTATTCCTTCTATCGAATTTACGAAGACCCCACAGTAAGCTAAATACATTATTTAGACATGATTTGCTCTTAATAAATCCAGATGTGATTCCCTTATAATTCCATGCTTGTCCAGATAATCTTGTATTACATCCTTAACAAATGACTCCATAATCTTCCCTGGCATGGAAGTCAAACTGAGAAGATTGTACTTGCTCATTTCATCCTTTGAGTCACCATTCTGAAAAGAACAAATGGTCTCATTAAAACAGCTAAAAGGTACTTACATCTTTTGCTGCTTCCTTCAGTATAACTGGATCAATTTTGCCAGCTCCTGGTGCTTTGTTCACTTCCAATTGAAATAACTTCACTTCTTGTCCCTTCTGAGTTGACATAAAGCCATTCACCACAGTTACAAGCCACTATAATAAACTGTTTACAGTTTTACCTCCACTTGGTATTATTAGATAGAACAATAGTGTCCCCAACTTTAAAAACTTTCTCGTGTGAATATATTTATTCGGCTTATCAGCAATCTAAGTTCAGGATTATTAGTCCTCTTGCCACAAATATCAAAGAACTGACCAGTACGGTCAATTCCTTTCCTTTTACTACTAACATAAGTGAAGGAATTTTTTTTACAGATCTTTACACTCTTAACTAAGAACACTCATAATCTACCTTAACACACCTAATTTATATTTATAGAATTCAGAGTTCCCAAATAAGTGATATTCATCCTATCATCTTTCTTTTCTGCCACTAAGATAATCAGTTTATTTGTCATCAATTTTGGTCTACAGTTTGTAAAGAAAAAATCATATTTAATCAAACTGGTTAGCTATTTTGACAGAATTGCTTAGGCACTGGATGTAGGAAATAACTAACATTATTTACTTAGATTTCAGCAAAGCACTTGATTAAGTCTCACATAAGAGGTTACAGTATAAACTGTAACATGTTGGAATCACAGACAAAATCCTTAGATGGATTGAAGAATAGCTGCAGGGCAGGAAGCAGAGCATTGTGATTAATGGTTATTTTTCAAATTGTGAAAATGTAATAAGCGGCATTCCCCAAGGATTGGTACTGGGACCACTCATGTTTATGATTTTCTTAAATTAAATCAACAAATGGGTAAAGGACATGGTGTCAAAATTTATAGATGATGTCAAGATTGAAACAGTAGTTAATGATCACCACCAAACATAGTTTCTTTAGGATGCGTTAGTCCACAAGGATGCGTTAGGATACATTAGCCTTCAGAGATGCACAGAAAAATGGCAGCTATCTAACGTATTTCATCAATTCTAAGATGCCACGATTGTAAGATGCACCATTATATTCGGTACCACTAACAAGGAAAAAATAAAACATTAAAATAAATTGACAAAAAAAAATATATTTCAACAGAATACAATTTACTGACATTATATCACATACGGGCAGTTCCGGCTTTACGAGTTCTTTTTTTTTTATTCAAGTATCAACTATCAACAAAATCGAAAAAATGAACATTAATTGCAATAAATAAATGCTAAAATTTCATAAATATGCATTTCAAGCCACGCCTGTGGCTATACACTAGTACTGTAGTATTGTAGAGCTACGCATACTACTGTGCATGCGTTTGTTTGACCAGGCAGAGTCTCGGCCGAGAGTGTCTTACTGACTCACATAAGATAAAGCAGTTACCACATCCACATTACAAAGAGCGGTTGTGTTGCTCTTAATTTTCATTGTCGACTTATTTCAAATTTATCCCGCTTACTAATACTGTACAGTTTGCCAAAATGAAGTAATACGAAGAGTATTTTTATTGAATATTAATAAAAAGAAACAGCAAAGAGGAATAATATTGGAAACAAAATATGAGATCATAAGCAAACATGATCTCATTATTCTTCATCTAGCATTGCAAGAATATTTGCTGATGCTATCGAGGTAGTGTTAACTGGGTCGGAAAACTGCTAGATAGGGAGGGTTGTTGTTGTTGTTTATTTGGTTTTTAGGAGCATGAGCAACTAAGGCCATATTGCTCCGGGATATGCGGTGGTTATTCCCTGACCTTTCCGCATCCTCCGTATTTAGTGGTGACGGGCTCGAACCCCGGTCTAATCAAGAAGCGTGTGCTACGCACTGCTGCTCCTTCCCACCTGGCTACGGAGGCGCCTAGAGATAGGGAGGGAACCACAGACTAAAATATTAAGCTGCAGGCAGAGGTGAAAGTGATTCTTGCACTGCTTCTATTGTAATGAGCAGCAGCCTGGAGAACAGGTTGCAGGGGATTTCAAGAACTGCTGGGATTCATCATGGAATTATTAAATACACGGGCTGTGTTAGTATAACTAAGAGTAAGAAGAGGTGCATGTACACCAATGCTAGAAGTATACTAAATAAATTTGATGAATTTGAAGTGCTGATCAAGTCATCAAAGGCAGATATTGTTGAGATATCAGAGACATGGTGTCACATAGATATAAGCAGTGCAGATTTGGAATTTGGGGAGTATAATGTGTACAGAAAGGGTACAAAGGGAGGCAGGGGTTATGCTGTTAGTTAAGAAAGGCAAACTCTAAGGAAGTGCATCCAGTTGACACAGGTGGAGTGTGCAATTCTGAGTCTGTTTGGTGTGACATAAGCACTGAAAAATCAAAAATTAGAGTAGGAGTATGTTATAGGCCTAATGACTCTTATGAGTACAATGAATATTTGTGCAGATGTTCATTTGTACTCACTGAACTTGTGGATTGGTCACTCACACACTAGCAAGACTTTTGTGGATTTATTAGAGGACTGCTTTCTACAGGAACATGTCCGAGGGGCAACCAGAGGGAGTAACACCCTTATTCTGATTATCAGCAGTGATTATTCTTGCATTAAGAATTTGCAGATAAAGGAACCACTAGTTGACAGTGATTACAGCGTACTGATGTGGGATTTACTAAAAGATGTAACTACCATCAAAGATAAAGAGCAGGATTTTTTGTTTTCGTAAAGGTGACTACAGTGGGCTCAGACAGTTTTTAAATTCTATACAGAGATCAACTCATGTTGTTACCAACAGTGAATTCTAAATGGGAAGCCTTCAGGGACTTCATCTTGGAGACTACTAGACTTTTCATACCAACTAAGAAATACTGTTCAAGATTCAGGCCTAAATGGATGTTGGATGAATTAATGAGGCTCGGGGCAGAGAAGAAAAATGCATGGGATGCATATAAATTATCAGGTGACACAGAAGCCTATGGCAGATATAAGCTAGTCTGTAATCAAGTCACAAAGGAAGTTAGGCAGGCGAAGGCAGATTATGAGAAATCTTTGGCAAAGGATGCAAAGAAAAGCAGCAAAGAGTTCTTTACTTATGTAAACTCTAGAAGGAAGGGGATGAATTAGATTGGTGCACTTAACATAAATGGTTTGATTATTGATGATCCTGCTCAAGTTGCTGATAAACTGAATGAGTATTTTGTATCTACATTCACACATGAGGAGTTATTCAAGGAGGGGAATGCCAGAAGTTTTTCAAACTCTTAACAGGGAGCTAGGTGATTTTGTAATAACTGAGCAAAGCGGAGGAGAAATTAATAATGTGAAGAAATAAATTTGAAATTTATTTTAATATTTGAATAAAATTGAAGTTAATCATAAAAAAGGCACCTGGGGAAGATGGAATCTATCCAGTTATAATGAAGGAGTCAGCAAGGGAAGTAAGCAAACCCTTAGCCATAATTATGAGAGCATCCTTAGAGTCAGGGGAGGTCTCCATGGACTCAGGATGAGCAAATCTATCCCCAATTCATAAAAGGGGGTTCAAAGGGTGACACAAATAATTATAGACCGGTTAGTTTAACTTCTGTTCCAGGGAAAATAATGGTGTCACTGGTTAAAGAGGTGATACAGGATCACCTAGACAAGACAGCAGTAATAGCTCAGACACAGCATCGGTTTGTTAAGGGGAAGTCTCGTCTGACTAATTTGATTGGATACTATGATGTGGTCACAAAGGAACTGGATGCCAAAAATAATTTTATCATATACTTGGATTTCAGTAAACCTTTTGATACTGTTGCACGGGGAAGACTGCTGTACAAATTGGAGAGGTATGGCATTAAGGGCAAGTTAATGCAATGGATAAAGAGGATGGTTGAGTGGAAGATGGCAGAGAGTGGTAATAAATGGACACTGCTCTACGTGGGCTAATGTTATTAGCAGAGTCCCTCAGGATTCAGTGCTGGACCCATTGTTGTTTTGTGTATTTTCAATGATATCGATGAAGGTATATCAGGCTAAATGTCCAAGTTTGCAGATGATACAAAGGTTGGCAGGGTTGTTAATGACAGTAAAGACTATGCTACTGCAACAGGACCTAGAAAACTTAGTCAGATGGACTGAAAAGTGGCAACTGAAGTTTAATATTGACAAATGAAAAGTACTGCATATAGGTAGCAGTAACCCAAGAGAAATGTACCAACTGTGTGGTACTACACTCAGGGAGTGTAGTACCACACAGTTGGTACATTTGGGGTAAGATCTGGGGGTAAGTGTGCAGTCGGATATGAAGTTTTCTGAACAGTGCAGACAGGCTGCCAGAGCAGGTCATGGAGTTTTGTCAATGATATATAGGAATTTTGCTAGCAGAGACAAGGAGGTGATTATACCTTTGTATAAGGCAATGTTCAGGCCACATGTTGAGTACTATATACAGGTCTGGAGGCCTCATTTTAGGATGTAGAATTACTAGAACGAGTGCAGAGAAGGGCAACAAGATTGGTAAGAGGAACAAAGTGGTGTGTTTATGAAGAAAGGCTTTAAGTTCTGTTGTTTGTTATTTGGTTTTTAGGAGGATTAGCAACTAAGGCCATATTGCTCCGGGAATATGCAGTGGTCATTCCCTGACCTTTCTGCATCCTTCGTATTTGGTGGTGATGGGCTCGAACCCCGGTCTAATCAAGAAGTGTGTGCTACGCACTGCTGCTCCTTCCCACCTGGCTACGGAGGCACCGGATTAAGTTTTGCAAGTTACAGAATCTGGAGACTAGGCACCTGCAAGGTGAATAAATTGAGGTGTGTAAGGTCTTGAATGGTTTGAGCAGGCTCGATGCTGACAGGACAATTCCGCTTACTCAGATTATGAACCTCAGGGGGCATGAATTCAAATTGAGGAAAGACAGTTATAGAATAGATGTGTGGAAATTTGCCTTTAGCCAGCGGGTAGTTGATTGCTGGAACAGACTTCGATCTGTTGTTGCGGAAGTTGATAGCTTAAATAAATTTAAGGCTGAACTAGACAAACATTTGTAGTGACTGGATGGGTAAAATGGGAAGGGGTTTTTTTTTTGGCTGATGCTGTATAAGCTTGCTTTCTTGCATCACATGCCTCAACTAATGCTAATGCTACTGCTAAGATTATAACTAGGTGATCTGAATAACCAATAGGTGTGGTCTGGTGGACTATGAAATTGGCCACCCTGTGAACACCGTTTTAGGGCTTGAAATGGAAGGGAGATTGGATCTCTCCATAATGATGCTCATTCATAACCTGAAAATACATGACTCATAGTGCATGATGGAAGAAATGAAGGGGGGGGGGGTGTTGCTGGAACTTTGCACCAGTTTATGAAACATGGGTTTCACCACTTCAAGCCTTCAATAAGCAAATTTGTGGTATTGCAGCTGTTGACAAGATTCAAGGTGAAAGCAGAGAATTTGGTTGTCACAGAATGACCGGACCTCACTGAATTCAGCTCACAGAGGATTAACATTCCTCTGTGTGGTGTGGACACCACATCCCGATCCCTACTTATGTTAGTATACCAGAGATGACCTGGGTGGTCATCTCTGGTATACTAAGTGCAGTATTTTGGGACCTTCGCACTGGGGTTTTACCTAAGGTTAATAACAGTCCCACTATCATGAAGTGAAAGCAGAGGATGTGGTTTTTGCAGAATGAACACACCTCCCTGAAATTAAGTCCGCTTGACTCAAGCATCAGCTGAATATTAGTTCCATCAGCGTTTTGGACTCCCAGGTAGAAAGGCTGCCCTAGCTTGCCATACCTGAGAGAATGTCAGTGACAAGCCTCAAGCACCACTTGTTTGTTTTGTTGGTATGTAATCCTGTAGCTATAAATCCAAACTATGAAGGAAGAGGTGTAGATTACATTGCAGAATGTTTTGTTTTAGCCAGCAAGTTGTTGATTGCTGGAATAAGCTCCTTCCATGAATGGTTGGGGCTGAAAACTAGAGAAGAGAAGATTCAAAGGTTAGCTGGATAGATATCTGTGTTAGGAGGAAGTCTAATATCCAGTTTATTTTTATTTTATGTTATTTATTTTTTTAATTAATTAATTTTATTTTTTTTGTTGGTAGAGTACCTTAGACTTCTTAGCATCATATGGCTAATATATTTCTGAATGAAAACAAAGTAAATAAAAGTGAAATCTGGCCCATCTATTAGACTGTATGATTCTCTTCATTCTCCATCAGCCTCTTACCTCAGTAGGATGTCTCCAGCTATGTTACTTGTTTGCTTGATGTTTCAGCTGGGCCATTTTGGTGCACTACAGATGTTCTGCTTAATGTCCAGGTTTTCTTACAATACGAAGGTTGGTAAGATTGTTAATGACAGTACGCTACTGCAATGAGACCCAGAAAAGTTGGCAGATGGGCTGAGAGGTGGCAACTGAAGTTTAACATTGACAAATCCAAAGTACTGCATATGGGTAGCAGTAACACCAGAGTAACATACCAACTATGTGGTACTACACTAAGGGTAGTGGAGAATAAAAAAGACCTGGGGTAATTGTGCAGTCAGATGTGAAGTTTTCTGTGCAGTGCAGACAGGCAGCCAGAGCAGCTTCATGGGGTCTTGTCAATGATATATACAGGAATTTTTCTAATAGGGATATGGAGGTGATTATCCCTTTGTATAAGGCAATGGTCAGGCCACACCTTGGTTTGGTTTGGAGTTTATTGGCGCATCAGCAACTGAGGCTATAATGCGCCAAATACCGGTCATATATAAAAAATGAAAACATTCAGTGACCTAAGTTGTTAGGCCACCATGTCGAGATATAAAAGGAGTAAAAGTACAAAACACATGAACAAAGGAATGCCAAATCAATTTTAAATTCGAGTAAAAAGGTTTACTGATTTTAAAAAGTTAAAAACAGCAGACACATTGTCATTGTCAGATAAAATCTGACTGAGTGTATAAGGATCAGCCAGAGGAATAAAAGCGGTAAAATAAAAATCACGTTCGTGTCTAAAACGTGGACACTCGGTTAAAATGTGGCGTATGCTTAAATAGGTGTCACAATTCTCACACATAGGACAGTCATCTGCCCTCAGCAAAAAGGCATGTGTAAGATGACTGTGTCCTATGCGGAGCCGAGCTAAAACAACTTCCTCTCTGCGATTCCTGCGCAGACTAGACTGCCAATGTCGGATTACAGGCTTTATCTGATAGAGCTTGTTTGTGACTTGCTCATGCCAGGATTGTTGCCATTGGGACAGTAATTTATCGTGTATTAACTGCCTGTAGTCTGTATAGGGGACTAACAGGCAATAAGTGTTGTGGGGTTCGGGTGACCTGGCCGCAGCATCTGCCAGTTCATTTCCCACTATCCCAATGTGGCTTGGGATCCAGCAGAAACGAATGTCAAATGAACACTCAAACAAGGAATGCAACGTCTGCTGAATCTGGGTCACAAATGGATGAGGATTATACCTCATACCCGATAAAGCCTGCAGTGTACTTAGAGAATCAGTGTACACCATACACTTTTGATACCTATGGGTTTTAATGTGGTCCAAGGCTAACTCTATAGCATACAACTCAGCTGTATATATGCTGCATTGTGGGGGAATCTTTCCAGATATAGAAAGACCTGGAAAGATAGCAGCAGATCCAACAGACAGCTCCGACTTCGAGCCATCAGTGAAGACAGGCAAGAAGTCGGAATATTCGGTCCGGTGGGCAGCGTAGAGTTGGTGGTAGACAAAAGATGGAGTTATGGACTTACCCCAATTTTTAAGGGAGAAGTCGCATGATGGAATGCGAGCATGCCAGGGTGGAAGTGATTGCCTTGGTGACTGGGCAACATTGTCTACCGTGATGTCGAGCTCTCTGAGCAGATCTTGGACACGGATACCAAAAGGCCGATTGGCAGTCTGACGAGTGTTATATAAGTTTTCCCATTGTGGCTTGAAAACAGACGTCCACGTAGGGTTGTCTGGCAGGGATTTTAATTTAACAGTATATTTTAAAGACAATTGCTTTTGTCGCAATGACAGTGGTGGTTCAGATGCTTCAACATATAAACTCTGGACAGGGGATGTTCTAAATGCTCCAGTAGCAATACGGATGGCTTGGTGGTGGACTGGGTCCAGCCATCTAAGTACGCTGTTTCTAGCCAATGTGTACACTTGGGACCCATAATCTAGGATTACAGGCTTTATCTGATAGAGCTTGTTTGTGACTTGCTCATGCCAGGATTGTTGCCATTGGGACAGTAATTTATCGTGTATTAACTGCCTGTAGTCTGTATAGGGGACTAACAGGCAATAAGTGTTGTGGGGTTCGGGTGACCTGGCCGCAGCATCTGCCAGTTCATTTCCCACTATCCCAATGTGGCTTGGGATCCAGCAGAAACGAATGTCAAATGAACACTCAAACAAGGAATGCAACGTCTGCTGAATCTGGGTCACAAATGGATGAGGATTATACCTCATACCCGATAAAGCCTGCAGTGTACTTAGAGAATCAGTGTACACCATACACTTTTGATACCTATGGGTTTTAATGTGGTCCAAGGCTAACTCTATAGCATACAACTCAGCTGTATATATGCTGCATTGTGGGGGAATCTTTCCAGATATAGAAAGACCTGGAAAGATAGCAGCAGATCCAACAGACAGCTCCGACTTCGAGCCATCAGTGAAGACAGGCAAGAAGTCGGAATATTCGGTCCGGTGGGCAGCGTAGAGTTGGTGGTAGACAAAAGATGGAGTTATGGACTTACCCCAATTTTTAAGGGAGAAGTCGCATGATGGAATGCGAGCATGCCAGGGTGGAAGTGATTGCCTTGGTGACTGGGCAACATTGTCTACCGTGATGTCGAGCTCTCTGAGCAGATCTTGGACACGGATACCAAAAGGCCGATTGGCAGTCTGACGAGTGTTATATAAGTTTTCCCATTGTGGCTTGAAAACAGACGTCCACGTAGGGTTGTCTGGCAGGGATTTTAATTTAACAGTATATTTTAAAGACAATTGCTTTTGTCGCAATGACAGTGGTGGTTCAGATGCTTCAACATATAAACTCTGGACAGGGGATGTTCTAAATACTCCAGTAGCAATACGGATGGCTTGGTGGTGGACTGGGTCCAGCCATCTAAGTACGCTGTTTCTAGCCAATGTGTACACTTGGGACCCATAATCTAGGATTACAGGCTTTATCTGATAGAGCTTGTTTGTGACTTGCTCATGCCAGGATTGTTGCCATTGGGACAGTAATTTATCGTGTATTAACTGCCTGTAGTCTGTATAGGGGACTAACAGGCAATAAGTGTTGTGGGGTTCGGGTGACCTGGCCGCAGCATCTGCCAGTTCATTTCCCACTATCCCAATGTGGCTTGGGATCCAGCAGAAACGAATGTCAAATGAACACTCAAACAAGGAATGCAACGTCTGCTGAATCTGGGTCACAAATGGATGAGGATTATACCTCATACCCGATAAAGCCTGCAGTGTACTTAGAGAATCAGTGTACACCATACACTTTTGATACCTATGGGTTTTAATGTGGTCCAAGGCTAACTCTATAGCATACAACTCAGCTGTATATATGCTGCATTGTGGGGGAATCTTTCCAGATATAGAAAGACCTGGAAAGATAGCAGCAGATCCAACAGACAGCTCCGACTTCGAGCCATCAGTGAAGACAGGCAAGAAGTCGGAATATTCGGTCCGGTGGGCAGCGTAGAGTTGGTGGTAGACAAAAGATGGAGTTATGGACTTACCCCAATTTTTAAGGGAGAAGTCGCATGATGGAATGCGAGCATGCCAGGGTGGAAGTGATTGCCTTGGTGACTGGGCAACATTGTCTACCGTGATGTCGAGCTCTCTGAGCAGATCTTGGACACGGATACCAAAAGGCCGATTGGCAGTCTGACGAGTGTTATATAAGTTTTCCCATTGTGGCTTGAAAACAGACGTCCACGTAGGGTTGTCTGGCAGGGATTTTAATTTAACAGTATATTTTAAAGACAATTGCTTTTGTCGCAATGACAGTGGTGGTTCAGATGCTTCAACATATAAACTCTGGACAGGGGATGTTCTAAATACTCCAGTAGCAATACGGATGGCTTGGTGGTGGACTGGGTCCAGCCATCTAAGTACGCTGTTTCTAGCCAATGTGTACACTTGGGACCCATAATCTAGGATTACAGGCTTTATCTGATAGAGCTTGTTTGTGACTTGCTCATGCCAGGATTGTTGCCATTGGGACAGTAATTTATCGTGTATTAACTGCCTGTAGTCTGTATAGGGGACTAACAGGCAATAAGTGTTGTGGGGTTCGGGTGACCTGGCCGCAGCATCTGCCAGTTCATTTCCCACTATCCCAATGTGGCTTGGGATCCAGCAGAAACGAATGTCAAATGAACACTCAAACAAGGAATGCAACGTCTGCTGAATCTGGGTCACAAATGGATGAGGATTATACCTCATACCTCATCGGACAAGTGCACGATAGAGGCTGAGCAAAGTGGAGCGGTCTGCTCCCCATTTACTGGAGGAAATAGAGCGTAGGAGATTCAACCCTCTTGTGCACTTTGTCCGCAGTTGACGAATATAAGGTAAAAATGTCAACTTCTTGTCGAAAATGAGTCCCAAGAATTTTGTCTCGGGTGCTACTGGAATGATGTCTTGTCCGAGTTTAAGTTCTGGTTCAGGGTGAAGGTTCCGTTTGCGACAAAAGTGCACGCAGACAGTCTTCTGTGGCGAGAACCTAAAACCATTAGTCACTGCCCAAGAGTTGACGTGGTCTATGGCATGCTGCAATTGTCTTTCGATGACCCTCATATTGCATGACTGCAAAAAGATGCTAAAGTCATCTACAAAGAGGGAACTGTTTATGGTAGGAGGAAGTTGTTCGGTTATAGAGTTAACTTTGATTGCAAAAAGCGTAACACTTAAAACTGATCCTTGTGGAACTCTTCTTGGCAAAATGGTCGGGAGAGGGTGGATCCTACACGAACTTGGAAAGACCGGTCTGTGAGGAAGTTTTTGATAAAGAGGGAAATGTGTCCTCTAAGACCAAAGTTATATATATCTTTTAAAATTCCATATTTCCAAGCCGTGTCATACACTTTTTCCATATCAAAGAAAACTGACACCTGGTGCTCACGTTTTAGGAAAGCATCACGTATAGATGTTTCCAAGCGGATTAAATGGTCAAGTGTTGACCTGTTCCTTCGGAAGCCACACTGTATCCTGGAAAGGAAGTCGTTAGCTTCTAAATACCACAAGAGACGAGCATTGACCATTCTTTCCAGGATCTTGCATAAGCAGCTCGTCAGAGCGATAGGACAGTAATTGTTTGGTGTTTTTGGATCCTTTCCTGGTTTCGGAAAGGGAAGGATAGTTGCCACATGCATGAGTCCGGAAATGTCTCTTCAATATAGATTCTATTATAGAGACGGAGCAAACGATCCATGGATTCCAATGAAAGATGTTTAATCATCTCATAATGGATGTCATCTGGCCCAACAGCACTCGCCTTGGAGAGTAAGAGTGCTGCTTTCAGCTCCCACTGTGTAAAGGGCTGATTGTATTACTCGCGATTGTTAGAGGACAGCTTTAGGTGATGTTTTTCTGTTCTCTGCTTGTGTGCGAGGAACTCTGGGGGGTAAGCTGTTTCTGAAGACACTTTAGCAAATGTCTCCCCGAGAGTATTTGCAATTGCAGTTAGATCTGCAATTGTACATCCATTATGTTCCAGGATCGATGAAGGGTGTGAGTTGTATTTGCCCTTCATTTGCCGAACTTTGTCCCAGATGGCTTTGGGATTGGCGGCCCGTGTAAGGGAAGATGTAAATTTGATCCAAGATTCCTTTTGGCTCTGACGTCTAATGTACCGCGCTTTGGCACGTGCACGTTTGAAGGCTATTAAATTATCTGTGGTGGGGTAACGACGAAATATTCCCCATGCTTTGTTTTGAGCCTTCCTAGCTGCTGTGCATTCTCCATTCCACCATGGTTTGGAAAACGTGGAAAGCGGGACGATGTCCTGGGAATTGCAACTGCTGCTGCCTGGACTATACTTTCTGTGATGTCTTTTACTGCCTCATTAATTGGCTCCTGGCCGACTATAGTGGTATTAAACGTTGCCAGATGACGAAAGGCATTCCAGTCGGCATGATCGATCTTCCAACGTGGTATCCTCGACTGGTGACATTGTCTCCCATTTGAAATGGTGGATAACACGGGAAAGTGATCACTACCATAAAGGTTTTCTTCAACCTCCCATGTACTCAGAGGCAGGAGGGAAGGGGAGCAGATGGAAAGATCAATGGCAGTAAATGAACGGGTAGCCGAGTGAAAAAAGGTGTCAGATCCCACATTTAGAAGGGGCAGATCATTGTTTTCAAGCAATCGCTCGATAATCCGACCTCTTCTGTTGATGTCAGAACTACCCCACAGCGGATTATGTCCATTGAAATCCCCCAATAATAGAAAAGGGGGTGGCAGTTGCTTGATGAGATCATCAAGGTCTGCCTGGGCGGTGTCGTTCCCAGGTGGCAAATAAATTGAGCAGACAGTTAAAAGGAACCCAACTGTAAGACGAACTGCTACAGCCTCCAGATTAGTGGTAAGAAGCACAACTTGAAAGGGGTTATGGTTACCCACAAGGATAGCAACTCCTCCGTGGGCAGGTCCATCCCCAGCTCTGTCTCTGCGAATAACTGAGCAGTTACGTAAGTAAGGGTCCTCGTTTGCCTTTAAATACGTCTCCTGTAAGCAAAAGCAAGTTGGTTCATGCTTACTCAGGAGAGCCTTGATGTCATCTCTATTTCTACGAAATCCACGGCAATTCCATTGGAGAAATTTAAATGTACCCATTATTTTGATTTACTGGGTCCGTCTGGTGGCTTCCGAAGGGCTGAGGGCTTCATTTTCTCAGTCCTGGGTTTATCTCTCTTTGGAAAGACTGGACGTTGGCCTGTATCCATTTCTTCTTCGTCTTTCGCAAAGAGTTCCAGGATAGAGTCGTCCTGTACCTCCTTATTTTCGAGATCCATTGTCTCTTGAATTGTAGATGCCTGTTCTCCTTTCTTCAGAGTTTCTTTAGTACTCTGTTTTGGAAGTGGTGGAGCACTAGGAGGTACGGATATAGCAGTGGTGGCTGACTGTGATTTTTGGGTGGGCTTTTCGGAACTTAATAAATAGCGCGTAATGGGGGTAAAAGACTCCCTTGGTGGAATACTCATATCAGTCTGAGTACCAATGGTACTTTTCCCAGAAGCTTTCTGGGCATATGAGGGCTTGGCGCTATTTATAGGTTGGATGCGTCTTCTGGCCTCCTGATAGGAGATGTTTAGCTCTGTTTTTAGTTTCTGAATTTCCTTCTCCTCTTTCCACCGCTGGCATGCTCAAGAGTACACAGGGTGTTCCCCTTGGCAGTTTGTACAACTTGGCTTAGAAGCTAAACATTCCTTGCTCTCGTGGTCTTTGGCACCACATCGAGCACAGGCAGGGTTACCACGACAAGCTGTTTGAGAGTGGCCATACTTTTGGCATTTAAAACACCTCAGTGGGTTCGGGATATAAATCCTCACTGGGCAGTTTAAATAGCCTGCTTTTATAGAACCTGGAGGCCGTGGGGTGTTGAACGTCACGATGAGAACTCGGGTAGGGACGAGATTCCCATCCTTCCGCATCGATATTCTTTTCACAGCCGTCACACCTTGGTCTTTAAGTTCAGAGCAGATCTCTTCTTCAGAAACATGAAGAAGATCCCACTCTGATATGACACCGCGTGAGAAATTCAAGGTTTTATGGGGGGTAACGACGATGGGTAGTCCCCCTAACGATGTGGTTTTCAGTAGTTTCTGTGCATGTTTTTGGCTTGCAGCCTCGACTAAAATATCTCCAGAACGTAGCCTTTTTACAGATTTTGGAGATCCTGTCAACCCTTCTAATCCTTTCTGGATGAAAAAGGGTGACATTTTCCCGAGTGTCTGCTCTCCGGTGGAATGGAGAATGAGGAAAAGCGGTGTCACAGATGGTGGTGTATCCTCAGTTCTGGCTCTTTTTGCAGAGGTATTTTCTGTGGTTTCGTCTCGATTAGGTAGGGGCTTTGTTGGGGCCCCAGAAGAAAGATTTAAATTACTCATAGGAGTAAAGAGAAAGTGTCTGATGCCTAAGTACCTCACCCACCACGGAGCCCTACGAGGGGGCGCACACTCGTAAACTAGCAGGTACTGCGTACACGAATGGGACGCCGAGTTCGCTTAGAACACCATACCCACGTTACAAATAAGTCTTTATCCCGTCCCAGGACCAAAGGGAGGGAGACTTATTGGAACACAGTTGACCCTAGCAGTATAAAACCACCCACCGATTGATCCTAGTCGAGCCGGTCCGGGACCACCCATCTTGTTGAAGCAGGGGCCAAAGTTGTGTATTACGGCTGGGCCCCTCAACCACCAGGATCCCCCTTTCCGCTTCCACGGGTCGCGGCACACGGCTGCACACGCCGGATTCCAATGGTGTAACCCTGGAACCAAGGTATGGGCGTTGGATCCCAGTGATGCTAATCTGGAAAACCAGCAGCATCACTGGGAGGTCCCCTCACCACGTACAGGTGCCCACGTCGAGGGGGGCCACACCTTGAGTACTGCATACAGGTCTGGATGCCTCAAATTATGAAGGATGTAGAGCTGCTGGAATGAGTACAGAGAAGGGCAACAAGATTGGTTCACATAACAATCTCGTTGGTGTGTGTGAACTTATGCCTTTCACAAGAAATTATTAAGTTCTGTAAATTGCAGTGTCTGGGGACTAGGCACGTGCGAGGTGATCTGATTGAGGTATATAAGGCCTTGAATGGTTTGAGCAAGCTCAATGCTAATGGGATTCTTCCTCTTGCTGAGATTATGCACCTGAGGGGGGGGGGGTATAAATTCAAATTGAGGAAAGAGAGTTGTAGAATAGATGTGTGGAAATTTGGCTTTAATCAGTGGGTGGTTGATTGTTGGAATAAACTTCCATCTGTCATTCTGGAATTTGATAGCTTAAATTCAAGGAAGAACTGGACAGACTTTTGGAGCGAATGGATGGGTAAAATGGGAAGTTTTTTTTTTTTTTTTGTCGGATGCTGTATAAGCTTGCTTTATGCATCATATGCCTCTACTAATACTAAATACTAACCATCGTCAACTGATGATGAGTTAGTCAGTATCAAGCAAAAGTAGGATAGTTTTTTGTTTCCTGAAAATTTGGATTTTTTGTCCACCAAACAGAAAATAGAAAGAATAAACATTCTTTAAAGTTTGTATGACATAAATAATTTGCTTGATTTTAAAATCTATGTTTTCATTCTTTGGATAAATAAATTATTGTTTAAGCATAAACTACTGTTTTGTTGACCTTTATTTAATATTACATCTAAGGGAAATGAATTCACGCTTTACAAGTTTTCGCTTTTCAAATGAGTACTAGGAACGAATTAACTTGTAGAGTCAAGAACTACCTGTATCAGAGTCTAAAACTTCTCCACATTCAGAGTCTGATTCTTCTGAAGCGCTTTTTGACTCAGTCTGCTTCTCCCCCCCCCTCCCCACAATATCATCCTATCTTAAGTGTTAGTGATAGAGCATTTCTTAAAAGAGTATACTTAAAAGAGTACTCTACTATTGTCTTTGGGATTTTCTTCCAAGCTGCTAACACCCATTCTGCAAGTTTTGATACTGGCAGTTTTGAAATCCTTCCTCAAACAGTCCTTAAATGGTTTGTTGAATGAAATGTCAAAAGGGTTGCAGTTGGCTAGTCAGGTTGGGGGGGGGGCTTAGAGGCAGACAGGCGTTCTGTGTGTTATCAGACACTCAGTTTAAAGCATTGATGGATCCAATATCTTTCTATTTTAGAAGATTTAGGAAAAGTCTGGTTGGACTCCCTAAAATCCACTCATGCCCACCTTCTCAATGATAAGCCTTGTTACATCACATTGGTGGCAACAAAAGTGTACAGTGGTTCTCTTCAAGATGCCTGGTCAGCATGAAGAGGAAAAGCCCAAATCCTTCAGTACTTTATGACAACACGATGAAACAAATGGTTCTCAGTCCCCAGCAGCTTTCACTCCCCTTCTTACGACAGAGAAAGGATTAGAGTGGAAGCAGAGGGTGCTAAGAATCTCTGGGTATGACCAGGCTGCCATGGACAGAAATTCAACTTGGCCTGTTACAATGTAAGATCGTTCATCAGTGAAGAGAGGATATTAGAGCTGAAAAAGGAATTAGATAATGTGAATTGGAATATCATCGGCTTGGCTGAAACAAAAAGAATAGCAGGGTTTAAATTGTAATAAATATGTTGAAGGTTTTAATCACTTTTTGAGCATATATATTTTGTATTTTATCGTATTTTAGATTAGTTAACGTATTAATTTGTGTTTTACAAATAGGCCTAAATGGATGACAAGGCGACCTAGTGTCCATTAGCGTAATTTTTTAAATTTAGATAGTGACTTTGTAAGTTAGAACTCGCTACTCATATCGGTGTTTTGGAATATCGTGGAATAACAGTAGTGCAGAACAATAGTAGGGTTTTAATTGCAATAAGTATTTTGAAGGTTTTAATCACTTTTCAGCATATATCGTTTGTATTTTATCGTATTTTAGATTAGTTAAAGTATTAATTTGCGTTTTACAAATATTGAATAGGCTTAGTAGCGTTCGTTAGCATTTTTTTAAAATTTAGGTAGTGTTTTTGTAAGTTACAACTTGCTACTTGTACGGCGTTTTGGCTTGAATAAGTATTTTGAAGGTTTTAATCACTTTTTTGGCATGTATTTTATCATATTTTGAATAGATAATGTATTAATTTGTGTTTTACAAATAGATGAAATAACCTTAGTAGAGTTCTTTAGTGTATGTTTTAAATTTAGCTAGTGACTTTTAAGTTGAAACTCGCTACTTATACCGGTGTTTTGGAATAGTAGGGTTTTAATTGAAATAAATAAGTATTTTGAAGGTTTTAATCACTTTTTTTTGGGAAGCAAGAAAACTTGCTTCTGTTTTCACTTCAGCCAAGGATAAAGTTGCCCACTAGCATCCCATTTTTCTTCCAACTCATGTATTAATGATCTTGGTAAAACACCTCCCACCATTCCCAACATGCTCCATTCAATGCCTTCTGTGGTGTTCCGTCAAAATGATGTCAGAAGGATTTTGACGAATCTTGATGCTAAGAAAGCTCCAGGTCCTGATGGTATTTCTCCACTTATTCTCAAAACCTGTGCTCCTGAACTTACTCCTGTTCTTTGCCACCTTTTTTCACTTTCTTATTCCAAAGGTGTTTTTCCTTCTGCTTAGAAATTTGCTCATATCCAGCCAGTTCCTAAAAAGGGTGACAAGTCCCTTCCATCCAATTATCATCCCATTATTTTCTGAATTATTTTCAGAGTGGTCTGTGCTTGTTTCTACAGGGATGGGATACACTTAAATAGAAACAGTGCAAGAATATTTGCTGATGCTCTCGAGGCAGTGTTAGGTGGGTTGGAAAACTGCTAACTTGGGAGGATTCATAGACTAATAGATTAACGGTAGCCACGGGCAGAGGTGAAAGTGATTCTTGCACTGCCTCTATTGGAATGAGCAGCAGCCTGGAAAGCAAGGTACTGGGGATTTCAAGGGCTGCTGGGAGTCATCATGGAACAAGTAAATACATGGGTTGTGTTAGGGTAACTAAGAGTAAGAACAGATTGTTGTTGTTGTTGTTTGGTTTTTAGGAGCATTAGCAACTAAGGCCATATTGCTCCGGGAATATGCGGTGGTCATTCCCTGACCTTTCCGCATCCTCCGTATTTGGTGGTGATGGGCTCGAACCTTGGTCTAATCAAGAAGCGTGTGCTATGCACTGTTGCTCCTTCCCACCTGGTGTAAGAACAGGTGGTGCATGTATACTTGCATATACACCAATGCTAGGAGTATAGTAAATAAATTTGATGAATTTGAAGTGCTGGTGAAGACATCAAAGGCTGATGTTGTTGATCAGAGACATGTTGTCACACAGGTAAGAAATGCAGAATTGGAATTTGGGGAGTATAATGTGTACAGAAAGGATAGACAGGATAGAAGTGGGGAGGGGTGATGCTGTAAGTTAAGAGACACAAAATCTAAGGAAGTGCATCCTGTTCACAATATTAAATTAATACACCAACCATTTAAATTAACATAGTTTAATATTTACAAAAATAATGGATATTATAAAATAATCTATTTACAATGACTGACTTACTATACATCATAATAAAATACAATAAAATAAAATTAAAATAAAATTAAAAATATAAAAAAGTTAAAATACAGTAAAATATAAATACTTAAAAGCGTTAAAACTGTGCAATTGTAGCTTTCGGAGGCACCTGCCTCCTTTCTCAACAACACAGCACATTAAGCAACACATCCTTAAGTATCAGGTTCACGGCACACGTGGTTGACCAGGCACATGAGCAATATATTCTTCGTGTGTACCAGAACCGGAAGCGGCTCAGGGGCGTGGAAGGCAGAAACGAGAATAGAGATAGGGGTGTTCAGCTTCACCCCTATCTCTATTCATAGTATTATTTTCGGATGAACCAATCCACAAGCTCTCGAGTCACTTGTGGTCCCAGAATTTATGCACCCAGTCAAGGATGACAGCATTCTCTGGGGAGACCTGTTGTTGTTTTTCCCAAAAATTCTCGGCAATAGCGGACTTGCTAAGCTCTGTGGTCTGTATAGATCGTCTGTATAGGGAACATTGAGTGTTTCCCCCAGACGATCTTTGAGCCGACGTCCTGTTTCCCCCACATAACTCTCCCCACAATCCAGGCATTTGATCTCGTATATGACCCCACTGCTGGAATTTCTTGCAATGGGGTCCTTAACCTGCAACACTACTGTGTGCAACCTCCGACCTGGAAGCTGCACACAGCGTACCTGGTAAGTACGGAATATCCTTGCAATACATTCTGAAAGGCCCGGATGGCTGTGGTGACTGGAACAGACGGCACTCTATGACTAGGCTCCACACCCGTACTATATTTATCTAAGATCCTCTGGGGGGTAACCGCATTTCATAAGGTCCGCCGAGATTTGTCCGATTTCTTTTTCTCTCCCCTCAGGGGTACTGCAACGCATCCCAACCCTATCCAGAAGTGCATTAGCGACGCTGTTCTTATGTTGTAAAGTCTGCGCCGACTTGTAATGGCTCCTACACACTGTGGTCTTAAGTCTAGAGCCTTCTCTGTACACCATTACATCCAGGAATGGGAGGGCACCATCTACTTCTACCTCTGAGATAAACTTTATGAAATATTGAGAAAACCATTGAGAAACCATTGAGAAAACAAAGCACATCCTCTTCTCTCCCCTTCTGAACAAAAGTGAACATGTCATCCACATATCTCTTCCACTTCCGCATAGGGAACTCCAATCTTTCAAAGATTCTATTTTCTAATTCTTCCATAGCTAGGTTTGCAACAATGGTGCTAATGGGAGAACCCACAGCTGTGCCGTGAACCTGCTTGTATATCATCCCTTGAAATACCATAGTGGTACTTGAGAGGCACAATTCTACACCACAGCAGATATCCTACATATTTAAATAAGACCTAGCATTTAAAGTATCATCTTTCTGTAGGGCCATTTTAACACATTGGACTCCATGATTTATAGCGATACATGTAAATAATGACACTACATCTAACGAAATCAAGTCTCATCTACCCCTGTAGTTTGGCTCTTCACAAAATTAACAAATTCTTTACTATCTTTAACCACATACATAGACCGTCCCACTATAGGGGAAATCAGCTTAGCCAGAAATTTAGACATAGCATAGGCAGGGCTACCAATAAAAGAAACAATGGGTCTTAGTGGAACCCCCACTTTGTGCGTTTTCAGTAGCCCATAAAACCTAGGAAGTTGACATCCCATAGCATGCATGGACCAAAACATCTCTTTAGAAATCTTCCCTGTTTTCAACCAATGCTGCAAAATCTTGTTGCAGGTTGGCTAATGGATTTCTTTGGATGACCTTATATGTAGCACTATGAAGAGCCAAACTATAGGGGGGGGGAATGAGACTATGATTTCATTAGATGTGTCATTATTTGGAACAAAGGATTGTTGTTACCAAGAAAGGCTCAAGTTCTGCTAGTTCTGCAGCTTGTGGAGACTAGGCACCTGTGAGGTTTGTTTGTTATTTGGTTTTTAGGAGCATTAGCAACTAAGGCCATATTGCTCCGGGGATATGTGGTGGTCATTCCCTGACCTTTCCGCATCCTCCGTATTTGGTGGTCATGGGCTCGAACTCCGGACTAACCAAGAAGCGTGTGCTACACACTGCTACTCCTGCCCACGGAGGTGAGCACCTCCGTAGCCAGGTGGTCAGGAGTAACAGTGTGTAGCACACCCCTGTGAGATGATCTAATTGAGGTGTATAAGGCCTTGAATGGTTTGAGCAAGTTCAATGCTGATGGGACATAAATTCAAATTGAGGAAAGACAATTGTAGAATAGATTTGTGGAAACTTACCTTTAGTCAGCGAGTGGTTAATAGTTGGAACAAACATTCATCTGTTGTAGTGGAGGTCAACAACTTAAATAAGTTCAAGGCAGAACTAGACAAAGAGTGAATGGATTGGTGAAATGGGAAGGGGTTTTTTTTTTTTTTTTTGGCTTCTTTTATATAAGCTTGCTTTCTTGCATCCTATGCCTGTACTACTGCAATTGCTACATACAGATCTGCATTTATCTGATGATATCGCTCCAAGTAATGCTTGCACTCTTCTCCAGAATTCTTGTTTGCTGCCATAATGGTCAAAGTTCGCAAGATGTTCTATGTAGGGGAAAGTAGAAAGTAAGGGAGGGTAGCAATGGTTCAAATGAATGGGAAACAAGGCTAAATGATTTCAAAGGGTGTGTCAGAGTAGTAAACTATAGAAGAATTGTTTTTGTTTGTTGTTGTTGTTTTTTTTAGGAGCATTAGCAACTAAGGCCATATTTGCTCCGGGATATGCAGTGGGCATTCCCTGACCTTTCTGCATCCTCCATATTTGGTGGTGACGCGCTCGAACCCCGGTCTAATAGAAGAATTCTGTCTGAACTGTGTCTACAGTAATGTCAGAAGCATTGTCAATAAAATGGCTGAATTTGAACTGCAGGTTAGGACAACTAATGCTGACATAAATGGGCTAACAGAAACATGATGCCACCTGGAAATTGGGGATGAGTTCCACAATGGTATGTATAATGTATTTAGGGGAAACAGAAGGGGTAGTGGTGTCATGCGTCTTATCAAAGGTATCCTGAGTGCGAAAAGAGCTTTTGCTAATTGCAGAGACCTTGAGGAACATATCCTGTGAATGGAAAGGGCTTCCTGAAATTTTATTTTTTATTAAGTATCCTATTACAAATGAAAGTTACCTTCTCTTGTGCCACATATCCTTTATCAGCTTCATGTAACTTTTTGCTAAACCTGGCTTCTTTTCAGAGCGCACAAAAGGTCCACATCCCAAGAAGAAATTTGTAAGTTGGGGGCTGGAAGAACAAAACAAATATATTTCAGAAAATGCAAGACAATGCATGTTACAGTGTATAAAGCTTGAAAAGTTTGTTGAAAGAGAGAGAGAGAGAGAGAGAGAAATTCAGATTTTTGCAAATTGTAAGATACTGCTTTATCTTTATACAATGATATTTTAAGCATTTCATCTTCATATTTCACAGCTTATTATGAACATAAAAACTGTAAATGAAATACCATGGAGTACAAATCATGAGTAATTAATGAGTGTATCAAAAACAAGTAATTTAGAAGCATCAACTCTGTATACAATAAGAAATTCTGTTATTGTATACTAAGTTAATGCTTCTAGTTTAGATTATTTCATTAATAAACCCTACTGATCCAGAATGAAATCTGTATGACTGGACAACTTATTTAGTGTAAAAGTAGAGCATAGCCCATGTTAAAGTAAACTTAGCATTCAGCTAAGTTTGCTACTAAGTAAACTTGATGATCAATCATCGAGTTTATTTTCTTAGTTTAACATGTTGAATGTTAATACAGCATGCTTTCTCTCATTGCTACTCTAACCACCACAGAGTGGAACTTCAACTTAAGTTCAACGAAATACCTTTACAGATTAATCAACAGGACCATCAAAGAGTTGAACTTTCCCCTAGCTTACTCAATGCAGTTCAGCACCAATCTGTATTCTCTTTGCTAGTGAACTATTCCTTTACATTCTGATCAATTTCTCTTTTCTAAAGTCATTTTACAAAACACAAATCAAAATTCTGCATTGAAATAACAAACTGCTATTTCAATTTGTAAGAAAATTTTATTTGAATGTTCTTCTGTTTGGACACTTTTCTAATAATAATTATTTTCTTTCTATCTGTATTTCTTTACAATAACTTCAGGAACACATTTATTAGTCTGTCAACTGGTTTGCAAAACTCTACAGGGGTGCTCATCCCCTGTGTTCCCAAGTGAGAGATGTGTGGTCTATGTGTAATACTGTCAATGTGGTAAATACTACATAGGGCAAACTTCTACAAACACTAGATGATTTAATGAGCACAATATTAACTTCCAAGAAAAGCAAGCTCCTGCAAGGCAATGCTGTTCATCACCCCACAACTATATTGGTGTGATGAGATCATCTAGTTCACAGAGTACATACTTCAGCCTCAAGATACTATGCACAGTCCACTCATAATAGAATAGATTTCTTAGAGGGCTAACCAAAAACATTTAACAGAAATATAGGCAAATTATCCACCCATCTTCCCTTTACGGATCATCTACTTCTAGTGGCGTATTCAGATGTGGGTAGAAGGGGCATATGTCCCCCTTAACCAAAAATTTTAAATTAAAGAAAAAGGACGCAGGAGGCATTCTAAAAAAAAAAACTCAAAACCTTGATCACCATGTCCCCCCTTACGATGATACCTGTACCTGGTCGCCATGTCCCCCCTTACGATAACACCTGAATATGCCACTGTCTACATCCACAACTTAGACACCAACAGGAATCCATCAAGTAGGCAAAGTTCACAGGGAAGAATTACAGGCAGCAATCAACATAAATCGAATAGGTTACTGACCCAGTCTGTATGCTTTGACTTCCCAGGTGATACAGTGACAAGGTCAGGCATCACAGCCTCCTGTCTTCCTCCCAGACACTAAACACACTCGCATATGGCCAGCCAACTTTTGACTTTCAAAATCTGGAGATCGGGCTTTTGTAAGCAGGAGAAAAACAAGAAGTTTTTGGGACAAAATGGACAAAAAAATGTAAGAATGCTTCCCAAAAACAGGAGGAAGACAGGAGATTTTTCAGAAAAAGCAGGAGGTTTTAAAGTGCACACTGCACTATAAATTAAATTTCACTAGCAAAATACACATTTTATGTTAAAATACAGCCATAAGATTGCTTACTAGTACAGTATTCTTTTAAACATTAGCTCGCCTAACATTTTTCTGTTCATGGATTTGTTTGGATGTTCTATTAAGCATCAACTGATTTTGATTGCTTCAAGAAAGATGCTGTTGCAAACTTTGTCCTCTTCACAAATATAAAGTCAAGTCTTGTTCATAACAATGGCTTTGTTGTCTAGACGTAACTGTCAGGAGCATTTCCAAAGGTTCAACAAAAAGATAAGATCTGAACTCAGCATTTGTTTTTTTTCTAACCTGGCTAAATAATCTCTCACATTCAGCATTGCTATGAGAAATTATTAAAATGCCAACCATGACTTCGGATAATTTAATATATTTCAAGCTTCCTTGTGCACTCGTCAGTTCCCCAAACCAAGACCCCTGTACATCAATTCTTTCTTTAATAATAACATCTAGTAGGCTCTCACACTGTAGCTGACAGAAATAATGCTGAAAAATGTATTGCTTCATCAATTTCTTCATCTTTAATGACAACAATGACACTGGATTATCCACAAAAAATTTCAAATATGAAAATTATGAACTGCCAATTGATGAAATTTGTCTTACCTCAGCATTTATAACAACACCATTTTTCAATGGGAACTTGAAGATAATATTACGTTCTTAGCGTTTTTTCACCAACCTTTCATGGAGTAAAATAAAATTAAAATTAAAATAAAATAAAATAAAACAAATCTTGATAACTATATTTACAATAACCTGTATTTACAAAACAAATATACGGATTACAATATTAAAAATATATTAAAACACAAGATTAAAATGCATTAAAATATACTAAGTTAAAAGCGATAAAATCCCGTAGCTTTCAAAGGCTCCAGCCTTCTTCTTCAGCAGTACTCTCTATTATTCAGTACACCTTTAAATATCAGCAGGGTAATGGTAGGCATCACATGTTTCCATTCTCACGTGTTCCGCTCTCTTGCATTGTGGAACCGGAAGTGGCTCGAACGGAAGTCGTACGGAACCGCTCATCCTTTTTTAGGATAATAGTCTCTAAAAGGGGGTGAATCCGTACACCCCTATCCCTATTAATGTTGGTTGTAGAGCTGATCCGCAAACTCTCGAGCCACTTACGGTCCCAGAACCTATGCGCCCGATCGGTAATAGTGGCATCGTCTGGGGAGATCTGGTTTTTTTGGGAGAAGCAACACCAGATCTCCCCAGACGATGCCACTATTACCGATCGGGCGCATAGGTTCTGGGACCGTAAGTGGCTCGAGAGTTTGCGGATCAGCTCTACAACCAACATTAATAGGGATAGGGGTGTACGGATTCACCCCCTTTTAGAGACTATTATCCTAAAAAAGGATGAGCGGTTCCGTACGACTTCCGTTCGAGCCACTTCCGGTTCCACAATGCAAGAGAGCGGAACACGTGAGAATGGAAACATGTGATGCCTACCATTACCCTGCTGATATTTAAAGGTGTACTGAATAATAGAGAGTACTGCTGAAGAAGAAGGCTGGAGCCTTTGAAAGCTACGGGATTTTATCGCTTTTAACTTAGTATATTTTAATGCATTTTAATCTTGTGTTTTAATATATTTTTAATATTGTAATCCGTATATTTGTTTTGTAAATACAGGTTATTGTAAATATAGTTATCAAGATTTGTTTTATTTTATTTTATTTTAATTTTAATTTTATTTTACTCCATGAAAGGTTGGTGAAAAAACGCTAAGAACGTAATATGAACATACCCAACCTCAGAGGCCTATTTAAGGAGACTTGAAGATAATTCATTACTGAGCAAAAGAATAGAATCCTCTACTTGTTTTAGACTCTCTGTGACATTGGCAGCAGCAATACGTGCAATTAAGAAAGTATCATCTTTCTTTCTGGTTTAGTCTGACATGGTAATCAATTTCCAAAACAGAAATGGAAGATTTGAAAACTGTTTGTGCATAAATTCCCACATAAAATTCTTTTAACGTATCTAGGAGTATTGATCTGGGTACCCAGACGCAAGGTACCCTTGGAGTGAAGAACTATGTTTGCAATTACAAGCACAGGCATAATATTTAAAAGAAATGAGCAAATTTCTTTATTCAAGCCACAAGTGAGAAGCATAAACAGACTTTCTGCACAAGTGAAGATAATAATCCTAGAATTTGCTGATGTTACCAACAGCAAACTCAAAATGGGAAGCATTCAAGGAACTAATCTTGGAGGCTACCAGGCTTTACATACCAACTAAGAAATATTGTTCAAGGTTTAGGCCTAAATGGTTGTCAGATGAACTAATGAGACATGTGGCAGAGAAGAAAAATGCATGGGATACATACAAATTAATGGGTGACATGGAAGCCTATGATAGATATAAGTTGGTCTGTAACCAAGTCACAAAGGAGATTAGGCAGGCAAAGGCAGACTATGAAAAATCCTTGGCAAAGGATGCAAAGAAAAACAGAAAAGAGTTCTTTACATACTTGAACTCGAAAAGGAAAGGGATGAATCAGATTGGTCCACTGGATATTGATGGTTCAACAGTTGAGGATCCTGCTCAGGTGGCTAACAATCTAAACGAGTATTTTGCATCTACATTCACGCATGAGGAGTTATTCAGGAAGGAGAATGATGTAGGTAAAGTAAACATTGGCAGTGAGCTGGATGATTTTGTAATAACTGAGAGGAAAGTGGAGGAGAGATTGTTGGGGATAAACATAAAAAAGGCACCTGGGGTGGATGGGATCTATCCAGTTATATTAAAGGAGGCAGCAAAGGAAGTAAGCAAACCCTTAGCCATAATTATGAGAGCTTCCTTGGACTCAGGGGAGGTACCTATGGACTGGAGATGTGCAAATGTGACCCCAATTCACAAAGGAGGTTCAAAGGCTGACACAAGTAATTATAGACCTGTTAGTTTAACTTCTGTTCCAGGTAAATTAATGGAGGCACTGGTTAAAGAAGCACTGCAGGATCATCTAGACAAGAATTCAGTTATAGCTCAGACGCAGCATGGTTTTGTTAAGGGCAGGTCTTGCCTGACCAATTTGATTGGATACTATGATGTAGTCACAAAAGAACTGGATGCAGGGAATAACTTTGATATTATATATTTGGATCTTAGAAAGGCTTTTGATACTGTTGCACATGGAAGACTGCTGCACAAATTGGAGCAGTGTGGCATTGGAGGCAAATTGCTGCTACGGATAAGGGGATGGTTGAGTGGCAGAAGACAGAGAGTGGTAATCAGTGGACACTGCTCAACGTGGACTAATGTTATTAGTGGAGTTCCTCAAGGTTCAGTGTTGGGTCCGTTGTTGTTTTCGGTGTTTATGAATGATATTGATGATGGGATATCAAGTTTAATGTCCAAGTTTGCAGATGATACAAAGGTTGGCAGGGTCGTTAAGGACAATACTGACGCTATGCTGCTGCAACAGGATCTGGACAGGTTGAACAGATGGGCTGAGAGGTGGCAAATGAGGTTTAACATCGACAAATGTAAAGTGCTGCATATGGGAAACAGTAACCCCAGAGCAACGTATCAACTCTGCGGTACTACACTGACAGTGGTGGAGAATGAAAAGGACCTGGGGGTAATTGTGCAGGCAGATATGAAGTTCTCTGAGCAGTGCAGACGAGCTGCAAAGAGTAGCTCATGGTGTCTTGTCAATGATATACAGGAATTTTTCTAGCAGGGATAAGGAGGTGATTATTCCCTTGTATAAGGCAATGGTAAGGCCACATCTTGAGTACTGTATACAGGTCTGGAGGCCTCATTTCAAGAAGGATGTAGAGCTGCTGGAACGGGTACAGAGAAGGGCAACAAGATTAGTAAATGGAACAAAGGGTTGCTCTTACGAAGAAAGGCTTAAGTTTTGCAAATTACAGAGTCTGGAGACTAGGCACCGGCGAGGTGATCTGATAGAGGTGTATAAGGCTTTGAATGGTTTGAGCATGCTCAATGCCAATGGGATTCTTCATCTTTCTCAGAATAATCACCTCAGAGGGCATAAATTCAAATTGAGGAAGGACGGATGTCGGATAGATGTGCGGAAATTTGCCTTTGGCCAGCGGGTGGTTGGTTGGTGGAACCGACTTCCATCACTGGTTGTTGAAGTTGATAGCCTAAACAAATTTAAAGCTCAACTGGACAGGTATTTCGAACGAACGGAGGGGTGAAATGGGAGTGGTTTTTTTTTTTTTTTTTTTGTTTTTTTTGGCTGATGCTGAATAAGCTTGCTTTCTTGCATCATATGCCTCTGCTAATGCTAATGCTAATGCTAATTATCAGCTTGATTGGCCTGTTTAGGATAGCTTTCACCAGATGTTTTTTTTCTCAAGTTCATCAATTTGTCTTCTTTGAAAACTTTTGGATCATGAACTGGATTTGAATATGAGTCATTACCATTCAATAGTGATTGCTTATTGTACTTCTCAATTTTGTAAACTCTGAAAAGTGCTTATAATGCTTTTCTCACCACGGCCTCTTTTTTTTAAAGAGAATTATTAAAGATTGTCACTGTTCTACAGTGGTGTAATTAGGGTGAGACAGGTGGGGCACGTACCCTGGGTGCCATATTTGGGAGGGGTTCAATTTTTTTGTTTAAAAAATGCAAAAATTCCAATTCCATGTGTGCCCGTGATATTCATCGCTGATGTATTGACATTTTGCCTTGCTCTCGTGTTTCCCTAATTTGTGTTTCCAGTGTGTGTTTATTTTTTGGCTCAATATAGTTGTGTTACTGTTATGGTCATACACAATTTTTTTTTATTCCAGAAAGTCTTACCATGAAACGAATATTACCAAAAAAGAAGCCGAGTGGAGCAGAAGGCAGGAAGAAAAGGAAAATGCAAGAAGAAGAAGCTAAAAAGTCAAGTGGCATTTTGTCATTTTTTGAAAATCAAGAAGCTGGTAATTCATCAGCAGTAACTACATCAGATATGAGTATTGATCAACTCACCAGTACATCAGAAGGAGAATTAAATGTCTTTCAAGAAGCTGGAAGATACTGAAACAGGTAGTTTATCAGTAGTAACTGCATCAGATATGAGTGTTGACCAAAATGAGGATTAAATTCTTTCAAGAACCAGAATTGTCTTTCAAGAGGCCAGAAGATACTGAAACTCTGAGCAGTGAAGAACAGGAAAAAACAGCACAGACTATAAGTGGTGCAATTCAGTATCATGATGTAGGCTTCTTGGAGTTTGATAAGACATCAAAGAAAGTCATTTTATCAGATGCACTGAGAACAAAAATGATCAGATTGGGTTCGAAGTATTTTCAAAATAGTGAAGGGTCTTTTATTCCCACACAAAATCGATCAATGAATAAGAGATGGTTTAAAAAAAAGTTGGGAAATGGATATGGAGAAGTTTGGCACTCCTGGCTTGTTTATTCTTCAGAAAAAATGAGTCTTTTGTTTTTGTTGTTTGCTATTTTCTCAAATTGACAATTAGTCTTCACTGAAGCAGGAAAATGGGTTCAATTACTGGAAAGCACCAGAAAGGTTTAGCAACCATGAAAATGCAAAAACTCATTGATACTGTTTCACCCATTGGAAGGAAATCTTTTAAGAACAGAGAGAAATCATTGACGTAGAGCTTCAAGCTCAAATTGTAACAGAAAAACAAAGGTGGCAAGATGTTCTCCACAGAATTCTCCATTGTATAAAATTTATAGCAACACAGAACCTGCATTGGGTGACCACAAGGAATCCCTTAGACAGGAAGAGGAAAGCAGTATTGGAAATTTCCTTGGGTTACTAAAGTTGTTGACAAACTTTGATCTTGTCATGAAAGAACATCTCAGTAATCTAAATAAAGCACCTTGGAACAACATCATATTTATCTCCTTTAGTGCAGAATGAATTTATTCAGCTGATGGCTTCTACTGTTTGCCAGAAATTGTTACAGAGCATCCATAAGGCCAAATATTTTGGCCTCATGTTTGATTCTACTAGAAAACAATTCATGTAAAAAAAGTCTTTCTTTGGATTTATCCAATTAAAACTTAAAACAAAAGGATGCTGAAAGCATTGTAAAAGTGATTTTGTAACAACTGGAAAAAGACAAAATGCCATTTGAAGACTGTCGGACACAGTGCTATGACAGCTGCATGAAGTTATAGTTGGTTATAAAAGTGGTGTTCAATAGAGGATTACTGAATAAATAGCAAAACTATTTTTGTGAACTGTGATTCTCTCAATTTGGCTGGAGTGCATGCTGCCTCCCATGATGCACTGATGGCAAGTTTTTTTGGGTGCAATTGAGTCACTTTATTCATTCTTTTCACATTCTACTCTCTGTTGGCAAAAGCTGAAAGATGTCATACCAATAGTTGTCAAATCTGAGTTTGGAACTTGGAGTTCTAGAACAGAGGCTGTTAAGCCAGTTCATGAATACTTTGATATTATAGTGGAAGTCTTGCAAAGCATGACTGCTGATCAAAATGAGACTACTGATAAAAGAGGTGATGCAAAGCAGGTGCTGAATCGAATTTTGACTTTTGATTTTTTGGCTTTTCTTGGATTTTGGCACAAAATCCTTGTTTGGATTGATCATCTTCAAAAACGACTCCAAGATCATACCATGAACTTTCATGATGCTGCTTATGATTTAAAAGCCCTTCAAGATATTTTTTGAGAACTCGAGAATCATTGGCCAGTGAATCACTTGAAGCAGGGCTGAAACTATGTGATGAATGGGATATTAAAGTAGAAAGATGCCCCAGAAAGAAGAAACTAATGTCCAGTGAAAAATCAAAGGATGTAGGGCTCACTGCAAAATAAGAAATTCTGGGAATAATGAAAGGAACTATTGACCACCTCCATAATGAAATGGAAGGAAGATCTGTCTGTCTCCATGACTTGGATTCAAAATTTGGATTTCTTTTAGATGTTAAAGGTTTATTGCTTGACTCAAATGAAAGCAGCAGCAATCATGGCTTAAATATCTTGAAGAAAAGTTGTCTCAACCTTGGACAGCTTTCAGCTTTATGAAGAAATTCTGAATTCTAAGATGCTTCTGAAAAGCCATGCAAATGTTCAGATTTCGAAAGCTGAGGAACTCCTCGAGTTTATTGTTCAGTACGGAGATGAAAATGTTTTTCCAAACTTAAGGAGTTGCTGTTCAGATAATGCTCACTATTGCAATTTCAATTTCCAGCTGTGAGCAATCTTTTAGCAAGTTAAAATTGATCTCATCATATTTGAGAGCTTTGATGGGGCAAGAGAGACTTTCTGCTTTAGCCCTCATCAGCATTGAACATGGGGAAACTGAAATAACAAATTTTTATGACATTATCGATCGGTCTGCATCAGCTAAACTTAGAAAAATCCATTTTTAGTGTGAAGTTCTAAATCATTTTTTTCTAAATACCAGTAACAATTTTTTATATATACTCTGGTAGTTTTTGCAATTTCCAAAATGAAATGGCATTGACAAAGTAAGAAATAAGTATGTGGTTATAGTTATAAAAATATATTAGCAACAATATTTAATTTTTTAACAATAAAAGCATATTTTGTTTTTATTATTTTGTAATAATAAAAACAAAATACACTACCAATTGTGCTACACTCAGCTGTGCGTATATATAGTACCGCACAGTTAGTACTACTAACTAACTGTGCAGTACTATACATACATACCAACTGTGCAGGTGCCTCTGTAGCCAGGTGGACAGGAGCAGCAGTGCGTAGCACACGCTTCTTCGAGCCCGTGACCACCAAATACGGAAAGGTCAGGGAATGACCACTGCATATCCCCGGAGCAATATGGCCTTAGTTGCTAATGTTCATAAAAACCAAATAACAACAACATAACATCATTTCGCAGTTACCGCTGCATACGGGTAGCGGTAACCCAAGAGAAACGTACCAACTGTGTAGTACTACACTCAGGGAGGTTGAGAATGAAAAAGACCCAGGGAGTAATTGTGGAGTCAGATATGAAGTTTTCTGAGCAGTGCAGACAGGCTACAAGCATAGCTCATGGGGGTCTTGTCAATGATATATAGGAATTTTGCTAGCAGGGATAAGGAGGTGATTATCCCCTTGTATAAGGCAATGGGCAGGCCGCACCTTGAGTACTGCATACAAGTCTGAAGGCCTCATTTTAGGAAAGACATTGAGTTACCAGAGAAGGGCAACAAGATTAGTGAGTGGAACAAAGAGTTGCTGTTACGAAGATAGGCCTTAACTTCTGCAAACTGCAGCGTCTGGAGATAGGCACCCACGAGGTGACCTGATTGAGGTGTATAAGGCCTTGAATGGTTGGAGCAAGCTCAATATTGATGGGATTCTTCCTCTTGCTCAGATTCTGCACCTCAAGGGGCATAAATTCAAATTGGGGAAAGACGGTTGTAGAATAGATGTGCAGAATGCCTTTAGACAGCAGGAGATTGATTGCTGGAACAAATTTCCATCTGTCATTGTGGAAACTGACAGCTTAAATAAATTCAAGGCTGAAGTAGACAAACTTTTGGAAGAATGGATGGGTGAAACGGGAAGGGGGTTTTTTTTTTTTTTTTTTTTTGGCTGATGCTTAAATAAGCTTTCTTGCATCATATGTCTCTACTAATACTAATGTAACTGGTATTATAACGAGTAACCAGTTTGAGTACAAATTTTGAAAGAACAGTTTTCAAGGGGCGCTATTTTTTTTTATCTGTCCTGGGCACCATCAACCCTAGTTGCTGTTCTACCAGTCTCTTTGATTAAAGATAGTCACATTCAATCAAAGCAAGCATATATGTGTACGTACACACACACTGTGTGGGTGTGCACTTCAAAATCGTTTTTACTCAACTGAAATTGTATAAATCTATCTTACCTCTTTATCACTTCTTCCTAGACAGCAGTAAAATTCCACCCAGGTATTCATCTTGTACAGGAAGGTATACAGCTTTTTCAGGATGCAAATTAATAAGATGAATAAGATGACAATGACAGCCTATTTCCACCAACTGCTCAATCACTGTTTTAATATCCATGCTACTCCAGTTTTTCATTTTATCATAACATAATAATCCTTTTTACTAGAAAAGGTCACCACAATGGGGTGCTGCGCGGAATCATTATGATTTCTGCTATCTATAGTAATCAAACATGGCAAATTTTTCAGAGCCATCACTACTGCCTCTTCTTTCCCTATATGCATTTTCATTAACAATGGCTGTAGTTTTTGTTTTTTCCACAACTGTATTTTTTTTACTTCATGATTGGGAACATCTCCAAACAGCATGTACGCGTGATCAGCACAGAGGAAGATTATGTTCTATGACAAAACATGCAAATAAACATTCAGCATATATGACATCATTGTCACTAAGAAATGCAACATCTTTGAGATTTTACAATACACAGAAAATTTTGAATATACAGTCGAACTTGATTATAACGAGCATCAACTCACTATATCAGTAATGAGTTAAATCTACCTCCTATTTTTTTTTAATTCTGAATAACTTGATAAAAAGATAGAAAAAAAAAAAAAAAAAAAGAAATATTAGGGAGAAAAAAATAGTATTAATGTATACCTACATATTATTTGTATTAATATGCTTGTATAAACTACAATACACTTAATATTAAACAATTTATTTGTCTGTAATTTTAAAACCATACACTTAATACTAAACACAATTTATTTCTTTGTAATTAAAAACAATACTAATTAATAATAAATGCAATTTTAATTAGTCTTTTTATTTATGAATCTTAAAATTGATGTTTGTTTTAAAGATTTCACTTTGATATTTCTCAAGTTCCCCCTTAAAACACTGAACGAGTTAAAAGTCTCATTATTTTCCTCGGTTCCTTCAAAAATATTGACTAATGTGTCCATTAGTCAATATTTTTGAACCTTGAGCTTGGGAGAGTGTTGGCACTAATTTTGATTCACTTTCACTTATCATCATATCATCATCACAATTACCATCATCTTTGTTAAGCACAGCATCTACAATGTAGATGCTGTAGGAAGACCACTACTTCACTCTCTCTTTAGGAAGACCACTAGTTAACAAGTTGTCATTGACTCGTACAAATTCATCGATGTTATTATTAAAACCTACAACGTTGTTACATGGCAACCATTTGGATAATGGTAAGTTGTTTTCTTCGTTTCCATCATCTTCATCTATGATTGAAATTTCATTTGAATTTAATATCAATTTCTTGAAGCAATTCAATATGGTTGTCAAAGTAACGTTGTTCCATGCATCATTTAATAAATTTATAAGATCCAATATCGATATAGACTCATTAAGTTTCTGTTCTCTTTGAATGATTAGATGTAGAACTATAAATCTTTTATAAAATTCTTTCAAACTCTTGATTACACCCATATTCATTGACTGTAAAAGTGATGTTGCATTGGGAGGCAGAAACACTAGCTTAATGTTGGACAAATTTTGAATCTGGGGATGCAGCACAGTTATCAACTAACAATAAAATATTTTTCTTCTTTTTGAATAGCTCCTTATTCCAATCATTTACTTATTGACAAAAAATATCTGAAGTCATCCGAGCTTTCTTGTTTGCAGTGTAATCCACAGGAAGTTTCCTTATGCTTTTGAAACACCGAGGTTTTAACGATTTTCCAATAACAGTTTTTTTTTTTTTTAATCACTTCCTGTCATATTTGTGCATACAAGCACCGTCAAGCGAATCTTTGATTTTTTTCCCACCAAAACATTTTTCCTCTTTAAATTTAAATGTATTATCAAGTGTCAAATTATAAAAAAAGTCCTGTTTCTTCTGCATTGTTATTATTATTATTATTATTATTAATGGCCATATGGTACAAGGAAGCCTGAGGCTTATGCAGCACCAGCCAAAAAAAAAAATAAAAAAAAAATTCCCAAGTTACCCCCCTGAGTGAGAGTGAGAGAGAGAAAGAGAGAGAGAGAAGTAGAAAGGAATCACCAAGAAAGAGAAGAATGATGATATCCAGCTCAGGACCCTGGGTTTGCAGATGTCTTCGTCAATGAAATCTTTCCTGATTTCTGTCCAAACACCGTCAATCCATTCATTTGCCATTATTAGATCTGAAGATTGAGATTCTCCACTAATTTTTGCATAAACGATGTTATGTCAGTTTTTAAATCGATCCAGCCAACCACTGTTGCATACAAAATGGCGTGCCCAAATCATTTTGCAAATGTTGATGATTCATTGACATTTGTAACCTTGTACTTTCCAATTTTTTTTCTGGTTATGTTCTTTTCCAATGACAGTATGTAAACATGTTTATTCTTCCACAACGTCGATTCTTCCACAATGTTGTTGAAGAGAACAAAGAAAACTTTTTACACACTTCAACATTTTTTGCACCATGTTCTAACTCATGAATAATTTTGACTTTTTCGTGAATCAAGAGAGTTTTGTTAGTAGATATGTTTCCGAAGGAATGGTTTGCTTCTAACTGATTTTACTTTAAAATGACAGTAAGGTGATCTGCATACAAACAATTATTGTTTTTCCAAATTTCTTAGAAGTCCTGAAATAAAAATATGGTTCAGTGAATACAAGACAATCTGTAAATAGGGTAATACAACCATAGAAATTACAAGCTGAATGCCAATGCACTATTGTATAGCCCCTGTCCTTGAAAGGGCAAGGTTAGGTCATAAACTGGCTCTTAATCCAAGGTCATAACAGCTGTCGCCCCTTTCATTTATGTCTATTCGAAGAACTGGGTTTTTTTGACTAGCTAAGCAATTAAGAATGTTTGCACGTTTGCATAGTTACCAAAATTTGTACCGTATATCCATGTAGTATGCTTGTTATAACAGTAAGCAACTGTATGGGAATATGCATAAATTAAAATCATTATGGCTCATTACAGCCGTGATCTCATTATTTCCATGCTCGTTTTAACCAAGTTCAAATGTATTTGTCTTTTAGAATTTTCCACTGTATTTTACAGTGGAAAATCGTACCAAGACATTTTACTGAGAAACACTGTTAATTAGCATTACACTGCACAAGTAACATGAAATGCACATAACAGCAAGCCATCTATTATCCTGCATTTCTACTTTGCAACACAGACTACCACAGCACATCTAACAGATGGTTTGTTAACAAAAATAAGCAGAAACTTTCATGGGTTTTTTTAAAAATTCCAATTGTGAAAAGAAAAAGATGGAGAAATGTAGGTTTGCAAAGACGGAGAAGGGTCAAACCAAGCAAAAATGATGAATTCTCCATCATAAATCTCGAGAGTGGGCAGCTATGTACTTCGTTACCATGAGGAAATAGCTCCAGGACAACCATTCACCATTAATTAACAGCTCTCCTCTCTCTCTCTCTCTCTCTCTCTCTCTCTCTCTCTCTCTCTCTCTCTCTCTCTGTGAACCCTTTGTATTTGGACCTCACTGTTCTCATGTCACTGGCTCAGGGTGACCCACTTAGCTACTGGGTGGTTTGCAGGTGGTGGATAGCAAAAGGCCCTCAGATATGGGGGTTAGCTGAGAATAAGGGGAAACCCAAATAAGCAATAATCTTGGACCAACGAGACAGTGTTAACAGGGTGTAGGTGGGTAACTGGAGGTGTGGTTACACAGAAAAACTACATGTATCCAATGACAGCACTGTGACATGGCAACGAAGCTCTTCCATTAAATAAGAGCTACCGCACCTATTACGGCTGTGGCAGGTTTGGCAGATCAGCTGCTTAAATTCATTGCCTTCAACAGAAAAATAGGCCTCAGAAGAATAAAATGTAATAATCCTAGACATGACACAACCCATCTTGGTAGTGATATCTATGACGGCCCCAAGCCTGATGTGCAATCAACACCAAGTAGGAAGGTAACCGATATTAAACTAGCCACACTCAATATTATGACATTGTCAGGAAAAATAGGAGTGTGTGGATATATCAATGGACAGAAAAATTAGCATTCTAGAACTGAGTGAAGCAAAATGGAAAGGAAATGGGTATAGAGAGTTAAGAGGAGGCTATTACCTCTACTGGTCTGGAGGGAATATAGCGAGAAGGGCATAGCTATCATTATAGATTGAACGATGAAGGAAAGGCTACTGGAGATGAATAACATCAGCGACAGACTTGTGTCAATTAAAAACTGCAAATGAATGACTGTGACATTGAAGATAGTACAATGCTACGTGCTGATTGTGAAGAAACAGAGAAGCTAGAATTTGAAAGTAAGCTAAAAGAGAACATCACCGGTGGAGACAGAGTCATTATGGGTGACCTGAATGCAAAAGTTGGAGTGGAGAGAGAGAGAGAGAGAGAGAGAGAGAGAGAGAGAGAGAGAGAGAGAGAGAGAGAGAGAGAGGACTGGAGGACTTCATGGGTGGGGACCTAGGAATGATAATGGTGAGAGACTGCTGGATTTCTGCTTATGGAACAGCTTAGTTATAGGAAACACCTGGTTTGAGAAGAGCAAGAGTCACAAAGTGATTAGATATGGATGGGACAGTCAACAGGAATCCTCATCAACTATATATTGATGGATAAGGAGCTACATAGAAGATTAGTGTATGTCAAGGTCATTCCGAGTGTCTCTCTCTAGGCAGTGGTCAGGTTACTTGTTGGAGCTATAAGGTTCTCTAAATTGAAGAGGATCAAGATAACAAGAGAGAGAAAACTACGGGTATGGAAATTAAAAGAAGAGGGAAAAGGGACAATGTTCAGAAAACAGTTCAGGAAGGTTGTACCCAAGACAGTGGTGAACAGCATAGACATCGAATGGAAAGCTTTCAAACACTATATAGTAGGGTTGACAAGAGCAGGTATGCAGAAGGACAAGCAACAGAAGAAAGTGGAAAGAAACCCCATGGTGCAATGAGATAGGCTGTGAAAAACAAGAATAATGAATTCAGGACCTATTTCTAGAACAAGAGAATAAAGAGAGATATAAAACTGCAAAGAAGGAGGCCAAGAGGAGAGAAGGCGGTGGCTGGAAGAATGGAATGAAACACTACAAGGTATCGATGGTAATAAAAAGATGCTGTATGGCATGGTCAGGAATAGGAGAAGATATTGTGAGCAGTGCAAATATCTGATTGATGAGAACGAGAACCTAATAACCAAGGATGAAAAGATAAGAGAAGAAACACGGTAGAAGTATTTCGAAAATCTGTTGAATGTGCAGGACAGTCTCACACTGACATCACATGTGAGCAAGCCGTATGAAAGGGGGTTGGAGCAGAAGATAAGAGGAACGATTGAAACTCAGATGGCTGAGGAACAGTATGGCTTTAGGCCTGGCAGATTAACAGTGGATCTAATTTTCTGTATCAGGCAACTGATGGAAAAATTTTTTGAACACAAAGAACTATGGATGGCATTTTTGGACATAATTTTGGATGCTGTGAAGAGAGAGAGAAAGTGTGGGAAGGTTTGAGAAACTTGGAGATTGAGGAGCATCTTGTGAAGAGAACTGAGAATATCTACATCAACACAGTGAGCAAAGTAAGAACAGTGGTTGGGCTGACAGAGAGCTTCAAAATAACTTCAGCTTTGAGACAAGGAGGCATCCTGTCACTGCTACTATTCATAGCTGTCATGAATGATGTGCAATGTAGAGTTGCAGAACAACTTGGACAAGATCAGATGAAAGTGATGCTCTTTGCAGATGACCTCTGTATATGGGGGAAGAACAGCAAACAAGTGCAATGGCAAGCTGATGTGTGGATAGTATGGCCAATGATTTTGGACTGGTTTCAGTCAGGCAGGAGAAGAGTGAATAATGGTTTTAAAGAGGAGTGGTGAGCCTGATGGATACACTGCAAAAGGAAGGGAAGGTGCTGAAAATGGTTAACAACTTCGAGTATCTAGGAAGTACTGTCACCAAGACTGGAGAGATTGATGAAGAAGTAACCAGGACAGGCAAGAGATCTGATCTGGAACAGGAACATACCACTCAAGTGTAAGAATGCCTTTACCAGACCTACTACATGCCAAATGTGACAAATGCATCTGAAGCTTGGACTATGAGGAAAAAGGATGAAAGCAGAATGCAGGGGGCCAAAAATAAGGTTTGTGAGGAGCACAGACGGAAGGATAAGATGTAACAAAATTAGGAATGATGTGATTAGGGAGAAGATCCAAGTAGAGAGGCTCCAAGAATAGGATTGAAAGATCTTGTTGAGATGGTTCAGATGTGTCATGAGGATGAACAAGAGGCTTTTGCCAAGAAGAATGTTTGATTTGTAACTAAAGGACAAAAGGCCAAGGGGGAGACGACGAATGAGGTGGAAAGACATGATAAAGACCAATTAAGAGAGGAGGAAATTGGAGAGAAATCAATGAAGGAGAGAAGCTCATGGACATGACATGGTGGTGAGGTTTCTTATGTTGGCCCATGGAACAGCAAAACGATGATAAATAATGATAAAAATGATGTTCTCATGTCATGTTCCTGTGACCAAAAAATCACTATCCCAGAAATCTGAACCTTTCATAAATAATAAAACAAGCATAAATAATGATGAAATAAGTCTGGTGATCTATCTTTTCCCCCCTTTCACTCCTTTTAACTTCAACCAACAAAGAAAAGGTATTCCAAGTTTGAAACTGTCCTAAAAACAAGGAAAGTCAGGTTACCCTAAAGCATGCACTGATCAAGGAACCTTAGTGTCCTCCTAAAAGAACACTGAAAGATTGTATGCAGTGTTTTTGCAAGAGTACTGTTTCAACAAGATATGTACAAATGAGGATTCCATAACAGAAACAATGCATAATAAGATAAAAACTAACATCTAAATATTTCTTGTCCTTATAACTAAGATTTGTCATTGCCAGACTATTTCTAATTTCTTCTAAAACCATTTTACAAATACAATCAAAGTCCTGCACTGAAACAGCAACTTTCTTACTATAAAAAAATTCAATTTGAATCCTCTTCTATTTGGCCACTTCTTTTAGTTCTTTAGATTCCAATTCACACAGAATATAATACATGTAATTATTTTCCTTTTATAGATTATTTCCCATATTTCTTAAAAATAACTTCAGGAACATATATTTTGTGTAACAGATATAATTTATTAGTAAAACATTTCATTTCAAAGCATCCCATTTTTAAACTGACATTTCAAAGAATGCAAATTTCATTCAAAAAAATTAGTGGAAAGTTTTTCTTCATTAAATGGAAAGCTTTGCTTTGTAATTTTGATTCATTAGTGGTAAGTCCAAAATAACCTTTTATCTTGTTACCACTTAAGGAATAATTTGCCTGCACATATTAAAACATATTCTTTATGGTTTAAGCTTCTTTAACTGAATATATAACAAACACATATTCCACAGACAACTCTCTTGTCCTTCATATATATAGAGCCTCTTATGGTAGCTTGCATATTACAGTCTGCTTCATGCAAAAATGAAAGTATGATGATTCATCACAAGTGTTTGGAGCAATAAACTTAATATTTAAATACATTAATTACATGTATATACATAAGCAATCATTACTCCATTTTTGAAAAAAAATGTTATAGATAGTCTTGTAAAGAGTTCAAAGGAAAGAAAGGTTTATGATATGAGAAGGTTCAAAATTTTACGAAGTATCAACATTCCATGCCAATACCTCACAGTTATCTTTGTCTTAGGCTAGTAGTAGCATGATGTATTTCCAAATTGTGTTCAGTTTTTGTAGTTCTCCATGTTGACAATCTATTTGGATGTTTTATCCATAGGAGAAGACATATTTGGTTTTACTCAATTGTTATTATGTCAGGTAATTCAAGTTTCCATTTATCAAGCTGCTAAAACACCATGTACGGTTTTTGTGTGTAGAGTACATTTTTTGATCTTGCATTTCAAAATTTCATGCCGAAACTGGATAGCTGGAATGGTATTGTTGTCAACTGCTTTGGTCATTGTTTAGCCATTAATTCATACCTACTAGGGGGCTTCACGCCTGCTCGCTGCACTTGCTTCTTTTCATAAAATAAAATGAAATATTTACAGAAGCTTTCGACTTTGTGTGTGTCTCTTCCTCAGCTATGAATACATAAACACATTACTATATCTATATAATAATTGTAGATACACCATAGACAACTCTTAAAGAAAAACTACGATCATAGTGCGAAAGGCATCATTTCTTCTGTATCTCATATTGTGCTCATCCTTCAACAACGAGTTACCATGTATTGCACTACCTCAAATAAGTAATGCTTTACTAATAGAGAAGACTATTGTCACCTATTCTCAGTGGGCACCATCACCCAGACGGCACTGTTTCAGAGCTTTTGATGGGTGCCTTTCACACTACGATCGTAGTTTTTTTTAAAGAGTTGTCTATGGTGCATCTACATTGATATTATATAGATACAGAATCTTAAACTCTTAAAATATTTGCCTTATTGCATTTAGTTTATTTAAATAAATACATTACATATGGAAATCAAGAATGGTACTGCATGGTCATGTTAGATAAACATAGCGTGTGACCACTCTTAAACAGATGTTTGTTTTACCACAGTAAAACAAGCCTCTGTTACATATTTTTGTATTTGTTACATATTACCACGTAACCCGCACTCTCTTCTCCCATTGGCTGAATAAATATCATTAGGAGGAAAATTATTTTAATGTATAGAAAGATATCCACTGTGTATTCATTCTCATACCCATTACAATGTTAAAATAAAGAATGATATTCTAAGCATACAATTCTAGACTATTTCTTTGCATTATTCCAACAATGTGAACAGAGCATAAAGAACATAAATGCAGTAACAGATGCTTTAGTTCTAAAAATTTATTTTAAAAAATATATATATGCAATGTTTAAAATATGCATTATTTATTCATACTTTCATATTTTTATTCATTCACTCTGTACAAATCGCAAATCTGCCCTACCATGGAATATTGTTTCCACATCTGGGGCAGTTGCCCCAAAACCTCTCTCAGGCTTCTAGATTCCATTCAAAAGAATGGAAATTAAGTTAAAGACCCACATCTCTAACAGAATCTCTCCACTCTCTGTCTCATATGCATTCTGTTTCTGCTGCATCCCCTTTCTATAGATACTTCCATGGGCACTGTTCTTCTAAATTGGCTTCTATAATTCCAGTTCTCTCTCTTCCAAAGCAGTCTGAACATGTGCCACAACCAGTTAATATCCTTTTACTGCCTAACTTCAAATCCACAGAACCAACTTTTCTTCTTCATTAAACTTCCATTTTCTGGAACAACCTTCCTTCATATATATTTCATGAAAATTACAATCTACAGAAGTTCAAATCTAATATCAGGTTGTAATACCTCTCATGTTTAATAAAAAAAAATAAAAAAATACTTGCATATCCATTATAATGTTAAAATAGAGAATGGCATCACAAAGTGAACATTTTTAAACTATAATTTGCCTATTCCAAGGTTATGAAATGATTCGTATATAGGCACGCCCACTCAACAGAGGCGCCTCCATAGCCAGGTGGGAAGGAGCAGCAGTGCGTAGCACACGCTTCTTGATTAGACCGAGGTTCGAGCCCGTCACCACCAAATACGGAGGATGCGGAAAGGTCAGGGAATGACCACCGCATATCCCCCGAGCAATATGGCCTTAGTTGCTAATGCTCCTAAAAACCAAATAACGAAAAAAAAAAACCACTCAACAGTTCTATAATGGCTTTAAGAATGGGTCTAGGAGCACCCACAAACATGAGAGCAATATTCCATGGTAAAGTTTGTGATCTATACAGAGTCAGTAGCTGTCTAGAACAGAATTAAGGCTGAAAGTTAAAGAGAAGGCCTAGTTTTTTCAATGCAGAAGCAGCAATATCTGTAATATGTTAAGAAATTATCTCCAATAAAGCAATATGATCATGTCTAGAAACCTGACCTGAATGCTCTTCAAGTATGGGGGGGTGGCAGACTACACCCCAAGAAATAAAAGAGGACTAAGTTTCAGAAGGTTCTGGCTTGAAGTTGCTATGGTATATGTCGCAATATAAGTCAACCCTCTGAAGTATTAAAAAGCACCACAATTTTAAACTCAACCTATATGTTATGTCACATGTAAAAATTCCTAAGCTTGGGATTTTATATTCAGTGTCTAACTGTGTTTGTCAATATAAAAACATGAATTAACATCAATATATTTACAATTCATACAAATATATGTTGTTACTAACTTTTAAAAACCCAAGTTTCTTCATCACATGAATTCATAGAGTTATTTTTTTAGGCTGACTTTGAATTCTCAAAAATTTTGCTTTTAATTGTTTAAGTTGTCTTTTTTTTTTTTTTTTTTTGAGATTGTCAATTTCTTATGATGTGCTCTTTTATATTGAGGTATTGTTCACAGAGGGAGTAATGTGCTGTACTGCAATCAATTTGCAAATAAGTATTAAACAGGCATCAAAGACTAGCTCAGTTTCATAATCAAAGCCTCCTATATCACAGCATCAGTAAGAGGGATCTCGTGTTGTCACCTATGCATATAGGTTTTGGTTTTGTGAATCTCTACCTAAGGGAATATTTTACATGCTTACTACATTCTTTATGGATTACTATGCAATGTAATAATGTCACAATGTAAACCTTTTAAAAGAGCAGAAATAATTAAATTAAAAGAGTACAAAAGGCAAAAGAATTGTACAAAAGGAAATTAATGGGTTGAATATATGATTTAAGCAAGCAGTTTGAAGAGAGAGAAAACAAAAAAAGAAGTAAACTTATATTAGTATTAACAAATGCAAGAAAACTAGCTTATATGGAACTAGCAAAAAAAAACCACACTTCCCATATCACCTGTCCATCTCCTTGAATTTATTCACACTTTCACTTCTACAACACCAGATGGAAGTTTGTTCCACTAATCAACTACAAACTGGTTGAAGGCAAACTTCTACACATCTGTCCTGCAACCATCACTCCTCAATCTCAATTTATGCCCCCCTCATCTGTATAGTCTGAGCAAAGAGAAAAGGATTCCATCAGCATTGAGCTTGCTCAATCCGTTCAAAGCCTTAAACACCTGGAGACACCTCAATTATCAATCAGATAATTCAGGCGTCTCCAGACACTGCAATCTGCAAAACATTTATGAAGCCTTTCATGATGAGTACCCTTTTGACTCCCCCATTACTAATCTGATTACTCTTCTCTGCACCTATTCTAACAGATCCACATCCTTTCTAAAATGAGGCATCCAGACCTGTATGCAGTATTCAAGATGTGGCCTAACCACTGCCATATACAATGGGATACTCACCTCTTTAGCAAAATTCCTGTATATAAATGACAAAACCCCAGCCTGGCAGCATCATTCAGAGAACTCAAGTTTGACTGCACAATTAACCCCCAAGTCCCTTTCATTCTCCAATACCTTGAGTGTGGCACCACACAGCTGTCATGTTAACCTGGGATTACTGCTAGCCAAGTGCAGTACCTTGTCAATTAACAATCTGTCAACGTTAAACTTCAATTGCCACTTCTCAGCCCATCTGCCTAGTTTTTGTAGACCTTGCTGCAGTAGCATAGTCATTACTGTCATTAATCACCCTGCCAACCCAGACAACATTAAACCTATTATGCCTTCATCAATATCATTAATAAATATAGAAAACAACAATGGACCCAGCACTGAACCCTGGGGCACTCCACTAATAACATTTGTGAGAAGAAGAGCAGTGTCCACTGATAGCAACTCTGTCTCCTCCTACTCAACCATCTGTTTATTCACAGTAGTAACTAGCCTTAATGTCACACTGTCCAATTTGTACAGTAATCTTTTATGTGCAACGTATATATGCTGGAATATGTGGTAAGTTTTCTTCTCACCACCAGAGAATGACCTGGAGATTAGCAAAACTATAAATAGGATTTTAAGTCAATAGGAGAGGGTCATTAATGTGCAGGAGGAAAAAAGTGAGTGAAAGAACAAAAATCTGTAAACTCCAACATCAGTTGAGAAATTTTGGGGAAGGGGTAGAGCACAATGTATAATTATATACAGTGGTTGGTAAGAGGAAACTGTCTACCCAACTGCAAAAACTGGAAGGCAGACCACATGATAGAAGCTTGCTTGCTTTCAAATGACTGAGCCTCAAAAATATTGAGAACATTTGCTGCACAACTTTTCCATAGAATCTGTCCAGAGGTAAATGGCATAAGTCTAAATATTAAATTTCCTAAAAGAATCCATAATGGTAATGGATTAAAACTTTTGCCAACTCTTATACGTCTTGAAACTTTTCGCCTGATAATTAATCAGATGAAAAGTTTCAAGACATATAAGAGTAGGCAGTTGATGAATAATGCTGCTACTTCAAAAAGGAATATGGCATATACAAGGGGGTGATAACTGGTATGGAAAAATTTTACTCTTTTTAGGTTGGCTTTAATGGCACATTAGTTCTATGTTCATAACATGCCAAGCTCAAGGCTCATAAATGAAGGTAGGTATCTCAAAGAAAAGAATTTATCTTTTAAACATATTTTCTTTTTATGGTAAGGTTAGAAAGAAACTTTTTGTTTCCCCTGAACAATGATGTACAGTCAGTCCTCGTATAACACGTGTTTACACTACACAAATTCGATCATACACGATTTATAAATAGGGGAATGATATCTTATATAACACGAATCGAATTCGCTTATGCACGATTCGCCTTTGTGTTTACAAGAAATGGCAGTTGAACACAGAATCACCCCAACCGAACGCAACACGATAGGAATGAAGAGAAGATTCTGAAAATGTATTTATGTTTTTTATATCAGCGAAGGGGAAACATATTTCTCCATAATAATGTAAAAACCAACACAATTCCAGAAATCGGTATAATCGCAAATGCAATTAGATCGAGTTTACTACCAGTTTATAACAGATTCCACTAGCAGAAACGCAACTGGAAATTGTTTTTACTGTTTTATGGTAGTAACCCCTAGAAATGTGCTTTAGTAAAATGTGAGGTGTTAATTGTGTATCTCTGCCTTTACGGTGTTGTTTAATCAGTTGCTACACATGCACAGCTTTGTTTATGTGTATCAAGCGTGCCTCCTCGTTTTGTAATTGTGCTTTATTCCCTAAAAATGAGTAAAATACTTAAAAGGTGTGAAAAGGAAGTGTCCTGGTGAAGACACTGCAGATTCGGAGAGAAAAAGAAAAGCAATATCGATAAACAGAGGCAGACTGGATCAAAAATTCTTACCCGGGAAAATTTATAGTGGCCTCATACTATGGTTTAGGCCAAAATCACACTGGTCTCCGGCCCACCGGGGTTTCCCCGGTAGGCAGGAGACTGGTCCGCCTCTGTTGATAGAGAAAAAATATGAAATTGTGAAACGCTTTGAGTGAAATGAAAGACCATGTGAAATGAAAGAGCACGTGCTACAGACCTAAATGAGGCAACACCGAGAATTACAAAGAATGCAGAGAAAATAAAAACAACTTTCATAGCAGGAACAACTCAAAGTGTAATTAAAATCCATTAGATTAAGATACAAAGAATTGGAAGAGATGGAACGGCTGTCATCTGTTTCGATAGAAAATCAAACAAAAAACAAGTTTGCTTACGATAGAAGCAAAAGCATTAGCAATATTATTAGCAATAATTATTAGCAATAAAAGCATTAGCAATAATAGTCATAATAAAATACGTAAATATTTTATTACGATTATTTATTGTGTTTGGTAATGTTTTGGTTACAAATGTGTGTTCAATCTTGGGTGGTCGGCACCTAACCCTATTTTTCCCATAGGGCCTGTGTTTATATTGCACGATTTTGCATTGCATGAGGGTTTCTAGGAACACAACTATCGTGCTATACGAGGACTGACTGTATATTTAAAACCATGAAAACAGCAAGCTTTATATAAGTTAATTTTCTGTAAGATGAGAAAATACAATATATGTTTTAAATCTTCATCTTCCAAAATGCGCAGAAGCGTAATGGATTCTCTCAATTAAGAGTCTGTGAGAAAGGGCAGTTACTTGGTTACAGATATGATACAGAATTAGGAACTCTTGAATTGTTAGAGATATATTGCAGTTTTTAACTCATAGATCTTCTGCATAAGGTAGCTATGGTCTATTTGAAGCCTAGCTAATAGCACTACTAGTACAATGCTTCTTTTATACCCCATAAAGAGTCATAAGTTATATTTTTGGTTAATCCAATTGAGTTTATTTACACTCTGACTGCACCAGAATGAATGCCATTGTGAAATTCCAAGTTCTAGAAAAGCTTTAATATAGTCAGAGTATAATCAAGAGGGTTTCCAGTGTAGTAGAAAATATGATTTTGTGGCTTTAATGGTATATACATTTACTGTAATTCCAGTGTGAAACTGAATCCAGCAAAAGACAAATATCAGGTAGGACATATAAGGGGGCAAAATTTAACTGAAAATTGGATGGAAGAAGTACCCATGCTGTGAAAAGCCTGCAGAATATTCAGCAAACAAACATCATACATTTATGACACTGTTTCGACTAAGTAACTCAAAGAAAATCTTACTGTATATAGGCTACTTTCTAATTAAATTTGGCGGTGTGTAGTTTAGGTCTGCAAGTGATGGATTACCTGATCAAATGTTACTCTTAGAAATCCACTGCCAATTTAGTGATCACTTAAGTTCATCCTCACCTACCAAGGTTATTCTCACTCCGGGATTTGAAGTAGTAGATAAGTAACTATAATGTTTCTTATAGTGGTGTTCCTTGACTTTTAGACTAGCCCTTTAAAATGTTATATAATGGCATCCTTAAATTAACTTAGAATCAAAAAGAACAGACACTGGTGACCCACCAAACAAACTTTGAAAATCAATGCATGTCACATGATCTGCCCATCAAAATTTTCAGCAGCATCACCATCTTAATCTGTACAATGTTTATTTGTACAATTACCTAACAATTTAGTAACCACATGACACAGCCCACCCACCAAGTTTTGGTGGCATCACATCTTGGTTTGTGCATGCAATTATTTAAAAATTCTAGTGCATTTTGCCCTTATTACTTTGTAAAAAAATGTGGAAAAATCAAAAATAAAAAGTGCCAATAACAGTGAAGATCTGTAAACTTAATACAATTGAGACAAAGCTTGACACAATTAGACATCTCAAAATTGGTTAACCATTTAAATTTGGTCTAATATTCAGTAACGTTAAGGTAATGAATATCTGTAAACTTAATACAATTGAGACAAAGCTTGACACAATTAGGCATCTCAAAATTGGCTAATCTTTTAAATTTGGTCTAATATTCAGTAAAGTTAAGGTAGCTGACTGTAAAGGAAAACGATAAAATTAGCATTAGCAAAGGCACATGATGCAAGAAAGCAAGCTTATATAGCATCAGTCAAAAAAAACACCCTTATTTCACCCATCCACTCGCTCCAAATGTTTGTCAAGTTCTGCCTTGAATCTATTTAAGCTATCAACTTCTACAACAGATGGAAGTTTGTTCCAGCAATCAACCACCCGCTGGCTAATGGCAAACTTCCGCACATCTATCCTACAACAGTCTTTCCTCAATTTGAATTTATGCCCTCTCAGGCGATTGTTCTGAGCAAGAGAAAGAATCCCATCAGCATTGAGCATGCTCAAACCATTCAAGGTTTTATACACCTCAATCAGATCACCTCACAGCTGCCTAGTCTCCAGACACTGTAATTTGTAAACTTAAGCCTTTCTTCGTAAGAGCAACCCTTTGTTCCATTCACTAATCTTGTTGTCCTTCTCTGTACTTGTTCCAACAGCTCTACGTCCTTCTTAAAATGAGGCCTCCAGACCTATATACAGTACTCAAGGTGTTGTCTGACCATTGCCTTATACAAGGGGATAATCACCTCCTTATCCCTGCTAGAAAAATTCCTGTATATCATTGACAAGACACCATGAACTACTCTTGCAGACTGTCTGCACTGTTCAGAAAACTTCATATCTGCCTGCACAATTACCCCCAGGTCGTTTTCACTCTCTACCACTGTTAGTGTAGCACCACGCAGTTGACACTTTACTCTGGGGTTACTGCTTCTCATATGCAGTACTTTACATTTGTCAATTAAACTTCGGTTGCCACCTCTCAGCCCATCTGCTCAACTTTTCTAGATCCTGTTGCAGCAGCGTACTGTCATTAGTGTCATCAACAACCCTGTCGACCTTCGTATCGTCTGCAAACTTGGACATTAAGCCTGATATACCATCATCAATATCATCAATGAATACAGAAAACAACAATGGACCCAACACTGAACCCTGGGGGACTCCACTAATAACATTAGTCCAAGAGGAGCAGTGTCCATTGATTACCACTCACTGTCTTCTCAACCATCCCTTTATCCACAGCAGCAATTTGCCTCCAATGCCACACTGTTCCAAATTTTGCAGCAGTCTTCCATGAGTAACAGTATCAAAAGCCTTTCTAAGATCCAAATATATGATATCAAAATTATTCGTTGCATCCAGTTCCTTTGTGACTACATCATAGTATCCAATCAAATTAGTCAGACAAGACTTCCCCTTAACAAACCCATGCTGTGTCCGAGTTATAACTGAAGTCTTGTCTAGATGATCCTGCAATGCTTCTTTAACCAGTGCCTCCATTAATTTCCCTGGAACAGAAATTAATTACCTGCGTCGCCCTTTCATTTTCCTTTGTGGATTGGGGTCACATTTGAACATCTCCACTCCATGGGTACATCCCCCGAGTCCAAGGAAGCTCTCATAATTATGGCTAAGGGTTTGCTTACTTCTTTTGCTGCCTCTAATATAACTGGATAGATTCCATCCACCCCAGGTGCCTTTCTTATGTTATCTTCAACAATTTCTCCTTCAATTTACTCTGTTATTACAAGATTATCTAGCTTTCTGCCAGAGTTTAATACACCTCTGGCATTCCCCTCCCTGAATAACTCCTCATGAATGAATACAGAAAACAACAATGGACCCAACACTGAACCCTGGGGGACTCCACTAATAACATTAGTCCACGAGGAGCAGTGTCCAAAATATTCATTTAGTTTGTTAGCTACCTGAGCAGGATCTTCAACAGTTGAACCATCAATATCAAGTGGACCAATCTGATTCATCCCCTTCCTTCCAGAGTTTACATAAGTAAAGAACTCTTTGCTGTTTTTATTTGCATCCTTTGCCTAATATTTTCGTAATCTGCCTTTGCCTTCCTAACCTCCTTTGTGACTTGGTTACAGACCAGCTTATATCTATCATAGGCTTCTGTGTCACATGTTAAATTATATGTATCCCATGTAGTTTTCTTCTCTGCCACATGTCTAATTAGTTCATCTGACATCCATTTAGGTCAAAACCTCGAACAATATTTCTTAGTTGGTACACAAAATGCCTAGTAACTTCCAAGATTAATTCTTTGAATGCTTCTCATTTTGAATTTGCTGATGGTAGCATCATCAGTTGGTTCCACCGTATAGAATTTAAATACTGTTTCAGACCACTGTAGTCACCTTTATGAAAGCAAAAATCTTTTCCATTACCCCTGATGGAAGTTACCTCTTTGAGTAACTCCCACTTCAGCACACTGCGATCACTGCCACCTAGTAGTACCTTTATCTGCAGATTCTTATTGCATGAAGAATGGCTACTGATTATCAGATCAAGAGTATTTCTCCCTCTAGTTGCCTCCCAAACATGCTGCTGTAAAAAACAATCATCCAATAAATCCACAAAAGCCATGCTAATGGGTGAGTGACCAACCAACAAATTCCAGTCAATATCTGGGAAATTAAAATCCCCCATTATAAGACACTCCGATTTACTGGCCCACTCTATTTCTCTGCAGAATTGCTCATTATACTCATCAGACCTATAACACACACCTACTCTCATTTTTCTTTCCCAGTGTCCTTATGTCACACCAAACAGACCCAACTTTGCATTGTCCCCCAACATCAATTGGATGCACTTTCTTATTTTTTGTGTTTATTAAGTAACAGCATAACCTCTCCTCCTTTCTGTCCTGTATCCTGTTAATCTATCCTTTCTGTATACATTGTACTCTCCAAATTCCAATTTTGCACTGCTTATGTCTGTGTGATGCCATGTCTCTGATATCCCAACAATATCTGCCCTTGATGTCTTGACCAGCACTTCAAGCTCATCAAATTTATTAACTACACTCCTAGAATTGGTTTACATGTGAGTATACATGCACCTGTTTCTACCCTTAGTTACCCTAACACAGCCCATGTATTTACTTGTTCTACTATGACTCCCAGCAGTTCTGGAAATCCCATTGCCTTGCTTTCCAGGGTGCTGCTCAATTGCATTTCAATAGAAGAGGTACCAAAAGGTATACTTCTCAGACTAATAAAATAGCGGAGCACAAAGTCTCAAGGAGGCAAGTTGTGAATGATTTCACAATATGAGATATTATAATAATGATGCATACAAACCTCATTTGTTTTAAAATTCAACTATGTAGTAATGATGCAATTGCACTAAACAATATCACAGTTTGAAGCTTTCTGGCCTAAAATTTTATTAGTCTAAGAAGTACACCTCTTGGCAACTCTCATAACAGGAAGGTAACTTGTTGTTTACAATATGAGATATTATAATAATGATTCCTACCAAACAAACTTCGGTTTGTCTTAAAATTCAGTTATGTAGTAACAAAGCAATTGTACTAAACAAATTAGTTTGCATTTTACAAATTTAGAGGCTTTGTGTCCTAAAATTTGATTACAGTTTTTTCTTAAGTAATTATTTTGGCTGGTGCAGCAAAAGCCTCAGGCTTCCTTGTGCTATATGGTTAATACTCATACTAATAGATATTGGATGCAAATGAGATTGTCTAAATATCATGAAAATTATCAAGGATGCTAATAGCAATATCGCTTTTTTAATCACAATCAACCTTTACCACAGAAAGAAATGCATTTGCATCACTTACAAGCATTAATATTTATACACTGATCCCAATTAATTAATAATAAATATCCGCTTTAATTAGAGAAAAGAATTACAATTTCACTATTTTTGCATTTGGTCCCAAATCTAATTGTTTGCTCAAGAAAGAAAAGAAAAGGAAAAAATAAATGTGAGATAGTTTTAGTTACAGAAGAGATATGCAAGTGGCTTAAAATGCTTTTAAATGATTGCTTGATTTTTTTCATAAAAATTCTCAAAAAGGTTTGCTCACTTCTACAATATTGTAACTTATCTTAAAAATGGAATTGCATAGTGGACCTGAAATGTTGACATTAATTGCAATTTTATTTAGTAGTAGTAGTAGTGGCATGTGATGCAAGAAAGCAAGTGTATGAGCTTATGCAGCATCAGCCAAAAAAAAAAAATCACACCATTGACTGCAAATGCCTGTCCAGTTCCTCCTTAAATTTATTCAACCTATCAACTTCCACAACGACAGATGGAAGTTTGTTCCAGCAATTAACCGCCCGCTGGCTAAAGGCAAATTTTTGCACATCTATTCTACATCTGTCGTTTCTAAATTTGAATTTATGTCCCCTCAGGTTCGTAATCTGAACAAGTGGAAGGATCCCATCAGAATTCAGCGTGCTCAACCCATTCAAGGCCTTATATACCTCAATCAGATCACTGTGCAGGTACCTAGTCTCCAGCCACTGCAATTTGCAAACTTAAGCCTCTCTTGGTAAGAGGATCCCTTCATTCCTCTCACCAATCTTGTTGCCCTTCTCTGTACATGCTCAAGTAAATCTACATCCTTCCTAAAATGAGGCCTCCAGACCTATACGCAGTACTCAAGGCATGGCCTGACCATTGCCTTATACAGAGGGATAATCACCTCCTTTTCCCTGCTAGCAAAATTCCTGTATATCATTGACAAAACCCCATGACCTGCTCTGGCAGCCTGTCTGCATTGCTCAGAAAACTTCATATCTGACTGCACAATTACTCCCAGGTCTTTTTCATTTTCTACCACCTTAAGTGTAGTACCACACAGTTGGTACGTTTCTCTGGGGTTACTTCTACCCATATGCAGTACTTTGCATTTGTCAAGGTTAAACTTCAGTTGCCACTTCTTAGCCCATCTGCCCAGATTATCTAGATCCTGTTGCAGTAGCACACTGCCATTACTGTCATTAACGATGCTGCCAACCTTTGTATCATCTGCAAACTTCGACATTAAGCCTGATATACCTTCATCAATATCATTGATAAATATACAAAACAACAGTGGACTTAACACCGAACCCTGTGGGACTCCACTAATAACATTAGTCCCCGAAGAGCAGCACCCATTGATTACCATCCTCTGTCTTCTCCCATTTAACCATCCTTTTATCCATTGTAGCAACTTACCCTTAATACCATTCTGCTCCAATTTGTACAATAGTCTTCCATGCGCAACAGTGTCAAAAGCTTTCCTGAAATCCAAATATATGATATCAAAATTATTTTTTGCATCCAGTTCCTTTGTAACCACATCATAATATCCTATCAAATTTGTCAGACAAGACTTTCCCTTAACAAACCCATGCTGTGTCTGAATTATTGCTGCAGTCTTGTCGAGATGATCCTGCAATGCATCTTTAACCAGTGACTCCATTATTTTACCCGGAACAGAAGTTAAACTAACTGGTCTGTAATTACTCGTGTCACCCTTCGATCCCCCTTTGTGAATTGGGGATACATTTGCACATCTCCAGTCCGTGGGAACCTCCCCTGAGTCCAAGGACGCTCTCATAACTAACTCTCTAGTTAACTGCATGCCTTTGTGTAAGAAATACTAAATTCCACCTGTCTGTAACAATCAATAATACATTTTTACCTTTTGAAATTTAATAAGGCCACATAGCTTTGATGTGTTAAATATCATAAATGTCATGCATATATATATATATATATATTACAGATTGTTTAACTTAAAATCAAGTGTCAAGAACACAGTATCTAGCAACTATGATTTCATTATTTGAATTTTATGAGGAAAGAATTAAGAAGTTGTGCCTGCACACTGTAAAAAATGAGTGTGTGGGTATGCCTCTACACTTTTGATAAATCAAAGAAAACACTTACCAATTTGACAGAGCCTGGATTGCAGCATTCATGTAGCAGGTATTCCCAAGATTTTGTAATCCTGTTAATCCTATCAATTAAAAAGAGCATTACTCGCTCTACACAGTTCATTTATAAAACACACAATTCAGCAAGAATCGTGAATGGTTATGTTACTGGAAAAACTGTAAAACTTCACTCACAGCAGAAAAACAGATTATCAATTATACATAATTCTTTGAAATTATGAATACATATTATTTGCGACTGCATAAATGCATACGGGTTTTCTAATTCTCTTTATTTCAAGTTTAACTCACTGACAGTGAAGACAGCACCCACAATGGGCTTTAATAAACAGGTTATAAAAATATGTCTAAAGAGCATGTATTAAACATGTTGGGGGGAGATTTTAAAAATTAATTAAAAATGTTTTCAAAAGTTGTGTTCACAAAGATTGAAAATAAAGTCAGCTTTAAAAAATGAACAATTTTCAATTATTTCATGCCTTTATTACAAGCACAATATATGCTTGTAATAAAGGCATGGAAAAAAAACAAAAGGTAGAAAAAGTCCACCAAATGTGACTGCTAATGTGATATTTTTATCATGCTCAATAGAGGGTTAAATGGCAAAGAAGTAGAATTTGGGAGAAGAATTAAGTCATTATGACAGCTGAATAGAGAGTGTCACAAATGGAGAGTTGCAATTAAATAATTAGAAATTAATTTATTCTGGAAATAAGATACAATGCAAGAAAGGAGTAGCAACAGTTTTTAGAACTAGTTTAGAATACAGGTGAATTGGTTGGAAACATCATCCAATAGTTATGTTATGCAAAATTTAAGAAGGAAAGTTAGATGATGAGATTTGTCTTTATATATAAACAGCTAAAGACTCAAGAAATCAGCAAACAGAGTTCTTTACTTTGTTAGAAAGAGCAACAGAAACTGATGACAAGGAAATAACAGCAATGGTCAGAGATTTTAAACAGCAGGGTAGGAAATTAAAATTATACATTTACACAGATATTTTTAAAAAATCTGTGCAGAAAGCTAAATCTAGCAATAATGGTAGAAGACTACACTATTAGAATTCTTCATGGGCCATACACTCTTAATTACAAACTACTTCAGCATAAAGATAGTCACAAATTAAGGTGGAGGGGAGTATAATAGAAATAAGAAAATAATAATGGACTATATCATCATAAAAAGAATCTTAAATAAAAATGGTTGAAGATATGGGGTTTTACAGCAGATTTGAAATTGGAAGTGGCCAACATCTTTGTATTGAGAAACTTAAAAATGGTAATCAGTGGCAAAAAACAGGAGATATAAAAAGGTATAAGAGTTATTAAAATGAATAAAGGTCAAAATGCTCTTAGATTTGCTAATGGGCATTAAATATAGAAATCGTGCTGCTCAAAAATTAAATGGCATTCCTGATGCTCACATTTTGACGAAGAATAACTAATGCAGTTTACAGCAAATAAGTAATGCTGGGGAGTATTAATTTCTATGAATAATACGAGTAATGCTAATTTCTAATTTTCTAGCAAAAAATTTGAAAATCAAACTGGGGAATAAATAGTATTAAATAAAATAAAACAATCAAGGTTCTGTACTAACCCAAGGAAGCACAGCAGCTCAATATCCTGAATAAAGTAGTGCACAACACGTGCCTGGAAACACAAATAAATCCCCCAATGTGCCAACCTAACAGACAAATACAGATACCAACTAAAACAAACAATAACACAGAAGAACATTTAAGGGAACTAAAGTGACCACTTCTTCAAGGAGGCATTAGTCCTGTTTGGTTTGATTTTGGGCTTTTTATGGCACTTTCTAAGGCTATGATTCGCCAAGTCCAATTTGTCCTGTGAAAATTCCCAAATATTTGCATTTTTATATATGGCCTGGCAGATAACAAAAGGATTGTGGATGCCCTTTTGCAAGCAATAGGCAAATTCAACAAAAATCACATCTTAAATATAATTAACTTGCTAATCAGGAAACAAATCAGCAGAAATGACAAGATGTAAATTTCCATATCAACCAGAATGAATCATCACACCAAAATAAAACAAATTTGCAACGGAAAATCTCTAAAATTAAAGTGAGATGAAAATTAAAAACTTCAAACTACTAAACATAAAGCAAATTCAAAAGACAAAAAATTAAAATATTTTAGGTTAAGCTAATTTCATTCTATGTACATTTATAACTTATAAAAGTACTTAGAATCAGCACTATATAATGCTTTTAACTTCTTTCAAACACTGATTGTTTTATAATTTTTATATATACATATATTTAAGCAAAAGAGTTTGTGCAAGACTGCAATATCCAATCCTTACCATGACCAGAAAATAGTACCGATTTGAACATGATTGAAAGCTGATGAAGTGTATGACAGATTGCTGATAAAAAGTCATCAAGCAAGATAACATTACAAGAAACCATTATTCATATCTGGTACCAAGAATTAAGCAGCAAATATATCAAGAATCTGGTACATGACAGGGCACACAAGTGCAAGGCAGCAATTAAAGCTGGTGGTGAGCAAACAAAATACTAATATCTGTTATAGAAGACCTAATGGTATTTGCTGCTGGCATATTTTTTACCATCTTATTATCTAATATTAATTTCAAACACTGGTCACAATGAGGAGACATTCATATGGCCTGCAGTGTATTTCTGTGATAATTTGTAAATAAACATGGGGCAATTATTTCAATTGTAATGCTTGCTTTTGGAGAAAATTTACAATAATGCAATTTATGTGGCCACCACTGTGTGCGTGCGTGCATGTACGTCACAATTTTAAAAGTAATTTTTCACAAACTCTAAAATATTAAATTCTCCCCATTTACTCACCTTTTAAAAATTTAATTTTTATTTCAAATAAAAAGTCAATATAACTTGAATTCTTGGCAATCCTCCAAATTCACAGATACCATATAGCACCTTCAAGTCAGGTCCCCTTTCTGAAGTTAAAACCCGTGCCTTTACCTTTAATAACTTTGCAAAAACTTTCTTCATCTTCCAACTGATGATTGCATGATCACTTACTGAAAATGGTTACTGTACTTTAAGCCCTCTGATGTCATCTGATTCATTAGTAATAATGAGGTTAAAAATATTCTCACCCCTAGTACTTTCTCTGTTGAACATGCTGGTAGAAATAATAACAAACCAGATGTAATTTCAAACTCAGCAAAAGCTCTCTTTTTTTGGTGCTTGGGTTGCTTTTGATAAGAAGTATACATTATACACTAAATACATTATATATACTGTAGTGGAACCCATCATTTCTAGGTGGCACCATGTTTGGGTCCTTGGGATGGTCACAGACATTCTCTCAGATATGCCAGACAAGCTGTACTTGCTACCTGGGCATCTAAAACGCTGATGGAACTGATATTCAAGTGACACTCAAGTCAAGTGGACCCAATTTCAGAGAAGTCTGGATGGTCTATGACAGCCAAATCCTCTGCTTGCACCTTCACGATGGTGGAACTGTTAGTAATCCTCGGTATAACCCCCATACACAAGACACTGTGGGTGACCACCCAGGTGTGAACCAACGAAAGCTGGGGTCGAAGCATGTGACCCACACCACATTGAGGAATGCCGCCCCTCTGTGTTACCAGGCAATACTAGGTGGTGGATGACTCTCATCAACCAGTGCAATACCACCACTTTGCTTATTGGAGGCTTGAAGTGATGGAATCCATGTTTAGTCTCCAGAGCTAAGTTCCAGTCAACCCTTCCCCATCTCTTCCATAATGCAGTATGACCGATGACTTTTGAGGTTATGATGGACATCATGGTGAGATCCAATCTTCCTTACATTTCGAGGGTGTAGCTCTAAAACGGTGTTCGCAGGCCAGCCGCTAGTTAGTACACTGGACCGAACCTATTGGTAACTCTTTAGGACGATTCCAGATCAGCTAGTGTATAATCTTGCTACCTCTACTCTGACAGATAGTTACTGGATGGAGTCTGATTGGTGTATATGTAGGGGCATTGTCAAGGCCACGTTATGTCAAGGACCATGTGTATGCCGTATCCAAAAATTACATACAGCATGTCCCCCCCACACTTTTTTTTACTATTGAATACACCATGAATTGTCAAACTAATAGACATGCTTATCTGAGAAAAGATCTAAACTCCCAAACACTTCTTAGTTCATTTCACAAATATACGTGGTCTCAATTCTAATCTCAACAATGTCCATTTCCACTTGCAGTCTGCCAAACCCCCATGTACTTTTTCTGACAGAATCTCAGTACTCGGTTGATTCAAATACTGCTCATCTCAGTTGTCCAAATTATTTGCCATATGATTCAAAGGTGGTACTTGTGCATATGTCCATTCCGATTTTCCCTGTGTGAGACTTGGTAATTTGGAATCTCCACTTTTCGATCTTCTCTGGCTTAAAATCTCTCTACCTCATTGTGTCAAATTCATCTGTTATCTCTACCATTCTCCCAACCCCACTAATCACTTGGAGCTCGACTTCCTCTCTTTGCACTTGACTTGCTCCAGTCCAACTTTCCTAATAGTGAGGCAATTTTCCTTCGTGATTTTAATGTTCGCAACTCCAGCTGGCTTCCGTTTTCTAGTCACAGCGACCCAGCTGTTCGAGATGCTGAGGCTTTTGCAATTACAAACAACCTCGCACAGATTGTTCATTTACCTACAAGAATACTGGACAATCCTAACCATGCAGCCAACATGCTTGATTTTTTTCTCACAAACAACCCTTTTAAGTACACAGTTGAAGTGAGTGGTCCTTTACGCACCTCAGATCACAACTAGGTGATTGTCTCTTCTCCAATGGAACCTTTTATCTCATGGCTATTCCCAACCTCGTGTTGTTTGGCATTACAAGGATGCAAAATGGAATGACCTGCGAGATTTCTTGTTTTCTTTTCTTGGTCAGATTACTGTTTCAAAACTTCTGATGTCAATGTTTGCTCAGATTGTATCAGTGAAATTATTCTTGTAGGAATGGAATCCTTTATCTCACACTCCACTTTAAAATCTTGTCCTTTATCTAAACCTTGGTTTTCCAATAAATATGCTAAAACTGTTCAAGAGAAGAATTCATTTGTACATCATAATTGGCTTGTTTCCAATTCTTCAGTTTTATTTTCTGTCTACACCAAAGCTCGCAACAATTGTGAAGCAGTTATTAATCAGTCCAAACTAGATTTTGAACAGGCTAAGAGTAGAAAACTTGCTTCTTGCCCTAATGCTAACCGAGCATTCTGGTCTCTTGCCAAAACTATTGGCTGCAACTTTTGCCCATCTCTGCTCCCACCTCTGTCAAAACCAGATGATTCTTTTGTCACTTTGGACAAAGCTGACCTGCTAGCATCCCATTTATCTTCCAACTCATGTATTAATGATCTTGGTAAAACACCTCCCACCATTCTCAACATGCTCCATTCAATGTCTCCTGTGGTCTTCCATCAAAAGGATGTCAGAAAGATTTTGATGAACCTTGATGCTAAGAAAGCTCCAGGTCCTGATGGTATTTCTCCACTTGTTCTCTAAACCTGTACTTCTGAACTTACTCCTGTTCTTTGTCACCTTTTTTCGCTTTCTTATTCCAAAGGTGTTTTTCCTTCTGCTTGGAAATTTGCTCATACCCAGCCAGTTCCTAAAAAGAATGACAAGTTCCTCCCATCTAATTATCGTCCCATTGCAATTTCTTCTACTCTTTCTAAAGTAATGGAGAAATCAATTAACCGCCAACTCTTAAACTACCTAGAAACCTTCCATCTGATCAACGATCACCAGTATGGATTCTGTCAGTGTTGATCCACTGGTGATATTCTGGCTTATTTTACCCATTTATGGACAAATTCAATGGAAAAGTTCAGTGAAACACAAGCAGTCGCTCGACATCTCAAAGGCTTTCAATCATGTTTGGCATAAAGGTCTTCTAAAGTTTGCCAACTGTTTTTTGTATTTGGTTATCCAGTTTTCTCTCTGATCACTCACTAAGGGTGATGGTAGATGGCTCTCTGTCTTCTAACTTCTCCACTAATGCGGTGTCCCCCAAGGTTCAGTTCTTTCCTCCACTCTTTTTCTCTTGTATATTAATGACCTTCTTCCATTGATTGTAAATCCTATCCATAGTTTTGCCGATGATAGCGCATTGCATTCCACTTTCCATTTTGAGAAACCTTGCCCTATTCATTCAACTGCCGTTTTCTGGAACAACCTTCCTTCATATGTATTTATTAAAAATTACAGTCTACAGAAGTTCAAGTCTAATGTCAACAAATATCTTCTCTTGTCTTCTCAACTTCCAACCCAAGCACGGTACTAAGTACTATTAAGTAATATAAGTTCTAATACCTCTCATGTTTGTGATTTTTCAGAAAAAAAAAAAAAAAAAACTGTTTCTGTTAGACCTACTATATCAGCACTAGTTGACCCAAACCAGGAGTTCAAATTTAGCCATTTTATTGACAGCACTCCTGACATTACCGTAGACACAGTTAAGACTAATTAATCTTCTACAGTTTACTACCCTGACACACACACCTTGATGGTATTTAGGTTTGTATCTCAAGCTTTATCTTCCCCTTCATTTGAAACACTACTCTCCTGAGGACATCTTATCAACATCAGCTGTTCAGGCAACAAACAATAATTCATGAGGTCAGTGCAAGCATTGCTTTGAACCATATCATCAGATAAACGTGGATCTAAATTACCCTTCCCCCCCACTAACTAGCAGTTTCCCTGAATCCTTAGGATATCCTCAATGGTGCTGGCAAAAATTGCTGCACCACCTTTGTCCAAATGAATTCAATCTCTACAAAACAGATTCATTCTACCTACAAATTCAGGCCGTGCTGAAGGCGCCTCTGTAGCCAGGTGGGCAGGAGCAGCAATGCGTAGCACACGCTTCTTGATTAGACCGGGGTTCGAGCCCCTACCCACCAAATACGGAGGATGCGGAAAGGTCAGGGAATGACCGCCGCATATCCCCGAAGCAATATGGCCTTAGTTGCTAATGCTCCTAAAAACCAAATAACAAACAAACAGGCCGTGCTGAAAAAATTTATTCTCCCTCTCCCCAGAACCTTACAGATTCCCTCAAGTCTCGAGTTAGTCCATAAGATTTGCAGCATATAATCCTTCCTATCATGTATGGGCAGAATTGCAGACACATACATTCTGACCTAACTTGCAGCATGTGTCTTCAGCAGTCCTGCAATTATCCAACAGATGGTCAGGTTGAGTATGTTTAATATTGTTTAGTCTCCACATGAATAATAATTCACTCTTTACCTCCCTTAAAATCTGGTAATCTGATGGTAACATCATCAATTGTTGCTCCTGGCAAACACACTGGTTCTGGACTATCTACCTTTATTACAAAAAATGTTACCTGTTTATCTGACAACATAGTCTCCCAACAAAACTAGATCACCTTCAACCAGAGCAGTCTGCACTTGACTATTCTTTTCTGGGACCCGAATTGGGGGTACATCACTTGGCAGGTCAGGAGGTACTTGACTTCCTGACAAGCTCCCAATTACATTTGCTTCTAGGGCAATCACTCATTTCTTCAGTGACTCAAATTCTTCTCATAACACACCAAGTTGTAATTTGAGTTCGGTATATACTTCTCACATTGGTTGCAAAGAAAAGAATAGCCAGATGAGCTACGTTTGTCTACTAGACCAGCCATAGAATACATGCCACAGGCTATACAAATGACAAAGTCATGACTCACACTGGAAATGCCCACAGTCAATTTCCATTTGAGTCCCGATGTCCCTGGACTTTGTAAGTGGATATTGTAGCAACCATAATTTAAGAAAAATTTGAATTTTACAAAGATTACAAAATTTAAATTTACAATACAATACAGAATGTATGTTAACAAAATATTGTAGAAATTAAACTTGACAAAACTTAAATCACTAAAGAAGTTAAAATTAAGCTCCCAAACAAAAGTTGCAAAATTCTCGCCAAAATATTGATAACACTATTTTACATACGGGTCAACCCCTGGCTCTTTGACTGTGAAGGGACATTGCAACACTATACAATCTTGTAACTATTTACAACTGAAGGTGGCGCAATAAAAGACACACACTCACTCACTCACTCACTCTCACTCTCTCTCTCTCTCTCTCATATTAAACTGTAGCTTTCCAAACACTTTACAAATTTAAACTTACAATATACTATGATACACTGAAAATATTACTGATGACAAAATTCATATACCATGAAGTGATATTTAAAACTAGAAAATATTCATTCAAATCATATTTATTTGTAAATAAATTTACATCCTGATTTCTTTGTAAACACTTATGAAATATTTTAGATTATATTACTATTCATATAATTAAACATACCTCTAGGTTTCAAATTTTGATTATCACCATCATCATCTTCATCGGAATCAGGTTCTGCAGCACTAATTTTGCTAATAGTAACGTTGTGTGAAGATAGCATACCACTCAAAGGTGGATCGTTATTTTCTAAAAATACTTCGCATGAACAGAGGGCACACCAAACTCTCAGCGTCGTCAAATTTAAGATAAGAGAATGCTCAGGTTTTGTCTGTAATTAAAAGTACAACATTAGCCCTAGAAATAAGTATTCTTAAAAACAATTTAAGATTTTTCTGTTAAGTTCAATTAACCGTATAGCTTTATGAAGTCTAACTAATTCTTTTTTTTTTTTTTTTTTTTTTTTTTGGTAGTTCTGTGGCCATAATACACCTCCCAAGGTTTTTGCAGTACTTTGATCCAAGCCCAAGGCGGGATTCGAACCCGCGATCTTTGGAGTCTAATTCAGAAAAGTATTTTAGTGAGAGGAAAATGCTTTCCATCAATTCAAGTAACATTAATATATTACAGGACAAAGTTCCTGTTATTTGCACATATCAAGTGACATAATGCAGAAGAAAACAAATCCAAAAGCCTTCACTTTTCCTGTGCTCACCCTGTCAGAGAGTGAAAGCTTAATATATATAATTCAGGAAAGATGCTTTATCCACATGAATAAAATTTATTATTATGCTGTTGTAACAAATAAACAGTTCCTTACACCTAATACAAAATCTGCTTAAACTAAAGACTACATATCAGGATTATCTGCATGATCCCAACTTCAAGCCAAAAAAATGTGATGTCAAAATTGAGAAATACAGTCGGACCTCTTCAATGAACTTCCCTTTAGTGAATTTTTCTATGTAGCGAACGTTTTTGATTTCCCCTTGGTCATTACACCAAAAAGTTTCCCTATAACAAAAAAAAATTCCATATAATGAACTAATTTCAAGAGGCCTGGCATTGTTTGCACCTCCAGCCTTTAGGAAATAAAGCTGATGCTGTAGAAAGCAGGAATTAAGAGCTAAAATGATTAAGAATTAATGTCTTTAGCACTTAGCTAAAGCTAAAGGGATTAATTCCAAGAATTAATAGCTAAAACATTTTACAATTTAGTGGTACATGCTTTTGGTAATAGGCAAAAGTAAACAACCCTGAAGTTTCAAAGGAGTAAAGTCGTTAGAGTTGGACAACAACTACAAAAAAAAAAAAAAAACCCTGCAGGAAGAAACTGGACACCCACGGCACTGGATAGAAAAATATGGAAGGTTTTGGGAGAGGCCTTTGCCCAGCAATGGGTCAACAATGGCTAAAAAGAAGTAAAACCTATACAGTCTGTACACTACTATACCGAGAAGTCACACTGGTCAACTGCTACCTATGTGTCCATAGCCATTGGTATAAATTGGGGCATTAAAAAAAATTGCTTTAAAAGTTGGTATTCCTGCCAGTAGTGTGTTAACCATTCTGAAAAACTGTTTCGATTCTCAAACTGTTTGAGGAAATGGGACCCAGTCAGAAGCATGCAAAATTATGCATGTATGAAAATGTAGATGAAGCCGTTTTTAAGTGGGTGAAGTTAATTCGAGACCAAAACATGCCAATATCTGGGCCATTAATAAAAAAAAAAAGGCTATGGAGTACGCATCTTTTCTGGAGCGTAACACATTCCAAGCCAGTTCTGGTTGTCTGAATAAATTTAAAAAGTGCATGGCTTACTCGAAAAAATTATTTCTGATGAAAGCGGAGTTGCAATCAAAGAAGACTATACCCACTGGAAAAAAACAGTTTTGAAAAAAATTATGGAGGACTATGAGCACAAAGACATTCAAAGTTGATGAACCATTTATTTTTTTAAATATTTGCCAAACGAGACACTGACTTTTAAAGGTGATAAATGTTTAGGCGGTAAAAATAGTAAGGAGAGAATTACAGTTCTTAGTTGGTGCAATATGGCTGGTAAGGAAAAACTGAAGCTTTTGGTAATAGGCAAAAGTAAACAACTCTGATGTTTCAAAGGAGTAAAGTCATTAGAGTTGGACTACAACAAAAAATCTGGGATGATAAGTGAAATTTTTGAGTAGTGGATTTTAAATTTCAATAGAAAGACGACGAAAGAAAACAGAAAAATTGCATTGATTGTTGACAACTGCCCTACCCAACTTCACTCGGTAATTTTGAAACTTACGAGTGTGAAGCTTATTTTATTCTCTCCGAATACCTTGTCTAAACTGCCGCCAATGGACCAGGGCATTATCAAGAATTTTAAAATGCACTACCATAGACACATACTGAAAAAAATTATACTGAGAATGAAAACCAACCAACCTATAGATTCTGTTATAGATTTGAGGATATGCATATCAGAGTTTTGAAAGTGTGGAGTCAAGATGTGACAGAAACAACGATTAAGAATTGTTTCACAAAAGCAAGTTTTGCTAAAATGCTAATAAATACTATAAGACATCGAGTAATCTTGGGAAGAGTTCCAAGTGAGGTTTTATCAGTGCAGAAATTGTTCTTGACGAATTTTGAGAAATTCATAATGATGTCATGGTAGCTGAATACCCAAGCGACCCCAACATTTTGGAGTGTATTTAAAGAACGAATGACAATATCAATGTTGTGTTGGATGAAAATGAGGGCAATTTTAAATCTTCCAAACAAGATGTGTTGGCAGTATTTGAAACTTTGCTTCAAGGCCTTCAGTGGGAAGAGAAAGGTACTAGAAATTATATTTGAGTGTTTAAACAAATGCAAACATTTTTATCAATGGTGTACAGTAGAATCCAGTGTAAAACAAAAAACACAAATATTTTACGACATAATTCTTAAACATGTACTAATACACTGTGCGCATATGTAAGTAGTCATTTTATTCATTTCGTAATATGAATAAAATGACTTTGGGAATATGAATAAAATGACATCATAATTTTAAAATGTTAGAAAATTTATTTATTCCTACTTATTTCTGAATTATTTCCAATCTTTTACTATATTTCTGATTTACAGTATTTTTCACTGTTGAAAAGGTCATATTTCTTTATAACGAATTTTTTCAAGGGAACAATCGATTTCGTTATACAGTGGTACCTTGGATTGCAAGCAACTTGGTCTACGAGTGTTTTGCAAGACAAGCAAAAATTTTTAACAAATTTTAACTTGATAAACGAGCGAGGTCTTGCAATAAGAGTACAGTCAGTCCTTGTATAACACGTGTTTACACTACACGAATTCGATCATACACAATTTATAAATACGCGAATGATGGCTTACATAATACGAACTGAATTCGCTTATGCATGATTCGCCTTTGTGTTTATAAGAAATGGCAGCCGAACACAGAATCACCCCCAACTAAACGCAACACGATAGGGATGAAGAGAAGATTCTGAAAAATTTTTTTTTTTTTTTTTTTTTTATGTTTTTTATATCAGTGAAGGGGAAACACATTTCACCATAATAAACGTAAAAACCAACACAATTTCAGCTATCAGTATAATCGCAAATGCAATTAGATCGAGTTTACTACTAGTTTATAACAGATTCCACTAGCAGGAACGTAACTGTAAATTGTTTTTATTGTTTTATGGTAGTAACCCCTAGAAATGTGCTTTAGTAAAATGTGAGATGTTAATAGTGTATCTCTGCCTTTACGGTGTTGTTTATTCAATTGCTACATGTGCGCAGCTTTGTTTATGTGTATCAAGCGTGCCTCCTCATTTTGTAATAGTGCGAGCGATGAATCTGTTTAACGACAATGCAATTGTCATATTTCCGTGAAATCCTCAAGAGGAGGCAAGTGTCATTGGAAAGGTTCCTTGTTAAAGTTGCACAAAAAGAAAGAGTCAACAGATAGCAGTGATTCCGTTAGTGACAGTGAAAGCCATCCTACCATGAATCTGATTGCTTTATGTATATTAAATTTAAATATTAAAAATATGAAAAGGTATGTATGTATTTTGTATTAACCATTTTTACAGTATATAATATTTTTGAGTTTTGGAACAAATCATCTGGGTTTCCATGATTTCTTATTGGAAAATTCGCTTTGATATATGAGTGCTTTGGATTACGAGCACGTTTCCGGAATGAATTATGCTCGCAAACCAAGGTACCACTGTATAGAGGTCCGACTGTATCACACTTTTTATAAAAGCTGCCCCTAAGGTTGTAATTACAGTGCTGTGTAGAATATATTCTTCTGTATCATGGGCTTAGCTTTTGCTTTGAAGATCCAGTTACTTTTCAATTCTAAGGTGTCTTTTTTTTTTTGTAACCAGAACATTGGGAATTTTTGGAACAAGAACATTAAAATTTTAGAGTTGTGATGTTATTGACTGATTGCAAGATCTTTTCCACTCATGTTGCACAATAATGCCTACTACATCAGCTACAGACTTGGCTAGCAGTGTTCACCCAATGCGATCCATTTATTTAAGTCTTTTGGAAACTGTGTCTGGAACTGCAGTTGAGGGCGATCAGGTGCTGCTGTACTGGAGGGAGGGAGGGAGGGAGAGGGAGAGAGAGAGAGAGAGAGAGAGAGAGAGATCAGATTGATCACTGTTGCTTAAGTAAACACCTTTTTTCACCAAATGGGATGACCAGCTACAAATGTTACTAATGCTGAAATTCTCATTAATATCAAGTCCAAAAGATTTTCATATATAAATATTAGTGCATTACTTTTGTCTTTTAAAAATAAAATAAAATAAACAAAATTTCTTTTGTATTTTCAACTAATTTTGTTCTCATCTTTATACCCATAAAGTAGTGTGCAGAAAACATAGATTCAGTTATTTTATCACAATGTGGAAACTACCGGTTTCTTAACAACAGAGAGAATGTGTTAGTCATTTTACCGCAAAGGATATCAAAATAGTGTTAAATCAACTCTGGCATTGTAATAGATCAGTGGTTTTTTTTTAATAATGGCACCCCTAAGTAATTTATTTTATTTTGCGGCACTTCTACTCAATTTTCTACCTGTTAGATCCAATTCTCTCTCTCTGTATATATATACAGGGTGTCTCAAAAACACAGCATAACTTCAGAAATGAGTTCCTCATATATGTAGACAATAAAAATATTTTATATCAACATAGTTCCGGAAATGCTTGGTTCCCGAGTTATTAACCGGAATGTCTTATCTCCCGCAGGTGATTTCTTTCATCACAAGGTATTGACAGAATCGGTGGTTTCCATTCCGACCATGTACTCAAATCAGGAGCAAGCAGATATGCAATTTATGTACGTTTTGGCGGATGACAATGCTCTGGAGGCTCGTCATTTGTACTACGAAAGGTTCCCTGAATGAAGATGTCCAGACAGGAAAACGTTTGAACGTATCCATCGCCGCCTTTGTGAACATGGTACCTTTACACCTCGTGCTGCCGACAGAGGATGACCAAGATTTACAACTCCTGAAGTAGAGGAGGAGATTTTGGATGTTGTGCATGCCACTCCTGGAATCAGCACATGCAGAATAGCAATGTAATTGGCTGTTCAACATTCAACTATTTGGAGAGTGTTGTGAGAACACCAACTGTATCATTATCATCTGCAACGGGTACAGGCCTTGTCACCAGCACATTACCCTGCGCAAGTAATGTTTTGCCAGTGGTAAGGATACAGTTGGTGTTCTCGCAACACTCTCCATATAGTCAAATGTTGAACAGCCAAGTTGCATTGCTATTCTGCGTGTGCTGATTCCAGGAGTGGCATGCATAACATCCAAAATCTCCTCCTCTACTTCAGGAGTCATAGATCTTGGTCATCCACTGTCGGCAGCACGTTGTCCCATGTTCACAAAGGCGGCGATGGATACCTTCAAACGTTTTCCTGTCTGGACATGTTCATTCTGGGAACCTTTCGTAGTACAACCAACGAGGCCCCCAGAGCATTCCCATCCGCCAAAACGTACATAAATTGCATACCCGTTTGCAATAGTTAGTCGGAGTTAATAACTCGGGAACCAAGCATTTCCTTAACTATGTTGATATAAAATATTTTTATTGTCTACATACGAGGAACTCATTCCTGAAGTTATGCCGTGTATTTTTGAGACACCTTGTATGCTGTATATCTAATATTAAAAAAATATGTTATGTGATAGTTATTACAATAATGTAACTATAAACAAAATTACAATTCATAATACAAATTATATATATATATATATACATACAAATTATATATATATATATTATAATTTTATTCTTTATATAGAGATATTAAATAAACAATTATAGATCACCACAAAATTAAAAAGATACCGTACACCTTTTTATAATGAAATAAATATATAAATTTAAAAAAAAATAAGTTTAAGTAACTTAAACCCAAATTATGTGACAACCCTGGAAAGTTGTTGCGGCACCCTGGTTGAAAACCACTGTAATAGATGATAAGATTACAAAACCAGGATTCAAATTTCAAATTGTGAAATCAGTAGTGGCTGCTGGTGATTTTCAATTTGTATGGGTTGGCAACCCTGGCTCAATGAGCTTAAAAAATAAACTCATCTGTGAGGGTGTGTTAGATAAATCAACAGGGACAATTGGGGAGATTACAGAGTACTGTACAAATGGGTTATTTTAATTTTTTTAACAGACTACATAATATACAGGATAAACTATACAGTATTTTGCAATAATCGTTATTGGATCATATCCTAAAATATTTTATTGAAAATGAAAGTCAACTAACTTATAACACTGTTAAGTAATGAAGTACGAATCCTCATCAGTTGAATCTGAATTGCTATTTTTGGTATTTGAAGATGAATCGACTGCTGTAGTAATGATAGGTCTGTTGATTAACTCATTATTTTGACTTCCATTTTCCCAATACTGGTTTTCAATACTAATTATGTGATCACAACATTTCTTCCATTTATAGGGAGTCTATTGGCCAAAAAATTTTTGGCCAATTCTTTAATGCCATCCAAAATGAAAGCACTGTTATTTTCAGCAACCTGCCATTTAATTTTTCTCCATTTTCAAAATGTCACTGATTTTGTATTTGGGGTTGTATTGGAGAAGATTTAACTAATTAAAGAAGCTCAAGTTTCCTTAAATCATCACTGAACGCTAACATTTTCCTGTAGCCAATGCTGTATATCTCTTTTTAAAGTAGCCAAATTTGATTTTTTTATTATACTGTACAGAATGGTCACTTGCATCTTCCATTACTATAACACAGTTGGGAGGTAGATTTGGCAGTAGTTTATTTTCAATCCATTTGCTGAAGTTTTCAAAGTTTATATCATGATAGTCACCAGTCTTCTGCTTCGATTTAAAAATTAGTGAGTTATCATTTACAATGCCTTTATTTCCACCAGTGTGAATAACGATTAATCATGAACTCTCCCCGATTGCTGAAAGTATACCATTTTTGTTTCCCAATTGCCAATAACTTCCTACTGTCAGTGGGGAATGCAAATATGTTTCACCAAGATTTATTATTTGTTTTCCATCAGATCTAAGCATTACTTATCCTTTGTAAGTATTGATACCACAAGGATGGCATTTCCAATTTCTCAATTAATATTTTCCTTCTAGACCAGCATTTTTTCCAATTATAACCCATCCTTTACTGCTTTTTTGAAGAAGTTCCTTGCTGCAGTCCAAATTTATGTCCACCTTTACTAAAGGAAAAAAGTTCATTTAAAGAAACAGGAATGTTTTTAGCGTATGAATTGTGGATTTTGCAGTGAATAGCACATTTTGTAAAATCATCTATTCTAATTTCTTAACACGGTTATTCTTTTTACCAGTAGGAATAGAAAATTTTATTTTCCTTTGACATTCCATAACTTGCTCACCTTCTTTAACACTTTAAATTTTTTTTTTTTTAATGAAAATCTCAAACACAAATGATATCAAAATAGATAGTACTTAGTACCGAGGGGACGCCGGAAACTTTGCTCTGGTGACTAAACATGGGTTTCACCACTTCAAGCCTCCAATAAGCAAAGTGGTGGTATTGCACAAATTGATGACAGTCATCTACGACCTAGCATTAATATTCTATTATTAGTTCTATAATACTGTATTCTATTATTAGTTCTATTTTATATTAGTATTAGTACTAGTTAGTATAAGTGGTAGCAGTACGTACCGTGCATGGGTTGAAAGAGGAGAGATGCCAGAAACTTTGCTCTAGAGGCTAAACATGGGTTTCACCACTTCAAGCCTCGAATAAGCAAAGTGCTGGTAATGTGCTGGTTGATGAGAGTCATCTACCACCTAATGTTAGTATTAGAACTAGTAAGTATCAGTATTATATCATATTATAGTATTTTATTATTAGTGTTATTTTATATTAGTATCGGTACTAGGAGTAACGTGCATGGGATGAAGGAAGGGGGGGGGATTCTGAGAGAGATGAAGTGTGATTAATGCTTAAGAGCTCAGTGTTTTGTATACACACAATTAAAATGAGATTGCCAAAAAATTTTCTCTGTCATCCAAAGACAAATACTGGGAAACATTAACCCTCCTTTCAGAAGTCCTCATACAGATCTACACTTGATGTGGGTCATGAAAAAGTATGTGCATGGATCTATGTTTTGAAGGTCATTTCGAATGATGTTTCTGTTAAATGTATGAACTGTCTTTTTAGTGCATGCTACCATCCCTTATCTCTGTTTCCAACAGTATACAGACTTGTTTTCATCAATTCAATATAATTTTATATTTATCTATGAGAAGTGTTTTTTAATCGGTCCAGTCCAGCCAATGCTGCCATCATTATTACTGGTGTTAATAATAACTTGGACATTATTTACATTAAGTCCAATATGTCTTCACCAGTATCACCAATAAATACAGAAAACAACAATGAGGCAAACACTGAACCCTGGGGATTCCACTAATAACATTAGCCCACGAAGAGTAAAGTCCATTGATTACCACCCTCCATCTTCTCCCAAACACCCCTCCATCCACAGCAGCAACTTTCCCATTGCCACACTACTCCAATCTGCACAGCAGTCTCACATGTGCAACAGCATCAAAAGCCTTACTGAAATCCAAGTACACAATATCAAAATTTACCTCTGCATCCAGCTCCCTTGTGACCACGTCATAGTATCTAATGAAATTAGTCAGACAAGGTTTCCCCTTAATAAACCCACACCGTGTCTGAAGTATAACTGCAGCCCTGTCCAGATGGTCCTACATCACCTATTCCACCAGACTCCACAACCTTCGCTGGAACAGAAGCCAAATCAATGACTCCATAATCACTCGTGTCACACCACCCCCGATACCCCTTGTGAATGTGGACACACTCACACATCACTAATCTGTGGGAACCTCTCCTGAATCCAAGGATGCTCCCATAATTACAGCCACGGGTTTGCTTACTTCTTTCGCAACCTGCTGGACAGATCAATCCACCCCAGGTCCTTTCTTATGTTTAACTTCAACAATTTCTCTTCCACCCTCCTCTCAGCACCACCACAAAATCATCCTGCTCCCAATTAGAGTTTGATAAACCTCCGATACCCCCCCCCGTAAAGAACTCTTCATGTGAATGTAGATGCATAACACTCATTAATCCTGTCAGCAACCTGAGCAGGATCGTCAACATTTGAACCTTCGACATAGAGTGGACCAATCTGTTTCATCCCCCATCCCTCCATGTCCTCACAAACAAAGAAGTCCCTGCCACTTTTCCCTGTATCCCTTGCCAAAGACTTCCCACAATTTGTCCCCACCTGTCCATCATCCCTCTGTGACTTGATTACAGACTAGGTTATATATATACTGTAGATTCTTGTGTTGCCAGATAATTTATATGCATCCCACCCTGCCACAAGTCTCAAGTTCATACCACTTCCATCCATGTCCACACTCTGAGGGGACATCTTCTAGCTGGCACGTAAATTCCAGAAGCCCCCACAATTAATTCCCTGAATGCCCTCACCTAGACTCTGCTGATGGTAACATCATCAGTGTACAGTCTGACTGTACACTAAAAACTGTCCAAGACTACAGCCACCTCTACAAAAGCAAAAACCCATCCCTTTACAATTTATGGTAGTTGTCTTTAAGCAAATCCCAAATCAACACCCTGTGACCACTGCCACCCAGTGGTTCCTCCATCCACAGACATTGCCAATAGTCAGATCAAGTGCACTACTCCCTCCAGTTGCCTCTCCAACATGCTGCTATAGAAAACAGTTATCCAACAAATTCACCATAGTCCCGCTAGTCTGTGAGTGACCAACCCACACATTCCATTCAATATCTGGAAAGCTAAAATCCCCTGTTATAAGACATTCTGACCCACTATATTTCTCTGTACAGCTGTTCATTGTACTCATAAGACATTAGGCCTATAAAACACTCTTATGCCTGCCTTATTAGCACCTATGTCACACCAAACTGAGTATTTACATTAAATACTCAGGAATGTTGCTGAGTATTTAGCAGTTTCCCCACTAATTTTAGGCATTCTCAAGCTTTCACCTTCCACAAACAGATCCAGAAAGATGGTTAATTATACCTGATACAATTGACCCGGCACCCCTAAAATTGGGAAATGAACTAGGCGATGTGCATAGGTTGCTGCCTAAGTTGGACTTTGGTCGTGCCAAAATATATATATATATATATATATATATATATATATATATATACACACACACAGGTATGCCCGTACATATATATATATATATATATATCAGCATTATATATATATATATATATAATGCTGAGGCATACCTCAGTTAACGTTACCTCTGATAACAAAGCTTCAATATAACGAAGTCCACAATTTCAAGCCCCATTTAACATAAAAAAAGATTCCAATTTAAGGCCAACGCCCGACAATCATCCGATTGGTGACTGACGGCGACTCGTTACGTACTCCCGAGCTGCTGGTGTGTCTGTCATAACAGTTTTGCACTTCATTCGCCTGATTTAGTCGTTATTTACACTTCATAGGGTGTGTTTCAGTGTGGTGCATTGCAATGATCCGTTTCTGTCAGTTTTCTTGGTATGCCAGATTGTGATTTTTAACTGTCCTCCATTTCCTTTACATGACTGACGTTGTTTCAGTGTGGTGCATTGCAATAATCAACGTAGGTTCTTTGGTAGCATTACATAACATAGATTTTGTAAATTTTAATAGAAATATTTTTGTTTTAGTTAATTAATATGTCAGAATCAAAGAAAAGAAAAGCAATTTCTTTGGAAACTAAACTAAATATCATACGACGTGTTGAAAGCGGTGAAAGAAAATCCGATGTGGCACATTCTTTAGGATTAGCGCAATCAACTTTAACAACCATACTAAGCCAATCAGAAAAAATAAAACAGTCTGCTCAGAATTGTACAGATGTTACAGCGGCAAAATTAACTCGCTTAAGGAATCCAATTTTAGAAAAAAATGAAGAAAATGTTAAGTTTGTGGATAGATGATATGTCACAACGTCATATGCCTTTAAGTCAAATGGTGATTCAAGAAAAAGCATTATTTTTATTTAATCACCTGAAATCTAAACAAACTGAAGAAATTACGGAAACCCTTGGGGCTTCTTGTGGTTGGTTCGAGAAATTTAAAAAACGAGCCAGGATTCACAGTGTAAAATCAACAGGAGAAGCTGCAAGTGCAGATGTTGAAGCTGCAAATAAGTTTCCAAAAAAACTAAAGGAAATAATTGAACGTGAAAATTTTCCGCCAAATTAGGTGTTCAATGTTGACGAAAGCGGCTTGTTCTGGAAACGGCTACCAACAAAAAGCTTCATTTCTATTGAAGAAAAATCAGCTGCTGGGTTCAAAGCAGCCGAAGGCTGTTTAACATTACTCTTTAGATCAAATTCCTCTGGCGATTATAAATTAAAATTGTTATTAGTTTACCATTCAGAAAATCCGAGGGCGTTAAAAGGTAACATAAAAATGAATTTACCTGTAATATGGAAAGCAAATAGAAAAGCGCGGGTTACCAAGGAGTTATTTACTGATTGGTTTGTTAACCACTTTTGTCATGAAGTAAAACGGTATTGTCAAAAAAAACAACTTTGAAGAAAAAGCTCTTTTGTTGTTAGACAATGCTCCGGGACATCCTACTGATCTTAACACGTTGGACACATGCATTCCTGTCAAAGTTGTGTTTCTTCCAGCAAACACAACTTCCCTGATTCAACCATTGGATCAGGGAGTAATAGCATCATTTAAAGTTTAATATCTGTGTCGAACATTAAGCAATTTAACTGAACTAGAGGATAAAGAGGAAATGACAGTTAAAACTTTTTGGAAAAACTACACCATTAAAAACGCAATTGAAAACGTTGATAGTTCTTGGAAAGAAGTCACTAAGAAATGCTTAAATGGAGTTTGGCGCAAAATATGGCCAGAAGTTGTACTAGAAGAAGAAAATAACATCCAAGAAATTAGAAATGAAGTTATCCAGATGGCTCAATCAATAGGTTTCGAAAATGTCGATGAAGAGTATGTTAGAAATTTATTGAATGCAGAAGATGATGGTTTTTCAGTGGAAGATTTAGAAAACCTTATTAGCAATGAAGACAAAGAAAATGAAGATGAAGTTAAAGAAGTTTCTGCCGAAAAAGTGTTAACAACCAAATATTTAAAAAGGTGCTTAAATGACATTGAAAACATTTTAAATTTTTTTAGTGAAAATGATCCTGATTTAGGAAGAAGTGTTATTGTTAAGCGATCAGTGTTAAATGCAATAACTCCATATAGGCAACTGTTAAATGAAAGAGAAAAAAAGCATAAACAATCAACTTTAGACTCATATTTTAAAATGTGATTTCACTTTGTATGTAAGTTGATTGTTTATTTAATAAAACTTTTCTTTGTTCGAAAAAAAAGCTTTTCATTTTCTTTACGTAGGAACGTATCCCTATTCTGGCTATAGTATTTTTACCTCTGAAAACGAATTTTCGCTTAACGAAGTAATTTCGTGGAACACATCCTATTCGTTATTCGAGGTATGCCTGTATATATTAAATACAGTAAACCCCCGCTATTTGCGGTATCTGTATTTGCGGTTTTGCGTATTCGCGATCGCCGATTTAATATAAAATGAAACCTAAAAAAATGTGAATTTTAAAGCGCCGTGAATATTTTCCGCCATAAAAAAAACATGGGCGTGGCTAAAATTATCTTTCCCGGTCAAAACAGCGTTCAATGGATGGGGGGAGAGGGTGACAAAATCGCGAGCGTGGACGTTTCTCGCTATTCCTTGTTCAGTGTGTTATGCGCTTGTCATGGAAGGCTTGGTATTTGCTTTTAATTTATAAATTGATAAATTGAATAAATTTATCAATTTATAAATTGATATGCTTACAAAAGTGATAAATCTACCGTTTTGCAGTGTAAAACAGACTTTTTCGAGTGTGTTAACGGAAGAAAGTGCCTTTATTGTGGAAATGTGAAAATATCAAAGAAGGTGATGACATTAGACAAAATTTCTAATGGCGAAAGTGTCTCCTCAGTGGCAAAACATTATAAAATCAATGAGTCAACGATACGATCAATCAAAAAATCAGGAAAAAAAATCTGCCATAGTGTTCGTGAAAACGCGCTAATTGCTTCAAAAATTTGCTCTGTAACTCGTGATGTTAAATTAGAAAAAAAATGGAAAAGGCTTTAAATCTGTGGATAGAAGACCGAACTCAAAATAAAATTCTGTTAAGTTCACTCATCATTCGTGAAAAGGCAAAACTCCTTTATCAACACTTTAGCGAAACTGGTAATAGCACTGGCGGGATAAGTTTTTTTAGCTAGCAAAGGCGCTGGTTTGAAAGATTTGTTTGAAATTTTGAATAAATATTACATTTAATATTAAATTGTTTCTTATTTTCATTTCGATGCCATATGCTTGCATTTCTAATGGTCATATTATGAAGGTACATATAATACATACATAGACAAAATTTTAGACTAGTTTTTCTTATATATTTCATACTTTGGAACAGAACCCCTTTAATTACTATGGGAGCCATAACTCAGTATTCGCGTTTTCGGTATTCGCGACATTTCTCAGGAACGTAACCCCCGTGAATAGTGGGGGATTACTGTATATGTATTAGCTTGTGGCAGTGGTGTCCGATCTACGGCCTGCGGGCCGGACTGGACATCTCATTAAATGTCTTGTTTAATAAATGTAATTGTGTATTGTACTTAAAATTTTCAAATATTTTCAATTTTAGGTGTATCATTATATTTATTTATTCACCTTAATATTGAAAAGCAGTGATCCTTTTCAGGTTGTAAATTTTCTAAAGTGAGCAATTAAAAGAAAAAGTAAGGTATTTTTTAAAAAAAACCAAGTCTTAATAATTTTTATAATTTTAATAAAAATCTAAAAAAAGTTTCACTGACATAGATTTGTTGCACATAAAAGTGATGGGAATTTGCATTTTTTGATATATAGACTGAAAATAAAAAACGGTAACATGAAAACAGAAACTGCCTTTTACATGTAACGAGATATGGAAAATGTAACATAGTAATTTTCCTTGAATCACTCAGTGCGGCTAGTGAAAAAATTAGAAACCACTGGTTTATGGGGAAGATTACTGTAAAAGACATTTAAATAAATCTATGGATAACACATAGGTGAAGCATGTTACATATACACTATCGCTGTATACCTACGATTTGGGTGACTTCTTCCGGGGTCAACCACCCAAATTGAAAGGAAAAACAACGATAAGGGGTTCTCTGTTTCTGTAATGATCAATATGCACTATGGCAAAATCAATTTTGAGGCCATATAACAAATAATAAAATTAAATTACGCAAAATATAATAGAAATTAAGAACTTTTGAATTTATATACTGCATAGTATACGTTGATCATCGTTGACCCGACAGAGAACGAAGGATATAAAGTTAAAATATATGTGAAGTGCAAGCCAAAAGTTTCTAGACTGGAGCAATAAAATTAATTTAGGCTTATGTTAGTTACAAAAATTCCAGCATGTTGGTTACATGTTGGTGCAGTTCCTTCCAGAGTTTATACACACAGATTCCAGCACTTTTCCTGCTGTTTGAAACATTTCTGTAAATCCTGTTTCATGATTCTATCCAACACTTTCTGCAGTTCAGCTTGAATCTCTGAAATATCTTCGATCCTTTGTCCTTTTAATTGGATTTTATTTTGGAGAATAGGAAGAAATCACAGGGGGCCAGACTGAGAGCATAGGGAAGGTGTAGGACCATTACCAATTTGTTCTTAGCCAAAAAAAAAAAAAAAAACTACTGAAACAATAAAGCAGTGTGGACTGGCCTATTGTCATGAAGCAGAAGCTAATCCTCAGGATGCCATTTATCTTGATGTTTCCTCCTGACATCCTCTCTCAAAATGCCTTAAGATCCCAATGTAGAACTGGTGGCTTATAGTTTGGCCTGGTGGAAGGAACTCCTGATGAATTCCCTCATTGTTAAAGAAAACAATCAGCATGCTCTTGACATTCATTCTGAACTGCCCTGCCTTTTTCAGATGTGAAGATGGACTTGTTAATCATACTGTACGTTCTCAAGGCTGACTTGATCTACTTTTTCATCAATCTAACTTGACAATGGATACCTGAGCACTCAAAATCCTCAACTAAAGTTTGGTCATTTTGAAAATGTGAATAGCATTAAAAATATTTGCGTTTTACCCAAAGCATCATCACCAAATGCTAGTTTCATTTTATAAATCTCTGAAGCTGTTTTCCCAAGTTTATGACAAAATTTGATGCATCTTCACTATTCCTTAACATTTGCCATCTTCCTCAGCAAGACATACTCACCAGACATACACACTTAAACACTAATTGCACAAAGGCACAATGTTCCTATTGGTGTGAAACTCACCACACTATCTCACAATGAATTACTTCAACAATATCTAATAGCGCACTGTTATACTACATGTGGTTAGTGCTCTATGTAACTAACAACGTTTAGCTTGAACCTCATTTTGTTATTTTTTTTTTTTTTTTTTAGGAGCATTAGCAACTAAGGCCATATTGCTCCAGGAATATGCAGTGGTCATTCCCTGAACTTTCCGGATCCTCCGTATTTGGTGGTGACGGGCTCGAACCCCGGTCTAATCAAGAAGCGGGTGCCACGCACTGCTATTCCTTCCCACCTGACTACAGAGGCGCCGCTTGAACCGTGTGTGTGTGTGTGTGTGTGTGCGCGCACATGCATACATATATTTTTTTTTTACCACCAGACTATTACTTTTAGTATTAGTAATGGCCATATGTGCAAGGAAGCCAAAGGCTTAGGCTGCACCAGCCAGAAAAAAAAAAAAAAAAAAAAGGAGTAAAATAATAATATAAAAAAAATAATAAATAATAAAAGAAAAGGAATTAGACAACCCAAGCATTTCCCTCCACCCACAGGTAACTATCCAGCTGACTTTGAATTTCCCCAAACTGTCAGCCTCTATCTACCACCCATGCAGAGTTATTACAGTAATTTATAACTTGCTGGCTAAAATAAAACTTCCTCCAGTCCAGTCTAAACTTCTCCCCCTCGAACTTGAATTTATGGCTTCTAATTCTAGAATCATTTAGAACCATAAAAATTGCATCCTCATTCATTTTACTTTTGCCTCTCAGAGCCTTAAACACCTCAATCAAGTTTCCTCTAAGGTGCCTAGTTTCCAAGCTGTGCAACCCACATATTGGAAGTCTTTCCTCATATGGATGCCCTTCTGCCAATCTCATCAGGAAAATTACCCATCTTTGGACCCTTTCAAGAAACACAATGTAATTCTTTAGGTGCGGTCTCCATACTTGAACACAGTATTGTGCGGTCTAATGCTAGCCTTGTATAATGGGATTATGACATCCTTATCTCTACTAGCAAATATTCGATAAATCATCAAAAGGACACCATGGCCTTCCTTGCAACCTGTCTACAATGCTCGGAGCACTTAGTGTCTGTCCGTATCGTAACTCCCAAGTCCCTTTCTTCCACTACTGACTTTAGTTCAACTCCAACAAATGTATAAGTTATTTTGGGGTTACTATCCCCCAGGTGCAATACTTTACACTTTGCTGGATTAAAGGATAACTGCCATTTTTTTGGCTATCCCTGAAGTCTATCTAGGTCACTCTGAAGAAGCTATGCTTGGCAGTGATATTTAACTACTCTACCAATCTTTACATCATCTGCAAATTTAGACATCATGCCCTCTATTCCTTCATTAATGTCATTTAAGAAAATCAGAAACAACAGTGGTCCCAATACTGATCCCTTGGGAACCCCACTTCTACATTAACTCAATCTGAGGAATAACCATTTATCACAATCCTCTGCCTCCTGCCCTAAGGATTTTCCCTGTGATTCCAACCCGTTCCAGTTTATAAAGTAACCACTCATGTGGGACCGAGTCAAATGCTTTGCCGAAATCCAAATAAACAATATCGAAATTACTCCCTAAATCCAGTTCATGAGTGATCCGTTCAAAATAGCTATCCAGATTTGTTAAACCTGATTTTCTCTTTATAAAACCATGCTGCATATCCTTCAGAATTCCATTTCTATCCAAATTATCCTGAATTCCACCCTTGATCATTGCTTCCATGATTTGCCCTACTACTGAAGACTAAATGGTCAGTCTGAATGGTCAGTAATTTCCCACCACACTCTTACAGCCACCATTATGTATTGGAGATGCAGTGGCACTTTTCCAATCCAATGGAATCTCTCCTGAGTCCAGTGATGCTCTTATAATTAGCCTCTGGTTCAATGCACTCACTTGCAGCTCCCCTTAAAATTATAGGGTATATGCCATCAACCCCAGGAGCCTTACTTGCCCAAAGGCTCGAAGGTTTTTTCATTAAATAATCATGTGAAGTTTCAATATCATTAATTACATATTTTTCAACTTCCTTCCCATAATTTCTCGACATAAAGGGTTTTTCTTCTGTAAATATAGATGCCAAGTAACTGTTGCATTAAACTGCAACATCAGCTGGACATCTAATACTACCCAACATCCATTACAATAAGGGTCCGAACTGGTTTGTCCTCTTATTTTTATATATGTGATGAATTCCTAATCCCCACTCTTCGCTCTCTTTGTGAGCGATTTCTGATAATCTGCCTTTGTCAGCCTAACCTTTTCTATGGCACTATTACAGACATTTATTCCCTCAATATTTAAATCAGATAGAGTTAAATTAAATTAAATGATTAGGTGGATCTCTATCCACCTAATCATTTAATTTAGAGTTTGTTATCATATGACAGGAATGAGATTTTTTATTTTTTTAATTATTATTTTAATAAATTATCTTATTCATTGCAAATAAGTATTAACAAAATGCATCAAAAGCATGTGAGACTATAAACTAGAGTCAGTCTTGAGTGGACACATTATTTGTACTTCAAATGAATGTAGAGAAGAGTCCAAAGTGTTGCCATGCACATGCATGGGTTATTTATTATATAAATCAATTTAGACTGGCACATTGCTTTTTAGCTGTTGACTAATGTATATGACTGCAACAAGTAACATTTAATCATTTATAGCATTGCTGTCATAAACACAAAATAAAAACAAATCTGTAATAAACAATGTAAATATAAATCAGTAATAAATACAAAAATAAAAAAATATATATTTACTTTTATTTTTTCAGTTATGGCAGTGCTGCGACTCAAAAGCACTTTAGAGCCAGCCAGCACTGTGCAAAATTAAAAAAGAATGTATATTTACACGAGTCTGTGGAAGGGGTGAGTTGCTATATCTTATTATTTCTCCTGTAATCTTAGTATTGCTAACAGTGGCAACTGCTGCCTATCATGCACTAAGGCCCAGCAGCTACTTGACTGCATTAATTGAATTGATGGCTGGAACAACGTTGGTTGTGACTCGCTGAATCAGAATGTGTAAAGTTTTAGTTCTCAAACTCACCGGTAGATAGTGATAAATCGGTTTAAAGAGAGCACGTCTCGATTTCAGGTTGTGGAGCGACGTTGCATGTGTAACAGTGAGCCAGAGGTTACAATTCGTTTTGGTTTCAGTTCTGTCTTTTTTTTTTTTTTTTTGGTAGTTGTTGGCGCATCGGCTTCTGTGGCCATATTGCACCTCCCAAGGTTTTTGCAGTACTTTGATCCAAGCCCGAGGCGGGAATCGAACCCGCGACCTTTGGGTTGCCGGGCAGGTACTTTACCCACTCGGCTAGCCCGGTCGGCTTCAGTTCTGTCAAGTTTGTTGCTAAAATGCAGGTATCTAATAGTGATTTAGACAGTATTAACAACCGTAAACAGGTGTTGAACATCGCGGAGTGGAAAGACAAAAGGCGTAAGTGTTTGAAAGACAGTGGTAAAAGTTACGTGAATTGGCGTACGGGAAAAGTTGTTCCGGATAAAAAGCCACCATCAAGTCCTCAAAGTTGTTTAGCAATGTGCAAGGAGTCAGGGTACAGTGACCTCACCCTTCCATGGGTCTTTGATTTATTCCAAAAGTTTCACGAGGTAAGTTACAATGAACAAACCCTTTTACTGCTCAAGTTAATTACCTTACGAGAGCCAAAAAGATGTCCAAATAAAACAGATTCGACTTCAACACGATTGGCTGATTTTGATTATAGTCTCAATGGGAAGCCTGTTTGCCAGAAGACATTGTTTTTTTTTTTTTTTTTTTTTTTTATGTGAACCCCAAACACTAGAGGTATTAGAACCTATAGTACTTAGTACCGCGCTTGAGTTTGAGGTTAAGAAGACGAAAGAAGATATTTGTTGACATTGGACTTGAACTTCTGTAGATCGTAATTTTCAGGAAATACGCATGAAGGAAGGTTGTTCCAGAAAACGGCAGTTGAATGAATAAATGAGGAAGATGAAAAGTTGGTTCTGTGGGTTTGAAGTTGGACAGTAAATGGATGTTGGCTAGTGGCAGCGCGTGTTCGGACTGTTTTGAAAGAGAGAGCAGGAATTATAGAAGCCAATTCAGAAGAACAGTGCCCATGGAAGTATCTGTAGAAGAGGCATGCAGCAGAAACAGTGCATCTATGAGAAAGCGAGTGGAGAGACTCTGTTAGAGATGAATCATTAATTAACCTAACTGCCCTCTTCTGAATGGAATCAAGAAGCCTGAGAGAGGTTTTGGGGGCACCACCCTAGATGTGGGAACAATATTCCATGGCAGGGCGGATTTGCGATTTATACAGAGTGAGCAGCTGTTTGGAAGAAAAGTAACGCCGAGAGCGAAAGAGAAAACCAATTTTTTTTAGATGCAGAGGAAGCAATATTTGTAATGTGCTTGTGCCAAGAGAGATTAGAAGTCAGGATAATCCCCAAAAGAGATATATCATTTTGCCTAGAAATCGGAGTGTCATTAAAGATAAGCATAGGAACAGAAGAATCCGTTTTGCGAGATATAAGACAAGACTGAGTTTTAGAAGGGTTGAAATCAACTAAGTTGTCTTTGCCCCACTGGAGAATTACCTGAAGATCGGCATTTAAGGAATTGGTAGCAGATTTTCGAGGTTGAAGCTGATTGAGCAGGACAAGGTTTCTCAAATTGGAAAGTTCAATGCAATGTGCTATCATCGGCAAAACTATTGGATAGGATTTCCAGTCAATGGAAGAAGGTCATTGATATACAAGAGGAAAAGAGTGGGGGAAAGAACTGAACTTTGGGGGACACCGGCATTAGTGGAGAAGTTAGAAAACAGAGAGCCATCTACCATCACCCTCAGTGAGCGATCAGAGAGAAAACTCGATAACCAATTACTAAAAACAGTTGCCAAACCATAAGATGGAAGCTTGTTTAGAAGACCTTTATGGCAAACATGATCAAAAGCCTTTGAGATGTCAAGAGCAACTACTTGTGTTTCTCCGAACCTTTCCATTTAATTAGTCCATAAATAGGTAACATAAGCCAGAATATCTCCAGTGGATCGACACTGACGGAATCCATACTGGTGATCGTTGATCAGATGGAAGGTTTCTAGGTAGTTTAAGAGTTGGCAGTTAATTGATTTCTCCATTACTTTAGAAAGAGTAGAAGTAATTGCAATGGGAAGATAATTGGATGGGATTGATTTGTCACCCTTTTTAGGAACTGGCTGGATACGAGCAAATTTCCAAGCAGAAGGAAAAACACCTTTGGAATAAGAAAGTGAAAAAAGGCGGCAAAGAATAGGAGTAAGTTCAGGAGCACAGGTTTTGAGAACAAGAGGAGAAATACCATCAGGACCTGGAGCTTTCTTAGCATCAAGATTCATCAAAATCCTTCTGATATCCTTTTGACAGAAGACCACAGGAGGCATTGAATGGAGCGTGTTGGGAATGGTGGGAAGTGTTTTACCAAGGTCATTAATACATGAGCTGGTAGAAAAATGGGATGCTAGCAGGTCAGCTTTATCCTTGGCTGAAGTGGTAACAGAACCATCTGGTTTGGACAGAGGTGGGAGCAAAGATGGGCAAAACTTGCGGCCAATAGCTTTGGCAAGAGACCAGAATGCTCGGCTACCATTAGGGCAAGAAGCAAGTTTTCTACTGTTAGCCTGTTCAAACTCTAGTTTGGACTGATTAATAACTGCTTTACAACTATTGCGAGCTTTGGTGTAGGCAGAAAATGAAACTGAAGAATTAGAAACAAGCCAATTACAATATGCAACATTCTTCTCTTGGACAGCCTTAGCACATTTATTGGAAAACCAAGGTTTAGATAAAGGACGAGATTTTAAAGTGGAGTGTGGGATAAGGGATTCCATTCCTGCAAGAATAATTTCACTGACACGATCTGAGCAAACATTGACATCAGAAGTTTTGAAACAGTAATCCGACCAAGGAAAAGAAGAAAAGAAGTCTCGCAGGTCATCCTATTTTGCATTCTTGTAATGCCAAACAACACGTGGTTGGGAATAGCCATGAGATAAAGGTTCCATTGGAGAAGAGACAATCACCAAGTTGTGATCTGAAGTGCCTAAAGGACCTCTCACTTCGACCGATTACTTAGAAGGGTTGTTTGTGAGAAAAAGATCAAGCGTATTGGCTGTATGATTAGGATTGTCCGGTATCCTTGTAGGTAAATGAACAATCAGTGCTAGGTCATTAGTAATTGCAAAAGCCTCAGCATCTCGACCTGCTGGGTTGTTGTGACTAGAAAACGGAAGCCAGCTGGAGTTGTGAACATTAAAATCACCAAGGAAAATTACTTCACTGTTAGGAAAGTTGGACTGGAGAAAGTCAAGTTGCAAAGAGAGGAAGTCAAAGAGCTCCAAGTGATTAGTGGAGTTGGGAGAACGGTAGAGACAACAGATGAATTTGACACAATGAGGTAGAGAGATTTTAAGCCAGAGAAGATCAAAGAGAGGAGATTCTATATTGCCAAGTCTCTGACAGGGAATATCAGAACGGACATATGCACAAGTACCACCTTTGAGCCGAAAGGAATCATACAGCAAATAATTTGGGCATCTGAGATGAGCAGTAGATGAATCAACCGATAACTGAGATTCTGTCAGAAAAAGTACATGGGGTTTGGCAGACTGCAAATCGTTCAGATTAGAATTGAGACCACGTATATTTGTGAAATGAATTAGGAAGTCCTTGGGAGGTTTAGATCTTTTCGCAGATAAGCTTGCTCTATTATTTTGACAATTCATGGTGTATTCAATAGTAAGAAAAAGTAGGTGGGACATGCTGTATGAAGTAATGAAATTTTTGGATACGGCGTATATGTGGTAAGAATATACCCAGATCCTTGACATAACGTGGCCTCGACAATGCTCCCCGCATACACACTACTCAGACTCCCTCCAGTCACTATCTGGCAGAGTAGAGGTAGCAAGATTATACACTAGCTGATCCGGAAGCTTCCTAGAGAGTTACCAATAGGTTCAGTCCGGTGTACTAACTAGCGGCCGGCCTGCGAACACCGTTTTAGAGCTGTACCCTCGAAATGTAAAGAATATTGGATCTCGCCACGACGTTCATCATAACCTCAAAAGTCATCAATCATACTGCATGATGGAAGAGATAGGGAAGGGTTGACTGGAACTTAGCTCTAGAGACTAAACATGGGTTCCACCACTTCAAGCCTCCAATAAGCAAAGTGGTGGTATTTCACCGGTTGATGAGAGTCATCTACCACCTAGTACTGCCTGGTAACATAGAGGGGCGGCGTTCCTCCATGTGGTGTGGGCGCCACACCTCGACCCCTGCTTACGTTGGTTCACACCTGGGTGGTCACCCACCATGTACTTGTGCATGGAGGTTATACCCAGGATTACTAACAGTCCCACCATCGTGAAGGCGCAAGCAGAGGATTTGGCTGTCAGAGACCGTCCGGACTTCGCCGAAATCGGGTGCACTTGACTTGAGTGTCACCCGAATATCAGTTCCATCAGCATTTTAGATCCCAGGTAGCAAGTACAGCTTGTCTGGCATATCTGAGAGAATGTCTGTGACAACCGCACAGCATTTACTATCTCCCTGAGACGAGTACAGATATTACAACAAAAAATGAAAGATGGGGAGGTCGCACCGAAAGATAAAAGGGGACTGCATTTCAGCCATCCACACGCTGTTGTTGCAGTTGTAAACTTGAATATCAGAGAGCATATTGCTTCTTTCCCAACTGAAGTTAGTCACTACAGTAGAAATGTTTCATCGAAACTTTTTTTGAGCCCTGACTTAAACTTAACTAAAATGTATCACCTATTTCAAGAAAAGTACCCTGACAGTCGTGCAAATTTCACAAAGTACAGAAAAATTTTTCAAAAGAGAATTAGCTTTTGAACAGAATAAGGAAGGAAAGCGGAATAAGATTGAACAAGAAAGTCTTATTCATCACATGAAGGCTAACCAAGTATATAAAACCCCTGCCAATGATTCAAAAAATGCAAATTTCGTCACACTTTGCGTTGACTTACAAGAGGTTTTATATACGCCCATGTTAATGCACTCTGATGTTTACTATCAGCGCCAATATTCGGTATACAATCTGTGCATCCACAATATGACAGAAAATCAGGCTAAAATGCTCTTATGGCATGAAAGCTTAGCCAAGCGTGGATCTAAAGAAATTGGATCGTGCATATTAAAATATGTGACCTCATAATACGAGCCTCTACCCATTGCCCAAGAAAGAAAACTGATTGTGTGGTCTGACTGCTGCACGGGTCAGAATAACAACTGGAACATCATTAAGTTGTACCAGTACTTGATATCATTACGTTACTTCACTGAGATATATCAAAAATGTTTAATCACAGGGCACAGTTTTTTGCCCTGTGACAGGGACTTTGCACTTATTGAGCGTGCTAAAAAAAGGCCAAACTTCTTGTGCCTTCAGACCTGAAGTCAGTCATTGCGAATGCCAAGATAAACAGGGCTTTCATGATCACTGAAATGAGCCAGGCCAACTTCAAAGATCTAAACTATATTGCCCCCAGAAAAATCAAGACAGAAATGAAGATCACTCAGTACGTGTGGTTGAAGATGACCGCAGATGACCCCGTTACTCTCAACTTAAGAGAGACACACAACATGTTGAGGCCATGGCACCATGACCCTGTTTTCCCAGCGAAACCGAAGGTGATTAAGTACTGTGAACTACCACTATTATACTCAGCCCCTCCTCCAATCTCAAAAGCGAAAAAGAAAGATCTTATGGACATGACAAAATACCTAATGGACCCTACACACCGAGAGTTTTATGAAAATATTTCAAGTGCATGAAAATATTCGATTTTAATGTTTGGATCTGATGTGTGTGCTATTTCTGATTTTTAATTTTAATTTTTTAAATTTCATTTCACTTAATTTGATGCTTTTTTATCGAATTCTAATGTAATTATGGACAATATTAAACTTTCCTCTGTTTTCATTAAAAATTTCAAAAAAAATTCTATTTCTTTTTTTCCCTTTGTTGCAAAACGTTTATTACAATGGAACAACGTTGGATCTGAGATTTCCTTGAGAACCATGTAGCTTTTATTGCATTCCCATTAAATTGGCTCTCCTGTAAAATTTGCAATTTGTAACATCCAACGTTGTTCCAGCCACCAATATAATTATCAAAAAGTTTCCAGGGTCCAAGTATTTTTCCTTAGAGTATATATGTAGGGTAAGGTGTTTATGTCTCGTGAGCTAATTGAGTACACCATATTAAAAAAACAAAACACTTATTATACAAATCACTATCTGTAGTTATACACATAATTGGTAGTCATTACAATTAAATTACCAGTTTCCATCTACATTTAAATTTTTAATATCTTTACTCTTTCTTTCTTTCACAAAACATCTCTTAATTTATTACAATTTGTAATCTACAAAGTCATAATCACGGCTACTTCCATCAATTTCATCTATCTAAAATATGTTACATTTACTATTGCCAACAAATATTTTTTTTCATATACAATTCAATCCAATTTAATTACATCACTTCAACTCTAATCATCTATTCCAGTGAAATTATTTCTTATGCCTTTTAATTCCTTATGTTGCTACACTACTTCATTTTTATCAGTTATTTATTTTATATTACTTCATCCCATATAACATTCATAAAAACACTAATCCTATTAATCATGTTTATTATTTCTCCTAACTTCAACATCTACTATACACTTTTTTTTTTTGGTTGGTTTTTAGGAGCATTAGCAACTAAGGCTATATTGCTCCGGGATATGCGGTGGTCATTCCTTGACCTTTCCGCATCCTCCGTATTTGGTGGTGACGGGCTCGAACCCCGGTCTAATCAAGAAACGTGTGCTGCGCACTGCTGCTCCTTCCCACCTGGCTACGGAGGCGCCTATACTATACACTCAACAGTATCTTTAAATGAAATATAAACTATTCAGTTCTGTTCTGAAACTGTTTGATGAGAGAACTTGGAATCTTTCACACAGGGATCCCCTTTCTCCCACTAGCACAAGAATTATTTACATCAGGATGTTCCTGGTTGATCTTCTAATTATGGAAAAAGTTCTCTTGACTGATTGTTGTTTGGTTTTTAGGAGCATTAGCAACTAAGGCCATATTGCTCCAGAATATGCGGTGGTCATTCCCTGACCTTTCCGCATCCTCCATATTTGGTGGTGACGGACTCGAACCCTGGTCTAATCAAGAAGCATATACTATGCACTGCTGCTCCTTCCCACCTGGCTATGTAGGCGCCCCTTTCTTGACTGAGTTTGCCCTCACTGGACTGAAATATCATTGGCAATTCTCTGACTGACTACCCAGTCTATACATTTTCATACTTCTCAACTATTTTCTGTTCATGACTGCACTTATCAGATACATCTTCTGGGCTCCTAACCACATCTCAGTCTACCCTTAGCCCCTTTTACACTCTATTAATCTCCTCCACACACTCCATGCTTTGCTTGCTCTCTCTCTCTCTCTCTCTTTGATTTCCAAGCAAAAACCATATATATTTGCCCTTCAAAATAATCTCTGCCTCACTAACAATCAAACTCCCTTCCTATATGTCAGCAATTTTAATTTATTCAAATTCTCTGTTCCCTCTGTAACAACTCTTTCACCTGTTTTCCTACAGGCCTCCCACTGACAGCATCTTTGAGGCCAACACCATACCGAAACATTTTAAGTGACAGCATCTTACATTAGTGGTGTAAGCTATATATTAAAATTTTCATATGCCTAACTTCATGCCTACTTTTAAGATTTCATAGGTCTCTGCTCTGTCCTTTGTTACTTGTTTTCAGAGGCAGACTGGGGAAAACTTGCAGAAGCTTCATACTAGTGTTTATAGCCATGTTATGAGGAAATGTGTGTGTGGGGGAGGAGTTACAAATAACTAAAGTAATTATCTACTCTTATTATGATTTTCTTAATAATCTACTTTCTTATGTGCTATTATTTCCTATTTATGTGCATTTAATTTTCATATATTAATCAACAAATACAGTGTATCAGATCTCAGAGTGTAATATTTAAAATCACACCAGCTTCCGGCCAGTCCAACCTCTCTGCTTGCTTGTTCCAAAACCTAATTCCAACCATACTTTCTACATCCCTGCCCATACTGTTTTTCTCTTTGTTTCTTTAAGTACAATACCATCAACATATTTTCTCTATTAGAAATATATGTAATAAGAAATCATTGTAAAGAGTACATACCTTACAAGGGCTTAGCAAAAATTTGAAGCAGATAAAGTGGTTAGTTAAATAAGCACTGTGAAATCAAATCACTGAAGCAACTTCAAGTGTGTGTGTGTGTGTGTGTGTGTGTGTGTGTGTGTGTGTGTGTGTGTGTGTGTGTGTGTGTGTGTGTGTGACTAATTCACTGGAAGCGTGCCAGGAAACTTTTTCAAATAAAAATTCACTTAGAGACAAAGAAATTAAGCACATTTTAGACAAGTAAATTCTAATAGTGGGTGCTGCTTATTGCGATCACAGTTGGTTTACAAAAATTGATAATGTTAAGTGACTGATAACATTAAACAGAAGAAAATTTTTTTTTGATGAAATATAAAAAGTTGCTAATTTTGCCAATCTATTTATTATCCAGTATGGTATACATAGTACTCTACATACATACCTACAATATAAACAGATATCACTTGATTTCACTGTTGAAATAAAAAAAATAATAATACAAAAACATAAACATACCGACCTATTTAAAAAATTTCTCCAATGTTTTTTGTTTTAAAATCCCTAGCAGTTAAATTTTCAATACATTTTTGTATCCTGAACAATAATTTGTAATCCTACATTCTAATGCACTCTGTAATACTTTAAAAGATTTGCTAATTTTTCTTGTCATTGGTATAACTCTCTGGACCTTGAAATTCTGATTATGAAGATATATCTTCATTATCAGAATTTATCTTTCTCACTGTCAGATTTATCCAGTATAATTCCATAAAAAAAAATCACCAGTTGTCAGATTTTCATCCAGTCATCAAAATACTGTGTAATATTAAATGAACTATTGGTATACTCTGTTGGCAGTGAAATACTTTCTTCAACATTTATCACAGCACCTGGCTAAATAAATCTGGCATTATGAAAGTCCAGATTTATTCCTTTATATTTATACAAATATATTTATTCCTTTTCCAGCTGTAATATTCTCTCTTCACCGATGAGTGATCTTACATTTGTAACAGGCCAAGTTCAGTTACTGTGCATGGCAGCCTGCCATACCCAAAAATAAAATTAAAAAAAAAAAAAAAAAAAATATATATATATATATATATATATAACTAGTGGGCAGGTATCTTTACCAGGGTACCTGCCCACCCACTGATGATGAAATGATTGTCTGGGTGGTGGTATCCACTGAAAATAAATAACAGTAGTCTTCTCTATTAGAGAAGCGTTATTTATTTGAAGTAGTGGAGGGTTTGGTCTTTTCCTCTTCACGCTGACCAGACATCTTGAAGAGAACACTCTACACAGTCATTATTACCAAAGTGACATAACAGGGCTTACCAACAGGACTTCCCCTAAATCTCTAAAATAGAAAGATATTGGATCCATCAGTGTTTTAGACTGAATGTCTGATAACACACAGAATGCCTATTCTCCTCTAAGCCCCTTTCTTTTCCTTAGTGACACTAAATCCTTCAACGTCTTCTTCTACAGCAGCATTTCCCAAACTTGTTTGGTTACGGAACAATTTTCATCTCGCATTATATTTGTGGAACACTTACGAAACACAAGTTTAGCAGGAGGGAGCCAAAGAACTATTTGCTAATATTTTATTAAATATGACGCACTGAGCATCAGGAGCATCTTTATTTCCAACATGTACATGAAAAGAGGAAATTCAAATAACTGTTATCATACTTTCATTTTCGTCTTTTATTAGTTGATTTCAGTTTTTCACTTTGGATTTTTAGGGAACAAAAAGCTGCAAATGTTCATCCTCACTTTGAAATGTACAATATGTTCACTTTCATCAACTACAGTTGCAATACTAAAAGTTAGCATTAGTAGAGGCATATGATGTGAGAAAGCAAGCGTATACAGCATCAGCCAAAAAAAAAAAAACCTTCCCATTTCACCCATTCATTTGCTCCAAACGTTTGCCTCCTTCTCCTTGAATTTATTTAAGCTATCAACTTCCACAAAAACAGATGGAAGTTTGTTCCAGCAATCAACTACCTGTGTGCAAAAGGAAAATTTCTGCACATCTATTCGACAACTGAATTTCCTCAATTTTAGTTTATGTCCCCTCAAGATTTGTAATCTGAGCAAGAGGAAGAATCCCAACAAATTGAGCCTGCTCAATCCATTCAAAGGCCTCAATCAGATCACCATGCAGGTGATCTGACTGCAGTCTCTAAACACTGCAATTTGCAGAAATTAAGCCTTTCTTCGTAAGAGCACCCCTTTGTTCCCCTCTCTTGTTGCCCATCTCTGTAATCATTCTAGCAACTCTACATTCTTCCTAAATTAGGCTTCCAGACCTGTATGCAGTGGTCAGGTGTGGCCTGACCACTGCCTTACACAAGGGAATAATGAACTCCTAATCGCTGCTAGCAAAATTACTGTATATCATTGACAAGACCCCATGACCTACACTTGCAGCCTGTCTGCACTGCTCAGAAAGCTTCATATCTCACTGCACAATTACTCCCAGGTCGCTTTCATTCTCCACTACCCTGAGTGTAACACCACCCAGTTGGTACAGGTAGTTCCCGACTTTACGAGTTAATTCGTTCCTAATGCATGAGCACTCGTAAAGCGAAAACTCGTAAATCGGGAATTTACGAGTTAAAAATAGGGGTTACATACTCAACAATGAAATTAGTTAGCTAATTTATGTTTAAACAATGATTGATTTATCCAAAGAAACTAAAACATAGCCTGTAAAATCAAGCAAATTATAATAATAAATTATTTATGACTTACAAATTTTAAAGAACGTTTATTCTTCATCATCATCAATGACTAAATGCACACTTGTTGATCATCACTCATTATTGGCTCGGCACTCGTTGGTTTGTTGCACAAGTTTTCTTCAGAAATTCTTCAAGAGGTGTTTGTTTTCAACATAATCTTCTCTTTTCTTTATAAATTTCAATAGCATGCATAAGCATTTTATTAATGGAAAGCACAGATTCCAACTAACACGATTTGCGCAGTGTAACAAGTTTACAAAGATTAAAAAAATAATAATAAAGAAATAAAGAGAAGATTCTGAAAATTTGTTTCTTTTATACGCAGTAAAGGGGAAACACATTTCACCATAATAACGTAAAAAAAAAGACAATTCCAACTATTGGTATTTTCGAAAATGTAATAACATCGAGTTTACTACCTGTTTATAATTGATTCCACTAACAGTAAAGCCCAATAAACTGGAAAGTGCAAATTGTTTTTATTGTTTTATGGTCGTGAAATGTGCTTTAGAAAAATGTCACAAAGCCATTCAAAACTGGTTCTTAGAACAGAATATATGATAGCATTGTAGTGCATATATAGTGCATTTTATATATGTAGAATATATGTAGTGCATTTTAATGATTCGAATTGGTAACTGATACAATTTACTCTATAAAAACGACTTTTTAGAAAGTTATATAGTGAAAATTTCAACTTCCAAGGTTGTGGAACAAATTACCAAAAATCAATGTGTTATTGGGTTCACATTACGATATTTTCACAATATGATTGTGTCTCTGGAACGGATTAATATCATAAAGCGAGGTGCACTGTATTGTATAGCTATGCATGTGGTTTGAAATGCGATTTTATAAATGTTTAACATTCATTTTTTGCAAAAAACTCGTAAACCCGGGAACTCGTAAAGCGGGAACTGCCTGTACATTTCTCTGGGGTTACTGCTACCCATATGCACTACTTTGCATTTGTCTATGTTAAACTTCAGTTGCCACTTCTCAGCCCATCTGCCCAACTTTTGCAGATCTTGTTGAAGCAGCATACTGTCATTACTGTTATTAACAACCCTGCCAACTTTTTTATCTGAAATCTTTGACATTAAGCTTGATATACCTTCATCAATATCATTGACAAATATACAAAACAACAATGGGCACAACACCGAACCCAGGAGATACCACTAATAACATTAGCCCATGAAGAGCAGTGTCCGTTGATTACAACTCTGTCTTGTCCCACTCAACCATCCTTTTATCCATTGTAGCAACTTGTCCTTAATGCCATACTGCTCCAATTTGTAAAGTAGTCTTCCATGTGCAACAGTATTGAAAGCTTTCCTGAAATCCAAGTATATGATATCAAAATTATTTTTTGTATCCAGTTCCTTTGTGACCACATCATAGTATCCAATCAAATTGGTCAGACAAGACTTGCCCTTAACAAACCCATGCTGGGTCGGAATTATTAGTGCAGTCTTGTCTGGATGATCCTGCAATGCTTCTTTAACCGATGACTTCATTATTTTCACTGGAACAGAAGTCAAACTAACAGGTCTGTAATTATTTGTGACAACCCTTTGTGAAATGGAGATACAATTGCACATCTCCATTATGTGGGGCTTCCTCTGAGTCCAAGGATGCTCTCATATTTATGGCTAAGGATTTGCTTGCTTCCTTTGCCGCCTACTTTAATATAACTGGATAGATCCCATCCGCCCAGTGGCTTTCTTAAGTACTTAATTCTCGTTTTAAAGTTACTTTTTTCAACCACAAATCCATGGTCATTTATTTTAATAATAATATTTCAAAATACTGATAATTATAAAAAAAAAAATTATACAAGGAAGTGAGTTTAGTTATAATATCGGTTCATTTCACCCTCTCCTTCAACCATGTACTCCCGGCTAAATCACATACGAATGGCATATTACATGCTGCTGTAGAAAACAATCATTCAATAAATCCACAAAAGCAAGGCCTTTGTGAATTTACTGGATGATTGTTTTCTACAGCGGCATTTAGAGCCAACAAGAAGTAGGAAAACTCTTGAGCTGATCATCAGCAGTGATTATTCATGCATTAAGAATTTACAGATAAAGGAACCACAAGTTTGCAGTGATCGCAGTGTACCAATGTGGGATTTACTTAAAAGATGGGACTACCATCAGGGACAGAAGTGTTTTTGCTTTCATAAAGGTGATTACAGTGGTCAGAGATTTTTTAAGTTCTATGCAATAGCACCAACTGATGATGTTCCCAACATCAAATTCTAAATGGGAAGCATTCAAGGAATTAATTTTGGAAGCTACTTTGCTTTTTGTTCCAACTAAGAAATACTGTTCTAGGTTTAGGCCCAAATGGATGTCAGATGAACTAATGAGACTCGTGGCAGAGAAGAAAAATGCATGGGATGCACATAAATTGTCAGGCGACACAGAGGCCTATGGTAGATACAAGCTACTCCAATCAAGTCACAAAAGAGGTTAGTATTAGTAACGGCCGCATGGTGCAAGAAAGCCTATGGCTTATGCTGCACCAGCCAAAAAAAAAATCCAAACAAAACAATGATAAAAACAAAAAAAATAATAACAAATAAATAATAATAATTAATAAAAAAAAAAAAAAAAAAAAGGAAATTAACCTATCATCCTATGCGCTTCCCGTACCCGAAAGTACTATCCAGATGACCTTTGAATTTCCCCAAACTGTCAGCATCTACCACCCATGAAGGCAACTTATTCCAGTAATTTATAACTCGCTGGCTAAAATAAAACTTCCTGCAGTCCAATCTAAACATTTCCCCCCGTAACTTGAATTTATGTCCCCTAGTTCTAGCATCATTTATAATCTTGAAAATTTCGTCCTCATTCATTTTACTGATGCCTCTCAGAGCCTTAAACACCTCAATCAAATCTCCTCTAAGGTGTCTAGTTTCCAAACTCTGCAACCCACATATTCAAAGTCTTTCTTCATAAGGACGCCCTTTTGCCGATCTCATCAGGCGAATTACTCGTCTTTGCACCCTTTCGAGAAGCTCAATGTCTTTCTTTAGGTGCGGTCTCCATACTTGAACACAGTATTACAAGTGTGGTCTAACATAAGCCTTATATAATGGGATTATCACGTCCCTATCTCTACTTGCAAAAGTTCGATAGATCATCGATAGGACACCATGGGCCTTCCTTGCAATCTGTTTACAATGCTCAGAGAATTTCATGTCTGACTGTATCGTAACACCCAAGTCCCTTTCCTCCAGTACTGGTTTTAGTTGAACTCCACCAAGTGAATAAGTTATTTTGGGATTACTGTTTTCCAGATGTAATAACTTACACTTTGTTGGATTAAAGCATAGCTGCCATTTTTCTGACCATTCCTGAAGTCTATCTAGGTCTCTTTGAAGAAGCTCAGCTTGCCAGTGATCATTAACTACTCTACCAATTTTAACATCATCTGCCAATTTAGACATCACGCCCTCTATGCCTTCATCAATGTTGTTTATGAAAATTAAAAACAACAGTGGTCCTAATACTGATCCTTGGGGAACCCCACTTCTTACATCAACCCAATCTGAGGAATAGCCATTTATCACAACCCTCTGCCTTCTGCCCTGAAGCCATCCTTCTATCCATCTAAGGATTTTCCCAGTGATTCCAACCTGTTCCAGCTTATAAAGCAACTGCTCATGTGGGACTGAGTCAAAAGCTTTGCTGAAATCTAAATAAACAATGTCGAAATTATTCCCTAAATCCAGCTCATGAGTGACCCTTTCGAAATAGCGAACCAGATTTGTTAAACATGATTTTCCCTTTACAGAACCATGCTGAGTATCCTTGAGAATTTCAATTCGATCCAAATGATCCTGAATTCCACCCTTGATCATTGCCTCCATGATTTTCCCTACTAATGAAGTCAGACTGACAGGTCTATAATTTCCAACTTCACTTTTAGAGCCACCCTTATGTATGGGAGATACATTTGCCTTTTTCCAATCCAAGGGAATCTCCCCAGAGTCTAGTGATGCTCGCATAATTAGCCTCAATGGTTCAATGCACTCGCTTGCCGCCTCCCTTAAGATTATAGGGTATATTCCATCAACTCCAGGAGCCTTACTGGTCTGTAGGCTCGAAAGTTTTTTCATTAAATAATCTTGCGAAATTTCAATATCATTAATTACATATTTTTTAACAATTTCCCATTGCCACAAAAGGCTTTTCATTTGTAAATATCGATGCAAAATAACTGTTGAGTTCATCTGCAACGGCAGCTGGTGTATTTATTACTATCTCCTTTCCCTCAGTAAAGGTCCAATCTGGTTTGTCCTGCTCTTCTTGGCATTTATATATGTGAAGAATTCTTTATCCCCCCTCTTTGCTCTGTTTGCTAGTGATTTCTCATAAACTGCCTTTGCCCGTCGAACCTTTTCTGTGGCTCTATTACACATCACCTTGTAGCTGTTATAGGCTTCATACTTTTTATTGCTCTGTAACCTTTCCATGCCACCTTTTTCTGCTCAAGTAATGTGGCAACTTCACTATTCATCCAACTTGGAACCCTCCTCGTGGAGTATTTTTTTAATAGTATATTCGCATTCAAGGCATCTGTGATTAATGTTTTAAAAGCGTACCACAGTTCAATTGTATTCATTCTCTGCGTGATATCTACCCAGTTAATAGAGGCCATGTTGTACCTTAAGGCATCGTAATTTCCTTTTCTGAAATTAAAACCCATTCCTTTGCCTTTTACTTCTGCTACCTCTCTCGTCATCATCCACCGTAGAACTCCGTGATCACTTCCTGCTACTGGTTCCTCTACTGTCAGCCCTGTTATGTCATCTGATTCATGTGTGATGATGAGGTCTAGGATATTCTTTTCTCTAGTACTTTCCCTGATATGCTGATACAAATAACAGTCATCTAGTTGATTTAAAAATTTTGTTCCCCATGTCAAGTTTCCTTCCCATTTACTCCAATCAATTAGAGGCAAATTGAAATCACCCTTAATAAGGCATTGACGCTTACTTGCCCATTCCATTTGCATGTAGAGGCTTTTGTCATAATCTTCACAATCACCTGGTCTGTAGATTACTCCTACTCGCATTATACCTTTGTTTCTAACTATCTCACACCAATCAGACTCTATACTAGCATGTGAAATGTCTGAATCCGAAAAAGCTATCGTCACACTCAGGCTGCTTCTGATAAGAAGCATTACCCCACCACCTCTTCTATCTACCCTATCCTTCCTAAATACATTATACAAGCCATACTGAAACTCATCATCCCCAATTTCCAGGTGGCACCACGTCTCTGTAAGCCCTATTATGTCCGCGTTACTTGTTTTAACCAGCAGTTCGAATTCGCTCATTTTATTGACGACACTTCTAACGTTACTGTATAAACAATTAAGATTTACTGTTCTTGTATATTTAACAACTCTAACACAACCCTTGAAGTTTTTTAGGCTCTCTTCCCTGATATTAGCTACCCGCTCACGTGAAACGTTTCTGGCCCCAGAACATCTAGATAATAAGTCCAGTTGGGGTAACAGATAAGAACTCTTAAGGTATGTGCAAGAGTTACTTTGACCAATATTATCAGATAAACGCGTGTCAGTATTACCCACATCCCCCCTAACTAGCAGTTTCCCTGAACCTTTAAGGTATCCTCAATAATACTGGCAAAAACTTTTGCACCACCTTTGTTTAAGTGTATCCCATATCCCATTTAAGTGTATTCCGGTTAGGCAAGCAAAGGCAGATTATGAGAAATCTTTGGAAAAAGATGCAAAAAAAAATACAAAAAACAGCAAAGACTTCTTTACTTATATAAACTCTAAAAAGAATGGGATGAATCAGATTGGTCCACTTCATATCAATGGTTTGACTGTAGATAATCTTCTTAGATTACTGCCAACTAAATGAGTATTTTGCATCGACATTCACACATGAGGAGTTATTCAAGGAGGAGAGGGCCAGATGTTTATCAAACTCTAACAGGTAGTTAAATGATTTTGTAATAACTGAGAGCAAAGTGGAGGAGAAATTGTTGAAGTTAAACATAAGAAAGGCACCTGGGGTAGATGGCATCTATCCAGTTATATTAAATAGGTGGCAAAGGAAGTAAGCAAACCCTTAGTGCTACACTAGATGAGTGCTTGAAGCAGGAGCGTAAGCTGGCGTCGTGAATGCCTCCAAAACAGCAAAATAAACATAGCACTCCTAATGTCAGATCATTTCACACTAGGCAGGGCACTTCTAACGTTTCAATGGATATCACCAGCATCTCACTTTTTCTATTCCCAGTTTCAAGATGGATGTTGTTCAAGTTGGAAGTATTGCGTATTTATGTAGTGTTGATTGTGAGCAGAAAGAGAAACCGACGATCGCGGATCCATTCAGCAAATTCAAATAGGTTAAAAAAAATAAAAAATAAAAAATTTATATTATGTTTGAAGCACACAGGATGTCTCCTGAGATTTTTTTTTTTCCCATTTTATAGACTGTCGATACATTGATGAACTTCTAATGCTAATTGGCGAAAAAACCCGATATCGATGTTTACATCTATGCTTTATTTGCTGTACCGGCAGGCCAACTCACACTAATTGAATATTTTTGAAATGTTGTTTTCTTTGTTCTACCCGCTATTCTTATTCGGAGATTAAAGTACTTGTAAGACCCGGTGTCTTACAGAATTACTTTCGGTAACATAAAGGGTAACTTCTTGTTTGACTTTATTGCACGGGACTTCTCAGAATACGACACCTCTCATTACTGTCTTTTCACCACTCGACATTATTTCCAGATGGAATATTGATGAGTACTTTCCATCCATTTGAAACAGAAAACATTCTCCACTACCCACACTGTAATGGAGTACTTTTTCGTGATAGGCAGGATTATTTGTTTGATTTTACGAATGATCATGAGAAGACACCATTTCTCAAAGTTTGTAACGCAGCTATCAATAAAAATATTTTCTTGAAATTTTGTTAAAAGATCATATATACATCCAGAAAAGATGCTGTACTGATATTGATCCCTAAAGACAATTACAATAAAGCAAACTTTTTTTTTTTATTATTATTATCAAATGCAACGTTGCAGTGTTATCAGTTTTACACCAGTTTTTCCTGTTTCCAGTGTGGCTTCCAATAGATGAATTTCCTCAATTTTATGTTAGTAGACAAAAATACACATTGATGAAAGGAAGTACGATCTTTTCATTTTTCAAAAATAATCCATTGAAATTCTATCGGTAATGTTTTTTTATGCCAAGAAACAGTCGCATGCATAGTTTTATTATCTTTCTATACATTAAAATAATTTTCCTCCTAGTGATATTTATTCAGCCAATGGGAGAAGAAAGGTGCGGGTTATGTGGTAATATGTAATAAATACTAAAATATGAAACAGAAGCTTGTTTTACTGTGCTAAAACAAGGTTCTGTTTAAGCGTGGTGATGTGCTATGTTTATCTAACATGACCACGCGGTACCATTCTTGATTTCCATAGGTAATGTATTTAGTATTCATAGCAGAGGAAGAGACACAGTGTCGACAGCTTCTGTAAGTACTGTATTTTATTTTACTTTATCAAAAGAAGTGAGCGCAGCGAGCAGAGGACAAAGCCCCCTAGTTATTATTATTATTCCTGTATCAAGCTGGCAACAACTCTGTACTTTGTGGCTTACTGTGTGCTTGCATTGCTTTCACAATACTTTTCAAAAAAGAAAGACACCGAAGTTAAGTTTGAAAGGAAAGGTTTTCAAAATTCGTTTTGGAAGAAGACAGACTGCACGTGATTCTCATTTGTTAATGCCAACATTAGTTGTACTTTTGCAGTGAATATTCTTCAGCAGTTTTCAGATTACTATTTTCATCTTATTTAATAAGGTTCTTTATTAACTTAAATTATGTACATTAGTGATTCCATACACAGATAACCAGAGGAATCAACCAATAAATTGTCTCTGCAAGTGAACAAACTTGTATTTCGTTAACTAATAAAACAGTACTAAAATAGAAGTAATATTTACAATAAATATAAGATTCAGAATAGAGTTTTCTGATTCTTCTCTTCATTACATAATTCATCCCAGTTCGGAAACATTTCTTTTCCAATTTCAATACAACACTTTGTCTTTATTTCCTTTTCTGGAGTAGTCTTTTAATAATGTGTTTTACAAGGGAGGCTTCCTTTCCACCTCACAAATAAACTCCTCTGTGTCAAACAGTCTTCCCCAAAGTATAATAAACAAACCAATTAGGGCCAACCACCCCATGCATGGGGAGAATGTCACCTCAAACTATGCAAACGCCAAAGCGTATGCACTTGTAATGCATCCGAAGGCATTGGCAGGCGTTTTACGCCAACTTACATCGTCCTACACGGCGTTCGAAGTGCTTGTCTAGTTTGCATGCCTTTACCCTCTGCTTCCCGTAAAATTGGATGTTGGAAGGCATCGCTGACGATGTGCTTCAAGCACTCAACTAGCATAGCCCTTAGCCAACATTATGAGAGCATCCTTGGACTCAGAGGAAGTCCCCACAGACTAGAGATGTGCAAATGTAACTCCAATTCACAAAGGTGGATCAAATGGTGACACAAGTAATTACAGACCTTTTAGTTTGACTTCTGTTCCAGGGAAAATAATGGAGTCACCAGTTAAAGAAGTACTGAAGGATCATCTAGACAAGACTGCAGTAATAATTCAGACACAGCATGGATTTGTTAAGGAGGAAGTCTAGTCTGACCAATTTGATTGAGTACTATGATGTGGTCAAAAAGGAACTGGATGCAAAAAATAATTTTGATATCGTATACAGGAACTCCCTGACTTACGTAATACTCGGACTTACGGAAATTTGACTTTATGTAAGTTTTTGCCAGCTGATGCAAGCTTAAAAAAAATAACATGGAAACATATTTTGGATCCCATAGGCATAAATGGAGGCATTATGAAAATATTGTAATGAAATTTTCATCGCAAAAACACTTTTTTTTTTTTTTTTTTTTTTGCAATTCATTCCAAGTCTTAAGTTGAAAATTTCACTATATTACTAAGCTAGTTATCTCTCTAAAAGGTCATATTTAAAATGGAAATTGCACTACATTTACATCATTACCATATGTTCCCATTATAAGAATCAATTCTGAACGCCTTTGTGATATTTTTCTAAAGCACGTTTCTGGAGATCACGACCATAAAACAAAAACAATTTGCACTTTCCGGTTTATTGGGCTTTTCTGTTAGTGCATCTAATTATAAATGGCTAGTAAACTCAAGTAAACCTAAGTAAACTTATTGCATTTGCGATATTATCGCAAATGCAATAAGACCTGCAATGCAATAAGACCTGCAATTGTGTGGGTTTTTACACTATTATAGTGAAATGGGTTACCCTTCACTGAAATCTTCAATCATATGAAAAACAAAAACAAATTCTGGATGAAGGGGGAAGTGACCAATGAAAAGTGTTAGTGGTGGTAGTGCCAGGAAACAAAACAAAAGCCATTTAGAAATGAAGATGAAAATTATTAAGAAGCAAAGCAGGACAAAGTTTGTCATCTATTGCAAGGGAATTAGGTCTCACTGCTTCAACAGTGAATACTATTTTAAAGGACAGTGCACATATAAAAGAACATGTCAAAAGATCAACACACTTAAGAGCAACAGCGATCACAAAACAGCATTCAGATGCTATATCAAAGATGGAACAACTGTTCATGATATGGATGGAAAATCAACTTCAGAAGCGAGTTCCCCCTGAGACTAATGACCACTCAAGCAAAAAAAACAAGTATTTATAAAGATATTAAGGATAAGTACAGAGAACCCCAACCCAACTTCGTGGTGGGCAACAGGTAGTTTAATAGGTTCAAGAATCACACTGGTTTCCACAACGTTAAAGTATGCAGTGAAGTCGCCAGTGCCGATTCTGCAGCTGCAGAGAAATTGTGTGTTGGAAAAAATTATTGATGTAGGCGGCTATTCAACGCAGCAAATTTTTAACGTTGATGAGACTGCTCTGTATTGGAAAAAAATGCCGGATCGAACATACATTTCCAAAGAGGAAAAGACAATGCCAAGTTTCAAGGCTTCAAAAGATAGGGCCAAGCTCTTGCTTGGGGCTAATGCAGCGGGAGATTATAGATTAAACCCACTGCTTGCGTACTAGTCTGGAAATCCTCATAAATTTAAGGGCATCAATAAACCCACCTTACCCGTGCATTTCCGATCGAACCAGAAAGCTTGGATAACAATATCTCTCTCTCTTTAAGGATTGGTTTAAATGCTGCTTCATTCCAAAGGTTTAAAAATATTGTAAAGACATCCTTCGCATCTAGATGATTTCAATTCGAACGCGAGAGTCATATTTCTACCGCAAAACACTACTTCACTCATCCAACCGATGGATCAGGGTATTATTTCGAATTTAAAAGCATACTATTTACGCACAACTTTTGCTCAGGCATTCTCTGCAGTAGACGATGAGAAAAATTTTAAGTTAAGAGACTTTTGGAAATCTTACAATATTTAGCACACCATCTTAAACATTAATAAGGCCTGGGCGGAAATTACTAAAAGTTGTTAAATAGCGCATGGAAGAAAATATGCACATGGCAAGTAAAAGGCTTTGAAGGATATGAAAAAGATGAATCATATGAAGAGGTTACAGATAAGATTGTAAAGGTTGCAGAGCGATTTCAGTTGGAGGTTGATGCCAAAGACGTGAAGGAGTTAACAGAGAAAGAAGAAAGGGATTTATCTAACGAAGAACTTATTAACTTGCAGGCAGCGACAGTGAAAGAAGTAACTGCTAACGAAGCTCAAGACGAACCAAATGAGGAGCTGACGCTTCATCACCAGAAAGATGGCAATGGCAAGGTTTGAGAAGAATGCGGTGAACATACATCTGACAGCGAACAATTCTTAAAAGTTAACAGAGGGGTGAATGATATGTTTGCTTGCTACAAAGAAATCTACCATGAAAAGAAAAAAGTCACCATCCAGTCATTAATTAATATGTTCTTTCATAAGGTTAAGCAACCAACCCTTTCTAAATCTCTACAGTCCTCACCTCCACAGTGGCGTACTTATCAGCTTAAGACGTCGATTCTGGCGACGATGCTTGAGAGATAAAACTTACTGACATTATACCTGTCCCCTGTCTTTTTTTGTAATTTTATAATTTTTAATTTTTTTTTAAATTGCACGGTTTTGTAATTTTTTCTGCACATGAGATAAAAAATTGAATAAATACAATAAATAATTCTATTTACATGTTCATCGAACATTTCTTTTTTTAATTCAATCAAATCAACGAGCTCAGTTGTGAGTGCTGCACAAGCATGAGGGAAATTCCGACTTACATAGCGTTCTGCGGAAAGCAACCCTTATGTAATTCTGGGAGTTCCTGTACTTGGATTTCAAGAAAGCCTTTGATACTGTTGCACAAGGAAGACTACTATACAAATTGGAGCAGTATGGCATTAAGGGAAAATTGCTACAATAGATAAAAGGATGGTTGAGTGGGAGAAGACAGAGAGTGGTAATCAATGCATACTGCTCTACGTGGACTAATGTTATTAGTGGTGTCCCTCAGGGTTCGGTGTTGGGCCCATTGTTGTTTTGTATATTTATCAATGATATTGATGAAGGTATATCAAGCTTAATGTCAACGTTTGCATATGATACAAAGGTTGGCAGGGTTTTTAATAACAATAATGATAGTATGCTGCTTCAACAGGTTCTGGAAAAGTTGGGCAGATGAGCTGAGCTGAGAAGTGGCAACAAAAAAGTTTAACATTGACAAATACAAAGTACTGCATATGGGTAGCAGTAACCCCAGAGAAATATACCAACTGGGTGGTGTTACACTCAGGGTAGTACAGAATGAAAGAGACCTGGGGGTAATTTTGCAGTCAGTTATGAAGTTTTCTTCATATCTCAAGCAGTGCAGACAGGCTGCCAGAGTAGGTCATGGGGTCTTGTTAGTAATATATAGGAATTTTGCGAGCAGGGATAAGAGGTGATTATACCCTTGTATAAGGCAATGGTCAGGCCACACCTTGAGTACTGCGTACAGGTCTGGAAGCCTCATTTTAGGAAGGATAGAGTTGCTAGAACGAGTACAGAGTAGGGCAACAAAACTGATGAGGGGGAATAAAGGGGTGCTCTTACGAAGAAAGGCTGAATTTCTGCAAATTGCAGCTTCTGGAGACTAGGCACCTGTGAAGCAATCTGATTGAGGTGTATAAGGCCTTGAATGGATTTAGCAGGTGCAATGCCAATGGGATTCTTCCTCTTGCTCAGATTACAAACCTGATGGGAGCATAGATTCGAACTGAGGAAAGACAGTTGTAGAATAGATGTGCGGAAATTTGCTTTTAGCCAGTGGGTAGTTGATTGCTGGAAGATACTTCCATCTGTTGTTGTGGAAGTTGACAGCTTATATAAATTCAAGGCAGAACTATGCAAACATTTGGAAAGAATGGATCAGTGTAATGGGAAGGAGTCTTTTGTTTGGCTAATTCTGTATAAGCTTGCTTTTTTGCATCATATGCCTATGCTAATGCTAGATCACTTCATTGCTACTTTTTCATAGATGTCATTACCTCTACATACACTTCTCTATGCAAAAGTCCACCAAAATAGTGTTCCGCGGTCTATTTGATTATTAGTCTATGCCAGTGTATTAATAACCGAAAAAAAAAATTATAATGATACAAACATGGTGTATGCCACATATATGCAAAATTTATTTATTTTATTTTTTTATTATTAATTAATGTTTTTCACAGAACACTTGTTCACATCTCATGGAACAGTTTGGGAAACGCTGTTCTACAGGTTCATCTTCAAACATTGTTGTAGACCAAAGTCTGTGCCAAACATTTGTTACTGCTGATTTATCAACACTGTTCCAAGCATTAGCAACTGCATAAATGAAAATATTTCTCTGGTTACCTAAGCTTTCTTGTTAGCACAATAATACACAAGTAAACTGTGTACACCTTTCAAACATCTCTGATGATGTTGGGCTTTTCCAATCACTGCCATCTTTAACTTCTGTGTACCTGCAGCACTGGCAACACAAAAAAGTCAACCTGTCCTTAGCACCCCTTAACACCTGTTGGTGCTCTCTTATCAGCTGTTGTTAATTTTTTTTCTAAGAATGTAACACCAGTATGGGGATGTTTCATCAGCATTTTAAATTTGTTCAGGACTGAGATTTGTCAATGTAATTTTCAATTGCTTCATGATCACAGCAGAACCAACTTGTTCACCACAGATTTTCAGATGATTTTTATACCATGATGCTGCTTAAATTTCTGCAACCAACCTTCTGAATATTCACTTCCTTCATGGTATATTCTAGCTTGTTTCATGACCAACAAACCAGTACATTCACTTTGTTGTCAAATCCTCTATTTCAGCACATGGTCAAGATCTTGTTTTTTTTTTTGTTTTTTTTGCCATATGCAATGTTTTTCTATTTTTCATTAGTTTATGATAATCACTGCCAGAGTAAAACTTCAATAACTCGTCAGTCTGTTTCTTTAAGTCATATATGGTGGTAGTTCTCGCACCATATTCTTCAGAAAGATGCCATACAGAAACACCACAATCAATCTTCTGCAGTAACTCCACTTTCTGCACTATCGATAATGAGAAATGTTTTTTTCCCTCCTTCTCACTGTTATTCATAGGGGTATCTGCAACTCTTTTTGACATTTTCTCAGTGAAATTAAATTCAGAATCACAAAAATAAAAAAATATATATCAGAGAGCAGCAGATACATGTGAGACAGCTGACTATGCTAAGCAATAGCATGGCAGCATAAGCACGTGGACAGGAAATAAACATTTTCAGATATATTTTATTTGTCATCTTTGATAAGATACTGTTAACATATATATTTCTTAATTAGGTATATTAGTATTATTCAAGAATTTAAAAATTCCTGTTTATATTAAACATAATCTTTATTACTTATTAGTATCTAACATTGAAAACTTAAATAAAAGTTTTATAATTGATAAAAATATTTTTAACAGAAATTTTGAAATTTTAGGTTACAAATGCACAATTCTCTAAAATTGGTATTTAATAAATATTTGAGAATCACACCAATTAATCACTGTCAAAATAAAGTGACAGACAACATAAAATGCAACTATGTATATAGTCTGGGTTATTGTATTACTGTGTCCCATCTATAATAGAATATACATATATTTTTTATGCAACTGATGCCTCTCGCCTGCTTGTGTCATGTCATGCAATGAGTAACACTCCACGAAAAAATTTTCAGTTTTCAGAGCTTTTCAAATTTCAGAATTTTGGATAACGGATTGTGGACCTGTATTATTTTTGTAAAGCCATCTTTCCAGTATTATAGTGTATGTACATTACCCTGTAATTAGAGTATCACTTTGTTGTTGTTGTTATTTGGTTTTTAGGAGCATTAGCAACTAAAACCATATTGCTCCCGGGATATGCAGTGATCATTCCCTGACCTTTCCACATCCTCCGTATTTGGTTTCCACATCCTCCGTACACGGGCTCGAACCCCGGTCTAATCAAGAAGCGTGTGCTACGCACTGCTGCTCCTGCCCAACTGGCTATGGAAGTGCCAGTATCACTTTGTACTATTCTTAGAAATGTATCTAAGTCATCTTAATGCTATGTTATTTACCATCATTACTTTATGTTTTCAGTTCTTAAATTTTAATATTACATTGTTCGTACATACTTTTTATAATACTTGTTTTCATTCCTGCTTCTTCCTGACAAGTCTCAGGAATTAGATATTGATCTCCCCCCCCTCCCTTTTTTGTTGATATCTTGGATTTGGGTTGCCCAGAGTAGGGGTTTTTTTTTTTTTTTTTACCCCATTGTTAGGGCAATAAGAGCTGTAGAACAGAGGTTTTCAAGGTCAACTATGCATGCATCATTGTGGCCCACCTGCTTGTAGTGTAGATGGGCACCAGGCAGGCTTTCCAGGTGATCACCTGCCTGGTGGCCAAGTGGCCAGAAACAACTAAACAACACAAGCTGCACAAACAAAACTGCACACATTTCTGGCCTTTTACAGAGTCCTGTATTCATCACATAAACCAAGGTGGAGTTCAAATGACGTTCTGGGTGCCATCCTACATAAGACACTATACATATCATAATCACAAGCCAAGAAATCTTTTTTCTTAGTGCTTGTGATCGTGGTGCAAAGAAATTTCTTATTTTTGGTATACAAAGAAATCTTTAATTATTACATTTTGAGAGATTGGTTTATTAATGGGAAATTCAGAATAGCTCCACTTTTATTATTGGAAGTTTATATTATATTGGATGGAAGTGTGCACATTCAGTGTTTTACACTCTTCTTCTCAACAAGCTATGTGTGATAGATTATTTGATATGATCCAGAGCATTCACCAGCAACAGTTTTGTAAATTTTTAAGCACGTGAATTCAAGAGCATCCTGGATCTTTACTCATGCAACTTTCATCTGAACATACAATAAGAAAGAAACAGCCATGTTTCTTTTGCTGAACATAAAATACCCGTGGAGCTAATAATGACACTAATTAACAAAAATAACAGTAATGTTGGATTTTTTCTGCAAACAAAAATGTTTAGTACTTTGACATTTACTCTGGCCAAGATTTTGGTGAAGCTATTAAGAGGCTAGGCTTGCAGAGGTTTTGCCAGATGAGTTGCATCCTCTTCTGGAATAGCTTGGGAACAATTTAAAATTTTATCAGCTGATGAACTGGCCAACTTTATTTCCTCTTTATTTTATCTTTATTTCCTCATTAAATACGAAATGCACATAACTGAGTGAATGGTTAGGTAAGACAAACAGCTGTGCAGAAGCAGTCTATAGATACCTGAAAACTAAAGTCAGATGGATTGCCGCAACGTATGGAAGCTTACTAATGGATTTTGTAAAATTTGGCATGGGAGAGTTGTTTATCATGAGCAATTAACTATGAGACAAACTCCTCCACTGAAATTAAATAACAGACACAGAGATACTGATGCAAGCATTTTGCCAATTTTTAGACAATATGGAATCAGAAATAAAACTAGATATCTAAGGGATGCTATCCATAACTTTCATATGGATACTTAACTCCATTTTTTTTTTTCTAATCTATAGGAAAAATTTTTCTAATCCTGTAATATTTTATACTGCGATTTTTTAGAATAAATTATATATACAGGGTGTCTCAAAAATATTGGTACAAACATTAGGGGAGCTAGGTAACATCTAAAGGAATGTGAATCGCATAGGAACCCATAACCGGAAACGTCATGGGAAAGTTGTAGCAGAGGCACAAGAAGCAGAAATGACACAAGACAGTAATTAGTGCCAAACATTTATTTGACATAATATTAACAATGGAGTACGAGATGGATGCATTTCATGATGTTACAACAGATGCTCGAAGGTTCCACCATGAGACGTGATGCATGCGTGATGCCGACGCAACATGGATTGGCGGACACGGTCGAACACACCTGGAGTTTCTTTGACAGTAGCAGCAGTGCAAACGAGTCTCGCCATGAAATCCATTTCCGTCTCCACAGGCAATTCATATGTGATAGATTTGAGGCCCCCCCCCCCACAGAAAGAAATCACGACTCGATAAATCAGGTGAGCGTGTGGGCCAGGCAACGGGTCCACCACGGCCAATCCATCGACATCCAAAACGCCTGTTCAAATGGTCACGAACACACCTTCCATAATGGGCAGGCACCCCGTCATGTTGAAACCAAATGTTGCGTCTCACATTTGCTGGAACATCGTCAAGTAACCCTGGGTAGAACTTGTTAAAGAAAGATCCGATATTTAGCGGAGTTTATGCGGGATGGTAACAGGTATGGGCCGACTAAGCAGTCACCGACCATACCTGCCCCCACATTTATTGCGAAGCGATGTTGTGCCTCATGGGGGGCGCACACCGTGTGGGCCCTCTGATAATCCATACACTAGGTGAATGTCTGCCAGCTCACAGTTCATATATCGATGCATGCTCTTTGTGCAGCGACTACTGCTTGAATGAGTAAACCAGAAATTTTCCCTCTCGCAAACTGATGAACAGTGCCGTGTACCAACTTATGGTGACATTTCCGGTTATGGGTTCCTATGCAATTCACATTCCTTTAGATGTTACCTACCTCCCCTACACGTTTGTACCAATATTTTTGAGACACCCTGTATATTAAATGTTGCCTTTGCAGTTTTTATTTCTGCCATGATACTCAGTCTTAACTAAAAAAAGGAACACAAAACTGCACAGAAAAACAAGAATTTGTTTATTAAAGTTATGTCTAGGGAAATAATAATGGAGGGTTATGCCTGACATCTTGAGAGCTGCCTTGCTTCCTTCTTTTGAGGTTTAAACAGACTAAATAAAAATCTATCAGCCATAGAGACACTGAAGGCACTGCTTTGTGTTCTCTCTTTAGTTATATATTTAACTGCAAAACTCGTGAAACGTTATTCCTACAACATACTCATTCTTTTTACACATATTTATACAATTTACATAAAATACAGATAAACATCATTAATCTGGATTAATTTTTGTGGAAAGAAGGCTATATATTCTGCAACGGTAGCTAGTTTGCCAGCTTGAAGAACAGGAATGTTTTTGTGACCATTTTGAGGTTTGTTTTGCTTAAGAAATATAATTTGTAGAAAGGAAAAGTTTTAATCACCATAACTATGCAGATTTGTTTATATTTTCTAAATATTTAAAAGCATACTACAAGCAAAGAATAATAATAATAACAGAAACAGCAGAAGAACAATAAAAACAAAACAGCATAGGTAGAATGCAAAATAGGCACAAAGTCACCAAAATTATAAAACTTTAAAGGAATAAACTTAGAAGCCACTGAAGAGATTGGTCAGAGTACCACGAAAAGTGAAATTTCAATAAATTCATCAGTAAACCAAACAGCATAAAATGCACAGGAATCCAAAGCAGTGGAAATTGACACACCAGAGGCTTGACGTAGCTGAGTGGCCAGGAGCGCTTGTTTTGTTTTTGTTTTTTGTTTGTTATTTGCTTTTTAGGAGCATTAGCAACTAAGGCCATATTGCTCCGGGATATGCGGTGGTCATTCCCTGACCTTTCCGCATCCTCCGTATTTGGTGGTGACGGGCTCGAACCCCGGTCTAATCAAGAAGCGTGTGCTACGCACTGCTGCTCCTTCCCACCTGGCTACGGAGGCGCGCCAGGAGCGCGAGTGCAGTAGTACATGCTCTTTCAGTGGACCAGGGTTCAAGCTCTGGCTAATCCAGGCTAATTGTATTTAGCTGTTTGTTTGTTTGTTTGTTTGTTTTTTGGTTTTTAGGAGCATTAGCAACTATGGCCATATTTCTCCGGGAATATGCGGTGGTCATTCTCGGACCTTTCCGCATCCTCAGTATTTGGTGGTGATGGGCTCGAACCCCGGTCTAATCAAGAAGCGTGTGCTACGCACTGTTGCTCCTTCCCACCTGGCTACGGAGACGCCTCGTATTTAGCATGACTGCTAAATACAATTAGCATTTGTACTGATTGATTTATTGTAAACTCCACTGACCTGGTGGTCGTGCCAGAGTATAAACAAGAACAAAGGGGAAGGAGTATTAGTAACAAAGTGGTATTAGTAACAATAACCAAAGAATGTAGGCAAAACCATGGATATTATAATTTTGAAATTCTAAAATAAAGTAAGATATTATTTGACTGAGGTCTCCCATGTTTTAGTTTTGTTCTATGCTTTATTTCATTATGGTTTACTGATGAGATCTAGTTGGGTGCTTGCCCAAGAAATATATGTAACTGGGAGATCATTTGGGATTCAAGTAACTTGTGACCTGCCAAGTGATGCATCTCTAATTTGGGTCCCTAATACAGTAGTCAAGTGCAAACTGCTCTGTTTCAAGAAGATTAAATTTTATTGGAACATTACTGTCAGGGAAACAAGTACCATCTGTTGGTAATATCGTCAGCGGGGTGTGTTTGCCAGGAGCAACAGCTGATGATATTACCAACAGATTGTCAGTTTTTAAAAAGGGGTAAAGAGAGCATTATTATTATTTGTGTGGGGACTAATGATATTAAACTTGGTGATTTATTGGATAAATTGAGGAACACTGCAAGGCTTTGGGGATAAATTTTTATCAGTGTGGCCCATACTTGTAGGAATAAGGAATTAATTTTGTAGTGAAGGTATTCATCTGAACAAAGGTGGTACAATGATTTTTGCCGGTATTATTGAGGATATTTTAAGAATTCAGGGAAAATACTAGTTGGGAGGGGGCGGGGATAACAGTAATGGAGACGCATGTTTATCTGATATAATTAAAAGTATTGCTTGTACACATCTCAAGAATTCTTGTTCACCATCACAACATCCAATGTTGGCAAGATGTTCTGAGGGTGGCAACATCATTTCAAATGAGCGAGAAGATAAAGCTAGGGAAACAAGCCTAAATAACTTCAAGGGGTATGTCAGAGTTGTAAAGTATAATAAAATACTTAGTATTTTAACTATCTACAGTTAAGACTAAGTATTAATTGTGTCTTCAGAAATGTCAGAAGTGTTGTCAATAATATAGGTGAATTCAAACACTCCTGGTTAGGACAATTAATGCTGGTGTATTAGAACAAATGGAAATTGGAGATGACGAGTTTCACGGTTGTGTGCACAATATATTCAGTAACGATAGGAAAGATAGAAAGGGTGGTGTTATACTTATTGTCCAGGGGAGTATAATTAATATTGTAGTGTTTATAAATTTTAAGTAATATACAGGGTGTCTCAAAAATACACAGCATAACTTCAGGAATGAGTTCCTCATATGAAGACAATAAAAATATTTCATATCAACATAGTTCCGGAAATGCTTGGTTCCCGAGTTATTAACCGGAATGTCTTATCTGCCGCAGGTAATTTCCTTCATTACAAGGTACTGACAGAATCTGGTGGTTTCCATTCCGGCCATGTATTCAAATCAGGAGCAAGCAGATATGATTTTATGTGCAGTTTGGGGTGGCTCCAGACAATGCTCTGGAGGCTCGTCGTTTGTACCACAAAAGGTTCCCAGAACGAAGATGTCCAGACAGGAAAAATTTTGAACATATCCATCGCTGCCTTTGTGAACATGGGACCTTTATACCTTGTGCTGCCAACAGAGGATGACCAAGATCTACAACTGCTGAAGTAGAGGAGGAGATTTTTGATGTTGTGCATGCTACTCCTGGAATCAGCACACGCAGCATAGCTTGTGCTGATTCCAGTGTGCAATATTACTATAAGGTGATGTGAACAGTTAAGTGTCATAGACAGACCTTCAAAACTTGGAAACCAAGCATTTCCAGAACTATGTTGATATAAAATATTTTTACTGTCTACATGTGAGTAACTCATTCCTGAAGTTATGCAGTGTATTTTTGAGATACCCTGTATATATACAGGGTGTCCCACAGGAGGAAAGGGCAATATTCCGGGAGGTGAAAGGATAAGTGATTTTAAGCAAAAAAGTTCATATAAACATGCGTCCTATCCCGAATGTTTCCGAGATAGAGCTATTTTAATGTACATTTGTTCTGAAATTGGTGCTCAATATTTTCCTTCCCTCCCATCAGACTGCACCATTTGATTGTTGTGACTGTAGAAGTGAATCAGACTGTGAGTGAATCAGTGAGTAGCGTCAGTTGTCAGTTCTAATTGTAGAAGAGTTTGCTAAAATGCCGCACATTTTTACTAAATGCCGAATATGCAGATATGCTGTATGTTTACGGTTTCTGCGATGGTAGTGCCTGCCCTGCTGCTGTTGAAGAATACCGTCGGAGCTTTCCTACACGTTGAATTCCAGATCGTAGAGTGTTTTCAACACATTACATGAAAGTGGTGTGCTCATGTTTCATCTGAATGAGAACGTCAAGAAAATGTGCAGGAATGGAACACATTCTGAACATGGTTCGGCGTAGTCCTACAATTAGCATGCGAAGACTTTCTGCATGTCTGGGTGTTTCACGAACACTACATGAAGAGAGCTTGTACCCATTTCACCCACAGCATGTGCAAAATCTTCACATAGGGGACAGTGTCACGTGTCTTGAATTTTGTCATTGGTTAAATGCCAATCGTGAAATGCTTCCATCAATACTATTTAGTGATGAAACCATGTTTACCCGGAATGGAATCAACAACACATGTAACACTCATCGATGGTTACATGAGAATCCACATGGTACAGTGGAAACAAATTTCCAGGTTAGTTTCTCAATCAATGTGTGGTATGATCAATAACCTGTTGATAAGTTCCATTATTTTAGAACACTGAATGATAGGACAGGACACGATTACCTTCAATTTTTGCAAAATACATTAGGTGAACAACTAGAGAACATTTCTTTGGCCACACAGTGTGCTATGTACTTTCAGCCCCTTCCCATTTTATCAGACGTGTGAAGCAACATCTGGACTGAATTTTCCCTAATCAGTGGATTGGTCATGGTGGTGCCATTACCAAGATCTCCAGACCTAACCCCATTAGATTTCTGTTTATGGGGTTGGCAGAAGAGTGAAGTGTACAAGGCCGCCGTAGCCTAGTGGTCAGGCGCGCGGGTGCATAAGTACACGTGCCTTGAGTGGCCGGGGTTCAAGCCCGTGACTACTGAATACGGTGCTGTTTCTTGTATTCTGTCTATCTTGTGAACTCCTCTGACCGTTTGGTCGTCCCGGAGTATAAACAGAAAATTTATTTATTTATTTACAGAAGAAAGGTGGATACAAGAGATAATCTGCTAGCTTGCATAATGGACGCTGTTGCCCACATAAAGGAATGTGAAGATACACTTAGATAAGCAACACACGCCATGTTCTCATGAGAGTAGAAAAGTGCATTCAAGTTGATGGTGGCATTTTTGAAAATTTATTATAAACTGTTCCAAATTTGTCACTTAAAAAATAAATATTCAAATGCCTCTATCTCGGAAACTATTCGGGATAGGGCACATGTTTATATGAACTTTTTTTGCTTAAAATGACCTATCCACCTCCTGGAATATTGACCTTTCCTCCTGGGACACCCTGTATATACAGTGGTGTGCAAAACTTAAGGACCAACGCTATTTCTAAACGTTACACTACAAAATCTTTACTTAAGGTACTCTTTACTGATGGGAGTAGATTCAGTCTGAGCAGCGATTCTGGACATCAGCTAATCTGGCGAGTGGCACATGGCATCACCTCGCAAATGTCACTGAAAGGAATCGATATGGTGGTCGAGGGGTTCTCGTCTGGGGAGGTGTTATTTTGGATGTATGTACACAACTCCAGATACTGGAAGGTGGTACTGTAACCGGTGCACGCTACTGTACCGAGGTGATCCTTCCCCATGTGCGTCTGTTCCGAGTACCATTGGCCCCGAGTTCATGTTAATGGATGATAACGCCACACCCCATCACACTGCAGCTATGATATGCTTTTGGAAAGTGAAAACACCGTTTGTCTCTTCCCTTTGTTCCATCTTTGGCAGTGATGCATCTGTAATGGCGGCCAGTGCTATGTTGCCATTTTTGAATCAAGTCCTTCTGTACTGTTTTGTTTCCATTGTTATGTTGGTGGTATTTCCTTCATCATTTCTGTACCTCACGAGGTTCCTTTGGTATGCTTTTCCCATATCCAGGCCTATGAGAAGCTACAGGTGAAAACCTGACTGGTCCTTAAATTTTGCACACCACTGTGTGTGTGTGTGTGTGTGTGTGTGTGTGTGTGTGTGTGTGTGTGTAGAGAGAGAGAGAGAGAGAGAGAAACCTTTGTTGCTATATATAATAAATAAATAGGTACAAAACACTGCAATATTGCCCTTCACGGCCACAAAGTAACAAGGTTAACAGAACAAGTGAGAGGAACTATATAAAAAAGGGTTACGTGAAATGTCAACATAAATTACAGTAACAGGATGACTATGATAAAGGCATTTCCTTTCTCATAATTAATAGGTAGTTATACTTTGAAGTATGCTGCTATAGTAGCTAGGAAGGAATGGCATAGTATTATTACTATTACTAATAGTAGTGTAGTACTCATTGCTGTAGGACTAATTTAATAATAAACTGAAATTATGCCTCAGACTAGAGCAGAAACATATGTCCCAAAGCAGTGAGGATAACTTGGGTTTGGGGGTACAGTTGTTATAGACAGTTCTATGAACTGAAGACATTAATTGTATGGTGTGTGGTATATATGGAGACCTCACCATAGCTGGACAATGTCACAACAAATGCCTTAGTACATGCAAAAGGTGATATCAATGTACATGTTGGTACTAATGATATTAAGCATAGACAATCAGCCTCAGGTATGAATATAGATGAAAATGTTTATTCAAATGGTCATTAACCTTGTACAGGGTGACCATTAGTTATCCCATTCATATCAAATAGCCCATTGTAACTCATTCCTTTCCTTCTAGCATTAACATAAGCCAAGAATTCCTTGTTATTTTTCTTTATATTCTTAGCCAGAGTGTAGAGAAAAGTAACCCAACGAGTACCTGACTACAGACTTGCTGTAGGATTCTGTCTCCCCCCCCCCAACAAATAATTTAAAAGCATTCTTATTTTTCGCTAAACTTTTTGGTCTGAATAATATCTCTCATTTGGTATAAAATGCTTAGAAGCCTCTTTGATCTGAACACTTCCATTTGGCGTTTTTACATTTTTTTTAATAACTTCAGCTAGTCCCATTGAAAAGTTTAAAAAATGTCAGAGTCTATTATAATCACTTTTGCAGAGACAAAATCCTACTCTCTTTGCCCTCAACAGTAGTTGTGTCTCTGAATAATTCCCACATTGATATGCTGTGATCATTACCACCTAAAGGTTGCTTACTTGAATATTCTTAACTGATGAATCACTGCTGATAACCATATCAAGAATACTGCTTTCTCTTGTGCCTCTCTAAAGTGTAGAAAGCAGTCATCTACCAAATCTAGAAATTTTCCACTACTGAGTTAGCTGCCAACCCAAGACAGTTAAATCAATATCCAGTAAGTTAAAATCTCACATAAGACACAGTGATTTGCTAGCCCACTCTTATTTATCTACATTTGCCTGTATATTTCAAGATATTAAAAAAAAAGTAACTTTTTGTTAATGTAAGAATAGTTTATCTTTAAATTTCATTAATATGTATACTGCCCACAACTTATTTTTTTTTAATAAAGTTACCCATGCTGTAAATTGTTTTTTGGAAATACTGCCCAATGGCTTAACAGCACATCAAAAATATCGTATTTTAGACAAGGATAAACTTATCACTTCAAAAAAGATGCGACAGAAGTTAACATGTCCAATCATTCTCAACAGTATGCATATACTGAGCAAAAAAGTAAACGTGCATACATGTGTATGTACACACACACACACACATACTTACCTGAAAGTGCTTAGTACTGTGGTCTGCATGGGCCTCACCACATCCAACGTACAGGCAATCCCGATGAAGACAAACCCACAGACTAGGGCCACGACTTTCACAAGAATCACATTTTGATGACTACAATACAGAATAAGAAAGGTTTTGTAGCATTTTGTTATCTTAGCCACAGGATGGGTAATAAATAGGGTAAGTAAATAGTAGCTTAAAAACTTTAAAAGTTTGTAAATGTGTTCAATGTAGCCAATGTGTTCATGTGTTGTAGTGGTAAAAATAGATAAGGTTGATGTTTTTCATGTGCGTTTGTTAATGACTGTTGAAGTAGCCACTTACAGGCCTGCTGTAGTGTAAACGGAAATGGAGACACTGATCTCCATTTCTGTTAACACTACAGTGGATGGAGAAAGAGCACATTGCATTTGTTGGATGGAAGAAATGACATGTACAATGCAAGTTAAGCAGAAATTTGTACAATGTTGGGCAAAACTTCAACAAGCAGACATTAGATCTACAATTTACATAACACTATTGTAGCTACCAGACATTCTGTGTACCACAGTAAAAAGAGAGGAAGGCCTTCCATACATGATGAAACCATTCAGAAGTGAGGGATTCCGTACCCAAAAAAGCAATGTACTGGGTGTGCTTCAAAAACAGTATGGACAGCGCAATCACATTTAAAGCCACATAAGCTGCAGATGGCACAAGACGCAGCTTGTGTGGTTTATAGCTTGTACCATAATTAGTAAAAAATCCTCTGATGACAAGATCAGATATACAGGCATACCTCGGTTAACGTTACCTCTGATAACGAAGCCTCGATATAACGAAGTCCGCAATTTCAAGCCCCATTTAACATAAAAAAATATTCCAATTTAAGGCCAACGCCCGACAATCATCCGATTGGTGACTGACGGCGACTCGTTACGTATTCCCGAGTGCTCCCGAGCTGCGGGCATGTCTGTTATAACAGTTTTGCGTGTCAATCGCGTAATTTAGTTGTTGTTTACATGATTGACGTTGTTTCAGTGTGGCGCATTGCAATAATCGACGTAGGTTCTTTATAGCATTACATAACGTAGATTTTGTAAATTTTAATAGAAATATTTTTGTTTTAGTTAATTAAAATGTCAGAATCAAAGAAAAGAAAAGCAATTTCTTTGGAAACTAAACTAAATATCGTACGACGTGTTAAAAGCGGCGAAAGAAAATCCGATGTGGCACATTCTTTAGGATTAGCGCAATCAACTTTAACAACCATACTAAGTCAATCAGAAAAAATAAAACAGTCTGCTCAGAATTGTACAGATGTTACAGCGGCAAAATTAACTCGCTTAAGGAATCCAATTTTAGAAAAAATGGAGAAAATGTTAAGTTTGTGGATAGATGATATGTCACAACGTCATATGCCTTTAAGTCAAATGGTGATTCAAGAAAAAGCATTATTTTTGTTTAATCACCTGAAATCTAAACAAACTGAAGAAATTACGGAAACCTTTGGAGCTTCTCGTGGTTGGTTCGAGAAATTTAAAAAACGGGCCAGGATTCATAGTGTAAAATTAACAGGAGAAGCTGCAAGTGCAGATGTTGAAGCTGCAAATAAGTTTCCAGAAAAACTAAAGGAAATAATTGAACGTGAAAATTTTCCACCAAATTTGGTGTTCAATGTTGACGAAAGCGGTTTGTTCTGGAAACGGCTACCAACAAAAAGCTTCATTTCTATTGAAGAAAAATCAGCTGCTGGATTTAAAGCAGCCAAAGACCGTTTAACGTTACTCTTTGGATCAAATGCCTCTGGTGATTATAAATTAAAATTGCTATTAGTTTACCATTCAGAAAATCCGAGGGCGTTAAAAGGTAACATAAAAATGAATTTACCTCTAATATGGAAAGCAAATAGAAAAGCGTGGGTTACCAAGGAGTTATTTACTGATTGGTTTGTTAACCACTTTTGTCCTGGAGTAAAACGGTATTGTCAAAAAAACAACTTTGAAGAAAAAGCTCTTTTGTTGTTAGACAATGCTCCGGGACATCCTACTGATCTTAACACGTTGGACACATGCATTCCTGTCAAAGTTGTGTTTCTTCCAGCAAACACAACTTCCCTGATTCAATCATTGGATCAGGGAGTAATAGCATCATTTAAAGCTTATTATCTGCGTCGAACTTTAAGCAATTTAACTGAACTAGAGGATAAAGTGGAAATGACAGTTAAAACTTTTTGGAAAAACTACACCATTAAAAACGCAATTGAAAACATTGATAGTTCTTGGAAAGAAGTCACTAAGAAATGCTTAAATGGAGTTTGGCGCAAAATATGGCCAGAAGTTGTACTAGAAGAAGAAAATAACATCCAAGAAATTAGAAATGAAGTTATCCAGATGGCTCAATCAATAGGTTTCGAAAATGTCGATGAAGAGGATGTTAGAAATTTATTGAATGCAGAAGATGATGGTTTTTCAGTGGAAGATTTAGAAAACCTTGTTAGCAACGAAGACAAAGATAATGAAGGCGAAGTTAAAGAAGTTCCTGCCGAAAAAGTGTTAACAACCAAAGATTTAAAAAGGTGCTTAAATGACATTGAAAACGTTTTAAATTTTTTTAGTGAAAATGATCCCGATTTAGGAAGAAGTGTTATAGTTAAGCGATCAGTGTTAAATGCAATAACTCCGTATAGGCAATTGTTAAATGAAAGAGAAAAAAAGCATAAACAATCAACTTTAACCTCATATTTTAAAATGTGATTTCACTTTGTATGTAAGTTGACTGTTTATTTAATAAAACTTTTCTTTGTTCGAAAAAAAGCTTTTCATTTTCTTTACGTAGGAACGTATCCCTATTCTGGCCATAGTATTTTTACCTCTGGAAACGAAGTTTCGCTTAACGAAGTAATTTCGTGGAACGCATCCTATTCGTTAATCGAGGTATGCCTGTAATACATTCTGTATGGATATGTTTACTAAGCTGGCAGAAGATAAAGAGCTGCTTAAATGTTTTGTGTTTGGTGACAAGTGCATATTCCATATCACTGGCAAAGTGAACACATAACAAGAAGGTGTGAGGAAGTGAAAAATCAATGTGGCTTTGGAACATGTTCAAGATATCCCAAAGTTAGTGTTTTCTGCTGAAGTTGCAAAAAGGTGTGTGGTCCATTCTTCATAGAAAGAACAACCACAGATCCCATGTACTGAGACAAGTTAGAGAATTATATGATCCTGCAGATTGTTCAGGATAATTCTGGAGATTGCTCTTCCAACAAGATGGTGCACCCCACTTCCATTAGGATGTTAAGGCAGTTGGGATCTCTACTTTCCAGGTCAGTGGGCAGGGCATGCAGGTCCAATTCTGCAGTCAATCAATTCTGCAGAAATTGTTCAGGATAATTCTGGAGATTGCTCTTCCCACAAGATGGTGCACCCCACTTCCATTAGGATGTTAAGGCAGTTGGGATCTCCACTTTCCAGGTCAGTGGGCAGGGCATGCAGGTCCAATTCTGCAGTCAACTCTCACCAGACCTCACACCAGTGGACTTCATTTTCTTGTAGGATTACATTAAGAACCACATGTACAAGCTCACACCCTGCCAACTGATGTGAACAACTTGAAGAGAAGGCTCACTGCAGCATTCATCACAGTTATACCAGCAAATTACACCACATCTAGCAAGAAGTTTGTGCTACATTAGTGATAGAAGTCATATGGCAATGTAACTATTACTTCCACTTCATCTTTGGGTTTGTTCTAATATTCTCCTAATACAATGTTTATTCTATGTAAAAAAATATATACAAAGTATACATGTTATAAGACAACAAATGTGTGAAGCTACTTTTGACTTACCCTGTAGATAATTTCAATTTTGTGAAATAAGAATCTTTTTAATTTATTATTAACGCGAAAAAGTGATACTGATTTATCATACTAAGATGCGATCAGCTTCTAAATAAAGAAAATAGTTGTCCTTACTACAAAAGAATTAGTACCATATTTAACTAGATCGTATGTATAGCTTAGCTTAATTTTCAGCACTCACCTCATAGTAATCCGCTTAGCTGGTGGAGAGTTTTACCACATACATAGTGGTTATAGGATTCTAATAACTTACAGGGATTATGGGTTTAAAAACTAAGTTATAGGCTATAAAAATTTTCTTAAGAGGTGCGCTTGTGTTATATATGGGTTAGGTTTCCCAAAATGCATTTCAGTGCACGTGGAAACTTAATACGTGCTAAATTCCAAATGGGGGAGAAATTGGCGGGGATCTTTTTGTTTAACACGTTGAGTGATGTATGGCGCTTAAACCATTCGATGACGAGGGCTTTGTTTTCAAGGATTTTGTACCTGGAATTTAATTTGACTACTGTGATGGCTGAATCGATGAGTGGGTTATGATTATAAGATTGGACGTGTTGTGTTAGTTCTGTACTTGTTGAATTAGATTTGAAGCTATTAAAGTGGTGGTATGCACGCGTGTTGGAAATTTTTGATGTCCCGAATTTTGCTGTTGTACTGCCTATGTAACATGCTTGGCAATCTGATTGGCATTTGATCAAATATATAATGTTGTTATGATCTTGTGTTTCGTACTCGTGTGTTGTCTTGTATGAATTGAATTTGGAACTTAATTTGTTATAAGATGTGAATATTAATTTGATATCTGTATTCTTAAAAATCTGTTGAAGTCTTCTAGCGTACTGTTGATGATATAGGAGCGCGATAAGGGGTTTATTTATCTTATTCTTATTTGCGTGGTTAATGATTTTGCTTGGGTTATTAGTGTTATTATGAACTTTGGTGATGGTTTCTTTTATTAGTTGTAATGGGTATTTTCTGTCGATGAATTTTTTGGTGAGGTATTGTAATTCTACAGATAGGTCTGTTTGTGTGTGGCTATATTTTACAGCGTTGTATATCTGGTATGTGGTAAAACTCTCCACCAGCTAAGCAGATTACTATGAGGTGAGTGCTGAAAATTAAGCTAAGCTATACATACGATCTAGTTATTACATTACAGCACATAAGGACTCCTTAAAAATCAAGAGTACAAATTTAATAAATGCATATTAAGAATTATAAAACAATCAAGAAAGAAGGCAGTGCTTAATTCTAAAAAATATATGTACAGTTAAAGTTCACTATTATGAGTATATACCCATAATGAGAAGTACAGATCTTACAGCAAGCATCATTAATGTAAATTCAGTTTGATAACATTAAATAAGTAAATTCAAGTAAATTACAAGATAAAAGAAAGATAAAGTTACTATTTCATGTATATAACTTATCACACATATACCAGCAAAATTACTATAAATTTATTATTATTTTTTCATTGGAATATGTATTTCTGTGTTTTTCATAAATATTAGCTTAATTTGTTTAGTTGGAGTAATGTTGAAGTTTTGTGCAATTAATGCCTCCAAAAACTTAAATTTGGCAGAGATCAATTGTTTCGTGTTTTTATTTTATGTTACCAACTTTTTCTGAAATTATACATAATTAATAAACTTTTTTTTTTCATTTTAATGATCAAAAAACACAACATCTACAAAACTAAATTATTATTGGAAGAAAAAAATAATAATAAAAAAAGTAAAAAATAAAATTAATAAGCATTTGCAACCTGCTGGTAACAAGTCAAGAATCAGTAAACTCCAAACAGAATTGAAAAAATTCAAATACTTTTTTCAAATATTAAAGTTAAAATCTGAGACCTCTCAGGTTTGTGAATCACTTGTGTTACAAAATGAGGCAATGCTACTGCTGGGTTAAACTGGCTTGTGTCTATTGGTTATACTTTTTTAGAACCTGTATGCAAACCTATGTGAAGAATTCTTCTACTTTCTTCTAGTCGACTTCTACCTCACTTAAAATCATGAAAATTCAGCCTTCATTTGTTTTATTTTCCCTTTTGCAGTATTGTAAACCTCAATCAGATCCTCACTACAAATCTAATTATTAAGTTCTGTAGAACATATATTCAAAATATCTCCTCCATGGGCAGCCTTTGCTTATCTCACCAGGATCACCATTTTATCATTTCTAGATGTGGTCTCCATATTGAACACAATATTCAGTGCTGTCTCACAAATGCCTTATATACAAATTATAATCCCCCAATCTCTAAGATCAAATGTCCATTAAGTCATCAACAAAACACTATAGACCATTCTTGCCACTTGTATCTGTTGTACAGAGAACTTCGTGTCTATTTGAATCATAACCCATCAAATTTAGTCCCAGAGGCTCATGTCTGGTGAGTATGGGCTTGGCACACCCAGGGTCCTGAGCTGGATATCATCATTCTTCTCTTTCTTGGTGATTCCTTTCTACTTCTCTCTCTCTCTCTCTCTCTCTCTCTCTCTCTCTCTCTCTCTCTCTCTCTCTCTCTCTCTCTCTCTCTCTCTCTCTCATGGTAATAGGGAAATTTTTTTTTGGCTGGTGCAGCATAAGCTTCAGGCTTCCTTGCACCATATGGCTAATAATAATAATAACAATAATAAAAAACCTTTTTTCTCCTCTACCTTTTTTAATTCAATCCTTCTGAGTACAGTGGAAGTTATTTTGGGATTCTTATTTCGCCAAGTGTAAAACCTTGCATTTTGCACTATTTGACAAATAGGCAAAATTTGTAAACAGCCTACAAATTCTGACATCATACCTTGTATTCCTTCATCAACATCAGTTAACAAATTGAGAAAAAAGAGCAGTCAAAGCACCAATCCCTAAGGGGCCACACCTCTAAAACAGTTTATTCCAAAGAGTAACCAATAATTACAAACCTGCCTAATGACATTTAATCATTCTGATATTCATCTAAGAATCTATGTGTGATCTCCATATTTTCAGACTTTATAGCAATTCTCTCGGAAGGATTGAGTCTTTGAAAGTCTGAAACTCTAGCAAGAGTCCAAATATACAAGAAAGATTATATCCTACATTCAACTCATAAAAGACACTGAAAAGTCAAAAAAGCTTTTTATACTGTTCCACATAAAAGACAGTTATACAAATTGAAGCAGTGTAACATTAGGATTAAGTTACTGTTATGGATAAAGGGATGATTGAATATAAGAAGACAAAGACTGGTTATCAATAGGCACTACTCTTCTTGGACTAACGTTATTTGGTGGTCACGGGCTCAAACCCCGGTCTAATCAAGAAGCGTGTGCTACGCACTGCTGCTCCTGCCCATCTGGCTATGGAGGTGCTACAAAGAAAGGAAGTAAACCCTTAGCCATAATTATGAGAGCATCCTTGTACTCAGGGGAAGTCCCCACGGACTGGAGACGTGCAAATGTATCTCCAATTCACACAGGGGGATAAAAGGGTGACGTGTAATTACATACCTGTTGCTTTGCCTGCTGTTCCAGTAAAAATAATGGAGTCACTGGTTAAAGAAGCATTACACAATCATCTAGGCAAGACTGCAGTAATAATTCAGACACAGCATGGGTTTAAGGGGAAGCCTTGTCTGACCAATTTCATTGGATACTATGACACAGTCACAAAGGAACTGAATGCAAAAAATAATTTTGATATCATATACTTGGATTTCAGGAAAGCTTTTGATACTGTTGCACATGGAAGACTACTGTACAAATTGGAGCAGTATGGCATTAAGGGCAAGTTGTTACAATGGATAAAAGGATGGTTGAGTGGGAGAAGAGAGAGTGGTAATCACTGCACTTCGTGGACTAATGTTATTAATGGTGTCTGTCCCCCAGGATTCGGTGTTGGGCCCACTGTTGTTTTGTCATTATTTATCAATAATATTGATGAAGATATATCAGGCTTAATGTCAAAGTTTGCAGATGATACAAAGATTGGCAGGGTTGTTAATAACAGTAATGACAATATGCTACTGCAACAGGAGCTGGAAAAGTTGGGCAGATGTGGTGAGAAGTAGCAACTGAAGTTTAACATTGACAAATCCAAAGTACTGCATATGGGTAGCAGAAACCCCACAGAAATGTACTAACTGGGTGGTGTTACACTCAGGGTAATGGAGAATGAAAGAGACCTGGGGTAGTCAGATATGAAGTTTATGAGCAGTGCAGACAGGCTGCAAGAGTAGATCATGGGGTCTTGTCAATGATATACAGGAATTTTGCTAGCAGGATAAGGAGGTGATTATCCCCTTGCATAAGGCAATGGTCAGGCCACACCTCGACTGCTGTGTACAGGTCTGGAAGCCTAATTTTAGGAAGGATGTAGAGTTGCTAGAAAGAGTACAGAGAAGGGCAACAAGAGACAGGCACCTGTGAGATGATCTGATTGAGGTGATAAGGCCTTGAATGGATTGAGCAGACTCAATGCTGATGGGATTCTTCCTCTTGCTCAGATTACAAACCCGAGGGAGATAAACTGAAATTGAGGAAAGTTGTTGAATAGATGTGCGGAAATTTGCCTTTAGCCAGCGGGTAGCTGATTGCTGGGACAAACTTCCATCTGTCGTTGTGGAAGTTGACAGTTTAAATAAATTCGAGGAAGAAGTGGACAAATCTTTGGAGCAAATGATGGGTGAAGGGGGAAGTGTTTTTTTTTTTTTTTTTGAATGATACTGTATAAGCTTGCTTTCTTGCATCATATGCCTGTACTAATACTATTTAAATATTGATTTAATGTAATAAAGAAGCTAAAGTCAAGTCTTTTGAGGCTATTTCAAAAGAAATTAAATATGTATTATGTTACAAGCTTTAATGTACATTTTTCTCTGGAGTCAGATACCGAATTACTGTGATTTTTTCACTTCAAGTACACTTAATGCAAATATTAGGATACAGGTTGTTCTTTTTAGAGATTTCAGTTTATAATATTTACTAATTGAATAATTCCTCATCTATTTCATTTGCCACAACTAAAAATCTGACAATTTGCAATTAACTTAAGAATTTCCCATTAATAAAAATTCAAAAATCCAATCTATGTTTAAAAAAAAAACTCAATGGTTTCAGTCATTCTCTTGAGAGTTATTAGAACAGCATCTGGCTGCTCTTGTGGTTGAGCTTCTTACTGCATAACTATCTTGTATTGCAATCAATTCTTCTTCAAGGTTTTTCCAAAATTACTATGGTAGAATGATGATCCAGATCTCATTTTAAAAAAATAAAAATGTTCTTTCAGAATATATATATTTTTTTTCTTTTGAAAACTTTTTTGTTTTAGAAATCAAACAGAAAAAAGTTGCGATTATCCTGATTTCTGAAAGAAATTAATAGATAATTACAACTCTGCGAATTCTATTTGTTTGACTAAAAAAAAAATAATAACAATAATTTACTTATACCATGATTTATCCCGCTTCGGAAGAAATTTTTCTGAATTTTTTTTTTTCAATGGCTTTAGGGTTTCCTTTTGAGCTTGAGGAACTTTACTATCAAATTTAAATCCTCTCCTCCTCCCACATCTCTCTCTCTCTCTCTCTCTCTCTCTCTCTCTCTCTCTCTCTCTCTCTCTCTCTCTCTCTCTCTCTCTCTCTCCACAAGAAAATATGGATTCATTTGACAAGCCTAAAAATCCATATTTGTAGATTACCATATCTTTTTTGAGTAATGATATTAAGGATATAATCAAACTACCTTTAGCCAGCACAGTTAGCTCAGACCTTACTCTTAATCTTGTGCTAGTTTTCAATTGGTATATACTAAATTCGTACCTCCATCTTGAATCGATACTTAAGGCAGAATTTTTTTCCACTCTTCCTGGCTATCATATGTTGTATATTATCCCAAAAATTAAGACCATTATGATACTTAACACTTTCTTTCCATTTTTCTTTCTTCCATCTTAAATTTCTCCAAAAAAGCACTGCATTCCCTGCTGCCAAACAGATTCTTCCTCATTATCAACACATCCATTAGCAACCACCAGGGCCTAACTTGAGGATAGCAGGCCCTAGGCAAAAGTTTTTTGGGGCTCCTGTAAAAATGTTTATTATGAAACATCCTACTTTAATAGTAAAAAAATAGGGCATAGGGGCCCTTGGAAAATTAGGATTACTTAGGATCAATATAAAAATGTAAAGCAAATAAATCTGCATATATTTCTAAGGAAATTATACAAATCTGCATATATTTCTAAGGAAATTATACAAATCTGAACATATCAGCAATGTATGCATTTTGACTAGAAGCTACATTACAATTTGAAAGTACTGTATATTTTATTTGCAAATTTTATAAGGAAAACGAGCATTCATGCTCATCATTACATTACTGGATATCACCGATTTTGACTGTGTCCATTGCCATTTACAGGCCCAAAATTACGGGCCCTTGGTACATGCCTAGTTTGCCTAGGCCTAAGACAGTCCCTCGCAACCACCAGCAGTTCTCTCCCTCGGGCACAGAAGAGATGCCGGGGTGACAGCCTCCCTTGCGAATCAGAGCTATATACATTGTGCAACTTGTGCCTTTCTGCCAAATTATCCATAGTGAGACACAATAGAGCCACATGTGAGCTTTGTGAGCTATGTTGCAGAGTGTGAGGAAATTAAGCACAAATTCAGTGTCCTGATGAGCTTATATGAGGGCTTGAAGAAGAGGACTGATTCCCTCAAAGGAAGTGAAACCCATCAAGCACTTAGTCGCCCAGCACTGCAGGAAACTACACTCATGCATCACATGGCACATTTTCCATGACAGAATTTGATGGCTATCAGTTAGGGAAACAATAATAGCTATTATTGTTTCCCTTGTTAAGTACACAATAATAGCTACTGAACTCATCAGTTCATCTAACATCCATTTTGGTATAAATCTTGAAAAATATCTCTTGGAATAAAATGCTTAGTGGCTACTATATAATTATTTCTCTGAACACCATTTGGCATTTATATTTTTCAATATCAACAGCTGTTCCCACTGAAAAAAGTTTAAAAAATGTCTAAGCCCATTATAATTGCCTTTTCGAGATAACCCTTCCCTTCACCCTTGAGCTTTTATTTCATTGACTAAAATCTCACATCAATATCACTATGATAACTGCTACCTACTTGAAGATTCTTAATACACATTAAATCCTTTATGATAACTAGATCAAGAATAGCGCCTTCTCTTTTTATCTGAAAGGCAAAAGTAAAAGGAATGAGGATGAAATTTTCACGGCTATAAATGATTCTAGAACTAGAGGCTAAAAATTCAAGTTACGGGAGGAAATGTTTAGACTGGATTGCAGGAAGTTTTATTTTAGCCAGTGAGTTATAAATTACTGGAATATAAGTTATCTACATGAGCATTATAGGCTGAAAGTTTTGGTAATTTCAAAGGTCAGCTGAACAGTTACCTAAGGGAGGGGGTACTACATGTCAAAAAAGCAGCAATGCAAAAAATTAATTTCATCTGTTTGTGGCTGCTGTTAAAGAATCAGTCTGTGTATCCACCAAAACTAGCAGTTTTCCAACCTACCTAATACTGCCTCAATAGCAAGTGTAAATATTTTTTTCCTGTAAAACATCTCATCTGTTAAACAAGGACTCGCCATGCTGTGAAAAATTCTACTCCATGGACCCTGCACAATCTGTCCAGAGTCAAATTGACCAACAAGGCTCTGATCATAAACTCCATCCTATCATGTCATGGCAAAATTCCAGGGCCTTTCAAATTCATCCCTAACTTAAGGCTTTTTATTAACATCACCTCATGCTTGTTAAGTAAAGTCACAGAATGCCTATGCATAATGTTATTAGTACCAATGTGCAACAATATCATGTGAAATTACAAGATGACAGCTGTTCTACAATATTTTTGCCCCAGTTTTGCCCCAGGCAGACATACCCAGTCCTATTTCATCTATTCTCATTATTACATAAAATATTCCCCACGTCTCTGACAGCAACAAAATCACCAAGAATAACTACATTTAGTGAGGATATGTAAATTTTTCACTTTGTAGACAACTTAATTTTCTTCCTTGTTATGACTTGTTTCAGAAAAATCTCAAGGCAGTGAAATTCTGAAGTCTGTGTCTTTCGTGATTGCTCCATTTTACCGTGAGGATGAACCTACTCTACCACCTTGCAACTAAGAGAAGGAAAGGTCAGCAATTAAAAAGACTTTCCTTTCTGTGATAACAAGTGAACTTCTTATCAGCCAGATGTTATCAATAAATTTTAAAGACTCTTATAAAATAAACATTTTATATTAAGGACTGGAAAAATCATTGGAAGGATGATATGATCACTGCAGTTGTCATTGAGGGAAAATAACATCAGGGTATAGCAATAACAATACAATAAAAGCTGCAAACTGAAGAATGACAAAAATATATTTAACTCTACCTCTTGCTTTCTGATAATATCTTCTTTTGTATAATCTCCAATTGTGACAACATGTGGACAACTACTTGACAGTGCAGCGGCCATCTTCATGGTGGAAAATAGATATTTCCGTAGGCTTGCTGTAAGTTTAAAACAAAAAGTGAAAAGAGAATTCTGTATATGAATCAAGTAAATTATTGAGCAAAAATTAAACTTAGCATTACTAATAAAAAAAAAATTAATACAGCCAAACCACCTAAATCTAGCAATCCATTATCTGGCACTACCCTTTTTCTGTCCAGGTTAAGGGAAATGAGAGAATCCAGCAGACCACCTGAAAATTAGTAAATTCAATTCTATGTAGGTCTGACCATTTGCCAAAACAATGAATCATGGCTGCTGTGATGACCACAAGAAAATTGTTAAGCCACAGAATTGTCTAACTGCTTTCATGAATACCATTAACAACTCTTTTGATAATATATAATGGACTATCTGTTTCAGAGTTTTGTGATTTGTACATGAAGCATTAGACAAGTATCATGCAAGCTTTTTTGACTCAGCCCCTTTTGGTTCTCAGCTTTACCAGTTGCCCTCCAAAATAAACTTTCATTTTTCCTTCTTGCTCTCAATGATAAAACATACTAATCAACAAAAAAAAAAAAAAAAAAATTTCTAACCCACTTTCAAAATTTGTCCTTCTATGTTTCAAAATATGTATTTAAAACACAAATTAAAAATCTGTGTGTCTGTATATAGCCTGCTTGATACAATAAAACTTATAACATCAGCTTCCAGAATGCTAGAGAGGAAAAAAGTTTCTAACAACTTACCATTTAGAACTAGTGTGATGGATAAGCTTGTAGTGTTTTAACTCATTTGTGGAACACACACAATGAGCAGAGAGTCCCAAGTCTTTCAGTCTCTGTAAACTTCTCTGCAAACCCCTCCAAGGAGGCTTGCAGACCAGAGTTTGCATGCCATTGCATTAGAATAATATAATAATTCACTAAACATATTTATAGTTTAGTGACGGTTTACAAGACATTTATATTGTTGTTTGTAGATAATTTTAACAGAAGTTTATCAAACTGTAACAGGGTATTTAATGATTTTGTAATAACAGAGAGCAAAGTGGAGGAGAAGTTAAACATAAAAAAGGCAACTGGGGTGGATGGGATCTATCCAGTTATATAAAAGGAGACGGCAAAGGAAGTAAGCAAATCCTTAGCCATAATTATAAACACATCCTTGGACTCAGGGGAAGTCCCCATGGACTGGAGATGTGCAAATGTATCCCCAATTCACAAAGGGGAAATCTAAGGGTGACAAGTAATTACAGACCAATCAGTTTGATTTCTGTTCGGGTAAAATAATGTAGTCGCTGGTTAAAGATGCATTGCAGGATCATCTAGACAAGACTGCAGCAATAATTCAGACACAGCATGGGTTTGTTAAGGGGAGGTCTTGTCTGACCAATATGATCGGATACTACGATGTGGTCACAAAGCAACTGGATGCAAAAAATAATTTTGATGTCATATACTTGGATTGCAGGAAAGCTTTTGATAGTGTTGAACATGAAAGACTGCTGTACAAATTGGAGAGGTATGGCATTAAGGGCAAGTTGCTGAAATGGATAAATGTATGGAATGTATGGTTGAGAGGGAGATAGCAGAGAGTGGTAATAAATGGACACTGCTTTACATGGACTAATGTCATTAGTGGAGTCCCTCAAGGGTTCAGTGCTGGGCCAATTGTTTTTTATATTTATCAATAATATCGATGAAGGTATATCAGGCTTAATGTCCAAGTTTCCAGATGATACAAAGATAAGCAGGGTTGTTAATGACAGTAAAGACAGTATGCTACTTCAACAGGATCTAGAAAAGTAAGGCAGATGGGCTGAGAAGTGGCAACTGAAATTTAATGTTGACAAATGCAAAGTACTGCATATGGGTAAAGTGTAAAGTGTGTTAGTTGTCTGACGACACCAGGGGTTACCCCATCTCCGAGTTGTATTCTTTGTAAGTGACACAGAACTCTGTGGAGGTCAGAGATTTAAAAAGTGTGTGGGGAGTGGTTTCTTGTGTAGTGTTATGTTCTGTTGTTTCTCTGACCATTTAGCTGTTGGGCCCCTAATGGAACCCCCTGTTGCCCACATTTTGCAACGAGGAGGTAGGTTAGGCACCTAGTAGATTATTTAAGTACTCTGGCAGGCTCTACCACATAGTTTCCAAGGATTTCAGTGGCTAGGCCTATACAAAAAAAAAAAAAAGGGGGGGGGAGGACTGAACACTAGAATTTGGAAAGGCCAAAAGAGATTTACAAGAAAGTGGTAGAATTTAGACGTTTATTAGAATTTGGCGGCATTGTTGTACTCAGTACAACAATGCCGCCAAACCGTACTCGGCCAGTTTAGTGAGGGGGGGGAGACTGAAGACTGGGGGAAAACAGATAGAAGGATAGGGACGATAGAGTAGGCATCCCCAAAGAGGTCAGTGGGGACAAGCCCCACCAGGCGAAGAATGGTGGAAGCAGGGGAGAGGAGGAGACTGAAACCCATCTTCTCCCCTCCCCTCCCTTACTCCCTGGGGATGCGGTTTTAAAGGGAACTGGGTTAGAGTACCCAATTCAGATCGCCAATGCCATGTTGTGTTGATTCCGGTAGCATGGTCAAACTGCCTATCCTGCTCTGGGGGGTGGGAGAGAAACACATTTACTTCATTCATAATCTGCATTCTTACTCTACTTACGTTCTATTTTTATACTTTTTTCTTACATTTTATGATACATATTTTTTTTTTCCTGTTAGGATATATATATATATATTTTTTTTTTTTTTTTTTTTCATTTCACTCACTCGTTCATCTTTTTTGCACACACCAGGGGGGATGCAATGGTGTGTAATGTAAATTTAAATACTAATGTATAATAGTTAAGCTAAATAAGCAAGAATATAAAATATTAAAACTAGGGTTAGCAACATTTATGGTTTGTGTTCTTTTTCTCTCACACACACTCATTCGTTCTTCTGGCTTTCATTTCATTTGTTCGATTCTTGCTTTATGCACTGCACTCTCTGGGCACCTCAACTTAATGTTATGCTTGAGTTGAGGTGCACGCCTAGCCACAAGTTTTTTGCAGGCCAGTGGGCAATGCAGTAATAGTGTTTGTGTTGTTAGTATGTAAAGTAAGGTAAGTTATTATTAACTTTGTATTCTTTTGGCCAATTACATTTGCTCTTCCACTCATTCCCATTCACCATAACAGTCATTCACTCTCTCTTTCCCTCGGGGTCACTCTTTCTTTCACCAAAACTGAAATGTATTCCCTTTTACCAAAATTCCCAATTCACTCTGTGCCCAGCCTATTCATTCTGTCTTTCACTCTCATTCATTCATTCTACATCGCATCACTTTGCTACTAGCTTGCTGATATTTTTCAGCTAATCTGCTTCCCTAGCTGCCTGTACATCTCCCTCCCTACATGGTTGCTTATTTGGTATGTCCCAGGTTCCTTCATGTGGCAGGTAGTCCTGGAGAGGGTACCCATGTCAATCAGGTTTTGTCGTGTCAGGGTGCAGAATACTGCTATCCCGACAGTTTTTAGGTCATCGTCTGGGCGTGGTGGAAAACATGGACAATTTTTCCTATTGATTATTGTTCAATTGCTGGTGTGTGGGGGGGGGCTGAATTGCCCATCTTTGGATAATTCTACGCATTTCGAATGCTTTCTGTGTGAAGGTTGTAAAGGCTTTACAGTTTTCCTCTTCTATAATAAACAGATGTTCTCCCCTGGGAAGGGGGCCAATCTGTGCTATTAGCTGTTCTGGGGGGGGGGTCTCATAAATTATACATTCATATAGAATGTGTGCCCAGTCTTCACTCTCGCCACAGGTGCAGTTTGGGTCATCAGTCAGCCCTAAGGATGTTAGTTTCGCCTTTAGGGAGCTGTGACATGTCAATATAAATGTTGTAAAAAGACCAGGGGCATACCACTTAGATGGCTTTGGGCTAACCATTGACACCCATGGCAGAAACCGTTTGGTAACCAGACCTCTGGTTTCCTGGTCCCACTTTGTTTGCCATAGCTCGTGGAGTTTTGTGGCTATGGAGTTTTTCTTTCAACATCGAAGGTGCTGGCTATATCAAGGGCTACTATCCCCAGAAATTATGTGGGTATGCCCTTTTTAAGTCTATAATATAAGCCTCTTTCGGCTACTTCCAGATAAAGTGGGAGAGCTCCGGCCAGCAACTGTAGCACAGGTGTGCTTACTGTGTGACATGCTCTGGTAATAGTGAGCAGTATTGTCCACACCTGTAGCGCAGGAAGCACACCTGCGCTACAGGTGTGCTTGGTTTCCCCCTCGGGTGAACCAAGGGATTCACGTGAGGGGGTGAACCAAGCACCAGCTCCAAAAGTGATAACAGGTAGGAACACTGCACGGTATATGATTGCGAGGGTCTTTCTTTTGAGCCCCCAGTCTGCTCGACTGATATTGGCAATAATACATGCATAATTTCTCACTTTCTTTGCCAAGTAGGTCAAATGTGGATAAAAAGTTAATTTTGAATCAAAGACCACTCCAAGATATTTTAGTTCTGTTACCATTTTTATAGTTATCGTGTTAATTTTGATTTGTGGACGTCTTCTTATGTCCAAATTGCCTTTTAGAAGTATTTGTTTAGATTTTTCAGGCGATATTTTGAGCATGTGCATTTGTGTCCACTCCTGCAACAGGGCAGCATTGATCTTTGCTCTACAACCACTGGCGTGTTACTTTTACAAGGAAAATCATGACATCTGCAAAGGCCAGGCTTTCGACAGGGCCCAGGTCCAAGGCCAGAAATTCTTCCAGAACAATGTTCCAGAAAAAAGGGCTAAGGATTGAACCATGCGGGCAGCCTTTATTCATAGGGCGTGTCAATTCCTGGAACCTTGTGCGTACTGAGACACTTCTCTCTTTTAAGGTAGCTGTTTATTACCTTATAGAGGATTTGTGGGTCATTTGTCTGGCGGAGTCTCCTAAGAACACTAGGCCACCAGAATGAGTCAAATGCTTTGTAAAAAAGGATAGGTGGAACAGGACCAGGGATGGTCTGCCAGGGGCTAAGGTAGATGACATTGTAGAGCGGATATCATCTTTTAAGGGCACAAAAGGTGATATAGTTGTACATGTTGGCACTAATGATATCAAGAATAGGAGACCGGCAGTATAGGTCACTGTTGAAAAAAAGCTGTGAATTAGGGTTGAATTTGAAAGTGTCTGCAATTCTGCCCAGACACGATAGGAGGGAGTATATCATGAGAGCCTTATCGATCAATTCAGCCCTGGAAAGATTGTGCAAGGCTCAAGGGGTAGCATTTTTTCGGACTGGACTGTACTTGTTAACAGGAGAGACTGCTTCTACAGGGATGGGATACACTTAAATAGAAAGGGTGCAAGAATATTTGCTGATGCTATCGAAGCAGTGTTAGGTGGGTCGGAAAACTTCTGGCTAGGGGGGGGGATACGGGATACAAAGACTAATAGATTAACAGTAGCCACTGGCAGAGATGAAAGTGATTCTTGCACTGCTTCTATTAGAATGAGCAGAAGCTTGAAAAACAAAATGCAGGATATTTCAGACTGCTGGGAGTCATTGCAGTATAAGTAAACACATGGGTTGTGTTAGGATAGCTAAGAATAGAAACAGGTGCATGTATACTTGCGTGTACACCAATGCTAGGAGTTTGGTAAATAAATTTGAATTTGAAGTATTGCTCAATGCATCAAAGGCAGATATTGTTGGAATATCAGAGACGTGGTGTCACACAGATATAAGGAATGCAGAACTGGAATTTGGGGAGTACAATGTCTACAGAAAGGATAGACAGGATAGGAAGGGAGGAGGAGGAGTTATGCTATTAGTTAAGAAACACATAAAATCCAAGGAAGTGAAGCCAGTCGATATCACTGGACAGTGCAGTGTCGAGTCATTTCGGTGTGACATAAGCATTGGGAGATCAAAATTGAGAGTAGGAGAGTGCTATAGGCCTAATGACTCTGATGAGTATAATAAGAAACTGTACAGTGAAATAGAGTGGGCCAGTAAATCAGAGAGTCTTATAATGGGGGATTTTAATTTCCCAGATATTGAATGGAATTTGTGGGCTGGTCACTCACACACTAGCAAGGCTTTTGTGGATTTATTGGATGATTGTTTTCTACATCAACATGTTCAAGAGGCAACTAGAGGGAGTAATACTCTTGATTTGATTATCAGTAGTGATTCTTCATGCATTAAGAATCTGCAGATACAGGAACCACTAGGTGATAGTGATCACAGTGTGCTGAAGTGGGATTTACTCAAAGAGGTAACTACCATTAGGGATAAAGGGAAGGGTTATTGCTTTTGTAAAGGCGACTACGATAGTCTGAGACAGTATTTAAATTCTATACAGCGGGACCAACTGATGATGTTACCAACAGCAAATTCAAAATGGGAAGCATTCAAAGAACTTATCTTGGAAGCTACTAGGCTTTACATACCAACTAAGAAATATTGTTCAAGGTTTAGGCCTAAATGGATGTCAGATGAACTAATGAGACATATGGCAGAGAAGAAAAATGCATGGGATACATACAAATTAACACATGACACAGAAGCCTATGATAATTACAAGTTGATCTGTACCAAGTTACAAAGGAGGTTAGGCAGGCGAAGACAGATTACGAGAAATCTTTGGCAAGGGACGCAAAGAAAAACAGCAAAGAGTTCTTTACTGATGGTTTTTTTTTTTTTTTTTTAGGAGCATTAGCAACTAAGGCCATATTGCTCCGGGGATATGCGGTGGTCATTCTCTGACCTTTCCGCATCCTCCGTATTTGGTGGTCACGAGCTCGAACCCCGGTCTAATCAAGAAGCGTGTGCTACGCACTGCTGCTCTTGCCCACCTGGCTACGGAGGCAGCACTTTTTACTTATGTAAACTCTAGAAGGAAGGAGATGAATCAGATTGGTTCACTTGATATCGATAGGTCAACTGTTGATGATCCTGCTCAGGTAGCTAACAAACTAAATGAATATTTTGCATCGACATTCACACATGAGGAGTTATTCAGCGAGGGGAATGCCAGAGGTGTATTCAACTCTGGCAGTAAGCTAGAGAATCTTGTAATAACTGAGAGTAAAGTGGAAGAGAAATTGTTGAAGATAAACACAAGAGAGGCACCTCGGGTGGATGGGATCCATCCAGTTATATTAAAGGAGGCAGCAAAGGAAGTAAGCAAACCCTTAGCCATAATTATGAGAGCTTCCTTGGACTCAGGGGAGGTATCCACCGACTGGAGATGTGCAAATGTGACCCCAATTCACAAAGGAGGATCAAAGGCTGACACAAGTAATTATAGACCTGTGAGTTCAACTTCTGTTCCAGGAAAATAAATGGAGGCACTGGTTAAAGAAGCACTGCAGGATCATCTAGACAAGACTTCAGTTATAGCTCGGACACAGCATGGTTTTGTCAAGGGAAGTCTTGCCTGACCAATTTGATTGGATACTATGATGCAGTCACAAAAGAACTGGATGCATTGAATAATTTTGATATTATATACTTGGATCTTAGAAAGGCTTTTGATACTGTTGCACATGGAAGACTGCTGCACAAAATGGAGCAGTGTGACATTGGAGGCAAATTGCTGCTATGGATAAAGGATTGGTTGAGGGTAAGAAGACAGAGAGTGGTAATCAATGGACACTGGTCATCGTGGACTAATTTATTAGTAGATTCCCTCAGGGTTCAGTGTTGTGTCCATTATTGTTTTCTGTATTTATAAATGATATTGTTGATGGTATATCAAGCTTAATGTCCAAGTTTGCAGACGATACAAAGGTTGGCAGAGTTGTGTAAGATACTACTGACGCTTTGCTGCTGCAACGGGATCTGGAAAGGTTGAGCAGATGGGCTGAGAGGTGGCAAAAGAAGTTTAACATTTACAAATGTAAAGTACTACATATGGGAAACAGCAACCCCAGAGCAACGTATCAGCTCCGTGGTACTACACTGGCAGTGGTAGAGAATGAAAAGGACCTGGGGGTAATTGTGCAGACAGATATGAAGTTCTCTGAACAGTGCATACGGGCTACAAGAGTAGCTCATGGTGTGTTGTCAATGATATACAGGAATTTTTCTAGCAGGGATAAGGAGGTAATTATTCCTTGTATAAGGCAATTGTCAGGCCACACCTAGAGTACTGTATACAGGTCTGGAGGCCTCATTTCAAAAAGGATGTAGAGCTGCTGGAACGAGTACAGAGAAGGGCAACAAGATTAGTGAATGGAACAAAGGGGTGCTCTTACGAAGAAAGGCTTAAGTTTTGCAAATTACAGTGTCTGGAGACTAGGCACCAGCGAGGTGATCTGATAGAGGTGTATAAAGCCTTGAATGGTTTGAGCATACTCAATGCTGATGGGATTCTTCCTCTTGCTCAGAATAATCACCTGAGAGGGCATAAATTCAAATTGAGGAAAGACAGATGTAGGATAGATGTATGGAAATTTGCGTTTAGCCAGCATGTAGTTGGTTGGTGGAACAGACTTTCATCCCTTGTCGTGGAAGTTGATAGTCTAAATAAATTTAAGGCTTAGCTGGACAGGTATTTCGAACAAACAGAGGAGTGAAGTGGAAGTGGTTTTTTTTTTTTTTTTTTGGCTGATGCTGCATAAGCTTGCTTTCTTGCATCATATGCCTCTACTAATGCTAAATGCCCCACAAGGTCAATGCAGATTGCCAGCATGTATTTCTTCTCTGAGTTTTTAAGTGTTGTCAGTAGGTGGTGCATAGCATCCTCCATAGAGTTGTCCTGCTTAAAACCATACTGATTTTTGAAATGTAAACTTGCTTCTATGTAGTATTGAGCTATCTGCTAGATATTAGTCTTTCGTATATATTTTCCCTAGTATAGGGAGTAGGGCTATTGGTCTATATGATTTGGGATCAGTATGGGGTTTCTCGGGGTTTCTCAGAATTAATCTTAACACAGCTTTTTTCCATGTTTTTGGGAATATACCTTTTGTCACACAGTTATTATATAGTGCTATTAATTTGTCTTGTGCTATTTCCATTAATTTTTTGATGACCTCAACCTCTAAGAGGTCAAAACCTGAGCATTTACTGTTTTTGGTTTTAGATAGTGCTATTTCTAAGTCTTTTGTAGTAAACAAAGGTTCAATATTGGCAGTCATATTCAGTGTTTTCTTTTATACTGTCCAGCTGGGTGGAGGAATGATTCCTAGTTTCAGTCTGAATAATACTGTCAAGGATGTTATTTACAGAATCCACCCAACACAGAGTTGAGGTTCCATCTGGTTTTACAGTGGTTTCCAAGACATTTCCCCTTGGCAGCTTGTTAGTCACTATTCTGTAGACAACTCCCCAAGGGTTACTGTTTCCAGTAGTTTCCACCAAGTGCCTCCAGCATTCCTTTTTCTTGTGTCTTATGAGGGCTGTATACTAATTCCTGAGAGTTCTATAAGAATCTCTCAGTGCATCCACCTCATTTTGTGGCCAAGATGTTCTGGCTCTTTGAAAATTTCTCCTCGCCTTGTGCACCCTTCTCCTCAGTATAGTCTGTTCATGGCACCACCAGGAGACTGCCTGCTTCCTCGCCTTTTTCCGGGATAGACAGGTTTGCTGTTTTTGTTAAAATGTCTGTCACAGTCAGTGCTTGCTTGTCCGGGCTACAGTTGTCTGATCTAGACCACTCATTTTCCTGTTTTTGCAGATCTGCTGCTATATGTTCTGCGAAAGTCTGTCAGTTCGCCTTTTTAATGTTATACCTTTTGATATCCAACAAGGAGTGTTGGGTTGTTTGTTATTGCCTGTTTAGTTTGAAGGTGATAGCTATATGATCTGACGTGGTCCAGGATGGCTGGACATACCAGTCTGTAATTTTATAGGCTATTGAATTGGTGGCAAGAGTGACATCAATGTCACTCTCCCACATGATACTGCTAAAAATTGGTAAATTATTAGGTTGATTTATCACTTGAAAGGGTGAGGTGGCTATAAAATCTGGCCATTGTGTGTGCCTGCTCTGCCTTCTGTACAGCTATGCCATAAGGCTACATATGGGTACATGTGGACATGTGTATCTCGTATCTCTGTGAAGAACAGTATTACTACAAATTAGCATTAGTAGGAGCATACGATGCAAGAAAGCAAGCTTATGCAGCATCAGCCAAAAAAAAAAAACCCTTCCATTTCACCCCCCCCCCCATTCGTTCCAAATGCCTGTCCAGCTCAGCCTTAAATTTATTTAGGCTATCAACTTCCACAACAAAAGATGGAAGTCTGTTCCACCAATCAACTACCTGCTGGCTAAAGGCAAATTTTCACACATCTATTCTACAACTGTCTTTCCTCAGGTTCTAAATCTGAGCAAGAGGAAGAATCCCATCAGCATTCGGCATACTCAACCCATTCAAGGCCTTATACACCTCAATCAGATCACCTCGCAGGTGCCTACTAGCCTTTCTTGGTTTAAGTTCTGCAAATTGCAGTAGGCACCTGCAAGATGATCTGATTGAGGTGCCAGATATGTGAATGACATAGGTTTGTGTGTATTATGTGTGTGTTCTGTTCTGGCCACTTGGCTTCCCAGAAGCATCAATCACCTGGAGAGATGATTCTGGGTACTCGTCCACACCACGCGAAGGTGGACCAGTTTCAATAGTGCTCGTCCTGTTCCAATTCAAAATGCTGACCCACGTGCTGTAGCCAAAAGGTGGGCCAGATCCCTCTGGGGGCCCACTCCAGATGGAAAACAATTTTTTTTTTTTTTTTTGTTCAGTTATACATTATATACAAAATTAAGACAAATGAGGTTACAATTCTGTATCAAATGAGGTCTTAATTGAGGTCCCATTTCAAAACCATGAGAACAATTATGAGGTGGTGATCCCGATCCCTGATGATCCAGAAGAAGATGAAACTGTAGATAACAGTTGCAGTCTTTTCTCAAAAACTTCTCTGGCAAAAGTTTGAAATGCCCGAAAAATCTCAGCATTCTGGATAAGCAAAGATTCCTGACCAGGCTGCAGAACACAATAATTTGTGAGAGTTCTCTGATCCTCGTAGTTAGTACATGAATATAGTACGCGATCCCAACTCTCTGTCTCACTGCAAAAACATAAATCTGTGGTAGCCAACTTGAACCTGAAGAGTCGATGATTTAATGATCCATGTCCTGTGGTCAAGTAAGACATGTATAGATCGATGGAAAGAAATGACTGTACTTTTTATCGTGAAGAAAAGTCACTTCCAGGGAGAAGCATCTTGTCACCAATCCCAAAGAGGTTGTGTCCCGGCAGATCTGCCACTCATACAACAATTCATTCCAGATTCCCTTTTTTTTCCATGCTTGATATCCTGCTGACAGTCAATAGTGATTCCCATAAACTCTGTCGGGATTTGCTTCTTTAACCTGTAAGACGATCCTTTAAAGATCAAATGTAGGTCTAAGGGCAAAACTCCAGCTAATACTTGTAAGGCAGGGGTCGACACTGTACAACATGCTCTAACTATGGATAATAAAATTGTTCTCTGCAAAGAATATAACTTGTTTCTAATTCTAACAATTAATGCTCTGTGAAACCAGGAGGCGGCGGCATAGGTGGCCATTGGGATAAATATGCATTATAATAAATTTTTAAAATCCTTCTCGAGAGCCCCCACTCAGCTCTTAAAATTCTAGTTAATGCTCTAGCACAGTTCTTGATTTTAACTGTCAAGTTAGTAACATGTGTCATAAAATTTAGCTTGTGGTCTATTGTTACTCCAAGGATTTTAGTTTCTGTAACAAAAGGAAGACAAACATTATTGATTTTAACTTAGAGGACGAGAGATATTTAAATTTGCTCTGAATACCATCACCTTTGACTTCTGAGGGCTAATCTTTAGCTTGTTACGAAGAGGCCATTCATATAGGTCCTGAAGTGCTCTATTGGCAACAGATTCCAACTCACACCTAGATAGTCAGATCACCGGCGTAGGCTATAATCTTAACATTTTCAAAGGTTCTAGAAATCCACTGCTGCAGGACCATGTTCCAGACAAGGGGTCCCAAGATAGAGCACTGGGGACACCCTCACGAGACTTGCCTAAAAACTTGATTAAACTTAGATTTTACGGTTATTACTCTGTTGTCAAAATCGCTCCGGAAACTGAAGTATAGTTGTAGAGGACACTTGGTAATACGAAGACATTTAAGGGCACTTTCCCACCAAACAGAATCGAAAGCACCCTCAAAGTCAATATATATATATAGCTAAAACATATTTATAAGTTGAGTTTTCCAGATGAACAACCAGGTCTACAAAAGCATCCTTGCAGGACCTGCCAAGACAAAAACCATATTAGTTTGGAGATATTAAATCCTGCGGTTGTAATAGATTGCGTAGAAGGATAGCCATAAGAAGCTCCAGTAATTTTCCCAAGTTTGCCAGGAGCACTATTGGTCTGTAAGACTTTGGATGAAATGATGGTTTGCCAGACTTTTTTATGAGTTTGACCAATGCAATTTTCCAAGCCTCTGGAAAAGTACCCTTCTGAAGGCATTCGTTAAACAAAAACAGAAGTATTTCAGGTCTTGGTTTCAGGAGTCTTAATATAAAGGTACTTTCAACAAGATCCATGCCTGGACATTTGGCAATGTTCAATTCAAGCAGACTGAAAGGTTCACTCTGGATGTCAACACTGTAGCAAGACGAGTCCATGAATGATCTAAAGAATCAGAGGCCACGTCATCCACCGGAAACAGACTGACTAGTATAGCATTAACACTATCTTCCCAATTTAATGTCTCAGCCGAGTCTGCCAAAACAGATCCATATATATTTGGAGTAAAAAATTTTCCCACGTGAAAGATTATATAGCAAGCCCCAAGGATCAGCATTCCCAGAGTACTGCACAAAAGCCATCCAGGCTTCCCGTTTCCAAGTTGCAATAGCCTTAACGTATTTTTTTTTTAAAATCTGCATACTGTTGGTAGAATACTCATACATCATCTTGAGGCCAATTTCGATGTCTCTGATAAAAACAGCGTGCACTGTGAACTTGCTTTCTTAATTGAGATAGCTCCTGGGTCTACCATGGGCAAGTCCTAGAGGTTATCCTCATTTTTCTTGAAGATCGATAAGAAGCTTTAATTATCGAATTTTGTCAATGAGTTCTGGAATTGAAAGGGATATCAATGATTTAGGCAATGTATCCGAGAAGAACAGAAAAATCAAAGGCAGGCCAGTCTATGTTTTTCAAAGAGAATCTTACTAGTTCCAGCTGTAGAGGCAAGGAGTCAGAAAGTAACGCAGGTTTGGATGAAACTGTGAAAAGGATCACATGATGATCACTTGTACACCAGTCAGACTTGATGCTCCAGTCAAGCCTGACTGGTGTACCAGAAACTGTCAGATCAAAATGTGAATTCATGAGAGTTAAGTCAATATTTGAATCACCAGCGAAACTGGAGTAAGTAGTGAAATTTTGCGGCCTATTTAAAATAGTGAGATTGTAGCTATTTATTATGAACTCCTCAAGGAGATGGCCACGAGAATCATTGTAGGAACTAAACCAGAATTGTGATTTGGCATTCAGGTCAGATGAGATTAAAATATTGCAGGAAAATCCAAGAAGATTAAAAGCATTCTCCGGGTAAAACAAATATTGATCAAAATCAGCTGATGGTGGGCAGTATAAAGATATAAGGTAGAATTCTATATTACAATAGGAGACCATAACACAGGTTGAAAATTGGGCACACAGGCTATTAATGACTGTAATGTCGAGATTCTCATTAAAAACAACCACACAAGATTTGGGATCCGTATCCACTGACTAGATAACCCTAGTCCTCAAGGAAAACCCCATAATTTTAGAAGACTGCCCTTAATGTAGACATGCACAAAAAGGCTCTTGAATAGCCGTCCACCAAATGGGTCTCTGCAGAAATCCTTAACTCACCAGCAACTGCCCGGGAACGATGACTATTAATTTACATAATCTTCAAATGTACTGGAGCCTGTAGAACTGGACGAGAAGTTCTCCCATTACCTGAGTTGGCATCTGGAAATAGTGAATCGGAATTATTTACACCTTGATTATAGTGTACAGTATTTATATGGCTATTAGTTGTGTTACTCGTAGATTAGGCATGCCTCTTCTAGCGCTTTTAAATATTCAGGGCATGAACCAGCTCTGACAGAATGTTGGTAGTTACGCTTTCGCCTTTTACAATTGACACAGCACATACTTCTCTGTGCGGACACTCTGCCAAAACATGCCCACTACAGGCACAATGGCCACAGGATGGGGACACGTGAACAAAATCCCAGACAATGGCAGCACTTTATAACAATAGTAAAAGGAAGAAATTTGTGTGAGGACCACGACAGAAAAATTCTATCTTGAGACGTAATAAACTTGAATAGTTTGGGTGAGAAACTGATGACCCAGTGCACACATGATGCAGAAATAGCCTTAATTGTTAACCTAAATTCTGTCTCTTATTTCACTTCCTCAATTGAAATCTACAAAGTTCTTTTGAAAAAGATTTAACTATTTCATCCATTGACAATTCGCTGGGGACGTCATAAACCAGAATGGTCAGATTACTTATACGAGGAGTACCCAGAGAGAGAGAGAGTCCCGCCGACACAAAAGATGTTGATGCAGTAAAGCCATCCACGTCATCTTTGGATGTAGTTTCAACAATAACGCCTTTACTGCAAATAGTACGTAACAATTTACTTTTAACACTTTTCAGATCACTCTTAAGTGTCTTGGTGACAAGATTTCTAACCTCAGCACTAGTCTTACAGTCACTAGAATCTAGTCCTCTTAGAATAAGTACACTGTCAGATATAACCTCAGGAGTAACACTTGCTTGTTTATCACTTGTCTGCATACATTTAGATGAGCCACTGGCAACTTCTGCAACAGATCTGACAGGAGATTCCACAGGTACTTGAAGGAAATTCTGCTCATGATCTCGTGAGACAGAGTCTCGGAAGGAAAGTAATATTTAGTTTGAGGAAATTCAGAAGGTGGCAAATTAACATCAGAAGAAATGTTGACCATTTTCCCTAGAACATTAGCCCGTTTTAAAATCTCCTAATTGACCACTTTTAGTTTTTCATTTTCTATTAATACTGAGGAAACAACAGTCTCGAGGTTAAGCCACTTCTCCATAAGTATGTTCCCTGATGTTTTGGTAATTTTATTGCTTTCACATGAAAGAAAGCCAGAAAAGTCCTTACGTAACTTTGCTATTATTTCCAATATTGGGGTACCACTTAAATCTAAAACCGACGCCGTAGAATTTGAAGAACCAACAGTGCCCAGTTTCTCATTCCGCAATGCGTCTCCGTAGCCAGGTGGGCAGTAGCAGCAGTGCGTAGCACACGCTTCTTGATTAGACCAGGGTTCGAGCCCGTGAACACCAAATACCGAGGATGCAGAAAGGTCAGGGAATGACCACTGCATATCCCCGGAGCAATATGGCCTTAGTTGCTAATGTTCCAAAAAACCAAATAACAACAACATAACAACATCATTCCGCAGTTACCGCTGCATACGGTAAAGTGTATTGTGTTATTGTCATATGGCACCAGTGGTTCCCCCCATCTCCGTATTGCTTTCATTGTGGGTGAACCAGTTCGCTGGGAAATGCCAGAGATTTAAAAGTATGAGGGAATTGTTCATGTGTAATGTCGTGTACCGTTGTTCATCTGGTCATTTAGCCGCTAGACCCCTGCTGAGGCCCAACGTTGTCCCACTTACGCCCCATGGAGGCAGACCAGGAACCCAGTAGACTCAGTTTTACTCTGGCAGGTCCTGCCGTTTACTTTCCTGAGATTTCAGTGGCTAGGACCTAAAAAATATATAAATATATATATATATATTTAAAAAAATAAATAAATAAAATAATAATAAATAAAAAAAATCCATTAGATTAGGTTAGTGACGATGCACACACATATATAAATACACATGTACAATTACATACACGTATGCGTTGGCGTGGGGGTATGATTGCTAAGGTTGTTTTGCCGAATTATGGGCTCAAAGGATTTTTGGCACGTTAATTTTTGTTGTGTGGAGCTTTCGTTAGCATAAAGACAGAGGGGGGGAGACAGAAGACTGGGGGGTCGGGTAGCGGTAACCCAAGAGAAACGTACCAACTGTGTAGTACTACACACTCAAGTAGGTTGAGAATGAAAAAGACCTGGGGGTAATTGTGCAGCCAGATATGAAGTTCTCTGAGCAGTGCAGACAGGCTGCCAGAGCAGGTCATGGAGTTTTGTTAATGATATATAGCAATCTTGCTAGCAGAGACATTGAGGTGATTATCCTTTTGTATAAGGCAATGGTCAAGGCCACACCTTGAGTACTGCATACAGGTCTGCGGGCCTCATTTTAGGAAGGATGTAGAATTGCTAGAACGAGTACAGAGAAGGGCAACAAGATTGGCGAGAGGAACAAAGGGGTATTCTTACCAAGAGAGGCTTAAGTTCTGTAAGTTGCAGCATCTGGAGACTAGGCATCTGCGAGGTGATCTGACTGAGGTGTATCAGACCTTGAATGCTTTGAGCAGGCCCAATGCTGATGGGCCTGCTCAAAGCTTGATATACCCTCATCAGTATCATTAATAAACATAGAAAACATCAATGGGCACAGCAGCAAACCTGTGGAACTCCACTAACAACATTATTCCACAAAGGGCAGTGTCTATTGATAACCACTGTCTTCTCCCACTCAACAATCCCTTTATCTATAGTAGTAACTTTCCCTTAACACCACATTTCTACAATTTGTACAGGTCTTTTATGTGCAACAGTATCAAAAGCTTAACTGAAATCATATTATGATATATTTTTTGTATCCAATTCCTTTGTCACTACATCATAGTACCAGCAGTCAAATTGGTCAGACAAGATCTCTGTTAAACCCATACTGTGATTGAAGTATACTGTAACTGCACTCCTGCCGAGATGGTCATGCATTACTTCTTTAACCAGCAACTCCATTATTTTCCTTTGAACAGAAATTCAGCCCACAGCTCTCTAATTACTAATATCAGCCTTTGATCTACCTTTGTGAATTGGAGCGACATTCTCACATCTCTAATCCACAGGGGACCTCTCCTAAATCCAAAGATGCTATCATAAATATGGCTAAGGGTTTGCTTACCTCCTTTGCTACCTCCCTTATTATAACTGGATAGATCTCAACCACCCCAGTGCCCCTTTTATGTTTAACTTCAATTTTTCTTCCACTTTCCTCTCAGCTAATACAAAATTGTTTGGCTCTCTGTCAGAGTTGATAAACTTCTGGCATCCTCCTCCCTAAAGAATTCCTCATGAGCATGCAGCAGCCTGGTACCTTGCTTTCCAGGATGCTGCACATTCCAATAGAAGAAGTGCAAAAATCACTTTCACTTCTGCCTGTGGCTATTGTTGATCTATTATTCTGTGCATGGCTGGGAGTTTCTGGCCCACCTATCACTGCCTCAATAGCATCAGCAAATATTCTTGCGCCCCTTCTATTTACGTGTATCCCATCCCTGTAGAAGCAGTCTATTAGCAAGCACAGACCGTGCTGAAAAAATTCTACCCCATGAGCCTTGCAAAATCTCTCCAGGGCTAAATTGATTGGCAAGGCTGTCATCGCGTACTCTCTCCTATTTTGTCTGGGCAGAATTGCAGACACTTTCAAATTAATGGCAACTCAACTTTTTTTCAACATTGCTCTGTATTTGTTAAGTAAGTCCTCAGCTATCTTCTACCCTTAATATTATTAGTGCCAACATGTACAATATCATCCTTTGTGTCCTTAAAAGATTATATTTACTGTACAACATCATCAACTCCCCCCCCCCGTTCTATCCACACAGGGCAGACTAGGGTAAGGTCGAGTAGGCACTGGCCTAGGACTGCCAAGCTTTAGGGCCACCAACTCCACCCCTCCTCATCTGTTCGAGTAGATTCTATTAAATTTGTAAAAAAACATTAACCCTAAAATCTAAAATTATTTAAATATTTATAAATTTTTAATAAATGTTATTTAATATTATTTCTTGTTTTGTTTTTTATTGATTTTTGTTTTTTTCATTATTATTTTCATTTAATTTTTAGTTCATTTAAATATTAACGAAATTAAAAAAATATTGGATGAGAACTGAACCTGTCCTTCAAAAAGCAGTCTTATAGTTGATTTTATTTATTTTTTTTTCGTGTTGATTAATTACCGAAAAAAAGTTTAGAAAAAAGGACCTCTCTGGAACACAAAAATCAGAAGTGAAAAGTGGAAAAATATGAATTTATTGATAAATACAAAGTTTTTTTTAAAAAAAACCAAGTAGTGATGATGAACGTGAGCCATCAACAAAAGAAGCCGAATCAACCGCAACTTGCAGTTTCTGAAGTTAATGTGTCAAAGATTCTGTAGAAACTGTAAATCTAGAAAGTGAGAAAATGAATGAAGGTAGTGAGAGTTACCAAATAAGTCCAAGTTCAAATAGTGAAAATGCAGATAAATCTGAACAAACTTCTATTCAGCAAGCTTTACAGGATTATGAAGATGCTGTAAAATGGCCTGAAAATACAAAATCCATGACGGACTTGCTAATAAGAATTGGCCCGAAACAAAAAAGAAATTATAGTTTTCCCGTAAATGTCAAAAATGACAAACAGAAAATTCAATCTGACTTACTACTAACGAACACTTCCCAATGGCGAAAAATATCATCACGACTGGTTGGTATATTCCAAATCTAAGGATGCAGTTTATTCTTTTGCTGCAATCTGTTTTCTAAATAAAAGTTGCACTAACATATAAAGGTCTGAATGACTATAAAAATATAAACTATAGGTTAAATGCACACAAAACTAATAAAGAACATTTGAGTTCTTTATTAGTTTTGTGAACATTATAACAATTGGAAAGAGTTCATAAAGAGAACTGATAGCACTCTGTAGAAATATTAATGAGATTAAAAAGATTAATGAAAATATCAAACACTGGAAAAATGTTTTAGAAAGGATTATTGCGATCATAAAATTGCAGTGAACACAAAATTTAGCATTACATAGAACATCCGATAAGTTGCATGAATATAACAGAAATTTTTTAAAGATTGTCGAATTGTTAGTGGAATATGACTCAGTAATGAAAAAACTCTTAAGAAAGATTATAAGTAAAGAAACTCATCAACATTATTTGGCTAAAAACATTCAAAACGATATCATAGATCTCTTAAACATTGCTAATAAGGAAAACATTGTAAAAAAGTTGAAAAGATGCAAATACAGTGGATCTCTGCTTAAAGATATTAATCCGTTCTAGAGACATCATCGTATCATGAAAATAATGTAATGTGAACCCAATAAGTTTTTTGGCAATTCGTTCCAACACCTCAAAAGTTGAAATTTTCACTATATAACTCAGTTATTTATCTCTCATAATGGAAATTGTATATATTGATTAAAACTAATACAGTAGATTCTCGATTTTCCACGAGAGATGGTAAAAAGAAATTCCTGGATAATCGATTTCCCAGTTAATCCAAAAATATAGCAAGTCCCCGACATACGTAAGAGATACGTTCCAGGAGTTATTACGTAAGTCGAGTTTTAACTCGGGAATGACTAATAAAATATTGCTATTATATCCCCGATATGCCAAAATTACAAAAACCACATGATATCCTCAGAAGAATGAAGAAAGTTATATATTTTTAATTAGTTCAATTAAAAACTTTATGTGGGGAGAGCGGTGAAGTAGCCAGAGTAGCACATAAGAAAAGAAAACATAAAAGGAAGAAAAAATGCATGTTATTGTACTGTAGCCTTGGTTATTATAGTTGACTTCATTGGTCCCGATTGCTTCACAGCTTCTCATATTCTGTCATTCTCCTTTATTTGTTCAGTGTTGCCACTGACAAATCTGAATTCCGCACGATACTTGTTGATGTTTGGCCATTTTCATACATCCTTATTATTTTAATTTTCTGATCCAACTCGATAGCTTTCCTTTTATTGATATATTTACTATTACCGCTGTCACTCCTTCTCTTAGTCAGCACCATGATAAATCAAAATTAAATTTTCTGGAAAGAACTTCACAGGGTTAAGGCGAAAACTCACTATATCACCCCACACAAACTCACATTTTACTAAAGCACATTTCTGGAGGTCACTGCCATAAAACAATAAAAACAATTTGCACTTTCCGGGTTATTGGGCTTTTCCGTTAGTGCAATTCATTATAAATGGGTAGTAAACTCGATCTTATTGCATTTGCGATAATACTGATAACTGGAATTCTGTGGGTTTTTACGTTATTAGGTGAAATGTGTGTCTCCGTCACTGAAATCTTCAGTCATATAAAAAAATATAAATAACGTAGCGTAATTCGGCGACTTACTGTATCGAAAACTGATCAGCAACCTACGTAAAAAGTATGGCGATAGATAAAAAATGAAAAAACTTACCAAGCACTACTCACGCGAGTAGTGCGTGGTAAGTTTCGGGTTGGTTTTTTTTTTTTTTAATTTGGAGTCTTGAAGTGTCCCAGTTATCCCGGTAAATCAAGAGTCTGCTATATACTGAATAAAGCACAACACAAAAAATCAACTGAAAGATGCAAAAACAAAACAAGCAGCCAACATGATTTACATACTCTGCTGTTGGCTGAGAGGGAGGACCACATGGTATGGTTGGAGGCAATCGTAAGCCCATCATAAAGTGAAGTAGGCACCGGTTAACATGATCACTGACTAGTAGAATCAGCTGCTTTATAGAATTAAATTTCAAAAAACCAATTCAAAATCATTAAAATGCACTACGCTTTCTTCATTAACATATGTTAAGTTATAAGAATCAATTTTGAACGCCTTTGTGATATTTTTCTAAGCACACTTCTGGAAGTGACAACCATAAACAAAAACAATTTGCAGTTTCCAGTTTATTAGGCTTTTCTGTTAGTGCAATCTATTATAAATGGGTAGTAAACTCGATCTTATTGCATTTGCAATAATACTGATAGCTGGAATTCTGTGGGTTTTTACATTATTATCGTGAAATGGGTTTCCTTTTCCATATAATCTTCAATCATACAGAAAACAAATTTTCAGAATCTTCTCTTTATTCCTATTTTTTAAGCTTAGTAAACTTGTTACTGAGTATCTTACTTGTGCATATTGACTGATTATCTTTTTTAATGTTTTAAATTTTACAACTCCCCCTCCCCGCCAAAAAAAGTTGGTGAATAGAAATCAATTAGTGTGTACATATTACAGTGCTTATTAAATAAGCTATGTATGCCAGCATGTATTTATTTTTATTTTGCTAACCTGTGAAAAATATTCTTACAATTTCCCATATCAGTTAATTTTATTAATTGGTAAGGTAATAGAGTGTAAATTTGAGGTTTTAGCTTTACTTTAATAACCTGTGGATAATATTCCTCCTATTTTCACTTATTAGAACTGCCGTTTAATAGAATTCAAACTCAATTCGCAAACGTGATCATAATGACTGGTGCTTACTACATATCATATAGTGAACAATATTTTATTATGGAGAGTTCATCATAAAGTGATTTGATTGTACAGTGAACCAATGTTACATAATTATAGAATAATACAGTTAGGGGGTCCACTGTATTATTCTGCAATTGTTTACAGCATGCCCGATCTTTTGCACACTGGACAAATGACAACAGTAATGTGCTTTGTAAATATACTACCTGCTCCAAATCATAAGAGAAGTTATGTAGAGATCACTGAGCATTTTTTAGGATTCATAAATATTAACAATAGCAGTGGTAAAGGAATGATGGACAAAATAGTTGAAGTTTTACAAAAGTACCATCTTCATTGAATGACTTAAGAAGTTGAGTATACAACAACAGCTCAAAAATGCATGGAAAGAATAATGGTATACAGAGTCACATACTGCCCTCATACCCAAGAGCATTTTTTGTACCATGCTCTTCACATTCCTTGAATTTAGTAATAAATGATGCAGCAAGTTGTTGTGTTGAAGTCATGTCGTGTTTTGATATTGTACAGCATCTTTACACTTTTTTCTCGTCATCTGTTTGTTGTTTGGTTTTTAGGAGCATTAGCAGCTGAGGCCATATTGCTCCGGGGGGGGGGGGGGGGGGGGGATATGCGGTGATCATTCTCTGACCTTTCCGCATCCTCCGTATTTGGTGGGCACGGGCTCGAACCCCGGTCTAATCAAGAAGCGTGTGCTACGCACTGCTGCTCCTTCCCACCTGGCTAGAGGCGCCCTCGTCATCTCCACAAAGGTGGAATGTTTTAAAGCAATATGTTAAAGGGTTAACCTTAAAAGCACTTGGTGATACCAGATGGGCCAGTTGTCTGGAAACACTAAAACCGTTGAGATACCAACTGGAAGAAATAATTGAAACTTTAGAAAGTTTTTGATGTGTAAACATTTTTGTTGGCACCTACTAAATTTCGGACTGTAGTAAAATCAATTTGTCATGATTTTGCGATGCAGAAATGATGTCATTTAACGTCATTCCTTTTCATAACAAAGAAAACTGGAAACGGGAGAGATTGCTCAAAGGATCATAGGAGGTGATCTTGGATGTGCTCAGGGTTGGCATAAACCAGCTTCTGAGCACATCCAAGATCATTACATTACATGCACTTACCTTACCAGTTGAAGCAAATGTAATGTGGGTGTTACAGTACCCGTCTGTATTACTGAAGCAGTTGTATATTTTCATCAAGAGGTGAATCAAACGTTTTTCTGCAACCAGCTGGGCCGGTCAAGAATATTTGAATCGGTACACAACTGGGAGATAAGACTCCAAATTACATGTATGAGCAGAATCTTTTGCTTGTTATTGGCCATTCTCATTAAGTTGCAGAAGTCCTTATTGGTCATCAAGTTTTCACATTTCTTTGCAATTGCGCTGAGCCATTTCAGTGTGCGAACTTTAGATCCTCGTTCATCTTGCTGTTTGGATGATTGTAAAAGTTTCAAAAGGGGTCTTCTTCTCACAGTCACGTTGCAAGGCTATGCAGGTCATTACTGCATGCTTCGTCAGGGTCAGCATCGTTGTTGTCTTGACACATCATCTAACATATTTCAATTGTTTTGCAAATGTCCAAGTCCAATTCATACAATTTACGACCTAGTATGCTAAAATTTCAAAGTTAAAATTAATAAACACGCATTTAAGGACAACAATGACTCATAAAAGATTGGATGTATTATCAATGCTACAATTGAATGGGTTTTGTTGAAAGAACTTGATTTGGAAGATATGATAATAAATTTTGCAGCCATAAAAACTCAAAGTTTTACTTTAAATGTCTAATTGTCAAAAGTTTTAATAAATTTTGTTAACTGTTAAAAAGTTCTCTGAAAAATCTCTGCGAGTTTGATTTTTCTTTATTCATATGAATTAAAAGTTTTTATGAAGAGTTTTTTTTTTTTATTTTACACTAAGTGTTACATTGCATATAATTTACTTTTTGTGAGTAAATAAAATATAAAATTAATCATTCTAAAAAATTAAAATCTTTGCATTGGCAGGTGGGGGCAGCATCAGTCAATGTGGCCCAGGGTTCTCTATACCCTGGGCCACATTGACCCTGTATCCACCTATCCTTTTTGCACAATATAGTTCCCATTTCCTTGACAATAGAGCCATCAACTACAGCTACCTCCTGTGGGAACAGTGCATTCTGCTTTGGTGGATTGCTGCTCTGTTGCCTGATGAAGGCTCAGGCATTGAGGAGGGCAGCTAAGACCTTTCTGGACCCCAAATTAATTCCTTCCAGGGCATCCACCACCCTGTTCAAGCTCTCATAAATGCCCATCAGAAATCTGAGTTGACACCTAATATCCTCACACCCTTTACATTGAACACACACACACACACCCTAGTGGCAATGTCATGTCCTGTTTCAGATATATCCACAAACATGAAACAAGTACAGAAACAAGAAACAAGTACCCTGGAGGGTAGTCTACTGGATCACTACAAATAAACTCCCTAGGGGTGTGGTCATCCCCACAACCAAGATGCCACAGAACTAACCAACGACATGGCAAGAGTCCATAAACAATATACTAAATACTGTCTTCAAAACTGCCTTCCACACATGAACAGATCCAGCTCTGTGAGGACAACGAACAATACTGGTTGGATTGGACTGAAGAACCTTTTACACAACTAGACCTTAACCACGAAGCCCAGAAAATTAGAAACAAGATGATGCCAGGCTTGGACCTTCAACTGTTCTCCAATCAGTTGGGATGGTTCCCAACTGATTGAAGAACAGCCACCGTACACCTAATCCTAAAAAATCCAATGAAGAAACAGGACCTACCTGACTCCTACCATCGCATAGCCCTATTATCTGTCTTAAGCAAGACAATGGAATACCTTCTGCAACAAAGAATTGAGAACCACTACAACATTGCAAATCTCACTTCAAACAATCAATTCGGCTTCAGACAAAGCAAGTCCACCACTGATACCCTGAACAACATCACTACTGCAAACATCTGCAACCAAAAATATCTTTTACTCATCTCCATTGATTTTGCTAGGTCATTCGACACCTTACGGTGTTCAAACATCCTAGGCAGGCTCAGAAAGGCAAACCTGCCCATAAACCTGTACAACTGTGTAAAGTAATATCTCTCAAAAAGAACAATCACAGTCCGAGCACCTTTCTGTCAAACGACATGCCAGGTACACAGAGGCTGTCCGCAGGGCACTGGTACTGAGCCCACTGCTCTGAAACGTGGTCATGGATGACTTCCTCCACCAGAATCTTGGATGTGTAACCACCCAAGCCTACACCAATGATCTTGTCTTATTGCTGGCCGTGGACTAGAGCACAGCTGGAGGCATTGGGAAACCGGGCCCTCACAACCCTACAAAAGTGGGCTGCCCAAAACAACCTCCAAATATCACCAACAAAAGACTTGGCTGACTTGACTAAACTGAAGTGGACCTGGTCCCATGAGTGATATCCCAAATGGGAACACCAATACCACTGAAGACCAACTGCAGCTTGCTGCTGGCCATCTTAGCTCTCAAACCATGCTCCCTTGTATGGTCCTATCTTACCCCCTCTACCCCAGCAGGGGGAGGGGGACAGTCTTTTCCATCGCCTCCCCTCCTTGCCACTCCTCTCTTCGCCTGGTGGGGCATGGGCCTGCCCCACTGATTATCAGGAGTCGCCTTCTCTATTGTTCCCATATTTCTGTCTTCCCCCCCCCCAGCCTTCTGTTTCCTTCCCCACTCTACCTAATATGCTAGTGTATACCCCACATAGCTTGAAAAATTTAATAACGACTAAATTTAATTGTGTTCACACTAAACTCATTTAGCATTTCTACTCAATTTTCTTAACCCCACCGAGCGTGAATTTTTTTTTTTAAGGTCCTAGCCACTGAAATCTCAGGAAATTAGGTTGCAGGACCTGCCAGAGTAAACATCTAAATACTAGTGTACCTGGTCTGCCTCCACGAGGCATAGTGTGGACAACGTTGGACTTCAGCAAGCGTCTAGCGGCTAAATGGCCAGAAAAACAATAATACACAACACTACACTTAATAATGTATAGATTTAAAAATCCATATATTTTTAAATCTCTGGCCTTTACAGTGAACTGTCACACCCACAATGAAAGCAACGTGGAGATGGGGGAACCCCTGGTGCCGTTAGACACGAACACATCACCAACAAAAACCTGCTCTATCTTGCTGAGAGGTCATCTCCACCCAAACTGACCACCAATAACTCAAGATCCATATTACCACCATCAAGCTTGCCATGCAACTCAAACACCTGGGACTTATCCTCGATGGAAATCTAACCTTCAAGCCACACCTCACCTATATCCAGCAAAAAATAAAAAGCTACTCAGCAATGGTTGCCAGAGTCACCCAGAGGGATTGGGGAACTCAAACAGAAAACCCTCAGTCCCTTCTACAAGACAGTATTTCTACCTGCCATAACCTACACCACTCCGGTATGGTTCAGAAAAGCACTATGGCAGTCACCCAAAGAAAACTCGAGAGCATATACTGTCAGCACTCATGCCCTCCAGGCTCTGGTGGGTGCCCTCTCCCTGGACCTGGAGGTTGAGCTGCAGCATGCTCTACAACCTGACAAAAAAAAAGATTGACCACCTTCATGGACCATACCACTGTCCCAGGTGGGATACAACAACCAGCACAGCTCAGCTGCTGCCATTAGGCGTTTCTAGCCACGCTGCCTTGCGTGGTCCTTTGCCTCAATTCCCCGGGTGAGAGGGGAGGTTACCTTTGGTCTCCTCCCTCTTTGCCATCCCTCTTTCCACTCTGGTGGGGTAGGCCTGCTCCACTGATTTGGGGGTCATCTTCTCTATGGACCCCATATCTCTTTCCCCCCACCTTCAGTCTCCCCTCCCCCTCTAACTTCCAACTACTAGCATTCGAATCATTGTTAAATTGCTTGAGCCCTACACCCAAAAACTTCTCGGCTGACCCCTATATAACAGTTTTTTTTTTTTTAAGGTCCTAGCCACTGAAATCTCAGGAAATTACGTGGCAGGACCTGCCAGAGTAAATAACTATAATACTTGTGTACCTGGTCTGGCTCCACGGGGCAGAGTGTGGGCAACGTTGGATTCCATTAGGGGACCAGCGGCCAAAGGAACAACAGTACACGACGCTACACATATACAATATCCATACACTTTTAACATTCTGGCACTGACAGTGTTCTGTTTCACACCTACAATCTATACTACGTGGAGATGGAAGGAAACTCCTGGTGCCATTTGACACAAAACACGCTCTGCACCACTGACCCAGAAAAGAACCACTCCACATTCCTCAAACAGACCTGGCAACAAAGCTGGAATGACACAACTAAAGGTGCAATAACGAAGAAATTCTTACCAGTGCTTGACAAAACCCACCCGGTACCACGATCCTTGTTCTCGCCAGGCCTCTTCATCACTTATCAACTGCCTGGTCATGGTGCCATCAAAGAAAAACTAATTACTCTAGGCTTGACTGACAACCTGCTTTGGGGATGTCAATAATAATAATAACATTGGTTTGGGAACACGTAATGTACCACAGTCCGCTTTATGAAGACCTCCGCTGCATACTGATCGTAACCATCCATTTCAACCTGACGACCAGAAGCACTATCATCTGGAATCAAAGGAAACATACAACACCTTCACAAAATTTGCCAATGTTCTGTTTGACAGACAAAGAACAAGCCTACCACCATACCATGACTCTCCCAAAGGAAATGTCACCACTCATATGCCAAAGGAACGTAGCAAACTTAACCATGGAAATCAACCACACCTTCGTGACTAGGAATCTTGGACGGGATTCCTCCCACGAATGATCCTAACTGCTTCTTTTTTTTTCTTTTTTTTTTATATAAACCCCCTCAGAAGGGGATACAAGGACTAATAGATTAACAGTAGCCACTGGCTGACGTGAAAGTGATTCTTGCACTGCTTCTATTGGAATGAGCAGCAGCCTGGAAAACAAGATGCAGGATATTTCAGAGACTGCTGGGAGTCATTGAAGTACAAGTAAACATATGGGTTGTGTTAGGATAGCTAAGAAGAGGAACAGGTGCATGTATACTTGCATGTACACCAATGCTTGGAGTTTGGTAAATAAATTTGATGAATTTGAGTTATTGCCCAAAACATCGAAGACAGATATTGTTGGGATATCAGAGATGTAGTGTCACACAGAATAAGGAATGCAGAACTGGAATTTGGGGAGTACAATGTGTACAGAAAAAATAGACAGGATAGGAGGGGAGGAAGGGTTGTGCTATTAAGAAACACATAAAATCGAAGGAAGTGAAGCCAGTCGACATCGCTGGACACTGCAGTGTCGAGTCAGTTTGGTGTCACATAAGCATTGGGAGATCAAAATTGAGAGTAGGAGTGTGCTATAGGCATAATGACTCTGATGAGTATAATAAGAAACTGTACAGGGAAATATGTGGGCCAGTAAATTAGAGTCTTATAATGGGGGATTTTAATTTCCCAGATATTGAATGGAATTTGTGGGTTGGTCACTCACACACTAGTAAGGCTTTTGTGGATTTATTGGATGATTGTTTTCTACATCAGTATGTTCGGGAGGCAACTAGAGGGAGTAATACTCTTGATCTGATTATCAGTAGTGATTCTTCATGCATTAAGAATCTGCAGATAAAGGAACCACTAGGTGGCAGTGTTCATAGTGTGCTGAAGTGGGATTTATTCAAAGAGGTAACTACCATTAGGGGTAAAGCGAAGGGATTTTGCTTTCGTAAAGGCAACTACGATGGTCTGAGACAGTATTTAAATTCTATACAGTGGGACCAACTGATGATGTTACCAACAGCAAATTCAAAATGGGAAGCATTCAAAGAACTTATCTTGGAAGCTACAAGGCTTTACATACCAATTAAGAAATATTGTTCAAGGTTTAGTCCTAAATGAACAAAGAACTTATCTTGGAAGCTACAAGGCTTTACATACCAATTAAGAAATATTGTTCAAGGTTTAGTCCTAAATGGATGCCAGATGAACTAATGAGACTTATGGCAGAGAAGAAAAATGGATAGGATACATATAAATTAATGGGTGACATGGAAGCCTACGATAGATATAAGCTGGTCTGTAACCAAGTCACAAAGGAGATTAGGCAGGCAAACGCAGATTATGAGAAATCCTTAGCAAAGGATGTAAAGAAAAACAGAAAAGAGTTCTTTACCTATGTAAAGTCTAGAAGGAAAGGGATGAATCAGATTGGTCCACTGGATATGGATGGTTCAACAGTTGAGGATCCTGCTCCGGTGGCTAAAAAACTAAACAAGTATTTTGCATCTACATTCACATGAGGAGTTATTCAGGAAGTGGTTTGGTTGGTTGGTTTTTTTTTTTTTTTTTTTAGGATCATTAGCAACTAAGGCCATATTGCTCCGGGATATGCGGTGGTTATTCCCTGATCTTTCCGCATCCTCTGTATTTGGTGGTGACGGGCTCGAACCCCGGTCTAGTCAAGAAGCGTGTGCTACGCACTGCTGCTCCTTCCCACCTGGCTACGGAGGCGCCTTCGAAGTGGAATGCCAGAGGTGATGTAAACTCTGGCAGTGAGCTAGATGATTTTGTAATAACTGAGAGGAAAGTGGAGGAGAAATTGTTGAGGATAAACATAAAAAAGGCACTCGGGGTGGATGTGATCAATCCAGTTATATTAAAGGAGGCAGCAAAGGAAGTAAGAAAACCCTTAGCCATAATTATGAGAGTTTCTTTGGACTCAGGGGAGGTACCCATAGACTGGAGATGTGCAAATGTGACCCCAATTCACAAAGGAGTATCAAAGGCTAACAAGTAATTATAGACCTGTGAGTTTAACTTCTGTTCCAGGAAAATTAATGGAAGCACTGGTTAAAGAAGCACTACAGGATCATTTAGACAAGATTTCAGTTATAGCTCGGACACAGCATGGTTTTGTTAAGGGAAAGTCTTCCCTGACCAATTTGATTGGATACTATGATGCAGTCACAAAAGAACTGGATGCAAGGAATAACTTTGATATTATATATTTGGATCTTAGAAAGGCTTTTGATACTGTTGCACATGGAAGACTGCTGCAGAAATTGGAGCAGTGTGGCATTGGAGGCAAATTGCTGCTTTAGCATCAGCAGAGGCATATGATGCAAGAAAGCAAGCTTATGCAGCATCAGCCAAAAAAAAAAAAAAAAAAAAACACTTCCACTTCACCCCTCCATTTGTTTGAAATACCTGTCCAGCTGAGCCTTAAATTTATTTAGACTATCAACTTCCACAATAAGGGTTTGGTTTGGATTTTATTGGCACGTTAGCAACTAAGGCTATAATGCGCCAAGACCAGGTAATACATAAAAATTTAACCTCTCAGTGACCTAATTAGTTAGGCCACCATTTCCAAATATATAATAACAAATATATAAAAAAAATAAATCAATACAGAAATAACAATAACATAAATTTTAAATACAAGTAAAAACCTTTATTGATTTAAAAAAGCTAAAAACAGCAGACATTGTCATTGTCGGATAAAATCTGACTGAGTGTATACGGCTCAGTCAGATGATTAAAAGAGGTAAAACGGATATTGCTAAAATCTGGACAGTCAACTAAAAGTGTCTAATTGATAAAATTGTGCCACAGGATTCACACATAGGAGGGTCATCAGCCCTCACCACAATAAGGGATGGAAGTCTGTTCCACCAACCAACTACCTGCTGGCTAAAGGCAAATTTCCACACATCTATCCTACATCTGTCTTTCCTCAATGCTTGTCTTTCCTGTGATGGATAAAGGGATAGTTCAGGGGGAGAAGACAGAAAGTGGTAATCAATGGACACTGCTCATCATGGACTAATTTTATTAGTCAAGTCCTTCAGGGTTCAGTGTTGGGTCCATTGTTGTTTTCTGTATTTATAAATGATAATGATGATAGTATTTCAAGCTTAATGTCCAAGTTTGCAGACGATACAAAGGTTGGCAGGTTTGTTATGGACACTACTGATGATATGCTGCTGCAACAGGATCTGGAAGTGATTATTCCCTTGTATAAGGCAATGGTCAGGCCACACCTTGAGTACTGTATACAGGTCTGGAGGCCTCATTTCAAGAAGGATTGTTATTTGTTTGTTTGTTATTTTGTTTTTAGGAGCATTAGCAACTAAGGCCATATTGCTCAGGGAATATGCGGTGGTCATTCCCTGACCTTTCCGCATCCTCCGTATTTGGTGGTGACGGGCTCGAACCCCGGTGTAATCAAGAAGCGTGTGCTACGCACTGCTGCTCCTTCCCACCTGGCTACGGAGGCGCCATTCAAGAAGGATGTAGAGCTGCTGGAATGAGTACATAGAAGGGCAACAAGATTAGTGAATGGAACAAAGGGTTGCTCTTACAAAGAAAGGCTTAAGTTTTGTAAATTACAGTGTCTGGAGACTAGGCACCAGCAATGTGATCTGATAGAGGTGTATAAAGCCTTGAATTGTTTGAGCATGCTCAATGCCAATGGGATTCTACCTCTTGCTCAGAATAATCACCTGAGAGGGCATAAATTCAAATTGAGGAAAGACAGATGTAGGATAGAGGTGCGGAAATTTGCCTTTAGCCAGCGGGTAGTTGGAAAAGACTTCCATCCCTTGTTGTGGAAGTTGATAGCCTAAATAAATTTAAGGCTGAGCTGGACAGGTATTTCGAACGAACGGAGGGGTGAAATGAGAGCGGGTTTTTTTTTTTTTTATTTTGGCTGATGCTGCATAAGCTTGCTTTCTCGCATCATATGCCTCTACTAATGCATTATCTATGCGAGTGTGTGCATAAAAAATCTATACTATGACAAGTGTATACTTAAGTGTATGTTTAAGAAAAAGGTTAACACAGTGGCGAATGTGTTAGATATGTGGATGTATATATAATGAATGTATACTTGATGAGTGTATACTAAAGAACAAGTATATACTTAAACGAGTGTATGCTGAAGAAAAAGGATAACTCGGGGCGACTGTGTTACATATTCTGTGTCTTTAAGTGCAAGAACAATTTTAATTAAGTACGAAATGAATACTTAATCGCAACTCTAATGTTGGGTGTGTAAGAGCAATATGGTCCTGATTTTTTTTCAAATGATCACAAGCGCGATATAAAATCTTATATATATTATTAATTGATAAATTTTGATGTGGAGAGGGAGAAGTGTGATATAAATTCATAGCTAAAGCAATTAATTTAGAGTAATAACAGCTATTAAGTGCTCAATGTCTCCTATATTATATTAATTATTAATTACATAATTAAACAGGGATTACCTTGATTTCTTTTTATACGAAAGCTTCTTATCCAACTCTCCAGGTCCAACACATAAAAATGATTAAAAAGAATATTAAACTATGCCTTATTGTGTTCCATACTGCTAGAGTGAATGCAAATTAATAGTCTGGAATCAACGCTGAGACCCCAAAACCACCAACTGCGACACAACCGTTGGCATTAACAAATTACACACTATTAAGACAACGGTCTTACATATACTATTAACACAACACAACACATCGACAAAATACATACTTTATTTAGACAAGGGTCGACTAATTCTTCCATGCAACAGATACATGACTTAGTTTATAGCATTTCTTGCAAAGACTGCAACTCGTCGTACATGGCTCCATCAGGGGGGGTTCTTGAATTTCATGTTAAACAACATGAATCTTCAGTTCGAGGGTTGAGAACTGGTGCTTCTGAATTAGCAATTCACGCCGTGCAAGAGGTTCATTCGTTCCTCTTTAATGACAGAAAAGTTATTAACATTCAACACAATTACAGTAAATTACTCATTGCTCAACTCAAAATGAAATTATGCAAAAATTCCATTAACATTTGTAGACCGTTCCTAATATCTGATAGTTGATCCTTTGAACGCATGCACGATAACAAATAAATAATTCTTTTAAATAAGTTGCACCGGCGCATCTATGTTTATGGGTTGCAATTGGTGATTTTGGGGTCGGGTTGGTGTCTCTGCGTTGATGTTGTTGTTGTTATTTGGTTTTTAGGAGCATTAGCAACTAAGGCCATATTGCTCCAGGATATGCAGTGGTCATTCCCTGACCTTTCCGCATCCTCCGTATTTGGTGGTCACGAGCTCGAACCCCAATCTAATCAAGAAGCGTGTGCTACGCACTGCTGCTCCTTCCCACCTGGCAACAGAGGCGCCTCTGCGTTGATCCCAGACTATTAATTTGCATTCACTCTAGTGGTATGGAACACATTAAGACATAGTTTAATATTCTTTTTAATCATTTTTACGTGTTGAATCTGGAGAGTTGGATAAGAAGCATGCAAAAAGAAATCAAGGTAATCCCTGTTTAATACTTAATTAAGTCTTATATACATCCATCAGTATCACTCAAAAATATAAAACAACAATGGGTCCAATACCGCATTCTGGGGGACTCCATTAATAACATTATTCCATGAAAAGCAGTGTCCATTGATTACCACTCTGTCTTCTGACACTCAACCATCCCTTTATCCATTGTAGCAACTACCCTTAATATCAAACTGCTCCATTTTCTACAGTAGTCGTAATATCCATTCAAACTTGTCATACAAGAATTCGCCTTAACAAGCACATGCTGTGTCCAAATTATCCAAATTATCACTGCAGTCTTGTCTAGATAATCCTGTAATGCCTCTTTAACTAGTGACTCCATTATTTTTCCCGGAACAGAAATTAAACTAACAGATTTGTAATTACTCTTGTCACCTTTTGATCCCCCTTTGTGAATTGAGGAAACATTTGTACATCTCTAGTCAGTGGTGAACTCCGAGTTCAAGGATGCTCTCATTATTATGGAAAAGGGTTTGTTTACTTCCTTTGCTGCCTCCTTTAATATAACTGGATAGATCCCATCCACCTCAGATGCCTTTCTTATGTTTAATTTCAACAATTTCTCTTCCACTTCGCTCTCAGTTATTGCAAAATCACTCAGCTCCCTCTTTAAGAGTTTAATAAGCTTCTCTCCTCCAGTTCCATATAGAATGCCTCATGTGTAAATGTAGATGCAAAATACTCATTCAGTTTGTCAGCTGTCTGAGCAAGATCATCAACAGTCAAACCATCGATAGCAAATGGACCAATCTGATTCATTCTCTTCCTTATAGTTTACATAAGTAAAGAAGTCTTTCCTCTTTTTTCTCTGCATCCTTTGCCAAAGATTTCTCGTAATCTGCCTTCACTTGCGTAACCTCCTTTGTGACTTGATTACAGACTAGCTTGTATCTACCATAGGCTTCTATGTCGCCAGATAATTTATATGCATCCCATGCATTTTTCTTCTCTGCCACACATCTCATTAGTTCATCTGACATCCATTTAGGCCTAAACCTTGAACAGTATTTCTTAGTTTGTATGAAAAGCCTAGTAGATTCCAAGATTAATTCCTTGAATGCTTCCCATTCATAATTTGCAGTTGGTAACATTATCAGTTGGTCCCACTGTATAGAATTTAAAAACTGTCTGAGACCACTGTAGACACCTTTACAAAAGCAAAAACTCTTCCTTTTACCCAATGGTAGTGACATCTTTAAGTAAATCCCACATCAGTACATTGTAATCACTGCCACCTAGTGGTTTCTTTATTTGCAAATTCGTAATCCACGAATAATCACCTGCCTTTCGAAAATGCCATTGTAGAAAACAATCATCCAATGAATCCACAAGAGTCATGATAGTGTGCAAGTGACCAACCACAAGTTCCAGTTAATATCTGGGAAGTTAAAATCCCCAATTATCAATTATTCTGATTTATTGATTTATTAGGAACTGTATCAAAAGTATTTCAGAAATCTAAGTATATGATGTCAAAATTATTTTTTGCATCCAGTTCCTTTGTCATAGTATCCAATTAGGTTGGTCAGACAAGAATGCAAAAATGTGTGGTGCAACTGATCTATGATTGCATTCCTGTCTAGATGATAAAGCATTACTTCTTTAAGCACTAACTCTATTATTTTTCCTGGAACAGAATTCAAGCTTACAGGTCTGTAATTACTCATTTCATCTTTTGATCCCCACCTTTGAGAAGTGGGATACATTTGCTGTCTCTTAATATAATTGTATGTATCCAATTATATCCCTTGGACTCAGGGGAGGTTCCCACGGCCTGGAGATGTGCAAATTGTATGGTTCCAATTATATTATGAGGCAGAATTATTATAAAATCATATAGTACTCTGTTAGAATTTTACACTCCTGGCACTCCCATCCCAAAAAATTCCTCGTCTGAATACAGAAGCAAAATATCTATGTAGTTTTTCAGAAACTGGAACAGGATCATCGAGAGTTATACATTCATATTTAGCAAACAAATGTGATTCATCTCTTTCCTTCTGGTGTTTACATGAGAAGAGAAGCCTCTGTTACTTTTCTTTGCATTCTTTGCCAGACTTCTCGTAACCTGCTATAGACTGCCTAACCACTTTGTGAATTACTGTTGACTAATTTATACCAATGTAGGTTTTTGTATAGGCTGAAAATGTATATATGCATCCCATGCATTTTTCTTTATTGCCACTAGTCTCATCATCCCCTCTGACTCTTGTTTAAGCCCAAACCTTGAGCAGCATCTCTCAGTTGGCATAAAAAGCTTAGTATCCATGAGTACCTAGGCAGATTACGAGAAATCCTTGGCAAAAGATACTAAGAAAAACAGCAAGGATTTCTTTACTTATATAAACTTTAAAAGGAAGGGGTTGAATCTGATTGGTCCACTGGACATCAATGGATCGATGTTGATGATCCTGCTCAGATAGTAAACAAACTGAATGAGTATTTTGCATCTACATTCACACATGAGGAATTATTAAGGTTTGAAAATGGCAGAAGGTTATCAAATTGTAGCAGGGTACTTAATGATTTTGTAATAACTGCGAACAAAGTGGAGGAGAAATTGTTGAAGTTAAACATAAGAAAAGCACCTGGGGTGGATGGGATCTATCCAGTTATATTAAAGGAGGCGGCAAAGCAACTAAGCCACCCCCTAGCCATAATTATGTGAGCATCCTTGGACTCGGGAGGTTCCCATGGACTGGAGATGTGCAAATGTATCCCCAATTCACAAAGGGGGATCGAAGGGTGACACGAGTAATTACAGACCAGTTAGTTTAACTTCTGTTCCGGGTAAAATAATGGAGTCACTGGGTTAAAGATGCATTGCAAGATCAACTAGACAAGACTGCAGCAATAATTCAGACACAGCATGGGTTTGTTAAGGGAAAGTCTTGTCTGCCAAATTTGATTGGTTATTATGATGTGGTTACAAAGGAACTGGATGCAAAAAATAATTTTGATATCATATATTTGGATTTCAGGAAAGCTTTTGACACTGTTGCACAGGGAAGACTATTGTACAAATTGGAGCAGAATGGTATTAAGGGTAAGTTGCTACAATGGATAAAAGGATGGTTGAGTGGGAGAAGACAGAGGATGGTAATCAATGGGTGCTGCTCTTCGTGGACTAAAGTTATTAATGGAGTCCCACAGGGTTCGGTATTGGGTCCACTGTTGTTTTGTTTATTTATCAATGATATTGATGAAGGTATATCAGACTTAGTGTCGAAATTTGCAGATGATACAAAGGTTGGCAGGGTTGTTAATGACAGTAATGGTAGTGTGCTACTGCAACAGGATCTAAATAATTTGGGCAGGTGGGCTAAGAAGTGGAAAATTGAAGTTTAACCTTGACAAATGCAAAGTACTGCATAAGGGTAGAAGTAACCCGAGAGAAAAGTACCCACTGTGTGGTACTACACTTAAGGTGGTAGAAAACGAAAAAGACCTGGGAGTAATTGTGCAGTCAGATATGAAGTTTTCTGAGCAATGCAGACAGGCTGCTAAGGCAGGTTATAGGATTTGTCAATGATATATATGAATTTTGCTAGCAGGGAAAAGGAGGTGATTGTCCCTCTGTATAAGGCAATGGTCAGGCCACGCCTTGAGTACTGCGTACAGGTCTGGAGGCCTCATTTTAGGAAGGATGTAGATTTACTTGAGCGTGTACAGAGAAGGGCAACAAGATTGGTGAGGGGAATGAAGGGATCCTCTTACCAAGAGAGGCTTAAGTTCTGCAAATTGCAGTGGCTGGAGATTAGGCACCTGCGCGGTGATCTGATTGAGGTTTATAAGGCCTTGAATGGGTTGAGCATGCTGAATTCTGATGGGATCCTTCCACTTGTTCAGATTACAAACCTAAGGGGGCATAAATTGAAATTAAGAAAAGACAGATGTAGAATAGATGTGCGGAAATTTGCCTTTAGCCAGCGGGTGGTTAATTGCTGGAACAAACTTCCATCTGTCGTTGTGGAAGTTGATAGGTTGAATAAATTTATGGAGGAACTGGACCGGCATTTGGAGGGAATGGTGTGATTTTTTTTTTTTTTTTTTTTTTGGCTGATGCTCCATAAGCTCATACACTTGCTTTCTTGCATCACATGCCATTACTACTACTACTCTAAACGCTCCCCATTTTGGTTTGCTGTTGGTTACATCAGCAGTTGTTTCCATAAAAAGGAAGTTAATCCCACATCAACACACTGTGATCGCTGCCACCTAGCGGTTCCTTTATTTGCAGATTCTTAACATATGAAGAATTACTAGTGCTAATCAGATCATGAGTATCACTTTCTCTTGTTGCCACTCTAACATGCTGCTGTAGAAAACAGTCATCCAATAAATCCTTGCAAGCGTGAGTGACGAACCCAAAAGTTATAGTTAAAAACTGGAAAGTTAAAATCCCCAATTTATAAGGCATTCTGATTTTTACTTGCCCACTCTTATTTCTCTGTATAGCTGTTTGTTACAATCATCACAGCCTTTAGGCCTACACTCATTTTCGTTTTCTCATGTTTGCTTACGTCACACAAAACCCACTCAATACATACTGCCTTGAGTCATGTGCTTCTTAAAATCGCATGTGTAACATAATTACTTAAAAGATATATAAACAATACCAACATTCATTAGTAATAATTTCTATAGACAGTAACTGGCTTTCTCAAAATACCCTGTACTTACTTTTCTAGTCCTGAACAAACGAGTTATTTATTTATGAATTTATTATTTTTTAATATATTGCACACTTAATTTAATCTTGTTTTTTTTCTCTCTCTTGTGAAATTATGAGCATATGAAATCATGAGCATATGAAATTATATTAGCATTTATTTAAATTTAATACAATATTTAAAAACATTGCATCTATACATCCAAAACTATTTTTATGAAGGGCTTGAAAACAGAGACAGATAAAAAAAAAATCGTCATCCAATGAGTAGCTACTCTTATAGTAATTAATTAAATCGTAAAACTTTATTGCTGGCCTCTTTGACTTGCTAACGAGGATGAAAGAAAAGCCTATCAACACATACCTTCGTTTCTATCCGTCTCGAAAAGTAGCCCACAAATTAATAACAGCCATACACAATTTCCACAACAAAAATTATTCGATACTCTTTAAACATGTATTCGCCAAGTTACCCAATAGCACATAGTAGTAAGATTTTGTGCCCAATAGGATGTCAGCATACGAGTATTTTCCTGAATATCCGCTAGAGAAAAATGAGTAAACTCAAAATTGTAGTAAATTTCAGTCATCAATATGGATGTTGTATGGTTTTAGAAACGATTGTTGATGTTGGGTTTTAGGAACATCAGCGACCAGAAGGAGCCACAAAATTTGTGGGATCCTGTTCGAGAATTACTTCCAGTATCCTGTGCGAAATTAATCCGAAGTGAATTTTTTTATATTTTTTTTAATTTTTAAGCTCTTGGATAATGTAGGTAAAAAGACGCTAAAGGGCGACTGGCTCGATTATAGAAATGCAGAAAAGCCGCGGATGATATTATTAATTAGACTATTTGAGGCCAGGGGGCCATGTTCGGCAGAATCGGTTGAACTTGCTTGCGGTCAGCGTTATCGGCGACTAAAGACATATTGCAATGAGTGTATTGCTTGCAAATTGCGTGTACTCTAAGGTCGATTTTCTGTTTTGCTGAACGAAAAACCCGAGTTACCAGAAGAAAAAACCAAGATGCCCTGGACTGAGATCAACTACCTCAGCCACGTTGTGCAAAAGATGCATCTAAATTTCTCCTATCATCAACGGGAATCGAACTCAGGTTTTTTCAGCCCAGTGTAGGGGGTCAGCGATCCTACCAACAGTGCTAGCCACGAGTTTTTTTAAGACCCTACATATATTCGGTTACTGTTGGTAATACAATTATCAACAATTTTTAAATAATACCAGGGCTTCACCACATCATATGATCTTGGAGCAACTGTGCTACTACATCTCAATAAATCCAACCAAGGGAACTTCATTCTAACTGCTTTATTGTAGCCTGGATAACCACGAAACTGGTAACAAATGGCAGATACAGGGTACGGATTCAGGAAGGCTTTTGACACTGTTGAGCATAGAAGACTATTGTACAAATTGGAGCAGAATGGTATTGAGGGTAAGTTGCTACAATGGATAAAAGGTTGATTCAGTGGGAGAAGACAGAGGATGGTAATTAATGGGTTCTGCTCTTCGTGGACTAATGTTATTAGTCGAGTCCCACAGGGTTCGCTGTTGGGTCCTCTGTTGTTTTGTATATTTATCAATGATACTGATGAAGGTATATCAGGCTTAGTGTCGAAGTTTGCAGATGATACAAAGATTGGCTGGGTTGTTAATGAATGTGATGGCAGTGTGCTACTGCAACAGGATCTAGATAATTTGGGCAGATGGGCTAAGAAGTGGCAACTGAAGTTTAACCTTGACAAATGCAAATTACTGCATATGGGTAGACGTAAGAAACCAGAGAAACGTACCAACTGTGTGGTACTACAATTAAGGTGGTAGAAAATGAAAAAGACCTGGGAGTAATTGTGCAGTCAGATATGAAGTTTTCTGAGCAATGCAGCAGGCTGCCAGGGCAGGTCATGGGGTTTATCAATGATATATAGGAATTTTGCTAAGAGGGAAAAGGAGGTGATTGTCCCTCTGTATAAAGCAATGGTCAGTACTCCTTGAGTACTGCGTACAGGGCTGGAGGCCTCATTTTAGGAAGGATGTCGATTTGCTTGAGCGTGTACAGAGAAGGGCAACAAGGTTGGTGAGAGGAATGAAGGGATTCTCTTACCAAGAGAGACTTGGGTTCTGCAAATTGCAGTGGCTGGAGACTAGGCACCTGTGCTGTGATTTTATTGAGGTGTATAAGGCCTTGAATGGGTTGATCCCACCTGAATTCTGATGGAATCCTTCGATTGGTTCAGATTACTAACCTAAGGGGGCATAAATTGAAATTGAGGAAGGAAAGATGTAGAATAGGTGTGCGGAAATTTGCCTTTAGCCAGCGGGTGGTTAATTGCTGGAACAAACTTCCATCTGTCGTTGTGGAAGTTGATAGGTTAAATAAATTTAAGGAGGAACTGAACAGGCATTTGGAGGGAATAATGTGATTTTTTTTTTTTTTTATGCTGATGCTGCCGTAGCTCATACACTTGCTTTCTTGCATCACATGCCACTACTACTACTACTACTATTATTATCATTATTATTATTATCTGTTTATTTCCATTTAGTAGTAGTAGTTTTACTACTACTACGTGCCCAACCACCCGAAGTGCGAACTAGTGTCAGCGTAGAGCACTAGAAAAAAACACTATGTTAAGAGCATTGGGGAGGGACAGAGAAGGAAATCTTTAGATTGAGGCCATTATTGGCACTTTATGCCAGCCCAACAGATTATGTGTCTTTGGCAGAACACCAGCCGTTGACAAGATAATTGCATTGGTCGTTAGTATTTATTTATTATTATTATTATTATTATTATTATTATTATTATTATTATTATTATTATTATTATTATTATTATTATTATTATTATTGTCTTTGGTGGCCCTAGACATTTGTCCAAATCCACCTAATATACTTGATTTTATTATCCTTATACAGGATACCTAGCCACCAGAGAGCAGTCATCACCTAGGATAACTGCTACCTGATGCTCGTCCTTATGAACGTGAAGAAGGCAACTTCAAAAGGCGAACTGTACTGTCTGTGCTGACTGCACAAAATTCCCACATCCTCTGGTGGAAAAGCTAGACCAGAGGGCGCCAGCAATCCTACCCCCAAGCCGTCCAAGCTTGAGAGCAAAAAAAAACAACCCCTCTACCCCCACCCAAATCTCACCCTGGCAATTTATCCCGGACAATGTTAATTTCCACAGTGCCAGCAAACAAAACAAAACAAAAAAAACCCTCTACTCCCCCCACCCAAATCTCACCATGGCAATTTATCCCTTACTATGTTAATTTCCAGTACCAGGAAAAAAAAAAAAAAAAAAAAAAAAGTAATAATAAACTAAATAAATAAATTAAAAAAAACAGGATAATAGGATGGCGGGAGAGAGGGGAAAAAAATTCTATACAGTAAACATCTATTAGTTTACAAATATCTAGGCTAATAACTGTCTTCTTTTTAGAAATACAGAAATAGCAACCTTTGAAAAGCAACAAACTTATTATAATCTGACAAGTAGTTATTTTCATTTCCATATCTCAAATCACTAATTACATTCTTTAATTGAGCTCTGTAATTCTCATACAACAAACAATCATACAATACATGGCACCAAGTTTCTTCACCACCAGATACACAGTAAGGGTTTGACTTTAATCCAAAATAATAAAATTCACTATTCAAAGAACCATGCCCTGTTAACAAAAAAGAAGTCTCCATACTAGGAAAAAACCACTGTTCAGTTTAAAACATAAAAAAGAAACATTTGGAATAAAATGTCTGGTGACCGCACCGGTAATACTATCCGTCCATCTGGCTTGCCAGATTTCCATTAACTTCGCATATATTCTTTTATTTTCAACCTTAGCATCAGTGTTAAGGTCACACACAATGTTTAAACACGTGAAATTATTACGCTTCCTAATATGGTAACAGAAAGCTCTATATATATTATAAAAGGATCTAACGGCATGTGGCCCGCTAATACCTGCAGGGCATTTGTTGACACTGTTCTGCAAGCCCTCTGAATTGCCAACAGCATTGTTCTTTGCACAGAATTTAACTTGGCTTAAACTTAACCTTATTCACACAAGTTACCAACACTGATGATACATAAGTCACTATTGGCAGAAAAACTGCCATATAATAAAGATTACTGCTGCACGAGAACGCTTAATTTTGTTCATCAAATAATTCAGATGTGGAACTAAAGTAAACCTAGCATCTAATAAAACACCTAGAAACACCTAGTTTGGGTAACAAATTTAATTTGCTTACAATTTAATAAAACCTTTGGTGGTCGGTTGATATCAAGGTGACCTTTAACTAACATTATCACTGTTTTTTCTTCTGAAACTGTTAATTTATTTACAGTAGCCCATGGTGTTAGACTCTGAAGAACCATTGCAGCCTTCTCTTCAATATCCTTTCTTGAGTTACCAGGCACACAGATAAGCAGATCATCCGCAAATGTTATTTTATGGCAAACTGTTTGTCTCAATCTAAGCCATTCGTTCAGAACCAAATTCCAAAAAATGGGACCCAACACAGATCCTTGTGGGCACCCCTAGACACTAATTTCCTATAAGTTAAATGCTGTGCCCTTACAATTATCTGTCTTGAAGTTAAATAGCTTATTACAACCCGGTATATTTTCCCTGGACAATGGAGCTGTCTTAACGAGTAAAGAATATTCTCGTGCCAGACTGAATCAAAAGCTCCTGCAAAGTCAATTAAAAAAGCAAGAACATATTTACTGTCTGCATTTTTAACGTAAAGCACTAAATCATTAATCGCGTCCTCAGTAGATTTGGATTTTTTAAAACCATACTGAAATGTCAACTCAATGTGGTGTAAATTCATGAATTCACTTAATCGCTGGAAAATCAATCTCTCAAACAAGTTACCAAGGTGAGGTAACAGCGATATTGGTCGAAAGCTCCTGGGGCTTGGTTTTTCTTTACCTGGTTTTGGCAACAATTTCAGAAGAGCACGTTTCCAGAAAACAGGAAATGTGCCTTCCAATAGACATTTGTTGTACATATTAAGCAGAACTGGAGGGTATATCTCTAATAATTTACTGATACTGTAGTTCTCAATTAAATCAACCCCGGAGTCCTATCAACATTTATCTGTTTACTGACTACATATAACTCCTCTGCTGTAGAAAGAGAGATATTCTCATCGTTGACATAATCTCTATTATCTGCTCTTATCTCACACTGTTCAAGAGTATCGTTACTTACACAATCCTCGGGAAACAGTTTGTCTATGACAACTTTAATAGTTGTCGCCCAACTAACTGTTTCCCTACCATCTACCATTAGTGTGTAAAATACATCCTGCTCTATCTTTTTAATAATGGTCAACTTATACAGCAGTTCTTACCAAATTCTGCCATGATCTTAACTTATGCTGATAAAGCCCTATGATATTCCCTCCTTTATGCCAACCCAACAGATTATGTGTCTTTGGCAGAACACCAGCCGTTGACAAGATAACTGGATTGGTGGTTACTTGTTGCATACGTCACATCCCTTTGACCTTGTGTCATAAATTCCTGTACACTGAAAGGAGTCTCAGTGGGTAGCACAGTGGTATCGCCAATCTCCTCGCCACAAGTTTAGAAAAGGTCCGAGTTGTAATCCCGGTATTTGATACGAGGAACTTTAATGAGCATTTTTCAATCCGTGTCTGAGTTAGTCGGTATCCGGTTTAGAGAGCATGGTTTCTGTCCAGAAACTCGGATTTTTCGTCCAGCAATCGACCATAGAACATACGCAATTAACACACATAAGACACACAGCACGGCAGAAGAATTTAATTATTCCGATGGCTTAAATTTAAAAGTGTACACTGAAAGAGCAGAATTCAGGGATACTTGGATCCTAGGCAAAGTGACACTGTCATTACTCTCACTGTTGGAACCACTCGAAAGTGTAGCCACATCTCGGATCGGTCCAGGTTACATAGTGACGAATCCACCGCATGGCAGACATATAGGTGCATTGCATTACTGCTTTCACCTAGACGGTAATTCGAAGTCAGTATGGATAAACGTCAAGAATTTACAGACTTTGAAAGAGAGAGATGATAGTGGTTGCCAGACGCATGGGTCACTCTATCGCGGAGGAGTACAGATATTACACTATCCCCGTTCGACAGTATGAATAGTGGCTCGGGAATACGCCATTTCTAGAATAACATCTTATCGTGCAAAGCACTGTGGGCAGAGAGAAGTAGTGGATGAACATGGCAGCCGATGTCTGTCTCGAATTGGTTCAGCCAACCAGAGAGCAACAGTGGCACAAATCACCACCGAATTCAACAAGGGAAGTGCCAGAAATGACTCCACCAAGCCTAAAAAGGCGACATTAGCCGCAATAAGTTATGGGAGCTGCCGACCAACCATAGTCGATTTGCTAACCCCATGACACAGGACTCTACGTCTCAACCTGGCCAAAGAATATGGGCACTGGACCTTGGGCAATTGGAGACCGTTCTCATTGTTCCATTCGTCCCTTTTCCAGTTATTTAGAGCGGACGGGAGGAAGTGTATCTGGCGGAAACAGCACGAAGCTATGCACTCATCATCTCAACAAGGAACTGTTCAGGGCAGATGGACGGTCGGTAATGGTCTGGGGCGTTTTCAATTGGCACACGCTGGGACGACTGGTAAGTCTAGCCACATCTCTGATCGGTCCAGGATACCTATCCATCCTTCAAGATCATCTGCATCCCTTCATGGTCATCGTGCACCCGCAGGACATTGTACTCTTCCAGCTGGACAATTCATCTCCCTGCAGAGTCGTGGTGACTAGAACACGATTCGATGATTACCCCACAGAATTTAGCACCATGTAAAGGATTCCCCTTCACTGGAAATGAATCATGTCGAGCATCATTGGGATTCTGTGGAAAGGTCCGTTCTAACCTTGGATCCTCCACCCAGGAATGCAACGGAATTGTGGACAGCAGTGCAGCAAGCTTTGATAGAAATAGCTGTGGAACACTCTGTGAATTGTTAAACTCAATTTGTCGCCGTGTGACTGCCCTTATCCGTACAAAATGTGAGCCTAACGGTTTCTAGGAAGGTGTCCAATGATCGTTGTCCGTTTGGTGTACGTCCTGATTTTTTCCTCCTGGGTTTTTCGGGAGGATGCCAGTGTTGGGCACTGCTATGCCAATCAGATATCCAACACTTTCCTTCTTGTGGAAAAGGGTTATATCCCGATTGTTGTGAGGGATAGCCTTGTCGATTATTGTGGTGAAGCCCAGTACAGCTTGTAGATTGGGTCTCTGGCACAGCCTGCGGTTAATACTTGTAATATGGTACACCATCTTTGATCAACTGGTATTTAATTGATAGCTTCTGTTGTATCATTTGTTGTCATCTGTTGACATTTCTACGAGTGTACTCAGTCTTGGTGATCACCTTGCATAGCAGCGCCCAATACTAGCATTTGCATTCCGGGCTCCTTCCGATGCATTTTCGACAGTTTATGATGAAAGTTTCCTAGTCTTTGGATGGCGAGAATTAATCCTTCAGTCTCGGTGGATAGCATCCGGCTCTGCATTGGAAACCATTCTTTCTCTGTGATGTTGATGTAGGACATTGTAGTTTCTGAATGCAGTGTCTTCTTTGCCCTAATTTAAAGTGCCTTTGTGCGTTGTCTATCTTCTTTATGACCTGATAGAGTGCTGCTACTGTGTATTTCTGGAAGTCATCCTTCAGGTTAGCTATCTCTGTTTTTTTTTTTTTTTTTTTGTTTGAGGTGTTCTATCAGTCCCCTTACCTCCTCTTTCCGAGCTATTGTCAGTCTCTGCACGGCTTAGACAGACTAGCTCTTGGTAATCATTGCTCTTGTCTCTCTCGTGATATCCTCTCGCTTGGTATTAGACCAATATATGATCCATAAGGAGTATGTTTGAGCTGGGTCTGCGTAGGTTCTGGGACTGCGTGGTTTACCTGTATTTCCTCCGTTCAATTTTCTTTCAGCTGGCTCGTATAGTATTTTTCGGTAAGCCAGGTGGTTTCCTTGTACTATAACTGCTGAGCCGGCATTATTCACAGATCTCTCTCTCTCTCTCTCTCTCTCTCTCTCTCTCTCTCTCTCTCTCTCTTTGCCCTCCCTTCCATGGCTTTACCAGACAAATCCCCTGATTCGGGCCTAGAGTCTAGACCAAATTCTATCCTTATATCATTACTGAATTCATTGGTGATCCGGAGTATTGCCTGGAGTTGCTTCTCGGTTGCCGCGTAGAGCTTGATGTCATCCATGTACATCAGGTTGTTGGGGTGTACAGATTGTTCATTCCTACATGAAGGCTATTATTATTAATATTAGGGGTATGGTGCAAGGAAGCATGAGGCTTGTGCTGTACCAGCAAAAAAAAATTCTGAGTTACCCTGAGAAAGAAAGAGAGAGAGAGATTCAGAAGTATAAAGGCCTTGACCAAGTAAGAGAAGAATGGTGATATCCAGCTCAGGACCCTAGGTATGCCTAGCCTGTATTCACCAGATGTGAGCCCCTTATTTGTTGTTCTTGAGCATTGTGGATGGCGCTTGAGCATTCTGGTTGAGCGCCAGAGAACCACAGCGCGCTGAAGGCATCTCCTTGAAAGATTGACTTCCTAATGGGAATCGGTCTGATCATGTTTTCTTGACTTTAATGTTCGTACTCCATTTCGCCATCATTGCTACTAGGAAGATTGTCACCAAAAATTACTATTATATTAGGGTCACCCGTAAATGATCAAATATATTCATATATTTATTTTGTCCGTAACTCATATATTTATGTTGTCTGTAAATCATATATTTATTTCCCCCCCTACATTCTTAGGGGGGGGAAACCTTGATCTCTACACCTGAAACTCAGTAACAATGTCACGGAGTCAAAAAAGCACATTATAGTTTTCGTGCCGTCGACGGGATTAATATCCGGTCTTTTTCCTCACAGTCTGCGAAAGATGAGGAATATACCACAGTGCTACTCGTGCAGATGGAAGTTTGTTACTGTCGGATTGACTTTGTAGATGTTCAGCGCCTCTATTAGCCAGCTATGAGGCATGGGTACATTGCCTTTAAGTAATCCATGTACAGGTGGTCAGCGGTGTACAGGATGCGTCGTTTCTTCTAGGATTGCTGTATAACTGCGGTATGTATATATGGTTAATTGCTCCATACATCTTTTCTGCTGTTCGGCCATTATGTTCTGGTTTTCCAAGTGTTCTGATTTTTTCTTGGTTATGCAGCTTGTCAGAATATTGTACATTGTGGGCACCCAGATGAATGTCCTGGATTTCGCAAGATTTCTTGTATCTTGGAATTTAGGCTTCACTTATGTGAGATTGGGATTGTGTCTGGGTGTCTTTCATTCAGGTGAACTGCCCTGCTATGTGCTTGTTTATGGTTATCTTTACCTGGGGTTCGCCACATGTGGGAGTTCCTGACCGACTGTTTTATTTCTTCCTCCCTAATCGTCCACTGTTTCATCTCCTGTACGTCCTTCGTTTATTCCTTTCTAGTTATATCCAGGGCGCTTGGTTTTTGCATTTTACTTTAATTTTCCAAATTTGCTTTACAACTCCTCAAACCTCTTCTGCTTTGTGATCAATTTCCTCTTTTCTCGTATTATCCGACACTCATATAGAAGGCTCTTTCGTCCTTATCGAAGTTTCGGTTGTTTATTTTCCTCCTGGAGCCCTCTTTTTATCTACGTAGCCTCTTGCTGAGGGCGAAGAGTTTCTCTTTCAGTGTATACAAATATTCCCCTATTTTCTGATTTTTGGTATCGTACTGGCTGTGGACCCTGTCTCCCTTTAGAATGCTCTTAACATTTAAAATCAATTTCTTACTCCTATTACCCAGTTGGTCCTGAATAAATTGTCCTATCTTGGCTCTATTTCGTCTATCTTCTGCTGAAGGTTTCTTTCCCAAGCTAGCGGTTCCATCTTTATTTGGCTCTTATGCTGCGGTTCCCTCGTTTCTTTTCCATTAATTCTATTTACTGCTATAGTAGCACAGTATACGGCTGTATATTGGCCCCAACTGTTGTTCTGTGTTGTCAACTTAAGGCGGTATTATTTGCCGATTGAGCTGGTGGTCCGTGACTCTCTCCACATGATTCCATTGGCCTTCTGCTTCGGTATCACATGGGTCTTTGTGGGGGTCCATTCCTTCGAATTCTGTTAGGACCTGCTTTCACTCGTCTTTTGTTGTTGTTGTTGTTGTTGATATTTGGTTTTTAGGAGCATTAGCAACTAAGGTCATATTGCTCCAGGGATATGCGGTGGTCATTCCCTGATCTTTCCGCATCCTCCATATTTGGTGGTCACTGGCTGGAACATCGGTCTAATCAAGAAGCGTGTGCTACGCACTGCTGCCCCTGTCTACCTGGCTACGGAGGCGCTAACACTCGTCTTTTATTCTTGAAATCATGACCTCGACTCTTTGCGCTTGAGCTGTTCTGGGTAGTATTTCTTTTAGCTCTTCCTCATTTGTTGCGTATTGTCAATATTCCTTGTCCTTTGTAATCGATCACTGACGTCTTCCTTGATTTTTTCCAAGATTGCAGGAGTTATCGGGTACTTCATGACGATAGCCCTTCTCTGGCAGGCTATTCCTTGTTTGGCAACATAGTGACATAGTGTTCGTTGACAAGAAGCACCGGTATTTTCGCACAACTCCGCATTTGGATCCCTTGTGAAGTAAGACAGTACTCTCAAGGCCAGATATCATATGTTAGTGTATGTTCATGTTTGCTTATGTGTGCGTTATGTTGTTCATCTGGCCACTTAGTCTAGAGCCCATGGACTCTAGACCGCTATTTCTCGTCACTGGCACTGGAACCTGGACTTGTTAAGTAGAAAGAGAACTCTGACTGGTCAACCCCACGGTAGGCCTGAGCTTCCCAGGAAGGTCCAAAAAAAATGAAATAGGAGAAGGGCGGTGAGTGACTGAGGAGGAGAAAGAAAGTAAGCAGAAGAAAAAGTGCAAGGTAGGGGGGTTTCCCACCCGAAAAGGGGGAGCCCACCCTACCTCAGTAAGAGGAGAAAAGACTGTGAGGTATGGGGATCCACAAAGTCAGGTTTCCTAATAGCATAACCCTGCATTTGATAACCCAAATGCCAGTCCCACTCACAGAGGAGTATCTATATGAGTTCCTACTTTAAAAGGAAATGCAGATATTGTCCCACACCTCGAAGAGAAGATGTGCCAGGAAGTCAGTGGATCCCATCTTGGGCAAGGGCCCAGCATCAGCAATTAAATCTTCTCTGCCAAGGGTAACTTAAAGGCAATGAGTAGTGTCCCTCGCTGGGCAGGGGATTTGGGTCATCTCCTCAAGTTAGGGGATGGGTGGAGGCACAGGTAGAGAAGTCCTTTTGGGTCGATGGGTTTGTAAGAGAATTTCCTTTGTGAGTGTCGACAGATTCCTGATATATCAAGATAAAGATCAGTTTCCTGTTGGTGTTTGTTTTCTTTGATTCCATTCAGAAGATGTTCTGTGAATTGAGTTTTGGGTCCATATTTAGATGGGGCGGCTGAACAGTTCGCTATAGGTGGATTTGACGCATTTCAAATACAGTCTAGGCAAAAGTGATAAAGGCTTTTTAGTTGGTTTCGTCAATTATGTAGAGATGTTCCTCCCGTAGGGTATATTTCCAGTTCTGGTTATTAGGAGACCGGGGTAAATCATAAAGAGGCAATTATACATGAAGTGAATCCAGTCTTCATTGACTCCGCAAGGGCAGAGAGGAGAATCTGTGAGACCTAGGGTATGCAGTTTGGCCCTGAACGATCCATGGCCACTGAGGAAGGACGAAACGTGAAAGCCTGGTGAGTACCACAGCGGAGGTTTCAGTAATCGGTGCAGTAATCATAATTTACTTGTGGAAGAAATCTTTTACTTGTTTCGCCTTTCGCTGTTTGCTCTCAAGATCGTTGTCATTACTGGAAGAGTTTAGAGGAAATCTGTTTCATTTCGGTTTTTGGATTATTAGCTAGATCGAGTGTTATGTCCAGAATGGTGGTGGGAATTCTCCTTATGCGGTATGGAAGGACACGACATATGACCTCCAGATCCAGAGTAAGAGTACTTGTTAAGACCTGGAGGGCAGGATTACTTACTGTGCGGCAAGCTCTGGTCACAGTGATTAGGATATTGCGTTGAACTGTACGTATCTTAGCTTTATTACGTGCAATGATGGCACGAGGGAACCATATGCCTGCACCATAGCACACAGCTGGTAAGAAGATGGTTTTGTAAAGTAGCATGAGAGTCTCTTAAAACCCCAGTCTGCCCGCCTAATTCTTATGATCATGGTGGTATAACGATATTCGGTGACGTGAATATCCTGTAATCGTTCCAATCACTTTGTATGTAATCTCGATCTATACATTGACACATCGATTCCTAGCTTGGTTTTTTTCGCAGTATGCTCGAACTATCAACGTGTTCATTTAGATGCTCCAATTTATGCGTTTGCGTTTACTTTTCCTGGGTCACTAGAGCAGTTGCGCAGGAAGCGCTTCTATTTAGTGGGGCTGAACGGTCTTGCTTGTCTGTTGTGGTAGCCATATAAATTATTATTTTTAGGCCACCCGAATAATTAAATTCACCCGCCTGCATAAGTAAATTGCGTGTGTTTTATAGTCGAGTTGCCTGTTTTGCTGGACGAAAAACCCAGTTTCCGGGGTAAAAACCCTTGCTATCCACGCTTCAGACCGACTAACTCAGCCACGGAGTGAAAAAAGCCCATTAAAGTTCCTCGCGTAATCGACGGGAATCGAATCAGTGCCTTTCCCACCTGGTGTGGAGATGACGGTGACGATACCACTGTGCTACCGCGAAGACTGATGGTTTGGGAGATCCCACCGCCAACTTCACGGATAAAGTCACTCGTGTTAAGGCCTTAGGCAGAGGTTTCGGTTGGAAAAGTCGAAGACAATGTCCCAAGAAAGACAGTGAAGCAAGTGGCGCTGTCTCCTGTATGGCTAGGGACATTGTCTTCGACTTTTCCAACAGAAACCTCTGCCTCAGGCCTTAACACGAGTGACTTTATCCGTGAAGTTGGCGGTGATTTTTATCACTTTCGCTGACTGGTTGGCTGAAACAATGCGAACAAGACGTCGACTACCACGGTCAACATCTTTCTCCGTCCAAATTGCTGTACAAGATGAAAAGTTTTTCCGAAAATGGCGTGTTCCTCTGTGATAGCACTCTTGATACTGTCGAACGGGGATATTGCAATTTCTATACCACTTCCGCCATAGAGTGAACCAACAGTCGGGCACCTACAAGGTTGGATAGTTTGCGACGTTTATCCATACTGATATCGAAATATCGTATACGTGAATGCAGTGATGCAATATGCCTATGTACCTGCAAAGGGTTTGGTTCGTCAACTAGGAAGAAGGAGGACGGCGTCGCGTTGCTCAGGAAACAGGTGTCCCATTAATTCTGTCCTTTCAGTGCATATTGGTCTAACACCAACTGGAGGATATCACGGAAAGCCAAGGCGCTTTCGACAGCATTCCAAAGATGCTATACAGCGTTCAAGTCCGGTGAACAGGGAGGTTAATCCGTGGTGGTAAAATCTGCAGGATGCTGTTCGAACCATGTTCTAGACCTCACGGCTCTGTAGGGAAGTGCATTATTAAGAGTCCATTGCCCTCTTGGTGCACGATCACTATGAAGGGATGCAGATGGCCTGCAATGACGGATAGGTAACCCGGACCGTTCAGAGATTCGTCGAGACGTACCAGAAGTCTCAACGTGTGCCAGTTGAACACGTCTCAGACGATTACCGACCGTCCACGTGCCTGAACAGTTAGTTTGACATGACTGGTGTATAGCTTTGTGCGGTTTCCGCATATATGCAACCTTCCAAAAAAGAAGGCCTTTTCCACCTGGTGTGGGGAATATATGGTGATGCTACCTCTGTTCTTCCCGTGCACCTTCCCGTTCGATACGCACCTTCCCGTTAGCTCGAAATAATTGGAAACGGGACTCGTCAGACTACTAGATCCGTCTCCAATCATCCAAGGTACAGTGCTGATTTCTTTTGCCCAATTGAAGCATGAAGTCCTGTGTCGTGTTCTTAGCAATGCGATTCTGGTGGTTTGGTAGATCCCATAACCAATTGCGGCTAACGATCACCTGATGGTCTTGGTGAATACGTTTCTGGCATCTGCCACACTGAATTCGGCTGGAGATGAAACAGAAATCATTGAAAAATGATTTCTGTTTTTTATGCTACACTTGCAATCGTCTATGGTTGTTTCATTGATTCTGATCAGCAGGGATCTTCTTCTATCCAGCTTGCCTTTGAGAAGGAGACAATTGGTTTTAGTTGGGGATAGATGGAGATTGTTTTCTGAGGCCCATTCTTGCAGCGTATGGAGGGTTTGGTTTGACAGACCCCCGAGTCGTGCTCTGCTATCAGCAGCCACAGTGAAGATGAGATCATCGGCAAGCTTAGTCATGTCCCTTTAACACCTGCCCATTGGCGACACCATTTAAAGTGGTGCATCGAACACAAGGACTGGACAACAGCGCAAGTGGGTAAAGCAGTCTTTACTGATAAGAGTAGATTCACTCTCAGCAGCGATTATGGACGTCAGCTAATCTGGTGAGAGGTTGGCACACGGTATCACCCCACAAACATCACTGAAAGGAATTGATATATCTTCAAGATGTTCTCGTCTGGGGACGCGTTACCTTGGATGGACGTACACTACTCCAGATACTGGAAAGCGGTATTGTAACCGTTGCACTGTACTGAGATACAGTAGTATCTCAGTACAGTGCCCATGTGCCTCAGTTCCGAGGTTCCATTGGCCCCGGGTTCGTGTTTATGGATGATAACGCCACGCCCCATCGCACTGCAGCTGTTGGTATGCTTTTGGAAAGTGAGGACATTGTTCGTATGGATTGGCCTGCCCGTTCCACCCATCTAAATCCCATCGAACATTTCTGGGACGGTCTGGTGAGACGCCTAGAGGCATGTCCGCACCCATCAGAAAATCTTCACCGCTGAAGATGGCGCTGACAGAGAATGGACGATATTACGTTACCGCAAGAACTTATAAACAATATTGTTCTAAGCATGGACAGGCGGTGCAAAGCTTGCATCGACATTAGGGGTGGCTATATCTCCTACTGATCTCCAGCTCTTCCCTTTGTTCCATCTTTGGCAGTGATGCATCTGTATCATGGCAGCCAGTGCTATGTTGCCATTTTTGAATAAAGTCCCTCTGTACCGTTTAGTTTCCTTTGTTGTGTCGATGATGTGCCCTTTATCATTTCAGTACCTCACGAGGTTCCTTTGGTATGCTTTTCCCATATCCAGGCCATTCCTATGAGAAGCTACAGATTAAAACCTGACTGGTGCTTAAGTTTTGCACGCCAGTGTACTATCGAAACTACAAATTCCGGGTGGAAGAAGAAAAAAATTTTAATGTGGTGGTTATTTTCTCTTTGGTTGAGATTCGTTAGTATTAATTTTGCTGCGTTGAATAGAGTTCTTTTTTTTTGAACTATTAACCGTGGGTCTAATTTCAATGAGCTGGAAAAGATAGATTATTGAAGGGAAAGTGCGATTCTGTGGAATAGAGTCTGTTTAATAAAGAGAAAAGGATAGGTTTTAAACTTGTACATTTCCTTGGAATTTTCCATGCCATGAATTCCTAAATATATGAGAAAACAATGACAGAGTTATACAATTTGGAAAAGAATGAATGAGTGATTGTTGTGCCAAATCGAAATAGAAAAATCAGAATAGTTAAGACAGTCAACCCTAAAAGACTGATTCACAGCGGGATTTAAAAAATGTCCTTTGAAGAAACCAATGTACCAGAGAAGAGATATTGTTTCGAAATTTGGATCAGCACACCACCCCAGACAGGAGAAGCGTAAAGAATTTTTGGCTTGATTAATTTGGAGAAGAACTGGATAGTAATATTGACGGAATGGATATGTTGTTGGTTTTGTTCACAGACCAATGAGTTTTGTGAGTTGTTTCGAAAGGTAATTTAAATGACTGGAGAAGTTGAATTTGGAGTGGTAGTATGATCCTAAAGTCAGATACAAGAGGAATAGTTTGGGAATTGAGCGAGGCTGTGATAGGAAATATGCTGTTTCTAAGGGGAAAATTAAATGTGACTGAATTTTGAGGGGTTGAGGGAAAAACTAAAAGAGTTTAGGCATGAATAGAATTCTTTGAGAGTATTGCAGATAAGGTCTTGTGCAATGATTATTGATTTAACTAAATTTGAGATGTCAATAAGTTTAATATCATCTGCATAAAAAATTATATTATTATGAGTTAATAAGAATGGTTGGAGTATTGAACAGAAAATTACTGCGCATAACGTACCGCCTTAGGGGATTCCAGAAGAGCATATGGAACGAGAAAATTTATTATTATAGTTTGAAAGAAGAAACATTTCATTCAGGAGGTTGGCAAAGATATATTTAACAGATTTCCATTGATTAGGTGAAACCGTTCAAGAAGATTCGGCTGAGAGTTTATTTAGACCGCATGAAACGCAGGGCAAATATCAGAGAAAATTATCTCAGTTTGATTTGTAGAGTTGCATTTATAATGATTAAGTTTGTTGTGAGTAGTTTGTCAAAGTGGATCCGCCATAGTGAATCTGATTATTATAATTATTCTTGCTCTTCATGTTATTTCTCCCTGATTGGGGGATTCCACTCTGTGACGGGTACTGCTACCAAGTACACAGGGTTGTTGTTGTTATGTCTGGTTTTACTGTTGGTCGAGGAAATATTTGACTGTCCTACAAGTGTTCAGGATTGAGACTTTCTGGAGTTCCTTGTAGGTATACTCTTGGAGACATATTGCTGCTAGGCTGCTATGCACAGTCTTTGGCACCATACCTGTGGTTGATACGATGATCGGAATGGTCGTAACTTGTTGCATATGCCACATCTCTTTGATCTCCTGTCTTAGGTTTGTGTACTTCTTGATTTTTTCCCCATGGGTTTTCTGCAGGTTGCCAGTGTTGGGTACCATTATGTCAATTAGATAGGTAGCCTTTTCTTTCCTGTCTACAAGGGTTATGTCCGGTCTGTTGTGTGGGATTGTCCTATCCGTTATTATGGGGCGGTCCCAGTACAGCTTGTGGGTTCCGGTTTCTAGTACTGCCTGGGGTTTGTACTTGTAGTATGGTACACTTTCTTTGGTCAATTGGTATTTCCTCGCTAGCTTTTTGATGTATTATCCTGGCTACCTGCTTGCGTCTATGAGTGATCACATTCTGGGTGATCACCTTGTACCCCGCGGTGATGTGTTGGATCGTTTCTGAGGCCAGGTGGCATCGTCTACATGCGTCATCTGACATTCTGGGCTCCTTTGCGATGTATTTTCTATAGTTTCTGGTGTTGATTACCTGGTCTTGGATGGCCAGCATGAATCCTTCAGTCTCGGGGAACAACGTCCCGCTTGTGAGCCATGCAATGGAAGCAATTTTATCGATGTGAACTTGTAGTGTCTTCTTTGCCCATCTTTCTAACATTGTTTCTTGTACCGTCTGGGCGGTAGGAGGTTCCTCGCTTAGGTTGAGTGGGGTCTACTACTTTTTTTACTCCGCTTTTGCTAGTCTGTTCACCGCGACTTCGGGTGGTGTTGGCGACTCTCGGTCATCATTGTCCTTGCTTTCGCATGATATCTTCTAGCTCAATGTTAGTCCAATCTATGACCCCGAAGGTGTATGTTGGGCAGCCTTGGGGGCAGGATTGTTGGCACCTACCAGTATAGTACTACTTCCGGTAGGTGCGGGATTTGTGCATTACAGCACACTCCGAGAATGGTTGATCCAGGTGTTGGTTAATCCCTGGTGGCGAAATGGCCTGAAATAACACTCTTTTTCAGGCCTGTTTTGCAGACGTTCTGAGATTTTACAGGAGTAAAAGGTGGAGATGGGCTTATGTCTAGGAGCCACCCTTCTTATCAGGACACACACAATCAAATGTACAGAAAGACTACAGTATATATAAGAGTATGTATATAAAATCGGTATATAAATATTGTATATAAATTGATTAATGTATATTAGAGAATGTATATACAGTTGTGTGTTAATAAAAAAAAAAAAAAAAGGTGTATGTTCGCAAAGACTTTTTGCGAAGTATTTGCTTTGGCACAGTGGTTTTACTGATAACAGAGGTAGATTATTGGAAGAAATTATATCTACATACAATCTTAAATTTCACAATGTTCAGAGCATGCCATATACCTTTTCATCTGTGAACGGACAATCAAACATAGATATTACGTTATCTACAACTACTATTTGTAATAAAGTCGTTGGTTAAAAAATTTTTACTGAGGCGACGCAGGGTGACCACAGAGCAATACATTTTATTATCAAGTTTGACAGGTCAGTTGTTAATTCTCTCAGTATGCAAAATATAAACAGATTTTCAATCAAAACAATGAATTGGGAAAAGTTTAAACGCTTTGGAATACTCCTCATATATTCAGAATTCTTTGTATAGAGTAACATCTTATGCATGTAAGAGGAAAAAAATGGGAAAAAACATAGTTCCTTGGTGGTCTGAGGAATTAGCGTCTCTTCGTGGACAAGTCAATTATGCAAGAAGAGATTATCAAAGAAGATGATCGTTGCCAGCTCAGGAGGTCGAATGGTTCAAAACCAATTATAAAAATAAAAAGAAATTATACTGTAAAGCAATTAGGCAGCATAAGACCCAGTCATGGCAGAATTTTGTAAAAGAAACAGGAAATTGGGAGCCGTGGGGTTTATTGTACAAAATGCCTCGCAATAAAGTTCCCTTAGGAGATATATTTTACAGTGTAGAAAATATGTTACGTGAACCTACATTAGATTGGTTTTCTTCAGTTGCTGCAATAATGAACAGCCTTTATAAGTGTGATGATATCGGACAAGACACTGCTGATCAGCTTAGAATAACAATGGAAAACAGTTTATATATATTGCGTCTGTTGAAATTGAGCTGTTTAATATGATTGAGTTACAATTAGTTATGAAACAAGTTAGGTTAAATAAATGTCCTGGTTGGGATTTAGTAGAAAATACAGTAATAGTTAAGGTGTTTGAAATTTATCCTGAAATATTGTTAAATATGTTTAACAAATGCCTTTTAGAATCAGTTTTTCCAGAAATATGTAAGTTCGCAATTTTAAAGATGATCCTGAAACCAGGGAAGAATCCTTTTGAGTCAAGAGCTTACCGACCGATATCTTTACATATGAGAGACTTTTAGTCACAAGATTAGATGAATTATTAAAAGTTAATTGTACAGTTGAAACAAATCAATATTGATTTGAACAGGGAAAATCTGTTGAAGACGCTATATATGACTTAGTTCATTATTGTGATACTTCTACTGATATATATGTTATGGCAGTGTTCATAGACTTCGAGGGCGCGTTTGACTCACTGTGGTGGGAGGGTGTATTAAATGTGTTAGTAAAGATGAGTTGTTCATATCAATTATACAAAGTAAAAAGAAATCATTTTACAAATAGGAAAATATCAGTAAGGGCACGTCATTTAGTCTACGAAACACTGGTATACCGCGGATGTCCCCAAGGCTCCGTACTGGGGCCTGTGTGTTGGAATCTTGTATTAGATCAGTGACTCTCTCGGAGTCTTGAACACTGACATTGTGTATCATACGCAGATGATTTGGTAATTGTGTTCCGGGGTCTTCAAGATTGGTCTTGGAGACAAGGATTAAGGAAATATTGGAGGATCTGACCCAATGGGTTACATTACATAAGTTGAATATCTCTATAACAAAAACTAAGCTGATGGTTTTTAAAGGGGCTTTCAATTATGATCGTCCACCTACTGCACGTATATATAACAAACAAATAGCGTATGTTAAAACCAATAAGTATCTAGGAATAACAATAGATGATAAGTTAAGTTTTACAGAACATGTGGAAAATTTAGCGAATAAAGTAAGAACTTTTAGTGCTGCTAATAATAAGAAGGATAACCAGAACAGAATGGGGGTTAAATAAAAAAAACCCTTAGATTGTATTATAAGGTTGTTTTCCTGCCAATTGTTTCATATGCTGCTGGTATTTGGTATAGGAGGGCAAATATTGTTAGAATAAAAAATAAATTAAATTCCATACAGAGGGTGATGTTATTAGCAATTAATCGAGTATGTAGGACGGTTTCAACGAATGCCCTTCAGGTGATAGCTGGGGTGTTACCCCTGGATTTGCATGTGATATATAGAGGGAATATGTATCATTTAAAGAAGCGTAAGGAAGTTGGCTTTATGGGAATAACTTCTAATACATCTGTTAATATGAAAATTGAGATAAAAAGAATATGAAATGAATTATATAATATATGGCAATGTAGGTGGAACGATAGTACGACTGGTCTAGTCACCAAATATTTTTTGCCAGATGTTCGCGTTTTTGCCATTAAACAAAAAATTAGATTGGTTTTTCCCAGCTATGACGGCTTCTTTTATACTGACACGGCATGGATCATTAAAGGCAAAATTGTTTCAGTTGGGTTTAGCGACAGATAGTTTTTGTATTTGTGGGATTGAAGAAGATTGGAAACATATATTATTGGATTGTAATCTGTATACTGAAGAAAGATCTTTGTTGTTTCAAATAGTTTTAATAAGTAATGTTAATGAATTATGCTTGTTGGTCTCAGATAGAGATAGATGTTTAATGTTTTTCAACATTTTAGTCTTAGTGTCTTTAGAAAAAGACGACAATTGCCTCAAGCCACTCAGTAATATCCCAGTCTCTCTCTTTTTTTTTCGTTCTCGTAGCCATAGTTTGGGTTTTTTTTTTTTTTTTATAGATATTTTTAATTAATTATTTCATTTATATATATATAAAAATGTTTTTTTTTTTTGCTGGTACTCAGGATTGGGCACCCTAAGTGCGGGATTTGCTAGCATCTACTGGTATGGCACACCCACCGGTGGATGCGGGACATTGTGCTATAGCACAGACTATCAGAACAGGCCCGGCTTTACATGACGTTGAAAGTGCGCCGGGAAGTGGCTGTCGAGGAGGTCCAGGGACAGCTGCTCCCTGGTGGCCTGACATGGATAACACATACTGCAGTATTGTAGTGCAAAGTGCAAAGTGTGTTAAGTGTCTAACGGCACCAGGGGTTCCCCCCCATCTCCGCGTTGCTTTCATTGTGAGTGTACCAGTTCACTGGGAAGGCCAGAGATTTAAAAGTGTATGGATCATGTGAGTGTGTTGTGTTATGTACCGTTGTTCTTCTGGCCATTTAGCCGCTGGACCCCAGCTGAGGCCCAACGTTGCCCGCACTTCGCCCCGTGGAGGCAGACCAGGTAACCACTAGTTTCAATTTGCACTCTGGCAGGTCCTGCCACCTAGTTTCCTGGGATTTCAGTGGCTAGGACCTTTAAAAAAAAAAAAAAAAATATGCATGGGAATATTGCGCTAGAATTAGAAAAGCCAAAATGTTGGGCGAACAGCGTAATTTAGACACGGTTATTTTTGGCGTGTGGGGCATTCGCTTGCATACAGATAGAGTTGGGTAGGGAGAATGAAGACTGGAGGGATAAAGACAGAAGAATGGGGTCAATAGGGGAGACGACCCCAGATGGAATCAGTGGGGCATGCCCATACCCCACCAGAGGGAAGAGAGCGGTCGGCAAGGAGGGGAGGAGGCAGGAAAGCCATCACCTTCCCCCGCCGGGGTAAGGGAGAAGAAAGGGCCGAACAAGGGAGCCAGCTCAGATCACTAACATGGCGTGTATGTAGCAAAGCTGTGGCTTCGTCAGGTCCATGACAGTGTACAGTCCATTAGTTGGTCAGTGTTGGGATAGGATCTCATCCACTGCTGTTCCAATAATCAGGGTGTCAGTGTGGGATGGTGTCACTAAGGGGATATAGGTCACATCCAGTAAAGTCCTAGTCATTGTTGTCCGTTTCAGTTTTCAGAGTTCCAGTGTCGAGTTTAGGGAAGTTGTGGTAATGCTCGTAGTCTGCTGAACAGTTCGTGCGCAAATTTCGAGAGGGCTCTATAGTACTCCTCCTCCGACAGTACAAGGTGTTCCCAATTTTTCGGGTTGAAACATATTTTTGTTATAAAGTGACATCTTATATCATCAAAGAGGAGACATTCATGCATCAGATGTGTCCATGTCTGATTTTCACCGCAGTGGCAGAGTGGTGATTCTTTTATTCCGAAGGTCGAAAGTTTGGCATTAAAGGAACCATGTCCCGTTAGAAGGAAGGTGGTGTAGAGCCCCGGTGGGAACCAGGCCGGCTGGTGGGGGTAGACTTGGGTAATGTCCGGGATAAATTTCCGGGTTATGGCGCCGTTAGTTGATTCTGCCCATCGGGACTGCCAGGTTTGCCGGAGATGGTTGATTAGACGTTTTTTCTCTATGTTGCTGTTGTTGGCTGGATCGGTAGTGAAGCCGATGCAGGATACACTTTTACCTCTGGACAGTTGAAAGAGCATGCCGCAGCGGACAATTTCCAGGTCCAGGGGGAGTGATCCTGCCAGGGCCTGCAGCGCATGAGAGCTGACAGTGCAGCATGCTCTTGTGATGGTGAGCAAGATGCTACGCTATTGTAGTGTAAAGTGTAAAGTGTAAAGTGTGTTTAGGGTCAAGCGGCACCAGGGGTTTCCCCCATCTCCGCGTAGTTTACATTGTGGGTGAACCAGTTGACTGGAAAATCCAGAGATTTAAAAGTGTATGGACTTTGTATATATTTAATGCCTTGTACCGTTGTTAATCTGGTCATTTAGCCGCCAGACCCCTACTGAGGCCCGACGTTGTCCCACTTTAGCCCCGTGGAGGCAGACCAGGTACTCACTAGTATATAGTTCACTCTGGCAGGTCCTGCCACCTAATTTCCTAAGATTTCAGTGGCTAGGACCTTAAAAAAAAAATAAATTAAAAAAAAATAAAATAAAATCGCGTACGCGTCGCGGGGAGCGCTAGAAGTCCAAAATGTTGGGCAAAATTAATTTAGATTGGTGATTTTAGATTGTGTGGGGCGTGTTCACGTTGCTATCAGATAGAATGGGGTGAAGGCTGAAGACTGGGGGACAAATAGACAGAAATATGGAGCCGAAAGGGAAGGCAACTCCAGTTTACAGTGGGGCATGCCCATGCCCCACCAGAGAGAAGAAATAGGGTGGCAGGGTGGGGAGGGGACAGTGTACTGTCCCCTCCCCACCTGCCAGGAAGAGGTGAGACAGTGAGCCAGACAAGAGAGCTGGCTCCGGTTGCCAATGTGGCCTGTGTGCATGGGTGGGAGCAAACCAGACCGCAGGGTCAGGTCCGCACCATCCAGAAAAACTTGAGGCCCAGCAGAGGCGATCCAATGTTGGTTTGGCTAAACAGGTTGTGCAAAATGTCACAGTTGGGAGTCATTCATGGGACTGTTGTCCCGTCCGGAAGTCAATGTTCTGGGAAGTGGAGTTTTCTCACTTCTCGTAAGAGTTCCAGTTTTGTCTTGCATGAAGGATCAAGCAGTCAAACCTGACATCTGGTTGGGAGTCTGTGAGAAGCTTTGTTTGACACATCTATTCGAAGTTTGCAGGCAGAGGAATGGTCAAGCGTCTAGCATACAGGTTCTGGGCAAACTTGGTGAACGCTATATATGAGGCTTTATCTTCCAGTAAGTAGTGTTCCCGGTTTTTGGGATTAAGGCGCACTTGGATGATTAATTCAACACGAAGATCTTCATAAAATTCGCAGTCATACATCTGGTGTCCCCAGGTCTCCACAGAGCCACATGCACACATTGGGTTGTTTTCGAGTCCGAGAAGGTGTAATTTGTGGCGGATCGCTCCATGTCCTGTTAGGAGATACGTGCTGTACAATCCAGGGCAAAGCCATACCGGATACTGTGGGTATATTTGTTGTAGATCGGGGAGGAACCTCCGCGTGACTTCCCCTTTTGTGGAGGTCGTCCAGCGCTGCTGCCATATCGATCGCAAACAGATCTGGAGTCTTTTCTTCTCCACTGTCCGATTTGCAGTTGGGTCTGTGGTGTGATCCTGGAAGGTAGTTGGATTTCCGCGTCTAAGCTGCTGTAACATGCCTAGGCGAATCACTTCAAGATCAAGAGGGAGGGTCCCAGTGAGTACTTGCAGCGCATGAGTAGATACAGTGCGGCACGCTCTGGTGAGGGTTATTAAAATCGGTCGGTGAATGATGTTGAGTAGCCGACGATTTACCGCCGTAGAGGCCTTATGGTGCCAGACGCCAGAAGCATATGCAATCGCAGGGATAATGGCTGCTTTGTAAAGTATTGCAAGGGTTCTTCTTTCAGCCCCCAGTCGCGGCGGGTAATCCTGGCAAGCATGGCAGCATAGTTTTTCATTTTCTTCTGGATGTATTTTAAGTGGGGTGTAAATGATAAATTTCGGTCCAGGATCACTCCTAGGTACTTGAGTTCTGTGGCCAACTTGATCGTTCTGTTGTAGATTTTTATCTGCGGTGGTCTGGTAGGAGTTAGATATCCCTTTAGTAGGATAGATTGGGTTTTGGTGGCAGAGATATTAAGGTGATGAGTTTCGGTCCACTCTCTTAGTGTAGAAAGTGCTGAGTTGGCAAGCGTTTCCAGTTGTGCTCTTGAATCAGCAGAGAGGATTAGGGAGAGGTCATCTGCGTATGCGAGCGCTTGCACACCCCCCAGTTCCAGGGAGAGGAACTCATCCAGCACGTAGTTCCAAAGGAGGGGACCCAGTACAGAGCCCTGAGGGCAGCCCCTGTGTACCTGACGTTCAACCTTGCAGTAGGGAGCCTGCACTAGGACCTTCCTATTGTTCAGGTAGCTCTGAATGCATCCATATAGGTTTGATGGCAGGTTGGCAGCTCTTAGTCTTGCGAGGATGCTCTGCCACCAGAGGGCGTCGAACGCCCCTGCAAAGTCCACAGAGATGAGAAGAAGGTACTTTCGTTGGCAGTTTGACGCGGCATTCATGATATATTCTAGTGCATACAGAGTGGATTTCCCCGTTTTGAATCCGAATTGTTTGTCTGTTGTTAAATTTGCTGCGGTGTAATGTACTTCAAGCCTCTGTCTAAGAAGTTGTTCCAGGACTTTGCTGAGTACAGACAGGAGGGATATAGGTCGGTAGGACTCCGGTATATGTTGCTGCTTTGATGGGTTTGTTATGATTAATTTTATGCTGGCTACCTTCCAGTCCGAGGGGAACCAGCCCTGACGAAGACAGTGGTTATATAAGTCTAACAGCAAGTTCGGGACATACTCGGCCACCTTTTTTACCAGTTCTGCTTCAAGCATGTCCAGTCCTGGGGTTCTTTTGTTTTTTATTTTTTGTATGGCAGTTTGTAAATCTTGCAGGGTGAATGGTTGTTCCACTCGGGCCGATTGGTAGGTTTTGTTGGCGTGGCACAGCTGATGCTGTTGAGGTGTGTTGTCCTCTTCGATGGGTTTGAAGGTGGCATTGAGAATGTTGTTGACGGTGTCGTGCCAGTTTTTTGTCATGGTGCCTTGTGGGGTGATGGTGGAGGGCGTGACCTCTCCCCTTGGTAACTTGTTTGTGGTTATTCTATATATGATGCTCCATGGGTCTGTATTGCCGACTGTGGAAACCAGATGCTCCCAGGACAGTTTCTTCCGCTGCCTGATCATCGCAGTGTAGTTATTCCTGGCTTCCCTGTATTGTTGTCTGAGGGGTTCACCTCAGGAGGAGGCCAGGATCGTCTGGCTCTTTGGAAGGCACGTCTTTTCCTGTTCATATCTCTCCTAAGTAGGTCAAGTTCCTGCGACCACCACGGCACAGCGCCTGGCCGGGGGGCCCTTCTCCGGATCGACTGGTCCGCTGCTTGAAGGATGGCATTAGTGACAGCACGCTGGTGTTGATCGGGGGTTTGGTTGTGGAGGTTATTGGAAGACAGGTTCTCTGTGTTCCTAATTATGGCTTCTTTAAAGTTGTTCCAGTTGGCCTTATCAACGGCATATCTGTTGAGTTTGGAGCTGTTTGTTGGAGCCCGGTGAAGCGATCTGTGCATCGTGAAGGTGATAGCCCTATGGTCTGAGGAGGTCCGGCCTTCCTGTACCTTCCAATCATTTAGGTGCACAGCAAGGGATCTGGTAGCCATTGTTGCATCTATAGTGACCTCCCAGAGAGTGGAACTAAATGTGGGGAGATTGTTTGGTCATTTAGGACAACGAAGCTGCTGTTAGCCAGGAATTCCTCCATATATTGGCCATTCCTAGTTCCTCGACGTTCAGGAGTCTCACTATGCCACAATGGCGATCGACAGTTTAGGTCCGCAGATACGAGGATCCTAGAACCCACAAGTTCTGTTTGTACTTGATTTAGGTATTGGATGGCTGGTTGGATGTCTGCTCCTGTGCGGCAGTACAGAGAGATGATATATAGCTCTCCCAGTGGAGTAACAATGTGAGCGCAGGCCGCCCACTCCAAGCACAGGTGTGTTATTTTTGTCACAGTTATGTCAGGATTATCTGCAATAAGGCCTCTGAGGTTGGGATAATCCATACTACCAATTTTAAACACACCACCAACCGTTTATGACTGATTGAATAAAATAAAATAAAATAAAATGATAGAAAAGACTGTAAAATAATATTTACAAAAAACTTTTAATAATTTACAAAAAACTAAACTATAACAGAAGTAAAATAAGTAAATAAGTTAAAATGCATTAAAATATAAATATAAAAGCGATAAAAAGACGATAAAAAACACTAAAGTTTTTTATTACACTATATAAAAAAAACTAAAGTTTTTTTTATATAGTGTTTTTTATCGTCTTTTTATCGCTTTTATATTTATATTTTAATGCATTTTAACTTATTTACTTATTTTACTTCTGTTATAGTTTAGTTTTTTGTAAATTATTAAAAGTTTTTTGTAAATATTATTTTACAGTCTTTTCTATCATTTTATTTTATTTTATTTTATTCAATCAGTCATAAACGGTTGGTGGTGTGTTTAAAATTGGTAGTATGTCAGGATTCCTGACAGCCACCGCAGCCCAGGGGGTGGCTCCCTCTACCTGAACAATTTTGTAGCTGAGTGGGTAACCCCGGACAGCACCCGCGCAGGTGTAGGGCTCCTGCAGCAGAAGGATGTCCAGGTTCTCTTCTTCAGCTTTTTGTCTAATTTGACCAGCTACGGCAATAGTCCGCTGCGCATTCAGTTGAAGAAATTTTATACAGTTGTTATTGTACCTTTTAGGGAGAGTTCCCATAATTTATTCTTATTTGTTGTGCACTTCTTGCTTTTACGTATACCGGGCATTTGTTGTCTCGAACAGAGTGCGTGTGGAGAAGCTTCTGCCACTTGCAGTTTGCGCAGGCTGGTTCTTTTCCTTTGTTCGGGCAGTTAGCATAGTTGTGCCCCTTCTCGGCACAGTGTCCGCAGTTGGTTCCTGTTGGGCGCATGTGTGGGTGGTGTGACCGAATCGGCAACATCGGAAGCATTTTGGCACCGCGATGTGTTCCCTAAAGCGGTGGGAGCTCCAGCATATGTAGATCCTTTCTTGTTTTGTGATGACTCTCCACGCTTCAGGGGTCAATCCGACCACCCAGTTGTTCGAGCTGCCATCCCTGGTCCTGGTTTGATGTTTGGGCACTACTAAACTTTTGTAGTCTTCGTCGGGGAAGTCTTGTTGCAGATTTCGCATGAAGATTTCTTTACAGATTGTCTCCGGAGTCAGATTCGGGTCTACGCCAAATATGATGACTGAGGGACCTTTTTCTTTAGGAGTTTCCGCCATGAGACCGAGTGTAGGGATCTTGGTGTTGTTGATAATCAATTTAGCGTCTTCTTTATTTTCCGTTTCGATTATCACACCAGTGTTTCTAGTTTTCCGTATGGAGCAGATTCTGGCTGTTTTAAATTCCTGCGTTAGCGAGTCAATAACCTTTTTTTTGACATCTTCACTTGTTTTCAGCGTATCTGAGTTGGTCGGTTTGAGTAGCACGAGATGTGGGGTGGGGAGCAGCGTCTTCCTAGTTGCTGATTTTGTGGTTGTAGTGGTCATGGTATCGGCAGCAGTGGCGCCTTTATGCCTCAGCGCTTCAGAATATGTCGGGGCGCGCTGTGGCATTTTACTTTCCCCGCATTCTATGTAAGCATGAAGTCGAGTGGTGGCTCGCTCACTTTCAAGGTACTGGTCATGTAGTATTGTTTCCATCTTGTGGAAAATTGTCACAATTTGAGATCTAAGTCCGGAGGACACTCTGTTTGAATTCTCCTTAAATATATTTTCTAATGCCGTTTTAAGGAAGAGGGTCTTCTCGTAAACAGTTCCCTGTGGTAGGGCAGAGTCGAGGGGTGAGTCCTGCTGCTTGTCCTCATTGGTGTTCTTTTGCAGCGAAGTAGCTTCTGGCAGCTCCCTGTTCTCCGTCTTGGAGCGCATTTCCAGTTCAGGTATTGGGACATTTTCTTTGCGGTTTTTCCGCTTCATTGGGGTGAGCCCGGATGGGATGTCCTCCCCCTCCTCCTGCAAGTAAATGATGACAGGATCATCCTTCTTCCTCTGCAACTGGTTATCGCCGTTTTTACCTTGTTTTCCCTCCATTTTAGTGTAATCCGGTGAATCGAGAACAGTTCGGATTATCAGGGTTACACCTCTATGTCAGGATTGAGCTTTTGGAATGTTGCAGGATGTGGTAGTGATTTACTAACATCAGCGGACTCAATAACTGGTGTTAAAGCAGCAGCAAGTAGCGAACACGCTAAGCCTGATCACTGCGTTTACGGTGAAACAACCCGTGACATAACGTATTAGCATACGGTCAGCAGAAAGCTAAGCCTAATGAGACAAACTTTATAATATGTAAAGGAAATACCTTATAAAATAGACAGAACTTTCACAGGAAGTTAGATAGCGTCCACCTAGCTATAGGAAAAGCCTTCTTTCAGTTTATAATGCAAACATTACCTTAAAATAACAGCTAGAGCATAAGCATCAATTTCTAAAGCCGCTATTGTAGTGTGTGTTAATAATATGTCAGGCCCATTGAACAGGGATTATTTCCTCAAAGAGACATTAGGTGGAGATAGGCATATGCCTAGGTGCCGCCATAAACAGGGAACGTACACATACATACATACATAGTACCGGAGCTGCAAAGGTGTTTATGGCTTGAATTGTATTCCCTCCGTTCAATTTTGTTTTCAGCAGGCTTCTGCGTCTCTGATTATATTTTTCTGTCAGGCACTTCTTGATTTCCTTGTGCTCTAACTGCTGGGCCTGCATCATCTCTACGTATTTGTAGGTCACCCCGTCTGTCATAGCTTCGATCTCTTTACCACAGCTGGTAGTTTCGGTCAACTAATTTTCCCTGGTGCAGAGTGTAGGTCTTGCATTTGTCTAGACCAAATTCCATCCTTATATCCTTGCTGAATTCTTCGGTGATCCGGAGTAGTTGCTGGAGTTGCTTCACGATTGCTGCGAAGAGCTTGTTGTCATCCGTGTACATCAGGTGGGTGAGAGTGTACAGGTTCTTTCCTCTTTCTTTAAGGTTATATCCATACTTACTGCCATTGAGCATGGTGGATAGCAGGTTGAGTGCTAGACAGAACCTCGGGGGACTGAGATAATCTCTCTGAAACATTCCCCTTCTAATGGGGATTGGCCTGGTTGTGATTTTCTCTATCTTAATTGTGGTGCTCCATTTCGCCATTCTTGTTCCTAGGAAGTTTGTCATTGTCGGATTGACCTTTTAGATCTTCAGGGTTTCTATTAGCCAGTTTTGAGCCACGGAGTCGAAAGGCATTGCGGTAATCGATGTAGGCCGTGTATAGATTGCGGTGTTTCTTGTAGGCTAACTCCATAAGTGGGGCATCAATGGTTAATTGCTCCTTAATTCCTTTGCTCCACCGCTTTCATCCTTTCTGCTGTTCGGCCATTATGTACTGACTCTCTAAGTGTTCTAATATCTTCTTGGTTATTCAGCTGGTCAAAATCTTGTACATCGTTGGGAGGCAGGTGATTCGCCTATATTTCGCCGGGTTTCTTGTATCTTCAGCTTTAGGCCTCAGATATATGACTCCTTGAGTGAGAAATTTCGGGATTGTCTCCGGATTCCTTATAATTCGAACTGCTCTGCTAGGTACTTGTGTGTGTGTGTGTGTGTGCACGTGAGCTTCTTGTATCAGTAGTTGTGGATGTTATCAATTCCTGAGGTTCGCCAGTTGTGGGTGTTCCTGATCGACTGTGTTTCTTCTTCTTCTTGAATCTCCCACTCTCTCATATTATTATTATTATTATTATTATTGTGGCTCTTATATTATTTCTCCCTGATTGGAGGATTCCACTCCATGAGAGGTACTGCTACCACGTACACAGGGTGGTTGTAATGCCTGGTGCTACTGTCGGTCGAGGAAATCTCTCACTATCCTACAGGTGTTGAGGTTTACGACTTTCCGGAGTTCCTTGTAGATGTTCTCTGGGAGACCTATTCCTACTAGGCTGCTGTATAGAGTCTTTGGTACCATGCCGGTGGTTGACACGATAATTGGGATGGTTCATACTTGTTGCATATGCCACATCTCCTTGATCTCATGTCTCAGGTTTGTGTACTTCCTAATTTTTTCCTCATGAGTTTTCTGGACATTTCTAGTGTTCGGCATCGCTATGTCAATCAGGTAGGTAGCCTTTTCCATCTTGTCCACAAGGGTTATGTCCGGTCTGTTGTGCGGGATGGTCTTATCCGATATTATGGCGCGGTCTAAGTACAGCTTGTGGATTCGGATCACTAGTACTGCCTGGGTTTCCTACTTGTATTATTGTACATTTTCTTTGATCAACTGGTATTTCCTCACTAGTTTCTGATGTATTCTGATCTATGAGTGTACTCAGTCTCAGAGTGCACCCCGCGGTGATGTGTTCTGTCGTTTCTGAGGCCAGGTGGCATCGTCGACATGTGTCATCTGACATTCCGGGCTCCTTTGCGATGTATTTTCTATAGTTTCTGGTGTTGATTGCCTGGTTTGGATGGCCAGCATGAATCATTCAGTCTTGGGGAAGAACGTCCCGCTTGTGAGCCGTTGCATTGGAAGCAATGTTATCGATGTGATCTTGATGGTGGTCATTATAGTGTCTGCCATGGAGTGTCTTCTTTGCCCATCTTTCTAACTTTCTTGTACCGTTTCCTCGCTTCGGTTGAGTGGGGTATATCACTTATCTAACTTCCTTATGGCCTGGTGGAGTGATGCTGTGTTGTTCTCGAAGTAATCCTTCAGGTTAACTATCGCTGTTTTATGTTGTTCTATCAGGTCTATCAGCCCCCTTCCTCCCTCTTTCCGAGGTAATGTTATTCTCTCCACTGCTGACTTGGGTGGTGTTGGCGACTCTTGGTCATCGTTGTCCTTGTTTTTCATATCATATCTTCCAGCTCGGTGTTAGTTCAATCTATTACCCCGAATATACATGTTACTGGAGCTGGAAAGGTGTTTATGACTTTAACTGTATTCCCTCCGTTCAATTTTGCTTTCAGCAGGCTTCTGAGTCGCTGATGATATTTTTCGGTCAGGAAATTCTTGATTTCCTTGTGTTCTAACTGCTCAGCCTGCATCATCCCTAGGTATTTGTAGGTCTCTCCTTCTGTCTTAGCTTCGATCTCTTTACCAGTCAGCAGCTGGTAGTTTCGGCCAACTAATTTTCCCTGGTGCAGTGTGTGGGTCTTGCCTTTTTCTAGACCAAATTCCATCCTGATACCCTTGCTGAATTCTTCGGTGATCGGGAGTAGTTGCTTCTTGGTTTCCGCGCAGAGTTTATTGTCATCCATGTACATCAAATGGGTGAGGGTTTACAGGTTCTTTCTTTCGTCTTTGAGTTTATATCCATATTTGCTGCCGTTGAGCATGTTGGATAGCGGGTGCAGTGCTAGACTGAACCATATTGGGCTCACAGCATCTCCCTGAAAGATTCCACTTCTAATGGGGATTGGCCTGGTTGTGATGTTCCCGACCATAATACTGGTACTCCATTTCGCCATTGCTGCTCCTAGGAAGTTCACTATCGGATTGACATTGTAGATCTTCAGGGTCTCTATTAGCCAGCTATGAGGTACGGAGCCGAAGGCCTTTCGGTAATCGATGTCGACCGTGTATAGGTCGCGTGGTTCTTGAAGGCTTGTTCCCTAACTGTGCCATATAAGGTTAATTGCTCCTTACATCCTTTTCTCCTCCGCTTGAATCCTGTCTGCTATTTTGCCATTATGTTCTGACTCTCTAAGTGGTCTGATATCTTCTTAGTTATGCAGGTCAGGATCCTGTACATTGTTGAGAAGCATGTGATTGGCCTGTATTTCTGCGGGTTTCTTGTATCTTCATCTTTAGGCTTCAGATATGTGACTCCTTCAGGGATTATCTCAGGGTGCCTAATCATTCGAGTGAACTGCTCTGCTAGGTGCTTGTGTGTCCAGTTGAGCTCTTTGTACCAGTAGTTCTGGATGTTATCAAATTCCCGGTGTTCGCCAGTTGTGGGTGTTTCTGATCGACTGTTTTACTTCTTGTTCTCGAATCTCACACTCTCTCATCTCTTGTATGTCCTTCGTTTTCTTCTATTCTATTTCTATCCAGGGTGCTCTACTGTTATGTCTTACTTCACTGCTGCAGATATTTCCCCAGTACTCTTCGATCGTGTTCTTCTCGGGTGGTCCGTTTGCTGCTTAATCATGGTCACCCAGTTTCCTCTAGAGGGCTCTTTGGTTCTCATCGAAGATTCGGTTGTTTATTTTCCTCTGGGAGCTCTCTTTGTATCGGTGTAGTCTCTTGCTGAGTGCGAAGTTCTGCTTCAGTGTGTCCAAGTATTCTCCTATTCTCTGGTTTCTGGTCTCATGTTTTCTGTGGACGCTGTCTCTCTTGAGGATGCTCTTGACGTTTCCAATCAATTTCTTACTTTTATTACCCTCTTGGTACCGGGTCAACTGACCTATCTTCTGCGAAGTCTTCTTTCCTAAACTGGCGGTTCCTTCTCTTTTCGGTTCTTCTACCGCTGGTCTCTCGTTTCTTTTTCATTAATGCTATTGGCTGCTGTGGCAGCACAATATACTGCTGTGTGGGTAGCCTCCAGCGTTGCACCATTGCTCTCTAGGTAATGTGGCATTATTTGTCGAATGAGGTGGTCTGTTACTCTCTGAAGGATTTTATTTGGCCTCTGTTCAGGTATCACGTGGGTTTTTTGGGGCGATTCCTTCGAATTCTGTTAGGGACTTCTTCCACTCGTCTTTTATTCTGGACAGCATGACTTTGTCTCTTTCCACTTCAGCTACTCTGGTTTGTATTTCTTCTTGCTGTTCCTCCTCTGGTTCCATGGTATGCTGTTCTTCCTCTGGTTCCATATTGACCATATGCTTTGTGCTTTGTTGCAGATCGCTTACATCCTGCTTGATTTTTTCAAAGATGGCAGGTGCTATTAGGTTCTTCTTGACGATGATTCTTCTTTGCTCTGCTAATCGCTGTTCGGTGACCTAAAAATCCGGGTATCATTACAACCACTTGGTATGTAGTCGCGATCTGTACATTGTCCTATCGGTCTCTAGCCTGGTTGTTTCATAGTATGCTCGCATGATATATGTATTCATTTCAATGCTCCACTTCATGCGTTGGCATTTTCCTTGCCAGCTTGCGCAGTTGCGCTGGAAACACATCCATTTCGTGGGCTGGATGCTCTTGCCCCTTCTCTTGTGGTAGCCTTACAGGGGACAGCGCCACTTGCTCCACTGTCTAGCTCGGTAGACTCTCGCCAACTTTTCGAACCGACGCCTCTTCCAAAGGCCTGAATGCGAGTGACTTTATCCTGCGCCACACTCGATGCAATATGAATAATATTTATCTCCGACATCATCCATCTGTGGAGTTGGAATTGTTTAGCTTCCCTTATGTCCAGTGGTTTTTTATTTATTTAGTTCTCGAGAGCGACACCAGATGGTGCTACTATCTGCCATAGCCGTCACTCCGACTTGCGGAGGATACTCCAATGGGGTAACTTTCACGATGTTCTTTTTTTTTTTATTAAATTTTTTTATCATTTAATATTATATCGGTCTCCCAGCATAATAGAGCCGCGTTCATTTCCACCAATGCGGGATTCGAACCCGAGTCCATCAGGCTGGTAGTCCAGTGTCTTAAACATTGGGCCCTCGTGCCCCTTATTATTATTATTATTGTTGTTGTTGCTTTTATATTATTTCGCTCTGTTTGCGGGGATTCTATTCCGTGACGGGTACTGCTACCAAGTTCACAGGGTGGCTGTAATGTCTGGTGTTACTGTGTTCTTGTAGGTGTTCTCTGGGAGACCTATTCCTACTAGGCTGCTGTATAGAGTCATTGGTAGCATGCCGGTGGTTGACACGATGATTGGGATGGTTCATACTTGTTGCATATGCCACATCTCCTTGATCTCATGTCTCAGGTTTGTGTACTTCCTAATTTTTTCCTCATGAGTTTTCTGGACTTTGCTAGTATTCGGCACCCCTATGGCAATCAGGTAGATAGCTTTTTCCATCTTGTCCACAAGGGTTATGTCCAGTCTGTTGTGCGGGATGGTCTTATCCGTTATTATGGCGCGGGCCCAGTACAGCTTGTGGGTTTGGGTCACTAGTACTGCTTGGGTTTCCTACTTGTATTATTGTACATTTTCTTTGATTAACTGGTATTTCCTCGCTAGCTTCTGATGTATTATCCTGGCTACCTGGTAGTGTCTATGAGTGTACTCAGTCTGGGTGATCACCTTGTACCCCGCGGTGATGTGTTCGTTCGTTTCTGAGGTCATGTGGCATCGTCGACATGTGTCATCTGACATTCCGGGCTTCTTTGCGATGGATTTTCTATAGTTTCTGGTGTTGATTGCCTGGTCTTTTGATGGCCAGCATGAATCCTTCTGTCTTGGGGAAGAACGTCCCACTTGTGAGCCATTGCATTGGAAGCAATGTTATCGATGTGATCTTGATGGTGGTCATTGTAATGCCTGCCATGAAGTGCTTCTCTGTCGATCTTTCTAACTTCGTTTCTTGTACTGTTCCTGGCGGGAAGGGTTTCCTCGCTTAGGTTGAGTGGGGTATATCACTTATCTATCTTCCTTATGGCCTGTTGGAGTGATGTTTAACAATCGCTGTTTTCTGTTGTTCTATCAGGTCTATCAGACTCCTTCCTCCCTCTTTCCGAGGTATTTTATTCTCTACACTGCTGACTTCGGGTGGTGTTGTCGACTCTTGGTCATCATTGTCTTTGTTTTTCGTATGATATCTTCTAGCTCGGTGTTAGTCCAATCTATGACCCCCGAATGTGTATGTTAGTATTGGAGCTGCATAGGTGTTTATGGCTTTGACTGTGTTCCTTCCGTTTAATTTTGCTATCAGCAGGTTTTTGAATCACTGATGATATTTTTAGGTCAGGCACTTCTTGATTTCCTTGTGCTCTAACTGCTCAGCCTGCATCATCCGTAGGTATTGTAGGTCCCTCCTTCTGTCATAGTTTCGATCTCTTTACCAGTCAGCAGCTGGTAGTTTTGGCGAACTAATTTTCCCTGGTGGAATTATTATTATTATTATTATTATTATTATTATTATTATTATTATTATTATTATTATTATTATGGTGCAAGGAAGCCTGAGGCTTATGCTGCACCAAACAAAGAAAAAAAAAAAAAATTCCCGAGTTACCCTGAGAGAGAAAGAGAGAGAGAGAGAGGAATCACTAAGAAAAAGAAGAATGATGATATCTAGCACCCTGGGTATGCCAAGCCCATACTCACCAGATATAAGGCCCTGGGGATCATTCAGTGTCATACTACCATCTAGGCAGGCAAGGCAATTTCCTCCGTGCCCTGGGCCCTCTAGGGGCCCGGTGTCTTTGGCTGTGTCCTTTTTTTGCAATTTTCATTAATTAAGTAGTGGCCCGAAAAAGAGTAGCTACACTACTGGGATTATTATTATTATTATTATTATTATCATTATCATTAGTCATATGGTGCACGGAAGCCTGAGGCTTATACTGCACCAGCCAAAAAAAAAAATTTTTTTTAACCCTGAGTGAGAGAGAGAGAGAGAGAGAGAGAGAGTGAGAGACAGAGACAGAGAACAAGGGTCAGAAGTAAAAGGGAATCACCAAGAAAAAGAAGAATGATGATATCCAGCTCAGGACCCTGGGTGTGCCAAGCCCATACTCACCAGATGTGAGCCCCTGGGGTCAAATTACGTAATAAAAATGAACAAATTATTAATTTGTTAATTGTTAAATATAAATTGATTTGTTAAGCGAGTTATTTAATTTACTTTGGTGTTTTATCTAAACTAGTTAATTAATTAATATAAGTTAATTGTTAAATTGTAAATTTCAACTTTACTTAAGATTTGGCCATGCTTCTGTTTCGAATTTCCAGTATCCACATATATTAGTTGTGGTGCTGTCGTCTGGTAACCCCTAGCGATTACGGTGTATTTATATTTTTCTGACAAGCTGTACTTGACTAATTGCAGAAACTACGCATATGTATCCAGGTATATTTGTCGCAGTTTGCTTTAGTGATTTGGCTTACGCTACCTCTTATTATAGTTTCCTTTTATTATATATTATAGTTTTACCTTTTATTACCTTATTTTTTATAGTAAATAAATTTGAGGTATTGCTAAAAACATCAAAGGCAGATATTGTTGGGGTATCAGAGACATGGTGTCACACAGATAAAAGGAATGCAGAACTGGAATTTGGGTAGCACAATGTGTACAGAAAGGATAGGACGGGAGGAGGGGGTTAAGCTATTAGTTAAGAAACACATAAAATCCAAGGAAGTGAAGCCAGTCGACATCGCTGGACAGTGCATTGTCGAGTCAGTTTGGTGTGACATACGCATTGAGAGATCAAAATTGAGAGTAGAAGTGTGCTATAGGCCTAATGACTCTGGTGAGTATAATAAGAAACTGTACAGGGAAATAGAGTGGGCCAGTAAATTAGAGTCTTATAATGGGGGATTTTAATTTCCCAGATATTGACTGGAATTTGTGAGTTGGTCACTTACACACTAGCAACGCTTTTGTGGATTTATTGGATGATTGTTTTCTACATCAGCATGTTCGGGAGGCAACTAGAGGGAGTAATACTCTTGATCTGTTTATCAGTAGTGATTCTTCATGCATTAAGAATCTGCAGATAAAGGGTGGCAGTGATCACAGTGTGCTGAAGTGGGATTACTCAAAGAGGTAACTACCATTAGGGGTAAAGGGAAGGGTTTTTGCTTTCGTAAAGGTGGCTATGATGGTCTGAGACAGTATTTAAATTCTATACAGTGGGACCAACTGATGCTGATGATGTTACCAACAGCAAATTCAAAATGGGAAGCATTCAAAGAACTTATCTTGGAAGCTACTCGGCTTTACATACCAACTAAGAAATATTGTTCAAGGTTTAGGCCTAAATGGATGTCAGATGAACTAATGAGACATATGGCAGATAAGAAAAATGCATGGGATACATACAAATTAATGGGTGACATGGAAGCTTATGATAGATATAAGCTGGTCTGTAACCAAGTCACAAAGGAGATTAGGAAGGCAAATGCAGATTATGAGAAATCCTTGGCAAAGGATGCAAAGAAAAACAGAAAAGAGTTCTTTACCCATGTAAACTCTAGAAGGATTGGTTCTTGGGTTTTATTGGCGCATTAGCAACTAAGGCTATAATGCGCCACTCTAGACGGAAAGGAATGAATCAGATTGGTCCACTGGTTATTGATGGTTCAACAGTTGAGGATTCTGCTCCATTAGCTAACAAACTAAACGAGTATTTTGCATCTACATTCATACGAGGAGTTATTCAGGAAGGGGAATGCCAGAGGTGAAGTAAACTCTGGCAGTGAGCTAGATGATTTTGTAATAACTGAGAGGAAAGTGGAGGAGAAATTGTTGAGGATAAACATAAAAAAAGGCACTCGGGGTGGATGTGATCAATCCAGTTATATTAAAGGAGGCAGCAAAGGAAGTAAGAAAACCCTTAGCCATAATTATGAGAGTTTCTTTGGACTCAGGGGAGGTACCCATAGACTGGAGATGTGCAAATGTGACCCCAATTCACAAAGGAGGATCAAAGGCACACAAATGACACAAGTAATTATAGACCTGTGAGTTTAACTTCTGTTCCAGGAAAATTAATGGAGGCACTGGTTAATGAAACACTGCAGGATCATCTGGACAAGACTTCAGTTATAGCTTGGACACAGCATGGTTTTGTTTTGAAAGTCTTGCCTGACCAATTTGATTGGATACTTTGATGCAGTCACAAAAGAACTGTATGCAGGGAATAACTTTGATATTATATATATGGATCTTAGAAAGGCTTTTGATACTGTTGCACATGGAAGACTGCTGTACAAATTGGAGCAGTGTGGCATTGGAGGCAAATTGCTGCTATGGATAAAGGGATGGTTGAGGGGGATAAGACAGAGAGTGATAATCAATGGACACTGCTCATTGTGGGCTAACGTTATTAGTGGAGTCCCTCAGGGTTCATTGTTGGGTCCATTGTTGTTTTCTGTATTTCTAAATGATATTGATGTTGGTATATCAAGCTTAATGTCCAAGTTTGCAGACGATACAAAGGTTGGCAGGGTTGTTAAGGACACTACTGACGCTATGCTGCTGTAACAGGATCTGGAAAGGTTGAGCAGATGGGCTGAGAGATGGCAAATGAAGTTTAACATTGACAAATGATAAGTACTACATAAGGGAAACAGCAACCCCAGAGCAACGTATGAACTCTGTGGTACTACATTGACAGTGGTAGAGAATGAAAAGGACCTGAGGGTAATTGTGCAGGCAGATATGAAGTTCTCTGAGCAGTGCAGATGGGCTACAAGAGTAGCTCATTGTGTCTTGTCAATGATATACAGGAATTTTTCTAGCAAGGATAAGGAGGTGATTATTCCCTTGTATAAGGCAATAGTCAGGCCACACCGTGAGTACTGTATATAGGTCTGGAGGCCTCATTTCAAGAAGGATGTATAGCTGCTGGAACGAGTACAGAGAAGGGCAACAAGATTAGTGAATGGAACAAAGGGTTGCTCTTATGAAGAAAGGCTTAAGTTTTGCAAATTACAGTGTCTGGCGACTAGGCACTGGCGAGGTGATCTGATAGAGATGTATAAAGCCTTGAATGGTTTGACCATGCTCAATGCTGATGGGATTCTTCCTCTTGCTCAGAATAATCACCTGAGAGGGCATAAATTCAAATTGAGGAAAGACAGATGTAGGATAGATGTGTGCGGAAATTTGCCTTTAGCCAGCGGGTAGTTGGTTGGTGGAACAGGCTTCCATCCCTTGTGGAAGTTGATAGCTTAAATAAATTTACGGCTCAGCTGGACAGGTATTTCAAACAAATGGAGGGGTGAAATGGAAGTGGTTTTTTTTTTTTTTTTTTTTTTGTTTTTTGGCTGATGCTGCATAAGGGTGCGTTCTTGCATCATATGCTTCTACTAATGATAATGTTTCAGTTAACATATAGTCTTGCTGTTAATAATTGGAGCTACTGTTAATGAATTGCATGTTTAATTTTTAAGTATGTATGTTTGTATTTTTCCATCAAGCCCTACTTGAGGTGAATAAAAAGGGTCCCTCTTGCTGACAGTCTTCATTTGGTTATCCATTACTGTGTTAATTTCATGAGTGCATTTACAATTTACTTTACTATGACGTAATTGTACGGTAGTACTAAATAATTCGTAGATTTCTCTACCTGGTGTTTGATTGGATTTAACTGAATTTACTGTTGTCAGTTTACTAGTGTGTTATAAAACATTTACAAACAAACAAACATTTTCTGTAGATTATCACGTTTCACACACTCTTGTGTTCAGAGCACATTGCTTTTGAGCAGTGTCTGCAGAATGTCGTACTCATTTGATCCCGAGTACACTAAGTCCCTGACATACGTAAAAGATAACGTTCCAGGACTTCTTATGTAAGTCGAGTTTTACGTAACTCAGAAATGACTAATAAAATATTTCTACTATAATCCTGATATGCCAAAAACCACATAATATCCTCAGCAGAATGAAGAAAAACAGTTATATATATTTCGATTAATTAGTTATACATTTTTAATTAGTTTAATTAAAAACTATCTGTTGACATCGCTGAAGTAGCCAGAGTGGCATATAAGAAAAGAAAACATAAAAGGAAGAAAAAAATGCATGTTATTGTACTGTAAAAACTGATATGTATTTTGTAGCCTTGGTTATTATAGTTGACTTCATTGGAGCCAAGCATTAACATTAGTAGCGCATATGATGTAAGAAAGCAAGCTTATATAGCATCAGCCAAAAAAAAAAAAAAAAAAAAACCCACCTTCCCATTTCACCTATCCATTCACTCCAAATGTTTGTTTACTTCTGCCTTTAACTTATTTAAGTTGCTGACCTCCACTACAACAAATGGAAGTTTGTTTCAACTATCAACCATCTGCTGGCCAAAGGTGAAATGCTGCACATCTATTCTACAATTGTCTTTCCTCAGTTTGAATTTATGTCCCCTCAGGTTCATAATCTGAGCAAGAGAAAGAATCTCATTAGCGTTGAGCTTGCTCAATCCATTCAAGGCCCCTATACATCTCAATTAGATCACCTCGCAGGCATCTAGTCTCCAGAAGCTGCAATTTGCAGAACTTAAAGCTTTTCAATGTGTGGCTTGACCATTGCCTTATACAAGGGGACAGTCATCCCCCTTATCCCTGCTAGCAAAATTCTTGTACAGCCACTCCCCGGCTTAAGTTTTTGCCAGCCAGTACAAACTTAAAAAAAAACACTGATTATACTCATAATGTTGATTGATAGTATCAAGAATGGAACAGTTCTAATCTGAGAATATAAGAAAATAAAAAAGAATGATGATGGTATATCATGAAAAAGTGTTGGGAATGGGGTGAGGTCATTTAAATATATATCAGAAATGACTAATGGAATATAACTGTGATTTACCAACTTTTATTATGTCTTTAAATATAATTTGTCATTTGCCTTTATAATGTTCTTTTTTTTTTTTTTTTTTTATTAATTTTAGATCTCCCAACGTCAGATAGCCGTTCAAAATGGATTGCAGTTATGAGAACAAAACAGGTAACGATAGAATTAAAAAAAATTTTTTTTTTTGCTCTTTCTGGGACTACTTTTCATACTGATTTATTGTAATTATGAATATAGAAAATTAATGGTAATTTAATTTATGAGGGGAGTGCAGAGGAGTGTGCTGGTAAATTTTTAACAACCGGCTCTAAAAGAAAGTAGGGGTACTGGTGATTTGAACCAATTTTAATTGCAGCTGCCACTGCTAGGTGGCATAACCTGTCTCCCATGATCTTTTGTACGGATGATGGCATGTGACGTGATCAATCAAGTGACTTGCTTCTCCCAGACTTTTTTTAACAGTCTACCGAAATGAGTGTTACTTCTTAGATGAACAGAACACCTGTGAAAGTGGGATAAAACCCTAACAAAATAAATCTATCGGACCTCTATATAACGAAATCGATTGTTAGCCTGCAAAAATTTTAATTATAAAGAAATATGACTTTTTCCACACTAAAAAATAATCAACATTCAGAAATACAGTAAAAGATGGTAAATAAATCAGAAATAAGTGGGAAGAAATAAATTTTCTAATGTTTCAAAACAATTTACTAATACATAACATTAAGATACGATTTTTTTCATACATACATGATGTGCATAATATTAAGAATTGTTTTGAAAAATTTTGATTATCTTTTGTTATACACTGGATTTTAGTGTACATCGATCATTAAAAAATGTTCACATTTGTTTTAACATAATTTGTATTTTCAGTAACATTTTCTTCACACTGCAGGCCTCAATGAAGTTTCAAAAGTTACCAACATTTCATGTTTAGAAGGTTTAATACTTTTGTTGTCCTCATCTTCCTTCTCTTGTCACTGATATTGTCACTAGTTCTTAAATTTGAATTTTTTTTTTTTTTTTTTTTGAAACTGTCCAAAATGTCAGTCATTCAGATATTCACGTACTATGACCATATAAAGAGAGATAGGGAAAATTTACGGAAAGTGTGGATGAAGCACTTCCATGAAACAACAGATGATTATTTTTCTTACATATTTCTCATATGTGATTACAATTATATATGAGTTATTCAGGAAGGGGAATGCCAGAGGTGTATTAAACTCTGGCAGTAAGCTAAATGATTTTCTAATAAATGAGAGCAAGGTGGAGCAGAAATTGTTGAACATAAACATAAGAAAGGCACCTGGGGTGGTGGAACCTATTCAGTTATATTAAAGGAAACAGCAAAGGAAGTAAGCAAACCCTTAGCCAGAATTATGAGAGCATTCTTGGACTCAGGGAGGTCTCCACGCACTGGTGATGTGCAAATGTATCCCCAGTTCACAAAGGGAGATCAAAAGGTGACATGACTGATTACAGACCTGTTAGTTGAACTTCTGTTCTGGGAAAAATAATGGAGTCACTGGTTAAAGAACCATTGCAGGATCATCTAGACAAGACTGCAGTAATAATTCAAACACACCATGAGTTTGTTAAGGGAAAGTCTTGTCTGACAAACTTGATTGGATACTAAATGAATATTTTGCATCGACATTCACACATGAGGAGTTATTCAGGGAGGGGAATGCCAGAGGTGTATTCAACTCTGGCAGTAAGCTAAATAATTCTTGTAATAACTGAGAGTAAAGTGGAGCAGAAATTGTTGAAGATAAACACAAGAAAGGCACCTGGGGTGGATGGAATCTATCCAGTTATATTAAAGGAGGCGGAAAAGGAAGTAAGCAAACTCTTAACCATAATTATCAGAGCTTCCCTGGACTCAGGGGAGGTACCCATGGACAGGAGATGTGCAAATGTGGCCCAAATCCACAAAGGAGGATCAAAGGGAGACAGGTAATTACAGACCTGTTAGTTTAACTTCTGTTCCAGGGAAATTAATGGAGGTACTGGTTAAAGAAGCATTGCAGGATCATCTAGACAAGACTTCAGTTATAGCTCGGACATAGCATGGGTTTGTTAAGAGGAAGTCTTGTCTGACTAATTTGATTGGATACTGTGATGTAGTCACAAAGGAACTGGATGCAAAGAATAAATTTGATATCATATATTTGGATCTTAGAAAAGCCTTCGATACTGTTGCACATGGAAGACTGCTGCACAAATTGGAGCAGTGTGGCATTGGAGGCAAATTGCTGCTATGGATAAAGGGATGGTTAAGTGGGAGAAGACAGAGAGTGGTAATCAATGGACACTGCTGTTTGTGGACTAATGTTATTAGTGGAGTCCCTCAGGGTTTAGTGTTGGGTCAATTGTGGTTTTCTGTATTCATCAATGATATTGATTATGGTATATCAGGCTTAATGTCCAAGTTTGCAGATGATACGAAGGTTGGCAGGGTTGTTAATGACACTAGTGACAATACACTGTTGCAACTGGATCTAGAAAAGTTGAGCAGATGGCTCAACTTTTCTAGATCCTAGTTTAACATTGACAAATTAAAATATTGTCAAATGTAATTTGTGAATGTTAAAATGAAGTTTAACATTGACATGTGACCTATGGGAAGCAGTAATCCCAGAGTAACATATCAACTCTGTGGTACAGTGGTAGAGAATGAAAAGGACCTGGGGGTAATTGTGCAGGCAGATATGAAGTTTTCTGAGCAGTGCAGACGGTCTGCAAGAGTAGCTCATGGTGTCTTGTCAATGATATACAGGAATTTTTCTAGCAGGTATAAGGAGGTGATTATCCCCTTGTATAAGGCAATGGTCAGACCACACCTCGAGTACTGTATACAGGTCTGGAGGCGTCATTTTAAGGATGGAGAGCTGTTGGAATGAGTACAGAGAAGGGCAACAAGATTAGTGAATGGAACAAAGGGTTGCTCTTAAGAAGAAAGGCTTAAGTTTTGCAAATTATAGTGTCTGGAGACTAGGCACCTGCGAGGTGATCTGATTGAGGTGTATCAAGCTTTGAATGGTTTGAGCATGATCAATGCAGATGGGATTCTTCCTCATGCTCAGAATAATCGCCTGAGAGGGCATAAATTCAAATTGAGGAATGATAGATGTAGCATAGATGTGCAGAAATTTGCCTTTAGCCAGCAGGTAGTTGGTTGGTTGAACAGACTTCCATCCCTTGTTGTGGAAGTTGATAGCCCAAATAAATTTAAGGCTCAGCTGGACAGGTATTTTGAATGAACGGAGGGGTGACGTGGAAGTTGTTTTTTTTTTTTTTGTTTTTTTTGCTGATGCTGCATAAGCTTGCTTCGTTGCATCAAATGCCTCTACTAATGCTAATATACCTTTCGCTAATTTTATGGCTACAGCACTGCTTATAGGGGAAAGTGGTGCAAAACCATGTAGCTAAACTTTTGTCAGACAGTTTGCTATCAGTGTTTTATGTACGTGTCATTTTGTTAAAGTGAGCAAGACTTTAAGAACAGTTTAACAATAATATACATATTACTACAACAATATTATTTAATAAAATAAATGTTTATTTAAACTGTGAGGTGAGTTAGAAACATTTTATGTAACATAATTTACAGATAAAAATAATCTGTCGGGAATAATAAAATAATCAATTTAATAATATAAATAAATAATTAACTCGCATAATGTCATTTGCAATATTATAATAAAAGCAATAGTGAATAATTATTTACTGAAATTTCAAAATTTTTGTTTTTACATTTTTTTTTTATTTATCTAAAATGAATTTTTTTTAGGATTAAACATGAAGAGAAGTTTTGTAAGCAGGTATCAAAAGAGGAACAATAAGAAGTTTTTACAGTCTCATGTATCTAGTTTACCCAAAGTTGACACTTACTTTAAAGTAACACAAATAAACAAAAATTCATCTATGGAGAATCGACCTGACTTATCAATACCAACTATTTCTACAGATATTTCTAGTGCAATTACATCTAATCCTGATATTGCAGACTATAATACAGAAAAGAATCGACAAAACATCTATACAAAATACAATGATGTGGGTCTATGGAGTACTTTAACTAAGGATGGTATCTTGTTTTGGGTTCAAAAAGGACCTGTTGACTGTCAACACTGGAAGGATTCATTTGAAAAATTAATTAAGGTATTGCTCCCAAGGCCTCTTTCACTCCACAAAAATTAATGGTGAGAAAAATACAGTTGAGAGTGGCTAGTATATTCTCCATCAACTGGATGTGTCTACTGTTTTGTATGCAAGCTTTTTTCAAATTCAAGTTATGCTTTAGCCAATGATGGCTTTAAGGATTGGCAAAACCCCATTTTAATTAAACAACATAAAAATTCAACTGATCATAGAGCAGCTTTGCTCACATATTTATCAAGAAAAGGTGGATCTACTTTAGATTCAAAATTAGATAAATTATAAAAGAACAAAAATATTGGAGACAGGTGCTTCAACATATTGTTGCAGTTATATCTACTTTGGCAGAACAAGAATTGCCATTTCGAGGCACTGATGAGAAATTTAATTCACCTCAAAATGGAAATTTTCTTGGATTATTAGAACTGATTGCTCAATTTGATCCTTTTCTCGCTGATTATATTGGCCATTATGGGAATTCTGGGTCTGGAAAGTCAACCATATTTATCTAAAACAACATGCAAAAAATTATTGACTTAATGGATAAAAAAGTAAGAAAATCTAAAAGAAGCTGGTTGTTTTAATTTTGTCTGTTGGTTCTACGCATTATCTGTCACATATTGATCAATTAACTGTTATTGTAAGATATGCATGTCCTCACGATGGTCATCCCATTGAATGATTTTTAACATTCATTCCAATAGAAACCCGTTCCGGAGAAAATTTGGTCAATTTGATACTTGATTATATTAAAAATGAATGTAACATTGATTTTACATTCATTTTTAGCAAGTGTGGAGGAGAGTCCTATGATAATGCTGCCAACGTGTCCAGAAAATATAAGGGTATGCAGCAAAAAACTTTAGAGAAAAATAAATATGCCACATATATTCTGTGCACTGGACATTCGTTAAATTTGGTTGGCCGTGCTGCAGTTGATTGTTGCGTAGACACAGTAAATTTCTTTGCAATTTTGCAAAAACCTATACATTGGTTTTGGGATCCAAATGTGAAGTTCTGAAATGTCTTTCTGACACTAGATGGGAAGCACATATTAAAATTATAAGTTATGAATAATTATGATTCAATTATCGATGCTTTAATTAAATTTCAGGATGATGAATACAAAAATGGTGAAACCCAAAGAAGAAGCCTTTATTATCCATGAATTTATGTTTATGCTTGTATTATGGAATTATATATTGGAACAGTTTCCAAATCAGTAAAATATTACAAGACCCTCGAACATCATTAAGTACATGTTCAAAACTGTATGCATATTTATCAGATTTCATAAAAGAAACCAGAAATAGTTTCGATCAATTTGAACAAAATGCAAAAGAAAAATTACCAGATAACATAGATTATAAGAGTGCAAAGAAAAGATCTAGAAAAGTATAGATTAATGATGGAAATGCATCTGATATTGATGATCTTTCTGCAAGAGATAAATTTAGGATAAAATCTTTCATTCCTATCATGGAATCTTTAGAAAGTAATTTTTACTTTCTAATTTTTACAACAAAATTTTTATTTTTATTAAATTTTTACCAGACAGACGAAGAGCTCGGTGAAAATGTAAAAATTTTAGTAAATAATTACCCCGAAGACATAGATAACTTATACGAAGATATAAAACATTTTCATCTGTATATAAAGAAAAATTATTCTCAAACAAATGAGTTTAATTATCAAAATTTATACAATATAATAATTCAAGACAAAATGCAGTCATTTTTCCTAACGTTGAAACTATATTTCGAATTTTTCTTACCTTGATTGCTCTGGAGAAAGATCATTTAGCAAGCTTAAGAGGATAAAAAATGAATGTCCTATAACTATGCTTCAACAAATTCTCTTCCTTGAGCATCTTATATATGGAAAGTGACAAGCTTATCATTTGAAGATATTGTTTCACATTTTGCCGTAATGAAATCATGGAAGTAAATATTTGAAATAATTTGAATCAATAATTTTTTATCGATTAATAAAATTATTTATTAATCATTAAATAAAAAAAGTGTTTATCTGTTACAAGCAGAAAATTGTTTTATTTTGTTTTTTTTTTAAGAAAAATGAATGAAAAATGTCTTTTGTTTTATTATATTATTAATTTAATTGATATTGTTACCAATGTCAAAAATTTCTGTTATTTTTTTTACAGTTAATAAAAATGTATGTATTACTGCATATGTAGCATTTTATACACACCCTTTGATGAGCATGCAACGCTATTAAACCTAAAATTTATTCAATAGAGGGGGCCTCTTAAAAGTTATAGCTTAGGGTGCCACAACAACCTTAAATCCAGCCCTGAGTGATAACTCCAAATCCTGATACTGATAAACTGATCCACTTGGAAGTTTAATAAGGTGAACTGGAATGGCTATTCTGCCCAAATACTTTTAGACTGACTCTTATGTTCAACAAAAATTGATTGATGTTGTAACTACTTACATAATCAATAGTATTCAATATCATTCCGCAGACTAGAGCAGCAAAGCAACAGGCACAAAGTAGCAGGAACTTTCTGGAACAGGACATGGTATAACCAAGGAGGGTGTGTGTGTGCTAGGTGCAGAGTGTGTCAAGAAATTTGGCGGTAACTCAGCGTTCTGATGGGCGCTATTGAGAGTTCAAAGTCGGGTAGATGCCCTTGAAGGTATTAAAATGGGGGACCCATCAAGCTCTCGGCTGCCCAACTCAACAGCAGAGCTCACTCTTGTGCATCAGGCAACACAGCGGCAATCTCTAAGGCAAAATGGTGCTGGTCTCACTGGAGTCAGTTATCATGGGTGACTATTGTCAGGGAGATGGGTAATATATTGTGTAAAAAGGATAGGCCAAATAGGACCAGAGTATGTCTACCAGGGGCAAAAATTGATGTTGTAGAGCAGATATCATCTTTTAAGGGCATAAAGGGTGAAATTGTTGTACAAGTTGGTACTAATGACATTCAGAGTAGATCTGCATATTTACTTAACAAGTACAGGTCAATACTGAAAAAAAAGTCATGAGCTAGGGTTAAATTTGAAAGTGTCTGCATTTTCTGTCCAGACACAATAGGAGGGAGTACACAATGAGAGCCCTGTCAATCAGTTCGGTCCTGGAGAGATCATGCATGGCTCTTGGAATTTTTATCAGCATGGTCTGTGCTTGTTAACAGGAGAGATTGTTTCTACAGAGATGGGATAGACTTAAATAGGCGTGCAAGAGTGTTTGCTGATCCTATCGAGGCAGTGTTAGGTGGGTTAGAAAACTGCTAGCTTGGAGGGAATTCACAGACAAAGGTTAAAAGTAGCCACAGGCAGAGGTGAAAGTGATTCTTGCACTGCTTCTATTGGAATGAGCAATGGCTTGGAAGGTGGGGGTTCTGATGGTTTCAAAGACTAGCTGGATTCATCATGAAACAAATAAATACTTGGACTGTATTAGGGTAACTGAGAAGAAGAATAGGCGCATGTATACTGGCATGTGCACCAATGCTAGGAGTATAATAAATAAATTTGATCAATTTGAAGTGCTGGTCAAGATACAGTGGTACCTTGGATTACAAGTAACTTGGTATGCCAGTGTTTTGCAAGACGAGCAAAAATTTTTAATAAATTTTAACTTGATAAACGAGCGAGGTCTTGCAATATGAGTACAGTCAGTCCTCGTATAACACGTGTTTACACTACACGAATTCGATCATACACGATTTATAAATATGGGAACGATATCTTATATAACACGAACCGAATTCGCTTTTGCACGATTTGCCTTTGTGTTTACAAGAAATGGGAGTTGAACGCAGAATCACCCCAACCAAATGCAACACGATAGGAATGAAGAGAAGATTCTGAAAATGTATTTATGTTTTTTATATCAGTGAAGGGGGAAACACATTTCACCATAATAACGTAAAAACCAACACATATGCTGCTGTTGTTTGGAGCATTAGCAACTAAGGCCATATTGCTCCGGGGATATGTGGTGGTCATTCCCTGACCTTTCCACATCCTCCGTATTTGGTGGTCATGGGCTCGAACCCCGGTCTAATCAAGAAGCGTGTGCTACGCACTGCTGCTGCTGCTCACTTGCTGACTCCCTTAAGATTATAGGGTATATGCCATCAACCTCAGGAGCCTTACTAGCCTGTGGGTGCAAGTTTTTTCATTAAATAATCATGAAATTTCACTATCATTAATTACATATTTTTCAACTTCACTCCCATAATTTCTCTTTGACATAAAGGATTATTCTTCTGTAAATATAGATGCAAAGTAACTGTGAGTTCATCTGCAACATTAGCTGGGGTATCTAATACTATTCCACATTCATTACATAAGGGTCTGATCTGGTTTTTCCTTCTCTTCTTTGCATTTATATATGAAGAATTCCTTATCCCCACTCTTTGCTAGCAATTTCTCATAATCTGCCATTGCCAGCCTAACCTTTTCTGTGTCACTGTTACAAATCACTTTGTAGTTGTTATAGGCTTCGGTACTTTTTATTGCTTTGTAACTTTTCCATGCTGTGTTTTTCTTCCCAAGTAATCTGGCAACTTCATTATTCATCCAACTTGGAATCCTCCTCATGGAGTATTTGTTTAATGGTATATATGCATTCAAGGCTTCTGTGATATCATAATTCAGTTGTATTCGCTCTCTGTGAGATATGTACCCAGTTAATAGAGGCCATGTACCACCTTAAGCAGTCATAATTTCCTTTCCTTAAATTATAACCCATTCCTTTGCATTTAACTACTGCTACCTCTCCATCATCCACTGTAGAACTCTGTGATCACTTCCTGCTACTGGTTCCTGTACTTTCCAGCACTATTGTGTCATCTGTTCCATGGGTGATGATCAGGTCTAGAATATTCTTTTCCCTACTTTCCCTGACATGTTGATACAAATAACAGTCATCTAGTTGATTTAAAAATTTTGTTCTGAATGTCGAGTTTCCTTCCCATTTGCTCCAATCAATTAAAGGCAAATTAAAATCACCCATAATAAGACATTCACACTTACTTGCCCAATCCACAATCCATTTGCATGTAGAGGCTCTCATCATAATCTTCACAATCACCTGGCCTGTAGATTACTCCCACTCTCATTATACCTTTTTTTCCAACTATCTCACACCATGCAGATTCTATACTAGTGTAAGGTATATTGTTGTCATGCGGCACTAGGGGGAGCCCCATTACATCTCTGCATTGTTTTCTTTGTGGTTGTACCAGTTTGCTGGGAATGCCAGAGGTTTAAAAGTGTATGGATATTGTACCTGTGTAATGTCGTGTACCGTTGTTCATCTGGTCATTTAGCCTCAGGAGCCCAGCGTTGCCCCACCTTCACCCCATGGAGGCAGACCAAGAACCCAGTAGACTTAAGTTACTCTGGCAGGTCCTGCTGCGTAATTTTCTGAGATTTCAGTGGCTAGGGCCTAAAAAAAAAAAAAAAAAAAACTTATGTACATATACACATATAAGAACATACTTATATATGCACATATACACAACAGTGATACTAGTATATACTAGTGTAAAGTGTGTTATTGTCATACGGCACCAGGGGTTTCCCCTATCTCCACGTTGCTTTCATTGTGGGTGAACCAGTTTTCCGGGAAATGCCAGAGATTTAAAAGTGTGAGGGACTTGTTCATGTGTAGTGTCGTGTACCGTTGTTCATCTGGTCATTTAGCCGCTAGACCCCTGCTGAGGCCAACGTTGTCCCATGTACGCCCCGTGGAGGCAGATCAGGAACCCAGTAGACTGAGTTTTACTCTGGCAGGTCCTGCCGCTTATTTTCCTGAGATTTCGGCAGCTAGGACCTAAATATATATATATATTTAAAAAAATATAATAATAATAAATAAAAAAAATCCATTATGTTAGGTTAGTGCGATGCGCACACACGCACACACATATATACACATGTACAATTACATACACATATGCGTTGGCGTGGGGGTATGATTGCTAAGGTTGTTTTGCCGAATTATGGGCTCAAAGGATTTTTGGGACGTTAATTTTTGTTGTGTGGGGCTTTCGTTAGCGTAAAGATAGAGGTGGGAGGGAGACAGAAGGCTGGGGGTGTGAGAGACAGAAATATGGGACCAATAGGGTAGGTAGCCCCAGTTTTCAGTGAGGCATGCCCATTCCACTCCCCAAGGATGTGGGAATAAAAGGTAAAGGGGGTTAGGGTGCCCTCTTCAGGTCACCATCAGTCTGTTGGCAGTTATGCTGCTTTTTGTCTCTTCTCTGTTTTCAATGTTACTCATGGGGTAATCCCCATCCTAACGTCTCTTCCAGTTGTCAGCATTCCATTTGGTCGAGTCTGGTGTCCCGCAAATTTCAATTTTCTGTTTCATCTGGTAGCGCTTCTTGTCAGTCTCTGTGTTGATTGCTGTAGATTGCAATTATCATTTTTCTCCTGGCGAATAGATCCTGCGCAAGGAGGGAGACCACCCTGTATTCGTCCTCTGAGTCCAGGAAGTGGGATCCAATCCCTTCGGAAGGTATCTGATTCTTGTTATGAGAATCCCTCTGAGGTCCTCATATTGTGGACATTCATAAGCTATGTGGCTCCAGCTTTTGCTCTCCCCGCATGTACAGCTGGGATCGTCGGTGAGACCCAGCCCGAAAAGCTTTTCATTGTAGAGGCCATGTCCTGTTAACAGCCTTGTCATGTGGTACCCTGGGAAGTACCACACCGGTTGTTTTGGATATATCTTGCGGATGTCCAGTAGGAATTTTTTTGTCACTTCTCCCTTGGTGGTCTCAGTCCACCTTCTCTGCCAAAGGTTTAGGAGGTGGGTCTGTAACCTGACTTTTTCATTCTTTAGGCTGTTTGCTGGATCAGTCGTGTAGCCCTGGTGGGTGGCAGCCACTCCCCTGGACAGCAGGAACAGTAACCCTGCCTGGATAATCCCCAGATCCATTGGGAGCACTCCGGCAAGCACCTGCAGTGCTGGGGTGCTTATTGTGCTGCAAGCTCGCATTGTTGTGAGTAATATGGTCCTTTGGATCGTTTCAAGTGTTCGTCTGTTCACAACCAGTGCCACTTTGAGAAACCACACCACTGCTGCATAGGTGATTGCTGGTAGGAAAGTTGTTTTGTTTTTGAAACCCCAGTCCTTCTTTGTGATCCTGGTCTATACTAGTGTGCAAAATGTCTGAATTTGGGAAAGCTTTCATTGCGCTCAGGCTGCTTTTGATAAGAAGCATGACCCCATCACCCCTTCTATCTGCATGCTAACCTTCCTAAGTCCATTATACATACTGAACTGAAACTTATCATCCCCTATTTCCAGGTGGCATCACGTTTCTGTAAGCCCTATTATGTCAGTGTTACTCTCCCTAACCTTTCGAATTCATTCATTTTATTGATGACACTTCTGACATTACTGTATAAATAATTAAGACTTAGTGTTCTTTTATAGTTAACTACCTTGACACACCCCTTAAAGTTAGTTAAGCTCACTTCTCTGGCATTAGCTACCCACTCATTTGAAATGTTTCTGCCCTCAGAACACCTTGCAAATATGTTCTTTTGCAGTAACAACATTGTTTTGGGATGATTAGCAACATCCAAAACACTGCAAAACTCATGTATTGAAAGACCTCCCAGAAGACGACTTCCAGGGATGGAAGGAGTGCTGTGTAGGCAATATGTAACTTCCCAACAAAGCTACTTTGAAAAAGAGAGCCTTCAGTTGTAGAAAATTTTACAATAATTTTTGTTTTTTATAAAATCGGTCATTAATTTTGTGTTAGACTTAGACACAAATGTGCTTTGGGAAATATTGAAGGGATTTATCCTGAATGGGGGTGAGAGGCTAAAAGTGGATAATGAAAAAGACTTAGTGATATGATTCAACCTGACATGAATTTACCTTGCATTGTAAATAGGCAGCTAGGAAAGCATATACTCTTCTGTTTAAGGTTAATGTGACCTCTTGTGGTTGGGCGAAAGATATCATTATTCCTCTGTACAAGATGATGGTTAGACTGTATTTGGAGCATTTTATTTAGGTCTGGAGAACGTACTTAAAAAAAAAAAAAAAAAAGTAAGCTTCTGGATTGAGTTAAAAGATGGTGACCAGATTAGTGAACTATGCAAATTGATGCATATATTAAAAATGTCTTAGAAGGTGTGGACTGCTAAGTTTCGACAACTATGCATGTAAAGTGAGATCTAATTGAGGTGTATAAAGTGCTGAATGGGTTGAGTAAAAAACAAATGTGGAAGTCTATTTCCTTGTAGGTGAGACATGAACAGAGGACACAAAATATGAAATCTCAGGAAAAAATAACAGTAGACTGGATCTTATGAAATTCGCTTATGGGCGATGGTTTGTCGAACAGTAGAATAAATTGCCTCCCAAAGTGGTGGAAGTGTTGAGTCTGGGTAAATTAAATGGGAATAGTATTAAAAATTTTGTTTTGTTTTATTATTTTATTTTTATTATTATTGTTAATTTTATTTTACTTTATTTTCTTTTTTATTACTATTGTTAATTTTATTTTACTTTATTTTATTTTTTTGGCTGATGCAGAAAAAGTCTGCTTCCTGGTATTATTTGGCCTTGCTAATACTAAACAGGTATGAGGCATTGTTAAGAAAAGTTGCAAGCTAGGACTAAAATTAATAGCAACTAGAATTTTGTTCAGATGTGATAGCAGTGAATATATGACGAGATCTGTAGTTATTAATTGATCCCTGGAGAGACTGCAAGGCTCAGGGGGTAGAATTTTTTCAACATGACACTTGTTGATAGGAAGAATGGAATACACTTATAGACAAATGTTTTTGTTTATATGCTGGCATAACCACTATGTCAGAGGAGTTTACATTAAATATTTTGATTAATTACATAATTAATAACACTACCTGACAATTTTTTTTTTCATCATACCTCTGGAATAAAAGTTGGTTATTCTGAACAAAATTAATACCCTGATTATGAAAATATCAATCTTTTACTTCTGTCACATCTACATCAAAAGATATGCATTTTTTAAATTCCTTGTTTTTATACAATATCAGCATACATGGTTGTAATTATTACACACAATATTAGTATTAGTAACGGCCGCATGGTGCAAGAAAGCCTATGGCTTATGCTGCACCAGCCAAAAAAAAAAAAAAAAAAAAATGTTACTTAGACATGTTTCCCACTCAATGATTTCCTTTTATACTCCAGATTGCTTTCCTATTTAAGGAACCAACAGTAATCTCCCATCATGGTAGGGCGCCTCCATGGGCAGGAGCAGCAGTGCGTAGCACACGCTTCTTGATTAGACCGAGGTTCGAGCCCCTGACCACCAAATATTGAGGATGCGGATAGGTCAGGGAATGACCACCGCATATCCCCGGAGCAATATTGCCTTAGTTGCTAATGCTCCTAAAAACCAAATAACAAACAAACAAACAAACCATCATGGTAGAGTCCCAGCAACATTGGTATCGTTTTTCCATTGCAGATACGTCCTAGTGGAACCACTCTCCTTGTTCATCACTGACATCTGCTAAGTTTTCAGGAAAGAGATCCTGATGGGAATGAAGGAAATGCATTTTCAGTGACATTTGGCAACCCGTGTTCTTGTAACATTTCAGCAAGTTTTTCACCAATTGCTCATAGTTCTTTTCTTTTCTCTTTCCGAGGAATCCGTGTACCACAGCCTTGAAAGGGCTCGATGCGGCCAGTTCAACCTCATTCAGGTTTCTTTGAAATTCTTCATCTTTTAGGAGCGTTCTTATTTGAGAATCTATGAAAATTCCTTCCTTCAGCTTTGCATGAGATTAATTTGGAAACATTTGCAGTAAATATGCGAATCCTCTGCTTTCTTTATCCAGTGCCTTAGTGAAATTCTTAATCAGTCCAAGCTTGATGTGTAAAGGGGGAAGAAAAACCTTATGTGGATCAACCAGTGGAACACACTTTACATTGCTTTTGTCGGGAATATATTCATCTCTCTCTTGTCCCAGTATTATACGACGTAGTGTTTGGCTGTTGCATGACTATCCCACAAACACAGGAGACAACAGTATTTAGTGAAACCACCTTGCAACCCAACAAGCAGTCCAATCACTTTGAGATCACACAAATATTCCAACCATAGTCATTGTAATGTGTAGCAGCAAGAATCTGGGACATACTATTGTAAGTTTCTTTCAGGCCAACAGCATGAACAAGAGGAATTGATGGTAAAGTATTTCCATTATGAAGCAATACTGCTTTCAAACTTAAATTTGATGCATCAATGAACAAATGCCATTCAGAGGTATTGTGATCAATGTTCAGTTCGTGCATGAAACCAACAACGTATTTGCAGACACACATGTTGTTTTCCATTGCAAAATATCTTGAAAACTCTTCATTTCCCTTATGGTATATTGTAATGTTTGTACCTTTGGCAAATAAGTTTCACTGTTGTAGCCTGGATTTGAGTAATTCAGCCTTCTCGTTGGGTAAGCCCAAGTCTCTGATCAAGTCGCTTAATTCTTCTTGTTCAATGTAGTGTGGAGCCTTTTCTTTTTATGGCTTGTAGTCCAAATCATGTGAGGTACATGGTTCCGCAACATCCTTCTGGTAAAACATCTGGTAAAACAATTTATTCTGTGCTTTCATCGCTACTTCCAATATCCCAAGATTTTGGTGGCACAGGTAGTGGCAGTTCTTTACAATATGGCACTGGCCTAATTGCTGATGGGATATTTGGATATTTGATGTAGTGCTTGCTCTTTTTGGAAATACCCTTTATTTTTGTCATGCAGAAATAGCAGTCGTCGAAATGATTCTTGGGCTCGCACCACACCATAGGGAAAGCAAAAGGTGATGCTCTCAGCTTGCCATATAACCACAGCCTTCAGTTCATTGTACAAGTAATACAACAGATATGTGGAGCCCGATTTTTTTTCTTGGTCACCAATCTTGCAGCCGAAGTACAATGAATATGCAACTTTTGTGACATTGTATATTTTCTTCCTCTGAGTTTTTGGGATTAAGTGTCCACAAACATAGCACAAGTTGTCTGGGTGATTGACGCAAGTTGTGTGCTTTGTCTTCTCCATTTTAACAATGCATTAACCTAAAAACAGTAAAAGCAATTGGTAAATTTGAACAGAAGGTGAATTCTTGTAGCGTAGTTTATCATACACTATATATTGAACAGTTGAATGATGTAATAAAATTAATAAAACTACTGACTTGTCAGGAAAAGTGAATCAAAATATACTATATTGCAAGAACAGTAATGATGTACTTGCTTAACTTTTAGCCCAATAAACAAAACCAACCAAAAGTTAATTAGTTTAAAAATTGTATTTCCAACAGTAATGACATCTTTGTACAGAATCCAGTTATCTATCTATATCTTAAAACTGAGACGTGATAGGAAATTTTTATGATTGATTTTAAATTTCTGGTCATAAATCCCCATGTTTCTGATCATAAAACGTGACCAGAAACAACCATTGATTTGCTGGAAGTAAAAATCATGTTGGGTAGTGTAATTAATTAAAATAAATATATTTATCACTCATAGGCTTGAACCCTGGTCCATTCAACATGCATGTGCTTCTGCACCCCTACCCCCATGCCTCACCACTTATCTAGAGGAGGGTGCAAAAATATTTGCTGAAATTATCAAGGCAGTATTAGGAAGATTGAAAACTGCTAGTTTGGAGGTGACACAGAATAATACTTTAATAGCATCTGTAAGTGGATTCAGTTGATTCTTTGTGTTTTTATTTTGATACGCCTGGAAAGTAAGGTGGGAAGGAAATTAAAAGGTGTGCTGGAGTTCCCCATGTCACAAGAAATTATATGGGCTGTGATAAGAGTAACTCAGAGCACAAAAGTTTTATATATGTTTGCTTATACATTTATGCTAGGATCATAGTAAAGAAATTTCATGGATTTGAAGGTTTGTTAAAAATCGAATGCAGACGTTATAGGAATATCAGAACCATGGTTCTACTTTGACACAAGGGATGCAAAATTTGAATATGATGAGTACAATATGTATATAGAAAAGAAAGACAGGCCAGGAGAGGAGTTATATTAGCTACTGTGAAGTAGTCACAAAGGAGCTGGATGCAAAATAATTCTGACACACTATACAGGATGAGGTGGGGAAACAGGCGATTATAGAAACTCAGTAATTAAAGAATTTGTATTTGCCAAATTACAAATATGCCATCTTGAAGAACATAGCATGCTGTTTATTTTTTGAAGTTGATATCCTCAAGGTGACCTCCATCTCTACAGGCATTTTTCTAATCTTTCATGCATATTTCCCATGGTGCAGCATAGTATCTCCAAAGGAATTAAGGCAGTTGACTTACATATTTTTTCTTTTTACACTTCACTATTGTGCTAGTATTGAGAGAATACACCTTGCTTTTTAGCTATACATGTGTGAGAGAAATCAAGTGACATAAGGGGAAAAAAATCCATCAAGCACATACAACATGAAGGTAGACTGACATACTGATGAAATTGGCGGAAGGATTTTACACAATAACAATTAAAAAAAAAAATCCCCTGGCTTCTCCTAGAATGGTCTAAGTTTTCATGTTACTTTCTCTACTATTAAATGTTCAGCCAAGATTACTTTCCATTGAATGGGATTGAGTATGTTAGCCAACATCCCCAACCCCATGTGACAACTGTAACCCTTAATGAATCCTTTAATAATTGGTTACTTCGGTAACCAATGAGATTTGAACCCTGACAAATCTTCCAGTGAGTTACAAGTAGTAACTCCACTATCCTGTCATGGAGGACTACTTATGAAGATTAAGGAAAAATTTTTTTCTGACGTTGTGTTAATGATATTGCTTTGCATATATGTTCTTAAACTGTATGATTTTTATATTACTCATTAAATTCATTTAAATTTGAAAGAAATAGTTTTTATTCTCCTCAGCATTAATATTTAATCTTGTAGGTTTGTTTATTCCATGTTTGGAAAACATTGAAAACTTGAAGAAATTTTGTCTAGAGAAAGGAATAATGATGATAACAGAATCAAAACGTGGTAAGATTCAGATTTTCTTTTTTTTTTTTTTTTTTGCTGAAAACTGTTACATACTTAATTTACTAATATTATCAAGTCCAAGTTATAGGCCACATGTCAATGAAATATCACTTTCTTTGTCTATTCCAGATTGATATTAATTATAGGTTTCTGGTTACTGCATTTTATTAATCTAATATTAAAAATAATGATAATAATTTAATATAATCTATATTAATATAATGATGGTAATCTGTTGGGTTAAGTGATTATAAAAAAGTATAGATGAAAGAATTTTAAAACTCATGAGATGCAAATTTATTCAAAAAAACCAACCTCATTCATTCCGAAATGAGGAATTTCATTTAATTTTCTGCTTTGAAACTTAAATGAAAACCAATTATAAACAGAACTTAATATACTTAATGATGAAATCTGAAAGGAGTTACTTCTTGAAGATAATTCTTTTTGTAGCAATGAGAAAAACCACTTTTTGACTCTATCCATTTTCAGTTGTTATTTATGGGAGAATAAAATGGTAGTTTATGTTGTGGAGCAGCCATATATTTTTGGGTGACACTGTTCAGTTAAGTGAGGTGGGGAGGTTGAGACATGGGTAAGGAAGAAGCCTACTCATTAAGGACAGTTCATCCTTAGAGCATAAAAATATATTCTACAAATGCAAGTATATAATGCAATAAATTATTGTACACAAGAAGACTATTTAGAACTTAATTACAGTACATTGCTATAGCATTGTATGCAAGATCTTATTCCTCCTCCTCCCTGATAAATGAAATTTTAACATCTTACTAAAAAGAAAAGCTATTACAACAAATTAATAACTACTCTACATATTCTACATATTAATGTTTAAAACTGAGAATGCATTTTCACTTAGAATTTGTTGTGAACAGCATTATAATGGTGGGAAAAAATTAAGGACATTTTCTGTAATACAGATATAAAATTAGTCATGTTATTCAAAAACCTACTCAATTTTTAAAAATCCTAATTAAGTTAATTATGAAAATGAATGACTTAAACAGTATAGGCTAATTGCCAAGCAAAATGTATTGGATCATCATCTGTGAGATATGGTCATTCAGACATATCAAACATATGCATATTATCACAAATATAGTTTTTAAAATGAAGGACAAACTGAACTCTGAGGCTGGCTGCTGTGCAGCCAGATGCATGGGTATGCTCCAGTGTTGAGGTTGGTAGCTGATACTTGATGGGTCTCCTGATTTAATTTCTTTTGGGGCAGTGATTCTTCTGTAATTCAAGCAGTCAACTTCATCTCTCAAAATGCTAAATACCTGTTTAATTCTCTCTTTCTCTACCACCCAAAAAGACATTTTCTGTGTCATTATATCAGCTACAGTTAGGTCTGCATACTTACTTGAGTCAGTCTAATGGGACATACATACTGGGAAAATAAAAATGAGAGTAAGTTTATGTTATAGGCCAAATGACTGTTATAAGTAATATCCCATCATTGTAGGGGGGGGGGGTTATTTTCCAAGATATGGATTGGAACTTGCGGATTGGTTATTCATACAGTAGCAGAATATTTCTGGATTTACTCAAGTGCTGTTTTTCTATATCAGCATGTTAGACACAAAACAAGAGAAAGCAAAAGCAATACTCTTCATCTTATTTTCAGCAGTGACCATTCACATATTAAGACTTTCCAGGTAAATCCCATATATCAATATGGGATTTATTTAAAGATATAGCTACCTTTGAGTATAAAAGAAAGGTAAGTCACTTTTGCATAGGTGATTACATACTTGCCAACTCTCCGAATTTACAGAATCTCTTTTTTGTCCCATTTTGACCTCTTCTCCATCTCACCATCATAACAGTTTTTATTGATCTTTTTGTAGAAAAGATTGGAAACTATGGCCTTTCCATTAAATTTGTAGTCTTAAAAATTTTGTGAATTTCAACTTATTTTTGTTAATGAATTGCTCATCAGGTGTTCTAATCTGTGTAGCAATTTTCAACATTAATATGTGGAAACTAAGAAGTTTCTACATATTAATGTTTAAAACTGAAAATACATTTTCACTTAGAATTTGTTGTTAACAGCATCAGTTGATTCCACCGAAAATTATTTCAAACTTTTTAAGACCATTGTGGTTTGCTTTGCAAAAGAAAATCTCTTTTCTTTACACATTTATTGTCCACAGTAGTTATTCTTTAAAATAATCCCATTATTAAAATAAGTGATAGCCAATGCCCTATCTCTTAGTAATGCTCTCTTTACTAAGAGATAGGAGGAGACTATTTTTGACAGCTGCTAAACAGACTTTTTTTTTATTATTTAAAATTTGTTTAGTTATCTTTTTGTTACAAATTATTAGTGCAGTATATTTGCATATCTCAGATAAAGTTGATAAAATTGTTTCTTATTTAGCCTTGGAAATTACTCAAAAATGAGAGTCGAAGTAAGAGAGAATGTCACCATTGTCCATTGTGGATACCATTGTATAAGAACAATATAAATGCTACTTAATATACTCTTATGTAATTCCATAGGAGTACAATTAATTTTGAGAAGCATTTTTATTAAGTCTGTAAACTAAAATTATATCAATATGAATGTGATTTTACAACATATCTGTATAACGTAATATAATGTAATTTTATAATGTAGTAAGTAATACTGTTACATTGCTTGCTAATAGTGTAGTTGAGGTGTATAAAGGCTGGAATGCACCTGAGGGGGCATAAATCAAATTGAGGAAAGTCAGTTGTAGAATAGATGTGTAGAAATTTGCCTCTAGCCAGAGGGTGGTTAATTGCTGGAACAAACTGCCATCTGTTGTTGTGGAAGTTGACAACTTAATTAAATTCAAGGCTGAAGTAGACAAACTTTTGGAGTGAATGGATGGGTGAATCAGGAGTGTTTTTTTTTTTTTGACTGATGCTATAAACTTACTTTCTTGCATCATATGCTTCCACTAATGCTAATTATTGGGCTTGTGCATCTTTCAGTTTAGTGTGGCATTTTTAACTTAAATTTAAGCTAAATTCATGCCTTAGACTACAGCAGAAAAACAAAACACTCAACCTGATTGTAATGCTTTTGGCTTGAGAGAGAGAATTGCTAAGGGCAATTTTCCATATATCAGGGTTTTATAATTTGAATTGCATATTTGCAAAGCCATCTGTAGCAGGATGTGATACAGCAAGGAGGTTGCTTTTGTGTTTTTGATGCAATGATTGCAAGGTGATTAAGTGCAAATTCGGCATTCTGCTAAGCATTAGCAGAATGCTGAATTTTCATTAGCTTTAGCAGCTGCATATGATGCAAAAAAGCAAACTTATACAGCATCAACCAAAAAAAAAAAAAAAACCTTCCCATTTCACCCATCGATTGGAATGCTTTGGATATAGTGGCATAGTGTTTAGGGTAAGGTGCCTCCTGTGGTCTCCCACAACTGCACCATCTTGTGAAGTATACAGGACGCTGTAGTAAATGCCAGAAATGTGTGTGGCATGCTGTATGTGTATAGTATTGTGTTTGGTTCTGTTGTTACTCTGGCTTCTGGCCGCGGGGCTTCTAATGGGATCCTACGTTGCCCGCCCCCACCACTGGGAGGTGAGCCAGGCTGCCCATGATATTCTGGCTGGCCTCTGGCAGGGTCGCTTGAGCTTCCTGACAGAGGCCACAAAAAAAAAAAAAAAAAAATTGTTGAAGGGAGTTCACAGGGAATAAGAGAGGAGGAGGTCAGACCGTGGGGTGAAAGAAAGTTGGACTAATAGTGAAGACAATCCACCATGGATTTAGGCAAAGTAAGGGTAGGGAAGGGGATTAAAAGTCGCAGGAGCAGTGCCCCTGTGTATTGATCTAGCACTCAGTTGAGTGCCAGCAGTGATCCCGTACCCTAAATTGGGTGCCAGCATGAATCCTGCCCATAAAGGGTTTGCAGTATTGTTTCTGTAGCACAGATTTACATTTATCCTACCCCCCGAAGGAGTTAGCAGGGAGTGGGGAGTATTCTGGACTGTCTTAGAAGCGGTGAGCTTGGCACACCTTGTGGTGAAGACAGCGCGGGCAAATTGAGTGAACACTATATATTTATCTCCGTCATTTAGTAGATCTTGCTCCTGATTGCGGGGAGTTCCTCGGATTATTGTTAGCAGTTGTAACCATTGGTTTTCATAGGAGGGGCACTCATACATAACGTGTGCCCAGGACTCCTCATCTCCACAATTGCAAAAGGGATGTGGTTCGATACCCATAGAGTTGAGTTTTTGCTGGAATGATCTATGTCCTCTTAATTAAAAGGCTGCTTGCAATCCAGGTGAGTACCAGGGAGGAGGCTTGGGAAAGGCAAAGCTGACTGAGGGAAAGAACTTCTTGGTTATTTCTCCTTTGTGGTTTGAATTCCAGTATTCCTGCCAGAGCCTGCAAGTGATCTGAGATTCGTCTTTCTTCCTGTTTGTGGTCATTTGTCAGGTCCAGTTGGAAATTAAGTAGCTGTGTAGACATGCCTTTTTTCAGACGATGGAAAAGGCCTCTTTTGGCAACTTCAAGGTATAGGGGCATATACCCTGCGATGATTTGGAGTGCAGGGGTGCTGACAGTGCAGCACGCCCTGGTTACCGATAGAAGCATAAATTGCTGTATAGAGTCTAGCTTGCATTTGTTTCGCTCCAGTGCAACTTTGTTGCATCAGACAAGCACTGTAACTGACAATCGGAACAAAAACTGCTTTGTAAATTAGGGAGAGGGCTTTGTCTTTTAGGCCCCAATCTGCTCTACTGATTCTTCTAATCATAGCTGCATATTTCTGTATCTTGATTGCTCGGTATTTCAAGTGAGGATAGAAGGTTAGTTTGGTGTCAGTGTAGATGCCTAGGTATTTAAATTCCTCGTAGAGGTGAATTGGAATATTATTAATCTTCATAACTAGTGGTCTGCGTATCTGGAGTTTCCTCTTCAATAAGGTCGACACCATCTTCTCACCAGAGAAAGAAAGTTGATGTGTTCTGGCTCAACTCTGGAGGCGTCCCAAAGCCACATTGGCCTTAACCTCCAAGGCGGCTCTAGTGTCGGACTGAATGACGAGAACAAGATCGTCCCCAGGAACTCATCTAAAACAGTGGACCAAAAATCAATCCGACAATCCCCAGGAACTCATCCAAGACAGTGGACCATAGATCAATCCGACAATCCCCAGGAACTCATCCAAGAAATGGTCCCAGAACAGAGCACTTGGAACAACCCTGGAAGACAATTCTTGTGACTGTTTGAAATTGAATGCTTTGGATAATTGGAATGCCTTTGCTTTGAGAGAGAATTGCTAAGGCCAATTCTCCAATTTTATAATTTGCACTGCATATTTGCAAAGCCATCTATAGCAGGATGTGATACAGCAAGGAGGATGCTTTTGTGTTTTTGATGCAAAGAGTGCAAGGTGATTAAGTTCTAATTCAGCATTCTGCAAAGCATTAGCAGAATGCTGAATTTTCATTAGTGTTAGCAGCAGCATATGATGCAAGAAAGCAAACTTATGTAGCATCAACCAAAAAAAAAAAAAAAAACCCTTCCCATTTCACCCATTGATTTGCTCAAAAAGTTTGTCCAGTTCTTCCTTGAATTTACTTAAGCTATCAACTTCCACAACAACAAAAGATGGAAGTTTATTCCAGCAATCAACTACCCACTGAATAAAGGCAAATTTTTGCACCTCTATTCTACAACTATCTTTCCTCAATTTGAGTTTATGCCTTGCTCAGATTTCTTAATCTGAGCAAGAGGAAGAATCCCATCAGCGTTGAGCCTACTTAAACCATTCAAGGCCTTATACACTTCAATCAGACCACCTTGCAAGTGCCTAGTCTCCAGAAGCTGCAATTTGCAGAACTTAAGCCTTTTCTGGTAAGAGCACCCCTTTGTTCCCATCACCAGTCCTCTTGACCTTTTCTCTACTCATTCTGGCAACTCTACATCCTTCCTAAAATGAGCTCTTCAGATCTGTACGCAGTACCCAAGGTGTGACATGACCATTGCTTTATACAGAGGGAAATCACCTCCTTATACGTTTCCTGTATATCATTGACAAGACACCATGACCCACTCTGGCCGCCTGTCTGCACTGCTCAGAAAACTTCATATCTGTCTGCACAATTACTCCCAGGTCTTTTTTATTCTCCACTACCCTGAGTGTAGTACCACACAGTTGGTACGTTACTCTGGGGGGTTACTTCTACCCATATACAGTACTTTGCATTTGTCAATGTTAAACTTCAGTTGCCACTTCTCAGCCCATCTGCCCAACTTTCCTAGATCCTGTTGCAGTAGTGTACTGCCATTACTGTCATTAACCTTTGTATCATCTACCATCTTTGCAGTCTTCTGCCAGTTGCCAACTGCAATCATCTGCCATCTTTGTATCATCTGCACAATTCGACATTAAGCCTGATATACCTTTGTCAATATCAATATCATTGATAAATATACAAAACAACAATGAGCCCAACCTTGGGGGCCTCCACTAATAACATTAGTCCACGAAGAGCAGTGTCCATTGATTACCACTCTGTCTTCTACCACTCAACCATCACTTTATCCATTGTAACAATTTGCCCTTAATGCCATACTGCTAATTTGTGCAGTAGTCTCCCATGTGCAACAGTATCAAAAGCTTTCCTCAAATCCAAGTATATGACATCAAAATTATTTTTTGCATTAGTATCCAATCAAATTGGAACAGAAGTTAAACTAGCAGATGTATAATTACTGGTGTCACCCTTTGATCCCCTTTGTGAATTGGGGATGCATTTGCATCTCTCCACTCTGTGGGTATCTCCTCTGAATTCAAGGATGCTCTCATAATTATAGCTAACTGTTTTCTTACTTCCTTTGCTGCCTCCTTTGATAAAACTAGATAGATCCCATCTGTCCCAGGTTCCTTTCTTACGTTTAACTTCAATTTCTCCTCCACCTTTGCTCTCAGTTATTACAAAATCGTTTAGCTCCCTGTTAGAGTTTAATAAGCTTCTGTCCTCCACTTCCCTTCAGAATTTCTCATGTGTGAATGTAGATGCAAAACACTCATTCAGTTTGTCAGCTATCTGAGTGGGATCATTAATAAATTGATTGAGGTGTATAAGGCCATGAATGGTTTGAGCAGGCTCAGTGCTGATGGGATTCTTCCTCTTGCTCAGATTGCAAACCTAATAGGGCATAAACTCAAATTTAGGAAAGACAGACAGTTGTAGAAAAGATGTGCAGAAATTTGCCTTTAGCCAGCAGATAGTTGATTGCTGGAACAAACTTCCATTTCTGTGAAAAAACTTTTGGTGTGACTGGATGGGTGAAATGGGAAGGTTTTTTATTTTTTGGTTAATGCTGTATAAGCTTGCTTTCTTGCATTATATGCCTCTACTAATGCTATCAGTTGAATCATTGATATCAAGTGGACCAATCTGATTCATCCCCTTCCTTCTAGAGTTTATATAAATAAAGAAGTCATTGCTGTTTGTCTTTGCATCCTTTGCCAAAGATTTCTCATAATCTGCCTTCACTTTGCTTACCTAAGCTCCTTTTTTGATTACAGAGTAGCTTATATCTACCATAGGGCTTCTGTATTCCTTGAAAATTTATATGTATCCCATGCATTTTTATTCTCTGCCATGAGTGTCATTAGTTCACCTGACATTCATTTGGGCCTAAACCTTGAGTAGTATTTCTTAGTTGTTATGAAAAGCCTACCAGCTTCCAAGATTAATTCTTTGAATGCTTCCCATTTCAAATTTGCTGTTTGTAATGCCATCAGTTGGTCCCACTGTAAAAATTTAAAAACTGTCTAAGACCACTGTAGTCACCTTTACGAAAGCAAAAACCCTTCCATTTACTCCTGATGGTAGTTACATCTTTAAGTAAATCCCACATTAGTACACTGTGATCGCTGCCACCTAGTGGTTTCTTTATGTGCAAATTCTTAATGCATGTATAAGCACTGCTGATAATCAGATCAAGAGTATATATGTTAGCTCGAAGAACAGGATTGATGCCTCCTTGAAGAATTAAAATGAAAACCCATCAAATTCATCTCCCAACTCATTGGTTGTGCCTACACTGTAGAATCTCCAATGTCAAAAAATGCTAGTCCCACTAGAAGTATTACACTGGTCGGCAAAAACAAAATAAAAATAAATCATTTTTTTTGCTCCCCGTGAAAATTCATGGTGATTCTTGTATATTTCACGTTGCTGAATTCAAACACGGCAACCATATTGCTGTAATACCCACGAATTGTAAGGTAGAAGGGATTAAATTCAAAAAGTTCCTAGTCAAAAAATTTTTCATATATTTTAAGAAAATGTTACATATAGTACTAAATATTGAACAATATGTCTATTAACCTTATTCTATTTTGAGAAATACTTATATGATAACAAAACACTTATTTTGTCATGTTTTGCCTTTTATAATCATTCATTGGTATCTACCATACGAGATTTCAACAGAAGTCTGCTAACATATTTGGGCTCCATTTTCCCTGGTATCTTTTTTTTCCATTTGAGAAATATCTTGGTGAAACTTTTCACCGTCTTCATTGGAGACTTCTCCCAAGTTTTCAGGAAAAAAAGTTTAAATGGGAATGTAGGAAATGAAGATTTAACAACAGGTCTTGGTTTTCAGTCATTAACCTACAATATTTGAAAACTGAGGGTGATGAGAACTTTTACGCACATATCTGAGTTTTTTTTAAACATATTTCCTATTAAAATCTGTTGAAATTATTTCAGGTAGGAACTTGATGCTGAACAGTGTTATTAGTTTCTCTTTTGCTAGTAGGCTAATGGGAATAAAATGTATGTCACTTATTGTGATTATGGATAATGTTAACATTTTTATGAAGTCTCACAGGTATACTCTAATACTGATGAGACTCATGGCAGTGAAGAAAAATGCATAGGTTGTATATATAAATTATTAGGTGATACAGATACCTACAGTAGATAAAGAATAAACTAGTTTGCAATTAAGTCACAAAGGAGGTTAGGCAAGCTAAGGCAGATTGCGAGAGGTCTCTGAAAGAGAATGCAAAGAAAAGAAGCAAAAACTTCTTTACTTAGGTAAACAATAGAAGGAAGGAGTTGTATCACATTGGTCCACTAGATATGAATTTATTAACAGTTGATGATCCTGCTCAGGTTGCTGATAAAATGAATAGGTATTTTGCTTCTACGTTCACACGAAGAAGTTTATAGAAATGGGGATGCCAGAAATAAGTCATTATGGTAAGTAGCTGAATGATTTTGTGACAATTGAGAGGAATATGGAGGAGAAATCGTTAAAGCTAAACATAAAAAAGGTGGATGGGATCAATTTTCCAGCTGTACAACCCCAGGGGCTCACATCTGTTGAGTATGGGCTTTTTTTAATTTTTTTTTTACATCATAACCCCAAACACGAGAGGTATTAGAGCCTATAGTACTTAGTACCGTGCCGTGCTTGGGTTGGTGGTTGAGAAGATGAAAGAAGATATTTGTTGACATTAGACTTGAACTTCTGTAGACTGTAATTTTCAGGAAATACGTATGAAGGAAGGTTGTTCCAGAAAATGGCAGTTGAATGAATAAACGTGTTTGAACTGTTTTGAAAGAGAGAGCAGGAATTATAGAAGCCAATTCAGAAGAACAGTGCTCATGGAAGTATCTGTAGAAAAGACATGCAGCAGAAACAGTACGTCTATGAGACAGAGAGTGGACAGACTCTGTTAGAGAGGAGTCATTAATTAACCTAACTGCCCTCTTCTGAATGGAATCTAGAAGCCTGAGAGAGATTTTGGGGGGCAACGCCCCAGATGTGGGAACAATATTCCATGGTAGGGTGGATTTGCGATTTGTACAGAATGAACAGCTGTTTGGAAGAAAAGTAACGCCAAGAGCGAAAGAGAAAACCAAGTTTTTTAGATGCAGAGGAGGCAATATTTGTAATATGCTTGTGCCAAGAGAGATTAGAAGTTAAGAGTAATCCCCAAAAGAGATATATCATTTTGCCTAGAGATCGGAGTGTCACCAAATATAAGCATAGGAGCAGAAGAATCCTTATTGCGAGATATAAGACAAGACTGAGTTTTACAAGGATTAAAATCAACCAAGTTGTCTTTGCCCCACTGGAGAATTATCTGGAGATCAGCATTTAAGGAATTGGTAGTGGATATTCGAGAAGTTGAAGCTGATTGAGCAGGGCAAGGTTTTTCAAAATGGAAAGTGGAATGCAATGTGCTATCATCGGCAGAACTATGGATAGGATTTCCAATCAATGGAAGAAGGTCATTAATATACAATAGGAAAAGAGTGGGGGAAAGAACTGAAGCTTGGGGGACACCAGCATTAGTGGAGAAGTTAGAAGACAGCCATCTACCATCACCTTCAGTGAGCGATCAGAGAGAAAACTAGATAACCAATTACAAAAAACAGTTGGCAAACCATAAGATGGAAGCTTGTTTAGAAGACCTTTATGCCAAACACGATCGAAAGCCTTTGAGATGCCAAGAGCAACTGCTTGTGTTTCACCAAACTTTTTCATTGAATTTGCCCATAAATGGGTAACATAAGCCAGAATATCACCAGTGGATCGACACTGACGGAATCCATACTGGCGATCGTTGATCAGACAGAAGGTTTCTACGTAGTTTAAGAGTTGGCAGTTAATTGATTTCTCCATTACTTTAGAAAGAGTAGAAGTAATTGCAATGGGATGATAATTAGATGGGAAGGACTTGTCATTATTTTTAGGAACTGGCTGGGTATGAGCAAATTTCCAAGCAGAAGAAAAATACCTTTGGAATAAGAAAGTGAAAAAAGGCGGCAAAGAACAGGAGTAAGTTCAGGAGCACAGGTTTTGAGAACAAGTGGAGAAATACCATCAGAATCTGGAGCTTTCTTAGCATCAAGATTAGTCAAAATCCTTGAGATTAGAACTGGGACCACGTATATTTGTGAAATGAATTAGGAAGTGCTCAGGAGGTTTAGATCTTTTCACAGATAAGCTTACTCTTTTAATTTGACAATTCACGGTGTATTCAACAGTAAGAAAAAGTGGGTGGGACATGCTGTATTAAGTAATGAAATTTTTGGATACGGCGTACACATGGTAAGAATATACCCAGATCCTTGACATAATGTGGCCTCCATGATGCTCCCCGCATACACACTACTAGGACTCCCTCCAGTCACTATCTGGCAGAGTAGAGGTAGCAAGATTATACACTAGCTGATCTGGAAGCCTCCTAAAGAGTTACCAATAGGTTCGGTCCGGTGTACTAACTAGCGGCTGGCCTGCGAATACCGTTTTAGAGCTGTACCATCGAAATGTAAGGAGGATTGGATCTCGCCACGATGCCCTTCATAACCTCAACAGTCATCAATCATACTGCATGATGGAAGAGATGGGGAAGGGTTGACCGGAACTTAGCTCTAGAGACTAAACATGGGTTCCACCACTTCAAGCCTCCAATAAGCAAAGTGGTGGTATTTCACCGGTTGATGAGAGTCATCTACCACCTAGTACTGCCTGGTAACATTTATAGTCTTCTTATTCAGCACCATTAAGATAAAAGCCAGTTTTAGCATATCAAAAATGCAATCTGGCCATCATTAGTAACATTCAGGATACACTGACAACACACAGATGTGTGGATTCAGATGGACTTCTGGAAATGGAAAACAACAACCCTTGAGCTGTTTTGAACTTTTTGTCTTGAACTCCTGATCCTAAAACTACACTAATTCACAAGAGTCTAGTTTCAAGATCTTGATCATTATTTTGAGTAGAGTCCTGGGTAAGCTTCTGGAAATGTCTCTTGCACTGCAATTCTCATAAGGATGAAGAGGAAGATAATTTGTTTACAGTTGGCTAATCCCAGCAATGGTTTTTACCTGTATTGAAGGTAGACTTTTTTTTTTTTAATCAATAATACTGCATCCAGTCTGTTCAACCTTTGATATCAGTGACTTCAAGGACCAACCTAAACAAGAATCCTTACTTTTCTTCATTCTTCACTCTTTAATCAAATTCTATGTATATACCCCAATAAACTTTGAACTTTCTTGCAAATTGTAAATAAGCATTAATTAATTGTTGTAATGTGGATCTTCTCAAAACGATCCACATTACAACAAAAAAGATTCTCAAAAAGATCCACATTACAACAATTAATTAATGCTTATTTACAATTTTCAAGAAAGTTCAAAGTTTATTGTGGTATATACATAGAATTTGATTAAAACACACTACCACATATTAATAATGTACCACATGGTGGACTCTTTCACCGGGAAATTTCATGATATTTGAAGACAGGAAAATGATTGATAACATTTATATTCTATATGCTTTGTGGCACACATTTTGTCAACATTAAGGTGCAGTAAACTGCACGGTGCAATAAGTATTTGCTGGGGAAAAAACCCACTGAAGCCATTCCAAGTTGCTAATTTGGCAGACCACTGCATATTACAGGTATTGTAATTTGCATATCCATCACTGGGACAGTACTCTGAATTTTCTGGAGAATCACTAAGCTTTAATCATCATTATTGAGAGGGCCACCAGATGGCACCACTTTCTGCCCCAGACTGCTTCAACATTGGGGAAAAGGTTGGATGAGGCAACTTTTGTGATTTTTTTTTCTTTTTTTCCCTCACAATGTGGACCTGAGATTCAAACTCAGGTCCACACATTAGTTATTATTATTATCATCATCATCATTATTAGTAACAAATAATGCAAGAAAATAAACTTATACAGCTTTAGCTAAAAAAAAAAACACCCAAAACTTTGCACTTCACCTGCCCATCACTGCAAAGATTTTATATAGTTCTTCCTTGAATTTATACCGACTATCCACCTCAATAACACTAGATGGAAATTTGTCCCAACAATCAATCACCCTCTGACTGAAAGCAAATTTCCACCATTCTTCCTTCAGTGTGTGTGTGTGTGTGTGTGTGTGTGTGTGGAGGAAGGATTCCATTAGAATGATTTTACTTAATCCATATAAGGCCTTACACACACATAATCCAACCTCCTTGCAGACACCTAGTCTCCAGACACAGCTATTTGCAAAACTGAAGCCTATCCAAGTAAAAGCATCCTTTTTCTCCTCTCATCAACCTTTTGCTGTTCTCTGCACCCATTCCAACAGATACCCATCCTTCCTAAAATGAGGCTCCAAGCCTTATGCAGTACACAAGATGTGGCTAACCATTACCTTACACGATATTATCACCTTATCCCTACTGAAAAAATTCCTGTATATCATTGAAAAAACCCCGAGCCATCCTGGCAGCCTGTTTGCACTGCTCAGAGAAATTCATATCCACACATTTACCCCCAGGTCTTTTTCATTCTCCACTGCCCTGAGTGTGGTACCACACAACTGGTACATTAATCTTGGATAACTGCTCCCCATATGACATACCTTGCATTTATCAATATTAAACTTCAATTTAATTCACTTCTCAGCATATCTGCCTATTTTGTCAAGATCATGTTGCAGTAGCATACTTTGATTACTGTGATTAACTGCTCTGCCAAACTTTGTCATCTCCACACTTAGAGATTAAGCCTGATATTAGCATTTAGCAAAGGCACATGATGCAAGGAAGCAAGCTTATATAGCATCAGCCAAAAAAAAAAAAAAAAAAAAAAAAAAAATCACCCTTATTTTGCCCATCCACTCGCTCAAAATATTTGTCAAGTTCTGCCTTGAATCTATTTAAGCTATCAACTTCTACAACGACAGATGGAAGTTTGTTCCAGCAATCAAGCACCTGCTGGCTAAAGGCAAACTTCCACACATCTATCTTACAACTGTCTTTCCTCAATTTGAATTTATACCCTTTCAGGTGATTATTCTGATCAAGAGGAAGAATCCCATCAGCATTGAGCATGCTCAAACCATTCAAGGCTTTATACACCTCAATCAGATCACCTCGCAGGTGCCTAGTCTCCAGACACTGTAATTTGCAAAATTTAAGCCTTTCTTTGTAAGAGCAGCCCTTTGTTCCATTCACTAATCTTGTTGCCCTTCTCTGTACTCATTCCAACAGCTCTACAGTCTTCTTAAAATGAGGCCTCCAGACCTGTATCAAGTTGTGGCCTGGCCATTGCCTTATACAAGGGGATAATCACCTCCTTATCCCTGCTAGAAAGATTCCTGTATATCATTGACAAGACACCATGACCTACTCTTGCAGACCATCTGCACTGCTCAGAAAACTTCATATCTCCCTGCACAATTACCCCCAGGACCTTTTCATTCTCTAATACTTTCAGTGTGGTACCACAGAGTTGATACATTACTCTGGGATTACTGCTTCCCATATGTAGTACTTTACATTTGTAAATGTTAAACTTCGTTTGCACTTCTCAGCCCATCTGCTCAACTTTTCTAGATCCTGTTGCAGCAGCGTACTGTCATTAGTGTCATTAACAATCCTGGCGCATTATAGCCTTAGTAGCTGATGCGCCAATAAAACCAAAAAAACCAAACCAAACCAAGTCATTAACAATCCTGCCAACCTTCGTATCATCTGCAAACTTGGACATTAAGCTTGATATACCATCATCAGTATCATTTATAAATACAGAAAACAACAATGGACCCAACACTGAACCCTGAGGGACTCCACTAATAACATTAGTCCAAGAAGAGCAGTGTCCATTAATTACCACACTCTGTCTTCTCCCATTCAACCATCTCTTTATCCTTAGCAGCAATTTGCCTCCAGTGCCACACTGCTCCAATTTGTGCAGCAGTCTTCCATGTGCAACAGTATCAGAGGCTTTTCTAAGATCCAAATACAGGCATACCTCGGTTAACGTTACCTCTGATAACGAAGCTTCGCTATAACGAAGTCGGCAATTTCAAGCCCCATTTAACATTAAAAAAATATATTCCAGTTTAATCACCTGAAATCTAAACAAACTGAAGAAATTACGGAAACCTTTGGGGCTTCTCGTGGTTGGTTCGAGAAATTTAAAAAACGGGCCAGGATTCATAGTGTAAAATTAACAGGAGAAGCTGCAAATAAGTTTCCAGAAAAACTAAAGGAAATAATTGAACGTGAAAATTTTCCAAATTTGGTGTTCAATGTTGACGAAAGCGGTTTGTTCTGGAAACGGCTACCAACAAAAAACTTCATATCTATTGAAGAAAAATCAGCTGCTGGGTTCAAAGCAGCCAAAGACCGTTTAATGTTACTCTTTGGATCAAATGCCTCTGGCGATTATAAATTAAAATTGTTATTAGTTTACCATTCAGAAAATCCGAGGGCGTTAAAAGGTAACATAAAAATGAATTTACCTGTAATATGGAAAGCAAATAGAAAAGCGTGGGTTCCCAAGGAGTTATTTACTGATTGGTTTGTTAACCACTTTTGTCCTGAAGTAAAACGGTATTGTCAAAAAAACAACTTTGAAGAAAAAGCTCTTTTGTTGTTAGACAATGCTCTGGGACATCCTACTGATCTTAACACGTTGGACACATGCATTCCTGTCAAAGTTGTGTTTCTTCCAGCAAACACAACTTCCCTGATTCAACCATTGGATCAGGGAGGAAAAGCATCATTTAAAGCTTATTATCTGCATCGAACATTAAGCAGTTTAACTGAACTAGAGGATAAAGAGGAAATGACAGTTAAAACTTTTTGGAAAAACTACACCATTAAAAACGCAATTGAAAACATTGATAGTTCTTGGAAAGAAGTCACTAAGAAATGCTTAAATGGAGTTTGGCGCAAAATACAGCCAGAAGTTTATTTATTTATTTATTATTTAAGTTGTACTAGAAGAAGAAAATAACATCCAAGAAATTGGAAATGAAGTTATCCAGATGGCTCAATCAATAGGTTTCGAAAATGTCAATGAAGAGGATGTTAGAAATTTATTGAATGCAGAAGATAATGGTTTTTCAGTGGAAGATTTAGAAAACCTTGTTAGCAATGAAGACGAAGTTAAAGAAGTTCCTGCCGAAAAAGTGTTAACAACCAAAGATTTAAAAAGGTGCTTAAATGACATTGAAAACGTAAAATTTTTTTAGTGAAAATGATCCTGATTTAGGAAGAAGTATTATTGTTAAGCGATCAGTGTTAAATGCAATAACTCCGTATAGGCAATTGTTAAATGAAAGAGAAAAAAAGCATAAACAATCAACTTTAGACTCGTATTTTAAAATGTGATTTCACTTTGTATGTAAGTTGACTGTTTATTTAATAAAACTCTTCTTTGTCCAAAAAAAAAGCTTTTCATTTTCTTTACGTAAGAACGTATCCCTATTCTGGCCATAGTATTTTTACCTCTGAAAACGAAGTTTCGCTTAACGAAGTAATTTCGTGGAACGCATCCTATTCGTTATTCGAGGTATGCCTGTATATGATATCAAAGTTATACTTTGCATCCAGTTCCTTTGTGACTACATCATAGTATCCTATCAAATTAGTCAGGCAAGACTTCCCCTTAACAAACCCATGATGTGTCTGAGCTATAATTGAATTCTTGTCTAGATGATCCTGCAGTGCTTCTTTAATCAGTGCTCTCATTAATTTTCCTGGAACAGAACTCACAGATCTATAATTACTTGTGTCAGCCTTTGATCCTCCTTTGTGAATTGGGGTCACATTTGCACATCTCCAATCTATGGGTACCTTCCCTGAGTCCAAGGAAGCTCTCATAATTATGGCTAAGGGTTTGCTTACTTCCTTTGCCACCTCCTTCAATATAATTGGATAGATTTCATCCACCCCAGGTGCCTTTCTTGTGTTTATCTTAAAAAAATTTCTCCTCCACTTTACTCTCAGTTATTACAAGATTAACTAGCTTTCTGCCAGATTTGAATACACCTCTGGCATTTCCCTTGCTGAATAACTCCTCATGTGTGAATATAGATGCAAAATACTGATTTAGTTTGTTTGCTACCTCAGCAGGATCATCAATAGCTGAACCATCCATATGAAGTGGAGCAATCTGATTCATCCCCTTCCTTCGAGAGTTTACATAAGTAAAGAACTGTTTGCTGGTTTTCTTTGCATCCGTTGCCAAAGATTTCTCGTAAACTGCCTTCGCCTGCCTAACCTCCTTTGTAACTTGGTTACAGACCAGCTTATATCTATCATAGGCCTCTGTGTCACATGTTAATTTATATGTATTCCATGCATTTTTCTTCTCTGTCACATGTCTCATTAGTTCATCTGACATCCATTTAGGCCTAAATCTTGAACAATATTTCTTTCTTTGTATGAAAAGCCTAGTGGCTTCCAAGATTAATTCCTTGAATGCTCCCCATTTTGAATTTGCTGTTAGTAACATCATCAGTTGGTCCCATGCTACAGAATTTAAAAACTGTCTCAGACCACCATAGTCACTTTATGAAAGCAAAAACCCTTTACCCTTGATGGTGGTTACTTCTCTGAGTAAATCCCACTTCAGCAGACTGTAATCACTGCCACCTAGTGATTCCTTTATCTGCAGATTCTTGATGCATGAAGAATCTCTACTGATAATCAGATCAAGAGTATTACTTCCTCTAGTTGCCTCCCAAACATGCTGATGTAGAAAACAATCATCCAATAAATCCACAAAAGCCTTGCTAGTATGTGAGTGACCAACCCATAAATTCCAATCAATATCCAGGAAATTAAAATCCCCCATTATAAGACACTAATTTACTGGCCCACTCTATTTCTCTCCACAATTGCTCATTATACTCATCAGATTCATTAGGCCTACAACACACACCTACTGTCATTTTTCCTTTTCCAGTGCTTATGTCACACCAAACAGACTCAACATTGTACTATCCACATCAATTGGATGTGCTTCTTTAGATTTTATGTGTTTCTTAACTAACAGCATAATCATTCCTCCCTTCCTGTCCTGTCTATCCTTTCTGTACACATTGTACTCCCCAAATTCCAGTTCTGCAATTCTTATGTCTCTGATATCCCAACAATATCTGCCTTTGATGTCTTGACTAGCACTTCAAGCTCATCGAATTTATTAACTATACTCCTAGCATTGGTGTACATGCAAGTATACATGCACCTGTTTCTACTCATAGTTACCCTAACACAGTCCATGTATTTACTTGTTCCACTATGACTACCAGCAGTCCTGGAAATTCCCATTCCCTTGCTTTCCAGGCAGCTGCTCAATTGCATTTCAATAGAAGTAGGGTAAGAATCACTATTACCTCTGCCAGTGGCTACTGTTAATCTATTAGTCCGTGTAGCCCCCAAGCTAGCAGTTTTCTGACCTAACTCTGCCTCGATAGCATCAGCAAATATTCTTGCACCCTTTCTATTTAAGTGTATCCCATCCCTGTACAAGCAGTCTCTCCTGTTAACAAGCACCGACCAGGTTGAGAAAAATTCTACCCCTTGAGCCTTGCACAAACTTTCCAGGGCCGAATTGATTGTGTCTGGGCAGAATTGCAGACACTTTCAAATTCAACCCTAACTCTCGGCTTTTTTTCAGCATTCCCTTGTACTTGTTAAGTAATTCTGCCGGTCTCCTACTCTTAATATCATCAGTGCCAATGTGTACAGCACTATCACCCTTTGTGCTCTTAAAGGATGATATCTGCCCTACAATGTCATCAACCTTTGCCCCTGGCAGGCAAACCCTGGTCCTGTTCCATCTATCCTTTTTGCACAATATATTCCCCGTTTCCCTGACTGTCACCTACAACAACTAGTTTCTTTGGGACCAGTGCATTCTGCCTTGGGGATTGCCACTGTGTTGCGTGATGTTCAAGTGCAAGCATTGATGTGGGCAGATGAGAGCTTGATGGGCCCCTCAATTTAAATCCTTCGAGGGCATCCACCCTGTCCTTCAAGCTCTCATATAAGCCCATAACAATGCCGAGTTGGCGACTGATTTCCTTGCACTCCTTACAACGGGCACACACAAAGACATTCCCCTTGGCAATATCATGTCCCATTCCTGATTGCTTCACAAACATCAAACAAGCAGTGCATTTCAATAGACTGTGATTGAGAGGACAACCGCTCCCCTCAGTTCTCCCATGAGCCACAGCATTTCCACTAGGCGCCTCCGTAGCCAGGTGGGAAGGAGCAGCAGTGCGTAGCACACGCTTCTTGATTAGACCGGGGTTCGAACCCGTCACCACCAAATACAGAGGATGCGGAAAGGTAAAGGGAATGACCACCGCATATTCCTGGAGCAATATGGCCTTAGTTGCTAATGCTCCTAAAAACCAAATAACAAACAAACAAGCACTTCCACTAGTTTCAGCCTTTTGCTTTGCTGCTCTGGTCTGAGTCATGATTTCTATTCAAGTTCAATAAAATTCCAATACAAAATATAACCCTAAATCTATATCCCAATGCTTTGTTTGTTTGTTTGTTTTGTTTTTTAGAAGCATTTAGCAACTAAGGCCATATTGCTCCGGGATATGTGGCGGTCATTCCCTGACCTTTCCACATCCTCCATATTTGGTGGTGACGGGCTCAAACCCCGGTCTAATCAAGAACCGTGTGCTACGCACTGCTGCTCCTTCCCACCTGGCTACTGAGGCGCCTGTATCCCAATGCAGTTATAACACTATATATATGTATTTCGGAATCAAATATTATCTCCGAGTTATGTTATATGACTTTCTTATACCCAGTCAACTTATATGTATTAATTTATGATGTTATGTTTGTAATAACTAGGTCACTATATTTTTTTAGTTAAAAAAGTACAATTCAATTGACAATGAAATTTAAAAAGATTAATAAATTTTACTGATTAATTGATACTACTATACTCGCTATCTAGTTTTCCATTAAACCTTAAGCTATCTAGTTTTTCATTAAACCTTAAGCTATCTAGTTTTCCGTTAAACCTTACACTAGCACTCGTTGTATCTTATAACAATGGCGGCAAGTTACGTTTTCATAAATATCATTAATAAATATAGAAAACAACAATTGGCCGAAAAACTGAACCCTGGGATACTACACTAATAACATTAGTTCAAGAAGAGCAGCTGCCATTGATAATACTTGATAATTGATGTACTAGGCTTTACATACCAGCTAAGAAATATTGTTCAAGGTTTAGGCCTAAGTGGATGTCAGATGAACTAATGAGACATATGGCAGAGAAGAAAAATTCATGGGATACATACAAATTAACACGTGACACAGAAGTCTATGATAGGTACAAGTTGATCTGTAACCAAATTACAAAGGAGGTTAGGCAGGCGAAGGCAGATTACGAGAAATCTTTGGCAAGGGATGCAAAGAAAAACAGCAAAGAGTTCTTTACTTATGTAAACTCTAGAAGGAAGGTGATGAATCAGATTGGTCCACTTGATATCGATGGGTCAACTGTTGATGATCCTGCTCAGGTAGCTAACAAACTAAATGAATATTTTGCATCGACATTCACGCATGAGAGTTATTCAGTGAAGGAAATGCCAGAGGTGTATTCAACTCTGGCAGTAAGCTAGAGAATCTTGTAATAACAGAGCAAAGTGGAGATTGTTGAAGATAAATACAAGAAAGGCACCTGGGGTGGATGGGATCTATCCAGTTATATTAAAGGAGGCAGCAAAGGAAGTAAGCAAACCCTTAGCCATAATTATGAGAGCTTCCGTCACCACCAAATACGGAGAATACGGAAAGGTCAGGGAATGACCATCGCATATCCCGGAGCAATATGGCCTTAGTTGCTAATGCTCCTAAAAACGAAATAACAACAACATCCTTGGACTCAGGGGAAGTACCCATGGACTGGAGATGTGCAAATGTGACCCCAATTCACAAAGGAGGATCAAAGGGCGACACAAATAATTATAGACCTGTTAGTTTAACTTCTGTTCCTGGAAAATTAATGGAGGCACTGGTTAAAGAAGCACTGCAGGATCATCTAGACAAGACTTCAGTCATAGCTCAGACACAGCATGGTTTTGTTAAGGGAAAGTCTTGCCTGACCAATTTGATTGGATACTATGATGCAGTCACAAAAGAACTGGATGCAGGGAATAACTTTGATATTATATACTAGGATCTTAGAAAGGCTTTTGATACTGTTGCACATGGAAGACTGCTGCACAAATTGGAGCAGTGTGGCATTGGAGGCAAATTGCTGCTATGGATAAAGGGGTGGTTGAGGGGGAGAAGACAGAGAGTGGTAATCAATGGACACTGCTCATCTTGGACTAATGTTATTAGTGGAGTCCCTCAGGGTTCAGTATTGGGTCCATTATTGTTTTCTGTATTTATAAATGATATTGATGATGGTATATCAAGCTTAATGTCCAAGTTTGCAGACGATACGAAGTTTGGCAGGGTTCTCAAGGACACTACTGACACTATGTTACTGCAACAGAATCTGGAAAGGTTGAGCAGATGGGCTTCGAGGTGGCAAATGAAGTTTAACATTGACAAATGTAAAGTACTACATAGGGAAACAGCAACCCCAGAGCAACGTATCAACTCTGTGGTACTACACTGACAGTGGTAGAGAATGAAAGGGACCTGGGGGTGGTTGTGCAGGCAGATATGGAGTTTTCTGAGCAGTGCATACGGGCTGCAAGAGTAGCTCATGGTGTATTGTCGATGATATATAGGAATTTTTCTAGCAGGGATAAGGAGGTGATTATTCCCTTGTATAAGGCAATGGTCAGGCCATCAGGCCACATCTAGAGTACTGTATACAGGTCTGGAGGCCTCATTTCAAGAAGGATGTAGAGATGCTGGAACGAGTACAGAGAAGGGCAACAAGATTAGTGAATGGAACAAAGGGGTGCTCTTACGAAGAAAGGCTTAAGTTTTGCAAATTACAGTGTCTGGAGACTAGGCACCGGCGAGGTGATCTGATAGAGGTGTATAAAGCCTTGAATGGTTTGAGCATGCTCAATGTTGATGGGATTCTTCCTCTTGCTCAGAATAATCACCTGAGAGGGCATACATTCAAATTGAGAAAGACAGATGTAGGATAGACAGGCGCCTCGGTAGCCAGGTGGGAAGGAGCAGCAGTGCGTAGCACACACTCTTCTTGATTAGACCGGGGTTCGAGCCCGTCACCACCAAATACGGAGGATACGGAAAGGTCAGGGAATGACCACCGCATATCTCGGAGCAATATGGCCTTAGTTGCTAATGCTCCTAAAAACCAAATAACAAACAATAACAGTAGGATAGACGTGAGGAAAATTGCCTTTAGCCAGCGGGTGGTAGGTTGGTGGAATAGACTTCCATCCCTTGTCGTGGAAGTTGAAAGCCTAAATAAGATTAAGGCTCAGCTGGACAGGTATTTCGAACGAACAGAGGGGTGAAGTGGAAGTGGTTATTTTTTATTTATTTTTTATTTATTTTATTTTTATTTTATTTTTTTTTTATTATTTTATTTTTTTGGCTGATGCTGCATAAGCTTGCTTTATTGCATCAAATGCCTCTGTTAATGCTAATGCTGATGCTCACTCTATCTTATCCCACTCAACCACCCTTTATCCATAGCAGCAATTTCCCTTAATACCACACTGCTCCAATTCATGTTGCAGTCTGTGTGTAATAGTATCAAAAACTTTTCTGATGCTCTCATAATCATGGCTAAAAGGTTTGTTACCTCTTTTGCTACCTCTTTCAATATCATTATTGGACATATGGTGCAAGGAAGCCTGAGTCTTTTGCTACACCAGGCAAAAAAAAAAAAAAAAAATTTCTGAGTTACCATGAAAGAGAGAGATCACCAAGTAAGAGAAGAATGATGATATTCAGCTCAGGACCCTGGGTGTGGAACCCACGTTTAGTTTCCAGAGCTAAGTTCCGGTCAACCCTTCCCCATCTCTTCCATCATGCAGTATAACTGATGAATTTGAGGTTACGATGAACATCTTGCCGAGATCCAATCTTTTTATATTTCGAGGGTAAAGCTCTAAAATGGTGTTCGCAGGCCACAGCTAGTTAGTACACTGGACCGAACCTATTGGTAACTCTTTAAGAGGCTTCCAGATCAGCTTGTGTATAATCTTGCTACCTCTACTCTGCCAGATAGTGACTGGAGGGAGTCCGAGAAGTGTGTATGCAGGGGGCGTTGTCGAGGCCACATTATGTCAAGGATCTGGGTATATTCTTACCATATGTACACCAAAAATTTCATTACTTCATACAGCATGTCCCCCTCTCCAATTTTTCTTACTACTGAATATACCATGAATTGTCAAACTAATAGAGTAAGCTTATCTGCAAAAAGATCTAAACCTCCCAAACACTTCCTAATTCATTTCACAAATATACGTGGTCTCAATTCTAATCTCAACAATGTCCATTTCCACTTGCAGTCTGCCAAACCCCATGTACTTTTTCTGACAGAATCTCAGTTATCAGTTGATTCAAATACTGCTCATCTCAGATGCCCAAATTATTCGCTGTATGATTCTTTTCGCCTCAAAGATGGTACTTGTGCATATGTCCGTTCTGATATTCCCTGTCAGAGGCTTGGCAATTTGGAATCTCCTCTCTTTGATCTTCTCTGGCTTAAAAATCTCTCTACCTCATTGTGTCAAATTCATCTGTTGTCTCTATCGTTCTCCCAACTCCACTAATCTCTTGGAGCTCTTTGACTTCCTTTCTTTGCAACTTGACTTTCTCCAGTCCAACTTTCCTAACAGTGAAGAATTTTCCTTGTTGATTTTAATGTTCACAACTCCAGCTGGCTTCCGTTTTCTAGTCACACCGATCCAGCTTGTCGAGATGCTGAGACTTTTGCAATTACTAATGATCTTGCACAGATTGTTCATTTACCTACAAGAATACCGGATAATCCTAATCATACAGCCAATATGCTTGATATTTTTCTCACAAACAACCCTTCTAAGTACACAGTCGAAGTAGGCGCCTCTGTAGCCAGGTGGGAAGGAGCAGCAGTGCGTAGCACACGCCTCTTGATTAGACCGGGGTTCGAGCCCGTCACCACCAAATATAGAGGATGCGGAAAGGTCAGGGAATGACCACCGCATATCCCGGAGCAATATGGCCTTAGTTGCTAATGCTCCTAAAAACCAAATAACAACAACAACACAGTCGAAGTGAGAGGTCCTTTAGGCACTTCAGATCACAACTTGGTGATTGTCTCTTCTCCAATGGAACCTTTATCTCATGGCTATTCCCAACCATGTGTTGTTTGGCATTACAAGAATGCAAAATGGGATGACCTGCGAGACTTCTTTTCTTCTTTTCCTTGGTCGGATTACTGTTTCAAAAGTTCTGATGTCAACGTTTGCTCAGATCATGTCAGTGAAATTATTATTGCAGGAATGGTATCCTTTATCCCACACTCCACTTTAAAATCTCGTCCTTTATCTAAACCTTTGTTTTCCAATAAATGTGCTAAGGCTGTTCAAGAGAAGAATGTTGCATATCGTAATTGGCTTGTTTCTAATTCTTCAGTTTCATTTTGTGCCTACACCAAAGCTCGCAACAATTGTAAAGCAGTTATTAACCAGTCCAAACTAGAGTTTGAACAGGCTAAGAGTAGAAAACTTGCTTCTTGCCCTAATGGTAGCCGAGCATTCTGGTCTCTTGCCAAAGCTATTGGCCGCAACTTTTGCCCATCTCTGCTCCCACCTCTGTCCAAACCAGATGGTTTGGACAGGACAAGGATAAAGCTGACCTGCTAGCATCCCATTTTTCTTTCAACTCATGCATTAACGATCTTGGTAAAACACCTCCCACTATTCCCAACACGCTCCATTCAATGCCTCCTGTGGTCTTCCATCAAAAGGATGTCAGAAGGATTTTGACTAATCTTGATGCTAAGAAAGCTCCTGGTTCCGATGGTATTTTTCCACTTGTTCTTAAAACCTGTGCTCCTGAACTTACTCCTGTTCTTTGCTGCCTTTTTTCACTTTGTTATTCCAAAGGTGTTTCTCCTTCTGCTTGGAAATTTGCTCATATCCAGCCAGTTGCTAAAAAAGGGTGACAAATCCCTCCCATCCAATTGTCATCCCATTGCAATTACTTCTACTCTTTCTAAAGTAATGGAGAAATCAATTAACCATCAAATTTTAAACTACCTAGAAACCTTCTGTCTGATCAATGATTGCCAGTATGGATTCCATCAGTGTCGATCCACTGGCGATATTCTGGCTTATGTTACCCATTTATGGACTAATTCAATGGAAAGGTTCTGTGAAACACACGTAGTTGCTCTTGACATCTCAAAGGCTTTCGATCGTGTTTGGCATAAAGGTCTTCTAAACAAGCTTCCATCTTATGGTTTGCCAACTGTTTTTAGTAATTGGTTATCTAGTTTTCTCTCTGATCGCTCACTGAGGGTGATGGTAGATGGCTCTCTGTTTTCTAACTTCTCCACTAATGCCGGTGTCCCTCAAGGTTCAGTTCTTTCCACCACTCTTTTCCTCTTGTATATTAATGACCTTCTTCCATTGACTGGAAATCCTATCCATAGTTTTGCCGATGATGGCACATTGCATTCCACTTTTCATTTTGAGAAACCTTGTCCTGCTCAATCAGCTTCAACTTCTGGAAAATCTGCTACCAATTCCTTAAATGCCGATCTTCAGGTAATTCTCCAGTGGGGCAAAGACAACTTAGTTGATTTCAACCCTTCCAAAACTCAGTCTTGTCTTATATCTATCTTGTGTTAGTGGCAACTGAAGTTTAACCTTGACAAATGCTTGTTTGTTTGTTTGTTGTTGGGTTTTATTGGCGCATTAGCGACTAAGGCTATAATGCGCCAAAACCTGGTAATTAAAAAATAAAATTTTTAGTGGCCTAACGAATTAGGTCACCAAGTCAAAGTATAAAAACAAGTATAAATGGTAAAAGGCAAATATCAGTAAACAAGAAACATTAAAAGAGTTGATTTTTTAAATATGGGTAAAATGGTTTACTGATTTCAAAAAGCTAAAATAGCAGACACATGGTCATTGTCAGATAAAATCTGACTGAGTGTATACGGCTCAGTCAGATGATTAAAAGTGGTAAAACGGATATTGCTAAAATCTGGACATTCAACTGAAATGTGTCTTATTGTTAAAATTGTGCCACAGGACCCACACATAGGAGGGTCATCAGCCCTCAGCAGAAACGAATGAGTTAAATGACTGTGTCCTATGCGGGTCCGGGCAAGAACAACTTCCTCCTTACGATTCCTGCGCAGACTAGACTGCCACGGTTCAATTATGGGCTTTATATGATATAATTTATTCACAGTCTGTCTATTCCACGAATCCTGCCATTGGGAGTGTATCTTTTCGTGTATTATTTGCCTGTAGTCTGTATAGGGGAAGACGCCTCCGTAGCCAGGTGGGAAGGAGCACCAGTGCGTAGCACACGCTTCTTGATTAGACCGGGGTTCGAGCCCGTCACCACCAAATACGGAGTATGCGGAAAGGTCAGGGAATGACCACCGCACCGGAGCAATATGGCCTTAGTTGCTAATGCTCCTAAAAAAAAAAAAAAAAAAAAAACCAAAAACCAAAATGTATAGGGGACTGACAGGCAGCGGTTATTATTGGGAATTGCTGTTTTGGCTGTGGCGTCAGCCAAATCATTTCCCCTAATCCCAATGTGGCTGGGAATCCAGCAATAGTGGATATCATATTCACGTCCACGGAGGAAGTGAATCTTCTGCTGAATACTAGACAGAACTGGATGAGGATTATATCTCACAGATATTAAAGCCTGTAACATGCTAAGAGAGTCGGAATATAAAATGAACCGTTGGTATTGGCATTTACTAATGTGATCCAAGGCTAACTCTACAGCGTGCAGCTCTGCAGTAAATATGCAGCATTCAGAGGGAATCTGCTCTGATATAGTGCTGTCTGTAAAGACAGCAGCAGATCCCACATATGATTCTGACTTCGAACCGTCTGTGTAGACTGGCGCGAAGTCGGAATATTCAGTTCGGTGTGCTGAATGAAGCTGCAGGTAGACACATGATGGAGTGTCCGACTTTCCCCAGTTTCTAAGCGACAAGTCACATGCCGGGACACGAGCATGCCAGGGTGGAAAGGGTTGCTTTGATGTTTGGGCAACCTTGTCTACCTTGATATTAAGTTCTTTGAGTAGCTCTTGGAGACGAATACCAAAAGGACGATTGGCAGTCTTAAGAGTATTGTATAAATTTTCCCATCGTTGCTCAAAAACGAATGGCCACGTAGGATGGTCTGGCAGGGATTTCAGTTTTAAAGCGTACTTTAAAGACAACTGCTTACGTCGAAGCAATAACGATGGTTCGTTTGCTTCTACGTATAAGCTTTGGACAGGAGATGTGCGATATGCTCCAGTAGCAATACGTAGGGCCTGATGATGGACAGGGTCCAGCCATCGAAGGACACTGGCTGAGGAATATACTTGGGATCCATAATCAAGTTTGGATCGCACAAGTGCACGGTAAAGCCGAAGAAGGGTGCATCGGTCTGCTCCCCAAGATGTAGAGAGCGAGCGGAGAATATTAAGCCCGCATGTGCACTTTGTGCGAAGTTGGCGGATGTGGTCCAGAAAGGTCAACTTTTTATCAAATACGAGTCCCAAGAATTTTGTGTCCGCTGCTACTGGAATAACATTTTGTCCGAGTCTTAATTCAGGTTCAGGATGAAGATTACGCTTACGACAAAAGTGTACGCAAACGGTCTTCTCCGGCGAGAACCTGAAGCCATTTACAAGTGCCCAGGAGTTGAGGCGATCGATGGCTTTCTGCAGTTGTCTTTCAATAACCCTCATGTTGCATGACTGACAAAATATGCTAAAGTCATCAACATAGCGGGCATTGTTTACAGTTGGAGGAAGCTGTTCTGTGATGGAATTTATTTTGATGGCAAAAAGCGTGACACTTAATACTGATCCTTGTGGTACCCCCTCCTCTTGGCTGAAAAGTTTCTAATAAAAATGGGGAGATGGCCTCTAAGACCAAGGCTATGCAAATCTTTTAAAATGCCAAATTTCCAAGTTGTGTCATACGCTTTTTCCATGTCAAAGAACACTGACACCAAGTGTTCGCGTTTTAGGAAAGCATCCCGGATGGATGTTTCTAGTCTAATTAAATGATCAAGAATTGATCTGTTTTTTCGAAAGCCACACTGGATGTTGGAGAGAAGGTCATTTGATTCTAAATACCATATTAAACGAAAATTAACCATTCTCTCCAGAATTTTGCCCATACAGCTAGTCAGAGCAATAGGACGGTAATTAGTAGTGACTTTTGGATCCTTTCCTGGCTTAGCAAAGGCGAGAACGATTGCCTTGCGCCAGGAATCCGGAAACTGCCCTTCAATAAAGATTCTGTTATATAGAAGGAGCAGATAATCCATAGATTTTGGTGTAAGATGCTTAATCATTTCATAATGGATACCATCTGGTCCAACAGCACTTGCATTGGAAAGAGTGAGGGCTCTTTCCAGTTCCTCTATAGTGAATGCCCCATTGTAGGGATAGAGGCCCTTGGACTTAAAACTAAGGGCCTGCTTTTCAATTTTATGTTTCAAGACCAGGAACTCTGGGGAATACGAAGATGTTGCAGAGATGTTGGAGAAAGTTTCCCCAAGAGAATTGGCTATTGCAGTTTGATCTGCAATAGCGCATCCATTATAATCTAGGATTGAAGAAGGGTGGGATGTATATTTTCCCTTCATTTTCCGGATTTTATCCCAGACTACCTTAGAATTGGTAGCCTGGTTAATAGATGTTGTAAAACGGATCCATGATTCCTTTTGACTCTGACGGCGAATGTAGCGTGCTTTGGCTCGTGCACGCTTGAAGGCTATTAGATTAACAGTGGTAGGATATCGGCGGAATATCCCCCACGCTTTGTTTGGGAAATGATGGAAACCGGGCAGATGTTTTTGGAACAGCATTCGCAGCTGCTTGGACGATGATTTCTGCGATGTACTTTACTGCATCATTGATCGGCTCCTGACTGACGGTGCTGAGATCAAAATTTGCCTGATGTTGGAAGGCAGACCAGTCAGCCTGATCAATCTTCCACCATGGTAACCTGAAGGGAAGACAAGGTCTCCCACTGTGTAACAAGGTTATCACAGGGAAGTGACGCTTCCGTATGGATTCTCCTCCACTTCCCAAGTGAGTGAAGGGAGTAGAGAAGGGGAGCAGATAGAAAGATCAATGGCAGACAAGGTACTGGTAGGCATATGGAAGAAGGTGTTTGTTCCAATATTTAGAAGGGAAAGGTCATTGTTATTGAGCATACGCTCTATGACTTGTCCCCTTCCATTAATGTTAGCACTACCCCATAGGGTGTTATGTCCATTAAAATCCCCGAGAAGTAAGAAAGGGGGAGGCAACTGCGTTAAAAGCTCATCAAGGTCTTCCTGGGAGATGTCAGTCCCAGGTGGCAAATAAATACAGCAGACCGTTAATAAAAATCTCACTGTAAAGCGAATTGCAACGGCCTCTATGCTGGTTGTAATTAGCAAGGGCTGAACTGGGGTCTGGTTGCCGACAAGGATAGCCACTCCTCCATGAGCAGGACCATCCGCAATTCTATCCTTACGAAAGATTGTGATGTTATGCATGGTGGGATCATCATTTGCCTTTAGATAAGTCTCCTGCAAGCAAACTGGCTCGTGCTTTTGCAGGAGGGCCTTGATGTCATCAGTATTTCGCCGGAATCCATGACAATTCCATTGTAGGAATTTAGCCATTATTTTGGCTTGGTGGGTCCATCAGGCGGCTTCCAAGGTGCTGAGGGCTTACTTTTATCAGTCTTGGCTTTATCTTTTTTGGGGAAGAATGGACGCTGTCCCGTGTCCATTTCTTCCTCCACAAAGAGTTCCAAGACTGATTCATCCTGTACCTCCTTGTTCTCTACATCCATTGTAGAGAACAAGGAGTGGCAACTGATTGTGTTTTTTGGTGGGCTTTTGTGAATTCAATAAATAGCGTGCAATCGGAGCTTTCGGTGGTATAGTCATCTCAGTTTGAGTACCGATAGTGCACTTTGCAGAAACCTTCTGAGCATATGAAGGTTTCCCGCTATTTATTGGTTGGATACGTTTTCTGGCCTCTGGGTAGGAAATATTCAGCTCGGTTTTCAGTTTTTGGATTTCTTTTTCATCCTTCCACTGCTGGCATGCTCGAGAATAGGTGGGGTGCTCTCCTTGGCAATTAATACAGATCGGTTTTGAAGCTGAACATTCCTTGCTCTCGTGGTCTTTAACACCACATCGAGCACAGGCAGGGTTACCACGACAAGATGTTTGTGAGTGGCCGTATTTTTGGCATCTAAAACACCTCAGTGGGTTTGGGATGTAAATCCTCACTGGGCAGTTTAGATAGCCTGCCTTGATGGAACTTGGAGGCCGTTGGGTATTGAACGTGAGGATAAGAACTCGGGTAGGGACGAGATTCCCATCCTTTCGTATCGATATTCTTTTCACAGCTGTCACTCCTTGGTCTTTCAATTCAGAGCAGATCTCTTCTTCAGAAACACGAAGAAGGTCCCACTCTGAAATAACACCACGTGAAGAATTCAGAGTTTTGTGGGGGGTTACGGTGATAGGTATTCTCCCTATGGATGTAGAGTTCAAGAATTTTTCAGCTTGTTTTGTGTGGGAAGCTTCGACCAAAAGATCGCCAAAACGCAGTCGTTTAACGGCTTTTGTTGAACCTGCCAACCCTTCTAATCCTTTCTAGATAAAGAAGGGTGACATCTTTCCAATTGACTGTTCTCCGATGGAATGGAGAATGAGGAAAAGCAGTGTCACTGATGGTGGTGGTGTATCCTCCGTCCTGGTCTTTTTGCAGAGGTGTTTTCTTTGTCATCGTCTCGATTAGGTAGGGGCCTTGTTGGGGCCCCAGAAGAAAGGGGGTTTAAATTACTCATATGAGTAAAGAGAAAGTGTCTGATGCCTAAGTACCTCACCCACCACAGAGCCCTATGAGGGGACGCCCACTCGTGAACTAGCAGGTACTGTGTACACGAATGGGACACCGAGTTCACTTAGAACACCATACCCACGTTACCAATAAGTCTTTATCCCGTCCCAGGACCATAGGGAGGGAGACTTATTGGAACACAGTTGACCCTATCAGTAAAAAACCACCCGCCGATTGATCCCAGTCGGGCCGTTCCGGGACCTCCCGTCTTGTCGAAGCAGGGGCCAAAGTGGTGTATTAAGGCTGGGCCCCTCAACCACCAGGATCCCCCTTTCCGCATTCCATGGGTCGCGGCGCACGGCTGCACACGCCGGATTCCAAAGATGTAACCCTGGAACCAAGGTATGGGCATTAGATCCCAGTGATGCTGGTCTGGAAGTCCAGCAGCGTCACTGGGAGGTCCCCTCACCACGTACAGGTGCCCACGTCGAGGGGCTTGACAAATGCAAAGTACTGCATATGGGTAGAAGTAACCCCATAGAAACGTACCAACTGTGTGGTACTACACTTAAGGTGGTAGAAAATGAAAAAGACCTGGGAGTAATTGTGCAGTCAGATATGAAGTTTTCTGAGCAGTGCAGACAGGCTGCCAGGGCAGGTCATGGGGTTTTGTCAATGATATAGAGGAATTTTGCTAGCAGGGAAAAGGAGGTGATTATCCCTCTGTATAACGCAATGGTCAGGCCACGTCTTGAGTACTGCGTACAGGTCTCTGGAGGCCTCATCTTAGGAAGGATGTAGATTTACTTGAGCGTGTACAGAGAAGGGCAACAAGATTGGTGAGGGGAATGAAGGGATCCTCTTACCAAGAGAGGCTTAAGTTCTGCAAATTGCAGTGGCTGGAGACTAGGCACCTGCACGGTGATCTGATTGAGGTGTATAAGCCCATGAATGTGTTGAGCACACTGAATTCTGATGGGATCCTTCCACTTGTTCAGATTACGAACCTAAGGGGGCATAAATTCAAATTAAGAAAAGACAGATGTAGATTAGATGTGCGGAAATTTGCCTTTAGCCAGCGGGTGGTTAATTGCTGCAACAAACTTCCATCTGTCGTTGTGGAAGTTGATAGGTTGAATAAATTTAAGGAGGAACTGGACAGGCATTTGGAGGGAATGGTGTGATTTTTTTTTTTTTTTTTTTTTTGCTGATGCTGCATAAACTCATACACTTGCTTTCTTGCATCAAATGCCACTGCTACTACTACTATCTCGCAAAAAGGATTCTTCTGCTCCTATGGTTATCTTTAGTGACACTCCGATTTCTAGGCAAAATGATATATCTCTTTTGGGGATTATCCTGACTTCTAATCTCTCTTGGCACAAGCACATTACAAATATTGCTTCTTCTGCATCTAAAAAACTTGGTTTTCTCTTTTGCTCTCGGTGTTACTTTTCTTCAAAACAGCTGCTCACTCTGTATAAATCGCAAATCCACCCTGCCATGGAATATTGTTCCCACATCTGGGGTGGTGCCCCCAAAACCTCTCTCAGGTTTCTTGATTCCATTCAGAAGAGGGCAGTTAGGTTAATTAATGACTCATCTCTAACAGAGTCTCTCTGCTCTGCACTTGCTGTCTCACAGAGTTTCTGCACTCGCTGTCTCACAGATGTACTGTTTCTGCTGTATGCCTCTTCTACAGATACTTCCATGGGCACTGTTCTTCTGAATTAGTTTCTATAATTCCTGCTCTCTCTTTCAAAACAGTCCGAACACGTGCCGCCACCAGCCAACATCCATTTACTGTCCAACTTCAAACTCACAGAACCAAATTTTCATCTTCCTCGTTTATTCATTCAACTGCCGTTTCCTGAAACAACCTTCCTTCATACGTATTTCCTGAAAATTAACGTTTACAGAAGTTCAAGTCCAGTGTCAACAAATATCTTCTTTCGTCTTCTCAACCTCCAACCCAAGCACTGTACTAAGTACTATAGGTTCTAACACCTCTCGTGTTTGGGGTTTACATAAAAAAATAAAATAAAATAAAATAATGATCAAGTCATATGGGTCTATAAGCTACTCCTGTTTTTTTTTTTTTTTTTTTATTTGTTTTGTTTCCATATTTCAGGAAATAACTTCTTTGTGATGCATCTGTTATATAGATATTTTTATATATTTGTTTAAAAGAAACAAGTTTTTGCAGTAAATAATTCATATTAATTGGGATCTCATTAGTATTTGAGTTTGGCATCTGTTTGTACTTTGAAGGCTTTCTTCTGAATGTTAATGATATTATATTATAGCAGTTTTCATATGGTTTATTATCTAAGATTGTACTATGCCCACAAATAAAATATAATGTTCTAACATTCTGTTAGAACATTATATTTGTTAATTGATAAAAATTCTACAGTTACGTTGTCACTGAAATATTTCTAGACAAAAAAATTCTGCAATGAAAGAAAATTTGGATTGTTTGTTGTTGTGTTTTCATTTAGTTTGTTCTTATAGATGTTTTTATTTTTCAGGATTTGATAAAACAGAACAATTAAATGTGGAATTATGTGAAAATAAAAGTAACATAGATTCAGATTCTGAAAGTAAACAGAGCTCTGAAACTAAGTCCTATCAAAATGCAGATGATGTAAGCCAGGTCAGTTCATTCAGCAGAAGCCAGAGTGACTCCTCGGGCACAGGTTAAGATATTTCTTGTTACTTATTATAATTTTTAAAAAAAGTTATATAAGAAAGTTAAGAAAAAGAAAAGTGAAATGAAAGAGTAGTGCATTGTCAGATAAAAACTCAAATTTCAAGATATTTGGTGTTTATATAAATACAAAGTGATAACAAAAATAAGGTGTTTATTTATTATTTATCTATTAAACAATTCATTTTCATAAATAACAAATGGTGTAATGAATAAAAAAAAAAAAAATGTCCTGAATAACAATAAAGCAGTGAAAAGGAAACAATAAAAATCACAGTCCAAGGTGTTTATCTGTTGAACCAATCCTTTATATAGGGTATTTCAATTAAAATGCACTGTGGTCTATCTAGATTATGTTTTGGTATAGGCTATTTGTCATCTGGATCTTTTCTATCATATTTCGATTGAAAATTTTGAAGTTGATATTGGAATTGAACTAAGTATAACCTTTCAGATTTTATAATTTCCAAATTAAAATTTTGCCTAATTTTGCATTTTTCCTTGTGGGAAAGTTGTTCTCCATCTTCAGTTTAATCTATAAAAGCCATTGCTGCATTTCTGAAATGAATGGAATCTAATTTGATTTGAAGAAAGAACAAAACTGTTGAGATATTTGCTCTGCAACACATGTGAATGGCTGGCTACGAGTGCAGTTGTCTTGTCTCTTCACACTAAATTGTATTTGTTTTTAATTTTGTTTCAAATAAAGTTGATTTTACATTCATTTCAGAAGTATATTGATGGCATTTTTAGACTAGAACAAAGATAAGATACAACTTTCTCATTGAGAAAAAAAAACAAACAAACAATTGATTAGGCAAAATTTTAATTAAGAAATTGTAACATCTGAAGGGAATACTTAGTTCAACTTTAACATCAAATCCCAATGCTAATAGCTCTGGATTTACGATGAAGAATCTGTCTTTTTTACTCATCATTATCATTTTCTGTCTCATTGTTGTAATATAGTTGATGACAAATAATTTCTCTACCTTTTCTCAAAAGCTAAACATTTTCCTTCTTTTTCTTTAAAAAACAAATAAATAAAACTACATTAAAATTTTACGAATTTCTCCTTATTTTCATTAACATGTTGGCTATCAGGTGTGTGCTGTGGTATTCTCCATTCCAAAATAGAAATGCATAATAATGTTCTGTGTAATAATTTCATTGTGCTTGTGTAGAGCTAATTAGAATGTCTTTCAGTAAGATTCCAAAGAAATATAATGCAAAATTTCAGAAGACACATGCAAAATGTAGATTGGGATTTTTTAATTTTAACTGGTCGGAAACATGATGTCATGAGGCATGTTCAAACAAATAAACATAACAATGAATAGAAAGAAATGCAAAATAGATATTGCACTTCATGGTGATGCTGATGTCATACTTGCTGAAAGTTTATTTGCATATTTTGTCCTAGAACATTATCTTCATGTGAGTTGTGCTGATCATTTACAGGCACATTATTCAGAAATGTTTCCTGATAGCAAAATAGCAAAAAAAAAAAAAAAAAAAAAAAAAAAAAAAAGGTTGTTGAAGAACAGAAACATCTATTGTTAGTGAAATTGCCTGGATAGGGAAAGAAGAGGTAATGATGGCTCTGAAAATTGAGCCACTTTTGAATGCTACAAACATCAGTAATCATAATGATTTGAAGCTATATTACACAGTAGTAGTGACCTTTTGTAATTAAAACATCTCAAATTGAGAGTGGCATTTCTCTCATTGACTTTTCAAGGTGCAACATTGGACAGCTTCTTCTGTACAACTTAAACATGCAGGATTCCTTCAAAATACTGTTTGACACTTAATATTGATAATGTGCCTGTTATGGTAGACCTAAAAATTGGAGTACTAAAACTGTTAATTTGTATGCTGAAAAGGGATCTGCACATCACCCTGTGAAAGTGGATGAATAATTGGTGGAAATTTTACAACTCTCTAGAAACAAGTGCTAAAAAGAAAGATTTTGGCAATTTCAGTGGATGCCGAAATTAAAAAAAAATTGAAGTATGTTTGTGTACATGTTGGCTCTATATGGTTAAATGTGTAAATAGATTGGTAGAACAGTGGCAATCCTTTGACAAGGCTTTAAAGGAGAGATTAGAATTGGCGAGGAAAACAATATGAGCACACTTTTCAGAGTTGCCAATTTGAAAAGTACAGCAAGCAATCACTAGTGAGTGGCACTGATTCATATCTAAATCTAATTCATAATCCAAAACACCATTTTGAGGTCATTACACCTAGAAGACAAATTGATGAATTCAAGAAAATAAGTGAATTAAACTTCTGGTTAAAAGCAATCCTGAACAGGCCAAGCAATCTGATAATTTTAGCATGTTATTCTCATTCATGCTTCTTTGGCTTAAATAATGCCATTTGTTTGTTTATTTTAAATGTTATGCTGTTTGAAAATCTGGACATAGTTTTTTAATGCACCATACCTCATATCCATATACTGAGGTCATTACACCTAGTTACATTGAAGGATGTTACTTGCAAATTTATTTTACCAACAGTTTTAACTTATTCCATTTCCACTTTGGCAATTGATAAATTTGAAAGATGATTCTTACATAGTCACAGGTATTTATATTGCCAACGTCACGGAGAATCTAAAGCAAGACGAGAAGATTCTGTTCTTTTGCTCATTAAAGAAGTACTTTATGGCTGCCTGTGACTACATGGTACAAAAGTTCCCATTGAAAAATGGTCTTATAAGTGCGGGTAGTACAAATTTCACCAGATTTTAGTGAATCATTTTTGAAATTTTTTATGGACAAGTTCCCATTACTTTTTTAGTGTCATTAAAGATAAAGAAATAAATGAAGCAATAGATGTTTTGTAGCATCAGTTCTATCGTTTTCAGTGTGTGCACCTCCCAAATGCTATTATGAATGCAGAAAGAATTGATGTACAGTGGTTCTTGATTGGGGAACTGATAAATGCACAAGGAAGCTTGAAATATAATAAATTATACCAAGTCATGCTTAGCATTTTAACAGTTCTTCATAGCAGTGCTAAGTGTGAGAGAATATTCAGCTAGGTCAGGAAAAACAAAATCAGAGTTTAGATCTCTTTCTTGTGCAACTTTGGAAATGCTTGTGACATTTTGTTCTTAATAATGGCTCTGTTGTCTAGACTTCTAAGTCTAGACAATGGGGCCATTATTAAGAACAAAACTTTGACTCAGTATTTCTTAATAGGAAAAAGTTTGCAGCAGTATCTTTCTTAAAGTAATCAAAATCACTTGATGTCTAATAGAATATGCAAACAGGAATTCACAGACAGAAAAATCTTAGATAAGCTAATATTTAAAAGCATATACAAATGCACAAATAATCCTATAGCTGTACTTTAAACTGTGTCTTTTGCCAGTGAAATTTAGTTTCTAGTGCAGTGTGGACTTTAAAAATCCCCTGCTCTTTCCAAGGAATCTCCTGTTTTTTTTTTTTTTTTTTTAAAGAAGTGCTTGTTATAACTGAGACTAATAAGAACTTATTAGTCTCAGCCATGACAGCAAAGTTTAGACAACAGTGTCGTTATTAAGAATGAAACATTGACTTAGCATTTCTTAAGAGGGAAAAATTTGCAACAGTATCTTTCTTGAAGTAATCAAAATCAATTGTCTAACCGAATATGCAAATAGAAATCCACAGACAGGAAAATGTTAGATAAGCTTATATTTAAAATCATGCTGTAATGCGTAAATAATCTTATGGCTGTACTTTAAACTGTATCTTTTGCCAGTGAAATTTAATTTCTAGTACAGTATGGACTTTAAAAATCTCCTGCTTTATTCCAAGGAATCTCCTATTTTCTTCCTGTTTTTTGAGAATTGCTTATTAGCATTAGCATTAGCATTAGTAGAGGCATATGATGCAAGAAAGCAAGCTTATTCAGCATCAGCCCAAAAAAAAAAAAAAAAACACACACCACTCTCATTTCACCCCTCCGTTCGTTTGAAATACCTGTCCAGTTGAGCTTTAAATTTGTTTAGGCTATCAACTTCAACAACAAGTGATGGAAGTCGGTTCCACCAACCAACCACCCGCTGGCCAAAGGCAAATTTCCGCACATCTATCCGACATCCGTCCTTCCTCAATTTGAATTTATGCCCTCTGAGCTGATTATTCTGAGCAAGATGAAGAATCCCATTGGCATTGAGCATGCTCAAACCATTCAAAGCCTTATACACCTCTATCAGATCACCTCTCCGGTGCCTAGTCTCCAGACTCTGTAATTTGCAAAACTTAAGCCTTTCTTCGTAAGAGCAACCCTTTGTTCCATTCACCAATCTTGTTGCCCTTCTCTGTACCCGTTCCAGCAGCTCCACATCCTTCCTGAAATGAGGCCTCCAGACCTGTATACAGTACTCAAGATGTATACAGATGTATACAGTTAGGCCACATCTTGAGTACTGTATACAGTACTCAAGATGTGGCCTAACCATTGCCTTATACAAGGGAATAATCACCTCCTTATCCCTGCTAGAAAAATTCCTCTTTATCATTGACAAGACACCATGAGCTACTCTTGCAGCTCGTCTGCACTGCTCAGAGAACTTCATATCTGCCTGCACAATTATCCCCAGGTCCTTTTCATTCTCCACCACTGTCAGTGTAGTACCGCAGAGTTGATACGTTGCTCTGGGGTTACTGTTTCCCATATGTAGTACTTTACATTTGTCAATGTTAAACTTCATTTGCCACCTCTCAGCCCATCTGTTCAACCTTTCCAGATCCTGTTGCAGCAGCATAGCGTCAGTAGTGTCCTTAACAACCCTGCCAACCTTTGTATCATCTGCAAACTTGGACATTAAACTTGATATCCCATCATCAATATCATTCATAAACACCGAAAACAACAACGGACCCAACACTGAACCCTGAGGAACTCCACTAATAACATTAGTCCACGTTGAGCAGTGTCCATTGATTACCACTCTCTGTCTTCTGCCACTCAACCATCCCCTTATCCATAGCAGCAATTTGCCTCCAATGCCACACTGCTCCAATTTGTGCAGCAGTCTTCCATGTGCAGCAGTCTTCCATGTGCCTTTCTAAGATCCAAATATATAATATCAAAGTTATTCCCTGCATCCGGTTCTTTTGTGACTACATCATAGTATCCAATCAAATTGGTCAGGCAAGACCTGCCCTTAACAAAACCATGCTGCGTCTGAGCTATAACTGAATTCTTGTCTAGATGATCCTGCAATGCTTCTTTAACCAGTGCCTCCATTAATATACCTGGAACAGAAGTTAAACTAACAGGTCTATAATTACTTGTGTCAGCCTTTGATCCTCCTTTGTGAATTGGGGTTACATTTGCACATCTCCAGTCTATGGGTACCTCCCCTGAGTCCAAAGAAGCTCTCATAATTATGGCTAGGGGCTTGCTTACTTCCTTTGCTGCCTCCTTTAATATAACTGGATAGATCCCATCCACTCCAGGTGCCTTTTTTATGTTTATCCTCAACAATCTCTCCTCCACTTTCCTCTCAGTTATTACCAAATCATCCAGCTCACTGCCAATGTTTACTTTACCTATATCATTCTCCTTCCTGAATAACTCCTCATGCGTGAATGTAGATGCAAAATACTCGTTTAAATTGTTAGCCACCTGAGCAGGATCCTCAACTGTTGAACCATCAATATCCAGTGGACCAATCTGATTCATCCCTTTCCTTCTTGAGTTTAAATATGTAAAGAACTCTTTTCTGTTTTTCTTTGCATCCTTTGCCAAGGATTTTTCGTAGTCTGCCTTTGCCTGCCTAATCCCCTCTGAGCTGATTATTCTGAGGACTGAGGACTAATAAGAACTTATTCCAACTGAGGATATTTTTTCCGTCATCACAATTTTTAGAAAGGAAATTGAAAAGAATCCTTTACTGACATAGAAGAATAGAAAAGAAAAACACCGAGGAACCTTTTTTTTAATTTTCCATCCATTGAACTACTTTTTTTTTTATCATTGTTACCTTCTGATGTTATGTTTTTAAAGCTTTCCTCCTACCTCATTCATATTTTGCCCCAGGGGCTCACATCTGGTGAGTATGGGCTTGGCACACCCGGGGTCCTGAGCTGGATATCATCATTCTTCTCTTTCTTGGTGATTTCCTTCTCTCTCTCTCTCTCTCTCTCTCTCTCTCTCTCTGGGTCCTAGGGTAAATTAATTTTTTTTGGCTGGTGCAGTATAAGCCTCAGGCTTCCTTGCACCATATGGCTATTAATAATAATAATAATAATAATAATACATTTAGTTATTATAATGCTCTTTACTTTGCTAGTCAACTTAAAATGCATAGATCATTTAGATTTTAATTGACTACATTTTGCTCTCTTGCTCATTAACACGTTTAACAACATGTGTTGAATGACTGCAAATGTTCATTTGATTTTTACATAATCTGCTTGCACCTAGTGAGTAAAATGACATGGAATGTTTATGGAGTTTTGAAATTGAAAGCAACAACTATTCCTGCCAGAATTGGCAAGTGCTATGAATTACCATATTTCCCCATGTATAAGACGCACCTTTTTTCGAAAAATTTGGGGTCAAAAAACTGGGTGCGTCTTATACAGTGGTTGTAGATTTTTTTTACTTGCATTTCCCATTTTTTCGCGCTTTGCACTCATTATTTCACACTTGTTACCGGTATATTAGGTTATGTTTTGCCACGTTCTGTTCAGAAAAGATTTTCGTACAGTGCTGAATTCAAGTTAGGAGGAGTTGTGTGAATTTTATGATGAATAAAACTTGAGTTCAATAACTTTATGTAATACATTTTTTTTCAAATTTCGGGCCCCAAAATTAAGGTGCGTCTTATACATGGGGAAATACGGTAAATAAAGATACCTTATAGTTGCCTTTTCAGTTTAAGTGTTCAATACAAACAGATGATTCATAATGTCTTTATAAATGTGTTTGGAGAAGTAATTCATAACTTTATAAATTAGATTATTTCTTGATAGCAAGCAGTCTTCAATTATGAGAGAGAGTTTGCAAAAAAAAAAAAAAAAAAAAAAAAAAGTGTGTTTTAAGGAATACAGATGATTCCTCCAGCTGTTATGGAAAGCAGTTTTTACTCTCAGATGATAAAAGGCTAATTTTGGTAACCTTGTCCATTTTTCCAGTCAAGCTTACAGAATTTAGAAGTAGGAAGAATTTTATTATTCTTATGTTATTATTTTTCCCTGATGGATGCGGGGATCCCACACTGTGATGGGTACTGGTACCACATGCAAAGGTTGGTTGTTATGTCCAGATATTACTGTTGATTGAGCAACTCTATTCTACAGGTGTTCAGGATTGCGACTTTCTGGAGTTCTTTGTAGGTATTGTCTGAGAGGACTGTTTCTGCTAGTCTCTTATGCAGAGTATTTGGCACCGTGTTGGCAAGGTAATCGGGATGGTCATTACTTGTTCCATATACCACATCTCTTTGACCTCGTGTCTTAGGTCTGCGTACTTCCCGCATAGGTTTTTTTGGAGGTTGCTGGTGTTGGGCACAGCTATGTTGATCAGATAAGTAGCCTTTACCTTCTTGTCAACAAGGGGTTTGGTGTGTGGGATTGTCTTGCCTGTTGTTATGGCATAGTCCCAGTACAGCTTGTGGGTTGGGGTTTCTAGTACAGCCTGGGGTTTGTACTTGTAATATGGTATCCTTTCTTTGATCAACTGGTATTTCCTTGCTAGCTTCTGATGTATTGTCCTGGCGATGAGATTGTGTCTACAAGTGTACTTCATCTGAGTGATCACCCTGAGATGTGTTGGGGTTCCTCAGCAGCGTATTTTTATAGTTCCTGGTGTTGATTAATTTGACTTGGATGGCAAGAATGAATCCTTCAGTCTTGAAAGAGTGTCAGCTTGTGAGTCACGCATTAGAAGCCATTTTATCTATGAGGTCATTGTAGTGTCTTCTTTGTCCATCTTTCTATCATCATTTCTTCTGTTAGGGTTAAAAGGGTCTCCCTGCTTTGGTTGAGTGGGCTGTGCTGCTTGTCTATCTTTCTTATGGCCTGGTAGAGTGGCATTGTGTTTTAATAATAGTATTCTCCATATAGTGCAAGGAAACCACAAGCTTTTGCTGCACTGGCAAACAAAAAAGATATAAGAAAAATACAAATTATTTGCTTCTCTCCTCGTATAGTGAAATATCCAGTTGACCTTTGAATTTATTCAAACTGCCAGCCTGAACTAGCTGTGAAGGCAACCTGTTCCAGCAATCAATGACTCGCTGACTGAAAGAAAACTTCCTACAATCTAGTCTAAACCTCTTCCTTTTTAATTTTAATTCATGCCCGCGAGTTATGGAATTCTGTATAACAGTGAAAATTCAGCCTACATTTTACTAACCCCTCTCAGACCCTTATAAACCTCTGAGGTGACTGGTTGCCAAGCTCTGTAGCACACACATTCGGAGTCTTTCCTCATATGCTCTTCCTCTTGCCAAACTCACAATGCTAGTTGTCCATATTTGAACCCTTTCAAGAAGCTCAATGTCTTTTTTTTCAGATGAAGTCTCTATACTTGAACACAGTATTACAAATGTGATCTTACAGTGGGATTATGACCTCCCTGTCTTTACAGGATAACGTTCGATAAATCATTGATAGGACCCACGGGCTTTCCTGGCTGCCTATTTACACTGTTCAGAAAATTTCATATCTGTCCTTATCTAAACTCCCAGATCCCTTTCTTCCTCTACCATTTTTAACTCATCTCCAAGTGTATAATTTATTTTGCGGTTGCTCTTCCCCAAATGTAAGACCTTGCATTTTGCTGCATTTAAACTTAACTGCCACTTTTCTTACCAGTCCCAAAGCCTGATCAATTATCCTGAAGTTGTGCTGCTTGATAATGATCATTAACAACTACTAATTTTATGTTGTCTGCAAATTTTGAACTCACTCCTTCTATCCCTTTGTCTATGTCATTTATGAAAACGAGTACCAGCTGTGGTCAAAGAACTGATCCTTGAGGGATCTGCCACTCCTCCTTTATACCTATCTGAAGAATATCCATTAATCACGACCCTCTGCCTTCTGCCCTGCAGCTACCCAGCAATCCATCTTAGAATCATACCAGTAATCCCAACCTGTTCAAAGCTTATATATTAACCTCTCATGTGGGACTAATCAAATGCTTTCCTAAAATCCAAATAAACTATGTTGAAATTCTGTCCTACAGCCAGGACAGCATTTCAACATAGTTTATCCAGGTCATGAGTAACTGTGTCATAATAGCTTACTAAGTTAGTTAAACATGATTTTCCCTTAACAAAACCATGTTGTGTGTCTTTAAGTGTGCCATATCTATCTAAATGTTCCTGGATTGCCCTCTTAATCACTGCCTCTAAGATTTTTCCTACCACTGAAATAAGACTAACTGGTCTGTAGTTGCCAGCTTCATTCTTAGAACTGCCTTTATGTATTATGTATTGGCGATATGTGGACACTTCCCAATCCAAAGGAAAATCCCACAAGTCCAAAGATGCCCTCATAATTAACCTCAGTGGTTCAGTACACTCCCTAGTGGTCTCCCTCAAAGCTACAGGATATATGCCATCAACTCTGGGAGCCTTACTTGTCTTTATGCTCAAAGGTTTTTCTAATAAAAGATCATCAGTAATTATGAAATCGCTAATTTTATATGGCTCAGTCTCACTTGCACAGCCTTTTCTCAGCATGAAGGGTCTTTTGTCAGTAAAAACCAATTCAGTTCATCCACAACCTCAGCTGGGTTATCTAAGATTTTCCCACACCTTGTGCACAAATGTCCAATCTGATTAGCTTTCTTCTTCTTTGTTGTATTCACATACATAAAAAATTCTTTGATTTATTAGCCAGTGCTTTCTCATACATAGTTTTGGCTTCCCTGACCTTATTTGTGGTACTACTACAGATCAACTTGTAACTGTTGTAGGTTTCAGTATTTTTCATCTCTCTGTAACTGTTCCATGCTATCTTTTTCTGCTTTATCTGATTGGCCAGCTCTGCAGTCATCCATTTTTGCATCCTCCTCCTGCAATATTTTCTTAATGGTATGTGTGCATTCGTGGCTTCTGATTTTTGCTTTAAAAGTATTCCCTAATTCAAATGTATTCGCCTCCCTCAACAATCCACCAAATTCACAATGCCATATAGTGACTTAATCTCTCAAGATCCCCTGGTCTGAAGTTAAAATCTGTGACTTTACCTCTATATACTGCAACATCTTTCTTCTTCTTCTTCCAATTGATGACTGCATGAACACTAACCTGCCAATGGTTGATGCAAGGAAGCGAGGCTTATGAAGCATCCACAAAAAAGAATAACTTTTATAAAAAAAAAAAAATAATAAATTAAAAAAAAAACATTTTCTCACATCACCTGTACATCACTCCTAATTCCTCCCTGTGATGTCATCTAATTCGTCAGTAATGACGAGGTCAAGAATATTTTCAACCCTAGTATTATCTTTGACATATGGTACAAATGATAATCATCTAGTTTAAAGCCACTCCCCAACTTACATAAGAGTTGCATTCTGCGGAACTCTGTGTAAATTGAATTTTACGTAAGTTGGAATTTCGTTAACGGTTTATGCAGCACTCGCAACTAACTGTGTGTGCTGAATTTGATTGAAGCAAAAAAGAAATGTTCGACGAATGTGTAAATAGAATTGTTTATTCAATTTTTTTTATCTCTTGCGCAGGAAAAATTTCAGAAGTGTGCAATTACAAAAATTTTACTTAAATGTTGTGGAAACCAGCATGATGCTTGAACCTATTAAACTGCCTTTTGCTTGCCACGAATTTGGCTTGAGGTTCGCTGTAGTTATACTTAATATCTTCATAAATACTTCTTGCTTTTGCTTGAATGGCTTAGACTCAGCGGCACTTGCCTTTGAATCTGATTTTCCATCCGTATTAGGCGCCTCCGTAGCCAGGTGGGAAGGAGCAGCAGTGTATAGCACCCGCTTCTTGATTAGACTGGGGTTTGAGCCTGTCACCACCAAATACGGAGGATGCGGAAAGGTCAGGGAATGACCACCGCATATCCTGGAACAATATGGCCTTAGTTGCTAATGCTCCAAATAACAAACAATTTGTATCCATCCATATTATTAATAGCTTTTCCATCTTTGATATAGCAACTGAATGCTGTTTTGTGATCACTGTTGATCTTAAATGCGTTGATCCTTTAACATGTTCTTTTATACATGCACTGTCCTTTAAAATAGTATTCACTGTTGAAGCAGCGAGACCTAATTCCCATGCAATAGATGACAAACTTTGTCTTGCTGCTTACTTCTTAATCATTTTCAGCTTCATTTCTAAATCAATTTTCTTTCATTTCCTAGCATTGCCACCACTTGCACTTTCCATTGGTCGCTTTCCCTTCATCATTTAATAAGTAAATAAAGGAATGAAGAGAATATTCTGAAAATTTATGTTTTTTATATGATTGAAGATTTCAGTGAAGGGAAATCACCATAATAACGTAACTACTTAATTCTGGTTATTGGTATTATTACAAATACAATAACGTCGAGTTACTACCCATTTATAATAGATTTCACTAACAGAAAAGCCCAATAAACCGTAAAGTGCAAATTGTCTTAATTGTTTTATGGTCATGATCTCCAGAAATGTGCTTTAGAAAAATACCACAAAGGCATTCAAAATTGATTCTTGTAACAGAACATATGATAACGATGAAAGTTTTTGTAAACGTGTTGGCCGCATAATTTGTTTTTGCGTCCTTTAGTTAAAAATGATTTTTTGTTGTGATTGCTTATGTGACTTAAATTTATATAAAACTAGTACAATTTCCATTATAAAAATGACCTTTTAGAGAGTTAAATAGCTTAGTTATATAGCAGAAATTTCAACCTTTGAAGTCTGGGAACGAATTACGAAAAAAAAAAAAAAAAATGTGTTATTGGGTACTCATTACAATTGTTGAGTCAGTTTGGTGTGACTTAAGTACTGGGAAAGCAAAATTGAGAGTAGGAGAGTGTTATAGGCCTAATGACTCTGTTGGGTATAGTGAACAACTTTACAGAGAAATAGGGTGGGGCCAGTGAATCACATTGTCTTATAATGGGGGATTTTACCTTCCCAGATATTGAGCCGAATTTAAGTAAGTCATGTAGTGCCAGTATTTAAAAAAATTCTTCCCCACTGTGAGTTTTCCTTCCAGTTATTCCAATCAATTTGGGTCAGATTAAAGTCACCTATAATAAGACATTATGCTTGCTTTCCTATTACATCTGCATGTAAAACTTCTCTTCATATTTTTCACAATATTCTGTTCTGTAGATTACTCTCACTCGTTATACCTTGCTTCCAACTGACTCAAATAAATTTCTGTTTATACTTCGGGATGACCAAGCGGTCAGAGGAGTTCACAAGATAGACAAAATACAAGAAACAGCACCGTATTCAGTAGTCACGGGCTTGAACCCCATCACTCAAGGCACATGTACTTATGCACCCCGCGCACCTGACCACTAGCCCAACTGACTCACATCATACAGATTCTGTGCTAGCAGAATTAACTTCAGACACATCAAAAGCTTTTTTTTCGCATTCTGGCTTCTTTTGATAAGAAGCAACACTCCTCTACCCATTCTAACTTCCCTTTCTTTCCTAAATACAGTACTCAGCTGATGTGTAGTGTATTTAGGAAATACAGTACACACCAGGTAGATGCCCTTGAAGTTAGTAAAATGGTGGACCTATCAGAGCTCACTCTTGTGCATCAGCCAACGCAGGGACAATCTCCATTGCAGAATGTGCTGGTCCCACAGGAGTTAGTTATCGTCGGTGACTCTATTGTCAGGGAGACGGGTAATATAATATATAATAAGTATAGGTGGAATAAGATCAGGGTATGCAGTGTTCTCCCCATAAAAATTTTCCAGCCAAGTGGAGAAGTTTAATACTTTGCATAGTATGTTTCGAGTTAATATTGATCGAGATCAGTGCCATACGATACTGCGAGAATCATTTAAATTTTAGCTGGGCGGTGCACCCATTCAATAGATCCTGGGAAAAGCGATGGTATGTCTGGTATGTCTGCTAGGGGTAAAAGTTGATGGTGATGTAGACCATATATCGTATTTTAAGAGCACAAAGGGTGATATTGTTGCACATGTTGGCACTAAAGACATTAAGTGTAGGAGTTTGGCGGGTTTACTAAACAAGTACAGGTCAATGCTGAAAAAAAGTCAGGAGTTAGGGTTAAATTTGAAAGTGTGTGGAATTCTGCAAAGACACGATTCGATGGAGTATATGATGAGAGCCTTGTCAATCAATTCGACCCTGGAGAGATTGTGCAAGGCTCATGGGTAGAATTTTTCTCAGCATGGTCTGTGCTTGTTAACAGGAGACTGCTTTTACAGGGATGGGATATACTTAAATAGAAGGGGTGCAAAAGTGTTTGCTGATCCTATCGAGGCTGCATTAGGTGGGTCAGAAAATGCTAGGTTGGGGGGATTCACACATTAAAAGATTAATAGTAGCTACAGGCAGAGGTGCAAATGATTCTTGCATTGCTTCTATTTTTAGAGCAGCATGTGCATGGAAAGCGAGCCAATGGAGATTTCAAAGGCTGCTGGGAGTCATCATGTGATAAGTAAATACACGGGCTGTGGTAGGGTAACTAAGAGTAAGAACAGGTGCATGTACACCAATACTGGAAGTATAGTAAATAAATTTGATGAATTTAAAGTGCTGGTCAAGACATCAAAGGCAGATATTGTTGGGATATCAGAGACATTGTGTCACACAAATATAAGCCGTGCAGAATTGGAAAACTCTGCAATGTACAACGAACAACTATACAGAGAAATAGTTTGCCAGTAAATCAGATTGTGTTATAATGGGGGATTTTAACTTCCCAGATATTGACTGGGACTTCTGGGTTGGTCATTTGCAAACTAGCAAGATTTTTATGGATTTATTGGATAATTTTTTTCTGCAGCAGCTTATTCGAAGGGCAACCAGAGAGGGTAATACTCCTGATCTGGTTATCAGCAGTGATTATTCAATTTTCAGATAAAGGAACCACTATTTGGCAGTGATCCCAGTGTGTGGAAGTGGGATTTACTCAAAGAGGCAACCACCATCAGGGGGTAAAGGGAAGGTTTTTGCTTCCGTAAAGGTGACTACAGAAGTCTTAGACAGTTTTTAAATTCTCTACAGTGGGACCAACTGATGATATCACCAACAACAAATTCAAAGTGGGAATCATTCAAGTAACTAATTGTGGAAGCTACTAGGCTTTTCATACCAATTAAAAAATATTGTTCAATATTTAGTCCTAAATGGACGTCAGATGAACTAATGGCAGAGAAGAAAAATGCATGGGATGCATATAAATTATTGGGTAACACAGAAGCCTATGGTAGATATAAGCTAGTTTGTAACCAAGTCACAATGGAGGTTAGGCAAGTGAAGGCAGATTACGAGAAATCTTTGGCAAAGGATGCAAATAAAAAGCGAAAAAACTTCTTTACTTATATGAACTCTAGAAGGAAGTGAATGAACCAGATTGGTATACTTCATGTTAATGGTTCGATTGTTGATGATCCTGCTGAGATAGCTCTAAAACTAAATTAATATTTTGTATCTACATTCTCACTCATCAGGAATTTTTTTTGGAAGTGGAGGACAGAAGCTAATTAAAGTCTGACAGGGAGCTAAATGATTTTTTGATAACTGAGAGCAGAGAGGTGGAGAAATCGTTGAAGTTAAACATAAGAAAGGCACTTGGGGGTGGATGGGATCTATTATCCAGTTATATTAAAGGCGGTGACAAAAGAAGTTAGCAAACTGTTAGACAGAATTATGAGAGCATCCTTGGACTCAGGGGAGGTTCCGATTGACTGGAGATGTGCAAATATATTGCCAATCACAAATGGCGGTTCAAAAGGTGACATGATTAATTACAGACCTGTTAATTTAACTTCTGTTCTGAGGAAATTAATGGAGTTCACTGGTTAAAGAAGCACTGCAGGATCATCTAGACAACACTTCAGTTATAGTTTTGACACAGCATGGGTTTATTAAGAGGAAGTTATTTCTGACCAATTTGATTGGATACTATGATGTGGTTACAAAGGAACTGTATGCAAAAAATAACTTTGATGTCATATATTTGATTTTCAGGAAAGCTTTGGATCTGTTGCACTTGGAAGACTGCTGTACAAATTGGAACAGTATGGCATTAAGGGCAAGTTGCTACAATGGATAAAAGTATGAATGAGAGAGAGAGAGAGAGAGAGAGAGAGAGAGAGAGAGAGAGAGAGAGAGAGAGAGAGAGAGAGAGAGAGAGAGTGTGAGTGAGTGAGTGAGTGAGTGAGTGAGTGGTATTCAATGGATACTGCTCTTTGTGGACTAATATTATTAGTGAAATCTCCTTGGGTTTGGTGTTGGGCCCATTCTTGTTTTCTATATTTATTAATGATATTGTTGAAGGTATATCAGGCTTAATGTGTAAGTTTGTGGATTATACAAAGGTTTATAGGGTTGTTAATGACAGTAATCACATTATGCTACTGCAACAGGATCTAGAAAAGTTTGGAGATGTGCTGCAAAATGGCAACTGAAGTTTAACATTGACAAATGCAAAGTACTGCCTATCGGTAGCAGTAACCCCAGAGAAATGTACCAATTGTGTGGTACTACACTCAAAGAATAAAAAGACCGGCGGGGGAGATAATTGTATAGATATGAAGTTTTCTGAGCAGTGCAGACAGGCTGCCAGAGCAGGCTATGGGGTTTTGTCCCCCAGGCCTCCAGACCTGTATACAAAGGAATGACAATCTTTATCCCTTTGTATACAGGTCTGGAGGCCTCAATTTATGAATGATGTAGAGTTGCTAGAATGAGTACAGTGAAGGGCAACAAGATTGGTGAGGGGAACAAAGGGGTTGCTCTTACCAGGAAATAAGAAAGGCTTTAGTTCCTCAAATTGCTGTGTCTGGAGGCTATAGTATCTGTGAGGTGATCTGATTGATGTGTATAAGGACTTGAATAGTTTGAGCAGGCTCAATGCTGATGGGATTCTTCCTCATGCTCAGATTACGAACCTTAGGGGGCATCAACTCAAATTGAGAAAAGACAGTTGTAGAATAGTTCGGAAATTGGTGTTCAGCCAGTAGGTAGTTGATTGCCAGAACAGCCTTCCATATGTCATTGTGGAATTTGATAGCTTAAATAAATTCAAGGAAGAAGTCGACAAACTTTTGGAGAAATGAGAAGTGTTTTTTTTTTTTTTTTTTTTTTTTTTTTTTGCTGATGCTTTATAAGCTTGCTTTCTTGCATCATATGCCTCTTGTAATGCTAAAGGTGACATGTACTAGTCTTGCTATTATCCCTGGTGGATAATTGCATATCTAGTATATAAGGATGTAAAATAAGATAATCAAAACAGAATCTGGAAAATGAAAGAAAAAAAAACAATTGATGTAGCAAAAGCATAAATTTATTTTTACCTATGCGCTTATATTTGTAGAGGTATACTACAGCAGTTGAAGGTTTGTTGTAAAATTTTTAAAATGTATATATATTTTTTAACCATCTGTTGGGCACATTGGTTATGAATGTTCACCAATACTACTACTTAAATTCAAAAATAAAAATATCTATTAAAGCGACAGTGAATTTTAGTTTTCCATCATTTCATTATTGGTTTGGCTTTAGATCTAATCGCTAATTGTTTTGTTAATGAAAAAGTGTGGTCATAAAAAAAAGAAAAGAAAATGTGCTTTGTCAAATCTTTTCTTGGATTTCATTATCAAACAATCTAAAATATGAATTTAAATTAATGGTCTTTTTATTGTCCAATCATCAAGTGCACTGGCTCCACATTTGTTTATAGCATCTCTCAATGCTGATGCTTCACTTGCATTAGATGTATATTGCCATTATCCAACTGCTGAAGTATGTGGTTTTTGATTTTTCTTTAAAGTTTTAACTTCTCGAATACTCGCTACCAATTCCTTAAATGCTAATCTTTAGGTAATTCTTCCTCGGGGCAAAGATAACTTAGTTGATTTCATTCCTTCTAGAATCAGTCCTGTCTTATATCTTGCAAAAAAGATTCTTCTGCCCCTATGTTTAGCTTTTATCACATCAGATTTCTAGACAAGCTCGCATATTCCCTATTAAGGATTATCCTGACTTCTAATCTCTGTTGGTAAGCACATCACAAATGTTGCTTCTATAATACTGGGTTTTCTCCTTTGCTCTTGGCATTACTTTTCTTCTAAACAGCTACTCACTCTGTACAAATCTCAAATTCGTCCTACCATGGAATATTGTTCACACATCTGGGTTTGTGGGCACAAACCCAGATGTGTGAACAATATTCCATTTATTCCAATATTCATTTTGGGAAGTTGAAACCCAGAGAAGAATTTTCATGGTGATATGACAGGACAGTAATTTCTGAGAAATTACTCTTTTAGACAGTGTATTGTCCAATGCCCGTATGAAAAATTTGAGAAACTGGGTGTGTCACAATAGTGCAATATCATGGCAACTCGTGACGGCATTCACAATATGAGATATATTTAAATGATGCCAATGTGCAACTACTTAGTAGTTGGCTACATATAAACATGATGCTATAGTACAAACCTGTACGTGAATTTTTAATTATTTGTTTATTGTTAATAAAATCTACAAATTATACATTTCACAGATGTTTTCATCTTTGCTTCTTCAGTGATTGGAATCTTGCTGTTGCACTGTCATAAGAAACACTAAAAGATCAAACTAATCTTCATTAGTTTGTTCTTAGTTCCAGTATTTATTATTATGAAATTTTGTAATCTGAATTGCAATGATAGAATTTTGGATAGTTTTATTCTCTCTTTATTTGATAATTGCAAATATTTTATTTATAGTTTTCTAATCTTGGCTAATTTGAAAGTTCTAACGATTAAAAACTAAAATATCACAACCTTGATTTTGAAAGAAGTAGATTATTATCAGCCTATCACATATTTGGAATCTCAATTAATTAATTTGTGAATTTTTAACATAAACACAATTGTTATCAGATAAATGTGTTTAAACTTTTGTTATTTGTTTTGTTTAGGATTTACTGATTTGAAAAAGAAGAGGTACCCACCTAGATGTCAGCGATCATGTTATAAAATAAGGCAAAATATTCAGAACAAGAATGAATATGTAAATGAATCTAATTCTGAGAATGTATTTGTGAATGATTCTCATTCATCATCAGTCTCTGAAGACTCATATCATCCTGAGATTGAGAATTATTGTGAGTCCCTATACCAGTCTGATGATGATGATGATAATTTATCTCTGCTGTCTGCAAATGATGACCAGCTTAGTACAAGCTGTCGAGGTTAGTTTGTGAAAGGAAAAATGTGAACACTGATTATGAATAATGTAGTATTCAAAAAGAAAATGCATCCATTTAATATAACGTTTCTGTCTGTTTTAGATCATTAAGTACAAGAAAGGTGTACAGTCTGCAATAAAGAATATTCATTTTGGGAAGTTGAAACCCAGAGAAGAATTTTCATGGTGATATGACAGGACAGTAATTTCTGAGAAATTACTCTTTTAGACAGTGTATTGTCCAATGCCCGTATGAAAAATTTGAGAAACTGGGTGTGTCACAGATGCAGATTGTAAGATTGAAGTTCTTATGGAAGAGAAACCCATGGACATTCATGCTATAATTATGAAGAACCTGAAAAGTTTGTGAGGAAGTTTTTGTTCCATAGTGGTGTGTCTGTTTGATCTGCTTATAACGTCTCCAAAAATTTTTCATACATTTTCCCATGGTAAGGGTGGTACATAGGTTTCAACCACGAGACTATATGTCCCCGGGTGCCAAGCGATTCCAAGTGATCTCTATATTGTGTGTGCAAAGCAAATAGTTTTCTTTAGGTTTTAAATACACTTTTCTTTATTTATTTGTATTGTGAAACTTTTGCACTACAAGAAGTAGGCAGAGTTCCAGGAAGGAAATTCACCTTTCTGTTTCTTGTTAATCTTACTTATCAACTAACTGCCTTGTGGCACTGCTCCTACCTCCCCGTGGCAGAGCCAGTAACCTGGAAAGAAAAGCTATCTTTCCAGGGCTGAACGGAGCAAAATGATCTCCCCTACAGGACCTAGGGATCCTAATATGGCTACTCATGAGATAGAAGGCTCTAACTCATGCACTGCTCATGTCAAAAAACTGACACTTAAAAGAAGGGCTCCAATGCACCTTGTATTGCATTCTACCCAAGAGCAGTCTCTAGGTAGTCTCTCACCTTTTAAAATTTAGAAATATCTAGAAAATCTAATAGGATATCTGAAAACAACCAAGCGTCTGAGATCTGGCGACTTGCTCGTTGAGGTCTCAGACGAATGGCAGTCACAACGGCTCCAAAAACTAACATACTTTGGAGGATTATCGATCACTGTCTCCCCTCGTGCTACTCTAAACATCTCCAGGGGTGTGATAGTTGAGTGGGATCTCATAAATCTCTCAGAAGAAGAGTTGAATAATGAATTACAAGACCAGGGAATTGTGCATGTAAAGCACATATATACCAAACTAGACAATGCTCTAGTTCCAACTCTGAATATAATACTATCATTTGATAGCCCCAGACCTCCAACATCCCTCAAAGCAGGCTATCTGAATTGTCAGATAAAATTGTACATACCTAACCGAACACGCTGTTTTAAATGCCAAAAATTTGGGTATTCCCAAAACGTGTGTAGAGGTTTAGCCACTTGTGCAAATTGCGGTTTACCTGAGCATAATCATTCTGATTGCAAAGCAGAGCAGCACAAATGCTCAAATTGTAATGGCCCGCATACTGCCTACTCCAGAGATTGACCCCTATGGAAAAAGGAAAAAAACATTCAACGGGTCAAAGCCAAAAAAAGCATCTCATACCAAGCTAAAAAAAACCAGTACTGTGCAAAGAACAACACCAACTGGTACTCAAACTGAGGTAACATTTCCCCCAAACAGATCAATGTCAGATTGGGCTCAGTCAATTTTGGAAGCTGTGCCATTTTCTAGTAAACTATCTAAGACAAACAAGGCTGTTAACACACCAATCATTGTTCTGCATACTACTAATAACCCAGTGTACTCAAAAATTGATGATACTACTAAAACTTATTCAATAGAAATGGAAGGAAACACTGACCACGAAGAACCCGTTCTCGACCTCTTTCCAGAAGAAGAGATGTAAATAGGAAGACTACTTCCCGAAAAGAAAATCTGTTCAGCATAAGCCAACAGCCCCTCGGACAGAAACTGAGGGCCACACTTCACCCAAATAATGCCCAGTTTTCTTCAATGGAATTGTAGAGGGTATCACAGCAACCTTGATGACATTCGGGATCTCCATCTCCAGTGTAACCCAGTTACCTTTTGCCTCCAAGAAACTAACTTAACCACTTCTGTTACTACCTCACTTAATGATACAAATGGAAAACCAGATTTGCAATGCCTTCTGAAGGAAGGAACATTTGTCTACAGTTTATTTAGACGTTGAGAAAGCTTTTGACACTGCTTGGCGATACAGAATTCTCCATTATCTATATACATTAGGCTTCAGGGGTAATACGCCAAGGTTTATACAGAACTTTCTGAAGCAGTGATCCCTTCAGGTCTGCATTCAGTCCACTCTCTCCCGAAACTTCATCCAAGAAGAAGGTGTTCCACAGGGCCACGTTTTAAGTGCCACTCTATTCATTATAAAAATCAACTCAATTACTAAGGTCATTCCAGCCACTGTATTTGCTACTTTATATGCAGATGATTTTAGTATATCTTGTCACTCCCAGAACACGAGAATGATTGTCTTGAAGTTGTCTCTCAACTTCAAGATGCTCTTAATAAGATTACAACGTGGGCTGCAGATAACGGTTTTCGCATATCACCTGAAAAAACTGTTGCAGTTCATTTCTGTCAAAGACGTAATCTCCACCCTGACCCAATTCTAAAGCTGGGGAACCACGATATACCTGTTGGGCCTACCATCCGATTCCTTGGGTTAACTTTAGATAAAAAATTTACGTTTCTTGACACATATTAAACAACTTAGAACCACCTATTTTAAGAAATTAAACATTTTGAGAGTATTATCAGCTACGTCGTGTTGTGCTGACCATCATGCGCTCCTTCATTTATATCATGCTATCGTAAGATCAAGGTTAGACTATGGATCACCAGTTTACAACTCTGCTAGCCTAGCATTTTGAGGTCTTTTGACCCTATTCACCACAGTGGCCTATGCTTTGCTCTTGGAGCCTACTGCACATCCGTGCAGAGCCTGTACGCTGAAGCTCACAATCCCTCACTCTCTCTCTCTATGCTGCCAAAATAAAAAGCCAACCCCTGCATCCGTCGTGGAAACATCTATTTACACAAGATTGAGAGAACTTGTATGCCATTTATCCATCAATAAATCGACCTGCTGGCATACGTCTTTGCTCACTACTTGATAATTGCCAGCGTGACCTTTCTAAAATAGCCACCACTAGTTTCACTGCTTCTGCTGTTGTTGTTATTTGGTTTTTAGGAGCATTAGCAACTAAGGCCATATTGCTCCGGGATATGTGGTGGTCATTCCCTGACCTTTCCGCATCCTCCGTATTTGGTGGTGACGGGCTTGAATCCCAGTCTAATCAAGAAGCGTGTGCTATGCACTGCTGCTCCTTCCCACCTGGCTATGGAGGCGCCTCACTGCTCCTGCATGGGTTTTTTGTCCTGCTACCTGTGATCTGCCCCTTCAAGAATGGGGGGAAACTACTCTTTCTTCACAGAAAGGCGCCTCCGTAGCCAGGTGGGAAGGAGCAGCAGTGCGTAGTACACGCTTCTTGATTAGACCGGGGTTCGAGCCCGTCACCACCAAATACGGAGGATGCGGAAAGGTCATTCAGGGAATGACCACCGCATATCCCGGAGCAATATGGCCTTAGTTGCTAATGCTCCTAAAAACCAAATAACAAACAAACATCTCCACAGAATGTAAATCAGCTTCATGAATCTCTGCTTGAGAAATGTGAATCTTATACCTGGATATACACAGACGGCTCCAAAACTGACCATCATGTTGGTGCTGCTGTTGTTCTTCCATCAACCATAATCTCTAGTCACTTACCTTTAGAATGCAGTATCTTTACTGCTGAACTACACGCCAAAGAAATGGCCCTAGAAACTATAAAATTGTGCCAGTTTACCAATTGTATTATTTTTACTGACTCTCTCAGTTCCCTTCTCACTTTACAGCAACCAAGAAAGCATCACAACTACCTACTTGGTAATATTCAAAAGGTGCCTCCGTAGCCAGGTGGGAAGGAGCAGCAGTGTGTAGCACACGCTTCTTGATGAGACCTAGGTTTGAGCCCGTCACCACCAAATACGGAGGATGCGGAAAAGTCAGGGAATGACCACCGCATATCCTGGAGCAATATGGCCTTAGTTGCTAATGCTCCTTAAAAAACCAAATAACATAACAATATTCAAAACTTGCTGGCTCATCTAGCTAAGAACACAAAAGTAGTAAAATTTTGTTGGGTCGCTAGCCATGTTGGCATACCTGGAAATGAGAGAGCTGACCATGCAGCCAAATCTACTGTGCAACCAATTGATGATTCTTTCAAAATTCCTTTCACCAACTATAAAAGTTTTATAATAAAGCGAAGTATGAATTACTGGCAAACCATATGGCAAAACCCAGAAGGCAACAAACTCCTTTGGATTAAACCAGAACTCCAGTCTTGGCCATCTAGTTTCTGCTCGATCCGAAAGGAAGAAGTCACACTTGCAGCAAGATTACAAATAGGACATACACAACCTTACTCACTTTTATCTTCTTTCTTCCTCAGATCTGCCTTTTTGTCCGAACTGCCATGCTCAAATCACAGTCCAAATGAATTGATTCATTTGATCAATTATATAGAGGTGGGTCATATGCCAGCTTACTGTTAATTACAGTTGGACCTCTTTTTAACAAACTTCCATATAGCTAATTTTTCTATTTACCGAATTTTTTTGATTTCCCCCTGATCACATTGAAAATAATTTCCGTATAACGAAAAAAAATTTCATATAACAAACTGATTTCAAACTAGATACACATTGTTCGTATTTCTGGCCTTTAGGTAATAGAGCTGATGCTGTAGAAAAGTACAATTAAGAGCTAAAAGGATTAATAATTAAGAACAAAAACATTCCACAATTTACTGTGCCCGTAAAACCTTACAACTGCCTGTACTGTGCCGAGAAGTCGTGCTGGTCAACTGTTATCTGTGTCCACAGCCATTGGCAAAGTTTAAGGCGTATTTCTGATGTAGATATTGGCTCTGATTTCTACTGTAAGCATCCTATTAGAGAATTAGGAGAGAGTGATTTTCCTGTATCGTGGAAATTCATATGTTGTTTTGCAGAAATGAGTCATCCACACTTTCACTAAATTTCACCTGTCTCTTTTTTTACATGGTAGGTGCAAGTGGTTCCTAAATCAGTTTTGTTTTAGCTACTGTGCAAGTAACCTTCAACGTCTAAGAGGAATTCCTTGAGTGTAGTGGAAAAAGTGAAAGTGCTTAATAGTGTAGATTGGGGCATTTAAAAAAAAGAAAGAAATCACTTTAAAATTTGGTATCCCTGCCAGTAGTGTGTCAGCCATTACGAAAAACCTGTTTCGATTCTCAAACTGTTTGAGGAAATGGGACCCATTCGGAAGTGTGCAAAATTATGCCTGTATGAAGATGTAGATGAAGCCGTTTTTAAGTGGGTGAAGTTGATTCGAGACCAAAATATGCTGATATCAGGGCCATTAATAAAAGCATAGGCTGTGCAGTATGCATCTTTTCTGGGGCATAAAACATTCCAAGCCAGTTCTGGTTAGCTGGACAAATTTAAAAAGTGCCATGGCTTACTTAAAAAAGTTATTTCTGGTGAAAGTAGAGTTATAGTCGAAGAAGACCATACCCATTGGAAAGAAACAGTTTTTAAAAAAATTTTGGAGGACTAAGATCCCAAAGACATACTCAACATTGATGAAACAGGTCTATTTTTTAAAATCTTTGCCGAACAAGACACTGACTTTTAAAGATGATAAATGTTTAGGTGGTAAAAATAGGTAAGGAGAGGTCTTGGTTGGTGTAAATATGGCTGGTAATAAAAAACTGAAGCTTTTGATAATAGGCAAAAGTAAACAAGTCTGATGTTTCAAAGAAGTCAAGTCGTTAAAGTTGGATCCCAACTACAACAAAAAATCTTGGGTGACAACTGAAATTTTTGAACAGTAGATTTTAAATTTCAATAGAAAGATGACGAAAGAAAACAGAAAAATTGCATTGATTGTTGACAATTGCCCTGCCCACTTTCACTTGCTAATTTCAAAACATGTGTGAAACTTGTTTTCTTCCCTCCGAATACCTCGTCTAAACTGCAGCAGTGCACTACTAAAAGCGCATACTGAAAAAAATTATACTGAGTATACAAACCAACCAACCTATAGATTTTGTTTTAGATTTACGGGCGCGACTCTGTAGCCAAGTGGGATGGAGCAGCAGTGTGTAGCACACGCTTCTTGATTAGACTGGGGTTCGACTTTCTCATTTAAATAATGAAATCCTTGAATTCATTTGAATACAGTAAATATACAAAGTGATTTAGGAGGAATAGTAAATATTTTGGAAGGTATAGTATTGATTATTCTGAGTAAAAAAAGTTCATATAAACGTGTCCAATTCTCAATGAATATGGAGATACAGCTGTTTGAAACTGGCGCGTTTGAAACAAAGCCATTATGAGAGATATTAAAGAACGATAAATGACATTGTTTGTATTTATTGACTTTTTGAGTGATACTAAACACAAATAATTGACAAATTTTTTACAATACACAATAAATGTTTGAAAATCCCACCAGCAACCTCAGTGCACTTTGCAACTCTTGTGGTAATATGGCTCATTGTTCTTCTGAGGTCGTCTTGGCATTCCTTTATGAGGACAGCAGTATCCAAAATGCAAGTGAGCAATTCGTCTCTTGTATTCACCGTTTCTTTGTATACTGCGCTTTTCATCTATCCCCACAAACAAAAATCCAACAATGAGGTCTGGAGACCTTGGTGGCCAATGAACGGGACCACCGTGACCTATCCATCTTTTGGGGAAAGTTCAATTTAGATATTATATCACCAGATGGGTATAATGTGCAGGAGCTCCGTCATGCTGCAAGTACATACCAATCCTTCTAGCCAAGGGAACATCCTTGTTTTACAGTTTGTTTTGGAAATTCTAGGTAAGTGGGCCCTGTAAGACGATTTTGTAACACAACAGGCCCAACCATCTGATTGTCAATGATACTATACCACATGTTTACAGAGAAGCAACGTTGAAAATTTGTTTCTACAGTGGCATGTGGTTCGTCCGACCACCTATGAGAGTTACGGGTGTTGTTGATACCATCATGGGTGAAAGTATCTTCATTGCTGAAGTGCCACTTTGTGGTAATGGTATTATTCAATCACTGAATGTACTTATTCATTCCACTGTTCTAATACCACTGCGACCACTCATTGTAAAGCTTACACCATCAGAATGTTGGGAAAAATAAAAGTTTTACGATGAAATGCACCCTCAACCCCTAAAAGGGATCAGAAAATTCAGAGTTTGAATTAGCACTGTATTCTATAAAAGAGTTTGTGTTGTATTATAAAAAGAGGGTGCTTTGTCAAGTTAGGTCATGAATTGTGCTGCTCTAATATATTTTGTAAAATTAATTAAATGGTAATATAAAGTACAGTAGGCCCTCGATTTAATGGACCCCGATTTAACAGACAAAAAATTTCTATCCTAAAGGAAAAATTTAGAACCTATTTATATCTGATAGCATCGCACATCAGAGAGTGTGTGATGCTATCAGACATGTGCTGAAAATTCCTTCTAATGAAATAAAGGCTGTTTTACTGCTAGATAATGCACCTGCTCACCCTAATGCTGAGAGGTTAGGTAGCAGGGATGGGAGAATTAAATGTGTTTTTCTGCCTCCTAACACTACTTCACTGATACAGCCCGATGGATCAGGGTGTAATCGTTGCATGTGAGAGGTTGTATAATAAGAAGTTTTTGGAAGAGGTGATGGTTGTTTGGAAGAAACAGCAGATGCAGAAGAAGATACAAGAGGCACCAGGACACTGCAAAATTTACATGCATACAACATCAGATCTCCTATTTTCAACTTAGCAGCCGTGTGGAAAGCTATGACGATTACTACCTTGGCCAATGCTTGGAAGAAGTTGTTGACGACGTAGAACCTGAAATGGACTTTGAGGGAGTTGAGGTGTCTAATTTTCGGGAAACTCTTCCGAGGGCCGGCAACAAAAGTGCAACTGAGAATGATGCGGAACAGTGGCTCGAAAATGATGAAGGTGATCTGTGTTATCAAATTTTTTCTGAGGGAGAGATTGCAGAAAATGTTATTCATGGAGAACAAGAGAATGATGATGATGACAAAGATGAAGAATCAGTTGCACCTCATCCTAAATTGTCTTATGAGACAACATATGGATGACATCATACATTATATTGAATCATCATCAGACCCTTGTGCTTTCTTATTATGAATATTTTAGAGAATTTCGATCTACAGTAATAAGGAGGCAGCAGCACCAAGGTGTAAGGCAACTGAAGCTTGATGATTTCTTCAAGACCATTTGCACAACTTCTATTAGAATAAGTAGCGACCTGAAGCAAGGGGGTGTTGGGGGTTTCAGGGACAGATGGCAGTCATCGTGAAATAGGTGGGTGTATGGGATGTGTTAGGGTAACTAGGAATAGGAATAGGAGCATGTATGCTTGCATGTATACCAATGCTAGAAGTATAGTAAATAAATTTGATGAATTTGAAGTGTTTTTTTTTTTTTTTTTTTTACTTCAATGGTTGGTGAGAAACACGAAAAATTATAGTATGAATATACCCAACCCCAGAGGCCTATTTGAAGAATTGAAGTGTTGGTCAAGACATCAAAGGCGGATATTGTTGGGATAGCAGAGACGTGGTGTCACACAGATATAAGGAATGCAGAACTGGAATTTGCGGAGTACAATGTGTACAGAAAGGATAGACAGGATAGAAAGGGAGGAGGTGTTATGCTGTTAATTAAGAAAAACATAAAATCAAAAGAAGTGCACCCAGTTGATATAGATGAACAGTGCACTGTTGAGTCAGTTTGGTGTGACATAAGCACTGCGAAAGCAAAAATTCCAAAATTGGCACTGGTTCATCCCACAGCGCCAGTTCTGCTTACCAAAAGTGGCCCACTGGGCACTCACATTGCAGACGATAAGAAGGTTGTCAGGGTTTTCAAGGACACTACTAACACTATGCTACCGGAACAGGATCTGGAAAGGTTGAGCAGATGGGCTGAGAGGTGGCAAATGAAGTTTAACATTGACAAATGTAAAGTACTACATATGGGAAAAAGCAACCCCCAGAGCAACTTATCAACTCTGTGGTACTACACCGACTGTGGTAGAGAATGAAAAGGACCTGGGTGTGGTTGTGCAGGCAGATATGAAGTTTTCTGAGCAGTGCAGACAGGCTGCAAGAGTGGCTCATGGTGTATTGTCGATGATATATAGGAATTTTTCTAGCAGGGATAAGGAGGTGATTATTCCCTTGTATAAGGCGATGGTCAGGCCATCAGGCCACACCTAGAGTACTGTATACAGGTCTGGAGGCCCCATTTCAAGAAGGATGTAGAGATGCTGGAATGTGTACAGAAAAGGGCAACAAGATTAGTGAATAGAACAAAGGGGTACTCTTACGAAGAAAGGCTTAAGTTTTGCAAATTACAGTGTCTGGAGACTAGGCACCAGCGAGGTGATCTGATAGAGGTGTATAAAGCCTTGAATGGTTTGAGCATGCTCAATGCTGATGGGATTCTTCCTCTTGCTCAGAATAATCACCTCAGAAGGCATAAATTCAAATTGAGGAAGGACAAATGTAGGATAGATGTGAGGAAATTTGCCTTTAGCCAGTGTGTGGTTAATTGCTGGAACAAACTTCCATCTGTCGTGGAAGTTGATAGGTTGAATAAATTTGAGGAGGGAATGGTGTGATTTTTTTTTTTTTTTTTTAGCTGATGCTGCATAAGCTCATACATTTGCTTTCTTGCATCACATGCACTAGATCATCATCTGGACCTGTTTCACAGAACCCTCTACTAGCAAGGAATTAACACCTCTCCTTCCATATGAAAGTTGTTTCTGATTCTGAAAATTGTAATTCTTTCAATTAAGTTAATATTAATATTGAATATTATGTATCTTTTTTTAACATTTTTTTTTTTGTATGGAGTTTTTTAAAGAATTTTAAAGTATTTTTTCCCTTTAAAATGGATTTAAATGAAAAAACTGATGTTGACATTGAAAACAACTTCGTGTGAGCTTTAAAAATAAATAAATAAAAAAGGAAACACTCCATTACGTTGTATAGAGTTTGATGTGTTTAATTGAAATAAAGTTTGGTTCCTATCGTAAATTTATTTTTATATTTTTAACAGATGTTTTAGTGGAGTGTGTAAATTACCTAATGTACATTGTAATAATATTTTATTCACACTCATACATTTTAATACATCCTGTACATTGTAAGTTTGTTATTAATATATGTTTTTAAAATACATTTGATTTAACGGACTTTCGACAGTAGTGGACACCCATTCTCCCAAATAGTCCATTAAATCGAGGCCTACTGTACTTAGGTAAAAGAAATAGGTAGATTATGTAGTGAAAATTCTCAGCTATATTGTTTGCATATTCTTATCCAAGAACTGGTAAATATATAGCAGATACATACTAATTTAGGTTGTTGCAGTTTAAAAATTTTTCAGAGCATAACTGCTGCCATGGCTAGCTATGCTTAGGACTGTTGTTTGAAGTGAGAATCAGTATATTTTAAAAGGCTGAGCCTGTTTATTCTGTTTTTTTTTTCCCCTGTAGGATAAGATTATTTAAGACCAGGGATAAGATTATTTAGTGACACTGTGGGCCAAATGGTCAGTACCATATTTCCCCATGTATAAGATGCTCCCGTGTATAAGATGCATTTTAATTTTGGGGCCTGAAATTTGAAAAAAAATGTATTACATAAAGTTATTGAACTCAAGTTTTATTCTTCATAAAATTCATACAACTCATCACTGTCAAAACTCCCATCCATTAGCTTGTCCTCATCTGTGTCTGATGACGAATCACTGTCTTCATATATTGCCTCGTCCTCAGTTCCATCTATGGCATTTGAAATGCCACACTTTTTAAATGACTTGACAACGATCTCAATCTTGATATTATCCCAGGATATTTTCATCCAAGTACAAACTTCTCCTAAACTTCTCCTTCACTCTTCATGCTGGTGTCAAATTGTCCCCAGAAGACTTCATCCATTGGTTCCATTCGTCTCTCGTGGCAGCTTTGAAGGGTTTGTTAATGCTGACATCAAGTGGTTGGAGCTGGGATGTCAAGCCTCCAGGTATGACGGCAAGTTTTGTTTTTTGCTCTGCAGCAATCTTCTTTGTGTTTTTTGTTATGTGTGCCCTAAACTGATCAAGCATCAATAGGGCAGGTTTGCGTAAGAGCTCACCTGGTCTCCTGCTCCAAACTTTCTCAAACCAGATCTTCATCCCATCCTGATCCATCCAACCCTTGTCATGAACGTGGACAATCACTCCTCGAAGAATGTCTTCTTTTGGCATTGTTTTTCGTTTGAAAATCAGCATAGGAGGCAGCTTGGTTCTGTCGGCACAACAAGCTAGAACATGTATAATGTATGTATAATGGCTCTTTTCATGTCCACTTGTCTTCACAGTTACAGTTTTCACCCCCTTCTTATCAACAGTTCTGTTACGTGGGACATCAAATTGAAGGAGGACTTTGTCCATATTTGCAATCTATCCCAACTCAAACTGATGTGTCTTCTGACATTGAATGACAAAACGATGAAATTCAAGAACCTTCTGCTCATAGCTTTCAGGAATCTTTTGGGCAAGTCTGGTGTGTGTACGCATGCTTAGTCCGTTCCGTTTCATGAACCTGAAGCACCAATTGTGTCCTCCTTTGAAATCAGTAACTTCTTTTTCATCAGCAGTTCTTCTTGCCGCATGCTGAACCATCTTTGTGGACACAAGAATTCCAATTGCCCTTTGCTCCTCAATCCATATCTTCAATTTCCTCTCTAAATCAGGCCATTTTGCTGACTTGCCTCTAATAGCCTTCTTCTGCCGTAGCGTTTTCAGTAGGGTTTCTTCTTCCCGTAGCCAGTCTCGGATTGTTTTCTCAGTTGGAGGAGGATCAAACAGTTCAGCAGCACGATTTCCATTCACTTTTGCAAACTGGATCACTTTTAACTTGAATTCAGCACTGTATGAAAATCTTTTCTGAGCCATTTCTGGGCAGAACGTGGCAAAACGTAACCTAATATACCGGTAACAAGTGCGAAACTATGAGCGCAAAGACAACAAGTGCGATAAAGCGCAAAATGCAAGTAAAAAAAAATCTATAACCACTGTATAAGATGCACCCGGTTTTTAGACCCCAAATTTTTTGAAAAAAGGTGCATTGGGGAAATATGGTATTTCATTTTTTATTGTTTTCTAGGTTGAACGGTATTAGCTTAGGTAGCCTAGAAAGGAATAGCGAAAGCTTAGGTAGCCTTTAACAATGTGGGTGAGGAAAGAGGGAACTGTGGTGCCATCTCTAAAAATATAATAATTTAACATGCTTTATGTTGCGCATGCTGTGCTATTTTCTCTGTCTACAGTGACATTGTAGCAGTCACATCCATTGTGTCCATAGTACACACTAATCTTTTGCTTTCATAAGAAAATAGTTTCCTGTTACCTTGCTTATGCTATAAATATCAACAAGTCCCAAGGTCAATTTGAAAAGTTGGGAATCTATTTGTCCTGATGTGTATTTAGTCATGGCCGGCTCTATGTCTCATTCAACAGAGCCTGTTCTGCATCTGACGTCAGAATTAAAAGAGACCGCACTACTGGACAGGGACAGTTTTGGAACTATAAAAGACATGAAAAATATTGTGTACAATGAAGTTTTGCAATAAAATAATAAAATAACACATTTGGAACAAAGGGAGGGAAAATTTAAATACAATTGCAGCTTTAGTTGCACAAGCTGCTAGTTAAAATTATTAATTTAGAAATAAAAATATCTGTTTAATAAATTGTAAACATATTTATTAATTCATGTCTTTCTAACTCAAGCACATGCCCTTAAAATATAAATAAATATTAATTTATTGTAAATATAGACTAGCAAAGCAAGGGAGACCTGCCTTGTACTTCATTATGGCCAGAGGTGCTTACATTGAGATAAAGAAAAATATACAATAGAAATGGAAATAAAATACAATTAAAAACATACATTATTACATGACTAACACACACAAGCTTTATAAACAACATAAAAATTAGTGAACATGCAGACTCTTGAAACTCAATACCAATTAAGCATATAACATTCCACCAGACAAGTTTCAGAAATAATTTTAGTACTTAATCTTAGTGTAGCATTCATTTATTCTGTATAATTGAGAGAAGATGAATGTCATAATTATTTTCCAAGTTTTTAGTTGGATTTGGGAAATATCTATTTAGTGATTTTTTTTTTTTTTCAAGGGCTGCAAAGAACACCTAAATCTGGTGTTTTTTGGTAGGATTCTGAAGCCAATTTAATCCCACAGAAGAAAAGGGAATAATTGCTGACTACACTTTAGTAAAACTTTTGAGAGATTCAGTTACTAATGTACTGGAGATTGAAGTATATTCTAGCTTCTTATACATTTCTGATCTTTAATAAGTGCCAGGAGTTTCTTGAACTCTACCACGGAGCTAAAGGATTTTGCAATAACTGAGAGGAAAGTGGAAGATAAATTTCTGAAGTTAAATGTAAGAAAGGAACCTGGGGTGGATGGGATCTATCCAGTTATATAAAGGAAGGCAGCAAAGGAGATAAACAGACCCTTAGCCATAATTATGATGGCATACCTGTATTCAGGGGAAGTCCTCGTGAACTGGAGATGTGCAAATGTATTCCCAATTCACAAAGGGAGATCAAAGAGTGACAAGAGTAATTACAGACCTGATAGCTTAACTTCTGTTCCAGGGAAAATAATGGAGTCACTGATTATAGGTTATGGTAATAGTAGAGGCATGTGATGCAAGAAAGCAAGCATACGAGCTTATGTAGCATCAGCCAAAAAAAAAAAAAAAACAATTTCACACATCCATTCCCTCTAAAGGTTTGTCCTGTTCCTCCTTTAATTTATTTAAGCTATCAACTTCCATGACAGATGGAAGTTTGTTCCAGCAATGAAATACCCGCTGGCTAAAGGCAAATTTCCACTCATCTATTCTAGAACTGTCTTTCCTCAATTTGAATTTATGCCCCCTCAGGTTCATAATATGAGCAAGCGGAAAAATCCCATCAGAATTCAGCGTGCTTAACGCATTCAAGGCCTTATACACCTTAATGAGATCACCTCGCAGGTACCTATTCTCCAGACACTGCAATTCACAGAATTTAAGCCTTTCTTGGTAAGAGAGGCCCTTCTCTGTACATCCTTCTTAAAATGAGGCCTCCAGATCTGTACTCAAGGTGTGGCCTGACCATTGCCTTATACAAAGGGACAGTGCTTTTTTAATAAAAAAATAGGTACCAGTACTCATTATTTCGGTACTCATTCTTTGCCATGAGAAAAAATTTTAAATTAAAAGGATATGAAAAATAAGCTGAAAAATTGTTTCTTGATATTGTTACTTTGGTAGTAATATCTTTGGAATAAGAACAACAAATGAAGTATATTAACACAGTTTATTTAGCATAAGTTTAGCATATATTATTTATTATAAAAAATAAGTAAAACTGCATAGTTTCATAATAAAGTTTTTATAGAAAATTCCAAATTTTTATTAAGTTCTCACCAACACAATATGCCCACTTCTTTTCTTAACTTTTTGTGTCTGGTGATGAATGGCACTTCCGAAGCAGCCACGAATCAACATATTTTGCTGGTTGAAGCGTGTCAGTGGTGGGCCTACAATTTTAAGAAATAGTAGTGAAGAACTTGTTTTTGTCATCAACGAAGCTCTGGTTGGGCTGACGATCTTCTTTGTGAAAATTCTCGTTCACATTCACTTGTTGAAATTGGTATCATACTCAGAGCATTCATCAAATGCTTCAGTTCTTCCAAAATCCACGAATTACGTCTCCTTCATTTAACTGAAACCGAATTGACAATTTTCTAACTTCATTTTCTCTCCCAGAGCCAGTCCCAAAATCTGTGGAACCCTGTTCAAGAATTACTTGTGGGGTCCTAGGGTCCTGTGCAAAACTTATGTGGGGTGTTTTTGTAATAGTGAATTTTTTTTAATTTTTCAAATTTTACTGTAACTAAGACAATAAAATTATTTTATATTGCTCTGAACAAATTTTAAATATGAATAATATTTAATACATTAATTAACAGTATTGTTTGACCATTTGAGCGCTGGGCCCTGTTCAACAGAACCGGTCTTACCAAATGTCACTTGAGAGATAATATCTTCAGGTCAATTCCTATCAAGTAGGAAAAAGAAAATCACCCTCTCCTAATTCTAGAACAGGGCGCTTACAGTAGATGGTTGACCAGAGCCCATTGTCCGCATCGGGAATACTCCTTGATCTGCTGACTGCTGACCAGCGCGACTTCTCAGTATGTGGGACAGTTGTCCAGATAGGTCTTCAGAGTACCACTAACTTGTAGAATGGTAATTCCTTTAGCTCTGTTAATTCATGCTAGGAGCAGCACTAATTGCCTAAATTGCCAGAAGTAAGAACAGTGCATACCCAGTTGTCTCTCCTAATCCATTCACTAAATGAAATTTTTTCTCTCAACAGCAACTATTTCAAATGTAATTACTAAGGGGAATTCAAAAAAATTCACTATAAAGGAGTTCGTTAAACAGAAGTCCAAATGAGTAATTTAAAGTTCTAAAAATGATTACAGCAGGCCCCCGTTATAATGCGGTTCGCTTTATGCTGATTCGCTATAACGCTGTTCTTATATTATAACCCATATCTGACTATAACGCTGTCACAGATCACTATAACGCTCTTTTACAGATTACATTTTTGACATATTAACGAAATCGTTTCATTTGATGGAGTCGATAGCTTGAAAATGAATAGCAAAACAGCATTAAAACGTTTCCCACACCGACTTGATAAATTTTCCCACGCTCAGTAAAATTTTCTCGCACGCTAATTTACTTTCAGTACAGTGACTTGTTACGTAGTTCCGCGATCAACATTTTAAAAAATGATCAAGTATATTGCTTGTAATATATGCGTTATATGCATTTATCTGTAGTCTAGTCATCACTCAGTAGAGTATTAGACATCATGCGTAACGGAAAGTTTACTTGAACATTGTATCGTAATTAATTCAACCAACGCAGTTACATTTGCGAAGAGCTAATAATGACTGATAGGAATGAAAAAGCGACAACGTCTGGGCGCAGTACGAAGACTATAAATGTAAGAAAAAGACTGAATTTGAAAAGTAAATTAGACGTTTTGAAGCGAATCGATTCCGGTCAACGACAAACGGATGTGTGCCATAATTTAGGACTTGCAACTTTAACTGTAAGAACAATTATAAAAAAAATAAAGAATTCATTTTTGCAGCGGGAAAGATAGCTGTTCCACTGCAAGCAACTAGTACTAGGCCGGCTATTAGGATTGAAATGGAAAGACTTTTAATTTTATTGAAGATAATATTCCAATGCAGAATTCAGTTAAGTTAAATATTAAAAAAAGAGAGAGAAAGAGATTAGCCAATATGATGATCTGAAGAAAACTCGCCTAAAAAAAAAAAAAAAAAAATGTGGAACCATTTAAAACTGGTAAGGGCTGGTTGAATAGATTTAAAATCCAGGGAGAAGCCGCAAGTGCAGATCAAGGAGCCGAAACTTTCAAAAAAGAACTTTTGTTAAAATTATTGAAGAGGGGTATTATGTGTTATACTTCTCAACAAGTTTTTAACATAGCTGAAGCAGGACTTTTGTGGAAACGAATGCCTAAAAGAAGTTTCATATTGAAAGAAGAAAAAAATATGCCAGGTTTCAAAGCGGTGAAGGATCGGTTGACTTTATTGTTGGTTGTAATGCTGCGGGGGATTTACAATTAATACCCCTTTTAGTTTATTTGGAAGAGGGCCAAAGTTCAACTCCAAAATCCACACATTTTTCATGATTAAATTCATCAATTAAATTAAATTCATTATTTTAATTGGAATTTTAAATTTACTTTTGATACGCAAGTAGTTACCACATAATTATACGTATGCAATGCAGAATATTTTATATGTGCAAATATTTGAATATTAAATATTTTGACCGACATTTGTGCATCTTTTCATTACTGTTTATTATTGATTAGGAAATATCCTATGGCACTGACCGCAGCTCATAAATACATATGTTACCTTATGGGAAAGTGGCGCTCCCTTAGCGCGGATTCACTTAGCGCTCTGTTTTTCCGGAACGAATGATCAGCGTTAAGCGGGGGTCACCTGTATAAAGTTTTATACAGCAAATATCTTAATGATAGACAGTGCAAAATGCAAATTTAGTTAAATAATTTTAAGTTCATTTGAATAGTAGGTAAAGAGGTAAAAAAAAATTACTGAATATTACAATTTTTAAATATACTGCATCCAAATGTCACACGTCACTATTAATAAAGGTGCTGGTATGCGGTATCGCCGCATACCATCCAAAAAAAAGCACTGCAAAGGGATAACCACCTCCTTTTCCCTACTAGCGAAATTCCTGTATATCATTGACAATACCCCATAACCTGCTCTGGCCGCCTGTCTGCATTGCTCAGAAAATTTCATATCTGACTGCACAATTGCTCCTGGGCCTTTTTCATTTTTTACCACCCTAAGTGTAGTACCATACAGTTGGTACATTTCTCTGGGGTTGCATCTACCCATATGCAGTACTTCACATTTGTCAATGTTAAGCTTCAGTTGCCACTTCTCAGCCCATCTGCCCAACTTTTATAGATCCTGTTGCAGTAGCACACTGCCTGCCATTACTGCCAACCTTTGTATCATCTGCATACTTGGGCATTAAGCCTGATATACCTTCATCGATATCATTGATAAATATACAAAACAGCGGGTGCAACACCGACGGACTCCACTAATAACATTAGTCCATGAAGAGCAGCATCCATTGATTACCACTCTCCGTTGTCTCCCACTCAACCACCCTGTTTTTTTTATCCATTGTGGCAGTTTTCTCTTAATGCATACCACTCCAGTTTGTACAGTAGTCTTCCATGCACAACGGTATCAAAAGCTTTCCTCAAATCCAAGTACATCAGACTCTCGATTTACCGGGATCAGATTAACTGGGACACTTTGACTCCAAATTTAAAAAAAAAAAAAAAAAAAATCAACCAGTAATCATAAAATACAAGTAATAACTAGAATAGGTATAAATGGATGTTTTGCAAGTTGTAAATAAGCAACAAGAAGCAGTGTTATAAGTCGTCATTAGGAGATTATTGTGCTTATTATCTTGCAACCCCTGCTGGCTTCACACCTGTCTCTGAAAAAAAAAAAAAAAAAGACCAAATTTTTAGTTTGTTTTAGTGCATCGTGTCGATTGTTGTGTTCTGTCGCACTGCAAAAGGACAAATTTTGTTTTGTTATTTATCTCAGGAATGTCGGAATTTTTTTTTTTAATAGTAACTATTTTTTCTTGTAGTTACTTTTTTTTTTTTTTTTGTTTAGAAATCGTGAAAATGATGGGCGAACACAAGAGAATTAAACACCAACTTGAAATTATTCAAAAGTTTGAAAACGATGCATCCGTTAAAGCTCTAAAAAACCATTATAATGTTGGTGACCAAACCACGCTCTTCATTTTAAAAAATAAAGAGAAGCATTGTATTGGACACACGAGTAATATGTGGTATGTTTTTTTATCTATCGCCATACTTTTTACGTAGGTTGCTGAACATTTTTCGATACAGCAAATCCCCCACTTATGTAGCTTTAGACTTATGTGACGTTATTTATAATTTTTTTATGACTGAAGATTTCAAGTGAAGAGGACACACATTTCACCATAATGTAGCAACTCACAGAATTCCAGCTGTTGGTATTATTGCAAATGCAATAAGATCGAGTTTACTTACCTGTTTATAATTAATTGCACTAACAGAAAAGCCGAGTAACTGGAAAGTGCCAGTTGTTTTTATTTTGTGGCAGTGACCACCAGAAATGTGCTTTAGTAAAATGTGAGCCGGGTGGAGTGATAATAGTGAGTTCCTTCACAGGCCTTAACCCTGTGAAGCTCTTTTCAGAAAATTTCATTTTGACCGTTATTATGGTGCCGACTAAGAGAATAAGTGACAGTGGTACTAGTAAGTCTGTCAAGAAAAGGAAAGCGATCGAGTTGGGTCAGAAAATTAAAATAATAAGGATATATGAAAATGGCCAAACATTAACAAATATCGCACGGAATTCAGATTTGTCAGTGGTAATGGTGAACACAATAAAGGAGAAAGACAGAATACGAGAAGCGGTGAAGCAATCGGCACCAATGAGGTCAACTATAATAACCAAGGCTATGAAATACAAATCAGTTTTTACAGTACAATAACGTGTTTTTTCTTCCTTTTATGTTTTCTTTTCTTATGTGCCACTCTGGCTACTTCACCCCTGTTCCCAGATAAAGTTTTTAATTGATCTAATTAAAAATATATGACTTTTTCTTCATTCTTCTCAGGATATTATGTGGTTTTTGTAATTTTGGCATATCAGGGATATAGTAGCAATATTTTTTTAGTCATTCCCGAGTTACGTAAAACTCGACTTATGTAAGAAGTCCGGGAACGTATCTCTTACGTATGTCGGGAACTTACTGTATTTTTCGATTAACCAGGAAATTGATTATCCGGGAATTTTTTTTTATCATCTATCCCAGAAAATCTAGCGTCTACTGTATATGATATCAAAATTATTTTTTGCATCCAGTTCCTTTGTAACCACATTATAGTATCCATTCAAATTTGTCAGACAAGACAAATTTGACAAGACAACTTGCCCTTAACAAATCCCTGCTGTGTCTGAATTATTATTGCAGTCTTGTCTAGATGATCCTGAAATGTTTCTTTAACCAGTGACTCCATTATTTTCCCCAGAACAGAAGTTAAAATAACAGGTCTGTAATTACTCGTTTCACCTTTTGATACCCATTTGTGAATTGGAGATACATTTGCACATCCCGAGTCCATGGGGACTTCTCCTGAGTCCAAGGATGCTCTCATAATTATGGCTAAGTGTTTGCTTACTTCCTTTGCCTCTTCCTTTAATATAACTAGATAGATGCCATCCACCCCAGGTGCCTTTCCTCTGTTTAACTTCAACAATTTCTCCTCCACTTTTCTCTCAGTTATTATAAAATCATTAAGCTCCCTGTTAGAGTTTAATAAGCTTCTGTCCTTCACTGCCCTAAAGAATTCCTCATGTGTGAATGTAGATGCAGAATACTCATTCAGTTTTTCAGCTATCTCAGCAGGATCATCAACTACCGAACCATTGATCTCAAGTGGACCAATCTGATTCATTCCCTTCCTTCTAGAGTTTATACAAGTAAAGTAGTCTTTGCTGTTTTTCTTAGCATCCTTTGCCAAAGATTTGTTGTAATCTGCCTTTGCTTGCCTAATCTCCTTTGTGACTTGATTACAGACTAACTTATATCTGCCTTAGGCTTCTGTGTTGCCTGATAATTTATATGCACCCTATGCATTTTTCTTCTCTGCCACGAGTCTCATTATTTCATCTGACATCCGTTTAGGCCTAAACCTTGAACAGTATTTCTTAACTGGTGTGAAAAGCCTAGTAGCTTCCACAATTGATTCTTTGAATGCTTCCCATTTAGAATTTGCTGTTGGTAACAACATCAGTTGGTCCCATGCTACAGAATTTAAAAACTGTCTTAGACCACTGTAGTCACCTTTACCTCTACAAAAACCCTTTACCCCAATAGTAATTATCAAGTTTCAGTCAATATCTGGGAAGAAGTGATAGCACTCCTATCCAGATGCTAGACCATCTGAATAGGAGTGCAGTTATACTTATCACAACATTGGTTTGTCAAGGTGTGAGCTTGTCTGATCAGTTTTATTGGATACTATGATGCAGTAACAAAGGAACTGGATGCAAAAAATAATTTTGATATCATATATTTGCATTTCAGGAAAGCTTTTGGAATAGTGTGGCATTAAATGTAAGTTACTGCTATGGATAAAGGAATGATTGAGTAGGAGAAAACAAAGAAGGTAACAAGCTCAAAAGATTTTTAGAAAGAAGAATAGGAAGCTGTGGAGATACAGAATAGGTGACAGTTGTAGAGCAGGAGGAAGGAATAAAAGAGGGTTCCCCTTGAGTAGGGGAGGAAAGAAAAGGATCCCTTTACCACAAAGGGTCATAGGATAGAGTTGGTCAAGGGCTCTAGGACAGGGGTGGCCAACGAGTCGATCGTGGATTTAATTTCGGTCAATCACGACAAATTTTAAATATACAGTCATCCCTCGATTTTGCACCTTGTGCAATGTAATTTTTGAGATGGTAGATCGCGGCACATTTTTAAGGAAAAAAGCAGATCAAATCACAAAATAAATAGGCCACTCCTGCTCTAGGGTATGCTGTTTATTGCATATTACTCTATGCTTGACAGCACATATATGTTATATTAGAAGGTGTTCAAAGAGTAGTGTATTAACCATTTTAGACACATTAGATTATAGGAAAATATGCTACATGAAAAATGGGATTTCTCCAGGCAGGAGATCTGCCAACACTTGTTTCAGGAGTGCAGAAATTGTCATGAATTTTTTTTTTTTTTTTTTTTACAAAGGCATCATAATGAGACCTAGAAGTTTATTATTATTAGCCATATGGTGCAAGGAAGCCTGAGGCTTATGCTGCACCAGCCAAAAAAAAATTCCTGAGTTACCCTGAGAGAGAGAGAGAGTCAGAAATAGAAAGGAATTATCAAGAAAGAGAAGAATGATGATATCCAGCTCAAGACACTGGATATGCCAAGCCCATTCTCACCAGATGTGAGCCCTGGGGTTTTATTTAAACACCAGTCTGTAGATTATACATGTTGTCAGGGAAGAAAAAAAAACCTTGAATTGCCTGATCATCACAAAATATAACCACAGTGTTTTGGGACAGAGAAAACCCAATTTTGTTGATTTTTTTTTTTTTTAGATTAACAAGGAGAGATAAGGAAAGATATTGCTAAACATATGATAGGCTTAATAGAGCTGTAAAACAAAAATGGAAAGCTCTAACAGGGCACCAAATCAAATTACACAGTGCGGCAGTTGGAAAACGAGACTGATTCTAGAAAAAATAATGATCCCACGTGTGAGTAAATTAACCTTAGTTTATTGAAAGTAACTTCCTGGCATGTCCCTGCACTGCATGCAATAGTCACAAAGCAAGTGAAACCACTAGTGGAAGGCCATGACGGGGAACATTGTTCAATGTTCTCACGACATCTTTTTGATTGGTGTTTAACAAGTGATGCCTTGAACTTCGGGAACAAAAAAGAAGTCGCATGAAACCAAGTCTGGCGAATACGGTGGGCGCGATAGTATGCAGACTTTTTTGCTAGTTAAAAACTCCCGAACAATGAGAGCCTTGTGACATGGTGCATTGTCACATAAGAGGAGCCAACTGCTGCGTTCTCCATACTTAGGCTGCACACGATGGATTCTCTACAAAAAATGTTTCAAAATGTTCAGATAGTAGGCAGCAGTAACACTTTGCCTATTAGGTACAAACTCTTTTTTGTTCAATTTCCTTGTTATTGTAGAAAGTGACAAGCATGGTTTTGATTTTTGACATTTCTTGATGGACTTTTTTTTTTGGCTTTGGGAGAGTTTGCCAACTTCCACTTTGTGACTTAGTTGCAGGGTCGTACTGAAAACACCATGTCTCGACACCCATAATGTTTGAAGTTAGGTGTGCTTTCAGTGGCCGCCTCAAGGAGCTCTCTGCATTGTTTGGCTCTTGCCTGCCATTGACAGTCTGTTAATGAATGTGGAATATGCACACCAACCAAGTGATTTTTCAAATGGTTTTCTCATTAATGTACAGATCTGAAATCATTTGGAGCATTGCACATGAGTCATTGATAATGGTTTCCCAGATTTTTTTCAATCAACTCTTGTGTTCAAATTGTTTTTGCTGGGCTCAGATATTCATTGTCTTCCATGGGTGAAACGTTTATGCCATTCAAACACGCATGCACGAGACAGACAGTTCTCTCCACACACTTGCTTTATCATTTGGCATTATATTCTTAGTTGCTGATGTGCCAAAAAACCCAAATGCTTATCATTTGAAACTTTTCTGTGGCACTTTTGTTGGTCAAACACAAACTTTGATTTTGCCTCTTTGTTCCATTGTCCCTCCACAACACAGAAGGAGAGATGTGCAATTCAACTAACACTACATTCTGAAATGACAGCAATTTCTGCTAACCTTGACTGCAGTGCTCAAGGAACAATTACTCTTTCATTTCATGTTTAATTCTAGTAGGCAGCAGTGCCGGCACTCATCTCATAACATCAGTCTCATTTTTCAATTGTTGCACTGTGTATACTATGATAATGTAAGCCTACACACTTCTCATATGACTCAGATGAAAATTGTGGACCTAGTGTGGAGAGTTTTGCCTTCCTGTATGTAGCCTGGACTTGGTTTTGTCTGATTTTTTTTTTTGTTTGGCTGTATGAAGAAATTTTCATGGAAAACATTTTTTGATTGACAAGAGCTGAAAAAGACAGTGACTGGCTGTCTTGAACAGCAGTGTCCATCTTTTTACCCCAGTATGCATGTGAGAGTTGAAAAAGTGATGGCAAAAATGTATTGATAAACAAGGTGGATACATAGAATAATGTATACATGCCTTCCATGTTTGTTTAATAAATGATATAAATTTCATTTATATCAATTATCTGTTGTCTTTATATTTTTGTGACTAAAGGGACATTACTTATGGACTGACTCGTGTATAATTGAAAGTTCATAAATCTGGACAGTTACAAAGTTTGCGGGGGTGGAAAGAAAGTCATCAGCAGACAGAGTGTAAGACTGACATACAGTATGGTTGGATAAAACTTGGTTTTTATGTCTCAAAAAACAAATATTGTAATTGAAAGGAGGGATGATATGGTTATTTATAGTTAATAAATTAAGAAGGAAGGACACAATTACACCATTTCACAGTCAAGCAAATTTATTGAAATGGTTGTGGATAGTATGTAATCACCATGGTACATGAAATGGTTGTGGATAGTATGTAATCACCATGGTACAAGCATTGTGTTGTTATGCCTGGAGAGTACTGAAAGAGGCATTCATAGTCCTCATAAAACTCACACAGATATATTCAGATTTCTTCATGTAGGAATTATGAATTACCTATATGAAAAATATGGGGTCTGTGTTAATAATACATCAGGCTTCCTTTATTAGGTTTGTATTAATTTTAATATAAATACAGAAAAATGTTTTGTAATGTTGTGCACTGTCCCTTGTTGCACTTCATATGAAATATAAATGCTTTCTTAATGGACATAATTGATAAGATTGTAATCTTATAGAGAAGTAAGAATGACTTTTACCTCTAGTTTGCAGCTTTCGCATTTCACATTAAAAATGCTTTTGCTTTCGGTAATCAAGTCTTAGGTTTGTTGAAATGTTACTCCATATCCTTGGGTTCATCATCACTTTACATATCCTTAATTCTTCCCATTGCAGAATTTGCCTCTTTTATTTGGTCTCCTATATTTAGTTGCTTTGGAGAATATACAGCATGATGCCATAAAATCTAGGCAAAATTAGATATTTTAAACATTTGTACAATGAATACTTAAGATAACGATATGCAACATCGGGTCAAAAAATCTTATATAATAAAATTCACTGTTCAGACATGTTAACTTATTTTAATTTTCATGCCCAAAGGTTCAGTAGATATAAAATATTGGTTTTAATAAAAAAAAAAAAAAAAAAAATTGCATAGATTATGGTTGTCTTAGTCTCATCAGTTACCTATTATACTTAATAAATATTTTAGATTTGGATCCTGTTATCAATATTCATTCTTTTATACAGCCTTTCATTCATAATTAGGTAACATATTTATAATTTGTACTTTTATTGACTTTAAATTACAATTAAACATTTACAGATGTTCATTTGGAAACTAATCAATTGATTTAAGTGTACGTTATGTTATTGCATTTATTTAGGAATTTTGCATTTGTTTTATCAGTAGCTTTTTTTGTTTTTAATTTTATTACATTTTTGTTTCATAAATTATAAAGACTTAAAATGTTTGAATTACATTTTATATACTTTTTTTTTTTTTTTTTTTGCTTGTGTTGGTATATTGTAGGGAATGCCCTGTAATGTGTGATTAAAATAAATTAAAAACCGTGGACATTACATTAATGTCTATTTTTCAATCCCCTAGAAGTAAAATATGCTGTCAGAAGAATGCCATTATTCAGATCATGCAAGAGATATCAGCTTGCTATCTGTAATGTATGTGAAACAGCTCTGCCAATTTTGATGGAAAACTGTTTAGATAAATATTCATGTGTAATTCAGAACTGTCATAGGACTTGCATAAAGAAGTTGCAGCCACTATCACAGACTAATATTTTTAATTCAGGTAATTTTCATTTTTTGTGTATTCTTTTAACTTCTTATATAAATGTATTCTCTTCCATAATTTTGTGACAGTTATTTGATGGCTATATGCATTTTTCTTGTGTAATTTTAAAAGAGCAGAGCTCTGGCTTTTTCAGATCTCTTCCATTATTTGTGAATAATGTTTTGCGAGTTTATAATTGATATGATAAGCATATCGATGAGCATGTTGACATAGATGTGGATATTCAACACCATTTTTCCATGTTTGAAGGGGATCCTTCTTCGCATCAAATAGACTTCAGAATATTATCTTCTGAGAGCTCAATTAATTCTGTCTGTAAGTCATCAGGTGCTTTGGAGACATCAATCATGTGTGGTTGAAAAGCTAGTTTCAATGTGAGACCATGTTTCTCAAAGTCAGTAAACCTTTCATTGTATTCTTCAATCAGGAAGTCTAGAACAGTTGTGTATTCTTTCATGTCGCATTTCCTTAATGATTTGTTTGTATCCTGTTCATTAATTCCTTTTGCCAGTTCAGGAAAGTGTTCGGCTGGAAGTTGCGATCAGTTAAGCAAGGTTTTGAAAAAGGTAAATGTTTTCCGAAATGCCTGTATTTTAAGCCACATATTATACATAGATTTAGTTTTACCTTGAAAAAAAATATTCAGATCATTTTGCTTTGACATTATATCACACAAAGATGCAATATCTCTGCAGAATTTCACTTTTGACAATTCGCACTGTTGATTCAGTTCCTCTAAAAAACTTGATTTGTTTTTGCAAAGATAGGGCACATCCACGCTGAATGTTTTGTCATCAAGCTGAAGCATGTTGTGAAATTGGCTATGTCATGATGTATTTGCTTAAAATGTAGTTTACAATACTAGTAACTTTATTTAATGTGTCACTTAAAACAGTAGATTTGGCACACAGATTCTGCTGATGAAGAATACAGTGAAAGGAAATCAAATATCTGGATCTGGCAATTCTTTCTGTAGTAATGCAACAAATCCTTCATGTTTTCCTCTCGTGGAAGTTGTGCCATCTGTGCATACACTTACTAAATTACATAAATTCAGTTTCACTTCACAGCATTTTTCTTGGAAGATGTCAATTCCACGTGTCCTGGCAGTAAGGGTACCCAAAGCCAGTAACTCCTTGTGACAATGAAAATCGGCAGTTATAACACGAATAAAAAATAACACCTGCGCTGAGTCAGTAATGTGAGTGGATTCATTCAAGGTGATCGAATAATAAATGTCTTCTTTGATATATTGCATGAAGCTGTTCTGCTATATTACAGGCTAATTAATGTTGCCGATCAGTTATGGTTTTCCTTGAAAAAGGCAGTTGTTTGTACTTCTTAACCTTAGCTGGATCTAAGCATCCAATAACTTCAACAATGCATTCTTTTATGATTTCCACATCGCCAGAATCATATCGATGTTCAGCTGTTTTTTTTTTTTTTTTTTTTTATCATCAGCGTGGAGCATTGTTCAAAGAGTTCATGCCCCAAAGTAAAACTGTCAACTAGCTTCTCCACCAAGAATTCTTTGATTGTTGTTGTTGTTATTTGGTTTTTAGGAGCATTAGCAACTATATTGCTCCGGTGCGGTGGTCATTATTTTGGCATAATTAACAACATCCAGAGCTGCAGAAGAATGCTTTTAGCACTGTTTCAAGGGATGGAAGGAGTGCCAGAGGCAGTGTATAGCTTCCTCCAGAAACTACTTTAAAAAAAGGAGAGAACCTTCAGTTGTAGAAAATTTTACGATAAAATATTTTATAAAATTAGTCTAATTTTGTGACTGACCTTGTATTTCATCTGATTGTTATTTTATTTATTTTTTACTAATGAATAGTGTCCATTTTTTACTGATTTTGGTCCACTGACCAAACCCTGTACACAGTGGATTAAAAGTGCTAAAATTAAAAGTGTAACCTTTATATTTAGATTATTACTAAATATAACACCACTGTTATACCACATGAAATTAATAATATAGTTTATTAAGCTTTAGCTTAAACTTTATATTAAGGTAACATTTCAGGTATCTTACTGATACCCATCATTAGACCATACTGCCGACAGATTCCTCTTGCCAATGCTTCCTTCCAGAAAACCGATGTGCATATGGATGCATATAGTAGTTTAGGTTAAAGCTTAATAAACTATATTATTAATTTCATGTGGTATAACAGTGGTATTATATTTACTAATAATCCAAATGGAAAATAGCCATGTAACATCCTTCCCTAACTATATTAGTAACCTTTATACCTTTTTTACATATTTTATTGTTGTACATTTTGACAAAGACCTGATTTCTTAGGTCACTGAAATCTTTTAAACCATTATCTTTTATATGGTTTTGGCACATAGCGTTATTTACTGATGTGCCAAGAAGACCCAAACCAAATGTTAGCCCACTTGCACTCTTTTTTTTTTTTTTATTCTAGTAAGGCTGTATTAGTTTATTCTAAAAATTTCTTCATATTTTTTATATTTTTAAATTGCCTCTTTAACCCTTGGTTCTGCCAAAAATGGTTCTAAATTCTTTATCTTCACAGAATTTTCTTCCACATAATTCTTTTAATACTTTAACATATATCTACTTTAGTAGCTTTGTTGGAACTTTGAACACTAATTATTTGAACTGAAAATTTTAACAAATTTAGATTTTTACAATTATACAATTATTAATACAAATTTATACAATACAAAAAACAAAAAAAAAAAAAAAAAAATTTAACTAGTTTAGGCATAGATATATCATTCTCTTCTCAAGATTTCAGTTGTAGAAAAAATCTCATATTTTCCTTTATTTCTTGTAATGTGCTTGTCATTACGAACACAAAGCTTGTATTCTGACAGTCCTATTTCCTGTTGCTGAATGACGTTTGTTTGTGATGGTGCCTGCTTGGTTTCAGTAGGAAACAGGACGCTTATTATGTAAATTTTTAGTGATTGGAATTTTTGTTAGCATTAGTAGAGGCGTGTGATGCAAGAAAGCAAGCTTATATAGCATCAGCAAAAAAAAAAAAAAAAAAACCCTTCCCGTTTCATCCATCAATTCGCTCAAAAAGTGTGTCTAGTTCACCCTTCAATTTATTTAAGCTGTCAACTTCCACGACAGATGGAAGTTTGTTCCAGCAATCAACCACCCGCTGGCTAAAGTCAATTTTCCGCACATCTATTCTACAACCGTCTTTCCTCAATTTGAATTTATATATAACCCTTCAGGTGCAGAATCTGAGCATGAGGAAGAATCCAATTAGCATTGAGCCTTGCAAATGCCTAGTCTCCAGTCACTGCAATTTGCAGAACTTAAGCCTATCTTGGTAACAGCAACCCTTTGTTCCGCTCACTATATTGTTGCCCTTCTATGTACTCTTTCCAGTATCTCAACATTTTTCCTAAAATGAGGCCTCCAGACCTGTATGCAGTACTCAAGGTGGCAAGGTGCATTGTTTTTTTAATTACCAAAAGGCCTCATGACTAGATTCATACATTTGGAAATATCTAAATTTGTTAAATGAACTTTTTTGTATTGTGTAAGTTTTCACTTTTAAAAATCTTCAATTGTCAAAATTTCTGACTCTGAGTGTATGTTTCTGAGTTTGAATAAAGCACAATGCATAGAAATGTTTTTTAAAGCATTATTGTACTTCATAGTTTTAAGTATGCACTTCAATACTCATATTAGATTGTACAAGAATCTCTTATTGAAAAGTGCAGTGTGCCTGTTAAATCTTTTGACTTTTTATGTGATAGTGTTACAAGCTTGGTTTGAATTTGTATTGTTTTGATGGATTGTCTGAAAACTTAGTTCTCACTAAAAATATTTTCCATTGAAACTAAGTTGATTAGCATTAGTAAAGGCACATGATGCAGGAAAGCATCATGTGCCTTTACTAATGCACATGATGCTTGCTGATGCTATATAAGCTTGATGATGCTTGAAAGCATCATCAAGTTATATAGCATCAGCAAAAAAAAAAAAAAAAAAAAATCCCTTCTTGTTTCACCCATCCACTCACTCCAAATGTTTGTCTAGTTCTGCCTTGAATCCATTCAAGCTATCAACCGCCACGACAGATGGAAGTTTGTTCCAGCAATCAACCACCCACTTGCTAAAGTCAAACTTCCACACATCTATCGTACAATTGTCTTTCCTCAATTTGATAATAATATTCTCATAAATTTGTTGGGATGAATCACATTGATCTACCTGATATGAATATGAATGCAATAACTGGTGATGAGTCAGTCTGTATAGGTTTATAATAAACTGCATAAATATTTGCATCAATTATACATTATATTCTATATCTACATTAATACATGAAGTTTTTACAGATGGGATTAGTAGACATCTTTTTGAGACTGATTGGTAGTTAAATGATTTTATGGTAACTGTAAGGTAGGTGCGAGATAAATTGTTGTGGCTAAAAGCAAAACAGAGAACCTGTGATTGGAATCTATCCGGTCATATTGAAAGGAGCAGCAAAAGAGATCAAACGTTTATCTATAATTCTGGTATCATCACTGGATTCAGGGGAGTTTATACAAATTGTCTCATACTCATGTATGAGACAGTTTGTATGAGGGAGATCATGCCAACCAATCTGATTAGCTACTGCGTCATCTCAAAGGAACTAGATGCAGAGAATAATTTTACATTATTTACTTAGATTTCAGTTTTAGGTTTAGATTTAGTCCTAAATGGATGTCAGATGACACTCGTGACAGAGAAGAAAAATACATGGGATGCATATAAATTATAAGGAGACACAGATGTCTATGGTAGATATTCTGTAATCAAGTCACAAAAGATGTTAGGTAAGTAAAGGCAGATTATGAGAAATCTTTGGCAAACAATGCAAAGAAAAACAGTAAAGACTTCTTTACTTATATAAACTTTAGAAGGAAGGGGATAAATCAGATTAGTCCACTTGACATTGATGGTTCAGTTGTTAACATTAGCAGTAGAAGAGGCATACGATGCAAGAAAGCAAGCTTACGCAGCATCAGCCAAAAAAAACCCCTCCCATTTCACCCCTCCATTTGTTCCAAATGCCTGTCCAGCTCAGCGTTAAATTTATTTAGGCTATTAGCTTCGACAACAAAAGATGGAAGCCTGTTCCACCAATCAACTACTTGCTGGCTAAAGGCAAATTTCTGCACATCTATTCTACAACTGTCTTTCCTCAATTTGAAACTGTGCCCCCCCCTCAGGTTCCTAGTCTGAGCAAAAGGAAGAATCCCATCAGCATTCAGCTTGCTCAACCCATTCAGGGCCTTATACACCTCAATCAGATCACCTTGCAGGTGCCTACACTCCAGGCGCTGCAATTTGCAGAACTTAAGCCTTTCTTGGTAAGAGAATCCCCTTTGTTCTCCTCACCAATCTTGCCCTTCTATGTATTCATTCTGGCAACTGTGCACAATACTCCAGGTGTTGCCTGACCATTGCCTGACCATTGCCTTGTATAATGGGGTAATCACCTCCCTGTCCCTGCTAGCAAAGTTCCTATATATCATTGACAAGACTCCATGACCTGCCCTGGCACCTATCTGCACTGCTCAGCGAACTTCATATTTGACTGCACAATTACCCCCAGGTCTTTTTCACTTTCCATTTCCCTGAGTGTAGTACAAAGAGAAACGTGTAGTACCACGTTTCTCTTTGGTTATTGCTACCCATATGCAGTACTTTGCATTTGTCAATGTTAAACTTCAGTTGCCACTTCTCAGCCCATTTTCCCAACTTATCTAGATACAGTTGGAGTAGCATACTGCCTTTACTGTCGTTAACAACCCTGTCAACCTTTGTATCATCTGCAAACTTGGACAACCCGATATACCTTCATCAATATCATTGATTGATATACAAAACAACAATGGGCCCAACACCGAACCCTAGGGAACTCCACTACTAACATTTGTCCACGAATAGCAGTGTCCATTGATTACCACTCTCTGTCGTCTCCCACTCAACCATCCCTTTATCCATTGTAGCACCTTACCCTTAATGCCTTACCTCTCCAATTTGTACAGCAGTCTTCTGAAAGTGTAAGGAATACAGCTAATATCTGTATTCCTTACACTTTCAGGATATAGCTTAATATTGGTTTCTGCTAGCTGCCAGATTGACCATTGAACTGAACTTGTTGGTAACTTTCTAGGAGGCCATCTGAATTAGATAGTGTATAATCCTGCTCTGCTCTGCTCCCTCTACTCTGTCAGCTAGTGATTGGAGTGAATCCATAAGTACAGTATTATAGAAGCACTGTCAAGGAGCTCAGGCTGTTCTTTCTGTGTATATGCCTGCCATATATGCAGATGAACTCAACAGTTATTTTGCATCGATATTTACAAATGAAAAACCTTTTGTGGCAATGGGAAATTGTGGGAGCGAAGTTAAAAAATATGTAATTAATGATATTGAAATTTCGCAAGATTATTTAATGAAAAAACTTTCGAGCCTACAGGCCAGTAAGGCTCCTCTCCTGGAGTTGATGGAATATACCCTATAATCTTAAGGGAGGCGGCAAGCAAGTGCATTAAACCATTGAGGCTAATTACGCGAGCATCACTAGACTCTGGGGAGATTCCCTTGGATTGGAAAAGTGCAATTGTATCTCACATACATAAGGGTGGCTCTAAAAGTGAAGTTGGAAATTATCGACCTGTCAGTCTGACTTCAGTAGTAGGAAAAATCATGGAGGCAATGATCAAGGGTGGAATTCAGGATCATTTGGATCGAATTGAAATTCTCAAGGATACTCAGCATGGTTTTGTAAAGAGAAAATCATGTTTAACAAATCTGGTTCGCTATTTCGAAAGGGTCACTCACAAGCTGGATTTAGGGAATAATTTCGACATTGTTTATTTAGATTTCAGCAAAGCTTTTGACTCAGTCCCACATGAGCGGTTGCTTTATAAGCTGGAACAGGTTGGAGTCACTGGGAAAATCCTTAGATGGATAGAAGGATGGCTTCAGGGCAGAAGACAGAGGGTTGTGATAAATGGCTATTCCTCAGATTGGGTTGATGTAAGAAGTGGGCTTCCCCAAGGATCAGTATTAGGACCACTGTTGTTTTTAATTTTCATAAACGACATTGATGAAGGGATAGAGGGCGTGATGTCTAAATTTGCAGATGATGTTAAAATTGGTAGAGTAGTTAATGATCACTGTCAAGCCGAGCTTCTTCAGAGAGACCTAGATAGACTTCAGGAATTGTCAGAAAAATGGCAGCTATGCTTTAATCCAACAAAGTGTAAGGTATTACACCTGGGAAACAGTAATTCCAAAATAACTTATTCACTTGGTGGAGTTCAACTAAACCCAGTACTGGAGGAAAGAGACTTTGGTGTTACGATACAGTCAGACATGAAATTCTCTGAGCATTGTAAACAGGTTGCAAGGAAGGCCCATGGTGTCCTATCGATGATCTATCGAACTTTTGCAAGTAGAGATAGGGACGTGATAATCCCATTATATAAGGCTTATGTTAGACCACACTTGGAATACTGTGTTCAAGTATGGAGACCGCACCTAAAGAAAGACATTGAACTTCTTGAAAGGGTGCAAAGACGGTAACTTGCCTGGTGAGATCAGCAAAAGGGTGTCCTTATGAAGAAAGACTTCGAATATGTGGGTTGCAGAGTTTGGAAACTAGACACCTTAGAGGAGATTTGATTGAGGTGTTTAAGGCTCTGAGAGGCATCAGTAAAATGAATGAGGACAAAATTTTCAAGATTATAAATGATGCTAGAACTAGGGGACATAAATTCAAGTTACGGGGGGAAATGTTTAGATTGGACTGCAGGAAGTTTTATTTTAGCCAGCGAGTTATAAATTACTGGAATAAGTTGCCTTCATGGGTGGTAGAGGCTGACAGTTTGGGGAAATTCAAAGGTCATCTGGATAGTACTTTCGGGTAAGGGAAGCGCATAGGATGATAGGTTTAATTTCATTTTTAAAATTTTTTTTATTAAATATTATTATTTATTTTATTTTTTTATTTTATTTTATTTATTTATTTATTTATTTTTATTAATTATTATTATTTATTTATTATTTTTTTATTTTATTTTTTATAATTTTTTTATTTATTTATTATTTTTTTTATCATTGTTTTGTTCGGTTTTTTTTTTTTTTTTTTTTTTTTTTTTTTGGCTGGTGCAGCATAAGCCATAGGCTTTCTTGCACCATGCGGCCATTACTAATACTAATACTAATATTCAAAAATTACGTGAGCTCTTAGGCATTATACCCTAATAGTATAACAGCTGACACCCCAGTTGTGTTCAACTTGGTGCGTTATGGCCTTAAATGCCAATGCACCATAAACAACAACCACCTAGTTGTGAATTAAGTTGACAATATGAGAGATGCGAAGTGAGGTGTTATGACATTGGGGTACCTCTCCACTTACTGATACCATATACCCCTGAAATGGCCGTCTGGGTTGTGCCTACTGAGAATAACTACCAGTAGTCTTCTCTACTGGGGAAGCATTACTTGTTTCAGGTATAATGAGATCAGCTTCTTGTCATGAAGGAATCACAATATGAGATGTTATGTAATGATGCCAATGCACAATTTTGGTTGGGTTTACTGTATATAGAAATGATGCTAATGCACTAACTTATATGACAATAAACTCCTTCCACAGTCTGAAGCTTTTTAGCCCTAAATCCTGTATGTTTGCTGTGACCATCAAATACGGAGGATGTGGAAAGGTCAGGGAATGACCACCGCATATCCCCAGAGCAATATGGCCTTAGTTGCTAATGCTCCTAAAAATCAAAAATAATAATAATATAACCTGTATGTCTTTAACAAAACATTAAAATTGTAACTCAGTTATTTTCTCACTAAATGGATTCCCATTTTGAATACAATGCAGTTATCACATCTAAAGAATACTATTTAAGCTCTTATAGCAACTGTCAGATTTGTTTTCAGTGATGACAGACTTGATGGTGTATCTTTAATGGCTGTTGGGCCTGTAGCCCCTGTGTGCACATTGATGCGCATTTTTTGAGCTCCGGATTTTGAAATTATTTTCTTAGATTTAATTTGCCTTACTGATTTGTACATTGCTGTGTAGCTTTCTGGATTGCCCGTCCATGTTAAGGATCAGTTCTTGTTCAGCATTTCTCAGGAATCTTCTCTGGACTTCCTGTATGCTCAGATTATTTTTGAATACACAGGAAGATGATGGTGTTTTATGCCCTTCTTCATATTTTAAAATGAGTGACTTTACTGAGCTGCAAAATTGTAATCAAATCTTATTTTAAATTAAGGAAAAGTGTAACCGAAGCCCACAAAATGTTAAAACAGATTTTGAAGATGCTTTGGGGTTTTTTTTTTTGAAAACTTTTCATTGGTTTGCAAAGTTTAAAGAGTGACTACTTGTCTGTTCAAGGTGGCACTAGCTAAAGGGCAGGTAGTTAAATTTATTAAATCTCTGGAATTACATCCCATTTAAAATGTAACAATCTAAGCTGCTGCTTTTACTTTTATTCTTTCCTTCAGATTGAACACCGTCCATCACAGTCAAAATTAGTTTTCTCCTGAGAGAGTACATTTTTTCTGTCTAGGTTTACTTATTTAAACTCTCTTTGTTTCTTAGGACTTGAAAACAAGAGACACTGTCTTCGAAGTCGGCAAGCTAAAATAAATAAAAATGTTCGGCAGGACAGAAGTCGATCCGCTAGTGAATCTGGCTCTTATCATCCTGAGACTGATTATTCTACTCATTCCACAAATACTGACCGGTTAAGTGTGCAGTATCCAAGTAAGTAAAGAAAGATGATATTAAAAATAATAAAAAAAATTTTTTATAGTTTTATATGATGAAAGCTACACTTTAACATCCCATTAAAATTTTAATAGTTTTTAAGTATCTCCTATTTCATAATTGCTGTAAAAGATCTAGGAAAGTGTAAAAAACTTTCTTTTTTTAAACTTCCTTTCTTTTATTTATTTTATAAACTGGGAGAGGTGTTTAGTTAAACACCTTTCCCAGATATTTTACAGCAGTTAAGAAATAAGAGATAGTTAATATTAACAAAATTCTAAGTGTTATTTCTTAAGTTCAATTTCTTTGCAATGAAACTGAAAAATAGAGTCTGAATGCTAAAAACACACAGACATATATGAGGTATGATCAAAACAGCCTGGGGACTGATTATGTATCTTGAAGTTGCAATATAATATTGAGTTGTGGCTTGGGACATCATGGTTGGTAACTCATCTAGACATGGTAATTCATGAATTATCCATTTATTTGCAGTAGTCTTAATTAGTGTATATTGAGTAGAAGGTGTTTTATGCCTTTCTTCATCTTTTAAAATGAATGACTTTAGTGAGCAGTAAATTTGCATAAAATTAAGTAAAGAACAACAGACAGAAGATGATCTGTTGAAGATGGTCCTTGCTCTGGCCACTCTTTTTTAACTTAAAAAAAAAAAACTACTGATCCAATCACTTGTGTTTGTTGAACTATCGGTGCTAATATTTTTTGTGGGACATGCCAATCAATTTTAACACAATTTTTGGGAATGCAATTTGTTTCAGCCAGTTTTGTGCTTCTTAAGTCAAGATCTTTGTCAAGATGCTGCTGCTGATGATCAGTGCGTTGTTTCTTTCATCATTACTGTTAACAAATTAAGGGCTTGTGGCTGACCCAAAAACAAAAGCCTAGTCCTCTCAGTCAGAGGTAGAGCTTACAATACCGAGATACCGGTATCCCGATCATTTTTTTCTGGTATTCAAATCCCAGTATTGATACAAAAATACCGATTTTTCGGTATTTTTGTATCAATACTGTACTTTATGTGAATAAATCCACGATTTATTCACATAAAGGTTATAAAATCGACAACAATAAATCATTAATACTGCTGAATTTGCAAATGAGGGATTGTTATACACAGTACAAATGCAACGGAAACCTGAAAACGTCATGAAACTGTAAGACACAAAATCTTACAAATATATTTCTCTTAGTAAGTATAGTGTGTGTGGAAGTAAAGCTCTTAAGGAATAACGAAAACATCATTACAGAAATATTTCCATTAGTGGCAGTAGGCCTGTTAGTGCAATTAGGGAATATGGTGAACAATGGTATGGCAGGTGCGGAAGGGTTAAAATTAAAAGCTTTTGAACAATAGTTTAATCCCTCTGTTACACCTCTACTTGAGAATGCGACGTTTAGTGCATTTTGGAAAAGGGTGTCGGTATGGAGCAGTTCAAAAGGTATTGTGAACAGGTGATCTAGAGGTAAAAGATGAAAGCGTTTCGTTATGTGGGAAAAATATTCTGTTTTTCCCACCAAAGGAAGAAGAAGAGTGAGTTTAAAGAATAACACCATGATTGGGTCACGTTTAAATTAGATTGGGGGAGATACGTAAATGCGTACAAACCCCTCTGGGGTTTGCATATAAGCTTACTTATAAAGAAAATAGTACAAGGGATGATTGCAACTTGCAATCAATTCAGTAAATACATAAATTAAGGAAATAAATAAGGTGCTCGCACCAAAAGGATGATTTGTGGTTGTTGTTCGGAGGGGATGCAGACTTCCAGTGGTAGTTCTGGGTTCAGTTTGGGTCCAGTTCTGGGAGTGTCCAGCTATATAGTGAAGAGTTCTGCCTGGCATGTTCCTGTGCTAGAAGTTAATCAGGAAGTTGAATAATAAGCCAGTCAGATAGTGCCTTGGCTTCTACTACTGCTGTTGTAATTTCCTTCAGTATTAACAGAGAACTGTTCTTGCAATCCCGAAATAAGACAGTACTGGAAGAGCTATACAGCAGAGATGCAGCATTCAACTAAGGAGGGAGAGAAAGAGAGAGAGAGATCATCGCACTCCGTGAAAGGAACCTGCACAAAGGAATCTTGCCATGAAAGAGAAGGAAGGCAAGTCCTCTGAACTGTTGTTTTGGAAATGGTACTTAGATAAAGTGGGAGATTATTTTAGAGTAAGGTTGAAGAAACATGAGAAATAAGGAAATGTTTAGTATTGAGTTGGTTTATTGGTTGAAGTTGTAAAGAAAATTGATATTGCTAAATTAAGAGAGATTACATGGAATTGTTAGCATTAAGTTAGCGACTTATGGATTGCTGTTATGAAGAGAATTGATATTGATGATTAAGAGAAATATGAGGAAGTGATTAAGAGAAATATGAGGAAGTGATTAAGATTGAATTAGTTTAGTGTTTGAAGCTGTAGAGAGAGTTGAGATTGTTAACTGAGAGAAATTTTATGGAAATGATAGCAAGATTAAATGAGAAAAATGAATAGATTAGATGTAAATGAACACCAGTTATGTATTGTAAGTAGATTTGTATGATAAATGACTTGTTTTATATTTGTGTCATTACTCTTGAAAAACTGATACCTCATATAAATATATACGATATATATATATATATATATACTCGTGTGGGGGTGGTAATATCCCTCAGCTTTTGGAAATTCTCATTTTTTAACGCAGTCAGGTAGCTTGTGGGGCTTAGTGCTTGAGGGGAGCTGCTGTACGAAAATCATAACAATGGCCACTGATGGCAATACTAAGGTACAGGGAAATAAAAATTAATAAATAAATAAATAACCTCCCCTCCCCACAACTTAGGTTTGGTTTCCTCACCAAGCTTAACCGTCAGTCCCTTTCTTTTGTTAATACAGATATAGTGCCATAAAAAGTCAAAAAGGAAATATTTTTTTTATTTTTGATAAAAAGGAAATAAGATTTTTTGAAGATGGGGGAATAAGGGGGGTTAAACTGCAACTCGTCTACGAATATCTCAGTATAAAGCACCAACCAGCACAGAATCCAAAAGGATGTTTTCTGCTGCTAATTAAATATGTACCAAAATTAGATCCAGTTTAAACAATAAGGCTATTGAGTTTCTTAAGAGCTCACTTTATTCGGACAGATAGTGTGGATGCTTATTTTTTGTTTTTAGAATAACCGTATGTTTAATCATTTTTGCTAGAATATTTATTATTGTAATAAAAGTTTAATTTAAAACGTGAATTCAAGTAATTACTTGTTTTTTTCCTTACTTTATTGCACCTAATTGTCATCAAAATTTATTGTGAAAATTTTTTTTTTTTTTTGGAATACTGGTATTAATATCAGTATCCTGGTTTTATAAATTAAAAATACCGAAATACCAGTATTAAGATTTTGACCAGTATTGTGAGCTCTAGTCAGAGGTGTATTGCTAAAAAAAATAGTACTGCAACACTCGTTCTCCAGAAGACTATATGATAATGCCACATCGACTGTACAGTAACTGAATCAGACTTCAGACTCACGGTTCATAGAACAACCAATTCTAGTGTTCAGCTCATGCCAAAGCAAAATGCAGCATTCACACCATCACAATATATCGCATTTGTTGGATCTCTTTATCTATCACATTGTACTTTAGTAAGAAATGTTCAAGTTTCATTGCAAAATTTATATTTTTGTTTTTAAATAAATTTTTAAAGAAAATCTATTAATTTTAAAGATTACTATTAATATATATTTTTAGTAGCAATGGGTAAAACAGATATTTCTCCCTCCCCTTTAACTATGCCATTGTTTCATAATATTAGGTGTATTAATTTAATGATTTTCTATTATGACATTTAGAAAAAAGTACCGGAATGTCGTTCCAGTGCGTTCTGGCCCGAATACACCACTGCTCTCAGTGGAAGACTTTCTTTTTGAAGCCCAAAAAGCAAGATAGCCTTGACAAATTTGAAGATCATGCTTGTCATTTTCTTTTTGACTCACAGGGAATTGTTCATTATGAATTTCTTCTTCATGATCAAACAGCTAATACTGCAAGACAATTCTATGGTGAATTTGCAGTGCTGTCTGAGGGAAAACAGTTTCAGAAAACTGTTTTCAGAGAAATGGTGCTTGCATCATGTCAACAGTCCTGCATACTCAACACTTTCCACTCAAGATTTTCTTGGAAGGAATTTACCAGATATAGCTCCTTGTGATTCCAAGTTTAAAGCCACTTTTTTTCAAGCGGGCCTTTAAGTATGGAGGGAAAAAAGTCTGCTGCATTTACCAGAATAATAGATCCCTGCGATTCCCCCCCTCCAAGATTGAAGTCCTCTTGAAAGGTTAAAAGTCTTAGGGAATTATTCACAATGTGACATAGAAATTAATAGCAAATCCAAAAGAAGCATATTAGGAATGCATCCAGAAGTTGCAGAAGCATTAGAATTAGTGTGCACAGTGTAAATGAGACTATTTCAAAAGAGATTCATCCAAATAACCAATAAGCTTCTTCATCTCCCAAATATTAGTTTAGTCCCTGAACATTTTTGATCAAATCAAATGTTATTACCTCATAAAGAAACTTTGGTACTTCAAACTTGAGCCAGCCTAAAGGATGAGCCAGTGTGGCATTGGCTCAGGTCACTTGAAGTTCAGGAGGCACCAAATTTCAATAGAACAACAGAAGAGTTACTCCTAAAACCTGTTCACTAGTAAACAAGTGAACAGGTTAAAAAAAGGGAATTCTATATAGGAAATTAACCCTTAACCAGGCACAAGAAATTTCTTATAAACTGATGTGACCAGTAATGATTAAAGAAGAAGTGGACCAAGTATTAGAAGGAATAGACAGAAAGAATTGTTATTTAAGTTAAAATAATTAAATAAATTTTACCCACTGTTTTGAGCATTCTTTCTAATAATTTTTTTCCCTCCTAAAAATCAGTCCTTGTGACCTCTTAGGCCCCCATACTTGTTACTTGGGTTAAGATTCAAATTTTTGGCCATTTAGAAAAACTATTAACAAATAAACAACACACCTCTAAAAGTTCAAAATAAATCAGGTACCTTAAAAATTGCAGAATAGATGATGAATTTAAATGCTTTCCGGACCAATGTATCCCAATCTGTGGTCTGTGGACCACTTGTGGTTTGAGTATAACAGTGATATAATATAATATAATATAATAGTAAAACAGAGCTTTTTTTTACAGTAGACAAAAATCCTATTAATATTGATAGGAAATGCAGATTTACCTACAAAAGTTATTTTTAAGATCCACATTTTCAAAATTTTTAGTGATCAGAAAGCATAATCATTTCCAATGATTATGCTTTCTGATCACTAAAAAAAGCATAATCATTTCCAATGTGGAATTAGAAATTCTATTTGTAGATGGTAATCAGAAAGCCATCTCCATCATTGATTTATACAAAGAATTATAATATTTGCAAAACTATTTTGAAGGCACTTATTAGCTGGATATCTTACAATTCACATGCTGAAACAGTTTGATGACATCACTAGCGCATCTTTTTGTGGTGCTAACAATTCATGTAATTGTTATTGCCAGTGTCAGTAATGGCTAGTGTTATTATTATTATTATTATCTGTTTATTAACCTTAGGTTCATCCCCTGAACAGCCAGTCGGCTAGGAGGGTGTAAAAATATATATTTTTTAAATACAGCATGCAATTTTATACAAATTTTGATATTTAAAATAATGAAATTGTTTAGAAAATTACATTCACTTAATAGCAATAACTTAATAGTGCTAAAAGAAGTTTTCAAAGATGAAGTTAATCAAAACTAGGTAGCCGTGATCAAAGTGTATTGATGTGGGATTTACTTAGATGTAACTACTGTTAAGTGCAAAGGGAAGGGCATTTACTTTTGTAAAGATGACTGCAGTGGTCTCAGACAGTTTTCAATTCAGTTGATTGGTCCACTTGATATCGATGGTTTGACTGTTGATGATCCTGCTCAGATAGCTGACAAACTGAATGAGTATTTTGCATCTACATTCACACATGGGGAATTCTATAGAGAAGTGAAGGACAGAAGCTTATTGAACTCTAACAGAGAGCTAAATGATTTTGTAATAACTGAGAGTAAAGTGGAGGAGAAATTGTTCAAGCTAAACATAAGAAAGGCACATGGGGTGGATGGGATCTATCCAGTTATATTAAAAAGGAAGTAACACTAATTTTGTGTAGTAGGATACCAACTGATGAAGCTATCAACAGCAAATTGTAACTGGGAAGCATTCAGGAGTGTAATTATAGACGCTACTAGGCTTTTTTATACCAGTTAAGAGATACTGTTCAAGTGTTAGACCTAATGGATGCTAGATGTATTGATGAGGCTCATGACAGAGAAGAAGAATGCGTGAGATGCATATAAATTATCAGGTGATGCAGAAGCCTATAGTTGATATAAACTAGTCTGCAGTCAAGTCACAAAGGAGGTTAGGCAAAGTAAGAAGTTATTACAAGAAGTTATGCAATATGTAACTAACCACTAAACACTAGAAGGAAGGGATGAATTAATTGGCCCACTAGATACGGATGAGTTAACTGTTGATGATCGTTCTCCAGTTGCTTGCTAGTACATGTCTAATACGCATTTTGCATCTACATTTATACCTGTGGAATTCTTTAGGGAAGAGGATGTCAGAAGTTTATCAAATTCTAACAGAAGTTAGAATTTTTGATAATTGAGAGGAAAGTGGAAGCAAAATTGTTGAAGCTAAACATGAAGGCTTCCTGGGTGGATGGGATCCTTCCATTTATATTTAGGGGATGCAGCAAAGGATGTTGGCAAACCCTTAGTCATAATTATAAGAGCATCCTTGGATTCAGGGGGTTCCTTGTGGACTAGAGATATGCAAATATATCTCCAGTTCAAAAGGGAGTCAAAGGATGAAATGAGTAATTACAGACTTGTTCGCTTAAATTCTCTTTCCGGGAAGAAAATGGAGTTGCTGGTTAAAGAAGTTATACAGGACCATCTAGACAGGAATGCATTTATACTGCAGCCACAGCATGGATTTGTTAAAGGCTGGTCTTATCTGACTAAGCTGGTTGAATCCTGTAACCAAAGTTACAAAGGAATTGGATGCAACAAATAATATTGACATCATATACAATTGGCCCTGCTTATTGTGATCACTTTGGCATGCAGCTAAACTAATAATAATAACCGATGATAATAATAATCTAAGATAAAAAAATGCATCAGTTCAGTTTGTTAGTTATTGTTTGTTATTTTGATTTTTAGGAGCATTGGCAACTAAGGCCATATTGCTCTGAGGATATGCGGTGGTCATTCCCTGACCTTTCCGCATCTTCCGTATTTGGTGGGCACGGGCTCGAACCCCGGTCTAATCAAGAAGCGTGAGCTACGCCCTGCTGCTCCTGTCCACCTGGCTACGGAGGCGCCACATCAGTTCATCGTTGTTTATTGATGCAGAGTGGAAAGTGTATATAAAAAGGTGCAAGTGGACAGAGGGAAAACTTTTAAATAAAGCAATATAAAATGCTTTAATTTGGCTGTCCACCATTTCTTCGATTAAGTCATCAATAAAAATGAAACTTAATGTTTTGGAAACCCATACAAAACATTAAAAACAAGAAAAAGGTTACTACTGTAAAACAGTGATTCTTTTAAGGTGTAATGATATCAACAACCAATACAAACTGTACAAACAAAGCAATATTAGTAACCAGCCATGTGGTGTATTGGAGTTCAATAACAAATCAGGCTGTTGTGTAATCACTTCCACTGCATGTGCATAAACTGTGATAACACAAAGTGATAACCCGAACCAAAGCTCCAATTATGATAAATGAAAATTTTTTTTTGTGTGTATTAGAATGTCTGATTGGGACTTTGTAAAAGTGATGATATTAAATGAATAACATTGTCCATGATCACAATAAGAAGCATGCACTGTATTTAGATTTCCAAAATGCTTTTGATACTGTTGCATATAAAAGAATGCTCTATAAATTGGAGCAGTTACTTTTATGGAAAATGGTTGATTGAGTGGGAGAAGACAAGAGGATTGTTATCAGCTGGCACTGCTGTTCTTGGACCTATGTTATTAAGGGAGTATTCAAGGGTTCAGTGCTGTGCCTGTTATGTTTTTCAGTATTTATTTAATGATGTGGATGAAGGCATATAAGGCCTAATGTCTAAGTTTGAATATGATATGAAGGTTAGCAAGGTAGTTAATAACAGTAATAACATTTCTTTATTCAGTTCACAAGTATATGTGATCTCAGTTTCATTCCCAGTGATGTTCGTTTCCACTTGCAGTCTACCAAGCACCACTTACTTTTGCTGACAGAATCCCATTTATCAGTTGATTCAACTACTGCTCACCTCAGTTGTCAATTATTTGGTGTATCCCTTTTGCTTCAAAGGTGGTACCTGTGTATATGTCTCCTCTGATATTCATTGTCAGAATCTTAGTAATTTGGAATTTCCTCTGTTTTTGATCTTCTCTGGCTTAAAATCTTTCTACCTCATTTTGTCCTTCATCTACTGCCTCAGTCAATCTCCCAATTCCACTAATCACTTGGGACTCTTTGACTTCCTTTCTTTGAAGCGCAACTCTCTCCATTCCAACTTTCCTAACAGTGAGATAGTTTTCCTTGGTGATTTTGATGCTCACAACTCCTTCTGTATTCAGTTTTCTAGTCATACGGATTCAGCTGGATGAGATGCTGTACCTTTTTCAATACTAGTGACCTATCAAAGATTGTTCATTTACCTATTAGAATGCTAGACAGTTCTAATCACAAAACCAGCACTCAATCTTTTCCTTAAAAACAACCCTTCCAAGATCATCAGTGAGTATGTGGTCCTCTAGGCACTGCAGGTCACAACTCAGTGATAGCCTCTTTTCTAATGGAGTCTTGAGTTTCTTGTTGCCAATTTTAGCCTTGTTTTGTTTGGCATTACAACAATGAAAAATTTGTGACAGTTTGTGATTTTTATGTTCTTTTCCTTGATTGCATTACACTTCTAAATCTTCTGATCCAAATTTTTACTCAGATCTCAGTGAAATTATTCTTGTAGTGTTGAAATCCTTTATTCCACATTCCACCCTGAAATCTTATACCGTATATAAACCATATAAACCTTTGTTTTATAATAAATGTGATAAGGCCTTTCAAAATAATAATGTGGCATATTGCATTTAGCTTATATTCAAATTTCCAGCTTCATATCCTGTACTAAAACTTGCAACAGTTGCCAGATAGTAGTTAATCACTCTGAACTGGATTAGAAAACTTGCTTATTGTCCAGTTATTAGTCAATATTCATCTCCTTCTGAAGCTTATTGCCTGCAACTTTTGCCCATCTGTACTCTTACCTCTGTTAGAACCTTATGGGCTGTTGTCACCTCAACTAAAGATCAAGCTGACCTGCTAGCATCCACTTTGCTTCTAACTCTTGTATTGACGATCTTTGTAAACCACATCCTACCATTTTTTCCATAATACTCCACTCAGTGCCTCTTGTGGCCTTCTGTTAAAAGGTGGTCAGAGGAATCTTGAATAATTTTGATGTCAAGGAAGCTCTTGGTCCTAATTCTCCATTTGTTCTCAAAACCTATGCTTCTTGGCTTACTTCTTTTCTTTGTCACCTTTTGTCCACTGGTGATTTTCCTTCTGCTTGGAAATTTGCTTGTATCCAGTCAGGTCCTAAAAAGGGTGACGAATTGATCCCATCCAATTATCATTCCATTGCATTTCTACTCTTTTTGAAGTAATGGAGAAATCCTTTAACTGCCAACTCTTAAACTAACTTAATCTTCCATCTGATCAATAATTGCCAAAATGGATTCCATAAGTGTTGATCCACTGTGGTATACTTTACTCATCTATGAAAAAATACACTGTAAAAGAGTTCTGAAACTCAAGCAGTTGCCCTTGATATTTGAAAGGCTTCTGATTATGTTTTACATAAAGGTCTTCTAAATCAGCTTTCATCTTATGGAGTGCACACTGTTTTTTGTAATTAGGTATCTAGTTTTCTTTCTGCCCACTCACTGCAGCTGATGGTAGATGGCTTTGTCTTTTAACTCTCCACTAATGCTAGCATTCCTCAAGGTTCAGATCTTTTTCCCACTCTTTTCCTCTTGTATATTAATGACCTTCTTCCATTAACTGGAAATCCTATACATAGTTTTGTTGAAAGTGGCACATTACATTCCTTCCACCTTTCAGTTTGAGAATCCTGCTCTGCAGAAAACAGCTTAAACTTCTCGAATATCCACTACCAATTCCTTAAATGCTGATCTCTAGTGAGGCAGGGATAACTTAGTGAATTTCAGTTGTTATAAAACTCAGTCCTGTCATATCTCACAAAAAAATCTTCTTCTATGCTTATCTTTGATGATACTCAGATTTCTGAACAAGATCACATATCTCTAATGGGGGTTACCCTGACTTCTAATCTCTCTTGGCATAAGCACATTACAAATATTGCTTCCTCTGTATCTAAAAAACTGGGTTTTTCTCTTTCTCTCTGAACGTTACTTTTCTTGCAAACAGCTGTTCGCTCTGTAGAAATTTCAAATCTGCCCTTCCATGGAATATTGTTTTCTCATCTGAAGCAGTGCCCCATAATTTCTCTCGAGCACATAGACTCCATCCAAAAGAAGGCAGTTATGTTAATTAATGACCCATCTCTTCTGTAGCCGAGTGGTCAGGAGCGAGAGTGCAGTAGCACGCACTCTTTTAGTAGACCAGAGTTCAAGCCCCTGACTGCTAAATACGATCAATCTGCCAACCTGCACTGGACCAACGTGGCAGGTTATGATCCATTTCCCTCAACACGAATCGTTGAGGAGGCTTCTATCCTGCAGTGGGTTGATAATGACTGCAGTTTACCTTTCCTACCTTTCTTACCTCTTACAAAGTGTCTCCACGCTCTCTGTTTCTGCTGCATGCCTTTTCTATAGATACTTCCATGTGCACACTGTTCTTCTGAATTGGCTTTTGTTATTCCCTCCTCTCTTTTCCAAATCAGTGCGAATACATACCACAACCAGTCAGCATACTTTTACTGTCCAACTTCAGTTTTCTGAAACAACCTCCCTTCTCACACATTTCCAGAAAATTATAATCTATTGAAAATCAAGTCTCGTGTCAACGAGTATCTTTTCAACCTACAGCCCATGCATGGCACTAAGTACTACAGGTTCTAATACCTTTTGTGTTTGAAGTTTTCATTTAAAAAAAATAATGTTATACTTAGATATTAACAAGTTGTTAGCCAGAATCCATGTTCAGTTGCACAAGGTGATGTGTCATATTTTAGTTTATGTTCGTGATAGTATAAAATGTAAATAATTCATCAGCATCCTACTATTGATCTCATTGATGAGTTTAACACTTTCAATGGTTTGAGCAAGCTCAATGCTGATGGGATTTTTCCTCTTGCTCGGATTACCACTTGAGGAGACATAAATTCAAATTGAGGAAAGACAGTTGCAGAATAGATGTGTGGAAATTTGCAGCGAGTGGCTGATTGCTGAAACAAACTTCTATTGTTGTGGAAGTTGATAGCTTAAATAAATCCAAGGAAGAACTGGACAAACTTTTGGAGCAAATGGATAGGTGAATGGGAAGTGTTTTTTTTTTTTTTATACAGCAGCAGCATCTTCAAGAGGCAAACAGAGAGAGTAATACCCTTGATCTGATTATTAGCAGTGATTATTCATTCATTAAGAATCTGCAGATGAAAGAATTACAAGGTGGTAGTAATCACAAGTGTATTGATGTGGGATTTACTTAAAGATGTAACTACCATCATGGGTAAAGGAAAGGGTTTTTGTTTTCATAAAGGTGACTACAGTGGTCTCAGATAGTTTTTAAATTCTAAATGGGAAGCATTCAAGGAAATAATCTTGGAAGCTAGTAGGCTTTTGATCCCAACTAAGAAATACTGTTTCAAGGTTTAGGCCTAAATGGATGTGATATGAACTAATGAGACTTGTGGCAGAGAAGAAAAATTCATGGGATGCATATAAATTATCGGGTAACACAGAAGCCTATGGTAGATATAAGCTAGTTTGTAATAAAGTCACAATGGCAATTAGGCAACTGAAGGCAGATTACGAGAAATCTTTGGCAAAGGATGCAAACAAAAAGCAGAAAGACTTCTTTACTTATATGAACTCTATAAGGAAGGGGATGAACCAGATTGGTATTCTTCATATTGATGGTTTGATAGTTGATGATCCTGCTGAGATAGCTCTAAAACTAAATGAATATTTTGTATCTACATTCACTCATCAGGAATTTTTTTTGGGAAGTCTATATTTATTTTTATACTAAGCATGGAATGAATTTTAGAGGATCTACCATACTCTCAGATCTCATACTTGGTTTTTTCCAATGGTAAAGCAGCATTTGAGAGAGTGTTTTTCAAAGTTGATATTGAAGTTCTAACTGTTTGATGAAAGCACTAAAGTTGCTTACACAAAATAGGATGTTGGCAAAAATAATGTTTTTCTACCCAATGATTCTAACATGGATGAAATGTTTAAACTTACTCAGTTCATTCATTTTATAAAAAAAAAAAAAAAAAAAAAAATTCCAGAAACTTTTTAAATGTACAATTGAACTTAATTACAAACTTCCATAGGCACTGTTCTTCTGAATTGGCTTTTATAATTCCTGCTCTCTCTTTCAAAACAGTCCGAACACGTGCCGCCACCAGCCAACATCCATTTACTGTCCAACTTCAAACTCACAAAACCAACTTTTCATCTTCCTCGTTTATTCATTCAACTGCCATTTTCTGGAGCAACCTTCCTTCATAGGTATTTCCTGAAAATTACAGTCTACAGAAGTTCAAGTGCAATGTCAACAAATATCTTCTTTCGTCTTCTCAACCTCCAACCCAAGCACGTTACTAAGTACTATAGTTCTAATACCTCTCGTTTTTGGGGTTTTCGTTAAAAAAAAAAGCCTGGACATAGCAAGATCACAGCATTATTGAGAAAATGCTATCGTTAAGTTAAGTTTATGAGCTTTTACACACAAAAATTTATAATATGTAATGAGTATGCTTCACAAATATATCAAGCAAACGTGGTCCACTTTTTTAAAATTATAGACTGCTATCTAATGTGTTCTCTTTCTGCATTACATTCCCTTAGTTTAGGTTGGGGTAGATGCTTCTCCCCTAGAACCCTCATTTAGAATGCAGTATAAAGTATATCAGTGGAATGTTAATTGCATGTGGGAACTTCTCAAAAGTAAACATTTGTCTCTGAGAGTAGGAAATAGATACCATATTTGTCTGCTGAATTTCAGTTGTAAATCTTTTTTTTTTCAGTCCAGCTTATTTTCTTGAATTTTCTCCAGCACCACATCTCAAATGCTTTAATTCTCTGTCCGTCTCGTTTGTTTATAATTCAGGTTTCGGATGCATGTAGGGACATGTTCCAAACATAGGATTTTAGAATTCTTTTCCTTATATGCCCATTCAAATACTTTGTTGTCACAATTTTTTGTTTTTCCTTGAAAGCTTGCCCAATTCTTGCTTTTATTTCATCAGTGCATCTTAGCTCAGCATTTGTCCTATATATTTAAATTTTGCGACTTGTTCAATATTATTGTTTCCTATTTTGATGTTCATAGCTTTGGGGGTCCTTTGAGAATGTCATGCACTTCGTTTTGTTCATGTTAATTTTCATATCATAAGCCTCGGCTGTGTGGTTGATCAGCTATAACATCTCGATCAGATCACTCCTTCTGGTTGCTACAATTGCTTGATCATCTGCAAATTTTATTGCTTTTATTTGTTTGCCATTTATGGTCACTCCTAAATTGCTGTTTCCAAGGGCTTCTGCCATCATTTTCTCCGCATAGATGTTAAATAGGCCTGGTGAAAGTAGGCAGCCTTGTCGTACTCCTTTTTCTATTTTTGTTGGGTCTGTTTCCAAGTTATCAGTGTATACTATGGCTTTCTGGTCTTTGTCTTTGTTCAATGTTTTTATTAAGTTTAGTATGTTTTCGTCTATTCCTATTTTTTCCAGGATTGAGAAGAGTTTTGGCCATTGTATTCTATTGAAGGCTTTCTTGTAATCAATGAAGCAAATGTAAAGATTTTTTCCTAGGTCAATAAATCTCTCTCCCATGAGCCTTGGGGATGCGATGGCATCTCTTGTGCCCCTATCTTTCCTGAAACCAAATTGGTCAGGTGCTAAATATCTATTAATTTTGTCATTGATTCTCTGTTTTATTATTTTTAGTAGTATTTTGTATAATACTACTAAAATGCGGGATAAGGCTGATGGTCCGGTGCTTGCTACATTCCTTGGTATTGTGCTTTTTGGGCAATGGGATCATGACTGCTGGGCAGTGATCTTCAGGCCATGAACCTTCTTTGTACATCTGGTTTGTTAAGGTGAAAATACGTTCATGTAGCTCATCACCCTTTTTAATGAGCTCAACGGGCAAGGAGTCAATTCCTGCTGCTTTTCCATTAGGCACTGCTTTTAGTGCTGCTTCAAATTCTTCTTTGTTTATTGGCAGGTCTTCCATGTTGTCTTCTGAGCCACTCCTTTTGATTTCTATTTCTTGTTGGTGGTCTTTTTGGTAGAGTTCGGTGATTTATTATTTCCATCTTGTTTTTATTTCTTCAGGTTCTGTCAAAAGTTGCCCATGTTTGTTGTTAATAGTGCTGGATCTTATTCCCTTCTTTCTTGTGAAGTGTCTAATTTCGTTGAAAGCTAGATATGATCTGCTTTTTTTATCTAGATCTTCAATGATTCTACACTCTCTTTGTATTTCATTTCTTATATTTTGCTATACCCTCTTCAGTATTGTTGGTTTTCCATTTCCTTTTACCCATATTTCTTGTGAGATCGTGGGTTTCCTCGCTTCTGTTCCTTTGACGCCTATATTGATATTGGGAATTAAAAAAAAAAAAAAAAGTTTGTTGCCTGAACCTTAAAACATTACAATGAAATAAAAAATAAGTCAAGTAGAATGTAAAAGGTTACACCCTTTACAATAAATAAGAATAATATAAAGATTCTATAACCATCTTTGTAAATAGGGTAGAATGTCGTTTTTTTTAAGTCTTTAAGAATGCATTTCAACAACAGTGGTCTCCGACAGTTTTTAAATTCTGTACAGTGGGATCAACTGACGATGTTACCAACAGTAAATTCTAAGTGGGAAGCATTCAGGAATTAATCATGGATGCTACTAAAAGTTTCATACCTATTAAGAAATATTGTTCAAGGTTTAGGCCTAAATGGTTATCTAATGAACTAATGAGACTCATAACAGAGAAGAAAAATGCATGGGATGCATATAAATTTTCAAGTGACTCAGAAGCCTGTGGCAGATATAAGCTAGTCTGTAATGAGGTCACAAAGGAGGTTAGGCAGGCGAAGGCAGATTACCAGAAATTCTTGGCCAAAGATGCTAAGAAAAACAGCAAGGATTTCTTTACTTATATAAACTCTAAAAGGAAGGGAATGAATCTGATTGGTCCACTTGATATCGATGGTTCGGATGTTGATGATCCTGCTCAGATAGCAAACAAACTGAATGAGTATTTTGCATCTACATTCACACATGAGGAATTATTAAGGTTTGAAAATGGCAGAAGGTTATCAAATTGTAGCAGGATACTTAATGATTTTGTAATAACTGAAAGCAAAGTGGAGGAGAAATTGTTGAAGTTAAACATAAGAAAAGCACTGGGGTGGATGGTAGCTATCCGGTTATATTAAAGGAGGCAGCAAAGCAACTAAGCAAACCCTTAGCCATAATTATGAGAGCATCCTTGGACTCAGGGGAGGTTCCCACTGACTGGAGATGTGCAAATGTATCCCCAATTCACAAAGGAGGATCGAAGGGTGACACGAGTAATTACAGACCAGTTAGTTTAACTTCTGTTCCGGGTAAAATAATGGAGTCACTGGATAAAGATACATTGCAGGATCATCTAGACAAGACTGCAGCAATAATTCAGACACAGCATAGGTTTGTTAAGGGAAAGCCTTGTCTGACAAATTTGATAGGATATTATGATGTGGTTACAAAGGAACTGGATGCAAAAAATAATTTTGATATCATATATTTAGATTTCAGGAAAGCTTTTGACACTGTTGCGCATGGAAGACTATTGTACAAATTGGAGCAGAATGGTATTAAGGTAAGTTGCTACAATGGTTAAAAGGATGGTTAAGTGGGAGAAGACAGAGGGTGGTAATGAATGGGTGCTGCTCTTCATGGACTAATGTTATTAGTGGTGTCCCACAGGGTTCGGTGTTAGGTCCACTGTTGTTTTGTATATTTATCAATGATATTGATGAAGGTATATCAGGCTTAATGTCGAAGTTTGCAGATGATACAAAGGTTGGCAGGGTTGTTAATGACAGTAATGGCAGTGTGCTACTGCAACAGGATCTAGATAATTTGGGCAGATGGGCTAAGAAGTGGCAACTGAAGTTTAACCTTGACAAATGCAAAGTACTGCATATGGGTAGAAGTAACCCCAGAGAAACGTACCAAATGTGTGGTACTAAGCTTAAGGTGGTAGAAAATGAAAAAGACCTGGGAGTAATTGTGCAGTCAGATATGAAGTTTTCTGAGCAATGCAGACAGGCTGCCAGGGCAGGTCATGGGGTTTTGTCAATGATATATAGGAATTTTGTTAGCAGGGAGAAGGAGGTGATTGTCCCTCTGTATAAGGCAATGGTCAGGCCACTCCTTGAGTACTGCGTACAGGTCTGGAGGCCTCATTTTAGGAAGGATGTAAATTTACTTGAGCGTGTACAGAGAAGGGCAACAAGATTGGTGAGGGGAATGAAGGGATCCTCTTACCAAGAGAGGCTTAAGTTCTGCAAATTGCAGTGGCTGGAGACTAGGCACCTGCACAGTGATCTGATTGAGGTGTATAAGGCCTTGAATGGGTTGAGCACGCTGAATTCTGATGGGATCCTTCCACTTGTTCAGATTACGAACCTAAGGGGGCATAAATTCAAATTAAGAAAAGACAGATGTAGAATAGATGTGTGGAAATTTGCCTTTACAGCGGGTGGTTAATTGCTGGAACAAACTTCCATCTGTCGTTGTGGAAGTTGATAGGTTGAATAAATTTAAGGAGGAACTGGACAGGCATTTGGAAGGGAATGCTGTGATTTTTTTTTTTTTTTTTGGCTGATGGCTGCATAAGCTCATACACTTGCTTTCTTGCATCACATGCCACTACTACTACTACATTCAAAGCCTTAAACATCTCAGACATTAAGCCTGATATGCCTTCATAATTATTGAAAACAATGGTCCTAGCACTGGGTCCAAGTAGAAGGGGATCCACTAAAAACATTGTTCCAAGAAAAACAGTGCCCATTGATACCTGCACTTTGTCTTCTCTCACTTGGCCATTGCTTTATCTGTTGCAGTAGCGTGCTGATAATGTCACCCTGCTACAATTTGTAGTCGTCTTTCATATAGAATAGTATCAAAAGTTTTTCTGAAATCTAAATATATGATGTCGAAATTTTTTGCATTCAGTTCCTTTGTTACTGCATCCAATCAGATTGGTGGTTCCAAGCATGGATATATGTATGTGTTGGGGTGGGGGGGTTATGCTCTGATTATATATTAATGCACTAACTAACTTGTGTTAAGTCTTAATGGTCCTACATTACTTTTTCAACCATTGACTCCATTATTTTCCCTAGAACAGAAGTCAAACTTACAGGTCTGTAATTATGATCCTCCTTTGTGAATTGGGACATTTGCACATATCCAATCTATAACGACCTCTCCTGAATCCAAGGGTGCACTCATAATTATGACTAAAGGTTTGCTTATCTCTTTTTCTGCAATTTTTTATATAATTGAATACTTTTGGCTTCAGTAATTTCTCTTCCACTCAGTTATTGGAAAACCATATAGCTCTCTATTATAATTTGATATACTTCTGGCTTTCCCATTCCTGCAAAAGAACAATTCATTATCAGAAACCTGAGCAAACCATCTGTAGTTATGCCATTCATATCTATTGGACCAATATGGTTCATCCATTTCCTTTTTGTGTTAATATAAGCAAAGAATTTTTGTTACTTTTCTTTGCATTCTTTGCCAAAGACTTCATAATCTTTCTTATCTGTCTTAGTTCCCCCTTAGTGACTTGACTGCAGGTTAGTTTGTACTTACTTTAAGTTTTGTGTCTCTTGCTATTTATAATCATCCTATGCATTTTTCTCTGCCACTAGTCTCATCAGTCCATCTGACATTCATTTAGTTATAAACCTTGAACAGTATCTCTTAATTGATATAAAAAACTTAGTAGTTCTATGATTACTTTCATGAATGCTTTCCATTTAGAATTTCATTAAAATTTTTAAGTATAATGCTTTCCATAATCAAATTGCAGAATATCATATCTGGAATAAGCTGTTACTAAGATATTCAGATATTAAGATATAGGTAGTTCCCAACTTTATGAGTTAATTTGTTTCTAGCATGCGCTCGTAAAGCTGGAATTTATTTTCCATAGATGTAATTTTAAAAACAGGGGTGTTACTTTCACAACAATGAAATTTGACCATAGTAATGGTAAATAAAGTTCAACAAAACAATAGTTTATGCTTAAACAATGCTTTGTTTATCCAAAGAAATGAAAACATAGCCTTTAAAATCAAGCAAATTATAATAATAAAGAAATTATTTATGTCATAGAAATGTTAAAGAATGTTTATTCTTCATCATCAACTGAAAATTCAACACTCATTGTTGGCTTGGCACTTGTTGTTGGTTTGTTGGAAGCACAAGGAGTTGTCTTCTTCAGAAATGCTTCAAGAGTCATTTGTTTCCAAGACAGTCTTCTCTTTTCTTTATAAATTTCATGGTAGCATGCATAAGCAATTTTTAAATCTGTAGCAACTTTTCTAGTGTGCTCGAAATTTGAATGTTATGACTTGAAAATCTCAATTGCCTTTTCTGTGTTGAAAAGCTTCATCAAGCCCCTTGAGAGTGAAGGAACAAATAGGAGTTTCAGCTGTTAAATCTTCGTCAGCTTTACATTTTTCCATTTCAAAGAAGTGTTCATTTGTGAGCTCCCCATTATGTGCTTGAAGCAGATCAGTGACGTGAGTTATAGAAACCTCAAGCTGCAATTGGTTATCAGTATTAAGACAACTTCTGTTTCATTTTGTATGACCTCTGCTGGTTCTTGAAATCCTTCTAAATAATCAATAAACTGAGGACAGTTTTTCCCAAACACCCTTCATGTTGTTTGTAATTTTGTCCCAGGCTCATTTTATTATATTGCATATAAAATATGAAATTCTTTCCAAAATTCTTTAAGAGTTGGACCTTCCTCCTTATCTCTGCCTGAGCAAATGAATGCATGCACAGTAATAGCACAATAATACACAGTAGTATTGTATAGCTATGCACGTGGTTTGAAATGCTGCATTTATGAATGCTTAGCAGCATGTATTTATTGCAATTAATATTTATATTTTAAACTTTGTTGATACTTGAAAAAAAGAACTCGTCAAGTTGGAACTGCCTGTATTCAAAATAGTAAATTAAACACCTGCCACCTAACCTTAGTTTAGTTACTGCTGTTGCTTCGTGCGATTAATACAATTGTTGGTGGAAAGAAGGTACCTGTATTGGTGACTTTCTCAAGGAATATCAGACAGTCAAATTAAAGTATTTTATATTGCTTGAATTTAATTCTTTCTTTCTGTCCACTTCCATCTTTTTATGTACATATTTCTACTCTGCATCAGTAAATAGCACTGAACAGCTGCATTCTTATTTCTTTGGTTATTGTTATTGATTAAGCTGTGTCCTGAAGTGATCGCAGTAAGTGGCATCCACTGTATATATATAAATGAAAAAGGAAAGTTCTGTAAGTTTAGAGTTGAACTCTTGAATGGAAACTGATATGTGCATTAGCTGATGTGTGCATTTGCACTAGGTTGGGTGGGGGAGAGATTGAATTAGAGATATGTAATAAATTATAACACTGTTTATAGCAAGGTATATGCTAGTGATAATATACAAAATATGAAAGAAGAAATACTTATTCATAACCAGGAAAATTCTGCCAAAATTTCCCGCTGACAATTACTTTAAAGTGGGAAATTTTAAGAAATCAGTGTGAGGTGTGAACTACTACTCTGATTTAAAAACTCAACTACATTTACACGATCAGAATAACTATCCTTATCACATATATTAAGGTCATAAGAAATCAAAAATCATAAAATTTATGTGAAAACCATTCTGCTTGGCTAAAGCTCAAAAAACATAGCTGTCATACAATTATTGATATTATATTGCAATGTGATAATTATTTGGAAATTAGAAATTAGATTATCAGAGAACTTCCTATTTTTTAAGCACAAAGGAAAGTTTCATGACTGTGATGAATATAACAAAAACAGTTTCAGAGAATTAGCTTGGACATTATTGTTTTACTATTTCTTGTGATAAAGCTGTTTACTCATGTTATTCTGAAATATTTAGTTTTATTACAGAAAATGGCAATTTGGATAAGCCAGAATTTATATAGGTGTTTTTTTTTTTGATCCTTTCATTTCAAATTATTGAAGATTTTCAATTATACTTTTAATTTTTAGTTATTGGAGTGGAACATGAAAACACAAGCATGTTGTGTACATTATGCTTGCAAGGAATTGTGAGGCTGAAGAAACTATGTTTAAATAAAAGTTGGTGTTTCAATATTTATATATCTTTAGCTGTGGATCAAAACAGAGGTAATTATTTCTATTTTAGATATGAAAATATATTTTGTTTATGATTGACACAGAATTATTTTTTATTTCATCTTATTCCAGTTTTGTTTGAAATCTGTATGACAAATTAATTTGTGTTAAATAAAATTGAATGGATTTGTGAACTTCATAACAATATGATAAAACTGCAGTTTTTTGTATATCAAGCATATTTAGAGGCAAGGCAGATAACTTATTTAATGTCCCTTACATATAAAGAAAAAATAAATAAAGGAAGAAATTACAAAAACATACTAAGACAAACACTAGTGGCTGCCAGTGCATTACCAACAACGTATTATTCAGAATATAATGAAATTAAAATAAGAATATGTTAGCACAATGTGAAGTCAAGTAAGAAGTAAATATTGAGTAAATTACTAACCAGTATATTACTATAACAACAAATATTGGTTTTAACAGTCCCCAAGCATGTAGTCATAACGTAGATGTGTGTTCACAGGCCTATGTCAATGTTGTGAAGGCCGAAAAACCTGGAATAACTCACAGAAGGAACCCCCCCACCTGAGATTGACTAACTGCAGCCTCAAATGAAGACTAGTTTAGATATTATTCTAGTTGTCAATGGGAATTGAATCTAGACCTCTGCAGGTGATGTTTTGCTGACTAGGTTGTTGTGGAAGGCTTTACAATAGCAACAGGAGAGAGAGGTGGGTAGATTAATCAAGAATAAGGATGTTGTAGAGGGAATGCATTCCTAAGATAATTTAGAAGTTGATAGTCACTTGATGGTGCCCACAGCCAAAATTGCATGAAATATCTCTACAGAAAGGAACAAAAAAATCTATGGAACAATATAACTAGTAGCATAAAGCAAAAATAAATTAAAACAGTTCAACCATTGAACCACATCTCTTCATAAGGCCATAAAACAACTGTGGTTGTAGAAAACTGCATTTTCACACAACTGATACCCTAATCAGCATGCTAATCTGATAGAGTTATATAACAGTGTCTCTTATACAGAAAAGTTACGGTCATTCTTCTGGCGATTTAGTTGCTCATCTTTAGACCCTTTTAAGAAGCTCAATATCTTTTTTTCAGATGGGATCTCCATACTTGAACACAGAGAAAGTTGAAATAAACACCATGTATTACACTTTTTTCAACATAGCACTAGACAAAATAACATTTTTGCCACCTCTCAATACACTTCCAGAGGCCAGTTTCGTAGAAACTGTCCTTCAAACCATGACTTGGCTGCAGAAATCACTTCATCATCAACAGAAAAGTGTTTTCCATGAAGAAAGAACTTCAAGGCAGGAAAGAGGAAGAAACCTGAGGGTATGAGATTTGGAGAATAAACAGGATGTAACATTTGTATTTGTAACAATATTTCAAATCCACATTTGTCGGCACATATCAATGCAATGTGTGGGAGGAACGTGCAAGGACATTATTGTGAAGCAGGTACACACCTTTTGAATGCTTTCTCAATTCTTCTTTTTTTTTTTTTATAGCAGCACATAGCTTTATGAGGAGGTTGGAATAAGATTTTACCATCACACCACAGCCCTTTTGTGAAGGTAATCTATTAGTATTACACCATGGACTTGCAGGTGCCTAGTCTCCAGATGCTGCAATTTGCAGACTGAAGCCTTTTTTTGGTAAAAGCAAGAAAGGCTTCCATTTCACCTTGCCTCACCAATCGTGATGTCTTTTCCTGTATTCATTCCATCAGTTACACATCCTGCCTAAAATGAGTCTTCCAGACTTGTATGCAGTACTCAAGGTATGGCCTGACCACTGCCTTATACAAGGGGATAATCACCTCCTTATCCATGCTAGCAAAGTTCCTGTATATCATTGAGCTGTCTCGGCAGCCTGTCTGCACAAAAACTTTATATCTGATGGCAATTACCACATCTTTTTCATTTTTCAATAGCCTGAGTGTAGTAGCACATGGTACATTACTCTACAGTTACTGCTACCCATATGCAGAACTTTGCATTTATCACAGTTAAACTTCAATTGCCATTTCTCGGCCCATCTGTCTAACTTTTCTAGATCCTGTTGCAGTAGCATACTGTTAGTACCGTCATTAACCACCCTGCCAACCTTTGTATCATCCGCAAACTTTGTAATTAATATGCCTCACTAATATCATCGATAAATATAGAAAACAACAATGGGCCCAACACCAAACCCTGGGTGACTCCACTAATGACATTAGTCCATGAAGAGCAGTGTCCATTGATTACCACGCTCTGTCTTCTCCTACTCAACCATTTTTTTATCCATTGTAGCAACTTGCCCTTAATGCCATACTGCTGCAATTGGTACAGTAGTACAAATTGGAGCTGAGAGTAGTCTTCCATGTGTTCCCAAAAGCGTTCCTAAAATCCAAGTATATGATATCAAAATTATTTTTTGCATCTAATCCTTTTGTAACCACATCATAGTATCCAATCAAATAGGTCAGACAAGACTTCCTCCTTAACAAACCTATGCTGTGTCTGAATTATTACTGCAGTCTTGCATAGATGATCCTGCAATGCCTCTTTAACCAGTGACTCCATTATTTTCCCCAGAACAGATGTTAAGCCAACAGGTGTGTAATTATCCATGTAACCTTTTGTATCTCCTTTATGAATTAGGGATACATTCACATAGCTATAGAGACTTCCCATGAATCTAAGAGGCTTGCTTTGGGATCAGCCTGGTTGCAAAATAGATGTGCAGAAATTTGCCTTTAACCTGCAGGTTGATTGTTGGAACAAACTTCTATCTGTTGGGAAAGTTGAAAGCTTAAATAAATTCAAGAAAAACTAGAAAAGCAATTGAAAGGAATGAATAGGTGAAGCTGATGTTGTATAAGTTTTTTTTTTTTCTTGCATCATTTGCCACTGCTAATGCTAACTGGCAGCATCACCTTGCCAGCACATGGTTGCACTTTTTTCTTGTTTTTGGGGAGGGGATGTTGATTTTGCATGCTTCCATTGTTTAAAATTTGTTTAGTTTCAGGATCATACTGATGTATCCAAGTTTCATCCATGGTACCTAGCCGTGAAAAAAATTTCCTGGCACCTCTACAACATTTCACGTGCAGATTATGTTCTCCTCCTTCTGGTAAGTGGTCAGAAGTCAGGTAACTCATATAGCAGACACTTTACTCATATGCAACTGTTGATATAGGTTCTCCATAGATTCTACACTAGTTTGGAGCTCAACTAGTTCTTTGATGCTGATATAATGATCTTCCAGGATTAATGCCTCAATTTTTGCAATGCTATCATCTGCTACAGCAATTGCTGGGATTCCTGGTGTTTCTTCATCATGTACTGAGGTTCCTTCCACATTTCAGTTATTTATACCAATGTGCAACAACACTGTAATCTGGGCAGTCTTCTTCATAAACAGCAACTATTTTTTTTGTAGACTGTTTTGGGTATTTCCCTTGCAGAAAGAGGAACTGAATCACTGAACTGTATTCCTCTTTATCTGTTGTGAACTTCACTTCATTCAGTGTTGCAAATTAAAAAAAAAAAAAAAATGAGCTCTCAGATCAAAACCAAACCTTTTGTAGCTGTTATAGGAGTTTCAAGGTATCAAACAAAATCAATTTCATGTTACTATTACAACTTCTTCTGGGTGAATAGAAATCTTTTTTGAACCCCCACCTCGTATTTTCCCTTCATATTGCTGGTGATGTCGTGGTAGGATTAAGTTCCTTTCTATATGCTAGTGATATTTCACACAGCATGGCCATGGATGCCATCAAGAAGGCACCGCTAAATTTATTTCAGTTGGTTGTAAACTTCTAAATCATTTTGAGAAATGTGTTTTCAAACTCTTATTCTCAATCAATTCTCTAAGTCTTTCTTTTTGATGTGAAAACATTTATGGCAGCACTAGAGTAAAACCAATAAGATGGTATACATTGTTCTCTGCATATGTGTTTTTAGGATATACAGACTGGCCTCAATTAATTCGTCCCACGAGCGCATTGCGCAAAATGGAAATGCGTTAATCGAATATAATAATCAATAGAAAAAATTATAATTGGTCCGTGACCTTCAGGAGTGTCCATAAAGAATTTTAAAAATATCTTTTAAATAACTTTTTTATTAAATTAAATTAAATGTTTAATGCATAAAATACCTAATGAAGACACCAACTATTTGCTACAGAAATATTTGAACAGTTTTGGCTTTCTTTTTTTCATTATACAATTTCCGATAGCTGGCACGAGCTTCGCTAGGCCCTGGCGAAATAACACGCTCTTCTTTCAATGTTAGGATCAACATCCATTACCTTTTGTTTAAGGTTTTCTGCAATACGAAAGATTTTGCCTAGTTCTTTTACCGTTATCTCCTTTGTGGTAACATTTTCATTTTCACATTTTGTGGTAACATTTTCACACTCTTTCTCTTCAGCTTCTTTGTACACATGATGTTCCTCTATTTGAAGGAGATCATTGTCACTTAGCTGTTCTGATTGCAAATTCAGTGATTCTCGAATGTTAGCCGTATCCAAGCCTCTGAAACCAAGGTTATTACCGATATTAATTGTCTTCAATAACTTTTTGAACTGCATCTTTGAAGCCAATAAAATCATTTGCATAATGTGGTAAAAGATGCTTCCAGACTGCTCTCATATTTCTGGCTGCTACTTCTTCCCATGCTGCATCATTGTTTTCACTGGCCACTTGTATGTTATTTTTTCCAAAATTCTGGTATAGAAATTTCATTGTCTCCTGTTTTAGCTTCAAGTGCTTGTGCAAATGTTCTACGGAGATAGTAAGCCTTGAAAGTCGCAATTGTCTCTTGGTCCATGGGTTGCAATAACGAAGTCATATTCACTGGTAAAAAAACAACTTTCACATTTTCATTTAAGGTGCATTATCTAAAAGCAACAGGGCTTTAAAAGTAAGATTATTTTTCTTGCAATAGGCTTCAACTGTTTGACAGAAATAAGACGTAAACCAGTCTTCAAATAGGGCTTTGGTCATCCATGTTTTTTTTATTTGGATGCAAAATGAACTGGAAGAGTTAGATGGCTGTATCCTTTCAAAGCCCTAGGATTCGTACAAATATATAATGTTATCCACTAGGCCAGGACCGATAACCTTTTCAACTTATGCATAGTGGGATAACTATTTACAAATATACAGCTACCTAATATATTGATTTTCATTCATAAAGTGTATCGAAAATTAACTAACTTCAGTTAATTTCCCGAGTAGTGGCATTGTGGCAATAACTTATGACTATGCAAATAACTTACGTTATTTGCATAATTGTAACTAAGATAGTTATGTGGCATAAAGTGACAAATTTTGTAACTAATTTTTTTTCCCCAATAAATGGCGAGCACATTCTTTATAGTACCTGTTGTCCAAATTTCTCTTCAGTACACAAGCATAGGCTTCAATTTAAAATCACCTTTAGCGTTACCTCCTAATGAAAGTGTTAGTTGATCTTTTGAGACTTTATACCCAGGTTGTGATGCTTCATTTGCAGCCAAATAAGTTTTAGTTGGCATCTGTTTCCAAAATAGGCCCGTTTTCATCTACATTAAATATTTGCCGATCGTCGTATTCATCATCCTGAATAATTTTTTGCAATTCTGCAGGAAATTTGGCTGCAACATCTTCATCAGCACTGGCAGCCTCCCCTGTTACTTTAACATTTTGCAGACCTGCTCGGTTTTTGAAATGTTCAAATCACCCTGAACTAGCAACAAAGGTTTCAGTCTCCCCTTGATATTTTGTTTCTTTGTGCTTAGTAAAAATGTTAATAGTGTTGCTCTGAATATTGTCCTTAGATAATGGAATTCATTTTTGATTGCAATCTTCTATCCAAATTGATAAAACACTTTCCATTTCAATCATTATTGGAGTTCTGTTTCAGGTATTTTGTAAAACAAAAGAAGTTGATGAAACTTTACCTTTCTCTTTATATTTGTCCTTATGACTCAAGATTCGTATGGTAGACTCACTGTATTCTAGATCTCTTACGATTTTCACATGGTTTGCACCACTTTCATGTTTTTTAATAACTTCAAGTTTTTCAGCTAAAGTAATAGCTTCTTTTTTTTTTTTTTTTTTTTTTACTGCAATCATGTTGTTTTTCACTCTTTCTTTTATCCATAATTAACAGGAGTAGAAAATCAGAATTTTAAAATGCATCTGCATGTGACTTTATTAGCAGAAGACAAACAAGTAAACACGTCTGCTTCCAATGTTTGATGGAACACACTAAGGTGGGCAGTGGGCAAATGCTTGTTTATTGGCCATCAAACGCTTAGCACGATTCAAATCTTTTTCAACTCTCACGTAAAAAAGATCATGTTAACTGGAAATTTATAATTAACAGGAGTAGAAAATCAGAATTATTAAATGCATCTGCATGTGACTTTATTAGCAGAAGACAAACAAGTAAACACGTCTGCTTCCAATGTTTGATGGAACACACCAAGGTGGGCAGCGGGCAAATGCTTGTTTATTGGCCATCAAATGCTTAGCACGATTCAAATCTTTTTCAACTCTCACGTAAAAAAGATCACGTTAACTGGAAATTTGCATCGCATGAAGTAAAAAGTGGTATAATTTTTTTCAAATTGTGGTAACTGAAAAACACCTTAATCAGACTTGCGTTATGCGAGGCCCGGCTGTATGTTCCTGTTTAGGATGGACAAATATATTAGTTTTCTGGATGTTACTTGCTCGCATATTGATTTTAATGTTGGTATATTTTAATTTTAAGATTTTTGATTTAATCCAGAAGGGGTCGGACCAAATTTTGTGACATTATTTATATGAACACTTTCAAATGGGAACTGTAGGGTTTAATTTGGTTTAATAGGGTTTAATTTGACGTTGTAGAGCGGATATCATCTTTTAAGGGCACAAAAGGTGATATAGTTGTACACGTTGGCACTAATGATATTAAGAGTAGGAGACCAGCGGAATTACTTAGCAAGTACAGGTCACTGTTGAAAAAAAGCCGTGAATTAGGGTTGAATTTGAAAGTGTCTGCAATTCTGCCCAGACACGATAGGAGGGAGTATATGATGAGAGCCTTGTCGATCAATTCGGCCCTGGAGGGATTGTGCAAGGCTCAAGGGGTAGAATTTTTTTCAGCCTGGACTGTACTTGTTAACAGGAGAGATTGCTTCTACAGGGATGGGATACACTTAAATAGAAAGGGTGCAAGAATTTTTGCTGATGCTGTTGAGGCAGTGTTAGGTAGGTCGGAAAACTGCTAGTTGGGGGGGTTTACAAGGACTAATAGATTAACAGTAGCCACTGGCAGAGGTGGAAGTGATTCTTGCACTGCTTCTATTGAAATGAGCAGAAGCCTGAAAAACAAGATGCAGGATATTTCAGAGACTGCTGGGAGTCATTGCGGTACAAGTAAACACATGGGTTGTGTTAGGGTAGCTAAGAATAGAAACAGGTGCATGTATACCTGCGTGTACACCAATGCTAGGAGTTTGGTAAATAAATTTGATGAATTTGAGGTATTGCTCAAAACATCAAAGGCAGATATTGTTGGGATATCAGAGACGTGGTGTCACACAGATATAAGGAAGGCAGAACTGGAATTTGGGGAATACATTGTGTATAGAAAGGAAAGACAGGACAGGAGGGGAGGATGGGGTTATGCTATTAGTTAAGAAACACAAAGTCCAAGGAAGTGAAGCCAGTCGACATCAATGGACAGGGCAGTGTCGAGTCAGTTTGGTGTGACATAAGCATAGGGAAATCAAAATTGAGAGTAGGAGTGTGCTATAGGCCTAATGACTCTGATGAGTATAATAAGATATTGTACAGGGAAATAGAGTGGGCCAGTAAATCAGAGAGTCTTATAATGGGGGATTTTAATTTCCCAGATATTGACTGGAATTTGTGGATTGGTCACTCGCACACTAGCAAGGCTTTTGTGGATTTATTGGATGATTGCTTTCTACATCAGCATGTTCGTGAGGCAACAAGAGGGAGCAATACTCTTGATCTGATTATCAGTAGTGATTCTTCATGCATTAAGAATCTGCAGGTAAATGAGCCACTAGGTGGCAGTGATCACAGTGTGTTGAAGTGGGATTTACTCAAGGAGGTAACTACCATCGAGGTAAAGGGAAGGGTTTTTGTTTTCGTAAAGGTGACTATGATGGTCTGAGACAGTATTTAAATTCTATACAGTGGGACCAACTGATGATGTTACCAACAGCAAACTCAAAATGGGAAGCATTCAACCTACCAGGTTTTACATACCAACTAAGAAATATTGTTCAAGGTTTAGGCCTAAATGGTTGTCAGATGAACTAATGAGACATGTGGCAGAGAAGAAAAATGCATGGGATACATACAAATTAATGGGTGACATGGAAGCCTATGATAGATATAAGTTGGTCTGTAACCAAGTCACAAAGGAGATTAGGCAGGCAAAGGCAGACTACGAAAAATCCTTGGCAAAGGATGCAAAGAAAAACAGAAAAGAGTTCTTTACCTATTTAAACTCAAGAAGGAAAGGGATGAATCAGATTGGTCCACTGGATATTGATGGTTCAACAGTTGAGGATCCTGCTCAGGTGGCTAACAATCTAAACGAGTATTTTGCATCTACATTTACGCATGAGGAGTTATACAGGAAGGAGAATGATGTAGGTAAAGTAAACATTGGCAGTGAACTGGATGATTTTGTAATAACTGAGAGGAAAGTGGAGGAGAGATTGTTGAGGATAAACATAAAAAAAGCACCTGGGGTGGATGGGATCTATCCAGTTATATTAAAGGAGGCAGCAAAGGAAGTAAGCAAACCCCTAGCCATAATTATGAGAGCTTCTTTGGACTCAGGGGAGGTACCCATAGACTGGAGATGTGCAAATGTAACCCCAATTCACAAAGGAGGATCAAAGGCTGACACAAGTAATTATAGACCTGTTAGTTTAACTTCTGTTCCAGGTAAATTAATGGAGGCACTGGTTAAAGAAGCACTGCAGGATCATCTAGACAAGAATTCAGTTATAGCTCAGATGCAGCATGGTTTTGTTAAGGGCAGGTCTTGCCTGACCAATTTGATTGGATACTATGATGTAGTCACAAAAGAACTGGATGCAGGGAATAACTTTGATATTATCTATTTGGATCTTAGAAAGGCTTTTGATACTGTTGCACATGGAAGACTGCTGCACAAATTTGAGCAGTGTGGCATTGGAGGCAAATTGCTGGTATGGATAAGGGGATGGTTGAGTGGCAGAAGACAGAGAGTGGTAATCAATGGACACTGCTCAACGTGGACTAATGTTATTAGTGGAGTTCCTCACGGTTCAATGTTGGGTCTGTTGTTGTTTTCGGTGTTTATGAATGATATTGATGATGGGATATCAAGTTTAATGTCCAAGTTTGCAGATGATACAAAGGTTGGCAGGGTTGTTAAGGACACTACTGACGCTATGCTGCTGCAACAGGATCTGGAAAGGTTGAACAGATGGGCTGAGAGGTGGCAAATGAAGTTTAACATTGACAACTGTAAAGTACTACATATGGGAAACAGTAACCTCAGAGCAACATATCAACTCTGCGGTACTACACTGACAGTGGTGGGGAATGAAAAGGACCTGGGGGTAATTGTGCAGGCAGATATGAAGTTCTCTGAGCAGTGCAGACGAGCTGCAAGAGTAGCTCATGGTGTCTTGTCAATGATATACAGGAATTTTTCTAGCAGGGGTAAGGAGGTGATTATTCCCTTGTATAAGGCAATGGTTAGGCCACATCTTGAGTACTGTATACAGGTCTGGAGGCCTCATTTCAAGAAGTATGTAGAGCTGCTGGAACGGGTACAGAGAAGGGCAACAAGATTAGTGAATGGAACAAAGGGTTGCTCTTACGAAGAAAGGCTTAAGTTTTGCAAATTACAGTCTGGAGACTAGGCACCGGCGAGGTGATCTTATAGAGGTGTATAAGGCTTTGAATGGTTTGAGCATGCTCAATGCCAATGGGATTCTTCATCTTGCTCAACATAATCACCTCAGAGGGCATAAATTCAAATTGAGGAAGGACGGATGTCGGATAGATGTGCGGAAATTTGCCTTTGGCCAGCGGGTGGTTGGTTGGTGGAACCGACTTCCGTCACTTGTTGTTGAAGTTGATAGCCTAAACAAATCTAAGGCTCAACTGGACAGGTATTTCGAACGAACGGAGGGGTGACATGGGAGTGGTGTGTGTGTGTGTGTGTGTGTGTGTGTGTGTGTGTGTGTGTGTGTGTGTGTGTGTGTGTGTGTGTGTGTGTGTGTGTGTGTGTGTGTGTGTTTTTTTTTTTTGGCTGATGCTGAATAAGCTTGCTTTTTTGCATCATATGCCTCTACTAATGCTAATGCTAATTACTGCAGGGATTAAACATTGTCTACTAACTTACAGTGCAGTCAGTCAACAAGCTTTGTTCTGAGCGCAGTAAACGCATGATAAAAAAGGCATTCAGCGACCCTATTTGGATTAATGTCAAGGCAAAATATATGCTATGTATTAGTGCTACTTACTGTAGCACTAACAGCAGCATTCATAAGGTGTTTAATGAACTTTATAGGCATGTTGTTTGCAACTAAATTTGCTTTTAACTTTGTTAATGCATGGAGCATATTTTGCAGAGTGATACTAACCACTTGTAGCATAGCAGTGTGCCATTAAGTACACCTCTGAACTAATTCATTGTGAGCTACTGTAGTGAGTTTTGCACCAATAGGACATTGTGCCTTTGTGAAATTGATGTTTAAATGTGTTTCTGTTGAGTACATCAAATTTTGTCATAAATATGGGAAAACAGCTTCGGAGACTTATGGAATGCTTAAACAAGTTTTTGGTGATGAGTTAAAAAACTTTTCAATGGTATTTGCACTTCCAAAAATATTCCTTTGTTTTGGTATTTCTTTGATTTAGATATTTCTTTGATTTTTACAGTACTGTCTGTAGTTATGGGTATGCCTGTAAATATTTATAATTAATATTTACCAATTGATTTCATTTTCTTTACTTTGTGGTCTTTCCTAGTTTAGCATATTTTATTATGTTTTATATTTTCATTCTATTCAGAAATATACCTTGGTATTCTTGTATTTTGGCTTTTCTTTGTTTTAAGTCATATTCTTTTATTTTTAAATCTCTTGATTTAAGCTATATTCTTTCATTATTGTATCGATGGCTTTTCTTTCATTTTCATAATAAAACTTACTTGTTTTAAGCTCCTTTTATAATATATTGTTATGCATGGCATTCCTTTAGTTCTTTTAAATAATTTTTCATTTAAATTATTCTAATAACTGGCAAGACTTTACTTGGTTTGCAAAATCTCTATTGACTGTTGTTTATACATTCTTTTGTTTAATGCTTTTCTTTCTCTTTTGCCTTTAGTATATGTTATATTTGGTTCATTATTGATTCTATTATTGCTTTTATGCCTTACTGAAATACCAGGACCTCACCTTATGGGCTTGGCAGTTACACTCCTGGTATGTCTTACTACTATGAGACATATGGTCTGCTCTTTTATTTGTCTTTATGATTTCTTATTCTAATTTTTATACTTCATGATTATCATACACAGATAGTGATATCTGTGTATCCAGATGCCAGTCTGCTGGTGCTAGCACTGTTGGATATTTGTAACTGCATGCATTAAAATATATTGGTTAACATCAAAATCACAGTGCCATAACAGATGTCACTGATACAGTTATGGATACTGTATGGTAATTATGTAAGTTGAGCCTTAAACTGAGTGATGTTGCTTCAGCTACTCTGCTTCAAACTATCCATGTCTGTATATCAGAAAATGTGCACAACTAGTAGTACAAATAGCACTACATACTTGATGTACATGCAGAATTTAGCCTTATTTACAATGGATAAGTATGTGAACTCTACTTTAATTTTTATATCTAAGTATAATTTAGTACCTAATGAGTAACAGAATCTTAAATCTGACAATACTCATATGTCCTGCAAAATAAAATGATAATGATGTGGGACTTGTTTCCCCTTTTCTAATACTATATTAGCTGTGGAAATTGAAGCCAAGAAGGAATACTTGTTCACCTCCCTCTAGATTTTAAATATTTCTTTCTTCCTACCCTTTATTAGATAGATAGTTTTCATAATGCAAGTCCCACCCCAACCCAGAAAAAGTTTTGGTGGACCTCTTGCTTTTAAGATTTTTGTGATTTCTCTCTCATTTTATATGCATATTTATTTTTACCTTTTGGGATCTTCAGAGGAAACAAAACATCAAAAACCTCAAGTTAGGTTAAATGCTAGAAAAAAATAAGAAATGGAAAGCTACCAAACCTTCAAGTGGGTCAAATTGTGAGAAATCTTGTATTGTATCAGTTTCTAAAGACCATAATAAGAATGGTACAAAAGAAAATGATAAGTGATATCTGTGTGTACACAAAGATGTTACTTATGTTTGTTAAAAAGGAATATATATATGTGGGAAGCAAAAGGCACTATCTTATAGTGCAATCAGCATAACCTTTGCATTCACTGCTTTTTTTGTTTGTTCATGCATTTTTTTCTACAGGAAACAAATAGTTAAACAGTGCAGAAGAATTAGACTATAACTTAATTTTATTATTTAGTATTATTTAGTACCTAATGAGTGCAGAATCTTAAATCTGGCCATGCTCACTTGTCTTGTAAAATGATAATGATCTACTGCTCTATGAGCTTTGGAGAGAGAGGACAAGAAGAAATACTTATCTTCCTCCAAATTTTGGATATTACTCCTTACCTTTATTAGATTGTAACCCTCATCTAGAAAATTTTCTAGTGAGTCTTGTGCTTTTAAGATTTTTGTAGTCTCTCATTTCTCTTTCATTTTATATGAATATTTAATTTTCAGAAGGATCAAAGGAAAATAAAAACCAAAATCTTCAAGTGAGGTTAAATGCTAGAAAAACTAAGAAATGGAAGATTACTGAATTTTCAAGTGGATCAAGTTTTGAAGACTTTAATAAGAATGCTGTGGGAGATAAACATTAGTGATACTTGCAAATAGGGTAATGAAAGGAAAACTACAGTTCAAATTAAAAAAAAAATATATATATATATATATATATTTATATATGATTAGGAATTAGTATATAAAAATATATATGGCTAATAGAGCCACAGGCAAGGCATACAGGGTTGTTTAAATTAAAGTATCCTTATGTAGAGGGCTCTGGAGCAAGTTCTAAGGCTCATACTGAAGAGAATTTGGACAACAGGTACAATAAAGAATGCGCTCGCCATTTATTGAAAACAAAATTAGTTACAAAATTTGTAACTATGTGGCGCTGTGGAAATAAAAATCACTTGAACAGCGCTATAATTGTAGTAGTAGTAGTAGTAGTGGCACATGATGCAAGAAAGCAAGTGTAGGAGCTTATGCAGCATCAGCCAAAAAAAAAAAAAAAAAATCACACCATTCCCTCCAAATGCCTGTCCAGTTCCTCCTTAAATTTATTCAACCTATCAACCTCTACAACGACAGATGGAAGTCTGTTCCAGCAATTAACCACCCGCTGGCTAAAGGCAAATTTCCGCACATCTATTCTACATCTGTCCTTTCTTAATTTGAACTTATGTCCCCGTAGGTTGGTAATCTGAACAAGTGGAAGGATCCCATCAGAATTCAGCGTGCTCAACCCATTCAAGGCCTTATAGACCTCAATCAGATCACCGCACAGGTGCCTAGTCTCCAGCCACTGCAATTTGCAGAACTTAAGCCTCTCTTGGTAAGAGAATCCCTTCATTCCCCTCACCAATCATGTTGCTCTTCTCTGTACACGCTCAAGCAAATCTACATCCTTCCTAAAATGAGGCCTCCAGACCTGTACGCAGTACTCAAGGCGTGGCCTGACCATTGCCTTATACAGAGGGACAATCACCTCCTTTTCCCTGCTAGCAAAATTACTATATATCATTGACAAAACCCATGACCTGCCCTAGCAGCCTGTCTGCACTGCTCAGAAAACTTCATATCTGACTGCACAATTACTCCCAGGTCTTTTTCATTTTCTACCACCTTAAGTGTAGTACCACACAGTTGGTACGTTTCTCTGGGGTTACTTCTACCCATATGCAGTACTTTGCATTTGTCAAGGTTGAACTTCAGTTGCCACTTCTTAGCCCATCTGCCCAAATTATCTAGATCCTGTTGCAGTAGCACACTGCCATTACTGTCATTAACAACCCTGCCAACCTTTGTGTCATCTGCAAACTTCGACATTAAGCCTGATATACCTTCATCAATATCATTGATAAATACACAAAACAACAGTGGACCCAACACCGAACCCTGTGAGACTCCACTAATAACATTAGTCCACGAAGAGCAGCACCCATTGATTACCACCCTCTATCTTCTCCCACTTAACCATCCTTTTATCCATTGTAGCAACTTACCCTTAATACCATTCTGCTCCAATTTGTACAGTAGTCTTCCATGCGCAACAGTGTCAAAAGCTTTCCTGAAATCCAAGTATATGATATCAAAATTATTTTTTGCATCCAGTTCCTTTGTGACCACATCATAATAACCAATCAAATTTGTCAGACAAGACTTTCCCTTAACAAACCCATGCTGTGTTTGAATTATTGCTGCAGTCTTGTCTAGATGATCCTGCAATGCATCTTTAACCAGCGACTCCATTATTTTACCCGGAACAGAAGTTAAACTAACTGGTCTGTAATTACTCGTGTCACCCTTCGATCCACCTTTGTGAATTGGGGACACATTTGCACATCTCCAGTCCGTGGAAACCTCCCCTGAGTCCAAGGATGCTCTCATAATTATGGCTAAGGGTTTGCTTAGTTGCTTTGCCGCCTCCTTTAAAATAACTGGATAGATCCCATCCACCCCAGGTGCCTTTCTTATGTTTAACTTCAACAATTTCTCCTCCACTTTGCTCTCAGTTATTACAAAATCATTAAGCACACTGCTACAATTTGATAACCTTCTTCCATTTTCAAATTGTAATAATTCCTCACGTGTGAATGTAGATGCAAAATACTCATTCAGTTTGTTTGCTATCTGAGCAGGATCATCAACAGTCGAACCATCGATGTCAAGTGGACCGATCATATTCATCCCCTTCCTTTTAGAGTTTATATAAGTAAAGAAATCCTTGCTGTTTTTCTTAGCATCTTTTGCCAAAGATTTCTCGTAATCCGCCTTCGCCTGCCGAACCTCCTTTGTGACCTGATTACAGACTAGCTTATATCTGCCACAGGCTTCTGCGTCACCTGATAATTTATATGCATCCCATGCATTTTTCTTCTCTGTCACGAGTCTCATTAGTTCATTTGATAACCATTTAGGCCTAAACCTTGAACGATATTTCTTAATCGGTATATAAAGTCTAGTAGCTTCCACGATTAATTCTTTGAATGCTTCCCACTTAGAATTTACTGTTTGTAACATCGTCAGTTGATCCCACTGTACAGAATTTAAAAACTGTCTGAGACCACTGTACTCCCCTTTACGGAAGCAAAAACCCTTTCCTTTACCCCTGACGGTAGTTACCTCTTTGAGTAAATCCCACTTCAGCACACTGTGATCACTGCCACCTAGTGGTTCCTTTATCTGCAAATTCTTAATACACAAATGATCACTGCTGATAACCAGATCAAGAGTGTTACTTTCTCTGGTTGCCTCTCGAACATGCTGCTGCAGAAAACAATCATCCAATAAATCCACAAAAGTCTGACTAGTGTGTGAGTGACCAACCCACAAGTTCCAGTCAATATCTGGGAAGTTAAAATCCCCCATTATAAGACATTCTGATTTACTGGCCCACTCTATTTCTCTGTACAATTGTTCATTGTACTCATTCAAGTCATTAGGCCTGTAACACACTCCTACTCTTATTTTTGCTTTTGCAGTGCTTATCTCACACCAAACTGACTCAACAGAGCACTGTTCATCTATATTAACTGGGTGCACTTCCTTTGATTTTATGTTTTTCTTAATTAACAGCATAACACCCCCTCCCTTTCTGTCCTGTCTATCCTTTCTGTACACATTGTACTCCCCAAATTCCAGTTCTGCATTCCTTATATCTTTGTGACACCACGTCTCTGCTATCCCAACAATATCCGCCTTTGATGTCTTGACCAACACTTCAAATTCATCAAATTTATTTACTATACTTCTAGCATTGGTATACATGCAAGCATACATGCTCCTATGCCTATTCCTTGTTACCCTAACACATCCCATATACCCAACTATTCCATGATGACTGCCATCCGTCCCTGAAACCCCCAACACCCCTCGCTCCAGGTCGCTTCTTATTCTAATAGAAGTTGTGCAAGAATCACCTTCACCTCTGCCTGCGGTTACTGTTAAACTATTAGTCTTTGTATCCCCCCAAACTAGCAGTTTTCCGACCCACCTAACACTGCCTCGATAGCATCAGCAAATATTCTTGCACCCTTTCTATTTAAGTGTATCCCATCCCTGTAGAAGCAATCTCTCCTGTTAACAAGTACAGTCCAGGCTGAAAAAAATTCTACCCCTTGAGCCTTGCACAATCTTTCCAGGGCCGAATTGATCGACAAGGTTCTCATCATGTACTCCCTCCTATCGTGTCTGGGCAGAATTGCAGACACTTTCAAATTCAGCCCTATTTCACGGCTTTTTTTCAACAGTGACCTGTACTTGTTGAGTAATTCCGCCGGTCTCCTACTCTTAATATCATTAGTGCCAACGTGTACAACTATATCACCTTTTGTGCCCTTGAAAGATGATATCCGCTCTACAACGTCATCAACCTTTGCCCCTGGCAGACATACCCTGGTCCTGTTCCACCTATCCTTTTTACAAAGCATGTTCCCCGTTTCCCTGACAATAGAGTCACCAACAACTACTAGTTCCTGTGGGACCAGCGCATTCTGCCTTAGGGGTTGCCGCTGTGTTGCGTGATGACCAAGTGCAAGCTCTGGCGTTGATGTGGGCAGCTGAGAGCCTGATGGGCACCTCAATTTAGATCTTTCGAGGGCATCCACCCTGTCCTTCAAACTCTCATATAGGCCCATAACAACGCCGAGTTGTCGCCTGATTACCTTACACTCCTTACATCGCGCACACACAAAAACATCCCCCATGGCAATATCATGTTCCGTTCCAGAGAGTTCGGCAAACATTTCACAAGTTGCACATTTTTTTAGGCTGTGATGCGTTGGAGAATTGCCCCCCCTCAGTTCTCCCCCGATTCACAGCACTCCTGCCACTTTGTGCCCGTTGCTTTGCTGCTCTAGTCTGGGGCATGGTAGTTTAAATTAATAAAATCAATAAATTAAATATCAATAGTATTTGAATAGAAACTATTAAATAGAAACAGTGAAGCGTATTACTATATAATTATGCGTTACAGCTACCTAGCTACCTCAATTAAAAAATAAATTTGAATTCCCTACCACTATATCCAAAAACGATGGCTACAAAATGGAACGAAATAACGGTTTTACCTATCGTAAGTAAAATCCACAAAAACTCTTTATCTAAATTAAAAATAAAAAATAACCAGCGCAACTATAACTATATGATTACGTATTAAGTACAATATAAAATAACAATCATGTAAATAAAAGGCAATGTGTTCAATGTGTCCTCCATTTTGGTCATCAATAGTTTCCATTCGAAGAATTAACCCCGGGGGCTCACATGTGTTGAGTATGGGCTTGGCACACCCAGGGTCCTGAGCTGGATATCATCATCCTTCTCTTTCTTGGTGATTCCCTTCTATTTTTGACTCTCTCTCTCTCTCTCTCTCTCTCTCTCTCTCAGGGTTACTCGGGAACATTTTTTTTTTTTTTTTTTCCTGGTGCAGCATAAGCCTCAGGCTTCCTTGCATCATATGGATAATAATAATAACATCGTTTTCTACAGCAGAACGTAACATGTAACCTGAAATAGCCAGCACATGATGTCTAACGCTGTCCTTCAGATCTGCCAGAGTTTGACGTCCTTCCCGATGTCAAACTCTGGCAGATCTGAAAAAAACCCCATGACCAGAAGTCGCATGGGGCGAGGTCCAGTGATCGGGGTGGCCAAGATGTCTGGAAACAACGACTGATGACCCATTCATCTGTAAAGTGTTGCCTTAGCAATCTTTGGACACAACGGCAGATGTGGGGTGGTGCACCATCTTGCATGAATATGGTATCCTGAAGGCACCCACATTGTTGCAGCTCTGATATTGCGAAATTTGCCAACATTTCATAATATTGCTGTCCAGTGACGGAATAGGTGTGGGGTCCAGTCATTGTTACCTGTTCAAAAAAATATGGCCCAATCATGAATGTGGCCGTAGATCCACACCACACCACACTGTCACTTTTGGAGAATGCAACGGAACCTCTTGGATAACTCGAGGGTTTCTGTTGTCCAAATGCGACAGTTGTGCGTATTCACTTGTCCATTTAAGCTTCATCACTCCAAAGAATGTCCAATGGCCAAGTGATATCCACTGTTGTTTGCATCAGAAAGTGAAGTGTGTATGTGAAACGAATATCTGCATCACCATGCTTTAGCTGCTGTAGCATGTGCATCTTGTAAGGATAGTACCACAACACCTGACGCATTACTAGCCTTCCAGTGGAATACGGCATGTCCACTTCATGAGAAACAGCTAGCACAATTTTTTGCGCTACCACATGAAGATTGAATTGATAAATCCACTACAGCCATAGCCACATCTTCAACACGAGAGGAGTCTACTCGTTTTCGACCTCTACGTGGTTGAACACCAAGATGTCCTGTCGCTTTAAATTTCACAATCATTTTGCGGACAGCACAAACAGTCATAGGCCTTATGCGCTTCTGATAGCCGCAGCTGCATCGTTGCTGTTCTGATAGTACAGCTTCATTAATAGCGCCTTTTCCTTCCACGTTGTTGGCATTGCTGCTATAGTGCAGGCAAACATGTACTGTATGATTTTGAAGAGACTGGTTTGCTTTTGTAATTGTAACTATCTTAGTTACAATTATATAAATAACCTAAGTTATTTACATAATTGTAACTAAGATAGTTATACACCATAAAGTGACAAATTTTGTAACAAATTTTTTTTTTCAAAATGGCGAGCACATTCTTTATTGTACGTGTTGTCCAAATTTCTCTTCAGTACAAGCCTTAGAACTCGCTCCAGAGCACTCTACATAGGGATACTTAAATTTTAACAACCCTATATGTCTTCCTCCAGATTTTGTTTATTACTTCATACCCTTTATGGTGGTAGTAGTAGTAACTTTCATTATGCAGATCCCACCCTTATCTACAAAATTTTCTGGCAAATCTCATGCTGTTAAGATTATTTTTGTAATCTCTCATTTCTCCTCATTTTATATGAATATTTAATTTTCAGGATCTTCAGAGGAAACTAAAAACCAAAATCTTCAAGTGAGGTCAAATGTTAGAAAAAGTAAGAAGTGGAAGGTTACGGAATTTTCAAGTAGATCAAATTCCGAAGGATATTGTATCGGATCAGATTCTGAAGACTTTAATAAGAATGCTGTGGAAGGTAAACGTAAGTGATATTTGTATGTATATTTTAGAAATATATATGTGGTGGGTAGAAGTCACTATATTTAGTAACTATGTACATTAAGCACAACCTTTGCTTTCATTGCTCTATTTGTATTTGCTGTTGTTGTTGTTATTTGGTTTTTAGGAGCATTAGCAACTAAGGCCATATTGCTCCAGGATATGCGGTGGTCATTCCCTGACCTTTCTGCATCCTCCATATTTGGTGGTGACAGGCTCGAACCCCGGCCTAATCAAGAAGCGTGTGCTGCCCACTGCTGCTCCTTCCCACCTGGCTACGGAGGTGCCTCATTTGTATTTGCAAATTTTTTCATTCTGCAGAACATAGTTTGCACATACAAATTAGGGTAGTGTAAAGAAAACTACAGGTAGAATTAAAAAAAACACTACTGAATTTTCAAGTGGATCAGATTTTGAAGACTAATAAGAATCTGTAGAAGATAAACATAAGTGATACTTGCAAATAGGGTAGAAAAAGGAAAACTACAGTTTGAATTTAAAAAAAGATATATATATATATATATATATATATATATATATATGTATATGTATATATTTGTAAAAGAATAAGAGAAGTTTACCTCAATATGATACGTAGAACACTTCCGTATGATACTCTCCGGAAATTAAAAAAAAAAAAAAATTTTAAAAATTGAAAATCCTACATTACAGTAAGAAATAATTAACAATAACTAAAAATCAAATAAACACAAAAATTATTTAACGAAAAAAATTCAAAACGATTTTTCTTCCTGAAGCTCACAATGCTTTTCGACTGTATGTCGTGATCATAGGAATGAAAATTACTGAATAGGGGTGAGCATGGAACTTAAATAGGGATTATTTGTCTTTGTGAATGCATGTAAAGGACCACGAGTCAGAGATTTATATGAACCAGATTTAGCTCTGGTTCATACTATCAAATATATATATATATATATATATATATACGATTAGGAATTATTATATAGGAATATACACTGAAAGGACAGAATTCTTGAGATACCTGGTTTCTGGGGAACGCAATGCTGTCGCCCCCTCTCACTAGTGGACGAACCCACCGCTTGGCAGGTATATTAGGTACACCATATACCCGCATTCATGTAGAAGTGTCAGTATTAATAAACGTCATAAGTTAACTGTCTTTGAAAGAGGGGTGATAGTGAGTGCCTGGCGCATGGGTCACTCTATCGTGGAGGTGGTACAGAAATTGCACTATCACCATATCAAGAGTGTATCGGGAATATGCCATTTCTGGAATAACATCTCACTGTGAGCAGAGAAAGGTGGTGGATGATTGTGGCCACAGATATCTGTTTTGCATTATTTTAGCCAACTCGAGAGTGAAAGTGGCACAAATCACCGCCAACTTCAATGAATGAGGTGCCAGAAACATCTCCACCAATAACATCAGGCGATCATTATCCACAATAGGTTATGAGAACTGACAGCCCACCAGAGTCCCATTGCCAATACCACTGCACAGGATTCTACGCCTCAACGGGGTGAAAGAACGCCGGCACTGGACTTGGATGATTGGAGATGGGTCTCCTGGTTTCCGAGCAGATGAGAGGGTGTGAATTTGACAGAAAACGCACAAAGCTATGCACCCATCATGTCAACACGTAACTGTTCAGGCAGGTGGGCAATCGGTAATGATCTGGGGCATGTTCGGCTGACACACTTTGGGACCACTGGTTCATCTAGACGCATCTCTGAACTGTCCACATTGTATGTCCATCCTTGCATATCATCTGCATCCCTTCATGGTTATTGTGCATCCACAGGGCAATGGACTCTTCCAGGAGGACACTGCACCTCCCCACAGAGCCGTGGTGAATAGAACATCGTTTGAAGAGCATTCTGCATTTTGTTACCACCGTGGAATGGCCTCCCTGTTCATAAACCCTGTGGAGCATCTTTGGGATGCTGTGAAATGGTCCATTTGAACTTTGGGTCCTCCACCCAGTAATGCGATGGAATTATGGAAAGCAGTGCAGCAAGCATGTATGGAAATACTTGTGGAACGCTTTTGTGAACTAGTGGACTCAATGCTCCACTGTGTTACTGCTCTTATCCATGTGGAAGGTGTGCCCACCCATTACTAGGTAGGTATTCCATGATTTCTGTCCACTCAGTATATATGCCTTTCTCCAGATTTTGGATATTATTTCATACCCTTTATTAGTAGTAGCTTTCATTATGCAGATCTCTACATCTACTTTCTCATCTACAAAATTTTCTGCTGAATCTCATGCTGTTAAGATTATTTTTGTAATCTCTCATATATATATGAATATTTAATTTTCAGGATCTTCAGAGGAAACTAAAAACCAAAATATTCAGGTGTGGTTAAATGCTAGAAAAAGTAAGAAGTGGAAGGTTACTGAATTTTCAAGTGGATCAAATTCTGAAGACTTTAATAAGAATGCTGTGGAAGATAAACGTAAGTGATACTTGCAAATAGGGCAGTGAAAGGATAACTACAGTTTAAATTTAAAAAATATATATATATATGTATATATACAGGTAACCCTCACATAACACGGTTATTAGGTTCCTTTAAAATGCCGTGTTGTGCGAAACTGTGTTATACGGGACTAAGACAAAATACATAAAGGGGGTTACATTCCAAAAGCTAACAACCATTCTAGATTTCATGTATCTTCTGCTCTCTTTAAAAAATCAGTAATCTGGGTTTGTTTGCTTTTGCTTGATAAATCTTTGTGAATATCATCGTATGGGACTAAGCATTTTTGAAGCTCCCTTTTGAACTTTGGGTTCCTTTCATTCAAGAATCTGCATTCAAAAAATAAGATTCTAATTGCTTGGCTAACTTTATGCCTCCTCCTATGCATTTAGTATAAAATTTCAAAGTTTAAAATTTTTATCTGCGATATCATCATCTGAATTGATTTGATTTTACCTCCGATGCCATTTGCACCAAATCCGCTACGCGCCTTCTTTTTCTACCAGTAATTCTTGAATGCCTTCGGTAATCATATCTTTTTTTTTTTTTTTAGGCGCATTGGCGACTAAGGCCATGTTACTCTGTGTATATTGTCTATAAATTGCATGCGTTCTGAGGTCAATTTTCCATTTGCTGGATGAAAAACCTGATTTTCCAGGAGAAAAAAACCATGCTACCTGAGCCCAACTGACTCAGCCTTGTTGTGAAAAAGACCCATAAAAATTCCTCCCTTCATCGACGAGATTCGAACTTGGGTCTTTTCCAGCAGGTGTGAGGAGGGCGATTCTATGAACTGTGCTACCCATGAGGGCTTTAGTAGTCATATAATCAAAACCTCCTGCCAACTCCTGCGATTCTATGAACTGTGCTACCCATGAGGGCTTCAGTAGTCATATCATCAAAATCTTCCCCTCCTACCGACATAGCAAGTTCTACTATCGCACCGATTCCATTCTCTGCCGGTTCGACCATATTATTTCCTGAATGAACTGACTCTGGCCATACATTTTTCCACATGCATTTAACATTGACGGTTTTTCTACTTTGAGCAATAAAGCTTGATTCTGAAACAGTCCAAAATTGAGAAATCTTTCTATGCCTCCATTACTTCAATAGATTCGGAATAAATTTTTTACAAAATTCATTGTAATGATTTTCTGATGGAATGAGCTTTAAATGTGGATATAATGCCTTGATCTAGCGGCTGAATGAAAGAAGTTGTATTAACCCAGTACAACTGTGGCGGTAGGAATATAACTTCAAAGTTTGGATGACTTAAATCTTTTGGATGGCCTGGTGTGCCATCCAATAGTAATAAAACTTTGAAATCTAGATTTTTCCACAAGTTCAATAGCACAGAATGTAACACGGGAATTTACCAACAAAATAAAATACAGGGGTTTCTCGATATTTTTTTTTTTTTTTTTTGGACTAGCAAGGCAACAGCGGGGATTCAAAAAGAGTGGAAATGTTGAAAAATCACATTAGCAGGGTTTTCTCCACATGAACAAAAGCTCAAAAATACCCTGTTATGTGAGGTTTACCGAAATTCTCTAACCATGATAGAGCGAAACCATGTTATATAAGTGCTGTGCAAGAATTGCCACAATTTATCAGTCATGTTAGAGCGAAACTGTGTTGTAGAAGTACCGTGTTATACAGGGGTTGCCTGTATATATATTTATATACATATACACTGATAAGCCGAAACGTTGACCAGTGAGTCATTACGCAAATCGAAGCAACTGCAGGTGAACTACGGCATGTGCACGGGTCGGGACACAGTATAAAAAACACCTGATACTGAGCTCAGTTAATCAGTGTTACTCGTGTTCTTCAGGTGAGAAAGGCAGTGGACTTAAGTGAGTTTGACAAAGGCAAAATTGTAATGGCCAGACAACTGGGTCAGAGCATATCCGAAACGGCACAGCTGGTGGGGTGCTCGCGATCAGCTGTGATTAGTACCTACTGAAAGTGCTCTGAGGAGGGGGAACCCACGAACCACCAGCGAGGTGTTTGACGACCACGGTGCATGAGGTGAGTGAAGGCTCTCCCGGATGATACATGGCAGCAGAAGGGTGTCTGTGGCCAACTTGCCAGTAATTGGAATGCTGGTGACAGGAGTAATGTGTCACAACACACAGTACATCGAACCCTGCTGAAAATGGGGCTGCATAGCCACAGGCCACTCTGAGTGCCCATGCTAACCATGGTTCACCAGCAATAGTGCCTACAATGGGCACGTGAGCATCAAAACTGGACCTTGTGTGATTGGAAGAAAGTTGTCTGGTCCGATGAATCACGTTTCCTGTTGCACCATGTGGACAGCTGGGGAAGTGATGGCGCCTGAATGCACTGTGGGATGAAAACAAAGCTGGTGGCGGCGGTGTCATGCTTGGGCGATGGTCTGCTGGGATACCCTGAGTCCAGTTATCCATGTGCCGGGCATTCTGATGTCTACCACCTACCTAAACATCATTGCTGACCAGGTACACCCTTTTGTGGCAGTGGTCTTCCACTCTGGCAGTGCAGTCTTTCGGCAGGATAATGCGCCATGCCATGCTGCCTTGATTGTTTGACACTGTTTCGTGGAACTTGAAGAAGACTTCCAGGTATTGTTCTGGCCTCTAAATTCCCCAGACATCAATTCCATCAAGCATCTATGGTTTGTGTTGAAACAGAAACTCCAATCTGCGGCATGTCAACCACAGACCTTACAGTAGTTAAAGGTTCTGCTGGTTACATGTTGATACCAGATACCACAAGACACTTAGAAATCTTGTAATGTCCATGCCTCCTTGGGTACAAGCTGTTTTGGCTGCAGGTGGAGGAACATCATATTAGGTAGGTGGTCATGTTTTGGCTCATTGGTGTGTTTATATATATATATACACAATTAGGGACGCCAGGTGGGCAGGAGCGGCAGTGCATAGCACATGCTTCTTGATTAGACCGGGGTTCGAACCTGTGACCACCAAATACGGAGAATGCAGAAAGATCAGGGAATGACCACCGCATATCCCCAGAGCAATATGGCCTTAGTTGCTAATGCTCCTTAAAAAAAATAAATAAATAAAAAAAAATAACCAAATACGATTAGGAATTAGTATATAAGAATGTATATACCTTCCAGATTTTGTATATTGCTTCATACCCTTTATTAGTAGTAGCTTTCATTATGCAGATCCCACCCTTATCTACAAAATTTTCTGGTGAATATCTCTTGCTGTTAAGATTATTTTTGTAATCTCTCATTTCCCTCTTATTTTATATGAATATTTAATTTTCAGGATCTCCAGCGGAAACTAAAAACCAGAATCATCAAGTGAGGTTAAATGCTAGAAAAAGTAAGAAGTGGAAGGATACTGATTCAGAATTTGACCCACTTGAATTTTCAAGTGGGTCAAATTCTGAAGGATCTTGTATCCGATCAGATTCTGAAGACTTCAATAAGAATGTTGTGGAAGATAAACGTAAGTGGTATCTATATGTATATGTTAGAAATATATATGAGGGCAGAAGATCACGGGCTCGAACAGCTTCACTGTTCGAGCCCGCGATCCTCCAAATTCGAAGGAGGAGGATGCGGAAAGGTCAGGGAATGACCACCGCATATCCTTGGAGCAATTATGGCCTTAGTTGCTAATGGTCCTAAAAAAAAAAATTTTTTTTTATTTGCAAATTTTTTTTCATTCTGTAGAAAATAGTTTGTACATACAAATTACAGTAGTGAAAAGAAAATTATATATAGGAATCTATGCCTAAGGCTAATAGAGCCATAGGCATATATAATGTCTTCCTGCAGATTTTGGATATTTTTTGTACCCTTTATTAGGCAGTAGTCCTCATAATGCAGGTCCCACCCTCACCACCTAGAAAATTTTCTGGTGAGTCTCATGCTTTTAAGATTTTAGTAATCTCTCATTTCTTTCTCTTTTTATATGGATGTTTGATTTAAATTAAGAAATAAATTATATACACAAAAGGCCAATTATTAATAGAATACATTAAATGTATCAAGATCTTGCACAATTTAATTTACTTAAGCCATAATTAACTCTGGCTATCTATTTCTGATTATCATCTGTCTAAAGATTGGTTATATGGCAACCAGCCAGGTTTACAAGTATGTTAAGCTGTAACAGTTTAACAGTTTAATGGAAGAATAACAGCTGAACAAACAGATACAAAAAATTATATACGTATACCGTATATGATTAGGGCGAGCTACATTCTATACATAATTTTAGAAAAGGAGGGGTTAGAATCAAAATTAAGCTAGAAAAATAATTAAGCCAAGTAAAATTAAACCAATATTAGGCAAAGTAAGTGGTACAAATAGGATAGAAACAACAATTAACAAACAGTGCATAACAAATAAATGATCTAGGTAATAGCTACCTTGCAGTATTACATGTAGTGTTGCTCATAACCTGAATAACACCTCTACATGAAAATCTATAAACATGAATCTATTTTTCAAATATCATGAAATAAAAATATACTATAAAAATAAAATAAAAAATATTTTTATTTTATTTTTATAGTATATAAAAATAAAATAAAGACTATAAAAATAAAATAAACCCACATCTAGTCAAGTTAGTCAAATCTCATATCAGATAAGGTTCATTGCAAAACCAAGCTCAGCACAAACCATGAGACCTAAAGGCTAAAATAAGATAAAATTGTAGAAGGTTTTAATCTCAGAATTTTTCTGTTAGTCAAGCTATATACAAAGACTGGTACAAAAGTAATGCCTACTAATTTTTTTTCTTGCAAATGTGGCACTGTAGATTATTTCACATGTCTCTGAGTGGTCACTAGAGGTCTCTAGTTTTACCATAGTCAATGGCACTTTGATTTGTCTCGTGAGTGCAGCACATGATAGTTCAAAATGGTGGATGTTACAGATTTACGTATGAAGTAAAGAGTGGTGATTGAATTTCTTACTAAGGAAGAAGTGACACCTATCAAAATCCATACACTTCTCAAAAATGTTTGTGGTGACAATACTGTATACGTGAGTTAGACATTGGATAAGACTTCAAGAAAGAGGGGGGGGGGGAAGGATAAAGTGTTCATTTTCTAACAGCCCCAGGGGTTCCTCCCCATCTCTGCGTTGTGTACTCTGTGTGTGACCGTACTCTGTGAAGGTCACAGGTTTTAAAAAGTGTAAAATATATGCTACTGTTGTGTAGTCTCATGTTATGTTGTTCCTTTGACCATTTAGCCCATCGTGTGGACACCCCCAATTGCCCATCCTTAGCCACATGGAGACAGGTCAGGCAGTAGAGGGATTGCAGTGGTATTCTGGCAGGTCCTCTTGCCTAATTTACAAAGATTCAGCGGCAAGAACCTATGTATTAAAAAAAAAAAAAAAAAAAAAAACGCACGTTCAGATAGAGTAGAGGGTTGAAGACTGAAGAAGGGAGGGGAAAGGCAGAAGTATGGGGATGAAAAGGAAGGCAGCCCAAGGGTTCATTGGAGGTATCTCCTTCAGCCGAAATGGGGGGGGGGAGAGAAAGAATCCATGCTAGTGCATGGATAGATCATCATATGTACACTAAGGTGTGGTCAGGAAGCACCAGCATATGGTCTGACAGGGTGGTCCAAAGGTTCTTCTCATACCTAGGTGGCATCAGGTTTAGGTTGAGTCCAGTCCGAGTTTGGAAACTAGGGTACAGCGGCTGCATTTTTCTGGGTTCCATTCTACTCCTTGTCTTGTGTTGCTTGAGGCAATCCAGGTAGGGTCCATTTTTTTGGGTTTGTATTTAGTGTAGAGTTCTATGCTAGCCTTTTCTGAAATAGTGGTGACTATCAGTTTCGTCTCATCTGCAATTTGTGCCCTTCTTCTTGCAAAGAGGGCCTGCTCATATCTAGTAAGGGCCTTATACTCTTTGTTTTAAACCGACCAAACAGATCTGCTCGAGCACTGTTCCCTCTGTCAAAGTGGGGTCCGGAGGATGAATCAGGCAGTTAATAAACTTCGTGGGTCTGCCGATGTGACATTATTGGAAGCAGAGTTTCTTGTGAGTCCTTTTTCTCACTTTGGCTACGTGTTTCATGGTCTGTTTTGGGCAACACCATCTTCTTGTTCTTCTTTTTGGAGGCAGGAGTCCTAAAGTTCTCCCCTTCATCTCCCAGGGCAATGACAGGTGTCTCCATGGGCAACTGTTTATCTTGTTAGTCAGTTTTTTCAGCCCCGGCTAGTTTTCACAAAAGTTTGGAAAAATGGAATGATCCCAGTTTAGGTGAAGGAGCTGACGATTGGTACCAACTACAAGTTCATAGGCTGATTAAAAGTTGAGCTATAGCACTTCCTGTTTGTTGGGCTATCCCCTCTGGCCACGTGGGGAAGGGAGGAATGTCCAAGCGAAGAAATTCCCCTAGAAACACAGGACTAAGTTCCCCGGGGGTTTTGAGTAGTGCCAAACACGCTGATAGTATTAATTTTTACAGATAGTTGATAGGGGAAAAAAAATGTACACATCAGATGTGAAATGTCTGTGGTGGGGGGATTTAAAACACATAGTAAAGTTGTTTGTTTGTTTGTAGGCTTTACGGCGAAGGGCAACAATGCCATAATTTACCTCATTATGGTGAACATAGTTGTTATTTTTTTATTGTTATTTGGTTTTTTTTTTTTAGAAGCATTAGCAACTAAGGCCATATTGCTCCGGGATATGCGGTGGTCATTCCCTGACCTTTCTGCATCCTCCATATTTGGTGGTGACGGGATCTAACCCCGGTCTAATCAAGAAGCGTGTGCTACGCACTGCTGCTCTTTCCCACCTGGCTACGGAGGCGCCGTGAACATATTAAAGTCTCAATAACAGCATGAAATTGTTCACAAATTTGATGGAGCACAGACTTTCCATTTGAGTGTCTGGTACGTCAGGAGTGACAAGACAACAGTTTGGACGTGGGTGTGGCTAACTACGAAAATGCTAGAGGGCTGCAGGAATGCCAAGGTCACAAACAGTCTTATGACAAAGAAAACACCTCAGGTCAAATGTCAATCAGTGTTCTTGTTTGGAGCTATGCTAAACAAAGGCTCAGAGAGAAATGTTACACACTATCAAAACTTAAATGTAAATAAATAGTACTTATCTTTATGAAGAGTTCATAAAACCCATCCAAGCTGTAGATAATCATCTAAGGAACATGGTAATACACAAATTTTACAAAAATGCCATTTAAAAACACATAAAAATTACTATAAAGCCAAAGCTAAAACAGAGGTGTCTAACACCTCTGTGAGCAGTACAGTAGATCCGAAGGGTGGGGAAAGTGACATTGTTGACAAGCCCCAAAGTGGCCAGCCAGTAATGTCAGTGAAAACAAGAGCTGGATCAATGTGCTGCAAAGAGGACTGCTGCATCACAACCTGTCAATTGTGCGATGCAGTGTGTAGGGAAACCTGCTGTGATAACTATCATAAAGGAACTAGGCTACAACAAGGTTTGCACCTGGTGAGTCCCGAAAATGCTGACATATGAGCACAAAGAAGGCCGGAAAGTCATTTGTATGGAACTTCTGTAGTTCTACAAGAGTGAAGAAAAGGCTTTTCTTTCATGCATAATCACAAGTTATGAAACCTGGGTATACCATTATGACCCTGAAACAAAGGGTCACTCGATGGGGTGGCACCATAAAAATTCACTGCAGAAGAAATTCAAAAGACAGCCTTCCGTCAGTAAAATCACGGTGACATGTTTTGGGACAAAGATGAGGTTTTGCTTGTGGACTTCTTGGAGCATGGCACCACAATCAACTCAGATCGATATGTTAAAAAAGTTGAAAGCCTGCACCCCTACAGTTCGACCAGACAAAAACCTTAATGAGGTTCTTCCTCGCTGTGTCAATGCACAACTCCACATCAGTCTGTGCATGATGTACGCCCTTGCAAAAGTGGGGTGTGCTGTTCTTCCTCAACCCTCTCATAGCCTGGACTTTGCACCTTCTGACTATCACCTCTTCGGCCCACTGAATGATGCACTCTGTGGAACCCATTTTGTGGACGACAAGTCAAGCACAGTACTCACGAAGCCCTCTGGAGCAAGATTAAGGATTTTTACAGGATTGGAATACAGCGCCTGACTCAGAGATGGCAGAAGTGCACAGAAAATGATGGTGACTTTGTGGAAAATGACTGTGTGTTTATTAATGATTGAAGATTAATTGATGTAAAAGGCATAGTTGTAGGAATTAAATTTTATGAGAAAAAAATAGGAGGCATTACTTCCGCTCCTCGTAGCTCTTTTTTGCGTATCACATTTTTTTGCTTTGATGGTTGTCAAGATACCTGAATTGACGTTAGGGCATATGAACTCTATTGTCTTTGCATTGAAACATGAATATGTTATTTTACTTTACTTGTTTATTGTTAATTGTAATTACATTAACTATTTGATTTCATCAAGCAAACTTTGATCTCTTTGAAAAATACATTGTCACCTATCACATGCACATGGAGCAAAAAAAATACAAACCTTTATATTAAGGCAGTCACAGAGAAGAAATGCAAATAGATGCAAAGAAATCTGTGATATGGAGTGATAATGTGTTCCCTCATTGAGATAAAGACTGCACAGGCAGTCTTTATCTCAATAATCTGAGTGCCAGAATGGGGGAAAACACATGATTTATCAGACTTATTCTCAGGAGAATATGGAAAAATAGGACATCCATGTTCAGTAAATAACATCTGAATTCAACCAAGTCCAGAACTGCCCTATATCAGCCTGTATCATATGCAGGATTGCAAGAAATTGGGTATTGGTAGTCACTTGCCTATTCAGATGCCACTTTTTTTCAGAAAAATCTGCTTATAGTGGTGCCAAGAATGTTGTGATGGGACAGTGGAAAATTGGAAGAAAGTTGTGTTCAGGTGAATCACGATACACTTTATCTTGCACTGATGGTGTGCAGAGAGTGTGGCAAGAACTTTGTGAAGTGATGGACGCTGCTTGCCTTGTTAAGAAAACCTAAGCATGTGAGGTGGTATCATGTTATGAGGAATGTTTTGTTTGCACGGACTTGGGCCGCTGATACCAATGGCAAGTCAAATGTCATCCAGGGAGTACCTGAATTTTGTATCAGATCTACTGAATGACGCATGTTACACTTTTATCCTGAAGGTGATGGCCACTTTATGGATGATAATAACGCAATAGTGCATCATGCGAGATCATGCAAAAATGGTTTTGAGAACGTGACATGGATTTCCACCGTCTTCCCTGGCTCCCACATTCACCTGATCTCAGTCCTATTGAGAATATGTGGGATATGCGAGAGAGAGAGAGAGAGAGAGAGAGAGAGAGAAAGAAAGCTGTTTGGCAACAAAGTCCTGTTCCTTCAACTTTTTCCTCAGCTGCGCAATATTTTGCTAGAAGAATGCTTACAATTAGACTATAACATCTTATAGAATCCATGCCACACACTTGCTGTTATTAAAGAAAAGGCAGCCCAATTTGATACTGAATAAAGGTTTGTATTTTTTGGGCAGTGTGTGTAGTAGCGAATGTGTTCTATGACACTGAAAAATTTAATGATAAAACTTTCGAGCCTACTGACCAGTAAGGCTCCTGGAGTTGATGGAATATACCCTATAATCTTAAGAGAGGCGGCAAGCGAGTGCATTGAACCACTGAGGCTAATTATGCGAGCATCACTAGACTCTGGGGAGATTCCCTTGGATTGGAAAAGTGCAAATGTATCTCCCATACATAAGGGTGGCTCTAAAAGTGAAGTGGAAAATTATCGACCTGTCAGTCTGACTTCAGTAGTAGGGAAAATCATGGAGGCAATGATCAAGGGTGGAATTCAGGATCATTTGGATCGAATTGAAATGCTCAAGGATACTCAGCATGGTTTTGTAAAGGGAAAATCATGTTTAACAAATCTGGTTCGCTATTTCGAAAGGGTCACTCACGAGATGGATTTAGGGAATAATTTCGACATTGTTTATTTAGATTTCAGCAAAGCTTTTGACTCAGTCCCACATGAGCGATTGCTTTATAAGCTGGAACAGGTTGGAATCACTGGGAAAATCCTTAGATGGATAGAAGGATGGCTTCAGGGCAGGAGGCAGAGGGTTGTGATAAATGGCTATTCCTCAGATTGGGTTGATGTAAGAAGTGGGGTTCCCCAAGGATCAGTATTAGGACCACTGTTGTTTTTAATTTTCATAAACGACATTGATGAAGGGATAGAGGGCGTGATGTCTAAATTTGCAGATGATGTTAAAATTGGTAGAGTAGTTAATGATCACTGTCAAGCTGAGCTTCTTCAGAGAGACCTAGATAGACTTCAAGAATGGTCAGAAAAATGGCAGCTGTGCTTTAATCCAACAAAGTGTAAGGTATTATACCTGGGAAACTAATCCAAAATAACTTATTCACTTGGTGGAGTTCAACTAAACCCAGTACTGGAGGAAAGGGACTTGGGTGTTACGATACGGTCAGACATGAAATTCTCTGAGCATTGTAAACAGGTTGCAAGGAAGGCCCATGGTGTCCTATCGATGATCTATCGAACTTTTGCAAGTAGAGATAGGGACGTGATAATCCCATTATATAAGGCTTATGTTAGACCACACTTGGAATACTGTGTTCAAGTATGGAGACCGCACCTAAAGAAAGACATCGAGCTTCTTGAAAGGGTGCAAAGAAGGGTAACTCGCCTGGTGAGATCGGCAAAAGGGCGTCCTTATGAAGAAAGACTTTGAATATGTGGGTTGCAGAGTTTGGAAACTAGACACCTTAGAGGAGATTTGATTGAGGTGTTTAAGGCTCTGAGAGGCATCAGTAAAATGAATGAGGACAAAATTTTCAAGATTATAAATGATGCTAGAACTAGGGGACATAAATTCAAGTTACGGGGGAAATGTTTAGATTGGACTGCAGGAAGTTTAATTTTAGCCAGCGAGTTATAAATTACTGGAATAAGTTGCCTTCATGGGTGGTAGAGGCCAACAGTTTGGGGAAATTCAAAGGTCATCTGGATAGTACTTTCGGGTAAGGGAAGCGCATAGGATGATAGGTTTAATTTCCTTTTTATTTATTTTTTATTTCGTTTTATTACTATTTTTTTTATTTATTAATTATTATTATTTAGTTATTTATTTTTTGTTTTTATCATTGTTTTGTTCGGATTTTTTTTTTTTTTTTTTTTTTTGGCTGGTGCAGCATAAGCCATAGGCTTTCTTGCACCATACGGCCGTTACTAATACTAATACTGTCTAGTGTGGTGTAACAATCAAGAGAAAAAGAAAAGAGAGAAGTTAAAATATGATAAAAAAAAAGTATATGAGAAGAAAGTAGTAGTTGGTTGTAACTGCATTAAGTTGAAAAAGTATGTTATAATTTTTAGTAGCTGCAAAATAGTTAAAATTTTCAAAAAAAAAAAAAAAAGAAAAGAAAAGGTAGCCTAATTGATGTCTTCATTCTGGTTTATAACTAAAGGAATAGGCATGAGGATGAAAGCTATATTATATTATAGTTTGTAATGCTCATTACTGAGTTTAAACTGACAACAGAACAAATGTTATGGGCACTAAAAATTTAGATACTGAAATTTCCTGCAGATGGAAATTGTAACCAAAATAGTAAATTTAATATTTTTCGGAGACAAAAGAAATTTTTGATTTGCTTAAAGGATAGAGCTAAACATGTTACAAGAACCAGTATATTGTTCCAGTAAATTTGTTGTGTACTGCCTGCCAAAAAAAAGTAAACTTTGAAAAATCATTTTATTCAGTTTAAAGGAGTTATGTTTGATTTGCTTCTTGGAATATCAACATTTTTATGACCTTAACAGTGTGGAGGATAGTTGAGAAAGCTAGAACCTGATTATGGTGGGAAAGGGAAACCCAAATTTAACTCAGAAAAAAAAGTTAATGGCAATTGGCACAGTCAGAATTGTTTTTGAATTTTATTTTTTTGGGAATCACAACATGTCTCAACTTTGAGGATAAAAGGATTTAACAAAATATGTTCAGAATCTAATTTCCAAAAGCCCAGAGCGCCTCCGTAGCCAGGTGGGCAGGAGCCGCAGTGATTTATTAATATTTATGTATTTATATGAATTATTTTAAAATTATATGAATTCAGTAATAAAATTTATATTAATGTTTTTTTTATTTCATAACCACCACTTTCATGACAAAACGTTCTAATAAGGATATATGCATTTCTGTTAGATTTATATATTCCATTAAGCGTATGATGAGCAAGTAACATCATATTTTACATGAATAAATGTCCTTAATTGTTAGTCGAAAGGATAATTATAAGCCTAGAAACTGTTGAATGTGAATGATTCTCGTTTAGTAGTTTGTGTTGTAAAAGAAAATGAAATGTTATGATAACTGTTTTTGTTGCTGAAGAAAGTGATTGACATTCTTTGATATTTTCAAGATTTCTATATTTTTGCATGTGTTTTTAATTTTAATTTAAAATTTCTTATTTTCAGGGAAAACAAGAAATATAAAACTTGCCAATATTGGGCAGCACACAAAACCTCATACCTCATACTCTCATGTTAGCCCAGACTCCGAATATTCTTATGTTGTCTCAGACTCCGAAGATACTCATGCTGCCTCAGACTCTGAAGACTCTAATAACAGTGCTCTAGCAAACAGTAAAAGTATGTGATACTGCTGTGTATGTATATTATGTACAATTAGGATTCTAGGAGAGACAAAAGTTACTATTATAGTTGCATAAATTTATTACTGCATGTAAATAAGTGGACTACTTTTTAATTACAGCCATAAATATTAAAATATCTAATTATCCAAATGTTTGATTTTAGGTGTGTTTGCATATACAGGGTGATTCAGGAGGAATAGTAATTATTTTGGGAGGTTATAGTATCGATTATTCTGAGTAAAAAGGTTCATATAAACATGTGTCCAATTATCAAAAGATACGGAGAAACAGCTGCTTGAAACTGGCTCTCACAGCTCCCTGAATCAGTTGTGATCAAGAAGCAGTTATAACCCAACGCTGTTTGGTGTTAGAAGTGTTGTTAAGGATGTTACACATCTTCACACATGCTGAATATGCCAGTATGATGTTTGTCTACGGTTTTTGTGATGGAAATGCTACTGCTGCTTGTAGAGAATGCCATCAACGGTTTCCTAACCACAGAATACCGGATTCAAGAGCGTCGTTATTTAAAAGTTGTTATATAAAATAGGAAATACTAAAATAATAATAGGGATTGACTCCAATGCCTATTTCACTCTCTGGTATAATAGCAATACTAGTGAAAGAGGAGAGGCCATTGGTAGCTTTTTAATAGTGAGTCTAACTCAAATTCCAGTTGGCCACTGAATCTGCAATTGCTGGGCATACACTAGTCAGGAAAAAGTTTGACTAAGGTAAAGAAAGCCAACATGAGAACCATGGCAAACTACAGGAAACTTACCAGACAAACTGGTTTGCCGCTACTGCAGTTTCTCACTGCGTTCTTGGTAAACAGACAGTATGTATTATTGGTAGTGGCAGTAGAAGTCAAGAACATATATTGATTGACACGTAGGCATGACTGACAATGAATGATGGCATGACTCGTAGGCATGACTGACAAAGATTATTGGATTTCATAAGTGTTTTCACTATTAAAAAAACCATATTACTGATTTCTTTGTACATTTTAAAGGTTAGGTTTCGTAACGTTTCTTAAAGGTTAGATTAGAAAAAAAGGAAAAGGTTCCTTTATTTTTCGTTATATTTCCTAACCTGACCTTAAAGAAAGAAAGATTCTTTATATATATATATATATATATATATATATATATTATGTAATTAATAATAATAATAAATCGTAGTGAAAAAATATATCCCTATATATATATCCACACACACACACACGCACACACGCACGCGCTATGATATCATCTGATGTGTCACGCACCAATCAGTACATCGTCTGCCATGCCTATGTGTAAATCAATATATCGTTCTCGACTTCTATTGCCGCTACTGATAACACGCACCGTCTGTTTACTGAGAATGCAGGGAGAAACTGCGGTAGCTGCAAACTAGTTTGTCCAGTAGGTTTCCTGTACTTTGCTCCAGTTCTCGTGTTGGCTTTCTTTACCTTCAGCAAAACTTTTTACCTATTTTAACTTGATAATAGTATATGCAGGCTGTTTTGAGAAGTTACAGTAAAATAGTAACTAAAGATTTCCTTAGTTGTAGTGTGAAATGACTCTCTTCCCAAAACTACTCCTTTATTTTGTTGCCAGTAGTTATTTTAATGAACTCTCTTCTATAGCCGCCCATAGTGTTTTTTTTTTTTTTTTTTTCCCAGCTGTAACTTCCAAATTACTTTAGTGGAATATGCAGCAGTACACAAATTCAGTACTTCAGCCTAACTTTGATTATTGGAATTTAGACTAGAGTACTGAATGCTCTCACAGCAATATTTTCCAATCTGCTTGTGAAATACTGGTCTAATGTGGACAGTATTATTATCCTTTTCTATTTCAGCCTTAGCCTTTTTGAACATTTGTTAAATAACCATACAAAAATTTTTGGTACAATAAACTTTGCTTTAGCTTCCCAAAATAGTCTATTTTCCAGTGTCAAACTCATGCTATGATATGATTTAGACAGAGGGAGTAGGGTTCTATGTGAGCTTTCAGCCCACACAACATGCAAATTGGCATGTGAACTCATGCACACACACACACACACACACACACACACACACACACACACACACACACACACACACACACACACACACACGTACATTGCATATGTGAAATCTGATAGAATTTCAGGTGTTGTTAGTAAGTTAAGATTTCATATGTTCATAACAACCAGTGCACTGTGACCATTGTAGTTAGCATGCCAAGAAGCCGCTAATCAACTCGCCGGTAATGTTTCCTAGCAGTTAGTATTGTTAAAAATTATAAACTCAAAATAAAGATTAAGAAATAGCAATTATTTATTATTGCTATTTCTTAATCTTAAAAAAAGAAGAATAAAAGAAAAATGAGTCTCATAAAATAAAAATATATGATAATTTTATTCATTGTACTGTTTTAATTGTTTCACTTTTTTTTTTTTCCAAAAGTAAAAATTACCTTATCTTTCTCTACTTAGAGAGAAAAGGAAGCAGAACATATCCATATATGAAACAGAGGAGAAACATTTGGCCGACCTTGAATTCTAACAAAAAGAAGAAAAACAAAAGGAAGTTGAAAGTCATTATGAATTTTAACAGCTCAGACTCTGAACATTTATATGGAAAAGTCATAGATGATAATAGATGTAAGTAATATTGTCACATGTTCCTGAACATGGCATATGATGATGCTGTGTGTGTCTAAATACACTAATACCTTGCTTAATTATGAAATGAATGATCTTGTGCATTAATGACAGCCATTTTGTTATGATATCTATCCTGATTTAGCTGCTACTAGTTGTCTGCAAGATGTGGGACAAATTATGGAACTCCTGTTCCATTGTAAATGCAGGTTCTTAAATGACTGATAGACCCATAGAAACATTGAAGATTTAATTTTACTAGCATTACTATCTAGTAATATATAGTAATATTAAAACTTACTATATAGTAATAGTAAATAGTAGTAAGTAAGTAATTAAATAGTAATAGTAAGTAATTTACTAACTAGTAAATTACTATGTAGTAATATAAATATTACTATACAGGGTGTCTCAAAAATATTGGTACAAACGTTTAGCGGAGGTAGGTAACATCTAAAGGAATGTAAATCGCATAGGAACCCATAACCGGAAACGTCACGGGAAAGTAGTAGCAGAGGCACAAGAAGCAGAAATGACACAAGACAGTAATTAGTAGCAAACAGTAATTAGTAGCAAACATTTATTTGACATAATATTAACAATGGAGTATGAGATGGATGCATTTCATGGTGTTACAACAGATGCTCGAAGGTTCCACCATGAGACGCTATGCATACGTGACACCGACGCAGCATGGAAATGGCGGACACGGTCGAACATATAGTTTCTTTGACAGTAGCAGCAGTGCAGACGAGTCTCGCCCCAAGATCCATTTCCACAGGCGATTCATACGTGATAGATTTGAGGCCCCCCCCCACAGAAAGAAATCAGGTGAGCGTGGGGGCCAGGCAACGGGTCCACCACGGCCAATCCATCAACACCCAAAACGCCTGTTCAAATAGTCACGAACACACCTTCCATAATGGGTAGGCACCCCGTCATGTTGAAACCAAATGTTGCGTCTCACATTTCCTGGAACATCGTCAAGTAACCATGGTAGAACTTGTTCAAGAAAGATCCGATATTTAGCGGAGTTCATGCGGGATGGTAACAGGTATGGGCCAACTAAGCAGTCACCGACCATACCTGCCCACACATTTATTGCAAAGCGATGTTGTGCCGCATGGGGGCGCACGCCATGTGGGTTGTTGTGAGCCCACACATGAGCATTGTGCTGATTGAATAAGCCTTCCAGAGTGAAATAAGCCTCATCCGTGAACAAAATATAGGCTGGAAAATTCAAGTCATGAACACTTTCTTGGAGAAACCACTGCGCAAAAGCCACACATGCAGGATGATCTTGGGGGAGCAGTAACTGAACCCTTTGGAGATGAAAGGGGTGTAAGGAATCGTCGTGCCAGACACGCTGTACACTGCAAAGAGACACTCCTAAGGCAGAGTCAACGGCACGTGCTGGTTGTAGATTATTCTAGACAGCATTCAACACACTTTCTTCCATGGCGGGAGTTCTCGTCGAACTTGGTCTGCCCGCACTACTCCTGTTACCTCTAAATGACCCATAATCGCACAAATTTTGATGCACACGCGCAGACAAACGGTGGTCCGGTACATGTCTGTCTGGGAAGCTTTCTCCATATATATGGAGAAAGCTTCCCAGTCGTTGAGCGACTCGTCCATTGCCCTCTGCTAATCCATACACTAGGTGTATGTCTGCCAGCTCACAGTTCGTATGTCGATGCGTGCTCTTCGTGCGGCGACTACTGCTTGAATGAGTAAACCAGAAATTTTCCCTCTCGCGAACTGATGAACAGCTCCGTGTACCGACTTACAGTGATGTTTCCGGTTATGGGTTCCTATGTGATTCACATTCCTTTAGATGTTATCTACCTCCCCTAAATGTTTGTACCAATATTTTTGAGACACCCTGTATAGATAGCATTACTATCCGTAAGTAAAATATGGTCTTGTTATCCTATGATCATAGGATTACAATTTTAATCCTAAGACCATAAGACTAGATAAAATCTTTACTTGTATTTGACGTACCTAATTTGAAAAAGAGAGAAAGAGAATATGTGTGTTCTTAGATAAAATCTTGCATCTAAGGCATCTGAGCCAATAAACTTTTCTAATCACAACATGTGCAATTAATGTTTACTCTTCTGTTCTATTTCTATTTTGGTAAAAGTCAGTCTGGTGTTACAAGTCTCGTATACCAACCAAAAGAGTTTTTTCACTGCCGTTTGCTTCTTTTTGGTTCACTTCGGTCTGGTGTTCATTGCTCCCTATATATGTTACAATTTATTAAGTATCTTTCTGTTATCATGTGTGTATGAATTCAGAATTAACCCTTTTGCAATCATTGTTGTGTGTGCGTGCATTTTACAGGTTCTTTCAGTGCAGTTAACAGATTACATCTATATATACAGTTTCTTTTGAAACTTAACAGACTTTTGTCAACTGTGGCCACTATTGTTTACAAATATTAGTAGCCATTTTTATTTCAATCATTTTGAAAATCGGCATATGATGACACTTTTTTCAATAAGATTTGAAGCAGTGTGAGCTTACACAGGCTGAAATTGAAGAAATTCTCTGCAATTTGGGTCAGAAGTTCATGAAAGAGATCAAATAATACATACATAAATGTAGAGAATATCGTATAGAAAAAATAAGTAATGATGATTTTTAACATTTTTTATGTTTTTTTTTTTTTTTTTCCATTTTGTTTTATAGAATTTTGGTATTGATTTTATTTTTTGACATTAATCCCACTATAATGTTCAGTTGTAGATTCAGAAGGAAAAAGAATTGATATATAAAAACATTTGTGTATGTGATTCTTGAATTTTTACAAACTTGCAGCAGATTCCTTACAAAAATCAGTCTTGGTCAATTGCAGACAGTCCAGAAACCCACTCACAAAGGGATTAATAAATATTATTAAGTTGGACTTGTGAGTTTTTGAAACAGTAGTGTGCTGGAATGAAGCCATCAGTGAGCAAACTTTCTGTGTGCAACAGACCAACTCATACCAATATGGAAATGGAATAGAATAGTAAATATCAGTGTATATGGCGAGATTAGAAAGTTTATTAACTTTAAGATGCTTTAACACAGAGACGGAACTAGGCAATGCTATACCTGGGATAAAAGTAATATAAGTATGCCCCTGTTATGTGCAGGTAGTCAGTCTTTATGAATTTATAAAAATTACTATTGCAATGATCAATGATTTGCATATATTTATTAATAAAATAATTTAAATAAGACAATCAATATAACAAAACAAAAATATCAAAGAAACTTACAAATATTCATTTATATCTACGGAGACTTTGTTTCTATATAAACTACAATGAAAATACATATAACTACAAATAAATGAAAAAGTCACAGATAATGCAAGATAGTTTGTTTATCTATCTTGAATAAAATCATAGAAACAAAATATGCGAAATATAATATAGAGTACTTTTAACATTATAACATAAACTAAAATTACACAGTGAAGATGTATTATTTTAATTTAATTTTTCATGCTTTTGCCGAAGCAAAATCATCAGTAATTTCATCATAATTTATGTTTTGTGCAACGTGATTTTCAATGGATATAAATGATGTGTTGGTTAGTCGTATTTGTCCAGTTGTTGATCTAATGTGATTTTTAATCAATTTAAGTGTTCTGAAGGACTTTTCATAAGAAGCTACTGTTACAGGCAGAGTAAGAAAAATTCGTAATACTATTTCTGTTTGGATAAGATTCAATCAGACAATACTTGTGAATAAATTGGAGAAGTTTAAAAGAGGTATACAGATTTTATATACCACCGAATTCGCAAAACACAAATTTTGAAATATCTGATGCATTTAACCGTACTTTTATCTCCTCGGGTTTGGTGGACCCAGTTCAAAGGTCAACTAATAAATTCTATAATTTTTACTCTATGGACACAGCTGAAATTCGCTATAGGTGAAGCCAGAACTGTTTTCTTCGATTTTCCCACTTCAATTTTCAAAAATTTCTATTGAATTTCGCGCAAATGACGAATGTGACATTGTGTGTATTTTTTTAGGCCTTTTTCTGTTATTTTTCTAACCCCACCCAAATTAGCCTATGGCTTATGAAACCCGATATCTGATTTGTTTGTTTGTTTTGGAGTGGGAGTTTCTGTTTACAGAGCGAAATTGTTTTCGTGGAGCGAGGTGTGAAAAAGAAGCCAGCGGTTACATCACACTTCCTAGATACAGCTACATCGAGAGAGGGCCAAACGGCGTTTTATGTCACCACGCGGCTACTTCAGACGCTAAGAAAATAAAAGAAGACACGGGCGAGCTACTGTTAGTTGATAAAACGAAACAGTTGCTACTGTTTCGCTTTATCGAAACTGTTTATTGAAGCGCGAACAGATCGTTTTTCCTTTCTTCAACGTGTATTGCTCCTACAAACAGAAAATCAAGGAAATTCATGATGGAAATGGAAAAAAACTGGTGTAAAACTGATAAGCATTTGATAAAAAAAAAAGTTTGCTTTATTGTAATTGATTTTAGTAAACAATATCGGAACAGCAGTTTTCTGGGTTTGATCTTCTAATGAAATTTCGAGAAAATATGTCTATTTATAGATGCGTTATAAACTTCGAAAACTGGTGCATCGAAGGAAAGAAAAAAAAATCATACGCTACGAATAATGGCCTATTTCTTGAAGTATGTATTCTTCGCAAAAATGCAAGATTTCAAAGAATACAAAGCTAACAGATTGCGGCTAATGGCTGCTCAAAAAGTATCGGTTAGAAAATATTTGCTTGTTACACTTTGTGATGTCATTGCAAAGGGAGAAATTATGTTTTAGTACAGAAGACGAATAAATCCATGGTCATCTGTTCAGAGCTGTAATAAAAAGAAAAACAGATTTTCTCCCCATCACTTCTCTTGTTTTGCTGTGGTTTATGGCGAGCAATTTCACACAATCAAGTCCGTGACTGCTAAATGCCGCGCGGTTTCTTGTATTCTCTCTCTCTCGGGAACTCTGACCGTGTGGTCATCTGGAGTATAAACCGAAAATTTGTTCATCTGAATGCTGCCCACCAATGGCACCAATTATCAACTCTTTTACTGCCCTTCTAATTTTCAATATGTGCAGAAAATCGACTTGGGCAAAATTCTAAAGTGTTACTTCAATTAGGAGCAAAAACGGTTTCCGCCAACATAACGAATTACTTTAGGTACAATAAAAGAACGAATACTGATGTTTTCCTATGGAAGGAAGTGTCCACAATAAAACATCTGTACAAGGCGGTCACTCAAAGGAAAGTAACCGTAGTCATTTTTATTCGAGGACAGCTATACAGCGATGTTTGAAATGTATAATGCAGTTCACTTGCCACTATTTCAAAAGAGTAATTGACAAGTACACGTTAGGAACAGAAAATGTTGTTAGAAAGTAAAAATGCAAAAAAAAAAAAAATAAATAAATAAATAAAATAAATTAATAAAAAAAAAGCTTGATTATCTATTGAAAAACAAAAATATCGTTCCTTTCTTCAATATCCCCCGACTTTGGGGTAATCCGGAATATTAATTTACCATCCTTTTGTCTTCTAAGTTGAGTTCAGATGATGAAAATTAGAGTTTTTACACAATTGTAAGGAAAAGCCATTTGCGTACTCAGAACATACGGAATTACTTGGAACAACAAAGGACTGTTTGATTTTACAGCAAAAACCAATAAAATATATCTGTAAAAGGCAAAAACATCCAGTCAGTCGAAAGTTACCGTAGTCGTTTGCATCCAGGGACAAGCTATACAGCGATATTTGGAATTTATATTCAGCTTCTATATATATATATATATACCAAATTGGGAAAGTTCTTTGTGGTCCAATCAACATGTACTAATGAATATTCCCTCTGGAAATATTGCAAGTGAGCTCAAGAAATACAAAAAAGTGTTTTATTGACCTGAGCGTTCCTTGTGGTATATATATTTTTATATTTCCTTAATTTTTTGTTAGTAGATACAATACACATTGAAGAAAGGAAATGCGATATTTTAGTTTTTCAAAAACAATTGATTGCAGTTCTTTCGTACAACCATTACGAAAAGCAGTACAGCAAAATGTTGTGAAAGCGCCATGCAAAATATTGTTCGCAAGTAATGATGCTCAACTGTTTGTTTTCCACGAAAGTTGTTTACTTTTTTTTCTCCTTGGATCACCATGGTAACGCTAATGACGTAAGCTTGACCAGTCAATTATATCTCCGCGTCTGTTGATTCGTTGTAGAAAAATGAAGCGGGAATTTTGACTAATGCAGTAACGCGTAACAAGATAAAACATGTCTGCCGTCATTTTTTGCTCTCGTAATTTCATAAATTGATATGTGGTCGCACATTTTTGCTGTTTTCGAATGAATTAATAGTTTTTGCTGAACGCCAAAGGTAGGAAATCAAAGAATATACTTCTGTTTGTGTATACTGAGAGTTTCAATTTTTTAAACTGAGTAGAAATTATGGAAATTATCAGTTTCTCTCAGTGGGGGGCAATTTTCAAGTGAGATTGAAAATTATGGTTATGGGGGAGGCGATAAAAGTACGGTTAAATCTGTGTTGTTTTAATGCAAGGTCAGAAGCGGCCTCCTGCAGATTTATTAATTAATGCAGTGAAGTTCCACATAAAAAATCAAAATCTGAAGAAATAGTATTCAGTTTTTTAAATCTAGTGCTTATGTTATTCATAAGAACATCCAAAATGTATTTAATTTCAATACAAAATTATTGTTCGGCAGATAAATTGAAATCGTCTGAAGATTCATAAAGTGTCATTTTTTTTTTTTTTTTCTTTCTTTCTTCTTCTTTCATCTGGAAATGTAGCTGATATATCCATTTCTTCTGCTGTGGTAGCAGCATATCCGACAATATCTTGAAATTCACGTGACCATATTTCTTGCAGATTTTTTATCAATCCACTTATTAATTGGAACCACAACACAGGCTGACCAGAGGCTATTATCCATGTTGGGAATACCCCTTAATCTTCTGACTAGCTATGGAAAGCAGTTGACCAGCATGACTTCTTGGTATGTGAGATAGGTTTTACGGGCACCACTTACGTTGTGAAACCCTTTAACCCTTTAATGGTAGTAACAAAATACAAATACAATTCCAGTAACAAAAATTGTAATATTTTATTTTTGTAATATTTAATGAGAGATTTGATACTGTTTATTTTTATCAGTGAATCGATATTTGTCGTAGCAATGCGAGGAATATTTTCTAAATTTACGTCAGAAATTCCATTAACTCAAAAATATATATAATAAACGGCAGGCCACTTATTATATATACAGGGCGTTTCAGAAGTGATGGTCAATAATTTAAGGTGAACCGTACGGACTACAATATGCAAAAAAAGCCTAGTAAACATGTGTCCTGAAGTCAGTAGTTTTCAACCGGGGTGCCGCAACAACATTCCAGGGGTGCCATGTAATTTGGGTTTTACATAAACGTTACTTAAACTTATTACTTATAAGTTATAAGTTACTTAAATAGATAAGTTACTTAAACTTATTTTTTTAAAAATTTATATGTTTATTTCATTATAAAAAGGTATACAGTATCTTTTTAATTTTATGGTGATCTATAATTGATGTTTACTGAGTACCTCTATATAAAGAATAAAATTATATACTGTATATATATAATTTGTATTATGAAATGTAATTTTTATAATTATATTTGCAAAAAGGCCTCTAAGGTTGGGGTACTTTAGACAAGGCGCCTCCGTAGCCAGGTGGGAAGGAGCAGCAGTGCATAGCACACGCTTCTTGATTAGACCGGGGTTCGAGCTCGTCACCACCAAAAACGGAGGATGCGGAAAGGTCAGGGAATGACCACCGCATATTCCCGGAGCAATATGGCCTTAGTTGCTAATGCTCCTAAAAACCAAAAAACAACAACAAACAACAACAACTTTAGACAAATACACCAACTGTTTAAATAAACTGATTTAATGATAAAATAATTCTGAATAGTATATTGAAATGATATAATAAAAACGATACAAAAAAAACTGTAGAATAATAATTTACCAAAAACTGATTTACTTTAAAACAAATAAAAATGAATTGATGAATTTAAAATACATTAAAAATTTTTAAATTTAAAAGTGATAAAATACCATTGAAGCTTTCGGGGGCATCCACCTCCTTTCTCAACAATAATGAAGTTCAAGCGAGACATCCTTAAATATCAGGCTCACGGCACATGTGTCTGACCAGGCACATGTTCAACACTCCCTTCACGTGTGCTGGAACTGGAAATGGTCTGGGAGTGGGGCAAATTAAAACATTTGTCTCTGGCAAGGACCACAGGCTCCAAAAGGGGGTGGAGCCGAACTCCCCTATCTCTCTTCATACTATTATTACCAGATGACCCAATCCACAAACTCTCCAGCGCTTGCGGTCCCAGAACCTATGCGCCCGGTCAAGGATGACAGCATTCTCAGGGGATACCTGATGTTGTTTTTTCCAATAGTGCTTGGCAATGGCGGACTTATTGAATTCTGCGGTCTGTATAGCTCTCGTATGTTCCCCCAGACGATCCTTAAGTCGTCGCCCTGTCTTCCACACATACCGTTCCCCACAATCCGGGCATTTGATCTCATAAACGACCCCACTATTAGAGTCCCTAGTAATGGGGTCTTTGATCTGTGACACTACTGTGTGCAATCTCCAACCAAATGTATTAGAGAATAGGATTTTTGCGAGATTGGAGTTCCCTGTGAGTAAGTGGAAACGCTATGTGGATGACACGTTCACTATAGTAAAAAAGGGGAGAGAGAGGAAGATGTGGTTAGTTTTCTCAATGGTTTCTCTCCTTTCATACAATTTACCCTGTGGTAGAAGTAGACGGCACCCTACCATTTCTGGATATAATGGTGTACGGGGAAGACCCCAGGCTTAGAACTAAGGTCTATAGGAAATCAATGTGTAGGGGCCAGTACACACACACACACACACACACACACACACACACACACACTATAAGTCGGCTCGGACTGCCCAACATAAAAATAGTGTGGCTAGGTCACTTATGGGTAGGGTGAGGACACATTGTAGTACCTCTGAGGAGGGAGAGAAAGAAATTGGGCAAGTTATGATGGATCTTATGAAATGTGGTTACCTCCAGAGGGTCATTGATAAATATAATAGAGAAGTGGAGCATAATCAGGTAGTTCCGCCTGCACCGCTTACCACAGTTTATATTCCCTACTATCCAGGCTTGTCAGATCGCATTGCTAGGATGCTTCGTGACTTTCAGATACGCTGTGTGCAGCTCCCGGGTCAGAGATTGCGCACAGTGGTGTCACAGGTTAAAGACCCCATTATTAGGGACTCTAGTAGTGGGATTGTTCGTGGGATCAAATGCCCGGATTGTGGGGAAACGGTATGTGGGGGAGACAGGGCGACGACTTAAGGACCGTCTGGGGGAACATATGAGAGCTATACAGACCGCAGAATTCAATAAGTCCGCCGTTGACGAGCACTATTGGGAAAAACAACAATAGGTATCCCCTGAGAATGCTGTCATCCTTGACTGGGTGCATAGGTTCTGGGACCGTAAGTGGCTGGAGAGTTTGTGGATTGGGTCATCTGGTAATAATAGTATGAATAGAGATAGGGGAGTTCGGCTCCACCCTCTTTTGGAAGCTGTGGTCCTTGCCAGAGACAAACGTTTTAATTTGCCCCACTCCCAGACCATTTCCGGTTCCAGCACACGTGAAGAGAGTGTTGAACATGTGCCTGGTCAGACACATGTGCCGTGAGCCTGATATTTAAGGTTGTGTCACTTGAACTTCATTATTGTTGAGAAAGAAGGCAGATGCTCCCGAAAGCTTCAATGGTATTTTATCGCTTTTAAATTTAAAAATTTTTAATGTATTTTAAATTCATCAATTCATTTTTATTTGTTTTAAAGTAAATCAGTTTTTGGTAAATTATTATTTTACAGTTTTATTGTATCGTTTTTATTGTATTATTTTATCATTAAATCAGTTTATTTAAATGGTTAGTGTATTTGTCTAAACTTGTGGTATAATTATATTATTGTAATAACTATCATAAAACATATATATATATGACAGAGAATCGGATCTAACAGGCAGAAAACTGAGTAGTAAGTGAATCATTTTCGAAATATTGCACATTTCTAGTTGGGATCCACCACTGACATGGTGAACTGTACAGAGTTGGGATCCATCACTGACTTGTTTGTTTAAGTTAGGTTATGCTCATTCTCTCCCTTTCCCCTCTCTCAATGCTCGTTGCAGGCATACTAATACTTGTCAAAGGATAGTCAACATGGAAAGAGATTACAGCAATGAAGAGTATGTGGACATGCACTTCATGTATGGTAAAGTCAACCACAGTGAACTTGAGGCTGCACGTTTGTACCAAGAAGCATTTCCCTGCCTAAGGCAGCCCATCGGATGCACATTCATCAGGATACATCAACGTCTTAGAGAACAAGGGTGCTTCGCACGTGGAGTACGAGCAGGTAGACCCAGAAGCATAACACCTGATGTTGAGGAAAGGGTGTTAGAAAGAATAGAACAAAATCCAGGAATTTCAATAAGGTGAGTTGCTCTGCAAGAGTGTGTACTGGGTCATAGCAGTGTGTAACGAATTTTACATCGCTAATTACTGTGCACCTACCATATCCAGCGTGTACAAGGTCTCAGCAATACAGATTACCCTCCCAGAGCGAACGTCTGCCAGTGGATGCAACAACAGTGTCCTGAACTCCCAATTTTTAAACAACATTTTGTTCATTGGCGAAGCTGGGTTTACTCGTGATGGTATTTTTAATTTTCATAACTGTCACATTTGGTCCGACGAAAATCCTAATGAAATTCATGAGTCATGACATCAGCAAAGTTTCTCGTTGAATGTCTGGACAGGACTACTAGGAGACCATCTAATTGGTTCACACTTTCTGCCAAACAGGCTAACAGGAGAGCTGTTCCTTCAGCTCCTGCAGAATGTGCTTCCAGACTTCCTTGATGATGATGATGTTCAACTTCAGCAATGCCAGAACATGTGGTTTATGCATGATGGTGCACCAGCACATTTTGCTTGTGTTGTGATTCAGTATCTAACTAGAAGGTATGGTCAACGGTGGATAGGTAGAGGTGGGCCTGTAATGTGTCCTCCCACATCACCAGACTTAAATCCTGTGGATTTTTGTATCTGGGGTCATGTAAAAAGCTTAGTGTACACTTCTGACATTAACACAGTTGAGGAATTGCAGCATTGAGTTGAAGGAGCCTTTCAGCAAATCAGAAATGACCCAGGAATGCCTGAGAGGATTCGCAACTCAGTTCAGAGAAGACTACAAAGCTGCGTATGAATTGAAGGACAGCATTTTGAACACCTTTTGTAACATCCCATAACATGTAATTACAGCATGGATTTACAGCTTTTTGCTTAACTAGTGCTCCCATAGTCAGTGGTGGATCTTAACATAAAATGTGCATTATCTCGAAAACGGTTCATTTGTGGCCCGATGTTCACTGGGACATTTTTGCTTATTTTAGCTTGTACTTTTCACCTTTAAGTTATTGACCATCATTTATGAAACACCCTGTATTTTAAAAACGAACATGGGTCAGATTATGCACGTACACAGGCCGGAGGTTGCCCATCACTGTTTTAGACCAAACGTTTGTTAATGATAAGTGGTGGAATATTGGAGTATGAATGCATCACTGAATAGCAGACAATACATGCTTGAACCACCTATAGAAATTATTTCAGTTATAGTTATAACACCAAACAAAAATATTTTTTTCCAAATAGAATAGTTGTATGGAGTATTCATCCCCTTCCCCCTTTTGTAAGGGCTTTCTCTCACAAGTGGGCAGCTCTACAGAATAAGCTCTTGAATCCAGCCAAATGATCATCATATCAGTTATCTTATCACTGACAGCCACAAGAATGACCTCCAGCTAACTTTAAATAAGTACTTGAAATAATAATCTGCATCAACTGTGATTTAGACTGGCTAGCAGTTGGCTGGAGAGCATTTATTTCAAGTTGTGGTCAAACAAACTCACTCTCTGTTAAGTTGTGGTCAAACGGAGCTCTCTCTCTCTCTCTCTCTCTCCTAGCTTGATCTGAGCCATTCATTAGAAAGCTAGGTGCCAACATAATGGATTTTGTTCTCACAATATCCTGCATTTTCCTCTGAGCCATCAACCAGGACATTTAACAGTTGGAATTTCTCATCAGTATTCTTTGTAAAACATAAGTAAAAACATTGTATCTTTCTGAAGCAGTGGTAGCTCGTGACTCTGATGTATGGGGTTGCTGCTTGTTAAAGTTACATTAAATTGCCTTTGTTATAAGACATGTATACATAGATAGTAATAATAATAAGCAAGTTAAAAATACTATAAAACATTAACTGGACACTTACCATTAACAGACTTGGGTAATCTTGAAATTTTATTTAAAAATAAAATCCATTCTTCAATTTTTATTTGTTGAAAATAGATTAATAGCTTTCATATTCAGGTTTGGTGCACTGTTCAGATTGGCACTGCTCGCTCCGCAGTTCCTCTGCCTTGTTTTGACACATCTAAAAAATGTATATTGGCAACCTGCCAACTAGGTATTGACTGAACCACTGGGACCAAAATTTGGAACTGCAGAGCGAGCAGTTCCTCCTACGGTTACACGTCAAAGTTCAAAACAGTTTCGTGGTTTTATTCATTTATTATTGAAATGATTATTGGAAAAAGAGGTTGAATGTACTATATGCGGTACCTGTTAATAAAAATATTCATTGTGTTGCATTGTTCTTCACAAAATTTCATATAACTCTGACTGTATATTTAGATTTAAAAGGCTGAGGGTGCGGCATTTCCGCAGTGGCTATCAATGAGCTGCCCCTGTACTGAAGGCAGATTAACTTGAAGGTACCCAGGATCTCCATGGGCTAGGACTATTAATTTCTGTGTGAAAAACAGCCAAGAAATAAGTAAGCTATAATGTAGATCCTTTGCCCACATCAATGCCAGAGCTTGCACTTGAACATCATGGAACACAGTGGCAACCCCCAAGGCAGAATGCCCTGGTCCCAAAGGAACTAGTTGTTGTCATAGACTCAATTGTCAGAGAAACGGGGCACGTATTGTGCAAAAACGATACGTGGAACAGAATCAGGGTATGTCTGCCAAGGGCAAAGGTTGATGATGTTGTAGAGCAGATATCGTCTTTTAAGGGCACAAAGGGTGATATTGTTGTACACATTGGTACTAATGATATTAAGAGTAGGAGACTGGCATAATAACTTAACAAGTAGTAGTAGTAGAAGTAGTGGCACATGATGCAAGAAAGCAAGTGTATGAGCTTATGCAGCATCAGCCAAAAAAAAAAAAAAAAAAAAAAAAAAATCGCACCATTCCCTCCAAATGCCTGTCCAGTTCCTCCTTAAATTTATTTCACCTATCAACTTCCACAACAACAGATGGAAGTTTGTTCCAGCAATTAACCACCCGCTGGCTAAAGGCAAATTTGCGCACATCTATTCTACGTCTCTCCTTTCTTAATTTGAACTTATGTCCCCGTAGGTTCGTAATCTGAACAAGTGGAAGGATCCCATCAGAATTCAGCGTGCTCAACCCATTCAAGGCCTTATAGACCTCAATCAGATCACCGTGCAGGTGCCTAGTCTCCAGCCACTGCAATTTGCAGAACTTAAGCCTCTCTTGGTAAGAGGATCCCTTTTATTCCCCTCACCAATCGTGTTGCTCTTCTCTGTACAAGCTCAAGCAAATCTACATCCTTCCTAAAATGAGGCCTCCAGACCTGTACGCAGTACTCAAGGCGTGGCCTGACCATTGCCTTATACAGAGGGACAATCACCTCCTTTTCCCTGCTAGCAAAATTCCTATATATCATTGACAAAACCCCATGACCTGCCCTAGCAACCTGTCTGCATTGCTCAGAAAACTTCATATCTGACTGCACAATTACTCCCAGATCTTTTTCATTTTCTACCACCTTAAGTGTAGTACCACACAGTTGGTACGTTTCTCTGGGGTTACTTTTACCCATATGCAGTACTTTGCATTTGTCAAGGTTAAACTTCAGTTGCCACTTCTTAGCCCATCTGCCCAAATTATCTAGATCCTGTTGCAGTAGCACACTGCCATTACTATCATTAACAACCCTGCCAACCTTTGTGTCATCTGCAAACTTCGACATTAAGCCTGATATACCTTCATCAATATCATTGATAAATACACAAAACAACAGTGGACCCAACACCGAACCCTGTGGTACTCCACTAATAACATTAGTCCACGAAGAGCAGCACCCATTGATTACCACCCTCTGTCTTCTCCCACTTAACCATCCTTTTATCCATTGTAGCAACTTACCCTTAATACCATTCTGCTCCAATTTGTACAGTAGTCTTCCATGCGCAACATTGTCAAAAGCTTTCCTGAAATCCAAGTATATGATATCAAAATTATTTTTTGCATCCAGTTCCTTTGTGACCACATCATAATAACCAATCAAATTTGTCAGACAACACTTTCCCTTAACAAACCCATGCTGTGTCTGAATTATTGCTGCAGTCTTGTCTAGATGATCCTGCAATGCATCTTTAACCAGTGACTCCATTATTTTACCCGGAACAGAAGTTAAACTAACTGGTCTGTAATTACTCGTGTCACCCTTCGATCCACCTTTGTGAATTGGGGATACATTTGCACATCTCCAGTCCGTGGGAACCTCCCCTGAGTCCAAGGATGCTCTCATAATTATGGCTAAGGGTTTGCTTAGTTGCTTTGCCAGCTCCTTTGAAATAACTGGATAGATCCCATCCACCCCAGGTGCCTTTCTTATGTTTAACTTCAACAATTTCTCCTCCACTTTGCTCTCAGTTACTACAAAATCATTAAGCACACTGCTACAATTTGATAACCTTCTTCCATTTTCAAACTGTAATAATTCTTCACGTGTGAATGTAGATGCAAAATACTCATTCAGTTTGTTTGCTATCTGAGCAGGATCATCAACAGTCGAACCATCGATGTCAAGTGGACCAATCATATTCATCCCCTTCCTTTTAGAGTTTATATAAGTGAAGAAATCCTTGCTGTTTTTCTTAGCATCTTTTGCCAAAGATTTCTCGTAATCCGCCTTCGCCTGCCGAACCTCCTTTGTGACCTGATTACAGACTAGCTTATATCTGCCACAGGCTTCTGCGTCACCTGATAATTTATATGCATCCCATGCATTTTTCTTCTCTGTCACGAGTCTCATTAGTTCATTTGATAACCATTTAGGCCTAAACCTTGAACAATATTTCTTAATCGGTATGAAAAGTCTAGTAGCTTCCACGATTAATTCCTTGAATGCTTCCCACTTAGAATTTACTGTTTGTAACATCGTCAGTTGATCCCACTGTACAGAATTTAAAAACTGTCTGAGACCACTGTACTCCCCTTTACGGAAGCAAAAACCCTTTCCTTTACCCCTGACGGTGGTTACCTCTTTGAGTAAATTCCACTTCAGCACACTGTGATCACTGCCACCTAGTGGTTCCTTTATCTGCAAATTCTTAATACACGAATGATCACTGCTGATAACCAGATCAAGAGTGTTACTTTCTCTGGTTGCCTCTCGAACGTGCTGCTGCAGAAAACAATCATCCAATAAATCCACAAACGTCTGACTAGTGTGTGAGTGACCAACCCACAAGTTCCAGTCAATATCTGGGAAGTTAAAATCCCCCATTATAAGACATTCTGATTTACTAGCCCACTCTATTTCTCTGTACAATTGTTCATTGTACTCATTCAAGTCATTAGGCCTATAACACACTCCTACTCTTATTTTTGCTTTTGCAGTGCTTATCTCACACCAAACTGACTCAACAGAGCACTGTTCATCTATATTAACTGGGTGCACTTCCTTTGATTTTATGTTTTTCTTAATTAACAGCAACACCCCCTCCCTTTCTGTCCTGTCTATCCTTTCTGTACACATTGTACTCCCCAAATTCCAGTTCTGCATTCCTTATAACTTTGTGACACCACGTCTCTGCTATCCCAACAATATCCGCCTTTGATGTCTTGACCAACACTTCAAATTCATCAAATTTATTTACTATACTTATAGCATTGGTATACATGCAAGCATACATGCTCCTATGCCTATTCCTTGTTACCCTAACACATCCCATATACCCAACTATTCCATGATGACTGCCATCCGTCCCTGAAACACCCAACACCCCTCGCTCCAGGTCGCTTCTTATTCTAATAGAAGTTGTGCAAGAATCACCTTCACCTCTGCCTGCGGTTACTGTTAAACTATTAGTCCTTGTATCCCCCCAAACTAGCAGTTTTCCGACCCACCTAACACTGCCTCGATAGCATCAGCAAATATTCTTGCACCCTTTCTATTTAAGTGTATCCCATCCCTGTAGAAGCAGTCTCTCCTGTTAACAAGTACAGTCCAGGCTGAAAAAAATTCTACCTCTTGAGCCTTGCACAATCTTTCCAGGGCCGAATTGATCGACAAGGCTCTCATCATGTACTCCCTCCTATCGTGTCTGGGCAGAATTGCAGACACTTTCAAATTCAACCCTATTTCACTGCTTTTTTTCAACAGTGACCTGTACTTGTTGAGTAATTCCGCCGGTCTCCTACGCTTAATATCATTAGTGCCAATGTGTACAACTATATCACCTTTTGTGCCCTTGAAAGATGATATCCGCTCTACAACGTCATCAACCTTTGCCCCTGGCAGACATACCCTGGTCCTGTTCCACCTATCCTTTTTACAAAGCATGTTCCCCGTTTCCCTGACAATAGAGTCACCAACAACTACTAGTTCCTGTGGGACCAGCGCATTCTGCCTTAGGGGTTGCCGCTGTGTTGCGTGATGACCAAGTGCAAGCTCTGGCGTTGATGTGGGCAGCTGAGAGCCTGACGGGCCCCTCAATTTAGATCTTTCGAGAGCATCCACCCTGTCCATCAAACTCTCATATAGGCTCCCATATAGACTCTCATATAGACTCCCATAACAACGCTGAGTTGTCGCCTGATTTCCTTACACTCCTTACATCGCGCACACACAAAGACATTTTTTTAGGCTGTGATGCGTTGGAGAATCGCCCCCCTCAGTTCTCCCCCGAGTCACAGCACTCCTGCCACTTTGTGCCCGTTGCTTTGCTGCTCTAGTTTGGGGCATGGTAGTTTAAATTAATAAAATCAATAAATTAAATGTCAATAGTATTTGAATAGAAACTATTAAATAGAAACAGTGAAGCATATTACTATATAATTATGCCTTAGAGCTACCTAGCTACCTCAATTAAAAAATTTGAATTCCCTACCACTATATACAAAAACAATGGCTACAAAAATCAAACGAAATAACGGTTTTACCTATCGTAAGTAAAATCCACAAAAACTCTTTATCTAAATTAAAATAAAAAATAACCAGCGTAACTATAACTATATGACTACGTATTAAGTACAATATAAAATAACAATCATGTGAATAAAAGGCAAACACTTATCGTTTTTGCGGAGCCTGTAACTGACAGCTGTAACTTTTAAAGAGAGTCAGCGCCCTCATCAAGTACAGGTCAATGTTAGAAAAAAGCCGTTAGTTAGGGTTAAATTTGAAAGTGTCTGCAATTCTGCCCAAACATTATAGGAGGGAGTATATGAGAACCTTGTCTATCAATTCGGCCCTGGAGAGATTGCGCAAGGCTCAAGGGGTAGAATTTTCCTCAGGTTGGTTTGTGCTTGTTAACAAGAGAGACTGATTCTACAGGGATGAGATACACTTAAATAGAAAGGGTGCAAGATTGCTTGCTGATGCTATCGAGGCAGAGTTAGGTGGGTCGGAAAACTGCTAGCTTGAGGGGGGGATACGCGGGCTAATACATTAACAGTAGCTGCTGGCAGAGATGAAAGTGATTCTTGCACTGCTTCTATTGAAATGCAATTGAGCAGCAGCCTGGAAAGCAAGGCAATGGGGATTTCCAGGACTGTTGGGAGTCATAGTGGAACAAGTAAATACATGGGCTGTGTTAGGGTAACTAAGAGTAGAAACAGGTGCATGTATACTTGCATGTACACCAATGCTAGGAGTATAGTTAATAAATTTGATGAGCTTGAAGTGATGTCATTGATGTCTTAAAGTCAAGACATCAAAGGCAGATATTGTTGTGATGTCAGAGACGTGGTGTCACACAGACATAAGCAGTGCAGAATTGAAATTTCGGAAGTACAATGTGTACAGAAAGGATAGAAAGGACAGGAAGGGAGGAGGGATTATGCTATTAGTTAAGAAACACATAAAAATCTAAGGAAATGCATCCAATTGATGTTGGTGGAGAATGCAATGTTGAGTCTGTTTGGTGTGACATATGCACTGGGAAAGAAAAAATGAAAGAAAAAAATCAAAGGCCTAATGAATCTGATGAGTATAATGAGCAGTTGTGCAGAGAAATAGAGTGGGCCAGTAACTCAGAGAGTCCTATAATGGGGGATTTTAATTTCTAAGATATTGACTGGAATTTGTGGGTTGGTCACTCACACACTAGAAAGGCTTTTGTGGATGTATTGGATGATTGTTTTCTACGTCAGCATGTTCGAGAGGCAACTAAAGGGAGTAATACTCTTGATCTGATTATCAGTAGTGATTCTTCATGCATTAAGAATCTCCAGATAAAGGAACTACTAGGTGGCAATGATCATAGTGTGCCGAAGTGGGATTTACTCAAAGAGGTAACTACCATCAGGGGTAAAGGGAAGGGTTTTTGCTTTCATAAAGGTGGCTACTTGGTCTGAGAGAGTAATTTAAATTTTATATGGTGGAACAAACTGATGATGTTACCAACAGCTAATTCAAAATGGGAAGCATTCAAAGAATTTATCTTGGAAATTATTAGGCTTTTCACACCAACTAAGAAATATTGTTCAAGATTTAGACCTAAATGGATGTCATATGAACTAATTACACATGTGGCAGAGAAGTAAAATGCATGGGATACATAAAAATTAACAAGTGAAACAGAAGCCTAGGATAGATATAAACTGGTCTGTAACCAAGTCATAAAGGAGGTTAGGCAGGCAAAGGCAGATTACGAGAAATCTTTGGCAAAGGATGCAAAGAAAAACAGCAAAGAATTCTTTACTTATGTAAACTCTAGAAGGAAGGGATGAATCAGATTGGTCCACTCGATATCGATAGTTCAACTGTTGATGATCCTGCTCAGGTAGCTAACAAACTAAATGAATATTTTGCATCTATATTCACACATGAACAGTTATTCAGGGAGTGGAATGCCAGAGGTATATTAAACTGGCAGTAAGCTAGATAATCTTGTAATAACTGAGAGTAAAGTGGAGGAGAAATTGTTGATGATAAACATAAGAAAGGCACCTGGGATGGATGGATGGATGGATGGATGGATGGATGGATGAATGGAATCTATCTAGTTATATTAAAGGAAGTAAGCAAACCCTTAGCCATAATTTTGAGAGCTTCCTTGGAATTAAAGCAAGTACCCATGTACTGGAGATGTGTAAATGTGACCCCAATCCACAAAGGAGGATCAAAGCGAGACGAGTAATTACAGACCTGTTAGTTTAACTTCTGTTCCAGGGAAATTAATGGTGGCACTGGTTAAAGAAGCATTGCAGGATCATCTAGACAAGACTTCAGTTATAGCTCAGACACAGCATGGTTTTGTTAAGGGGGAAGTCTTGTCTGACCAGTTTGCTTGGATACTATGATGTAGTCACAAAGGAACTGGATGCAAAGAATAATTTTGATATCATATATTTAGAGCTTAGAAAGGCCTTTGATACTGTTGCACATGGAAGACTGCTGCACAAATAGGAGCAGTGTGGCATTGGAGGCAAATTGCTGTTGTGGATTAAGGGATGGTTGAGTGGAAGAAGACAGAGTGGTAATCAATGGACACTGCTCTTCATGGACTAATGTTATTAGTGGAGTCCCCCAGGGTTTAGAGTTGGGTCCATTGTTGTTTTCTGTATTCATCAATGATATTGATGATGGTATATCAGGCTTAATGTCCAAGTTTGCAGACGATACGAATGTCGGCAGGGTTGTTAATGACACTAATGACAGTATGCTGCTGCTGCTGCAACAGGATCTAGAAAAGTTGAACAGATGGGCTGAGAGGTGGCAAATGAAGTTTAACCTTGACAATTGTAAAGTACTGCATATGGGAAGCAGTAACCCCAGAGTTACGTATCAACTGTGTGGCACTACATTGACGGTAGAGAGTAAAAAGGACCTGGGGGTAATTGTGCAGGCAGATATGAAGTTTTCTGAGCAGTGCTGATGGTCTACAAGAGTAGCTCATGTTGTCTTGTCAATGATATACGGGAATGTTTCTAGCAGGGATAAGGAGGTGATTATCACCTTGTATAAGGCAATGGTCAGGCCACGCCTTGATTACTGTATACAGGACTAGAGGCCTCATTTTAAGAAGGATGTGGAGCTGTTGGAATGAGTACAGAGAAAGGCAACAGGATTTGTGAATGGAAAAAAGGGTTGCTCTTACGAAGAAAGGCTTAAGTTTTGCAAATTACAGTGTCTGGAGACTAGTCAACTGCAAGGTGATCTGATTGAGGCATATAAAACTTTGAATGGTTTGAACATGCTCAGTGCTGATGGGATTCTTCCTCTTGCTCAGAATAATCGCCTGAGAGGGCATAAATTCAAATTGAGGAAAGACAGTTGTAGGATGGATGTGCTGAAGTTTTGCCTTTAGCCAGCGGTTGGTTGATTGTTGGAACAAACTTCCATCTATTGTAGAGGTTGATAGCTTAAACAGATTCAAGGCAGAACTAGACAAACATTTGGAGTGAGTGGATGGGTGAAATGAGAAGGGTGTGTGTGTATGTGTGTGTGTTTTTTTTTTTTTTTTTTTGTTTTTTTTTGGCCGATGCAATATAAGCTTGCTTTCTTGTATCATGTGCCCTTGCTAATGCTAATGCTTTATGAATTCTGAAGAGTTTACACCAGTATTCAGTCATTCAATAAATATGTATCAATTTTTAGCATTTTTTTTAACTGCCTGTGTCTTCAGTTCATGTATAATCATCACACAATTTTTTCTTGGTTTTTCGTTCTTTTAATGTCATCTTTGATTTTTTTTTTCTGTGAAAAAAAAAATAAATAAAAAATAGATCAAACAAGAATCCTGAAATCTCCAAATTGTACACAATATAAAAGTCAGAAAACTGCATTGGAGTCACAGGAGAAGAGGAGAGGCAGAAGGGAATGGAAGGAGATAGAATCTTCCAGTGAAGGATATAAAGCCCTTCCAGGTAACAAAAGTGATTTCATAATAATTGCATTTTTCTCTGATAAATTGCAGTAAACTATAAGTTAGATAAAATGTGATGTAATTATTCAAATATTATGAAATTTGCATTAATTCTAAATTCCAGTATTTATTTCAATTCTAAATATTACTTTTTTCTTTCCTAGCATTCCTTGATATTCACTTTTAAATAATATAATTTTTAATAGTGAAATTTTGTCTTCAGAAAAACAGAAAATGTAATGGTTTTTCAATAATTGTTTTTATCACAAATGTGTAATCAAGCATTTTAGTTAGTTTTGTGATCAGTTAAAGTCTGTGATTTTTCCATTTGATGAGTGTGCAAAGGCTAATAAAAAATATTATGTGCTGTTTGTAATGAACCTTGTGCCTCATTTATGTACAGTGTAGTGTCCATATGTAGAATACAGATAAGGTGGTTTAAGTAATTTTAAGATAATTGCTAAAACACAAGATATTAGTATTACATGTCCTTAAGTTGTGTTCATTCTACGTCAGTTGTCAGGTACTTTGAAGGAAAAAAACCTTTTTTTTTTTTTTTTCCTGGCTCTATTATCTCTCTCTCTCTCTCTCTCTCTCTCTCTCTCTCTCTCTCTCTCTCTCTCTCTCTCTCTCTCTCTCAGACCAATTTTTTGGTTTTAGGTACATACCTACTAACTCTCTGAATTTGTCATCATCCTTCTAAGGGCTAAGCCCTGTCGCCATAGAGATCTTTTTTTTTTTTCCTCCACTGAACCTGAATTTGGGCTTTTTGTTTAGTTTATCTGTAGTTCATTCTTGAGAGTCGGAGCACATCAAGTGGTGTGAATTAATGATGGAATATTCATCTTTTTGACTTGATTTGACCTCTTTTCTGTCTCACCACCTGCATTTTACTATTTTTGTAGAAAGAAAACATTAAAATCAGAATTTTCTAACAATTCAGCAAATTTCTTCTTATTTTCAATAAGAATGAGTCATAACATACAACTGAGAATAGGTTGCCATAACTGTTGAGTTAGCTATATAAAAAACTCACCAGTCTTTGTTGTTCTGGTTTTTCATTTCTATCACCTTCGATATGGTACATAGTGATACCCTTTCTGTACTTGAAAGGAAAGCAGTAGAGATTAATAAAAGAACTTAAATTTTATAAAAAGTATTATTATTAAAGATTTATTTTCATAGAGAAAAAAATAAAATGTATGGAATGGCAAACTCATGTTGCTGTTTGCCTATTGTCTATGTGCCAAAACACTGCTCTTTCTGTCTGAAGTTTAGTAAAGGCCACCCTCCTTGTCAATCACAATTATGAAAGGCCAATGCGAGATGTGTATAGAGATAGTGTCATGACTGTCAAAACCGGTTTAGGAATGATCATTAACATGCTGAAACATTTATGGCGATATCTAAGTGTTATAAACATACTGTAAAAAAAAATAATAATAAAGAAATAAAAAGAAAGCATTATTGTAGTTCTGCCAACATTGTGCTATTAAGTGACTTGTATGACGATAAATTCAGTGTTACAACTTCAAATATGTAATACACTCATTGCAGAAATTCACAATTTGCCAAATTTATAAATAAATTTCTAAATTGTGTACTTGGCAGCCTTTCTATTGTGAATTTGTGAATTTCTATTGCCAATTCATAAATGCCAAATTGCAAACTAAGCTTTCAGAAGCACTTGTATTTCACTTTAACTTCAATATAATTGTATTTGGAGAGCTAATTTGTCATCCACCACAACTATTCAGAGACTTTTTTTTTTTTTTTTTTTTCTTGAATCAAAATTAACTGAATCAGTTTTGCCAAAAAAAAATCAGTATTTCCCAATATAATTGAAGATAAAGAAATAGATATATTTCATTAACAAAATTCGGGTGCATTACTTACATGACGTGTTCAGTCATGGGAAAACTTCTGCTCCTTCAAAAGATCAATCCCAAGAAATTTGTGCTAAGGCTTGGTTTTATGGCCAACTTAGAGACAAATACCATTATCCATGGTTCTGTCTAAATTGCTAAAATAATGGTATTTGTCTTTGAGTTGGACATAGCAGGAAGCCATGGTACCAGGTTCTTTAGAGTTCCTTGAACCGGCTTGGCATCCTGTAGTACTGTTTGGTGAACAAATGTTTTGAACCAAATTTGAAATGGATCAAAAAAAAAAACCTCTGAAGTTTCCAGTTATTTTTAGTATCATTAATGATAAAGAAATGTAGTGCATTCCGAATATTGGGACCACATCGGTGAAAATGAAATGTGGTCCTGTTAACCGTAGCTTAAGGGAATGCGCAAAAAAAAAAAAAAAAAAAGTTCAAAGCAAAATCTCACTTATTAAACTACAATGGAACTGATTAGGAACATGCAAAACTTAGAATTAATGAAAAAAACGTTCAATTACAAACTTATCTAAAGTTGATTACCGTGCACTCTCAACTGACTTCATATGAACAAAATCATAGCATTGATCCAATACAGACATGGGACTGTTTTTGTTTCCTTCTTGCATAAAATAGCGTCGTAAGTCAGCAATGCATTTCATTACATCTTTGTGTTTCACTCGCTCAGGCTCAGGCATATCATCTTTGTCACTAGCTTCCTCTTCAGATATCTTGCTTTGTTTTGCTACCATTTGATCAACAATGTCCTCAAGATCATTTTCATTATAACATTACAGATTTTTGTTGACACACATAAACTCCTCCACATTTGCTGCAGTGGCAGCACAGTTTCAGTTTCGACTTGTGCTGTTTTACTATTCTCTATGTCTGTATGCTGAAAGCTAATGTGAGCAAAACAGTTTTTAATTATCTTGAAATCGATCTCATGCCAGCTATCTGCGACATATTGTGTCACTTGTAAAATGGTCACCTTTGCACTGATCTCCTTTGCTGTTGATGATGATGTATAGAGATTTTCTTCAATGGCTTCGAGTGTATAGTTAACCAGCTTTGTGCGATATGTCATCATCAGATTCTTTATAATACCCATATCTATTGGTTGTATCAAGGTTGTTGTGTTGGGTGGGAAGAATTCCATTTGAATGTTGATCAGATAATCAAAGTAAGGATGTGCAGTGAAGTTGGCAAGAAGCAACACAATTTTTCTTGAGTTCCGCCGTAGTTCAGCATTCCAATTCTCTTTAGCCATTGCTCAAAAATTTCAGATGTCATCCAAGCATTTTTATTAGAGCAGTAGATAACTAGTAAAGCATCCAGTCTAAGTCCCTTGAAACATCACGGCTTTGCTCTTTTCCCAATCACCAAAAGCTTCCGTTTATCAGGTCCCGACATGTTTGTACAGCATAACACAGTTCCACGATCCATAACCTTTTTTGAAATTGCTGAAGCAAATTGGGCAATATTGTTGATTTCCAATGGTCAGCACTTACAAAACCTGCACTACTCTTCTCGCCATGTCCTTTCTTGAACTTAATTTCATATCGAGCTTTCCACCATGACAACCATCCATCCAGCACTTGGAAATTATTGCTCCCCAGTTTTTTTTAGCAAACTCCTCTGCTTTACTTTCAGCATTGGGCCACTGATATGTACACCTTGTTCATTTATAATGGAGAACCATCCTTATAGTGCCTCTTCTACATCGGGGTCCTTTCTTTCTCACTTCCTTTTTTGTGAAGTTCCTTGCTGCCATTCGCGTGATGCCCATGCATGTCGTAGTTCATCTTTGTTGCTCAATTAAATGTACAATTGTTGTTTTGGCTCATGCATACTCTGTCTGCCAGTTGCCGTTGACTACTGTTAGGTGGTTGAAATTTGATCTTGTCTAGCAAGGCATTCTTCTCAGCAAGTGTCAGGTCTTTTCTTTTTTGACATCTGCTTATAAACAAAAAAAAGAATTTTTTTTAAAATGAGCCACATGTATAGTTGAGGTTTTTTTGGAAAAAGTTAATCAATTCTTAATCATGGTTAACCACAGATATTCAGTATGTAGTAGTAGTAGAAGTAGTGGCATGTGATGAAAGAAAGCAAGTGTATGAACTTATGCAGCATCAGCCAAATAAAAAAAAAAAAAAAAAAATCAAACCATTCGCTCCAAATGCCTGTCTAGTTCCTCCTTAAATTTATTCAACCTATCAACTTCCACAATGACAGATGGAAGTTTGTTCCATCAATTAACCACCCGCTGGCTAAAGGCAAATTTCTGCACATCTATTCTACATCTGTCCTTTCTTAATTTGAATTTATGCCCTTCTTAGGTTCGTAATCTGAACAAGTGGAAGGATCCCATCAGAATTCAGTGGGCTCAACCCATTCAAGGCCTTATACACCTCAATCAGATCACCACGTAGGTGCCTAGTCTCCAGCCACTGCAATTTGCAGAACTTAAGCCAATCTTGTTGCCCTTCTCTGTACACGCTCAAGTAAATCTACATCCTTCCTAAAATGAGGCCTCCAGACCTGTACGCAGTATTCAAGAATTTTGCATTTACATTGAATTTATATTATATTTTGCATTTCAATTTTTTGAGAAATTCTTTAGAGAGGTGGCTGCCAGTAGTTTATCGAACTCTAATTAGGAGCTATACGATTTTGTGATAACTGTAAGAAAAGCAGAAGAGAAATTGAAGTTAAATATAAAAAAAAAAAAAATGCACCTGAAGTCAGTGGGTTCTTCCAGTTATTATTAAGGGAAGCAGCAAATGAAGTAAGCAAAACCTTATCCATAATTATGAGAGCATCTCAGGATTCAGAGGAGGTCACTGTGGGTGGGAGATGTGTGAATGAATCCCAATTCACAAAGGGTAATCAAAGAATGACATGAGTAATTATAGACCTGTTAGGTTAACTTCTGTTCCAGAGAAAATAATGGTGGTACTGGTTAAAGAAGTAACTCTGCAGGACCATCTATATAGGAGTGCAGTTATACTTCAGTTACAGCAGGGATTTATTAAAGGGAGATCTTGTCTGACTAGTATGCTGCTGCAACAAGATCTAAAAAGGTTAGGCAGATGGGCTGTGAAATGGCAGTTGAAGTTTAACATCGTTAGTTGCAAGGTGCTGCATATGAATAGCAGTAATTCCAGATAAACTTACTGGTTCTGTGGTACTACACTGAAGCTAGTGAAAAATGAAAAAAGACCTGGGGTTATTGTGAAGTCAGATAGGAGGTTCTCTGATCAGTGCAGACAGCCTGCTAGGACAGCTAATGGGGTTTTCTCAATGATGTACAGCAACATTACTAACAGATAAGGAGGTGATTATTCCATTCTATAAGACAGTGATTTTCTGCATCTTGAGTACTGCCTATAGGTCTGGAGGAAGGGTGTTGATATGCCAGAACAGGTGCAGAGAAGGGCAAAAAGATAGGTAAAGGGGATGAAAAGGTGGTCTTACTGGGAAATGCTTTAATTCTACAAATTGCAGCATCTAGTGCCTAGGCACTTGTGAGATGATCTGATTGAAATGTTTAAGGCTATGAATGGATTATGCAGGTTCAGTGCTGGTGGCCTTCTTCCTCTTGATCTATGCTCACATGAGGTGACATAAATTCAAATTGACGAAGGTTGATTGCAGGATAGATGTGTGGTGGTAAATTATTGGAAGAAAACTGCCATTGTTGTTGTGGAAATTGTTGATTGTTTGATTAAATTCAAACAATCAACCTTGACAACTTATTGGAGTGGATCGACAAGTGAATTGGGATTTTTTTTTTTTTTTTTGGCTGATGCTTTATAAGCCTGTTTTCTTGCATCATATGCCACTACAACTAGTGGAATATGATGCAAGTAGCAATATATATCACATTCAGTCATGCAAAATACATCTTGGGATTGCTAGAAATATCCCAATTGATTCATCATGTGCGAGTAATTTTTTAAAGTATTGTTCATAGTTTCTAGCATGCATATGATTTCATTCATGGAGCACTTTTAAGAAAGTTTAAAAAATAGATTTTTTTAAAAATTATAACTTTCTGTATCCCCTGAGTGAAGCAATTTTTTTTTTATTGAAAAATTAATTTTTACCACAATTTTAACAAAAATTGGAAATGAAACAAATTACACCCACATCAGTGTGATGGCATTGTTTTAGTAAACAATATTGAAAAAAAAATTAAGGATGACATTTTGGCATGAATTGGTGTTTTAGAAAACCATGGTTGTATGTACACAATAGGTATATTTCCTTTAGTTTTTTTTTTTTTTTTTGGTTGAAACTGTGTGGACTAAAATAGATTAGAAAGATGTAAAACATTTGTCTGGAAGATTAACATTAAAGATGATCATCTCATGCATAAAATATTATATAGTTGTAGTGTCAAAAAAAAAAAAAAAAAGAAAGAAAGAAAAAAAAAATCAATCAAACATTATTGAAAAGATAGAATATTGCATACTAGCACATGCATTATCATTCAATACTACAACTAAAGCATTTTATCAAAACTGATATATGTTTATCAGAAATTATTTCTGTGTTAAAATTTGTGGTTCCTAGAAAACCATGGTTGTATGTCCATGATAGGTATATTCCTTTGTTTGCTTTTTTGGTTGAAACTTTGTGAACTAAAACAGATTAGAAAGATGTAAAACATTTTTTTGTTCAATCTGGAAGATTAATACTAAAGTTCATCATCTCATGTATAAAATATTATATTGTTGTAGTGTCAAAAAAAATCAAACAAACACTATTGAAAAGATACAATAGTTTCAGTACCACAACTAAGAATTTTATCAAAACTGATAAATGTTTATCAGAGATTATTTCTGTGTTTAGATTTATGGTCCCTAGAAATTCAGTATCTGTTGTGGGATACTGATATCTAGATATTTTTTCTTCAGATACTTGAAATGAAACTTGAACGACCCAGTGCTAAGAAATTGTGATAGTTCACCTGCATTTAAAGGGACATCAAAAACTATGATTGAAGAACTCACTGATGTTGGAAATTAGTAGTAGTACACTGGGTGAACAGAAATCATGGGATACCTACCTAGTAATGGGTAGACCCACTTTTTGCCTGGATAAGGGCAGTCCCACGGCAAGGCATTGAATCCACTAATTGAAGAAAGCATTCCACAAGTATTTCCATCTATGCTTGTTGCACTGCTGTCCATAATTCTGTCGCATTCCTGGGTGGAGGATCGAAAGCTCGAATGGCACTTTCCACAGCATCCCAAAGATGCTCCACAGGGTTCATGTCTGGTGAACGGGAAGGCCATTCCATGGTGGTAAAAATCTATGGAATGCTCTTCAAACCATGTTCTAGTCACCACAGCTCTGTGTGGAGGCGCATTGCCCTGCTGGAAGAGTGCATTGCCCTGTGGGTGCACAATGACCATGAAGGGATGCAGATGGTCTATAAGGATGGACACTAACCTGGACCGTTCAGAGATGCATCTAGATATACCAGAGGTTCCAACGTGTTCCAGTTGAACATGCCCCAGGCCATTACCGATTGTCTACCTGCCTGAACAGTTTCTTACACCCGTCATGTCAACAAGGAACTGTACCAACCGTCCATTTGCCTGAACAGTTCCTTGTTGATATGACAGGTGCCTAGCTTCATGCACTTTCCACCAGATACACACCCTCCTGTCTGCTCAAAATAACTGGAAATGGGACTTTTTGGACCAGGAAACCCATCTCCAATCATCCAAGGTCCAGTGCCAATGTTATTTTGCCTGGTTGAGGCGTAGAGTCCTGTGTCGTGGTGTTAGCAATGGGACTCTGGTGGATCAGCGGCTCCCATCACCTATTGCAGCTAATGATCGCCTGGTCTTGTTTTGCACCTCGCTCGTTGAAGTTGGCAGTGATTTGTACCACTGTTGCTCTCCAGTTGGCTGAAACAATTCGACACAGGTGTCAACAGCCACTTTCATCCATCACGTTTCTCAGCCATAGCACTGTCCATGATGAGAAGTTATTCCGGAAATGATGTATTCCTGATACACTCAATACTGTCTTATGGAGATAGCAATTTCTGTACTGCCTTGCAGACCATCTGTATCCCTTCATGGTCATCATGCACCCACAGGGCAATGGACTCTTCTAGCACACTCTTGATACTGTCGAACGGAGATAGCAATTTCTGTACCACCTCTGCGACAGAGTGGCCAATGTGTCGGGCACCCACTATCATCCCCTTTCAAAGTCAGGTAACTCGTAACTATTTATCCATAGTCAGTTACCTGACTTTATTCAAAGTCAGGTAACTATTTATCCATACTGACATCGAATTACCATCTACATGAATGCAGTGTACCTATATACCGCGGAAATGGGGGAAACCCCTGGTGCCGTTGGACACTAAACACTGTACCTATATACCTGCCAAGCAGTTTTTTTTTTTTTTTTTTTTTTTTTGATTTGGTAGTTGTTGGCGCATCGGCTTCTGTGGCCATATTGCACCTCCCAAGGTTTTTGCAGTACTTTGATCCAAGCCCGAGGCGGGAATCGAACCCGCGACCTTTGGGTTGCCGGGCAGCGCCAAGCAGTGGTTTGTCCACTAGCAAGAGGAGTGATTTTGTCACGTTCCCCGGGAACCATGTATCCCATGAATTCTGTCTTTCAGTGTAGTAGTAGTAATGGCAAATGATGAAAGAAATCAAGCTTATATAGCATCAGACAAAAAAAAAAAAAAAAAAAACCAATTCACATAACCAAACAAACATCCAAGTATTTGTCTAGTTCTCCCTTGAATTTATTTAACCCATGCATTTCCACAACGACAGATGCAAGCCTGTTGCATCAAACAACTAGCTGAAGGCAAACTTTGCATATCCATCCTGCAATCATCCTTCCTCAACTTGAATTTATGCTCCCATTAACACTCAGCTTACTAAGACGCATTTAGGGCAAAAGCCTCAAGCTGCGAGCAAATTTAGACTATGTATATGTTAAGTGCAATAGCATCATTAATACACAGCCATTTCTGAATAAACAGAATATTTATAAGGCGGCATCGTTTTAAGTTATATCTCATATTTGGCATTACTTATTTGAAGTAGTGCAATATCATGGCAACTCGTTGTGAAGGTATTCACAATATGAGATATAACTTAAAACAATGCTGCCTTATAAATATTCTGTTTATTCAGAAATGGCTGTGTATTAATGATGCTATTGCACTTAATACTCCGTTTACTCAATCCATTCAATGCTTTAAACACCTCAATCAGATCTCCCCGGAGGTGCCTAGTCTCAAGATGCTACAATCTGCAAAACTGATCTTTCTAGGTAAGAGCACCCTTTTGTTTCTTTTGCCAGTCTGCTTGCCTTTCTCTGCACCCGTTCAGCAGATCTACATCCTTCCTAAAGTGAGGCCTCTACAACTGCATACAATACACAAGTTGTGGCCCAACCATGGCCTTGTACAACGGGATAATCACCTCCTTATTTTTGCTTGCAAATTACTGTATATCATTGACAAAACCCCATGAGCTGTCCTGGCAGCCTATCTGCACTGCTCCAAGAATTTCATGTCTGACAGCACAATTACTTCCAGGTCTTTTTCATTCTCCATTACGTTTGAGTAATACCACATAATTGATAAGTTACTCTGGGGTTCTGCTACCCATGTGGCACTATCTTGCATTTGTCAATATTAAACATTTCCAGCCCATCGACCCAGTTTCCCACTATCTTGTTTCAGTAGCTCACTCTGATGACAATTGTTAACCACCCTGCCAATCTTTGTATCATCTGCTTACTTTGACATTAAGCCTGATATAGCTTCATCAATATCATTGATAAATATTGAAAACAACAATGGACTCAGCACTGAACCTGGAGAACCCCTACCAATAATGTTAGTCCACAAAGAGCAGTGCTCTTCGATAACCACTCGCTTTTCTTCCACTTAACCATCTCTTTATCTATAGCAGTATGTTCATAATGCCATATTGCTCCAGTTTGTACAGCCGTATTTTATGTGCAAAAGTATCAAAAGCCTTCCTGAAATTTAAGTGTATGATGTTAAAATTGTTATTATTTTTTTTTTTTGCATCCAGTTCCTTGGTCACTGCATCATAGTAACCTAACAGATTGGTTAGGCCAGACTGCCCCTTGACAAATCCATACTGTGATTGCAGTATAATTCCATGCCTGTCCAAATGGCCCTGTAGTACTTCTTCAACCAGTAATTCCATTATTTTCCCTGGAACGGATGTTAAGCTAACAGGTCTGTAATTACTCATGTTGCCTTTTAATACTCCTTTATGAATATTTTCTGGATATATTTCACATCTGTAGTCCATATGGACTTCCCCTGAATCTAAGGATGCTCTCATAATTATGGCTAAGGGCTTGCTTTCCTCCTTTACTGCTTCCCTTAACTTAAAAGAATAGGTTCCATCCACCCTAGGTGCCTTTTTTATGTCCATCCTCAACAATTTCTCCTCCACTTTTCTTTCAGTTGTTACAAAAAGTCATTTAGCTCCTCTTTAGAGTTTGCTATGCTTCTGGCATCCCCTTCCCTAAAGAATTCCTCATGTTTGAATGTAGATGCAAAATATCTATTCAATTTGTCTACAGCCTAAGCAAAGTCATCAACAGTTAACCCATAGACATCAAGTGGGCCAATGTGATTCAACACCCCTTCCTTCACCTGTTAATATGAGCATAGAAGTCTGCTATTTTTCTTTGTCAGAAACATCTCATAATTTGCATTAGCTTGTCTAACCTCCTTTGTGACTTGATTACAGACTAATATATATCTATCATAGGCTTCTGTGTTGCCTAATAATTTCTATGCATCCCATGCACCTTTCTTCTCTGCTACTTGTCCCTATAATTTCATTATGACATCCATTTTGCTAAATGGATGCCAAATGAAAACAGAAAAAATACTGTTCTAAGCCTAGAACAGTATTTTTTTTGTTGGTATGAAAAGCCTAGTAGCTTCTTTGATTACTCCCCTGAATACTTCCCAGTTAGAATTTCCTGAATTTTAGAATTTCAGTTGGTCCCACTGCACACAATTTAAAAACTGTCTGAGACCTCTGTAGTCACCTTTATGAAAGCAAAAGCCCTTCCCTTTACCATTGTCAGTAGTTACTTGTTTAATTAAATTCCATACTAGCACACTCTGATCACTGCCACCCAGTGGTTCTTTTCACATGCAGATTCTTAATGTATGAAGAATTACTGCTGATAATCAAATCAAGAGTATTGCTTCCTCTTGTTGCATGTCTAACATGCTGCTATAGAAAATAGTCATCAAAATAAATCCACAAGTCTTGGTAGCATGTGAGTGACCAACCCACAAATTCCATTCAACATCTGGAAAGTTAAAATCCCCCTCTTATGAGACAATCTGATTTGCTGGCCCACTCTATTTCCCTATATAGCTGTTTGATCTACTCATCACAGTAATTAAGCCTAAAACACACTCCTCCTCCTCCTTCTCTGAATTTTGTTTTCAAGTGCTTATATCACACCAAAAAACAGAAGCAGTTATCTGTGAGGCAGTGGAGTAGTATAAATAATGGTGTAAAAGACATTACCAGACAATAACATTGCCCATGTATATGCTTGCCACGACTTATCACGTCGTTGCACATGATGTGAGAGTTTGAAGAGTAGGATGGATGCCCTCGAGGAAATTTATAAGAGGAGCCCCATCGAACTCTCAGCTGCCTAACTCAATGCCAGAGCTCACTCCAGTGTTTCAGGCAACACAGCAGCAATCTCCAAGGCAGAATGCACTGGTCCCACAGGAACTAGTTATTGTTGGTGACTCTAATATCAGGGAGACAGGGAATATATTATGCCAAAAGGATAGGTGGAACAGGACCAGGGTATGTCTGCAAGGGACAAAAGTTGATGATGTTATAGAGCATACATCTTTTAAGGTCACAAAAGGTGATATCGTTGTACATGTTGGCACTAATGACCTTAAGAGTAAGAGATCTGCAGATTTACTTAACAAGTACAGGTCAAAGTTGAAAAAAAGTCACGAACTAGGGTTGAATTTGAAAGTGTCTGCAATTCTGCCCAGACACGATAAGAAGGAGTATATGATGAAAGCCAGGTCAGTCAATTTGGCCCTGGGGGGGGGGGTGCAAGGCTCATGGGGTAGGATTTTTTTTTACTGTGGTCTCTGCTTGCTAACAGGAGAGACTGCTTCTACAGGGATGGGGAAACACTTAAATATAAAGGATGCAAGAATATTTGCTGATGCTCTTGAGGCAGCGTTAGGTGGGTCGGAAAACTGCTAGCTTGGGAAGATTCACAGAATAAAAGATTAACAGTAGCCGCTGGCAGAGGCGAAAGCAATTCTTTCACTGCTTCTATTGTAATGAGCAGCAGCCTAGAGAGCAAGTTGCTCAGGACTTCAAGAGCTGCTGGGAGTCATCATGGAACAAGTAAATACATGGGCTGTTAGGGGGGAACTAAGAGGTGCATGTATACTTGCATGTACACCAGTGCTAGAAGTATAGCAAATAAATTTGATGAAGTTGAAGTGCTGATCAAGGCATCAAAGGCAGATATTGTTGGGATATCTATCAGAGACATGGTATTACACAGATATAAGCAGGGCAGAATTGGAATTTGGGGAGTACAATGTGTACAAAAAGGATAGACAGAGTAGGAAGGGAGGAGGGGTTATGCTGTTAGTTAAGAAACATAAAAGCTAACGAAGTGCATCCAGTTGACATGGGTGGACAGTGCAGTGTTGAATCAGTTTGGTGTAATATAAACACTGGGAAAGGGAAAGTGAGTGTGTTATAGGCCTAATGACTCTGATAAGTACAAAGAACAATTGTGCAGAGAAATAGAGTGGGCCAGTAAATCAGAAAGTCTTGTAACGGAGGATTTTAACTTTCCGGATATTGACTGGAACTTGTGGATTGGTCACTCACACGCCAACAAGACTTTTGTGGATTTATTGGAGGATTGTTTTCTACAGCAACATGTTCAAAGGGCAACCAGAGGGGGTAATACTCTTGATCTGATTATCAGCAGTGATGAATCATGCATTAGGAATTTGCAGATAAAGAACCACTAGGTGACAGTGATCACAGTATATTGATGTGGGATTTACTTAGAGATGTAACTACCATCAAGGGTAAAGGGAAGGGTTTTTGTTTTTCTAAAGGTGATTACAGAGACAAAACTAACAATCCAATAAAAACTTTCCTACAGAAAGCCAACTTCAAGGTGGTTCTGATAACAACTGTTGAAGCAGTGACTTCTTCTGTTCCATCGGGCGTGATTCCTCAATCCAGTTTTTGAATTCACAGGCAGTTTTTGAATTCTATACAGTGGGATCAACTGATGATGTTAAAAACAGTGAATTCTAACTGGGAGGCCTTCAGAGAATTAATCTTAGAAACTACTAGGCTTTTCATACCAACTAAGAAATACTGTTCAAGATTTAGGCCTAAATGGATGTCAGATGAACTAATCAGGCGAGTGAGATACAAATAAATTAGCAGGTGACACAAAAGTCTATGGCAGATATAAGCTAGTCTGTAATAGAGTCACAAAGGAGGTTAGACAAGTGAAACTTTTCACGAGAAATCCTTGGCAAAGGATGCAAAGAAAAACAAAGACTTCTTTACTTATGTAAACTCTAGAAGGAAGGTGATGATTGGTCTACTTGGTGTTGCTGGTTCAGCTGTTGATGATAGCTGAACCAGCACTTTGTCAGCTATCTGAACCTGTTCAGATAGCTGACAAACTGAATGAGTATTTTGCATCTACATTCACACGTGAGGAATTCTGCAAGGAAGGGGAGGATAGAAGTTTACTAAGCAGAGAGCTAAATGATTTTGTAATAACAGAGAGCAAAGTGGAGGAGAAATTGTATCAGTTAAACATAAAGAAGCCAGCAGAAGCAGATGGAATCTATCCAATTGTATTGAAGGAGGCAGCGAGGGAAGTAAGCAAACCCTTAGACATAATTATGATAGCATCCTTAGATTCAGGGGAGGTCTGCACAGACTGGAGATGTGAAAATGTATCACCAATTCACACAGGGTGATGCAAATAATTATTGAAATGTTAGTATAGACAAGACTGCAGTAATAGTTCACACACACACACACACACACACACACACACACACACACACACACACACACACACACACACACACAGCATGGGTTTGTTAAGGGGAAGTCTTGTGTGACAAATTTTATCGGATACTACGATGTGGTCACGAAGGAACTGGATACAAAAAATAATTTTGATATCATATACTTGGATATCAGGAAAACTTTTGATACTGTTGCACAAAAGACTGCTGTACAAATTGGAGTGGTATGGCATTAAGGGCAAGGATAAAGGGATGGTTGAGTGGGAGATGGCAGAGAGTGGTAATAAATGGACACTGCTCTATGTGGACTAATGTTATTATTGGAGTCCCCCAGGGATCAATGCCGGGCCAATTGTTGTTTTTGTGTATTTATTAATGGTATCAATGAAGGTATATCAGGTTTAATGTCCAAGTTTGCAGATGGTACAAAGGTTGGTAGGGTTGTTAATGATAGTAAAGACAGTATGCTACTGCAACAGGATCTAGAAAAGTTATGTAGATGGGCTGAGAAGTGGCAACTGAAGTTTAATATTGACAAATGCAAAGTACTGCATATGGGTAGCAGTAATCCAAGAGAAATGTATACTACACTCAGGGAGGTGGAGAATGAAAAAGACCTAGGGGTAATTGTGCAGTTAGATATGAAGTTCTCTGAGCAGTGCAGACAGGCTGCCAGAGTGGGACATGGTGTTTTGTCAATGATATATAGGAATTTTGCTATCAGAGACAAGGAGGTGATTATACCTTTGTATAAGGCAATAGTTAGGCCACACCTTGAGTACTGCGTACAGGTCTGGAGGCCTCATTTTAGGAAGGAATTAGAGTTGCTAGAACGAGTACAGAGAACGAGTACAGAAAACACCACTGTTATAAATGCTCACATGAAAAATACCCATACGGAAGAATGTGCACATTATTTTTAGTTTACAAAAAACAACTTATTTCATATTTCAAAATGCAGCAAAATGTTGAATTTATATATTTTATTTCTACTTCTATACGATGTATTTTAATATAACTTTTGATATAAAACTTTTGATTTTAATATAAAGTAGAATATTTGGATGTAAATATTTGTAAGAGAAATTACAGGAAATAAAATGCTCTGGTTTTATTGCAACTAAAGCCTTTTATTTTATTTATAAAAAGAAATTATTATTTTTTCTCTGCCTTACAAAGTGAACAGTTAACACTTTTTGGTTTTTTATGAACAAACAACTAATTCAGACATATTTCAGTGATTTATTTATTTGTCAAGGATTTGAATAGAATTTTCATTACTGTAAGTTAGCCAATCTCTGCAAGTATTTCAGTTTGTCTTCTACATGCTCATATTCCTGCACAAAAGTGGCAACCAAGTCATGCAGTGCATCGTATCTTCTCTTTTTCACCTTTAGACAGACCTGCCTGTGCATTAGCCAGTGTCAATCTGTGGCAAGCCAGGTCCCTCTTCAGTCCATCAAACAAAAAACCACACGCTGGGATGACTGCAGTGGAATAGAGAATCAAGTGCATTGTGAAATCCTTCACAGCAGTTTGTAGTTTTAGGCACCGTTCAAGCTCTGCATCGTGATGATTCCATATTTTTATTGGAAACTTGGGATCTCTACCTGCTACACCCTCAATTGTCATTCAGTTATGAAGGCAAAAGATGGCAACAGTTGTAGTTGCCATCTTTTGCCATCATGATTCCTGTTCCACCAACTGAACATTGTCATGATTCCACCAAGTGTATAAGTTATTTTGGGGGTTACTGTTCCCCAGGTGTAATACCTTACACTTTGCTAGATTAAAACATAGCTGCCATTTTTCTGACAATCCCTGAATTCTATCTAGGTCACTCTGAAGAAGCTCAGCTTTACAGTGATCATTAACTACTCTACCAATCTTTACATCATCTGCAAATTTAGACATCACGCCCTCTATCCCTTCATCAATGTCATTTATGAAAATCAAAAACAACAATGGTCCTAATACTGTTCCTTGGGGAACCCTACTTCTTACATCAACCCAATCTGAGGAATAACCATTTATCACAACCCACTCATATGGGACTGAGTCAAATGCTTTGCTGAAATCCAAATAAACAATGTCGAAATTATTTTCTGAGTCCAGCTCTTGAGTGACACGGTCAAAATTGCTAACTAGATTAATTAAACATGATTTTCCCTTTACAAACCATGCTTAGTATCCTTCAGAATTCCATTTTTCTAACTAAATGATCCTGAATTCCACTCTTGATCATTGTCTCCATGATTTTCCGTACTACTGAAGTTAACTAATCAGCCAGTAATTTCCCATTTCACTCTTAGAACTGCCCTTATGTATTGAAGATAAATTGGCACTTTTCTAATACAGCGGAATCACTCCGAAATCCAGTGATGCTCTCATAATTAGCCTCAATGGTTCGATACCTGCCGCCTCCATTAAGATTATAGGGTAATGCCATCATAGGTATATGCCATCAATCCCAGGAGCCTTACTGGCCTGTAGGCGTTAAAATTTTTTCATTAAATAAACATGTGAAATTTCAACATCATTAATTACCTTTTTTTTTTTTTTCAACTTCAATCCCAAAATATCTCATTGACACAAAGGGTTTTTCTTCTGTAAATATCAATGCAAAGTAACTGTTGTTCGTCTGCAACTTCAGCTGGGGTATTTAATACTATCCATTACATAAAGGTCCAATCTGGTTTGTCCTTTTCTTCTTTGCATTAATATATATGAAGAATTCCTTATCCCCGTCTTTGCCAGTGATTTCTCATAATCTGCCTTTGCCAGCCTAACCTTCTCTGTGGCACTATTACAGATCAATTTGTAGCTGTTATAGGCTTCAGTACTTTTTATTGCTCTGTGACTTTTGCAAACCATCTTTTTCTGCTCAAGTAATCTGGCAACTTCATTATTCATCCAACTTGGAATCTTCCTCATGGAGTATTTTTTTTATGCATTCAAGGCTTCTGTTATTAATGTTTTAAAGGTATAAAAAAAAAAGTATACCATAGTTCAATTGTATTTGCTCCCTTTGAGATATCTACTGGGGCTTACAATACCATTTTTTTCTGGTATTCAAATACCGGTATTGATAAAAAAAAAAAATACCAGTTTTTCGGTACTAATTTTTAAAAAATAATTGTTTATAATTTAATCACATAAAGATTATAAAATCACCTTTATGTGATTATGACGTTGTTATCTCTACTAGCAAATGTTCGATAAATCATTGATAGGACACCATGCAACATTGCAACCTGTCCACAATTCTTGGACAACTTCATGTCTGACCATATTGTAACTCGCAAGTCCCATTCCTCCACTACTGACTTTAGTTCAACTCCACCAAGTGTATAAGTTATTTTGGGGTTGCTGTTTCCCAGGTGTATGACCTTTCATTTTGCTGAATTAAAGCATAACTGCCACTTTTCTAACCATCCCGGAAGTCTATCTAGGTCACTCTGAAGAAGATCTGCTTTGCGGCGAGCATTAACTACTCTACTGATCTTTACATCATCTCCAAGTTTAGACCTCACACCCTCCATCCCTTCATAGATGTCATTTCAGATAATCAAAAACAACAGTGGTCCCAATACTGATCCTTGGGGAACTCCACTACTTAACATTAACCAAATCTGAGAAATAACCATTGTGAGATTGAGCCAAATGCTTTGCTGAAATCCAAATAAACAGTGTCGAAATTATTCCCTAAATCCAGCTCATGAGTGACCTGTCAAAATGGCTAACCAGATTTGTTAAACATGATTTTCCCTTTACAAAACCATGCTGTGTATCCTACAGGATTCCATTTCCACCCTTGATCATTGCTTCCATGATTTTCCCTAATACTGAAGTTAGACTGGCCGTTCAGTAATTTCCCATTACACTCCTAGAGCCGCCGCCTTTATGTTCCAATTTACACCAATCCAACGGAATCTCTCCTGTTCAGTGATGCTCTCATAACTAGCCTTAATGGTTCAATGCATTCACTTGCCGCCACCTCCTTTAATATTATAGGGTATATGCCATCAACCACAGGAACCTTACTCACCTGTAGGCAAGAAAGTTCTCATTAAATAATCATTTGAAATTTCAACATCATTAATTACATTTTTTTTTTCAACTTCACTTCCATAATATCTCATTGACACAAAGTGTTTTTTTTTATGTAAATATCAATGCAAAGTAACTTTGAGTTCATCTGCAACTTCAGCTATGTTATTTAATACTGTCCCACATCCATTACATAAGGGTCCAATCTGATTTGTCCTTCTGTTCTTTGCTCTCTCCCAGACTTAGTATAGATACTATAGTGAAAATTATATTTCACTTAATAAAACGTCTTTCTCCTTCAGAAAATGATGAACATAATTCAACCATGGAAAACCGACATGGAACAGAACACCAGTGTTCCGCAAATTCTTTCCAAAATAAGAAATTGCCACCTGACTCCAATGAGATTTTAAAAAATGAACTTGAGTCGGAAATTAATGAAATACTTTTAACTATTTTTGCTAAAAAAGTTCAAAGCCTAGAAAATATGGACTGAGATCGTCTACAATTATCTCAGTACAATAGTACCAGAAAAAAATCCGCAAGGGCGTTTTCTGCTGCTAATCAAATACTGTATGTACCAAAATTAGATCCATTTTAAAAGGTCATGATATTGATTGCTTATGTTTGTTAAGAGCTCACTTTATTCAGACAGGTAGTGTGGATGCTTAAACATAACTAAACTTTGCAGTAACAATATATATTTTTAGAATAACTGTATTTTAATGATTTTTTTCAGAATATTTATTATTGCAATAAAAGTTTATTTAAAACATGAATTCAAGTAATTACAGTACTTGTTTTTTCCTTACTTTATTGCATCTAATTGTCATCAAAATTTATTGAGAAAAACGTTTGTTTTTGGAATACCGGTATCCCGGTTTCCTAAATTAAAAATACCGAAATACCGGTATTAAGATTTTGACCGGTATTGTAAGCCCTAATATCTACCCACTTAATAGAGGCCAATAGCAACTTAAACTGTCATAATTACCTTTCCTGAGAATATAACCCATTCCCCTGCCTTTAACTGTTGCTGTCTCTCTCTCTCTCTCTTCATTGTCCACTGTAGAACTCCGTGATCGCTTCCTGCTAGTGGTTGCTGTACTGTCAGCCCTATTATGTCATCTGGTTCGTGGGTGATGATGAAGTCTAGAGCATTCTTTTCCCTAGTACTTTCCCTGACATATTGATGCAAATAGCAATCATCTAGTTGATTTTAAAAATTTTGTGATTTTTGTGACGTGTCAAAAATTGACTTCCACCATGTTTTTGAAGAATGGCAGAAACATTGCAGTCAGTTCATTTCATGAAATGGGGAGTACTTTGAAAAAGACCATCAAAATGTGGACGATTAATAAAGGTATGCTGTGAAAAACAAAAATTATGATCATTCTTTATTGAACAGCCCTAGTATGTAGGTTTTGATTCTTGTCATTAGTCACCCTGCCAACCTTGATATAATCTGCAACCTTGGACAATGAGCTCGATATGCCTCCATCAGTAAATATTGTAAACAGTAAGGGACCTACCATTTAATCTTGAAGGTCTCCACTAATAACGCTAGTCCAAGAAGAGCAGTGCCCATTTATAACCACCCTCTGTCTTCTGCCACTCAGCTATTCCCTTTATGCATAGCATAACTTGCTCCTAATGTCACACTGCTCCAATTTCATGCGGAACAGCGGCATTTGATACTGTTCCATATGAACTTCAGTCTTTCCTAAAGCTCTACTGAAATCTAAAATGTATATCAAAATTAATATTTGGCTTCAGTTTCTTTGTTACTGCATTATAGTTGCTAATAATATTGGTTAGACAGGATCCCCCCCCACAAACCCATACTGCAATTTCCATTCTTTAACCAGTTACTCTATTTTCCCTGGAAAAGTAGTCAAGCTGGCAGGTCTATAATTGCTCGTCACCCTTTGATCTCCCCTTTTGTGAATAGAATACGCATTTGCACACCTCCAATTATAGGATCCTCCCTTAAATCCAAGGATGGTCTTATAATTATGACCAAGGGTTTGCTGCTGTTGCTTTTAATGTAACTGGATAGATCCCATCAGTCCCAGGTGCCGTATTTACTTTGAACTTCCACAGTTTCTGTATTATCTTATTTCATTTATTTATTTTTTTCTCTGTTTCTCAATTTTCCTTCAGCAATTTTTGTTGCAGTTATGTCATATGTGGATATGTTGTATAATTGATGTTATGTTTTACAAAAAGAGTGCATAAAAGAAATATCGACAGTATAAGTTTGAAATTTGAAATAGCAATTTTTAAATGTGAAATTGCTGGCACTCAAAGACAGGCTGATAAATTGATAATTGTTCAAAAAAATTTAACACTACGAACATTTTACTTATGAAAAGTTACTCAAAATAATCTGAGTCAAATTATGAAAGAGGCATGTGATGTAATAAAAGGCAATCCTGAAGACCAGTTTTCTCATTGCCATAGCCTAGTTGCTTGGAACATTTGATGCAGATTTATTCATCAAATATATCTGTTATTTTTGTTGACTGTAGTAATAAAATGTTCTCTGAATTTAGAAAAAAAATAAAGTTGAATTTAATACAGAGGTTGTCTTATACAAACACATAACTTGTTAGAGGAGAGAAATCTGTTATCTCACTGCTGCTTCCCTTGGTAAAAAACACTTCGAATTTTTTTATGAAACAAAAAAACGAAACAAAAATTTAATTATTATAATGCCACTCATGTAGAAAACCTCTTTCAGAAATTAAAAGGTGTTTTTGTACATTGAAATGTGTGAAAACATATTTAAGTGACATGTTAAGTGAGGAGTACTCTGCCACTACTATCAAATAGTATTGGCAGAGCATTGACTAGAATATTGACTACTAAAATCCATCCCAGACTTTAATTCCAAAGTAATTAAGCATTTTGTGAGGCTAAAGAACAGACAGGTATATATTTTTTAAATTAAAATGCTACAACATCCTGGCAATAAAGTTATATAAAATATAATCCAATTGTATTTCTGGTAATTTTTTTAGTTACCATCGTTATCATTATTCTCATACCTGCCAGCCTTTGACTTTTGGAAAGCATGAGATTTCATAATTTTATCATAAAAATAGCAGAGGAAAGAAGATGATTGTTATCCACACTTTGGCTTTGAAATTAAATTTGACTGACAACGTACACATTTTACATTAAGATACTGTTGTTGGGTTGTTTACAAACAGTACACTTTCAGATATTGATGCACTCGGGATTTTTCTGTCTCAGATTGTCTATTAGACACTACTAACTAATCATTATTGCCTCAAGAATTATACTCTTGCAGGCCTTGCCCTTTTCAGGAATGCTGAGGAAATATTGTTTATGACATTGGCTCTGCTCTCTAGACTTAGCTGTAAAGAATATTTGCAGTTTTATCTGGAAGGAATCTTAAATGAGTTTGTTCTCTCCCCACCTGGCTGAATATCTGCTCATACTCAGCATTACTATGAAGAATTGTTAAAATACTAAATGTGACATGAGATTATATGTTATATATCAAGTTCCCTTTTCTGTTTGTCAGTTCCTCCACCAACAACTAACAATGCATTAGTTCTTTCTTCTTTCATAATAGCTTCTAATTGGCAGAACCAATACTGAAAATCTTCTGTTGCATAATCTAGTTCCTTATAGATGAAGAGGTAACTTGTACTAAGCAATTTAGTATAAATTACAAGTACTAAAAAGTGCTGGTAACTTCTTCAGAAAAAAATTATCAATATATATATTATTTCTATAATAATATTTCATTATATTTCATATATAATGAAATTTCATATAATTTTCATTATATTTCTGTATAACGAAACTGCTTGTCTTGCAATCTTCTATATAAATTTTAAATATCTGTTTTATCTTATTTCAAATAAAATATTTGAAGGTGGCTAATTTTTTTTCATTTTTTGTTTACTAATATTTATCATACTTAATAGAATTAAAGTGATAATAAAAGGTCATTTGATGCTTAATCTTTTCTTTTATATGTGCCCTTAATGCCTCTCTGAATTTGCTTAGAGGACAATGTGAAATTTCTGAATATTAGCCTATGCAAATTTTGAAGTTTCTTTTGTTTTAGAGAATAAGAGGGAAGGCAAAGAGAATTGGAATATCAGTGAATCTTCAAGTGACACAGATTCCCACTTAGAGGAGAAAATTGTGAAAGATAAAGAAAGTTAGTAAAATCTTTGTTTATTCACTTAGAGAAGTAAGTTTTTTCCCTGTTTGATTTTAATATTACATTTTAATTATATCCATGAATAGCAGAAAATTACCTCTTGCATTTATTCTTTTAAGTATTAGTATTAGCAACGGCCACATGATGCAAAGAAGCCTATGGCTTATGCTGCTCCAGCCAAAATTAAAAAAAAAAAAAGAAAAGAAAACAATAATAAGAAGAAAATTTTAAAAAATAAATAATTAATAAAAGAAAAGGAAATAGACAACCTATACATTTCCCACCTCCCTTAATATCTATTCAGCTGACCTTTGAATTTCCCTAAATTGTCAGCCTCTACCACCCATGTAGGTAACTTATTCCAGTAATTTATAACTTTCTGGCTAAAATAAACCTTCTTGCAATCCAGTCTAAACGTCTCTCCCCATAACTTGAATTTATGGCCTCTAGTTCTAGAATCATGTATAACCTTGAAAATTTCATCCTCATTCATTTTACTGTTACCTTTCAGAACCTTAAACACCTCAATCAAGTCGCCTCTAAGGTGGCTAGTTTCCAAGAAGTTCAATGTCTTTTTAGGTGTGATCTCCACACTTGAACACAGCATTCCAAGTGTGGTCTAATAGCCTTATATAAGGAGATATAACGTCCTTATCTCTACTAGCAAATGTTCTATAAATCATCGATAGGATACCATGGGCCTTCCTTGAAATTTGTCTACATTGCTTGGTGAAAATCACTGCACCAGTGTTTCCAGATCACAACACGTACAGTTGCATCGTTCTACGATTCCAAGGCTATTCAGTTTAGCAAAAAAATGATCCATGACCAAAAATGATCCAGGGCAGACAGGAATCACCAGCCTTCCTGATTATCCATTCTCTGTCAACACAGCCTGTTAGCAAGCTCTCCCCTTTCATCATACAATGATGCCTGGAACATGCAGCATCATCACCAAAAATGGTGAAACGTCTCCAATCCGGGGACTTGCGAATAGAGACTTCTCTCCCAAGACACTCTGAACAACTATTAAAACTCACTATTTTAAGCGGAATTCCAATACAAGTCACTCCACATAACACACTGAATTCGTCCAAGGGAGTGATCACTGAGTGGGATCTACTGAATGTTTCTGAAGAAGAAATAGTACAGGAACTAAAGACACAAAATGTAACTCAAGCAAAAAGAATCATGATACGAAAAGATGGTACCTTAGTCCCAACACGTAACATAATTCTAACTTTCAATACATCAAATCTACCAGCATCAGTCAAAGCAGGTTACTTAAATTGCCGTGTTCAACCCTTTATCCCAAATCCCATAAGATGCTACAAATGCCAGAAATTTGGTCAATCCCAGACAGCTGTTATTTATTTGTTGTTGTTATTTGGTTTTTAGGAGCATTAGCAACTAAGGCCATATTGCTCCGGGGATGTGCGGTGGTCATTCCCTGACCTTTCCGCATCCTCCGTATTTGGTGGTGACGGGCTCGAACCCCGGTCTCCCAGACAGCATGCTGTGGCGTTGCAACATGTCCAAACTGTGGCTCCACAACTCATACCCACTCAGAATGCCAAGCACAAACTCCGCAGTGTCCTAATTGCAGGGGGGAACCATCCAGCATACTCTAAAGAATGTGATCTCTCTGGAAGTTAGGCAAAAAATACAAAAAAATGTGACTGAAAATAAAGTCTCATATCAAGAAGCTAGGAAACAAATTAAACTAATCTTGCCAAAAAGCTCTTATGCCTCGGCTATCCACTCTCACCAATCAGTAGCATGTCAGATGGAAGTGTCACTCTCTCCAGATAAATCAATAGCAGACTGGGCTCGATCAATTCTATCGACCGAGCTTACATCTAAGCCAAAGACAGTAGATCAAAATATCAATACACCTTTCACAGTTCCAAATCAAAACAACCCACAGTAAAGTAATAGAAAACTGCAAAAATCAGATTCTATTGAGGTTAATCAACCCCCCCCATCAAGGATGGACACTGATGATATGATCACCCAAGATCTTCTCGAATTACATGCAGATGTGAAATGGAAGATAACAATGATTCGACACACCCAAATTTCCCCAGAAAAGAAAAATCTAAACTAGATCGTCACAAACAACCCACTTATAAAAAGCAGCCAGACTCATCTCCCTCTTACAAATCCAAATAATGGAACGTATCATCCAATGGAACTGTAGAGGCCTTCGCAGTAACATCGATGATATCCATGAATTAATTCACCACCACAGACCTCTTGCAATGTGCTTACAAGAAACGAATTTGACACCTCAGATCTCAATTACAATAAAAAATTATACTATGTTCAAACAAGATAGAGCTAGCATTAACAGTGCCCACGGAGGAGTAGCAATACTCGTGGATTCAAGCATCCCCTCCAGACACATCCCTTTACAAACCACCTTAGAAGCTGTTGCCACTCGCGTTGTAAATGGTATTACTGTGACACTGGTTTCCATCTATCTGTCACCAAATCATGAATATACTATTCAAGAAATCGAAGATCTTGTTTTACAGTCACCATCTCCATTTTGTTTACTAGGAGACTTTATGCGCACCACATACACTGTGGGGTTCCCCTATCTCAGACAGACGAGGGAAGCTTATTGAAATGTTGATCGACAGGCAGAATTTAACTTTACTAAATACTGGCACTTCTACGTATATCCATCTCCCAGCAGGTTCAACATCTGCAATAGACCTTTCCATTTGTTCTCCAATCCTCTTTCCAAGTATGGATTGGGTATCTCTGAGTGACCCTTATAGCAGCGATCATTATCTGATAATCTGCAAAATTGAAACATCCTGTTCCTTCCCAACAGAAAATCCAATTAAATGGAAATTTTCAAGGGCTGACTGGACAAAATACAGAATGTACATATCATTTGAGAACTATATCATTCAGTCCTGTTCCGTCGACAGTGTCACTGAGCACATCACAAATCAAATTCTGACAGCCGCATCCGCTGCCATTCCTCAATATCAAGTAAGAAATAGACGAAAAATAAATTACTGGTGGAATGAAGACTGCAACCATATAAAAAAATAGAAAAACAAAGCGTGGAACATTTTCCGCAAATATCCAACTACCCCCAATCTTATTAATTATAAACCTCTTAGAGCAAAAGCTCATTACATCAGACGTAAAGCAAAAAAAGAAAATTCAATTAAATTCACCTCATCAGTAAATAAAAATACCGATATCAGATTAATCTGGAGAAAAATTAAATGTTTAAACAGTAAATTTCCTCCTTTATCCATCCCACTACTGAACTGGAATGGGCAGGAGCTTTCTACTCCTACAGAAATATCAAATGCACTGGGGATCGTATTTTTTCAGTTGTCCTCTTCTATCGCCTATGATCAAACACCTCAAAAACTTAAAACAGTTGCAGAGAAATCCAGACTAAATTTCACTAACAATTCCACTTTACCTTATAATAAACCATTTACCATGCTTGAGCTGCAGTAATCCCTTAACAACTCAAGAAACAGTGCTGCTGGCCCTGGTGGGATATACTATGTAATGCTCCGAAATTTGGATCAAAGATCACTCTCCTTCTGCTCCTATTTTTCAATCGAATTTTTTCCGAACATACCTTCCCGAGTTCCTGCATCATTCTTATGTACTTGCAATTGCAAAGCCCGGTAAAGAACATTTTGTTCCGCAAAATTACAGACTGATATCCCTTACCAGCTGTCTCAGCAAAACCCTCGAAAAAATTTTACATCGCCGTCTTACTTTGTTCCTGGAGTCCCAAAACTTGATTAACAACAACCAATTTTTGGATTCCGGAAAAATCGATCTTCGTTGGATCTCATGATCAAAACCGAGACAAACATTAGAAATGCTTTCATCAAGAAGGAACATCTCGTCATGGTCTGTCTTGATGTTGAGAAAGCCTTTGACACTACACGGCGTTTCGGCATCTTAAAAGATCTGCATTCTCTTGGCCTGAGAGGTAATTTACCATATTTTAACCAAAATTTTCCTCATCGGAGATCCTTTCAAGTTCGTTACCGGGGAACCCTCTCTAAGATCTTTACCCAAGAAGAAGGAATTCCACAAGGGTCGATTCTCAGTGCCACTTTGTTTGCAATGAGAATGAACCATATAATTGGACTCATTCCGAAAACTGTAGATTCGTACCTTTTCGCAGATGATCTCTCAATATCCTGTCATTCTTAAAACATGCATTATATTGAATACCAGCTACAAATATCAATTAATCGCATCCTGACAGGGATGACACAAAATGGTTATAGACTGTCCAGCCAGAAATCTGTTGCCATTCACTTCTGTACCAGACACAATATGCATCCTGAACCCGAGCTCCACTTGAATAACCATCCTCTTCCCATAGCTAATAGTATTCGTCTACTAGGATTATTTTTCGACAGCAAGTTGAACTTTCAAAAGCACATTGAATATCTCCGGACAAATTGTCAAAAGAAACTGAACATACTCTTATCAGCGACAACATGGGGAGCAAATCGTTACAGCCTGCTTCACTTATACAGAACCATAATTAGATCACGCCTGGACTACGGGGTGCCTGTTTTCGATTCTACTAGGAAGAGTGTTTTATCTCGCCTCAACCCTATTCAACGTTCAGCTCTTAGAACAGCACTAGGTGCGTTCAGAACATCTCCAGTGCAAAGTTTGTATATTGAAGCCCATGAACCTCCTCTAAATATCAGGAGAAAGATGTTGCTGTTGAACTATGCAATCAAGATCCAAAGCCAGGTGACCCATCCTAATTGGTCAATATTTTATGATCCGCTGTATATGAACCTGTATAGAAACAAACCACAGACAGTTCGGCTTGCTGGTATTAGGCTAAAACATCTAGCAGAAGATTGGGATATACACTTCGATAAAATCTTGCAAGATCCTATAGATCCCGACCCTCCATGGTCTGTCATCATGCCATGTTGTGACAATTATTTCCACCAGTGGGGAAAACACTCTCTATCAGACTTTACCATCCAACAGCTACACATTGAACATACTCAACATTATCCCGACTTTGCTAAAATATATACAGATGGATCGAAGTCTGAGAGTGGATCGGGTGCAGCAGTGGTACTTCCTGATACCATCATTTCTCTATCTTTTCTGACAGAGTGCAGTAGCTACACGACTGAATTATATGCCATAAAGCTTGCATTAGAAAATGTCTTCCATATGTCAATTCAAAAGAGCATAATATACACAGCCTCGCAAGGTTCCGTATTAGCATTGCAAAACAATTCTTCACCTACTCACCCGTTATTAAAGCTCATCAGAACACAGTTGATACGTCTTAGAGAGCATCAGCAAAAGGTTATCTTCTGCTGGATCTGAATCCATACCGGAATACCAGGAAATGAAATTGCAGATGATGCTGTCAAAAATCCATCCGACTCAGCCCCAACGAATTCCCTAGTACCAGTCACAGATTATAAAATGAATGTACAAAGAATATGTAAATATCAATGGACTCTTCAGGTGCAAACGCAATGTCATAATAAACTACTCCAAATAAAACCTTTACCAAAATTATGGGCTTCTAGCTCCATAGCAAACAGACAAGAAGAAGTAATTCTAGCCAGAGCCAGAATCAGCCATACTCATTTAACCCATCTGTTTCTTTTGTCAAGAAATGATCCTCCAAAGTGTAGTCATTGTCATACACCACTCACAGTCAAACACATACTTCTGGACTGTACTCTATACAATAATGCTCGACTAATGTCTTTCAGTTCTCTGTCAAATTTAAAGGAACCTTTGTCACTTAGCCATATTTTAGGCGAAAATTCAAGCCTCGCAGAATTCTTCTCCTTCCTAAAACGAATAGGATTGTATAACTGTTTTTAACTGCTTCTAAATCAACAAATGCAGACAGTATGCACCACTTCCATAAGTGCAATATGGCCTAAGTAGCCATTGCACTTAAAACCCCCAACAACAACAACAACAACTTCTTTGGTAGATAGTAATCTGCATGGCTAAAAGCTTCTCATAAACTTTACCAAGACCAGAAAGCAATACCATAGGTCTGTATGAAGTAGGTGAACTGCTTGGCTTGGTTGGACTTAACAACGGTGAGAAGTTCATCATGGGTAAAGGGTAATTCGTCAATGTCATTACCATATGACTCATTCAACGCATGCATATGATGATGTTCTAGATTAACACATGGGTTATCAGCCATGTTATCATTACCTGTAAGTTGATCTAAGATTAAACTCGTGGAATCTTCTCAATTACACATCTCAGTGGGACCCTTGCCAATAGAATATATAACATCAGCAGCTGCTCTGAATTTGCCAGTACAAATTTTATAAACCAATCCCCAAGGGTCATTATTTCCTGCTGTTTTCACCATTTTCCAACAATCATATTTCTGTTTAGCAATAGCATGGACATACTTGTTACGAAGACTTTCATAGTCTTCCTTTAATCGAATAACTTCCACGGCACTTTCCCTACATTTGCTTTTCTGAAATTGCTTCCTAGACTTGTTAACCTGTTTTTCAATAGAGTAAGCTGAGGTGTTCATCACTTAACAGGTCTACGTTTTATCCATTTCTGTTTCATAGCAGCTACACACGCATCATAGATAACTTTTTGCAAAAACTCCACAGAGACCACGATCATGCCCACCGAAGACTTTTCTCAAAGTTATCCCAGTTTACATACTTAACAGCAGAGTGCCATAATTGAATCAAGCCAACACTGTTTTCCCTATGTGTATCGATTTCATAAAATATTGCACGATAATCATTCAATAACCAGTCAGATTTGACTTTCCATCCACAGACAAATCTGGCGGCAATTGAATTAGTAATTGGCTCTAGATTACTAACTCAATCTAACTCACCCACCCCATAAGTTTCTGCACCGCTATAATATCATCTAAAGCTTTCCATCTATCACCAGTAATGCCACTGAAACAAAGTGAACTCTTGTCCTTCTCTTCTTTTTTCATTTATATATGTGAGGAATTCCTTATCCCCACTCTTTGCCAACCTATCCTTTTCTGTGGAAATATTACAGATCACTTTGTAGCTGTTATAGGCTACAGTACTTTTTATTGCTCTGTAACTTTTCCATGCTGTGTTTTTCTGCCGAAGTAAAATGGCAACTTCACTATTCATCCAATTTGGAAGTCTTCGTGGAGCATTTTTTGAATGGTATATACACATTCAAGGCTTCTGTGATTAATGTTTTAAAGGTATAGCATAATTCAATTATATTCGTTCTCTGTGCAATAACCACCCAGTTAATAGAGGCCATGTAGCACCTTAAAGCATTTTAATTTCCTTTTCCGAAATTATAACCCATTCCTTTGCCTTTACCTATGAATAAACTCAAACAAGAAGCTGTAAAAATTCATTATACATCAGGCATAGACTTTTTTTTTTTCTTTTTAATCTAGTTGCGAGAAAACCGGGTTTGTTACTTTGTGCATTGATCTCATATTGTGGAGAGGTATGTTGTTTCTTTATTTAAAGTGTGTCCACTATCCAGATGGCACCTTCTCTGTAGCCAGGTGGGCAGGAGCAGCAGCGCTTAGCACACGCTTCTTGATTAGACCAGGGTTTGAGCCCATGATACGGAGGATGTGGAAAGGTCACCAAATACGGAGGATGCGAAAAGGTCAGGGAATGACCACTGCATATCACCGGAGCAATATGACCTTAGTTGCTAATGGGCTTCTAGATATATGTTATGAGATATATCCACAATATCACTAGTGAAGTGAACATAGTTAAGTCTAAGTGAAAGCTCCGTACTATAGTGAAATCACCAACTGACAGTTGCAGTCAGTTAAAAATGAGTTTTTCCTAAAACCTACCAGAATTCTTCATCACAGATGTTCTGCTCTAACTGTTCTAACACAAGAAAGGGATTTCAAGAGCAAACTGACAGGTCTTCCGTATATCGCCAGCTAGAAGGTGGTAATAGCATTTTGTTCTTATTGCTATATCTCCCACCAGAAGCTGATATTTTGTACTAACATAAATTATTATTTCAACTCTCGCAGCTTTTTGCATAATGAATGACAAAAATGGGCATATGTAATAACTAAAAGAAAGGCAGTGGTTACAAATGTAAAAAAACAGCCAGTTTGTTAAGATTGGCAGAAGTAGTTTTTTTCTGCACAAACAGTTTCCCCAAGCTTCCATGTCAACCTGGAGGAATGGGCTGATTGCATTCTCAGATATGGTGACATGCATGATCAAACTGATTTTCTTGGTGGAATCTATACCTCACCCTTTCTGACATCACTCTTAGAGAATGTTGAAATTTATGTAATTACTGTCATGCTGATAAAGCATCGGTGAGAGTCAGTCTTGTTCAGATTTCAATGCTATAGACTAGATGAGATTTCTGTTTAAAATTGCAGTTTCAATAAAAAAATATATATATGTATACACATACAGGGTGGTTCATAATTCCTGGTACAACTGACAAGAGGCTGATTCTTTATGAAAAAATAAATCAAATGTAGAATCAAGTTTTTTCATATGAGGCTCCATTTTTGAGAAAATCATCTTCAAATAGTTGAGTATGCTTGCACTTGACTAAGACACCATTGAGCAGATCTCGATACCAACCACTATTTACTCTTCTCTTTGTATACAATGTCACAACGTGGTGTGTTTATGATACAATGTCATCATTTGTTATCATCAGTTTTAGTATCTTACTTTTTATCATTATTCACTATCAGTTTCTATCAACCCATTGCTATGGCAAGGTACAGTAATCACAAATACACAGACATGCTCCTTGCATTAGGAGCATGTGCTAGAAATGCTTCTGCTGCAGCCGGTCCCTCCGTAGCCAGGTGGGAAGGAGCAGCGGTGCGTAGCACATGCTTCTTGATTAGACCAGGGTTCGAGCCCGTCACCACCAAATACGGAGGATGCGGAAAGGTCAGGGAATGACCACCGCATATCCCGGAGCAATATGGCCTTAGTTGCTAATGCTCCTAAAATCCAAATAACAAACAAGCTTCTGCTGCAGCAAATTATTACAGAGAGAGAGAGAGATCCCAATCATCTTCATCCAGACAGGCGAGTAATTCAAAGAGTAAAGCAAACGCTTCCATTCGCTGCATCAAAATCGCAGACGTCGTCGACGACTGCCTAATTATACAGAAGAAAAAATTATGACGGATGTCAATAATAATCCTCGTATTAGTACGAGAGATCTTTCTTCTCGGCATAACATTATCAGGTCAACAATTATTCTTACATTATGTGAGAACAAGATGCATCCGTTTCATGTTAAGAGAGTGCAAGGACTAAGAGCCCGTGATTTTGTTCCATGAATGGCTTTCTGCCATTGGTTACTTATGCATCCACAATTTTTATCATGAATTTTATGGACTGATGAGTCCAAATTTGCATGACATGGAATTTTCAACGTACATAATACGCATTGGTCAGCACTTAAATCCTTACATTATTGTTGAAACACATTTTCAAGAAAGGTGGAGCATGAATGTCTGGACTGGTATAATCAATAACGAAATCGTGGGACCTTATTTCCTTCCAGATAATTTAAGGGGTGCATTGTACTTACACTTCTTATATAATGAGTTACCCGGACTATTATAAAAGGTTTCTCTGGATACTAGAAGAACTATGATTTTCCAGGATGATGGTGTCCCAGCTCATTTTACTCGAGAAGTGAGGAACTTTTTAAATGAACAATGTGAACATTGGATCGGTTCGTTTTTTTTTTTTTTTTTTTTTATGTGAACCCCAATTATCAGTACATATATTTCTATATAATATTTAATATATAATGAAATTTCATATAATTTTCATTATATTTCTGTATAATGAAACTGCTTGTCTTGCAATCTTCTATATAAATTTTAAATATCAATTTTATTTTATTTCAAATAAAATATTTGAAGGTATCTAATTTTTTTTTCATTTTTTGTTTACTAATATTTATCATACTTAATAGAATTAAAGTGATAATAAATGGTCATTTGATGCTTAATCTTTTCTTTTATATGTGCATTTAATGTCTCTCTGAATTTACTTAGAGGACAATGTGAAATTTCTGAATATTAGCCTATGCAAATTTTGAAGTTTCTTTTGTTTTAGAGAATAAGAGGGAAAGCAAAAAGAATTGGAATGTCAGTGAATCTTCAAGTGGCACAGATTCCAACTCAGAGGAGGAAATTGTGAAAGATAAAGAAAGTTAGTAAAATCTTTGTTTATTCACTTAGAGAAGTAAATTTTTGCCTTGATTGATTTTAAAATTAAATTTTAAATATATCCATAATAGCAAAAATTACCTCTTGCATTTATTATTTTAAATAGTCATAGTTATATCTAGGGCAATAACCTCAAACTATGAAGCTGTAAAATTTTATTACAACTCAAGCATAGACTTTTTTTTTACCTAGCTGTGAGAAAACCGTGTTTGTTACTTAGTGCATTGATCTCATATTGTGGAGAGGTATGTTGTTTCTTTATTTAAAGTGTGTCCACTACCCAGATCCAAGTTTCAATCCTTTATTGGAATATCATCAGTGGATGGGTAAGTATTGAGTAAGCCTAAGCAACAGAAGTTATGAGGTATATCCACAATATGTATGATGGTGCAGTAAGTGAAGTTGACATAGTTAAGTCTAAGTGAAAGCCCCATACTGTAGTGAAATCACCAACTCACAGTTTCAGTCATTTAGAAACAAGCTGCCCCTAAAACCTACAAGAATTTTTCATCACAGATTTTCTGCTCTAACTCTTCAAATAGGCCTCTTGGGTTGGGAATGTCCTGATTCAAAATAACTGCAATAATACACCAACCATATAACTAAATTCAAAACCATATAACTTCATTAAAATAGGAATAATATAGTTTAAGACCAGATAAAATTAAAATGATAAATAAAATATACTGATTGTACAATTAAAGCAATAAGATAAAATAAAAATAAATAAAATATAAAGAATAGCAATTACACTGTATGGAATAAAAACGATAAAACAACCCTAGATTTCAGAGGCGATTGTCTTCTTTCTCAACAGTAAGACTTAACTTGCCATAGCACATCCTTAAATGACTGCAGAATTATGGCTCACAACGCGTGTTATCGTCGGAGCATGGGCAGTATCCTCCACACGTGCACTGAAACCGGAAAAAGCTTGGGAGCACGCCAAATGGAATCGTTCATCCCATCCAGAATTACGGTTTCAAAGAGAGCATGAATACATATTCTTCTGTCTCTGTTAATGGTAGTATTATGCTCAGAAGAGCAAATCTGCAAATTCTTGAGCCATTTGCGATTCCAAAATTCATACGAATGGTCAACTATAAAAGGGCATTACCAGATGAAATTTGGTGGTTCTCCTCCAAAAAATAATCAGCCACAGCAGATTTCCCAAAATCTGTGGCCTTTATTGCGTTAATATGCTCCCCCATATAATCTTTGAAACAGTGTTTTGCCTCAGCAACATAGTGATCTTCACAATCCGGGCATTTAATCTCATATATAACCCCACTTGTACCTTCCACAGGTACGGGATGTTTAATCTTTGACACGACTGTGTGCAATCTTCACCCCAGTAGTTGCACACAGCATGTCTAACAAGCATGTAATGCTCGAGCGATTTGCTCAGTTAAGCTCGGATAGTAGGAGATGTATGCGGTGGCAATGGGTGCAAACAGCTCTCTTTGTCCATGTTCTGCTTCCCGAACATATTTATCCAAGATCTTTGGGGGGGGGGGTATTTGCATTTCTGAGATCTGCTGTGACACATTTAATCTCCTCCTTTCTATCCTCAGAGGTGCTACAGTAGACACAGCCCTATCCAACAAGGCCCTAATAACACTATTCTTGTGATTGTTGCCTCGAGCCATGTTATAATGCGTATATTGCCTCCGGCACATGTGCCTATGGTAACACATGCTGCAAGCCAGATAGTAGGAGATGTATGCGGTGGCAATGGGTGCAAACAGCTCTCTTTGTCCATGTTCTGCTTCCCGAACATATTTATCCAAGATCTTTGGGGGGGGGGGTATTTGCATTTCTGAGATCTGCTGTGACACATTTAATCTCCTCCTTTCTATCCTCGGAGGTGCTACAGTAGACACAGCCCTATCCAACAAGGCCCTAATAACACTATTCTTGTGATTGTTGCCTCGAGCCATGTTATAATGCATATATTGCCCCCGGCACATGTGCCTATGGTAACACATGCTGCGAGCCATGATCTTGCAGTTATTTAAGGATGTACCATGAGAAGTTAAGCCTTACTCTTGATAAACAAGGCAGTTGCCTCTGAAAGCTACTGTTATTTTTATCGCTTTTAGTCCATTTTATCAATTTTGTTCCATATAGTGTAATTATTTTATTTCTTTTATCTTACTGCTTTTATTGTACAATCAGCATATTTTATTTTATCATTTTAATTTGATCCGGTCTTATACTATATTATTCCTATTTTGATAAAGTTTCAGTTATATGGTTGGTGTATTATTGCAGTTATTATGAATTCTGCTCCAACTGTTCTGACTCAAGAATGACATTTCAAGAGCTAGCTGACAGGCCTACCTTATATTTCCCTCTAGAAGGTGGTAATAGCATTTTGTTCTTATTGCTATATCTCCCACCAGAAGCTGATATTTTGCACTTACATAAATTAGTTCTTCAACTCTCACAGCTTTTTGCATAATGAATGACAAAAATGGGCATATGTAATAACTAAAAGAAAGGCAGTGGTTACAAATGTAAATAACAGTCCAGTTTGTTAAGATTGGCAGAAGTAGTTTTTTTTTCTGCACAAACAGTTTCCCCGAGCTTCCATGTCAACTTGGCGTAATGGACTGATTGTATTTCCAGATATGGTGATTTGCACGATAAAACTGATTTTCCTGATGAAATCTGTACCTCACCTCTTCCACCCTTACCTGGATTTGGCGCGTTATAGTCTTAGTTGCTAATGCACCAATAAAACCCAAACCAAATCAAATTCTTCCACACTTTCTGACATCACTCTTAGAGAATGTTGAAATTGATGTAATTACTGTCATGCTGATAAAGCATCAATGAGACTCAGTCTTGTTCTTCCTGTGCAGTATTGCCTCATTAGTATTTGATATCTTGTTCAGATTTCAGTACTGTAGACTGGCTTTGGATGCTGTTCAAAATTGCCCTTTCAACAAAAAAAAAAAAAAAAAAACATACTAACATAATTACTATGTTAGTATGTATAATTAGCAAATCAAATGCCACAGATTATAGACACATCTCAAAACGTTGATCGATATCTAATCAGGAAATGACCTATGTAATACATGAGCAATATTGTTGCATCTGAAAGAGCAGGACTAAAATATTTACAAACTATACAAAAATTTCCAAAATACTAATCTATATAAAAATATACAAACTATACTGGGTCCCTTCATCAGCTAACATTACAAGGGAAATCAAATGATGCCAGATGTGGTAATGTATTAGACAGTGAACCACGTGCACGAAGTTGGTGAACGTTATGGAGGCAGTTATGACTCGAATAAGTGAGGTAATTGCCTTACCCTCTTCTCCCATAGGCTTAAATATATATCGCCAGGAGGAAAACTTTTTTAATGTATAGAGATAACAGAACCAAAATAATAATACATAAAAAAAAAAAGATAAAAAATAAAGAAAGAAAAAAAAAAAAATATATATATATATATATATATAGACAAATGTATATTATCAGTGTATTGGGTGCTGACCTGTCAAGTGTAATTACCATGGAAAAAATTGAGAATGCCTGCAAGGTAAAAGCAGATTACCTGAAATTAAAGGAAATTAAGATTAACATAAAAAATAATAACGATAACAACAATGGCACCTAAAGCAGTGGGTCTATATACATATAGACCCACTGCTTTAGGTGGTGGTATATATATATATATATATACAAATTTGTATATATATATATATACTATATATATAATTGCCAATCTAGAGAAAACAATGCCATCATGAGTCTTCACAGAAATATTGAGAGAAACATGCCAATAGATTACGAACTGATCATAGAATAAGTTCAGTGAAAATGGAGCAAGTGGAAAATGAATGCTACAGGAAGCGAGTAGCTAATGTGGGCGAAAAACAGGCAGAAACTCAGCGAACCATTATATGACTCAGACATAACATAAGATCTTCACAGGATCCTGATAACAAAGAAACCACTGAGGTATCATATTGCGATTTAGGTGATATGGTATGTGAATGTCAATGTTGCGGAAGATTATCTTTTCATGGTGAACTCGGAAGAGCTGCACATTCGTGTCATCATTGAGGGAAGATATGTTTGCCGGTGGCAGATACCTATCCAGACACTTTAAAGATGTTCGACAACACGGAAAAAGGGACACTTCTGAGAAAATGTTCAGGTCTACAACAACCTTTATGCCTTCGTGCCTTTTAATGCCGAAAACATGGACTTTCAAGGTGGCAGTGGCCATTATACGATGCAAATATGAGGAAGTTCCATGATGAAAGGAACAATGAGTTTAATGTCCATTAGTGAAAAGTACTGATGTAGACTCGAACTGTTTTCTCGTTCGAGTCTACATCAGCAGGAGTTGGCGAGCAAAGCCAGCAGAGGGCAGAGCCCCTTAGTTTATTATTTTTATATATTTTTTTTTCTTATTGGCTGCAGCAGCAAAAACCTATGATTTCCTTGCACTCTATGGCTAATACTAAAGTGAATAATACTAATTTGTTATTTCTATTAGATAATTCAGTAATTTTCATTACTATATCTCCACAGAGGGACAGTCAGCATTAAGTCAAAATGTTTATCGATACTGCCAGATTGATACAGTGGATAACTTACTTGCCTAAGCAATAAAGGTTGCGAGGTTGAATTCAGCCTCCACTATGGGTGTTGAAATTGTCCAATATTGGTATGAAATGTGATCTCAGTCACCTTAAAAACTAAATACATTTGTACTATTAATTGCTATACTCTGAACCAGTGATGGGCATAATTGAATGATTTCTATGTTAGAAAGAATATTATAATTGAGAGATTTCAATAATAAAAAATAAACAAATGATATCATTCAAATGACATCATTTGTTTATTGTTGTGTGACATAATTGTGTGACATAATTTTATTTTATCATTTGAGTTATATAATTGCATGATTTGTTATAAGTAATTTTCCATAATTGAATGATTTTCTCTAATTAAAATAATTAATCATGACATCTAAATTATGCCCATCGTAGGTCTGAACTAGTATTGAATGTCTCCCAAAACAAATGATTTTATATGTTGCAAATATAATGACATACAGCCTAGGTAATACATATCAGAAATTATTAATACAATGTAATAATGCATACATTTGTCAACTGCAGTGCGTGTGTGGTGTTTTTTTTTTTGTTTTTTTTTAACGTCCAGCTACCCTATTTTATCTCCTGCTCTGTATGGTTCACCTCCCCTCAGAGAAATATTCGCCTCTGTAGCCAGGTGGGCAGGAGTAGCAGTGTGTAGCACACGCTTCTTGATTAGACCTGGGTTCGAGCCCATGACCACCAAATACGGAGGATGCGGAAAGGTCAGGAAATGACCACCGCATATCCCCGGAGCACTGGTCCCACAGGAGTTAGTTATTGTCGGACACTGTATTGTGAGGGAGACGGGTAATATATTGTGTAAAAAAGATAGATGGAATAGGACCGGGGTATGTCTGCTAGGAGCAAAAATTGAAGATGTAGAGCAGATATCATCTTTTAAGGGTACAAAGGGTGATATTATTGTACACGTTGGTAATAATGACATTAAGAGTAGGAGATCTGCAGATTTACTTAACAAGTAGAGGTCAATATTGAAAAAAAAGTCATGAGTTGGGGTTAAATTTCAGTGTCGGTAATTCTGCCCAGACACGAGAAGAAGGAGTATATGATGAAAGCCTGGTCAATCAATTTGGCCCTGGGGGGATTGTGCAAGGCTCATGGGGTAGAATATTTTTCAGTGGGGTCTATGCTTGTCAACAGGAGAGACTCCTTCAACCAGGATGGGATACACTTAAATACAAGTGGTGCAAGAGTGTTTGCTGATGCTATCCAGGCAGCATTAGATGGGTCGGAAAACTGCTAGCTTTGGGGGGGGGAGTTAAAAGACTAAAAGGTTAAAAGTAGCCGCAGCCAGTGGTGAACGTGCTTCTTGCACTACTTCTATTAAAATGGGCAGCGTCCTGGAGGGCGGGGAGGGTGCTGGGGGTTTCAGGGACCGATGGCAGTCATCATGAAACAAATAAATACATAGGCTGTATTAGGGAGACTAAGACTAAGAATAGGTGCATGCATACTTGCATGTGCCTCCGTAGCCAGGTGGGAAGAAGCAGCAGTGCGTAGCACACGCTTCTTGATTAGACCAGTGTTCGAGCCAGTCACCACCAAATACGGAGGATGCAAAAAGGTCAGGGAATGACCACCGCATATTCCCGGAGCAATATGGCCTTAGTTGCTAATGCTCCTAAAAACCAAATAACAAACAAACAAGCATACTTGCATGCACACCAATGCTTGAAGTATAGTGAATAAATTTGATGAATTTGGAGTACTGGTCAAGACATCAAAGGCTGATATTGTTGGGATATCAGAGACATGGTGTCACACAGATAATAGGAATGCAGAATTGGAATTTGGGGAATACAATGTGTACAGAAATGATAGATGGGAAGGGAAGGGAGGAGAGGGTTATGCTGTTAAAAACATAGACAGACAGTGCAATGTTGAGGTCAGTTTGGTGTGTCATAAGCACTGCTAAAGCAAAAATAAGTGTAGGAGTGTGTTATGGGCCTAATGAGTACAACAAACAATTGTACAAAGAAATAGTGGGCCAGTAAATCAGAATGTCTTACAATGGGGGATTTTAACTTCCCGGATACTGACTGGAACTTGTGCATTGGTCACTCGAACATTAGCAAGACTTTTGTGAATTTATTGGATGATTGTTTTCTGCAGCAGCATGTTTAAGAGGCAACCAGAAACAGTAATACTCTTGATCTTGTTATCAGCAGTGATTATTCATGTATTAAGAATTTGCAGATAAAGGAACTACTAGGTGGCAGTGATCACAGTTTACTAATGTAGGATTTACTTAAAAATGTAATTATCATCAGGATTAAAGGGAAGTGTATTTACGTCCATAAAGGTGACTAAAGTGGTCTCAGACTGTTTTAAATTCTGTACAGAGGAACCAACTGATGATGTTACCAACAGCAAATTCTATGTGGGAAGCAGCCAAGGAATTAATCGTGGAAGCTAGTAGGTTTTTCATGCCGATTAAGAAATATTGTTCAAGATTTAGGCCTAAATGGATTTTTATTCTCTGCAAGTGGCAGAGAATAAAAATTCATGGGATGCATATAAATTATCAGGCAACACAGAAGCCTGTGGCAGATATAGGCTAGTCTGTAATCAAGTCACAAAGGGGATTAGGCAAGAGAACGCTGATTACAAAAAATTTTTGGCAAAATATGCAAGGACTTTACTTATATAGGAGATTGGACCACTTGACATCTGTGGTTTGACTGTTGATGATTCTGCTCAGATAGCTGACAAACTGAATGAGTATTTTGCATCTACATTCACACGAGGAGTTATTAAGGGAAGAAAATGCCAGAAGTTTATCAAACTGTGACAGGGTGCTTAATGATTTTGTAATAGGGCGCCTCCGTAGCCAGGTGGGAAGGAGCAGCAGTGCGTAGCACATGCTTCTTGATTAGACCGGGGTTCGAGCCCGTCACCACCAAATATGGAGGATGCGGAAAGGTCAGGGAATGACCCCCGCATATCCTGGAGCAATATGGCCTTAGTTGCTAATGCTCCTTAAAAAAAAAAAAAAAAAAAAAAGATTTTGTAATAACTGAGAACAAAGTGTAGAAGAAATTGTTGAAGTTAAACATAAGAAAGGCACCTGGGGTTGATGGGATCTATCCAGTTATATTAAAGGAGGTGGCAAATTAACTAAGCAAGCAAACCCTTCGCCATAATTATGAGAGCATCCTTGGTCACCGTGGACTGGAGATGTGCAAATGTATCACCAATTCAGAAACACAGATTTAAGGGTGACACGAGTAATTACAGAGCAGTTAGTTTAACTTCCATTCCGAGTAAAATAATGGAGTCACTCTTTAAAGATGCATTGCAGGATCATCTAGACATGACCACAGAAATAATTCAGACACCGCATAGGCATGTTAATGAAGTCTTGTCCGACAAATTTTATTGGATACTATGATGTGGTTACAAAGGAACTAGAAGAAAAAAATCATTTTGATTTCATATACTTGAATTTCAGGAAACCTTTTGACGCTGTTGCGCATTTAAGATTAGTGTACAAATTGGAGCAGTATGGTATTAAGGGTAAGTTGCTACAATAGATAAAAGGGTGGTTGAGTGGGAGAAGACAGAGAGTGGTAATCAATGAATGCTGCTCTTCTTGGACTAATTTTATCAGTGGAGTCCCACAGGGTTCTGTGTTGGGCCCGCTGTTTTGTATATTTATCAATGATATTGATGTGGGTATATCAGGCTTAGTGTCAAAGTTTGCAAATGATTCAAAGTTTGGCAGGGTTGTTAATGACAGTAATGGCAGTGTGCTACTGCACCAGGATCAAGAAAATTTGGGTAGATGGGCTGAGAAGTCGCAACTGAAGCTTAACATTGACAAATGCAAAGTACTGCATATGGGTAGAAGTAACCCCAGAAGAATGTACCAACTGTGTGGTACTAAACTTAGGGAGCTAGAAAATGAAATGAAAGAACTGGGACTGATTGTGCAGTCAGATATGAAGTTTTCTGAGCAGGTCATGGAGTATTGTCAATGATATATACAGGAATTTTGGTAGCAGAGAAAAGGAGGTAATTATCCCTTTCTATAAAGCAATGCGCAGACCACGCCTTGAGTACTGCTACAGGTCTGGAGGCCTCATTTTAGGAACAATGTAGAGTTGCTAGAGTGTGTACAGAGAAAAGCAACGAGATTGGTGAGTGGAACAAAGGGTTGATGTTACCAAAAAAAAGCCTTAAGTCCTGCAAATTGCAGTGGCTGGAGACTAGGCACCAGCGAGGTGATCTGATCGAGGTGTATAGGGCCACTTTTTTACTTATATAAATGCTAAAAAGAAGGGGATGAATCTGATTGGTCCACTTGATATCAATGGTTTGGCTGTTGATGATCCTGCTCAGATAGGAAACAAACTGAATGACTATTTTGCATCTACATTCACACATGAGGAGTTATTAAGGTTTGAAAATGGCAGAAGGTTATCAAATTGTTGCAGGGTGCTTAATGATTTTGTAATAACTGAGAGCAAAGTGGGGGGGAAATTGCTGAAGTTAAACGTAAGAAAGGCACCTGGGGTGGATGGGATCTATCCAGTTATATTAAAGGAGGCGGCGAACCAACTAAGCAAAACCTTAGTCATAATTATGAGAGCATCCTTGGACTCAAGAGAGGTCCCCACGGACTGGAGATGTGCAAATGTATCCCCAATTCACAAAGGGTAACACGAGTAATTACAGACCAGTTAGTTTAACTTCTGTTCCGGGTAAAATAATGGAGTCACTGGTTAAAGATGCATTGCAGGATCATCTAGACAAGACTGCAGCAATAATTCAGACACAGCATGGGTTTGTTAAGGGAAAGTCTTGTCTGACAAATTTGATAGGATATTATGATGTGGTTACAAAGGAACTGGATACAAAAAATAATTTTGGTATCATATATTTGGATTTCAGGAAAGCTTTTGACACTGTTGCACATGGAAGACTACTGTACAAATTGGAGCAGAATGGTATTAAGGGTAAGTTGCTACAATGGATAAAAGGATTGTTGAGTGGGAGAAGACAGAGGGAAGACAGAAGACAGAGAAGACAAAGGCCTTGAGTACTGCATACAGGTCTGGAGACCTCATTTTAGGAAGGATGTAGATTTGCTTGTGCATGTACAGAGAAGGGCAACAAGATTGGTGAGGGGAATGAAGGGATCCTCTTACCAAGAGAGGCTTAAGTTCTGTAAATTGCAGTGGCTGGAGACTAGGCACCTGTGCGGTGATCTGATTGAGGTGTATAATGCCTTGAATGGGTTGAGCATGCTGAATTCTGATGGGATCCTTCCACTTGTTCAGATTACGAACCTAAGGGGTCATAAATTCAAATTAAGAAAAGACAGATGTAGAATAGATGTGCGGAAATTTGCCTTTAGCCAGCGGGTGGTTAATTGCTGCAACAAACTTCCATCTGTCGTTGTGGAAGTTGATAAGTTAAATAAATTTAAGGAGGAACTGGACAGGCATTTGAAGGGAATGGAGTGATTTTTTTTTTTTTTTTTTTCCTGGCTGATGCTGTATAAGCTCATACACGTGCTTTCTGGCATCACATGCCACTACTACTACAACTACTACTGCTGCTTGCCTCTTGACCACTTTACTCAGATTACGAACCTGAGGGGGCATAAATTCAAATTGAGGAAAGACGGTTATAGAATAGATGTGCGGAAATTTGCTTTTAGCCAGCGGGTGGTTAATTGCTGGTACCATCTTCCATATGTCATTGTGGAAGTTGATAGCTTAAAAAAAATTCAAAGAGGAACTGGACAAACTTTTAGAGGGAATGGTTGTGCTGAATTGTGTGGTTTTTTTTTTTTTTTTTTTTTTTGGCTGATACTACATAAGCTCATTCACTTGCTTTCTTGCATCATATGCCTCTATTACTATTTACAACAGAGAATCCATTGTTTATACTTGATTTGACACTTTGCCACCGTGTAGTTGATAACAGTTTCTCCATCTTTCTGCAGAAACTCAGTTATTTCTGCTTGTTTTTGTTTTCTTCTTCGTAATTTTGCAAATTCCTGCCTATTTCCATTAATGATTTGGTTGTTAGATGTAATGTGGTAGTTTAACTTGCAAAATATAAACATGTGATAACATTCTTCTTCTTCTCTGTTTATGTACTGTATCATATCACTTTGTAGTGCATAGCTAATTAACAATGCCTTTCGGTAAGATGCCAAAAGAATTATGATGTAAAATTTAAATTTCAGTAGATGCAAATCTGGAAAAGATAACAATGTGTGTTGTACTATATGTAGATGGTATTTTTAAATTTAAACTCAGTGTGATCAGTCATTAGTGAACAAATAAGCATAATGCTTAGAAAGTGTTTTAGATTTCTATTTACACTCTGCATGAATTTGTACTTTCAGTATACCATATTTTATTTTAAAATCTGGAACATACAGGATGTGCATTCCTTGTAAGTTAAGTGATTTAACTCTTTTTAAATAAAGTTTTTACCTGTGATTATTTTCAACATATTAAAATGAAAAATCAGCTTTTGTATTCATTTTTCTGAATTTACTCTTTCCCACAATTTATGCCTTTACTTTTTTTCTTTTTTTTTTTTTTTGATACCTGAAAAATGCAATTTTGGGGTTTTACTGCATTTAACAAAAACACTGAAAACTGCTGCAGTTATACACTGATGGCCAAAACTGTGGAAACTTTTAAAAATATAGCTTCCTTCTACTTGCCATATACTTTATGGCAAGTAGGAGGAAGTTTTTCAAGAAAAAAAAATATGATGGTGTATGCAATTTCAAAATTCACTTTATATCTGTACTGAATACTATAAACAATATGGAAATTCATACAGTTATAATGTTAAAGTGTAACTTAAATCTATAACTTGGAGTGTCCTTGCAGTAACATCACAGTCAGTATTTTTTTTTTTTTATGTCAACCCCAAACACGAGAGGTATTAGAACCTATAGTACTTAGTACCGTGCTTAGATTGGTGGTTGAGAAGACGAAAGAAGATATTTGTTGACATTGGACTTGAACTTCTGTAGACTGTAATTTTCAGGAAATACGTATGAAGGAAGGTTGTTCCAGAAAATGGCAGTTGAATGAATAAACAAGGAAGATGAAAATTTGGTTCTCTGAGTTTGAAGTTGGACAGTAAATGGATGTTGGCTGGTGGCAGCACTTGTTCGGACTGTTTTGAAAGAGAGAGCGGGAATTATAGAAGCCAATTCAGAAGAACGGTGCCCATGGAAGTATCTGTAGAAGAGGCATACAGCAGAAACAGTACATCTACGAGACAGCGAGTGGAGAGACTCCGTTAGAGATGAATCATTAATTAACCTAACTGTCCTCTTCTGAATGGAATCAAGAAGCCTGAGAGAGAGAGGTTTTGGGGGCACCACCCCAGATGTGGGAACAATATTCCATGGCAGGGTGGATTTACAATTTATACAGAGTGAGCAGCTGTTTGGAAGAAAAGTAACGCCGAGAGCGAAAGAGAAAAGCAAGTTTTTTCGATGCAGAGGAAGCAATATTTGTAATGTGCTTGTGCCAAGAGAGATTAGAAGTCAGGGTAATTCCCAAAAGAGATATATCATTTTGCCTAGAAATCGGAGTGTCACTAAAGATAAGCATAGGAGCAGAAGAATCCTTTTTGCGAGATATAAGACTGAGTTTTAGAAGGGTTGAAATCAACTAAGTTGTCTTTGCCCCACTGGAGAATTACCTGAAGATCGGCATTTAAGGAGTTGGTAGCAGATTTTTGAGAAGTTGAAGCTGATTGAGCAGGACAAGGTTTCTCAAAATTGAAAGTAGAGTGCAATGTGCTATCATCGGCAAAACTATGGATAGGATTTCAAGTCAATGGAAGAAGGTCATTAATATACAAGAGGAAAAGAGTGGGGGAAAAAAAACTGAACCTTGGGGGACTCCGGCATTAGTGGAGAAGTTAGAAGATGGAGAGCCATCTACCGTCACGCCGACCGGGCTAGCCGAGTGGGTAAAGTACCTGCCCGGCAACCCAAAGGTCGCGGGTTCGATTCCCGCCTCGGGCTTGGATCAAAGTACTGCAAAAACCTTGGGAGGTGCAATATGGCCACAGAAGCCGATGCGCCAACAACTACCAAATCAAAAAAAAAAAAAAAAAAAAAAATCTACCGTCACCCTTAGTGAGCGATCAGAGAGAAAACTGGTTAACCAATTGCAAAAAACAGTACGCAAACCATAAGATGGAAGCTTGTTTAGAAGACCTTTATGCCAAACACGATCGAAAGCGTTTGAGATGTTGAGAGCAACTGCTTGAGTTTCACCGAACCTTTCCATTGAATTAGTCCATAAATGGGTAACATAAGCCATAAGTGATCGCAGATCAGACAGAAGGTTTCTAGGAAGTTTAAGAGTTGGCAGTTAATTGATTTCTCCGTTACTTTAGAAAGTGTAGAAGTAATTGCAACGGGATGACAATTAGATGGGAGGGATTTGTCTCCCTTTTTTAGCAACTGGCTGGATATTAGCATTAGCATTAGTAGAGGCATTTGATGCAAGAAAGCAAGCTTATTCAGCATCAGCCAAAAAAAAAAAAAAAAACAACCACTACTCCCATTTCACCCCTCAATTCGTTCGAAATACCTGTCCAGCTGAGCCTTAAATTTGTTTAGGCTATCAACTTCAACAATAAGCGATGGAAGTCTATTCCACAAACCAACTGCCCGCTGGCTAAAGGCGAATTTCCGCACATCTATCCGACATCCGTCCTTCCTCAATTTGAATTTATGCCCTCTCAGGTGATTATTCTGAGCAAGAGGAAGAATCCCATCGGCATTGAGCATGCTCAAGCCATTCAAAGCCTTGTACACCTCTATCAGATCACCTCGGCGATGCCTAGTCTCCAGGCTCTGTAATTTGCAAAACTTAAGCCTTTCTTCGTAAGAGCAACCCTTTGTTCCATTCACTAATCTTGTTGCCCTTCTCTGTACTCGTTCCAGCAGCTCTACATCCTTCTTGAAATGAGGCCTCCAGACCTGTATACAGTACTCAAGGTGTGGCCTGACCAATGCCTTATACAAGGGAATAATCACATCCCTGTCCCTGCTAGAAAAATTCCTGTATATCATTGACAAGACACCATGAGCTACTCTTGCAGCTCGTCTGCACTGCTCAGAGAACTTCATATCTGCCTGCACAATTACCCCCAGGTCCTTTTCATTCTCTACCACTGTCAGCGTAGTACCACAGAGTTGATATGTTGATCTGGGGTTACTGTTTCCCATATGTAGTACTTTACATTTGTCAATGTTAAACTTCATTTGCCACCTCTCAGCCCATCTGCTCAACCTTTCCAGATCCTGTTGCAGCAGCATAGTATCAGTAGTGTCCTTAACAACCCTGCCAACCTTTGTATCGTCTGCAAACTTGGACATTAAACCTGATACACCATCATCAATATCATTTATAAATACAGAAAACAACAATGGACCCAACACTGAACCCTGAGGAACTCCACTAATAACATTAGTCCACGTTGAGCAGTGTCCATTGATTACCACAGTCTGTCTTCTGCCACTCAACCATCCCTTTATCCATAGCAGCAATTTGCCTCGAATGCCACACTTCTCCAATTTGTGCAGCAGTCTTCCATGCGCAACAGTATCAAAAGCCTTTCTAAGATCCAAATATATAATATCAAAGTTATTCCCTGCATCCAGTTCTTTTGTGACTACATCATAGTATCCAATCAAATTGGTCAGACAAGACCTGCCCTTAACAAACCCATGCTGTGTCTGAGCTATAACTGAATTCTTGTCCAGATGATCCTGCAGTGCTTCTTTAACCAGTGCCTCCATTAATTTTCCTGGAACCGAAGTTAAACTAACAGGTCTATAATTACTTGTGTCAGCCTTTGATCCTCCTTGGAAATATGAGCAAATTTCCAAGCAGAAGGAAAAACACCTTTGGAATAAGAAAGTGAAAAAAGGCAGCAAAGAATAGGAGTAAGTTCAGGAGCACAGGTTTTAAGAACAAGTGGAGAAATACCATCAGGACCTATAGCTTTCTTAGCATCAAGATACGTCAAAATTCTTCTGACATCCTTTTGACGGAAGACCACAGGAGGCATTGAATGGAGCATGTTGGGAATGGCGGGAGGTGTTTTACCAAGATCATTAATATAAGAGTTGGAAGAAAAATGGGATGCTAGCAGATCAGCTTTATCCTTGGCTGAAGTGACAACAGAACCATCTGGTTTTGACAGAGGTGGGAGCAGAGATGGGCAAAAATTGCAGCCAATAGCTTTGGCAAGAAACCAGAATGCTCGGCTACCATTAGGGCAAGAAGCCTTCTACTCTTTGAACAGGCTAAGAGTACAAGTTTTCTACTCTTAGCCTGTTCAAAGGCTAGTTTGGACTGATTAATAACTGCTTTACAATTTTTTCGAGCTTTGGTGTAGGTAGAAGATGAAACTGAAGAATTAGAAACAAGCCAATTATGATATACAACATTCTTCTCTTGAATAGCTTTAGCACATTTATTGGAAAACCAAGGTTTAGATAAAGGACAAGATTTTAAAGTGGAGTGTAGGATAAAGGATTCCATTCCTGCAAGAATAATTTCACTGACGCAATCTGACGAAACGTTGACATCAGAAGTTTTGAAACAGTAATCTGACCAAGGAAAAGAAGAAAAGAAATCTCGCAGGTCATTCCATTTTGCATTCTTGTAATGCCAAACAATACAAGGTTGGGAATAGCCATGAGATAAAGGCTCCATCGGAGAAGAGGCAATCACCAAGTTGGGATCTGAGGTGCCTAAAGGACCTCTCACTTTGACCGTGTACATAGAAGGATTGTTTGTGAGAAAAAGATCAAGTAATGCCAATCCTAATCATACAGCCAATGTATTGGCTGTATGATTAGGATTGTCCTGTATTCTTGTAGGTAAATGAACAATCTGTGCAAGGTCATTAGTAATTGCAAAAGCCTCAGAATCTCGACCAGCTGGGTTGGTGTGAACATTAAAATTACGAAGGAAAAGTACTTCACTGTTAGGAAAGTTGGACTGGAGAAAGTCAAGTTGCAAAGAGAGGAAGTCAAAGAGCTCCAAGTGATTAGTGGAGTTGGGAAAATGGTAGAGACAACAGATGAATTTGACACAATGAGGTAGAGAGATTTTAAGTCAGAGAAGATCGAAAAGAGGAGATTCCAAATTATCAAGTCTCTGACAGGGAATATCGGAACAGACATATGCACAAGTACCACCTTTGAGGCGAAAGGAATCGTACAGCGAATAATTTGGGCAATAGAGATGAACAGTAGTTGAATCAACCGATAACTTAGATTCTGTCAGAAAAAGTACATGTTTGACAGACTGCTAGTGGAAATGTACATCGTTGAGATTAGAATTGAGACCACTTATATTTGTGAAATGAATTAGGAAGTGTTTGGGAGGTTTAGATCTTTTCGCAGATAAGGTTACTCTATTAGTTTGACAATTCATAGTGTATTCAATAGTGAGAAAAAGTGGGTGGGACATGCTGTATGAAGTAATGAAATTTTTGTATATGGCGTACACGTAGTAACAATATACCTAGATACTTGACATAACGTGGCCTCGACAATGCTCCCCGCATACACATTACTTGGACTCCCTCCAGTCACTATCTGGCAGAGTAGAGGTATAAGGTATAAGGTATGTTCGTGTCAGACGGCACCTGGGATTTCTCCCATCTCCGCGTGTGTTTCACTGTATCGAGGACAGTACACTGTCAAGCCAGAGACTTGAAAGTGTGTGGGTCGTGTCTGTGCAGTGTGATATGTTGTGCCCATTGTTTATCCGGCTAATTGGCCGCCAGGCCCCTAGTGGGGCCCGACGTTGCCCATACCCTGCCACGTGGAGGCTAGCCGGGTGTATCCAGTATCACAACAATTTGCTCTGGCAGGTCCTGCCACCTAGTTTCCTGGGATTTCAGTGGCTAGGGCCTATTTAAAAAAAAAAAAAAAAATTTATGCATTTGACATTAATGCTTAATGGGATTGCTGTTAGGAAATCGCTGGTTAGGGTTGAACACTAAAGAGATGTGTTAAAGGCCAAATAGGTCGGGCAAAATTTTGATGTTATTAAATTTAGACATGTAACGCTAGATAAAAGCTGATAGTGTTAGATATCTTAGAGATTTGCACAAAACCAGTAGAATTTAGACGGTTATAATTTGGCTGCATTGTTAAGGGGTGTACTAGGTCGATTTAGTGAGAGGGAGAGAGGGGGGGGAGATTGAAGACTGGGGAGGAAACAGATAGAAGAATAGGGACGGATAGAGTAGGCATCCCCAAAGAGGTCAGTGGAGACGAGCCCCACCAGGCGAAATATGGGGGGGTAGGCAGGGAGGAGAGGAGACAGAGATCCATCTCCTCCATTCCCTGCCTGGGGATGGGGTTTCAAAGGGAACCAGGTTAGAGTACCCAGTTCGGATCGCCAATGGCGTGTTGGCAGCAAAGCCGCAGAATGTCTTCGTCGGTGTCATGTCCAAGGAGTGTCGAATCCGGTATGAAGGTCCAGCTGCCCATCCCGCTCTGGGGGTGGGATATGTTAGCTGGCAGTGGGGAACCTACCAGGTGAAGGAGGGGGAGACACACACACATTTACTTCATTCGTAATGTGCATTCTCACTCTACTTGCATTCTTTTTTTTTTTTTTTTTATATTTATTTTATTTTTTTTTTTATATTTATTTATTTATTTATTTATTCTTTTTTTTTTTATTTTTATTTATTTATTTAGTTTTTTTTTTTTATATACTTTTTCTTATTTTATATATATTTTTTTATTTTTTTTATTATTTTTTTTATATATATATATATATATATATATATATATATATATATTTTTTTTTTTTTTTTATTTATTTATTTATTTATTTATTTTTTTTTTTTTTTTATTTCACTCAACTCATTCATCTTTTCCTCACACACCAGGAGGGGATGCAATGATGGGTAGCGTAAATTTAAATACTAATTAAAACCAGGGTTAGTGTGTACTTAACTTAGCATTTGTGGTTTGTGTTCTTTTCTCTCATGCTTGCACTTTTATTCATTCTTCTAGCTCTCATCTCATTTATTCGACTCTTTCTTTCTGCACTGCACTCTCTGGGCACCGCAACTTACTGTTATTCTTCAGTTGTGGTGCAGGCCTAGCTGCAAGGTTTTTTTTTTTTTGCAGGCCAGGGGAGAATGCAGTGATAGTGTTTATGTGGTTTGTAAATGTTTGTTGGTACAGTATATATAAAGTAATGTAAGTTATTTTTAACTTTGTATTCTTTCGGCCAATTACATTTGCTCTTCTGCTCATTCCCATTCACTTTCTCTGCATGCATTCCCATCCCCCTCCCCCACACTGGTTTGGGGCCCCAGGTTCCTACACATGGCATGGTAGTCATGGGGAGTTTTGTTATGTCAAGTTTCTGTCAGGGTGCAGAATACTGCTACCCTAACAGTTTTTAAGTCATCATCTGGGCGTGGTGGGAAACTTGGGCAATTTTACTATTGATTATTGTTTAATTGCTGGGGGGGCTGAGTTGCCATTCTTTGCATTGCTCTGCGCATTTCGAAAACTTTCTGTGTGAAAGATGTAAAAGCTTTATAATTTTGCTCTTCTATGATGAAGAGATGTTCTTCTCCCTTGGGAAGGGGACCAATCTGTGCTATTAGCTCTGTTCTGGGGATGTCATATATTATACATTCATAGAGAATGTGTGCCCAGTCTTCACTTTCGCCACAGGTGCAGTTTGGGTCATCGGTCAGGCCTAAGGAGGTTAGTTTCGCCTTTAGGGAGCCGTGCCCTGTCAATATAAATGATGTAAAAAGTCCAGGGGCATACCACTTAGGTGGCTTTGGGCTGACCATTGACACCAGTGGCAAAAACCGTTTGGTGACCAGACCTCTGGTTTCCTGCTCCCACTTTGTTTGCCATAGCTCGTGGAGCTTTGTGGCTATTCTTTTTCTTTCATCATTGAAGGTATTGGGTGTATCAAGGGCTATCCCCAGAAATTCTGTGGGTATGCCCTTTTTAAATCTATAATATAAGCCTCTTTTGGCTACTTCCAGGTAAAGTGGGAGAGTTCCGGCCAGCAACTGTAGTGCAGGTGTGCTTACTGTGCGACATGCTCTGGTAGTAGTGAGTAGTATTGTCCTTTGTATCGATTCTAATTTATTCCTATTTCTTACTATGGCCGAGCGGATGAACCACGCACCGGCTCCATAGGTGATAACAGGTAGGAACATTGCACGGTATATGATTGCCAAGGTCTTTCTTTTGAGTCCCCAGTCTGCTCGACTGATCCTGGCAATCATACCTGCATAATTTTGCACTTTCTTCGCCAAGTAGATCAAATGGGGGTAAAAAGTTAATTTTGAATCAAAGACCACTCCAAGATATTTTAGTTCTGTTACCATTTTTATAGTGATTGTGTTAATTTTGATTTGTGGACGTCTTCTTATGTCCAAATTACCTTTTAGAAGTATTTGTTTGGTTTTTTCAGGCGATATTTTGAGCATGTGCATTTGTGCCCACTCCTGCAGCTGCAAGAGAGCAGCATTTGATCTTTGCTCTACAACCACTCGTGAGTTGCCTTGTACAAGGAAAATCATGTCATCTGCAAAGGCCAGGCTTTCCACGGGGCCCAGATCCAAGGCCAGAAATTCATCCAGAACAATGTTCCAAAAGAAAGGGCCAAGGATTGATCCCTGCGGGCAGCCTTTATTCACAGGGCGTGTCAATTCCTGGAACCTTGTGCGTACTGAGACACTTCTGTCTGTAAGGTAGCTGTTTATTACCTTATAGAGGTTTTGTGGGGCATTTGCCTGGCGAAGTCTCCTAAGGACACTAGGCCACCACAGTGAGTCAAATGCCCCAGCAAAGTCAATGGAGATTGCCAGCATATATTTCTCCTCTGTGTTTTTAACTGCTGTCAGTAGGTGGTGCATAGCATCCTCCGTAGAATTGCCCTGCTTAAAACCATACTAATTGTTGGAATGCAAGCCTGCTTCTGTGTAATATTGAGCTAATCTGCTGTATATTAATCTTTCGTATATTTTCCCTAGTACAGGGAGTAGGGCTATTGGTCTATATGATTTGGGATCAGTAGGGAGTTTTTCAGGGTTTTTCAGGATTAACCTTAACACAGCTTGTTTCCATATTTTTGGGAATATACCTTCTGTCATACAGTTATTATATAGTGCTATTAATTTATCTGGTGCTATTTCTACTAATTTTTTGATAATCTCAACCTCTAAGAGGTCAGAACCTGGGCATTTATTGTTTTTGGTTTTAGATAGTGCTATTTCTAAGTCTTGTATAGTGAACAGAGGTTCAATATTGGCATTGTCATATTCAGTGTTTTCTTTTATAATGTCGAGTTGGGTGGGGGAATGATTTCCAGTTTCAGTCTGAATGATACTGTCTAGGATGTTATTTACAGAATCCACCCAACACAGGGTTGGGGTTCCATCTGGTTTGACAGTAGTTTTCTAAGACATCTCCTCTTGGCAGCTTGTTGGTCACTATTCTGTAGACAACTCCCCAAGGGTTATTGTTTCCAGTAGTTCCCACCAAGTGCTTCCAGCATTCCTTTTTCTTATCTCTTATGAGGGCTGTATACTGATTCCTGAGAGTTTTATAAGAATCTCTCAGTGCATCCACCTCATTTTGTGACCAAGATGTTCTGGCTCTTTGAAAATGTCTCCGTGCCTGGTGTACCCTACTTCTGAGTATAGTCAGTTCGGGACACCACCAGGGAACTGTCTGCTTCCTCGGTTTTTTCCGTGGGATAGACAGGGTTGCTGTTTTTGTTAAAATGTTTGTCATAGTCAGTGCTTGCTCGTCCGGGCTACAGTTGCCTGATCTAGACCACTCATTTTCCTGTTTTTGCAGCTCAGCTGCTGTATGTTCTGCAAAAATCTGCCAGTTTGCCTTTTTAAGGTTATACCTTTTGATATCCAACAGAGAGTGTTGGGTTGTTTGTAATTGCCTGTTTAGTTTGAAGGAAATGGCTCTGTGATCTGATGTGGTCCAGGCTGGCTGGACACACCAGTCTGTGATTTTATAAGCTATTGAACTGGTGGCAAGAGTGATATCAATGTCACTCTCCCACATGGTACTGCTAAAAGTTGGGAGGTTATTTGGTTGGTTTAGCACTTGAAAGGGTGAGGTGACTATATAGTCTGAAAGTATCTGGCCGTTGTGTGTGCCTGCTCTGTCTTCTGTACGGCTATGCCATAAGGCTGACCGGCAGTTGACATCAGCACACACTATGATATTTGCAGTAGGTAGCAAGTTTGTGACTACTTGTAGGTATTCAATAGTTGGATTTATATCTTCACCTGGTCTGGAATATAGTGAAATAATGTAAAACTGTCCTACAGCACTGGTAATATGGGCACACACTCCCACTGGGGAGCAGAGGTGACCCACCTTTGTGACTGTAAGGTCAGTATTTTTAACTACTATTGCTGTGGAAGGGACACCTGAGGTGTATTCTATTATTTTATAGTCTCTTGGATATCCCTGAACTCTACCCATATGTGCGTAGGGCTCCTGGAGTACCAAGATATCTATATTATTTTCTTCCAATTTGAGTTTGATCTGATATACAACGGCTCTTGCTCTTTGAGCATTCAATTGGACAAGATTTAGAGCCCTAGTCACATTTATGTTTTCAATCTGGCCCATAGTTGGTCCTAGATTGTATAAGTTTTGCCATTGTTTTATAACTGGGGCATTTATCATCCCTGATACTATGTGTATAGTCAGTCAGCCGTGCTGCCTTGCAAGTGGCACATTTTGGCTGCTGAGACTTATTTTTGCAATTTTTGTAATCGTGGCCAGTGACTGCACAGTGACCACAGACAGGTTCTTTCTGAGTGCAGTCTCTGGCAATGTGACCATATTTATGACAGTTAAAGCAACTTTGGATAGGGAAATGTTCTCTAAATCTATGACTGGTCCAGCCAGCATAGATTCTCTGTTGTCCCTGCAATACCTTCCAAATTTTTGGTGTAATTTCTGCAATTATGTTGAGTTGTCCATTCCTTTTGTTTTTTTGTTGCTCTTTTCAGCAGGAATTCAGCAGCAAATTCATCTTTGCAGAGTAGAGATAGCAAGATTATACACTAGCTGATCTGGAAGCCTCCTAAAGAGTTACCAATAGGTTCGGTCCAGTGTACTAACTAGCGGCCGGCCTGCGAATACCGTTTTAGAGCTGTACCGTCGAAATGTAAGGAGGATTGGATCTCGCCACGATGTTCATCATAACCTCAAAAGTCATCAATCATACTGCATGATGGAAGGGATGGGGAAGGGTTGACCGGAACTTAGCTCTGGAGACTAAACATGGGTTCCACCACTTGAAGCCTCCAATAACAAAGTGGTTGTATTGCACCAGTTGATGAGAGTCATCTACCACCTAGGTGGTAGATGCAAGGTGCAAGAAGTATACTGAATGCATCTTTGTGAGAAAGCTACTTCAGCCCTGATCCAACTAGCTTCATTTTCCAACAAGATGGAGCACCACAACACACAGCAAAAATATCCAAATATTGATTTGATATCCATAATATTCAAGTAATGGAAAGCCCTGGAAATGGCCTAGACTTCAATCCAATCAAAAATTTGTGGTCCAGGTTAAATATTGCCAAATATTGAAATTTTTTCCTCATCTCCACAGCACAGACTGCCGTTGTTCAGAAGTCTAATTAACATGCTCTGTGTCTTCCAAGTGACTTTCATCTTGCCTTTGACTTTAAAGTCTAGAATGACTTTTTCCTTGCAATTCTAGCTTTAGTTCTAGAGTCAAAATGTTATTGTCAAAATGATTCAGTATACTTGTTGGATATGCTCTTTACTCTTGATTAATCTTTTCCCCACAATTTGCCTTTTTTTTTTTTTTTTGATACCTGAAATACCTGAATTTTGATAACTGCTTTGACATCTTCAAGGCATGGAGTCTACCAATTTCTCCACTTCTTTTTCAGTTACATGGAACCGTTACTAAATAATACATTCTGTTAATTCTTGTTTATTATTATTATTATTAGCCATAGGGTGCAAGAAAGCCGAGGCTTTTGCTGCACCAGCAAAAAAAAAAAAAAAATTTCTAACTTACCCTAAGAGAGAGAGAGAGAGAGAGAGAGAAGTAGAAGGGAATCACCAAAGAAGAGAAGAATGATGATATCCAGCTCAGGACCCTGGGTGTGCCAAGTACATACTCACCAGATTTGAGCCCCTGGGGTTAAATATTGCTTGGTTGAGAAGCATGCACAAGCTGTTTTAACCTGGACCACAAATTTTCGATTGGATTGAAGTCTGGGCCATTTCCAGGCCTTTCCATTACTTGAATATTATGGTTATCAAACCAATCTTTGGATATTTTTGCTGTGTGTTGTGGTGCTCCATCTTGTTGGAAAATGAAGCTAGTTGGATCAGGGCTGCAATAGCTTTCTCCCAAAGATGCATTCAGTGTACTTCTTGCATCCATGGTATCCTGCAACACTTCAATTCTCCCAACTCCGGCATGTGACATGCATCTCCATATCATAAAACTCTGTGGGTGTTTCATTGTTTCTGAGTCACTGTGGCATCATATCTTCTGATCTGATATATCTGATTCCACCACTGCCAAATATTGAAATTTTGGCCTCATCTCCACAGCACAGACTGCCATTGTTCAGAAGTCTAATTAATATGCTCTGTGTCCCAAGTGACTTTCATCTTGTCTTTGCTTTAAAGTCAAGAATGGCTTTTTCCTTGGAATTCTAGCTTTAATTCTATTGTCAAAATGTTGACATGGGATTGTAGCTTACTCTCAGGTCAAAGGTTAAGATACTTATTTCAGAAGGTGTTATTCTTCTGTCTGCAGTTGCAAACCTTGAAAGTCTTCTGCCCTCCTGCAAAGAAGTGACCTAGCCTATTCCGGTCTGTTCTCTGCATGGTTGAGATGGTACCAGTATTTGTATACCGAGTACACAGCTTCTAGACTCCAGACTTTGTTGCACCCTCACCAAACATTTGGCCCCAGGTGCCAAGTAATTTTGTGATCAAGTGTCTTTGCCAGTAAATTTACACTCTCTCCTGAAGAAATAAATAAAATCATCACTTTGTTTTCATTGTTAACACTAACTAACAATCAATTAAATAATCCTCAGTAAAGAAATCACTTTACTTGATCAGGAGAATAAGCAACCATCTTTATTTCTTTTCCTTTTATTTGTATATTTTTACCACCCCACTACCGCTTGTTTCATTTGTTTCTGTTTTTTTTTTTTTTTTTTTTTAGGTGCATTAGCAACTAAGGCCATATTGCTCCGGGGATATGCGGTGGTCATTCCCTGACCTTTCCGCGTCCTCCGTATTTGGTAGTCACAGGCTCGAACCCCGGTCTAATCAAGAAGCATGTGCTACGCACTGCTGCTCCTGCCCACCTGGCTATGGAGGCGCCCACTACCGCTTGGTCACAAAGATAGCACTTTTCCTGCTTCCACATGGTGGGCCGGTAACCTGGAGGAGATAAAGTCTCCCTTCCATAGTGAAATGTAGCAAACAGTTCCCAAAACCCAGAAAACCACTGGGTGCACAGAAGAAACCCTGACAAGACAACATTGAAGAGCCTGTTTCTGTCACAGCAAAACGTCAAAAGACTGATGTAGACAAAATCTGAACTCCATCTTTCCTAATCATACATTCAACTTCAGAACAACTGATCAGAAAACTCTTCATTCTTAGTGCAGAAATGGGTAGAAAGCACAACAGGTACTCCCAAGATAGTTCATTGTTTAAGATCAGGAGACACTGGTTGAAGTTGTCACTGCCTGACAGTTTGAGCCAGCGTTGCCAGATAGTTGGAAATGTTTATGGCAAAACACACATGAAAAATTGGTCAAATACAGAAATTATCTATAAAACATTGCAAAACATGAAACAAAGTAAAATTCATTTATTAAATGCAATTAGAACAAAAATAACTCACCTCAAACAATCCTGTATATATTAGCATTAGTAGAGGCATATGATGCAAGAAAGCAAGCTTATGCACCATCAGCCAAAAAAAAAAAACACACCTCCACTTCACCCCTCCGTTCGTTCAAAATACCTGTCCAGCTGAGTCATAAATTTATTTAGGCTATCAACTTCCACAACAAGGGATGGAAGTCTGTTCCACCAACCAACTACCCGCTGGCTAAAGGCAAATTTCCGCACATCTATCCTACATCTCTCCTTCCTCAATCTGAATTTATGCCCTCTCAGGTGATTATTCTGAGCAGAGGAAGAATCCCTCGGCATTGAGCATGCTCAAACCATTCAAGGCTTTATACACCTCTGTCAGATCACCTCGCCGGTGCCTAGTCTCCAGACACTGCAATATGCAAAACTTTCGTAAGAGCAACCCTTTGTTCCATTCACAGAACTTGTTGCCCCTCTGTACTCGTTCCAGCAGCTCTACATCCTTCTTGAAATGAGGCCTCCAGACCTGTATACAGTACTCAATGTGTGGCCTGACCATTGCCTTATACAAGGGAATAATCACCTCCTTATCCCTGCTAGAAAAATTCCTGTATATCATTGACAAGACACCATGAGTTACTCTTGCAGCCTATCTGCACTGCTCAGGGAACTTCATATCTGCCTGCACAATTACCCCCAGGTCCTTTTCATTCTCTACCACTGTCTGTGTAGTACCACAGAGTTTATACGTTGCCCTGGGGTTGCTGTTTCCCATATTTGTCAATGTTAAACTTCATTTGCCACCTCTCAGCCCATCTGCTCAACCTTTCCAGATCCTGTTGCAGCAGCATAGGATCAGTAGTGTCCTTAACAACCCTGCCAACCTTTGTATCATGTGCAAACTTGGACAATAAGCTTGATATATCATCATCAATATTATTTATAAATACAGAAAACAATAATGGACACAACGCTGAACCCTGAGGGACTCCACTAATAACATTAGTCCACGATGAGCAGTGTCCATTGATTACCACTCTCTGTCTTCTCCCCCTCAACCACCCCTTTATCCATAGCAGCAATTTACCTCCAATGCCACACTGCTCCAATTTGTGCAGCAGTCTTCCCTGTGCAACAGTATCAAAAGACTTTCTAAGATCTAAATATGTAATATCAAAGTTATTCCCTGCATCCAGTTCTTTTGTGACTGCATCATACTATCCAATCAAATTGGTCAGGCAAGACTTTCCGTTAACAAAACCATGCTGTGTCCGAGCTATAACTGAAGTCTTGTCTAGATGATCCCTCAGTGCTCTTTTTTTAACCAGTGCCTCCATTAATTTTCCTGGAACAGAAGTTAAATTCACACGTCTATAATTACTTGTGTCAGCCTTTGATCCTCCTTTGTGAATTGGAGTCACATTTGCACATCTCCAGTCTATGGGTACCTCCCCTCAGTCCAAGGAAGCTCTCATAATTATGGCTAAGGGTTTAGCCATAATTATGAGGAGAAATTAGCCAATTTCTCCTCCACTTTACTCTCATTATTACAAGATTATCTATCTTACTGCCAGAGTTGAATACACCTCTGGCATTCCCGTTGCTGAATAACTCCTCATGTGTGAATGTTGATGCAAAATATTCATTTAGTTTGTTAGCTACCTGAGCAGGATTATCAACAGTTGAACCATCGATATCCAGTGGACCAATCTGATTCATCCCCTTCCTTCTAGAGTTTACATAAGTAAAGAACTCTTTGCTGTTTTTCTTTGCATCCTTTGCGAAAGATTTCTCGCAATCTGCCTTCGCCTGCCTAAACTCCTTTGTAACTTGGTTACACATGAACTTATATCTATCATAGACTTCTGTGTCACATGTTAATTTATATGTATCCCATGCATTTTTCTTCTCTGCCATAAGTCTCATTAGTTCATCTGATATCCATTTAGGCCTAAACCTTGAACAATATTTCTTAGTTGGTATGTAAAGCCTAGTAGCTTCCAAGATAAGTTCTTTGAATTCTTCCCATTTTTAATTTGCTGTTGGTAACATCATTAGTTGGTCCCACTATATAGAATTTAAATACTGTCTCAGACCCTCGTAGTCGCCTTTACGAAAGCACAAACCCTTCCCTTAACCCCTGATGGTAGATACCCCTTTGAGTAAATCCCACTTCAGCACGCTGTGATCACTGCCACCTAGTGGTCCCTTTATCTGCAGATTCTTAATGCATGAAGAATCACTACTGATAATCAAATCAAGAGTATTATTCCCTCTAGTTGCCTCCCAAACATGCTGATGTAGAAAACAATCATCCAGTAAATCCACAAAAGCCTTGCTAGTGTGTGAGTGATCAACCCACAAATTCCAGTCAATATCTGGGAAATTAAAATCTTCCATTATAAGACTCTCTGATTTACTGGCCCACTCTATTTCCCTCTACAGTGTCTTATTATACTCATCAGAGTCATTAGGCCTATAGCACACTCCACTCCCAATTTTGATGTCCCAATGCTTATGTCACACCAAACTGACTCAACACTGCACTGTGCAGCGATGTTGACTGGCTTCACTTCTTTAAATTTTATGTGTTTCTTAACTAATAGCATAACCCCTCCTCCCTTTCTATCCTTTCTGTAGACATTATACTCCCCAAATTCCAGTTCTGCATTCCTTATATCTGTGTGACACCACATCTCTGATATCCCAACAATATCCACCTTTGATGCTTTGAGCAATACCTCAAATTCATCAAATTTATTTACCAAACTCCTAGCATTGGTGTACATGCAAATATACATGCGCCTGTTCTTTTTCTTAGCTACCCTAACACAACCCATGTGTTTACTTGTACCCCAATGACTCCCAGCAGTCTCTGAAATATCCTGCATCTTATTTTCCAAGCTGCTGCTCATTCCAATAGAAGCAGTGCAAGAATCACTTTCACCTCTGGAGTTGGCTACTGTTAATCTATTAGTCTGTGTATCCCCCCACAAGCTAGCAGTTTTCCGACCCACCTAACTCTGCCTCATTAGCATCAGCAAATATTCTTGCACCCTTTCTATTTAAGTGTATCCTATCCCTGTAGAAGCAGTCTCTCCTGTTAACAAGTACAGACCAGGCTGAAAAAAATTCTACCCTTTGAGCTTTGCACAATCTTTCCAGGGCCGAATTGGTCGACAAGGCTCACATCATATACCCCTCCTATCGTGTCTGGGCAGAATTGCAGACACTTTCAAATTCAACCCTAATTCACGGCTTGTTTTCAACATTGACCTGTACTTGTTAAGTAATTCTGCCAGTCTCCTATTCTTAATACCATTAGTGCCAATGTATACAACTATATCACCTTTTGTGCCCTTAAAAAATGATATCCGCACAATGTCATCAACCTTTGCCCCTGGCAGACATACCCTGGTTCTGTTCTACCTATTCTTTTTACAAACATGTTCCCTGTTTCCCTGACAATAGCGTCACCAACAACTACTAGTTCCTATGGGACCAGTGCATTCTGCATTGGGGGTTGCCGCTGTGTTGCGTGATGACCAAGTGCAAGCTCTGGCATTGATGTGGGTAGCTGAGAGCTTGATGGGCCCCTCAATTTAGATCCTCTGAGGGCATCCACCCTGTCCGTCAAGCTCTCATATAGGCCCATAACAATGCTGAGTCATTGCCTGATTTTGTTACACTCCTTGCATCGTGCACACACACACACACACACAAAGATATCCCCCATGGCAATATCATGTTCCGTACCTGATTGCTCCACAATCATCATGCAAGCAGTACATTTTAAAAGGCTGTGATTTAGAGGGCAACTCCCCCCCCCCTCAGTTCTCCCCTGAGCCACAGCACTCCCATTAGCTTGAGCCTTTTGCTTTGCTGCTCTGGTGTGAGTCATGATTTCGATTTAATTTCAATAAAATTTCAATTTCAGTACAAAATTATAACCCTAAACTTGTATCCCAACACAGTTATAACGCTATATATATTTTTCAGTATCAGGTATTATCTATGAGTTCCGTTTATGTAACTTCCATATCAAGTTATGTATTTAGTTAAAAGTACAACTTAATTGACAACGAAGTTTAATAAAATTAATAGATTTTACTGATTAATTGACAATATTATATTATATACTATACTATACTAACACTATCTAGTTCGGAATATAACGTATCGTATAACAATGGCGGCGAGTTACGAACGGTAAATCTACGGACACTTAAGTATTAATTAACTTCCAAATCTCGCTGTCTCAATTTAGAATAAACTAACGATCCTGACTAGGTCTGTAAGCTACTTATAGAAAATAATTTGATGTAACAATTGGTCAATAAAGGGCTAAATATGGCTAAAAAACTTCTCGTTATTCTTTGAAATGTTATACAGTATAACATTTACAAGAACATCATTATGTCTGCTTCTTCAATTTCATCCTGTATACTTTGCTGTGAAGTAGATGCCACAGCGATTCTACTATTGTTGGTATAAAGTTTGAAATCTTTAATGTTGGTATCTGATTTGAAATTTTTTACTATTCTATCTGTAATATGCAGATCCTTGCAGCAGATGGAATTTTTGATAAGATGTACCCTGATTCTAATGATTGCATCTAGAAGATGAAATTGAAATCTGTTTCTTGGTTTTGTTTTTACTGCTGTTACAAGAGAAAATATTTGTTCAACAACAGCATTGCTTGCTGGAGTTACAAGACAGTGCATATGCTGCTATTTGCTCTAAGTTTTGTGGCGATGGATATCAAGCCAAAATTTTATTGTATGTTTTTGGAATTTCCTTGTTTTCAAAAACATTTTCTGCTGTCCAATCTGTCACAGTAATTTTCCTATACCCCAGGAGCTCACCTGCTGAGTATGGGCTTGGCACACCCAGGGTACTGAGCTGGATATCATCATTCTTCTCTTTCTTGGTGATTCCTTTCTGCTTCTGATTCTCTCTCTCTCAAGGTAACTCGAGAATTTTTTTTTTTTTTTTTTTTTGGCTGGTGCAGCATAAGCCTCAGGCTTCCTTGCACCATATGACTAATAATAATAATATTGTTGCTCAATTTCATCGAAATTATTTGTAGCTAAATGTAACATAGGTAAATCTGAAATATCCCCATTTGACATTTGGCTTAATATTTTTTCAGGATTAAGCAATGAAAGATTTTTGAAAGCATTAGTCACATTGCATAATCTAGATTGCAGTTGGTTGATAGCCTCAATAATGAATATGCAAACACTTCCTAGTTCATTTCACAAATATATGTGGTCTCAGTTCTAATTTCAATGATGTCCATTTCCACTTACAGTCTGCCAAACCCCATGTAGTTTTTCTGACAGAATCTCAGTTATCGGTTGATTCTACCACTGCTTATCTCAGTTGTCCAAATTATTTGCTGTATGATTCCTTTCACCTCAAAGGTGGTACTTGTGCATATGTCCATTCTGATATTCCATGTCAGAGACTTGGTAATTTGGAATCTCCTCTTTTCGATCTTCTCTGGCTTAAAACCTCTCTACCTCATTGTGTAAAATTCATCTGTTGTCTCTACCGTTCTCCCAACTCCACTAATCACTTGGAACTCTCTGACTTCCTCTCTTTGCAACTTGACTTTCTCCAGTTCAACTTTCCTAACAGTAAGGTAATTTTCCTTGGTGTTTTTAATGTTCACAACTCCAGCTGGCTTCTGTTTTCTAGTCAAAGAGACCCAACTGTTCGAGATGCTGAGGCTTTTGTAATTACTAATGACCTCGCCCAGATTGTTCTTTTACCTTCCAGAATACCGGACAATCCTACATACAGCCAACATGCTTGATCTTTTTCCCACAAACAACCCTTCTAAGTACATGGTCAAAGTGTGTGGCCCTTTAGGCACCTCAGATCACAACTTGGTGATTGTCTCTTCTCCAATGGAGCCTTTATCTCATGGCTGTTCCCAACCTCATGTTTTTCGGCATTACATGAATGCAAAATGGAATTACCTAAATGTCAACGTTTGCTCAGATCGTGTCAATGAAATTATTCTTGTAGGAATGGAATCATTTATTCCACACTCCACTTTAAAATCTCGTCCTTTATATAAACCTTAGTTTTCCAATAAATGCGCTAAGGCATTCAAGAATGTTGCATATCGTAATTGGCTTGCTTCCAATTCTTCAGTCTATTTCAGCCTATGTTATCAGTGATAGCACACATAGAAAGCCCTTCCTGGGACAGAGCCACAGCTACACTCGTTTTTCTTGGTGTCAACTGAACTTATGGAGCCATGCTTACACCTCCGCAAAACAGGATACTAATGAGCGTGTATACCCTTCCAACACCTTATTTATAGAAACGGCTGATTGAATACCTTGCACTTACTGTCTGATGCAATAGAAACATTATCTGATGCAATACATCAGATAATGTTTCTTTGGTGGGTCAGTAGTTTTGCGACAAACAAAATGACTGTAATCAAACAATATCTTATACGTTTCACTACAAATGTTACTTTTTTTAAAGTGATGCAGTTTTTTGTCTGCCACTGTATATAGACTCCATTAGTACTATTCAAGCTATACAATGAAATACGAAGAATGATAACCTCTTACTTAGACAGATCTGGAATATTCTGACCAAGTTAAACCAGAAGAAACAACGTTCTCTTTTGTTGATCCCTGGTCACGCTGAAATTTATGGAAAAAAACATGCCGACCTAACTGCCAAAACTGCTACTGATCTTATAGACCAGTCCTTTACTACACTTGCATCTGACTACAAGTACATTATAAAGAAATAATGTCTTGAACAATGGCAACACATCTGGCAGAGCCAAGCCAGTAACAAACTACTCTTTTTAAAAAAAGATCTCAAACCATGGAAATCCAGTATATGTGAGAACCAACATGGTCGTATTAGCCGATTACGGATGGGCCATACACACCTGACACATCTTTATCTGCTTCTAGCTACTGACCCACCAAAGTGCACAAACTGCAACATCCTTCTTACTGTCCGGCATATACTAATTAATTGCCCTGATTACAACAGTAAACGACAAACCTTCTTTGTCTCATTTTCAGCAAGGAACATTCTGAGTATTGCTCATCTCCTAGCAGATATGCCACATATGGACAAAATCTTAACTTTCCTCGAATGGATACAACTCTATAACACAGTCTAAACTTCAACTGCAATCTATATTGATAAAAACCAAGCATTGAATGTTACCATATTTGGTGCCTTATGGCCATGTTGCAGTTTGGGTTTAGACCTCTTCTCAATGGACCAGTCCAATCTCACAGATACCATAATGTTTATTTCACAAAATTTAAGTTGAACTTGATCTAGCCAGTGTTCAATAACTATGCAGTACAGTTGGTCCTCATATAGCATGATAGTTGTATTCCTAGAAACCCCTCGTGCAATGTAAACAACAGGCCCTACAGGAAAAATAGGTTTAGGTGCCGACCACCCAAGATTGAACACACATTTGTAACCAAAACATTACCAAACACAATAAATAATCATAATAAAATACTTACGTGTTTTATTACGAGTATTACGTAATAAAATATTGCTACTCCTTTTGCTTCTATTGTAAGCAAACTTGTTCTTTGTTTGATTTTCTATCCAAACAGATGACAGCCATTCCATATCTTCCAGTTCTTTGTGTCTTGATCTAATGAATTTTCATTACACTTTGAGTTGTTCCTGCTATGAAAGTTGTTTTTATTTTCTCTGCATTCTTTCTAATTTTCGGCGTTGCCTCATTTAGGCTGTAGCCCGTGCAATATCACATGGTCTTTCATTTTGCTCAAAGCATTTCATATTTTCACAATTTCATATTTTTTCCTCTTTCACAATTTCATATTTTTTCCTCTACAACAGAGGTGGACTGGCCATAAGCCTTACCGGGGAAACCCCGGTTGGCCAAAGGCCAGTGTGATTTTGGCCATAAACGCTAGTATGAGGCCACTACAAATTTTCCTGGGTGAGAATGTTTGACCTAGTCCACCTCTGTTTATCGATATTGCTTTTCTTTTTCTCTCTGAATCTGTAGTGTCTTCACCAGGACGCTTCCTTTTCACACCTTTTAAGTATTTTGCTCATTTTTAGGGAATAAAGCGCAATTACAAAATGAGGAGGCACGCTTGATACATATAAACAAAGCTGCATGCGTGTAGCAACTGAATAAACAACACTGTAAAGGCAGAGACACACTATTAACACCTCACTAGCTCATATTTTACTAAAGCACATATCTGGGGGTTACTACCATAAAACAATAAAAACAATTTCCAGTTGCATTTCTGCTAGTGGAATTTGTTATAAACTGGAAGTAAACTCGATCTAATTGCATTTGTGATAATACCGATAGCTGGAATTGTGTGGGTTTTTACGTTATTATGGTGAAATGTGTTGTTTCCCCTTCACTGATATAAAAAACATAAATACATTTTCAGAATCTTCTCTTCATTCCTATTGTGTTGCGTTCAGTTGGGGGTGATTCTGCATTCAACTGCCATTTCTTGTAAACACAAAGGCAAATCGTGCATAAGCGAATTCGGTTCGTGTTATATACAATATCGTTTCCCTATTTATAATTTGTGTATGATCGAATGTTATACGAGGACTGACTGTACTTCACTTTGTCCTCGCCACAGAGAGAAATGTCTAGAATTGTTACAAAATCAACTATTTGTAGTGTGCAGCATATTGTTTGCACATGTAGCCAATCACAGTCATTGAAGATGCACTCCGATTAGTGGCAAAAAACCTTCAGTCATTGATCATTTGTACGATTGTAAATCTTTGCCAAGGTTCTGGAATCGGCTTGTGTTTGGTAATTACAGTTCACTGCATAACTTTTTTTTTTTTTTCCATTTCATCGGATTTGAATGAAATTTATTGCATTATTTAGCTTCAGAACAAAAAGATCTAAATATTAGTGGTTAAAACCTTTACATTATTTTTTTATTTTAACTTAAAAGTAGAAAAATTCAGTTTTTTTCAAAAGTTTACACACTTTTGGCCACTGTTTTTGGACACGATTATTTTACTTTAACAAAACTATCCCTTTTTTATAAAAAAAAAAAAAAAACACTACACAAGGTGTGGCTATTAAATAATGAGACTGCATATGCAACCACTACACACCAAATGCCATCTGTGAAACAATGGCACTGCTGTTGACCTCAAACCTTTCCCATAGCTGTCTGTCAAGTTATGTTCCAATATGCTCATTCACTTTGCAATGAGACAAGTATGATAGGCGCCTCCATAGCCAGGTGGGAAGGAGCAGCAGTGCGTAGCACACGCTTCTTGATTAGACCGGGGTTCGAGCCCGTCACCACCAAATACGGAGGATGCGGAAAGGTCAGGGAATGACCACCGCACCGGAGCAATATGGCCTTAGTTGCTAATGCTCCTAAAAACCAAACAACAACAACAACCTTATGATTGGTTTATGTTACATAAAAGATTTTTAGAAGGAAAAGAGAGAGAGAGAGAGAATGCGGAAGATGATGAACAACCAGGCAGTCTGGTTTCCATGAAAACATGAAAATGTGGACTAAGTAAGGATATTAGTTAAAAAAAAAAAAAAAAAGGTAAACTGCAGCCATTATCAACCCACCGCAGGATGGAAGCCTCCTCAACAATTCATGTTAAGGGCAATGGACCATAATCTGCCACGCTGGTCCAGTGCGGGTTGGCAGATTGACCATATTTAGCAGTCAGCGGCTTGAACCCCCGCTCTACTCAAGGAGCGTGCTACTGCACTCCCGCTCCTGAATCATCATTTAAGCATTGGAATGGCTGGATCAGAACTCAAGATGGACAAAGAAGCAGTTAGACAAATTTTAACTGAAAATTTAGTCATGAGAAAAATGTGTGCCAAGATGGTGACAAAAATTTTAAATACACATTAAAGAATGAGAAGACTCCAGGTTTGTGAAGATTTTTTGAAAAATATTGAATAAGATCCATGCTTTTAAGTACTGTAATTACTTAAGATGAAAGTTGGCTGTCCCATACAACACAGGAACTAAAAGACAGTCAGTGAAAGAGAAAACAATCCCCCCCCCCCCCCCCGGACAAAAAAAAAAAAAAAAAAAAAGCATGTCAAAATCAAAATTGAAAACCATGCTTCCTGTTTTTTTTTCAAAATTAAAGGAATTCTTAGGGCTGAATATGTGCCACCAAATCAAGCTGTCAATCAAACATATTACATCAAAGTTCTGACACGGCTTAATGAAAAAATTCAAAAGAAGAGACCTGAATTGTGGAAGGATGGATTGATGTTCTCCGTTAAGACAATGCTCCAGCACACAAAATCTGGCCAAAACACAAATGCCTGTGTGAATATGAACCCTACTCCCAGACCCTACTCACTAGCCCCTTGAAACTTTAGCATTAGCAAGGGCACATGATGCAAGAAAGCAAGCTTATGTAGCATCAGCCAAAAAAAAAAAAAAAAAAAACACACACAAATCCTTCACATTTCACCCATCGACTCACTCCAAATATTTGTCTAGTTCTGCCTTGAATCTATTTAAGCTATCAACTTCTACAATGACAGATGGAAGTTTGTTCCAGCAATCAACCACCCACTGGTTAAAGGCAGACTTCCATACATCTATCCTACAACTGTCTTTCTTCAATTTGAATTTATGCCCTCTCAGGCGATTATTCTGAGCAAGAGAAAGAATCCCATCAGCATTGAGCATGCTCAAACCATTCAAGGCTTTATACACCTCAATCAGATCACCCCACAAGTGCCTAGTCTCCAGACACTGTAATTTGCAAAACTTAAGCCTTTCTTCGTAAGAGCAACCCTTTGTTCCATTCACTGATCTTGTCCTTCTCTGTACTCGTTCCAACAGCTCTACATCCTTCTTGAAATGAGAGCTGTTGCCCTTCTCTGTTTTCGTTCCAACAGCTCTACATCCTTCTTGAAATGAGACTTCCAGACGTGTATACACTAATTAAGGTGTGGCCTAACCATTGCCTTATACAAGGGGATAATCACCTCCTTATCCCTTCTAGAAAAATTCCTGTATGTCATTGACAAGACACTATGAGCTACCCTTGCAGACCATCTGCACTGCTCAGAAAACTTCATATCTGCCTGCACAATTACCCCCAGTTCCTTTTCACTCTCTACCACAGTTAGTGTAGAACCACACAGTTGATACATTACTCTGGGGTTACTGCTTCCCATGTGCAGCACTCTACATTTGTCAACGTTAAACTTCAGTTGCCACCTCTCAGCCCATCTGCTCAACTTTTTTAGATCCTGTTGCAGCAGCATACTATCATTACTGTCATTAACAACCCTGCCGACCTTCGTATTGTTTGCAACCTCGGACACACCAAACTTGGACATAAGCCTGATATACCATCATTATTATTGTTATTTGTTATTTGTTTTTTTTTAGGAGCATTAGCAACTAAAGCCATATTGCTCCGGGCCTTTCCGGGCCATATTGCTCCTGACCTTTCCACATCCTCTGTATTTGGTGGTCATGGGCTCGAACCCCGGTCTAATCAAGAAGCATGTGCTACGCACTGCTGCTCCTGCCCACCTGTCTACGGAGGTGCCTCAATATCATTAATGAATACAGAAAACAACAATGGACCCAACACTGAACCCTGGGGGACTCCACTAATAACATTAGTTCATGAAGAGCAGTGTCCATTGATTACCATTCTCTGTCTTCTCGCCGACCGGGCTAGCCGAGTGGGTAAAGTACCTGCCCGGCAACCCAAAGGTCGCGGGTTCGATTCCCGCCTCGAGCTTGGATCAAAGTACTACAAAAACCTTGGGAGGTGCAATATGGCCACAGAAGCCAATGCGCCAACAACTACCAAATCAAAAAAAAAAAATCTGTCTTCTCCCACTCAACCATCCATAGCAAAAATTTGTCTCTAATGCCACACTGCTCCAATTTGTGCAGCAGTCTTCCATGTGCAACAGTATTAAAAGCCTTTCTAAGATCCAAATATATGATATCAAAATTATTCTTTGCATCCAGTTACTTTGTGACTACATCATAGTATCCAATCAAATTGGTCAGACAAGACTTCCCATTGACAAACCCATGCTTTGTCCAAGCTATAGCCGAAGTCTTCTTGTTTAGATGATCCTGCAATGCTTCTTTAACCAGTGCTTCCATTAATTTCCCTGGAACAGAAGTTAAACTAACAGGTCTGTAATTACCTGCCTCTCCCTTTGATCCTCTTTTGTGGATTGGGGTCATATTTCCACATTTACAGTCCATGGGTACCTCCCCTGAATCCAAGGATGCCCTCATAATTAAGGCTAAAGGTTTGCTTACTTCCTTTGCTGCCTCCTTTAATATAACTTGCTAGATCCTGCCCACCCCAGGTGCCTTTTTTTTAAATTTAACTTCAACAATTTCTCTTCTCCACTTTGCTCTCAGTTATTACAAGATTATTGAGCTTACTGCCAGAGTTTAATACACCTCTGGCATTCCCCTCCCTGAATAACTTCTAATGTGTGAATGTAGATGCAAAATATTCATTTAGTTTGTTAACTACCTGAGCAGGATCAACAGTTGAACCGTCGATATCAAGTGGACCAATCTGATTCATCCTCTTCCTTCTAGAGATTACATAAGTAAAGAACTCTTTGCTGTTTTTCTTTGCATCCTTTGCCAAAGATTTCTCGTAATCTGCCTTTGCCTGCCTAACCTCCTTTATGACTTCGTTACAGACCAGCTTATACCTATCATAGGCTTCTGTGTCATCTGTTAATTTAAATGTGTCCCATCCATTTTTCTTCTCTGCCACATGTCTAATTAGTTCATCTGACATCCTTTTAGGCCTAAAACTTGAACAATATTTCTTAGTTGATATGAAAAGTCTAGTAGCTTCCAAGATCATTTCTTTGAATTTGCTGTTGGTAACATCATCAGTTGGTACCACCATAGTCACGTTTATGAAATCAAAAACCCTTCCCTTAACCCCTGATGGTAGTTACCTCTTTGAATAAATCCCACTTCAGCACACTGTGACCACTGCCAACTAGTGATTCCTTTATGTGCAGATTCTTAATGCATGAAGAATCACTACTGATAATCTGATTAAGAGTATTTCTCCCTCTAGTTGCCTCCCGAACATACTGCTGTAAAAAACAATCATCCAGTTAATCCACAAAAGCCTTGCTAGTGTATGAGTGACCAACCCACAGATTCCAGTCAATCTTTGGGAAATTAAAATCCCCATTATAAGACACTCTGATGTACTGGCCCACTCTATTTCTCTGCACAATTGCTCATTATACTCATCAGCTTCGCTTCGTCAGGCCTATAACACACACACACACACACACCTACTCTCATATTTCCTTTCCCGATGCTTATGTTACACCAAACAGTCTCAACATTGCATTGTCCTCTGACATTAATTGGATGCACTTCCTTAGATTTTATGTGTTTCTTTACTAACAGCATAACCCTTCCTCCCTTCCTGTCCTGTCTATCCTTTCTGTACACATTACACTCCCCAAATTCCAATTCTTCACTGCTTATGTCTGTGTGGCACCACGTCTCTGATATCAAAACAATATCTGCCTTTGATATTTTGACCAACACTTCAAGCTCATAAAATTTATTAACTATACTCCTAGCATTGGTGTACATGCACCTGTTTCTACACTTAGTTACCCTAACACAGCCCATGTATTTACTAGTTCCACTATGACTCCCAGCAATTCTATAAATCCGCATTGCCTTGCTTTCCAGGCTGCTGCTCAATTGCATTTCTGTAGAAGCAGTGCAAGAATCACTTTCATCTCTGGCAGCGGCTACTGTTAATCTATTAGTCTGTGTATCCCCCCCAAGCTAGCAGTTTTCCGACCCACCTAACTCTGCCTCATTAGCATCAGCAAATATTCTTGCACCCTTTCTATTTAAGTGTATCCCATCCCTGTAGAAGCAGTCTCTCCTGTTAACAAGCACAGACCAAGCTGTGAAAAATTCTACCCCCTTGAGCCTTGCACAATCTCTCCAGGATCGAATTGATCAACAAGGCTCTCATCATATACTCCCTCCTATCATGTCTGGGCAGAATTGCAGACACTTTCAAATTCAACCCTAATTTCAAATTTTTTTTCAACATTGACCTGTACTTGTGAAGTAATTCTGCCAGTCTCCTACTCTTAATATTATTAGTGGCAATGTGTACAACAATATCACCCTTTGTGTCCTTAAAAGATGATATCTGCTCTGCAACATCATCAACCTTTGCCCCTGGTAGACATGCCCTGGTCCTGTTCCACCTATCCTTTTTTGCACAATATGTTCCCCGTTTCCCTGACAATAGAGTCACCGACAACAACTTGCTCCTTTGGGACCTGCGCATTCTGCCTTGGGGGTTGCTGCTGTGTTGCGTGTTTGAGTGCAAGCTCTGGCATTGATGGGCCCCTCAGTTTAAATCCTTCGAGAGCATCCACCGTGCCCTTCAAGCTTTCATATAGGCCCATGACAATGCTGAGTTGGCAACTAAATTCCTTACATCGCACGCACACACAAAGACATCCTCTTGGCAATATCCTATCCCATTCCTGATTGCTAAAAAAACATCAAACAAGCAGTGCATTTCAAAAGGCCGTGACTCAGAAGACAACTGCCCCCCCCCCCCCTCAGTTCTCCCATTCTCATTAGTTTGAGCCTTTTGCTTTGCTGCTCTGTTCTGAGTCATGATTTCTATTCAATTTCATGTAAAATTCCAATAGAAAATATAACCCTAAACTTATATCCTAATACAGTTATAAGACTATATATATATATATATATATACACATGTAGTTCAGTATCGAATATTATCTCCAAGTTACGTTATAAGGCTTTCTTATCTCATGTCAAGTTATATGTATTAATTTATAATGTTATGTTTGTAAAAACTAGGTCGTTATATGTATTTAGTTAAAAATGTACAGTTTAATTGACAATGAAATTTAATAAGGTTATTAAATTTTACTGATTATTTGTTACTACTATACTCGCTATCTAGTTTTCTGTTAAACTTTACGCTATCTAGTTTGGGGTACACGTTGTATTGTATAACAATGGCGGCAAGTTACGAACGGTAAATCTACGGACATGAGGTATTAATTACTTTCAAAATCGTGCTATCTAAATTCAAAATAAACCATAGAGTTTGACTAGGTCTATAATCTACTTATAAAAATAATTTAATCTAACAATTAAATCAATAAACCAGCTAAATATAATTAAAAACTTAGTATTCGTGGGAGCTGCAAACTTGTCCAAACGTGGATTAGATACCCTTACCGATACTAAGTAATAACCTACAAAATCTCTATCTAAGTTCAAATTAAACTAAAGTATTGTTACTAGGAATTCTAGAAGCAACTCTAGAAAATAAATTAATATTCCAATTTAAGTCAATAAAAAAGCAAAAATTTAAGGAAACTTCTCTATTAGCTGGAGCCGAAAAACTTAGCCTGTTCACGTGTACTCTCCTACCCCTTTTTCTCTTTCCCAAACCAAAAAGGAATCCATTTTTATTCCAAGGAAAACATTTAGAAAGTAACGGTTGAAGTGTAAAAAAGGCTTACAGAAGATGTCCTCCAGAAATGTTTCTGTGCTTGGAAGAAACGTATGGAATAATCTGTGGAAGCTCAAGGCAATTATTTTGAAGGGCACGAAACCTGTGAGGCATGAAATATTTCATTATACAGCAAGCCCTCGATTAATGCACTAAATGTTTTTATACCAAAAATCAATTAGTGCGGTACAAAAATTCGATTAATGCGGTTAGCTATAATGCAAGTCCATATTTTTCGAGCATTTATTTAGTCACTGCTTTAATTTCTGTGTCCATTTTTTCAAGCGTTAATTTAGTCACCACTTTAATTTCATATAACTGAAATCTGAAAGAAAACTGAAAGAAAATATTTTCTTTGTGAACCACGAGTTTTCTTATGTATGTGTGTAAGGTTGTCTGCTAACAGTACATGTAAATATTTTTTTTTTGTTTTTCCTTAAAGTTTAGCTAATACGTAATTTACCCTCAGCTATGAGCAAAAGAAATAGTGAAGTGAAAAGTGATAGTATAAAGGAGAGTTGAAAAGTTATTTCCTTAGAAGAAAAATTAGAAATAATAAAAAAAGCATGAACGCAGTGATAGTAGAATAAAAATAAGACAGGACCATGGGATGGGTGAATCAACAATACGAGCAATTTTGAGCAAAGCAGATGATTACAAAGAAAAATGTAAGGTTGTGGCATGTCCCGAATGTATGCAACCAACTCGAAATAGAAACCTTACAATGATTGAAATGAGGACTGTTGTCTATTTGGATTGAAGGTTGTAACCAAAAACAAATCCCGCTAAGTACCGATATTATTAAATCAAAAGTATTAATTCTCTTCTTGTCTTTGAAAGATAAGGCCACAGAACATGAAAAAGGGAACAATGAAGAATTTAGTGCTAGTTCTGGATTGTTTGAGAGCTTTAAAAAAGAACTAGCTTGCATAATGTTCGAATCACAGGTGAAGCTGCAAACACAGATAAAAAGGCAACTCAAAAATATCCAAACACTTTTAAGGAAATTGTGGAAGAAGGAGGTTATAGTAATCAACAAATATTTAATGTCGATGAAACTGGATTGTTCTGGAAGTGAATGCCTTCTAAGACTTCCTTGGCTAAAACAGAAAAATCACAACCTGGTTATAAAGTTGCCAAAGATAGGCTTACACTTTTATTAAGGGGTAATGCCAAATGAGATTTAAAATTAAATCCCATGCTCATTTATCACACACAGAATCCTAGGACTCTTAAAGGCTTAAATCAAGGGTCACTTCCCACAATTTGGTGATCTAACAAGAAAGCATGGATAACTAAAGCTCTGTTCGAAGAATGGTTCACAGACTGAAATGGCCCAACAGTTGAAAATTATTGCAGAAAAAATAATCTTGATTTTAAAGCTTTATTAATTTTTGCCGATGCTCCTGGTTATCCCATTGCTCTTGATGATTCCTTATGTGAAAATATCAAGTAATATTTTTACCACCTAATACCAACTTCCTTGCAGTAACTGATGCGATCAAGGGCCTATCACACAACTGTTAAAGCTTACTAGCTGAGAAGGACTTTTAAACAGGCAATTCAAGCAACATCTAGAGAGAATGCAATTTCATTGATAGGATTCTGGAAAGAGTATAGCATCAGAGATGCCATTGAAAACATTCATCAGTCATGGCTTGAACATGCAATATGAGAGCCATGTGGAAACTGTGCAAATGAATTTAAAGGCTTTCCAAAAGAAATGGAAAGGACCTTTGTTTTAATGAATTGTTTTAATCACATTGGAAAGGACCTTTGTTTTAATGAATTAACAACCAAAATGTTCAAGAATTAATTGAATCCCATTCCGAAGAAGTGAACAGTAGTGATCTTCTAAATTTAGACACCCAACGAGCGTATGAAGCTGCCAATGATTGTCAAGGTGATGCAACTCCTACCCACAAGAAAGAAATCACTCGAAAGGAGTTTGATGAGATTTTTCACACTGTTGAAGTTTTTAACCAGCAGTGCTCCTGATGTGGTCATATTTGTCGAAAAGCGGAAGAAGCTCTGGAAAGAGTATAGCATCAGAGATGCCATTGAAAACATTCATCAGTCATGGCTTGAACATGCAATATGAGAGCCATGTGGAAACTGCGCAAATGAATTTAAAGGCTTTCCAAAAGAAATGGAAGGCATTGTTTAATAAATAACTCACATTGGAAAGGTTGAATAAATAACTCGCATTTTAATTCCTTATCGACAGATGTACGATAAGAGGAAGGAGAATACACATCAAACTACACTTACTAAATTAAAAAAAAAAAAAGTAGAATATTTTCCTTTATTTAACTTTTAATTTTGTTTAATTTTTATTGTGTGTTGTAATTATAATTTGTTGAAAAAATTTTAAAAAATACAGTACTGTATATTTTCGAGAATAAATAATCATGGAACCAATCACATTATTTTCTATTGGTTATTAAGTTCGATTAATGCCCTTTTGATTAGTGCAGTACTTTTGCGAGACACATTAAGTGCACTAATCGAGGGATTACTGTATTTATTGCATCTCGTTATTTGATAGCCACTCCTTGTATGTTATTACTGAAATTTAATTTCTAGTCTAAATACAATTGGATAGAAAAAATCTCTTTCTTCTCCTGATGATTTGCTGCTTTCCTTCAGCATTTTTCTGATTAAAATTACAAAACTTAGGTTGGAAGTCATGCAATAATTTACTATTATAAAATTTCTAATTTTCTGTTAAAAAATAAAATTCTCAAGTTTACTTTGTACTGTTAATTTAACATAACATTTAGAAAATGCAAGGCTGCTTATAGAATTAATAATATTTAGAAATTAAGAGCTATTCTGAATTTAAAAGCTTTTTCTTCCCTTTCTAGAAGCATTTTCAGCTTTTTCTAGTCTGTGTGATGGATCACTTTTTTTTGATAAACAGAAAGTTCCAGAAAGGCATAAGGAATCCCAAACTAAAGGTGTATCATTATCTAACTCGCACAAAACCTCATTGAGAAATTATAAAAGTAAGTAAAAAATTCAAATATAGTGGTATTAATTGTATATATATCCAGTTCCCATATTTAAACAAAATTTCATGTAAAGTGGTTTTCTAAAATGGCACTGTCTTCTGGGAAAGACTGTGTTCTGAGAATATAATAATTCCTGAAATAATTCAGGAAGTAACCAAGGATCTTATATTTTTGGTGGTTAAATCATAGCATTTTCAGTAATAGTTTTTGAAGTGTGGTAATTCAGTAAGCTTCTACAAGTTACTTGCACTGTCTTATTGTGGTGCATGTGCATTCTCATTTTATACTCCCCTTCCTTTATTTCCATTTTCAGTTTGGAAGAAATATAATTGTTAGCAATATAAGAAATTACCCAGTTTATTAATAATTGATTTTCTTTAGTTTACAACTAATGAAAGCCCAGTGATAAGCATAAGTGTTGTGCTAATTTTGTAGGACAAAAAAAATCTTAGATTTCCTTACCAAACACCAAAAATATTATTAAATATAGTGAAATCTGTTAATGAGGTAGTCTGATAATGTATATGTTAATTTTTCAGAAAAGTGGAACCTTCCCTTTCCCTATTTTATATCTTGTCTAAGGCAGAGGTTCTAAATCAGGGTGTTATTATATATATATGTATTGTAAGATTTTAAAATAATGACCCAAAATTTGTAAGGTGTTTAAATTAAGTGTATATTTTCTTCTGTTTGAGTAGAAAATGTGATACATCAGATTTTGTATTGCAAATTAAAGAAGATTGGGAACTTCTGGCCTGGAAGAATAAAACTTTTCATTTACTGGTCTAAATTTGTAGGAAACTAGTTTTCACGTTTCTATACCTTGCAGAGCTGAAGTTATTTTTTTGTAACACCCTACAAGATTTTTGTGCTTGAGCAAGAAAATGGGGAAAGTTAAGTGCCTCATATCTTACTAAATTTTTAAGGTAGTAGGATACCTCAAGGTACAAGCCAAACGTTTCTGGACTGAGGCAATGAAATTAATTTAGACTTACATTAGTTATGTGTTGGCATTGTCTCCTTCAAAGTAATCCCCTCCAGAGTTTATACATCAATCTTCCACTATGGAGTAAGACAGCTGAACGTCGTTGGGGAAAAATTATCTGCTCGTCAGGAAGAAGTGCAGTCTTTTACCAAAAAGTTTGCAGAAGTCATAGAGGAAGGCTTAAGTTTGGATCAAGTTTACAACTGTGATGAAACAGGTTTAAATTATCGAATGCTTCTGACCAAAACATTCACGTAACAAGAAGAAAAAGCAGCGCCCGGGTATAAACATAGTAAGGAGAGACTGACAGTGTTGGCATGATCAAATGCTTCAGGAAGTCACAGGCATACGTTGCTACTTATTGGAAAGGCTAAAAAGCCAAATGCCTTCAAACATGTACATGTGGAAAGTCTTCCTTGTAAGTATGCTAACCAATCAAATGCATGGATGGATTCATGTTTGTTGAAAAAATGGTTCCATGAAGGCTTCATTCCTGCAACAAAGAAAATTTTGGCAGAAAAGAAACTCTCAGAAAAAGCATTGTTGCTTCTGAACAATGCACCATCTCATCCAGGTGAAACTGAACTAGTCTCTGGTGACATTAAAACTCTTTTTTTTGCCTCCTAATGTAACATCTCTAATCCAGCCACTATATCAAAGTGTCCTGGAGACTTTGAAACAGAACTACAGATGACGACTTTTAAAACAACTCCTGGAAGGTCTCAAAAATGGTGGAAATGTTGCTGAAAGCCTTAAAAACATAAACGTGAAAGATGTCATTTACTGGCTGGCAGAATCATGGGAAGAAGTGAAAACATCAACTCTCGTGAAGCCCTGGAAAAAATTCTCAGTAAAACCGAGGAAGAAGATGATGATGAAGATAATCTTCCACTTATAGAGCTAGTAAAAAATCTTCCAAATTCAGAACCTATTATGGCAGAAGACATTCAAGATTGGATGAATGGGGATGAGCAACAGGAGATGACTGATGACATGATTATAAATTTAGTGAGTGAAGATGAAGATGATGTGTGTCCAGGAGAAGGCTCAAAAATTTCACATATGGAAGGCCTAAATGCGATTGAGACCGCATGCGATACGTGGAACAGCAGATTGAGAGTACGCCCGCTAATCTACTGTTGTTAGCCTGAGAAACATTGCAGCAAACAAGCGAGGAACTTCTTTAATATAGAAGACTTTGAAAGACTTTTTTTCTAAAGCCTGATGCTGTAATCACGATAATGCCCAACTGTACAGTACAATACTATGTAAGTAAATACACATGCTAAGGTAAAGAAAGCCCACACGAGAAGCATGGAAAATTTTGGCAAAGTTTAGCCATGAAAGTACAGTATACTTTGCCGTACCACACTTGTAGTGTTCCTTGCTCAGTAAACAGACGGTGGATATTATCGGTCTGTAGTAGAAGTCGAGAACGATATATTGATTGACAAGTAGGCATGATAAACGATGTACTGATTGGTGCACGAAATAACAGATGATAACATTGGTTGGCATTATGACTTGTATTAATGAATAAAGAATGGTGCATAATTAGTTTCGGAATGAACGGCATATAGATAATATTAAAGATGAATCTTTTAAAGTTGGCAGAAATTTGTGGGGAAAAATCAAACATTGCTTCAACTTCCTTGATTTTTTGATGAAATCTAAATTAATAACACCGAAACTGTACTGTTTTAAGTGCAATAATTATTTTAAACTAATTGAATCACGAACGGAGTCAAGTGAAAAGTTCTGGCATTGTAAAATATGTTCTGCAATGTGCCGAGTGTCTTTAAAAATAAAAAATTACAAAATAAAAGTACAGTAATAATAAACAAATTATCGTCTAGTCCACCCATGATTCTATAGAAAAAAGGTCAGGTTACCCCCTCCACCTCGGGAGGGTTCAAGCCTCCATAGGATTCGATTTCTACTCCTGACTGATAACACCCACCGTCTGTTTACCGAGCGAACAACAATACAAATGCCGTCACAGCCAACTAGTTCCACCAGTAAACCAATCCAAAATTTGCCATACTTGTCATGTGGGCTTTCTGTACCTTTGCCATAAACACAATTACAGTATGTAATTACATATGTACATGTATTCTTTTTCTTACAGTACATATGTATGTACGTGTACTTCCTTAATGACAGGAATGAGGGAGATCTTGGGGGGGGGGGGGGAGAACATTGCCGCAAAGTTAGTATACAAAAATTTTCCGTGTTAACCGAGTTTGACCGTATCCAAGCTGTTCTTGGTCCACATTAGCTCGGATAATCAGGACTCTACTGTATCTCAAGGGGGGGGATATTTTGATGCAGAAGATGAAATCAATTTCTTACACTTTACCTTGTTTGATTTTTGATCATGGGGATCATTATGCTCCCAAACCCAAGGCTGACAAATACCATTAACCACAGTAACATCCAAGTTAGTATTAGTAGTGGCAGAATGCTGCAAGGATATAATTTTGGTTGATGCTCATACAGTAGCCACCTCATTTGCCCAGTCTTTTAAATTTATTTAAGCTACCCACTTCCACAATGCCAGATGGAAGTTTGTCCCAAATCAGTTACCCTCTGACTGAAAGTAAATTTTCACACAGTTCTCTGACAACCCCCACCCACACCCCGCAATCCTATAGTATTTTAAGATACTCTGTTTTGATGCAAGTCATCTGATTTGCATCATGGTTTTACTATTTCAGAGACAATATTAAGAAAATATTGTAAAAATATCAAAATATAATAAAATAAAAAAGTATCAAAAAAAAAAAAGCCCACCGAATTATTTACAATTTAAATTTATATTTCCCCTGTTTGTGTCATCTGAGAAAATATAAAGATAACGTCAGCATTCAGTTTGTACAACCCAGCTATTCATGAGTTATGGGGTCCAATTCAGACTTAATTTCTTAGTTTCATTCAGACTTCAGGTTCCATCCTCTGTACTAAATTACTTATAAAACTCTATATTGTTAGTTAGGGAATAGTAGAAACTTCAAAATATATTGTATTTCGATTAATCAGATATCAAATTTATAAGGTTATAATTGTAAAATTGATTTTTGTAATGTTGAATTAGTTAAATTACCAAAGCCATCTCTCAGTTGTAGTAGTAGTAGTGGCATGTGATGCAAGAAAGCATGTGTATGAGCTTATGCAGCATCAGCCAAAAAAAAAAAAAAAAAAAATCACACCAGTTCCTCCTTAAATTTATTCAACCTATCAACTTTCACAACAACAGATGGAAGTTTGTTCCAGCAATTAACCACCCGCTGGCTAAAGGCAAATTTCCGCACATCTATTCTACATCTGTCCTTTCTTAATTTGAATTTATGCCCCCTTAGGTTCGTAATCTGAACAAGTGGAAGGATCCCATCAGAATTCAGCATGCTCAATCCATTCAAGGCTTTATACACCTCAATCAGATCACCGCGCAGGTGCCTAGTCTCCAGCCACTGCAATTTGCAGAACTTAAGCCTCTCTTGGTAAGAGGATCCCTTCATTCCCCTCACCAATCTTGTGGCCCTTCTCTCTTCTTGTTTAAAGATAGGTCTGGTTTCTTGAAACCAGATTGGACATAGAGATTAAAATTCTACCTTAGTGTTGTGGTTTGGTGAAAGTTCTCTAAAGTAAACCCCATTAAGTCAGAAGAGTGTCCACTATAGGAATATGTCCATTTTGCAAAGGTCAGTGTAGCCAGTCTCAATTCTGAAAAACGAAAATTTTCCGAATTATTGAAACTGGTAATTTACTGTAACTGATTGTTTACTCAGAAGTTATTTTTCTTTTTATTGTCATTGTACATATATGTTACACTCAACTTTTAATAAAAAAAAAAAAAACAACTTTTAGTAAACACATACTGAAATTTTAGTAAAAATTAATACAGATGGCTTTGTTTAGAGCATTTCATTTTGGCAATTCCATTTTCATTATGGATAATTAGATCACTTCCTAGTTTTAGTCCATGTTCATAGTTTTTGCTCACACAGAATTTTTTAATGTAAGAGGATATACCCCTCCCACTTTAATGGGACAAACCCTTTTTAAAATTCTGCACACAGCCTTTCTACAAAGAGCATGAAATTTATTTCTTGAAAAGTTTTACAACATCAGTGTAATGCCTAGGAAAATTTTTACCAGTATTCCAAGAGAAAATCAACATGCATGAACAGATCCTTGTGTAGCTCCTTAAACGACCACCATTTCTCACTGCTGAGCAAAAGTGGCAAGTGACAGCATGAGAAAATTGTCGTTATCCCTTAGTCAAAAATCTGGCCACCACTGTCAGTAAAGCAGTTATGAAAATAATTTCAAGGGACACATTACATTTTATCAAATATACAGGAATATCAGATGTACAGGGTATCCTCAAACCACCTTTATAAAACTAAAACATTATTGTACGAGTAAGGTACATGATGCAAATTTGAAACTACTACTAAGTGGGAGGCACTATTGTGAAGTTTTATTTGCCAGTCGGAAAATGCGGGTGCTGTAATAGATGGTAGCACAATTTCAAAACTGTAATCACAAAGAAATTTACCAACAAAATTCCATCCACCTGGTTCTGTCCTTAATCAGCAGTTTCTGTACAAGCACTGTAACTTCCATGGTTTAGTCTTCAGACAGTGATGTAACATGTTACACACTGTTGGCCTTACATGTTAAGCTCATGACTGGCATGTTGTATGAATTTTTCTCAGCTTTGCATAAAACTTCCTTGAACCAGCTCCACCATGCCATCATCGACTTTTGTGTGACCACCACCTCTACCAGGATGATTGCACAAACTGGTATCCTGTATGAATTTTCCATACCATTGGGTATACAGGTAGTTCCCGACTTTACGAGTTAATTCATTCTTAGCGTGCGCTCATAAAGCAGGAATTTATATCCCATAGACATAATGTTAAAAGTATTGGCTGCATTCTCAACAATATTAGTAAAATAATAAGAGGAGTATACCTCAATATAGTGCGTAGAACACTTCCGTATGATACCCTCCAGAAATTAAAATGGAAAAAACGAAAAAATCGACAACTTACCGGTACATTAGAGTAAAATATAAATAATTAAATAATCAATTTAACACAATTCAAATCAATTTAAAACAATTAAAAATCAAATTAACGCAATTAAAAGAATCTAACGAAAATATTCAAAACGATTTTCCTTCCTGAAGCTGACAACGCTTTTCGACCGTATGTCGTGATCACAGGAATGAAAATTACCGAATCGGATTAAACCTGATACTTAAATAGAGATTATTTGTCTTCGTGCATGCGCGTAAAGGTCCACGAATCGGAGATCAAATATGGCCACCGAACATTAACAGAATTCTCGTGTAATTTAATTTCAACGGTTTCTGCAATTAATAGTCGCGTATAATTACGTTGAACGTTAAGTATTTTGGCTTCGTTAAATAAAAAAAAATAGTAAAGCTCTGATTCATACTATTCTCAACAATGAAATTAGTTAGCTAATTAGTTTATGTTTAAACAATGATTGATTTAACCAAAGAAATTAAAACGTAAGACTATAAAATCAAGCAAATTATAATAATAAAGAAATTATTTATAACTTACAAATTTTAAAGACTATTCATTCATCATTATCACCATCCACTAAATGCACACTCATTGATCACTCATTATTGGCTCAGCACTCGTTGGTTTGTTGCACAAGGAGGCGTTTGTTTCCAAGATAATCTTCTCTTTTCTTTATAAATTTCAATAGTATGCATAAGCATTTTTTAACGGAATGCACAGATTGCAACTAACACGATTTGCGCAGAGTAACAAGTTTAAAAAAAAAAGAATGAAGGAAAGATTCTGAAAATTTATTTGTTTTTTATACAATTGAAGATTTCAGTAAAGGGGAAACACATTTCACCATAATAACGTAAAACCCACACAATTCCACTATCGATATTTTTACAAATGCAATAACATCAAGTTTACTACCCATTTATAATTGCTTGCAGTAACAGAAAAGCCCTGTTAACCGGAAAGTGCAAATTGTTTGTATTGTTTTATGGTCGTGACCTCCAGAAATGTGCTTTAGAAAAATGTCACAAAGCCATTCAAAATTGGTTCTTATAACAGAACATATGATAGCGATGAAAGTGTAGTGCATTTTGATGATTTGAATTGGTAACTAATACAGTTTGCACTATAAAAAAAAGGACCTTTTAGTGAGTTATATAGTGAAAATTTCAACTTCCGAGGTCATGGAACGAATTACCAAAAAAAAATGTTATTGGGTTCACGATACGATGGTGTCTCTGGAATGGATTAATATCATAAAGCGGGGTACACTGTATTGTAAAGCTATGCGCATGGTTTTAAATGCAGTATTTATGAATGTTTAACATTCATTTTTTGCAATTAATGTTTATATTTTCGATTTTGTTGATACTTGATACTTGGAAAAAAAAACCTCGTAAACCCGTGAATTTGTAAAGTGAAAACTCATAAAGCGGGAACTGCCTGCAATTGGTGACTTCTTTTTAAACTATGTGAAATTTATGGATGCGTAGTGGCAGACTACAGCCCATTGAGCCAAAGTATTCACTGTGTCATCTCAGAGTTGGTAAATTTCAATACACAGAATTCTACAACAGATCCAATATTCAATATAAAATCTATTGCAAAGAAGTCACAATATCAGATTCTGCTGATTACAGTTTTGCAGCTGTGATGCCATCTACATGAGTGTGCTTTTCTGGTTGATGAGTAAACTGTTGAAGATTTGTGTCATGTATCCTTATTCACATAATAATGTTTTAGTTTTCTAAAGGAAGTTTGTGGATATCTTGCATTTGTGTATACAAAAAATTCTCGTGGGTCACTTTTCAAAATCATGCATATGCAATCCTCTTTTTATGTATGTTATACCACAAGCTGAATCCTGTATTGAAATGTATGTATTAAAATGTACTTGTATGTCATACTGCAAACTGAATCCCATATGAAAAAAAAAAGGCAGCTTTTTTATTTATTTTAACTTTTTTTTATTTATTTATTTTTTTCATGGTAACATTTTATGGAAATGATGTACTTGAGGAATACATTGGACAGGCCAAATAAGTTTGCAAACATTTGTTAGTCTGTATCTCTATTGGAGAGTGTCCATTTTGGAGAGGTTATCTAAAGTATAATTTCTAATACTTTTGGCTGGGACTCAAGCCTGAGTATCCACAACAAGAGATGTCCCCCTTTAGAGAGGTGATATTTTTTCAGGGGGATATCACTGTATTTACAATCAGTCAAAATATTTTCACAATAAAGCAAATTTTTCTCACAGCTTTACTTTTGTTTATCAGTATGGTATCAGACCGAAAATCTAAATAACTTCATGAAGCATTTTTACTATCGCTGTAATCAGTGATAGCAAAATGCTTCAGTGATGTATTTATGATAAATACATTAAAGAAATTTTCTAGTGTATGAGTGAAACTCATATCCAAGATGAGAAATTTTTCTTTAGTGTGATCTTGCTTAATACTGTACCATTCAGTATCATCAGGTGCGTGGTTAGTTTTAGACCACCTCATCCCCTTTATTTTGATAACTAAGTTATAACAATGTAAGAAACATAAATGGCCCCCTTTGCATGCCTCTGGCCTTGACAGGAAGTCATCTAAATATCAGAGAAGGCACTTGAAACCTCTTCAGTCTATAAATAAGCTTCATTTTGAGTTTCTGCTGCCACTCTGTGACACAGAAAATTCAAGCTATTTTTACTACACAATTGCAACAAAATATGGTATTAACACTTATGTCAGTATAACTTTTTCTTTACATTCTAGAAACTTCACCAACTGTATATATTTCTTTCAAGTTTAACATTAACAGACAATTAGATTTAGCAAATAAAATTTAGCCTAATACATTCCATTAAAGAAAAGTTGAATAATGTAATGAGAATTGCTTATTCCATCATTTCCTTTATTACTAAAAGATTCTATAATAAAATAAGGGACCCTTTGATTATTTTTTTAATGATTTTAGTTCTCTTGAAACTTTAATTATATCCTTGAATTGAGTTAACATATGTTTTTTCACATACCAAAATATCACCTGTCAAGTAATGCTGTAAATAAAAAGAAAGAATAGCATTATACTTATTTGAATGTTTTAAATCATGGAAGTTTATTCCATCAGTGTTAAGCAATAGCATATTTGTAATATACTATGGAACCGTTTATTTGGATGCCTACTGTTTGGAAGGTACAAAAACCTGAGATAAGAGTAATATTTAATCTCTTCTATATGAACCTTAAAAATTCTAGAACGTAGCGCAGTTACAATATACTGCGGAACATAGTTTATATGATATAATGACGGTTCTGTACCTGTACACAAAAAAAAAAAAGTGCGGAAAAAATTAAATTGAAAAAAATTGTCTTCATTCGGTAAGAAAAAAAGAAAAAAATTAGAAACATGTCCATAAAATTAATCTTGCTGATACTTATCTCTAGATTTTTAATCTAAATTCATTGCTTCGTCACTGTTTTCCTGTGATAAGCTTGCAACAGTATCCGGCACTTTTTGAAAAAAAAAAATTTGTTAAAATTTTGCTTAGAAGCATGCTGTTTTTCTCTATAAATTTATTTATAAGGAACTAAAGCTAATGATAAAGTTCTGCAAAAATTTAGACTCCTCTCAAAATTAGGATCCATGTCCAGAGCTTCTTGGCTAAGCTGATTTGCAAGTTTTAAAAACTCAGCTAGTCTCTTCGCAGTCAAATTTTTGTGTTCATCTTCTTCCTTTTTATCATTATTGTCATCTTCTTCACATTGCAAAAAATATATCGTCCACTGATAATTGTTCTCTATGAGATTCAAGGACTTGTGTAATATCTGCTTGTTCCAGTTCTTCAAATCCTTCTCTGCTAATCATTTTGCCAATTCTCACAATCTCAACTTTCTCCAACCTTTTGCACTGTGCTTCTTTAGTGCAGCTTTGTGACCACAGCTTTTTCCACACTGCATTCATTGTTGAATTCTGAACATTGTTGAATCTGCTCTTCACCCCACGCAAATTCAATATTTTTTACAGCATCAAGAATGTTATAATTCTGCCAATAATCTCAAATTGAAAGACTGCCTATTCCATCAGTAGCTTCTACCAATTGTAAAAAAGGTAAAGTTTAAAGGAAGCTGTAACACCTTGGTCCATCGACTGAATTAACGAACTTGTATTTTCTGGAAGAAAGATAACTTTCACATTTGGGTGCAGGATGACTGGGTGCATTGTCAAGAATGAACAAGATTTTGAATGCTATGTTCTTCTTCAGGCAATATCTTTGTTTCGATGCAAAAGCAATTTAAAAACCAATCCTCAAAGATTTTAGCTGTCATCCAGGCTTTTTTGCTCGATTTCAAATTAACTTTTTGGTAAGGAGCTTTTTGATATTCCTTTAAAAGCACGAGAATTTTGTGACGTATAAATTAGCAGCAGTTTACACTTAAAGTCACCCTCAGCTTTGCCACATAACAAAAGTGTTAACCTATCTTTTGCATCTTTGAAACCTGGGGCAGTTTTCTCTTCTCTTGAAATGAATGTTTGGCTTGGCATATGAACTGTTTGTACGCTTCCAAAATAAGCCAGTCTCATCAGCATTAAACACTTGACTTGCTAGATAGCCCTTAGTTGCAATAACATCCTTGAAAGTTTTCGGATACAAAGAAACAGCTTCCATATCTGCACTGGCTGCTCTTCACCCATTAATTTTAGATTGTGACGACTTTGATGTTTTTTAAAATTTTCAAACCAACCCTTACTGGCCTGAAAGACGTGTCTGCATTGGATGGATCGGCTTCTTGTTCTTGTAAGCGATTAAAAATTTGCAGAGCTTTGGCACGAATAACATCTGAAATAAGAGATATCTGAACTCTCCTCTGATTAAGATCTTTTATCCAGAAAGAAAGCAATTTTTCAGTTTTCTCTTTTAACGGATTTCTCACTTTTGTAGTACTTTTTGCAGCCAATCATGTGGAACATATAACCAAACTTTTAATTTTTTGAGCATTTTCCCTAATTCGTCGGATGCTAGGTTCATTTATGCTGTATTTCTTGGCCAATGTCACAACCTTTTTGCCATTTTCTAACTCCTTAGCGATTTTTAATTTTTCCTCTTAATTTAAAAATTTTTTTTTTTTTTTGTTGAATCAGCAAAATTAATGGTTACCAATTAAAACACTACGTTTTTCAAACCAGAAAAATATTCTATCTGAACAGCTAACATAGGATAACTGATGAAGAGGGTTCCCGAATAAGGAAGTTGTTTCAAAAATAACCAGACAAACACACCACCGTTTATTGCTATATTTTGGTTATAAGAATCAGTTTTGAACGCCTTTGTGATATTTTTCTAAAGCACATTTCTGGAGGTAACAACAATAAAACAATAAAAACAATTTGCACTTATCCGGTTTATTGGGCTTTTCTGTTAGTGCAATCTAATTATAAATGGGTAGTAAACTCAATCTTATTGCATTTGCAATAATACCGACAGCTGGAATTAGGTTGGATTCTGCATCATTATGGATAAGTGTATTTCTCCTTCAATCATATAAAAACCATAAATAAATTTTCAAAATCTACTCTTCATTCCTATTTTTGAAGCTTTGTAAACAAAAATCGCGCAGGTAGCGAAACTCGCTGTGCAGTCTAAAATTTTGGTAGTAAATACCTGACCACGCAATAGCGAAACAGCACAATAAAAAAAAACCGCATAAATCGAGGGGGGGGGGTGTGCGCATGCACATACACTGGGCACCTCCGTAGCCAGATGGGCAAGAGCAACAGTGCGTAGCACATGCTTCTTGATTAGACTGGGGTTCGAGGCCCATGACCACCAAATATGGAGGATGTGGAAAGGTCAGGGAATGACCACCGCATATCCCAAGAGCAATATGGCCTTAGTTGCTAATGCTCCTAAAAACCAAATAACAATAACAACACACACTGGTGTTCAAAGAAAGCACATCACCTAGGATTTTCACATTTCTAACCCTTTTTCGCAATGGTATGTTACATTAATGACTAGCATCACAAATAGAAATATAAACAAAAGATATTTATTAATAGTTAAGGCAAAGCTAAGTAATATTTGACAGGTACTCTCAAAATATTCTAAAATGAGCATTTGCAACCTTTATACAACAGTTTTGGTAAACACACACCACGGCTGAAATGTTATCAGAAGTCCTCAATTTGCTTCAGTTTATCATTTTAAATGGAAAACAAAATGAAAAGTTCACCAGGAGCAAACTAATATTTAGTTGAACCACTCTGGCCCTGATGACAGCAGCACACCGACAATTTCTGAAGATAATCAACTGATAGTTCGCAGTTCCAAACACAAATTATAGCTTCCTGAAGTTCACAAACGGTCTTTGATTTCTTTCTGGCAACTGCAGATTCCACACGATGACAACAGTTCTCTATAGGATTCAGGTCCGAGCTGTTTCCTGGCTAGCTAGGAGTTGTAATGGACCGTTCTTCCAACCATTTTTTCACCTGTAACAAATGTAAACACATTAATGTGGAGCCTCTAATGCAGAAATGAAGCTAAAGTAACTTACTTAAACTTTTTGCCTGATGACAAGGAGAAGAGTCATCCTGAAAGATGCAGTTACTTGGCAGGTTGAAATGGTCTCTAATGGTTGGCAGCAATTTGCCTTCCAATATAGCCAGGTATCCATTGGCATTTACCGAACCTTTTATAAACTGCAGGTGACCTACTCCGCGATACGAAATGTTCCCCCATATCATTTGGCTGGTAGGGAATTTCACTGTAGACACCATACAGTCTGGATGGTATTCTTCATCACGTCTACGGCGAATTGTTTGTCTCCCATCAGAACCATGCAGGTTGCATTTCTTCTCCTCCGAGAAAATAACTGACTTCCACTGCTCAGGGGTTCATTTGACATGCTCCTATGGAGCAATATGGCCTTAGTTGCTAATGCTCCTAAAAACTAACTAACATGAACATGACATGCTCCTTACACCAAATTAATCGGGTATTTTTCGTATTTTGTGTGAGAAGGGGCTTCTTCTTAGGACAACGGGCTACAAGTCCATTTTTAAAGAAGGAGCTTCTGACTGTTACTGCACTTGATACCACTCCTGTATATTCTTCCCATTCTCTTTTCTGCTCAGATGAAGAAGCTTTATGGTTTTTAAGGCATAAGCGCTTCAAAATGCGATTCTGTTTTGGCATAGAGACTCGTTTGCATCCAGTTTCTTTTTTTCCTATCAGCCAAACCAGTATTCTTGAGTTTGGAAAGAAATCTACTCACTGTCAACTGATTACAAGACACTGTATAAGCAATATGACGGGAAGAACATCCTTCCTCACGCAAAGCAACAACTTTCTTCGTGGTGTCAACTGCATGTAACTCGCCATCGTGACACAAGCAAAGCATGACTGCAACTCGTGCAGAGTGTGCTTATATAGCTGAAAGTAACAGCTGATGCAATATTACATCATCACCTATGCATGTCAATCTTATCTGATACAATCTTTAAGAAATATTGCCATATACTTAGGTTATTCGGACGACAATTACAATTTTAAGGGGGTGATGCACTTTCTTTGAACACCAGTGTATATATATTTTTCGCACACATCAGGGGGATGCAGTGGTGTGTAGTGTAAAGTTAAATACTAATGTTTAATAATAAGCTAAATAAGTAAGGATATAAAAGATTAAAACTAGGATTAGTGTGGACTTATGCGTGCATTTATGGTTTGTGTTGTTCCTCTCACACACTTGTACTCTCGTTCATTCTTCTAGCTTTCATGCCCGTCACCACCAAATATGGAGGATGCGGAAAGGTCGGCGGAGCAATATGGCCTTAGTTGCTAATGCTCCTAAAAACCAAATAACAACAACAACAACAACAACAACAGCGGAAAGGTCGGGGAATGACCACCACTTATCCCGGAGCAATATGGCCTTAGTTGCTAATGCTCCTAAAAACAAAACAACAGCTGGCTTTCATTTCATTTGTTCGCCTCTTGCTTTCTGCACTGCACTCTCTGGGCACCTCAACTTACTGTTATTCTTCAGTTGTGGTGCAGGCCTAGCTGTTTTTTCAGGGCAGGGGAGAAATGCAGTGATAGTGTTTGTGTTGTTAGTATATATAAAGTAATCTTGGTTTTTATTAACTTTGTATTCTTTCAGCCGATTACATTTGCTCTTTCAGTCATTCCCATTCACCATAACACTCATTCACTCTCTCTTTCCCTCGCGCTCAGTCACTTGCTCACATTGCTCTTTCAACCAATGCCCGGCCCATTCATTCCATCTCTCATTCTACATTGCATCCCATGGCTGCCTGTACATCTCCTCTCCCTTACATGGGTATTTGGTGTGAGGCCCCAGGTTCCTACACGTGGCAGGGTATTCTGGGGGATACTCAGGTCAATCCAGTTTTGTCACATCAGGTTTCTGTCAGGGTGCAGAGTACTGCTGTCCTGACAGGCGTGGCAGGAGATGGATAGTTTAACTATTGATTATTGTTTAATTGCTTGGGGGGGGCTTAATTGCTCTTCTTTGGATATTTCTGTGCATTTTGAATGCTTTCTGTGTGAAGGTTGCAAAGGCTTTATAAGTTTCCTCTTCTGTGATGAATAGATGTTCTTCTCCCCTGGGAAGGGGCCAATCTGTGCTATTAGCTGTGTTCTGGCATATGTCATAAATTATACATTCATATAGAATGTGTATCCAGTCTTCACTCTCACCACAGGTGCAGTTGGGGTCATCAGTCAGTCCCAAGGAGGTTAGTTTCGCCTTTAGGAAGCCATGGCCTATCAATATAAATGTGAAAAGTCCAGGGGCATACCACTTAGGCAGCTTTGGGCTAACCATTGCCACCCGTAACAGAAACCGGACCTCTGGTTTCCTGCTCCCAATTTGTTTGCCATAGCTCATTGAACTTTGTGGTTATTCTCTTTCTTTCAACTCTGATAGTGTTGGCTATCGCCAGAAAATCTGTGGGTGTGACCTTTTTAAATCTATAATAATACGATTCTCTTTTGGCTACTTCCAGGTAAAGTGGGAGAGCTCTGGCCAGGAGCTGTAGAACAGGTGTGCTAATTGTGTGACACTCTGGTAATAGTGAGAAGTATTGTCCTTTGTATTGATTCTAATTTATTCCTGTTTCTTACTATGGCCAAGCAGGTGAACCACACACTGGCTCCATGGGTGATAAAAGGTAGAAACATTGCAAGGTATATGATTGCTAGGGTCTTTCTTTTGAACGCCCAGTCTGCTCAACTGATCCTGGCAATCATACATGCCTAATTTTGAATCGAAGACTACTTATTCCAAGATATTTTAGTTCTGTTACTATTTTTATAGTGGTTGTGTTAATTTTGATTTGTGGACATCTTATATCCAAATTGCCTTTTAGAAGTATTTGGTTTTGTCAGGCAATATGTTGAGCATGTGCATTTGTGCCCACTCCTGCAGCTGCAAGAGGGCAGCATTTGATCTTTGCTATACAACCACTCGCATGTTACCTTTAACAAGGAAAATCATATCATCTGCAAAGGCCAGGCTTTCCACAGGGCCCAGATCCAAGGCCAAAAATTCATCCGGAACAGTGTTCCAGAAGAAAGGGCCAAGGTTTGAACCATGCAGTTTGAAACCTTTATTCAGAGTGCATGTCAATTCCTGGAACCTTGTGCTTACTGTACACTTCTGTCTGTAAGGTAGTTGTGCATTACCTTATAGAGGTTTTTGTGGGTTTGCCTGGTAGAGTCTCCTAAGAACAGTAGGCCACCAGAGTGAGTCAGTAGAGATTGCCAGCATGTATTTCTCCTCTGAGTTTTTAACTGTTGTCAGTATATGTTGTATGGCATCCTCCGTAGAGTTGCCCTGCTTAAAACCATATTGGAATATAAACTTGCTTCTGTGTAGCATTGAGCTAATGTGCTATGTATTAGTTTTTCTTATATTTTCCCCTAGTATAGGGAGTAAGGCTATTGTCTATATGGTTTGGGATCAGTAGGGGGTTTCTCGGGATTTTTTAGAAATAATCTTAACACGGCTTTTTTCCATATTTTTGGGAATATACCTTCCATACAGTTATTATATAGTGCTATTAATTTGTCTGGTGCTGTTTCCGCTAATTTTTTGATAAACAATAAATGCCCAGGTCAAAACCTGGGCATTTATTGTTTTTGGTTTTAGATAGTGCTATTTCTAAGTTTTGTATAGTAAACAGAGGTTCAATATTGGCATTGTCGTATTCTGTGTTTTCTTTTATAATGTCTAGCTGGGTGGGGGAATGATCCCCAGTTTCAGTCTTAACAATACTGTCTAGGATGTTATTTGCAGAATCCACCCAACATAGGGTTGGGATTCCATTTGGTTTGACAGTAGTTTCTAAGACATCTCCTCTTGGCAGCTTGTTGGTCACCATTCTGTAGACAACTCCTCAAGGGTCATTGTTTCCAGTAGTTCCTACCAAGTGCCTCCAGCATTCCTTTTTCTTGTCTCTTATGAGGGCTGTATACTGATTCCTGAGAGATTCTATAAGAATCTCCCAGTGCATCCTTCATTTTGTGGCCAAGATGTTTTGGCTCTTTGAAAATTTCTCCTCGCCTGGTGCATCCTTCTCCTGAGTATAATCAGTTCAGGGCACCACCAGGGCACTGCCTGCTTCCTCAGATTTTTCCATGGGATAGACAGGTTTGATGTTTTTGTTAGGATGTTTGTCATAGTGAGTGCTTTCTCGTCCGGGCTACCGTTGTTGTTCGATCTAAACCATTCATTTTCCTGTTTTTGCAGCTCAGCTGCTGTGAGTTCTGTAAAGATCTGCCGGTTTGCTTTTTTTATATTCAACCTTTTGATATCTAATAAAGATTGTTGGCCTGTTTATACCTGCCTGTTGAGCTTAAAGGTGATAGCTGTATGATCTGATGTGGTCCAGGCTGGCTGGACACACTAGTCTGTATCCAGAATTTAAAACAAATACACCAACCGTTTAACTATAGTGGTTTAATACTGAATGTACCAAACGATACTACACTGTAAAATAATATATGCAAAAAACTGATTTACAAAATAAAATTTGCGATAAAACATTGACTGAAGCTTTCGGGGGCTTCCGCCTCCTTTCTCAACAACAATGATGTTTAAGCAACACATCCTTAAGTAACAGGCTCACAGCACACGTGGCTGACCAGGCGCATACTCAATATTTCTTCCATGTGAACCAGAACCAGAAGCGGCTCGGGAGCGTGGAAATATAAAACGCTCGTCTTTTGCCAGGACCATGGCTTCCAGCAGGGGGTGAAATCGAACATCCCTATCCCTATTCATACTATTGTTCTCAGACGAGCCTATCCACAAACTCTCCAGCCACTTACGGTCCCAGAACCTATGCGCCCTGTCAAGGATGACAGCATTCACAGGGGGAGACCTGATGATGTTTCTCCCAGTAATGCTCAGCAATGGCGGACTTATTGAACTATGCGGTCTGTATAGCTCGCATGTGCTCCCCCAGACAGTCTTTTAATCACCGTCCTGTCTCCCCCACAAACAATAAGAATTTGTTTTATATTCTGGATATGTACTCTCCCAACCTTAGAGGCCTTTTTGAAGACACTAGTCTGTAATTTTGTAGTCTATTGAATTTGTGGCAAGAGTAACATCAATGGCACTCTCCCCATGGAAAAAGTTGGCAGGTGATTTGAGTCAACCTGAGTACTATTCCCACCACTATGGTATGTAATAAGATGTTGCTCTCTCTCTCTCTTCTTCTCTTCTTTTACTGGGCATAAGCTATCCACAATCCATGAGCCATAGCCATCTCCAGGATTCTTTCCCCATCTGCGCTGCATTCACCCCGTCCAAAGCTGCCATAGACTCCGGGTAGCCTTGGATTCTTGGGAAATGTTTAAAAATTACATCCAACATAATAGCAGAGTTTTCTCCATACAAAAACTCAACAATATTGTGGTATGCAATGTTTGCCGCAATTTTCTGTGTATATAAGTACTGTGTTGTGTGAGAATTGCAGCAATTTATCAATCGTGTTAGAGCAAAACTGTGTTGTAGAAGTACCATGTTATATGGGGATTGCCTGTTTATTCAAATTTATTATTATTATTAGCTATATGGTGCAAGGAAGCCTGAGGCTTATGCTGCACCAGCCAAAAAAATTTTTTGAATTACCCTGAGAGAGAGAGAGAAACAAGAGTCAGAAATAGAAGGGAATCACCAAGAAAGAAAAGAATGATGATATCAAGCCCATATTCACCAGATGTGAGCACCTGGATTTAGCAGCATACTGGCAGAATAATAGCTAGCCCGACAGATAGCAGTGAAGCAAATAGTGCAGAAACTGAGAGCCAACCAAAAATTACAAGTGGGATGAGAAGTATTTGAGCTATTTACCAGTGAAAAAGAAAATATTTAAATAATTAAGCAGTGAAAAAGAAGGCTTATGCTGAATTAAGGAAAAAGGAAGTAAGAGTAAGGATAGCAATGGAACCTCGATTTTCCTCAAATTACTCTAATAGAACTTGTATAAAATTTAGAGTTAACAATCAGAAAGTAAAAGGCAAAGAAAAATAGCTTCTAATAAAGGGAGCATGACTGCCTCTCCTTTTAGTAGGAATCATGGCAGTTCAATAGGCAGTTAAGTCCTGATACTGTCAAAAGATGTCCAAATTTTGAACGTAGAAAAAATTAAAATAAAAAGTTTATATTATTATAAACTTCTTATTTTAATATATATTAATTAATTTATATTATTGTGCCATTTATTAACTGCAATAATAAATGCTTTGTTGAGATGTTCAGAGATAAATTTAGATGGAAGGCCATTCTTAATCAGATGATTAAGACTCAGCTTAATCAGCTCTTAAGTCTCTTAATGATTCTATAATATTATTGATGTTATTACATATTTTTAGCAATCTAAAGCTCTGCGAAATAATGATATTGCTGTGAATTCTTTTTGAAATGCCAGTGTTAAGCTAATGGTTTCAAAATTAATCTTTGTTTGTCCTGTAACAGATAGGTTTTGCTAATGATTGGATGTAATGAATGTTACTAGCCCTCGTCAACATACCATTCAGTGTATCCTGTTATCAGTAATTTTCCTAATCATCATTATTTTACTTCTATATTTTTGTTTTATTAATATTTATTTGTTTATTTATAGGGTTAACAGATTAAATCAATTCAGGCTATCTTAGCCTTTATATGTTATTTTGGCCTCATTGCTCACTTTGAATACTTTTATACTGCATACTTTTATTCTAAATCCTTATGCTAATTTCTTATCTTACATCTCTGTTCACCTAAAGGCTCTTTTGGAATGCTTTTTTACATACTGTATTGTGCTTTATACACCCTTAGCATTAGTACATGCAAGGAAGCAAGTTTATACAGAATCAGCCAGAAAAAAAAAAAAGTGGTGTGTGTGTGTGTGCCGAGCACATGCAGTAGATGGTTTTATATGAAACATTCTTCGTGTTTCTTTAGGTATTTTGATTTCTATATATTGCTTACGAAATAAAATAGCTTTTGTATTGTAAATATTTTATTGATCATTTACAAATTTCCATAATTTCAGGTGGATGACAAGGTGCAATGGATTTATGATAACTGAAGTAAGAGACTTATACTTGTGATTGCAATGTATCTAAATGTCTCTGGTAAACGGTGTCGATTGAGGTACCCAATCTTGTAGTTAAAATTGAAGGATTAGTGTTTAGAATTAGATTGAATGTTTCTTTCAGAAACTTTAATAACGGTTTAGTTTCTTCCAATTCGAAGTTAACATTGAAATTGCCACTTATGATAATGGGTATTTTAGGTAATTTTTTTTTAACAGTGCTGCACCTTGAATTGAGTACGGTAGCAAAATGAAATGAATGAAGTCAACGATATATGGTTCCTGTGCTTCATGGTCTGTTTGTGCAACCCATAGACGTCTTATGTGACTGATTCCACTTTCTCCTCTGCAGCACTGAGGATTCCATGGTTGTACTTGGCGGAATTATTTTGTTTTGCTGGACTTGAATATTTGCAAAACAATGGAAATTTATAAGATAATGTGTCAAGATAATGATGACCCTGACGAAGCATGCATTAATGACTTCATAGCCTTATTATGCAACTGCGAGAAGACCCCTTTCAAGACTTTTACAATCATCTAGACAGCAAGATGAATGAGGATCTACAACTCAGCTGACTTGGTGCAATTACAAAGAAATACGAAAACTTAATGACTAATGAGGAATTTTGTAACTTAACGAGAATGGCCAATGACAGCAAAAGATTCTGCTCGTGCATGTAATTTGGAGTCTGTTATCTCCTAATCGCTAACCGATTCAGATATTGACTCGTTGAGCTGGTTGCAGCAAAACATTTGTGATTCACCTCTTCATGGAAATATACAACCACTTCAGCAATACAGATGGGTATTGTAATGCCTATATTACATGCGCTTCAACTGGTAAGGCTGCTCTTGTGATATATGGAAATACTACACACGACCCTCAAGATATCCACTTCAAGAAATCTACTTCTGTCGGTGGAAGTAGCACAGTGATACAGATTGCTGTTTAAATATGCCAGAGTGCTAATAATCGGCGAAGTCAGTATGATCAGTGTCGAACTGTTATTGCAAAGAGGCTAAAACAGATAACCAGAGATGTTGAAATGAGCTCTGGTGGGTAGGACATGTTCCTAATCAGGGACTTACACCAGCTGTCTCCAGTTCAAGCAGTTCGCTGGCACCACTCTCTGGTGCAGCCTCAAATACTATGAGCTCGATCGAGTTATGCACCAATCAGACGTCGCATTCGTCTCTGTGTTAACCAAAATCAGTAACTGAGCTAAATTAGATCAGAATGAACAAGATCTTATCGTGTTCTTGCTCATTCTGATCTAATATCATGGCCATTATTCTGTAACTTGTACATTAGCTGATGCAAGCAAGGCTAGCCTATTTCAAGAGCATTGTAGGTCAAGCATCAAGAGCATTTACTGAGCTGTTTAATCATAGCAAATAGATCGCGCTTATGTTGAGCCCAGTAGTAGGTCGAGTTTGGAATTGTTCTTAGGAAGGCCAAATTGCTTTTGATGCAGCTGTTAGTGTATTCTTTGGATTGAACTTGCTCACGGGTCAGTTTAGTATCTTTACCTATATATTTGAAAACCATGGTCAAAATCTCTCGTTCTCAATCTCATTATCTTCGTTGCTATGTAAAGGAGATGATTTATAGGAGATGAGATCGTCTGAGCTCGCTTGTTGCTGTCATGAACAGAGTCACGTGTAAATTCTCTCTGAACGTTCTGAATTGTCCAAGATAAATGGTGGGAAAGGACAGTCCTCTGCTTACTCATAAAACAGTAAACTCATTGTTACTGTAGTTTCTCCTGGGACAATTCTAAGATATTTATTGTCGCTCCACAACGTTTGATGTTGGCAGTGAGACTTTCCACGATTGGAACCGCTTTGCTTATGTCGTCTTTAGCCAAATTAATTTCCATGGGACGGTCATCAAAGAATGACTGATCTATCATGATTTTATACAATCAATAGAGTGCTTTGTTGAATGAAGCCACACTTTAATCACTTGATTTCTTAGTAACCCCATCAAATTGCTGGACTTGTGTATTTTCCCGTGTTTTATATGCATATTTATGCAATGATCATCATCAGTCTCCCTTGGCAAGCGATTGTTGATCAAAAATGTGAAATTTTTGATCAACAATCGCTTTTGAGATGTGAAAACTTCTATAGCGGCACCTAACAATAGAATGTAACGAAAATGCAAGACATAAAAAGAAATTGTTGACAGATATATGTATTGTTCCAATCATGTGACAAATATTTGTATTTTTTCAATCATCCTATTCAGCAAATGGCTACAATCAAATGGGCGATTAGCTTGGATTTCGCCAACCTCTTCCAAGCCAAGGATGTTTTCACATAAAATAAAACATCTTTCGGGCGTACAAGGTACACAGGCTTTTTTTTTTTTTTCCCCTTCTAATGCTGTTTGATGAAATTCAAATGAATGCCGTTTGAATTTTGTAAATTTGCGAAAAATGCACCACGTGCTCAAATCACACTACTAGTGAGTGATCGGCACACTGTAGTGTGGGAAGTGCCTCTGACGGAAGCCGTGGATGATATCACTTCCGTGATGCATTTTTCTTGACCGATCAGATTTACTCGGTTGTGGTAAATCTGATTTTAGAATTTTTGGAAGTCATTTGTATTTATTTTTAATTTATAGACACAATGCCTTCCACTCATCGTTCAATGGAGTGTTGATGTATTTTGGTGATGGGTTTAGAGCTCTCGGATAACTGATGCCGTGTACATTGGATTGCTAATCGTTTGCCTCAAAGGGTAGAATTCATTTCATTATTTTAATATTTGTTTAAATTCAAGGAGTGTGTTAGTGAAGAAACGTCCCACATGCATATATGGAAGTAATTCCTCCCGTTTTGAAAATTGATCAATAACGTGGGACATACTGAGCCTTGTTGCTCTTTTGTTTACTAACTATTTGTAAATTTCTGGGAAAAGATTCATAGTTTTATTAATAAGCTTATTCCAACCATTATATATCTTCTACTTTTTTTTATAACATTTATGGAAAACAATTCATCGTTTTACTAATCTTTTTCCCGCTGTTGGTTATATACCATAACTATTAAATTTTTTTTGTAAAATTTGTGGAAAAGATTCTGGTTTTCCTTTTACTAATAGACTTACTATTTTTAACGATTTTCAAACCATAATATATTATGATTTTAAATACATCCTTGGTGTATTTTGATACAGATCTACTAATGAAATCATGCTCAGTAATATTTCTTGATATGAATAGGTTGCAATGATAATTTTTATTTAATAATTAGACAAGTTAGGGAGGAACTTGGTTTTGATGGTTAAAGACATTTAAGCTTTTGAAGTATGACATTGTCTTACATTACTCCATTTTTATTTTTTAGATAAAAACTCTCCCAACAAAAATAAATCAGTGAAACTAAAGAAGAATAATGTAAGTGGTATAAAAAAATCATCATGTGAGAAATGTAAAGGTTATCAGTCCAGAAAAAAAATGTATGTTTCATGTCTCCATAGTATTACAGATTTAAAGAAGATTTGTTATGATTATGGACTTAATTTTGAAACTATGAGGTATCCTTCTGATATTGATTAAATTTTATTTTAGATTTAATCAAAGTGATTAACTACCAAAATTTTCTACTTAGCATTTGTACAAATGATTAGTTGGAAAATCCAAAGAGGAAACTTTATTTTAACTGTGAATATAATATAATTTTTCTATAAATTGCATGTTAAAGTAATTATTTTTTAATCAGTATATGAATAAAATGATAGTACTACTTGCACCCAATAAAAACTATTTCTTATCTTTCTCGTGATCTGTATCATTTATTATATATTATGTGCTCAGTTAATGAATAGTAATTATTAACTGCTAACTATATATGAATCCTTGGGCGCCTCCGTAGCCAGGTGGGAAGGAGCAGCAGCAGTGCGTAGCACACGCTTCTTGATTTAGACCGGGATTCGAGCCCGTCACCACCAAATACAGAGGATGCGGAAAGGTCAGGGAATGACCACCGCATATCCCCGGAACAATATGGCCTTAGTTGCTAATGCTCCTAAAAACCAAATAACAAAACAACATATGAATCCTTAATTTTCTACACAATACTATATATTGAACTGTTAAAATACAATTTTATTACAAAAGTGAGATTCAGGTGCAGAGATAGGTAGCATAATTTTATTTATTAGTTAAAAAAAATTAAGCTAAACTCCTCAAGTGTAACTTTTTTAATATAATGCCAGTATTAAAAATTGGCATTGTTTTTAATATTCTAGTTGCATATTTGCTAGCTTCATACAGCTTTAAAATTTGATGGCAATCTCAGTTTGGCATTTTCCATTGAAGTTGTTGCTAATCATGAAGAAAAATCTGTATTAATAAAAAATATTAATCTTTCCTTTATAACAAAACTATTTTAAAAAAATTAAATATATTAAATCTCCAAATCTGAATGCTATATATCAGTGGTTCTCAAACTACTGAGATCCATGGACCCTTTCAAAAATCAAAAAAGGTTTGCGACTCCTATATATATATATATATATATATATATATATATATATATGTGTGTGTGTGTGTGTGTGAACACTGGGTTTTCTGAAAAGAAAATTCAAAGTTTTATGTTTAAAACAACTTTATTCTTATTTTTACCTAAATATATAATAATAACTTTATCATCAATTTGATATATATAGAACAAATAATTTGACACGTTCCAGAGGGTCCATTTCACGGGCAGGTATAAGGGACATTTATAGAGGTTGTATAAGAATTACCAAAAAGGTTGCATAACAGGGGCCGATAAAAGATGCTCGAAAATATGGTCACATGACATTAGTATACCGTATGATCCCCTGCAATGACTAAACAGCCTTATACTGGTGAATTGTGCTTAATATAAGGGTGTCTATAAGATTCTGTGGCAATAAATCCCATCCTTCCACCAGCACAGACCTTAGCTGATGGCATGCAATGCAACGCCCAAGGGCGTCCCACACAGGTTTGATTGGATTTAAGTCTGGTGATCGTGCTGGCCATGGAAATCATTGCATATCTTCAGTTTTAAGATATTCTTCCACCACTTTAGCTCTATTTACAATGGTCTTGTCATACATGAAAAGAAAATCTGGGCCAATCGCACTCCTAAAATGTTGTAGAGTTCGAGGAGCTGATCTCGGTACCTCTGCACAGTTGCAGTACCCCTATTAAAAACACAGAGAGGTGTGGCTGTTGATCATTATTCCGCCCCACACAAGAACAGCATCTCCACTGTAAGTTGGAGGGATGATACTGCATTCCTCGTCTCCAGTTGAAATAAATTCTAGAATCTGTTTGTAGGCTAAAACAGGACTTGTCAGAGAACAGAACTGTATCCTATTTGTTAGGGCACCAAGTCACATGTTCATGGCACCAGTTACAACGAGCTCTGCAGTGGTTTGAGGTTATTGGAATACAGACATACAAACCAGTGGCTTCCTTGCAGCGTCCACTTGAATTAAGCATTCTTACAGTTCGAAATATTTTCACCTGCAGCAACCTCAAAAGACAGTTGATGACAGGGCATTGTTAGGGGTTTGTCTTGACGTTAGAGCCAGATAGCAGTCTGTTCTGGCTGGTGTAGTCCTCGGGCAACCTTGACCAGCTCTTCTTATAATGGTTCCTGTCTCTTTAAACTGCTTCATTAGTACTGAGACAACACTGCATTACACATTAAGCCAATGTGCCACCTCTGCCTGCAACTTCCCAGCTGCGGAAATTTGTTGAATGGTCCACCAACTCAAAGAATCATCTAAATGACAATGACTTGTCATTCTGAGTACTGGAGATGTGGCTATCCCACTGAGAAAACAAAAACAGCAATGAAGTGACGTGATCACAACCTGTTTTTATAGACATTAATAATTTGCATAATGTGTGGCTCTGTAAGGTGAAGATCAATTTCTGTTAGACACTTGGAATTTGCATGCCTGGATGCGTATTATATCAAATATTCACCTTCAGTGATACTGTTCACAATGAAATATTTTTGAAAAGCATTTTGTTCTGTTAATTTTGTCAAGCAATGTATCGTGGCATTTAACTTTATTTTATATTATTATTAGTATTGACAAAATGATTCATGAAAACAAGCTTATGTAGCTCCAGCCAAAATATAAATAAAATAAATCAAATTTAAATTTAAAAAAAATAAATAAAGAAAGAGTGTGGCCCTCCCTCCTTTCATTTACCTGTTTATTTCAAATATATTTGCAGTCTCTCTTAGTTTTAGATAAACTTTCAACTTCCACAAGAGTTCATTAACCTTTAAAGACATTTAAGCACCTTGATCAGCTCACCCTATAGATACCTACTTTCAAAATCCTGTATCTTTCTTTTCTCTCCTGAGAAAAATACCCCTTTGTTCCCTTAACCACTATTCTTATCACTCTACTCTGTACCTTTTCTATATCTTTTCCTAAAATGGGATCGACAAGCCTGTATGCATTGTCTTATGGGATAATTTCCTCCTCATCTTTGCTGGAATCATCGATATAACCCCATAAGCTATACCAGCAACCTGTCTACACTGTTCAGAAAATGTCATATCAGATTGTATGGTTACTCCCAAATCTTTTACAGCCACCCTCATGCAAGACTTTGCATATTCCATTATTATTATTAGCTATAGGGTGCAAGGAAGCCTGAGGCTTATGCTGCACCAGCCGTTTATAACTACTCTCTGTGTCCTACCTCTTAACCATCCCTTTAACCATGCTAGTGACTTTCCTTTAATGCCATATTGCTTCAATTTATACAGTTGTTCATGTGAGACTGTATCCAAAGCTTTTCTGAAATCTAAATGTCAAAATTATTCTACTGGTAATGATTAGATTAGATTAGATCAGACACGTTTGGGACTGAAAAAAAAGTGTATTGATTTCCTTTCAATTCCATATCTGAGCTTATGATTGTGAATTGCATCTTTAAGACTCCATAATCTTCCCTTTCATTGAAATCAAACCTGCAGGTCTGTAGTTGTCAATTTCATCCTTTGAGCTACCTTTGTGAATAGGAGAGATGTTTGCAAATCTCCAGTCTATAGGGATATCACCTGAATCCAAGGATGTTCTTTGATTATAACAGCGTAAAGTTTGCTTACATCTTTTGCTACTTCCTTCAGTATAATTAGATAGTTTCTGTGGTATCTTATTCACTTTTAATTGTAATAACTTTGCTCCTAGTCCCTTTTTATTATAAAATCATTTAACTTATCAGTAACCAGTTCAGGATAATTGATACTATTGCTGATACTAATGGAAGTTGATAGCTTAAATAAATTCAAGGAGGAACTGGACAAACGTTCAGAGGGAATGGATGTGTGAAATGTTTTTTTTTTTTTTTTTTTGACGTGAATAACATCTGTGCTGGGGGTACCCTATGCCACTCAGGCTGTTACGAAAAGTGACACGTCTAACCGCTGTTATATCTCCAAAAATAATAGACAATAGTATAAACAATTTATACTTATTTTGTCAGGTATATAATGCCGTTGATGAATATGCAAGAAAAAATTTGAAATTTTAAAATTTAATATCATTTTTTTTTTTCGAAAAAAAAAAGTTCACATTTGATTATATTAATTTGATTATATAAAGTTCACATTTGGTCATTTGCCGTTGTGCCTTCGTTACTTTCACTCTCAATAACTTCTAAACTATGATTGATAGACATAAACAGTAAGTGACAAAATTGTTCAGTAGGAAACATAGTTTTTGCATCTATAAATAGTTTTGATGTAGCTGTTATGGTTCCCGAGTAATAGTGATGCAAATTTGAGAGTATTGAAAAATTCGAGCATATTCAAGTTTGTTTTTGCAATATCTTGAAACCTATAAATGTTAGACAAAAACAGTAAGGAACAAAATTGTTGCCCTTTGAGAGCTCTACAAGGATATATAACTAGATTTCAAATCGTGTTTTTAGTTTTCGAGAGTTGAACAATCTGTTAAAGTAATTTTTGTTCAGCTACTTCACATTTGTCGAGCAGTGTGATTGTGTTTCATTTAGTTAAGTTGTGATGGCAAAAGTTACATCAGCTGAACGTGTTCAAAGATTACATCACAAATCTAACGTTGAAAAGCAAGCACCAAAGTCGGCAGTGGAATGCAAGAGAGAGAGAGAGTAGTCTAGATTCACATTTCTGTCCAATTTCCCTCTCTTTCTTTCACAATATAACTTCGAACGCTGGGCTTTAGATTTTGGCATGCGTTGTGCTTGTTGCGTGCAGTGATGCAACAAGTACAAAGCATGCACCCAAGAAAAGTCAGTTGTACAAAACAAGTGCGGTGACACAACAAGTTGCATATAATTGAGCAACAAAATTGTTGCCCTTCGAGAGCTCTACAAGGATATATAACTAGATTTCATATCGGGTTTTTAGTTTTTGAGAGTTGACCAACTCGTTAAAGTAACTACTTCATTCAGTTACTTTGCATTTGTCGAGCAGTGCGGTTGTGTTTCATTTAGTAAGTTATGATGATATGTACGCCACATATTATCATTGCCATGGATGCAGACTCACTACGGCAAATGACTGATACAGATATTTGTGGAGCTGAAGTTGAAATAAATGGACAGAAGACTTTGCTTGTAACATTCTACATCTCACCTAATTCAACGCTAGAGCAAATTAAAGTTTTCTTAATATGCAATCTAGTGATTTATATGGCAAAGTTTGGTTGTTGTTTTTAATTGGTTTTTCGGAGCATTAGCAACTAAGGTCATATTGCTCCAGGGATATGCGGTGGTCATTCCCTGACCTTTCCACATCCTCGTATTTGGTGGTCACGGGCCGAAGTTTGGAGACATACCTAAAGTTGTAAGTAAATTCAACTTTCAAAAGATCCCAATAATTTTAGTGGGTGATTTCAACATAGATGTTAATAAACCTGAAAATGCTCCATTCCTTGACTTCATGGAATCAACATTTGATCTTAAACTCGCATCATACAAAATCTACTATACATAGTCAACCATGTATCGACTTGGTCTTCAGTTGCAGTGTTAATAGTTTGAATTGTTTCAACTATGTATCCTACTTTAGTTACCACAAACCTTTATTGTTTATTGTAAATTAAAGTACCGAATAAAATAAAACTGATTTTATTAAGCTTAAATTGTATTTTTTTCATTTCAAATGATGTTATTATTTATTTATTATTATTTTTTTGTTATTCACAGATCCATTTTCGGCTCCATGGAGCCAACGTCTTTTTTTTTTTTTTTTTTTGGGCTGATGCTACATAAGCTTGCTTTCTTGTATCATATGCCTCTACTAATGCTAAGTGAAAAAATCCTTGTTTCTGTTCTTTGCTCTCTCTCTCTCTCTCTCTCTCTCTCTCAGTAAGGACCTCTCTGATGTTAATTATAGCCTAATGACTGCTAATTACTGTCTTACTAATTTAATATTAAAAATAGCAAGAGCTTCTTTCAAGTAACTTATCTCATCATTGGACTGTGCTTCTTCAGAAATGAAAGGATGGACTAAACTCTCAGCACACATAAAAACAATAGTTTGCATTCCCAAAAGTTGGACAATGCAGTAATCGTAATTAAAGAAAATAACGATTATAAATTATGCATAAACAAAGCACTGACAATTTAAAATTTTAACTATACGATGAGAATATATCAGACACCCAAACACCTTGTAGATTTTTGAAGGATATGGAAGTTTATGGAACAAGATTAAGTCCCCTCTCTCCATTCTTATTCCCCTTCTAACTAAGTAGTATTATCCAAAAACATGACTGCTCTATATCATGCCAGAGTAAACCGCCATTTTATTGTTTTTTGTAAATAGCAATTGAAAGTGAGTAAACCTCAAAAAATAGTAGTTTTTCTAGGGTGAATTAATAAAAATTAGAAACTACTGCTATTTGTAACATTAAATAAGAACTTTGTATAATCTACCTTAGCATTTCTAACCCACTATATTATCTTATTATGGACTAAGTTATATATTGTAGGATTAATATAATCCTGCAATAAATGATTCAATAAGTTATCCACTCAATATTCTTGACACATTCTAGATGTTAGCTGTTTCAGTCTTTGTCCAGGAATAGTCAATTTCCAAATTGGAAATTGACTATTCCTGGACAAAGAATGAGAAATTCTGTTTTTTGTTCACCATTTTATTTTATAACTTAATTTTATCTTAATGTCCACTAAAGACTGTCATCAGAGGTGGATTGATAATTTTCAAAATAGTCACTCAAAAAAATAAGTAGTTGCATTTTCTTTATCACTATACCTTGTGATGAGATAACCTTTCCAACACATTATGAAATATCTAAGATTGTTTATGCCAGGCTTATTCTGCTATCTCTTCCCATTGCAAGGCTATTTGAAAAAAAGCACCATTAGATATGTCTTATTATGTGAATTAACTGTGTGATTAGAATTCATATCTAAATTGGGTAGTTGTTTCTAACTTGATCACTGTATCAGCATTGGCATTAGTAGAGGAATATGATGTAAGAAAGCAAGTTTATACAGCATCAGCCAAAAAAAAAAAAACCCTTCTCATTTCACCCATCCATTTGCTCCAAATGGTTGTCTAGTTCTGCTTTGAATTTATTTAAGCTGTGAACTTCTACTACGACAGATGGATGTTTGTTCCAGCATTCAACCACCTGCTGGCTAAAGGCAAATTCTGCACATCTATTCTACCACTATCTTTTCTCAATTTGAATTTGTCCTCTCGGGCAAGAGGAAGAATCCCATCAACATTAAATTTGCTCAAACCATTCAAGGCCTTATACACCTCAATCAGATCACTTCACATGTGCCTAGTCTCCAGACACTATAATTTTTCAAAACTTAAGCCTTCTTCATAAGAGCAACCCTTTGTTCCATTCACTAATCTTGTTGCCCTTCTGTGTACTAGACCGGGGTTCGAGCCCGTCACCACCAAATACGGAGGATGCGGAAAGGTCATTCAGGGAATGACCACCGCATATCCCGGAGCAATATGGCCTTAGTTGCTAATGCTCCTAAAAACCAAATAACAACAACTATAACCTTCTGTGTACTTGTTCCAGCAGCTCTACTTCCTTCCTAAAATGGTGCACTATAGCCACAGATGCCTAGATGCTGATGTGCCTAATAAATCCCCAAACAAACAAATCCTTCCTAAAATGAGGCCTCCAGCCTTGTATACAGTACCCAAGGTGTGGCCTGACAATCACCTTATACACAGGGATAATCACCTCCTTATCCCTGCTAGAAAAATTCCTGTATATCATTGACAAGACACCATGAGCTACTCTTGCTGACCATCTGCACTGCTCAGAAAAAATTCATACGTATCTGACTGCACAATTACCCACAGGTCCTTTTCATTCTCTACCACCCTGAGTGAAGTACCACACAGTTGCCCATATATTCCAAACCCAATAAGATGTTACAAGTGTTAGAAATTTGGACATTCACAGTCTGTCAAGGTGACTATGTACGTCCTAACTGGGGATCAAAAGAGCATTCCCAAGCTGATTGTAATGCCCGGTCTCCACTTTTCCCTAATTGTAAAGGCAACCATCCAGCTTTTTCTAAAAACTGTGAACAATGGAAATATGAGAAAAAAAATACAAAAATATAAAATAGAAAAGGAAGTCTCTTTCCCAGAATCAAGAAAGCAATTACAACTACAGCCTAGACGCACTTATGGTGATGCCTCTAAAAAGTTTAATTCAGTATAAGTCCAGACTGACACATCAATTCCTCCAAACACCTCTATTTCAAAATGGGCTCGATCCCTGCTTAGCTTTGTATGTCAACCTTCAAAGCAACAGATTTCAAGCGGCGCTAACAACACACCAGTCACGATACCACCTACTGCCCGTGCAGCTCCCACAAGATCCGTTCAAGCAGAGAACTTGGATTCCATTTGAAAACAAATATTTGAATCTTCCCTTAAGGATACTAATGAAATTTCCAGTCAACATGATATCAAAACCAATCTGGAGATCCATCCAGAGGATGAAATAGACACAAGACCTGTTTTCCCAAAAAGAGCATTACTCTTTTTGGCATTAATTGGCATTACTCTGATTAAAATTGACTGTGTCAAACAGACTTCCAAAAAGCAGGCAGATTCAGTTCCTTCCTCTAAATTGAAACAAAAGAACAACATCATCCAGTGGAATTATAGAGGCTTTAGGAGCAATATTGATGATACCTACAACATAATTAAGCATCACAATCCATTAGGCATCTGCTTACAGGAGACATGTTTGACTCCTCAGGTATCTCCCTCGATAAAAAATCATACTCTTTTCAGACAAGATAAACCTGCTGCAAATAATGCTCGCAGTGGAGTAGCCATTCTCATAGGTTCATGAGTCCCTTGCAGACACATTTCTTTCAAAACCTCTATAGAAGCCATTGCTATCCAAATAGCAATTGGCATTACTCTGACACTTGTTTCAGAGTAATGCTCTGAAACAAGTGTCATCAAGTTTAAGCTCTTGACAATCATCTAAACAGTGATCACTACCCATTAATCTGTAAAATTCAAACATCACACTCTATAACTCCAGAAAACTGCATAAAATGGAAATTTTCCAAGGCAGATTGGGCAAAGTACATATCTCTTGTTTCGCTTGATAAACAGATCATCACATCTCTTCCAGTTGAGACGGTTGCCAATCATATCACCAAACAAATTTCAACAGCCTTATCTATTGCCATCCCACAATCACAGTCAAGCGTCTGTAGACCCATAAATTATTGGTGGAACAAGGATTGTAAGAATGCCGAAAAAGACCAAGCGTGGAATACACTGATGAGCCAAAACATTATGACCACCTACCTAATATGATGTTGGTCCTCCATGTGCAGCCAAAACAGCTCGTACCCGGTGAAGCATGGACGCTACAAGATTTCTAAATGTGTCTTGTGGTATCTGGTACCAACACAACCAGCAGATCCTTTAACTCCTGTAAGGTCCATTGTTGAGATGCTGCAGATCGGAGTTGCTGTTCCAACACAAACCACAAATGCATGGGATTGATGTCTGGGGAATTTGGAGGCCAGGGCAATACCTGGAAGTATTCCTCATGTTCCATGAACCAGTCTCGAACAATCCAGGCGGTGTGCCATGGTGCATTATCCTGCTGAAAGACAACACCGCCAGAGGGGAAGACCATTGCATGAAAGGGTGTACCTGGTCAGCAGTGATGTTTAGGTATAAGGTATATTTGGGTCAGATGGCACCTGGAGTTTCTCCCATCTCCATGTACATACATGGAGATGTACAATGTACATACATGTACATCTCCATGTATGTATATTGTATTGGAAACAGGACACTGTCAAGCCAGAGATTTAAAAGTGTGAGTCATGCATGGGTAGTGTAAAATGTGCCCAGTGTTCCTCCTGGCTTATTGGCTGCCAGGCCCCTATTAGGAACCGATGTTGCCCATACCCTGCCATGAGGAGGCTATCCAGGTGTTATCAGTAAACGATACTCTGGCAGGTCCTGCTACCTACCTTACTGGGATTTCAGTGGTAACGACCTATTAAAAAAAAAAAAAAAAAAAAAAAAGGTTGAAATGATCACGGTTGATTTAGGTAAGATTTTGTTAAACAGTGCTGCATGGGGGTGGTATGCTGAAAGGATGAGTTCTAGGAGCCTCATCGGGCAAAATTTTGTTGTAATTTAAGTTTGGACGTGTGGGGCGAACACTGTGTAAGAGAAAGTATTGGGAGGAGAGGCTGAAGGTGGGGGGGGGTATGAAGAAGGTGGGTTGACAGTGAAGGAGAGCAGATTGAGTCACCAATAGGCCGTCTCTATATCATGGCCACCATAGTGATCCATGTCCAGGTTTTGTCCATTTGAGAGGGGGAGACTGGGGAGTCCTGTCCGAGAGTCAGTAGTGAGGTTAGGTTCAGAGATAGTCCAGTATTTCGTGGGAAAACAAGATTCTGTACTTAGGTCCATTGCTGGAGTTTTCATTGGTGGAGTGGGCCATTTGTACCTTCAGCAGCAGAGACATGTCTGTGCCTTCCTTTGGAGCAAAGTCCCACCTTTTGTTTCATGTTGTGGTTTTTAAAATGGTTTATTCTTTAGTCCTTGGGGGATGGACCAGAGGGAGCCCATCCCTGCATGCCTGACATCAGACACCAGTAGAAAGTTTGTCTGTTCCGATGTGATGTTCATGGGATTGGGGTCCCATGTTAGGGTCCTCGTATGGAGAGTCCTTGGTGTTGGTATTGGCTGGTGGGATTATGCTTTGCCCTCAGTTCTGATTTACAGTGGTGGTATAAGCCAAGATTATGGCAGTGGGAGGGGCCTCCTTCTGTAAAAGAGTTCCTGTGCGAAGTTGGTAAAGGCATTATAGGTCTCGCTGGATTCCAAGAGGTAATGCTCTTAGTCCTTTGGATTAAAGTGTATTTTGGTAATTAGTACACATCTTAGGTCTTTGTAGATTGGGAAAGTATACATTAGGTGCTCCCAGGTCTCTGGGAGCCCGCTGGAGCATAGGGGGTTGTCTGTTAATCCCATTGTTATTAACTTTCCTCTGATAGCGCCATGTCCAGTGAGTAGGTATGAGGAGAGTAGGCCTGGGGAAAGCCAGACCTGCATTTCTGTATGAGTTTTTCTGAGGTCCAGAATGAATTTTTTGGTAATGGCACCCTTTGTGCTGTCATTCCAGCGTTGCTGCCAGAGGTCATGTAAGTACTCGGTCAAACATCGGTTTTCCATTTTGTAGTTATTTACTGTGTTTGAGCTGAAGTCTCGGAAGGTGGTAGCCTTTCCTCTGGTCAGGTTGGTTAGGATGCCAGACTGCACTACCTCCAGATGCAGGGAAGAGCCCTCCCTAGGGCCTGCATGGCATGGGTGCTGACCGTGCAGCAGGCTCTAGAAGTTGCAGTAATATTGTCCTCTCTAGCTTCCATTGGTTGGAGACTATTGTGGTTTTGTTGTACCAGACTGGAGCGGCACATGTAATAGCGAGTAGAAAGACCATTTTGTAAAATAGACTGAGGATTCTCCTTTTGAGCCCCCAGTCTTTTCTGATAATCCTGGCAAACAGTGCTGTTTTTAATTTAAAACTGTTTTTAAATAGTTTTTAATTTTTCTCTGCAGGTACTTGAGGTGCGGTTTAAAAGTAAGGTTAGTATCTAGCAGGAGACCCAGGTATTTAAGCTGGGTATCCATGCGAACTGTTTTATTTTGAATATTTGTGTGGTTGTCTGTTTGGGTGCAGATGTCCTTTAGTAGGACTGAGCAGGTTTTAGTGACAGCAGAGATTTGTAGGTTGTATTGGGTTGCCCATTCCTGTAGGGGGTTTCAAGGACTATTTCCTGTAGCTTCCAGTTGTGTCCTGCTGCCTGCAACATGCATCAAGGCCAGGTCACCGTCATAAGCCAAAGGTGTAACGTTTCCTAGGTCTTTTTGTAGGAATTCGTCAAGTACCATATTCCATAACATGAGGCCGAGAATTGAGCCCTGTGGACAGCCCGTGCACCTGTCATGTGATTTGAGCGTATGGGGCTCTCACAGTGACTTTCCTGTGCGAGAGATACTGTGCAATGCATTTACAGATATTTGGGGATATAAGGGAGATTTGCCCTTCTGAGCACTGCCAGGACGCTCGGCCACCAAAGGGTGTCAAATGCCCTGGCAAAGTCAACAGAGATGACAAGGAAATATTTTTGATCACAGGCGTTGGCTGCATTTATAATTTGATCCAGGGCATCAATAGTAGATTTGCCTTTCCTGAAGCCATATTGGTTGTCAGAGAGTAGGTTTTCTGCAGAGTAATACTTCTGAATTCTTTGGTTTTCTGCAGAGTAATACTTCTGAATTCTTTGTTTCAACATGTATTCGAATAATTTACTTATGACTGATAGTAAGGCAATTGGGCGTTAAGATTCTGGTAAGTCTTGTCTTTTGGATGGATTTTTTAGGAGCCGGACACTTGCTGTTTTCCAGTCGAGTGGGAAGCAGCCCTCTCGTAGACAGTTGTTGAACTGGTTTAAGAAGAGCTATGGATTGTATTCGATGGCTTTCTTTATGATTTCAGGTTCTAATTGGTTGAGGCCTGGTGTCTTTCTATTTTTGGTTAGATGGGCGGCGAGTGTAAGTCCTGTTCTGAGAAGGTTTCTTCAGTCTGATCTGTGAAATAGTTTTTATTTCTTTTACATAGTTGGATCTGCTGCGGTGTTGAAGGATTTACTGCTGGGCGAAAAACAATATTCAGGATGTTGTTTATCGCTTCACTCCAGTTGGTCGTTGTTTGATTTAGTTGGGTTTTAGGTGGAGTTGAATAACTTTGCCCATGGGGAGTCTCTTTGTGGTGATGCTGTACACTCCCCCCCCCCCAGGGTTTATCATTTCCCACTGTAGAGACTAGGTTTTCCCATGCTAGTTTTTACCTTTGCCGTATCAATGTTGTGTATTGGTTCCTCTTTTCACTGTAGCATTGCTTAAGGGCATAAACCTCTGGTTCTGGTTGTGTCCTATGGGCACGTTGGAACACTTGTCTTTTGGTGGTCACTTCTTGTCGAAGTTTCTGCAGGTCTCGGTTCCACCATGAGACAGTTCTTGACTGGGGTTTTTTCGTGGGATGGCTGTGGAGGCTGCATTTCTAATTATTCTTGTTATGGCACTTTGATGCCATTTGGGTTCTTTGATCTGTTCATGTTGGGCATGGAAATCTTGAGCCACGGTAGTGATACTAGTTTGGAATAGTGGCCAATCTGCTTTAATGATGGCAAATCTCTGGAGTTGTATTCTTGGCGGGATACCGTGGTCAAGTACTCTGGTCATCTGGAAGGCTATGGCATGGTGATCGGAAGTGGACCAGCCATCCTGCACTGTCCAGTTTGAGATATGCCCGGCGAGTGATCTAGTTGACAGTTAGCATTAGCATTAGTAGAGGCATTTGATGCAAGAAAGCAAGCTTATGCAGCATCAGCCAAAAAAAAAAAAAAAAAAAAACCCACTTCCACTTCACCCCTCTGTTCGTTCAAAATACCTGTCCAGCTGAGCCTTAAACTTATTTAGGCTATCAACCTCCACCACAAGGGATGGAAGTCTGTTCCGCCAACCAACCACCCGCTGGCTAAAGGCAAATTTCCACACGTCTATCCTACATCTGTCTTTCCTCAATTTGAATTTATGCCCTCTCAGGTGATTTTTCTGAGCTAGAGGAAGAATCCCATCAGCATTGAGCATGCTTAAACCATTCAAGGCTTTATACACCTCTATCAGATCACCTCGCTGGTGCCTAGTCTCCAGACACTGTAATTTGCAAAACTTAAGCCTTTCTTCGTAAGAGCACCCCTTTGTTCCATTCACTAATCTTGTTGCCCTTCTCTGTACTCTTTCCAGCAGCTCTACATCCTTCTTGAAATGAGGCCTCCAGACCTGTATACAGTACTCTAGGTGTGGCCTGACCATCGCCTTATACAATGGAATAATCACCTCCTTATCCCTGCTGGAAAAATTCCTGTATATCATTGACAATACTCCATGGGCTACTCTTGCAGCCCGTCTGCACTGCTCAGAGAACTTCATATCTGCCTGCACAACCACCCCCAAGTCCCTTTCATTCTCTACCACTGTCAGTGTAGTACCACAGAGTTGATACGTTGCTCTGGGGTTGCTGTTTCCCATGTGTAGTACTTTACATTTGTCAATGTTAAACTTCATTTGCCACCTCTCAGCCCATCTGCTCAACCTTTCCAGATCCTGTTGCAGCAGCATAGTGTCAGTAGTGTCCTTGACAACCCTGCCAACCTTTGTATCGTCTGCAAACTTGGACATTAAGCCCGATATACCATCATCAATATCATTTATAAATACAGAAAACAATAATGGACCCAACACTGAGCCCTGAGGGACTCCACTAATAACATCAGTCCACGATGAGCAGTGTCCATTGATTACCACTCTCTGTCTTCTCCTAGGCGCCTCCGTAGCCAGGTGGGAAGGAGCAGCAGTGCGCAGCACACGCTTCTTGATTAGACCGGGGTTCGAGCCCGTCACCACCAAATACGGAGGATGCGGAAAGGTCAAGGAATGACCACCGCATATCCTGGAGCAATATGGCCTTAGTTGCTAATGCTCCTAAAAAACCAACAAACATTAAACAACTGTCTTCTCCCCCTCAACCACCCCTTTATCCATAGCAGCAATTTGCCTCCAATGTCACACTGCTTCAATTTGTGTAGCAGTCTTCCATGTGCAACAGTATCAAAAGCCTTTCTAAGATCCAAGTATATAATATCAAAGTTATTCCCTGCATCCAGTTCTTTTGTGACTGCATCATAGTATCCAATCAAGTTGGTCAGGCAAGACTTCCCCTTAACAAAACCATGCTGTGTCTGAGCTATAACTGAAGTCTTGTCTAAATGATCCTGCAGTGCTTCTTTAACCAGTGCCTCCATTAATTTTCCTGGAACAGAAGTTAAGCTCACAGGTCTATAATTACTTGTGTCAGCCTTTGATCCTCCTTTGTGAATTGGGGTCACATTTGCACATTTCCAGTCTATGGGTACCTCCCCTGAGTCCAAGGAAGCTCTCATAATTATGGCTAAGGGTTTGCTTACTTCCTTTGCTGCCTCCTTTAATATAACTGGATAGATCCCATCCACCCCGGGTGCCTTTCTTGTGTTTATCTTCAACAGTTTCTCCTCCACTTTACTCCCAGTTATTTCAAGATTCTGTAGCTTACTGCTAGAGTTGAATACACCTCTGGCATTCCCCTCGCTGAATAACTCCTCATATGTGAATGTCGATGCAAAATATTCATTTAGTTTGTTAGCTACCTGAGCAGGATCATCAACAGTTGACCCATCAATATCAAGTGGACCAATCTGATTCATCCCCTTCCTTCTAGAGTTTACATAAGTAAAGAACTCTTTGCTGTTTTTCTTTGCATCCCTTGCCAAGGATTTCTCGTAATCTGCCTTCGCCTGCCTAACCTCCTTTGTAACTTGGTTGCATATCAACTTGTATCTATCATAGGCTTCTGTGTCATGTGTTAATTTGTATATATCCCATGCATTTTTCTTCTCTGCCATATGCCTCATTAGTTCATCTGACATCCATTTTGGCCTAAACCTTGAACAATATTTCTTAGTTGGTATGTAAAGCCTAGTAGCTTCCAAGATAAGTTCTTTGAATGCTTCCCATTTTGAATTTGCTGTTGGTAACATCATCAGTTGGTCCCACTGTATAGAATTTAAATACTGTCTCAGTCCATCGTAGTCACCTTTACGGAAGCAATATCCCTTCCCTTTACCACTAATGGTAGTTACCTCTTTGAGTAAATCCCACTTCAGCACACTGTGATCACTGCCACCTAGTGGTTCATTTATCTGCAGATTCTTGATGCATGAAGAATCACTGCTGATAATCAAATCAAGAGTATTACTCCCTCTAGTTGCCTCCCGACCATGTTGATGTAGAAAACAATCATCCAATAAATCCACAAAAGCCCTGCTAGTGTGTGAGTAACCAGCCCCCAAATTCCAGTCAATATCTGGGAAATTAAAATCTCCCATTATAAGACACTCTGATTTACTGGCCCACTCTATTTCCCTGTACAGTTCCTTATTGTACTCATCAGTTATGTCTATAGTCCCAGAATGTGCTTGAGTAGGTGGCAAGGTTGTTTGGGCGATTTTATACTGTGAAAGGGCTGTTGGTGAGATATTCCTCAAGTTGTACATTTCTGGATCTGCTTCGCTCCTGGCTTTGGCTCTACCAGCTTGTAGAACGACAGTTCACGTCTGTGCTGACAAGTATCCTGGCATTCATTCAGTAGTTAGGTTCTGGAGATAATTCATAACCAGGAGAATGTCATTCCCAGGTCTGGAGTATATGGATACAGTGTAGAATTCACCAACGGGACAAATAATGTGAGCCAGGAATTACAGAAATGAGTGATTTTGGTTGTAGTCAAGTCTGGATTGCGAACCAGTACAGCAGCCCAGAGGGTGTCACCCTGGCACTGTACAATCTTATGGGGTGATGGGATATCCCTTAACTTCTTTGGCATGGGTTTAAGGTTCTTATATCAGTAGTAGATCTATATTTTCTTCTTCTGCTTTACGGAAGAGTTGACCAGTAACTGCAATTGCCCTTTGTGCGTTATTTTGTAGGAAGCGTACTGTTTGATATTTGCTATTATTGGTGTGGTTCCATAATTTATTCTTTGCTGTTGTGGACTCTTTGCTTTTAGATAAATTGGACATTTCCTGTCCCTGATGGAATGCAAGTGCTGGATGTTTTGTTCTTTACAGTTTGCACATTTTTTTTGGATCTTCAGATTTATTTGGGCACATAAGAAATTCATAGGCTTTTTTTTTTTTTGCTTTTTCACACAATGGCCACAAGCGGACTCTTTTTGAGTGTATGTGTGAGTGAGGTGGCAGCATTTGAAACATTCGGAGATAGCCACATGCTCTTTGAAGCAGTTAACATTCAGATCCATTAACCACATTTGGAACAAATGTGGTTAATGGATCCGAAACATTTGGAAATAGCCACATGCTCTTTGAAGCAGTTAACATTCAGATCCATTAACCACCAAAGCAGAATATTCATAAACTGGCTGCTCCAGTTTATGAATATTCTGCTTTGGTGGTTAATAGCCACAATCCAGTTCATTGAGGTTCCATCTCGTGACTTGGTCTGGTATTTGGTACTTAGGATTAATTAGGTTGGTATGATCATCATCAGGGTAAAGATGGGGTAAGTACCTTATACACGTCAAAGATTATTATAGACAGGTCTTTTTCTCTGGGAGGCTCAGCTAGCAGTCCCGAGGTGGGTATTTTCGCATTGTTTAGGATTTGGGATGCATCCTCTTCAGTCTCAGTTTTGATTATTAGTCCCATGTGTCTTGTATTTCTAATTGATTTGATGCAGGTATTCTTCAGATAAGTGGACAGGTTTGTTATTAGTGATTACTTTATTTGTTCGCTTGTTTTGGTGGCGTCTGTTCTCACTGGTTTAGGCAGGACCAGATGTGGTTTTTGGAAGAGGGTTTTCCTTTTTGGTGCAGCTGCAGTATGGTGTGAGTTCCTCAGCACGTCTGCACCTAATTCTTCGGTTTCATTTTCTGCCTACACCTCAAAGTACTGCAAAAACGTTGGGAGGTGCATTATGGCCACAGAAGCCGATGCGCCAACAACTACCAAAAAAAAAAAAAAAAAAAAAATCTGCCTACACCAAAGCTCGCAACAATTGTAAAGCAGTTATTAATCGGTCCAAACTAGAGTTTGAACAGGCTAAGAGTAGAAAACTTGCTTCTTGCCCTAATGGTAGCCGAGCATTCTGATCTCTTGCCAAAGCTATTGGTGCCTCCGCACACACTTCTTGATTAGACCGGGGTTCGAGCCCGTCACCACCAAATACGGAGGATGCGGAAAGGTCAGGGAATGACCACTGCATATCCCCCGAGCAACATGGCCTTAGTTGCTAATGCTCCTAAAAACCAAATAACAAATAACAAGCCAAAGCTATTGGCCGCAACTTTTGCCCATCTCTGCTCCCACCTCTGTCAAAACCAGATGGTTCTGTTGTCACTTCAGCCAAGGATAAAGCTGACCTGCTAGCATCCCATTTTCTTCCAACTCATGTATTAATGATCTTGATGAAACACCTCCCACCATTCCCAGCATGCTCCATTCACGGCCTCCTGTGGTCTTCCGTCAAAAGGATGTCAGAATGATTTTGACGAATCTTGATACTAAGAAAACTATAGGTCGTGATGGTATTTCTCCACTTGTTCTCAAAACCTGTGCTCCTTAACTTACTCCTATTCTTTGCTGCCTTTTTTCGGTTTCTTATTCCAAAGGTGTTTTTCCTTCTGCTTGGAAATTTGCTCATAACCAGCCAGTTCCTTAAACAGGTGACAAATCCTTCCCATCCAATTATCATCCCGTTTCAATTACTTCTACTCTTTCTAAAGTAATGGAGAAATCAATTAACCGCCAACTCGTAAACTACCTGGAAACCTTCCGTCTGATCAACAATCGCCAGTATGGATTCCGTCAGTGTCAATCCACTGGTGATATTCTGGTTATGTTACCCATTTATGGACTAATTCAATGGAAAGGTTCGGTGAAACACAAGTAGTAGCTCTTGACATCTCAAAGGCTTTTGATCGTGTTTGGCATAAAGGTCTTCTAAACAAGCTTCCATCTTATGGTTTGCCAACTGTTTTTAGTAATTGGTTATCCAGTTTTCTCTCTGATCGCTCACTGAGGGTGATAGTAGATGGCTCTCTGTCTTCTAACTTGTCCAGTAATGCTGGTGTCCCCCAAGGTTCAGTTCTTTCCCCCACTCTTTTCCTCTTGAATATTAATGATCTTCTTCCATTGACTGGAAATCCTATCCATAGTTTTGCCGATGATAGCACATTGTACTCTACTTTCCATTTTGAAAAACCTTGCCCTGCTCAATCAGCTTAAACTTCTCGAAAATCTGCTACCAATTCTTTAAATGCTGATCTTCAGGTAATTCTCCAGTGGGGCAAAGACAACTTAATTGATTTCAACCCTTCTAAAACTCAGTCTTATACCTCGCAAAAAGGATTCTTCTGCTCCTATGCTTATCTTTAGTGACACTCCGATTTCTAGGCAAAATGATATATCTCTTTTGGGAATTACCCTGACTTCTAATCTTTCTTGGCACAAGCACATTGCAAATATTGCTTCCTCTGCATCTAAAAAACTTGGTTTTCTCTTTCGCTCTCGGCATTACTTTTCTTCCAAACAGCTGCTCACTCTGTATAAATCACAAATCTGCCCTGCCGTGGAATACTGTTCCCACGTCTCGGGTGGTGCCCCAAAACGTCTCTCAGGCTTCTTGATTCCGTTCAGAAGAGGGCAGTTAGGTTAATTAATGATTCATCTCTAACGGAGGCTCTCCACTCGCTGTCTCATAGACGTACTGTTTCTACTGCATGCCTCTTCTACAGATACTTCCATGTGCACTGTTCTTCTGAATTGACTTCTATAATTTCTGCTCTCTCTTTCAAATCAGTCCGAACATGTGCCGCCAACATTCATTTACTGTCCAACTTTTCATCTTCCTCGTTTATTCATTCAACTGCCGTTTTCTGGAACAACCTTCCTTCATTATGTATTTCCTGAAAATTACAGTCTACAGAAGTTCAGCCGACTGGGCTAGCCGGGTGGGTAAAGTGCCTGCTTGGCAACCCAAAGGTCGTGGTTTCGATTCCCTCCTCGGGCTTGGATCAAAGTACTGCAAAAACCTTGGGAGGTGCATTATGGCCACAGAAGCCTATGCGCCAACAACTACCAAAAAAAAAATAATAATACAGAAGTTCAAGTCCAATGTCAACAAATATTTTCTTTCGTTTTCTCAACCTCCAACCCAAGCACAGTACTAAGTACTATAGGTTCTAATATTTCTCGTGTTTGGGGTTTACATAAAAAAAAAAAAAAAAAAAAATCGTTATTCTTGCTGCTGACCTTCTACAACCATATATTTATTGAACATTCATTCCCCACTTTCTGGCATCACTCCTATGTACTGGCAATTCCAAAACTAGGGAAAGATTACTCCATCCCTCAAAACTATAGACCTATTTCTCTTACCAGCTGCTTGAGTAAAACTCTAGAAAAAATTATACACCACCAATTAACATGGTATCTTGATTCAAAAAATCTAATCTCTGATAACCGATTTGGTTTCAGAAAAATATTGGTCATCCCTGGATCTCATTGTCAAAGCTGAAACAAATATCAGGAATGTATTTATCCAAAATGAACATCTTATTATGGTATGCCTTGAGAAGGCCTCTGACACCACTTAGCATTTTGGTATCTTGAAAGATCTTCATTCCTTTGACCTGACAGGCCACTTACCATGTTACATACAAAACTTCCTTCAGTATAGATCTTTTCAAGTCTGCTATTGGCAAATCCTGTCGCAAATCTATATACAAGAGGAAGGAGTCTCACAGGGCTCAGTTCTAGGTGCTACCTTATTTGCAGTGAGAATAAATCATATTACCAAATGTATGCCCAACACTGAATTCATACCTCTATGCTGATGATCTGACTGTTCACTGAATATGAAGTTCATTGTATGGCAACTACAAATCTCACTAAACAGTATCGAATTATGGATGATGTAGAATGGGTACCAACTATCTCATCAGAAATCTAGTGCCATTTATTTTTGTAACAAACGAGGGATGCATCCTGACCCAGAGCTACGCCTAACAAATTATCCTATCTCAGTTAAGAATAGCATTCGCCACCTCAGTCTAATTTTTTATTGTAAGCTTAATTTTATTATTATTAATATTATTATTAGCCATAAGGTACAAGGAAGCCTGAGGTTTATGCTGCACCCGCAAAAAAAAATATTTCTGAATTACCCTGAGAGAGAGAGAGAGAGAGAGAGAGAGAGAGAGAGAGAGAGTGTCAGAAGTAGAAGGGAATCACCAAGAAAGAGAGGAATGATGGTATACAGCTCAGGACCCTGAGTGTGCCAAGCCCATACTCACCAGATGTGAGCCCCTGGGATATCTTAGTACATGTCAAATATCTCCGGACAACCTGCCAGAAAAAAATGAACATTCTCAGAGTTCTTTCTTCTACAACATGGAATGCAGACTGCTGCACAGTACTTCACCTTTATAGAACTCTAATTAGGTCTTGTCTTGATTATGGGGCCCCGGTGTATGACTCTGCTAGGGAGAGTGTGCTAGCACGGCTTGCTCATATTCAACATTCTGCTCTCAGGATTGCTACAGGTGGTTATAGAACATCACCAGTACAAAGAATTATCAAATCTCTACATTGAAGCCCATGAAGTTCCACTCTGTCTCAGAAGAAAGGTGTTAATTCTGAATTATGCTGCTAAAATTCAAAGCATGCCTACCCATCCCATTTGTCCAATACTTAGTGATCCATAGTTTAAAATGTTCTATAGAAATAAACCCAGAGCAGTTCAGCCTACTGGTATCAGATTGCAGGCACTATCAGAAAGTTGGAATGTACACCTCGAAAAAGTCCTCCAAGATCCAAACACTTTGGTTCCCCCACAATCCTGTATTAAACCATCTTGTGACAATTACTTTCTAAACTGGGGAAAACATTCCCTTGCAATTATCAACGTGCAAAAACTTCATAGTGATCACACACAAAATTATCCGCATTTCACAAAATATGTACGGATGGATCAAAGTCTAATAGTGGAGTAGGTGCTGCAGCAGCAGCAGCAGTTGAATGTACCCTATACAAACATGCTCCACAACTCTCATTCAGCTCTCCTCCAAATCTAAAATAACCTTTGAAACTCAATCATATCATAGGCAACGATGGTAATCCCATAGAGTTATTCTTCTTTCTTAAACGAATAAAATTATATGATCGTTTCTGACTGTTTCCGTAACAGTCACCATTGGTAACTTTCATATCACTGATAGATGTGATATGGCCTAAGCAGCCCTTGTGGTAAAAATAATAATAACAACAGCTGCTGCTGTAGAAAACAGTCATCCAATAAATCCACAAACACCTTGCTAGTGTGTGAGTGACCAACCTATAGTTCCAGTCAATATCTGTGAAATTAAAATAAACCATAATAAGACAATCTGATTTACTAGCCCACTCTATTTCTCTCTACAATTGTCCATTACACTCATCAGAATTATTAGGCGCATACCACACTCCTACTCTCAATTTTGCTTTCCCAAAAGAAGAAAAAAAAAAAATTTTTTTTTTATACATTGACCCTCCTGAGTCCTTTGCTTTGTCTATCCTATGAGTTCAATGATTTCATGATTTCTTTGTTCTTGAACTATGTGGATGGTATGTTAGGAAGAATTCCATATTCCTTAGCAATATCTGATTTTATTCCTTTTTCCATTGCATAATAGTATATCAATAAGGCTAAATCCTAATGAGGCTAAATGTGCTAGTACTCAACATTTGCTGCTAATCCTCTCCGCTCCCCAATTAACTTGAATCATAACATATCCACACAATCCAGAATAGAAGTGTTATTGTCTTTTAACCCACAAATGGTCTTGGGTTAAAAGAGACTTGTGACACTGAGTTATGGCACCTGTCAGATGCCGATTTTTATTGTTATTTTTTACTGTCTAGAAAAAACATTTGTGTTTTTGAATTGTTCATGGATTGGCTTTTCTTAAAATATTGCAGTATTTACCATGGACCTTTTATTTTTATAATCACTTATTTTCAAAAAATCACAAAAAATATTAATTCTCCAGAAAATAAAAAAAAGTCACATCAGTCAGAAAATGAAAACTCATATCTGTTATTTTGATTTGTTTTCCAGCTGAAAAGACTGTGAAGTGTGCAAAATTTTCAAATGTGTGCATATACTTCTGTTTATTGTGTACAAATACTTCTAAAAATAAAATTAAAAAATATACACTGGTATTCAAACAAAGTGCACCTAGGAATTTCACATTTCTAACCCATTTTTGCAATGGTATGTTACATTAATGACTAGCATCACAAATAGAAATATAAACAAAATATATTTATTAATAGTTAAGGCAAAGCTTAGTAATATTTTACAGGTGCTCTAAAAATATTCCAAAATGAGCATTTGCAACCTTTTATACAACAGTTTTGGTAAACACGACAATTATGGCTGAAATGTTATCAGAAGCCCTCAATTTGCTTCAGTTTATCATTTTAAATGGAAAACAAAATGAAAAGTTCACCAGGTGCAAACTAATATTTAGTTGAACCACCTGTGGCCCTGGTGACAGCACACACCATCGAGGCATTGACAAGATCAATTTCTGAAGCTAATCAGCTGATAGTTCATAGTTCCAAACTCGAATTATGGCTTCCTGAAGTTCATGAAGGATCTTTGGTTTCTTTCTGGCAACTGCAGATTCTGCACGATGGTCTGGGCTGTTTCCTGGCCAACTAACAGTTGTAGTGGACCGTTCTTCCAACCATTTTTTCACCTGTAACAAATGTAAACACAATTCTGTCGAACCTTTAATGCAGAAATGAAGATAAAGTAACTACAGAAGTGCCTACTTACACTTTTCGCCCAATGACAAGGAGCAGAGTCGTCCTGAAAGGTGCAATTACTTGTCAGGTTGAAATGGTCGGCAGCAATTTGCCTTCCAGTATATCCATTGGCATTTATGGTACCTTTTATAAACTGCAGGTGACCTACTCTGCGATACGAAATGCATCCCCATATCATTTAGCTGGTAGGGAATTTCCACATCGGCCACAATTGACAACATATGCCACATTGGCCACAATTTTCCTCTGATTTAAGAAATATTTACAAAGAAATAATTTAAAACTACATCATGTATTTCTTATCCATCATGTGTGTGTGTGTGTGTGTCTTTGTACATTAAAACAAAAAAAGCTAAAAATTTAAGTGCCTGTTAAAGTGATGAATATGTGAATTTTAGTATTCCTTCAGTATGGTTATGATTGTGATCTGCATCATTAATTTTGTATAAACTCGGTTTATACAAAGTACCCATTTATATCACCTCAGGGACTCACATGTGGTGAGTATGGGCTTGGCACGCCCAGGGTCCTGAGCTGGATATCATTATTTTACTCTTTCTTGGTGATTCCCTTCCACTAATCTCTCTCTCTCTCTCTCTCTCTCTCTCTCTCTCTCTCACAGGGTAACTTAGGAATTTTTTTTGGCTGGTGCAGCATAAGCCTCAGGCTTCATTGCACCGTGTGACTAAGTAGTAATAATAATATGAAGTACGTATACCATTCCCCTCCAAAAGGAGAAGCTTTTCTATGTAAATATATTCGTTTATTTCAAAGTTCGTTTTCACTCCATGAGAAATAAATATTGTTATTTTGTACGTTTAATACAAATCTTAGCACAGCTGTCCGATTATTGCCTCTGGCCACCCGGCTCCCTGTTTCCCAAAGGATGGAACTGACTTGTTAGAAATTTTTTTTGTGTAAACAAAACAAGTTTATAGTAGCTACGACATAAGTGCATTCTGAAAAATATTCTGTTAAATTAACAAAAGAATAAAAACCGATTTTCTAAGTTAGCATTAGCATTAGTAGAGGCACATGATGCAAGAAAGCAAGCTTATACAGCATCAACCAAAAAAAAAAAAAAAAATCCATTTCACTGATCCATTCATTCCAAATGTTTGTCTAGTTCTGCCTTGAATTTATTTAAGCTGTCAACTTCCACAACAACAGATGGAAGTTTGTTCCAGCAATAAATATCTGCTGGGTAAAGGCAGGGGGGGATACAGCAAGTGCACGGCATCCGGGCCCAAGCTATATAAAAGGGGAAAAAAAAGGAAAGTGAAAATGAAAAACGAAAGAAAAAAAGAGAGAAACTGAAAATTTTTAAGGAAGTTAATTGGTTAAAATTAATTTAATTTTATAAACTTAACCGAAATAAGCCGTGCTGAAAGTCTCTAAGTGTAATTTTAGATCTGTTCTAATATTCAGTGCTATTTCGTTTTTCGTTAGTATTTCGTTATTTTGTTCAGTATAAAAATTTTATAATTATTTTTCGAATTAACCATAGAGAAAAGCATAAAAGCAGTTCTTTTCAACGCAAAATAAAACGCACTGCTGTCGAAACTCTAACACAGTGGTTTTCAACCTTTTTTTAATAACAGCACCCCTAAGTAATTTATTTTATTTTGCGGCACCTCTACCATACTGTACATCATTTTATAATGAAATAAACATATAAATTTTAAAAAATAATAAGTTTAAGTAACTTAAACCCAAATTACGTGGCACCCCGGTTGAAAACCACTGCTCTAACGAAAGAAGTTAAAAAAATTCCAAAATTGACTTCGCATTTTAATAATATAATTATTATTAAAATATATAATTTCAATGTAATTTTATTATATGTGTATATTTAGTTACCAAATACCCAACATTTACTTACTAAATTTTAGTACCAATAATGTCGATGCCAAGAAAATATCCCTGTGTCAGAAAAGAAATTTGGCTGAAGTGAAAGAGAAAAATAAGCAAAAATTCAAAGTTACAACCAGAATTGTTTTTGTGGCTGCAAAATAAATCTCATAATAATGAAACAAGTTGGGGAATTCAGGCAAAACCAACAGGAAGAAACTATGCAAGTTGACAATCAGAATGTAGAAATCGTGGAAAAAATACAAATGAAACGGCAAGTAAGGAAGAAATTATTCAAATTGACAACCAAAATGTTGAAATTGTGGTAAAAAAAACTGAATTGTGTGAAGAAATAAATGTTCATATAGAAGAAACGGTGGCAAGTCACGCTGAAATACAATTTGACAAAACAATACACCATGATAACAGCAACAGTGGTCCAGTGAAAAAAAGTGATCCAGTTTTATGGCCAGATATTAATGATATATTTACATTATTGTGTGTCAAAATTGGACCTAGGCAAGAAGATCGGCACACTTTCCCTAAAAATGTTGATGGTAGATCTTTCTCTATATCATATTATTTTAAAACTATTGCCAAATGGTGAAAATCAGCATCGCGGCTGGTTAGTTTATTCAAAAGCTCAAGATTCAGTATATTGTTTTTGTTGCATATTATTTTCTAAAAATAGAGATAAATGTACACAGTTTATAGATGGTTTTAATAATTGGAGAGAATTGACGTCTGTAATTCGAGATCATGAGCTTTCCTTTTGTCACATTAATTCTTTTGTTGCTTGGCAAAAATTATTAAAATAACTTAATTTAAATTCCACTATTGATAGTACAATTCAAATTAATGTAAATAAGGAAACAGAACATCATAGATTACTATTCTGAAGAACTGTAGATGTGATTTTATTCTTATCTAATAATAATCTTCCGTTAACGCTGTGTATAAACAATTTGAACAAACTTGTAGTGCCCTTGAAGAACTTATTGACACTAGTCTGTCGATAGACAAACTAGTATCAGTAGTATTCGAAGCTCTAAGTTTATTAGATTCATTACGAACAATGCCATCAGGAGCGCATTAAGGTCGGTCGAGGCCCCGGGCACAGAAGAAAATATTGGGCCCTTAAAAAAAAGAGAGAGAGAGAGAGACAGGGAAAATAAAAATACACGTTAACCATTTTTTTAAATAAATAAAAAATATTATGTACTATTAATGTTTTATTTCCAATAAAATTTGAATATAATATAATTAATAATAGCATAATAATAATCACAAAGTTTTCAACTAATTTGTTGGGGTTTTGCGTGGGCCCAGGGCTCGCGCCCGCCGTTAAATCCGCCTCTGAATGCCATTCATATTAAGTTTAACAGTATGGTTTTCAATATTGACTAAAATTAATAATATTAACAAATTATTGCAAACAAAAACAATTATACTTGATTCAGCTTTCAATTTAATAAATAAAATTAAAAACGAAATACTAAATTTAAGATCAAAATTTGACGAATTCTTAAATGAAGCGGAGAATGTAGCATGAGTATTTCAGAGACTTTTTCTGAGACACGAGTTAGAAAAAAGAAAAGATTATTTTCTGAATTGGCAGATGAAGTATCGAAAGATCGTGTGGAAGAATTTAGGTACATTTTATTCAATATTGTAATTGATACAGTTTTTGTGCAAATAGAAGAAAGATTCAAAAACATACCTAAAATTATTTCCAGTTTTAAATTAATAACAGATATAAAAAAATTAGAAAAACCATCATTTTGTAGCATTTTATTTAAAAAAATGTAGATGAAGATCTAATTCAAGAAATTATTTCATTAAAAGAATTGATTTTGAACGAAAAAGATATAAATTATGCGCAGGATATATTGCAATATATACTAAATAACAAATACAATGAACTTTTTCCCAATGTAATAATTGTACAAAGAATTTTGTTTACATTGTCTATGACTGTAGCAAGTGCAGAACATTCTTTTAACAAATTAAAGCTAATTAAAAATTACCTTCGTTCAACAATGTCTGCAGAACACTTAAACCCACTTGCTGTATTAAGTATTGTGGAAGACAACAAAATTGTGAATTTTCTAGTTATTATTAATAGACCCAAGGGCTCACATCTGGTGAGTATGGGCTTGGCACACCCAGGGTTCTTTACCTGGATATCATTATTCTTCTCTTTCTTGGTGATTTCCTTCTACTGCTCTCTCTCTCTCTCTCTCTCTCTCACACACACACACACAGGGCTCAGGTAACTAAAATTTTTTTTTTTCCTAGTGCAGCATAAGTCTCGGACTTCCTTGCACCATGGGGCCAATAATATGTATGATGATATGTCAATAAAAAAGTCACATACAGTATTTAAAAGTGTTAAGTAAACCTTAATAAGATGTTTCTTATGTGTTTATAAGTATGTGTTATATGTATTTTTGATATTAACATATGTGCATTTTTTTCTTATGTATTTGGTTGTAATTATTAAAATTGTAACAAAAGTATGATAAACTGTTTATTTAATATTGATATCTATATGTCTGTGTGTTGACGGTTCTTCAAAAACTATTGGACGAAGCAGAAATTCCCTAAATAAGCATTTAGGAAAATTTCGAACTCGCGTGCGAAATTTTTCATCAATTTATGCGTGCTGAATTTGATTGAAGCAAAAAAGTAAATTTCAATGAACATTAAAATAGAATTTTTTTATCTCATGCTCAGGAAAAATGACAAAAGTGTACACAATTATAAAATTACAAGAAAGAAGAGACAGGCATAAAACCCAGGGGCTCACATCTGGTGAGTATGGGCTTGGCACACCCAGGGTCTTGAGCTGGATATCATCATTCTACTTTTTCTTGATGATTCCCTTCTACTTCTCTTTCAGGGTAATTCAGAAATGTTTTTTTTTTTTTTTTTCAGCTGGTGCAGCATAAGCTTTAGGCTTCCTTGCACCATTTGCGGAGCAGTCAAGTATGGGACATGATACTGCCATGGGGGATGTCTTTGTGTGTGTGCGATGCAAGGAGTGTAAGGAGATAAGGCGACAACTCAGCGTTGTTATGGGCCTATATGAGAGCTTGAAGGATAGGGTGGATGCCCTCGAAGGATTACAAGTGAGGGGCCCATCAAGCTCTCAGCTGCCCACACCAATGCCAGAGCTTGCACTTGGTCATCGCGGAACACAGCGGCAACCCCCAAGGCAGAATGCGCTGGTCCCAAAGGAACTAGTAGTTGTTGGTGACTCTATTGTCAGGGAAACGGGAAACATGCTTTGTAAAAAGGATAGGTGGAATAGGACCAGGGTATGTCTGCCAGGGGCAAAAGTTGATGACGTTGTAGAGCGGATATCATCTTTTAAGGGCACAAAAGGTGATATAGTTGTACACGTTGGCACTAATGACATTAAGAGTAGGAGACCAGCGGAATTACTTGACAAGTACAGGTCACTGATGAAAAAAAGCCGTGAATTAGGGTTGAAATTGAAAGTGTCTGCAATTCTGCCCAGACACGATAGGAGGGAGTATATGATGAGAGCCCTGTCAATCAATTCGGCCCTGGAAAGATTGTGCAGGGCTCAAGGGGTAGAATTTTTTTCAGCCTGGTCTGTACTTGTTAACAGGAGAGACTGCTTCTACAGGGATGGGATACACTTAAATAGAAAGGGTGCAAGAATGTTTGCTGATGCTATCGAGGCAATGTTAGGTGGGTCGGAAAACTGCTAGATTGGGGGGATACAAGGACTAATAGATTAACAGTAGCCACTGGCAGAGGTGAAAGTGATTCTTGCACTGCTTCTATTGGAATGAGCCGCAGCCTGGAAAATAAGATGCAGGATATTTCAGAGACTGCTGGGAATCATTGGGGTACAAGTAAACACATGGGTTGTGTTAGGGTAGCTAAGAAAAAGAACAGGTGCATGTATACTTGTGTGTACACCAATGCTAGGAGTTTAGTAAATAAATTTGATGAAGTTGAGGTATTGCTCAAAACATCAAAGGCAGATAGTGTGGGGATTTCAGAGACGTGGTGTCACACAGATATAAGAAATGCAGAACTGGAATTTGGGGAGTACAATGTCTACAGAAAGGATAGACAGGATAGGAAGGGAGGAGGGGTCATGCTATTAGTTAAAAAACACATAAAATCCAAGGAAGTGAAGCCAGTGGACATTGCTGGACAGTGCAGTGTCGAGTCAGTTTGGTGTGACATAAGCATTGGGAGATCAAAATTGAGAGTAGGAGTGTGCTATAGGCCTAATGACTCTGATGAGTATAATAAGAAACTGTTCGGAGAAATAGAGTGGGCCAGTAAATCAGAGAGTCTTATAATGGGGGATTTTAATTTCCCAGATATTGACTGGAATTTGGGGGCTGGTCACTCACACAGTAGTAAGGCTTTTGTGGATTTATTGGATGATTGTTTTCTACATCAGCATGTTCGGGAGGCAACTAGAGGGAGTAATACTCTTGATTTGATTATCAGTAGTGATTCTTCATGCATTAAGAATCTGCAGATAAATGAACCACTTGGTGGCAGTGATCACAGTGTGCTGAAGTGGGAGTTACTCAAAGAGGTAACTACCATTAGGGGTAAAGGGAAGGGGTATTGCTTTCGTAAAGGCGACTACAATGGACTGAGACAGTATTTAAATTCTATACAGTGGGATCAACTGATGATATTGCCAACAGCAAATTCAAAATGGGAAGCATTCAAAGAACTTATCGTGGAAGCTACTAGGCTTTACATACCAACTAAGAAATATTGTTCAAGGTTTAGGCCTAAATGGTTGTCAGATGAACTAATGAGGCATATGGCAGAGAAGAAAAATGCATGGGATACATACAAATTAACACGTGACACGGACTCCTATGATAGATACAAGTTGATCTGTAACCAAGTTACAAAGGAGGTTAGGCAGGCGAAGGCAGATTACGAGAGATCCTTGGCAAGGGATGCGAAGAAAAACAGCAAAGAGTTCTTTACTTATGTAAACTCTAGAAGGAAAGGGATGAATCAGATTGGTCCACTTGAGATCGATGGGTCAACTGTTGATGACCCTGCTCGGGTAGCTAACAAACTAAATGAATATTTTGCATCGACATTCACACATGAGGAGTTATTCAGCGAGGGGAATGCCAGAGGTGTATTCAACTCTAGCAGTAAGCTAGAGAATCTTGTATTAACTGAGAGCAAAGTGGAGGAGAAATTGTTGAAGATAAACACAAGAAAGGCACCTGGGGTGGATGGGATCTATCCAGTTATATTAAAGGAGGTAAGCAAACCCTTAGCCATAATTATGAGAGCTTCCTTGGACTCAGGGGAGGTACCCATTGACTGGAGATGTGCAAATGTGACCCCAATTCACAAAGGGGGATCAAAGGCTAACACAAGTAATTATAGACCTGTGAGTTTAACTTCTGTTCCCGGAAAATTAATGGAGGCACTGGTGAAAGAAGCACTGCAGGATCATCTAGACAAGACTTCAGTTATAGCTAGGACACAGCATGGTTTTGTTAAGGGGAAGTCTTGCCTGACCAATTTGATTGGATACTATGATGCAGTCACAAAAGAACTGGATGCAGGGAATAACTTTGATATTATATACTTGGATCTTAGAAAGGCTTTTGATACTGTTGCACATGGAAGACTGCTGCACAAATTGGAGCAGTGTGGCATTGGAGGCAAGTTGCTGCTATGGATAAAGGGGTGGTTGAGGGGGAGAAGACAGAGAGTGGTAATCAATGGACACTGCTCATCGTGGACTAATGTTATTAGTGGAGTCCCTCAGGGTTCAGTATTGGGGCCTTTATTGTTTTCTGTATTTATAAATGATATTGATGATGGTATATCAGGCTTAATGTCCAACTTTGCAGACGATACGAAGGTTGGCAGGGTTGTCAAGGACACTACTGACACTATGCTGCTGCAACAGGATTTGGAAAGGTTGAGCAGATGGGCTTCGAGGTGGCAAATGAAGTTTAACATTGACAAATGTAAAGTACTACATATGGGAAACAGCAACCCCAGAGCAACGTATCAACTCTGTGGTACTACACTGACAGTGGTAGAGAATGAAAGGGACCTGGGGGTGGTGGTGCAGGCAGATATGAAGTTCTCTGAGCAGTGCAGACGAGCTGCAAGAGTAGCTCATGGTGTATTGTCAATGATATATAGGAATTTTTCTAGCAGGGATAAGGAGGTGATTATTCCCTTGTATAAGGCAATGGTCAGGCCACACCTAGAGTACTGTATACAGGCCTGGAGGCCTCATTTCAGGAAGGATGTAGAGCTGCTGGAACGAGTACAGAGAAGGCCAACTAGATTGGTGAATGGGACAAAGGGGTTCTCTTACGAAGAAAGGCTTAAGTTTTGCAAATTACAGTGTCTGGAAACTAGGCACCAGCGGGGTGATCTGATAGAGGTGTACAAAGCCTTGAATGGTTTGAGCATGCTCAATGATGATGGGATTCTTCCTCTAGCTCAGAAAAATCACCTGAGAGGGCATAAATTCAAATTGAGGAAAGACAGATGTAGGATAGATGTGCGGAAATTTGCCTTTAGCCAGCGGGTGGTTGGTGGGTGGAACAGACTTCCATCCCTTGTCGTGGAAGTTGATAGCCTAAATAAGTTTAAGGCTCAGCTGGACAGGTATTTCGAACGAACAGAGGGGTGAAGTGGAAGTGGTTATTTTGATTTATTTATGTTACTTTTTTTTTTTTTTTTTTTTTTGGCTGATGCTGCATAAGCTTGCTTTCTTGCATCAAATGCCTCTACTAATGCTAATGCTAATATGGCTAATAATAATAATGTCAGCAAGTTTTACCTTTCAAGCATCGTTGCCAGAATTAACCCCCCCCCCCCAGCAAAGAATGCTGCTGCAGAAGTTGAGGGCTGTGGGGAGAGGGTTTTTTACAACACCACAAAATTTCTCTACAGCTGCAGAATCATCTCTGGAGACCACCTCATGCTTTAATGTTTTGGAAGCCAGCGTGGTGCTTGAACCTATTAAACCACCTGTTGCTTGTCACGAACTTTCTTGGGGTTTGTCGTATTTATCCTTATCTTCATAAATACTTCCTGCTTGAATGGCAGTTAGATTCAGGGGAACTCGCTTCTGAATCTGATTTTCCATCCATATTATTAATAGTTTTTACATCTTCGATATGGCACCTGAACGCTGTTTTGTGATCACTGTTGATCTTAAATGCATTGATCCTTTAACATGGTGGTTTTCAACCGATGTGCCGCAACATCCCAGGGGTGCCACATAATTTGGGTTTAAGTTACTTAAACTTATTATTTTTTAAAATTTATATGTTTATTTCATTATAAAACGGTGTACAGTATGATAGGGGTGCCGCAAAATAAAATAAATTACTTAGCGGTGCCATTATAAAAAAAGGTTGAAAACCACTGCTTTAACATGTTCTTTTCTAGCAGCGAGACCTAATTCCGGGCAATATTATTATTAATATTAGCCATGTTGCAAGGAAGCCTAAGGCTTATGCTGAACCAGCCAACAAAAAAAATTTCTGATTTACCCTGAGAGAGAGCGAGAGTCAGAAGTAGAAGGGAATCACCAAAAAAGAGAATGGTGATGATATTCAGCTCAGGACCCTGGGTGTGCCAAGCCCATTCTCACTAGATGTGAGCTCCAGCGGCAATAGATGACAAACTTTGGCCCGCTTTGCAGATCTTAATTAATCATCTTCATTTCTAAATCAATTTTGTTTCGTTTCCAATCACTGCCAGCCAGGGCTGGCGCAAATGGGCAGGCGAGGTAAGCATTGCTTACGGACGGCAGATCAGGAGGGCGCCAAAAAAAATTGAAATACAATTCAGACCTCTGTTTAACAAACTTCTTTAAAGACAAAGTTGATATTTCTTATTTTTTTTTTAAATTCCCATGGGTAATTGCATTTATAATAGTTTCAGTAGACCGAATAAAATTTCCATATAACAGACGGATTACGAGAGACTTTACTCGGAAAGCATTGTTCTCATCTATTCAGTTAATTGAAGCTATTGAGTTAATTAGTGCTGCTGCTAAGCACGAATTAGCCAAAGGGATTACCATTCTCCAACTCAGTTTTACTCTTCAACACTATTCAACCACTTGTCCCACATACCCAGAAGTCGCACTGCTCATCTGATTGGTTTTATACAATCAGCGAGACTTCCATCATTTACCAGTATTCAACACGACAGGCAAATAATTCATTTGAAATAAATACAGTACATGAAATTGCAGGCACATTAATTTGCTTATTCGGATTTGTGTTTCATATTTATATTTTGCAGTTATAAAATCTTTTTCTTCAAGTTCTCTGCCCTCAGGCAGGTTCAGGGCTTCATTGACGCATGCTTCTCTGTCTTGTGCTATACTTTTAATTCCTGCTTAATTTCCTCTTACCGTCCAATCCATCATTCCTTTTCTTTAGCATGCTTTCTTTTCTCAATACATGTTCTATAAAGTTATTTTGTCTCCTCCTTAATTCTTTACAAACATTCTCTCTTCTACTCTCCGCAAAATCTCATTCCCATTTCACCCTTTCCATCCTCTTCCACCCCACATCTCGAAAGCTTCTAGGTGTTTAATCTCTTTCCCAGTGTCCATGTTTCGAAGCCATATAGTAAAACAATCCGTATTAATGCTTTCGTCATTTGCTGTCTTAATTCCTCCTTGAAATTTCTTCTCAATAGTTCTTTTCTATTACTAAATGCTTCTTTCCCATTGTAATTCTTGTTTTTATTTCTTCCAGGCTTTTCCCAATTTCTGTCATTATGCTTCAAGTATCTGTCGACCTGTTCCAATATTATACCATCTAATGTTGTGATTCATCTTCCCGGCCACTTTGAAATTAGCATTACCTTGGTTTTATTGCTCTTAATCTTCATATTTTACTCCTTTATTGTGCTGTTCAAGATATCCAGGGAGCTCTGTAATTCTTCATTATTAGCAACCATCTAGCCATCTGCAAATCTTATTGTCTTTATCTTCCCTCTTTCTACTTTTACACCTCCTTTCTGCCCTTCTTTGAACTCTTTCATCAATGCTTCTCCGTATAAATCAAACAGTACGGGGGACATGGAACATCCTTGCCTTACACCCCTACCAATGGGAAATCATGGAATATTTTCAAGTAAATAGAACAGAGGAAGCATTCGAAAAAAATAATATGGCTACTATCACCACAGTGATAGTGGTGATAGTAGCCATAGTAGCCTACCACCAATTGCCGCTTCGTTTCCAGAAGTAAGCACTTTAAGGAAAAGATTGAAAAGCCATCATTTCGATTATGAAGGTAGAGAGAAAGCTATTCAGGATCCACAGCAAAATTTCAAAATTTTTCTTTCAAATTATGGACACAATTTTCTCGTTAACTAAAAGGTTTACAGATATGAAAGAACATGTAGAAATATTTTATAATATTTCTGAATTTTAAAAAATGGTAATAAGATTTCTTAAATCTTTGCAAAGATTTATGTAATAAATTAAGTGACATTGATCGTAACGAATCTGATTTTGATGGTTTAGCATTATTTGAAGAACTTCAAATTTATACTAAAGACAGTGTTACTCCATTTGAAGTGTTACAATATATTTTTAAAAACAATTTTACAGATACTTTTTCAAATGTAGCAGTTATATTAAAAATTATGCAAATAGTAGTTGTGGCATGTGATGTAAGAAAGCAAGTGTATGAGCTTATGCAGCATCAGCCAAAAAAAAAAAAAAATCACACCATTCCCTCCAAATGCCTGTCCATTTATTTAACCTATCAACTTACACAACGACATGGAAGTTTGTTCCAGCAATTAACCACCCGCTGGCTAAAGGCAAATTTCCGCACATCTATTCGACATCTGTCTTTTCTTAATTTGAATTTATGCCCCCTTAGGTTCGTAATCTGAACAAGTGGAAGGATCCCATCAGAATTCAGCGTGCTGAACCCATTCAAGGCCTTATACACCTCAATCAGATCATCGCGCAGGTGCCTAGTCTCTAGCCACTGCAATTTGCAGAACTTAAGCCTCTCTTGGTAAGAGGATCCCTTCATTTCCCTCACCAATCTTGTTGCCCTTCTCTGTACACGCTCAAGCAAATCGACATCCTTCTTAAAATGAGGGGAACAAGCTGCTCTTACCAAGAAAGGCTTAAGTTTTGCAAATTGCAGCTTCTGGAGACTAGGTTCCTGCGAGGTGATCTGATTGAGATGTACAAAGTCTTGAATGGGTTGAGCAGGCTCAATGTTCATGGAATTCTTCCTCTTGCTCAGATTACGCACTTGCGATAGCATAAATTCAAATTGAGGAAAGACAGTTGTTCGGAAATTTGCATTTAGCCAGCGAGTGGTTGAATGTGGAACAAACGTCCGTCTGTTGTGGGAGTTGATAGCTTAAATAAATACAAGCAAGAACTGGACAAACTTTTCGAGCGGTTGGGAAGATGAATGGGAAATGGTTTTTTTTCCTTTTTTGGCTGATGCTGTATCAGCTTACTTTCTTGCATCATATGCCTCTACTAATGCTAATTTTTCTGACTTTAGACAATTTTTTCAGTTTCAGTTGACTCAGGTGAACGGTGTTTTTCGAAATTAAAATTAATGAAAAATTATTTACCATCGACAATGTGACAACGACTCTCTGATTTGGCAATAATTTCAATGGAAAATGATCATTTTGAACAAATAAACAAATAATATATTCGCAATCTCTTGAAGCAAGGAAACATAGATTTGTAAATTTTTTTTTTTTTTTTTTTTTTTAACATTATAATTTTCCTTTTATTTTATTATTGTGATAGAGTACGATTACTGAGATTTAGAATTTAAAGTTTAATTTCAGAATGATTTTGTTATTTTTGTATGTTGTTTCATTATCTTAAATGTGAGATATGTTGTAATTATTTTGTTTTTCAATAAATTAAAAATAATTATTTACGTATTGTCTTATTTTTCTATCGAAATATTTTGGGGCGGCAAATTGGATTTCGCTTATTTGTGGCAAATAGGGTCGCAGCGGCCCTGTTGCCAGCACTTTCCGTTGGTCGCTTTCCCTTCACCATTGCAATAAGTAAATAGGTTGTTGTTGTTTTTAGGAGCATTAGCAACTAAGGCCATATTGCTCCGGGATATACGGTGGTCATTCCCTGACCTTTCCGCATCTTCCGGTGATGGGCTCGAACCCCGGTGTAATCAAGAAGCGTCTGCTACGCACCGCTGCACCTTCCCACCTGGCTACGTAGGTGCCCGCAACTAAGGCCATATTGCTCCGAAGTAAAGAGGAATGAAGAGAAGCTTCTGAAAATTTTTGTTTTTTATACGATTGAAGATTTCAGTGAAGGCGGAACACATTTCCCCATAATACCAATTCCAATCCGTAAAAATCCGCTCAATTCCAGTTATCGGGATTATTGCAAATGCAATAAGATCGAGTTTACTACCCGTTTATAATAAAATAGATTGCGCTAACAGAAAAGCCTAATAAACCCGAAAGTGCAAATTGTTTTTATTGTTTTATTAACCTCCAGAAATGTGTTTTAGAAAAATATCACAAAGGCGTTCAAAATTTATCCTTATAACGGAACTTATAAGGATTCCACCAATTAAAAGTTATCAAGTTACCAATTAAAATCAAGTTATTCAACCAATTAAAAGAAAAAAATGCTAAATAGAGATGATGAATTATTCTCTTTACGTGTTTCTTTAGCATTAGCATTAGTAGAGGCATATGATGCAAGAAAGCAAGCTTATTCAGCATCAGCCAAAAAAAAAAAAAAAAACACACACACCACTGCCATTTCACCCCTCCGTTCGTTCGAAATACCTGTCCAGTTGAGCTTTAAATTTGTTTAGGCTATCAACTTCAACAACAAGTGATGGAAGTCGGTTCCACCAACCAACCACCCGCTGGCCAAAGGCAAATTTCCGCACATCTATCCGACATCCGTCCTTCCTCAATTTGAATTTATGCCCTCTGAGGTGATTATTCTGAGCAAGATGAAGAATCCCATTGGCATTGAGCATGCTCAAACCATTCAAAGCCTTATACGTCTCTATCAGATCACCTCGCCGGTGCCTAGTCTCCAGACTCTGTAATTTGCAAAACTTAAGCCTTTCTTCGTAAGAGCAACCCTTTGTTCCATTCACTAATCTTGTTGCCCTTCTCTGTACCCGTTCCAGCAGCTGCTCTACATCCTTCTTGAAATGAGGCCTCTAGACATGTATACAGTATCAAGATGTGGCCTAACCATTGCCTTATACAAGGGAATAATCACCTCCTTATCCCTGCTAGAAAAATTCCTGTATATCATTGACAAGACACCATGAGCTACTCTTGCAGCTCGTCTGCACTGCTCAGAGAACTTCATATCTGCCTGCACAATTACCCCCAGGTCCTTTTCATTCTCCACCACTGTCAGTGTAGTACCGCAGAGTTGATACGTTGCTCTGGGGTTACTGTTTCCCATATGTAGTACTTTACATTTGTCAATGTTAAACTTCATTTGCCACCTCTCAGCCCATCTGTGCAACCTTTCCAGATCCTGTTGCAGCAGCATAGCTTCAGTAGTGTCCTTAATAACCCTGCCAACCTTTGTATCATCTGCAAACTTGGACATTAAACTTGATATCCCATCATCAATATCATTCATAAACACCGAAAACAACAGTGGACCCAACACTGAACCCTGAGGAACTCCACTAATAACATTAGTCCACGTTGAGCAGTGTCCATTGATTACCACTCTCTGTCTTCTGCCACTCAACCATCCCCTTATCCATAGCAGCAATTTGCCTCCAATGCCACACTGCTCCAATTTGTGCAGCAGTCTTCCATGTGCAACAGTATCAAAAGCCTTTCTAAGATCCAAATATATAATATCAAAGTTATTCCCTGCATCCAGTTCTTTTGTGACTACATCATAGTATCCAATTAAATTGGTCAGGCAAGACCTGCCCTTAACAAAACCATGCTGCATCTGAGCTATGACTGAATTCTTGTCTAGATGATCCTGCAGTGCTTCTTTAACCAGTGCCTCCATTAATTTACCTGGAACAGAAGTTAAACTAACAGGTCTATAATTACTTGCGTCAGCCTTTGATCCTCCTATGTGAATTGGGGTTACATTTGCACATCTCCAGTCTATGGGTACCTCCCCTGAGTCCAAAGAAGCTCTCATAATTATGGCTAGGGGTTTGCTTACTTCCTTTGCTGCCTCCTTTAATATAACTGGATAGATTCCATCCACCCCAGGTGCCTTTTTTATGTTTATCCTCAACAATCTCTCCTCCACTTTCCTCTCAGTTATTACAAAATCATCCAGCTCACTGCCAATGTTTACTTTACCTACATCATTCTCCTTCCTGAATAACTCCTCATGCGTGAATGTAGATGCAAAATACTCGTTTAGATTGTTAGCCACCTGAGCAGGATCCTCAACTGTTGAACCATCAATATCCAGTGGACCAATCTGATTCATCCCTTTCCTTCCTGAGTTTAAATATGTAAAGAACTCTTTTCTGTTTTTCCTTGCATCCTTTGCCAAGGATTTTTCGTAGTCTGCCTTTGCCTGCCTAATCTCCTTTGTGACTTGGTTACAGACCAACTTATATCTATCATAGGCTTCCATGTCACCCATTAATTTGTATGTATCCCATACATTTTTCTTCTCTGCCACATGTCTCATTAGTTCATCTGACAACCATTTAGGCCTAAACCTTGAACAATATTTCTTAGTTGGTATGTAAAGCCTGGTAGCCTCCAAGATTAGTTCCTTGAATGCTTCCCATTTTGAGTTTGCTGTTGGTAACATCATCAGTTGGTCCCACTGTATAGAATTTAAATAGTCTCAGACCATCATAGTCGCCTTTACGAAAACAAGAACCCTTCCCTTTACCTCTGATGGTAGTTACCTCCTTGAGTAAATCCCACTTCAACACACTGTGATCACTGCCACCTAGTGGTTCATTTATCTGTAGATTCTTAATGCATGAAGAATCACTACTGATAATCAGATCAAGAGTATTGCTCCCTCTTGTTGCCTCACGAACATGCTGATGTAGAAAACAATCATCCAATAAATCCACAAAAGCCTTGCTAGTGTGCGAGTGACCAACCCACAAATTCCAGTCAATATCTGGGAAATTAAAATCCCCCATTATAAGACTCTCTGATTTACTGGCCCACTCTATTTCCCTGTACAATATCTTATTATACTCATCAGAGTCATTAGGCCTATAGCACAATCCTACTCTCAATTTTGATTTCCCTATGCTTATGTCACACCAGACTGACTCGACACTGCCCTGTCTATCGATGTCGACTGGCTTCACTTCCTTGGACTTTATGTGTTTCTTAACTAATAGCATAACCCCTCCTCCCCTCCTGTCCTGTCTATCCTTTCTATACACATTGTATTCCCCAAATTCCAGTTCCGCATTACTTATATCTGTGTGACACCACGTCTCTGATATCCCAACAATATCTGCCTTTGATGTTTTGAGCAATACCTCAAAATCATCAAATTATTTACCAAACTCCTAGCATTGGTGTACACGCAGGTATACATGCACCTGTTTCTATTCTTAGCTACCCTAACACAACCCATGTGTTTACTTGTACCGCAATGACTCCCAGCAGCCTCTGAAATATCCTGCATCTTGTTTTTCAGGTTTCTGCTCATTTCAATAGAAGCAGTGCAAGAATCACTTCCACCTCTGCCACTGGCTACTGTTAATCTATTAGTCCTTGTATCCCCCCCCCCAACTAGCAGTTTTCCGACCCACCTAACACTGCCTCGACAGCATCAGCAAAAATTCTAGCACCCTTTGCATCCCATCCCTGTAGATTTAATACCCTTTCTATTTAAGTGAATCCCATCCTTTGTACACCAATGTACACGTAGAATGTGCCCTTGATGCAATATGGCACCTTATCAGACGATTTGTTTAAACATGTCAAATTTACCCAGGAATGAAATATTTTATTTCTTCTACAAACCAATTATATTAATTTCCAAGATAAAATATACAAGCTTAAATTTATCTGAATAGGATCGAGCAGGTATGCTTAATGCCACGTCTCCCAAATATAACGTTCTACGGTAAATATCTTGATGAAATCTTAATAATTACTAATAAATATATAGTACAGAAGGTCCTGGATACATTTAATAACATTCATACTCGACTTAAGTTCACTCTAGAAATGGAAATCCCGCAGCACAAATCCATCAATTTTACTTTAACCAGGGTTAATGAAAACATATTTTTTAAAATTTATAGGAAGCCAACGAATACTGGGAAATTTTTGCACCGTTCGAGCTACCATCCTTTTACATATTATTATTATTATTATTATTATTAGCCATATGGTGCAAGGAAGCCTGAGGCTTATGCCGCACCAGCCAAAAAAAAATATATATATATCTGACTACCCCAAGAAAGAAAGAGAGAGAAATAAAAGGGAATCACCAAGGAAGAGAAGAATGATGATATTGATATCCAGCTCAGGACCCTGGGTGTGCCAAGCCCATGCTCACCAGATGTGAGCCCCAAAAACAGCATTATTTTTAATCAGTTTCATCATGCATATAGATACAGCTCTACCGAAGAATCATTATTGGATGAGCTCACGGAACTGACAAAAAGATTTTTAAATAGGATTTATTCATTAGGTACAATTATGCAGATTAGTCAATAGGCGAAATATAAATTGGAGACGGGTACAGCAAATGACAACGCGGATCATAAATATTTTATTAAAGTTCCGTATATACAGCATTGGTATAGACAATTTATTAACATATTTAAGATTGTTGCACAACCCATGAGTAAGCTCCATGCCGTCTTGAAACATAGGGCGTATGTAGTTTGGAAGCTCACAATATTGTTTACAATATTTCTGGTGGTGGATGCAATTCTACTTATATTGGCTCAGCCCAAAATTTACTTTCGATAAGGATACAGCAGTATGTGGCATCAGTTAGGGCAGGTCGGACGGGTGCCTCTGAGCTTCCGTGTCATGCAATCATTGATGGAAATGTGTTCTTTTTAATGAATCGGAAGTTCTTTATAAACAGCGGGAATATTTTAAATTATTAATTGCCAAAACATTAGAAATTAGATTAAATGTTGACTCTATTAATATGCACAGACCTTATTATATTTCGGACTCGTGGACGCTTACGCGTATGCATGAATAGTAATTCATACATTGGTAGTAGTAGTAGTGGCATGTGATGCAAGAAAGCAAGTGTATGAGCTTATGCAGCATCAGCCAAAAAAAAAATTCACACAACCATTCCCTCCAAATGTTTGTCCAGTTCCTCCTTAAAGTTATTTAACCCATCAACTTCCACAACGACAGATGGAAGTTTGTTCCAGCAATTAACCACCCGCTGGCTAAAGGCAAATTTCCGAACATCTACATCTGTCTTTCCTTAATTTGAATTTATGCTCCCCTAGGTTCGTAATCTGAACAAGTGGAAGAATCCCTTCAGAATTCAGCGTGCTCATTATACACCTCAATCAGATCACCGCGCAGGTGCCTAGTCTCCAGCCATTGCAATTTGCAGAACTTAAGCCTCTCTTGGTAAGAGGATCCTTTCACCAATCTTGTTGCCCTTCTCTGTACACGCTCAAGCAAATCTACATCCTTCCTAAAATGAGGCCTCCAGACCTGTACGCAGTACTCAAGGCGTGGCTTGACCATTGCCTTATACAGAGGGACAATCATCTCGTTTTCCCTGCTAGCAAAATTCCTATATATATCAGGAGTGGCCTACTTATTTTGTGATGTGATCTACTTTTTTCCTTCAAAATGTACCGCGATCTACCATCTGAAAAATTACATTGCACAAGGTGCACAAATCGAGGGATGACTGTATATTTAAAATTCGTCGTGATCGACCGAAATTAAATCCGCGATCGACTCGTTGGCAACCCCTGCTATATATCATTGACAAAACCCCATGACCTTGCCCTGGCAGCCTGTCTGCATTCTCAGAAAACTTCATATCTGACTCCACAATTACTCCCAGGTCTTTTTCATAAATAAAAATATATAAATCTCGTGTCAGGCGTCGTTAATTTTATATAAAACAGGGGGGCGATATCATTCGCGAATCACTTTTGTACTTCTTGGTTAACACTGAATAAGGTGGTCTCTTAAAAGAAGTTATAAAACAGTTTTAAAGTTTAATTTTTGTGTGAATTAATGGATATTTATTTGTTTCGTGGTTTTAGCGACAATTGTTTTTCAATTCTCATGGTGGCGTGTGATGTTGGTTGGTTTTTGGAGGTTGGTGGCCGCGTCTTTCCGTAATTCTCTCCGATTCGCTTGGCGTGATATGAGAGTTGAAGGCATGATGATTTTAATTAATAGCTATTTTAATTTGATTTATTTATGACTGTGCATGGGGGGTAGGTTCATATTATAATCATTGGCGATTGAGTGTTGAGAGATTAACAGTCCTACTAAAAAGGTACGAGGTTTTCTCCTATAATTTAAGATTATTATTATTATTTTATAAATCTCCTAGACTAGGAGAGTTGGAAAAGAAGCTTCCTATATCAAAAACAAAGGTAATCCCTGTTGATTTATAATATAATAGAATATAGGAATTATTGAGCATTTAATTCTTTATTATCAAATTTAAGATTATTATAATAATAGGCATCATAGTCCCTTTTGATTTGAATTATAACGGAACATATGATAACGATGAAAACGTAGTGCAATTTCCATTATAAAAATGACCTTTTAGAGAGATTAGCTTTTTAGCTTAGTTATATAGCGAAAATTTCAAATGCGAGGTCTTTGAACGGATTACAAAAAAAAAAAAAAAAAATGTGTTGTTATTAGGTTAACGTTACGATATTTTTGCAATTACCTCCAATTATTCCTACGGGGTGCGAAATACGTTTCCATGATTTTTTTTTTTTTTTTTTATAGCAATATCAGGATATTGCTCCTTAACACTTATCCAGAACTTTGCTACCACTTCCTTATGAAACTTAAATTGCAAAGTAGTATTAGAGATTCTTTCATTATACCTTTCTTACTCTGATATTAAACTGATTACGTGGAGGAGAAGCAACTTGAAAGGGGGTGTCTTTTCCAGTTGTATTTGTTGCTCACACTTTCTGGGAGTGATGATTATTTAAGTGTTGTTTCATACATAAAGGTGACCAGATCCTTAGCATTCTGATGCGGGACACCTGGGGGTGTGAATTTTATAACCCCCCCTAGAAACAATATACACACTTATTTTTTATTTTTTTTTTTTATGAAAAAATTCAGATAGAAAATATAAATTAAATATATATATACTTCTTGAACTGAACTAAACTTATAAAATAAAATATCACACTTTTTTAAAAAAAAAAGAAAACCCAAATATAGCCTATATATACAGGGTTTTCAAAAGTGATAGTCAATACAAATTTGTAATTTAAAGGTGAACTGTACAGACTACAATATGCAAAAAAACCTGGTAAACATGGCTCATTTTCTTGATATTGCACATTTCTAGTTGGGATCCACCACTGACCAAGTGAACTGTACTGGGATCCACCGCTGCCTTGTTTGTTTTGTTTAGGTTAGGTTATGCTCATTCTTTCCCTTTCTCAATTCTCTGAGATGTAGCAGGCATACCAGTACTTATGAAAGGATAGTCAACATGGAAAGAGGTTACAGCAACGAAGAGTATGCGGACATGCACTTCATGTATGGCAAAGCCAAAGACAGTGCACTCAAGGCTGCATGTTTGTACCAAGAAGCATTTCCCTGCCGAAGGTAGTTCAACATACGCGCATTCATCAGGATACATCAACGCCTTAGAAAACATGGGCGCTTCACAGGTAGGTAGGTCCAGAAGCATAACACCTGATGTTGAGGAAAGAGTGTTAGAAAGAACATCCTGTAACATCTGTAAAATCCTGTGGTGTTGAAACCAAAAATTAAAAATGTATTATCTTATGTTTAATAAAATCACCCTTAGCAAAGCATGCACAGCTTTTTGCTAAACTAGTGCTCCCATAGTCAGTGGCGGATCTTAACAGAAAATGTGCAATATCTCGAAAACGGTTCATTTGTGGCCCGATATTCACCGGGACTATTTTGCTTATTTTAATTTCTCTTCAACTTTAAATTATTGACTATCATTTTTGAGATACCCTGTATATATATATACAGGGTGATTCACTACTTGCTGGAGGTGTAGGGGACACAAAGACGAATCGGAATCACATAGCATTGCGGGGTCCGAAATGCCTTCGTCATGCGGTAGAGGAGGTTGAACGGAAGGTCACGTGAACAGCGATTCCGCTGGAAGTCAGTAGCTGTAACCGGGTGTTCTCCTAAGAGAAATAAACTGATGATAATAAATAATAATAATAATAATAATAATAAAAAAATGTGAGACGCAACATTTGGTTTCAACATGACGGGGCGCCTGCTCATTATGGAAGGTGTGTTCGTGACCATTTGAACAGGCATTTTGGGCGTCGATGGATTGGCCAGGGTGGACTGTTGCCTGGCCCCCACGCTCACCTGATTTATCGAGCTTTTATTTCTTTCTGTGGGGGGACCTTCAAGTCTATCATGTATGAATCGCCTGTGGAGACGGAAATGGTTCTCGTGGCGAGACTCGTCTGCGCTGCTGCTACTGTCAAAGAAACTCCAGGTGTGTTCGTGTCCGCCAATCCATGCTGCGTCAGTGTCACGCATGCATCGCGTCTCATGGTGGAACCTTCGTGCATCTGTTGTAACATCATGAAATGCATCCATCTCGTACTCCATTGTTAATATTATGTCAAATAAATGTTTGCCACTAATTACTGTCTTGTGTCATTTCTGCTTCTTGTGCCTCTGCTACTACCTTCCCGTGATGTTTCCAGTTATTGGTTCCAATGCGATTCACATTCCTTTAGATGTTACCTACCTCGCCTAAACGTTTGTACTAATATTTTGAGACACCCTGTATATATATTTTTTTATTATTTTTTTCACAATAAGGCTGAAATTCAGTATAGGTACCCCTCATGTAGGACGAACAACTTGTGTGATCGAAACCCGCTAATATTCGTAAAATCGGACAAATGCTAACTTATTTTGATTTTTCTCTTGTAGGGAAGCTGTGCCTTCATTTTTAATTTAAAACGATGTTTTGAATTTAGACCAGATAAAAATAGGATAATAAATATAATGTTTAGGATATTAAGAAATATTAAAATTTTGAAATATGGGTACCGGACCTTTTATCCGGCAAGCTTGGGGACGGGAGGATACCCGGATTTCTGGATTTTCCGATTTTCTGGACCAAGGCTTAAATACAAATTTTTGTATACTTAAAATATAAAATAAACAATGAAAAGTAAAGACAGAAATTGTATTTAACAGATACAAATTAATACACTTCTAAAGCAGGGTCTGTTTAATAAATATTAATCCACTAATCTTCATCTGAAGACAATTCAACATCTGGGGTAACAGATACAGGAAGAGACGCAGCACAGATATTGGAGGTTGAGGCTCAGGCTCGGGCTGAACTTCACTTGAAAGTTTCTGGTTGATCTTTGGAAATATGTCCTGCAAATTCTGTTGTTTCATATATTTTGATTTTTCTTTAATGAAAACCGCTTGTATTTTGTACATCCACATTTTATGCTGCTCACTGATGAAGCTCTTTTTGCTCCATTCCTCGAATCAGTTCCTCAGTAAGGCTGATGCAGCTATCTATAGACACTTTCTCTTCATTCAGTGCACTGTTATTGCCATCGTCATCATCACTCTCATTTGATTTGTTTTTATCAGCATTCATTACTATATCTACAATTTCACTATCAGTGAGTCGGAGCACAACTGGAGCATCATCATCAATGTATATACACTTGTATAGCCCCTTCATCAAGTAACGTGGCAACTTCACATGACAAACCTTTTGCATATTCCAATAAATTCTTCACTATTTCTTCCTCACCAAAAACAAAAACCACAAAAAATCAGGTTCATCACCGTCAAGAAATAAGTTAGATGGCCGTAGTTTATGCCAGCCATTTATCAAAGTATCCTTGGGTACATTGTCCCAGGACTTTGCTGTATTCCAAAGTGCGTCTTTAACTTTAAATGCTTTCTGAAATACTTTTATCCCTTTACCTCTGTTGCAAGTGTTCATCATTTTCCGCAGAAATACATCCCTGTACCTGCACTTGAACGCACGAAGAATGCCTTGGTTTAAAGGTTGAATTAGCGAAGTACAATTGGGATGCAAATAAACAGCACATATGTCTTTGACTAGAACTTCAGCAGGAGGGTGTGCAGAACAATTATCAAGCACTAAAATAATTTTTCAGTCATCAGGTAGGCTCACAGATTTCGATGAGCCCCTAAGTCAAGCACAAAGTTCTTTAGAAACCAATCGGTGAAAATCTGTGTTGTAATCCAAGCTCGCTTATTTGCCTTATAAATCACTGGAAACACCCGGACTCCCTTAAATGCCCTAGGATTCTGACTTTTTTCCAACAGTGAGTAATTTTCGCTTGTGGGTGCAGGCTGCTTTGGAACATGCAAGAATCGTAAGTCGTTCCATGGATTGCTTATACCCTGCTGGTGTTTTTTTTTTTTTTTTTTTTTTGTTTTTTTTTGTTTTTTTGGTTTTTAGGAGCATTAGCAACTAAGGCCATATTGCTCCGGGGATATGCGATGGTCATTCTCTGACCTTTCCGCATCCTCCATATTCGGTGGTCACGGGCTCAAACCCCGGTCTAATCAAGAAGCGTGTGCTACGCACTGCTGCTCCTGCCCACCTGGCTACGGAGTCGCCCCCTGCTGGGCTGACTCAACTAGTGTTACATACGATTTCCTTGGATGTAACGCCAGAATAAAGAAGTTTCATCTGCATTGAACAGATGAACCTGTTCAGCTGACAGTTCGTCATCAGAAACCAACTTGACAAATTCATCTAAATTCGCCTCTGCAGTATCGTGGTCGGCAGAAGCCTTTTCTCCACAAATCTTCAGCTTGCGAATGCCGTGCTTTTGTTTAAATCTGTTGACCACCCAAATTCACACTGAGTTGTCAAATTTAATTCCTCGTGAAAAAGTTTAGCTTCGGCCATTATAATGGAACGATCAAGTGGAAACTTTTCACTCCGATGCTGCCTAATCCATTCAAGTAACACTGTCCACGTCTACACTCTTTTACTGGTGTAAAGTGTTTCGCTTGTCCATTCATTTAGGCACATCACTGTCACTGTTGAATTTAAGTATCTGTTCCTTCTGTTTCTTGATATCATAGACAGTAGATGTACCAACACCATTCTCCTCACTCAAATGCCGCACTGAAGCACCTTTATCGAGTCTCATAAGTAACTCTACTTTCTTCTTTATACTGAGCGCAAAATGTTTCCTTTTTGACATGGTATTAAATGAAAATTGTAATAAATTGGGACAAATAATCACATAAATGTAAAGGGGCAAGTGTACACAGCAGCTGTCATACTGAAACTGACGTGCGATTGATTGCTATAATTCACGCTTGCTATGTGCCGCACCTGCACAAATTGTCAAAAAAAGAAAAAAAAGCCCGCCAGATTCGAAACTAGCCAGTTGCAAAATTGGGGGGTTTTATGGTAATTCCGTTTTCTGGAAGCCGGATAAATAGTCCGATACCTGTATTATATTTTTAGTCAGATAAGGTACCCTTCGTGTTACGCTATATGACGAACAGAAGCTTGCGTGAAGGACATGAACTGAGAAAAATAGTTCTTATTTGTAGGAAACAAAATAACCCCAGGGTCTCACATCTGGTGAGTATGGACATGGCACACCCAGGGTCCTGAGCTGGATATCATCATTCTTCTCTTTCTTGGTGATTCCTTTCTACTTCTCTCTCTCTTAGGGTAACTCGGGAATTTTTTTTTCGGATGGTGCAGCATAAGCCCCAGGCTTCCTTGCACCATATAGCTAATAATAATAATAATAATAATAATGAACACTTAATGGAGGGGTCATGTTTTTAATCGACTTTCATATTTGTTTAGTAAAAAGAGTTTGTTTTTTTTTTCTGTGAAATAATACTAATAATAAAAATACGTCCTTCTTTTAACAATAAAAATTAAATAATATAATTAAATATATTTTTCCGCTGAGTAAATTTTTCTTAATAATTCATTATTTTGTAGTATTGCTTTTAGCGTTTCTACGGTCGGTTTTTTTTTTTTTTTTTTCCGTTGACGTCCACAACTTATTTACTACAGAAAAAAAATCTTTCCGTTGTACCATTTGTTTCCGTCAAACGATTTGTATTATGTTTGCTTTTAAGTATGGAGGCTACATATCCAAACCTCAGGGCCTCACATCTGGTGAGTATGGGCTTGGCACACCTAGAGGCCTGAGCTGGATATCATCATTCTTATTTTTCTTGGTGATTCCCCCCCCCCTCTCTCTCTCTCTCACTTTCGGGATAATTCAGAATTTTTTTTTTTTTTTTTTTTTGGCTGGTGCAACATAAGCCCCAGGCTTTCTTTAATGAATTTGTTATGGCTAATAATAATCCGGGACAGTTTGCAATGCGGGGAAAACGACTGAAATCTGGGACGTCTGGTCACTTTATTCATACATTAATTTCAGTGAAGTTTGTTTTGTAGATTGCTGTCCTCTACAATATTTTTTAACTGATGAAACATATACAAACTGGTTTCTTCCAAATTTTTAGATTTTTTTAATCAAAAAGATTTCATCAATCTCTGAAGATGGCATTGAACTTGTCATTCACAACGACTAGAACATTTGTGCTGTAGCCCTGCATTCATTGAATTGAACTTTTGAAAAATGTCACTTACGAAGGCCAAAACATTACAAAATTTTGTATTGCAGAAATATTCAGAATTTTCTTTTTGAAGAACTCTTTATTGCATACCAGGGGTTTTTCTAATAAGAGGACTAATTCTTCTTGAATCCCTTCACAAAGCTGTGAAGGGATTATCTCTTCAAAACGTCCATTGAAAAGACTACTTTCAATGGACAGGTTATTATGGTGCAAGGAAGCCTGAGGCTTCTGCTGCACTCTGTGTGTGTGTGTGTGTGTGTGTGTGTGAGAGAGAGAGAGAGAGAGAGAGAGAGAGAGAGAGATATTCGTAGTTTTAATTTCAATATTCAACATTGAAACTGTTTGTAACCAATTTTTATGTGTAGAATTCGAAAATCAAGATAGTTTCACATCACGTCACAGTTATTAAATATGGAGGGAGTTACATTTTACAAAAATATGCCAATTTCTCTTAATCTATACAGTAATGGATGACATATTTATTAAAACAGATATGAGCTAATTCTCTTAATTTTAGCAATCGATTCAGGCCTCGGTTTTCTTGTGATAAACATAATCAGTTGTTATTGTTCTTGTCGAATTTAACGACACATAGGCTACCAGGGTCATACGTGCCTTTCTGATGGTGAATATGAAATATCAGCTTCATTAATATAATTATATTTTATGATATATTCTTATACGATTTAGGAAAGTAAACAGTTCTTTTTTATTAGAATCATCTCCAATAATCTGCAATTAATTTATTGATGACAGTGTATTAGCAATTGAATTAAAGATGTTTAAGCGGATGTTTTGAAAGTGGGGACAGGGCACTAACAAATGGCGAATGGTCAGTGGTACTTGACATGATTACATTGAGGAGCGCTGTCATTGGTTAATAGATACAGGTGAGTGAGGTGCGTATGTCAATCCTTAGCCTTCGTCTGCGCGGTAGCCCAGTGGTATCGTCACCGTCCTCCCCACACCGGGTGGAAAAGGCCTGGGTTCGAATCCCGTCGACGACGCGAGGAACTCTAATGGGCTTTTTTCACTCCGTGGCTGAGTGCTGAGTTAGTTGGTCTCAGGCGTAGATAGCAAGGTTTTTCTCCCCAATAACTGGGGTTTTTTCGTCCAGCAAAACAGGCAAATCAACCATAGAACATACGCAATTTACAGACACAAATACGAGTTAATGTATTTAATTACGGGCAACCCTAAAATAATAATTTAATTTAATAATCCTTATCCTTCCTAAAATTGTTTCTTCTCGTCTGCTTTTCCAAAAAAAAAAAAAGGAAGCTGGAGAGCCATAGCTTTGGTTCTGGTTTTATTCGGTAAAGTTTGTTTCCTGGATAACCTCTCCAGATTATTGACAACATATTGTAACATGTTTACGGATGATGGGTTTGAAATCTGTATATGGAACTTGACAGATCCGTAAAATAGAAGTATCTGGGTTCCAGCCAAATGTCAGTTTGGTTTGACTCATTACACACAAGTAATTTAGAATGTAATTTCTTTTAATACAGGGTGAGAGGAGTTGGTATTAGTATTTATGGCAGAGACAGCACTGAGTGAGTTAGTGTATATTAAAGCAAACGGAATTAGATGTTCAATAATGTGAGCCAGAGCTAAGTTTATAGCATACAGCTCAGCAGTGAAGATACTACATTCTACCTGCAATGAGACAAAAGTGCTGAACGAGGGGAAGATTGCTGCAGACATCTCCAACAAGGTTGAGAGCGCAGACTGCGGATTTTTGCGGCATACATCAGAAGTAATGTCTTTCTGCGAAGATGTAAGGGAGGTTCATGGGCTTCGATGTAAAGGCTCTGAACCAGGGAGGTTCTGAAAGCCCCTAGAGCGACTCTCAAAGCAATGTGCTGGACGGTGTTTAATCGTTCTAAAGTACTTTTCTTCGCAGAATCATATACTGAAGAGCCATAGTCCAAGCGAGACCTGATGAGAGCTCTATAAAGGGTATAACGATCAGCGCCCCATGACATGGATGACACACATCGGAGGATGTTTAATTTCTTCAAGCAGATAGTTCGAAGATAGGCTGCTTGAAAGTTCAGTTTCCTGTCTAGTATCAGGCCAAGGAAACGGACAGTGTGAACAAGAGGAACTGGCACATTATTTATCTTTTGGTCTAGATCAGGATGAAGTGACAGAAGTTTGGAGAAATGAGTGGTAGTGGTTTTCTATTCAGCGAGATGATATCCATTGCGTTAGGTCCAGGATTGAATTCTCGTTAAAGTAATTTGTAGCTGTCTTTCGATAGTATTCATACTTTCCGATTTGCAGGATAGGGTGAGATCGTCAGCATACATTTATACTTCAATCGTTTTTGCAAGTTCTTTCAAAGTATTGTTGACCCTAATCGCAAATAGGGTTGGACTCGATATGGAACCCTGTGGGACACCCTCTTCTTGAATGTGAGATGTTGACAGCATGTTTTTATATCGGATTTGAAATGTACGCAATTTTAAAAAGTTCTGAATTATGCAAAGGGCCGCTCAGCCCCAACTAATGTATATCTTTAATGATGCCATGATGTCAAATGCTTTATGAATATCCAGGTTGACCATCATTAGATGTTGTCTCCTGATGATGAAGGCATTACGAATGTTGGATTCAATTTTTACAAGTAAATCTAGGGTGGACATGTTTATACGGAAGCCATATTTGTGATCAGAAAGATTTTTGGAGTCCAGAATCCAGTTGAGCCTCTTATACACCATATTTTCAAAGATTTTGCCAAAGCAGGGAAAATCTTTGAAAGGGTTCTATGAGTTGGAGAGCCAAACAGCTTGTCAATGATATTTGTCTGTAATTCTGAACTAGAGAAGGATCTTTGCTTGATTTTGGAACAGCACAAATATAGGAATGATGCCATGACAGAGGATATGTAATTTCTGAGAAGATCCGGTTATAAAAGAGTAATAGCATGTAGAGATCGGCTTCACACAGATACTTCAGCAAAGTGTAGTGAATGCCGTCTGGTCCTGCTGCGCTGTTTGGAGATTTGCTCAAAGATTCTCTCAGCTCAGATAGAGTAAACAGCTGATTATATGTAAGTGAAAGTCTAGTTGAGAAATTAAATTTATGACGTTCTCAATCAGTTTTAGTGCGCTGAAAGGAGGTCACATAAGAGGAAGAGGCAGAAATGTTATAAACAGATTCGACTAAAGCATTTGCAATGTCAGCAGGAGAGGATAAGTCCTGCCCATTGCATTGTGTTATCGGAGATGGCAGCGGTAGAAAGTTCCCATTGAGAGCTTTTTTTACAAATAATTCGAGTGTCAGTACTTTTAATAGTTGAGACGAATTTAATCCAGAAGTCACATTTTACTGTCTTCCTAATTTGTCTTGCTTTGGCTCTGAGTTTTTTTGTACATAATTAGGTTGGTGGTAGTTGGAAATTTGCGAAACTGGTTCCAGGCACGGTTTTTTTCTCGTTTCGCTTTGGAGAATTCTTCATTCCACCACTGATTTCGGTGTACACGCTTAAGCTGATCAGATTTTGGAACGGAAATTTCTGCTGCTTGTAATGTGATCAGTTATGTTATCAATATGTTTTTGTTGTCAAGTAGGACACAAGTTGAATAGTTTTTCCAGTCTGCTTTATGAAAGTTCCAAGAAGTACGGCTGTTAGTAGATAACACTGTCTGTGTTTGAATTGAACTGATGATAGGAAAATGGTCACTGTGGAATGGATGACTTAGCACTAACGATTCCATGCTTGGAAAAAGAGAAGCTGAATATATGGATAAGTCTATGGCTGATGTAGTACCTGTAGGTAGTTGGATATGATTTGGAGAGCCAGAATTCAACAGTCAGGTTATGGTTATCCAGAAATATTTCTATTAATTGGCCTTTCTTATCCATGGTGGAAGATCCCCACAATGGATGGTGACTGTTGAAATCACCGAGTAAACAGACTGGAGGTGGCAGTTGTGATAAGATTGTCAGGTTCAGTCTGGGAGCAAGGATAATTAGGTGATACATAAACATATGCAAGGGTTACCGATATTCCCATTGCTATCCGAACCGCTACAACTTCTAAGGTTTGTAGTTGGAGATGGTATGGTAGATTTGATAATAGCCACCCCACCACCAGCAGGAGTCAGAATCCCTGTCTCGCATATACATAGTATAATTTTTAATTTTCAGAGAAACTTGTTCTGATAAAAACATTTACTGTAAACATATTGCTTTTGTTTATATGAGTAAATCATTTAAGTCATCTATATTACTGCGTAGTCCTCTACAGTTTCACTGAAGGAATTTATTCATTGGTTGGATTTATTTGAGGAAGATTGATCAGGTTTCTGTCTGCTTAGTTTTGATTTTTCATTTCTGGGAAAAGTTGGGCATCCTGCGTCCATGGTATCATTAGCCTGTAACTCTAGTACTGTGTCTTCATCCACTGACTGCACCTCCATTTCCATGTTGCTAATGCATGGTTTCACTTTCTTCTGGTTTTCAATAGTAGCTGATTTTGTTGTTTCGGACAGTTGAGATAGCATCCGTTGGGATACTGACCAGAGTGTTGCTGGTCTCATTGACTAGTTTTCTTAGTATAAGTTAGCACAGTTTTGGCCCAGGTGGCAAAGGAAATATTCGGTTCTAGGGAGACATCTGTTTGGGTTGCAGCTGAGCGGCTGTTTTTGGTGACTGGTGCATATGATCGGCTAGGCATGGTTAGCATTATTTGCTTCAGGGTATGTGGCTTTATGCTCCACTTTATACTTCTGGATTTTTTTACCTGTTTTCCAATGGTCACATGCTTTAGAAAATGCAGGATGGTTTCCTTTAGTTTGGGCAAGTGGAAATGGAAGCTGTAGTCTCCTTGGAGCCGCAAATAGGGCACACACAGCAACGCCTAGGCATGCTGTCTGAGAATGGCCATACTTCTAGCACTTAAAGCAGATAATGGGATTCGGGATGTAAGGTTAAAGAAACGTAACCTGCTTTTACAGAAGATGGGAGATTCGGAGTACTGAATGTCAAAATAATGGACCTGGTCGGTAGTAGGTTGCCATCTTTTTTTTGTCATAATTCTCCGTGCATGAGTTACTTTTTGTTTGCTAAGCTCTTGAATTAACTCTGCTTCAGACAGTAAGTCCCATTTGCTGATAACTCCTCTAGATGTGTTCAGTGTTATGGGCTGTTACTGACACAGGAATATTGTTAAAAGTTGTTAATTTTGATTTTTCTGAATAATTTGGCTTAGAAGCTTCAATTAGGTCTCCAGATTGGAGACGTTTAATAATTTTGGGAGATCCAACAACCGATTCTAAACATTTCTGTATTAGAAGAGGTGATAGCTTGCCAACAGTTTGTGCAGACAGTGAATGCATTATGAGAGATCCTGGCATGTCTGTAGTTTTTTTTTCTGTCCGTAGTCTCTTCGGACGATTCGAGTCATGCTCTGAATCAGTGTTAACAGGTCTGGAGCATGTGGGCTCTAGCGGTGAATGTGCATCGCAATCCATCGCTGCTCCTTTTACCCCTGGGAGAAAGGAATTCCTTCTCCCAGGTTACCGACCTCGCCACGTGGAGGAGTGGTGCTAACCAGTGACCAACTGATCAGAAGAAGAGTAGAGTAGTATGTTGCAAGCAGGGTTAGCAGTAACATTGCTAGCGGTGAAGCTGTGACATTGCTGAGCGAGGGAAGCAGTAACTTGCAAGCGGCGGAGGGATTATTAAAGCACTAGTACTCGCCCTAAGAAAACCACACTAGAAAGATCGCTTGGCACTTGGGGCCAAACATACTTATATCTATGGTTCTTATGTTAAAATTCAAATAAAACAATTTACAATTTAAAGAGAGAACATTTAGCATTTTTGGTGAGGATTTTTGTAGGTTCTGCCAAGGTTTTCCAAGTATTAACTGATCATGACATGTTCTCAGGGTTGTAAATCTATCCTCCAAACATAAACAGATAATGTATAATATTTTTTTCCATTTGTATTACACACATATACACTGGTGTTCAAAGAAAGTACATCACTTAGAAATTTCACATTTCTAACCCTTTTTTGCGATGGTACGTTACATTAATGACTAGCATCACAAATAGAAATATAAACAAAAGATATTTATTAATAGTTAAGGCAAAGCTAAGTGATACTTGACAGGTGCTCTCAAAGTATACCAAAATGAGCATTTGCAACCTTTATACGACAGTTATGGCTGAAATGCTATCAGAAGCCCTCAGTTTGCTTCAGTTTATCGTTGGTGTCATGCTTTGGGCAATGTTCTGCTGGGATACCCTGGGTCCAGTCATCCATGTGCTGGGCACTCTGTCTACCACCTGCCTAAACATCATTGCTGACCAGATACACCCTTTCATGGCAATGGTCTTCCCCTCTGGTGGTGCCGTCATTCAGCAGGATAATGCGCCATGCCACACACCTGGATTGTTCGAGACTGGTTTGCAGAACATGAGGAATTCCAGGTACTGGCCTCCAAATTCCCCTGACATCAATCCCATTGAGCACCTGTGGTTTGTGTTGGAACTCCGATCTACGGTGTCTCAACCACGGACCTCATGGTAGTTAAAGGATCTGCTGGTTATATGTTGGTACCAGATACCACAAGACACATTTAGAAATCATATAGCATCCATACCTCGCCGGGTACAAGCTGTTTTGGCTGCAGGACCAACATCTTATTTGGTAGGTGGTCATGTTTTGGCTGATCAGTGTATATCCCATCAACAAATGCATTTTGAACATTTCTGCAACTGACAATGCAGCGCAAAACACATTATTTGCAAAATTCACAAGTTATGTAGATTATTTGTCCACCCTGGTATATCTAATTGTATATTATTATTAGTCATCGGATGCAAGGAAACCTGAGGCTTATGCTGCATCAGCCCAAAAAAATTCCCGAGTTACCCTGAAAAAGAGAGAGGCATTGGGTTTGCCAAGTCCAAACTCACCACATGTGAGCCCCTGGGGTTATTAGGTTTTATTTTTATTTTTTCTTCACCTTCTTTAAGGTGTAGTCATTTCATTGATGATTAACAGTAAATTTCTTAACTCTTTTAATGTCAATACCGTGGTATGTGGCTATGATATACAGTGGGTCCTCATTATTTGAGGATAATTGATTCTAGAAAATTCCACGTAAAAGTAGCACCAAATTTTCGTAATGCGTACCATGTTTTTTTTTTTTGGTAGTTGTTGGTGCATCGGCTTCTGTGGCCATGGTGCACCTCCCAAGGTTTTTGCAGTACTTTGATCCAAGCCTGAGGCGGGATTCGAACCCGCAACCTTTGGGTTGCCAGGCAGGCACTTTACCTGCCTGGCTAGCCCGGTCGGCGCGTACCATGTACTTGTGCATAGGAATCAATGGAATGCAGTAACTGAAAAATGGGAATTATTTTATTCGGCATTTTTTAGTATAATATGTTGAACAACGTAAGGTTAAGTAACGTTTATTGAAGTTGCACTATTTTTGTTTTACAAATAAATGATGAATCCAGAGGTTTTTTTTTTCCTGCTTTATTTTTTCAGATTAAATTGCCCTAACTTTTAGTTATGTCTTTAACTTCACACTTAATTTTGTGCACGATCATGAAGAGGATCGTTCTCACAAAAATATTCAAGTGCGCAGTCACTTTTCTCAAAGGCTTCCTTTAATTTTTTAATTTTAAAATATTTATCCGTTGGTGATTCAATCATGTCATAATTTTCAGCTTCTCCTTCTGTGGTAGTTGGTATAATTCTGCTAGCTCATTTATAAATGGTGTTGAACTTGATTCAAGCAATTGTGTAATATCCCCATCATCAAACTTTGTGGAATTCAGCTTCTTTTGCAAGACTTACAATTTCATTTTGAAACCCATTCACATTGCATTTTTCATATTCATAAACTGCATCAGGGTATAACTTTTTCCATGAGTTATTAATTAATCTACATAAAATTTCTTAACAACCTTCTCCAATCATTTTTATCCTGTTTAGAACGGTAAAAATTTTCCAAAAATCCTCCATGTTATTTTAATTCTTTTTTCTGTTTCAGAAATTAATCCTCATAACTCCGGGGACTCAGATACCCCCCACCCCCTATCTAATTGTATACTTTACTTAGGTTATGTTTTGATTTTTTCTTCACCTTCTTTAAGGTGTGGGAAAAGGAAAAAAAGATCAACATCAACAACCAAAAACCAACAGTAGCAGCTTTCAAACTCCTTCCTATCTTATCTTTACACTTCTTGTCATTTGGAATCCTGTACAATGAACACAACCACTTGCAATTTTCACTTTTACTTTAATTTCCACTTCTCAATTTATTTATATATATATATATATTAATATAAAAATAAAACAAATTTCTGCATTAATTTCTTCCTTTTCTTTTTATTATAATTAATTAGTTTTCAATCTGTTTTATATGGTAGTAGTGAATGGATATGCTAACCCATGCTCATACTACTCTCTATACGCTAATTTTTCGTATATATTCTAGTTTTACATTGGTGGACAGTGCAATGTTGAGTCAGTGTGGTGTGACACAAGCACTGGGAAAGGGAAAATGAGAGTAGGTGTGTGTTATAAAATTAATGAATCTGATGAGTATAATGAGCAATTGTGCAGAGAAATAGAGTGGGCTAGTAAATCAATGTTTTATAATGGAGGATTTTAACTTTCCAGATATTGACTGTAACTTGTGGATTGGTCACTCGCACACTAGCAAGACCTTTGCCAATTTATTGGATGACTGTTTTCTACAGCGACATGATTGTGAGGCAACCAGAGGGAGTAATACTTTTGATCTGATTATCAGCAGTGATTCTTTAAGAATTTGCAAAAAAAGGAACCACTAAGTGGCAGTGAACATAGTGTACTGATGTGGGATTTACTTAAAGATGTAGCTACCATCAGGGGTAAGGGGGAAGGCTTTTTGCTTCCATTAAGGTGACTACAGTGGTCTCAGGCAGTTTTTAAATTCTGTACAGTGGGACCAACTGATGATGTTACCAACAGCAAATTCTAAGTGGGAAGCATTCAAGGAATTAATCTTGGAAGCTACTAGATGTTTCATACCTATTAAGAAATATTGTTCAAAGATTAGGTCTAAATGGTTGTCATATGAACTAATGAGACTCGTGACAGAGAAGAAAAATGCACGGGATACATATAAATTATCAGGTGACACAAAAGCCTATGATAGATATAAGCTAGTCTGTAACCAAGTCACAAAGGAGATTAGACAAGTGAAGGCAGATTACGATCTTTGGCAAAGGACGCTAAGAAAAACAGCAAGAATATCTTTACTTATACAGGGTGTCTCAAAAATATTGGTACAAATGTTTAGGGGAGATGGGTAACATCTAAAGGAATGTGAATCACAGAGGAATCCATAACTGGAAATGTCACGGGAAAGTAGTAGCAGAGGACAAGAAGCAGAAATGAGACAAGACAGTAATTAGTGGCAAACATTTATTTCACATAATATTAACAATGGAGTATGAGATGGATGCATTTCATGATGTTACAACAGATGCTCGAAGGTTCCACCATGGGATGCGATGCATGCGTGACACTGATGCAGCATGGATTGGCGGACACGGTCGAACACACCTGGAGTTTCTTTGACAGTAGCAGCAACGCAGACGAGTCTCGCCACGATATCCATTTCCGTCTCCACAGGCGATTCATACATGATAGATTTGAAGGCCCCCCCCCCCACAGAAAGAAATAAAAGCTCGATAAATCAGGTGAGCGTGGGGGCCAGGCAACGGTCCACCCCGGCCAATCCATCGACACCCAAAACGCCTGTTCAAATGGTCACGAACACACCTTCCATAATGAGCAGGCACCCCGTCATGTTGAAACCAAATGCTGCGTCTCACATTTGCTGGAACATTGTCAAGTAACCCTGGTAAAACTTGTTCAAGAAAGATCCAATATTTAGTGGAGTTCATGTGGAATGGTAACAGGTATGGGCCGACTAAGCAGTCACCGACCATACCTGCCGACACATTTATTGCAAAGCGATGTTGTGCTGCATGGGGGTAAACACTGTGTGGATTGTTGTGAGCCCACACATGAACATTGTGCTGATTGAATAAGCCTCATCCGTGAACAAAACATAGGCTGGAAAATTCAAGTCTTGAACACTTTCTTGGAGAAACAACTGCACAAAAGCCACACGTGCAGGATGACCTTGGGGGAGCAGTAACTGAACCCTTTGGAGATGAAAGGGGTGTAAGGAATCATCATGCCAAACACATGCTGTACACTGCAAGACACTCCTAAGGCAGAGGCAATGGCACGTGTGCTGGTAGTAGGATTATAATGAACACCACTATTACATGAACACCACTATTAATAATGAACACCACTATTACATGAACATGTAACAAAGAGATACTCTTGACCATCTAGCAAGTCATGGATTTTAGAAATTAGATGACACCTGCAATCCTCACAGTCCAGGCAGTGATACATAATGTGCTCCCATGTTTCACTTTAACCACAGTTACAGATAGCATCTCAGGGAGGTCAGTTTATCCTTGACGGATCCTGTAAGGAACAATGTCACATAAACACCTGGGGCAAAGTATAGATAGGACAAAAATGTCAAAATATGTTTATGTTTCATGGTGGTCTCCAGGGTTTCCCCCATTAGCTGTTGTAGCATCTGTATAAGATGTGCCAATGCTGGTAGCGTGCTAAGTGTGGAGTGTTTGTTCTCTTGAGTGTTTGCTGGCTCCTGGCATCTTTGCAGGCATGGGGCATAGAATGAGTTTGTTCACTGCTCCCTGTCTCCCATCCTTCACCACGTGGAGGTGCACCAGGGCTCACATTGCACTGACAGTATGCCCAGGAAGAAGTTCCTCCAGAGAGGTGCCCCCTCTGTGACCAAAAAAAAAAAAAAAGTGAAAGTAAGATTATATGCCAGTGGGAGAAGTCAGGTTGCAGAGAGGGGAGGAGTAAAGTTTTAAGCAGTAGGGGATGGAAGAGAGAGGCATTCCTTGAGAAAAGTAGAGTTAGGACTGTGGAATCCTTTGGTTCTGATCAGGATTCTTCAGCTTGATGTCATGCTGTGGTCTTTATAATTGTTAGTGACTGTCCAATTCGGTGTCCATCTGCATCAGGTTTCTGTTTAGAGTTGTAAGGATTCTTCTGCATTTGAAGAGGCTGCCTGCAAAGACAAGGTAAACCTCTGAGGAATCAAGATGAGATTTTTAACAATTTCTTCATCATATACTTCGGTGATTATTTGTTTTTTTTTTTTTTTTTTTGATTTGGTAGTTGTTGGCGCATCGGCTTCTGTGGCCATATTGCACCTCCCAAGGTTTTTGCAGTACTTTGATCCAAGCCCGAGGCGGGAATCGAACCCGCGACCTTTGGGTTGCCGGGCAGGTACTTTACCCACTCGGCTAGCCCGGTGATTATTTGTAGTTGAGCTCTTAGGTCCTGATAAATGTGGCATTGGAAGATTAGGTGATTGACTGTCTCTGGTGATCTGCAGAAGCAGAGAGGTGTCTGTTAGTCCAAGAGAGTACAACTTAGAGTTTATACTGCTATGCCAGGTTAGCAAAAAAGATAGGTGAAGTCCAGGCCTGAGCCATGTAGTGTATTGTTTGATGAATATTTTAGCTTCTGGTAGGAATTCATATGTGGTTCTTCCTAGTGCTGAGACAGTCCACTCCATTTTCCATTCATTCATCATTTCTTCGATTATTCTCTTGTTGTCTTCTTTAGTTGACATATTCAGGTTTATTGTGTGGTCTCCGTTTCTTGCAGCGAGGCTCTTCCTTCTGTAGTATTGAGGATGGTGGAGGGCTACTTCATGTTGGATTGGTAGCTTGCCACATATGACCTGGAGCAACTGTGGATACTGTTCTGCAGACTCGCGAGATTGCAAGCAGGAAGAACCTTTGGGCCTGCAGTGTAACAAGCAATGGGGATGAAGATACATTCATAATACAGTCTGAGGGTTGAAGGCTTGATGCCCCAGACTTCCCTATTTATCCTGTTAGTTTTCCTGTAACCTACTTAATCTTTTTTACTATATACTTGGCATACGGGATTAAGCTCAACTTGCTGTCCAGTAAAATGCCAAGATATTTATACTTGGTCTCCATCTCGATGGCCTGATCATTGGCTTTGGTTGTTGGTGATCTGTTTAGGGTTCCTCTAAATAACACTTGCTTTGTTTTCGGAATAGAGATGTTAAGATTGTGAACAGAGCACCAGCTGGAAAGATAGTCCTTAGGAAAACTAAGAAACTTGCTCCAGGTTAACAAAATTACAGCCGATAATCTTAAACTGATATCAGTTCCAAGATGGTGGCTTCCTTGTTACCGATCATGAAAACCGACATCGCGATACGAAAAACAGAGATACAACATAGTTATGCAGTAATAATTTGAAATAAGTGCATAAAATGCCAATTTATACATCAGGATGCAAGGCACAACAAATTATAGACATATATAATGCATAAATTAGGAGCAAATCAGAGTGAATGGCAAATCTATATTATCACCATGGCAGCAATGATATTGCAGCTATAGTGCTCACATAAAGTGAGATTGGAGAGATTGCTTCTACAGGGATGGGATACACTTAAATAGAAAGGGTGCAAGAATTTTTGCTGATGCTGTCGAGGCAGTGTTAGGTGGGTCGGAAAACTGCTAGTTGGGGGGGGATACAAGGACTAATATATTAACAGTAGCCAGTGGCAGAGGTGGAAGTGATTCTTGCACTGCTTCTATTGAAATGAGCAGAAACCTGAAAAACAAGATGCAGGATATTTCAGAGACTGCTGGGAGTCATTGCGGTACAAGTAAACACATGGGTTGTGTTAGGGTAGCTAAGAATAGAAACAGGTGCATGTATACCTGCGTGTACACCAATGCTAGGAGTTTGGTAAATAAATTTGATGAATTTGAGGTATTGCTCAAAACATCAAAGGCAGATATTGTTGGGATATCAGAGACGTGGTGTCACACAGATATAAGTAATGCGGAACTGGAATTTGGGGAATACAATGTGTATAGAAAGGATAGACAGGACAGGAGGGGAGGAGGGGTTATGCTATTAGTTAAGAAACACAAAGTCCAAGGAAGTGAAGCCAGTCAACATCGATAGACAGGGCAGTGTCGAGTCAGTCTGGTGTGACATAAGCATAGGGAAATCAAAATTGAGAGTAGGATTGTGCTATAGGCCTAATGACTCTGATGAGTATAATAAGATATTGTACAGGGAAATAGAGTGGGCCAGTAAATCAGAGAGTCTTATAATGGGGGATTTTAATTTCCCAGATATTGACTGGAATTTGTGGGTTGGTCACTCACACACTAGCAAGGCTTTTGTGGATTTATTGGATGATTGTTTTCTACATCAGCATGTTCGTGAGGCAACAAGAGGGAGCAATACTCTTGATCTGATTATCAGTAGTGATTCTTCATGCATTAAGAATCTGCAGATAAATGAACCACTAGGTGGCAGTGATCACAGTGTGTTGAAGTGGGATTTACTCAAGGAGGTAACTACCATCAGAGGTAAAGGGAAGGGTTTTTGTTTTCATAAAGGCGACTATGATGGTCTGATACAGTATTTAAATTCTATACAGTGGGACCAACTGATGATGTTACCAACAGCAAACTCAAAATGGGAAGCATTCAAGGAACTAATCTTGGAGGCTACCAGGCTTTACATACCAACTAAGAAATATTGTTCAAGGTTTAGGCCTAAATGGTTGTCAGATGAACTAATGAGACATGTGGCAGAGAAGAAAAATGCATGGGATACATACAAATTAATGGGTGACATGGAAGCCTATGATAGATATAAGTTGGTCTGTAACCAAGTCACAAAGGAGATTAGGCAGGTAAAGGCAGACTACGAAAAATCCTTGGCAAAGGATGCAAAGAAAAACAGAAAAGAGTTCTTTACATATTTAACCTCAAGAAGGAAAGGGATGAATCAGATTGGTCCACTGGATATGGATGGTTCAACGGTTGAGGATCCTGCTCAGGTGGCTAACAATCTAAACGAGTATTTTGCATCTACATTCACGCATGAGGAGTTATTCAGGAAGGAGAATGATGTAGGTAAAGTAAACATTGGCAGTGAGCTGGATGATTTTGTAATAACTGAGAGGAAAGTGGAGGAGAGATTGTTGAGGATAAACATAAAAAAGGCACCTGGGGTGGATGGGATCTATCCAGTTATATTAAAGGAGGCAGCAAAGGAAGTAAGCAAACCCCTAGCCATAATTATGAGAGCTTCTTTGGACTCAGGGGAGGTACCCATAGACTGGAGATGTGCAAATGTAACCCCAATTCACAAAGGAGGATCAAAGGCTGACACAAGTAATTATAGACCTGTTAGTTTAACTTCTGTTCCAGGTAAATTAATGGAGGCACTGGTTAAAGAAGCACTGCAGGATCATCTAGACAACAATTCAGTTATAGCTCAGACGCAGCATGGTTTTGTTAAGGGCAGGTCTTGACTGACCAATTTGATTGGATACTATGATGTAGTCACAAAAGAACTGGATGCAGGGAATAACTTTGATATTATATATTTGGATCTTAGAAAGGCTTTTGATACTGTTGCACATGGAAGACTGCTGCACAAATTGGAGCAGTGTGGCATTGGAGGCAAATTGCTGCTATGGATAAGGGGATGGTTGAGTGGCAGAAGACAGAGAGTGGTAATCAATGGACACTGCTCAACGTGGACTAATGTTATTAGTGGAATTCCTCAGGGTTCAGTGTTGGGTCCGTTGTTGTTTTCGGTGTTTATGAATGATATTGATGATGGGATATCAAGTTTAATGTCCAAGTTTGCAGATGATACAAAGGTTGGCAGGGTTGTTAAGGACACTACTGACGCTATGCTGCTGCAACAGGATCTGGAAAGGTTGAACAGATGGGCTGAGAGGTGGCAAATGAAGTTTAACATTGACAAATGTAAAGTACTACATATGGGAAACAGTAACCCCAGAGCAACGTATCAACTCTGCAGTACTACACTGACAGTGGTGGAGAATGAAAAGGACCTGGGGGTAATTGTGCAGGCAGATATGAAGTTCTCTGAGCAGTGCAGACGAGCTGCAAGAGTAGCTCATGGTGTCTTGTCAATGATATACAGGAATTTTTCTAGCAGGGATAAGGAGGTGATTATTCCCTTGTATAAGGCAATGGTTAGGCTTCATCTTGAGTACTGTATACAGGTCTGGAGGCCTCATTTCAAGAAGGATGTAGAGCTGCTGGAACGGGTACAGAGAAGGGCAACAAGATTAGTGAATGGAACAAAGGGTTGCTCTTACGAAGAAAGGCTTAAGTTTTGCAAATTACAGAGTCTGGAGACTAGGCACCGGCGAGGTGATCTGATAGAGGTGTATAAGGCTTTGAATGGTTTGAGCATGCTCAATGCCAATGGGATTCTTCATCTTGCTCAGAATAATCACCTCAGAGGGCATAAATTCAAATTGAGGAAGGATGGATGTCGGATAGATGTGCGGAAATTTGCCTTTGGTCAGCGGGTGGTTGGTTGGTGGAACCGACTTCCATCACTTGTTGTTGAAGTTGATAGCCTAAACAAATTTAAAGCTCAACTGGACAGGTATTTCGAACGAACGGAGGGGTGAAATGGGAGTGGTGTGTGTGTGTTTTTTTTTTTTTTTTGGCTGATGCTGAATAAGCTTGCTTTCTTGCATCACATGCCTCTAGTAATGCTAATGCTAATGCTAATAAAAATTTTTAAAACACTAATATCTTTAAGAATGATGTTCCAAAATTCACAAAAGGTCACTTGGTGATACTTCTTCACTAGTTCTTCAAAATGACACCACTGGCGATGATCAATTCCATGTTAATCCAATGTAAAACATTAAAACTGAGCAGCATAATAAAGTGCAGCCACAAAGCATAAAGAGACCTGCGTACCACAGGACAGGAAGGGAGGAGTGATTACACTGTTAGATAGGAAACACACAAAATCTCAGGTAGTGCATCCAGTTGACATGGGTGGCCAGTGGAATGTTGAGTCAATTTAGTGTGGCATAAGCACTGGGAAAGCAAAAATGAAAGTAGGTGTGTGTTATTCTATGTTCAGTTATGCAGGCTGTGCTTAAAAAAAAAAAAAAAAAAAATTGGGCTTGAAATCATTCAGAGACAAGCAATATGACCAGTAAGATTGGTCATATTAAAAGACTGGTGAAAAGGTATCCATATGCAGAGACTTCAAATACAGAGTGTCCCAAAAGTCACTATCTATTTGGCTAAGATGAATTTCATAAAAATGTCCAAATGACATGATTATATGCATATTTTTCTATAAAATATAGATATTTACATTGTTCTTCAAATTTTTAATTTATTATTATTATTTTTTATTTCCAGACCAACACCAATCATGAATGTGGTGAAGTTTAAGAGAACTGGATCTGTGCATGAAGATGTAAGACCTGGATGCCCAGGAAGACTTCGTGCAAGCATTGAATCTATGCACCATGTCTCATGTCTTTGAGGGGATCAAGAATGTTGGTTCAGGATGCATCATGCAGGTTGGGCATTCCAAAAACAACAGTTCACAGAATCATACGTTCCAACCTGCATAAAAAGCCTTACCATATTCAAAATTTTCATAACTTGTGAGGAGGACTATCCACGAATAGCAACAATGTGTGCTGATCTTTGCGATCAAATTGAAAATGATAATCTAATGGATAACATTCTGTTCAGTGATGAGACAACCTTCTAAACACGTGGCAAGGTCAATTGACATAACTGTCGCATCTGGTCAGATGAAAAACCATCTGAAGTCATCAAATGGAAGACAGACTCACCAAAAGTGAATGTGTGGCTTTTTTCTTTGCAGAGACTACAGTTACAGGAACCATTTACCTTGACATGCTCCAACAATTCCTTGAATTCCAACTTCAACAGGATGGGGCACCATGCCATTATGCAAAAATTGTTCAAGACTACCTCAACAATCGTTTTCTCAATCAATGGGTTGGCCATGGAGGACCTCGGCCATGGGTGGCACAGTCTCCAGATTTAGCACCATTAGATTTCTTTGCCTGAGGCTTCATTAAATATGATATTGCCATAAAAACATATTTTTGAAATTCGCATTTATTTAGCCTAATAGACAGTGACCTCTGGAACACCCTGTATGTGGCCAACAGAGTTTGGAAACTAGCTAACTTAGAGGGATCTGCTTAGGGTTTATAAGGCTTTGTGAGGGAACAGGAAAACGAATAAGTGAAATTTTGATGGTATTAAATGATGTAAAAATGAGAGAGTAAATTCAAATTAAGGAGAAAGAATTATAGAATGGATTGCTGGAAGTTTTCCTTTAGCCAGTAAATTGATAATCAGTGAAATAAATTACTTCCATAAGCAGCTGAGGCCAATGCCTTTTGGCAAATTCAAAGGCACACTGGATCAGTGCCCCCCCACATACAGGGTGTCCCCCTCCAAGGCTGGTGTAACAAAAGCCTGGTTTCTTTGTATTGTATGGTAGTAGTAATACTATAATGAAGGAAAATACTAAAATCCACAAGGTAATCTAAGTAGATAATTAATTGTTAAGTTAAATTTTTTTCTGGTGCACAAATACCTCAATATGCCCAATCTAAGGTTACTTTTAGCGAATTATACTACAGTTTTGTAAATGTTTCATAAAAGCAATTACACAGCACCCACTATATAAGCAATAGCTAATTTTAATGATAAACTTTATCATTAATCATATAACAATTACTCTAAAAATGAAATATATTAAATATCTACAAATGTTCATGTTCATCTTTTCTTTTAAGCAACATTCAACTAATTTCAGGTCTGAAAGATTACTACATTCAGTAAAAAAACATGTGATGTCTTACAAATTATATGAAAAACATACTGCTGCTAAAATGATTTTTGGATGACAGATATGAGAAAAACTGAGCTACTAAGATGACAATGAACTGTGAATGTATATTACAATACCATAAGAGCTGAACCTGACACACATTTCATTTTCAGGATTAAGAACCTAAAATATGTGCTGAAGTCATTTCAGTGAAGATGAAATTCTTTCAAGAATTTGTATTTCTTCGGATATAACTTAAAAATTGCTGGGTTAAAACTCACTTCAGATTAAATTATACAAATATTATCACTTTTTATTTTTTATTAAGGAAAAAAAAAAAAAAAACAATTTTATGTGATCTTTCTTCAAGTACTTTCCTTGCTAGTCTGTCCTAGTATTTGTTATTCTGTGTGTGCGCAAGGAATATATAGTATTTACATCTTTCCTTGTTAAATATTAGATTATTTGCACACAGGTTACTGCCACTAAACTTTTCCATCTGAGTTATCCGATAAAATTTCTTCTTCTTCATCCTCCTCGTCGTCCTCATCTTCTTCTTCATCATCATCATCCTCATCATCCACCTCCTCTTCTTTTACTGCTTCAACCTCTTGACTTTCCTGGATCTGATTTTGTGATGTTTTTGCAGCACAGCGGGCACTTCTTCTTATAATATCAAGTTTAGGTTTAGGTTTTCGTGGTTTCACTGTTCTTTTCCTTTTTGTCTTTGGTGCTAAAAGAATAGAGGAAGGTGATAAAAGAAAGCATATTCTAAGACTCTGGAAATTCCACTAATTAAAACTCTCATAACTGAACTACAGAATCATCCCCGAACACAAGTAAATTTAAAATAAAAGCTTTAGGCATATAAGAACTATAAAACATGTCTATACCTGGGTTGGCAAAAGCCTCAGTTACTCCTATGTATATGGTAACAAGCATGGTAAGTTTGCTACAAAATGCATTATGGTGATTTGCTTTACAGATCAGTGGATTTTGCAGCAAACTCAATTTGTTCATAGCTACCTATATAATGAGACTTTTACCAACAATGTACAGAATCCTTGATTTTTAAAAATACTATTATCTCTCTTTATGACCAATTTCTTGAACATTCCAAATGGTAAACAATGCAAAATTTTCCACTTACAACTTGTATATTTTTGTGGTACAGGTTTATAATCCTATTATTACAGAGCTATAAATATGACCAGTAAGATGAACTCTGGATGAAAAAGAAGATAACTGTAGTAATAGAAATTAAGAAAAAACAAAAGAAAATTTCATGAAATAAAAAATTATATGCAACTATATAGTGGAGTGGGTGGGGTAAACAGACCCAAAGCAGAGATAAGATAATGATACACAAGTCCTTAAAGAATAGCATAAGTAATTACTTACACATAATTCAAGTTAAACTGAGATATAATTAACATTAGTAGAGGCACATGATGCAAGAAAGCAAGCTTATACAGCATCAGCCAAAAAAAAAAAAAAAAAAAAAAAACCACGTTTCCCATTTCACCGATTCATTCATTCCAAATGTTTGTCTACTTCTGCCTTGAATTTATTAACATTAGCATTAACATTAGTAGAGGCATATGATGCAAGAAAGCAAGCTTATGCAGCATCAGCCAAAAAAAAAAAAAAAAAAAAAACAACAACAAAAAAAAAAAAAACCCCCTTCACCCCTCCGTTCGTTCGAAATACCTGTCCAGCTGAGCTTTAAATTTATTTAGGCTATCAACTTCCATGACAAGGGATGGAAGTCTGTTCCACCAACCAACTACCCGCTGGCTAAAGGCAAATTTCCGCACATCTATCCTACATCTCTCCTTCCTCAATCTGAATTTATGCCCTCTCAGGTGATTATTCTGAACAAGAGGAAGAATCCCATCAGCAATTGAGCATGCTCAAACCATTCAATGCTTTATACCTCTATCAGATCACCTCGCTGGTGCCTAGTCTCCAGACACTGTAATTTGCAAAACTTAAGCCTTTCTTCGTAAGAGCACCCCCTTTGTTCCATTCACTAATCTTGTTGCACTTCTCTGTACTCGTTCCAGCAGCTCTACATCCTTCTTGAAATGAGGCCTCCAGACCTGTATACAATACTCAAGATGTGTCCTGACCATTGCCTTATACAAGTGAATAATCACGTCCTTATCTCTGCTAGAAAAATTCCTGTATATGATTGATAAGACACCATGAGCTACTCTTGCAGCCCGTCTCCACTGCTCAGAGAACTTCATATCTGCCTGCACAATTACCCCCAGGTCCTTTTCATTCTCTACCAATGTCAGTCTAGTACCACAGAGTTGATACGTTGCTCTGGGGTTGCTGTTTCCCATATGTAGTACTTTACATTTGTCAATGTTAAACTTCATTTGCCACCTCTCAGCCCATCTGATCATTCTTTCCATATCCTGTTGCAACAGCATAGTGTCGGTAGTGTCCTTGACAACCCTGCCAACCTTTGTATCATCTGCAAACTTGGACATTAAGCTTGATATACCATCATCAATATCATTTATAAATAGAGAAAACAATAATGGACCCAACACTGAATCCCGAGGAACTCCACTAATAACATGAGTCCACGATGAGCAGTGTCCATTGATTACCACTCTCTGTCTTCTCCCCCTCAACCACCCCTTTATCCATAGCAGCAATATGCCTCCAATGCCACACTGCTCCAATTTGTGCAGCAGTTTTCCATGTGCAACAATATCAAAAGCCTTTCTAAGATCCAAGTATATAATATCAAAGTTATTCCCTGCATCCAGTTCTTTTGTGACTGCATCATAGTATCTAATCAAATTGGTCAGGCAAGACTTCCCCTTAACAAAACCATGCTGTGTCCGAGCTATAACTGAAGTCTTGTCTAGATGATCCTGCAGTGTTTTTTAACCAGTGCCTCTGTTAATTTTCCTGGAACAGAAGTTAAACTCACAGGTCTATAATTACTTGTGTCAGCCTTTGTGAATTGGAGTCACATTTGCACATCTCCAGTCTGTGGGTACCTCCCCTGAGTCCAAGAAAGCTCTCATAATTATGGCTAAGGGTTTGCTTACTTCCTTTGCAGCCTCCTTTAATATAACTGGATAGATCCCATTCACCCCAGGTGCTTTTCTTGTGTTTATCTTGAACAATTTCTCCTCCACTTTACTCTCAGTTATGACATGCTTCTCTAGCTTACTGCCAGAGTTGAATACACCTCTGGCATTCCCCTCACTGAATAACTCCTCATGTGTGAATGTCGATGCAAAATATTCATTTAGTTTGTTAGCTACCTGAGCAGGATCATCACAGTTGACCCATCAATATCAAGTGGACCAATCTGATTCATCCCCTTCCTTCTACAGTTTACATAAGTAAAGAACTCTTTGCTGTTTTTCTTTGCATCCCTTGCCAAAGATTTCTCGTAATCTGCCTTTGCCTGCCTAAAATTCTTATGTAACTTGGTTACAGATCAACTTGTATCTAACATAGGCTTCTGTGTCACGTGTTAATTTATATGTATCCCATGCATTTTTCGTCTCTGTCATATGTCTCATTAGTTCATCTGACATCCATTTAGGCCTAAACCTTCAACAATGTTTCTTAGTTGGTATGTAAAGCCTAGTAGCTTCTAAGATACGTTCTTTGAATGCTTCCCATTTTGAATTTGCTGTTGGTAACATCATCAGTTGGTCCCACTGTATAGAATTTAAATACTGTCTCAGACCATCGTAGTTGCATTTACAAAAGCAATAACCCTTACCTTTACCTCTGATGGTAGTTACCTCTTACTTCAGCACACTGTGATCACTGCCACCTAGTGGTTCGTTTATCTGCAGATTCTTAATGCATGAAGAGTCATTACTGATAATCAAATCAAGAGTATTAGTCCCTCTAGTTGCCTCCCGAACATGCTGATGTAGAAAACAATCATCTAATAAATCCACAAAAGCCTTGCTAGTGTAAGTGACCAACCCACATATTCCAGTCAATATCCGGGAAATTAAAATTCCCCATTACAAGACTCTCTGATGTACTGGCCCACTCTATTTCCCTGTACAGTTTTTTATTATACTCATCAGAGTCATTATGCCTATAGCACACTCCTACTCTCAATTTTGATCTCCCAATGCTTATGTCATAACAAACTGAGTGGACACTGCACTGTCCAGCGATGTCGACTGGCTTCACTTCCTTGGATTTTATGTGTTTCTTAACTAGTAGCATAACCCCTCCTCCCTTCCTATCCTGTCTATCCCTTCTGTACACATTGTACTCCCCAAATTCCAGTTCTGCATTCCTTATATCTGTGTGACGCCACGTCTCTGATATCCCAACAATATCTGTCTTTGATGTTTTGAGCAATACCTCAAATTTATTTACCAAACTCCTAGTGTTGGTGTACACGCAAGTATACATGTAACTGTTCCTATTCTTGGCTACCCTAACACAACCCATGTGTTTACTTGTACCGCAATGACTCCCAGCAGTCTCCGAAATATCCTGCGTCTTGTTTTCCAGGTTTCTGCTCATTCCAATAGAAGCAGTGCAAGAATCACTTTCACCTCTGAAGTTGGCTACTGTTAATCTATTAGTCCTTCTATCCCCCCCCCCAATCTAGCAGTTTTCCGGCCCACCTAACACTGCGTCGATAGCATCAGCAAATATTCTTGCACCCTTTCTATTTAAGTGTATCCCATCCCTGTAGAGGCAGTCTCTCCTGTTAAAAAGTACAGACCAGGCTGAAAAAAATTCTACCCCTTGAGCCTTGCACAATCTTTCCAGGGCCGAATCGATCGACAAGGCTCTCATCATATACTCCCTCCTATCATGTCTGGGCAGAATTGCAGACACTTTCAAATTCAATCCTAATTCATGGCTTTTTTTCAACAGTGACCTGTCCTTGTTAAGTAATTCTGGCGGTTATATTTAGGCTATCAACTTCCACAACGACAGATGGAAGTTTATTCCAGCAATCAACTACCTGCTGGCTAAAGGCAAATTTCTGCACATCTATTCTACAACTGTCTTTCCTCAGTTTGAATCTATGCCCCCTCAGCATTGAGCCTGCTGAATCCATTCATGGCCTTATATACATGAATCAGATTGCCTTGCAGGTGGCTAGTCTCCAGAAGCTGCAATTTTCAGAACTTAAGCCTTTCTTCATAAGCACACCCCTTTGTTCCCTTCACCAGTTTTGTTGCCTTTCTCTGTACTCGTTCTAGTAACTCTACATCCTTCTTAAAATGAGGTTTCCAGACCTGTAGACAGTACTTGAGGTGTGGCCTGCCTTATACAAGGGGATAATTACCTCCTTATCCCTGCTCAAAAAATTTCTGTATATTATTGACAAGACCTCATGACTAGGGCTTACAATACTGAGATCCCGAATACCGGGATCCTGGTAATTTTTTTTCCGGTATTCAAATACTGAAATTGATACAAAAATACCGGTTTTTCGGTTCCAAAAAAAAAAAAAAAAAAAAAAAATATTGTTTATGATTTAATCACATAAAGGTTATAAAATCACCTTTATGTGAATAAAAATCACCTTTATGTGAATTTATAACCACCAACCAAAAATGCGCCTCTGTAGCCAGGTGAGCTGGAGCAGCAGTGCGTAGCACATGCTTCTGTGTGTTCTATGCTGCGTGTGCCCTGATCTAATGAAGAATGATTAGATCGGGGTTCAAGCCCATGACCACCAAATACGGAGGATGCGGTAGGTCAGGGAATGACCACCGCATATCTCCAGCCCAGATAAAAGGTGAGGGTTGGCGTCAGGAAGGGCATCCGGTCGTAAAAATTTCATGCCAAAACAGTAAAAACACTGACCTCATATATATATATAATGGGAAAAAGGCAAGGACAAAAAAAAATTATAAATATATACAAAAGTATACTGCAGCAGAATTTGGCAAATAATTTGTCATGCAATTAGATTCCAAGACTCATTGGAACAGTTTATTGTCCATGCTTGAAAGCTTTTTTGAGTTGCGATATTGTATGCAGAAAGCTTTAATTTATTTAGATTCAAGTATTTATTTCTGTGAGGATGAATTTAATTTATTATCTGCGGCTGTATCTACATTAATACCTAGAAAGTTAGCAGTAGATGCACCATGCCGCAAAGAAGCAACTCTTTTAACTGCAGATGCTGCCATAAAATTTTGATGAAAACTCTTGGCAATCAAAATTCTGAAACAGTTAGAGAATTGCATACAGAATTGAAACCCCATACTTCACAGAAGCGTACAAATTTATTTCAGGTTCTTCAGTATTTGCAAAGCAGGGCACAACACAATAGCAAATTATTTAGTATTAGTAATGGCCATATGGTGCAAGGAAGCCTAAGGCTTATGTTGCACCAGGAAAAAAAAAAAAAAAAAAAGAGTAAAATTATAATAAAATGAAATAAAATAAATAATTAATAAATAATAAAAGAAAAGCAAATAGACAACCTATGCATTTCCCTCCTCCCATCCAGCTGACCTTTGAATTTCCCCAACCACTCATGAAGGTAACTTATTCCAGTAATTTCTAACTCGCTGGCCAAATTAAAACTTTCTGCAATCCAGTCTAAACTTATTCCCCCCCCCCTCAACTTCAATGTATGGCCCATAGTTCTAGAATCATTTAACCGCGAAAATTCTGTCCTCATTCAACCTGTTCACAATTCTCGGAGAACTTCATGTCTGACCATATCGTAACTCCCAAGTCCCTTTCCTCCAGTGCTGACTTCAGTTCAACTCCACCAAGTGTAAAAGTTATTTTGTGGTTGCTGTTCCCGAGGTGTAAGACCTTGCATTTTGCTGAATTAGTGAATTGGTGGCACAGCTGCCACTTTTCTGACCACCCGGAAGCCTATCTAGGTCACTCTGAAGAAACTCTGCGTGGCGGTGATCATTAACTACTCTGCCGATCTTTACATCACCTGCAAATTTAGACATCACGCTCTTCATCCTTTCATGGATGTCATTTAAGATAATCAAAACCAACAATGGTCCCAATAATGATCCTTAGGGAACCCCACTTCTTACATTAACCCAATCTGAGGAACAACCATTTATCAAAAAACCCTCTGCTTGGTGCCCTCAAGCCATCCTGCTATTCATCTAAGGATTTTCCCAGTAATTCGAACCTGTTCCAGTTTATAAAGTAACCGCTCGTCTGGGACTGAGTCAAATGCTTTGCTGAAATCTAAATAAACAATGTCGAAATTATTCCCTAAATCTTGCTCACGAGTGACCCTGTCAAAATATCTAAGCAGATTAGTTAAACACGATTGTCCCTTTACAAAACCATGCTGCGTATCCTTCAGAATTCCATTTCTATCTAAATGATCCTGAAAATTCCACCCTTGATCATTGCCTCCACGATTTTCCCAACTACTGAAGTTAGACTTACTGGTCGGTATTTCCCACTACACTCTTAGAACCGCCCTTATGTATTGGAGATACATTGGCACTTTTCCAATCCAACAGAATCTCTCCTGAGTCCAGTGATGCTCTCATAATTAGCATTAGTGGTGTAATGCACTCACTTGCTGCCTCCCTTAAAATTATATAGTATATGCTATCAACCCAGGAGCCTTACTCGCCTGTAGGCACGAAAGTTTTTTTTATTAAATAATCATGTGAAATTTTAATATATTTAATTACATATTTTTCCACTTCACTCCCATATGTTCCCATTGGCATAAAGGGTTTTTCTTTTGTAAATGTCGATGCAAAGTAAGTGTTGAGTTCATCTGCAACATCAGTTAGGGCTAATACTATCCCATGCAATTACATATGGATCCGATCTGATTGGTCCTTCTCTTCTTTGCATTTATATATGTGAAGAATTCCTTAACTGCACTCTTTGCTCTCTTCTTTATTCCTTATCCTGACTCTTTTCACCGAATTAGCTTGTAAAGATACTATAGTGAAAATTATACTTCACTTAATAAAATGTCTTTCTCTTTCAGAAAATGATGAACAGAATATAACCTTGGAAGACCAACACGGGACAGAACAGTGTTCTGAGAATTCTTTCCAAAATAAGAAATTTCCTGACTCTAATGAGATTTTAAAAGATGAACTTGAGTGGGAAATTAGTGAAATACTTTTTAAATATTACTTCTAAAAAAAAGTTCAAAGCCTAGAATATACAGACTGAGATCGTCTATGACTATCTAGCACCATCTAGTACAATAGTACCATCGAGCATAGAATCCGAAAGGACGTTTTCTGCCACTAATCAAATACGTACCAAAATTAGATCCAGTTTAAACGATAACACTATATGCTTAGTTTCTTAAGAGCTCACTTTATTCGGACAAGTAGTATGGATGTGTAAACATAACTAAACTTTGCAGTATCAATATATATTTTTTTGTTATCAGAATAACTGTATTTTTAATAATTTTTTCAGAATATTTATTATTGCAATAAAAGTTTATTTAAAACATGAATTCAAGTAATTACAGTACTTCTGTTTTCCTTACTTTATTGCACCTAATTGTCATCAAAATTTATTGAGAAAAATGTTTGTGGAATTCCGGTATCTTGGTTTCACATTTCTCTGGAATTACTGCTACCCATATGTAGTACTTTGCATTTGTCAATGTTAAACTTCAGTTGCTACTTCTCAGCCATCTACCCAACTTTTCCAGATCCTATTACAGCAGCATAAGCTTATACAACATCAAGCAAAAAAAAAAAAAAAAACCTTCTCATTTCACCCATCCATTCGCTCCAAAAGTTTGTCCACTTCTTTCTTGAATTTATTTAAGCTATCAACTTCCATGACAGATGGAAGTTTGTCCCAACAATCAACTACCCGCTGGCTAAAGGCAAATTTCTGCACATCTATTCGACAACTGTCTTTCCTCAATTTCAGTTTATGCCCCGTCAGGTTTGTAATCTGAGTAAGAGAAAGAATTCCATCAGCACTAAGCATGCTCAATCCATTCAAGGCCTTATACACTTCAATCAGATCAACTTGCAGGTGCCTTGTCTCCAGACACTGCAATTTGCAGTACTTTCGCCAGTCTTGTTGCCTTTCTCTGTACTCATTATAACAACTGTACACAGTACTCAAGGTGTGGCCTGACCATTGCCTTATACAAGGGGATAATCACCACCTTATCCCTACTAGCAAAATTTCTGTATATCATTGACAAGACCCCATGACCTACTCTGGCAGTCTGTCTGCACTGCTCAGAAAACTTCATATATGATTAATAATAGTGGTTATTTTGCAATTTTTTGGTGCTTATGTGCCAGTAGAAAGTAAACAAGTGACAAAGTTTATAAAGTGAAATTTACAATATACAAAGGGTACTAGGAAAGTTTCGCAATACAGCTTTGTTTATTTAATTTTTTCAAAGTAATTTCCTCTACATTCAATACACTCTCCATCCTCCGAAACCAATCTTTAAACCAGTTCTGCCAAGTTTCACTAGGGAGTAAAGCACACTCGTTGTCCCAAGCCCGTAGAAGGTCCTCATCACTGGAAAACCGCCTCCCTTTTAGCTTCATTTTCACATGCGGGAACAGTGCAAAGTCGCAGGGAGAAAGGTCTGGACTGTAGGGAGGGTGCTCGAGAAGTTTCAGTCCTGTCGTGGTCAAATATTCGGTGCAGGCTTTGGCGCGGTGAGCTGAGCATTATCGTGATGGAGGTACCAGGTGTCCATCCTTGACTTTGGCCGCAGGTTCTTCATAGATCCAATGACTTTAGGCAGGCATTGTTCAGTATACCACTTAGCTGTGACTGTCTTCTGCGTGTCCAAAACGACACGTTCCACAATTCCACTCGATTTGAAAAATACAGCTATCATTTTCTTCTTTACAGATCGGGATTTTCTGACAATTACGGGTGTGTCGTCATAATCAAAGACCCAAACTTTGTTTTGAGCCTTGGTCGGCAGATCGTAATAGTACAGCCAAGTCTCGTCACCTGTCACGATGTTGTTCACATACCGAGATTGTCCCTTATCAAACTTTCTTAACATCTCCTGGCACCAAGTCACACTGCGAAAATTTATTTTTTATTTTGTTACACAGAGCATTAATAAAACTACAATAAATAAATTAGCTTTCGGCTGGGTGGCAGCCTTCATCGGATTAAAATGCTTGAATGGCAGTTGGAATAGAGATGCACTGCCAGGATGGTGCGTGAGGCACGTGGTTAATTGTTTGTTGATGTTTGTGGCTGTGACGTATGGTGGTGACGTGGCCAGCGTTTGTCTATGGATAGAATTACTGACTCTGTGATGGGGTTAACTTGACAACCACTGTTCCTGTTCAAAGCGGTGTCCGAGCATTTTATATTTAGCGATTCCAACCAGGTACGCCTCAGGTAATGGTGGGACCTGTCCACAACCACGACATCGCGGTGTGGATCGATGTCGTGGTGGGTTGTCCAGACATGCTCGGCGATAGCTGAGTGTTGTACATCTGCCAAACGGATCGCCCTTTTATGTTCTGAGAGACGTTTCTCGAGTCGACGTCCAGTCTCTCCAAAGTAGCAGCTCGTGCAGTCACGGCAAGAGATGCGATAGACCAAACCACTCTGTAGAAGGGTGGGGACAGGTGTTTTTATGTTGGAAAGGAGAGAACGCAGTTTCTTGCCTGGGAGTTGGATGCACTTTATCCCATGCGATTTTAGGATTCTACCGATCTGCTGTGACAGGTTGGGGTAGTATGGGATGAATGCCCTCATGGATGACTCGTCACTGTTGGCGTTGCTGTTGGTTGTCACAGTGTCGCGTGCTTGTAGATCACACCTGTCAAGGACGTCGATGGGGTAGCCACACCTCATAAGGTCTACTTTGACTCTGGTGATCTCTTTGCGTCTTTCATCTGCGGAGCTGGAGTGTGTCCAGGCGCGAGTTAGCAAGGTTCGGGCAGTTGAGAGGAGGTGGCCCCGTGCGTGTGCTGACTGGAAGTTGGTAAATTGGCCAGCACACATAGGCTTACGATAAACTGTCGTCTTCAAGTGTGTGTGTGTTCGCGCCGGACAAGTGTATCTAGGTATGGTATAGAGTTGTTCGACTCCAGCTCAATTGTGAATTTTATGAAGGGCGATAGTGAGTTGAGGTGGGTTAGGAGTCGCTGACCTGAGTCTCTAGGGATGACTACGAACGCATCGTCTACATAGCGACACCAAAAGGCGATGTGATCTGGTGCGTGTGTAAACGCACGTCCCTCTAACTCCTCCATCACGAGGTTTGCTGTGACCGAGCTGACAGGGGAACCCGTGGCTGTGCCATGTATCTGCTGGTAAGATCGAGTCATTAAACATGATTGCACCCCCTGTTAAGCACAGTCTGAGGGCGGCGGAAATGTCATCGGGCGTCAGTCTAGTTCTGTTGCTAAGGGTTCCATCATTATCCAAGAGTTGTTTTGCACAAGAGATGGCAAGTTCCACTGGGATGGAGGTAAAGAGTGATACGACATCGAACGATGCCATGACTTGATCTTGCAAGATGGATATAGTGCGGATCCTTTCTATGAACTCAACACTGTTGGAGACGGTGTAGGTGGTCTTGCCAACTAGAGGAGAAAGAAGTCTCGAGACAAATTTAGACAGCTCGTAAGTCGGTGATCCACAGCAGGATACAATAGGTCTTAGTGCACCTTCGGCAGGCGATAAAACCGTGGGATCTGACACCCGGAGGCACGGAGGTAATTATGGGTTGACTGTGTGATTTTCTCTTGCTTCAGCCAAGTGTTGATGAGGATATTCACCTCTGACTCCCATCGTTCCAAAGCCCTGTTGGGGTTGATGGTTAAGGGTTTGTAGACGGTAGTGTCTCGTAAGAGCAGTAAGGCTTTCGCCATGTAATCAGTGTGGTTCATTACAACCGTACGATGGCCTTTGTCCGCCGGTAGAATGACGATGGATGAATCCCGTTTCAGTGCCTTGAGGGTAGAAATCTGTATACGGCTGAGGTTTGAAGAGACGGGGCGGGCATGGTGTAGAACTGCTGCAGTCTTTAAGCGGTTTGCGTTGGCTACATCTTCTGGGAGGCGTGATAAGCTTGCTTCCACACCCAAGGCGATGTCGGTGATCGGTGGGTGCTTTGGAAGAGCGGCAAATGTCATGCCAAGGGTCAATAAGTTAATTTGTTCTGCAGATAACTGCTTGCTGCTTAGGTTCATTTTCTTAGGTTCTTTTATTATGTACCAAGTCACACGTCGTGTTATCTGCTCTTCAGTCAGTTGATGCGGCACCCAGAGAGAACAAAGTTTCTTCACGTGCAAATGATCTTGCAGAATCGAACGAATTGCTGGTGCATTTAGGCCCAAAGTATCCTCTATCTGTTGGTAGGTCACTCGCCTGTTTTCGTCAAGCATTTTCCTCACAGCAGTAACGTTTTCCTCCGTAACTGACGTTCGTGGCCTTCCCGGCCTCTCAGAATCCTCCAGAGTGAAATTTCCCCTTTGGAATTCTCTATACCACCTGAATATCGTTGTACGATGTGGACAATCATCATCTAGTGCAAGAGTCATTTCTTCTAAGCACTGGTCTATGGTTAAACCACGCACGAAATTATACCTCAAAACTGTCCTTATCTCATTTCGTGACCACGATGCCATCGCAAGCACTTTACACTCTCACTACTAATGAATAACTGAGCCCATCGACTTGGCGCGGCGGCTACTATGCACGTATGAACATGTCTCAACATGCAGCAACAAGCAGCTTCCTGTGATTCATTGTTGCGTCATATTGCAAAACTTTCCTAGTACCCTTTGTATAGTGAATAAAATTAAAAATGTAGACTATCTTACAATAATGGGCAACTTAACTTGTACAGAAAATAAAATACAGGGAGTTCTTGCTTTACGTGGTTTTTTTTTTTTTTTTTCAAGTATCAAGTACCAACAAAATTGAAAATATGAACATTAATTGCAAAAAATTAATGTTAAACATTCATAAATACCACATTTCAAACCATGCACGTAGCTAGACAAGACTAGCAATAATTCAGACACAGCATGGGTTTGTTAAGGGAAAGTCTTGTCTGACAAATTTGATAGGATATTATGATGTGGTTACAAAGGAACTGGATGCAAAAAATAATTTTGAAATAATTCAGGAAAGCTTTTGACACTGTTGCGCATGGAAGACCATTGTACAAATTGGAGCAGAATGGTATTAAGGGTAAGTTGCTACAATGGATAAAAGGATGGTTAAGTGGAAGAAGACAGAGGGTGGTAATCAATGGGTGCTGCTCTTCGTGAACTAATGTTATTTGTGGTGTCCCACAGGGTTCAGTGTTAGGTCCACTGTTGTTTTGTATGTTTATCAATGATACTGATGAAGGTATATCAGGCTTAATGTCGAAATTTGCAGATGATACAAAGGTTCGCAGGGTTGTTAATGACAGTAATGGCAGTGTCTACTGCAACAGGATCTAGATAATTTGGGCAGATGGGCTAAGAAGTGGCAACTGAAGTTTAACCTTAACAAATGCAAAGTACTGCATATGGGTAGAAGTAACCCCAGAGAAACGTACCAACTGTGTGGTACTACACTTAAGGTGGTAGAAAATGAAAAAGACCTGGGAGTAATTGTGCAGTCAGATATGAAGTTTTCTGAGCAATGCAGACAGGCTGCCAGGGCAGGTCATGGGGTTTTGTCAATGATATATAGGAATTTTGCTAGCAGGGAGAAGGAGGTGATTGTCCCTCTGTATAAGGCAATGGTCAGCCCACGCCTTGAGTACTGTGTACAGGTCTGGAGGCCTCATTTTAGGAAGGATGTAGATTTACTTGAGCGTGTACAGAGAAGGGCAACAAGATTGGTGAGGGGAATGAAGGGATCCTCTTACCAAGAGAGGCTTAAGTTCTGCAAATTGCAGTGGCTGGAGACTAGGCACCTGCGCGGTGATCTGATTGAGGTATATAAGGCCTTGAATGGGTTGAGCACGCTGAATTCTGATGGGATCTTTCCACTTGTTCAGATTACGAACCTAAGGGGGCATAAATTCAAATTAAGAAAAGACAGATGTAGAATAGATGTGCCGGAAATTTGCCTTTAGCCAGCGGGTGGTTAATTGATGGAACAAACTTCCATCTGTCATTGTGGAAGTTGATAGGTTGAATAAATTTAAGGAGGAACTAGACAGGCATTTGGAGCGAATGGTTTGATTTTTTTTTTTTTTTTTTTTTTTATTTGGCTGATGCTGCATAAGCTCACACACTTGCTTTCTTGCATCACATGCCACTACTACTACTACTATACAATAGTGTTCCCCGCTTTTCAATATTAATCCGTTCCAGAGACACCATCATATCGTGAAAATATTGTAATGTGAACCAAATAAAACATTGTTTTTGGTAATTCATTCCATGACTTTGGAAGTTGAAATTTTCGCTAGGTAATACTCTCTAAAAGGTAGTTTTTATAGTGTAAATTGTATTAATTACCAATTCAAATCATTAAAATGCACTATGCTTTCATCATTATCATATGTTCTGTTATAAGAACCAATTTTGAACGGCTTTGTGATATTTTCCTAAAGCACATTTCTGGAGGTCATGACCATAAAACAATTTGCACTTTCCGGTTTATTGGGCTTTTCTGTTACTACAAGCCATTATAAATGGGTAGTAAACTCCATGATATTGCATTTGCAAAAATACTGATAGCTGAGATTGTGTTTTTTTTTGCATTATTATGGTTCAATGTGTTTCCCCTTTACTGAAATTTTCAATAGTATAAAAAACAAAAAAATTTTCAGAATCTTCTCTTTATTCCTTGTTTCCGTGCAAATCGTGTTAGTTGCAATTTATGCGTTCCGTTAAAAAATGCTTATGCATGCTATTGAAATTTATAAAAAAAAGAGAAGATTATCTTGGAAACAAACACCTCTTGAAGCATTTCTAAAGACGACGACTCCTTGTGCAACAAACCGCGTGCTGAGCCAATAATGAGTGATCAATTAGTGTGCATTTAGTCGATGAAGAATAAACATTCTTTAACATTTGTAAATCATAAATAATTTCTTTATTATTATAATTTGCTTCATTTTACAGGATACATTTTCCTTTCTTTGGTTAAATCAATCATTGCTTAAACTTAAACTAATTAGCTAACTAATTTCATTGTTGAGAATGTAACCCCTATTTTTTACATTGTCTACGGGTAATAAATTCCTGCTTTACAAGTTTTCACTTTACGAGCGCGCGCTAGGAACGAATTAACTTGTAAAGTTGGGAACTACCTGTAATAATAACGATATCAGTATTTATGATAAAAATGTGATAAATAATAATGGTAAAAGATTAATAGATATCTCATTATTTAACAAGATGCAAATAATGAACTTTTTTTTTTAATCATAAATATACATGGAACATATCAGGTTCAAATAAATAATAAAAGATTATAAAACAGCCAACAATAAAATGGCACATTGTATTCTATGTTATAGTTTTTAGTTACTAACAGCTCATTACTTGCTTGTTGCCAAAGTTAGATTTCCCTCAGGTTGGCACAAACGTCCATAGGATCCATTTCATTTGAATGATACAATAATTAATTGATTGATTGACAGAAGACTAAATGAGATGGAGAGATAGAAAGAGAAGAATATATGGAGGATGAATGGAGAAAATTCTTAAATAGAAACAGAGGAAAGTTTAAGTAAAACAAAGTGGAAAAGAAAGAGGTTTGAGGAAATGGGAAGGCCAAAGAGAAGATAAGAGACGAGCATATAAAAAAACTCACCCATCAAGTCTAAGAGTAATCATAAACAATAAAGGGGGGGGGGAAGCCAGAGGTAAAAGACAAACACAGAAAATCATGGGATGAGTTTGTCGTAAAGTTAGAAAGGGAGATATTTACGTTTCATTCAAAATTCTTAATCTTCAAAAGGAAATAAAAAAATTATATATAATTGTCAAATAAATATCATGGCACTATTTTCTAGACCTATATTCTAATGGCAATAATAAAAATGACACAAGAGCAGAGAAGGCAATGGTCAGGCCATACCTTGAGTACTATATACAAGTCTGGAGGCTTCATTTTAGGAAGTATGTAGAGCTTCTGGAATGAGTACAGAGAAAGGCAACAAGATTGGTAAGGATAACAAAGGGTTCCTCTTACCAAGAAAGGCTTAAGTTCTGTAAATTGCAGCATTTAGAGACTAGGCACCTGTGATCTGACTGAGGTGTATAAGGCCTTGAGTAGTTTGAGCATGAAGCTCAATGCTGATGGATTCTTCCTCTTGCTAAGATTATGCACCTGAGGGAGCATAAATTCAAATAGAGGAAAGACATTTGTAGAATAGATGTGCGGAAACTTGCCTTCAGCCAGCAGGGGATTGATTGCTGGAACAAACTTCTATGTGTTTTTGTCGAAGTTGATAGCTTAAATAAATTCAAGGAAGAACTGGAAAAACTTTTGGAGTGAATGGATGGGTGAAATGGGAACAGCTTATTTTTTTGGCTGAGGCTGTATAAGTTTGCTTTCTTGAATCATATGCCTCTACTAATGCTAAACATAAAATATATATATATTGGAGTAATATTAACGAATGTGGTAATTATAAAATTCTGGTTATATGTGTAAAAATATTAAAAAAATTATTAGAAGACTGTGTGCTGATGGTGCCCTAAAAATATTAATAGAAAAACACACAGGGTATAATTTACAAGCACATATAGCATTTACAAATTTATACAAAAGCTTTTTATCATGTTAATAGATGGAAACTCAAGGATGGAATGCCCAACAAACTTATTACACAATATATAATAAAAATATTAATATTAAACTATATTCTAAAATTTGAAATCGGAGACATCATTGGAGCCTCCAATGAGACATCATTGGAGCCTTTTCCATTATTGTATATAATACATAAATTCTTTAATAAAACACTGGAGAATGACAGTTCATGGTATTATATTGTGAACTCTCATTCAAATTTAAAATTTTCTGCAGTTTATCAATTTTAGCTGCTCAACCAGAAGACAGCTTTTAAACATAGTTACTAAAACCTTCAATATGAAAAAATTAAAAGAAAAAAAGTCAAGTCTACCTTTTAGAGCAGAAGTTCCCAACATTTATAAGCCCACGTACCAGTCAAAATATTATTAAGTTTGAACTCTTAAATTTCAACATTAAGCCCCCATCACACACTAAACCTGACTCCTTGTACATTACATCTTCTGGGATGTCATTCGAGAATGCAAAAGGGTTCCTAATCCAATTATGTGCTATAAAGTCCTCCTGAAAATATTTTTCAAAACTTGTGTGCAAAGATTTTATGTTCGTGGATGTCGTCAGTCACATTTTTGGTCATAGATAAGTTATTTTCTTGGATAAAATTGTGAAGTGAAGAATAACATGCTCATATTGTTTTTTAATACCTGCTCTTCCATTAGTTCTAATTTTCTTTTAAAAGCATTAATTTTATCACCGGAATCAAACACTGTACTAGTTGTTCCTTGCAAACTCAGATTCAAGTCATTCAATCGGGGAAAAAAATATCTGCTAAATAAGCTAATCTGCATAACCACTCTTCATTCAAGAAATTATCTTTTTTGGGATCTTCTGATTGAAGAAAATTATATACGTCGGAGTGCAACTTGAAAAGAAAATGAAGGGCCTTTCCTTGAGAAAGCCACCTCACTTCTGTGTGGAGTAACAGTTTTTTATGAGCACTCCCCATTTTGTTGCAAAGAATGTTAAATAATCGGGAATTAAGAGTTCAAGATTTTATAAAATTCACTGTCTTTACTGTTTCATCTAGAACTTTTTTAGATTAAATGGCATATTTCTTGCAGCTAAAGCTTCATGATGAATTACACAGTGCACAGACTTACATGCCGGTGCCACTGTCTAAATTTTGGTAATTACACCAGATAGCTTTCCAACCATTGCACGTGTTCCATCCATGCAAATCCCAACACATTTTATCCAGTTTATGTTATTTCTCTTACAATAATCATTAATTATATTAAATATTTCATCGGACATTGCTTTTCCACATAAACCAACCATTGGGCCAAATTTGAGATATCCGTGCTTTCATCAATCTGCAGGGAATAAAACGAGCTCTTTCTTAATCTTTCAAGTAGAATTGCTTCTAATTGAGATGCCATGTCATCTATTTGGCGTTTTACCGTATTATTCGATAGTGAAACATTATCAATTTGTTTAGCTGCTTTTACGCCCAAGATACATTTCACAATATCTTTGGTTGCTGGTAATAACAATGTTTCTCCAATGAGTTTTTCTGCACTTAGCAATATGTAAACTCGCTAAATATTATGCTTTCACTACATTGAAATTAACATCAGTGAAGGAAGACAACTGTTTCCTGAGCACACAGTTCAGTCATCTTTCTATGAAAGAATTCACAAGTTTTGTCTTTTAAATTTGGTTGTTTTGTCATTAAGTATATTTGAAATGAAGAAATGAAGGTTTCAAACTTGAATTGGATAGACATTCTTAACAAACAACACATTGCGGAATTAGTTCTGTTTCTGTGCCTGATTTAATACAGAAGCCATAAATTATATAATCAGGATCATACCTCTCAATCCATGTTTGTCTATGTTAATCACTACAACTGCAAACACTACTTTTAATGTTCACTAACTAATCTCTGAAGGAAGACTAACCGTATAAAATAAGAAGGAAAAAGAGGGGAAGTAAAGAGATAAAGTTCTATGAATTAAGAAGTACAAGAAAGAAAAGAGGTATATTTTCCAAGAAGAAAGACTTGCATAGATACAAACTGTGAAAAATAGAAAGAAGTTTTGGCTTTAGTAAGATATTACTATTTAAAAAGTTTACTCTCCCACGAGGGAAATTGCAGGTGGTTTCACTCACATTTCGCGTACCGGTAGCTCACGTCTCGTGTACCAGTACCGGTTCGTGTACTGGAGGTTGGGAACCCCTGTTTTAGAGGAATTAGATAATTTTAATTAGATAATTAACCATTCTTACAGGGATAACAAGTATCAGGAATATTTAAGAGCAGTGGAAACATTACAACAGAAAACAATGAATAATTACACCCACGGAGGTATACAATAGAGCAGTGGTTCCCAAACTATTGAGATCTATGGACCTCTTCAAAAATAAAAAAAAGATTGCGGATGTCCTATACATATATATAATTTTTTTTTTTTTTTTTTTTTTTGGTTTTTTTTTTTTAGGAGCATTAGCAACTAAGGCCGTATTGCTCCGGGATATGCGGTGGTCATTCCCTGATCTTTCCGCATCTTCCGTATTTGGTGGTGATGGGCTCGAACCCTGGTCTAATCAAGAAGCATGTGATACGCACTACTGCTCCTTCCCACCTGGCTACGGAGGCACCCCATATATATAATGATAAAATTAGAAGTAATTAATAAAAAATACAAAAAGATGGAGAAGTAAATAACACAAGGTGCCGAGCCTAATAGAGGGAAAGAGAAGAGAATGAGAAATTAAAAGAAAAAGAATATTAAGAACCTAAAAAAAAAAAATTATAAAATTATATAGAATTAAAGGCTGAATTAACAAGCTAAATCATATGTACATGAGCTGAAAGGGAAAGAAGAAATTAATCAATGTAAAGTAAAAGTGAGCATCAAAATGAGAGTGGTAGGAAAAGTAAATAGGAAAAAAAAAAAAACAAAAAAAACTTTTGATGCAAACTAAATAAAATTGGTACAGAGATCAGGTCATCAGGGGACTACACCTGATCATGTACCAAACCACTGCGTTTCTATGCAAACTTATGTTGATGTTGAAGATTAAAATATAACAACAGGAAAAAAAAAGGGGGGGGGGGGGGGAATAAGACCTCCAAAAACATAAGTAAGGTAGCCCCAATGCAGTGTATGTAATTAAAATAAATTAAATTAAAACAAATTAGAGTATAAAAGCCCTATTTTCATGTATATGGCTTAAAAGTATAAAATGTAATGTAAATTCTGAATCGTCTAAAGGACAAAAAGTTTTGAAAAAATTATTTGAAAAGTGTTTTGAAAAACACGAAAAGGTGATTTTAGTATTACAAAAGTAATGGTATAGAAATGGGAAATAATGCAGGGTAAGGGAGGAAAAAAGGTGTTAAAAATAAAAATAAGGGAGGCGAAAACAGCAAGAATGAGAAAAGTAGGAATGTCCGAATCACCCTCGTATTGCATTAATAGTTCAATGGACGGAAGAAAGAAGAATAGAAAGTATATAGATGAGAAGAAAAGGAAAAGAGTTTAAAGGATACTAGGCAAGCTTGGTGTGTAAATACTCAACCTCTTAGAGAGGTTTGTTTGTTATTTGGTTTTTAGGAGCATTAGCAACTAAGGCCATATTGCTCCGGGATATGCAGTGGCCATTCCCTGACCTTTCCGTATCTTCTATATTTGGTGGCGATGGGCTCGAACCCCGGCCTAATCAAGAAGCGTGTGCTATGCACTGCTGCTGCTCCTTCCCACCTGGCTACGGAGGCGCCTCTCTTAGAGAGGACCTTGGCTGTGAGAGTGTTAGTAGAAGTAGAAACTAATACCACTGGCCTGTGTTATATTTTAGAATGCCAAAAAATATAATGCCGAAAAAGCAGAAGATAAAGTTCTGTTGTAAATCCAAAATGTTTTTTTTTTTAAAAAAAAAAAAGAATACCTAATGTGTGGATTATTATAAAGATTTCAAGCCTCAGAAACTGTTTTCACAATGTCTTGGTATACAACATTTATCCAGTTTTGGAATGCTTCATGAGGTATTGTATATTTGTAGGCTAACTTATTGCAAAAATTCAAGATATTGAGATACAGATCATATATGCTGCTTAAATAGGCTTTATGGGTAGGCCTAAATTTGAATCCCTTTTCTATGGCAGATTTGAGTGAAACGTTATTGACAATGTCCAGATTGCCAGTGATAATATGCCCATGATGTTGATCATGGATTTACAACAGAACTTTATCATCACCCCTGTAGATAAGGCTTCCAACGATTTTGCCATTTTTTGCAAACAGTTTTACTATACCACTCTTAAAAAGGAAGTTGACAACAGCACCACCTTTTTGCATTGTCATCTCGGCATTAATGGAACCATTAAAAAAACTTATGGCCCTACATAAAAAATTATGCACTAAAATTCGCAATTCTACTTTACCATTCTTATACATGATAGCCAAGTTCCATAAGCATTCTGTTGGCTTCAGATTCATTACAAATGCCAAAAAAAGTGGCTGTTATCTGCCAGGCAAACAATTTTTTAAACTTCTAAATACTATATTTATTAATCTTCCATCTACTTGGATCATCAATAATAATCATGACATCATCAAAACCTTTAATTCCAATAAGAACATTTTCAGTATTGAAACTTATGACTTTTCTAACTTATTTACCTCTTTACCAATATAATCTTATTATTTCTGTTCTCAATCAATTATACTCTAAGTATAAGAACATTCTAGTTGTAGATGAGGTTGTTTGGAATAACTATATTAACCTAAGTATTCTCAACAATTACATTTATGATGGTAAATGTACTTATAGAGTATGGGCTCGCAAATTTCTAGCATAGTCTCTAATTTATTTCTATTATTACGAAGATCTTTATACTCGTGATAATCCAAACCATAATTTTATGCATTTCGATACGTTGACGACATCCTGGTTCTGAATGTTCATTTTGAAATTATTGCAAAAACTATATATCTTATAGAACTCACCTTGAATAAAGAAAATAATGGTAATCAACAAGCAAACTTCCTTGATTTAAATATTACTTAAATAGCCTCCCACTTCACCATAATTTGGAATTATTTGATAAAAGAAGTAAATTTAATTTCAACTTTATCTACTTAACTAATTGGAATTCAAATATTTCTATTAAAGTTCATAAAAACATCATCTATACACAAATTATTCGCATTGCAAATCTAAGCAGCAGTCAGATACTTTTCAATAATGCCTTAAATGGCCTTTATACTAAATTACGCATTAACGATATTCTAATTAACTTCAATTATATTGTAAAAAATACATCTGCTTTCAACAAACAAAAATTTGGATTCACTATTTCTCATTTTGGTTAGGGCTAACCTGATACTTGTACAGCTGTATAGATGTAAATTTGAATGGTGGTATTTCCACTATTTTGAAAGTGAATGCATTCTGAAAGATATTCATGCCTTTCTTCTTTCCGAACGATATTCATGCCTTTTCACTCTCTAAGTTTATTTTCTATATTATTATTATTATTATTATTATTAATATTCATTTTAATAATCATTAACAATTGTAACGATACTCCATTTTCTCTGCTATCGTCTATGACATGTTGCTCACACTTCTTTCAGAATTTTTCTCCAGTTAACATTTTTTTGTTTTCTCAACTATAGAGGACTTCTATGTCCCTTTCGTGTATTTCTCTACTGAGCAACTCCATAGTCGTCATGGCTCTCCTTCTGTTTATATTCCATTTTTACTTACTCATCTTGAATTGTTTTCTTTCTAATGTAATACATTTTGGCCAACTTTGATGTTATATAACTTAAAAGGTTTTTAATTGTTTTCTCCTATTCACTATTTTTACTTTTCGGCATTATATTTTTGGCATTCTAAAATATAACACAGGCCAGTGGTATTAGTTTCTACTTCTACTAACACTCTCACAGCCAAGGCTCTCTCTAAGAGGGTGGGTATTTACACACCTAGCTTGCCTAGTATCATTTAAACTCTTTTCCTTTTCTTTTCATCTTTCTACTTTCTATTCTTCTTTCTTCTGTCCGTTGAACTATTAGTGCAATACCAGAGCGATTCAGTCATTCCTACTTTTCTCATTCTTGCTATTTTCGTCTCCCTTATTTTTATCACCTCTTTCTCTCCCCTACCCTGCATTATTTCCCATGTTACTCATGGACCCACAATTAGGGTTAGGGCAAACTTGGTTTCCTCTGCATGTCGATTGAGAGGGGGTCATACTTTTGGCATTTATAACATCTCAATGGATTAAGAATGTAGGGTCTAATGCGGCAAAGTAGATAGCCTGCTTTTATTGATATTGGTAGATTTGGTGTGTTAAAGGTTAAGAATAATATTCCTTGTAGGTGTAAGTGTATTTTCTCTTTTAACCATAATTCTTTGCACAGCAATGACATTTTGATCTTGAAGCTCTTAAGTTATCTCCTCCTCTGTGACATTCAACAGGTCACAGCTGGATATGACACCCTTAGTGTATTTAGAGCTGCATGGGAAGAAACTTTTACTGGAATTCCAGCAAAGTTTATAAGTTTCTCTAAATGTTTGCGGTTCATTGCTTCCACTAGTAGGTCCACTGTTTGCAGTCTCTTGACTGTCTTGGGAGATCCTGCCAGACTTTCCAGGTGTTTCTGGATAAGGAACAGAGACAGCTTACTGCTGTCTCTGTTCCTGATCTGCAAGAGAGTGCATTATGAGAGATGCAGGAAAATCTGTCACTGAGGAATTTGTTTTCAACCTCTTGGGTTGCGATGTGTCATGTTCAATATCTAACTCTGGGTGAGAGCTTGTCGGCTCTAGAGGTGGAAACATAGTGATTCATATTTGCTCCTTTTGGTCCTTGGCAGATTAACTATTCTGCCAAGGTTTTCTGGCTGCAAGGTTGCCACTGGGAGGCAGGAGCAGTGTCTTGTGTGACCAAGCGTAAAGTAGTAAGTGTTAGTAATAGAAATACGAAAAATAAAGAAAGATGGCTTTTCTTTTTTGTTCTGTACAAGTACTTTTGCAACAGGAGCAGTTATGAAATAAATAAATTTTTAAGGATAGGAACATAAAAGAACTATAAATCGCTTTTAGACAATTGCACTTTAAGCACCGAAAAAATGCTCGAACACAATCGCTTGGCACTTGGGGCCCCATTATGTAGTAACTGCATTCAGATATGACAAGATTAAGTGCTCTATCTATACAAGAAGGATAAGGATAAAATGATAATAAACAAGAAGGATAATAAATAAGGATAAAAGGATAATAAACAACGATAATAATAAACAGTGGCAAAAAGAAGCTTTAATTATTATCCGGACCTCTTTTTGTTGTATACAACAAAAAGGTCTGGATGATAATTATCCTAAGCCTAAAAATAAGAGAGACAGACCCTGTATATATGCACAAATATACTATGACTAGTATAAAAATAAAAAATTATATAAAATAATGTAAAAAATATAGATAGATAAAAAATAAAATAAAACCAAATAAGGGCAAGGGAGTATTAAGATAAGCAAAAACTTATTTTAATACTCCCTGTATAATTTATCTTAGCATATCTAACCTCCTGAGTAACTTGACTGCACTAATTTATACAGGGTGTTCATAAATGATGTTTCCGATTTTGATATATTTTTTTTAAGGATTACTTCAAGCTACACATACCAGCTGAAAGATCAATTCAATAAGTTTTATGAAGGTACATAAAGTTCAATGTGGGCACCATGAGTAACTCGATATCATAGTGATATTCGATATTCAATCTCCTGCCACACTATCCTTCATTTCACAATCAATTTTACCAAAGGCTTCTGTGATCAGAGCCTTCAGCTCCTGCAGTGTCGTTGGCAGTGAAGGGATGTACATTTGTCCTTCACATAACGTCAAAAAAAAGAAATCCAGATTTTGTTGCATGAAATGCTAACACACAGAATGCTTTCTCCGGCACGGTCGCCATTTTGCCATTCTGGCGAATGTAGGCGCTGTGTAGCTGGTAGAATGCAAAACTGGCAGTTGAGTACCAATTTAAAAAAAAAACTTATTGAATTGATCTTTCAGTTGGTATGTGTTTCATGAGAGTAGCTTGAAGTAATTCTGAATAAAAAAAAATATAAAAATCAAAAACATCATTTACAGACAACCTGTATTTACTGTGGGATTTGAGTTTTCAGATAATTTACAATCATCTCATGCATTTGTTTTCCTTCCAACATTAAATTCTATTTGGCATCTATTTTTGTCTAAACCTTGAACAGTATCTCTTAGTTTGTGCAATAATATTACTGGTCACTATGATTATTATACAGAACACTTCCCATTTCATATCCACATTGTTTTTACATCAGTTGGTCACACTGAATAGTTTAAAAAATGGTCAAGTCCCTTATAATCACTTTTGTAAAAAATACAATCCCTTCCTTCAAATAAGAAAAAGAAAAGGAAAACTTACATGGTCCACTGACCAATAATGAAACAATTTAGGTGAATTAATCACTCTAAACCATGTGAAATTAGTAATGCTGAAAGTACAGCCCAAGTACAGCCCATAGCATATTTAGTTAACTATTGCTGTTTCCACACAAAAAAAAAAAAAAAATAAATAAATAAATAATTATAATTAACAAAGCACTCATATTAATAAAAATTAAACAATAAAAGCCAACTTCCATGGGAAGATTCCCTTGTGATTTCCGAGATACTGCTGCATGTTATGCAAAAGGACTACAGAAATCCATTCTCAAAACCAAAAGCAGACTTCCAAATAAAAATATTAACTGAAGTAAAAATAATAACAAAAAAAAAAAAAAAAAAAGAAGAAAGAATAGAGATATCACAGGCTTGATTTCTTCAGGGAAAACACTCACCCCTGTCAACATCCAAAAGGTTGTATTTCCAGAGTGAACCTAAAAAGCAGTCAGACATTCAATGGTGTCCCTATATGATCTATGACAGAAAAAAATGAGAGAACTAAATAATCTGTGAAGATCACGAAATCAAATACTGTTCTCTTCAGCCCTCTTCAGGCTAAATTAATAAAAAACCAAACACAATATGAAATGTAATTTTTGAGCAGACCAAGGTGAATCAACAGAACCAAAACAAATGCAAATATGCAAAATAAAATTACCAAATCAGATTACAGAAGAACTTCACTAAAAATAATTAAATAAATAATATATGTGAAACAATATCAATCAATATTGGTGTAACTAAAATAAAACTAAGGCCTAGGGTGATAATTCAATTCCATTTACCTCTGCCTACAGTTATTTCTCTAAATTATGATCACCACCATCTGGTGGTTCCTTTATTTGAAGATTCTAAATACACAATGAAGCACTGTTAATAATCAGATTAAGAATATTGCTTTCTCTTGCAGCCTCTCTAACATACTGGTATAGAAAGCACAGTTCACCCATTTTTGTGTTTGTATGAGGCAATCTTTGTGAATATGTTCTTTAGAACCTCAAGAGGCACAAGTGGCAACTACTCTGCAAGACTGTCTATGAATGTCCAAATGTTTAGCATTTGAAACAGCTGATTGGATGGATGCAAGATTAAAGTAAATAATTCAGATAACGATGCAAGAAAGCATAAATATCCTGTATTTTTTGTGATATTTGCTTGTAATACATTTTGATCATTTATTAAGTGACTTCTAAAATGTTCAGCTCCTATTCTATGAGGTGTGATCAATTAATTCATTTAAATGATTCTTTCAAGCCATTTTTTGAAGACTGCAAAATGCTTCTGTTGTAGCTCTGCGAACATTGTTGTCGGAAGCAAAACACCTTCTCAAGAAAGCTCTGAAGTTTTCAGAGATTTCTTCAGAAATGGAAACAGGAAGAAATCACATGGGGCTAAGTCCAGTGAATTAGGGGGATGTGGCAAAAGCTCGCATCTATGGCAGTGATCTCTGGCTGCACAATATTAGCTGTATGGGGCCTGGCATTGTTTTGATGGAGGAAACTACTCCATATCAGAAAGTTCTTGTCATTTCTCACGAATGGCATGGTGAAGTTTGACTCTGAGAACCTCAGGGTGTGCTTTTTATGTCAAAAAACACAAGAGCCATTTGTTTGTCTGTCAAACAAGAAGCTTGAAATTTCTTAGGTCTTGGTGAATCAAAATGATTCCACTAACTTGATTGTTGTTTTGTCTATGGATCATAGTGAAAAATCCAAGTTTCATCTAATCGCTATTTGATTTAAGAAGTTTTGACCCTGTGTTTCAAAACGATCAAGCATTTCTTTGCACAAGTATATTATTTGCTGTGTTTGTTCTGGAGTTAAACTGTGTAGAATCCAGCAGGCACAGATTTGCAACATTTTAAGGTGATCTTTCACAATATTGTGAGCACGACCATATGAATGGTTGGTTGGTTGGTTGGTTGGTTGGTTGGTGGAACAGACTGCCATCCCTTGTCATGGAAGTTGATAGCCTAAATAAGTTTAAGGCTCAGCTGGACAGGTATTTTGAACGAACAGAGGGGTCAAGTGGAAGTGGGTTTTTTTTTTTTTTTTTTTGGCTGATGCTGCATAAGCTTGCTTTCTTGCATCAAATGCCTCTACTAATGCTAATACTAATGAACTGGACATTCTAACAGCTAATTCACAAAGTGTAATTCACCTGTCTTCATCTGAGATTTCCTGGGCCATCTGCAACAGACTCATGGCCTTCACTGAATCACTTGTGCCATTTAAATATGGCCGTCCTACCAAGACACTCAACACCATATGCTTCATTTATCTCTAACTGTTTCCGATGCATTTAAGCCCTGTCTGACATTAATGGATCACATATTGCTGTTCAAGGGCACAAGATGTATGTTGGTCATTCAATCTGTATGTCCGACATGACACTTGTTTCAAAATGATCATCAATGACAAATGACTAAACAAATTCTCTTCATGCAACACTAGCTCGAAAAGTACTGGCATGTGCACACAGAATCTGGTCTGCAGCGATCAGGAAGAGCGCTTCTAGCAGCAGTAATGGAAAGCTCGCAGTAAACAAAACCTTGCACCAGTCTGCAAATTAAATGATCAATACATGTGGAGTTAATTGCACTGTCTCTTCTTCTTTTTTTTTGGTGCACAAGTAACTGCACACCAAAAAAAAAAACAGAGAACTTCACGAGTATTCCAGTATATCAGTGTTCTGCCGTTTCAGCTAACACATTATCATCATATCTTAATCTGCATAGTCTGGAGCTAAAAGTGAAGTCACAAGTGCACATATATAAACAAAAAATTTAGTTATTTTACCTTAGGGAGACCAACCATATTTTCAATACCTTTACATATCAGAAAGGGAGAGAGTTTTATAACGACTTATTTACTACAGAATGTAGAATGGGAAAGACTAAGACATGATTCACAACATAATTTTTTGATTATTTTACACTGTATGGCAGTGTTTCTAAAACTTTCTGAGCCCGCACCTCCCTTGACCTGTAAAATTTTCCCGAAGCCTCCCTTGAAGTAAAACATCCATAATTATGCAATTTCTTATTTTCAATACAATAATTAATAAATGGAATAATAATCCGGATATTATTTTATTCTTAAAAAACATTAATGCAGTGGTTTCCAAACTTTATGTTACTATGCCCCTTTTTAAAAAAAAATCTAATCTTGGCGCCTCCCCCCCCCTTATTTCATAAAATAATACAGACACATTTTTAAATGGTAAAAAATGTATTAATACAAAAAATGAAAAAAAAAAAAAAATGCAATTGACAGAATAATAACAAGGTTTTATATATATATTCATTTTTAAATTAATTTGTTTTTAATGCGATAGATATGCTTGTTTATTAGCACAAAGTTTATCAAATCTAGGTGTCATTGAGGAGAGTGCTACTCGTAGCTCTTTTTCTTCTACTAAACGGGCTCGATATTTGGATTTCATTGCAGCTAATGCAGAAAATCCCGTTTCGCATAAATATGCTGTTACGAATGGCAGCAGTACTTGAATTGCTTTGCTTGACAAAGTATTATATTCTTCACTTCGATTCAACCAAAATTGAACTAGGATTTCACTCTGAAATTTTTGTTTCAATGAAGTATCGCATGATAATTCTATCAATTTTTACTTTTCAATAGTTGTCAATCCAAATTCATCATCTTGTTCATCGACAAATGGATTCTGTATCCATGCGAACTTTTTAAAATCAAGATCTTCGAAATAATGTGAAAATGCATTAGCAAACCATCCAAGTGTTCAGTAAATACCGTATTTCCCCATGTACAAGATGCACCTTAATTTTGGGGCCCGGAATTTGAAAAAAAAAAAAAAAAAAAAAATGTATTACATAAAGTTATTGAACTCAAGTTTTATTTCATAAAATTCATACAACTCCTCATCACTGTCAAAACTCCAATCCATTAGCTTGTCCTCATCTGTGTTGTCGTTGTTGTTAGTTATTTGGTTTTTAGGAGCATTAGCAACTAAGGCCATATTGCTCCGGGGATATGCGGTGGTCATTCCCTGACCTTTCCGCATCCTCCGTATTTGGTGGTGACGGGCTCGAACCCCGGTCTAAATCAAGAAGCGTGTGCTACACACTGCTGCTCCTTCCCACCTGGCTACGGAGGCGTCCCTCATCTGTGTCTGATGACGAATCACTGTCTTCATATATTGCCTCGTCCTCAGTTCCATCTATGGCATTTGAAATGCCACACTTTAAATGACTTGACAATGATCTCAATCTTGATATTATCCCAGGATCTTTTCACCCAGGTACAAACTTCTCCTATAGTTGGTTTCTTCACTCTTCCTGCTGGTGTCAAATTTTCCCCAGAAGACTTATCCATTAGTTCCATTTGTCTTTCATGGCAGGTTTGAAGGGTTTGTTAATGCCGACATCAAGTGGTTGGAGCTGGGATGTCAAGCCTCCAGGTATGATGGCAAGTTTTGTTTTTTGCTCTGCAGCAATCTTCTTTGTGTTTTTTATGTGTGCCCTTCTGATCAAGCACCAATAGGGCAGGTTTGCGTGAGCTCACCTGGTCTCCTGCTCCAAACTTTCTCAAACCAGATCTTCATCCCATCGTGATCCATCCAACCCTTGTCATGAACGTGGACAATCACTCCTCGAAGAATGTCTTCTTTTGGCAATGTTTTGTGTTTGAAAATCAGCATAGGAGGCAGCTTGGTTCCGTCGGCACAACAAGCTAGAACAACTGTATAATGGGTCTTTTCATGTCCACTTGTCTTCACAGTTACAGGTTTCAACAGTTCTGTTATTTGGGACATCAAATTGAAGGAGGACTTCGTCCATATTTGCAATCTGTCCCAACTCAAACTGATATGTCTTCCGACATTGAATGACAAAACGATGAAATTCAAGGACCTTCTGCTCATAGCTTTCAGGCATCTTTTGGGCAAGTCTGGTGCATGTACGCATGCTTAGTCCATTCTGTTTCATGAACCTGAAGCACCAATTGTGTCCTCCTTTGAAATCAGTAACTTCTTTTTCATCAGCAATTCTTCTTGCCTCCTGCTGAACCATCTTTGTGGACACAGGAATTCCAATTGCCCTTTGCTCCTCAATCCATATCTTCAATTTCCTCTCTAAATCAGGCCATTTTGCTGACTTGCCTCTAATAGCCTTCTTCTGCCGTAGCGTTTTCAGTAGGGTTTCTTCTTCCCATAGCCAGTCTCTGATTGTTTTCTCAGTTGGAGGAGGACCAAACTTACGTTCAGCAGCACGATTTCCATTCACTTTTGCAAACTGGATCACTTTTAACTTGAATTCAGCACTGTACGAAAATCTTTTCTAAGTCATTTCTGGTCAGAACGTAATATACCTAATATACCGGTAACAAGTGCAAAACAATGAGCGCAAAGACAACAAGCGCAAAATGCAAGTAAAAAAAAAAATCTACAACCACTGTATAAGACGCACCCAGTTTTTAGACCCCAAATTTTTCGAAAAAAGGTGCGTCTTATACATGGGGAAATACGGTAGATTTTGTTTGCTTCAATATTAACTCTGGTGCAGAAATCATTTAAAAGTGGAAACATGTCGAATTTATTTCTTTGTAAATTTGATTTCCATAGCTCCAATTTTTTTATGAATGCTTTCACGTTGTCTTTTTGAATCAGTGAATGCTTTTGTGGTCCTTGCATTGATTTATTCAAAACACTCAATTTTCCAAAAATTTCAACAAAATAGGCAAGTTTAACAATAAAGTTATCATTCCTAAATAAATTTGCCTCTTCATTATGATTTTCATCAAGAAAAATTGCAATCTCTTCTTTGAGTTCAAACTCCCTTTCAATCACTTTTGCACGAGATAGCCAGCACACTTCACAATAGTATAGAAGTGAGGTATAATTAGCTGCCATATCTTCACACAGCTTTGCAAACAACTTAACTTTTAAAGGACTGTTTTTTATGTAGTTTATAACTTTCGTAAAAATGTTAAGTTCCTCGCTCATATTTTTTGACACAAGAGCTGCTCTGTGAAGCATGCAGTGCATCCAGTTAACTTTGGGTGCTTTCTTTTTAACTAATGCTTGAAGACCTGCCTTGTGTCCTGACATTGACTGTGCTCCGTCAGTACAGAGTCCAGTGCTGTTATTCCACTTTATGTCGTTCTCTTCAAAAAAAGTGTCAATTATATTAAAAATTTCATTGGATGTGGCCTTTCCAGGAATGGGGTTGCAAAATAATATATCTTCTATTATATTAGTTTCTGCAAAATATTGAATATATGCAATTAAATGAGCATCTTTAGCTACATCAGTTGCCTCATCTACTTGTATGGCGAATTTCGAAATACGCAGTCGAGAAACTAACTGATTACAAAGGTCTTCAGATATATCATCGATTCTTCTGCCAACTGTATTATCAGCAAGCGGTATTTGTTGCAACTGTTTCGCATATGATTCGCCGAACTTTATTTTAACCATATCAATAGCTGCTGGTTAAACTAGAGTTTCTCCTATTGTGTGTGGTTTTTTACATTTTGCGATTCTGTAAGAAACTTGGTACGACGCTAGCAATGCATCTGAATGGAACAGAAACTATTTTTTTGAGCATTTGCTTTTGTTTATTAAACTCATCTAATTTTCTTTGAAAAAAATCTATGGGCTTACCAACGTATTCAGAATGCATAGTTTTAAGGTGCCAAAACTTTCGTACAAAACAAAACATTGGTTTTTCCAAGCCATCTATAATAACACCTGTGAATCCTAATGATAAATAGGATGAATCGTATTTTCTTGTCTTGGGAGTTCTACCTCCTTGTTCCCTGTTACTTGTATTCCCACTACCTTTACTTGTCAGCATCAGTCATGGGCGTCCACAGAAAATTATTTTTTATTTTTTTTAATTAAACAAGTAGATTATAGAGTTCAGTATTGCATCAATACAAAAACGCATACATAATGTATATAAATTTACAATATAAAGGAAACAAGAATTAATATATATATATATATATATAACAGTTTTTTTAGTTAATTATAATACCAACTAGATAAATTGGAGAATTTAGCATAAAAGTATTAGGGATGCAAACTATACTCATTTCTGTTTGCCATTTGCCAGATGGCAAATGGCAAACAGAAACAGATAGCTTCAGCTAATTATTGATGGGATATATTGAGTGGAGCTAGCCTTAACGTTCCATTCAATGTAGCCATATACAGTAATACCCCAAAGTTACGCGATAGGTGGGTCTGACGAAAATCGCTTAAGTTCAATTCGCGTAAGTCGGGGTACAACTTTGCATATAAATTTTGTTTAATTGGGACCAAGGACTAACAAAAACATGTTTAGAAGAAAAATATTTAATAAAATTGCATTTCTTTATACATATTAATACAAAATATGTATTAAAAAATAAATGAATTATGTAAAAAAGTTATTTCGATGTCGATGGCTTCATAAAATCTAACAAATTCGTCTGAAGACACAGCGCCTTCTTTTTTTCATGCAGAATTTCTTCGTAGCAAGCTAATAATTTTTTTATTCCTCGCTTTGTAGCTATAACGCGTTCTTCGTTAGAGTCTATGTTTTCTAAAATTTTTAAGCCCTTTTCAATTGAGCTGAGACCTTATGTCAAGCTTGCAATTGTCATGTGCTTTTCTGGTGGAACTGGGTCTCAAGTGTCAGATACTTCAGTGGCGTTTTGCTCACGCATCTCTATGAGCTCATTCATTGTTAGCTCCTGACTATGTGAATCCAACAGTTTGTTGACATTAGGGCTTGCAAACCAGTTTTATAAACCGGTTAAATCCGGTTTTCATATTGAGTTGATAAAACCAAAACCGAGCTTCTAAAACCGGATTCGGTTATTTTTTTTTAGTTAGCCCTCGAATATAGTTTTTTGTTACGCACATTTTCTTTTGTTTGTTCGTTTGTCTGGATTGTTCAACTGCTTTAGGTTTTAAACATGTTTTTTATTTTATTTTATTTTATGTTTAGGTACGAATCTCATGGGCAAGTGGCCCAAATCTAGGAGGGATACCTTTTATCTTCCCACCGGTATCATGGCTCGATGCAGGTGTACTCATTTACTGAGTGAGTCGGAGCGATAGCTTAAAAGAAAATGCTCAAAATTTCTCCGTTCCATCTATCTTGTTCGCCAGGCAAGTTATGGAATGCGCCTTATTGATGGTTACCCACTAGAAACAGATTTGCTGAATATTGCATCAAATTTCAATCGTAGAAAGTTTTTTGTTTCTTTATTCCTATTAAATTTGTGATCAAATGTTCTCCAAAAAGCAGCTTCACCAAATTTAGCTTTTATGTAATTGTGAAAATACAATAGATTTAATTGGGGGAAAAAAAATTGCAAGTAAATAAATAAAAAATTTCTTTCGTGAAAATTTTGAAACTTGCCTCGTTTAGACTCTTCATTTAGTGCTTGCGGGAGTAACGCATAGTGTTATGCCTTTGTTGTCTTCAATATTTTTATTTAAAATTGTCTGTGATATAAATTCCTACTAATTAATATTTATTACTCTTAATATGTCTAAGATGAAATCAAATGTATGGAATTATTTTGCTCGAAAAAGCAAAGATGAAGCACAATGTTTGAAATGTCAGAAGATAATGAAGTCGTCTGGAGGATCAACACCATATTTGATGTTGCATTTAAAGAAAATGCATCAGATTGACATTAAACAAGATAACAGTGAACCTCCCGTACAAATGGTAAGAACATTAGAAAACTTTATCGTTAAAAAATCTATGGAAGAAGAGATTTCAAAATTAGCTGCTTTAGATGGATTTTCTTTTAATTCAATTGCCAAGAGTGAGTTTATACAATCAAGCCTTCACCTTCAGAGAAATAAATACGATAAATTACCACCAGCCTCAGTGAATGGAATTAAAAATATGATTCTGAATTACTATAAAACTAAGAAAGAACTCATTCAGCATTTAAAAAATTCATTGGTTTTAGGTGCACGGTATTCATTGACTCTAGACGAGTATACAAAATAAAAGGTATATGAATATAAATGTGCATTCAAAAGACAATCATTGGTCATTAGGTCTTATTGAGATTAATGGTTCACTTGATAGCAGAAGAACTGAGCAAATTGTGAATGGATACTTGAAGGAATTTGGTTTGAACTTGGATGAGGATATTGTTGCCTGCACCAATGCTAGAGCAGCAATGATGATTAAGTTTGGCAAGCAAATTACGCCTAATCATCAACAATGTATAGCCCATTGTATACATCTGTCAGTTATAGATGTACTTTATGAAAAAGCAATAAATTATGGTGCCACAGTCTGAGTCTTCCAAAGACAATGAAGAAGTTGAAGAAAGACAGCAAGGCATGCCTTATCAAACCGACTTTATCGATGAGCTCATTTATTTCTTCAATCCAATGGCCAATATTGCACAAACTATTAACAAAGTCAGAAAAATGTGCAAGCTTTTTCGAAAATCGCCTACCAAAAATGACATATTACAAAATTTTGCTAAAGCAAAATTTAATGGGAAAGAATATAAACTTATATTAGATTGCAAGACTAGATGGGATAGCACATTCTATATGATTGAGAGATTTTTGAAATTGAAAAATTGCATTCCAAATGCGCTATGTGCAGTAATGTCAACTGAAGCTGTGTCTGACGATGCCTGGAAAACATTTGAATTGCTATGTGAAACTTTACGACAAGTTGAAATGATTCTGAAGGCTATAACCTCTGAAGATACATACTTACTTAAAGCAGAGTCTTCAATAGAATTTCTGCTTGCTAAGCTTGATCTTGATACAGCAGAAAACCCATTTGCTTTAAAGTTTCACCAGTCTTTTCCAGCGTTACAATGTAAGACGAAATTGCCAAACTGTGGCTTTGCTGAGCTATCTACACAACCCCAAAAAGTTTAGGAAAGAAGATTCAGGTTCAAGAACTTTTGATTTTCCAAGTAAGCAAGTTTTGAAAAAGCATGCTGAAGAGATTTATCAGAGATTATTTGCAAAACATTCCGAAGGAGTCTTAGCGTTGAATGAAGAAACTGAAAATAAACGAACTGTTCTTTTAGAAGAAAACAAAGACTCATCTAGTTCCGATATTGGAGATACACTCATGTGAGAGTATGATAGTGTAATAAAGAGATTAACTGAAGAGCCTTCAAAATATCTGAGTGAATTGGAAATCAGCCAAGAATTTAAAATTTTGGAGGCAACTAGCAGTAGAAGTGAAAAGCTGGAGAAAGTTTATAGAACACTGCTGACCATTAAACCAACAAGTGTCCAATTTGAGAGAGTGTTTTCGATCACTGGTCTCTTTAACACAAAAATAAGGTCAAGTCTATCAGGAAAAATGCTTAATATTCTGTGTTTTTTAAAGGATCATTTTCAGAAAAAAGCTGAGCAATAAATAGTAAAGTAATTTACCCAAGCTGTTTTTTTTCACATTATTTTTTCGTTTACTATACGAGAAGATAGTTTTTATTCAAAGGATTTGAATACAATTTGGAATTTTGTATAATCTCAAGCTGGTTACTTTTTTGGAGCATTTTAATTTTTTTTTTTTTTTTTTACTATAAGTGGTGATAGACTTTGTTTAAAAGATTTGATTACGATTTGTACAATCTACCCAAGATAAAATAAATACCTGTGTTATAAGCTTTTAATTATTTTCCCTAAGAAGCCTGAGAAAATTGGTTTTAAAAGTAAACTTCGGTTAAACTCGGTTTTGAAATTTCTCGGTTTTATGCAAGCCCTAGTTGACATCATTACCATTGACTTCCAAATCTAATTGCCTGGCAAGATTAACAACTTCTTCTATCACATGAGCGACACGATCAGTTTCTGGCATTTTCGTCTTGTTCTTGAAAAAAAAACATGGACAAAGTTTCTTCCAGACACCATTCAATGTTTTTTTGTGAATTTCATCCCAAGATTCTTCAATGATTCTTATGGCATCTATAACATTGAATTGTTTCCAAAAGTCTTTAACAAATATCTCACTATTTTTGTCTCATAGCTTCATTCAGACGTGCAAACGAACGCCTCGTGTAGTAAGCCTTGAATGTTTTGATAACTCCCTGGTCCACCGGTTGAAGCAAGCTGGTTGTGTTTGGAGGCAAAAACACAACTTTCACACGTGGGTCGAAATTAATTAGGGTGGCAGGAGAGTGACCGGGTGCGTTGTCAATAAGAAGCATCACTTTAAATGGAATCTGTTTAGACTTGCAATAACGTTCGACTTCGGGTATGAAGTGGTGACCAAACCAGTCCTCAAAAACGGAAGCTGTCACCCAAGCTTTATGATTTGACTTCCAAATCACTGGTAAGCTAATTTTAGATATACACCAAACGAAAAAATCAAGAACCACGTAACTCCGAGTTCGCGTAAGTCGGGATATTACTGTATCTATAATTAGCTATATTATCATTTTAATTTTACTATTTTATATTATTTTATTTTATGTGTTTATTTATAGGGTACAACAAAGAAGTCCAACTTAGGTTACCTAAACTTGGCCCTTTGAACTTATGACTATAGTTTGCACCCCTAATACATTTATGCTAAATTCTCCAATTTATCTAGTCGGTATTACAATTAACTAAAAAAATGTTACATACAGACAGATGTAATGTACAATCATAAATTTGATGGCATTAATCTGTTCTGTCACTCTTTCTCCTTTTCTATTTCTTATATTCTTTTACATAACTTCACACATATATATATATATATATATATATATATATATATAGATAATAATAATTTCAATAATCACGTATCGTATAAGAATTGAATTCTCCGTCAATCGCTTGCAAACCTATTGATGACATTTTCAATAAATTTCTTCTTTACCGCTTCCTCTTCTAGTTTCTTCCTGTGCACACTAATCATACATAAACGTTATAGACGAGTTTTTTGAGATAGTGGACACCTTAACCATGTTTTAACACGTCTCAAGGTGCTGAAACTTCTTTCAATGGTACAGGTCATAACAGGTAATGTCATACCAATAGTTATTGCCGAATTAATAAAAGGGAAATAGTCGCAATGTTCCAAAACTTCTGGTAAAGTTTGGGGAATATCAGTCGATGAACCAAAAACAGGAACTCTGTTTTATTGCTGCAACAGATGAAACACGTGTTCTATGGTTACCCTGCTGAGGGCCGAAACCGGCCAACCCATAATGAAATTTTAAGGCAGACAAAGGGTCCCATGGTCGAGGGTGTAAGGTTACATATCTCAATCACTTTTATGATTATAATTTGTGGAATTTTTTACTCGATCCCAGGGAGGAGCAAGTGCCCCGTTTGCCCCCCCTCTGCGGACGCCCACGGCATCAGTATCTTCATTATTAGTGGATTTTCTCTTGTACCCAGTCAAAAATTTATTCATTCATCTAAAAATATTAGGATTAAATTTATATTCTTAAAAAATACAACTTCTAAATTACTAATGATTATTATCAGTAAGTAATCACGCCAAAAACAATAAAAAAATCACACACCGCTGAAACCATATTTTCAACCATGCAGCTAATGCTACACTATGCAATCTATCTATAAATGTCATATATAGTACACACTAAATTATATATATTACATTACATCATATCAATCATAACTCATCAATCCATTTCAGCAAAATATAATTTTTTTTTCCCAAATAAATGTTTATTTCACGTTTATATTGAAGTTAGAGTGAGATAGGTGGCGGTAAATGCTTTAAAAAATAGGTTATAAAATTTAATGTTATGTTATGAAAGTTTATTTATATGTATATATATTTTTATTTATATATGTTGTTATGAAAAGTACATTTCTGTTAAACTTTTTGCGCCTCCTTTTGCACTAGTCCGCACCTCCCAGTTTGGAAATCGCTGCTGTGTGGAATGGAACTACCCATTGTTATTTGCCTATTTAGAATCTAAAGATCCATGATGAGTTGACATGTTAATGGAGTCCATTGTACTTTTTTTAGAGCATAACCAAACCAACTATGAACATCTTCATAGACTACTGGGTAAGATAATGGCAAAACCATAAAGAAAGAGGATAGCTAGCTGTAAAAATGCAACAAGAGAAGAATAAAAAGGATTTTTTTTTTTTTCTAGCTTAATGAAATCAAAACACAAGAGGAAAATGTAGTTTAGTATATCCATTCTATTTAGGAGACATAAAATTATTCACCTATTTCCTTTTCCTTATTTAATGTACCATGTCTCTTCCTTAAAGCTTCAGAAACCCATGGCTTTCTCACCTTCTTCCTTGGTAGTTTATGCAAACTAGATAAATATATATATATTGTTTTTAATGAAAACTATTTTTTTCAAAATCAATACATTTAAAGTATATATAACTGCAAACAAAATATTCCAGAAATTACTATTACAAAACTACCCACTACAAAATATGACAATCTACAGAAATCCCATTATAACATCACTGATTATTTTTTTGTCCTTTCAACTCATATACCGTTACTAGGCTCCAGGTAACTTTCAAGTGTGGGGTTACCATATATTAATAAAATCGACAATCAAGTTTCAAATATAATCATCAAGTGTACACTTAAGAAAAATTAACAAAATAGTACGTACATACTTGACTTAATCACAATTTTAATGAAAATTTAGGAAAGTACATTTTAAAATAATTTAGAATAAACTAATACATTTTACAACTTACACATCAGAAGTGAATTGTAATAAAGAGTGAGTAGCTCTTTATTTTTAAGCCATTTTTAAGTAGTATTTTGAATAAATAACACTATTAATTAATGTTTTTTTAAAAACTTAATTTCTGTAATACTTCCTAAATTTATTCTTGAATATTTCATAACTATAACTATGGTTAACCCAGAAGTGGTGGTGCCTGAGGTTGTGGCAAACATGTTAGTGCAACAGCTGATGGATACAAATTTTTTTTCTAATTTCTGGAAGAGGTTTTTTTTTTTTAAATTCTGCTCGGACAGTGCCAATATTAGTAATAGCCATATGGTGCTGCAAAGGCCACAGGCTTTTGCAGCACCATGTGGCTAGTACTAATACAGCCACTCCCCATTTTATGTATGGGTTGCATTCCACGGAACTCTACATAAGTTGGAATTTCCATAAATGCTTATACAGCACTCACAATTATGTTCGCTGAATTTGATTGAAGCAAAAAAGAAATTTTCAATGAACATGTAAATAGAATTGTTTATTCAATTTTTTTTATCTTGTAGGAAAAATTTTATGTGTAGGAAAAATTACAGAAGTGTACAAAATTATGAAATTACAAAAAGAGAGAGGAGACAGGCATAACATCAGCCTTTTGAGCATTGTTGCCAGAATTAACTCTCTAGCTGATAAGCACGCTGCTGAGGAAGTTGAGGGCTGTAGAAATTTAGAAGCAGGTTTTTTCCAACATATCACAAAATTTCTCTGCAGCTGCAGAATCAGCACTGGCGACTTCACCGCATACTTTAATATTTTAGAAACCAGTGCGATGCTTGAAACTTTATTAAACCACCCAGTGAACTTCACTCGTTGATGCTTGAACCTCAATTAAACCACCCATTGCTTGCCACGAACTTGGCTTGGGGTTTGCTATACTTATCCTTAATATCTTCATAAATACTTCTTGCCTTTGCTTGAATGTCTATTGGACTCAGGGGAACTTGCTTCTGAATCTGATTTTCCATCCATATTATTAATAAGCTTTTCCATCTTCAATATAGCACCTGAATGCTGTTTTTAAATGCATTGATCCTCTCACATGTTCTTTTATATGCACACTGTCCCTTAAAATAGTATTCACCGTTGAAGCGGCGAGATCTAATTCTGTGCAATAGATGACAAACTTTGTCCTGCTTTATACTTCTTAATTAATCATCTTCATTTCTAAATAAATTTCCTTTGTTTCTTAGTGCGACCAGCACTTGAACTTTCCATTGGTCCCTTTCCCTTCACCACTGTAATAAGTAAATAGGAATGAAGAGAAGATTCTGAAAATTTATTTATGTTTTTTATATGACTGAAGATTTCAATGAAGAAGAACTCAATTCACCATAATACCATAATGTAAAAACCCACAGAATTCCAGTTATCGGTATTATCGCAAATGCAATAAGATCGAGTTTACTACTCATTTATAATAGATTTATGTTACCACAATTTTTTAAAGTTTGCACCCGGCTGGCAAAAACTTACGTAAAGTTGAATTTCCATAAGTCGAGTATTATGTAAGCCGAGGAATGCCTGTATTTTTTTTATCCTTCTAGACAATATGGAGCCAGTTAGTAATAGCACCACATGGCTATTACTAATATATTTTTAATTTTTGATTCCAGCCAATGCTGCAAAAGACTGTGGCCATTGCAGAACTTCTCAGAGTGGGGGAGGATCATAGAGATAAGAAAATACAAATTATATACTTCTCTCCTCACAGAGGTAACTATACAGTTGACTTTTGAATTTATTCTAACTGTCAATGTCGACTACCTATGAAGGCAACCTGTTCCAGCAATCAAGTCTAAACCTCTTTCCCTGTAATTTGAATATATGCCCCTGAATTCTGGAACTATCTATAACAGTGAAAATTCTGCCTTCATTTATTTGACTAACTTTTCTCAGAGCCTTATAAACTTCCATCAGCTCATCTCTGAAGTGCCTGGTAGCCAAGCTCAGAATGCCCACACATACATTGTCTTTCCTCATGGCCGCCCTTTAGCTGATCTCACCATGCAAACTGCTCATCTTTGGACCCTTTAAGAAGCTCAGTCTTTTTTCAGGTAAGGTCTCCATACTTAAACACAGTATTCCAAATATGTTCTTACAATTACTGTATAAAGTGGGACTATGACCTCCTTATCTCTACAAAATGTTTGATAAATCATTGATAGCAGACCAAAGCTAATAAGATGATCGTCACCGATCATCTTATTAGCACAATCTCCTCTATCATTCAAGAGTTCGTACCTCTTAGTAAAAATTACAGGAATAGATTCCCTCATTGGATCATGACAGACATAATTGCGATTATACGAGCCAAAGAACAGTGCAGAAAACACTTTAGGACGACACATGATGAAGCATATATGGCACTGTTCAAGGAACACAGAAGTAACATTAAAAGGATGATCAGAAAACAATACGCTCGTTATATTCAATCAATTCAACACAGTTTCACAGTAAATGGAGACCTGAAGCCATTCTGGAACATGCTAAAGAATTCTAATAACTGCTTAACAGGAACCAGGATCATTGATTCCAATGGCAAGCCTATAACCTGTGACAAAACTAAAGCAGATCTTTTTGCAACCTTTTTCTCCTCCTTTTCAGAGAAAACAGCAGCTACTGCTGCATCAGCTTATCAATTTCAAGTCATTAAGGATGATACACTGAATAATCTCTCGGTGGACACAGACGATATCATTCAAGTGCTTCGGAGACTAAAAAAAGATTTTTCTGCAGGCCCAGATAACATTCCACTTATCTTGTGGAAGAAATGCTTTCCACAACTGAAATATATAATATTGCATATATTCAATCTTTCCGTTAAGTCTGGTATCTACCCCACTCACTTCAAAACTGTTAATGTTATTCCTATCCCAAAGAGAAGTGCAAACCACTCACTAGAGAATTACCGTCCCATCTGCCTTATGAACTCGCTGGCAAAAATTCTGGACACTGTCATTCACCACCGATTAATGGAATATTTTCATCACTTTATCTGCGACTGCCAACATGGCTTCACCAGGGGCCGATCAACTACCACTAATCTTCTCACTATCTGGCAACAGGTTCTAGACACCGTCGATCGCGGGGGACAGGTTGATGTGATCTACACAGACCTTACTAAGGCTTTCGACAGTGAGTGTCCCGCATAATCAATTTGCTCAAAAACTAAGACACTATGGAATACTTGACCCTTTACTATCCTGGTTGATGAGCTATATTTCATATCGAAAACACAGGGTGATCATCGGACAGGAAGTCTTAAGGGAATTTTTTCCATCGAGAGGAGTACCTCAGGGATCATCTCTTGGGCCTCTTTTATTCACCATCTTTATCAACGATCTACCGCAATTTGTTGAGAGAGGTGGTATCAAGACACTAATGTTTGCCAATGATGTGAAACTATGTTCACGTATCAGCAGTCAAGATGATGCAGTTAACCTTCAGGCTGCTCTCAACTCTTTTGCTGATTGGGTTGCTTTGAATGGTTTGGAGGTTAATACTAGGAAATGCAGCTCTATTTCCTTTGCAGCTTCGAGGAAAACTAAGACTTTAGTTAATGAATATTACATCAAGGAGATGCCGATTTCCAGAGCTGACGAAGTTAAAGATCTGGGAGTTACTTTTACCGCTACATGTGGGTTTGATAAACATGTTAGGAATATATTAAACCAAGCGAAAAAACAAATTGGCTTCATTAAACGGCAGACGTACAGATTCAAGATCCTCAGTTCTCTGTGCTCCTATTTAAGACAACTATACTCCCTATAGTGGAGTTTGCTTCTCCTATATGGAACCCACACTATGCATACTTGATACAGTAAATAGAATCGCTCCAGATGAAATTTATCCACTATCTTTCCAGACGTAACCCCATGTTTTACCACAGAATCTTCTACCGGAATCTCTGTTCCTACTTCAAGCTACAATCTCTGGAAACTCGGCGAACTGATCTTGATTTAAAACTGTTGTACCACATCTTCGTTGGTTCAACCTACCTGCCGGATCTTCTATGCCATATTGACCTTCACGCTCCAGCCGTGGCTACTAGACAGAAGACTACATTCCACATCGGTAATTCTAGATTAGAGATATCCAGGAACTCCTTCTTCAAAAGAACATTGGCACTCATGAACAAGTTTGACTTGGATATGGCTGTGAACAAGAAACAATTTCACAGAACTATTTGGAGTAGGATGACCGATTGACGGATGAGTTCTGGGCTAAAGATGTCCTCATTAATTCGTGTGTGTATAATGATGTCTCCTGCAGCAAACTGCTTTCTGCGAGTTCACATAGCGCTGGACTTGACGTCATGAATATCTTTTTTATTTTTGTGAATTGGACTTTTCCAGTTTGAATTAACTTTCATTGTACAAAGTATATTATGTTTTGTACAACCTTTGCTCTGTTATACACTTTAACTGGGCTAATGCCTGTTGTGTATATTATATGTTAAAAATAAAAATAAAAAATAAAAATACCTGCCCATACTGTAACTCCCTGATTCCTTTCTTCCTCTAGTATTTTTAATTCAACCCCAAGTTTAATTCAAGTTTAATGAGGCCTTGACTTCTGCTGCAATAAAACACAGCTGCCTCTTTTCTGATCATTCTTGCAGCCCGTTCAAGTCATCCTGAAGGAGCGCTGCTTGATACTGTTCATTAACCACTCTACCAATCTTTGTCTTCTGCAAATTTTGACTTCAAGCCTTTTATCCTATTGTCAATGTCGTTTATGAAAATCAGAGACGACAGTGGTCCAAGAATTGATCCTTGGGGTCCCCCACTTCTGACTTTACACCAACCCGAAGAATATCTATTGATCACAACCTTCTGCCTTCTGCCCTGCAGTCACCTAGCAATCCAATTTTTCTATTAATTCCAGCTTATACAATAACCTCTCATGAGGAATTCAGTCAAATTCAGTCACCTTTGCTTAAGTTAAAAAAATTTATATATAAATCTTTGTATTTAAAAAAGATGCTTTCTATTTCTTAACTTTCTGTGATATTCTACAAAATCCATGCCAATCTTCACTAAAAAATCCTTTCTTTTGTTAGTGATTAGAGAAAAATTATATATTTTGCGACGTTTTAATCTCAAAAACGGTCATGGTTTGATGGTACTCTTAAAATTTTTTCTCATTAATTATTGTTAATATGACATTTATTTAGTAAGAAAATTTTTTACAAAATACTTTGTTGAGAGTACGATCATTGTTTCCGGAGTGTCAATACCAACTGAAGGTACGGACTGATGTGATTCAGTTTCTGGTTTTAACAGGTTAGAACGGGTTTTTGCCGGGTTTTGCTCAGTTGCACTGTAGCAATAGGTATCGTATATGTATAGTGCTGACTTTAAAGGTGATGAAAGTGTTATAGTAGTAGTAGTAGTGGCATGTGATGCAAGAAAACAAATGTATGAGCTTATGCAGCATCAGCCAAAAAAAAAAAAAAAAAAAAATCACACCATTCCCTCCAAATGCCTGTCCAGTTCCTCCTTAAATTTATTCAACCTATCAACTTCCACAACAGATGGAAGTTTGTTCCAGCAATTAACCACCCGCTGGCTAAAGGCAAATTTCCGCACATCTATTCTACATCTGTCCTTTCTTAATTTGAATTTATGCCCCCTTAGGTTCGTAATCTGAACAAGTGGAAGGATCCCATCGGAATTCAGCGTGCTGAACCCATTCAAGGCCTTATACACCTCAATCAGATCACCACGCAGGTGCCTAGTCTCCAGCCACTGCAATTTGCAGAACTTAAGCCTCTCTTGATAAGAGGATCCCTTCATTCCCCTCACCAATCTTGTTGCCCTTCTCTGTACATGCTCAAGTAAATCTACATCCTTCCTAAAATGTGGCCTCCAGACCTGTACGCAGTACTCAAGGCGTGGCCTGACCATTGCCTTATACAGAGGGATAATCACCTCCTTTTCTCTGCTTGCAAAATTCCTATATATCATTGACAAAACCCCATGACCTGCCCTGGCAGCCTGTCTGCATTGCTCAGAAAACTTCATATCTGCCTGCACAATTACTCCCAGGTCTTTTCCATTTTCTACCACCTTAAGTGTAGTACCACACAGTTGGTATGTTTCTCTGGGGTTACTTCTACCCATATGCAGTACTTTGCATTTGTCAAGGTTAAACTTCAGTTGCCACTTCTTAGCCCATCTGCCCAAATTATCTAGATCCTGTTGCAGTAGCACACTGCCATTACTGTCATTAACAACCCTGCCAACCTTTGTATCATCTGCAAACTTCGACACTAAGCCTGATATAGATTCATCAATATCATTGATAAATATACAAAACAACAGTGGACCCAACACCGAACCCTGTGGGACTCCACTAATAACATTAGTCCAAGAAGAGCAGCATCCATTGATTACCACCCTCTGTCTTCTCGCACTTAACCATCCTTTTATCCATTGTAGCAACTTACCTTTAATACCATTCTGCTCCAATTTGTACAATAGTCTTCCATGCGCAACAGTGTCAAAAGCTTTCCTGAAATCCAAATATATGATATCAAAATTATTTTTTGCATCCAGTTCCTTTGTAACCACATCATAATATCCTATCAAATTTTTCAGACAAGACTTTCCCTTAACAAACCCATGCTATGTCTGAATTATTGCTGCAGTCTTGTCTAGATGATCCTGCAATGCATCTTTAACCAGTGACTCCATTATTTTACCCGGAACAGAAGTTAAACTAACTGGGCTGTATTACTCACCCTTCAATCATGTCACCCTTCGATCCCCCTTTGTGAATTGGGGATACATTTGCACATCTCCAGTCCGTGGGAACCTCCCGAGTCCAAGGATGCTCTCATAATTATGGCTAAGGGTTTGCTTAGTTGCTTTGCCGCCTCCTTTAATATAACTGTATAGATCCCATCCAGGTGCTTTTCTTACGTTTAACTTCAACAGTTTCTCTTCCACTTTGCTCTCAGTTATTACAAAATCATTAAGTATCCTGCTACAATTTGATAACCTTCTACCATTTTCAAACCTTAATAATTCCTCACGTGTGAATGTAGATGCAAAATACTCATTCAGTTTGTTTGCTACCTGAGCAGGATCATCAACGGTCAAACCATCGATGTCAAGTGGACCAATAAGATTCATCCCCTTCCTTTTAGAGTTTATATAAGTAAAGAAATCCTTGCTGTTTTTCTTAGCATCTTTTGCTAAGGATTTCTCGTAATCTGCCTTCGCCTGCCGAACCTCCTTTGTGACCTGATCACAGATTAACTTATATCTGCCATAGGCTTCTGAGTCGCTTGATAATTTATATGCATCCCATGCATTTTTCTTCTCTGTTACGAGTCTCATTAGTTCATTTGACAACCATTTAGGCCTAAACCTTGAACAATATTTCTTAATAGGTATGAAACTTTTAGTAGCATCCACGATTAATTCCTTGGATGCTTCCCACTTAGAATTTACTGTTGGTAACATTGTCAGTTGATCCCACTGTACAGAATTTAAAAACTGTCGGAGACCACTGTACTCGCCTTTACGGAAGCAAAAACCCTTTCCTTTACCCCTGATGGTAATTAAATCTTTAAGTAAATCCCACGTCAGTACACTATGATCACTGCCACCTAGTGGTTCTTTTATCTGCAAATTCCTAATACATGAATGATCACTGCTGATAATCAGATCAAGTGTATTACTTTCTCTGGTTGCCTCTCGAACATGCTGCTGCAGAAAACAATCATCCAATAAATCCACAAAAGTCTGACTAGTGTGTGAGTGCCCAACCACAAGTTCCAGTCAATATCTGGGAAGTTAAAATCCCCCATTATAAGACATTCCGATTTACTAGCCCACTCTATTTCTCTGTACAACTGTTCATTGTACTCATTCGAGTCATTAGGCCTATAACACACTCCTACTCTTATTTTTGCTTTCGCAGTGCTTATGTCACACCAAACTGACTCAACAGTGCACTGTTCATCTATATCAACTGGATGCTCTTCTTTTGATTTTATGTTTTTCTTAATTAACAGCATAACACCTCCTCCCTTCCTATCCTGTCTATCCTTTCTGTACACATTGTACTCCCCAAATTCCAGTTCGGCATTCCATATATCAGTGTGACACCATGTTATTTCTTTTAACAGATTTAAGTAAAGTTATTAAACCCTTTCAAAATGAATAAGTTAAATGGAACAGATTAACTTATATCTGCCATAGGCTTCTGAGTCGCTTGATAATTTATATGCATCCCATGCATTTTTCTTCTCTGTTACGAGTCTCATTAGTTCATTTGACAACCATTTAGGCCTAAACCTTGAACAATATTTCTTAATAGGTATGAAACTTTTAGTAGCATCCACGATTAATTCCTTGGATGCTTCCCACTTAGAATTTACTGTTGGTAACATTGTCAGTTGATCCCACTGTACAGAATTTAAAAACTGTCGGAGACCACTGTACTCGCCTTTACGGAAGCAAAAACCCTTTCCTTTACCCCTGATGGTAATTAAATCTTTAAGTAAATCCCACGTCAGTACACTATGATCACTGCCACCTAGTGGTTCTTTTATCTGCAAATTCCTAATACATGAATGATCACTGCTGATAATCAGATCAAGTGTATTACTTTCTCTGGTTGCCTCTCGAACATGCTGCTGCAGAAAACAATCATCCAATAAATCCACAAAAGTCTGACTAGTGTGTGAGTGCCCAACCACAAGTTCCAGTCAATATCTGGGAAGTTAAAATCCCCCATTATAAGACATTCCGATTTACTAGCCCACTCTATTTCTCTGTACAACTGTTCATTGTACTCATTCGAGTCATTAGGCCTATAACACACTCCTACTCTTATTTTTGCTTTCGCAGTGCTTATGTCACACCAAACTGACTCAACAGTGCACTGTTCATCTATATCAACTGGATGCTCTTCTTTTGATTTTATGTTTTTCTTAATTAACAGCATAACACCTCCTCCCTTCCTATCCTGTCTATCCTTTCTGTACACATTGTACTCCCCAAATTCCAGTTCGGCATTCCTTATATCAGTGTGACACCATGTTATTTCTTTTAACAGATTTAAGTAAAGTTATTAAACCCTTTCAAAATGGATAAGTTTTTAAAAAGAAATCGAAACTAACATGATGAGATAAAAAATAATGCATTAACACTACCTTCACAGTTGTCTGATTTATACCTACATGTTTTAAATGCAAAGAAACAAAAAATTAAAAGTATGCATTTCAGTCTCTTGGGAATATGATTATTTGGTAATAGATAATAGTAGTGGAACTGGTGTAATTTGCTTATTATGTCAGGTGTGTTTGGCTGGCTATCGGAAGTTGAATTGTGAAAGACATTACCAAACATGCCACAGAATTTTCATGAAGCTTTTCCCAAATTTAGTGATATTAGAAAAGCTAAACTTCAAGAAGAAAAAAAGTAACTTGAAAGACAGAAAGAAAAATATTTTAAATTTACATAAGCTAATAGTAGTAAAGTGTTAGCAAATGAAGTTCATTTATTTTATCAAGTATAACTGCAAAGAATGCACTGCGTGGTGAAATAATAAAAAAATTGTGTAGTGTCATCATTAAAGTGTTTACTAGTGTCTTACCAGAAAAACAGGAAGCTACCATGATTAAGCTCTGCCAGAAATATTCCTTTGAGTAATGATACAGTTTAAAATTGAGTTCATAAAATGGTAGATGTAATATCCAATGAATTATTAGGTAGAATCGAAAGTAGTGTATTTTTTTCGCTGGAAATTGATGAGTCAACTGATGTTTCAGGCATATCACAACTCATGTACTTTGTTCGTTTGATTCAACGTGATGGCAGTTGTGAAGAAGATTTTTGTCTAGTTTGCCGCTTACTGGTCATACAACTTTTCACATACATCTTTTTCACAACCCCTTTTAGGGGTGCTGGAAAAGATGTAATGTGACGCACTTACGAATTTCCTCACAGTGCACAAAACTTATCTGAGTAAACCTGTATCAATTGTTACTGATGGTGCGCCTTCCATGATAGGTAAAAACAAAGGCCTTATTCCTTATCTTAATAGAGATGGAAGGATACCTAAATTTGTGCAGTATCACTGTTTGATTCATATTGAGGCCTTGTGTTCATGAATGAAAGATCAAAAAGAAATTATAGGATGTCTCGAAGTCATTAACCATTTTATTGCTAAATTCCTAAATAACCGACTTCTAAAAATATTTTTGGAAGATCTTCAAGCACTGCATTCTGATCTTATTATCCATGCAGAGGTTCGTTGGTTCAGCCGTGGAAAAGTGCTCTCCAGAATTTGGGAGGTGTTCGAAGAAGTAAAAGATTTTCTAATAGAAAGCAATAAAGAAAATCTTTTTAATGAAAATTTTACAGAAGATTTCAAGATTACACTTTCATTCATGGTTGACATCTTCAGCCATTTAAATGAGTTAAATTTGAGGCTACAGGGAAAAGATAAATTTGTGGCAGTTTTATATGAGGAAATTGTTGCATTTTAGAAAAAAACTTCAAGTGTTTCAGAATCAAGTTTTAAAATGAAATTTGCTTCATTTTCATTCTCTTAAAAAATGTCTGGAGGAAACTGATGAGGGAATGCCCATCGTTTATAATGAATGTAATCAAAGACCTTCGTGACCGATTCCAAGAAAGATTTGAAAACTTGAAAGAGCACCTCCCAAAATTTGAATTAACAATAAATTACAGAAATTTTGAAATCAGTAACTTGGAACAAATTTTCAATCAAAATGAAGTAGCAGCTGCCGGCAAGTTAAAACTTGTTGATATGCAGACATCTTTAGCTCTGGATAAACGTACATGTGTGAAAGTGCTTTTTCATTAATGAACAATATTAAAAACAAAAAAAAGGAAAAGATTGTTGACATCACATTTGGAAGAAAATTTGCGATTATCTCTTCATAATGGAGAAATTAATTTCAAAGGTTTGGCATCATCTCTTCAAAGTCAAGGTTCAGACTGATAAGGTAATAAATATTAGTGCTCAAAAATTTTAATTGAGAAATATAATTCTTGTATGCATAATACAGCTAAAAAATTTATATTTTAATATATGGTGCTCACACATATTGTAAGCTGTAAAAGGTTAAGAACCCATGATATAGAGTCTTGAGTTAATCCACAAGACTTTCAGAATATAATTTCTCCTATCATGTCTGGATTACAAAATTACAAAATTACTACAGTGGTGCTGAAGTAGTGGCGTGTTAAAATGTGCTCTCAATTTATTAAAATTTGGTGGTTTGAAGCACAAAAAACTGAAAACACATCTCATCATAAGGAAGAAGAGGTAAAGAGGATTCATTAGACATATATTTTATGTCTGAGTGGTAAATATTTAAGCTCTAAGACTAAAGTAAAAGTTTAACAGTTAGAACGTTCAAAGAATATAGAGGATTATGTAGTGGTTTAACGCTATATGAAAAGAATTTAAATTTTGAAATACAGGAGTGAATATTTTAAAATGCAAGAAATCAGTGTCACCTTATGAATAAATTCATTGACTGAAGATATAAAAATTAATTGTGTGAATCTAATGAATAATACACATATATATATATATCCGTATTGATCCATATATATATATACAATGACTTCTGGAAACCAGGTGAAAGCCAGCTGTAATCAGCCTTTCTGCAATAAGCAGGGCTCTGCTTAGTCAACTTTCTCTTCCTGAGCATCTCGTGATACATGATGACTCTTCCTACGAGTAAAGCTGGCCCCTTTCAAAATCGGCCATATGGCAGGCAATGGCATACCACCACATTATCTGATTCCACAGAGACCACAACAAAAACTGCTGTTAATCAGAGCCCAGATGCCACTGTGTGCCCTGCAAAATTAAATTTAAGAAAGAGGATAAATGTGGCCACATGAAATGCAAAAAGTTTAAAAGAAGGCAAAATGGATATGGTCATCAATAAAATGGATAGGTATAAAACTGATATTTTAGGAGCAACTGAAGTCATGTGAATAGGACAAGGTAATTTCAAAACTGGAAATGGGTTTTTGGTTGTTTTTTCTGGAAGTGACCAAGTAAAAGAACATGGCGTCGCTTTCATTTTGAATAAGGAATGTTCACTGTCTCTTCATGGATACAATCCTATTAATAGTAGAATGATGATGGTTAGACTTCAGAGCCAGCCAGTAAATCTCACAGTTTTAGTTGCATATGCACTGACATCAACATCCTCGGATGAAGATATGAATGTTTATTATGAAAATCTCCAATCAGCTCTTGATCTGGTCCCAAAAAAGGATGTTTTGATATTCATGGGTGTTTTAATGCAAACATAGGCAAGACGGTTTCTTCTAGTCCAGAATGTGGTAGGTTTGGTTTTGGCACTAGAAATGAACGGGTTGAAAGTTTAATTGAATTTTTTCATCTGAAGAGTCTTGTCATATGTAACACCTGCTTTCGGCTGTTTGCACTGCTGCTCCTGCCCACCTAGCTACGGAGGTGCCCCCCTGCTTTCAGCAGCACCCGAGAAGGCTCTACACATGGAAATCTCCTGATCATAAAACAAGGAATCAGACTGATTACGTCCTTATGCAGCAAAGGTGGCATTCCAGTGTAATCACAGCAAAAGCACTTTCTGGAGCAGATTGTGACAGTGATCATCAGCTACTCCACATCATTCTTAAACTGAAGCTGAAAAAGATCACGAATACGGTTTTCCCTAGACAATTGGATGTAGAAAATATTCCAAACAATTATATCGTTGGTATTCTATCAAAACCTTGTATGTTGAAAATGACTACTTTTCAGGAGAACCATAACATACGAGGTTTTGAGGTCACAATATGCAGCCAACGACATGCGAGGTTTCTGCATTATCTTTAAACAACACTTGTTTTGATCAGTTGATTACTTCAGAGGTTTTGCAGGGCAATGTGTGACCAAAAATGAAGCTCATTACAAACAAAATCAATTTTTTTACGAATTCAACATATGAGGTTTTAATTGAACGCCAATGATATACTTGAAACGGGCAATCGCTTTCAAGCTCTATTAGACCTAGATGACGATATGCTGCCTGAGGAAATGTGGGAAAATATAAAAAGTATTATTAAGGATTCAGCAAATAGATACATTAGAGAAAGGTCAAAGATCAGGAAGCCATGGATTACTGAAGCCACTTTTAAACTCATTGAACAGAGAAGAACTGCAACGGGGTGTACAAGGAAACGAAGAGTATCAGGAACTAAGCAAAGTCATCAAGCGCTGTTTAAGCCAGGATAAACAAGATTATATCAACCGGAAGTGTAAAGAAATCGAATACCACAATAAACAAAACAATGCTAAGTAGATATATCGTGTAATTAAGTCCTTAAGACAAAAGTTCCAACCAAAACTTAATGTAATTAAGGACTCCAAAGGGAAAATTTTAAAAGAGGAGAACATAATAAAAGGAAGGTGGAAAGAGTACTGTGAAGAGCTCTTCGGAGCACCTGCTGACACTAATGATCTGCCACCCTCTTTTCAAGGGTGTGATCATGAACCAGTTCCACTGAAGGAAGTCGTCAAAGAAGCCACAAGAGAACTGATGTGTGGCAATTCATCTGGAATTGATGAAATCCCAGCGGAATTGATTAAGGATACAGGTATGAAGGGCTCCGAGTTTTTTCATAAAATTATTGTAAAAATTTGGCAAACAGGACGGTGGCCATCAGATTGGAAGAAATCACTTTTCATTCCCTTACCAAACAAGGAGATGTGAAGATTTGCTCAAATTACAGGACTATTAGCCTAATTTCTCACACTATCAAGATTCTTCTTAAAATCATATAAAACAGAATCTCAAGAAAACTTGAAGAAGAAATGCCAGAAGAGCAAGCAAGTTTCAGAAGGGGGCAGAGGAACCACAGATCAGATCTTAAATCTATGACTGATTATTGAAAAATGCAAAGAAGTCAATGTTCCAGTCATTTTGTGTTTTATAGATTACTCAAAAGCATTTGATTGTGTTCAACTTGAGAAACTATGGGAAACAATGACTAATATGGGTTTCCCACATAATCCAGCTGATTAAGCTACTGTACCAGGAACAGGAAGGAACCAACATGGGAAACACGGACTTTTCAAAATAGGTAACAGTGTCAGGCAGGGCTGTATTTTGTCACCTCACCTTTTTGATCTTTATGCCGAAGATATCATGCATGAAGCTTTGGACGATTTAGAACTGGCATCAAAATTGGAGAACTGAAGATAAACAACCTTCGTTATGCAGATGATACTGTGCTAGTTTGCAATTCTAAAGATCATCTTTAAACAACTCTGAGGAGAGTATGTGAAGTAAGAAAAAAGGATTGTTTCTGAGTGTATAAAACTAAAATTATGGTGATTGGTGATAATCTCAATTCCCGTAAAGTTAAGGTTAATGGGCAAGATATCAAAGAAATTGATGAATTTGATTACTTAGGGTCAAGAATAAATAAAAAATAGTGAGTGCTCAAATGATGTAAAGACACGACAGGCAATTGCTAAAACGTTGGTCACTGATCTGACAAAATTATAGAGATCAAGATCTGCCCCTAAAGACGAAACCGAGAATCATTGATTTGTTAATTTTTCCAGTTGCCACTTATGGATGTGAAGGATGGAATCTGAAAAGAGCTGACAGGAAGAAAATTAAGGCATTTGAAATGTGGTGTTACAGGAGAATACTGCGTATTTCTTACTTGGATCGAAGAACAAATGAGTGGGTACTGAATAAAATTGGCAGGCCTAAAATTCTTCATAGCATCAACAAAAGAAAACTCAAGTTTTTTGGCCATATAATAAGAAGGGACAACTTTATGTTGAAGAATATAATGGAAGGAAAAACTGAGGGGAAGAGGTCCAGAGGAAGACCTGCAACTAGGTGGAAGGTTGGGATCAGTAAATTTCTAGGCATGACACTTTGCGATGTTGCTCGTAGAGCATGATCGATGCAGTTGGAGGAATTTGTTGGTGGCCACAACAGCTCTCCAGGGAGCTATGTGACTGGAAGAAGAATCATGTCTGGGCATAATTGCAGACAGATACACATTTTGAACTAACTCGTAGCATTTTTACAGCATGTTCCTATATTTATCCAGCAAATGGTCATGTCATGTTTGTTTAATATTGTTAGTCCCCACATAAATAATAATACTCTCTTTACCTCCCTTAAAATCTTACAATCTGTTGTTAACATCGTCAACTGTTGCTTCCGGCAAACATCTAGTTCTGACCCACCTATCTTTATTATAAAAAATATTACCCATTTCCCTGACAATAGAGTCTCTCAATAAAATCAGATCACCTTCAACCAGAGCTATTTGCACTTGACTACTCTTATCTAGGAAATGAATCGGGGGTGCACCACTCGAAGATCATGAGATACTTGAGATATTTCATCTTTTTTAATGGATTGCAATACTTATTTTATATACCCTTTTAATTTTTTTTTAAATGTTGAACATTTAAAAAAAATTAAAATTAATTGTCGTTTTTTTATATCTTTTATTTTCAAAAAAAAAACTATTAACTATGATGAAAATTTGTGTTTATTTTAATAAAATAAACACAAATTGTTTTGGTCTCTTCCATTTTTTTAAAAGCATGCTAAACAATATACTTGCCTATGTGCACATATTTATGTTGTGTGTGTGTTTGGTTTTTTTTTTATTTTTTAGGAGCATTAGCAACTAAGGCCATATTGCTCTGGGATATGCTGTGGTCATTCCCTGACCTTTCCGCATTTGGTAGTGACGAGCTTGAACCCCGGTCTAATCAAGAATCATGTGATACGCACTACTGCTCCTTCCCACCTGGCTACGGAGGCGCCCGCTTGTGTGTGTGTGTGTGTGTGTGTGTGTGTGTGTGTGTGTGTGTGTGTGTGTGTGTGTGTGTGTGTTAGATACTACTATTCACTTCCATTTTCTTTTCCATATTTTTTTCCCCCAAACTTTTTCAAAATTTATTTCAATTTTGGCATGCTGTGAAGGCACCAAATTTGAAACGTACATATTTCATTTACCACAGAATAGCTAGGATCTTTAGTGGATATCTTATCTTGTGTTCTGGTCTTTATTCAGACAAAAACAATAATTCATCTTCCAACACAACTCACGTGAGACTGTAGATGTTTACCTAACTACTGGAAAAAGAAAACGAAGCAACCTTGAACTCTAAACAAATATTACTTTCTGTAATTCAAAAATTTGAGGCATCTCACAAGTGCGAGATGCCTCACCATCATTTGATTTTCCTATCTAGGTGCAAATAGTGTAGTGTGGCACTGGACCTATTCTGCAGTCAATTACTCTATGAAAACCATAAAAAAATTATAATAATATAATAAAATAAAATAAAAAAATAAAAATTCAAGAGCTATTAGTAAAAGTTTAAGTATATATTTAGGAATATATAAAAAAAACTTGCAGATTTTTAATTACTCATTAACCATCAATTTAGGTTCACCATTTTAGAGAGGCACCTGAGGTGCAGGGATACCACCACCTAGTTAACACAACAGCATTCAAAAATAACATCACACTTGATTCAGACATGAAACAGTGCAAGTGATTTCCTCATGAGTTAGGACCTTATTGCTTGTACTATGTGTCTGAAGATCACTCTTATCGGTGATCATAGTGCTACTCATGGAGAGAATGTGACAATCGAAAATTAAAATTAGGTTCGTTAATTAGATGAAATTGATCTGATGAAAAAACAGGTCAGTGACCCAGAGCAGATTAAACCTAGGGACTGAGCAGCAACTCAAGTGTCTATTGATAAGCCAGGGGCTGCAATCGTAACTCAGGCACCAAATATAAATCATCTAGAACAGATTCTTTTGGTTCAACAAAAGGTAGTTTTATAAAATAGCACCTCTTGAAGTTATGTTTTACCACTGATTAATATTAGCATTAGCAGAGGCATATAATGCAGGAAAGCAAGTTTAAACGCTGGCTAAAGAAAAATTTCGCATGCCTATTCTACAATTGTCTTTCCTCAATTTGAATGTCCCCTCAGGTGAGTAATCTGAGCAAGAATCCAATCAGCATTGAGCTTGCTCAAATCATTCAGGGCCTTATACACAATGCAATTTTCAGAACTTAAGCCTTTCTTGGTAACAGCAAACCTTTGTTCCAATTCCCTTCTCTGTACTTGTTCCAGCACTCTACACCCTCCTAAAATAAGGCCTACAGACCTGTATGAAGTACTCAAGGTGTGAGCTGACCATTCCCGTTTACAAGGGCACAATCACCTCCTTATCCATGCTAGCAAAATTTCTGTATATCGTTGCTAAGACACAATGAACTACACTTGCAGCCTATCTGCACTGCTCAGAAAACTTCATATCTGACTGCACAATTACCAAGGTCCTTTTCATTTTCCACTACCCTGAGCGAAGTACCACACAGTTGGTATGTTACTCTGGGGTTACTGTTATCCATATGCAATACTTTACATTTGTCAATATTAAATTTCAGTTGCCACCTCTCAAACCATCTCCTCAACTTTTCTAGATCCTGTTGCAGTAGAACACTGCAATTACTGCCATTAACAACTCTGCCAACATTTGTATCAACTGCAAACTTCGAAATTAAGCCTGATATACCTTCATTAATATCATTGATAAATATGTAAAACAACAGTGGACCAACACCAAACTCTGTTGGACTCCACTAATAATGTTGGTACACAAAGAGCAGTGTCCACTGATAACCACTCTCTGTCTTCTCCCACTCAACCATCCCTTTATCCATAGCAGCAATTTGCCCTTAATGCAATACTGCTCTAATTTGTACAGTAGTCTTCCATGCACAACACTCAAAAGCTTTCCCGAAATCCAAGTATAGGATATCAAAATTATTTTTTGCATCCACTTCCTTTGTAACCACATCATAGTATCCAATCAAATTTGTCAGACAAGACTTTCCCTTAACAAGCCCATGCTGTGTCTGAATTTTTACAGCAGTCTTGTCTAGATGATCCTGCAATGCATCTTAAACCAGTGACTCCATTATTTTTCCCAGAACAGAAGTTAAACTAACTGTCTGTAATTACTCGTGTCATCCTTAGATCCTCCTTTTTGAATTAGGGATACATTTGCACATCTCCAGACTGTGGGGACTTCCCCCGAGTCCAAGAATGCTCTCATAATTATGGCTAAGGGTTTGCTTACTTCCTTTGCCGCCTCCTTTAATATAACAGGATAGATCCCATCCACCCCAGGTGCCTTTCTTATGTTTAACTTCAACAATTTCTCCTCCACTTTGCTCTCAGTTATTACAAAATAATTAAGCACCCCGTTACAGTCTGATAAACGTCTGGCATTTTCCTCCCTTAATAAGTAAGTCTTCATGTGTGAATGTAGATGCATAATACTCATTCAGATTGTCAGCTATCTGAGCAGGATTATTAACAGTCGAAACATCGATATCAACTGGACCAAGCTGATTCATCTCCTTCCTTCTAGAGTTTATATGACAAAAGAAGTCCTTGCCGTTTTTCTTAGCATCCTTTGCAAAGGATTTCTCATAATCTGCCTTCGCTTGCCTAACTTCCTTTGTGACTTGATTACAGACTAGCTTACATCTATAATAGGCTTTTGTGTCGCCTGATAATTTATATGTATGCCATGCATTTTTCTTCTCTATCACGAGTCTCACTAGTTCATCTGACATCCATTTAGGCCTAAACATTGAACAGTATTTCTTAAGAAGTATGAAAAGCCTAGTATTTTTCACAATTGCTTCCCATTTAGAATTTGCTGCTAGTAACATCATCAGTTGGTCCCACTGTATAGTATTTAAAAAATTTCTGAAACCACTTTATACACCTTTATGAAAGCAAAAACCCTTCCCTTTACCCTTGATGGTAATTACATCTTTAAGTAAATCCCACATCAATACACTGTGATCATTACCACCTAGTGGTTCCTTTATCTGAAAATTCTTAATGCATGAATAATCACTGCTGATAACCAGATCAAGAGTACAGGCAACCCCCGTATAACACGGTATTCCTACAACACGGTTTTGCTCTAAGACAATTGATAAATTGCAGCAATCCTCGCACAACACAGTACTTATATAACACGGTTAGAGAATTTCAGTAAACCTTGCATAACAGGGTATTTTTAAGCTTTTGTGTGGGGGAAACGCTGCTATTATGTTGGATGTAAATTTTCAATGTTTCCACGCTTTTTGAATCCCCTTGTTGACTTGCTAGTCAAAAAAAAAAAAAAATTGAAAAATCCCTGTATTTTTTTTGTTGGGAAATTGCTGTCTTACGTTCTGTGCTATTGAACTTGTGGAAAAATTTAGATTTCAAAGTTTTATTACTATTGGATAGCACACCAGGCCATCCAAAAGTTGAAGTTATGTTCCTACCACCACAGTTGTACTGTGTTAATACAACTTCTTTCATTCAGCCATTAAATCAAAGCATTATATCTACCTTTAAAACTCATTACGTCAGAAAATCGTTACAATGGATTTTGGAAAAAAATTGATTCCGAATCTATTGAAGTAATGGAGGCACGGAAACATTTCTCAATTGTGGACTGTATCAGAATCGTAGCTTTATCGCTGAAAGAATTAAAACACTGTCAACGTTAAATGCTTGTGGAAAAATGTATGGTCAGAAAACGGAATCGGCGCAATAGTAGAACTTGCTACGTCAGTAAGAGGGGAAGGTTTTGATGATATGACTATTGAAGCCCTTGTGGGTAGGACAGTTGATAGAATTGCTCTCCTCCCGACACCAGCTGGTAAAGATGAGTTCGAATCCCGTCGATTAAGGGAGGAATTTTTATGGGTCTTTTTCACAACGTGGCTGAGTTAGTCAGGCTCGGGCAAGGGTAGTATGATTTTTTTCTCTCGGAAACTCAGGTTTTTTTGTCCAGCAAAACAGAAAATCAACTTCAGGACACATGCAATTTATAGACAATATGCACAGAGTAACATGGTCTTAGATGCCGATGCTCCTAAAAAAATAAAATAAAAAAAAAAGATATAATTACTGAAGATGTTCAAGAATTACTGGTAGAAGAAGAGTCTGGCGAAGCGGATTTGGTGCAAATGGCATTGTAGGTAAAATCAAATCAATTCAGATGATGATAGTGCAGATGAAAAATTCTAAAAAGCATACGGGAAGGCATAAAGTTAGCTGAACAATTGGAATCTTATTTTTTGAATGCAGATTCTTGAATGAAAGGAGCCTGAAGTTCGAAAGGGAGCTTTACAAATGCTTAGTTCTATACGATGAAATTCGCAAAGATTTATCAAGCAAAAGTAAACAAACCCAGATTAAAAGATTTTTTAAAGAGAATAGAAGATACACGAAAGATATCCACAAAAGTCTTACTAGTGTGCAAGTGACCAACCCACGAGTTCCAGCCAATATATGGGAAGTTAAAATCCCTCATTATTATACAATTTGATTTACTGGTCCACTCGATTTCTCTGTACAGTTGTTCACTGTATTCTTCAAAGTCATTAGGCCTATAACACACTCCTACTCTCATTTTGCTTTCACCGTGCTTACATCTCACCAAACTGACTCAACTTTGCACTATGTCAACTGGATGCACTTCCTTAGATTTTATGTGTTTCTTAACTAACAGCATAACCTCTCCTCCCTTCTTATTCTGTCTATCTTTTCTGTACACATCGTACTCTCCAAATTCGAATTCTGCACTGCTTATATCAGTGCACAATGTCTCTGATATCCCAACAATATCTGCTTTTGATGTCTTGACCAGCACTTCAAATTCATCAAATTTATTTACTATACTCCTAGCATTGGTGTACATGCACCTGTTCTTATTCTTAGTTACCCTAACATAGCCCATGTATTTATTTGTTCCATGATGACTCCTACCTCCCACCAGTCCCTGAAAACCCCACACCTCACCCTCCAATCTAATAGAAGCAGTGCAAGTATCACTTGCACTTCTGCCTGTGGCTACTGGTAATCACTTAGTTTGTGAATCTCTCCCAAGCTAGCAGTTTTTTGACCCACCTCAATAGAATCAGCAAATATTCTTGCACCCCTTTCTATTTAAGTGTATCCCATCCTCGTAGAAGCAGTCTCTGCTGTTAACAAGCACAGACCACGCTGAGAAAAATTCTACCCCCATGAGCCTTGCACAATCCCTCCAGGGCCGAATTGATTGACAAGGCTCTCATCATATACTCCATCCTATCCTGTCTGGGCAGGATTGCAGACACTTTCAAATTTAACCCTAACTCTCTCCTTTTTTTTTTTTTTACAACACTGACCTGTACTTTCTAAAGTAAATCCACATATATTCTACACTTAATGCCATTACTGCCAACGTGTACAACAATATCACCTTTTTTTGTGCCCTTAAAATATGATATCTGCTCTTCGACCTCACCAACTTTTGCCCCTGGCAGACATACCCTGGTCTGATTCCACCTATCTTTTTTTTTGCACAATACATTTCTTGTTTCACTGACAATTAAGTCACTGACAATAAGTAGCTGCTGTAGGACTAGCGCATTCTGCCCCGAAGATTGCCGTTGTGTTGCCTGGTGCACAAGAATGAGCTTTGGTGTTGAGTTGGGCAGCCAAGAGCTTGATGGGTCCCCCATTTTAATTCATTCAAGGGCATCTACTCGACTCTTCAAACTCTCATCAGAATGCTGAGTTGGCACCTACTTCCGTGACACTTTCTGCACCTAGCACACACAAAGACATCCTCCATAGCTATATTGTGTCCTGTTCCAGAAAGGCCCGGAAACATTTCACATTTTGCACATTTTTTTAGATTGTGATGAGTTGGAAAATTGCCCCCTTCGGTCCTCCCCCTAGCCACATTACTCCTGCTACTTTATGCACACTGCTTTGCTGCTCTAGTCTGGGGCATGATTTTTGTATAAATATAATTTAGTTAACAATAAAAATTAATAAGATTCATAAATTTAATTAATTAATTGAAAATACTATATTAAGCTAACAGATTTCTAGTACAGTGCTACATATTACGCTATCTAGTTTTACATTATACTTTACGCTATCAAGTTCGAGCTATACATTACACTACTTCATATTGATCTTATATACTACAACAATGGTGGCAAGTTGTGAACGGCACAAGGTTGTACCGACACTAAGTAATAACCTACAAAATCTCTATTTAAATTCAAAAGAAACTAAGTAGCGTAACTAGGACTATAAAGCTAGAAAATAAATTAATATGCCAATTAAGTCAATAAAACGGCAAAACTTTAAGAAAAACTTATCGGTTTGGTGGAGCCATAAAACCTTCACTCGCACATGGATAATCTCGTTCCTCCTCATGTGGGACTGAGTCAAATGCTTTGCTGAAATCTAAATAAACAATTTTGAAATTATTCCCTAAATTCAGCTCATGATTGACCCTGTCAAAATAGTTAAACAGATTTGTTAAACATGATTTTCCCTTTACAAAACCATGCTGTGTATTTTTCAGAATTCCATTTCAATCTAATTGATCCTGAATTCCACCCCTGATCATTGCCTCCATGATTTTCCCCCTACTACTAAAGTTAGACTGACTGGTCGGTAATTTCCTACTATACTCTTAGAACTGCCTTTATGTATCGGAGATACGTTGATACTTTTCTAATCCAACGGAATCTCTCCTGAGTCCAGTGATGCACTTTATAATTAGCCTTAATGGTTCAATGCCCTCACTTGCCACCTCCTTTAAGATTATAGTGTATATGCCATGAACCCCAGGAGCCTTACTTGCCTGTAGGCTCCAAGTTTTTTTTATTAAATAATCATGTGAAATTTTAATAGCATTAATTAAGTATTTTTCACTTCACTCCCATAATTTCTCATTGACAAAGGGTTTTTCTTCTGTAAATACGATGCAAAGTAAGTGTTGAGTTCATCCGCTGGGTATCTAATACTATCCCACGTCCATTACACAAGGCCTGATCTGATTTGTCCTTCTCTTCTTCACATTTATATACGTGAAGAATTCCTTATCCCCACTCTTTGCTCCTTTTGCTAGCCTAACCTTTTCTGTAACTTTTCTGCAGCTTCAATTTGTAGCTGCTATAGGCTTCAGTACTTTTTATTGCTCTGTAACTTTTGCATGCTGTCTTTTTCTGCTCAAGTAATCTGGCAACTTCATTATTCATTCAACATGGAATCCTCCTTATGAAGTATTTTTTCATTGGTATATATGCATTCAAGGCTTCTGTAATTAATGTTTTAAAGGTATACCATAATTCAATTGCATTTGCTTTCTGTGAGATATCTACCCAGTTAATAGAGGCCATGTAGCACTTTAAGCAAGCAGTCATAATTTCCTTTCCTGAAATTATAACCCATTCTTCTGCCTTTAACTACTGCTATCTCTCTCTCTCTCTCCCCCCCCCCATCACCCACCATAGAATTCTATGGTCACTTCCTGCTACAGGTTCCTGTACTGTCAGCCTTATTATGTCATCAGATTCATGGGTGATGATCAGGTCTAGAATATTCTTTTCTCTAGTTGTTCAAACAGGCCTCTGAGGTTGGGTATATTCATACTGTGGATTTTAGTGTTTTGCACCAACCTTGCGTAGAAATAAAAACACAAAGGAAACTGGACTTTTAATAACTGTGTTTATAATAAATTATAATAACCTGTATTTACAATAAATTTAACTTTACGATAAACTATACATATAAAATATTAAAATCTGCTACACTATGAACAATATTTTAATGCATTTTATTGTTCATAGTGTAGAAGATTTTAATATTTTATATGTATAGTTTATCGTAAAGTTAAATTTATTGTAAATACAGGTTATTATAATTTATTATAAACACAGTTATTAAAAGTCCAGTTTCCTTTGTGTTTTTATTTCTACGCAAGGTTGGTGCAAAACACTAAAATCCACAGTATAGTCATCTAGTTGATTTAAAAATTTTGTCCCCAATGTTGAGTTTCCTTCCCATTTGCTCCAATCAATTAGATGCAAATGAAACTCACCCATAATAAGACACTAACGCTTACTTGCCCATTCTATTTGCATGTAGAGGATCTCATCATAATTTTCACAAATCATCTGACCATCATAATTTTCACAATCATCTCTCACTCTTATTATACCTTTCCTCCCAACTAACCCACACTATACAGATTCTATATTAGCATATGAAACTTCTGAATCCGGGAAATTTTTCGTCGCACTCAGACTGCTTTTGATAAGAAGTATGACCCTATCACCCCTTCAATCTGTCCTATCCTTCCTAAATACATTGTGCATACTGTACTGAAACTCATCATCCCCTATTTACAGGTGGCACCACGTTTCTGTAAGCCCTATTATGTCAGTGTTACTTGTCCTAACCAGCAGTTCGAATTCACTCATTTTATTTAAGCCACTTCTCACATTACTGTATAAACAATCAAGATTTAGTGTTCTTGTATAGTTGACTACCCTGATACACTCCTTGAAGTTATTTAAGCTTGCTTCTCTGGCATTAGCTATCTGCTCATTTGAAACGTTTCTGCCCTTAGAACATCTTGCTAATATGATCTGTTGTGCTAACAAACAAGAACTCTTCAGGTATATGCAAGTGTTACCTTGACCAATATATTATTAGATAAATGTGTATCTATATTACCCTTGTCCACCCAAACTAGCAGTTTTCCTGAGCTTTTAAGGTATCCTCAATGATACTGGAAAAAACTTTTCCACCACCTTTGTTTAAATGTATCCCACATCTACAAAACAGATTCCTTCTACCTACAAGTGCAGCCAAGCTGATAAAAATTTCTCCCCAAAGCCTTGCAGAGTCTCTCAAGTCTTGAGTTAATCCACAAGGCTTTCATCATATAATCCCTCCTATTGTGCCTGGGCAGAATTGCAGACACATAGACATTGTGACCTAACTTGCAGCATTTCTTCAGCATGGTCCTATATTTGTCTAAGAAATCGTCAGATCATCTATGCTTAATGTCATTAGCCCCCACGTGAATAATAATATTCTCTTTACCCCCATTAAAATCTGATGGTCTGTTGATGACATCATTAATAGTTGCTCCCAGCCTGGTTCTAGTCCACCTATCCATATTACAAAAAATATTTACTGTTTCCCTGACAATGGAGTCGCCTAATAAAACTAAGTTCTTTTGAACCAGAGTAGCTTCCATTTGGTTATTCTGTTCTGGGGCCTGAATTGGGAGTGCATTACTTAGTGGGTTACTAGAGTCTTGAGTTCCTGATGAGCTCCCAGATACATTATTCTGAGTGCAAGCACCCGTTTTTTTCAGTGACTCAAATTGTTCTAGCAATGCACCAAAGTTTAACTTAAGATCAGCGCACTCCTTACAATGGTGACAAAGAAAAGAATCTCCAAGTGAGCTAGGATTATGTACTAGGTTGACCTTGGAATATATGCCACAGGTTCTGCAAAGAATAAAATCATTATCACCTTGTGCTATTGAGTTTAAGATATACATGTACATATACTGTTACAATTGCAATGTTAAATTAGTTATATCCTTGCTAAAAAGTAAAAATTCCCTAGCTAAACCAAAAACGATATATGCTCAACAAGTGATTAGAACATTCGAGCTACTTATTTATCAGAATTAAAACCCTGCTACTCCTTTGCACTACTTGTTACATGCTACGATATTCATGCCCAAACGTTCATACAATAGCAGTATGAATGGTAAGTCATAATTTACAAAACACTAGCTAAATTTAAAAATAAGCTAACGAACACAACTAAGACTATTTAAACTATTTGTAAAACACAATTTAATATGTTAATTAATCAAAAATGATGGTTAAAATTTTCATAGCATATTGAAAATCGAAAATACTGAAAAAGATCTAATTATCTTGGGTAAAGGGTCTAGGTATTTTGTTTTTGAAAAAGAGATTATAATGGGTGTAGACATTTTTTAAACTCTTTTCAGTTAGACTAACTGATGTTGAAAATGTAAATAACAAATGGGAGTGTTCAGGAAAGTAATCATGGAAACCTAGAGCAGATTATGAGAATTCCATGGTAATTCAAAGGAAAACAGCAAGGAATTCTTTGGGTAATGATATCTATAGGTATATTTTAAGAAAGATGAAGTAAAAACAACAGCAAAATGTTACTAGAATGGATAATGTTTCCCAGTCAGTTAAAATAAAACAAACAAACAAAAAAGGTTAGAGATTTAAATAACAAGGTAGAAAATGAAAATTATATCTATAAAGCTTTTTTTAGGAATATTTGGAGAGGAAGGTAAATCTAGCAATAATGGTAAAAGGTTTTGTGCAAGATATACATTCTTAATTATATACATGAAATTTCAGTTATGTGGAAGATGCATAACAGAAACAAGAAAAGCATAATTAGCTGCACTGTCACCATTTGTGGTATAACACAGAGAATTAAATAACTAATATAACTAACTACAGTAAACCCCCGCTATTCGCGGTATCTGTATTCGTGGTTTTGCATATTCATGGTCGCTGATTTAATATAAAATTAAACCTAAAAAAATGTGATTTTTAAAGTGCCGTGAACATTTTCCGCCATAAAAAAACATGGGTGTGGCTAAAGTTATCTTTCTTGGTCAAAACAGCACTCAGTGGGTGGGGTGGGGGGTGAAAGAGGGGTGACAAAATCAAGAGCGTGGATGTTTCTCGCTAATCCTTGTTCAATATGTGTTATGCACTTGTCATGGAAGGTTTCGTCGTTTGCTTTTAATTTATATGCTTATAAATTGAATAAATTTATCAATTTAAAAATTAATATGCTACAAAAGTGATAAATCTACCGTTTTGCAGTGTAAAACAGACTTTCGAGTGTGTTAACGGAAGAAAGTGCCTTTATTGTGGACAAGTTCTTTCTAACCCGTACAAAAATATGGCTACGAATAACAAGGGAAATGTGAAAAGATCAAAGAAGGTGATGACATTAGCGAATAAAATTGAGTTAATAGATAAAATTTCTAATGGTGAAAGTGTCTCCTCACTGGCAAAACATTATAAAATCAATGAGTCAACGCTACGATCAATCAAGAAATCGGAAGAAAAAATCTGCCGTAGTGTCCATGAAAACGCGCTAGTTACTTCAAAAATTTGCTCCGTTACTCGTGATGTTAAATTAGAAAAAATGGAAAAGGCTTTAAATTTGTGGATAGAAGACCGAACTCAAAATAAAATTCCGTTAAGTTCACTCATCATTTGTGAAAAGGCAAAACTCCTTTATCAACACTTCAGCGAAACTGGTGATAGCACTGGCCGGATAAGTTTTTTAGCTATAGCAAAGGCGATGGATTGAAAGATTTGTTTGAAATTTCTAATAAATATTATTTTTAATATTAAATTGTTTCTTATTTTCATTTTGATGCCTTATGCTTGCATTTCACTATGACTATTTTACATAGTCATATTATGAAGGTAGTATAATACATATATAGACAAAATTTTAGACTAGTTTTTCTTATACAGTATATTTCATACTTTGGAACGCAACCCCTTTATTACTATGGGAGCCATAACTCAGTATTCACGGCATTTCTCAGAAACGTAACCACCGCGAATAGCAAAATTTTCAAAATGTTGAAAATTATTTCAAAATTATTGAGATAATTTTCAACATTTTCATTCCTTTTTGTGAATCCCGCTGTTGACTCGCTAGCTGTTATCGCCTTCAACTTTGACCGATTTACCTTGGGGTAATTCCCCTAATAAGTAACTCATTACAAGTTTTAATTTCTAAAATTACTTTCTCAAAATTGCATAATGTGAAATCTGTGAGTGAACCAATATGTACTCCTTTAATTAAAGAACAACACAATTTTAAATTAAATAAATATATTTTCTCAACCTTTTTGTACCTAAGAATCTGTTTCATCAATAGGTGAATATTTTATGCAACAAGAAAAGCAAAAGCTTAAAGCAATATGTGCAAGTTTCTTCCACTCAATTGACCCATCCTCTGGTACCATTACTTAAATGGATAGAAGGATTCTAGCCAGCACATTTATGTATTGTGCATGAGTCAACCAACTTGGTATTAGTTGCAATACCAAAATTATTGGTATTGCAATAATTTAAATAAAACCAAATTAATGCCTTTGAGTGGATTCAATCTTTATAAAAATAAACTTTATACTAGTGTTGCACATAAAATACAATAATTTGTTACAGTTGTCTCCAATGTTGCTTTGTCAATATACATCAAATATTCTTTGTCACTTAAAATCTAGAAAATTATTAGCATTAAACTTAATTCTGATACTCAACTTTCATTATCTCACAAGTACATTTTTTAATTGGTGAAAATATTTTGACTTTGCAGAACTGAATTATTCATTTTACAATGGAACTCACCAATTCAACAACAATTGTGTTCAATCTAATTATATATGTTAAATTTCCACTGATTTCTTTTTTAACTCTCTAACTGCTGCTATTACTAGTGCCATGCATTAGCAAGTGTTAAATAGATGTTCGTCACTGTTAAAAGCATGTATATCAGATAGGCAACAATGTGTTTCAGACTACTGGAATATTGTTTGATAAAGCAGAACAAGCAAGCTAATAATTATTATGAAATACATTAATAATCAGTCTTATCTTCCTTGTCATTTCTTGCTTTTTTTTTTTTTTTTTTTTAATTGAACAGTTCATATATGGCAGTGCCTTCTCTAATTGTTATTTACCTTTGTGCCTCTTGTTTGACAAGAGGCACAACGGTAAATAACATTATCATAGATATGAAATTTTACTACATCATTAGAAAAAAGAATCTTAAATATCTAGATGAAGATACAATGATATAGAGGATCTGAGAATGGAAGTGAATTGTCTTTTATTGAGCAAAATGAAAATGATAATTAGTGCCAAAAATCAGAGGAATAAAAAAAAGTGTTAAAATGAAAAAAATCTCTAAAATTTGCCAACAAACATTAAATATATATTTTGTAGAAAACTTCTTGTTGAAATTAAGTAGCATTCACGATGCTAACATAACTTTATATGAAGCACAGCAAAAATTTAAGAGAAGGTGGAAGTTGAAAAACAGGTATGTGAGTAAGCCTGTAAAGAAAGGAAATTCAGAATCGGACAGTGAATGCAAAAATTGACAGATCAAAGGGAAAAATATTGATATAAGCTATTGACTATTTTTCTTATTGATAGCCCTCTATCAATAAAAAAAAGTACAAGAGGGCTGTATACATACACAGGGCCAAAGCAGACTCTTGTGCTATGGAGATTATAGGCTATTTAGAATCTTATTGGTATAAAAGGTGACTTGAGTCACTAAGCATGTGTGCCATATGATTTAACTTAAACAGGGATAAGGGTTGGATCATATCAGGCTTAATTTTTAAGACTGCAGATGATACAGACGTTGGCAGGGTGGTTAATAACAGTAATTAGGGTAAGATAGGATAATAGGATCTAGAAAAAATAGGCAGTGAGAAGATTAACACTGACAAACTTAAAGTATTCCACATGGATATCAGTAATCCCAGAATAATGTACCAACTGTGAGGAACTACACTCAAAGCAGAAGAGAATGAAATACACCTAAGGGTAACCACACAAAGTTCTCTGAGCAGTGCAAGCAGGCAGGCTGTTAGAACAGCTCCCAGTGTGAGTTTTGTCAGTGATACTCAGGAATTTTACTAGCAGGCATAAGGAGGTGACTATTTGCTGTATAAGACAATGGTTAGGCCACATCTTCAATACTGCATATAGGTCTTGAAATCTCATTTTAAAAAGGATGTAGGTCTGATGGGTGCAAAGAAGAGCAATGAGATTAGTGAGATCATTTGGGATTCTTAGTAAGGATGTACTCTCACCAGGAAAGATTCAGTTTTGCAAATTGCAGTGTCTGAAAAACAGGCACTTGCAAGGAGATCTAATTGATGTTTAAGGCTCTGAATGGATTGAGTAAGCTGAATACAGATTGCAGCCTTTCTGAAGCTCAGACAACACACTAGAGGATGTATAAATTTGAATTGAAGGAGGAGTTGCAGGATAGATGTGTGGAAATTTGCCTTCAGCCAGTGGGTAGTAGATTGTTGGAGAAAATTTCCATCCAGTGTTGTGCAAGCAAGTTGTTTGAATAAATTCAGGGAAAACTAGACAAATTATTAAATGGAATGGATGGTTGATGTGAAAATTGTTTTTTTTTTTTTGGCTGATGCTGTATAACCTTCCTTTCTTGCATCATTTGCCTCTACTAAGACTAATACTAATGATTTTGAATATACTTACGGCTTTTTTGTATATTTTCTTTCTTGGGCAATAACAGCTTTTGTCTGCTTCACAATTTCTTGACTTTCTACTGAAGGACTGACAGTTGAGAGAAGTGCTGGCCATAAGAAGAGGGATACAAATCTTCTCTGGAGCAGATAAAAGTCTTTTTGGAATAATCTTATATTTTCACATTCAGAACATTGAACTTCAGAAAAACTGCTGCCATCAATGTTTTTCTCTATACTGAAGATTTCTTTACTACCTGCTGCACTATTAGGTCTCTGTAACTTGTACTTCATATTATCATTCAAAATTACGTCTACAGATCCTCTATTACCATTTGATGCAAAAACAGGGGCACTAATGTGGACAGATTTGTTTTCTTCACAACCAACTTTCTTCATACTATGATTCTCATTGTCTGGTAAGTCATTGTTAGGAATATTGATTCTCCAGGATCCTCTGTTCATTTCTTCAATCTGCCCCTCCTGCACAAAATACAGAAATATTATTATTTTTAAATAATCAGATGCAAACTTTTTATTTCAACATATGATTTACAATACCAAGTTCTGAAAAGTTTATTAAAATTTTAGTAACCACAAATCACAGCAATAGTGGATGAAAGCAATGCACTGTCCCACTGTATAGAATGTTCATGTTTCCCCTCTTAATCATATTATTAGATAGTTATATACAGGCAACCCCCGTATAACATGGTACTTCTACAACACGGTTTTGCTCTAACATGGTTTGAGAACTGTGGGAAATCTTGCATAATATGGTATTTTTGAGCTTTTGTGCTGGGAAAATCCTGCTATTATGTTAGAGATAATTTTCAACATTTCCATTCCTTTTTGTGAATCCCACTGTTGACTCGCTAGCTGTTATCGCCTTCATGGTATTTTTGTAAAGCACATTTCTGGAGGTCACTACCATAAAACAATCAAAACAATTTGAACTTTCCGGTTTATTTCTGTTAGTGTAATCAATTATAAATGTAAATGTAATTATAAATGTAGTAAAATCGATCTTATTGCACTTGCGATAGCACCCACAGCTGGAATTCTGTGGGGTTTCACGTTATTATGGTGAAATGTGTTTCCCCTGCCATGAAATATTCAATCATATAAAAAAACATAAAGAAATTTCCAGAAACTCATTACTCCGTATCTCACTTGTGCGTATCATGTTTGTTGCAACTTGTGTGTGCCCTTTTCTTTGTTATTAATTGCTTATCATTTTTACTGTTTTAAATTTTACAACAACAAAAAAAAAAAGTCAATGAACAGAAATATCAATATCAGTATGTACATATTACAGTACGTACTAATTAAGCTATGTATGTAAGTGTAAATTTATTTTTATTTTGCTAACTGGAAAATATTCTTCCGATTTTCACATATCATTTAAAGGGGGGGGGGTCACTGTATTTTGTTGGGGGATCCCTAACCCAGGGATCCCCCAAAAAAATTCTGTGCTATTGAAATTGTCCTTGTTTCAGATCATAGCATTAGTAGAGGCATTTGATGCAAGAAAGCAAGATTATGCAGCATCAGCCAAAAAAAATAAATAAATAAATAAATAAAAAATAACCACTTCCACTTCACCCCTCTGTTCGTTCGAAATACCTGTCCAGCTAAGCCTTAAACTTATTTAGGCTATCAACTTCCACGACAAGGGATGGAAGTCTATTCCACCAACCAACCACCCGCTGGCTAAAGGCAAATTTCCTCACGTCTATCCTATATCTGTCTTTTCTCAATTTGAATTTATGCCCTCTCAGGTGATTATTCTGAGCAAGAGGAAGAATCCCATCAGCATTGAGCATGCTCAAACCATTCAAGGCTTTATACACCTCTATCAGATCACCTCGCCAGTGCCTAGTCTCCAGACACTGTAATTTGCAAAACTTAAGCCTTTCTTCGTAAGAGCACCCCTTTGTTCCATTCATTAATCTTGTTGCCCTTCTCTGTACTCGTTCCAGCATCTTTACATCCTTCTTGAAATGAGGCCTCCAGACCTGTATACAGTACTCTAGATGTGGCCTGATGGCCTGACCATTGCCTTATACAAGGAAATAATCACCTCCTTATCCCTGCTAGAAAAATTCCTATATATCATCAACAATACACCACGAGCTACTCTTGCAGCCCGTCTGCACTGCTCAGAAAACTTCATATCTGCCTGCACAATGACCCCCAGGTCCCTTTCATTCTGTACCACTGTCAGTGTAGTACCACAAAGTTGATACGTTGCTCTCGGGTTGCTGTTTCCCATATGTAGTACTTTACATTTGTCGATGTTAAACTTCATTTGTCACCTCTCAGCCCATCTGCTCAACCTTTCTAGATCCTGTTGCAGTAGCATAGTGTCAGTAGTGTCCTTGACAACCCTGCCAACCTTCTTATCGTCTGCAAACTTGGACATTAAGCTTGATATACCATCATCAATATCATTTATAAATACAGAAAACAATAATGGACCCAATACTGAACCCTGAGGGACTCCACTAATAACATTAGTCCACGATGAGCAGTGTCCATTGATTACCACTCTCTGTCTTCCCCTCAACCACCCCTTTATCCATAGCAGCAATTTGCCTCCAATGCCACACTGCTCCAATCTGTGCAGCAGTCTTCCATGTGCAACAGTATCAAAAGCCTTTCTAAGATCCAAGTATATAATATCAAAGTTATTCCCTGCATCCAGTTCTTTTGTGACTGCATCATAGTATCCAATCAAATTGGTCAGGCAAGACTTCCCCTTAACAAAACCATGCTGTGTCTAGCTATGACCGAAGTCTTGTCTAAATGATCCTGCAGTGCATCTTTAACTAGTGCCTCCATTAATTTTCCTGGAACAGAAGTTAAACTCACAGGTCTATAATTACTTGTGTCAGCCTTTGATCCTCCTTTGTGAATTGGGGTCACATTTGCACATCTCCAGTCTGTGGGTACCTCCCCTGAGTCCAAGGAAGCTCTCATAATTATGGCTAAGGGTTTGCTTACTTCCTCTGCTGCCTCCTTTAATATAACTGGATAGATCCCATCCACCCCGGGTGCCTTTCTTGTGTTTATCTTCAACAATTTCTCCCTCACTTTATTCTCAGTTATTACAAGATTCTCTAGCTTACTGCTAGAGTTGAATACACCTCTGGCTTTCCCCTTGCTAAATAACTCCTCATGTGTGAATGTCGATGCAAAATATTCATTTAGTTTGTTAGCTACCTGAGCAGGATCATCAACAGTTGACCCATCGATATCAAGTGGACCAATCTGATTCATCCCCTTCCTTCTAGAGTTTACATAAGTAAAGAACTCTTTGCTGTTTTTCTTTGCATCCCTTGCCAAAGATTTCTCGTAATCTGCCTTCACCTGCCTAACCTCCTTTGTAACTTGGTTACAGATCAACTTGTATCTATCATAGGCTTCTGTGTCACGTGTTAATTTGTATGTATCCCATGCATTTTTATTCTCTGCCACGAGTCTCATTAATTCATTTGAAAACCATTTAGGATAAAAACTTTAACAATATTTCTTAATCGGTATGAAAAGTCTAGTAGCTTCCAAGATTAATTCCTTGAATGCTTCCCACTTAGAATTTGCTATTAGTAACACCATCAGTTGGTCCCACTGTACAGAATTTAAAAACTGTCTGACACCACTGTAGTCACCTTTACAGAAGCAAAAACCCTTTCCTTTACCCCTGATGGTAATTATATCTTTAAGTAAATCCCAGATCAGTACAATTGATCACTGCCACCTAGTGGTTCCTTTTTCTGCAAATTCTTAATACACGAATGATCACTGCTGATAACCAGATCAAGAGTATTACCCTCTCTGGTTGCCTCTCAAACATGCTGCTGCAGAAAACAATCATCCAATAAATCCACAAAAGTCTTGTTACTGTGCAAGTGACCAACCCCACAAGTTCCAGTCAATATCTGGGATGTTAAAATTCCCCATTATAAGACATTCTGATTTACTAGCCCAAGCTATTTCATTGTACAATTGTTCATTGTACTCATTCGAGCCATTAGACTTGAAAAAGACTGGGTGCGAGGTTAGCCTGTGCGGACATTGCTCCTTAAAGCTCTTCAAACAGAGAAGTTTTTCCTGATTTATTTTCTGCTTTATTAGTTTAAATTGTCATATTAACTTATTTTCTAGAGTAGCTTTATATTCCTAGTTACGATACTTAGTTTAAAGTTTAACTTAGACAGAGATTTTGTAGATATTACTTATTATCGGTAACGGTATCAAATCCACGTGTCACAAACCAAATTTTTTTTTTTTTAACCAAATTTAGTCGATTTATTAACCAACTGTTATATCAAATTATCTTCTATAAGTAGATTTTAGACCTAGTCAGGATCCTTAGTTTATTCTAAATTGAGATAGCGAGATTTGGAAGCTAATCAATACTTACGAGTCCGTAGAAATACCGTTCGTGAATTCCCGCCATTTTTACACGATAGCATAAGCTTAGTGTCGTATAGTGCATAATATAATATTGTCAACTAATCAGTAAATCTATTAATCTTGATAAACTTTATTGTCAATTAAATTGTACTTTTAACTCTATATATATATATATATATATATATATATATGTAACGACTTAATCTAACAAATAATTAATACATAACTATAGTGGTACACGTGATACGGAAGTTGTATAAAGGGAACTCGTAGAAAACACTAGATACCGAAAAAAATATATATATAACATAACTGTTTTGGGATATAACTTAAGGATTTAATTTTTGTTTTGAATTTTATTGAATTAAATCGGAATCATGACTCTGACCAGAGCAGCAAAGCAAAAGGCTCAAGCTAATGGGAGTGCTGTGGTTCAGGGGAGAACTGAGGGGGGCAGTTGCCCTCTGAATCACAGTCTAGTAAAATGCACTGTTTGCTTGATGTTTGCGGAGCAGTCGGGTACGGGACATGATACTGCCAAGGGGGATGTCTTTGTGTGTGCACGATGTAAGGAGTGCAAGGAAATCAGGCGACAACTCAGCGTTGTTATGGGCCTTTATGAGAGCTTGAAGGACAGGGTGGATGCCCTCGAAGGAAATAAATTGAGGGGCCCATCAAGCTCTCAGCTGCCCACATCAACGCCAGAGCTTGCACTTGGTCATCAGGCAACACAGAAGCAGCCCCCTAGGCAGAATGCGCTGGTCCCACAGGAACTAGTAGTTGTTGGTGACTCTATTGTCAGGGAAACGGGGAACATCCTTTGTAAAAAGGATAGGTGGAATAGGACCAGGGTATGTCTGCCAGGGGCAAAGGTTGATGACGTTGTAGAGCGGATATCATCTTTTAAGGGCACAAAAGGTGATATAGTTGTACACGTTGGCACTAATGATATTAAGAGTAGGAGACCGGCGGAATTACTTAGCAAGTACAGGTCACTGTTGAAAAAAAGCCGTGAATTAGGGTTGAACTTGAAAGTGTCTGCAATTCTGCCCAGACACGATAGGAGGGAGTATATGATGAGAGCCTTGTCGATCAATTCGGCCCTGGAGGGATTGTGCAAGGCTCAAGGGGTAGAATTTTTTTCAGCCTGGACTGTACTTGTTAACAGGAGAGATTGCTTCTACAGGGATGGGATACACTTAAATAGAAAGGGTGCAAGAATTTTTGCTGATGCTGTCGAGGCAGTGTTAGGTGGGTCGGAAAACTGCTAGTTGGGGGGGATACAAGGACTAATAGATTAACAGTAGCCATTGGCAGAGGTGGAAGTGATTCTTGCACTGCTTCTATTGAAATTAGCAGAAGTCTGAAAAACAGGATGCAGGATATTTCAGAGACTGCTGGTAGTCATTGCGGTACAAGTAAACACATGGGTTGTGTCAGGGTAGCTAAGAATAGAAACAGGTGCATGTATACCTGCGTGTACACCAATGCTAGGAGTTTGGTAAATAAATTTGATGAATTTGAGGTATTGCTCAAAACTTCAAAGGCAGATATTGTTGGGATATCAGAGACGTGGTGTCACACAGATATAAGTAATGCGGAACTGGAATTTGGGGAATACAATGTGTATAGAAAGGATAGACAGGACAGGAGGGGAGGAGGGGTCATGCTATTAATTAAGAAACACATAAAGTCCAAGGAAGTGAAGCCAGTCGACATCGATGGACAGGGCAGCGTCGAGTCAGTTTGGTGTGACATAAGCATAGGGAAATCAAAATTGAGAGTAGGAGTGTGCTATAGGCCTAATGACTCTGATGAGTATAATAAGATATTGTACAGGGAAATAGAGTGGGCCAGTAAATCAGAGAGTCTTATAATGGGGGACTTTAATTTCCCAGATATTGACTGGAATTTGTGGGTTGGTCACTCGCACACTAGCAAGGCTTTTGTGGATTTATTGGATGATTGTTTTCTACATCAGCATGTTCGTGAGGCAACAAGAGGGAGCAATACTCTTGATCTGATTATCAGTAGTGATTCTTCATGCATTAAGAACCTGCAGATAAATGAACCACTAGGTGGCAGTGATCACAGTGTGTTGAAGTGGGATTTACTCAAGGAGGTAACTACCATCAGAGGTAAAGGGAAGGGTTTTTGTTTTCGTAAAGGCGACTATGATGGTCTGAGACAGTATTTAAATTCTATACAGTGGGACCAACTGATGATGTTACCAACAGCAAACTCAAAATGGGAAGCATTCAAGGAACTAATCTTGGAGGCTACCAGGCTTTACATACCAACTAAGAAATATTGTTCAAGGTTTAGGCCTAAATGGTTGTCAGATGAACTAATGAGACATGTGGCAGAGAAGAAAAATGCATGGGATACATACAAATTAATGGGTGACATGGAAGCCTATGATAGATATAAGTTGGTCTGTAACCAAGTCACAAAGGAGATTAGGCAGGCAAAGGCAGACTATGAAAAATCCTTGGCAAAGGATGCAAAGAAAAACAGAAAAGAGTTCTTTACATACTTGAACTCGAAAAGGAAAGGGATGAATCAGATTGGTCCACTGGATATTGATGGTTCAACAGTTGAGGATCCTGCTCAGGTGGCTAACAATCTAAACGAGTATTTTGCATCTACATTCACGCATGAGGAGTTATTCAGGAAGGAGAATGATGTAGGTAAAGTAAACATTGGCAGTGAGCTGGATGATTTTGTAATAACTGAGAGGAAAGTGGAGGAGAGATTGTTGAGGATAAACATAAAAAAGGCACCTGGGGTGGATGGGATCTATCCAGTTATATTAAAGGAGGCAGCAAAGGAAGTAAGCAAACCCTTAGCCATAATTATGAGAGCTTCCTTGGACTCAGGGGAGGTACCTATGGACTGGAGATGTGCAAATGTGACCCCAATTCACAAAGGAGGTTCAAAGGCTGACACAAGTAATTATAGACCTGTTAGTTTAACTTCTGTTCCAGGTAAATTAATGGAGGCACTGGTTAAAGAAGCACTGCAGGATCATCTAGACAAGAATTCAGTTATAGCTCAGATGCAGCATGGTTTTGTTAAGGGCAGGTCTTGCCTGACCAATTTGATTGGATACTATGATGTAGTCACAAAAGAACTGGATGCAGGGAATAACTTTGATATTATATATTTGCATCTTAGAAAGGCTTTTGATACTGTTGCACATGGAAGATTGCTGCACAAATTGGAGCAGTGTGGCATTGGAGGCAAATTGCTGCTATGGATAAGGGGATGGTTGAGTGGCAGAAGACAGAGAGTGGTAATCAATGGACACTGCTCAACGTGGACTAATGTTATTAGTGGAGTTCCTCAAGGTTCAGTGTTGGGTCCGTTGTTGTTTTCGGTGTTTATGAATGATACTGATGATGGGATATCAAGTTTAATGTCCAAGTTTGCAGATGATACAAAGGTTGGCAGGGTCGTTAAGGACAATACTGACGCTATGCTGCTGCAACAGGATCTGGACAGGTTGAACAGATGGGCTGAGAGGTGGCAAATGAGGTTTAACATCGACAAATGTAAAGTGCTGCATATGGGAAACAGTAACCCCAGATCAACGTATCAACTCTGCGGTACTACACTGACAGTGGTGGAGAATGAAAAGGACCTGGGGGTAATTGTGCAGGCAGATATGAAGTTCTCTGAGCAGTGCAGACAAGCTGCAAGAGTAGCTCATGGTGTCTTGTCAATGATAAAGAGGAATTTTTCTAGCAGGGATAAGGAGGTGATTATTCCCTTGTATAAGGCAATGGTAAGGCCACATCTTGAGTACTGTATACAGGTCTGGAGGCCTCATTTCAAGAAGGATGTAGAGCTGCTGGAACGGGTACAGAGAAGGGCAACAAGATTAGTAAATGGAACAAAGGGTTGCTCTTACGAAGAAAGGCTTAAGTTTTGCAAATTACAGAGTCTGGAGACTAGGCACCGGCGAGGTGATCTGATAGAGGTGTATAAGGCTTTGAATGGTTTGAGCATGCTCAATGCCAATGGGATTCTTCATCTTTCTCAGAATAATCACCTCAGAGGGCATAAATTCAAATTGAGGAAGGACGGATGTCGGATAGATGTGCGGAAATTTGCCTTTGGCCAGCGGGTGGTTGGTTGGTGGAACTGACTTCCATCACTGGTTGTTGAAGTTGATAGCCTAAACAAATTTAAAGCTCAACTGGACAGGTATTTCGAACGAACGGAGGGGTGAAATGGGAGTGGGTTTTTTTTTTTTTTTTTTTTGGCTGATGCTGAATAAGCTTGCTTTCTTGCATCATATGCCTCTGCTAATGCTAATGCTAATGCTAATTAGGCCTATAACACTTCTTTCTTTTTTTTTTTTTTTTGGTAGTTGTTGGCGCATAGGCTTCTGTGGCCATAATGCACCTCCCAAGGTTTTTGCAGTACTTTGATCCAAGCCCGAGGCGGGAATCAAACCCGCGACCTTTGGGTTGCTAGACAAGCACTTTACCCACCCGGCTAGCCTGGTCAGCAGGCCTATAACACACTTCTACTCTTATTTTTATTTTCCCAGTTCTTATGTGAAACCAAACTGACTCAACATTGCACTGTCCATCTATGTCAACTGGATGCACCTCCTTTGATTTTATGTTTTTCTTAATTAGCAGCATAACCCGTCCTCCCTTCTGTACACATTGTACTTCCCAAATTCCAATTCTGCATTCCTAATATCTGTGTTACACCATGTCGCTGATATACCAACAATATCCACATTGGATGTCCTGATCAGCACTTCAAAGTGATCAAATTGATTTACTATACTTCTAGCATTGGTATACATGCAAGTATAAATGGACCTATTTTTATTCTTAGTTACCCTAACACAGACCATGTATTTATTTGTTTCGTGATGACTGCCTTCAGTCCCTGAAACCCCCAGCACCCCTGACTTCAGGCCGCTACTCATTCTAATAGAAGTAGCACCTTCACCTCTGCCTGCTGCTACTTTTAACCTTTTAGTCTGTGAATCCCCCCCCCCCCCAAGCTAGCAGTTTTCTGATCGACCTAACATTGCCTCGATAGCATCAGCAAATATTCTTGCACCCTTTCTATTTAAGTGTATCCCATCTCTGTAGAAGCAATCTCTCCTGTTAACAGGCACAGACCGCGGTGAAAAAAATTCTACCCCACAAGCATTGCACAATCCTTCCAGGGATTGTGCAATTGATTGACTGAATTGAAAAATAAGAGTAGGAGTGTGTTATAGGCCTAATGGCTCGAATGAGTACAACGAACAATTGTACAATGAAAGGCTCTCATCATATACTCCCTGCTATCATGCCTGGGCAGAGTTGCAGACACTTTCAAATTTAACCCTAACTCACAATTTTTTTTTTCAACACTGACCTGTACTTGTTAAGTAAATCTGCAGATCTCCTACTCTTAATGTCACTGGTGTCAACATGTAAGACAATATCACCCTTTGGTCCTTAAAAGATGATATCTGCTCTACAACATCAACTTTTGCCCCTGGGAGACATACCTTGGTCCTATTTCATCTATCCTTTTTAAACATTATATTACTTGTCTCCGTGACAATAGAGTCACCAACAATAACTAATTTATGTGGAGTGCAGTGTTATTTATTTTCTTATCACAATTACTAAATATAAAATTTTATTTGAAATCAAAATATATATTTATAAACTATTTCAAAAATACAATACAAAAGTACTCTTAAAATAAAGATATACATTGAAATATTATTTACATGTAAATTTTTTAGTTAAAAGATACCAGGAGGGTACTAAAGGACTTACCTTATTCAAAGATATATCTGATTCTACAGATGCAGAGGTCATTAGATTCTTTTGTCCTATTGATTTTTTATTATATGTGCGTTTGCATTTATCTTTCCTAAATTGAAACTCTTCTGAAGATCCAACAGTAACTGGATGAGATGTTCTTGCTAATTCAGCATTAAAATATGTTAACTGCCCATTAGCAGTATTTTGATCAGTAGGTATATCTTCTTCATATTCCTCACAATCCATTTCAGATGAACTATTATTTGATTTTCGCTGGCACTTAAAGCAGACCTTCGATGTGTCATCACCACGTTTATTAAATATCAATAAAATATCCATCGAATTTCCAGAATAGGCAACTGTAGCAAGACGCTTACGACAAAGAAGAAGGATCTTGAATGCTTCTATAGATGTTCTAGTGGGAGGCATCACAGGAATATCAGAGCTGCCAAATGTACCAAGTACTTTATCTTCTAGAACTTTTGACAGTTTATTTTTATTGATAGCTTTTTCATATGCCCGTCTTTTCTTTTTTTCCTGTTGTTCTTTTCTCAACTTCCTTCTCTTCTTATTTGTCAAAAAAAGATCTTCCTCCTCCTCTTCTTCATCATCCCCATCGATACCTGTTTCAACATCAGGATCTGTACCCTGATAAATCTAATTAACAAAAATGTGCAATTTTAAAATCTGAATTTAAAATATATTTATATGAAGTCACTAAACAGTTTTATTCGTTAGTGATGAATATAATTTAGTATATATTAAAAAGGCATGAAATGGACAGTTTGGTTTGGTCTAGGATTTTACATGCACATTAGCAATAAGGCTAGCACCAAAATCAGGTTATATAAGAGATAACAGTTAAGATTTTGGTGACCCAACGAAGTAAGTCACTACTTCAAAATATATCATAAAAAAAAAAAAAAGTAAAGTGCAGCCATTATCAACTCACTTCAGGATGGAAGCCTCCTCAACAATTCATGCTGAGGGAAATAGACCATAATCTGCCACGCTGGTCCAGTGCGGGTTGGCAGATCGACTGTATTCAGCAGTCAGGGGCTTGAACCCCGGTCAGGTAAATTTTAAATACGAGTAAAAAGGTTTAATGATTTCAAATAACCAAAAACAGAAGACACGTGGTCATTGTCAGATAAAATCTGACTGAGTATATAAGGTTCAGCCAGATGAGTGGTAAAATATAAAATTCATTCGTGTTTATAATGTGGACAATCAGTTAAAATATAAAATATGACAAATGTTTAAGAAGGTGCCACAATTCTCACACATATAAGGGTCATTTGCCCTCAGCATGAATTGATACGTAAGATGACTATGTCCTATGAGGAGGTGAACTAGAACAACTTCTTCTGTACAGTTCCTGTGCAGACTAAACTGCCAGTGTTGGATTAGGAGCTTTATCTCATATAACTTGTTGCCACTGGGAGAGTAATGGATTGCATATTACCTGCCTATAGCTTGTATAGGGGACTAACAGGTAAGAGTTGATCTGGGGTTGTGGTGACCTGGCTGCAGCATTAGCCAGTTCATTACCTTTGATCCTAATATGACTTGGAATCCAGCAGAAACAGGTGTCGAAAGAATACTCAGAAAGAGAATTAACCCTCTACTGGACCTAGGTCAGGTATGGATGTGAATAAAGTCTGTAGTATACTAAAAGAGTCAGTATACACCATACACCTTTGGTAATAGTGGGTTTTAATGTGGTTCAACATTAACTCTTTAGTTAAATTAACCCCGGGGGCTCACATCTGGTGAGTATGGGCTTGGCACACCCAGGGTCCTGAGCTGGATATCATCATTCTTCTCTTTCTTGGTGATTCCCTTCTACTACTCTCACTCTCTCTCTCTCTCTCTCTCAGGGTTACTCGGGAACTTTTTTTTTTTCCTGGTGCAGCATAAGCCTCAGGCTTCCTTGCATCATATGAATATTAATAATAATAACTCTACAACTCAGCTGCTTATATGCTGCATTTGTGGGGAAACTTCCCAGATATAGTGTTATCTGGAAAGATGGCAACAGATGACTCTGACTTTGAGCAAGAAGAGATCCTCAGAAAAAAGCATCTTAACTGATTTTGGGAAACCTGCTAACCCCTAACCTCTCTAAACTCTTATGTAAGAAAAAGGGTGACATTTTCCCAATAGGATAGGTTTCTCAGTTTTTGAATGCATAATTAAGATGCTCAGAATGGGACCTGATAGTACTTCAGTTGAAGGTCTCTTTGCTGCATTGGCACTGACTGGATCTTTATTTTTATTTTCAAATAGAGACTGTGTTACCCCCCCCCCCCCATCCCAAAAATAATGTTATTGGGTTCAGTGTTTTTAATTTTGATTCAATGCCTGGTCTCCTCACCCACCATGGAGTCAAAATGGGATGCCCACTACTCAGCAAGCAACAAATGCACTCAACAATGGGAAGTCAAGGCTACCCAGTCAACATACCTGCACTGTCGCCAGCCTAAATCCTGTCCCTCAGACCACAACGGTAGGGCAGGGTATTGACATGGTTGACTCCTGCAGGAAAACTCACCAGCTGAATGATTCTGGCTTGTTGAAGTGGGGACCAAAGTGGTTGGTTGAAGTTGGGCCCCTCGACCACCATGATTTCCCCACCTTTACAAGTTTCCATGGGTCGCAGCACACAGAAAACACAGTGGATTCTTATGATGATAGCCTGGAACCTAAGTGGCTGTTGGATCCCAGTGACTCTAATATGGCAAACTAGCAGTGTTGCTGGGAGGTCTCCTCACCACATAGAGTTGCCCACATCTTGGGGCATGAAATGGATGGAGGATATGGTTTTAAGTAACTGTTTACTATTGTAATGATTAGTTAAAAAATCTTTATTGGAGAAAGGTATCTGATTTTAGTTAATTACTTCACTAATTAGTGTGATTAGTTAACAGAGGACTCAACTGATAATATCCAAACTTATAACACAAGATTTGAAGAGTTTGAGGGCCAACTTTGTATACTGAAATTGTAGTATCGTTGTGACTTGCTGCTATATGTTTTAGGTATGTAAACATAGAAATATATAAATACTGTTTATCTGAAGTCACCCTTAATTAGTGTGCACTGAATAGATGTTTTGTCACATTTTAAAGTGAGTGATTTTACTGAGTAGTGAATCTGCATCAAATTTTCTTTCAACTTAGGCTAAAGTTCAACTCACAAAATGTTAAAAACATCTTACAGAGTAGGTGCTATATGTTGTTTCTGCTACACACCTTCACTGACAATTACAGAGACCAGTGAATTCTTGCACATTAAGGTCTTCAATGTACTGCTGCTGCTGACCTGGACATTTTTCTTCCCATGTTACTGGTGATAAATCATGGGTGCATGACTGGAAACAAAAGCCCAGTCTCTCATCTCCAAAGTCAAAAGAGCAAGTAAATCTTAATAAAGATCATGCTTATTGTATTTTTTGACTCATACGGTTCTGTTTATTATGGATTTGTCTCACATGGTTCTACCTAGTTCTACAGTGATTGCATGACCCTGGAGAAAATTACGGGAAAAGGGACTTTCAGGGAATTGGCACTTACATGATGACAATGCTCCTAACACACACTTAGTACTTTCCATCATTGTGGCCTCCCATTCTCCATACTCATCTATCTAACACACCCAGAGTAGCAATAATTGAGGAGATTATTCCAAACACAGCACAAGAACTATTAGCAATGAAGCCTATCAGGAATATTTCCACAAATTTAAGAAACACTGAGATCAGAGTATACAGCATTGAGGAGACTACTTTGATGGAGATTCATTTGAATAGCAAATAACCTTCATAATTACTCAAATATTAGTTCAGTTGCTGAGTTTTTGATCACACACTGTGTGATTTAAATAATTTTATAATGTCTGGTTAAAGCCAGCTATTTATGTTTATGACATCAGCTGGCAACCAGCTAAAAACTGGATATTATTAAAGTTGTTGGAACCAGAATATTATGATATCAGAAAATAATTTGTGGAAATTGATTAAAGAGTGGTATGGTTTTGTCAGAGAGCAGGATACTATAACAATAAAACATGGTGTTGGAATAGTGATTGGATTATGAACAAATATGCAGATTTCTTTTATGCAAGAGCAGAATCGTAATTTATGACTAATACCAGTAACAATGGATAAGAAAAACTGTTTTTAAATTGTGTTTTTAACTAAGTTATTTCCTATTTCAATTCTTACTTTACGAGTTTTCACTTTACGAGCGTGCACCAGGAACGAATTAACTCGTAAAGTCGAGAACTACCTGTATGTGGGTATATAAAATGTCTACATTGCATGACCTGGATGAAGATGATTATATAACACCATCCTAACTAAAGCAAATCAACTACCACAGTGTGGTCACTGTACCCAACAAATTCAAAGTAACCTAATCTTATATCAACAAATTCATTAAAAAAGGAACATCTACATATTTAAATAATGGCCAGTAACAACAACAACAGTTCACAAAACCCCACTTCAGTCATTAATGTTACAAAGAAACAAGCACTGAAATTAAGACAAATCTTTATTTTTAAAAGCAAAAATGTAAATGGACCTGCCATATAATTTGGTGAATGGAAGGTACTGCATTTCTTAAATTAAACACTTTAAATAAATAAATACAGATTTATATATACTCCAGGATGACCACACAGTCAGGAATTCACAAGATTGAAAGAATACAAGAAACAGTACTGTATTTAGCAGTCAAAGTGTTTGAACACCGGTCATTCAAAGCATGCATACTTATGTACCTTCGAGCCAGACCACTTGGCTACAGCAGACGATGATCCAAATAAGCCAACTAAAATGTAATCCCAGAATAATATAATTATGTGGAAAGCACCAAACTCAAAGCAGTTCATAAGGGAAAAGACCTAAATGTAAATGTATAGTTTCATTAAATTCTCTAAGCAGTGCAAACAAGCAAATAGAACAGCCCATGGCAGTCAATAATATGAAGGAACTTTGACAAACAAGACAGAGGTGATTATTCCACTGTAAGACAATGCTTAGGCTATGTTGAGAATATTGCATACAGGTTGAAAAAGCTCAATTTAAAAAGGAAATCTGTTGGAAAGGGTGCAGAGAAGATCAACTAGATCAGGTGAACGCACAAAAGGATATTCTTTCCAAGAAGGATTAAGATTCTGCAAATTACAATTTCTGGAAACCGAATACCTGTGTGTTGACTTAATTGAAGTGTATAAGGCTTTAAAAGGTTTACATAAAATGCCGATGACATCCATTTTTTTTTGGACCCCTTCAAGAAGCACAATGTCTTTTTTAAGATGAGTTCTCTATACTTGGACACAGTATTGCAAATGCAGTCTTGCAATTGCCTTATACAGTGGGACTATGATCCCCCCCCATGCATCTCTACATGATATTGTTCAATAAATCATTGACAGCACACCATAGGCTATCCTGGCCATCTGCTTACATTGCTCAGAAAACTTATCCGCCTGTATAATAACTGTGATGATGCCACTGTCTACTCATACAGACAACTGTAAAAGGGAAAGAAGCTCATATAATTTAATTTAAATGTTAAGCTTATAGTTAGTAGTAACCATATGGAGCAAGGAAGTCCTGGACTTTGCTGCACCAACAAAAAAAAATATTGATATTGAGGAAATTCAGAGCTTAACTATCCAGCTAAGCTCTGAATTTCCACAAGCCATCAGCCTCAACCACCCAATAAAGTCATTTATTTCAATAATTAATAACTCACTGGTTAAAAGAAAACTTCTCACAATCCAGTCTAAACCTCTCCCTCCTATAATTTGAATTTATTGCAACTAGTTCTGAAATCATTCATAAGAGTAAAATTTCACCCTGTTCATTTTACTTTCACCTCTCAGAGCCTTATGCACCTAAATAAAACCTCCTTTAAAGTATCTAGGATCAAGTAAGGAGACCACCATAGGTGAAAAGAATTCATATTTTAATTCTTTTCTCATGTGGGTGCCATTTTGCTGATCTCATCTGGCGCATTGCCCATTAGCAAGGGCATATGATGCAAAAAAGCAAGCTTATACAGCATCAGCCAAAAAAAAAAACCACACATCCTTCACATTTCACCAATCCACTAGTTCCAAATATGTCTAGTTCTGTTTAAGCTATAAATCTGTATAAATTTAAGCCTTAAATCTGTTTAAGCTATCAAATCTATGACAGATGGAAGTTTGTTCCAGCAATCAACCACCCGCTTGCTAAAGGCAAACTTCCGCATATCTATCTTACAACCGTCTTTCCTCAATTTTAATTTATGCCCTCTTAGGCGATTATTTCTGGCACACTGCCAGGAATAATTGCCTAAGAAGGCATAAATTAAAATTAAATGAATATTATTCCGAGCAAGAGGAAGAATCCCATCAGTATTGAGCATGCTCAATCCATTCAAGGCTTTATACACCTCAATCAGATCACCTCGCAGGTGCTTAGTCTCCAGACACTGTAATCTGCAAAACTTAAGCCTTTCTTCGTAAGAGCAACCCCTTGATCCATTCACTAATCTTGTTGCCCTTCTCTTTACTCGTTCCGACAGCTTTACATCCTTCTTAAAATGAAGCCTACAGACCTGTATACAGTACTCAAGGTGTGGCCTGACCATTGTCTTATACAACGGGATAATCACCTCCTTATCCCTGCTAGAAAAATTCCTGTATATCAGTGACAAGACACCGTGAGTTATTCTTGCAGACCATCTGCATTGCTTAGAAAACTTCATATCTGCCTGCAACAATTATTCCCTTTTCACTCTCTACCACTGTCAGTGTAGTACCACACAGGTGATACGTTACTCTGGGGTTACTGCTTCCCATATGCAGTACTTTACATTTGTCAATGTTAAACTTCAGTTGCCACCTCTCAGCCCATCTACTCAACTTTTCTAGATCCTGTTGCAGCAGCATACTGTCATTAGGGTTATTAACAACCCTTCCAACCTTCGTATCATCTGCAAACTTGGACATTAAGCCAGATATACCATCATCAATATCATTTATAAATACAGAAAACAACAATGGACCCAACACTGAACCTTGAGGGACTCCACTAATAACATTAGTCCCCGAAGAGCAGCGTCCACTGATTACCACTCTCTGTCTTCTCCCATTCAACCATCCCTTTATCCATAGCAGCAATTTGCCTCCAATGCCGCACTGCTCCAATTTGTGCAGCAGTATCAAAAGCCTTTCTAAGATCCAAATATATGATATCAAAGTTATTCTTTGCATCCAGTTTCTTTGTGACTACATCATAGTACCCAATCAAATTGGTCTGACAGGACTTCCACTTAACAAACCCATTCTGTGTCTGAGCTATAACTGAAGTCTTGTCTAGATGATCCTGCAATGCTTCTTTAACCAGTGCCTCCATTAATTTCCCTGGAACAGAAGCTAAACTAACAGGTCTGTAATTACCTGTGCCTCCTTTGTGGATTGGGGGTCACATTTGCACATCTCCAATCCATGGGTACCTTCCATAATTATGAGAGTTTCCAAGGAAGCTCTCATAATTATGGCTAAGGGTTTGCTTACTTCCTTTGCTGCCTCCTTTAATATAATTGGATAGATTCCATCCACTCCAGGTGCCTTTCTTATGTTTATCTTCAACAATTGTGTGAATGTAGGGGCAAAATATTCATTTAGTTTGTTAGCTACCTGAGCAGGATCATCAACAGTTGAAGTTTCGATATCAAGTGAACCAATCTGATTCACCCATTTCCTTCTAGAGTTTACATAAGTAAAGAATGCTTTGCTGTTTTTCTTTGCATACTTTGCCAAAGATTTCTTGTAACCTGCCTTTGCCTGCCTAACCTCCTTTGTGACTTGGTTACAGACCAGTTTATATCTATCATAGGCTTCTGTGTCACCTCTTAATTTATATGTATCTCATGCATTTTCTTCTCTGCCTCATGTATAATTAGTTCATCTGACATCCAATTTGGCCTAAATCTTGAACAATATTTCTTAGTTGGTATGAAAGGTACAGGCGACAGACCTAAATGTAAATGTATAGTTTTGCATTAAATTCTATAAGCAGTGCAAACAAGCAGATAGAACAGCCCATGACAGTCAATAATATGAAGGAACTTTGAAAAAAAAAAAGACAGAGGTGATTATTCCACTGTAAGGCAATGTGAGGCTAAGTTTAGAATATTGTATACAGGTTGAAAAAGCTCACTTTAAAAAGGAAATCTGTTGGAAAGGTGCAGAGAAGAGCAACTAGATTAAGTGAAGGCATAAAAGGATATTCTTACCAAAAAGGATTAAGATTCTGCAAATTGCAATTTTTTGAAACTGGACACCTCTGTGTTGACTTAAATGAAGTGTATAAGGCATTAAAAGTTTTACATAAAATGCCGATGACATCCTTACTCATTCTGAGATGACACACAAGGAATATAAACTTAAAGAGGATGGCTGCAGAATATATGAATGGAAATTTAATCTCAACTATGATAATGACAAAGGGATAAAAGGAATGTCAAAATTTGGAGATAATGTGAAGATTGGTAATTATCAGTGACAAGCAGCACTCCTTCATCAAGGACATTCAGAAAAGAGGCAGCCATATTTTAATACAACAAAATGAAAGGACTTTTCTTAAACTTGAGGAATAAAAAAGCAACTCAAAATAACTTATATGCTTTGTGGGGTTAAATTAAAAACAGCAGATAACGAAAGGGATTTGGAAGTTATGATGCAGGTGGACATGAAATTCCACCAAGCATTGCAGCCAGGTGGCAAGTAAGGCTCATGATAGCTTACTGATGAATTATCGAACAATTTCTTGTATCGAGAGAGAGAGAAGCCATAATCACACTGTAATAGGCAATTGTAAGACTGTATTTGGAATGCTGTCCAAGTATGCAGACCACAATTAAAAAATGAAACCAAGCTTCCTGAAAAAAGTCCAGAGATGGACAAGCCACTTGACAAGATCTACAAAATGGCACTCATATGAGAAAGAATTCAAATACAATATCTACAGAGCCTGAAGCCAAGCACTTCGAGGGGACTTGACTGAAGTCTAAAAGACTCTCAGAGGGAATAGTAAAAGGAATGAAGGAAATTTTCACTGTTATAAATAATTCCAGAATTAGAGGCCATAAATTCAAATTATAGGAAAAGAGATCTAGAGTGGAAGTTTTCTTTTAGCCAAAAGTTATTAATAACTGTAATAAGTTATCTCCTTGGGTAGTTAAGGCTAATAGTTTAGAGAAATTCAATTCAAGGGTTTCTCCCTTGGTGCAGCAAAAGCTGCTTTTTGGAAGCTGCTAAGAGGAACTTTATTTAAAATTAGCAGCATAACTATTATTTGTGTTTATCTGATTAAGCTGGAAAATTTACCAGCTTAATCAGATAAAGCAAATTCTTTACGTTCCCTTCAAAGTCTCTTAAAAAAACAACTTCGAAGGACATTATATGAAAATTCAAATTCTGTTGCCATTGCTAGTATTTTGATATTGGAAAAATACAGGCACTACTTAGTTTTCTATGTAGTTTAATCAGTATCAAAAGTGTTTTTACAAACGTGATTTTATGATGTAACTGCATCACACAGTACATAATGTAATTTAAAGCGGCACAGTTGGCACGGCGTCACATGCTGCAAGCAATGAACAGCCATTCACTGTCCAACTCCAAACTCACAGAATCAACTTTTCTGCTTCCTCATTTATTCAATTTCTCTTCTGTTTCTATTCTGTGGAACAAACCTTCCTTTACATGTATTTACCAAAAATTACAAACTACAAAAATTCAAATTTAATGTCGACAAGTATGTTCTGTCTTCTCAGCCTTCATGCTTGGAGTTTATAAAAACATAAAAACAACATCCGCAGCTAAACTAAATTTGATCACATATAACAATAAATGACAGTAATTCAGATCAACTTGCTCACCACTCCACATTATACAGGGTGTCCCAAAAACGTGTAACCAATTTTAAATGTTTGTAACAAATGTAATTTTAATGACAGAAACACAAAACCTGCACTAAATGTGAGAAAAACAGTTGAAGTTTTTACTGACATTCAACATGTGCACCACTTGTCACAAGAACAATATCTAATCAGTAATAAAGTTCATCCCATGTTTTTTCAAGTGTGTCACACTTAATCATGGTAATTGCATTTGTAATCCTGCACTTTAAGTCTGCAAAAGGGGTCTTGCAGCCTGTGTCTTTGATGAATCCCCATAAGAAGAAATCACAAGGGGATAAATCTGATGAACGTGGTGGCTACGCAATGGGATCATCACGCCCAATCCAACGGCCAGGAAACTTGTCATCAAGAGACCTCCTCACACTCAAAGCCCAATGTGGCGGCGCTCCATCCTGTTGGAAAATAACCCCATTTGGCAGTTCATCCACTTGAGGATACACAGAGTTCAAGCATGTCCTGGTAATTATCTGCTCTCACAGTCGCTTCCTGAAAGGATTATTAGTTTCCTATTGTTTGTACTGCTCATTTAAAATTGGTTACACCTTTTTGTTCGTGTGACAAGTGGTGCACATGTTGAATGTCAGTAAAAACTTCAACTGTTTTTCTCACATTTAGCACAGGTTTTGTGTTTCTATCATTAAAATTACATTTGTTACAAACATTTAAAATTGGTTACACCTTTTTGGGACATCATGTACTACTTACTGTTAAACTGCCTGTAATACTGTTACTGAGCTCTACAGCCACACCACAATTGCGAAGTGGCCGAATTACACAAAATTTGAAGTCCTTATGAATGATACATGACAGGTGTTTGTGCAAAACTTATGGTTAAAGTTGTTGACAAACACGGCTTTCATAATGTATAACAGATTGCCATTATAAACAACATAGTTTTCTAATGCTTATAGTAGTATAAATCAGAACAAAAAAAGAAACATATTCATATACCATTTATGGACTTATACATTTATTCATAAACTGTATAAGTCCATATACAGTTTCACTCAAAAAAATTGGTAGATCACTGCATAATGTATTAGTCGATTTATTGTATTAATATTCATTGTGTCAACATGACATTACACATTAATGGATGACATGCAGATGTATATTACTAAGTTTTCCAATAAACAGAACCAAGAGCATGCAAATTCAGGCTCATGACTGTTTTGTTAAATTGTCAACCGCGAAGCAGAAACATCTCATTTGTGAATTATGGTTGCAAAAGACAGACCTGTCAATTATTGTAGTAAAACATCTGGAAATGCCATCTTAGGTGAATATATCTGAATCTACCACTTTAAGTGTCACCAGGAGACTGGAAGCAGGACAACTAAAATGCCAAGTTCTTACATGTGTTATGAAGTATCATCAGAAGGTTATAAGATTATTTCCAAGAAACCTTAGCCATTTGTAGACATTCAGGTAAGGGTTATAAACCATCAACAATGGTGAGGCAAATTCACTCTCTCTCTCTCTCTCTCTCTCTCTCTCTCTCTCTCTCTCTCTCTCTCTCTCTCTCTCTTTCTCTGCCTGTAGCAATCAATGCTTGAATGTTATATATCTACTTGGATGCTTTTCAGCAGCAACATAAACATGTATGCAACCCAAACCATCCAAAATTGCCTGCATTGACATGGGCTTTATGTGAGGACCTATGATATGTGTGTTTTCACTGAGTGCCTGATATTGTAGGGCCACAACATAACTGGTTCGATGAGGAATGGTATCATGCATTCTTCATGTATAAGTCCATGTCCAGCCTGCAATTAGACCCTCACTGAACTTAGGCTTGGGATGAAAGAAGAACTCAAACAACCCATGTACATACAGGAACACTGTCAGTGGAGGTGGATTATGGCATGGAGTCTCATTATGGTTGTAGAGAACACATCATAAGGAACAGGATCCTGATTGCATGCAGATATAGAAATGAGATCCTGTGACCCATGGTCCTTCCCTATGCTGGAGGTGAACAGTTTGTTCTGATGGCCAACAATGCTTAACTCCATAGGACACAGCTCATCAATATGTTGAAAGATGAGAGTATTATCTGCTTTCTACCTAAATACCATCAAGTAAATCTATGATGCCCTAGAAAGACAATGGGCAGCTTGTCCAGACTGTCCAGTAGCACTTAAATCATCAGCACTTGCACTAGAGTAGCAACTGATTCCATAACAACGATTTCATCAATGCATCGTGGGTGCAAAACATGTCTGGCTGTTGCTGGAGCCTGTACAACCAAACTAAATTTGTTGTCTATGCATATTTCATCCACAATGATGACAAAACAGTTCCCACAGCTTAGAGTACTTTGCTTCTGATATGTCATGTTTCAACAAAGCTGCAATTACCATTCACTCTGGAATTCCTTTGAACATTTTCTACATCACTGATCAGATCTCAGCTTCACCTACATCAGGAGGAATGTATATCATCTTATCCACACAAGTATCGTTTGGGCATGTGTGATCACCTAATTGTTTTCACCATGTATTTTATAATGATCTTGTAATTACTTTATAGTTATGCACTAAATGCACTGACTATATCTATTAACTATTAACAACAAAGAAGACTAGTAAACAAAGAGCGAAAATAAAAAAAATTCTTACCTTAAATAAAGAGGAACGAACAACATCATACTGATCAGAAAACTTGGTTGACACTGCTAGATATAAAAGAAAAGTTGCAAAAAAATTACAACAGAATATAAGAAAAGATATTAATATTGTTTTAGAATAAAAAAGATTAGCCACTTCAGGTTTGTTAAGAGAAAAGTTTCATTGATGGTTGACTTCCTAAAACTACTTAGGCATAATTTCCACACTGCTCTGGCATTGCACATCAAAGATAAGAATTTATATTAACTGAAAACCTAATGGTTACTGGCAAAACAGGTAGAAAAGGTGAAAACTTAAAAAAAAAAAAAGAAAAAAACAAGGAAAGTAGTTGATCCTACTATATATGCAGTAATACTGGCTACTCAAATAGAGAAACATTTACAAATCACTGAATAGTCAGATACTAATTATAATGCCTACTGAAATATGTTTTGAAATTACACTGAAGGAAACAGAACTGGAACATTATAAAACAGTGATCTGATTTTGGCTAAAGCTGGCAATAATTTTAAGTGGAGTTATGGAATAAATGATTAAATTTAATTCAGTATGAAAAGAAGTATTACTTATGAACACATTACAGAGGCAGTTTTTAGATAAAAAAAATTATGGTTTTTGAAATTTTTGGTTAAAATTTATTGCATTCCTAGAACAATGCTGGGAAGAAGATAAACTGCTGCATATGTCCAACTGACATACTAACCTCAAATGAGGATGGGTCATCAGCCTACAAGAGAGTGGAGTAATATTGTTAACCAAGTTGGATGAGAGGCATCTATAATCCAACAATTCTGGACACACGCAAAGTGAGAGGCACACATTTGCAGAATGGATGAAGACCAAGACTACTGATGAAAGGTAGAACCAGCACATCCAATAAATCGGTGTTCTGGTCTTCAGTGAACTGGTCAGCCACTTCTGACTAGATTAGGAATGTTACTGAGCCCCCACATGACCCCCCACGCAGTTTGCTATCATTTTCTGGAAGGGAGGCTGTGACCTTGAATTTGACCAAACTGTTTGCCTCTCACTCTTACTAAATGAATGTCTTCAGTAGTGACATGCATGAGTCAGCTGGAATGTCATTCAGTAGTGTTCAGAAGATGCCGGGGGGGGGAGACAGGGAGAGAAGGAACAGCAGACTGTATAAGGGGGAGACACACACAGATTGCAAACTCCAGGTGTAATGGTTTAATGTCACTGGTTATAACATGAAAACTACTCTCATGGTTGTTGAGTACAGTATAACAGCCTGTCATTATGTTAAAAATATCATAAACCTAATGATCATCCTATTTTTGGCAAATATGAGTGATGTGATGTTCCAACAGGACAATGCTCATACACATACTGCCAACATTACCTGATTGGCTCGTCAAAACTGAATGCCCTCCCACAGACTGTGAGCTGAACATGTCTGGGGCATGATTGAAAGGCATCTGACCACAAATTCGATACCTGTACTTTAAATTCCTCAACTAAGAGCTGAAATGGAATGAGTGTGGTATGCTGCAAGATGATATGCAACATCTCTTCATCTGAGTGCACTCTAGAGTCAGTGCTTGTAGCACACAGAGTTCACACGATAGCTTATATTAATTTTTAGTGTAAACAATTTTTAATTAATATCTCAAATAAAATGTTTTTATTATTTAAAAATTTACATTTATTCCTGTAATTCTCTCAGCAATTCTACCCAACTTGGCCATTGGTTCCCTCGTGCCCCTGTGGCTTCCCAGAAAGATGAGGTTGTGTATGTGTTGGGTAGTTGCACATATGTTTGACTATGAGTTGTTTGTTTAATACCTTACTGAGCTGAGGAAGTCACTCACCCTGGGAAGTACACAAGTATGGCTTTTGTGTCAGTATATCCTTAGCTACCAATTTTAAACACACCACCAACCGTTTATGACTGATTGAATAAAATAAAATAAAATAAAATGATAGAAAAGACTGTAAAATAATATTTACAAAAAACTTTTAATAATTTACAAAAAACTAAACTATAACAGAAGTAAAATAAGTAAATAAGTTAAAATGCATTAAAATATAAATATAAAAGCGATAAAAAGACGATAAAAAACACTAGAGCTTTCGGAGGTGTCTTCCTCCTTCCTCAGTAATAGTGAGACTTAAATGACACATCCTTAAATACCAGGTTCACGGCACACGTGGATGACCAGGTGCATACTCAGCATCCCTTTCACTTGTACCAGAACCGGAAGTGGTCTGGACCCGTGGAAAATTAAAACGTTTGTCTCTTGTCAAAACCACCGCCTCAAAAAGGGGGTGAAGCCTAACTCCCCTGTCTCTATTTATACTATTGTTACCAGAGGACCCAATCCACAGACTTTCCAGCCACTTTCGGTCCCAGAATCTATGTGCCCGGTCAGGGATGACAGCGTTGTCGGGGGAGATCTGGTGTTGTTTTTCCCAATAGTGCTCGGCAATGGCGGATTTATTGAGCTCTGCGGTCCGTATCGCTCGTGAATGTTCTCCCAGACGGTCCTTGAGACGCCGTCCTGTCTCCCCCACGTAACATTCCCCACAATCCGGGCATGTGATCTCATACACGACCCCACTACTAGAATCCCTAGTAATGGGGTCTTTGACCTGTGACACTACTGTGTGCAACCTCCGGCCCGGAAGCTGCACACAGCGTGTCTGAAAGTCGCGAAGCATTCTCGCAATGCGATCTGACAGGCCCGGACAGTAGGGAACATACACTGTGGCAAGCGGTACAGGCGGAACTACCCGATTGGGCTCTTCCTCTCTGTTGTATTCATCAATGACCCTCTGGGGGTAACCGCACCTCATAAGATCCGTCGTGATTTGCCTAATTTCCTTCTCCCCCTCCTCAGGGGTACTGCAATGCGTTCTCACCCTACCCAAAAGTGCTCTGGCCACACTATTTTTATGTTGGACAGTCTGTGCCGTCCTATAATGTGTGTACTGGCCCCTACACATTGGTTTCCTATAAACCTTAGTTCTAAGTCTGGGGCCTTCCCTATATACCATTATGTCCAGAAATGGACATAATGGTATAATACCATTATACCATTATGGACATAATACCATTATGTCCAGAAATGTCCATTTCTGGACATAATGGTATATAGGGAAGGCCCCAGACTTAGAACTAAGGTTTATAGGAAACCAATGTGTAGGGGCCAGTACACACATTATAGGACGGCACAGACTGTCCAACATAAAAATAGTGTGGCCAGAGCACTTTTGGGTAGGGTGAGAACGCATTGCAGTACCCCTGAGGAGGGGGAGAAGGAAATTAGGCAAATCACGACGGATCTTATGAGGTGCGGTTACCCCCAGAGGGTCATTGATGAATACAACAGAGAGGAAGAGCCCAATCGGGTAGTTCCGCCTGTACCGCTTGCCACAGTGTATGTTCCCTACTGTCCGGGCCTGTCAGATCGCATTGCGAGAATGCTTCGCGACTTTCAGACACGCTGTGTGCAGCTTCCGGGCCGGAGGTTGCACACAGTAGTGTCACAGGTCAAAGACCCCATTACTAGGGATTCTAGTAGTGGGGTCGTGTATGAGATCACATGCCCGGATTGTGGGGAATGTTACGTGGGGGAGACAGGACGGCGTCTCAAGGACCGTCTGGGAGAACATTCACGAGCGATACGGACCGCAGAGCTCAATAAATCCGCCATTGCCGAGCACTATTGGGAAAAACAACACCAGATCTCCCCCGACAACGCTGTCATCCCTGACCGGGCACATAGATTCTGGGACCGAAAGTGGCTGGAAAGTCTGTGGATTGGGTCCTCTGGTAACAATAGTATAAATAGAGACAGGGGAGTTAGGCTTCACCCCCTTTTTGAGGCGGTGGTTTTGACAAGAGACAAACGTTTTAATTTTCCACGGGTCCAGACCACTTCCGGTTCTGGTACAAGTGAAAGGGATGCTGAGTATGCGCCTGGTCATCCACGTGTGCCGTGAACCTGGTATTTAAGGATGTGTCATTTAAGTCTCACTATTACTGAGGAAGGAGGAAGACACCTCCGAAAGCTCTAGTGTTTTTTATCGTCTTTTTATCGCTTTTATATTTATATTTTAATGCACTTTAACTTATTTACTTATTTTACTTCTGTTATAGTTTAGTTTTTTGTAAATTATTAAAAGTTTTTTGTAAATATTATTTTACAGTCTTTTCTATCATTTTATTTTATTTTATTTTATTCAATCAGTCATAAACGGTTGGTGGTGTGTTTAAAATTGGTAGTATGGATTATCCCAACCTCAGAGGTCTTATTGCAGATATCCTTAGCTGATTCAAAAAAAAAAAAAAAAAAAAAAAAAGTGTGTGCAGTTTATATTCAGATTGCTGTAATGAGTGCAAATGGATGTTAAAGCATGCTGAATGAATGTGAATGTACAGTTAAATACACACTCCAGAATATATGTTATTTATATCAAAAATAAATAAATAAAAAATATAATAAAATAAAATAATGATAATAAAAAAATCATGTATCACAAATAGGCTAAGTTGTTTACTCATAGAGTGAATGAGTTGGTTATGTGTCTAAACTATGCGATAACCGAGTGAGTGGTATGCGTTTTGATTTAAAAAAAAAAAAAAAAAAAAAAAAGGTGTTGTGGTCTTTATATCCTGGTTGCACTGTCTGCTCCATGTGCAAAAGGGTATGAGTGATGGGCAAATGGTGAATGAAAACATGTGACAGTGTTTGTGTATCTGTTTTCACACCAAAATATGTCTACATGTAAGAAAAAAAGAAGTGTGCTGTGTACATCTTGGGATAACAGGTGGAGTGTATGTGTTGTCCCTTGTGTCTGACAAGCACCACCCCCTCCTAACTTGACTGCAGTGTGGGTAAATCACATGGGAACCCTCCCTGTCATAGCTGATGCCATGCTGCTTCTTTTTCTCAGGCAGCATGGTGTGGGATGCCAACATTGGTCTGGCTGGCATGGGACATCAGAGTTCCCAAAAAATGCCTAGATGGTAACCAAAACCCAACATAGAGTACCCTGACCCTTTGAATTTTCTCCCATTCTCTCATCCAAGGGCTCTGCCTCCCCACCTCTTCTAACGCCTTTCGCCTGGCGGACCCTTCTACTCTAAATGCTACTGCTACTCTAAACAGTTCCACCTCCCTGTAGAGGGTGGGTTGCCCCTTCTATCTCCTATTCCCTAGTGTAAGCCCTCCCTATCATCCACTCCTTTACTTTTCCCCCCTTTTCTCCAAGACTCAAACTGTCACCACTGTGCTTGCTTCCAATAAAAAAAAAAAAAAAAAAATTCTTTTTTTGGACCCTCCCTGGCAAGCATAGGCATTGCCAAAGTTTGCCCTGTTAGAGACTTACATGACTGTACTGCCCGGCCCCGTCCACATGGAAAAGGATAGGCAACAGCGGGACCCTTGATCTTCCAAGAACACAACGGCAAAGAGGTCAGATGAACAACAGACTACATTATAATCTGCACTTTTCTGGCCATTATAGAATGTGTTTTAGATCACAAAAGTTCATCGTCGAATTAAGGGAACCCCCCAGAGCCACAAAACTTATAACACTATATACTATACCGCATTTAATATATTAAACAGATTATACACTCAGTGATCACTGAATTGTAACCACCTACCTAATACCAAGTTGGGCCACTGTTTGCACGGATAACAGCTGCTACCTAAGCTTTGACTCCACTAGATGCCTGAAGCATGGCAGCAGATCCATGAGATCTACAGCCGTGCTGCCTGCAAGGCTTTCCATAGTGTCGGAACAAATGATGGTTGCGGGTGATACATATGCCTCATTTCCCATTCCAAACATCCCACAAGTGTTGGTATAATGTCAGGCAAATTAACAGGGAAATCAAGATGGATGGTATCTTCATGTTCCTCGAACTACTCATGCACAATGCAGGCTTAATGATACAGTGCATTATCGTCTTGGAAGATCCCATTTCACGCTGGGAAAAAATGCAACATGTCAGGATACACATGGTCTAAAAGCTGTTGGAAGACCTTACCAGTGAAATGTTGGTCGATATGCACCAGGGATCCTAGTTCTCACCAGCAAAACATGCCCCATATTAATCAACCACTGCCACCTGCCTGGATAGCGGGTACCAAGCATGTGGGTCTACAGACTCTTGTTGCCTGTGCCACAAACGAAGGCATCCATCAGCATGTTGCACCAGGTATTTCGACTCATCTCACTAGTAACTTGTTTCCAGTTCTCCAGTGTCCAACCAGCATGTTGTTGACACCACAGAATTTGGGGTCAATGATGATCAGTGGTGAGGAGAGGGTGTCCCTTGGATCAGCTGTTGTGGAACCCCATACATCTGAGTATGCTTTGGGATATTTTTCTTGCATTCCCCATATTCTATTCTGACCCTATTTTTAAATCTTATTAAAATGTTTAGGGTTAAAACTGCTGTATGGCTTCTCTCCCCCATATTAGTGTTTAACATTACAACTTGCAATAGATCATAAAAACACTCAGAATTGCTCTTGATCCAATGTGAGTATTAATAAAGAGCAAAAACACTACATATTACACTAAAAAGTGTCAGAGAACTTTGCATGCCTTATTACACAAACAACACTATCCCAACACAAAACAATGGCTACTGCACAGATCCATTTGAAGAAAGTCATTCCTGAGGATCATCCCCCACTTACTGAACTAGCTATGAAAAAGTTCCTGAGGGGAATGAAGATCCCCCAAGATTTAGTAACCCCCAGAATCTTCTTCCAAGGACCCCCCAAGAAGTAGACAAGTCAGAATTAACCAGAGTGTATGCTTTGCACACTATCGTAGCAGAAAAACTAAAGGAGGGATCAAAAATTACCAAAGAAGCTGTCATGAACTTAAATGAAGCATGGGGACAAATGGAGCACCTCATTATTGAGGTACTAATGGAAAATGAAAAGCTGAAAGAAAAAACTGAAGAGAAAGAAGAGATAGGATCAACCAAACCACAAATGTGCCAGCATACACCTTCTTATGCCCAGGCCATTGAAAAGTACATCCCAGCACCTACGACTAGAAAAAGGAGTCAATCAAGGAACAGAAACTTCAGAAGCTAACCACATCATACTAGTCAAGCCAATAGACAATGAGACACAAAAATAAGCAAAGAAATCAAGATGGAGATAACAGCAAAGCTAAAAGAGAATTTGAAGAGTGTAAAAATAAAAAGCATAAGGAAAACAAGAGCAAAAGCTATTATCAAAATTGCTGCACAAATTGGAGGCAAATTGCTGCTATGGATAAAGGGATGGTTGAATGGGAGAAGACAGAGGGTGGTAATCAATGGACACTGCTCTTCGTGGACTAATGTTATTAGTGGAGTCCCCCAGGGTTCAGTGTTGGGTACATTATTGTTTTCTGTATTCATTAATGATATTGATGATGGTAAAAAAAAAAAAAAAAAAAGGTAAATTGCAGCCATTATCAACCCACTTCAGGATAGAAGCCTCCTCAACAATTCATGTTGAGGGGAATGGACCATAATCTGCCACACTGGACCAGTGTGGGTTGGCAGATCAACTGTATTTAGCAGTCAGGGGCTTGAACCCTGGTCTACTCAAGGAGCGTGTGCTACTGCACTCCAGCTTCTGACCACTCGGCTATGGAGGCCTCCTTGATGCTGGTATATCAGGCTTAATGTCTACGTTTGCAGACGATACGAAGGTTGGCAGGGTTGTTGATGACACTAATGACAGTATGCTGCTGCAAGAGGATCTAGAAAAGTTGAGCAGATGTGCTGAGAGGTGGCAACTGAAGTTTAACATTGACAAATGTAAAGTACTGCACATGGGAAGCAGTAACCCCAGAATAACGTATCAACTGTGTGGTGCTATACTGACAGTGGTAGAGAGTGAAAAGGACCCGGGAGTAATTGTGCAGGCAGATATGAAGTTTTCTGAGCAGTGCAGATGGTCTGCAAGAGTAGCTCATGGTGTCTAATCAATGATATATAGGAATTTTTCTAGCAGGGATAAGAATGCGATTATCCCCTTGCATAAGGCAATGGTTTAAGCCACACCTTGAGTACTATATACAGGTCTGGAGGCCTCATTTTAAGAAGGATGTAGAGCTGTTGGAACGAGTACAGAGAAAGGCAACAAGGTTAGTGAATGGAACAAAGGGTTGCTCTTACGAAGAATGGCTAAAGTTTTGCAAATTACAGTGTCTGGAGACTAGGCACCTGTGAGGTGATCTGATTGAGGTGTGTAAAGCCTTGAACGGTTTGAGCATGCTCAATGCTGATGGGATTCTTCCTCTTGGTCAGAATAATTGCCTGAGGGGTCATAAATTCAAATTGAGGAAAGACAGTTGTAAGATGGATGTGTGGAAGTTTGCCTTTAGCCAGCGGGTGGTTGATTGCTGGAACAAAATTCCATCTGTCGTTGTAGAAGTTGAGAGCTTAAATAGATTCAAGGTAGAACTAGACAAACATTTGGAGCGAATGAATGAGTGAAATTAGATTTTTTTTTGGCTGATGCTATATAAGTTTGCTTTCTTGCATCATGTGTTAATGCTAATCATTGAAACTGCCACCAATGAAGATCTAACTAAAACTAAGAAGACTACGGATTTCCTAAAGAGGAAATCTGTAGTTGGATCCTGTGGTTCCACAGGATCCAACCTGTGGAACCACAGGCCACAAACACAGAGTGCCTAAATCAGGAACAGTCCCCCCCCCCTCCGTTCAAATTCCAAAGCAAAAAAGAGGTAACATAACCATTCTTACTGAGATAACAAGTGTCAGGAATATTTAAGAGCAGTGGAAACATTACAACAGAAAACAGATTATGAATAATCACACCCATGGAGGGATACAATAGAGCAGTGGTTCCAAAACTACTGAGATCTACTGTAAGATGTAAAATCTTACACGTTTAGTATTTTAGAAATGAGTGAGATTTATTTAAAATAAAGCTTAGGAAATAGAAAAATAGGACAGTGAACATTACCAGTCACTAATATTATTCTAGGTCACTCACAAGGAATTAAAAATTAGACAAGGTTGAATTAGAGAAGGGAGCGGTAAGATATTAGCAATTAGGGGTACATTTCAGTTCCCACCATGGCAAAGAACAAACAATAACAACGGGAATGGTGACAGCGACTACTGGCGAGCAGGTGCGAATAACTATGGCTCTGAAAGAACAAAGGGCTGTAGACTGAACATTGTCGGACATCCCTTTGTCCGGTGACACCTAGATATCGGCAGGTAGTAAATACGGGACAAATTGCTCCGGTTAGCAATCACATTGGCGTCTGACTGTCGGCGATGTCAAGGTTGTTAGACCACGTAAAATAAATCTGCTAAATTTAACGAGGGGTGGCGAAGGTGACGGCGAACTTCAAAGCAGCGGATTGCCTGGGAAAAATTTGGAAATTTATTAAAATGAGCTCTGAATACACAGCTTAAGAAATTTTAAAGGACGAATAGGAAATGATGAAAGTTGACAAAATGAGAAGATTGGGTAAACTCAGAAAAAAGGCGGGCAGGAATTATGAGGGGCGTTGCTGAATTCAGAGTAACAAAAAGTGAGTGAGCAGGGGGAAACAAAAACAGATCCCGCAGTTGAGCTTTATGTGGGTGGTTATGAAAATGTGAGTTAAAAACACAGATCCGTCAGTTGAGCTTTATGTGGGTGGTTACAGAAATGAGTTAAACACAGATCCCTCAGTTGAGCTTTATGTGGGCGGTTATGAAGATGAGTTAGAAACAGTGAGAACCCCGAGTTGAGTATGTGGGGGTGCGTGGAAATGAGTTAGGAAAGATAGAGTTGAGTTTTTGACTATGTTAGTGGGAAAATGAGTAATAAGTTGTGTAGGGTTAGATAAGTCCTGTCCTATCCTGTCAGCCAGCTGGGAAAGATCTGACAAAGTTAAGATGGAGTAGTGAAGGGTTAGATAAGTTTAGTACAGTCAGTAAGTTAAGGAAAAATTAGTGAGTTTCATAATAGAAGAGAACAGTCGAGTCAGTCCGTCATCGGAAGGCAATGGTAGTGGCCCGTATGCAAATAAGTCTGGTCCGTTATAGGAAGGCAAGGGTAGTGGCCCATATGCAAATAAGTCTGTCCGTTATAGGAAGGCAAGGGTAGTGGCCCGTATGCAAATAAGTCTAGTCCGTCATCGGAGGAAGGCAAGGGTAGTGGCCCATATGCAAATAAGTCTGTCCGTTATAGGAAGGCAAGGGTAGTGGCCCATATGCAAATAAGTCAATCCGTCGTCGGAAGGCAAGGGTAGTGGCCCGTATGCAGATGAATGAAGTGTAAGGAGAATAAGCCTGTCCGTCGTCTAAAGGCAAGGGTAGTAGCCCGTATGCAAACGACTGAAGTGTATGGAGAAATAAACCTGTCCATAATAGGAAGGTAGTGAAAGTGGCCAGCATGAAAATAAGTAGTGTAAGGAGAAAAATAACCCTAGTCGATCATCTGAAGGCAGTGATAAAGGCAAGGCGCAGATAAGTGAGCTGAGAAGATAAAGTTGTAATTCCTAGTCCGCCAGAATAGCTGAACCGAAGGTTAAGTAGCAGTATCGAAGACGAGCTCATAATTTCCTAAAAGACACAATGATGCCCTATCCAGACGTAGACTACAGCCCATGGAGAAACTAGAAGTTCTGAGATGAATGCAGCTGGTAAATGATGATGCCATTCCCAGACAAGGAGCTGAAGGACCCAAAACGGAGAAATCCGATTCGTAAAATTAAGTAAGTGACTAGTTATATAGTATTCTCCCTCACAAATAAAGGACTGTTGGAACTCTAATATCACATTAGTATAATGTTTAGAAAGATGTTAAGGGAAGGATGTACAAAAATATAATTATATATACATAACATACAGATAAACCAGATAGGGGTTTTGATTAATGTATAATTAGACATATGTAGAAAGGCAAAGGAGAGAAATTTGATATTTGTTATTAGTTATTGTTTAACCTATAGGTACGATATATTTTGGAAGGCAAGGGTGGAGAAATACAGAGAAAGAAATAGCCTTATGAATGTAGCTAACACTTGGGACCAGCATTAGTCCAGAAATTGATGTCAAATGTACTATCTGTCTTGATTAGAGAAAGTTGTGAAATTATATTCCCCAAGACAAAATGGGGTACTAATTAAATGGGGTACTAACCAATACATAAGGTAAGAATTTGATTTAGAGTGGAGAGAGGGTGTACCTAATCCTCTTAAGTAATTATTGTAAAGATATGAAGTTTGTTGTGTATAAAGAAATAACCTTTCTAGTGTAAAACCAATGTATTTAATTGCCATATATAACTGATAATACATAGTTATTATCAGTTAAGGCAAATTTGAGTAAAAATAATATGTGCTTGAGAGTTGATAATTTTTATATTGTGTATATAAGTGTAAATAAAATGTTATGTTATATATTAATGTGTGTGTTGTTTGTCATTCTTGAACACTCAGCCTGTCCGAAGGGAATTATAAATAATTGATAAGTTCCCTTAAATCTGGAATTCTCCTGTAAAGTAAAGTCAGATGTGTAAGTGGGGAAATTAAAATAAGGTGGACAACTCTTATAAGGGAACAAAAAAAAAAAAAAAAAAAAAAAATAATATTCAAAATAAAAACAAAATATAAAAAAATAAATATAAGATATATATCAAGTTAATAATTCCACCCCCACACTACGAACCCTTTCAAAAATGAAAAAATGAACACTCTCTGTATATATATATATATATATATATATATTTTTTTTTTTTACTGTGTGTGTGTGTGTGTGTGTGTGTGTGTGTGTGTGTGTGTGTGTGTGTGTGTGTGTGTGTGTGTGTTGAACACTGGGTTTTCTGAAAAGTAAATTCAAAGTTTTATGTTTAAAACTACTCAACTTTATTCTTATTTTTACATAAATGTATAATAACTTTATTAATCATCAATTTGCTATACATACAACGAATAATTTGACCAGTTCTAGAGGATCAATTCGCGGACCCCCTGGAACTGGTCTATGGACCCCAGTTTGGGAACCGCTGCAATAGAGCAACAATAAAAATAGTCCAATCGAACTGTCATTGATCCCTGCTGTTAGGGAAATTAATCCAGGATGAAAACCCAACAATCTTACTCTTACAGGAGCCCTACTCTTACAAAGGGGCTGCCTTCTACAACCTTAATAATCCAGTCTGAAGTGGTTACAATTGGATAAGGGAGAAATGCTATCGCCCGAGTTCGGGCTGCAATGGAAAGCAATGACCTCATTGCAGTTTATGCAAATTGCAAACTCAACCATGTTGAATATAGTACATGTAGTAGTAGTAGTGGCATGTGATGCAAGAAAGCAAGTGTATGAACTTATACAGCATCCGCCAAAAAAAAAAAAATCACACCATTCCCTCCAAATGCCTGTCCAGTTGCTCCTTAAATTTATTTAACTTATCAACTTCCACAACGACAGATGGAAGTTTGTTCCAGCAATTAACCACCCACTGGCTAAAGGCAAACTTCCGCACATCTATTCTATGTCTGTTGCTTCTTAATTTGAATTTATGCCCCCTTAGGTTCGTAATCTGAACAAGTGGAGGGATCCCATCAGAATTCAGCGTGCTCAACCCATTCAAGGCCTTATACACCTCAATCAGATCACCGTACAGGTGCCTAGTCTCCAGCCACTGCAATTTGCAGAACTTAAGCCTCTCTTGGTAAGAGGATCCCTTCATTCCTCCTCACCAATTTTGTTGCCCTTCTCTGTACACGCTCAAGCAAATCTACATCCTCCCTAAAATGAGGCCTCCAGACCTGTACACAGCACTCAAGGGGTGGCCTGACCATTGCCTTATACAGAAGGACAATCACCTCCTTTTCCCTGCTAGCAAAATCCCTATATATCATTGACAAAACCCCATGACCTGCCCTGGCAGCCTGGTCTGCATTGCTCAGAAAACTTCATATCTGACTGCACAATTACTCCCAGGTCTTTTTCATTTTCTACCACCTTAAGTGTAGTACCACACAGTTGGTACGTTTCTCTGGGGTTACTTCTACCCATGTGCAGTACTTTGCATTTGTCAAGGTTAAACTTCAGTTGCCACTTCTTAGCCCATCTGCCCAAATTTTCTAGATCCTGTTGCAGTAGCACACTGCCATTACTGTCATTAACAACCCTACCAACCTTTGTATCATCTGCAAACTTCGACACTAAGCCTGATATACCTTCATCAATATCATTGATAAATATACAAAACAACAGTGGACCCAACACCGAACCCTGTGGGACTCCACTAATAACATTAGTCTACAAAGAGCAGCACCCATTGATTACCACCCTCTGGCTTCTTCCACTCAACCATCCTTTTATCCATTGTAGCAACTTGCCCTTAATACCATTCTGCTTCAATTTGTACAATAGTCTTCCATGCGCAACAGTGTCAAAAGCTTTCCATGTACATGCCTCAAAGGCAAATTATTTGAAGAGGTAATACTGACACATAATATGCAGATTCTAAACAGACCAGGCCATCCACCCACCTGTGTTACACCCATGAGTTACACCTACATAGATTTCACTATGGCCACTAATTTCCTAAGCAGAAAAGTAACAGAATGGAGAGTTAATATGCAGTGGACCACAAGTAACCACACTGAGCCACAGACATGACATAAACAGCTTGTTGAGGTACAAAGTTGCAAAAGCAGACGGGACACATTTAAATCCCAGATTCAACACATAATAACTGAATGGGACCCAGAATGTCTTAGAAGTCTTCCTATACACCACTAGGCGAAAGAGGTGCAAAACATAATAATCTGAAATCTCTATCCTGAGGAAGAAACGAAGATCCAACCATGTTCCCTGGTGGACTAACAATCTCACAGCTATGAGAATGCAAACAAGGGCAGTCAGGAGAGATTATCAGAGGGCAAGAAGAGATCACTCTAGGCGGGCCAAAATGGCATAGTAATCCTACTTGAGCAGTACAGAGATATGAGGTGGCTGTATCATCAAGAAATACACAAACAAACGAGATATACCTGGGAAACACTAGTACAAATGAATGACGACGTAGATCCTTGGGGGTCTTGTGCACCCCAAGGTTGGTAACCAGAAAATGCCATCCTGGGGAAATCTTCTCCTCTATTCAAGATGGACAAAATGAAGAAACTACCTCTTGGAAAGAGTCTATGAATAGGATCCCTGATACCAATGTCCACCAAGATGACACCAGCCAGGAGACAACAATGCAAACAACCATGAAAATCAACTGTCTCACTCACAGAGGTACAATTGAAGAAGACCCTTTTACCAGAGAAGAGACTGAAGAGGCCATAATGCCAATCAAGGCTGGCAAATGCCCTGACATTGATGGAATTGAGGTAAAAATTCTCAAGTAAGTTTGGAAGGTGATTCCCTCTATTCTTGAAAATCTCAAAAACACATATCACAGGAGGAAACTTCCCTCAGACCTGGAAGAAGGCACTACAAAAAATCTCGATCAAAAAACCTACCAAACCTGCACTGGATCCAAACTCGTATCGACCTATTGCCCTGCTGCCAATTTTAGGCAAAGTTTTTGAGAAACTTTGCCTAACACACAGAGTACTCACCTATTACCATCACAAATATCTTGCATCCCTTCAACAGTATGGGTTACTAAAGGGTGCTCTGTAGGAGATGTGATGACAGCTCTAGTCTCCACAGCAACAAACACCACCAAGAAGTACTTGCTTGCCCTCCTTGTTGATTTCAAAGGGGCCTTTTGACACCCTATGGTGGCAGAGTGTCCTGGAGAGACTCAGGGAGACTGAAGTCTCAAACATGCTTTATCAGCTGTTTACCAGTTACTTCTCTGGCCGAACACTTCTCGTCACATCCCAACTGGATGTTCATAGGCCTGTTACCAGAGGCTGCCTGCAGGGACCCTTCCTGGGGCCCCTGTGTTGGACAATGGTATTTAATACCTGGCTGAGAAAATAATACCCAAACACCACCTTCCTGGCACATGCAGATGACCTTACCATGATGGTAGAGGAGAAACTCCAGAGCCCAAAGAGAACAACAGATCAATGTAATCATGACAAACCTCTCAAAGACTGGACTACTCAGCATAATCTACAGACTCCCCAAACAAGACAGTACAGATGCTCATCAAGGGGAAATTGAACCTGGCAAGGCAACACTATCAGGTACAATGGCCAATTCATTGAAAGTGTGGCAAGCACAAAATAAAATGCCTTGGAGTAATCTTTAATTGCAGCCTCTCTTTCCGCCAACATGTCAAGTATGTCAAAAAAATTCAAGATGTATATAGCAAGAATTATTAACATTACTAAGAAGGAGTTGGGCCTTAAATCCCAAAGCCTAAATTTATATTACAAAAATTATAATATGCTCCTATAGGTTATTATAATAACATACAGGAGCAGGAGCATGGGGGCACAAAGTCAACATACAGGCTTTGAGAAATCAAGTACTACAGGCCCAAAGGGATGCCCTCCTAGAAATGACCAGGATCTGCAGAACAACCTCCACCTTTGCACCCCAGGTCCGTACAGGCAAGATTCCCCGGCTAAGGTAAAGAAAGCCAACATGAGAACGACGAGAAATGTTGGATAACTTATGCAGAAAATTAGTTTGCTGACACCAGACTCTAGCGCTGCTCGCTCGGTAAACAGATGGTGGGTGTTATCAGTCTGGAGCCGAAATCGAGAAGGATATATTGATCGACAGGTAGTCATGGCAAATGATGAAATGATTGGGGGTGGGCGTGACAGACGACAAGCTACTATGTAGTCATTGGTTGGCATTATAATGTGTATTTATGAGTAAAGAACGGTGAATAATGGTTTTGTGATTAATGGTAAACAGGTAATAGTAGCAATGAATCTTTTAAAGATGGAAGAAATTTGTAAGGAAAATAAAAAGTTGGTTGATTTTTTGATGAAAACTAAATTAATAAAAGTTTCGTTCTGTTCATTTTTATGTTCTGCATTATGTTTTTTTCTCATTTAGGTTTGGTCATGAAAAAAGGAAAAGGTTTCTTTATTTTTCGTTATGTTTCGTAACCTGACCTTAAATGTTAAAATAATAGGAAAAGAAAGAAAGATTCTTTATACATATAGTGAATAGCTATTGACATTATGATACGTGTGTATCCGCACGAGTGTCTTTAAAAATAAAAGTACAGTAATAAAAATTAATATTTTGTTAATAAAAAATTCATGTCCTAGTCTACCCGTGATTCTAAAAAAAAAAAAAAAAAAAAAGGTTAGGTTACGCCCTCCACTTTGAGAGGGATTCAAGCTCCCAATATATATATATACACACACATTATGGAAAGTATTCATTAGGGCAAGTTACCATTAGTGCTGAGTGCAACTAAACTGATGTTATTGTGTGTTGTCTTCATGCACCAATCAGCACATAGTATGCCACGCCTACCTGTCAATCAATATATCGTTCTCGACTTTGCTCCAGACTGATAACACCTACCGGCTGTTTAATGAGTGAGCAGCGCTAGAGTGCCGTATCGGGAAACTAATTTTCCGCGTAAGTTATCCGATGTTTCTCGTCGTTCTCATGTTGGCTTTCTTTACCTTCACTGATTCCCCTTGATATGGAAGTTGCTTTTCACCAGATAAAGTTTTTCCACAAAAGGAACATGTGGGACAATGCTCATAATGTCCAGATAGACCTCAACATAACTGATGAACAAGATATAACTAGAATAAGAATGCTATTAGTCTCTAGATAGAAGGAGAAATGGGCCCCCCCATGCCCACTTCTTGTTGATGGGTCATGGTAGCTTCAATGAAAAACTCCACAGCATGGGCCTCACAGACACCTGAGATTGCACCTGCAGAAACAGGGAATCTTGGAGCCACCTGATGTACAATTGTCATGTGTTCATTGACATTCGGACACAACTTAAAATTGACACTGGCTGCTACACCCAAGATGAAGCACCAGAATTAGCTGCAACGCAGGATAACTATGCAGTCTTCTGCAGGTTTCCTAATGCCCTCTTCGAGCATTGGTCAACTATTGCCCGAAAACAGTGCAAGCAACATCCTGACATCACTCCAACAACAAGATCAAATTGATCAGACAAACATTAACAGGACCAATCCTTCAAACTGTAACTTACCTAACGTGGAGCCACCTGAAAATAGGGGATGATGAGTTTCAGTACAGTATGTATAATGTATTTAGGAATGATAGGGAAAATAGACAGGATGGTGTGGGGGGGGCATACTTCTTATCAAAAGCAAGACTGAGAGCGACGAAAACTTTCCCAGATTCAGACGTTTTGCATGCTAGTATAGAATCTGTATGGTGTAAGATAGTTGGAAGCAAAGGTATAATGAGAGTGGGAGTAATCTACAGGCCAGATGATTGTGAAGATTATGATGAGAGTATCAACATGCAAATGGAATGGGCAAGTAAGCATGAATGTCTTATTATGGATGATTTTAATTTGCCTCTAATTGATTTGGGAAGGAAACTCCTCATGGGGGACAAAATTTTTAAATCAACTAGATGATTGCTATGTGTATCAACATGTCAGGGAAAATACTAGGGAAAAGAATGTTCTAGACCTCATCATTACCCATGAACCAGATGGCATAATAGGGCTGACAGTACAGGAATCAGCAGCACAAAGTTTTATGGTATTAAAGGCAAAGGAATGAGTCATAATTACAGGAAAGGAAATTACGACAGCTTAAGATGCTACGTGGCCACTACTACCTGGGTAGATATCTCACAGAGAGTGAATACAATTGAATTATGGTATACCTTTAAAACATTAATTACAGAAGCCTTCAATGCTTATATACCATTAAAAAAATATTCCACAAGGAAGATTCCAAGTGGGATGAATAATGAAGTTGCCAGATTACTTGAGAAGAAAAAGACAGAATGGAAAAATTACAGAGAAATAAAAATTACGGAAAGTCTATAACAGGAACAAATTGATCTGTAATAGTGCCACAGAAAAGGTTAGGCTGGCAAAGGCAGATTATGAGAAATCACTGGAAAAGAGAGCAAAGAAGAGGGATAAGGAATTCTTTGCACATATAAATGCAAAGAAGAGGACAAACCAGATCGGACCCTTATGTAAAGGGCATGGGATAGTATTAGATACCCCAGCTGAAGTTGCAGATGAACTCAACAGTTACTTTGCATCGATATTTACAGAAGAAAACCCCTTTACGTCAATGAGAATTTTATTTTATTTATTTATTTTTTTATTAAAACCCCAAAAATGAGAGGAATTAGAACCTATAGAACTTAATACCATGCATGAATTGGAGTTTGAGAATATGAAAGAAGATATTTGTTGACATTAGACTTGAACTTCTGTAGACTGTCATTTTCAGGAAATACATATGAAGGAAGGTTGTTCCAGAAAACGGCAGTTGAATTAATAAATGAGGAAGATGAAAAGTTGGTTCTGTGAGTTTGAATTTGACAGTAAATGGATGTTGGCTGGTGGCGACACGTGTTTGGACTGTTTTGAAAGAGAGAGACTGGGAATTATAGAAGCCAATTCAGAAGAACAGTGCCTGTGGAAGTATCTGTAGAAAAGGCATGCAGCAGAAACAGTACATCTATGAGACAGTGGAGAGACTCTGTTAGAGATGAGTTGTTAATTAACCTAATTACCCTCTTCTGAATGGAATCTACAAGCCTGAGAGAGGTTTTGGGAGTACCGCCCCAGATATGGGAACAATATTCCGTGGTAGGGTGGATTTGTGGTTTGTATAGAGTGAATAGCTGTTTGGAAGAAAAGTAATGCCGAGTGTGAAAGAGAAAACCAAGTTTTTTCGAAGTAGAGGAAGCAATACAGTAAATCCCCGCTATTCGCGGTATCTGTAATGAAATGTGAAAATATCAAAGACATTAGCGAATAAAATTGAGTTATTAGATAAAATTTCTAATGGCGAAAGTGTCTCCTCAGTGGCAAAACATTATAAAATCAATGAGTCAATGGTACGATCAATTAAAAAATCGGAAGAAAAAATCCGCCGTAGTGTCCGTGAAAACGCGCTAATTGCTTCAAAAATTTGCTCTATAACTCATGATGTTAAATTTGAAAAAATGGAAAAAGCTTTAAATCTATGGACAGAAGACTGAACTCAAAATAAAATTCTGTTAAGTTCACTCATCATTCGTGAAAAGACAAAACTCCTTTATCAACACTTTAGCGAAACTGGTGATAGCACTGGTGGGATAAGTTTTTGCTAGCAAAGGTGCTGGTTTGAAAGATTTGTTTGAAATTTCTAATAAATATTACATTTAATATTAAATTGTTTCTTATTTTCATTTCGATGCCATATGCCTGCATTTCACTATGTACTGTCTATGTATATAGTCATATTATGAAGGTACATATAATACATACATAGACAAAATTTTAGACTAGTTTTTCTTATATATTTCATACTGTGGAACGGAACCCCTTTATTACTATGGGAGCCATAACTCAGTATTCGCGTTTTCGGTATTTGCGACATTTCTCAGGAACGTAACCCCCGCATATAGCGGGGGTTTACTGTATTTGTAATGTGCTTGTGCCAAGAGAGATTAGAAGTCAGGTAATGCCCAAAAGAGATATATCATCTTGCCTAGAAATCAAGGTGTTACCAAAGATAAGCATAGGAGAAGAAGAAGAAGAATCCTTTTTTTGCGAGATATAAGGCAGGACTAAGTTTTAGAAGGATTGAAATCAACTAAGTTGATTTTGCCCCACTGGAGATTTACCTGGAGATTGGCATTTAAGGAATTCGTAGCAGATATTCAAGAAGTTGAAGCTGATTGAGCAGGACGAGATTTCTCAAACTGGAAAGAGGAATGCAATGTGCTATCATCAGCAAAACTATGGATAAGATTTCCTGTCAATGGAAGAAGGTCATTAATAAACAAGAGGAAAAGAGTGGGGGAAGGAACTGAACCTTAGGGGGACACCAGCATTAGTGGAGAAGTTAGAAGACAGAGAGCCATCTACCATCACCTTCAGCGAATGGTCAGAAAGAAAACTGGATAACCAATTACAAAAAAGAGTTAGCAAACCATAAGATGGAAGCTCGTTTAAAAGACCTTTAGGCTAAACATGATCGAAAGCCTTTGAGATGTCAAGAGCAACTGCTTGTGTTTCACTGAACCATTTGCGTTACCATTTGCCCATAAATGGTAACATAAACCAGAATAAGCCAGAGTAGAAGTAACTGCAATGGGACGATAATTGGATGGGAGGGATTTGTCGCCCCTTTTAGGAACTAGTTGGATATGAGCAAATTTCCAAGCAGAAGAAAAAACACCTTTGGAATAAGAAAGTGAAAAAAGGCGGCAAAGAACAGGAGTACATTCAGGAGAGCAGGTTTTGAGAACAAATGAAATACAATCAGAACCTGGAGCTTTCTTAGCATCAAGATTCGTCAAAATCCTTTTGACACCCTTTTGACTGAAGACCACAGGAGGCATTGAATTGAGCGTGTTGGGAATGGTGGGAGGTGTTTTACCAAGATCATTAATACATGAGTTGGAAGGAAAATGGAATGCTTTGGCAAGAGACCATAATGTTTGGCTACTATTATGGCAAGAAGCAAGTTTTCTACTCTTAGCCTGTTCAAAATCTGTTTGGACTGATTAATAACTGCCTTACAATTGTTGTGAGCTTTAGTGTAGGCAGAAAATGAAACTGAAGAATTGTAAACAAGCCAATTACGATATGCAACATTCTTCTTTTGAACAGCCTTATCACATTTATTGGAAAACCAATGTTTTCCAATAAATCTGAGCGACACGATCTGAGCAAATGTTAACATCAGAAGTTTTGAAACAGTAATCTGACCAAGGAAAAGAAGAAAAGAAATTTCGTAGGTCATCCCATTTTGCATTCTTGTAATGCCAAACAACACGAGGTTGGGAATAGCCATGAGATAAAGGCTCAACTGGAGAAGAGCCAATCACCAAGTTGTGATCTGAGGTGCCTAAAGGATCAACTGTGTCGGCTGTATGGTTAGCATTGTCCTGTATTCTGGTATGTAAATGAACAATCTGTGCGAGGTCATTAACAATTTCAAAAGCCTTAGCTCTCGACCAGCTGGGTCTGTGTGACTAGAAAACGGAAGCCAGCTGGAGTTGCGAACATTAAAATCACCAAGGGAAATTACCTCACTGTTAGGAAAGTTGGTCAGGAAAAAGTAAAGTTGCAAAGAGAGGAAGTCAAAGAGTTCCAAGTGATTAGTGGAGTTGGGAGAATGGTAGAGAGAGATGAATTTGACAGAATGAGGTAGATAGATTTTAAGGCAGAGAAGATAGAAAAGAGGAGATTCCAAATTACCAAGTCTCTGACAGTGAATATCAGAACGGACATATACACAAGTACCACCCTTTGAGGTGAAATCAATCATACAGCGAATAATTTGGGTAACTGAGATGAGCACTGGTTGAATCAACCAATAATTGAGATTTTGTGAGAAAAAGTACATGGAGTTTGGCAGACTGTAAGTGGAAATAGACATCATTGAGATTAGTACTACGACCACATGTATTTGTGAAATGAACTAGGAAGTGTTTGGGAGGTTTAGATCTTTTCGCAGATAGATTTGCTCTATTAGTTTGACAATTCATGGTGTATTCAGTAGTAAGAGAAAGTGGTGGGGGGGACATGCTGTATGAAGTAATGATATTTTTGGATATGGCGTACACATGGTAAGAATATACCCAGATCCTTGACATAGAGTACCTTGATCTAGGATCTCTCTAGGACTGAAACTATTGTTAACTCTCTAGGATGCTTCGAGATCCTAGGTAAATCTGTAGGATCTGAAAGCATCCTAGAGAGTTACCAATACTTTCAGTCCGGTGTACTAACTAGCGGTCAGCCTGTGAACACCATTTTAGAGTGGTACCTTCGAAATGTAGGGAAGTTTGGATCTCGCCATGGTGTTCATCATAACCGCAAAAGACATCAATCATACTGCATGATGGAAGATATGGGGACAGGTTGACCGGAACTTAGCTCTGGAGACCAAACATGGGTTCCACCACTTCAAGAATTCAATAAGCAAAGTGGTGGTATTGCACCAGTTGATTAGAGTCATCTACCACCTAGTACTGCCTGGTAACACAGAGGGGTGGTATTCCTCCATGCGGTGTGGGTGTCCCACCTCGACCCCTGTTTACGTTGGTTCACACCTGTGTACCACAGTGCACAAATGCACTGTGGTCACACAGTGCATTTGCACACGGGGGTTATACACCCAGGATTACTAACAGTCCCACCATCATGAAGGTGCAAGCAGAGGATTTGGCTGTCACAGACTGTCTGGACTTCACTGAAATTGGGTCCACTTGACTTGAGTGCCACCCGAATATCAGTTCCATCAGCGTTTTAGTCTCCCAGGTAGCAAGCACAGCTTGTCTGGCATATCTGAGAGAATGTTTGCAACAGCCTCAAGGACCAATTATGGGAGTGAAGATGAAAAAAGTGTAATTAATGATGTTGAAATTTCACGTGTTTATTTAATGAAAAAAGTTTCGAACCTACAGGTCTGAGGGTTGATGGCATATACCCTATATCTTAAGGGAGGTGGCAAGTGAGTGCATGCTAGCAATGGCACTTACCTCACCACAAAAAACCCCACTAATAATAATTGTATTTTGATGTCAACTGTTACACAGTGACTGGCTGTTGAGCACATACACTGCACCATTCACTTGTTTAACCCATTGTTTAACCCATTCAACACAAATTTTTGTATTTTTTTTTTTTATTATAGGAGCATTAGCAACTAAGGCCATATTGCTTCGGGGATATGCAGTGGTCATTCCCTGACCTTTCTGCATCTTCCGTATTTAGTGGTCATGAGCTCAAACCCCGGTCTAATCAAGAAGCATGTGCTACGCACTGCTGCTCCTTCCCACCTGGCTACGGAGGCACATTCAACACCAATTTTTGTATGCCTTAACTACAGCGTGCTGTGAGCAACTAACAAGACACGCCCGACTTGGAATCACCCAATGCATGAGTTGCCTGAATGATACCCTTTTGAAACTCCGTAATATTTTTACTACATCCCAGAACTGCTAATTGCCGACCGGGCTAGCCAGGTGGGTAAATTGCCTGCCTGGCAACCCTAAGGTCGCGGGTTAAAATCCTGCCTCGGGCTTGAATCAGAGTAAAATGCAAAAACTTTGGGAGGTGCATTATGGCCACGGCAGCAACTAGATAAAAAAAAAAAAAAACCTGCTAATTAATCACTTTTATTGGCACAACCAGATGCAAATTACCACTGCTCTAGCATAAGAAGCTGTTCAGCTTTTTATACTGTGAGATATGTGGCAGTGTCCATTATGGATGGGAAGGTCACAATTCGATGATCACTCAGTGTATATTATTAAATATTAATTTATGAACATTCATTATATTGAAACCATAGTTCTATATTAATAGAGAAAAGTATTGCAAACTACCATAATATACATTTGAAAAAAAATATAAAATAATAAAATAATAATAATAATTAACCTACCTGTGTGTTTCAAATTTCCTTTAGCATGAAAGGTTATTAAAGGAGTAAAGAGAACATCCAATTCTGCATCAACACACTTCTCCTCAGATGATTTTATTTTAGGTTTTGTTACCTTGAAACCGAGTGGCCTTCCACGATGTGGTTTTTTAATCTCTGTTACTTTGGAGCCTGGAGATAAACTTTTTTCAACTTCATAGATATTAACATTGTGGATATCCTGAGAAGAAAAATTGCTTTTGTTATTTACAAAAGGAGTTAATTTCTAAATAAATAGATTAAACAGATATGTAAGAGTTGAAAAAATAATGTTAAACAGAAAATTTTTACATATTCTAAAATGATAAATTAAGAATTTTTTTTAAAATCTAATCCTACAAATTTAGATGTGTATCAAAATGTTTTTGTTTATACTCCTACACATCAGAGGAATTTACGATAAATCATGAGTACAATCATTAATTGTATTCAGCAGTCAATGGCTTGAACTGAGATCCCCTCAAAAAAGCGTGTGCTACTGCACTCTCCCTCCTGACCACTTGTCTATGTTAGGCCTTACAATATATCTCTTTTATAGGAGCAGGTTATAGCTTAGATATTAAATATACTCACAAAAATAGATACAGTGGTATATGTCCAACCAGAATTCTGTAACTGGAATTGTTGAGTTCTGTAACCTGGGAAAATGGTTTATGATGTTACGGATGTACTGTCGGAACTGTAGTGCTGTTTCACAGCAGAACATAAAGACCAGTTGATATTTAGCCATTGAATACTGTATTTAATCTGCAAAGGGTTTAATAAAAATTCAAAAAAAATTCTGTGGAGGATATCCCATTCTTTTCCTTGGTTAAGAAGTGGGCAGCAGAATTTAAACAAGGGAGGGAGAGCTTAGATGACTCATGCTGTGGAAGACCTACAATGTCCATCACTCCAGAAGTTGTTGACAGTGTGCATGATGATGTGTTGAGTGATCAACTAGCAAAGTTCAGTACATTGCCAGTGTCTTGGGAATCTGGTGATTACGTGTACCACATAATAACAGATGTTCTCGCTATGAAAAAGGTATCAGCAAGATAAGTCCCAAAGTTGTTGACAGCAGATCAGAAACACACGAGACTTGTCAAGTCAAGTGAATATTCTCATTTTTTTTCAAGTGTATCCACCAAATTTCATTACAAGGTTTGTGACCATGGGTAAGATGTATGGCCATCACTTTCAACCAGAGACAAAGGAATAGTCCAAAAATATCATGCTTAAAAAATGGTCTGCATAATGTAAATTACCACATGCCACCCTTTCAAAGTATGTAGTCACTAGTCATACTAATAAGATTATTTGTGCATGATCCTGTTACTTTCTGCTGTGTGGGCATCTGCCACTCATCTGAATGAGAAACTTTGCATTATGTACTTGCTTGGTCCACTGGTTTACAAATGATGTTGAGTTTTAAGAGCCATAAAAATGGCCATTAGAATCATTGGAGGTCTAGTCTGGTCATTGGTGAATATCCCTATCATAAGTATTTTGTCTTTCAACTCATGTGTACTGTTTTAAATTGTTCTGCATAATTTCTGCATCTAGTAAAAATTGCAAAAGTGCAACTATGCCTGGCTCCATGAAGGAGATAATTAAGACGATGAGCTTGGAGAAGAAGCTTGAAATTATCTGAAGGACTGAAGCCAGAGAAAGTAAGCCATAGGATGTGCATTTGAAATCAGGAAATCCACAGTGCACACCATTCATGCCAAGAAGGACACCATAAAGTAATCTGTGCAACTTTCAAGACCTCTGGTTAAAAAAAATCATTAAATGTATGTGAAACTCATTGTTAATGCATATGGAATTGCTGTTAATGTCATGGATAGAAGATAATAAAAATCAAAAGCATCTCTAATTATGTCTATGATGTTTTCATCAAATTTGATGGAAACATCAAGCAAAATGCCATAAATATTTTGCAGCACTTGCAGGCTGAAAGAAGGTAGTGGCAAAGAGTCCTGAACTTTTTTCATGAAGCATCTCTTACCTGAAGTAAGAGGTGTTTTGATAAGCTTTGCAAACACTATAATATGCAAAACATTAAGTTAAGCAGCAAAGCTGCATGTGTTAACCGGTCTGCAGCCAACCTGCTGAATTGTTAAATTTAATCCAGTGAGAAGGCTATATGTCCAACCAGAATTCTTCTGGTTGGACATATACAACTGTATCTATTTTTGGTGTTAGTCCTTTTTTCCCAAAATTGAATAATTGCACGGTGATTGATTTTCTCCATCTTTCCTCATTCACAAAAATTCAAAGCCAACAGACACCTGGCAAGAAAGATGGCAGATCTCAACTAAAGTTGCTGTCACCAGATGTCAGGACTTCTTACCCTCTCACACCTGGTTGGTTTTCACCAGGGTTCTATGCTACCTACCTCCTCACTAGATATGGCTCCTTCCAGAAAAAACTACATGACTTCGGAATTAGACTCACACCGCTGCCACTGTGGAGAAGATCAGGTGTGGGAAAACCTTGCCCATAGCTGTGAAATCTACGGGGACTTAAGGAGGATCCTAATAACTAAACTAAACTACAGTTCAACTACCAAAACCAAGAACACTTCACCCTACAGAATGAAGAAACTTACGGAGCCGTCACTCGATTTGCAATGGACCTATTCACCAGGCAGAAAGCACTACCACAACCATAGTATCCGAATCAATAAGTCAAAACAACCATGGCTGCCAACTGTTGCTGTGCATTGCTGAGCCTTGGACCAAACTCACACAAGATTTGATCAACAAACCATCTGGAGTACAGAACCCAACTTGACCCCTCACAATTCAAGTAGTCGACTAGTCTCCCCACTTGGATGGGACAACATAAATGGTGCAATCAAAAGCAGGATCCCCACATACCTTGACACATCTCATCAAGAAGAGACCTAATATCGGTTGCTGGACTTGACAATCTTATCTTGGACTCCCAGTTTTGACCTTCCCACTATTCATTATCATGGACTACTGGACCACCAACCTTCAGTCTGGATGCAACATAGACTCACCGAATGGAGTCCCAATGACGACACCTGGACTAGATCTTCTCAAACATGACCCATCCACCATAGCAGCACTCATGCCGCTGGAGTCTCCACTCTGATTTCCACCAAGTTGTCGGCTCCTACTGACTGGCCGTACTGGGTGTGTTTTTTTTTTTTTTTTTTTGTGGTGGTGCGGGGTTTGTCCCCACCACAACCCCACTCTTCCCTCTGATGAGGCATTGGGCATGCCACACTGTCTGCAGGGGCCATCTTCCCTGTCGGCCACTTCCTTCTGTTTTTTACCCTTCAGTCCTCTGCCTCCCCCGCTTACTTTTCTCTTGCACAACATTTTTTTTTTTTTTCACGTCCCACAGGTCTAAATCTGAATACACTAAAATTATTGCCTAACCTATTAGGTCCTAGAACAAGTTACCAGCGAACAACTCTACGCTCTGTTAAAATAATAACCGTTGCTCAAATATCAGTAGGTGACAGAACCCACCAGAGTTCTCTAACATCAGTAGTACACCGGTCAGCCTCCTCGTGGCACAGTGTGGTAACATCGGTCCCACTATGGCTTGGCGGCTAACAGACAGGAAGAACAAAGGGCACAACACAATATATTACACATGACCCCCACACAATGTACACCAGCGGAGATGGGAGAAATCCCAGGAGCCGTTAGACACTAACATACCTTACACCCTTGAATAGATTTGCTGTAGAAAAAGCAGACTGGAACCTCTTCAAAGAAATGCTACTCTCTTCCTTATCTTCCCTCCCAGCGGGAAAAACCCAACCCATGGATCCTGATCAACACCAACGAGCAGTGACTGACATCATTACAATAGCTAGCAATTTAGCCATCAAAAGAAAAAGACCCAGACCCACCCCCTGGTGCTGCCCAGAACTGCAGGTGCTGCACAGGGAGGTGCACTCAAAGAGAAAGGCTTTCCAGTGAGCGCGCAAAACTTGGCCAGAAGCTGAAGTGGAAGTCCTCTGTGGACAATACAAAGAAGCAAGAAATGCCTACACCAAAATGATCAGGCAGAGAAAAAGTAAATCATGGGACCACCTAGTCTTCATAACCAGAAATTCTGACCTCTGAGGCATGGTATACAAAGTTACCACAAATAAACTCCCCAGGGGTGTTATCCCATCCACCAAAACCCCACAAGGCAGCATGACCACAATCTGGCAGCAATCGATCAGAAATATCCTGGACACGATCTTCCAAAAAGCCAATAACCCCTACTACGGTACCCAAATCCAACTTTGTGAGGACAATGACAACTACTCCACACAGCAAGAGGAAAACCTGTCAAGCTGGCACACCTGAAAGTAGCAGTACAAAAGATCAGAAATAGGAAAACTCTAGGAATTGAACTCCTGAAACCAGAGATAATCAAAAAGGCTGTAGACTATATACCACAGACAATACTCAATTTGTTCAACCACTGCCTACAAGCGGGTTGGTTTCCTACTGACTGGAGAATTGCCAGCATCCGTCTAATCCTCAAAAACCCTAGAAAGCCCCAACACCTCCCGGACTCTTACAGACCCACTGCTTTATTATCATACTGAGAAAACTCTACGAGCACCTTCTACACCAAAGGATTGAAGTTCACTACAGTATTGCTGGACTAAACTCTCCAAATCAATTTGGGTTTACAAAGGGCCAGTCCACTACAAATGCCTTGGAATGGAAAAAAATTATCGCAGCTGCCACAAATATGCCCAAGAATTTTCTCAGTTGACTTCAACGAGACATTTTATTCACTTTGGTGGTGAAGCGTCCTCGGCCAACTCCGGGCTGTGAGGCTACCAGGAAATCTTTACAACTTTGTCAAAACATACCTCACACAAAGAGGCATTGTTGTCACCATTTAGCCAAGTAAAGTGAAAGGTATACAGAAATTGTCCCCAGGGCTCTGTTCTGGGGTCACTCTGAAATATACTCCTTGATGAATTTCTAAATGTGAACCTACAGGATGTCCAAACTCAAGCATTTGCAGATGACATGGTCTTGACTCTAGATTGCAACTAGAAATAATGGCTAACAGAGCTCTAATTACTCTGTGAGACTGGGCCAGCAGTGAAAACTATCTGAAAATATCGTCAGACAAAACTAACCCCATCCTCCTTAAAGGAAACCTGTGTATCACCAAACCACCCCATTTTAAAATTCACGGAACTACTATAAAGTTTGCCACAGAACTCAAATACCTGGGAGATCCTGGACAGAAACCTCTCCTTCACACCGCATCTGGAACACCTGCAAAAGAAGATCTGAAACTACTCGATAATTGTAGCCAGGGTTTCCCCAGGGATTGGGTCTCAAGTGTCAAACTCTGACCGTATTTTACAATGCCATCTTTCTGCCAGCCATTGCATATGCTTCTCCAATATGGTACAACAAAGTTACTACTGTGGTGAATGGAAGAAAACTCGCCACCATAGAACAGAATATATCCTCCTTACTGAGCCATTGCAGAATATCTGTGCCTGGTCAGTTATGCAGGATAACGAACCTCTGCCTGACTGCCAATCAAATATCAATAAAATTCATATAATTGACATTACCCGACACATGATACATCGGAACACCATGCCTCTTAGAAGACCTACTACGATACACATAAAACCAATGTCCATGGAGAGGATATTCTATCGATATGTTAGCAGCATAAGGAGTAAGTTGGATATGTTAGAACAATTGCTCGTCGCGGTCTGATGATATCATCTGTCTTATTGAGACTCGGCTACAGCAAGAGACTCTAGTCACTGTAGGCATCAAGAGACTCTAGTCACTGTAGGCATCAAGAGACGCTAGTCACTGTAGGCATCAAGAGACTCTAGTCACTGCAGACTGGGCCGGATACAAGGCCTACTTCAAATCGACAATTAATACTAGGGGCAGTGGGGTAGCCCCCTTTGTGCGTGACAGGGGATTTCAGATCATCTCGGTCTTCTATTCAGATTCAGAGCTTCATGAAGCATTACTTGTAACATTAAAAGTCCACACTGCACTCTTAGATATAGCAGTCGTTTACTTGCCTCCTGTCCCGAATCTAGAAATCATATAAAATGTTGTTGACTGTTGTTGTTTTGTTATTCCGTTTTTAGGAGCATTAGCAACTAAGGCCATATTGCTCCGAGGATATGCGGTGGTCATTCCCTAACCTCTCCGCATCCTCCGTATTTGGTGGTCACGGGCTCGAACCCCGGTCTAATCAAGAAGCGTGTGCTACGCACTGCTGCTTCTGCCCACCTGGCTATGGAGGTGCCCATGTTGTTGACTGGCTTTTCAACAAATTACATGTGTCAGCCACCCACATAGTATGTGGAGATTTTAACCTTCCACCACATCTCAACAATTTGCTGGATACCATGTTGAATAGGCTGCAACCATGTTCAATCTCTCTTATCAATGACCAACCCACAAGAGGTGAAAATAGATTTGACTGATTCTGTCTTCTGGTAAATGTATAATTGATGTACTGTCAGAAATGTCTTTTATATCTAATCATAATCCAATTATAATCCTCATAATGCTATCATATATTGATTTTAATGTAAAGAACAAATGTAAGAGCCAGCTTGTGACTTCACGAGCTTTTCTGGGTGCGAATAAATGCTTATACGCTGCCAGCTGTATCCCATGGGAATGCCTACTCATGATGCCTTACTCGCAATAACGGATCAACTGTGATGCAGAATTTACGGCTTTCAAAGTAGTAAGGATCTCTTCTAGATTGAAAGCCTGGTGGAATTCTAGCTTAACTGTTTTGTTTAAACAAAAAGCAAACTCTGCTCAGAAAATGGAAACTGTTAAATGATGTACAACACAGAATTAACTACTCAAGGGCTAGAGCAATATTTAATAGAGAAAAATCTACAGCAATTAACTGCAATGCTGGCAGTTAATTGCTGTAGATTGCTGCAATGCTGGCATAAATCTGACACATATCACGAACTGAACTGAACTGAACTGAACATGGAAGTTTGGATGAACCACATCAGCAGATTCTCCAACATACATCAGGAGTCACAAGTCATGGAGCTTGACTGGGTTCTTTTGGTTTACTATGAGCTGGAGTCTGTTACTATCACTAAGGAAGGTTAATGCAGAGTATTAACTCCCTTTTGGACCACTAGGATAGCTGGTGTCGATCGGGTCACACACTTCATGGTAAAGTGCCTCAGCCCATTTCTAATCGAACCACTCTAAGCAATTTATAACTCTATCCTTGTTCACCAAGTTTTCCCCGAAAACTGGAATAATTATGCTGTAATCCCAATGCCAAAAATTACAAAGCCTACTCTTATAGAGCACTATAGGCCTATATCTACCACAATCCACATTCTTAAAAATACTGGAGGAAGCTCTACTGCCAAAGTTGATGGATCAGATACTGGTCAGTCAGCATCAACAAATTCATTATGTTATGACTAATAGATCTACAATTACAAACCTCCTCAAAGTTCAAACTGAGATACTGAATGCCTTCCAAGCTCGAAATCGAGTTGCTATAATATATGCTGATATAAAAGCAGCCTTCGATAGTCTAAATGTATGTCCCCTACTGCACCCGCTCCAACATGCCTTCCAAATAAAGGGAAACAAAGTTCCTCCAGTCCCTACTAATCTGTCATTCTATGTATTTCCATACAGAGAATCAGATCCTCCAATGCCCAGTCCATTCAGGAGTTTCACAGGGTGGAGTGTTATCTGGACTCCTCTTTACCGTGATGCTGATCTCTTTCTGCAAGGGAAGAGATGATGTATGCACTTACGCAGACGACATTAAAATTCTGACAACCATCCAATTGTCCATGACCAGTAGTGAATTGTGTGACAAGATAAATCATAAGCTTCTGGAGTTATGTATTTAGATAGATTTGGCTTTGCCCTAAATCCACAGAAGACTGTAATGATGGTGTACTCTCTAAAAAGATCACCTATGCTTGTACAACCAAAACTAAATGGCATAACTATTCCAATTGTCAAAACTCATAAAGATCTCATATTGACATGCTTATAAATAGAATGAACTTCTTACATTGGACAACCAAACAGCACCTCTTGTATGTGAAACAAATTACAACAACTGCACAACATATAAGAACCACAGTGTATTTGGCCATATTGTATGGTGCTGAATTGTGGGGGTCAGCCACCCATACCCACATTAGGAGAATATATATGGGACTGAATTCTGGCTGCTGAAGTGGGCCAACAATAAACACTGTCTCCCTCCATCAGTTAAGGACCGCACAGCTTGCTGAACAGCTTAAACTACAGCATTTACCAGACATCATTGCCTGGAAATGATTGTTAACCAAAATACAGATGATGACTGGTGTGATCTCTTCACCTTGCTTCTGGCAGCCATGTGAGCGGCACATCCCACCATCTGCCTTAAGAGGCATGAAATCACTGAAGATGATAGCCAGCCAGCAGACTGAATATAGCCGACAGATTCTTACCAGGCAGAACATTGCAGTCAGTTCACAGCTTATCACATATGGGAATTGACTTTGATAAGCTTGTAGAAGATCAGAACTATAGAAGACAAACTGCAGTGTGGTTCGCCAAGGCTACTGTTGCCTAGCAGTTTTGTGTATTTCTGTCAATGACTGTGTATGCAACTGTGTGTAATTATTTGAACAAGTGTATACCTCGCATAGGTTGTTTCAGCAGACGTGATATTAAGCTGAACTTTTTACTACAACTGACTGACAGGACTCCAGACAGAAATGTAGTGACGAGACTTTCATTTTATATACTTTTCTGTTATATTTTCGCTATTCTTTTATACATTTCATTTTATATTAATTCTCTGGCATTTTCTGCTGTGAAGGGAATTTGTCTCTTACTAATGTACTACTATATTTATATTTGGTAAGACAAATAAGGATTCTTTCTTTACCATTATGCATGCCTGCTGCATGGTCAGCACAAATGTCCTCCAAGTCCTTGCTGGAGCACTGCCGCTGGATCTGGAGGTGGTTAGAACTGGCCTTCTCTAACATCTCTCCAAATGAAAAAACCACCACTTTCCTGGAATACATGACAGACCCAACCAATAACAAAAAATATGGAAAAAAGATGTCTCACTGAGCACCTGCAGCAGGCGTGGCAAAACAAATGGTCTAGCTCAACCAAAGGCAGCATCACAAAGAAATTCCTTCCAGGCATTGACTGAATATTTTCAAAATCACCACTATGGTTCTCCCCAGCCTGCAAGCCACCTACCTTCTTGACAGGCCATGGATCAATTAAAGGGAAACTCCATGCACTAGGACTGACGGAAGACCCTCTCTGTCACTGTGGTTCCCAAGAGTCCTGGGACCTAATGTATGATTGCGAGATTTTTGAGGAACTCAGATGTAATCTCATAACAAAAATACATTATCTCCCCAAGAACTGTGAGCACAAACTAATCGAGAATGAAGAAGACTATAAGGGATTTACCTCCTTCGCCCAAGATCTCTTTATACAGCGAAGAACTGAGAAATCATTAGCTACTGACTCTGACAATTCAATATTGGGACTGAACATCAGATTTAGACCTAAACCCAGATTTGAAGACAAGAATGACGTCGCCAAATCAACTCTAAGAGATCTAGCTACTTGCCTTAAATGCAACTACCAGACACCGAAAATTGGACCGTTACAGGAATAAAACTCTTCTGGACTTGACTCCTAAATTTGGACCAAACATTGCTATCAGACCCAAAATTCTGTTGGTCATAAACCCACTACAACAGGATCCCATGAATATCTTCATGGGGATCCTGCTGAAGTGGGTTTATGATCACTTCAACAGGATCCCATGCAGTTCAACAGATACTGTTGAACTGCATGAAGAAAAATGCACCAAATGGCAATCGCAGTGGTGCACCCTTGCACCGCTACTTTTCTTCCCTATCCCATTCCCCTTTTCGCTTGATGGAGCATGTTTCCATTGCTCTTGGGGATGCCTTTTCTCTCGTCCCCAAATTTTCTGTCTTTTCCCCCTCGACTCTAAACCCCACACTCTACCTTAACAGTTTTTTTTTTTTTGTCTCTGTCCAGGAAACTCAGGCGACCCTGGCGGAGACAATCCAAAGAATAATGGGCAGCTTGGCTACCTCCTAGCCCTGTGTGCGGGCAATGTAGGGTTCCACTAGGGGGCCCTGTGGCCAAATGCTAGGACATAACAATGGAACCCAACACAATACTGCACATCCAAAAGAGAACAATTTTCTGGAATTTACAATAGTAGTGTATTTCTTCACAGAATACATATGGTGCAGATGTGGGAAACCAAGGTGGCCTGACCCTAACACTATGCACCATTTGTTGACTTCATGGACCTGTAATTAAAAAAAAAAAAAAAAAAAACAGATGTTATTTGGAATACTGCATGAAAATTGGTGTATTGCTGTTTGACACATTATATATACAAGTACAGAAATTTTTAACACTGTACCACTACTCTTTCATACTTGTACCACAAACTTTTTAACCCCCCCATATAACTTATCATGCAGCTCATCAGCTGCATGAGTATTTATAATGGTACCAAGATCCTTGGTTGTGTGGAATTTATGTCAGTAAGTCACTGTTTATAGAAAAGATTAACTATAAATTTAATAATTTATGGTTAATAATTCAGCTACACTCAATACTGGGCATTTTCTAACTCTCTCCATCCTCAACTGTTCTAAAGCAACATCAGACTAGTCAACTGGTGTAAGCACTGTACAGTTTACTATTGTACAGTACTAACAGCAAGAACTGTAGCACCACCCAATGAAGAAGACTATAAGGGATTTACCTCCTTCGCCCAAGATCTCTTTATACAGTGACGAACCTTACCACCAAACTGAGAAATCATTAGCTACTGACTCTGACAATTCAATATTGGGACTGAACATCAGATTTAGACCTAAACCCAGATTTGAAGACAAGAATGACGTCGAGAGCATTCTCGTCAAGAATGACGACAAGAACAATTTATGGAGTTTACTGAATAAATGATAGTAATAAAAAAGAGAAACATCACCCTTTTTCATAACTGGGTTGTCACTTATTGTATCACTAGGGTACCTTACCTACCCACTGACCAATGAGAGGCCAACAAACTTCAAAATGGTACCATCTGGATGGTGGTATCTGCTAGAATAAGTAACATTAGTCTTCTCCTTTGGCGAAGCATTGCTTATTCATGGTAGTGCAATATTAGGGCAACTCGTGAAACCGTTTCACAATATGAAATATAAAAAAAAAAAAAAAAATGCTATTTCATCTGCTTCGGTGATTTACTAGGAACTAAAATAATACTTTGCACTAACTTGTTAATCTAGTAAATTTCTTGTCTGAGGCTTTTAGACCTAAACACCATTTTAGCTAAGCAATCCTTAACTTATTGTTTTAGAGAATTCATTCTATAGCTCTTCTCCATTATCCCTTATAATAATTTGTCCAATCCTTTAAATTTATTCAAACTACTACTTTCCGCAGCACTAGTAAACTAAATGCCAATAGCATGCTTACCTTTTTTCTTTGGATGACTCACACATACAAGCACACAAGGAGACTACTTCTACCCATATGCAAAGTACTGCATATGGGTAGAAGTAACCCCAGAGAAACGTACCGACTGTGTGGTACTACACTTAAGGTGGTAGAAAATGAAAAAGACCTGGGAGTAACTGTGCAGTCAGATATGAAGTTTTCTGAGCAATGCAGACAGGCTGCCAGGGCAGGTCATGGGGTTTTGTCAATGATATATAGGAATTTTGCTAGCAGGGAAAAGGAGGTGATTATCCCTCTGTATAAGGCAATGGTCAGGCCACGCCTTGAGTACTGCATACAGGTCTGGAGGCCTCATTTTAGGAAGGATGTAGATTTACTTGAGCGTGTACAGAGAAGGGCAATAAGATTGGTGAGGGGAATGAAGGGATCCTCTTACCAAGAGAGGCTTAAGTTCTGCAAATTGCAGTGGCTGGAGACTAGGCACCTGCACGGTGATCTGATTGAGGTATATAAGGCCTTGAATGGGTTGAGCACGCTGAATTCTGATGGGATCCTTCCACTTGTTCAGATTACGAACCTAAGGAGGCATAAATTCAAATTAAGAAAGGACAGATGCAGAACAGATGTGCGGAAATTTGCCTTTAGCCAGCAGGTGGTTAATTGCTGGAACAAACTTCCATCTATCGTTGTGGAATTTGATAGGTTGAATAAATTTAAGAAGGAACTGGACAGGCATTTGGAGGGAATGGTGTGATTTTTTTTTTTTTTTTGGCAAATGCTGCATAAGCTCATACACTTCAATAATGCACCTCCCAAAGCTTTTGCATTTTATTCTGATCCAAGCCCGAGGTGGGATTCAAACCCGGGCTAGCCAGGTGGGTAAAGTGCCTGCCTGGCACTTTACCCACCTGACTAGCCCGGTCAGCAACACATACATCAGTTATCTTTGCAGATGTCTAGTACCCTTCTGTGCTAACTAACCTTTTTACTCTTCTCTGCACCTGTTCCACTATATCTACAACCTTCCTATAATGAGACAGTACACAAGATATGGTCTAAGACAGTGATGGGCAAACTTTTTTAGGAGTGGGCTAAAAAAAGAAAAGAAAAAATTTTGGCGGGCCAATATAATTTATTATAAAACGCAATAATTTTAAAAATTCTTTAATACTAATGCGATGAATGAAGTTGTGATTGCATTTCTAAAAGTTCCTCATAATCTGGTTCGAACTGGAATGTACTGATTCTGAGAAGTGAAGTTAAATGCTTATCTGTCAGGCTGTTTCTAATACAACTCTTTCGAAGTTTCGTTGCAGAAAACACCTGTCCACATATATAGGATGAAGCAAACATAGCACTAGCTTTCTGGGTGTGAGATATCAGATTTGGGAAACTTGATTTCGACAAAGACTTGTAGAACTCTAATTTTGGGACATTGAGAAACAACTGTTTGAGGTGATTATTAGATTGAAATTCAATTAATTCAAGTTGCAAGTCCGGTCTCACTACTTCACAGTCCACATTAAAAGGCATGCTGAAAATATCAAAGTCTTTTTCAATGGCACCGAAGTCTTGAAATCTTTGTTCAAATTCAAGATGAAGGGCCATCTTCGTAGCTCTTAAGCTGGTCTTTATTTACTGGGGCTATTGAATTTAATCTCGGGAAGTGAGACAAGTTGTTCTTAGCTATTTGATTAGCAAACAAGTTGGGGTTTAAAATCTCTGAGATGGCCCCAGATATCGTTGATAAATTGATTTTTTCCTTGCATTTTGACATTCAACTTGTTCAAGTGACAGAGATAATCTGTGAAAAATGCAAAGTCCAAAAGCCATGCTGTATCTTCCAATATTTCACACTCCACAGACCACTGTTTCTCATGGAAGAATGACACTAACTTGTCTTTCAGCTGCCAAACTCGCTCGAAGACGCGTCCTGAACTCAGCCACCTAACTTTTGTGTAATACAGCACATCAGAGTATTCAGATTGCATGGACTCAAGAAAATCTCGAAATTGTTTGTGAGTAAGCCCACGAGATCGAATAGTATTTACAAGCTTCACGATTACATCAAGCACAGGTTTCATATTCGAGGCTGATTTACACAGGGCATCTTGATGTACAACGCAATGTAGAAAGACAACATTATTCCCGGGGTATTTTTGATTAAAGATCCCAACAAATCCAGATTTTTTACCTGTCACACTTTGTGCTCCATCGGTTGTAATATTACATATGTTTGTTATGGGTACCTCAATGTTCAAAGTGCTTTCTGAAATTCATGAAAAATATCAGACTCTGTTGTTGTTCCTTTTAACGACCGCATGCATGCCAATTCCTCAGTAATAGAGTTTTCATCAACACCTCTTATAAATAATACTAGCTGAGCAGTATCATTTATATCAGTGCTTTCACCCATAGTAATGGAGCAGAATTTAAATTGACCAATCTTTGACTCCAACTGTGATGTCAGATTTTTATTTATGGCTTCGACTCTAGAAGTCAGTTTTTCGGGATAAGCTTACAGTTTCAAATCTTTTTTAAGGATAAACATGGAAATTTGGAGCATACAGTGTTTAACAAACTCCCCATTACAGAGAGCTTTATTACTTTTAGCAATATTGTATGCTACAATATAACCTGCATGTGTAGCTGCTTTCTGAGAACTATTTTTTTTCTTAAAAAAATTTTGGTAACTTGATAATTTTTTGCGAAGATCTACTTTTCGTTCGTTTCCTTTCATATTCGGACATTGCTTTGTAATTGGAAATTTTATGCTTAGAAGTGAAGTGGCAGGAAATGTATTCTTTGAAAACTGCTACGGTTTCATTGCAGATGAGACGCAGTGGTTTATCCTTTACAACTGTGAAAAAGTACTTCTAGGTCCATTCATCTTTGAAAACACGGCACTCTGAATCAATTTTATTTTTTAGTAGACATTTTGGGGTTGAAATATTTTACTAATATCCACAATAAAACTCACAAGCACCAACAACAATACTATTTTTAATAATTTCATCATCATGACACTAACATTCAACATTTATGAAGTTGGAATGCGTCGGCCTGTCCGCCATCTTTTCATTCAATGGTAGGTTCCCGCTTCGCGCACATTCCCGAACCGACTAATGTTATTTGATGTGGTCATGTGGACAAATATTAGCGCCTCTGTTGTCGTTAATATAAACTCGTGAGCGGTATATCCATTTCAAAATCTTGTTTCTATTTTTTTGGAATTTAAATATAAAAGCAAATAAGTATATTTTAATAATTTTATACATATTTATTAGAGCAGGTTCCATTTTTTGCACATGCAAAAAATATTCAAATTTCTATGTAGATTTTCACATATGCAAAAAATGGAACACGCCCTTAAATGAATTTTTTTAAAACATTGAAACTGAAAATTTCTGTACTATTGTTTTAAAATTTGCAGCGGGCCGGATAGAACCTCCAGGTGGGCCGTAGTTTGCCCACCACTAGTCTAAGATATGCCTCTTTGTTCACTCTGGACAAAGAGGTGATTATGGAATAATCGTCGATCCACTGGTGATATTCTGGCTTACCCATTTATGGACTAATTCAATGGAAAGGTTCGGTGAAACACAAGTAGTTGCTCTTGACATCTCAAAGGCTTTTGATCATATTTGGCATAAAGGTCTTCTAAACAAGCTTCCATCTTATGGTTTGCCAACTGTTTTTAATAATTGGTTATCCAGTTTTCTCTCTGATCGCTCACTGAGGGTGATGGTAGATGGCTCTCTGTCTTCTAACTTCTCCACTAATGCCGGTGTCCCCCAAGGTTCAGTTCTTTCCCCCACTCTTTTCCTCTTGTATATTAATGACCTTCTTCCATTGACTGGAAATCCTATCCATAGTTTTGCCGATGATAGCACATTGCATTCCACTTTCCATTTTGAGAAACCTTGTCCTGCTCAATCAGCTTCAACTTCTCGGAAATCTGCTACCAATTCCTCAAATGCCAATCTTCAGGTAATTCTCCAGCGGGGCAAAGACAACTTAGTTGATTTCAACCCTTCTAAAACTCAGTCTTGTCTTATATCTCGCCAAAAGGATTCTTCTGCTCCTATGCTTATCTTTAGTGACACTCCGATTTCTAGGAAAAATGATATATCTCTTTTGGGGATTACCCCGACTTCTAATCTCTCTTGGCACAAGCACATTACAAATATTGCTTCCTCTGCATCTAAAAAACTTGGTTTTCTCTTTCGCTCTCGGCGTTACTTTTCTTCCAAACAGCTGCTCATCACTGTGTATAAATCACAAATGCACCCTGCCATGGAATATTTTTCCCACATCTGGGGTGGCGCCCCCAAAACTTCTCTCAAGCTTCTTGATTCCATTCAGAAGAGGACAGTTAGGTTAATTAATGATTCATCTCTAACAGAGTCTCTCCACTCGCTTTCTCATAGATGTACTGTTTCTGCTGCATGCCTCTTCTACAGATACTTCCATGGGCACTGTTCTTCTGAATTGGCTTCTATAATTCCCGCTCTCTCTTTCAAAACAGTCCGAACAGGTGCCGCTACCAGCCAACATCCATTTACTGTCCAACTTCAAACCCACAGAACCAACTTTTCATCTTCCTCATTTATTCATTCAACTGCCGTTTTCTGGAACAACCTTCCTTCATACGTATTTCCTGGAAATTACAATCTACAGAAGTTCAAGTCCAATGTCAACAAATATCTTCTTTCGTCTTCTCAACCTACAACCAAAGCACGGTACTAAGTACTATAGATTCTAATACCTCTCGTGTTTGGGGTTCACATAAAAAAAAAAAAAAAATCACGTCTTTCTCCTTGTTGGCAAAATTCCTATATATCATTGACAAAACCCCATAAACTGTTCTAGCACCTTATCTGCACTGCCCAGAAAACTTCATGTTGGACTGTACAATTACCCATAGGCCTTTTTCATTTTTTACAACCTTCAATTAGATACCACCCAAAAGGTATGTTATTCTGGGAATATTGCAATCCAAATGTAGGTACTATACATTTACCATGTTAAAGCCCAACTGCCATTTTTCAGTGAAATTGCCTAATTTAAACATTACTTTTTTAGTAGCATATCCTACTACTGTCACATTAGTACATTATAAATATTAAAAACAGTAGGCAAACAAAGGGTATCATTAATAACATTACTCCACAAACAGCATTCATGATTAATGACCAATATGTCTCCTGCCACTGAACGATCCCTTTATCTATAGCTGTAACTTGCCTCTAACACTGCACAGTAAAATGCTTTTATCCTTATGTATTCGAAACAGAAAGTCTGCTTACTGCGAAACATAAAATATCTACTGAGCAGAAAATTAAGCAAGCCACATATATAAACACTTATTTCTAAAGCCAGGAAAGTATTACATGGGCATGAGGAAGTTTTTATTTTTAAATAAATAAATGAACACTACACCAACTCAGCTTCTCAACAGCCTAGTCCTAACGAACTGTTCAATTCCTTACCAGTTATAGCAGGGGAATTAATAAACCTACATCAACAACATTCTATTGGCACTTAAACAGGAAAGTAAAATTTACATTTTTATGAGTAAAAAAATATTTCAGTACTATACTTTCATACTATATTTAATGCTGAGATGAACTCTATGAATCTAACTAGTAGCGTCAGAGCCAAAGTAAACAGATAATGCATTGGTAGTCTGTTGGCAGTAAGCCACGAACTTTCTGCCAATTTCTCTATATGACTAACATTTATTCATATATACAAAATATGTTGATTTAAATATGAGAATGGAGGTTTGCAGTTAAGAAACATGGGCAGAACATAACTGTCACATAACAAATTATAACAGGCAAAGCATGATTTTTTAAAAATGAACAAAAAGGAGGCAATGTTTTTAGCATTTTCATTGTTCCTGGGTTTCTTGATTATGGCTTTTTGCTTTCAAATTTTAATCAAAAGCAAATTTTAACTGAATCCAAATTTTAATTATAAAATAAGAAACGAAGCAACACTCATTCTCACTAGTGCAAACACATGATTTTCTGCCTAAGAAGGTGCCTGCTCATACCCACCAAATGATGGCCATTTCCAGAATAAATAACATTACAAGAGCATGCAATTCCTTGGAGTGGCATGTCATGCATTGGTGCTGTGGGTGTGAATGTTGCTTTTAGGGTATTTTGGTATTGAAGTAGCAGAATTGCACCTGGCCAGTATAAAACTAAATGTAGCACTAATTTGCTACATTAATTTTGTACAATTAGTTTTCTTTTCCTAAAGTAGTTTTGTAGACAAACATAACCATGTTTATCTTTATAGTAAAGTTATGTTTGATTGCACAACACAGCCTGTTACATTTGCTTTAGTCACCCCCTCCCTCTTCTTCTTCTTTGGTTTGTAAGTTTCTTCTGTCATATTACTTATTCTTTAGTTTGAATAGTAGTGAGCAACACTTATTTTCTTTTTTATAGTATTAGTACTGGCAAATGATGCAAGAAAGCAACTTACACAGCGTCAGTCAATAAAAAAAAAACTTCCCATTTCACCTATCCATTCCCTCCAACAGTTTGTCTAGTTCTTCTCTGAATTTATTCAAACTACTATCCACTTCCACAAAAACAGACGAAAGTTTGTTTCAGCAATCAACCATCTACTGGCTAGAGGCCAACTTCTATTCTGTCACCATCCTTCCTCAATTGGAATTTATCTCCCCTCATGAGCAGTCTTAGCAAGAAGTACAATTCGATCAGCACTGAACTTGCTCAATCCATTGAAAGCCTTAAACATGTCAATTAGACCACCTTGCAAGTGCCCAGTCTCCAGATGCTGCAATTTGCAGAACTGAAGCCTTTTCAAAATAATTTTGATATCATATATTTGGATTTCAAGAAAGCTTTTGATACTGTTGAGCATGGAAGACTACTGTACAAATTGGAGCAGTATGGTATTAAGGGCAAGTTGCTACGAGGCCCGGGTCCAAATCCTGTCGATGACGCGAGGAACTTTAATGGCCTTTTTTCACTCCGTGGCTGAGTTAGTCGGTCTCAGGCGTAGATAGCAAGTTTTTTCCCAGAACTGGGGTTTTTCATCCAGCAAAACAGACAAATCGACCATAGAACACAAGCAATTAACAGACATATGATACACAGCATGGCAGATGAATTTAATTATTCGGGTGGCCTAAAAATAATTGTTTGTTGTTATGATTTTATTTTGAATATTGCAGAATTTTGGTTCTCAGGCAACAGAACTTCGCCTTGCCAAGTATAACTGTATTTGTAATATTTAAATGCTGCATTACTTTTTTGGTAATTAGTATTAATTTTTCTACAATAATTTTGAACAAGTTAATCTTACAGATCAGCTTTTTCCAAATGCGTCGACAGATCCCTGGGGGCCCGTAGACCAGTTCTAGAGGGTCCGCGAAAAGCTCAGAAAGTATCAAGTAATGTGCTTATTTTCTTAAAAAATATACTGATAGAATCACAATGAATTTGGATATAGAACATTACTTATTTTTGATATGGTTAGTATATATATATAATTGTATACATATTTCAAATTATTCATTCTATGTATAGTAAACTGATGATAAATAAAGTTTTCATTATATATCTGTATAAAAATAAGAATAAGGTTGAGTTGTTTCACACATAAAAATTTTTAAATTTTCTTTTCATAAAACCCTGTGTTCATACATACATATATATACATATATATAGGGGTCAGCAAACTTGTTTTGATTTTTGAAGAGGTCAGTAAATCTCCATAGTTTGGGAACGGGTGATATAGAAAATTATCAAAAAGTAAGTGCCCAATAATGATGACTTAGCATGCTAACAATGTGTTTTCTGTTCAGCTGCACACTGAAGATTTTTTACATTTAGCTTGGCAATTTATACACATTTAAATTTATTATGCAAAAACCAGAAATTGCCAGGTTCTGTAGTTGGAGATTTTGGATGTCTACCTGTAATAATAAAAGTCTCTGGATCAGAGTTTACCCTATATTAATATTTCAGATACCTACAGAAGCCTTCTGTTTCTCAAGGATTGCATTAATCCGTTTGTGTACTGCACGATGAATCCTTCGTCGATAAAGGATTGTTTTTGTGGACCTCACTGTTCTTGCCAATGCTGGCAGACTTTCACCATCAGCCATTCCCACACATGTACTAGATTCTGGAAAATCTGTGTTGTTCTGGAAAAAAATAAATAATAAATAAATATCACATTTTTGCAAATGTCCTCCACACATATATCCCATTTTTTAAGACAAATGAAAAAGGGAAAAAAAAAAAATAAATAATAATGTGGTAAACTGAAAATATTTTCACTTTTTCACTAACTGTGAACATTGTAACTGCATTCCTTTAATACTCACACAATACCTGACAGATTACATTCACTAGTAAGGAGTGCCAAACGTAGAATCTCAAGCTGCATGATGTAGTCAAGGCAATTTCGATCATGTATAAAGGAAAGTGACAAATGAACACATACCCAGGGGTCAGGTTCTTCATTATTAAAAATAAAAAAAAAACAAAATCTTAATTTTAATAATGAAGTATTACAACACAACACAACACAACAATAGAATGTGTATTACAAACCAGAATGGTGTTCCGACATGCTACAGTCCATCCCCAACGTAAATCAGTGACAACTTGTATCTACATATTCTTATACAGTGGATTCCAGTTATTTGGGCCACCGGTTAATTGGGGCAGCCATTATTTGGGGCAAATCTTAAAAAACAGAACACAAATGAGAAAATAGCCAGGGTTTACTTCGCTTAATTGGGACAATATGCCGTTTAATCGGGGCAGGAGACCGCAGCACTGGACATTACCCTACAGTTGTCTCCAACTGAACCACTTGGTTCAGTCGGATTTCTGGAGGTCACAACCATAAAATAATAAAAACAATTAGCAATCACCTGTTATTATTATTATTATCAGTCATATGGTGCAAGGAAGCCTGAGGCTTATGCTGCACCAGACAAAAAAAAAAAATAAATAAAAAATAAAATTACCCTGAGAGAGAAGTAGAAGGGAATCACCAAGAAAGAGAAGAATGATGATATCCAGCTCAGTACCCTGAGTGTGCCACGCCCATACTCACCAGATGTGAGCCCCTGGGGTTAATTATGGCGCAAGGAAGCCTGAGGCTTATGCTGCACCAGCCAAAAAAAAAAAAAAAAATTCCGAAGTTACCCTGAGAGACAGAGAGAGAGAGAGAGAGAGAGAGAGAGAGAGAGAGAGAGAGAGAGAGAGAGAGAGAGAGAGAGAGAGAGAGAAGTAGAAAGGAATCACCAAGAAAGAGAAGAATGATGATATTCAGCTCAGGACCCTGGATTTGTCAAGCCCATACTCATCAGATGTGAGCTGTTTATTGGGCTTTTCTGTTAGTGTAATCTATCATAAACGGATAGTAAACTCGATCTTGTTGAATTTGTGATAATATCGACAGCTAGCATTCTGTGGGTTATTATGGTGAAATGTGTTTACACTTCCATGGAATCTTCAATCATATAAAAAAATTAATTTTCAGAATCTTCTCTTCATTCCTATTTTTAAAGCTTCATAACTTACTCCGTTCTCACTTGCGAGTATTGTGTTACTTGCAATTTGTGTGTGCTGTGTTCTTTTTTATTGATTTCTTATCTTTTTACTGTTTTAAATTTTAACCCCCACCCACAAATGTCAGTGAACAGAAATATCAACTAGTTAGTATGTACATATTATAGTACGTATTAATTATTTCGATTATCACGTATCATTTAATTTTTTAATTGGTAAGGTAATAAAGGGTAAATTTGTGCTTAATATATCTTTACTTTTATAGCCTGTGGATAATATTCCTCCTATTTTCGCTAATTAGAATTGCTGTTTAATAGAGTTAAAATTCAATTCACAAACGTGATCACAAGGACTAGCGTTTACTACACATTGTATAGTGAATGGTACTTTATTATGGTGAGTGCATCGTAACGTGATTTGATTGTACAGTGAACCAGAGTTGGGGGAGTAAAGGTGGGTCCATTGTATTTTTAACTATTTACGTGAAACTTCAGATAAACTGGGGCAGCCACTTAATTGGGCCAAAATGCACCAGTGCCGATGTGTCCCAAATAACCGGAATCGACTGTATTATGAATCTGTTCTACATTGTGACCACTTCAGCACCTTCCAGGCAAGACTTTATCTCTCAGGAATGGTATGCATATTCATTTGTATATTCTATATACATGTACTACACATACAAATATGTCATCAAAGGTATTAGAACACCAACAGTTATTCATACAGGTAACAAAAAAAAAAAAAAAAAAAAAAAAAACAACTTTGCCCTTCAACATGGTAAAATAGGCCAATGTTTTCCTTTCAATACAAGTTTTGGCAAGTTTAAATAAAATAATTTCAACGTTCCTCATGAAGGAAACCTTTTAATGTAGTCAATCTCCAAGGCTGATTTTGCCTATCCAATTTAACACACAGATATGCAGTGAGATAAATTGGATAAGTTAACACTGATCAAGTCAACATGCACTGACATTATGACAGGGAACATTGTCCTGAATGTATAAGTCTTCAATGTAAAATTTTCACTTATGCAAGAAGTGCAACACTTTAAAATATCACAGTAGGGCAATCCTTTCATCATACCATCTATAAAAATCAGCAGCCCAACATCATATCGTGACACGTCTATCACTAAACCCAAATTCTTCCATCAGATTGAAATGATATATACTATGATTCATCACACTAGAGAATGCAGTTTTCAAAGTTGAAACATCCAATTTCTGCAAGCATGGAATCAATATAACTTTTGCTGACCACTGATATTTGAAACAATGAGTTTATGTGCTCCAGATGGCATTTAAAAAAAAAAAAAAAAAAATGAGCCTATTACAATGCCCTGTATGTGGTAATCATTCTAACCATCACCTGCATGTTACTGTACTTCCACAGTGATTCTGCTATAGCTAAATTATTCAGCTTTTGTAGTGGTACCCCTATCGGTAATGCCACTACAAAAGGAGGAATTCTGACATGAACATCATGCAGTAATCAGAAGTGAAGTGTTAACTGCCAGTCTGTATATGCCTTCTCAAATGCCAAATCATAATGCTATTAAACAAATTAAGAGTTGAACTGCACTTCTCTTTTGAGGATATTTTAACTAAGTTACTAGAGCCTTGTTACTTAGCCTTGAAAATCTGCTTCAATTTCATTATTTAAAATTTTGGTTTAAATCAGATCCATGATTCAAACAATGCGTCCAGCAATACCGTTTGAAAAAAAGGGTGAGCGTCATGAGAGAATAAGGTTGTTACCATATTTAGATATTGGTAATGGTAATTTTTTTTGAAACTTCAGGTTATCACCATTATTCACATTTTAATTCTCCTTTCAAAGGGACAAAAACTTTCTATAAAAATGGCATAACTGCAGTGAGGATTGAAGGAAGCACTGGTAAATGTTTCCCTCAATGTAAAATGTTTTAAAGTTAAATTTGGAGGGAGGCATGGCTGCATCTCCGTTTAACTTCTTTTTTTAATTTCCACGGATCATTTATAAAATTTGGCATGGGAGATGTAAAAAGGAGATCATTAATATACAGGGTATATCAAAGTAGCTTCACATATTTGGTGCACTTAACTTTTTCATTATGTTTACATAAAAGAAACGTATTGAACATGGACAGGTTAGTAATTTGAGTATTTAGGAACTGTTTTTAATAAACACAGCCTTGCAAATAAAAAAAAAAACAGAAATGGGTAAAACAAGGAAAGTGAATTTAAAAAATTCGCTTTTAAAAGAAAAATTATCCAAAAGGCAAAATTAGCTGTATAGTATTTAAACCTCTTAAAAAGGCTTAAAAACTATAATAAAAACTGTTATAAACCTGTGGAGAGCTGGATAAGAAATTGATAAAAAAAAAATTTTATCAATGCCTTCATATCCACAATATTACCAATGAGAAAAATAACCAAATTACCAAATATTTTGGGACAACAAATATTCAATGAAAGATGTTCGGCTCCTCATTTGGTTCATCTTGAGCTTCGTCAGCATTTTCTTCTTTCACTCTCACTGCCTGCACATCAATAAGTTCTTCGTTAGATAATTCCTTCTCTTCTTCCTCTTTAGCATGAACCTCCAACTGAAGCAGCTCTGCAACCTTCACAATCTTATCTGTAAACTCTTCATATGATTCATCTTTTTCAAATACTTCGAAGCTTTTTACATGCCATGGGCATATTTTCTTCCATGCGCCATTTAAACAACTTTTAGTAATTTCTGTCCAGGCTTTATTAATGTTTAAGATGTTGTGGTAAATATTGTAAGATTTCTAAAAGTCTCTTAACATAAAATTTTTCCCATCATCTACTGCAGACAATGCCTAATCAAATGTTGTGCATAAATACTATGCTTTTAAATTCGAAATAACACCCTGATCCTTATGTTGGATGAGTGAAGTTGTGTTTGGCGGTAGAAACATGACTCTCATGTTAGAATTGAAATCATCTAGATGCATAGGATGTCCAGGAGAATTATCCAATACAGCATTTATCAAACTGTGTTCCGTGAAAAATCATAATTAATAATTAAAAAAATAAAATAAAAAATAAATTTTGCATATTTGTAGCATACACCACTTTTCTATCATTATAACATTTAACATAATTTTTTTTCGGTTGTTAATATACTAGCATAGACTAATAATCAAATAGACCGCGGAACACTTTATTGTGGTGGGCTTTCGCATAGAAAAGTATGTGTAGAGATAATGGCATCTAAGAAGAAGCAGCAATGAAGTGATCTAATATGTCATTCGCATGCGATTTAGTCTGGAGTAAATGGGTTGAAGGAGAGGAGGAAGCGAACCGATATCATAACTAAACTCACATCCTTGTATAAATTTTTTTTGATAATTATTAGTATTTCAAAATATTATTATTAAAATGTGACCATGGATTTGTGGTTGAAAAAAGGAACTTTAAAAAGAGAAGCAAGTACTTCCAGTATTGCAACTGTGGTTGATGAAAACGAACACAATATTGTCACACTTCAAAGTGAGGATGAACAATAGCAGCCTTTTGCTCCCCCAAAAATCTCAAGTAAAAAAACAGGAACCAAATAATAAAAGACGAAAATAAAAGTATGATGACAGTTATCTGAATTTCAGATTTACATGTGTTGGAAATAAAGATGCTCCTGATGCATCATATATAATAAAATATTAGCAAATAGTTTTTTGGTTCCTGCTAAACTTGTGTTTCGCAAGTGTTCTGTGAATATGTTGTGAGATGAAAAGTGTTCCGTGACTTAAAAAAGTTTGGGAAATGCTGATCTAATAGAAGCAAAATCTTGAAAGGAACGTTGTTGTCTTTACAATATTTTTCAACCTCGGGAATGAAGCAGCATTTAAACCAATCCTCAGAGAGATACTGTTATCCATGCTCTTTGGTTCGATTGGAAATGCACGGGTAATGTGGTTTTATTGTTGTCCTTAAATGCACAAGGATTTCCAGAATGGTATAAAAGAAGTGGTTTTAATCTGTAAACTACCGCTGCATTAGCCCCAAGCAAGAGCGTGAACCTATCTTTTGATGACTTGAAACCTGGCATTGAATTTTCCCCTTTGGCAACGTACATTTGATCTGGCATTTTTTTTCCAATACAGAGTAGTCTCGTCAACGTTAAAAATTTGCTGGTTTGAATAGCTGCCTTCATCAGTAATTTATTCCAACACATCACAAAATTTCTCTGCAGCTGCAGAATCGGCAATGGTGACTTCACTGCATACTTTAACATTGTAGAAACCAGCGCGATCCTTGAACCCATTAAACCACCAGATCATCACCATCATCATCATCAGCCATTTTCAATCCACTGCAGGAAGAAAGCCTCTCCAGCAACTTTCCAGTTCCTTCTGTTTTGTGCAATGGCCATCCATTTACTACCCATAAACTCATGAATTTCATCTATCCATCTCTGCCTTTGTCTTCCAGGTTTTCTTCTAGCTCCTCTTGGGTACCATTCTGTTATTTTCTTAGTCCATCTGTCATCATGTCTTTGAGCTATGTGTCCTGCCCAAGACCATTTTAGTTCTTTAGTTTTGTCCTTTACTTGAGTTTGCTGCTAAATCCACGTGTTTCTCTTCTTATCTAACAGTCTGACTCCCAATATAATTCATTCCATTCTTCGCTGGGTATTTCTCAGCTTCTCTTCCTTTTAGTGAGTGCCCAAGTTTCACTTCCATAACTCACGGTGGGGAGTACACATTAGTTCAATATTTTATGTTTCAGACAAACTGAGATATTGCTCTTTCTAAGGAGGATCTGCTGTCAGCCTCGATGGTCAAGACAAGTCATCTGCATTGGCCTGGACCTCCACACCACCCAGATCCATGGCGAGGAATTCGTCTAAGACAAAGTTCCACAGGAGCGGCCCCAGGACAGAACCCTGGGGGCAGCCCCTGCGGATTGGGCGACTGAGGCATTTATATGGTGTGGTAACTTGCACTGCTCTATCAGCCAGGTAATCCTTCATGCAATAATAAAGATTCAATGGAAGGTTGGCAGCTCTGAGTTTCGCCAAGACGCTTGGCCACCAGAGGGTGTCGAATGCCCCAGCAAAATCCACTGCGATGACGAGGAAGTATTTCCTTTGACAATGGGTGGCTCTAGAGAGGAGGTTCTGTATTGCTTCGATAGTGGATTTGCCAGGAGTAAATCCATATTGCTTTGTCATGTTAGGATTTACTTCATTATAATGCCTTGTGATTCTGGTATGTAGCAGCCTTTCGAATATTTTACTGAGGGTTGGTAGCAGGGATATGGGTCTGTAGGAACTAGGTGTCTCTGGTGGCTTTGTTGGGTTTTTTAGGAGCAGTTTTAAATTTGCCTTTTTCCACTGTAGTGGAAATTTACCTGCTTCCAGGCAGCAATTGAATAGTTTTTTTCTATAGATACTTGCATGGCACTGTTCTTCTGAATTGGCTTCTATAATTCCTGTTCTCTCTTTCAAAGCAGTCTGCAACCAGTCAACATCATTTCGCTGTCCAAGTTCAAACTCACAGAACCAACTTTTCTTCTTCCTCATCTGTTCATCCAACTTCTGTTTTCTGGAATCACATTTCTTTATATGTATTTCCTGAAAATTACAATCTATAACAGTTCAAGTTTAACGTCAACAAGTATTTTCTCTCAACTTTTCAACCCATTCACAATACTAAGTATTACAGTTTATATATATAAAAAAAAGAACCCATACATAACAATGATTTTTGAGAATGATAAAAAAATGGTATAGAATGGTATAGAAAACATTTATTTAACATGATATAACGTAAGATAGTAAACTAATTATAAGGAATTATGGAAGATGTGGTTTCTTTCTTTGGCAATTTTTACTTTTTATTTAATTTAATTTTATTTTATTGTTTATTATTAGTTATATTTTGTAGTTTACAAAAATACACCTAGAGAAATCTAAGCAGACGCCATCACAGAATTTTTATTGCGAACTCCCCGAACACTTTCAGGAACACCTAGGGGTTTAGAAACCACGGGTTGGGAACCGCTGCTGTATGTCATTAACAAAACCCCATGATCTGCTCTTGGATGCTGTCTACATTACTCAGAAAACTTCATATCTGACTGGACAATTACTCCCAGGTCTTTTTCATTTTCTACCACCCTAAGTGTAGTACCACACAGTTGGTATGTTCCTCTGGGGTCTCTTCTACCCATATGCAGTACTTTGCATTTGTCAATGTTAAATTTCAGTTGCCACTTCTCAGCCCATCTATCCAAATTTTCTAGAAAGGGGTGCTCTTACCAAGAAAAGCTTAAGTTCTGCAAATTGCAACACTTGGAGAGTAGGCACCTGCGAGGTGATCTGATTGAGGTGTATAAGGCCTTGAATGGGTTGAGTAGGCTGAATGCTGATAACATTCTTTCTCTTGCTCAGATTAAGAACCTGAGGGTGCATAGATTCAAACTGAGGAAAGATGGTTGAAGAATAGATGTGCGGAAATTTGCCTTCAGTCAGTGGTTGATTAGAGGAACACAGACTTCCATCTTTTGTTGTGGAAGTTAATAATAGCCTAAATAAATTTAAAGCTGAGCTGAACAAGCATTTGGAACGAATGGAGGGGTGAAATGGGAAGGATTTTTTTGGCTGATGCTGCATAAACTTGCTTTCTTGCATCGTATGCCTCTACTAATTATAGACCCTGCTGCAGTAGTACACCACCATTACTGTCATTAACAATCCTGCCAACCTTTGTATCAACTGCAAACTTTGACACTAAGCCTGATATGCCTTCATCAATATCATTGAGAAATATACAAAACAACGGTGGGCCCAACACCGAACCCTGTGGGACTCCACTAATAACATTAGTTCATCAAGGGCAGCATCCACTGATTACCACTCTCTGTCTTCTTCCACTCAACCCCCCTTTTATCCATTGTAACAACTTACCCTTAATACTATACTGCTCCAATTGGTACAATAATCTTCCATGTGTAACAGTGTCAAAAGCTTTCCTGAAATCCAAGTATATGATATCAAAATTATTTTTTGCATCTAGTTCCTTTGTAACCACATCATAGTATCCAATCAGATTTGTCAGACAAGACTTTCACTTAACAAACCCATGCTGTGCCTGAATTATTGCTGCAGTCTTGTCTAGATGATCTTGCAATGCACCTTTAACTAGTGACTCCATTATTTTACCTGGAACAAAAGTTAAACTAACTGTTCTGTAATTACTCGTGTCACCCTTATATCCCCCTTTGTGAATTAGTGATACATTTGCACATCTTCAGTCCGTGGGGACTTCCCCTGAGTCCAAGGATGCTCTCATAATTATGGCTAAGGGTTTGCTTAGTTCCGTTGCTGCCTCCTTTAATATAACTGGATAGATTCCATCCACCCCAGGTGCTTTCTTATGTTTAAATTCAACAATTTCCCCTCCACTTTGCTCTCAGTTATTACAAAACCATTAAGAACTGTTACAATTTGACAAACTTCTGGGATTTTCCTTCCTTAATAACTTCTCATGTGTGAATGTAGATGCAAAATACTCATTCAGTTTGTTTGCTATCTGAGCAGGATCATCAACAGTCGAACCATCTATATCAAGTGGAGCAAACTGATTCATCCCCTTCCCTTTAGAGTTTATATAAGTAAAGAAATCCTTGATGTTTTTTTTAGCATCCCTTGCCAAAGATTTCTCGTAATCTGCCTTTGCCCACGACAAGGGATGGAATAGACTTCCATCCCTTGTCATGGAAGTTGATAGCCTAAATAAGTTTAAGGCTCAGCTGGACAGGTATTTCGAACGAACAGAGGGGTGAAGTGGAAGTGGTTATTTTTTATTTTTATTTATTTGGCTGATGCTGCATAAGCTTGCTTTCTTGCATCAAATGCTTCTACTAATGCTAATGCTAATCTCCTTTGTGACTGAATTTTTTTTTTTTTTTTTTTTTGATTTGGTAGTTGTTGGCGCATCGGCTTCTGTGGCCATATTGCACCTCCCAAGGTTTTTGCAGTACTTTGATCCAAGCCCGAGGCGGGAATCGAACCCGCGACCTTTGGGTTGCCGGGCAGGTACTTTACCCACTCAGCTAGCCCGGTCGGCTTGTGACTGAATTACAGACTAGCTTAAATCTGACATAGGCTTCTGTGTCGCCAGATAATTTATATCCATCCCATGCATTTTTCTTCTGTGCCACGAGTCTCATTAGTTCATTTGATAACCATTTAGGCCTAAACCTTGAACAATATTTCTTAATAGGTATGAAAAGTCTAGTAGCTTCCACGATTAATTCCTTGAATGCTTCCCACTTAGTATTTGCTGTTGGTAACATCATTGGCTGGTCCCACTGTACAGAATTTAAAACTGCCTGAGACTACTGTAGTCACTTTTGCAAAAGCACAAACCCTTCCCATTACCCTCGAGGGTAGTTATATTTTTGAGTAAATCCCACAGCAACACACTGTGATCACTGCCACCTAGTGGTTCCTTTATCTGCAGATTCTTAATATATGAAGAATCACTGCTGATAATCAGACCAAAAGTATTACTCCCTCTGATTCCCTATTGAACATGTTGCCGTAGAAAATAATCATCCAATAAATCCACAAAATCTTGCTAGTGTGCAAGTGACCAATGCACAAGTTCTAGTCAATATCTGGGAAGTTAAAATCTCCCATTATAACATAATCTGATTTGCCAGGCCATTTATTTCTCTGTACAGTTATTCATTGTATTCATTAGATTCATTATTCCTACAACATACGTACTCCTACACAATTTTGTTTCCCAGTGCTTATGTGACACCAAACTCACTCAACATTGCACTGTCTACCCACATTACCTGGATGCACTTCCTTAGATTTTATGTGTTTCTTAACTAACAGCATAACCCTTCCTCCCCTCCCCTCCTGTCTATCCTTTCTGTACACAATGTACTCACCAAATTCCAATTCTTCATTCCTTATATCTGTGTGAAACCACATCTCTGATGTCTTGATCAATTTCCCAACAATATATGACTTTATCTTGATCAGCACCACAAATTCATCAAATTTATTTACTAAACTCTGTGCATTGGTGTACATGCACCCGTTTTTACTCTTCTTTACTGTAGTATACCCCATTTATTAACTTGTTCCACGACGACTCCCAGCAGTCCTTGAAATCCGAAGCACCTTGCTTTCCAGCCTGCTGCACATTTCAATAGACGCAATGCAAGAATCACATTCGCCACTGCCTGCAGCTACTGTTAATATATTAGTCTGTGAATCCCTCCAAAGCTAGCAGTTTTCCAACCTGCCTAACATTGCCTCGATAGAATCAGCAAATATTCTTGAACCCTTTCTATTTAAATGTATCCCATCCATGTAGAAGCAGTCTCTCTTGTTAACAAGCACATACCAAGCTGAGAAAAATTATACCCCATGAGCCTTGCACAATCTCTCCAGGGCAAACTGATTTCCAAGTCTCTCATCAAACTGATTGACAAGGCTCTCATGAAGTTCTCTGAGCAGTGCAGACGGGCTGCAAGAGTAGCTCATGGTGTATTGTCAATGATATATAGGAATTTTTCTAGCAAGGATAAGGAGGTGATTATTCCCTTGTATAAGGCAATGGTCAGGCCATCAGGCCATACCTAGAGTACTGTATACAGGTCTGGAGGCCTCATTTCAAGAAGGATGTAGAGCTGCTGGAACGAGTACAGAGAAGGGCAACAAGATTAGTGAATGGAACAAAGGGGTGCTCTTACGAAGAAAGGCTTAAGTTTTGCAAATTACAGTGTCTGGAGATCAGGCACCAGCGAGGTGATCTGATAGAGGTGTATAAAACCTTGAATGGTTTGAGCATGCTCAATGCTGACGGGATTCTTCCTCTTGCTCAGAATAATCACCTGAGAGGGCATAAATTCAAATTGAGGAAAGACAGATGTAGGATAGATGTGCAGAAATTTGCCTTTAGCCAGCGGGTGGTTGGTTGGTGGAATAGACTTCCATCCCTTGTTGTGGAAGTGGATAGCCTAAATAAGTTTAAGGCTCAGCTGGACAGGTATTTCGAAAGAACAGAGGGGTGAAGTGGAAGTGGTTATTTTTTTTTTTTTTATTTATTTATTTTTTTTTTTGGCTGATGCTGCATAAGCTTACTTTCTTGCATCAAATGCCTCTACTAATGCTAATGCTAATGAGATATTCCCTCCTATTGTGTCTGGGCAGAATTGTAGACACTTTCAAATTTAACCCTAACTTACGACTTTTTTTCAACATTGACCTGTACTTGTTAAGTCAATCCACAGATCTACTCATAAAACGAGTCGTACCAATGTGTACTTAGGGTTCGTGAGAAAAGGATTAAGTGTGTTGGTTGCGTGGTTAGGATTGTCTGGTATTCTAGTAGGTAAATGAACAATCTGTACAAGGTTATTAGTAATTGCAAGTCTCAGCACCTCATACAGCTAGGTCTATCTGACTATAAAACAGAAGCCAGCTGGAGTTGTAAAAATTAAAATCACCAAGGAAAATTACTTCACCGTTAGAAAAGTTGGACTGGAGAAAGTCAAGTTCAAAGAGTTCCTAGTGATTAGTGTAGTTGGGAGAACCATAGAAACAGATGCATTTGACAGAATGTGGTGGAGAGATTTTAAGCCAGAGAACATCAAAAAGAGGAGACATGGGATTTGGCAAACTGTAAGTGGAAATGGACATCGCTGAGATTAGAAACGAGATCACGTATATTTGTGAAATGAACAAGGAAGTGTTGCAGTAGCATGTAATTCCTATCATTAACTAAAATGCTAACTTTTGTATCTTCTGCAAACTTAGCATTAAACTTGATATACTTTCATCAATATCATTAATAAATACCGAAAACAGTAAGGAACCCAGCAATGAATCCTGAGAGATTTCATGACTAGTAATATTAATTCAAGATGAGCAGTGCCTATTAATAAGCGCTTGTTATCTTCTGCCACTCAATCATCTATTTATGCATAGCAGTAACTTGCCTCTATATAATAGCCAATGACCCATTATCAGTATGTTATTGTATTTAAAAAAAAATAGTTATTAATAACATGAGTATTAGTACATATCATTAGTATGATATGAACTCATAACAGCATGATAACACTGTATTAAAAAAAAAAAGTTATTAATATATTTACATGTATAGTTTCATATTCAATTTGGTCTGTGGCACTACCTCAAATATAAAAGTCAAAAAAAAAAAAAAAAAAATTTACAAAACACCACCCAAGATTTAAAAAAAAATAATAATCTATGTGGCTAAAATAAATATGTAGCAAATTTCATTTGTAATTCTTGTTCAAATCAATTATGAGACCAGTTGAAAAGAAAATCTCAATGCCATTTGTGACACCCATGATATGAAAGGAGCCAAAAGAGAATTTTGGTGATTGTTACTCTTGTAATGTGAATGTAACAGAATTCGGAATGAAGAATAAAATGAGACTAATCTGTTACAATGACAGTATGCCAATTCTGGTACCTTCAGAGCATGGACTAGATTTTTTTAGAAGACAAAATGGAGTGTGATGAAGGTGTGATTTGGGAAGAACTTCAGCCAATCTTGGGTGCACACCCAACAAAGAGGCATCAGAGTAAGCTATTTACCCAAGACAAGTTAAATGGCTCATTTGAGATTCTAGACATCTTGCCTCGAGACCAAAGGAGAAATACTTGGTTAAGGAGAACACCAAATTGTTACACTATCAAAAAAAAGAACCAAGTTTTGGTTCTTTTTTTTTGGAGTTTTCAAGGAATTGTCACAAGTACATATTATATTTGAATGATGCCTCTTTGTTGACTCCTCACAGCAAAGTACAAAAGTTGCTCTAAAGAATAACAAGAACTTAAAACCATTCATCCATTGTCCAGTCTGTTCATCTAAAGTTTTATGTTATAGTATGCCACAAACGTATCATCGACTATAAAACAATAGGATCTGCTAAATCCACAAATGCGTGACCCTCCAAGCTATTCCATAGCAATGTTTGCTGTGACCGAGCTGATAGATGCATCCTTAGCTGTACCATGTATCTGATGGTAGAAGGTTTCACTGAACATGACAACACCACCAGTCAGGCACAACGAGGACAGCGTAAATGTCAATGGCAGATAGTGAAGTTCTGCTGCTCAGAGTGGGGTCATTGTGAGAAGTTCTTTGGCTAGTTGGACGGGAACCAATGTGAATAGTGACACCATGTCAAATGAGGCCATAACCTGTTCTTCAGTAATGGTAAGACCAGAAACTAGGTGCAGGAACTCTCCACTGTTCGAAATTGTCTGGACAGCATTGCCTACTAGAGGTGAAAGTACACTGGCGACAAACTTAGATGACTCATATGTAGGGGAGCCATGGTAGGAGATGATAGGTTGTAAGGGGACATGTAGTTTGTGGACTTTTGGCAGACCGTAGAACTGTGGGAGTTGGTATCTGGAGGCATGTAAATGCCAGCACATGGAATCAGAAAACTTATGACTTGAACCAACCGTAGACCAAGCTGTTGACTTTGGCCTCCCACTGCTTCAAGATCTTAATGGGAGGGTCGTGCACAAGTTCGTGAATGGAGGTGTCTTGCAAAAGAGATAGGGCTTTCATCTGGTAGTCTGAACGATTCAGACAGATGGTATGCCACATTTATTTGCTGGTAGGATGAAGATGGAATTATCTATTTTCAACAAATTGAGAGCAGAGATTTGGCGTAGGTTAAGTTTGGAATTAACAGGATGGGCAAGCTGCAGGATTGTTGCAGTCTTGAGATGAATCACATTGGCAGTCTTTGGCTAAACATGTCAAAGATGCCTCGACACCCATGGCACAGGGTGAGGAATTCCACTTGTTCATCTGATAAGCGTCTGTCACTCATGTTCAACACAAACTGAGAGCAGTAGATGGGAGAAACTCGTTGCGGGCAACTGGTGGCGCTGGCCTCACAAACTAGATCATCGAATTTGCTTTGTTGTCTTGAGCGATATTGGTCGGATACTCGGACCGCTTGGAAACAAATCTGGACAATATTGGAATATATAGAGGAGGGGGAACATGTCCCTAAGCTAAAGCACGAGAACAGCTAATCCAAATTTGTAGAGTTTTGAGACTAAAATTCCGACAGGCATGTTGCTTACGTTCGTGGGGAAACGGTGCTCTTTGGTGGAAGCCCTTTGGAATGAGGCAGTTAGCTTTGCACTGGTGTGTGATTCGAAGATGTTGACTATTGCGGGATATAAGGTTGAAGCTGTTCTGTAGCTTCACAACAATGCTGTAGTTCTGCTGGCCAAATGCAGTATGTATAAACTCGAAGGAAGTCTCCAGGATTCATTCTAAAATAATTATTCAGCAAAAATTCCTTTTATACTGATAAAATAATACAAAACAAATAAATCTACCAAAAGTTTTCGGGCCTGTGTAGTCCTTTTTCAGTTGAGGAATGAGCGTTATTATAAAATAAATACCAGCGCACAGCCATGGTGATCATGAGAAGTGAAATGTGTAACACGGGTGCAAGTAACAGTTACTTGTTTGAAGTAGAGGCTTGTGGCTGTGACTATAGTGTTTGAGTATGAAGCATGTGCCAATCCTTATCATTCTGGAGGATAGGATGGAGGCATCCTCCTTTATATCAGTTTAAAACACCTCGGCAACATGAAATGTGTAGCGATTCCAACGTCATGGTGCAGATTGAGGTTGTGCTGGGAAGACCAGAAGTGCTCCATGATCGCTGAATGTTGAGAATCTGCAGAGCGGATTGCTCTCTCATGTTTGGAGATGCGATCTTGGAGCCTCCTGCCAGCTTCCCCGACAAAGCAGCCAGTGCAATCACAGCAGGAAATGCAGTACACCTAGACGCTTTGCAAAAGGGTGTGTGTGGATTGGTGTTTTTACCCTCGATTGGAGGGACAGGAACTTCCTGCCTGGTAGTTGCAAGCACTTTATCCAGTGGGCTTGTAAGATTTTAGAGAGCTGTTATGACATGCCCGGGTAGATGGGGGGATAAAGGCGGTCGAGGTGGTGTCATCATTACAGAGGGGCCCCCAGGGTGTGCTGCGTAAACAAGGGCCTGCAGGTCACACTTATCAAGGGCACTTGCAGGGTAGCCACACTCAGAGGGTAGATTTATTTGTTTTGTATTACCAGTATTAAAGGAATTGTTTGTTTAAACCCTGTTATTTTTATCAATCTCTCCAGATTTGTGAAATGAATTATTATCTTAGAATGAATCCCAGAGACAGAGGCCCTTTCAAAAGTTAACAGAGGGGTGAATGATGCGCTTGCTTGCTACAAAGAAATCTACGATGAAAAGAAAAAAAGCCACCGTCCAGTCATCTATTAATATGTTCTTTCATAAGGTTGAGTGGCCAACCCCTTCTAAATCTCCACAGCTCTCAACCACCGCAGTGGCGTACTTATCAGCTGAAGATGTTGATTCTGGTAATGATGCTCGAGAGGTAAAACTTACTGACGTTATGCCTGTCTCCCCTCTTTTTTTGTAATTTTATAATTGTGAATTTTTTTAAAATTGTACGCTTTAGTAATTTTTCCTGCACATTAGATAAAAAATTGATCAATCAATTAGTCAATCAATTCAGTGAGCACAGTTGCGAGTGATGCACAAGCATGGGGGAACTTCTCTGACTTATGTAGCGTTCCATGGAACGCAACCCTTATGTAAGTTGGGGAGTTCCTGTATATAAATGGTGCCTCCGTAGCCAGGTGCACAGGAGTGGCAGTGCACAGCACACGCTTCTTGATTAGACCAGGGTTCGAGCCCGTGACCACCAAATACAGAAAGGTGAGGGAATGACCATCGCATATCCCCAGAGCAATATGGCTTTAGTTGCTAATGCTCCTTAAAACCAAATAACAACAACAACCTGTATATAAAAAAACTGTATTCCATTCAGAGGACTATGCTCCTGAAGATGGCTCTAGTTTGTAGAACTGTCTCCACTGATGTGCTACAGATTGTCACAAGGAAAATGCCAATTGACCTCTTTCTGATTTACAGAGTAATGACTTTCAACGTTCAGTGTGAAACTCCTTTTATTACACGTGATCTTGAGTTGGATTTGGCTAATGCTCCTAAGAATGAGGTCAAGCGATTCTTAGCTATCTTAATGACACTTTGCAAAAGAGTCATTAAGATAGTTGAGTCATTTAGAGTCAATAGAGATGGGCTAACTCAAATAAAGGTGATATAACTCGTAGGTTCTTTCCCTCTGTTGTTGATGTTCCGTCAGAAAAACGGTTTGTGACTAATCAACAAACTATGCTTTTATTGTTTATGTGTTATTTGATTTTTAGGAGCATTAGCAACTAAGGCCATGTTGCTTCAGGATATGCGGTGTTCATTTCCTGACCTTTCCGCATCCTCCGTATTTGGTGGTCATGAGCTCGAACCCCGGTCTAATCAAGAAGCGGGTGCTATGCACTGCTGCTACTGCCCAACTGGCCATGGAGGCACCTATGCTTTTATTAACCGGTCATGGCTCATTTTTTGGCAAAGCTGAATCAGCTGGGTATTTCAGAAAGGTCGCAGTGTCACTGCACAGCTCTGGAAACACGGAGTCATGTTTTATATTATTGTCACGAGTACTTGGATTTCAGAAATGAATTTTTTTTTTGCTAGTCCAAATCTTGCTGACCTGACTGAGGGCAATGAGGTTCAATTAATTAAGACTAAGGAAGATTTTCAGGCATTCCAAAATTTTTCTAAGAAATTGTTTCAGAGAAGATTAGTGCTGCTTGAAATCAAGAAAAGAAGAGTAGAAGGATTACAAACTAGCATCTCATGCTGACTTCATAAGATCAGTAGGTCCTTGCACCACTTTGGTCTTATTTCTTTCATATGGCTCATTGAGCCATGTGCTTGTCCTGTAGCTCCTTGCCTCAATTTATATTTCTTTATCTCATATAAATCTGTATATCATATGAATCTGTATAATATACACCTTCCCTGGGGTGGATGGGAGCTATTCAGTTATATTAAAGGAGACAGCAAAGGAAGAAAGCAAACCCTCAGTCATAATTATGAGAGCATCCTTGAATTCAGGGGAGATCCCCATGGACTGGAGATGTGCAAATGTGTCCCCAATTCACAAAGGGGAATCGAAGGGTGACATGAGTAATTATAGACCAGTTAGTTTAACTTCTGTTCCGGGTAAAATAATGGAGTCAACTGGATAAAGATGCATTGCAGGATCATCTAGACAAGACTGCAACAATAATTCAGACACAGCATGGGTTTGTTAAGGGAAATTATTGTCTGACAAATTTGACTGGGTATTATGATGTGGTTACAAAGCAACTGGATGCAAAAAATAATTTTGATATCATATACTTGGATTTCAGGAAAGCTTTTGACACTGTTGCGCATGGAAGACTACTGTACAAATTGGAGCAGAATGGTATTAAGGTAAGTTGCTACAATGGTTAAAAGGATGGTTAAGTGCGAGAAGACAGAGAGTGGTAATCAATGGATGCTGCTCTTCTTGGACTAATGTTATTAGTGGAGTCCCACAGGGTTTGGTGTTGGGTTCACTGTTGTTTTGTATATTTATCAATGATATTGATGAAGGTACATCAGGTATAGTGTCGAAGTTTGCAGATGATACAAAGGTTGGCAGGGTTGTTAATGACAGTAATGGCAGTGTGCAACTGCAACAGGATCTAGAAAATTTGGGCAGATGGGCTGAAAAGTGGCAACTGAAGTTTAACATTGACAAATACAAAGTACTGCATATGGGTAGAAGTAACCCCAGAGAAACGTACCAACTATGTGGTACTACACTTTAGCATTAGCATTAGCAGAGGCATATGATGCAAGAAAGCAAGTTTATTCAGCATCAGCCAAAAAAAAAAAAAAAAAAAAAAACCCACTCCCATTTCACCCCTCCGTTCGTTCGAAATACCTGTCCAGTTGAGCTTTAAATTTGTTTAGGCTATCAACTTCAACAACAAGTGATGGAAGTCGGTTCCACCAACCAACCACCCGCTGGCCAAAGGCAAATTTCCGCACTTCTATCCGACATCCGTCCTTCCTCAATTTGAATTTATGCCCTCTGAGGTGATTATTCTGAGCAAGATGAAGATTCCCATTGGCATTGAGCATGCTCAAACCATTCAAAGCCTTATACACCTCTATCAGATCACCTCGCCGGTGCCTAGTCTCCAGACTCTGTAATTTGCAAAACTTAAGCCTTTCTTCGTAAGAGCAACCCTTTGTTCCATTCACTAATCTTGTTGCCCTTCTCTGTACCCGTTACAGCAGTTCTACATCCTTCTTGAAATGAGGCCTCCAGACCTGTATACAGTACTCAAGATGTGGGCTAACCATTGCCTTATACAAGGGAATAATCACCTCCTTATCCCTGCTAGAAAAATTCCTGTATATCATTGACAAGACACCATGAGCTACTCTTGCAGCTCGTCTCCACTGCTCAGAGAACTTCATATCTGCCTGCACAATTACCCCCAGGTCCTTTTCATTCTCCACCACTGTCAGTGTAGTACCGCAGAGTTGATACGTTGCTCTGAGGTTACTGTTTCCCATATGTAGTACTTTACATTTGTCAATGTTAAACTTCATTTGCCACCTCTCAGCCCATCTGTTCAACATTTCCAGATCCTGTTGCAGCAGCATAGCGTCAGTAGTGTCCTTAACAATCCTGCCAACTTTTGTATCATCTGCAAACTTGGACATTAAACTTGATATCCCATCATCAATATCATTCATAAACACCGAAAACAACAACGGACCCAACACTGAACCTTGAGGAACTCCACTAATAACATTAGTCCACGTTGAGCAGTGTCCATTGATTACCACTCTCTGTCTTCTGCCACTCAACCATCCCCTTATCCATAGCAGCAATTTGCCTCCAATGCCACACTGCTCCAATTTGTGCAGCAGTCTTCCATGTGCAACAGTATCAAAAGCCTTTCTAAGATCCAAATATATAATATCAAAGTTATTCCCTGCATCCAGTTCTTTTGTGACTACATCATAGTATCCAATCAAATCGTTCAGGCAAGACCTGCCCTTAACAAAACCATGCTGCGTCTGAGCTATAACTGAATTGTTGTCTAGATGATCCTGCAGTGCTTCTTTAACCAGTGCCTCCATTAATTTACCTAGAACAGAAGTTAAACTAACAGGTCTATAATTACTTGTGTCAGCCTTTGATCCTCCTTTGTGAATTGGGGTTACATTTGCACTTCTCCAGTCTATGGGTACCTCCCCTGAGTCCAAAGAAGCTCTCATAATTATGGCTAGGGGTTTGCATACTTCCTTTGCTGCCTCCTTTAATATAACTGGATAGATCCCATCCACCCCAGGTGCCTTTTTTATGTTTATCCTCAACAATCTCTCCTCCACTTTCCTCTCAGTTATTACAAAATCATCCAGCTCACTGCCAATGTTTACTTTACCTACATCATTCTCCTTCCTGAATAACTCGTCATGCATGAATGTAGATGCAAAATACTCATTTAGATTGTTAGCCACTTGAGCAGGATCCTCAACTGTTGAACCATCAATATCCAGTGGACCAATCTGATTCATCCCTTTCCTTCTTGAGTTTAAATAGGTAAAGAACTCTTTTCTGTTTTTCTTTGCATCCTTTGCCAAGGATTTTTCGTAGTCTGCCTTTGCTTGCCTAATCTCCTTTGTGACTTGGTTACAGACCAACTTATATCTATCATAGGCTTCCATGTCACCCATTAATTTGTATGTATCCCATGCATTTTTCTTCTCTGCCACATGTCTCATTAGTTCATCTGACAACCATTTAGGCCTAAACCTTGAACAATATTTCTTAGTTGGTATGTAAAGCCTGGTAGCCTCCAAGATTAGTTCCTTGAATGCTTCCCATTTTGAGTTTGCTGTTGGTAACATCATCAGTTGGTCCCACTGTATAGAATTTAAATACTGTCTCAGACCATAATAGTCGCCTTTACGAAAACAAAAACCCTTCCCTTTACCTCTGATGGTAGTTACCTCCTTGAGTAAATCCCACTTCAACACACTGTGATCACTGCCACCTAGTGGTTCATTTATCTGCAGATTCTTAATGCATGAAGAATCACTACTGATAATCAGATCAAGAGTATTGCTCCCTCTTGTTGCCTCACAAACCTGCTGATGTAGAAAACAATCATCCAATAAATCCACAAAAGCCTTGCTAGTGTGTGAGTGATCAACCCACAAATTCCAGTCAATATCTGGGAAATTAAAATCCCCCATTATAAGACTCTCTGATTTACTGGCCCACTCTATTTCCCTGTGCAATATCTTATTATACTCATCAGAGTCATTAGGCCTATAGCACACTCCTACTCTCAATTTTGATTTTCCTATGCTTATGTCACACCAAACTGACTCGACACTGCCCTGTCCATCGATGTCGACTGGCTTCACTTCCTTGGACTTTATGTGTTTCTTAATTAATAGCATAACCCCTCCTCCCCTCCTATCCTGTCTATCCTTTCTATACACATTGTATTCCCCAAATTCCAGTTCCGCATTACTTATATCTGTGTGACACCACGTCTCTGATATCCCAACAATATCTGCCTTTGATGTTTTGAGCAATACCTGAAATTCATCAAATTTATTTACCAAACTCCTAGCATTGGTGTACACGCAGGTATACATGCACCTGTTTCTATTCTTAGCTACCCTAACACAACCCATGTGTTTACTTGTACCGCAATGACTACCAGCAGTCTCTGAAATATCCTGCATCTTGTTTTCCAGGTTTCTGCTCATTTCAATAGAAGCAGTGCAAGAATCACTTCCACCTCTGCCAGTGGCTACTGTTAATCTATTAGTCCTTGTATCCCCCCCAACTAGCAGTTTTCCGACCCACCTAACACTGCCTCGACAGCATCAGCAAAAATTCTTGCACCCTTTCTATTTAAGTGTATCCCATCCCTGTAGAAGCAATCTCTCCTGTTAACAAGTACAGTCCAGGCTGAAAAAAATTCTACCCCTTGAGCCTTGCACAATCCGTCCAGGGTCGAATTGATCGACAAGGCTCTCATCATATACTCCCTCCTATCGTGTCTGGGCAGAATTGCAGACACTTTCAAGTTCAACCCTAATTCACGGCTTTTTTTCAACAGTGACCTGTACTTGCTAAGTAATTCTGCCGGTCTCCTACTCTTAATATCATTAGTGCCAACGTGTACAACTATATCACCTTTTGTGCCCTTAAAAGATGATATCCGCTCTGCAACGTCATCAACCTTTGCCCCTGGCAGACATACCCTGGTCCTATTCCACCTATCCTTTTTACAAAGCATGTTCCCCGTTTCCCTGACAATAGAGTCACCAACAACTACTAGTTCCTGTGGGACCAGCGCATTCTGCCTAGGGGGCTGCCTCTGTGTTGCCTGATGACCAAGTGCAAGCTCTGGCGTTGATGTGGGCAGCTGAGAGCTTGATGGGCCCCTCAATTTATTTCCTTCGAGGGCATCCACCCTGTCCTTCAAGCTCTCATAAAGGCCCATAACAACGCTGAGTTGTCGCCTGATTTCCTTGCACTCCTTACATCGTGCACACACAAAGACAGCCCCCTTGGCAGTATCATGTCCCGTACCCGACTGCTCCGCAAACATCAAGCAACCAGTGCATTTTAAAAGACTGTGATTCGGAGGGCAACTGCCCCCCCCTCAGTTCTCCCCTGAACCACAGCACTCCCATTAGCTTGAGCCTTTTGCTTTGCTGCTCTGGTCAGAGTCATGATTCCGATTTAATTCAATAAAATTCAAAACAAAAATTAAATCCTTAAGTTATATCCCAAAACAGTTATGTTATATATATATTTTTTCGGTATCTATTGTTTTCTACGAGTTCCCTTTATACAACTTCCGTATCACGTGTACCACTATAGTTATGTATTAATTATTTGTTACGATTAAGTCATTATATATATATCTAGAGTTAAAAATATAATTTAATTGACAATAAAGTTTATCAAGATTAATAGATTTACTGATTAATTGACAATATTATATTATGCACTATACTACACTAAGCTTATGCTATCGTGTAAAAATGGCGGGAATTCACGAACGGTATTTCTACGGACTCGTAAGTATCGATTAGCTTCCAAATCTCGCTATCTCAATTTAGAATAAACTAAGGATCCTGACTAGATCTATAATCTACTTATAGAAGATAATTTGATATAACAATCGGTTAATAAAGCGACTAAATTTGGTTAAAAAAAAAAAAAAACCTCTCGTTCAATTTGTAACATGTGGATTTGATACCGTTACCGATACTAAGTAATATCTACAAAATCTCTGTCTAAGTTAAACTTTAAACTAAGTATCGTAACTAGGAATATAAAGCTACTCTAGAAAATAAGTTAATATGACAATTTAAACTAATAAAGCAGAAAATAAATCAGGAAAAACTTCTCCGTTTCAAGAGCTTTCAGGAGCAATGTTCGCACAGGCTAACCTCGCACCCAGGCTTTTGCTTGAGCGTGTACAGAGACAGGCAACAAGATTGCTGAGGGGAATGAAGGGATCCTCTTACCAAGAGAGGTTTAAGTTCTGCAAATTGCAGCAGCTGGAGACTAGGCACCTGCGAGGTGATATGATTGAGGTGTATAAGGCCTTGAATGGGTTGAGCACGCTGAATTCTGATGGGATTCTTCACTTGTTCAGATTACGAACCTAAGGGGGCATAAATTCAAATTGAGGAAAGACAGATGTAGAATAGATGTGCAGAAATTTGCCTTTAGCTAGCAGGTGGTTAATTGCTGGAATAAACTTCCATCTGTCGTTGTGGAAGTTGATAGGTTAAATAAATTTAAGGAGGAACTGTATATAGTGGAGTTGGCAGTTTCTGGCTAGGGGCCACTTGCTAATAAAAATGAAAAATGAAGTTTCAAGTTTTTATTTGTATTAAATTGCATTATATTGTAACAAAAATAAAAAAAAATAAAAAATCACATGTGCTTTACCTAGTAAGGCTGAAGCACATGAATGTAATGGTCTTGAGATGATTACATCTCAAGATCATTACATTGAGCTGCCCTTAAGATATCCATTGCTCTGGTTAGCAAAAGGTTTCTGCCACGGGTGGCAATGGTTAGCCCAATGCCACCTAACTGATATTGCCCGAATCATAAAAGTTTTTCTGCCACCAGCTGGTTTATGTCAGCTCTGGGCACATCCAAGATCAACTCCCATGATCCTTTGCATGATCTCCTCTCCTGACTTCATTTTTCTTTATACTGAAATGGAAATGATGTCATTTCCGTGTCGCAAAATCATGAAAAACTGATTTTACTACCGTCCGAAATTTAGTAGGTGATCTGCAGGACCACCTCCCACGATCTCCTCTCCTGACTGTTTTTCTTTGTCATGAGATGGAAATCATGTCATTGGCAACGTTTCTGTTTCACAAAATCATGACAAATTGATTTTACTACCGTCTGAAATTTAGTAGGTGTCGCCAAAGATGCTTAAACATCAAAAATACTGATATTCATTATCAGGATTCGTTTCTCTTGGAATTATCTTTAAAAAATGGTAAATCTAATTATTTCACTGCCTTTCATTCCCACGTGACAAGGTGAGTGTTCTTCATGCCAAGTTTGTGTAACAATCATCTTCGAATTTTCTGTACATGTTTATTCAGAATACCACCAGGGTGGAAGTGATCATCACCATTTCAGATGCAGGACGGGCTGGTTTTCTTTAGAAAGTACAAATAATTATTTGTAATTTTCTGGCTCCAGTTCTCTCTCTCTCTCTCTCTCTCTCTCTCTCTCTCTCTCTCTCTCTCTCTCTCTCTCTCTCTCTCTCTCTCACACACACACAATTTTCACACCAGAAAATTACAACTAATTATTTGTAATTCTCTGGTGTGAAAATTGTGGACATGCTTCCTAACTCTTTGGTCTCTCATTGTTCAATTATTTAAGTCCTAGAAACCATCTTTTGATAACATGCTATAATGTAGTGAAACTAACATGAAATTTTGTCTAACATCTGTGAGCAGCAATTACAGAGCAGACAAAAATATAGTAATGTTTTTCAAGTGTTTGCTTTATGTTAAGAATTATTCAATATAAAATTATATATCAATAATGGTTATGATAAAATAAAAAAAAATCACTATGATTTTTTTCCCTTGTGCTAACCAGCATAATCACATCTAAAAGGATAATACAACAGCGTTGTGAGTATGTTGGTGGGGGTGGTTACCTCTGAAGTGCAGCAATTGGACACCTTGGTTTGATTGAGGGCTATGTATCTGAGGAACACAAATTTTCAAAACCAGGATATAAATTATTAATTTAATCTTTTGAAAGGTTCAATAGGATAAAAAAAAAAAAAAAAAAAAAAAGAAGAAAATTGTAACACTTACTAAATCAGTAAATTTTTCAGGACAGTGCTTTCTGATAATTCGATATCGTTGAAGAATCATATTGTCAGTACGACCAGGAAGATGTGCTGCTATTTTCGCCCATTTACCTAATTAAAAAAATAATAAGAAGAATAAAAAACGTATGTATCTGATATGTGTATTTTATATGTGTTTATATATATAAAAACAATGTAGAGTGATAAGGAACAGAAGAATAAACTATGTATTGTGAAGAAGGAATCTTTAACACTTTTATATAACCTTCTTTTATAACTTTTGGATTTTTATATATATGTATTTATTTATATTTACACACACACACACACCCAACAATACTGGGACTAAGCCTTTGCTGGACTTTTGCAATCTATATACGAGGGGCATTCAATAAATTATCTACCTAAGGTACTTCCCATAGTTATATTTTAGTGATTCATGATTTATCACGTTCCTACATATCTCAACTTGAATCATACTAATTTTGATCCCACTATGTTTTTTAGGATGTATTGCTGCTGTAGCAGAAGGAAGGAAGACGCCTATAACAAACTATGGATTTGCTGAAATTGGAGTATCATTCAATCATCAAGTTTCTCACCAAAGAAGGAAATGGGCCAAAGGCCATTCATGAGAGGATGGTGGCTATGTATGGCAGCAGTGCACTTTCACAATACCATGTGAAATTCTGGTCAGAACAATTCAAGTGGGGTGGAGAGTCCATCAAAGATGATCCACATCCAGGAAGGCCTGTGATAGCCATTGACTCCAAAAATGTGTCAAGCGGTGGACGCCCTTGTGCTGAATGACAGATGTTTAAAGGTTTCCCAAATCTCTAGGGAATGTGACATATCTGAGGGAACAGTTATAACCATTCTCCCTTCCACATTTTGGGATGACTAAGGTCAGTGCAAGGCGGGTCCCCAGATTTCTGAACCATGTGGAGAAACAATTCGGAGTAAGGTGTTGTGAGGAGAATTTAGAGCTTTATGGAAGGGATCCTGAAACTTTCATCTCCAGATTAAGGGTAATGAAACATGGGTTCATCACTGGGATCCTGAGACCAAGCAACAATCAATTCAATGGAAGCACAAGGGTTGTCCCCCACTCAAAAAATTTCAGACACAACCTTCAACTGGCAAGATTATGGTCACCATTTTTTGGGATGCTGAGGGAATGTTGTACATTCACTACTTAAAACACAAGCAGACAATCACTGAGAAGGCATATGCATCTCTACTGTAGAACCTAAGCGATGTCATAAAGGAAAAACGACACTGAAAACTTTCCAGGGAGGGTGTGTTGCTTCCGCATCGAGAGACTGTGACAAGTCAAAAAATCTAGTTAGTTAGTTATTTGGTTTTTAGGAGCATTAGCAACTAAGGCCATATTGCTCCGGTGATATGCGGTGGTCATTCCCTGACCTTTCTGCATCCTCTGTATTTGGTGATCAGGGGCTCGAAAAAAAATCTATTAAAAAAGATTTCATATATTTTAAGAAAATGTTACTCACAGCAGTAAATATTGAACAATGGGTCTATTAACCTTACTCTATTTACAAAAATGTTTATCTGATGAATAACAAAACACTTATTTTGTTGGGCTCCCCCCAACTTTATAATCATCCATTGGTGTCTCCTGTATGAGATTCCAACATTTCCCCCGGTATCTTTTTTCATTGGAGAAATATCTTGGTGAAACCTTTCCACGCCGTGTTCAACGGAGACTGCTCCCAAGTTTTCAGGGAAAAAAAAAATTTAAATGGGAATGTGGGAAATTGATGCCGACCAGTGTTGTCAGTAGCCCTATTCCATCTAAATTTGCTCCTTTCATCCTTTTTTTTTTCCTCTTCTTCTGTTTATATATATATATATATTTACACACACGCATGTGTGTGTGTGTGTGTAAATATATATATATATAAAATCAAAGTGCCTGCTACTATTGCAGTTTAGGATGGACAGTCAAGCAAAGACACTGTTCATTCTAAGCTAAGCATGACAGGGAAACCACTGGAAATATTTCTTGTGTTGGTGAAACAGGTTATATTTATTTTCTTTTACCTTCTGAATCCATCTAAACATCTGTCTGTTTTGTTAGTTTAGTGTAAGATAAGGACAACTGCTGAATTCATTCACAATTTATAAGTTGTGTTATTAAAAGTTACATTTGCTTATATGTAACTTAATTGTTCACCGGCTGTGTTGCTGGTGAACAATTTCCAAAAGGTGCTTTTCCAAAGGAGTCTCCAATAGTGTTCTCATCATACTTTATCCACCCAATTATCTTAATACACCAATATTGTCTGGGTTTCCACCACAAAATCTGAAACCAAAAGTCAGCAATGTTGTTATGGAATATGAGCATTATTTCTGGTCTCTGCAGTGCTATATATCTAGTATTCAACACTCTCATGTTCATATCTAGTATTCATTTGGACTTCAGTAGTGACACAGACTTCCTGTTTGCACTGTAATTCGTAGATCCCAATACTGTTGGCCTTACAATACAATGACATCAAAATTACTACAAACCATAATAGTATAAAAAAAGTGCCGTGTTAAAGAATTTCTGTACAAGGGTGGAATGGTAATTAGGAGAGGGATGATTTGAAGTATTTAAAAAGTTTGAAGAATCAAACTTTTTAAATTACGCATACCCTTCAATGATCATGGGGATTAGGAACTGTTGTTGTTGTTATTTGGTTTTTAGGAACATTAGCAACTAAGGCCATATTGCTCCGGGAATATGCGGTGGTCATTCCCTGACCTTTCCGCATCCTCGGGGATTAGGAACTGGCAAACCATTATAATAGGCAAAAATGTGAACATAAAATACTTACAGTAATGAGAAAAGGGAGCGATTACATTCCGAAAAATTTGTAAATTATAAAAATGCTATTTTTAAACAACAGAAATATAAAAAAAATTAGTGCTATAAATTATACATATGAAACTATGTAAATGTTCAACTTACATATTTACAGTGTGACCTTATGCACAAGCATCTACAGGCTGCATTTTCTAGTAATAATTAAAGTTTTATACCTGTGAGTTACTGGGTTGTATCAGATACTTTACAGTTATGTGTCTCCCAGTGCAGGTGGTGTGTTTTTTTTTTGTTTTTTTTTTTATGTATTATTAAACAGCATTACTGCAATATCTGTAACTTGTAAACACATTACAAAAAAATTATATGCACTTTTGCAAAATGGATTAATATAATAAGATGTTTTGTAGTGTTGGGTCACATCAGCTTGGTGTAAGACATTGTTTTAGCTGGGCTCTGCCACAGGGTTCTAGCCGTTGTTGTTGTTGTTATTTGGTTTTTAGGAGCATTAGCAACTAAGGCCAAATTGCTCCAGGGATATGCGGTGGTCATTCCCTGACCTTCCGCATCCTCTGTATTTGGTGGTCACGGGCTCGAACACCGGTCTAATCAAGAAGCGTGTGCTACGCACAGGGATCCAGTCAATCCTTTCATGCCCTGACCATGGTAGAGGTATCATATTACAGTTGAAAGGCATATTATATGTGGAATCAAACTTGAAGGAAGTTTAACATATCACTGCCTTCTTGGTTGACCATGTGATTAAAATTGAAGACAACACTACAGATTAAGACTAATGTAAAGTTGCCATATGCTTTTCAACTTTTCCAGTCCCTTAGTGGCAAGTAAAATTACATTAATCTATGAAATTAAATTAAGCTGTAATATCTATAACTTAATGTAAACACATACTACACGGATAACACCAAATTGTCACGAGCTCAGAATGTATGAGACAGTTTGCTATATGACATTTCGCTATACGTGACAATTTGGTGAATTCTATGCAAGAATAGGGGCTTAGAGGGGAACAGGGAAGGGGTATTCTGTGTGTTATCAGACACTCAGTGTAAAGCACTGATGGATCCATCCAATATCTTTCTATTACAGAAGATTTAAGAGAAGTCTGCTTGGCCTGCCTCCCTAAAATTCACTTATGCACACCTTCTCGATGGTAAACCCTGTTATGTCACTTAGGTGGCAACGAAAGTGTAGAGTGGTTCTCTTCAAGCCGCCTGGTCAGCATGAAGAGAAAAAGACCAAATCCTCCAGCACATGACAGCACGACGAAACAAATGGCCCTCAGTCCCCAGCGGCTCTCACTCCCACTCTTACGGCAGCGAGAGGATCGGAGTGAAATCAGAGGGTGCTAAAAATCTTTGGGTATGATCAGGCTGCCATGCACGGAAACTGAACTTGGCTTGTTACAATGTAAGATCACTCATCGGTGAAGAAGGACATTAGAGCTGGAAAAGGAATTAGAAAATGTGAATTGGAATATGATCGGTTTGGCTGAAACAAGAAGAAGAAATGAATCACTTATAAGTTTATCAAGTGGAAATCTGCTGCACCCCGATGGAAACAGTGAAAGGAGCAAAGGTGGAGTTGGTTTTCTGGTCCATAGATATAAAAAACAACATTTTGGAATTCAAAAGTACATCACCAAGGGTGTTAAAACTAATACTCAGGATTTCTAAGAGGTACAAGCTAAAGGTTATGATTTATACACCAACATCGAGCCATGATGATGAAGAGGTTGAAGAAATGTACATCGAAATTGAGAGTTTGTTTGTTTGTTATTTTGTTTTTAGGAGCATTAGCAACTAAGGCCATATTGCTTTGGGGATATGCAGTGGTCATTCCCTGACCTTTCTGCATCTTCCGTATTTGGTGATAACGGGTCACCTAAGTGACATAACTCAAACCCCGGTCTAATCAAGAAGCGTGTGCTATGCATTGCTGCTCCTGCCCACCTGGCTATGGAGGCACCAAAATTGAGAGCTTTCTAGATGAGCAGAAAACCCACTACATTATCATTATGGGGGCCTTCAATGCTAAAGTTGGAAAAAGACAAAACAGTGCAAAAAGGGGAACTATACGAAATTTTGGAATTGGTGAAAGAGGTGAAAGACTTGTGGAATTTGCAGAATCTCGAGGATTGTCTTTAATGAACACTTTTTTTCAAGAAAAGGTGAAGAGGGAGTGGACATGGAAGAGTCTAAATGGATTAACAACTAACACATGGAAGAGTCTAGTCTAAATGGATTAACAACTAACACATGGAAGAGTCTAAATGGATTAACAACTTCATCCTCACTAATAGAAGATATATTTTGAATGATGTTACTGTCCTGAACAAGGTAAATGTTGGAATTGATCACAGAATGTTAAGATGCACACTTGATATAGATGTAAGAAAAGAAAGGAAAAAACTGACTCGAGTAAATAATATGAAGGTCTTTGATATTTCTTAATTGGTATGTAAAGCCTAGTAGCTTCCAAGATAAGTTCTTTGAATGCTTCCCATTTTGAATTTGCTGTTCGTAACATCATCAGTCGGTCCCACTGTATAGAATTTAAATATGTCTCAGACCATCATAGTCGCCTTTACAAAAGCAGTAACCCTTCCCTTTACCTCTTTGAGTAAATCCCACTTCTGCACACTGTGATCACTGCCACCCAGTGGTTCCTTTATCTGCAGATTCTTAATGCACGAAGAATCTGCTACTGATAATCAAATCAAGAGTATTATTCCCTCTAGTTGCCTCCCAAATATGCTGATGTAGAAAATAATCATCCAATAAATCCACAAAAGCCTTGCTAGTGTATGAGTGACCATCCCACATATTCCAGTCAATATCTGGGAAATTAAAATCCCCCATTATAAGACTCTGATTTACTGGTCCACTCTATTTCATTGTACAGTTTCTTATTATACTCATCTAGGCCTATAGCACACTCCTACTCTCAATTTTGATCTCCCAATGCTTAGGTCACACCAAACTGACTCAACACTGCACTGTCCTGCAATGTCGACTGGCTTCACTTCCTTGGATTTTATGTGTTTCTTAACTAATAGCATAACCCCTCCTCCCTTCCTATCCTGTCTGTAGATGTTGTACTCCCCAAATTCCATTTCTGCATTCCTTATATCTGTGCGACACCACGTTTCTGATATCCCAACAACATCTGCCTTTGATGCTTTGAGCAATACTTCAAATTCATCAAATTTATTTACCAAACTCCTAGCATTGGTTTACACGCAAGTATACATGCACCTGTTTCTATTCTTAGCTACCCTAACACAACCCATGTGTTTACTTGTACCGCAATGACTCCAGCAGTCTCTGAAATATCCTGCATCTTGTTTTTCAGGCTTCTGCTCATTCCAATAGAAGCAGTGCAAGAATCACTTTCACCTCTGCCAGTGGCTACTGTTAATCTATTAGTCCTTGTATCCCCCCCCAAAACTAACAGTTTTCCGACCCAACTAACACTGCCTCGATAGAATCAGCAAACATTCTTGCACCCTTTCTATTTAAGTGTATCCCATCCCTGTAGAAGCAGTCTCTCCTGTTAACAAGTACAGACCAGGCTGAAAAAAATTCTACCCCTTGAGCCTTGCACAATGTTTCCAGGGCCGAATTGATCGACAGGGCTCTCATCATATACTCCCTCCTATCGTGTCTGGGCAGAATTGCAGACACTTTCAAATTCAACCCTAATTCATGGCTATTTTTCAACAGTGACCTGTACTTGTTAAGTAATTCTGCCAGTCTCCTATTCTTCATTTTCATTTGTGCCAACGTGTACAACTATATCACCTTTTCTGCCCTTAAAAGATGATATCTGCTCTACAACATCATAAACCTTTGCCCCTGGCAGATCTACCCTGGTCCTGTTCCACCTATCCTTTTTACAAACATGTCACCCTTTCCCTGACAATAGAGTCACCAACAACTACTAGTTCCTGTGGGACCAGCACATTCTGCCTTGGGGGTTGCCGCTATGTTGCGTGATGACCAAGTGCAAGCTTTGGCATTGATGTAGGCAGCTGAGAGCTTGATGGGTGCCTCAATTTAGATCCTTTGAGGGCATCCACCCTGTCCTTCAAGCTCTCTTATAGGCCCATAACAACGCTGAGTTGTCGCCTGATTTTGTTACACTCCTTGCATCGCGCACACACACAAAGACATCCCCCATGGCAATATCATGTCCTGTACCTGATTCCTCCACAAACATCATGCAAGCAGTGCATTTTAAAAGGCTGTGATTCAGAGGGCAACTTCCCCCCCCCACCTCAGTTCTCCTCTGAGCCAATGCACTCCCATTAGCTTGAGCCTTTTGCTTTGCTGCTCTGGTCTGAGTCATGATTTCGATTTAATTTCAATAAAATTTCAATTTCAGTACAAAATTATAACCCTAAACTTGTATCCCAACACAGTTATAATGCTATATATCAGTGATGGCGAACCTTTTTGAAGAGTGTGTCAATTATTTTTATTTCTTTTTTAAATACTAGCCTGTGAGTCATAAGTTGGAGGTCTCAATTAGAAAGGGGGGGGGTGGTAAAAAGGGTGCCAATTATTTGGAAACATCAAACATTTTGGTAAGAGATAAAGTTGACATTTGAATCTTTTTGGTTCTCACTTTTGAAATAATCCAAAAAAGGTTTTAGTTTCCTTTTTGATTTATAACTAACTTTTGCAAGTGAAGAGCTAAAAAAAAAAAAGGAAATATCAAAGCTTGATTTGATACCTTGTACCGCACCAGGTGACATCATGACCAGTATTGCATCTGCACAAAGTATTTGAATGAGCAAGGAATAAAAGAAAACGCTTTTATTGAAATATTCTTCATTAATAATTAACATAATTACAGATACAGTATGTGTAATAAAGTTGATAAAAGTATATTTAATGCGAAATTTGCTGTTGCTTACTTTCAGACAGTTTCTTAATATTAGGTACATACTTCGTGTTCATTACTTTAATACATTTTGCAGTCAATTCATTTCCAAGTTTATTCCTGTTGGAAGGTTTAACAAAATTCATTGAGGAAAACAATTTTTCACATGAACATTGTGAGAAGAGCGTTAGCCAGTTTCCTTATACATGTAAAATTGTTTGGTAAAGAATACCATGCGTTTAATATAATATTTTCAACTTTTATTGTGGGATCTTCATTAGGCCTATCTGCATTACTTTAATTTTTCCTTCTACTTTGAAAATCAAGTTTTCAAATTTATTTTTCCACACTATGCTGCTTTGGAATTCAATTAATTCCATTTCTAAGTTAGTGATACCTAGCCACATAAAATCGTTTAGTTGCATTGTATCATACTCTGGCTTTTGTGGGCATAAAATAAAGCGAAATGTATTTTCCAAACTTTTAAATTGATTATATCTCTCATGGAAAGCTTGTTTTATTTCTTGCAAAATGGTTAAATATTTTTTAATTGCATTTTCTTGAATGTCAAGAATATTTTCAAAATCTTTAGTGTTTTGAAAATGTTTTTGTAATTGAGGAAAATATTTCATGGTGCTTATTTCTAAATCTTTAGTAAAGTTGTCAAGTTTTTTCATAAATATTTTGTTATTTTCAAACATCATTAATGCAATTTGTCCATGTCCCTGAAGTTTTTTCATTCAGTTCATTGAAAAGATGAGTGATATCACATAAGAACATTAAATCATTTAGGTAATGTATATTTGAAAATTCATCATAACTATTGTTTTTCTTCATTCAAAAAGAGCTTTATTTCATCTAATAAAATGACAAACCGATTAAGAACGTGGCCGCAACTGAGCCATCGAACATTGTTGTATGTCAAAATCCCAGAATATTGGCACTCAATTTCCTCTAATAATTGTGCAAATTCTCGCTTATTAAGACCTCTTGCGTTTATAAAGTTAATAACTTTAATTACAACTGGTATTACATTAGAAAATGTTTTTAAACCTTGCTTCGCACATAGAACTTGCTGGTGTATTATACAATGAAATTCTATCAGAGAATGTCTAATATTTTTCTTAAGCTGCTAAATAAACCAATGTTTTTTTCCACCAAATTGGGAGCACTGTCTGTTGTTACAGAAACAATTTTTTTTAAATGCATTATCAAATACATTAAAAATATCAAGGCCGGTACACCTTCCTTTCAGTGTTATTAGTTTTATTAACTCTTCTTTCATTATATTGCCTGCATTATATCGAGCAAAAACTGCTAGTTGTGCATAACCATTTACATCAGTACTCTCATCTAAAGCAATCGAATACATTTCTACAGACTTTAAGTCGTTATGTATTTGAGAAGAAATATTTCTTTCTAATTCTATTACTCAATCTTTAATAGTATTGCGATTTATTGGTAACTCATTTATACGCTTTATAATCAAGTCTTTTTCTTTAAAATCTGAAAACAGAGTAGCATTTTTAGAATGAAGTGCTACTCTGAAAACAGAGTAGCACTTCATTCGAAAAATGCTTGTTTTACAAACTCTCCTTCTGAAAGCGGTTTCCCATGGCGAGCAATGCAATGGGCTACTTGAAAACTAGCAGCTGTAATGTTATTTTTCAGAGTCAAAAAAGTTTTTAAAACACTTGTTTGTGAATCATTCTGTTTTTGCTTTAGTAAAAAATATTCTCTTCTTTCTTCACTGTTGAGAAGCCGAGATTTGAATGCAACTTTTCAAAATGTCTTTTTACATTGAATGTACGAGAGGTGACTTTTTCGTTACAAATAACACACACGGTTGTTTTATTCTTTTCAACCACACCATATTTATCAAACCATTCTGTTTGATATGGTCTGGAGCTTGTACCGTTAGTTTTCATTTTTTTAACCACTGACATAGTTGAGGGCTACGCTTGCAAAAAATATATATAATATATATATTTTTATAACCTACATATATATTATATATGTAGGATGCAATAATTTTAGATGAACTTTTATAAGCATAGGCCCACTTAATATACTTACATTGGTTATGTAGATGAGAAAATTTGACAAAAAAAAATTAAGTTATAATCAATTCATTATTAACGCTTCTAGATGCGTATGTCAAGTCTGCCTCTTAGTCCAATACTGCGTGAGTGCGAGCTGGTAACTTTGTACTAGCTCAATACATCTCCGTTCTTCAATGCAATGACAAAACACGCCAAGTTTATGTCACAGTGTAATGCGTCACCCACACGCATAGTTTAATACAATAGAACACTGAGGCGCCTCCGTAGCCAGGTGGGAAGGAGCAGCAGTGCGTAACACACGCTTATTGATTAGACCGGGGTTCGAACCCGTCACCACCAAATACGGAGAATGCGGAAAGGTCAGGGAATGACCACCGCATATCCCGGAGCAATATGGCCTTAGTTGCTAATGCTCCTAAAAACCAAATAACAAACAATAGAACACTGTTTGCCGACGTCCACATTCCACGTGGATTTTTTTTTATTTATTTATTTTTTTATAAATCGGACATTACATATTTATATTTTATAATTGTTTAATATTTTCGATTATCTTTTCTTTCTGTTATAATTAAAAAAAGTAGGCCAATATTACAATAAACGCATGCACGTGGGTTACTTACAAAGCCTTCGTGGGTCAGTATCTGACCCACGTGTCATAGGTTCGCCACCACGGCTATATATATTTTTCAGTATCTAGTATTATCTATGAGTTCCGTTTATATAACTTCCGTATCAAGTTATGTATTAATTAATTATGTTACGTTTGTAATCTAAGTCGTTATATGTATTTAGTTAAAAGTACAATTTAATTGACAACGAAGTTTAACAAAATTAATAGATTTTACTGATTAATTGACAATATTATGTTATATACTATACACCTAATTCTGTTTTTGCACGAACTTTTTTTACACGAATTTGATTTAACACGAATTCAAAATAAATATTCCATTCTCTTTTTATGCGAGTCATTTTAATTTAATACGATTTCTATGAATTTTTTTTTGCCTAAATTTTAAGAAAAATTTTTTTATTTGTGGCATATTAGTATCATTTCTATATTACAGGCACCAATAGATTGGATAACAGCTAGTGTGTGCATTTTGAAACGTGTGCTTTTGTTTACCAATGTGTACGCCTAGGTATCTATGAATCAACTTTTTTATTGAATTTGATGCACATCTACGGTATCTAAACCTTGGTTTTCAAACATATGTGATAAGGCTGTTCAAGTAAAGAATGTTGCATATCGTAATTGGCTTGTTTCTAATTCTTCAGTGCCATTTTCTGCCTACACCAAAGCTCGCAACAATTGTAAAGCAGTTATTAATCAGTCCAAACTAGAGTTTGAACAGTCTAAGAGTAGAAAACTTGCATCTTTCCCTAATGGTAGCCGAGCATTCTGGTCTCTTGCCAAAGCTATTGGCCGCGACTTTTGCCCATCTCTGCTCCCACCTCTGTCCAAACCAGATGGTTCTGTTGTCACTTCAGCCAAGGATAAAGCTGACCTGCTAGCATCCCATTTTTCTTCTAGCTTTTGTATTAATGATCTTGGTAAAACACCTCCCACCATTCCCAACACACTCCATTCATTGCCTCCTGTAGTCTTCCGTCAAAAGGATATCAGAAGAATTTTGTAGAATCTTGATGCTAGAAAGCTCCAGGTCCTGATGGTATTTCTCCACTTGTTCTCAAAACCTGTGCTCCAGAACTTACTCCTATTCTTTGCCGCCTTTTTTCACTTTCTTATTCCAAAGGTGTTTTTCCTTCTGATTGGAAATTTGCTCATATCCAGCCAGTACCTAAAAAGGGTGACAAATCCCTCCCACCCAATTATTGTTCCATTGCAATTACTTCTACTCTTTCTAAAGTAATGGAGAAATCAATTAACCGCCAACTCTTAAACTACCTAGAAACCTTCCGTCTGATCAACGATTGCCAGTATGGATTCCGTCAGTGTCGATGCACTGGTGATATTCTGGCTTAATTAGTGTGATATTTTGGAATAATTAGTCCATAAATGTTACGCATTTATGGACTAATTCAATGTAAAGGTTCGGTGAAACACAAGTAGTTGCTCTTGACATCTCAAAGGCTTTTGATCGTGTTTGGCATTAAGGTCTTCTAAACAAGCTTCTATCTTATGGTTTGCCAACTGTTTTTAGTAATTGGTTATCCAGTTTTCTCTCTGATCGCTCACTGAGGGTGATGGTAGATGGCTCTCTGTCTTCTAACTTCTCCACTAATGTCTGTGTCCCCCAAGGTTCAGTTCTTTCCCCCACTCTTTTCCTCTTGTATATTAATGACCTCCTTCCATTGACTGGAAATTCTATCCATAGTTTTGCCGATGATAGCATTCCACTTTCCATTTTGAGAAACCTTGTCCTGCTCAATCAGCTTCAACTTTTCGAAAATCTGCTACCAATTCCTTAAATGCCGACTTGAGGTAATTCTCCAGTGGGGCAAAGACAACTTAGTTGATTTCAACCCTTCTAAAACTCAGTCTTGTCTTATATCTCGCCAAAAGAATTCTTCTGCTCCTATGTTTATCTTTAGTGACACTCCGATTTCTAGGCAAAATGATACATCTCTTTGGGGGATTACCCTGACTTCTAATCTCTCTTGGCACAAGCACATTACAAATATTGCTTCCTCTGCATCTAAAAAACTTGGTTTTCTCTTTCGTTCTCGGTGTTACTTTTCTTCCAAACAGCTGCTCACTCTGTATAAATTGCAAATCCGCCCTGCCATGGAATATTGTTCCCACATCTGGGGTGGTGCCTCCAAAACCCCTCTCAGGCTTCTTGATTCCATCCAGAAGAGGGCAGTTAGGTTAATTAATGATTCATCTCTGACAGAGTCTCTCCACTCGCTTTCTCATAGATGTACTGTTTCTGCTGCATGCCTCTTCTACAGATACTTCCATGGGCACTGTTCTTCTGAATTGGCTTCTATCATTGCGCTCTCTCTTTCAAAACAGTCCAAACACGTGCTGCCACCAGCCAACATCCATTTACTGTCCAACTCCAAACCCACAGAACCAACTTTTCATCTTCCTCATTTATTCATTCAACTGCCGTTTTCGGGAACAACCTTCCTTCATACGTATTTCCTGAAAATTACAATCTTCAGAAGTTCAAGTCCAATGTCAACAAATATCTTCTTTCGTCTTCTCAACCTCCAACCCAAGCACGGTACTAAGTACTATAGGTTCTAATACCTCTCGTGTTTGGGGTTCACATTAAAAAAAAAAAAAAAAAATTCGTGCATTGTATCTTCGGAAGATATGTAGTAGTAAGCTCTATTTCAAAGTGAAAGAATCTTTAGTGAAATTTGTGCACATATAAATTTATTAATTTCACCAATAGTCAATAAATTGTAAGTTTACAAATTTTTCATACCTTTTTTTTATTAATTATAACTGAGATATTTTTCGGTAGCCCTTATATAATGTCGAATAATTCGCCTAGTACCAAAATGAAAAGGAAAGCAATTTCTTTGGAACTTAAAATTCAAATTTTAGATCGTCTTGCAACTGGACAAGGGGCTACGTCTGTAGGAAAGCATTTTGGTGTACACGAAGCTACCGTAAGAACTATTAAGATAAATTAAGCTGCAATTAGGAAGTCAGTATGTTCTGGAACAAAAGTAAGTGTTAATTCATCATCATATACAAGAGATATTGTCAAGGAAAAATGGAAAAGGCCCTGGTAATATGGATAGAAGATCAGTCACAAAAAAGAGTATCAGTAGATGAAAATGCCATCAAGCAAACAGCATTAAGAATTTACAGACAGATTAAAGAAAAGGAGCCAAGCACTTCATCTCAGTTAAACAGAAAGTATGAATTTTTTGCAAGTACAGGTTGGCTGACAGGGTTTCTTAAAAGGAATGCTCTTCATAATATAAAAATTAAAGGTGAAATTGCATCTGCAGATGAATCGGCTGCTAAAGTATTCCTGTAGGAACTTGCAAAAATTACTGTAGATGGAGGATACACTCCTGATCAAGTGTAGAATGCAGATGAAACTGGTTTCTTCTGGAAACGAATGCCGAACAGAACGTATGTAGCCAAATCGCAGAAAACTGCTGGTGGTTTTAAGGTAGCTAAGGATCGTGTGACCTTATTATTTTCCTCCAACGCTTCAGGAGATCGTATGTTGAAACCACTGCTGGTAAGTTGAGCCCTAAACCCACGTTCAACAAAAGGTGTAGATATCAATAAACTGCCTGTTCACTGGATGGCAAACAAGAAGGCCTAGGTGACCCCTGCTATCTTTACAGAATGGTTCAACAAATGTTTCGTCCCAGAAGTCAGACGTTATATGAATTTGAAAGGTCTGGAATTTAAAGTTCTTCTGATTCTTGACAATGCACCCTGCCATTCTGTCTTGGAACACCCAAACGTACAAATTTTATTTCTGCCACCTAATAATCTTTGATACAACCGCTAGACCAAGGTATAATTGCGACAATTAAAACATACTATGTAAAACGAATGTTCCAACAAGTTTTGGACAAACTGAATGACGAAACACTAACAGTCATTGATGTGTGGAAGAAATTCTCAATTATGGATTGTATCAGTCAAGTTGGATTAGCGTTAACTGAATTAAAACCAGCAACTTGAAATGCGTGTTGGAAAGCGGTTTGGCCACAATGTGTAAAAAGCAAAGATCCCATCATCCCTAATACGACCGAATTTCCCAACATCATTACAATGGCACACAAAATTGGTGGAGGATTCGATGATCTATCGTTTGAAGATATTGATGAATTGTTAACCGACAAAGCCCTAAGCGAAGATGAAATATTAGAAGTTGTCCTTGGGACTCCTTATCCTACAGAACGTAGTGATAATGAAGCAAATGATCCTGTTCTAAATGCAGATTTAATAAAAGGTCTGGAACTGGCCAGAAAATTAGGTAAACATTTTGTTAAACATGACCCTAATGAGGAACGCGCTGGGAAGTTTCAACGTGAACTGAAGTTGCTGACAGCCTCTTACAGAGAATTATATAACGGCCTAACCAAAACACGAACACAACTATTAATAACTGAATTCGTTCATAAAACCGGTGAAACATCAGCACCAGAGGAGACTTGTGCTGATTTTGCTCAAGAGATCACAGAAAGAATTTCATTAATAGAGGAAGAAGACAATGTCCACAACATTTCTAGTGATAGCAGTGATATTCAAGTCATATGCAAACGTATGCGCCGTTTATTATCAGAAAGTGAAAATGAATAAAATCTTGTTATGTGTAAAACAGATTTTTTTTGTTCATGAAGAATTTTTTTTATTTCATATGCATACAAATTTATTTTTAATACATTTTCATTACATATCATAACGTGTATTTTGTTGAAATAAAATAATAAGCTTAAAACAAATATTTTTATGTGTTTTTTTTAATTATTTTTACTGATTTTTTAGATCCGGAACCAATCTTCTTTTCTTCCATAAATCCAATGTCTTTTTTTACATGAATTTTTTTTACACGTATTTTTCAGGAACGTAACTATCGTGTAAAAACAGAATTAGGTGTACTATACTAACGCTATCTAGTTCAGGATATAACGTTATCGTATAAAAATGGTGGCAAGTTACGAACGGTAAATCTATGGACATTTAAGTATTATTTAACTTCCAAATCTCGCTGTCTCAATTCATAATAAACTAACGATACTGACTAGGTCTATAAGCTACTTATAGACCTAGAACTTCTCGTTCAGCCGAGCTGCAACTTGTAACACGTGGATTTGATACCCTTACCGATACTTTTATGTAATTACAAAGCCGAGTAAAGAATAAATACTCCAGATTAATCAGAAATTCACAAAATAATGCTATACTACTAAATTTAAATCAAAAGTTTTAGAAAAACAATAATTTCAAATCAATAAATAAGAAAATCCACTTAGTGAATTGAATACGTCTGGCTCCCACTAGCCTCGCCAGCAGACTGGAATAGCTGACTTCTAGCTCTTAATTCGTGCTTCCTACAGCAGAAATCCTGAAATTGCCTGAAGGCCAAAGGTGCGAATATGTAGTGGCAGTAAATAGCAAGTCTGTTGCACACATGCTTTATTCTGCTTTGTAATTCGGTGCTTTCACGGCAACTTGGATGTGTTTTTCATTCTTCTGCTACTTTTTATATTATCGTTGTTTTTAAGAAGAAAAAAATACATATTTTTATATATCTTACTGTGAACAATTCGGTAATCAGAACAAAAGTCAGGGAGTGACAACAATAATGTTGCTACATATACTTCAGAAGCTGACAGGGTAAATGTATTGTGAAAATTTACCCTGACGTAAGAAACATTCAGAACTAAAGAAAAAATCTGAATTCTTTTCAAAAGACATGCCGACACCATACAAGGTCAGAAATCTTTCATGAAGAAACATACGGCAGTTCCTTGTAAAGCTTTAAGGGCCTTGATGTCATCAGTATTTCGCCGGAATCCACGACAATTCCATTGTAGGAATTTAGCCATTATTTTGGCTTGGTGGGTCCATCAGGCGGCTTCCAAGGTGCTGAGGGCTTTATTTTGTCAGTCTTGGATTTATCTTTTTTGGGGAAGAATGGACGCTGTCCGGTGTACATTTCTTCCTCTGCAAAGAGTTCCAAGACTGATTCATCCGGTACCTCCTTGTTCTCTACATCCACTGTTTCTGGTATCACGAATGACTCTTCTGAAGTTTTTGGCTTTTCTTTACCACTTGGTTTTGGTAGTGGTGGAGCACTAGGAGGTACGGATATAGGAGTGGCAGCTGATTGTGTGTTTTTGGTGGGCTTTTGTGAACTCAATAAATAGCGTGCAATCGGGGTGAATGACTCTCTTGGTGGTATAGTCATCTCAGTTTGTGTCCCGACAGTGCACTTTGCAGAAACCTTCTCGGCATATGAAGGTTTCCCACTATTTATTGGTTGGATATGTTTTCTGGCCTCTGGGTAGGAGATATTCAGCTCTGTTTTCAGTTTTTGTATTTCTTTTTCATCCTTCCACCGCTGGCATGCTCTAGAGTAGGCGGGGTGCTCTCCTTGGCAATTGACACAGATCGGTTTTGGAGCTGAACATTCCTTACTCTCATGGTCTTTAACACCATATCGAGCACAGGCAGGGCTACCACGACGAGATGTTTGTGAGTGGCCGTATTTTTGGCATCTAAAACACCGCAGTAGGTTTGGGATATAAATCCTCACTGGGCAGTTTAGATAGCCTGCCTTGATGGAACTTGGAGGCCGTGGGGTGTTAAACGTGAGGATAAGAACTCGGGTAGGGATGAGATTCCCATCCTTGCATATCGACATTCTCTTAACAGCTGTCACTCCTTGGTCTTTTAATTCAGAGCAGATCTCTTCTTCAGAAACATGAAGAAGGCCCCACTCTGAAATGACATCTCTTGAAGAGTTCAAAGTTTTGTGGGGGGGTTACGATGATAGGTATTCCCCCTATTGATGTGGCATTCAGGATTTTTTCAGCCTGTTTAATATTTGTAGCTTCGACCAAAAGGTTGCCAGAACGCAGTCTTTTTACAGATTTAGGTGAACATGCCAACCCCTCTAATCCTTTCTGGATAAAGAAGGGTGACATCTTTCCAATTGACTGCTCTCCGGTGGAATGGAGAATGAGGAAAAGCGGTGTCACTGATGGTGGTGTTTCCTCAGTCCTGCTTCTTTTTGCAGAGGTGTTTTCTGCGTCATGATCTCGATTAGGTAGGGGCCTCAGAAGAAATAAGATTTAAATTACTCATAGGAGTAAAAATAAAAATTTCTGATGCCCTAAGTACCTCATCCACCACGGAGCCCTACGAGGTGACGCCCACTCATGAACTAGCAGGTACTGCGTACACGAATGGGACACAAAGTTAGCTTAGAGGCACCATACCCACGTTTCCAATAAGCCTTGATCCCGTCCCAGGACCAAAGGGAGGGAGACTTATTGGAAAGCAGTTGACCCTAGCAGTAAGTACCACCCGCCGATTGATCCCAGTCGGGCCGGTCCGGGACCACCCGTCTTGTTAAAGCAGGGGCCAAAGTGGTGTATTAAGGATAGGCCCCTCAACCACCAGGATCCCCCTTTCCGAAATCCACGGGTCGCGGCGCATGGCTGCACACGCCGGATTCCACAGATGTAACCCTGGAACCAAGGTATGGACGTTAGATCCCAGTGATGCTAATCTGGAAAACCAGCAGCATTACTGGGAGGTCCCCTCACCACGTACAGGTGCCCACGTTGAGGGGCTGGAGTTGTAAAAATATATCTTATATTCAGAGGTTCAAAAAATGAACTGGATAACTATACAAATGTAAGTTTAACCTCTGTGCCAGGGAAAATGACAGAATCAATAAAAGTAAAGCAAGTCATCCAAAGTACTTCAAAAATTAGAAAACAAGGCATGAATTCTGCTTTTCAGAAAATAAAAAGGATTAATACATATAGTTTCTGTATTCAGTACGGTATGGCTCATACAAAATCATATGTTCTCAATAGCACTTCTACATCAATAAAAAGCTTGCTTTTCTTACTGATGGAGATATCCCAACTAGAATGGGAGAGTCCCACAATTCCTCTCTTGACTTCGTAATTGGGGAATGCTCTCTCACCTAAGCAATACTTGATGCAACTATTTCTGATCACCGTCCCATCTTAATGGTAATTGAAAATGAAGCAAATGTGGAAGGGATCATACACACTTACAGACCTATCAATCCAGACTCTCTCAATAAGCTGTGTTATGACCTCCAAGCAGTCTACGTGGGATGGAGTGCTTGCTACAAGTGATTCTGAAATTGTGAAATTGTGACTAACTCCTTCTTTAAGCACATTCTAAATAGTTATGAAAAATACGTGTCATACATCAGGAGCTCGGGGGGGGGGGGGGAACCACTACCAGGCCAAGAGGGGAATTATGCCGGTTCACCTGAAACAAGATTTGTAACATGTTAAAAAAAAGGGACAACCTTGCAAGAATAGCTAGAACAACAAGAATCGAGGCAGATAAAAATAAATACCCAATGTACATAAACAGTCACCGACTACATTCAGTCAGAGAAAAGAAAATACTATAGTTCCTAACTTACAGGTATCATAACAAGCAAGAAAAAAATGGACAGTTTTGAACAAGCTTTTATTGGGAAGTAAACTGAAATCACAGAGCTACGTTGTTGATGTGGTCGAGAACAAGGTACTCATTTCAGATGACCAGAAAAATGCTACTGCCTTCTGTAACCACTTTACCTCAAATGTGAATAACCTCTTTCAAGACGAATTTGACTCCAGAGACAATGAAATGAGAGACTCTGCCAAGTTCTCAATCAATCAAAAACTCTTTTTTTTCTCGCTCCCCTTTCGAATCAAGAGATTTTAGAAGCAGGACATCAACTGAAAGAAAAGAGAGCCCCTGGTTTTGACGAAATATCTCCTTCTCTGCTGAAAAAGGTCCTCAGCTCAATTCTTATACCATTGAAGTATATATTCAATCTCTCCTTTTCAGTCTGGTAAATTCCCTTCTCAATTCAAAAAAGCAATCATCATCCCTGTTCCAAAGGGAAACCATTGCAACTCTATCAACAACTTTCGCCCAATAGCTCTCCTCTCAGTTTTTGCAAAATTTTTCAAAAATATTCTTCATAACAGACTCATGGGTTTCCTTGAAATAAATGAGCTCATCCATCAACAACAGTATGCCTAACGTTCAAAAATATCCACTGATCTGGCAAAAATGTTGACTTCTGCTCAAGGATCATTGATAGTCTTGAAAAGGGTCACTATGCAATAGCACTGTTCCTGGACTAATCTAAAGCTTTTGATTGCATAAATCGTAATATTTTACTCAAAAATATTGGCTTGAGAGGGAAAAATTAACTTTCTCCTTGAAGACTACCTTAATGATCAATCATTTGTCATAGGAACAAATCAGTCATACTCCAACATTTGTTATTTCTCCCGGGGAGTATCTCAAGACTCACTTCTCACACACGTCCTATTTGTTTTTTATATCAATGACTTTTCCCTCTCTCCTTCCATGTTCCCATCTAGTAGCATATGCTAATGATATTTCCATCCTGATCACAGATAAAGACCCTAATCAGCTTCAACTCAAATTCTCTGCCTTGCTCTCTGTAATGCATCAAAAGAATCAGCTTATACTGAATCCAGAAAAATCAAAATATATGGTGTTTGTTTAGAACAAAAAATAAACCACTAAATATAGATTTCGAAATAATATACAAAGTAAAACCATTTGAAAGGGTAAATGACACCAAGTTTCTCGAAATCTGGTTATTATTATTATTATTATTATTATTAGCCATATGGTACAAGGAAGCCTGAAGCTTATGCTGCACCAGCCAAAAAAAAAAAATTCCCCAGTTACCCCCGTGTGTGTGTGTGTCTGTGTGAGAGAGAGAGAGAGAGAGAGAGAGAGAGAGAGAGAGAGAGAGAGAGGGGTATCACCAAGAAAGAGAAGAATGATGATATCCAGCTCAGGACCCTGGGTTTGCCAAGCCCATACTCACCAGATGTGAGCCCCCGGGGTTGCTTTACATGATAAGTTGGGTAAAACAAATGATAACCAGACAAAAGAATACTTCATCACTAGTGGGAATAATCGCCTGGGTGTCTCCTTCCTTTCTCAGACTAGTATTCCTTTTTTTAATTCAACAGCACCACACCTAGAATTATCTCATGGGTACCACCTGTCAACAAAACCTTGCGAGAATCAAACCCATTCTCAATCGATGCGTTCATCCAATTTCAGGTCTTTGCTGGAATGCTTTTGATACTGTTGCACATACTGTACAAATTGGAGCAGTACAGCATTAGGGGCAAGTTGCTGCAATGGATAAAGGGATGGTTGAGTGGGAGATGGCAGAGAGTGGTAATAAATGAACACTGCTCTGTGTGAAGTAATGTTAATAGTGGAGTCCCCCAGGGTTCGGTTCTGGGCCCATTGTTGCTTTGTGTAATTATCAATGATATCGATGAAGGTTTTTTTTTTTTTTTTTTTTTTTAAGGAGCATTAGCAATTAAGGCCATATTGCTCCGGGAATATGCAGTAGTCATTCCCTGACCTTTCCGCATCCTCTGTATTTGGTGGTGATGGGCTCGAACCCCGGTCTAATCAAGAAGCGTATGCTATGCACTGCTGCTCGTTCCCACCTGTTTATGGAGGCGCAATCGATGAAGGTATATAAGACTTAATGTCCAAGTTTTCAGATGATACAAAGGTTGGCAGGGTTGTTAATGACAGTAAAGACAGTATGCTACTGCAACAGGATCTAGAAAAGTTAGGCAGATGGGCTGAGAAGTGGCAACTGAAGTTTAACATTTACAAATGCAAAGTACTGCATATGGGTAGCAGTAACCCAAGAGAAATGTAACAACAGTGTGGTACTACATTCAGGGAGGTGGAGAATGGAAAAGACCTGGAGGTAATTGTGCAGTCAGATATGAACTTCACTGAGGGGTGCAGACGGGCTGCCAGAGCAGGACATGGAATTTTGTGAATGACATATAGGAATTTTTCTAGCAGAGACAAGGAGGTGATTATCGCTTTGTATAAGATAATGGTCAGGTCACACCTTGAGTACTGTGTACAGGTATGGAGGCCTCATTTTAGGAAGGATGTAGAGTTACTAAAATGAGTATAGAGAAGGGCAACAAGATTGGTGAGAGGAACAAAGGGGTGTCCTTATGAAGAAAGGCTTAAGTTCTGCAAGCTGCAGCATCTGGAAACTAGGCACCTGCAAGGTGATCTGATTGAGGTGTATAAGGCCTTGAATGGTTTGAGCAGGCTCAATGCTGACGCGATACTTCCGCTTTCTCAGACTAAGAACCTGAGGGGGCATAGATTCAAATTAAGGAAAGATAGTTGTAGAATAGATGTGCGGAAGTTTGCCTTTAGCCAGAGGGTAGTTGAATGCTGGAAAAGACTTCCATCTGTTGTTGTGGAAGTTGATAGCTTAAATAAATTTAAGGCTGAACTAGTCAAACATTTGAAGTGACCAGATGAGCAAAATGGGAAGGATTTTTTTTTTTTTTTGACTGATGCTGTATAAGCTTACTTTCTTACATCATATGCCTCAACTAATGATAATGCAAAAATTACCTTCTGCTCAACTGGTGGATTTTAAAAATGGATGAAATCATTACCAATATAGAAATAATTTACAAATGTTAAAGGAAGCAGTGAAATAGTTTGTAAATTTCTGTGCAGATATCTCATCATTTTTCTCTCATCATTTAATGGTAAAAATGCTCACAATGCAATTATAAGTAGAGATGGTTTAAAAAGTCTTCTGTAAAGAAATGTACAAAAAATTCAAATTTATTTATGTCTTATCTGTTGAACATTACCTGTACAATTTCAGAACTGTATATTTTTAATGTTATTCATATTGTTTTTTAAGGGATCATCCTTAAAAAGCCATTGGCTTATGTGTTCTCCCTCCCTTTTTGCTGTTATCTCACAAAAATATAACATAAAATAGGGATAAATAAATTATTATTATTGTTGCTCTTATATATTATTTCTTCCTGATTGGGGGTTCCACCTTGTGACGGGTATTGTTACCAAGAACACAGGGTGGTTGTTGTTATGTCTGGTGTTACTATTGGTCGAGGAACTCTCTGACTATCCTACAGGTGTTCGGGATTGTTCCTGGAGTTCCTTGTAGGTGTTTGCTGCTGGAAGACCTATTGCTGCTAGGCTGTTATGTAGAGTCTTTGGCACCATACTGGTGGTTGACACGATTATCAGGATGATAATTACTTGATGCATATGCCACATCTTTTTGATCTCCTGTCTTAGGTTTGTGTACTGCCTAATTTTTTCCTCATGGGTTTTCTGCAAGTTGCCAGATAAATTGGGTACCGCTATGTCAATCAGATAGGTAGCCTTTTCCTTCTTGTCCACAAGGGTTATGTACGGTCTGTTGTGTGGGATTGTCTTATCCGTTACTATGACGCAGTCCCAGTCCAACTTGTGGGTTGGGGTCTCTAGTACTGTCTGGGGTTTGTACTTTTAGTATGGTACACTTTCTTTTGTCAACTGGTATTTCCTTGCTAGCTTCTGATGTATTATTCTGGCTACCTGGTCATGTCTATGAGTGTATGCAGTTTCGGTTGATCACCTTGCATCCTGTGATGATGTGTTGGATTGTTTCTGAGGCCAGGTGGCAATGCTGACATGTGTTATTGGACACTCTGGGCTCCTTGGCAATGTATTTTCTATAATTTCTGGTGTTGATTACGTGGTCTTGGATGGGGAGCATGAATCCTTCAGTCTTGGAGAAGAGCATCCTGTGTATGAGCAATGCATTGGAAGCAATTTATCTCTGTGATCTTGAAAGAGATCACTAGTGCCTGCCATGGAGTGTCTTCTTTGTCCATCTTTCTAGCTTCATTTGTGCCTCCTGGCTAGAAGGGGACTCCTCGCTTAAGTTGAGTGGGGTATACCGCTTGTCTACCTTCCTTATGGTGTGCAATCAGAAAACAGCGATTGCTATCCTTCAGGTTAGCAATCGCTGTTTTCTGTTGCTCGATGAGGTCTATAAGGTTAGGCCCCCTTCCTCCTCCTTTCCGAGCAATTGTCAGTCTCTTCACAGCTGACTTCAGGTGGTGTTGGCGGGTCTTGGTCATCACTGTCCTTGTCTTTCTCATGATATCCTCCACCTTGGTGTTATCCAATCTATGACCCCGAAGGAGTACAATAGCACTGGGACTGCATACGTGTTTATGGCTTTAACTGTGTTCACTCCATTCAGCTTTGCTTTCAGCAGGCTTCTGAGTCTCTGATGGTATTTTTCGGCCAGGCAGACCTTAATTTCCTTGTGCTGTAACTAGGCCTGCATCATCCCCTAAGTATTTGTAGGCCTCTCCTTCTGCCATGGCTTCACTCTTTACCAGTCTGAAGCTGGTAGTTTCAGTTGATTAATTTTCCTTGACAGAATCTGTGGGTCTTGCATTTGTTGAGACCAAATTCCATCATAATATCATTACTGAATTCTTCGGTTATCCGAAGTAGTGGCTGGAGTTGCTTCTCAGTTGGTGAGAGTGTACAGGTTCTTCCTTCCTTCTTTGAGGTTATATCTGTACTTGCTGCTGTTGAGCATGGTGGATAGCGGGTTAAGTTGTTCAGTGCCTCTATTAGCCACCTATGAAGCATGAAGTCGAAGGCCTGTTGTTGTCATTGTTTGTTTGTTGTTTTGGTTTTTAGGAGCATTAGCAAACTAAGGCCTTAGTTTGCTAATGCGGTGATCATTCCCTGACCTTTCCGCATCCTCTGTATTTGGTGGTCACGGGCTCGAGCCCCGGTCTAATCAAGAAGTGTGTGCTACGCACTGCTGCTCCTGCCCCACCTGGCTACGGAGGTGCCACTGAAGGCCTTGCGGTAATTGATGTAGGCTGTGTACATATTGCAGCGCTTCTTGTATTTTTTTTTTTTGTAGGCTTGCTCTATAACCATGGCATCTATGGTTAATTGCTACTTGCATCGTTTGCTCAGCCACTTGCATCGTTTCTGCTGTTCGGCCATTATGTTCTGGTTCTCCAAGTGGTCTGATATCTTCTTGGTTATGCAGGTGATTGGCCTGTATTTCACCAGGTTTCTTGTATATTTGTCTTTATGCTTTAGATATGTGATTCCTTGAGTGAGAAACTTCGGGATTGTCTCTGGTTGCCTTATCCTTCAGGAAGAACTGCTCCGCCAGGTGCTCTTGTGCCAGTAGTTGTGGACGTTATCTATACCTGGAGTTCGCCGAATATCCCACTCTCTCATCTCTCGTACGTCCTTGATTTTCTTTGTTTTACTTTCCTGCTCCATATGTTGCCTCAGAACTACTCAATCATCTTTTGCTCGGGTGGTCCATTCCCTTATTTCCCTGTCTTTTCCAAGACTCTTGTAGAAGGCACTTTGATCCTCATCAAAGATTCGGTTGTTTATTTCCCTCGGGGAGCTCTCTTTGTATCGGTGTAATCTCTTGCTGAGTGCAAGGTGGTTCTACTTCGGTGTGTCCAAGTACTCTCCTATTCTCTGTTTGCTGTGGACACTGTCTCTCTTGATGATGCTCTTCATTTTTCCAACGAATTTCTTACTCCTATTACCCCATTGTTCCAGGGTCAATTGGCCTATCTTTACTTATTATTATTATTGACATAATTTAGCTAATTTTTTTTATTTTTTTTACTTTAATTTCACATATAGCTTCTACTCATCTATTATAATTAATTGTTCTCTCTTTCAGTTCTCCTCATGACAAGGATATACATACAACATTAAACACACTACTTTGGCAAGAGAAAACTTTACAGCTGCACATACGATAATGAAATGTTAGATTATTTCTTCAAAATTAAATTACAAATAAATTAATAATGAAAGTAAATATAATTTTTTTTTAGAATTGTTTAGTGTTAGAAAAATTAAACTTCAAATATTATGTAATCATGCAATTTAATTTAAACTGTTATGATACAGTTTAAATAGCATACAGAGTCTACAAAGAACACAGGTTAAATCTTTAATCATGCAATAGTTTTCAAACATACACATGAAAAAGATCAACTAAAATAAAATCAACACAGATTCCACATCTCTCTATAAGTACTAACACATGACAAAAAGAAAGTAGCAAAAAAATATTAAGGATGAGAATTTAATAATGTACAAAAAGCTCTAACTGCTTACTTATATTTTAAAATTTACAAATTGCTATATAAAGATAAATAAAAGCACTACTCCCACCCCCCCCCCCAAATTACTTTTCTTGACTCCCCTGTGAATTTCTGCTATTTCTTTCATGTCAATATAATATGTTTAGAGCTGCCTAGCTCTAATCACATTATACAGCAGACTCTCGATTAACCGGGAAGCGGATTAACTGGGACACTTCAAGACTCCAAAAAAAAAAAAAAAAAAAAAAAAAAAAAAATCAACCAGAAATCAAAAATTCAAGTAATAACTGGAATAGGTATAAACAGATATTCTGCATGTCATAAATAAGCAACAAGCGGCATTATAAGTCATCATTGGAAGATTAGTGTACCTATTATCTTGCAATCCCTGCTGTCTTCACACCGGCCGCTCAAAAAAAAAAAACAGAAACCAAATGTTTAGTTTGTTTCAGTGCGTCGAGTCAATTGTTGTGCTCCGTTGCAACACAAAAGGTCAAATTTTGTTTCGTTATTAAATCAGGGATGTCAATTTTTTTTATAGTAAATTTTTTTTTGTTTAGAAATCGCGAAAATGGTGAGTAAACGCAAAAGAGTTGCATTTTCAGTTAAACAAAAACTTGAAATTATTCAAAAGTTTGAAAACGGTGCATCTGTTAAATCTGTAAGCAATCATTATAATGTAATGTTGGTGACCAAACCATACGCAACATCGTAAAAAATAAAGGGAAGCTATTAGACTTAAAATCAACATCGCAAAAAATAAAGTGAAGCATCGTATTGGACACGCGAGTAGTACGTGGTAAGTTTTTTCGTTTTTTATCTATCGCCATATTTTTTATGTAGGTTGCTGAACATTTTTCGATACAGTAAGTCCTCGACTTACGCAACTACGGATTTACGTAAATTTTTTTTTAGGATTGTAAATTTAAAACAAACAAAAATAATAAATAAATAAAACAAGCAATCAATAACGATGATCACGGCATGCACAAATTGCACAAGTAAGACACGGAGTAACAAGCAAAAAAATAGGAAAGAAGAGAAGATTCTTACAATTTATTTATGGTTTTTTTTTTATATATGATTGAAGATTTCAGTGAAGGAGAGACACACTTCACCATAATAACATAAAAACCACACAATTCCAGCTATCGGTATTATTGCAAATTCAATAAGATCGAGTTTACTACCTGTTTATAATGAATTGCATAAACAGAAAAGACCAGTAACCCGGATGGTGCAAATTGTTTAATGGCAGTGACCTCCAGAAATGTGCTTTAGTAAAATGTGAGTTTGCGTGAGCTGATAATAGTGTGGGTTCCCCCTTAACCCTGTGAAGTTCTCAGGAAATTTCATTTTGACCATTATCATGGTGCCAACTAAGAGAATAAGTGACAGTGCTACTAGTAAATCTACCAACAAAAGGAAAGCCATCGATTTGGATCAGAAAATTAAAATAATAAGGATGTATGAAAATGGCCAAACTTTAACAAGTATCATACGAAATTCAGATTTGTCAATAATAATATAGTAGCAATATATGTTATTAGTCCCGAGTTAGGTAAAACTCGACGAAGTAAGAAGTCCTGGAACGTATTTTTTTAGTTACTGGCAACATAATATCATTTGAAACCTCATTTGAACTCATATGTAACATCAGTATTTCACAAGTATTTATTAATATTTTTATATATATTTTATTCACTCAAATCTATTTGATTTGTTATTACTCTTACCTGTAGAAAAGCATATCTTTCCTGATCCATGTTTTTGGATACAAAATAAAGAGGATATGAAGGCAAGTAAATACAAAATTTAATTTATCATTTACATTGTACATGCACTTGTGTGCGATTACTAATTCTTATAATCAGACTGCTATTAACTACTACTCCTGATAATGGTGTGAAATTTGAAAAATTCCTAAAATTCTTGAGTTAATTTTCAATCAACATAATCCAATGTCCTCCTTTATCTTAACTTATGGTGTCTTTTAGGAATTCAGCTGACATGCCTTAGAACATTCACTAGACCCTAAGAAATGTCCTTAAGAATGAATTATGTGTTGCATTGTTAATTTAAGAAAACTAGTATTTTGTATAAATAAGGCCAGAGGACTCACCTGCACCATACGTTTTAACCATCTGAACAACTGTGTTGTCTTCAGCAGCAGTCCAACAACTATAATTTAATTCTTCAGCTAATGCATTTAAATACCTACAAATTATTAAAAAAAAAAACCCTCGCTCCATAAATAAATTTCATTGAAAGAAATAGCAAATAAAACTGAATGCAGAAATCTGATTTAACTTAAAGCAAATATTGCTATTATTATATATATTTTTTGTTGAAAATTTGTAGTTTTTTTACAAACAATTTCAATATATTGTTTAGAGAAAAAATGGAATTGACGTCCTCATAAAGTAAAAATGAAGATAGTACCTGACTAATGTAAAATAGTTTTGTTTAAATATTATTTCAGGTACAGTACTCATAATATACAGCACCGTTATAAGAAATCCTTCAGTTTTGAGATTTACTTTTAAAAAATTAAAAATATTTTCATGTGCCAGTGATAAGACTAAAGAATGTGTGCACTCTCTCTCTCTCTCTCTCTCTCTCTCTCTCTCTCTCTCTCTCGCTCGCTCTCTCTCTCTCTCTCTCTCTCTCTCTCTCTCTCTCTCTCTCTCTCTCTCTCTCTCTCTCCCCCCCCCCCTAAATTTCAGTTCCTACAGATTATTTATAGATTTCAGGTTGCTGAAAATATTTAATATCTAAGTAAATGTAATATGGTGCCACTAGGGAGATCCCTGGGATTGTCATATAATCTGCAGTCCAAACTGCTAAGCTTCAATCCCACTCACTATGTAGCAGTTACAGTTGTGAAAGAAGAGGGCAAATAAGCATTGTATGCGGTACTCAAGATGCAGCCACTGCCAAGACACTGCCTTATTTTTATTTTTTTATGAAAACCCCAAACACGAGAGGTATTAGAACCTATAAGTACTTAGAAGTCTGCTTGGGTTGACTACTAAGTGGTTGAGAGGATGAAAGAAGATATTTGTTGACATTAGACTTGAACTTCTGAAGAGTGTAATTTTCAGGAAATACATATGAAGGAAGGTTGTTCCAGAAAATGGCAGTTGAATGAATAATGGAGAAAGATGAAAAGTTGGTTCTGTGAGTTTGAAGTTGAACAGTAAATGGATGTTAGCTGAAGGTGGCACGTGTTTGGACTGTTTTGAAAGTGAGTGTGGGAATTATAGAAGCCAATTCAGAAGAACAGTGCACATGAAAGTATCTGTACAAAAGGCATGCAGCAGAAACAGAATGTCTATGAGACAGAGAGTGGAGAGACTCTGTTAGAGAGCAGTCATTATTTGACCTAACTGCCCTCTTCTCAATGGAATCTAGAAGCTTGAGAGAGGTTTTCGGGGCACCGCCCCCAGATGTGGGAACAATATTCCATGGTAGGGCGGATTTGCGATTTGTACAGAATGAACAGCTGTTTGGAAGAAAAGTAATGCCAAGAGCGAAAGAGAAAACAAGTTTTTTAGATGCAGATGAAGCAATATTTGTAATGTGCGTGTGCCAAGAGAGAGATTAGAAGTCAGGTTAATCGCCAAAAGAGATATATCATCTTGCCTAGAAATCGGAGTGTCACCAAAGATAAGCACAGAAGCAGAAGAATCCTTTTTGTGAGATATAAGACAGGACTGAGTTTTAGAAGGATTGAAATCAACTAAGTTGTCTTTGCCCCACTGGAGATCGGCATTTAAGAAATTGGTAGCGGATAATCGAGAAGTTGAAGCTGAATGAGCAGGGCGAGGTATCTCAAACTGGAATGCAAGGTGCTTTCATTAGCAAAACTTTGGATAGGGTTTCAGGTCAATCGAAAAAGGTCATTAATATATATACAAGAGGAAAAGAGTGGGGGAAAGAACTGAACCTTGGGGGACACCGACATTAGTGGAGAAGTTAGAAGACAGAGAACCATGTACCATCACCTACAGTGAGTGGTCAGAAAGAAAACGGGAAAACCAATTACAAAAAACAGATGACAAACCATAAGATGGAAGCTTGTTTAGAAGACCTTTATGCAAAACACGGTCAAAAGCCTTTGAAATGTCAAGAGCAACTGCTTGTGTTTCACCAAACTTTTCCATTGAATTTCTCCATAAATGGATAACATAATGGTATGCTGCTCTTCGTGGACAAATGTTATTATTGAAATTATTACATTGAATTCTGATGGGATTCTTCCATTTGCTCGGTTTATGTACTTAAGGGTGCATAAATTCAAATCGAGGAAACAGTTGTAGAATAGATGTGCAGAAATTTGCCTTTTGCCAGCGGGTGGTTAATTGCTGGAACATACTTCCATCTGTCGCTGATAGCTTAAATAAATCCAAGGAGGAACTGGACAAACATTTAGAGGGAATGGTTGTGTGGATTTTTTTTTTTTTTTTTCTGGCTGATGCTACATAAGCTCATATGCTTGCTTTCTTGCATAACATGCCACTATTACTATAAGCCAAAATATCACCAGTGGATTGACAACAGACAGAATTACTGGCGATCGTTGATCAAATGGAAGGTTTCCAGGTAGATTAAGAGTTGGCGATTAATTGATTTTTCCATTACTTTAGAAATAGTAGAAGTAATCGCAATGGGATGATAACTGGATTTGACATCCTTTTTAGGAAGGTGTGAAATAAAGTATAATTAAAGTTATAAGAAGGAATACATAATACATACACAGCCGTCATAAAATTTAAGGTTGACAGTGTCAACCTTAAAATATATATATATATATAAATTTATATTCTTTATATTTATTTATATATACATATGTGTGTGTGAGTGTATACACTGAGTGAATAGAAATCATGGGATACCTATCTAGTAACGAGTAGGCCCAACTTTTGCTAAGATAAGGGCAGCCATGGTGAGGCATTGAGTTCATGAAAGCATTTCATGAACTCAATGCCTCTAGTTCACGAAAGAATTTCACAGGTATTTCCATCCATGCTTAATGCACCGCTATCCATAATTCCATTGCATTCCTGGGTGGAGGATCCAAAGCTCGAGTGGATCTTTCCAAAGATGCTCCACAGGGTTCACGTCCGATGAACAGAGAAGCCATTCCATGGTGGTAAAATCTGCGGAATGCTCTTCAAATCATGTTCTAAGTCATCCCAGCTCTGTGGGGAAGCACAATGTCCTGCTGGAAGGGTCCATTGCCCTGTGGGTGCACAATGACCATGAAGGGATGCAGATGGTCTGAAAGGATGGACACATAACCTGGACTGTTCAGAGATGTCTAGACATACCAGAGGTCCAAATGTGTGCCAGTTGAACATGCCCCAGACTATTACTGACCATCCACCTGCCTGAACAGTTCCTTGTTGACATGACAGGTGCATAACTTCATGCGGTTTCTGCCAGATATGCACCCTCCTGTCCGCTAGAAATAACTGGAAACAGGACTCATTGGACCAGGAGACCGATCTCCAATCATCCAAGGTCTAGTGCCGATGTTCTTTCGCCAGTTGAGGCATAGTCCTGTGTTGTGGTGTTAGCAATGGAATCTCTGGTGGGTCAGCAGCTCCCATAACCTATTGCGGCTAATGATCACCTGATGGTCTTGGTGAAGACATTTCTAACAACTACCCTATTGAAGCTGGTGATGATTTGTGCCACTGGTGCTCTCCACTTGGCTGAAACAATGTGAGACAGACGTCGACAGCAACGTTAATCAACCACTTTTCATTGTCCACAGTGCTCTCCACGATGAGATGTTAATACTGCTGAACGGAGATAGTGGAATTTCTGTACCACCTCCTGATAGTGGCCACTGCGTCGGGCACCCACTATCATTCCTCTTTCAAAGTCGGTTAAATCAAGAAGTTTATCCATTCTGACATCATCGAATTATCATCTATGTGAATGCAGTGTACCTATATACCTGCCAAGTGGGTGTATTCATCCACTAGGGGGATGAATACACCCACTGAGAAGGATGGCAGCGTTGCGTTGCCCAGAAAGCAGGTATCCCACAAATTCTGTCCTTTTAGTGTGTGTATATATAGTTGGACCTCTCCACAAATTCTGTCCTTTCAGTGTGTATATATATATATATATACAGTCGGATCTCTATATAACAAAATAAATTTTCAAATGCTGCAACATTTCATATTTGGAAGATTTAAAAAAAAAAAAAAAAAAAAAACCTTCCCATTTCATCCATCCAATCACTCCAAATGTTTGTTTAGTTCAGCCTTAAATTTATTTAAGCTATCAACTTCCACAACAGCAGATGGAAATCTATTTCAGCAATCAACTACCCGTTGGCTAAAGGCACACTTCCACACATCTATTTTACAACTATCTTTCCTCAATTTGAATCTATGCCCCCTCAAGTTCTTAATCTGAACAAGCGGAAGTAACCCATCAGCACTGAGCCAGCTCAAACCATTCAAGGCCTTATACACCTCGGTCAGATCATCTCGAGATGCTGCAACTTGCAAGACTTAAGCCTCCCTTGGTAAGAGCACTCCTTCGTTCCTCTCACCAAACTTGTTGTCCTTCTCTGTCCTCATTCTAGCAACTCTACATCCTTCCTAAAATGAGGCCACCAGACCTGTACACGCAAGGTGTGGCCTCACCAATGCCTTATATAAAGGAATAATCACCTCCTTGTCTCTGCTGGAAAAATTCTTATATATCATTGGCAAAACTCCATGACCTGCTCTGGCAGCCTGTCTGCACTGCTCAGAGAACTTCATATCTGACTGAACAATTACCACCAAGTCTTTTTCATTCTCCACCTCCCCGAGTGTAGTACCTCACAGTTAATACGTTTCTCTTGGTTTACTGCTACCCATATGCAGTACTTTGCATTTGTCAAGGTTAACTTCAGATGCAACTTCTCAGCCCATCTTCCTAACTTTTCTAGATCCTGTTGCAGTAGCATACTGTCTTTACTGTCATTAACAACCCTGCCAACCTATGAATCATCTGCAAACTTGGACATTAAGCCTGATATACCTTCATCGATATAATTGATAAATACACAAAACAACAATGGGCCAATCAACCCTGGTGGACTCCACTAATCACATTATTCCATGTAGAGCAGTGTCCATTTATTAGCACTCTCTGCCATCTCCCACTCAACCATCTCTTTATCCATTGCAGCAACTTGCCCTTAATGTCATACCGCTCCAATTTGTAGAGCAGTCTTCAATGTGTAACAGTATCAAAAGCTTTCTGAAATTCAAGTATATGATATCAAAATTATTTTTTGCATCCAGTTCCTTTGTGACCGCATCGTAGTATCCAATCAAATTATTATTATTAGCTACATGGTGCAAGAAGCCTGAGGCTTATGCTGCACCAGCCAAAAAAATAAAAAAAAATTTCTGAGTTAACCCGAGAGAAAGAGAGAGAGTCAAGAGTCAAAAGTCAAAGGGAATCACCAAGAAAGAAAAGAATGATGATATCCAGCTAAGGACTCTGGGCAGATGTTAGCCCTTGGAGGTTAAACAAGACTTCCCCTTAACAAACTCATGCTGTGTCTGAACTAGTACTGCAGTCTTGCCTAGGTGATCCTGCGTCACTTCTTTAACCAGTGACACCATTATTTTCCATGGAACAGAAGTTAAACTAACAGGTCTATAATTATTGCAGTCACCCTTTGAACTCCCTTTGTGAATTGGGGATACATCTGTACATCTCCAGTTTACTGAAGATGTGCAAATGTATTCCCAATTCCTCATGTGTGAATGTAGATTAAAAATACACGTATAAATATAATATGTTAAAATATATATACAAAGAAAAACATATAAATATAAAATACATATTGTCACTACTTCTAGGAATACTCACAAAATGTTGGAGCAGCTCAGATATTCAGCTTCTATGACAACATTATCAACTCCTAAAAATTCGTCAAGTACAATTTCTCCACTGATCAAACGCCCATTGTGTGTAGCAGAATTGGTAGTATTGCTGCCCTTCTGACACCAGGTGGAAAACACACGAGTTCGAATCGCGCTGATGATTGGAGGATTTTTTATAGATATTTTTTACAACTTAGCTGGATTAAGCAGTCTCAAGCGAGGGTAGGATTTTTTTTTTCTCCCAGAAACCCGGGGTTTTGTCAAGCAAAACAGAAAATCGACCTCAGGAACACATGCAATTTACAGACAATATACACTGAGCAACGTGGACTTCGTTGCCGATGCTCCTAAAAACTGAACAACAAAAACAACAACGCTAATAAAACCTCTCGGTTGGAGTTCTTTCCAAGATTGCTCAATATCTTGTAGTAGGTTATCCCTCTCATTGCGGTTCATTGGTTTCTATTCTCAGTATAAATTTTTTCAGTATGTGCCTTTGGTAGTACATTTTCAAATTCTTAATAATGCCTTGGTCCATTGGCTGCAGTTTAGATGAGGTATTTGGAGGAAACAAATCGAGCTTCACACTTGCAAGTTTTGAAATTACCAAGTAAAGGTGGGCAGGGAAGTTCTCGACAGTCAATGCGATTTTTCTGTTTTCTTTCATCATCTTTCTATTGAAATGCAAAATCCACTGTTCAAAAATTTCACTTGTCATCCAAGATTTTTTGTTGTAGTCCAACTCTAATGACTTTAGTCCTTTGAAATATTGGGGTTGTTTACTTTTTCCTATTATAAAAGCTTAAATTTTTCATCACCAGCCATATTTGCATCAACCAAGACTAATTCTCTCCTTACTGTTTTTACCACCTAAACATTAGCATTAGCATTAGCATTAGTAGAGGCATATGATGCAAGAAAGCAAGCTTATTCAGCATCAGCCAAAAAAAAAAAAAAAAAAAAAAAAAAACAACCACTACTCCCATTTCACCCCTCAATTCGTTCGAAATACCTGTCCAGCTGAGCCTTAAATTTGTTTAGGCTATCAACCTCCACCACAAGCGATGGAAGTCTATTCCACAAACCAACTGCCCGCTGGCTAAAGGCGAATTTCCGCACATCTATCCGACATCCGTCCTTCCTCAATTTGAATTTATGCCCTCTCAGGTGATTATTCTGAGCAAGAGGAAGAATTCCATCGGCATTGAGCATGCTCAAGCCATTCAAAGCCTTGTACACCTCTATCAGATCACCTCGGCGATGCCTAGTCTCCAGGCTCTGTAATTTGCAAAACTTAAGCCTTTCTTCATAAGAGCAACCCTTTGTTCCATTCACTAATCTTGTTGCCCTTCTCTGTACTCGTTCCAGCAGCTCTACATCCTTCTTGAAATGAGGCCTCCAGACCTGTATACAGTACTCAAGGTGTGGCCTGACCAATGCCTTATACAAGGGAATAATCACATCCCTGTCCCTGCTAGAAAAATTCCTGTATATCATTGACAAGACACCATGAGCTACTCTTGCAGCTCGTCTGCACTGCTCAGAGAACTTCATATCTGCCTGCACAATTACCCCCAGGTCCTTTTCATTCTCTACCACTGTCAGCGTAGTACCACAGAGTTGATACGTTGATCTGGGGTTACTGTTTCCCATATGTAGTACTTTACATTTGTCAATGTTAAACTTCATTTGCCACCTCTCAGCCCATCTGCTCAACCTTTCCAGATCCTGTTGCAGCAGCATAGTATCAGTAGTGTCCTTAACAACCCTGCCAACCTTTGTATCGTCTGCAAACTTGGACATTAAGCCTGATACACCATCATCAATATCATTTATAAATACAGAAAACAACAATGGACCCAACACTGAACCCTGAGGAACTCCACTAATAACATTAGTCCACGTTGAGCAGTGTCCATTGATTACCACTCTCTGTCTTCTGCCACTCAACCATCCCTTTATCCATAGCAGCAATTTGCCTCGAATGCCACACTTCTCCAATTTGTGCAGCAGTCTTCCATGCGCAACAGTATCAAAAGCCTTTCTAAGATCCAAATATATAATATCAAAGTTATTCCCTGCATCCAGTTCTTTTGTGACTACATCATAGTATCCAATCAAATTGGTCAGACAAGACCTGCCCTTAACAAACCCATGCTGTGTCTGAGCTATAACTGACTTCTTGTCCAGATGATCCTGCAGTGCTTCTTTAACCAGTGCCTCCATTAATTTTCCTGGAACCGAAGTTAAACTAACAGGTCTATAATTACTTGTGTCAGCCTTTGATCCTCCTTTGTGAATTGGGGTTACATTTGCACATCTCCAGTCCATGGGTACCTCCCCTGAGTCCAAAGAAGCTCTCATAATTATGGCTAGGGGTTTGCTTACTTCCTTTGCTGTCTCCTTTAATAATTTATCAAACATTTATTACCTTTAAAAGTCACTGTCTTGTTTGGCAAACATTTAAAAAATAAACTAGTTTCATCAACGTTAAAAAAGTCTTTGGACTTGTAGTCCTCCACAATTTTTATCAAAACTGTTTCTTTCCAATGTGTATAGCTTTTTTTGATTACAACTCTACTTTCACTAGAAATAACATTTTTGAGTAAGCCATGGCAATTTTTAAATTTGTTCAGCCAACCAGAACTGTCTTGGAATGTTTTATACCCCAGAAAAGATGCATACTCCATAACCTTTTCTTTTATTAATGGCCCTGATATGGGCATGTTTTGGTCTCAAATCAACTTCACCCACTTAAAACCGCTTTACCTAGATTTTCATATAGGCATAATTTTGCATGCTTCTGACTGAGTTCCATTTTCTCAAAGTTTTTCAGAATGGTTGACACAGTACTGGCTTCATGATCAGGATACAAAATTTTAAAGTGATTTCTTTTTTTTTTTAATGTCCTGATTTGCCACTACACGCAAGAATTTCCTCTTAGACATTGTAAGGTTACTTGCACAGGAGCTAAAACAAAACTGATTTTAGGGACCACTTGTACCTACCACGTAAACAGCGACAGCTGAAATTTAGTGGAAGTGTGGATGACCCATTTCTGTGAAATGACAGATGATTTTTTGGGATAAAGGAAATTCATTCTCACCTAATTCTCTGATAGGGTGCTTACAGTAGAAAACAGGTTGACCAGAGCCAATGTCCCCATCGGGAATATGCCTTAATCTTTGCCAATGGTTTTGGACACATAGATAGCAGTTGATCAGCATGACTTCTCGGTGCAGCAGAGGCAGTTGTGTAGGTTTTGAAAGTACCACTAAATTGTAGAATGTTTTACAGCTCTTAATTATTAGTCCTTTTAGCTCTTAAATCATGCTTTCTATAGCATCAGCTCTATTGCCTAAAGGCAATAGAATGCAAACAAAGCATACCCAAGTCTCTCAAAATCAGTTTGTTATACGAAAATTTTCTTCGTTATACGGAAATTATTTTCAATGTATTGGACCACAGGGGATTCAAAAAATTTCGTTTATGGAAGTCTGTTAAAGAGATATCCGATTGTGTATGCATGTGTTATTAATTATTATTTTGAAATTTTATTAGGATGCTGTTGTGTCTATAATATCATACCTAAGCATCATCAAACAGCATCCAATGCCATACTGTGTGAATCATTTTTAATTAGGCCAAGATATGAAGCCAAAGGCATTAAATACATAGACAAGAAATTAGATAAAATAAAATACAGTAAAATTGAATAAAAATACTAAATAAAAGCATAATATAACCCAGATAAGTATTAATTATTGCCTGTATACATTAATAGGTACTCATGCACAGCCAGTAATAGTACTAATGTAGTACTTAGATTACATATACACTGGTTTTGCAAAACTTAAGGACCAACACTATTTCTAAAGGTTAAAACCACCAAATCAAACGAAACAGCCTATAGCAATTTTGCATAACTGTGACCATTCAGTAGAAAGCTGGTGCACATGCAAAATTTTGAATCATGATTAGAGGGCTCACATAAACAGATAAAAGCAGCAGTTCAGCAGTTACGTAAATATTACTGAATGGTGCGCACACTTGTTGCAGACGCTCGATTGGTTTCATACAGTGCTACAGACAACGAAATGGCTAGTAGATAACATCTGGATGACTCTACCCGGGGTTGAATAATTGGGAAACTTGAGGAAGGTCGAAGTTCGAGGAGTGTGGCTGCAGAGATTGGCATCGTCTCACATGCGTGGTCAGCCTTCAGAACAAAAGGTACAGCTGTTCGAAGGACCAGTGGTGGTGGTCATCCATGAAAAAAAAAAAAAAAAAAAAAAAACGCGCAATGATGACCGCTATATACTCCTGGAGACCAACACTAGACAGCAGGATCCATTGCAAACCAGCTGCACAGGATGCAGGATATTGCAGTTTACTGTGCCCAGGCAACTCCACAAAGGTGGACTGTTTGCCCAATGGTCAGTACACTGTATCCCTTTAACACCTGCCCATAGGAGACACCGTTTACAGTGGTGCATCGAACACAAGGACTGGACAATAGCATAATGGGGTTAGGTACTCTTTACTGATGAGAGTAGATTCAGTCTCAGCAGCGATTCTGGACTTCAGCTAATCTGGCAAGAGGTTGGCACACGGTATCACCCTGCAAACATCACTGAAAGGGATTGATATGGCGGTTGAGGTGCTCAAGTCTGGGCGTACACAACTCCAGATACTAGAAGGCAGTACTGTGACCAGTGCATGCTACTGTACTGAGTTAATCCTTCACCATGTGCTTTTTTTTTTTTTTTGTAATGTGAACCCCAAACACAAGAGGTATTAGAACCTATAGTACTTAGTACCATGCTTCGGTTGGAGGTTGAGAAGACAAAAGAAGATATTTGTTGACATTGGACTTGAACTTCTGTAGATTGTAATTTTCAGGAAATACGTATGAAGGAAGGTTGTTCCAGAAAACGGCAGTTGAATGAATAAATGAGGAAGATGAAAAGCTGGTTCTGTGGGTTTGAAGTTGGACAGTAAATGGATGTTGGCGGCACGTGTTCGGACTGTTTTGAAAGAGAGAGCGGGAATTATAGAAGCCAATTCAGAAGAACAGTGCCCATGGAAGTATCTGTAGAAGAGGCATGCAGCAGAAACAGTACGTCTATGAGAAAGCGAGTGGAGAGACTCTGTTAGAGATGAATCATTAATTAACCTAACTGCCCTCTTCTGAATGGAATCAAGAAGCCTGAGAGAGGTTTTTGGGGCACCACCCCAGATGTGGGAACAATATTCCATGGCAGGGCGGATTTGCGATTTATACAGAGCGAGCAGCTGTTTGGAAGAAAAGTAACGCCGAGAGCGAAAGAGAAAACCAAGTTTTTTAGATGCAGAGGAAGCAATATTTGTAATGTGTTTGTGCCAAGAGAGATTAGAAGTCAGGGTAATCCCCAAAAGAGATATATCATTTTGCCGAGAAATCGGAGTGTCACTAAAGATAAGCATAGGAGCAGAAGAATCCTTTTTGCGAGATATAAGACAAGACTGAGTTTTAGAAGGGTTGAAATCAACTAAGTTGTCTTTGCCCCACCGGAGAATTACCTGAAGATCGGCATTTAAGGAATTGGTAGCAGATTTTCGAGAAGTTGAAGCTGATTGAGCAGGACAAGGTTTCTCCAAATCGAAAGTGGAATGCAGTTGCCGTTAGGGCAAGAAGCAAGTTTTCTACTCTTAGCCTGTTCAAACTCTAGTTTGGACTGATTAATAACTGCTTTATAATTGTTGTGAGCTTTGGTGTAGGCAGAAAATAAAACTGAAGAATTAGAAACAAGCCAATTACGATATGCAACATTCTTCTCTTGAACAGCCTTAGCACATTTATTGTAAAACTAAGGTTCAGATAAAGGATGAGATTTTAAAGTGGAGTGTGGGATAAAGGGTTCCATTCCTGCAACAATAATTTCACTGACACGATCTGAGCAAACGTTGACATCAGAAGTTTTGAAACAGTAATCCAATCATGGAAAAGAAGAAAAGAAGTCTCGCAGGTCATCCCATTTTACATTCGTGTAATGCCAATCAACACGAGGTTGGTAATAGCCATGAGATAAAGGTTCCATTGGAGAAGAGACAATCACCAAGTTGTGATCTGAAGTGCCTAAAGGACCTCTCACTTTGACCGTGTATTTAGAAGGTTTGTTTGTGAGAAAAAGATCAAGCGTATTGGCTGTATGATTAGGATTGTCCGGTATTCTTGTAGGTAAATGAACAATCTGTGCTAGGTCATTAGTAATTGCAAAAGTCTCAGCATCTCGACCTGCTGGGTCGGTGTGACTAGAAAATGGAAGCCAGCTGGAGTTGTGAACATTAAAATCACCAAGGAAAATTACCTCACTGTTAGGAAAGTTGGACTGGAGAAAGTCAAGGAGCTCCAAGTGATTAGTGGAGTTGGGAGAACAGTAGAGTCGACAGATGAATTTGACACAATGAGGTAGAGAGATTTTAAGCCAGAGAAGATCAAAGAGAGATTCCAAATTGCCAAGTCTCTGACAGGGAATATCAGAACGGACATATGCACAAGTACCACCTTTGAGGCGAAAGGAATCATACAGCGAATAATTTGGGCATCTGAGATGAGCAGTAGTTGAATCAACCGATAACTGAGATTCTGTTAGTAAAAGTACATGTAAAGTTTGGCAGACTGCAAGTGGAAATGGACATCGTTGAGATTGGAATTGAGACCACGTATACTTGTGAAATGAATTAGGAAGTGCTTTTGAGGTTTAGATCTTTTCATTTTAAATCGTTTTAGATCGACTGCATCTGTTCCAAAGTGCCATTGAGCCCGAGTTCCTGTTTATGAATGATAACACCACACCCCATCCCACTGCAGCTGTTGATATGCTTTTGGATAGTGAGGTCATTGTTCGTATGGATTGGCCTGCCTGTTCGCCCAATCCCATCGAACACACATCGGATGCTCTGGGGTGATGCCTAGCGGCACGTCCACACCCACCAGAAAATGTTCACCAGCTGAAGATGGCGCTGACAGAGGAATGGGCGAGCAAGTAGGCCCAGAACTTATCATTCTGGGCCTACTTGCTTGTACTCCATGTGTGAAGCACCCATGTTCTCTAAGGCGTTGATGTACCCTGATGAATGGTGCACCTGTTGGGCTGCTTTCGGCGGGGAAATGCTTCTTGGTAAAAAATGTGCAGCCTCAAGTTCACTGTGGTTGACTTTACCATACATGAAGTGCATGTCCGCATACTCTTTGTTGCTGTAACCACTTTCCATGTTGACTATCCCTTGACAAGTACTAGTATGCCTGCTACATCTCAGAGCATTGAGAGAGGGGGAAAGGGAGAGAATGAGCATAACCTAACCTATATAAACAAGTCAGTGGTGGATCCCAACTAGAAATGTGCAATATCTCGAAAATAAATCACTTAAGGACTCATGTTTACTAGGCTTTTTTTGCATTTTGTAGTCTGTACAGTTCACCTTTAAATTATTGACCATCACTTTTGAAACACCCTGTATATTCCAGCAGCTAAATATTCCTTTAACGACCTCACTTACACCTTTTACTTTTATCTTTCATATGGCTAGCTCCACTTTCACAGAGCAACATCTTTGTGCATTTTCATCTGTGGTGAGTTACTTTTACACTTTTTCATGTCTTCTGTAGAACTAATTATAAAATTTCTACATTTGGTTCTTGAAAAAGACACTACGATTGTATTTTTGTGTAAACACAGAGAGAGAGAGAGAGAGAGAGAGAGAGAGAGAGAGAGAGAGAGAGAGAGAGAGAGAGAGAGAGAGAGAGAGAGAGAGAGAGAGTTGCACCTCTCTTCAACAAACTTCCACATTGCAAATTTTTTTGATTTCCCTTTGCCATTACGCTAAAAATAGTTTCCATATAATGAAGAAAATTTTCATATAATGAATTGATGTCGAGAGACCTGGATATGCACTGTTTCCACCTCTGGCCTTTAGGCAATAGAGTTGATGCTGTAGAAAGCACAAATTAAGAGTTAAACAATCCACAATTTAGTGTTGTCCATACAACCTACACAACTGCCTCTACTTTCTGCCTCCACAACCATTGGCAGAGATTAAAGCATATTCCTGACATGGACTCCGGCTCCGGGCCAACCTGTTTTTTACTGTAAGTGCACTATTAGAGAATTAGGAGAGACTGATTTTCCTTTATCCCAAAAATTCATCTGTTGTTTTGCAGAAATCAGTCATCCACACTTCAACTAAATTTCAGATGTCTCTGTTTACATGGTAGGTACAAGTGGTCCCTAAATCAGTTTTGATTTAGCTGCTATGCAAGTTACCTTGCAATGTCTAAGAGGAAATCCTTGAATGTAGTGGAAAAAGTGGAAGGGCTTAATAGTGTAGATCAGATTTATTTAAAAAAAAAAATCGTTTTAAAATTTGGTATCCCTGCCAGTAGTGTATCAACCATTCTGAAAAACCATATTTTTAATTCTCAAACTGTTTGAGGAAATGGGACCAGTCTGAAAAATTATGCCTATATGAAGATCTAGATCAGGGATTCCCAAAGTGGTCGGTAGTGATCCCTGGGGGTCTTTGGGCAAGTTTGAAGGGTCTTTAGTTCTTAATAAAGCCACTGGGGGTCGGTAAGATTATTTTAGGGGTCTTTAAATAAACTATTTCCTCACAAAAATATTTCTAGAAATCTAGAATTAGTACAAAACAAGTCGTTAACTCGGGCAGTGAGCAAAGTGGCTTAGGGTGGAATCACACTATTGTCACTTCATGTGAGGTTACATGGAAACAAGTCAAATGTCAAATGTATGGGAGGGAGGGATGGGGGAGGGAGGGGAGAGAGAGAGAGAGAGAGAGAGAGAGAGAGAGAGAGAGAGAGAGAGAGCTATATTTCCCATGTTGTTTACTGATCGGAGACAAACTGTTGTTAATGGCTGTAGTCGCAAGATAACACGTTGGCCTTCAAGGCCGATTCACGTCCTCAGGAGTTCACAGTTTTCTGTTTGAGCAGAAAATTTCGTACAGCGTGAGGTTTTTGTCACACTGAAAGAAGAAAATAGAGGAAATGATCACATAGACGCTCAAATATGGCCAAAGGAACAAAATAGACTAACAGTATTACAATTTACAAATTTAGAGAAGGAAGAAGTTGATCGTTTCAGTTTGTACAACTCATAACAATTTCTAACAAGTTCAATTTTTAGTGTTGTGAAGTTGTTTTTGTTATTAAATTTAATTTTAAAAAATTTTGTTTTGTACTGTGACCGAATAAATCCTTATTCCAAATTAAACTTCCAGTATTTCAACTTTCCTTAAACGTACAACTAATTTTACCTTACCGCTCACTGAATTTTGAAATTACATATTTTTTCCTTGTATGTCATGCTTAATTAGATTATATTAGAAATTAAATTCTACTTTATTCATCTGTAAGTACATCTTAAAACTATTTTCATCTTCTTCTTCTGTCCTGCAGTAAATGATGGAATTTGCCCCTTTCTGTTTTCTTCCAGTTAATGTCGTGTATCCATTGCATGCTTTTTTAACGCTACGGCCAAACTAGCCATGGCCGGGGGCCTCATTTTCAGTGTAAATATTTTTTGAAGTAGTGATAAAAAATTAGAGGTATTTTAGTCTTTGAGGAAATGTTGGTCCTCTTCCACAGACACCATTTGAGCGAGGCGAACGCAGTGGCCGCCTGTCCAATTCTGCTGTGGATTTCCATGGTGGATGCAACTTTCTTCTCCTGGACCAGCGACCCAAGGTATTTAAAGTCCTGCACTTGCTCGATCTGGATGCCTTCGAGATAGATGGTGGCTTGCGACCCATCTGTTGTCAGGGCCTTTGTCTTATCAGCATTGATCTTCATCAAACCGTATGGCCGGGCAATGCGGGCAATGTCGTAGAGGTTGTCCGTGGCTTCAGAGTCGTTACCAGCAAAGATAGCACTATCATCGGCAAACATCAGGTCAGTCACATAGTGATCCTTGTCATATTGTATGCCCCGTCTGTTTCTGAATGCTTGCCTCATAATGGCATCGACCACGATGTTGAAAAGCAACGGGGAGGCTACATCCCCTTGGCGGACTCCAGTTTGGATGGTAAATTCCTCAGATAAATCGTTCTGGATGCGCACCTGGCTGGTTAAACCATTGTATGCAGTTTGGAGGAGTGTGATGACTTTTCGAGGTACATATTCGACCTCTAGTAGTTTCCATAAGGCAGGCCGATGGACACAGTCGAAAGCAGACTTAAAGTCAATGAAAACAATGACGGTTCGCTGTCCACACTGGATCCTCTCCTGACGGATGGCAAAGATTTGATCACAGCATCCTTGCCCAGGTCTAAATCCCGCCTGTTCTTCTCGACTGGCTTGCTCGCGATGTTTTTGCAGCCTTGACTGGATGATCTCCATAAAGACCTTTCCGATAATGGAAAGGAGGCTGATGCCACGGTAGTTCTTGCAATCCCGGTTATCACCTTTCTTGTGGATCGGTACGATAATGGCTTTCCTCCATGTTAGCGGAATTTGTTCAGTGCACCAGATGGTTTTGAGGAGTGAGTGTAGTCGGCGAAGCAGTACATCTCCCCCGGCTTTGATCGCTTCTGTGGTGACTTGGTCCACTCCTGGTGCCCTGCCATTCTTTAGGGATTGTATGGCTGCTTTCACTTCTTCTACTGTAGGCTCAACATCGACCATGGAGACTTCAGGGGATCAATCGATAGTGCGGGTTCTGGCGGTCCCTGAGGTGGGTCGTGATTATACAATGCTTTTAAACAAACTTGAGGTATTCCAAATGCGATGCTTGCGGCAGATTTTGGGTATCTCACTTCGTGACCGCATCACTAATGATACCATCCGCGCCAGATGCCAACAGCAACCAACCATTGCCGACCAAATCCAGAAGTGAAGGCTTAGATGGTTTGGCCACGTATGTAGAATGGGCATGAACAGAATACCATCCACACTCATTTGGAGACAACGACCCACCCAATGGAGCATCCAACGGACCGCGCCTAGGAAAACGTGGGCCAAGCAAGTGGAAAATGACTTGAAGAGCCAACGTCTGGACCTTAACCAGGCCAGGACTGACGCCATGGATCGTAAAGTATGGAAGAACATCACAGAGCAAGTCCGAAACCCTGTGGCACCTACAGCAGCATACTGGTTGCGTGGCCAACCGCCTCCCCCAGCTGCCAGCTAAGGACCAAGAAGAAGAAGAAGAAGAAAGGTACCCCAAAATTAAATATGACCAGGGAGCCTATTTCATCCTTAATCCACCTCTGTTCTTGGCTATAAGAAAATCATTTTCTAAATCTTCTTAAAAATCTGAAGAAGACGATAAAGTGTGGGAATTCATTTCGCTTCAGCTTTCCCCTAAGAACAACACATATATGATGTAGCGTTGTAGTAATGTGTCTCCTACGACCGTCGCAGTTTACACTGAACAGTGTGTTTACGGTCAAATGGCACCGGAGGGGGGGGGGGTCTCCCTTCTTCGAGTGACATGACGTGAGGTGACAATCACCGTGTGCCCTTGAAAACATAAATTGTTTTAGTTTGTATCCAAGCAGATTTTTGATCATGCTCAGTTTTCAATTTAACGCCTTTACTGTTGTTAACAGTGCTATTTCTATTGAAATTATCTACTGACAGCAGTCGGTAGATATTTTCGTTCTGCAGTGTTTGGGAGTGGATTATTCATTTTGTTTTAATAGTTTCTTATTAAAATTATTTTAGTAAGAGTTTGAGTTGTGTTGAAATAATTTCTTACAGAAAACTCCTAATCTTAACGATCATGTCTGATGCAAAAAAAGAAGTGTCGTCAATATTCGGTAAATATTTAAATTTCAGGTTTGTGCCTTCTCCCAGTAATGAAACAAAACCAATGTGTCTTTTATGTGAGAAAACGTTTAGCAATGGTGCTATGAAACCCTTAAAAATGAAAGAACATTTAAAAAAACAGCAAAATGATAAAAACGACAAAGACCTTAAATATTTCAAGACAATGAAGAAAAAATTTTTAAATCATACAGTGCTTAAGCCCTTTATAAAATCATCTGTAGTACCGGAAGCCATTGGTGGACTACAAGCATTTTGTGATATTGCTCTCCTAATTGTAAAGAAAGGAAAGCCACATACTCTTGGTGAAGAAATAATTCTACCTCTAAAGAAATAGCAATAGAGTCAGGTATGAAAAAGGATGCTAATCCAGATTTAAGGAGTATTCCACTTAGTAATAATACAGTGCAACAGAGGATTGTTGAGATGGCAAATGATGTCCAAACAACAGTAAATTCAGAGCTGAAAGAGGTTATGTTTGCTATGCAATTAGATGGGTCAACATTTGGAAGTATAAATATTTTAATGTCATTTGTACGGTATTACAGTACGAGTAAAAAAGCAGTAATTGATAAATTCCTTTTTGCCAAATCTTTAAAAACTGATTCCAAAGGTGAAACAATTTTATAAATGTGTGCAAGAGTATTTTGAAAAGTACGACATTCCCTTTAATAATATAACTGCAATTGCAACAGATGGGACCACCTATGGTTGGTAAGTACAGAGGATTTTTTTTTTGCAAAACAGCATACAGAATTGCATGCTGCTTTGCAAATTTGTATTAAGGTAATAAATAAAATAAAAGCAAATGCTGTTAACAGCCGACTGTTTGCTATGCTATGTGAAAAAAATTACAAAAATTTCAACCAATTGCTCCGTCATACAGAAGTAAGATGGTTATCAAAAGGTAACTGTTTGCAAAGGCTTGTAGAACTTTATAACTCAGTGTTGGAATTTCTGTCCGAGCACGATCAATCATTTGCTGATAAATTTTGTCAGTATAAAAACCACCGCTTTTACCATGCTCTTCAAAACTTCACCGGGTCATAGAAATTTTCACTTCTTTCCAAATATGTCATCTTTAGAACAAGAAGCTGAAGGAAATTTTTCAAATGCCGACATATTTCTCCGACTTCTCCGCTAATGCTGACGACTTCTCCACTAATGCCGGTGTCCCCCAAGGTACAGTTCTTTCCCCCACTCTTTTCCTCTTGTATATTAATGACCTTCTTCCATTGACTGGAAATCCTATCCATAGTTTTGCTGATGATAGCACATTGCATTCCACTTTCCATTTTGAGAAACCTTGTCCTGCTCAATCAGCTTCAACTTCTCGAAAATCTGATGCCAATTCCTTAAATGCCAATCTTCAGGTAATTCTCCAGTGGGGCAAAGACAACTTAGTTGATTTCAACCCTTCTAAAACTCAGTCTTGTCTTATAACTTGCAAAAAGGATTCTTCTGCTCCTATGCTTATCTTTAGTGACACTACGATTTATAGGCAAAATGATATATCTCTTTTGGGGATTACCCTGACTTCTAATCTCTCTTGGCACAAGCACATTACAAATACTGCTTCCTCTGCATCTAAAAAACTTGGTTTTCTCTTTCGCTCTCGGCGTTACTTTTCTTCCAAACAGCCGCTCACTCTGTATAAATCGCAAATCCGCCCTGCCATGGAATATTATTCCCACATCTGGGGTTAGTTAGTTAGTTAGTTAGTTCAGTTTTATTGGCGCATCAGCAACTTAGGCTATAATGCGCCAAAACTTTGTCAACAAAATTAGTAAAACATTCAGTGACCTAATGAATTAGGTCACTAAGTCAGAGTATAAAAACAATTGTAAACTGTAAAAGACAAATATCTGTAAACGAGTAACAATAGTAAACCTTAAAATAATAAGATTTTTTTTTTTTTTTAAATACGAGTAAAAAGGTTTACTGTTTTTTAGGAAACTAAAAATAGCAGACACATGGTCATTGTCGGATAAAATCTGACTGAGTGTATATGGCTCAGTCAGATGGTTAAAAGCGGTATAACGAGCATTTCTAAAATTGGTACAGTCACATAAAATATGTTTGATGGATAAAATGGTGTCGCACTGCTCGCACATAGGAGGGTCATCAGCCCTCAGCAAAAAGGAGTGTGTTAGATGACAGTGTCCTATGCGGAGCCGAGCAAGAACAACTTCCTCTTTGCGATCCCTGCGTAAGCTGGACTGCCATGGATGGATCATAGGCTTAATTCGACATAGTTTGTTTGTAGTAATCAGTCGATGCCACGAATCTTGCCACTGAGATTGTAGGTTACTACGGATCACTTGCCTGTAGTCTGTATAGGAGACTAACAGGTCAAGATTATCCGTCAGGGCTGCCGATTTGGCTGCAGTGTCAGCCAAATCATTTCCTCTAATCCCGATGTGACTGGGGATCCAGCAGAATCGGATATCGAATCCACTTACAAAGAGGCTGTATATTATCTGCTGGATTCGGGACGGGGTTGGATGATTAGTGTGTGACATCGCTGATAAAGCCTGTAGTGCACTCATTGAGTCGGCATATATAATACTCCGTTGGTAACGGTGTTTTCTTATGTGATCTAGAGCTAACTCTATGGCATGCAGCTCTGCAGTGTAAATGCTGCAGTCAAGGGGTATCTGCTCTGATACGGTATTATTTGGAAACACAGCAGCAGATCCCACATACGATTCTGACTTCGAGCCGTCTGTGTAAACTGGCAAGAAGTCAGAATGTTCTGCACGGTGTTGTGAATAGAGCTGAAGGTAGACAGAGGCTGGAGTATTAGACTTCGTCGCAAGTTTGAGCGAGAAGTCACATGCTGGTGTTTGTGCATGCCAGGGTGGAAGGGGCTCCTTTGGTGATCGAGCGACCTTGTCTACCGAGATGTTAAGCTCATTGAGTAGCTCTTGAACACAAATGCCGAATGGGCGATTGGCGGTCCGCCGTGTGTTATAAAGATTTTCCCATCGTGGCTCGAAAACGGATGTCCACGTGGGATGGTCCGGCAGGGACTTCAGCTTGAAGGCATATTGTAGAGACAACTGCATTCGTCGAAGCGACAAGGATGGTTCATTTGCTTCGACATACAGACTTTGGACAGGTGATGTTCGGAATGCACCAGTAGCGATACGAATGGCTTGGTGATGGATGGGGGTCAAGCCAACGAACAGCGCTATTTCTGGCAGATGCATACACCTGAGACCCATAATCTAATTTTGAGCGTACAAGTGCACGGTACAGACGTAGTAGAGTGCATCGGTCTGCACCCCAAGAGGTAGAAGAGAGAGAGCGGAGGATGTTAAGCCCTCTCGTACACTTCGTACGTAGCTGACGAATGTGTTGAACAAATGTCAACTTTTTGTCAAAAATGAGTCCCAGGAATTTTGCCTCTGATACGACTGGGATGGTGCTTTGTCCAAGTCGTAATTCAGGCTCAGGGTGGAGGTTACGTTTGCGACAAAAATGGACGCAAACGGTCTTCTCCGGTGAGAACCTGAAACCATTGGCCGTGGCCCAGATGTTAACACGGTCAATAGCTTGTTGCAGTTGTCTCTCAATAACCCTCATATTGCATGATTGAGAGAATATGCTGAAGTCATCGACATAGAGTGCACTGTTTACAGTTAGAGGAAGTTGTTCTGAAATAGAATTTATTTTAATGGCAAAAAGCGTTACACTTAAGACAGATCCTTGTGGTACCCCCTCCTCTTGGCAAAAAAGCCGCGAAAGGGAGGATCCTACACGAACTTGGAAATAACGGCAGGATAAAAATTTTTTAATAAAAATGGGAAGGTGGCCTCTCAGACCGAGATTGTATAGATCTTTTAAAATACCAAATCTCCAAGTTGTGTCGTACGCTTTTTCCATGTCAAAGAACACCGACACCACACCAAATGTTCTCTTTTTAGGAAAGCATCTCGGATAGATGTTTCCAGTCTAACTAAGTGGTCCAATGTGGACCTATTTCTTCGGAAGCCGCACTGAAAGCGGGAGAGAAGGTCATTCGACTCTAAATACCATAAGAGCCGAGCATTGACCATTCTCTCCAATATTTTGCACAGACAGCTGGTCAGAGCAATAGGACGATAGTTTTTTGGATATTTAGGATCCTTTCCTGGCTTAGCAAAAGCAAGAATAGTTGCCTTGCGCCAGGTTTCCGGAAAGTGCTCCTCGAGGAAGATTCTGTTGTACAGGAGGAGCAGACGGTCCATGGATTCTGGTGAAAGATGTTTGATCATTTCATAATGGATGTTGTCTGGTCCAATAGCGGTAGCCTTTGTACGGGCGAGTGCTGTTTTCAGCTCATGGATATTAAATGGCCCATTGTATGGGTGGGATCCCTTCGATGTGAATTTAAGGGCCTGTTTTTCAGCGTTGCGCTTTAGGACCAGAAACTCTGGGGAGTAAGATGATGTTGCGGAGATGTTAGAAAAAGTTTCCCCAAGAGCATTTGCTATTGCAGTAAAGTCTGCAATAGTACATCCATTATATTCAAGGACCGATGAGGGGTGCGCTGTGTATTTTCCCTTCATTTTCCGGATTTTATCCCAGACTACCTTAGAGTTGGTAGACTGGTTAATAGATGATGTAAAACGGATCCACGATTCCTTTTGACTCTGACGACGGATGTAGCGTGCTTTGGCTCGTGGACGTTTAAAGGCTATAAGGTTGGTCGTGGTAGGATATCGGCGGAATATCCCCCACGCTTTGTTTTGAGCCTTTTTTGCTGCTGTGCATTGTGAATTCCACCAGGGTTTGGGAAATGGTGGAAACCGGGCAGATGTTTTTGGAACAGTATTCGCAGCTGCTTGGACAATATTTTCTGTGATGTACTTAACTGCATCATTGATAGGCTCTTGACTGACTGTACTAAGATCAAAATTTGCCTGATGTTGGAAGGCAGTCCAGTCAGCCTGATCAAACTTCCACCGTGGTAACCTGAAGGGAAGACATGGTCTCCCACTGTGTAACAAGGTTATCACAGGGAAGTGATCACTTCCGTATGGATTCTCCTCCACTTCCCAAGTGAGTGAAGGGAGCAGAGAAGGGGAGCAGATAGAGAGATCAATGGCAGAAAAGGTACGGGTAGGCACCCACATCTGGGGTGGTGCCCCCAAAACCTCTCTCAGGTTTCTAGATTCCATTCAGAAGAGGGCAGTTAGGTTAATTAATGATTCATCTCTGAGTCTCTCCACTCGCTTCCTCATAGACGTACTGTTTCTGCTGCATGCCTCTTCTACAAATACTTCCATGGGCACTGTTCTTCTGAATTGGCTTCTATAATTCCCGCTCTCTCTTTCAAAACAGTCTGAACACGTGCTGCCACCAGCCAAGATCCATTTACTGTCCAACTTCAAACCCACAGAACCAACTTTTCATCTTCCTCATTTATTCATTCAACTGCCGTTTTTTTGGAACAACCTTCCTTCATACGTATTTCCTGAATATTACAATCTACAGAAGTTCAAGTCCAATATCAACAAATATCTTCTTTCGTCTTCTCATCCTCCAACCCAAGCACGGTACTAAGTACTATAGGTTCTAATACCTCTTGTGTTTGGGGTTCACATAAAAAAAAAAATATATATATATTTATTTAAGTAGCTCTCCTCGAATGCTTAAAAGAGGATTTTAAAAATAGATTCAAAGATCTTGAAGATATGAAAGTTCCAGAATGGATTATGTCTCCATTTCATACAGAGGGTGATAGGGACGATTTGGATCTGGATATACAGGGGGAAATTATTCAGATGAAGATCGACCTAGAAGCTAAATCACTGCACTCAAAAGAAAGTTTCAGGGGATTTTGGACAAGGAAAAATATTATTGAAAACTACCCCAAACTGTCGAGCCTTTATTATTGACTTTTCCAATTTCATACACGGTAGAAGGGCCATTAATAAAAGAAAAGGTTATGGAGTATACATCTTTTCTGGGGCATAAAACATTCCAAGCCAGTTATGGTTGGCTGGACAAATTTAAAAAGTGCCATGGCTTACTGGAAAATGTTATTTCTGGTGAATATAGAGTTGTAATCAGAGAAGACAGTACCCATTGGAAAGAAACGGTTTTGAAAAAAATTATGGAGGACTACGAGCCCAAAGACTTATTCAACATTGATGAAACAGGTTTATTTTTTAAATGTTTGCCAAACAAGACAGTGACTTTTAAAGGTGATAAATGTTTAGGTGGTAAAAACAGTAAGAAGAGAATTACAGTCTTGGTTGATGAAAATATGGCTGGTGATGAAAAATTTACGCTTTTAGCAATAAAAAAAGTAAACAACCTGCGATGTTTCAAAGGACTAAAGTTGTTAGAGTGGGACTACAACTACAACAGAACATCTTGGATAACAAGTGGAATTTTTGAACAGTGGATTTTGCATTTCAATAGAAAGATGAGGAAAGAAAACAGAAAAATCACATTGACTGTCGATAACTTCCCTGCCCACCTTTACTCAGTATTTTCGAAGCTTACATGTGTGAAGCTTGATTTCTTCCTCCGAATACCTCATCTAAACTGCAGCCAATGGACCAAGGCATTATCAAGAATTTGAAAATGCACCACTGAAGGTGCATACTGAAAAAAATTACACTGTGAATAGAAACCAATTCATATTTATAGATGCTGATATAGATTTGCAGATATGCATATCAAAGTTAGCAAAAGTTCAGAGTACAGGATGTAGTGGAAACAACAATTAAGAATTGTTTCACAAAACCAGGTTTTGCTAAAATGCCAATTAACACAGATGAGATGGATGAACTACTACAAGATATTGAGCAACCTTGGGAAGAACTCCAAGTGAGAGGTTTGATCGGTGGAGAAATTGTTCATGATAAATCTTTAGGAGTTAATAATGATGTCATAGTAGCTGAATATCCAAGTGACTCCAACATTTTGGAGTATTGAAAGAGAGAGACAATAGGCAATAGGGTGACAATATTGATGATGAATTGGATAAAAATGAGGTCAACAATGGCAATATTAAACCTTCCAAACATGAAATGTTGGCAGCATTTTAAACTTTGCATCAAGGCCATCAGTGTAAAAAAAATCTGCCAGAAAATATATTTTAGTGTTTAAACAAGGGCAAACATTTTTATGAATTATGTACAGTAAAATCCAGTATACATTGGATTTTACTAATACATAACCAAATAACATATCAAAAGATAACCAAATATTTTACAAAATAATTCTTAAAAGTGTACTAATATACTGTGTGCATCATGTATGTAGTCAATTGTTTTAAAATGTTAGAAATTTTATTCATTCCCAGATATTTCTGATTTATTTTCCATCTTGTACTATATTTCTGAATGTTGAATTACAGAATTTTTCATTGTTGAAAAGCTCACATTTCTCTATAATGAAATTTCTGTTTAGAGAATATTTTCAAGCGTCGATCGATTTTGTTATATAGAGGTCTGACTCTATATATATTTATATACTTTTTTATGTTGTTATTTTTTTACATGTATCATTCTCACTCTTCTCTTGTCTTCTATTTGCTATGCCTCTTTATCTTCTTTATATTTTTCTTACTCCTGCCTGATAGCTACTCTTCGCTAATCTGCATCACTTTCCTCATTACCTTTCTCAGTCCCTCTTTTCTACCTAAAAAAACTCTTTCCCCACCTAATGATTTCTTAACTAATCTTACCCCTTTCTTCATTCACCTAACTCTGTCTTATTCTTTCACTAATTTTGTCTAATTAATTTCGTTTTATTATTCCCTTGTTCATTTCTTCACTTTGACACTTTCTTCAACCAGTCTTCTCTCTCTCTCTCTCTTCTTTTTCATTTCTCTAGCTCTCTTATTCATTTTATCCTTTTTTTTTTTTACTATTTTTGTTTACTAATCTTTTCTATCCTTACACTCTCATTATCTTTCTATTTCTCTCCACTCTTCTGTTCTGTGTTCACTCTGCTCTTAAAACTATATACAGGGTGATTCTCTACCAGTGCGACAAAATTGCAGGAGGTGTAGGGGGCACAAAGACAAATCGGAATCACATAGCATTGCAGGGTCCGAAATGCCTTCGTTATGCAGTAGAGGACGTTGAGCGGGAGGTCGCATGAACAGCGATCCCACTGGAAGTCAGCATTTGCGAACCGTTTCTGTTGAAGAAACCAAGTAGCAAAAGTCCTCCGGAGTGGATAATCCGCAAGCTCCAATGATTGGACGCGTTGCAGATGGTATGAACTCATTTGGTTTGTTGACAGTATCCTCCATACAGTGGATTGGGAAATACCCACTCGTTGGCCTATCGCTTGAGTACTCGTACTGCCTTCTGCAAGACGTAGGACATTCTCCTCATTGTCTGGTGTCCTCGTCGTTCGCTCTCGATTCATGGTACCTCTCGTGAAACAACCAGTCTCACGTAACCTTCTGTGCACACGTGCGAGAATCATATGAGGAGGAGCACACCTGTGCAGGAAATGTTCCCGGTACAAGCACAGAGCGGCGCGCCCGTTACAGTCCGCAGCTCCATACGAGAGGTGCATGTCGGCCAGTTCAACATTTGAATACTCGTCCATCCTACTGCCTTGGGAACCGGTTCACAAATGCTGACTTCCAGCGGGATCGCTGTTCATGCGACCTCCCGCTCAATGTCCTCTACTGCATGACGAAGGCATTTTGGACCCTGCAATGCTATGCGATTCCGATTTGTCTTTGTGCCCCCTACACCTCCTGCAAGTTTGTCGCATTGGTAGTGAATCACCCTGTATATACATATATATATATATATATATATATATACAAGATATTATTTATTTATTTCAAATGATATAGCTTAAGACAGAGCAGCGGTTCCCAAGCTTTTTTTGACTCACGAACCCCTTTCAACATAATATTTTTAAAGCAAACCACTAAGCCTATATTCTCTGAAATCATATAATATTTCTGGACTTTTATTACAAAATATTTAATATTTCCAGTACTAAGATTTTATAAGCAACATAGCATAATTATAATTTTTATTATTAGGTATCATTTATACTTTGTGAAGCAGTTATTAATCAGTCCAAACTAGATTTCGAACAGGCTAAGAGTAGAAAACTTGTTTATTCTCCAGTGGTAGCCGACCATTCTGGTCTCTTGCTAAAACTATTGGCTGCAATTTTTGCCCATCTCTGTTCCTACTTCTGTCAAAACCAGATGGTTCTGTTGCCATATCAGCCAAAGATAAAGCTGACCTGCTGGCATCCTATTTTTCTTCCAACTCATGTATTGATGATCTTCGTAAATCACCTCAAACACTCCATTCAATTCCTCTTGTGGTCTGCCGTCAGAAGGATGTCAGAAGGATTTTGATGAATCTGATGCTAAGAAAGCTTCAGGTCCTGATGGTATTTCTCCACTTGTTTTCAAAATCTGCACTCCTGAACTTAATTCTGTTCTTCGCCACTTTTTTTCACTTACTTATTCCAAAGGTATTTTGCCTTCTGCTTGGAAATTACCTTATATCCAGCCAGTTGCTAAAAAGGGTGACAAATCGCTCCCATCCAATTATCATCCCATTGCAATTACTTCTACTTTTTTCTAAAGTAATGGAGAAATCGATTAACCACTACCTCAAACTATCTAGAAACATTCTGTGTGATCAATGATCAATAGTATGGATTAAGTCAGTGTAGATAAACTGGTGATATTCTGCATATGTTACCCATCTATGGACAAATTCAATGGAAAAGTTCGGTGAAACTCAAGCCATTGCACTTGATATTTCAAAGGCTTTTGATCGTGTTTGGCATAAAGGTCTTCTAAATAAGCTTCCATCCTTTGGTTTGCCAGCTGTTCTTTGTAACTGGGTATCCAGTTTTCTCTCTGACTGCTCACTGTGGGTGATGGTAGACAGCTCTCTGTCTTCTAACTTCTCCACTAATGCTGTGTTCTCCAAGATTCAGTTCTTTTCCCCCTTGTTTCCTCTTGTATATTAATGACCTTCTTCCATTGACAGGAAATCTTATCCATAGTTTTGCTGACGATAGCACATTGCATTCCACCTTCCACTTTGAGAAACCATGCCTTGCTCAAACAGCTCCAACTTCTCGAATATCCACTACCATTTCCTTAAATGCTGATCTCCAGGTAATTCTCCAATGGGGCAAAGATAACTTAATTTCAATCCTTCTAAAACTCAGTCCTGTCATATCTCGCAAAAAGGATTCTTCTGCTCCTATGTTTATCTTCGATGACGCTCCGATTTCTAGGCAAGATCTTGGGGATTACCTTGACTTCTAATCTCTCTGCATAAAGCATATTACAAATATTGCTTCCTCTGCATCTAAGAAACTTTGGTTTTCTCTTTTTTTCTTGGCATTACTTTTCTTCAAAACTGTTGTTGACTCTGTAGAAATCACAAATCCAACCTACCACGGAATAGTGTTCCCACATCTGGAGCGGTGCCCCCAAAGCTTCTCTAAGGCTTCTAGATTCCATTCAAATGAGGGCAGTTAGGTTAATTAATGTCTCATGTCTAACAAAAAAAAAAAAAAAAAAGTTATAATATTACGTTCACCCGTAAATGATTACACCTACCCATATATTTATTGTGTCTGAAACCAACTAATTCAGCTACGGAGTAAAAAAAGCCCATTAAAATTCCTCGTGTCATCGAAGGGATTCGAACCCGGGCCTTTTCTACCCAGTGTGGGGAGGATGGTGACGATACCACTATGCTACCACGCAACAGTCTCATCTCTCTCTCTCTCTCTCTCTCTCTCTAACAGAGTCTCCCCATGCTCTGTCTCATAGACCTTTCTACAGATACTTCTACGGCCACTATTCTTCTGAATTGGCTTCTATAATTCCCACTCTCTTTCAAAGAAATCCGAACATGTGCCGCAACCAGTCTACATCCTTTTACTGTCCAAGTTCAAACTCACAGAACCAACTTTTCTTCTTCCTCATTTATTCATTCAATTTCCGTTTTCTGGAACAACCTTGCTTCATACGTATTTCCTGAAAATTACAATCAACAAAAGCTCAAGTCTAATGTCAACAATTATCTTCTTTCAACTTTTCAACCTATGCACGGTACTAAGTACTATAGGTTCTAAAAAAAAAAAAAAAAAAAAAAATTAAGTACCTGTACATAACAATGGTCCTTGAGAATCAAAAAAAAATTAATATGGAAAACATATTTATTTAACATGATATGCTGTAAGATAGTAAACTAATTATAGTAAACTAATTAGTAAGCTGTAAGATAGTAAACTACGGTGGCCTAACCACTAGGCCGCCGTAGCCTAGTGGTTAGGCGCACGGGTGCATAAGTACACGTGCCTTGAGTGACCGGGGTTCAATCCCGTGACTGCTGAATATGGTGCTGTTTCTTGTATTCTGTCTATCTTGTTAACTCCTCTGAGTGTTTGGTCGTCCCGGAGTATAAACAGAAAATTTATTTATTTATTTATAAGGAATTGTGGGAGGTGTGGTTTCTTTCTTTGGCAATTCTTTACTTTTTATTTAATTTGATTTTACTTTATTGTTTATTATAAGTTATATTTTGTAGTTTACAACAATATACCTATGTAAGCAAGCTGCATTATAAAATTTTTAGTGCTAACCCCCGGAACACTTTCGCAAACCCCTGGAGGTTCGCGAACCACCAGTTGGGAACCACTGAGATAGAGGTAAATAACCATAACCTACAAAGGACCCTAACAGTCTCTGTATATAGCGAAGTCTTACCAAGTTCAATTATTCAATATTTACAAAATAGCAAATCAGAAGCACCGTAATGTCATTACTGAATAAGGCTTACATCGAAAGGCACGTCAACTGGCACTAGCACCTCTCAATATGTGGCATCAATAACATACGCTATCTGTTTCTGCTAGTTATAAGTCACTAATATCCAAATATTTAAAAATATATATTTTATATTAATACAGTCGATTCCGGTTATTTGGGACACATCGGGACTAGTGCATTTTGGCCCGATTAAGCGGCTGCCCCAATTATCTGAAGTTTCACGTAAAGAGTTAAAAATACAATGGACCCCTTCTTTACAACTGGTTCACTGTACAAACAAATCAGGTTACAATGGACTCACCATAGTAAAGTACCATTCATAATACAATGTGTAGTAAGTTTCGGTCATTGTGATAACGTTTGTGAACTGAATTTTAATTCTATTTAACCACGATTCTAATTATCAAAAATAGGAGGAATATTATCCACAGGCTATAAAAGTAAAGATATATTAAGCACGAATTTATCCTTTATAACCTTACCAATTAAAAAATTAAATGATACATGAAAATTGGAAGAATATATGTGATAATCGGAATAATTAATACATACTGTAATATGAACCTACTAACCAGTTGAAATTTCTGTTTACTGACATTTTTGGAGGTGGTGGTTAAAATTTAAAACAGTATAAACAATCAATAACAAAGAACACAGCACACACAATTTGCAAGTTACACGATACGCGCAAGTGAGAATGGAGTAACAAGTTACGAAGCTTTAAAAATAGGAATGAAGAGAAGATTCTGAAAATTAATTTTTTTATATGATTGAAGATTCCATGGAAGTGTGAACACATTTCACCACAATAACCAACAGAATTCCAGCTGTCGGTATTATCGCAAATTCAATAAGATCGAGTTTATTATCCGTTTATAATAGATTGCACTAACAGAAAAGCCCAATAAACAGGTGACTGCTAATTGTTTTTATTGTTTATAGTTGTGACCTCCAGAAATCCGACCGAACCACGTGGTATGGTTGGAGACAATCGTAGGGTAATCTCCAGTGTTGTGGTCTCCTGCCCCGATTAAATGGCATGTTGTCCCAATTAAGTGAAGTAAACCCTGGCTATTTTTTCGATTGGGTTCTGTTTTTTAAGGTTTGCCCCAAATAAACGGTTGCCCCGATTAACCGGTGGCCCAAATAACCAGAATCCACTGTATATATATATTATGCCTGCAAAATGCCATATTTTGCAGGCCGAATGAAAATTTTCAATACTGTTTCTTTCTAAAATTGTTAATTTTAAAACAAAAATAAATGGTTATGCTTTTAATGACTTTTTATTATATAAATTAATTATGTAGCAGGTTTTTCTCCTATTTTCAATAGCCATTGTGAATGAAAAATAATCAACTACCACTTGAAGAAAAGATTTGTGAAATGCTAGTGGAGGTATACAAATGTTAAAGGGATTCAGAGTGTATGGGGATGTCAATAGGGAACAAAGGAGCAATGCATTTAACAATAACTTTCTTTGATGATAAGTATGAAGAAAACTACTATTTGCCATATTAATAAGGAAAGCTGTGGAAAGAAAAAAAAATATCAAGAAATGCCAAAAAACATCTCAGCCATTACACATGCCCAAGAAGTATACATATGAGCATTAGCAAGCTTATAAAGCATCAGCTAAAAAAACCCTCCCATTTCACCTTTTAATTCCCTCCAATAGTGATTTTTTTTTTTTTTTTTTTTTTAATCTTTTTCAATAATTCTCTCCAATAGTCTTGTTCTTACTTGAATTTATTTAAACTATCAATTTCCACAAAAAACAGACAGAAGAATTCCATCAGTATTGAGGTTGCTCAATTCATTCAAAGCCTTAAACATGTTAAAGATCACTAGTCAGGGGGCCCAGCCTTCAGATTCTGAAATTTGCAGAACTTCTGTACATCATTGCCAAACAAAATTTCTGTACATCATTGCCAAATGCCCATGAACTGTCCTGGCAACCTCTCTGCACTGCTCAGGGAATTTACTATCTGATTGCACAATTACCTCCAGGTCCTTTTTTCATTTTCCACTATTCTGCATGTAGTACAACACGGTTGGTACATTACTCTGGGGTTACTGCTACCCATACGCTGTACTTTGCATTTACCAATGTTAAATTTCAAGTGCCATTTCTCAGGCCATCTCCCTTAACTTTTCTAGATCCACTTGCAGTAGCATGCTGGTCATTACTGTCAATAACCACACCCCCTGCCAACCTTTGTATCATCAGAAAACTTAAACATCAAGCTTGATATGCCTTCATATATATCATTGGTAAATAGAGAAAATAACAATAAGCCTGACACTGAACTCTGCTAGGGTCTCCAATAATAACATTAGTCCATGAAGAGCAATGTCCATTAATTATCAGCTTTGTCTTCTCCCACTGAACTGTCCCTTTATCCAAACCAGCAACTTGCCTTTAATGCCACACTCCTCCAATTTGTATGGCAGTCTTTTATGTGCACAAGTGTCAAAAACTTTCTCAAATCCAAGCATGCATTATAAAAATTATTTTTGCATTCAGTTACTTTGTGACTGCATAATAGTATCTAATCAACTTGGTCAAACATGATATTCCCTTAACAAACCCATGCTGTGTCTGAAGTATAACTGCATCCATATCTAGAAGATCCTGCATGATTTCTTTTACCAGTGACTCCATTATTTTTCCTGGAACAAAAGTTAAACTAACAGGTCTACAATTACTCATCACCCTTTGATCCCCTTTGTGAATTGGAGATACATTTGCACATGTCCAGTCTGCGGGTCCTCCCATGAAACAAAGGATGCTCTAATAATTATGGTTAAAGGTTTGCTTATTTCCTTTGCTGCCTCTTTTAATATAACTGGATAGGTCCCATCCACCCCAGGTGCCATTCTTATATTTAACTTCAACAATTAACCTTACACTTATTATTTCTTAGTAGATAAAGAAGATCCTAGTAGCTTCTATGGTTAATTCCTTGAATGCTTTGCACTTAGAATTTGCTGATGGTGACATCATCAGTTGGTCTCACTGAATTTAAAAACTGTCTGAGACCACTGTAGTCACCTTTATGAGAGCAAAAACCTTTACCCTTGATGGTAGTTACAATTTTAAGTAAATCTCACAATCATATACTGTGATCACTGCTACCCAGTTGTTTTTTATCTACAGATTCTTAATGCATGAATAATCACTGCTGATAATCAGATCAAGCATTGTTGCCTTTCTAAAATGCTACTGTCAACATCAGTCATCCAATAAATCTACAAAAGTCTTGCTAGTGTGTGAGTGACCAATCCACAAGTTCCAATCAATATATGAAAAGTTAAAATCGCGTATTATAAATTATTCTGACGTAGTGGCCTACACTATTTCTCTGTATAGCTATTCATTGTATACATCACAGGCTTATATCACACCAAACTGACTATGACACAACATTACACTGGCCATCCATATCAACTAGATGTATTGTCTTAGACTTTGTGTGCCTCATAACTAAGAGCATAACCCCTTCACATCTCCAATCCCTATCCTTTCAGTGAGGCCCAGGGGGGGAGGCTACTCTCTGGAGGAATCTCTTCCTGGGCGTACTGGCCGTGCAATGGACCCTTCTGCACTTGCGGTGAAGAGGAGTCTTGGATACACGTTCTGTTATAGTGCCCGTTATATGTCCAGCACAGAGTAGAATTGTTAAGAGATGTTTCTGACCTCACTCAGGACAACAGATAATCGCAACGACTTTGTAGCACTTCAAAACTTCTCGATGTTTTCTCCACGAGGACTGAAATTAGGTCACAGAACTCTTGATTTTCCCGTGGTCTTACCGTGGTCATGGTTAAGGATTATACCCTTCCTTGTCTCTTTAATTATCTGTGTACATTTTGTATATAAATAGGTTTTTAACTTTATTTTACTAGAGTGACTCTAAGTTGGAGTCAACCAACGACTAGTTTTTTTTTGTTGGTACCCATGATTGAGCATCCTGAGTACAGGATTTTGCTTAGCATCCACAGATATAGCACTACCTCCTATGGATGTGGAATTTTGTGCATTGCACACAGACAGTGGAAAAGGCCTAAGGTTAAAACAGGGTGCTATTGAGGACTGGGAAACCTGAATATGGAGTCAATGTATCCACTGGTTTTACACTGCCTCCAGTGGATGCAATAAAATACAGGAAACAGGTCCAGCTTCGCGTGCCAAGGATGGGCACTTGATAGCAGTTGTCCAGGTGATGGCTGATCCCTGGTAGCAAAGAGGCCTGACACTCACACAACACATACTACAGAACATTCATTAACACTACATATACATTCATTAATCACACGTCAGGTCCGTTTTACAGAGTTTCTGTATTTCATCACAGTGATACTAGGTGTAGATGGACATTAGTCTGAGAGCCACCACAGATTATCTATTATCTATCTACACATACATACATGTCCTTTCAGTAAGACCCAGCAGGAAGCTCTTCTCAGGAGGAACCTCTTCCTAGGCATGCCTACACGTGACGAATGATGGAAGGCAGGGGGCAGTGAACAAACTCGCTCTATGCTTCTTGCCTGTGAAAACACCAGGAGCCAGCAAACAACACTGAACAGAACAAACACACCACCCTACACACCCACACTTACCACATTTCTGGCATTGGCACATACCTCATACAAATGCTACAGCAGCTAATGGAGAAACCTCAGAGACCAGCATGAAACATAAACACATTTTGACATTTTTTTGTCCTTTCAGTGAGGATCCCTTTATGCTGGCGGAACTCCAGCAAGCCATTAACAGGCTTTAGATCAGGAAGTTCGCAGACATCCTAAAGCCTGAGTTCATCAAGAATACCGCTGATTCTGCACCAGATCTCCTTTTAAATCTTTATGATCTTTAAATCTTCACTGTCTCTCCACTGTAATGGTTCCCAAAGACTGGAAAACCAAAAACATCAAAACCACTCCATCGCCCTCCTTTCAGTACTCAGTAAAGTTCTGGATCGACTGCTCCTCTACAAGATAGAAAACTGGTATAAATGCAAATCTCCCATCCACCAACCAATATGGATTCAGACCGGTCCGCTCCAGAGTGGACACCGTAGGAAACCTCACAGCAGAAACCGCATCAAATACCAAGTACTTCCTCATCATTGCAATTGACTTTGCCGGGACCTTCGACTCACTCTGGCAGCTGAGAGTTCTCGAATGGCTCAGAGCTGCAGGCTTCCGAGAACACTCGTAATATGCCTGCATTGTCAGCTATCTAGAAGACAGAAGCATCAGTGTTTCCTCTCCTTACTCCAAGGTCAACGGCATCTATAGTACAGGTCTGTTCTGGGCTTAATTCTTTGGAATATGGTCCTGGACGAGTTCCTCCTCATTGATCTTGGCCAAGCCTTTTCCCAGCCATTTGTAGATGACCTTGTCATTTTTGTGGCTGCCGATTCCAGGGCACAGCTTGTAGCTTCAGCAAACAATGCCCTGCACACACACTAAAAGAATGGGAGGATTTTCCCAATCTCACAATTTTTGCCACCAAAACCTGCAGCATGCTACCGACAGGCCATCCTGACCAATTTCCACAGATTAAAATTCATGGCAGAACCATTAAATTTGTCACACAGATGAAACACTTGGGAGTAATCCTAGACACAAAGCTTTCAATCACCCCCCATCTCAACTACATACACAGCAAGATCCGGAATCATCCCACACTTTTGGCAAAAGCCACTCGATGAGACTGGGGTCTCAACTGTCACAAGCTTGGGCTCTTCTACAAGGTGGTTTTCCTGACAGCTACCTCTGTTATGCCTCTGGAATCTGATACTAGCATGTAACATTAATTATCTATCAAAACAAACTCAGCACTATCCAATGCTCAATTTTCTTGACTATTACTAGGGCTTGCTGCATAGTGAGCACCCATACACTTAAAGTCCTGGCTAGAGTCTTGCTGCTTGATCTGGACATTATTAGCCGTGGAGTACTCTACCATCTCTCTAAAGGCAATGCAACATCCATCACTGGCTTTACCTCTGACCCTAAAAGTACCTGGAAGAACGGCACATTTATGCTACCTGCAGTGGGTCTCACAGTTGAGATGGGATCAAACCACCATAGGCAGAATAACACAGCAGTTCATAACTAATATAGGATTCACCTATCCAAAATCTCCCAGTTTGTTATCACCTGGCCTCCACGTCACCTTCCTCCTCACTGTGGATTGATAAATGAAAAATTAATCTCTCTCAGACAATCCTTGTTTTCACTGTGATGACACTGAGACCTGGGAGCACTTAATGTATTATTGTGTAACCTATGAAGACCTTTGCTCCATTCTGAACACCAGGATCTGGAGTTCTTACCCAAAGGACAAATATTACTACAAAATGAAGACACTTTTAACCACTTTGCAAACTCTGACCAAGAAATTTTTAGGAGAAGATGGACTTTGATAGCTATCCTTGATCATTGAAGTCAACATGTGTTGATATGACTACCTGGACATTGCTTAAATCCGCTGACTGCAACTTGACACCCACCTAATTTGGACAAACTTCAATTCTACCTGAAGGCGACAGCAAATTTACCAAACCGGACACTCTCCAGCAACACTAATTCTGCCCCAAGAGATTGCTGTGTCACATGGTGACCTACACTGGGTTCCCTTACCAGTGTACTTTCACAAATCTCATACCCCACTCGCCTATTCCACTGCCCAACACCTCTAGCTGTTCCTTTCCCACTTGACTGACCCCCAAACTCTACTTTTTTTAATTTTTTTTTTATTTTAGGCAGTGTCACTGAAAGCTCAGGTAATTAGGTGGCAGGGCCTGCCAGAGTGCTCTACTACCTCTACCCCCCTGGAATGCCTCCACGGGGCACTGGATGGGCAAAGGGAGGCACACTAGGGGAGTCCCAAAGCTAAATGACCAGAACATAATGCTTCAACATACCACAACACTTATGCAAACTCACACACACACACACACTATACTTTTACATCTCTGGCATTTACAAAGTCTATATCTCTGCAAAGCGACATAAACGTGGAGTTGGGGGAGACCCCCGTGCTGCTACACTCTCAACACTTTAAACTTCACACTTTGTCCTTTCCCGCAGTCCTTATATCTGAGTGACACATCTCTGATATCCCAACAATGTCTGCATTTGATGTCTGAACCAACACTTCAAATTCATCAAATTTATTTACTATGCTCTTAGCATTGGTGTACGTGAAGGTATACATGCACCTGTTCTTATTCTTAGTTACTCTAACATAGCTAATATATTTACTTGTTCCATGATCACTCCCAAAAGTACTAGAGATTCCTGGAACCCTAATTTCCAAGCTTGTTTAATAGAAACAGTGTAAGAATCACTTTTGCCTTTGCCTGCAGCTCTGGTTAATCTATTAGTCTGTGTATCCCCTCCCTAAGCTAGCACTACTCTGACCCACTGTCTCATCAGCATCGGCAAATATCCTTGCACCTTTTCTATTTAAGTTATCCCATCCTTGTAGAAGCAGTCTTTTCCAATTAAAAAGCACAGATCATGCTGACAAAATTCTACCTGATGAGCTTTGCACAATCTCTCCAGGATTGAATTGATGGCTCTCCTTATATTCTTCCTTCGATTGTGTATGGGGACAATTGCAGACACCTTCATATATAATCCTAACGTAACTTTTTTTCAACATTGCCCTGTACTTGTTAAGTCCACAGATCTTACTTTTAATGTCATTAGTGCCAACGTGTAGAAAAATATCACCTTTTATGCCCTTAAAAGATGATATCTGCTCTATGTCATCAACTTTTGCCCGAGGCAGACATACCCTGATCTATTCCACTTATGGCCGACCAGTCTAGCTAGGTGGGTAAAGTGCCTGCCTGGCAACCCAAAGGTCGCGGGTTCGAATCCCGCCTCAGGCTTGGATCAGAGTAGAAAATGCAAAAACCTTGGGCGGTGCAATATGGCCACAGAAGCCAATGCGCTAACAAGTAACAAAAAAAAAAAAAAAAAAAAAAAAAAAAATTCCACTTATCCTTTTTTGCACAATATATTTCCTTACAACACAGTCACTGACAACAACTAGATTCTGTGTTGCCTTGAAGTGCAAGCTCGGGCATTGATGTGGGTAGTTCGGAGCTTGATGGGCTCTAATTTATTTCCTTGAAGGCATCCACCCTATTCTTCAAGTTCTCATAAAGCCCCATAACAATGCTGAGTTAGTAGTAGTAATAATAGCACAAAAATAGCCAAAAAAAAAAAAAAGGCACCAACAGATGGAAGACTGTTCCAGCACTCAACCACCTGCTGGCTGAGGGAAAACTTTGGCACATCTATCCTACAACCATTTTTCCTCAAATGTAACTCTTTGCCCTCTGATGTGGAAGAATGCTATTAACATTCAGCATACTCAATCCACTCAAGGCTTTAAACACCTCAATCAGATCTCCCTGCAGGTGCCTAGACTCCAGATGTTGCATTTGCAGAACTGAAGTCTTTCTAGGTAAGAGCACCCTTTTGTTCCCTTCACGAGTCTAATTGCCTTTCTCTGCAACTGTCCCAACAGATTTTCATCCTTCCTAAAGTGAGGCCTCCAGACCTGTATACGGTACTCAAAATGCAGCCTAATCATGGCCTTATAAAAAGGATAATCACCTCCTTATCCATGCTAGCAAAGTTTCTTCATATGATTGACAAAACCCCATGAGTTGTCCTGGCACCATGTCTGCAATGCTCAGAGAATTTTATGTCAGACAGCACAATTATCTCCAGGTCATTGATAAATGCAAGCTACCTTGCATTTGTCAAAGTTAAACTTCAAATACCATTTCTCAGCCAATCGACCCAATTTTCCTAGATCTTATTGCAGTAGCTCACCACTGCAATAAGTGGTGAGCTGACTGTTGTTAACCACCTCTGCCAACCTTTGAAGCAACTGCAAACTTAGACATTAACCCTGATATACCTTCATCAATATCATTGATAAATATTGAAAACAAAAATGAGCTCAGCACTGAAACCTGGAAAACTACACTAATAACATTAGTCCAATAAGAGAAGAGCCCATTGATAATCACTATATTATCTTATTCCACTTAATCATTCCTTTATCCACAGCAGTAACTTGCCCTTAATGCCACATTGTTGCAGTTTGTACAGCAGTCTTTCATGTGCAACAGTATCAAAAGCCTTCCTGAAATTCATGTATATGATGTCAAAATTGTTTTGCATGCAGTTCTTCGGTCACTATATCATAGTAACCTATCAGATTGATTAGACAAGACCAACCCTTAACAAATCCATACTGATTAATTGCACAGATAATTGCATGGCTGTATTGATGGATCCTGCATTACTTCTTTAAAAAGTGATTCCATTATTTTCCCCGGAACAGACCTAACAGATCTACAATTACTCATGTCGCCTTTTACTCCCCTTTACAAATTGGGGAGAGATTTGACCAATTCCAGTCCATAGGGACCTTTCCTGAATCCAAGGATGCTTTCTTAATTATGGCTAAGTGTTTGCTTACCTCCTTTGCTGCTTTCACTTAATATAACTGGATTGATTACATCCATCCCAGGTGCTAATTTTATGTCCATCTTCAACAATTTGGGTTGCACAGCTTGGAAACTAGGAACTTAGAGGAGCCTTGATTGAGGTGTTTAAAGGCTCTGAGTGGCAAAAGTAGAATGAAAAAGAAAGAAATTTTAATGGTTATAAATGATTCTAGAACTAGGGGCTATTAATTCAAGTTATGGGGCGGGGGGATTTAAACTGGATTGTAGGGAGTTTTATTTTAACCAGCAGGTTATAAATTACTGTAATAATTCTACATGGGTGGTAGAGGCTGACAGTTTGGCAGAATTTAAAGTCAGCTGGATAGTTACCTACAGGAGGAGGGAAATGCATAGGCTGCCTATGCATTTTCTTTTTTTTATTTATTATTTATTTTATATACTATTTTACTTCTTTTTTTTTTTTTTTGGCTGGTGCAGCATAAGCCTTAGACTTCTTTGCATCATATGGCCATTACTAGTACTACTTTCTCCTCCACTTTCTTTTCAGTTATCACAAAGTCATTTAGCTCCTTGTTAGAATTTGATAAACATCTGGAATCTTCTTCCCTGGAGAATTTCTTATGTGTGAACGTAGGTTGAAAATACCTATTCAATTTGTCAGCAACAATTAACCCATAAACATCAAATTGCTCAATGTGAATCAACCCCTGCCTTCTACTGTTAATATAAGAATAGAAGTCTTTGCTGTTTTTCTTTGCATTTTTTGCCAGAGACTTCTCATAATCTGCCTTAGATTGGCTAACCTCCTTTGTGACTTGATTACAGACTAATTTATATCTACCATGGGCTTCAGTGTCACCAGATAATATGCATCCCATGCACTTTTCTTCTCTGACATGCATCTCAATAGTTCATCTGACATCCATTTAGGTCTAAGCCTTGAATAGTATTTCTTTTTTGGTATGAAAAGCCTAGTAGCTTCTTTGATTACATCCCCAAATACTTCCCACTTAAAATTTGCTGTTGGTAACATTATCAGTTCATCCCACTGCACACTATTTAAAAACTGTCTGGGACATCTATAGCCACCCGTACAAAAGCAAAAGCCTTTCCCTTTACCCTTGACAATAAGTATGTTTTTAGTTAAATTCCACATTAGTACACTGTCTGATGGTTACTAGTTCCAGTCAACATCTGGAAAGTTAAAATCCTAGATTATTATGAAACATTCTGATTTGCTGCCCCACTCTAATTACCTGTATAGCTGTTTGGTATATTCATCACAGTCATTAGACCTATAACACACTCCTACTCTTTGTTTTCTCAGTGCTAATATCACACCAAACTGACCCAGCATTGCATTCATCACCCATGTTAACTGGATGCACTGCCTTAGATTTAATATACTTCTTAACTAAGAGCATAATCCCTCCACCTCTGCTGTCCTGTCTTCCTTCCTGTATACAATGTACTCCCCATATTCAAATTCATCATCATTTATGCTAAGTGACACCGTGTTTCAGCTATTCGTACAATGTCTGCATTTGATGACTTAATCAGTACTTCAGAATCATCAAATTTATTTACAATGCTCCTAGCATTAGTATACATGCAAGTATACACACACACACATGTTCTATATATTTCCTAACACAGCCTATATAATTATTTGTTCCATGACCACAGCAGGACCTGAAGTCCCAGACATTTTGCTTTCCAGGCTGCTGCATGACCCAATAGTAGCAGTGTAAGAATCACTTTATCTCAGCCTGTGGCTCTAATTAAGCTATTCGTCTGTGTATTCCCCAAGCAAGCAGTTTTCGACTCACCTATCACTGCCTCAATAGCTTCAGCAAATATTCTTGCACCCCTTCTATTCAAGTGTATCCTATCCCTGTAAAAACAGTCTCTCCTGATAACAAGCACTAACCAAGCTGAGAAAAATTCTACCCCATGATAGCCTTGCACACTCTCGCTAGGGCCGAACTGATTTACAAGGCTCTCACCTTCTATTGTATCTGGGCAGAATTGCAGATACTTTCAAATTCAATCCTAACTTGTGAGTTTTTCCCCAACATTGCCCTGTACTTGTTAAGTAAGTCCTGAGATCTCCTGCTGTTAATATCATTAGTGCCAACGGGTACAACAATATATTTTTTTGTGCCCTTGAAGATGATATCTACTCTACATCATCATCTACTTTTGCCCCTGACAGGCATATATTGGTCCTATTTCACTATCCTTCTTGCACAACATAATTCCCATTTCCCTTACAACGGAGTCACCAACAATAATGAACACCTGTGGGACCAGCACATTCTGCATTGGGCAGTTGAGAATTTGTTGCCCCCCCCCCCCAATTTTTATTCCTTTGGGGGCATCTACCCTACTCTTCAAACTCTCATAAAATGCCCATCAGAATGCTAAGTTGGCATTTAAATTCGTCTCTCTCTCTCTCTCTCTCTCTCTCTCTCTCTCTCTCTCTCTCTCTCTCTCTCTGCACCTAGCACACACAAAAACACCCCCTCCCCTGGCTGGATCACATCCTGTTCCAGAAAGTCTGCAAACATTTCACAAGTTGCACAATTCTTTAGGCTGTGATATGTTGGAGAACTGCCCCCTTTGGTTCTTCCCTGAGCCACAGCACTCATGCTATTTTGTGCATGTTGCTTTGCTGGTCTAGTCTGAAGCATGATTTACATTTAAATACAATTTAATTGATTAACAACAAATTCAAAAAAAAATTAATAAGATTAACTGATAATACTACACTAAATTAATAGATTCCTAAATTCAGTTATATGTATTACGCTATCAAGTTTTATGTCATACCTTATGCTATCAAGTTCAAGACGTGTTAAATTAGTTATATTCTAACTAAAAAATAAAATTCCTTAGATAAGCAGAAAAAGATATATGCTCAACAAATGATTAGACTCTTCGAGCTACTTATTTATCACAATTAAAACCGTACTATTCCACTGCACTACTTGTTACTTATTTATCACATGATAAATAAGTAACGAGTATAGACCAATACTATGATATTCATGCCAATACACCGCTACAATGGTGATACGAATAGCAAATCGTAACTTACAAAATACTAGCTAAACTTAAAATTAAGCTAATGTACGTGCCTATGACTATATAAGTGATTTGTAATACACAATTTAATATGGTAATTAATCAAAATGGCTGAAAATTTCCAATTCTGCGTCCCGGCACACATAATCTTGTACTCGAGAGGAGTTGCCTAATATTCTTGCACTCCTCACATAAAGCACACACTAAGACATCTCCCTTGGCAATATCATATCCTATTACTGATAGCTCTGCAAACGTCAAAGAAGCCATACATTCAAAGAATGTCAATGATACAGTCCTTCTGAACAACCACACCTGAGTCAATTAAATATTGAGAATGTTAAAGGACAAAAGTTCAAACTTTTTACATCTTATTGCATGTGATTAGGATCTGTCATACAGACAATGAAGCGCATGATTTTCAGAAGGTAATCATGTATTCAGATAAAGCAAAATTCAGATTAAATTTTATGAATCATCACAACTACATTTATGATACCATCAACAATCCACCCTCACTCTACAGGAAGATGTTAACCTATAATAAACCAGCATGTGGATGGAACTCTCCTCTCATAGGATAATCTGACTTTACAAATTCGTTGATATTGTTATGGGTAAAACTGTTAAATTTTTAATGAATGATGACATTCTAGCAAAAAGAAACATTTCTGGGTAAATGGTGGTCTTTGAACAGGATGGGGCAGTCCATATTTTCACTCTGATGTATGTGTTTATCTGAGTATTTAATTTCTTAAAAAAATGGACAGCTTTCAGAGAGAATGCTTTTAATTATTCCCCAAGGACACAAAACCTCACTCACCCAGACTTCTTTTTTTTTTTTTTTTTTTTCAGGATAAAAAAAAAAAAAAAAAGACTGGATACCAAAAAGATAAAGTGTACACTCAAACCACAATGAAGGATTTGAAGATGATTCTACAGGAAGCAAGCAAAATTACAGCTCATATGTATGGCACCATAACTGTCAGGCTGTTGAGAAAATGTAATTTATGTATATATGCTAGGAGGGCCATTTTGAACATGTAACTTGTTTAATGCACCACCCTTCTTTTATCTAATGTATTTGAAACCCTCTTTGATTCACATTTAATCAATAAACTTTCTAAGCATATCTACATCTTGATTTTGAGTTAATTAAATAAACAGTCACACTGCACTTCCAACAACAATCTAAATCACTATCATTAGTATTAGTAAAGGCACATGATGTGCAGGAAAGTAAGCTTATAAACCCTTCACATTTCACACATCCACTCACTCCAAGTGTTTGTCTAGTTGTGCTTGAATCTACTTAAGCTATCAACTTCCACAATGACAGATGGAAGTTTATTCCAGCAATCAACCACCCGCTGGCTAAAGGCAAATTTCCACACATTTACAACTGTCTTTCCTCAATTTCAATTTATGTCCCCTCAGGTGATTAATCTGGGCAAGAGGAAGAACCCCATCAGCACTGAGCATGCTAAAATCATTCAAGGCTTTATACACCTCAATCAGATTGCCTCACAGGTGCCTAGTCTCCAGATACTGTAATTTGCAAAACTTAAGCCTTTCTTTGTAAGAGCAACCCTTTGTTCCAATCACTAATCTTGTTGCCCTTCTCTGTACTCGTTACACCAGCTCTACATCCTTCTTAAAATGAGGCCTTCAGATCTGTATACAGTACTCAAGGTCTGGCCTGACCATTGCCTTATACAAGGGGAAAATAAACTCGTTATCCCTGCTAGAAAGATTCCTCTATATCATTGACAAGACACCATGAGCTACTCTTGTAGACAGTCTTCATTGCTCAGAAAACTTCATATCTACCTGCACAATTACTCCCAGGTCCTTTTCATTCTCTACCACTGTCAGTGTAGTATCACACAGTTAAAACGTTACTCTGGGGTTACTGCTTCCCATATGCAGTACTTTACATTTGTCAATGTTAAACTTCAGTTGCCACTTCTCAGCCCATCTGCTCAAATTTTCTAGATCCTGTTGCAACATCATACTGTCATTTTCCCTGGGGCTAACATCTTGTGAGTATGGGCTGAGCACACCCAAGGTCCTGAGCAGGATATCATCATTCATCTCTTTCTTGGTGATTCCTTTCTACTTCTCTCTCTCTCTCTCTCTTTCTCTCTCAGGGCAACTCGGGAATTGTTTTTTGGCTGGTGCAGCATAAGCCTCAGGCTTCCTTGCACCATATATGGCTAATAATAATAATAACATCACCACGAGGTGCAAGGTGATAACCCAGACTGAGTACACTCATAGACATGACCAAGTAGCCAGGATAATACATCAGAAGCTAGCGAGGAAATACCAGTTGACCAGAGAAAGTGTACCATACTACAAGTACAAAACCCAGGCAGTACTAGAGACCCCAACCCACAAACTGTACTGGAACCGCACCATGATAACAGATAAGTCCATCCTGCACAACAGGCCGAATATAACTCTTGTGGACAAGATGGAAAAGGCCACCTACCTGATTGACATAGTGGTGCCCAACACTAGCAATGTCCAGAAAACCCATGAGGAAAAAATTAGGAAATACACGAACCTGAGACATGAGGTCAAGGAGATGTGGTATATGCAACAAGAAACGACCATCCCAATCATCGTGTCAACGAACGGTATGGTGCCAAAGACCCTACATAACAGCTTAGCAGCAATAGGTCTCCAACAGAACACTTACAAGGAACTCCAGAAAGTCGCAATCCCGAAAACCTATAGGATAGTCAGAGAGTTCCTCGACCAACAGTAACACCAGACATTACAACCACCCTGCGTATTTGGTAGCAGTACCGGTCATGGAGTGGAATCCCCAATCAGGGTGATATAATATAAGAGCAAGAATAATAATAATTAGTGTCATTAACAACCCTGCTGACCTTTGTATCGTCTGCAAACCTGGACATTAAGCCTGATATACCATCATCAATTTCATTAATAAATACAGAAAACAACAATGGACCCAACACTGAACCTGGGGGTACTCCACTAATAACATTAGTCTACAAAGAGCAGTGTCCATCGATTATCACATTCTGTCTTCTCCCACTCAACCATCTATTTATCCATAGCAGCAATTTACCTCCAATGCCACACTGCTCCAATTTGTGCAGCGGTCTTCCATGTGCAACAGTATCAAAAGCCTTTCTAAATTAGAAATATATGACATCAAAATTATTCTTTGCATAGAGTTCCTTTGTGACCACATCATAGTATCCAATCAAATTGGTCAGACAAGACTTCCCCTTAACGAACCCATACTGGGTTCAAGTTATAACTGAAGTCTTGTCTAGATCCTGCAGTGCTTCTTTAACCAGTGCCTCTATTAATTTCCATGGAACAGAAGTTAAGCTGACAGATCTGTAATTATTTGTGTTGTCCTTTGATCCTCCTTTCTGAATTGGGGACACATTCGCACATTTCCAGTCCATGGGTTCCTCCACTAAATCCAAGGAAGTTAACATTAGTATTAGTAGAGGCATATGATGCAAGAAAGCAAACTTATGCAGCATCACCCAAAAAAAAAGCTCCCATTTCACCCCTCCATTCGTTCCAAATACCTGTCCAGCTCAGCCTTAAAAAGCTCTCATAATTATGGCTAAGGGTTTACTTACTTCCTTTGCTGCCTCCTTTGATATAACTGAATAGATCTCATCCACCCCAAGTGCCTTTTTTATATTTATCTGCAACAATTTCTCCTCCACTTTGCTCTCAGTTATTACAAAATCATCTAGCTCAATTCAAAATTTAATTCACCTCTCGCAATCTCCTCATTGAATAACTCCTCATATGTGAATGTAGATGCAAAATACTCATTTAGTTTGTTTGCTTCCTGAGCAGGATCATCAACAGTTGAACCATCAATGTCAAGTGGACCAATCTGATTCATCCCCTTCCTTCTAGAATTTACATAAGTAAAGAACTCTTTGCTGTTTTTCTTTCCATCCTTTGCCTGCATAAACTCCTTTGTGACTTGGTTACAGACCAGCTTATATCTATCCCATTTTTCTTCTCTGCCATATGTCTCATTCATTCATCTGACACTCATTTAGACCTAAACCTTGAATAATATTTCTTAGTTGGTATGAAAAGTCTAGTAGCTTCCAAGATTAATTCTTTGAATGCTTCCCATTTTGAATTTACTGTTGGTAACATCATCAGTTGGTCCTATTGTATAGAATTTATATACTGTCTCAGACCACCGTAGTCACCTTTACGAAAGCAAAAACCGTTCCCTTCACCCCTGATTGTAATTAACTCTTTGAGTAAATTCCACTTCAGCACACTATGATCACTGCCACCTAGTGGTTCCTTTATCTGCAGATTCTCAATGCATGAAGAATCACTACTGATAATCAGTTGAAGAGTATTACTCCCTCTAGTTGCCTCCCGAACATGCTGCTGTAGAAAACAATCATCCAATAAATCCACAAAAGCCTTGCTAGTGTGTGAGTGACCAACCCACAATTCCAGTCAATATCTGGGTAATTAAAATCCCCCATTATAAGATACCCTCATTTACTGGCTCACTCTATTCTCTGTACAGTTGTTTGTTATACTCATCAGCGTCATTATCATTATTATTAATATCCATATGATACAAAGAAGCCTGAGGCTTATGCTGCACCAGGGAAAAAAAAAAAAAAAAAAGTTCCCAAGAAAGAGAAGAATGATGATATCCAGCTCAGGACCCTGGGTGTGCCAAGCCCATACTCACCAGATGTGCGTCCCCGGCCTATAACACACCCCTACTCTCAATTTTGCTTTCTCGGTGCTTACGTTACACCAAACAGACTCAACACTGCACTGTCCAGACATGTTGACTGGCTGTACTTCCTTGGATTTTGTGTGTTTCTTAACTAATAGCATAACACCTCCTCCTTTCCTATCCTGTCTATCCTTCCTGTACACATTGTACTCCCATTCATTATATTATATCTGTGTATATAGTGCATTCATTATATCTGTGTGACATCACATCTCTGATATCCCAACAATATCTGCCTTTGATGTTTTGACCAACACCTCAAAAATTCATCAAATTTATTTACCAAACTCCTAGCAGCATTGGTGTACACGCACTTGTTCCTCTTCTTAGCTACCCTAACACAGCCCATGTATTTACTTGTTCCACAATGACTCCCAGTAGTCTCTGAAATCCCCTGCACCTTGTTTTCCCAGATGCTGCTCATTCCAATAGAAGCAGTGCAAGAATAACTTTCACCTAAGGAAGCAGCTACTGTTAATCTATTAGTCCGTCTATCCCCCCAAGCTAGCAGTTTTCCGACCAACCTAACTTAATTACTGCCTCGATAGCATCAGCAAATATTCTTGCACCCTTTCTATTTAAGTGTATCACATCCCTGTTCCTGTTAACAAGCACAGATCATGCTGAGAAAAATTCTACCCCTTGAGCCTTGAAAAATCTTTCCAGGACCGAATTGATCGACAAGGCTCTCATCATATACTCCATCCTATTGTGTCTGGGCAGAACTGCAGACACTTTCCAATCCTAACTCGTGGCCTTTTTTCAACATTGACCCGTACTTGTTAAGTAATTCTGCCGGTCTCCTACTCTTAATATCATTAATGCCAACATATTAACAAATACAACAATATCACCTTTTGTGCCCTTAAAAGATGATATCTGCTCTACAATATAATCAACCTTTGACCCTGGCAAACATACCCTGGTACTGTACTGTACTACCTATCCTTTTTGCACAATATATTCCCCATTTCCCTGACAATAGAGTCACCGAGAACAACTAGTTCCTTTGAACTTCCTATCCAGAAAACTGATCTTGGTTGAAATTATTCCCCATGATTTCAGCCAAGAATAATTTTCTGGATAAGAAAGAACAATGCAAATTGGAGGAGATATGATGGACCACTCAATTCTGAGTATTATTAATTACTAGAATACCTGTGGCAAATATTTTGCCAAAACTGTTTCTGAGAAGAAGTAAACATAAATATTGAAGTATCCTCTCCGTCGGCTCCTTTCATTGCTAGCTAAGGTGTCAGTGGGATGGACTCGGGTAATAAAACAACTAAAAATGCCATTTGATAATTTTTCCCATGTATAACTACATCAACATTTAAAAAAATTATGAGGATTTTGAAACTGCTATGTAAAGTTGTTCATGAGCAAAAATGCCAACTTATTTGAAAGTCTGATCCTGAGATTTGTTGATTGTGATACAATGGCTAAAAAACTGTCTTCTCTTCAAAGTAAATCGCAAGTTAGTTTCAGTAGGAAATAAATCAATTCTCAAGATTTGAAAATTGCCCATAAAATTTTTTGGATTTTTAAAATTTTAATTCTAAATAAAACCTATTTGCAACAGAAATTAAGTAAAAAGCTTGTCTGAGTTATTCATGTTCAAAGAGTGTCACAAGCAAATTATATAAAAAATGCATGATTCTAACTTATTCCGTAATAAGATGTTTCCATCTTATTGCAAGATAAAAAGTAGAAATGAAGTAGCTGTAAGTTATTACTAACTTTCGGCTACTGGTGGGATTTGTTTTTAACATTTTGTAGATGCTGGTGTCCTTTAGTAGATCTTGGACTTTTTCGATATAATCCTTCTTATTGATTATGACTGTTGTTTCTTTTGTCTCCTTTTGATATATGGATATTTCTGTCTTCCTTCAGGTTTGTTAAAGCTTTTCTTTCACAGGTAGTTATATTGTTATTCTCCTTATAGATCCTCTTGTAATCTGTGTTGTGTAGTAACTGCATGACTATTGATGGTATCCTTGGCTTGATAGTCCTGAACGTTCCTTAAACTGTTGCGGAGGTGGGCTAGGAAGTCTAGGGTGGGGATATGGCTAGGTGCTTAGGTTATGTCCTTCACTAACTGTATGAAGTAGTAGTGATCATCTTTTCCTGGGGATGCATTTATGGTGGCAATATGATATTAAAAAGGCTATTTGTAGTCTACACTGTACAGTTCAGTTCAAGATCACATTTATTTTATGTAAATACTTTCTGATCTCATTTATTCCTGATTTATTTATAGATGAGACCATTAATCGAGATCAGATAACTATAACCCCAAATGACATGGTCATTAAAAATTCCTCCAATGGGATTTATCCCATTGGAGATATTTTTAATCAACATGAACCTTTCCAAACAAGTAACAAAACTATTATTATTATTATTCAGGAGTTTCTGCTTCCAGTTACACACATTTATGATATAAATCCAATGTAACATCCATTAATATAAAATTAAATTCTTAATTTAATTCATTTTTCTAAATTCTTTTAACCTACTAACCTTTCTCGACACTGTGAATTGCTCCGACCAGGCAAGTAACTCTGAATTTTCATCCATTGTTTTCCATATTTTTTAACGGCTGCTAACAGAATCTACAAAACACAGAGAAAAAAAAAAAAAAAAAAAAGACAGTCGGTTGATGGATTGGTAATAAGTAATTTTCTTTATATTTAATGATCACCATATTATTCTTTATCTTCTGTGATGTAACAGATGTCAATAATGATATTAATTTAAACCAGCTAAAACTAACACCAAGTAATAAACTTATAAATGAAGTGTATAAATAAATATGTAATTACAAACTCAATAAAAATTTAGGATTGAAAGCTTCAAGACTATGGAAAACTTATTAGACACATGTTAGTGCACTGCATCAAGAATGTATGTAGCAAGTCAACCGAAGTTAATTGGCATTGTTTCATTTACATTTCATATTCTACAAGTTATGGATGCAGGGGACTTTAATTAAGTGGATGGATTTGTCACATTGATTAGTTATATCTAATTTTGGGACAAAATATTATCTTATCAGAAAAGATATAGATTTTTAAAGACTGAGTTTTAATTAGTAAAGGCGTAAACGGCCCTATAATAGAGCCACTGCTGGAGAAAGACATGGTGACCTACTCCAGTATTTTTCACTGGAAAACTTTATTAACAAGCCCAAGGATTTATCAGAGATGATACGTGAATGATGTAGTTGTTGTTTGTATTACATTTAATGACACAAGGGTTGCCTGTGGCCAAATTGTGTCTGTTCATAGTTTATGTAGAGGCAACATATTGTTATAGATGTTAAATTATATCCTCCTGTACAGGCCAATACATTTTAAATATATCAAAAGTTTGTCTATATTTGCTTCATTTCCTATAAAATGAGATAGATCATGTGAGATATTCAACGTAGAAAGTGACTGAATGGTGTTTGACGGGATGGTTAAATGTAAGGGACAATCAACCAGAAAACGACAGGCCATAAGTTGTCTTTGACAATATGAGCACTGTGGTGGATTTTCTCCCAATAATAGGAAGAGATGAGTATGATGAGTGTGGCCAATTCTGAGTCTTGCCAATACCACTTCATCTTGTCTGTTTAAGCAGAAGCCAGATGGCCATAGCTTTGGATTTTGTTTTATCTGGTAAGGTTTATTGTTGGTATTACTTTTCCAGATCTGTAACCATTTATCCTATCACACTTTGCAGATGACAGACTTGTAGTCAGTGTAAGGAACCTCAGGATTTTGTGAGAGAGCCCTGGTTGAGGATATGAATGAGGCAGGAAACTGTACGGTGCAGTTTTGTCAAGAAAATTGATTAAGGATTACAAACATATGGTTTATCCAACCTAAGCGACATTTGTACCCATGAACATTCTCAAATCAAATTGACTACATCATGTGCAGTCAAAGATGGAAAAGCTCTGTTTTTTCAGTGAAAACATTACGTGGTGCAGACTGCGGCTGGAACCACCAACTCTTAGTAGCCAAAGTCAGGCCCAAATTCTATAATACCGAGATGAATGCTGCACCATAGAAATATGACATAGATAAAATTTCACCATTGTACATGGTTGAGATAAAAAACAAGATTCAACTCGTTTAACTACACGGAAAGGCAACCAGACATATTTTGGGAGGAAATAAGACTCATTGTCACTGAAACAGCACAGCAATACATCCCATACAAAAAACGTGCAAAATCAAGTAAGTGACTGTCAGAACAAACTGTCAAAATTTCTGAAAAAAGGCTAAAGCTGCTGGAGATAGAGATGAGACAAGAAGGCTTCATGCAGAATTCCAAAGAGCAGTCAGAAAAGACAAGGAAAAATGCCGGAACAAATGATGAATAGAAATGGAAGATGATAATAACAAAAATGGGCACACAAGAGATCTCTTCACACAAATAAAGAAGATCCAGACACATTTCACTACTTGTAAGGGCTCAATAAAAGACAAAGATGGAAACGAACTGAATAATCAACAAAGAATTAGGAAAAGATGGCAGGAATGCACGGAAGAACTGTATACAAATAAAAACAAACATCAACAGATTGAAGTGAAAGGGCAGGATGACTAGAACAGAATATTTTAGAGGAAGAGGTAGTATGGGAGCTGCAACAACTACCAAGGAGAAAAACCCCTGGAATTGATGGAATACAATCAGAATTGTTAACAATTTTGCCAATTACAGTTATTGCAGCTCTCTGCTGGGAGATTTCGAAAAGCAATCTGTGGCCAAAAGACTGGAAGAGATCAATGTTTCATTCCAATCCCGAAGAAGGAAGACACCTGAAATTGCTTAAACTACCATACAATACTGCAATAATTAAAGACAAACCCCAGCCAAGGAATAAAAAATTTTTACTATAAAAATAATGTGATACACTATCGGAAATATTACAATAAATTACGATAAAATAATTTAAGAGGCACTTGTGAGCACATGCCCGCTATTAAGACTGCTAATTATGCAAGGTCTGCTGTGACAGAGCATTTCTGGGAGAAGCAGCATCGGATCTCCCCTGAAGATGCAGTCATTACGGACCGTGCCCATGGATTTTGGGAACGCAAGTGGCTCGAGAGTTTGCGAATCGGTTCATCCAGATACTATTAACAGGGACAGGGGGACATGTTTACACCCCCCCTGTTTGAGGTAGTTGTCCTCAGACGGGGTAACCGGTTCTGTTTGACACGTTCCCGAGCCTCTTCCGTTTCCGATGCGCGCGTGGGGAATGCCGACCATGTGTCTGATGGACCACGTGCATGAGTGCCATGGGTCTGCTACTTAAGGATGTGTCATTGCTTTTAATCCAGTTTATTTTAGATAATTTTATTGCTTCGGTATATTTTTAACGTTTTATCGTAATTTATTGTAATATTTCCGATAGTGTATCACATTATTTTTATAGTAACAATTTTTTATTCCTTGGCTGGTGGTTTGTCTTTAATTATTGCAGTATGGAATTTCCCAGCCCCATAGGCCTGTTTGAAGATGTACCATACAATAGCCTCGATATTACATGCAATAAAATTCTACTGAAAATCATTCAAGCATGATTGTATAGAATCATGGAAACAGAACTGCCTGATATTCACGCTGGTTTCTGCAAAGGAAGAGGCACTCGTGATCACATCGCAAGCATCAGTTGGATCATGGAAAAAGCCCATGAATTTCAGAAAGATGTATACATGTGTTTCATTAACTGTACCAAAGCATTTGATTGTGATGAACATGAAAAACTGTGGAATTCTTTGATAGAATTGGGGGTACAGGCCCACTTGGTTTAGCTAATAAGATCATTGTATACCAATCAGCAAGCAACTGTCAGAGCAATATTTGGAGATACAGACTGGTTTGAAGTAAGAAAAGGTATGTGAGAGAACTATATATTATCCCCATTTCTATTTAATTTGTATACTGATTCAGTTGAGAGAAACTTGGATTTTCACTCCAATTTCTAACTTGAATGAGTCAGAAAATGGAGTGAAAGACGGAAGAAACCGATAATTTAAGATGTGCAAATGATACAACTCTGCTTGCAGAAAATGAGGAAAATCTAACACAATTGATTTTAACGGCTAAAGATGAGAGCGACAAAGCAGGACTGCAGCTTAACATCAAGAAAACAAAAATTATGACAATAGCTGGGACAGGAGAAGTTAAAATTAACAATGAAGATGTCGAATCTGTTCAGGAATTCATCTTTCTTGGATTTAAGAATCTGGCCTGAAATTAGAATAATTTCACTTGGATGCAGTGCAATGATGAACATAGAAAAGATATGGAAAGACAAAGATGTCAGCCTTACATTAAAGATCCGAATGGTTAATGCTATAGCGTTTCCCATAACAACTTACGGGCATGAAAGCTGGACAATGAAAAACGCAGAGAGAAGAAAAATTGATGTTTTTGAACTCTAGTGCTGGAGAAAGCTGCTTCACACAGAGAGGTTTTGGATTGCATCAAGCCAGAAACATCACTGGAACCCAAAATCACCAAGCTACGATTGACGTATTTCAGTTACACAATGCAATCCTATTCATTGGAAAAAGCGATAATGCTAGGAAAGATCAGTGGAACAAGAAGAGGTCGGCAAAGAACATGCTGGCTCGACACCATCAAGAGTGACACTGACATGAAGGACTTGAAAGAAGCTGCTGAAGACTGGACAGCATGGAGGAAACTCACCCATAAAGTCCCCAAAAGTCAGCTGCGACTGAACAGATGAAAAGAATAACAACAATTGTAAATGCCTTCACCTTTGTGATAGAAGCTCCTAAAGTTAATAGTATGGTTTAGCATCCTTCTAATATTCAAATATGTGAAAAATTTTATTACTGAAGTTTGCCAGCTTTCCCAATATCTTTTCAGTCTACCTGAACATGTTTTTACTATCATTTATTCCCCAAGTAACGCTCTTTGTTGAAGCCTTGTCTATCTTTTCCTTCCTTTTTCTTTCCTTTCTTTCCATCAGTTCAGTGGTCATCCAGTTTGATTAAGGTCTAGAACAATAATACTTATAATTATATTTTATATAACATTTTTAGCAATTATATTTGTTCAATTCACTAAGTGTTCCTATTGATTAGAATTCAAATAATGCCCAATACGATTGTAAATTATTGCCAAAAACCCTTTTCTTGATAAAGTTATCCCTTGAGATCGGGCCTAAGCTGAATGTTAATGGTATTCTTCCAATTGCTGAGACTACACATGAGGGGGAATAAATTCAAGTTGAAGAAGGATGGTTGCAGGATTGTGTTGAATACGAAAAATTGTAGAATTTTTTGTGTTCAACACAAATGTGCAGAAGTTTGCCTTCAGCCAGTGTGTGGTTGATTGTTGGAACAGGCTTCCATCTGGTGTTGTAAAGTGCATGGGTTGAAAAAATTCAAGGGAAAACTAGACAAATTCTTGGAGGGTATGAGTGGATGAATTTATTTATTTTATATATATATATATATATATATTTTTTTTTTTTTTTTGCTGATAGTATATATGCTTGCTTTCTTGCATCAGTTGCCATTACTACTACTACTACAAAATTAATGCATTATGATCAGAACTTGCCACCGATTCTTTACCCCACTAGTGGGTGTGTCCAGAATCAAGCACATGGGATACAGAACACAATTATTTTTTTTTTTTATTTTTTTTTTTTCTGGAATAAAAAGTTGAAGTTATGCATTTTATTGATTTTCTGACACTATATTGCATTATAAGATTAAATAATCTTTAGAAACAGCAGTTATCCTAAAAAAAATATCACTTCCTGTTTATCTCATTTCCAAAGGACAGCAATAGAGTAAGCAAAATCAGATGTAGAGAGCATTTTGTGTATAAATATGAAACCAAAAAGAACATTTTATGGTTTTACTTCTCTAATTAAATTAATGGCACTGATCAAAGCTAAATGTCATATTGAAGTTTCACACTGTTCTACAGGTTTTGTAATTTTTAAGTTTGTCTGTTTTTCCTTTATAAGACATACCAAGTGTGCCTGACAGAGGTTTAATGCAGAGTTCTCACCACCAGTTGAATCTTCAGAAAAAAATATGGTAAAGATATTGTTCAGTCTTGTGGTATCTCTAAGGTGTAGATATATGAATAATCCCTGATCAATACACAAAGCTGCTGTGCAAACAATTTACAGTCAATTTCTGGAAAGTTAATATCCCACATGATCATTTCTGCTTGTCAACTCCACAAAATATGTCTCCATAAAGTGTCAACATATTCATTTCATATGGAGCACATTCGCAATCTCATTTTGTTTTCACTTAAATCACACCATACTAGTTCTTACATATTTAGTTACATACTCTTCTTGAATTAATATGCTTCTCAGTTAAAAACCTATGCTTTTAACATTTTTATCTGCCACCCTTCTCTCATTATTATTATTATTATTATCTCTTTCTTCTGCTTATAGGTTTCTTCTTATCCCATGAAGAGCTCTGGTACTAGTTACTGTTATTTTTGGTGCAAGGACTGCTTAGGCCATATCTTGCCTATCAGTGATGTGGAATTTACCCATGGTGACTGTTATGGAAACAGTCCGAAACAATCATATAATTTTATCCATTTAAGAAAGCAGAATCACTGTATGAGATTAGCATTGTTACCTATGATATGTTATTTGTTACCTATATGGAAGTTGATAGCCTAAATAAGTTTAAGGCTCAGCTGGACATGTATTTCGAACGAACAGAGGAGTGAAGTGGAAGTGGTTATTTTTTATTTATTTATTATTATTATTATTTTTTTTTTTTGGCTGATGCTGCATAAGCTTGCTTTCTTGCATCAAATGCCTCTAGTGCTTTCTTGCATCAAATGCCTCTAACTAATATAACAGAGTTTCATAGATTCGTCAAGATTGTAAGAAAACAAAGTTGCCAGGTATGAAAGCATCCAACAAGAATCTGCTTCATTTTGAACATAGAGTTGCAATGCACACACTGTGAAAGATCATTTCCTGTGAGGAGAAACTGATGAGTAATCTGACTGTGACCAATTAATGCAATGGGTTAAGATTGGTGTGAGATAAGCACTGCGAAAGGAAAAATAAGAGTAGGAGTGTGTTATAGGCCTAATGACTTGAATGAGTACAATGAACAATTGTACAGAGAAATAGAGTGGGCCAGTAAATCAGAATGTCTTATAATGGGGGATTTTAACTTCCCAGATATTGACTGGAACTTGTGGGCTGGTCACTCACACACTAGTCAGACTTTTGTGGATTTATTGGATGATTGTTTTCTGCAGCAGCATGTTCGAGAGGCAACCAGAGAAAGTAACACTCTTGATCTGGTTATCAGCAGTGATCATTCGTGTATTAAGAATTTGCACATAAAGGAACCACTAGGTGGCAGTGATCACAGTGTGCTGAAGTGGGATTTACTCAAAGAGGTAACTACCGTCAGGGGTAAAGGAAAGGGTTTTTGCTTCCGTAAAGGGGAGTACAGTGGTCTCAGACAGTTTTTAAATTCTGTACAGTGGAATCAACTGACGATGTTACAAACAGTAAATTCTAAGTGGGAAGCATTCAAGGAATTAATCGTGGAAGCTACTAGACTTTATATACCGATTAAGAAATATCGTTCAAGGTTTAGGCCTAAATGGTTATCAAATGAACTAATGAGACTCGTGACAGAGAAGAAAAAGGCATGGGATGCATATAAATTATCAGGTGACGCAGAAGCCTGTGGCAGATATAAGCTAGTCTGTAATCAGGTCACAAAGGAGGTTCGGCAGGCGAATGCGGATTACGAGAAATCTTTGGCAAAAGATGCTAAGAAAAACAGCAAGGATTTCTTTACTTATATAAACTCTAAAAGGAAGGGAATGAATATGATTGGTCCACTTGACATCAATGGTTCGACTGTTGATGATCCTGCTCAGATAGCAAACAAACTGAATGAATATTTTGCATCTACATTCACACGTGAGGAATTATTACAGTTTGAAAATGGAAGAAGGTTATCAAATTGTAGCAGTGTGCTTAATGATTTTGTAATAACTGAGAGCAAAGTGGAGGAGAAATTGTTGAAGTTAAACATAAGAAAGGCACCTGGGGTGGATGGGATCTATCCAGTTATATTAAAGGAGGCGGCAAAGCAACTAAGCAAACCCTTAGCCATAATTATGAGAGCATCCTTGGACTCAGGGGAGGTTCCCACGGACTGGAGATGTGCAAATGTGTCCCCAATTCACAAAGGTGGATCGAAGGGTGACACGAGTAATTACAGACCAGTTAGTTTAACTTCTGTTCCGGGTAAAATAATGGAGTCACTGGTTAAAGATGCATTGCAGGATCATCTAGACAAGACTGCAGCAATAATTCAAACACAGCATGGGTTTGTTAAGGGAAAGTCTTGTCTGACAAATTTGATTGGTTATTATGATGTGGTCACAAAGGAACTGGATGCAAAAAATAATTTTGATATCATATACTTGGATTTCAGGAAAGCTTTTGACACTGTTGCGCATGGAAGACTACTGTACAAATTGGAGCAGAATGATATTAAGGGTAAGTTGCTACAATGGATAAAAGGATGGTTAAGTGCTAGAAGACAGAGAGTGGTAATCAATGGGTGCTGCTCTTCTTGGACTAATGTTATTAGTGGAGTCCCACAGGGTTCGGTGTTAGGTCCACTGTTGTTTTGTATATTTATCAATGAAGGTATATCAGGCTTAATGTCGAAGTGTGCAGATGATACAAAGGTTGGCAGGGTTGTTAATGACAGTAATGGCAGTGTGCTACTGCAAAAGGATCTAGATAATTTGGGCAGATGGGCTAAGAAGTGGCAACTGAAGTTCAACCTTGACAAATGCAAAGTACTGCATATGGGTAGAAGTAACCCCAGAGAAACGTACCAACTGTGTGGTACTACACTTAAGGTGGTAGAAAATGAAAAAGACCTGGGAGTAATTGTGCAGTCAGATATGAAGTTTTCTGAGCAGTGCAGACGGGCTGCTAGGGCGCGTCATGGGGTTTTGTCAATGATATACAGGAATTTTGCTAGCAGGGAAAAGGAGGTGATTGGCCCTCTGTATAAGGCAATGGTCAGGCCACGCCTTGAGTACTGCGTACAGGTCTGGAGGCCTCATTTTAGGAAGGATGTAGATTTACTTGAGCGTGTACAGAGAAGGGCAACAAGATTGGTGAGGGGAATGAAGGGATTCTCTTACCAAGAGAGGCTTAAGTTCTGCAAATTGCAGTGGCTGGAGACTAGGCACCTGTGCGGTGATCTGATTGAGGTCTATAAGGCCTTGAATGGGTTGAGCACGCTGAATTCTGATGGGATCCTTCCACTTGTTCAGATTACGAACCTACGGGGACATAAGTTCAAATTAAGAAAGGACAGATGTAGAATAGATGTGCGGAAATTTGCCTTTAGCCAGCGGGTGGTTAATTGCTGGAACAAACTTCCATCTGTCGTTGTGGAAGTTGATAGGTTAAATAAATTTAAGGAGGAACTGGACAGGCATTTGGAGGGAATGGTGTGATTATTTTTTTTTTTTTTTTTTTTTTTTTGGCTGATGCTGCATAAGCTCCTACACTTGCTTTCTTGCATCATGTGCCACTACTACTACTACTATCACTTCCTACTTTCTGGTTGCACGGAAACTAGAAGCCCATAACTGTGGTTCTGGTTTTCTTTGAAAGAGCTTATTATTCATTTGAGCTTGCCATAGAAGTGTGCATTGTTCATTATATATCCTTCATATATTAGATCTGTAATCAACACATGGAATGCAAAAACATGATCAGGCTGGGTTGCATAGAGGTATGGTAGCATAGTCTGCACATTCATTTCCTGATATCTCAGTGTGGCCTGGGATCTTGTAAGGGTACAAAAGGTGATACTGTTGTACAGATTGGAACTAATGACATTAAGAGTAAGACATCTGAAGATTTACTCAATAAGTACAGGACAATGCTGAAAAAAAAGTCATGAGGTAGGGTTGATTGTGAAAGCGTCTGCAATTCTGCCCTGATATGACAGGAGGGAGTATATGATAAGAGCCTTGTCAATCAATTCGGCCCTGGAGAGATTGCTTCTACAGTGATGGGATACACTTAAATTTAAAGTGTCCAAGAATATATGCTCATGCTTTTGAGGCAGTGTTAGGTGGATCAGAAAACTGCTAGCTGGGGTGGAACACAGATTAAAGATTAACAGTGGCCGCAGGTAGAGGCAAATGTGATCCTTGCACTGCATCTATTAGAATGAGCAGCAGCCTGGAAAGCAAGGTGTTGGAGATTTCCAGGACTGCTGGGAGTCATAGTGGAACAAGTAAATACACGGGCTGTGTAAGGGTAACTAAGAGTAGAAACAGGTGCATGTATACATGCATGAACACCAATGCTAGGAGTATGGTTAATAAATTTGATGAGTTTGAAGTGCTGGTCAAGACCTCAAAGGCAGATATTGCAGGGATATCAGAGACGTGGTGTCATACAGATATAAGAAGTGCGGAATTGGAATTTAGAGAGTATAATGTGTACAGAAAGGATAGACAGGACAGGAAGGGAGGAGGGGTATGCTGTTAGTTAAGAAACACAAAATCTAAGGAAGTGCATCCAATTGATGTTGTTGGACAATGCACTGTTGAGTCTGTTTGGTGTGACATAAGCACTGGGAAAGGAAAAATGAGAGTAGGTGTCTGTAATAGGCCTAATGAATCTCATGAGTAAAATGAGCAATTGTGCAGAGAAATAGAGTGGGCCAGTAAATCAGAGTGTCTTATAATGGGGGATTTTAATTTCCCAGATATTGACTGGAATTTGTGGGATGGTCACTCACCAATTAACAAGGCTTTTGTTGATTTCTTGGATGATTGTGTTCTACAGCAGCATGTTTGGGAGGCAACTAGAGGGTGTAATACTCTTGATCTGGATATCAATAGTGATTCTTCATGCATTAAGAATCTGCAGATAAAGGAACCACTAGGTGGCAGTGATCACAGTGTGCTGAAGTGGGATTTACTCAAAGAGGTAACTACCATCAAGGCTAAAGGAAAGAGCTTTTGCTTTTGTAAAGGTGACTATGGGGTCTCAGACAGTCTTTAATTCTACACAGTGGGATCAACTGATGATGTTACCAGAGTTGAATTCTAAATGGGAGGCCTTCAGCAACTTAATGTTGGAAGCTTGGCCTTAATCTTGGCTTTTCATACCAACTAAGAAATACTGTTCAAAGTTTAGGCCTAAATGGATTTCAGATGAATTAATGAGAAGAAAAATGTATGGGATGCATATAAATTATCATCGACACAGAAGCCTATAAGATTATCATCGACACAGAAGGAGATTAGGCAGGCGAAGGCAGATTACAAGAAATCTTTGGCAAAGGATGCGAGGAAAACCAGCATTACACTTTACTTATGTGAACTCTAAAAGGAAAGGGATAAATTAGATTGGACCACTAAACACAGATGGGTTGACTATTGATGATCATGCACAGGTAGCTGATAAACTGAATGAGTATTTTGCATCTAAATTCACATATGATGAATTATTCAAGGAGGGGAATGCCAGAAGTTTATCAAACTCTAACAGGGAGCTAAATGATTTTGTAATAACTAAGATCAAAGTGGAGGAGAAATTGTTGAAGTTAAACCTAAGGAAGGCACCTGGGGTGGATGGGATCTATCCAGTTACACTGAAGGAGGAAGCAAAAGAAGTAAGCAAACATTTAGCCATAATTATGAGAGCTTCGTTGGACTCAGGGGAGATCCCCAATGACTGGAGGTGTGCAAATGTATCACCAATTCACAAAGGGGAATTCAAAATGTGACACAAGTAATTATAGACCTGTTAGTTTAACTTCTATTCTGGGGAAAATAATAGAGTCATTGGTTAAAGCAGCATTGGAGGATCATCTAGACAAGACTGCAGTAATAGTTAAGACACAGACAGCATGGGTTTGTTAAAGGAAGGTCTTGTCCGGCCAATTTGATTGTATACTGTGATGTGGACACAAAGGAACTGGATGCAAAAAATAATTTTATATCATATACTTGGATTTCAGAAAATCTTTTGATACTGCTGCACATGGAAGACTGCTGTACAAATTGGACTGCTGTACAAATTGGAGATGAAACAGTATATTCATCAATATCATTGATGAATATACTGTTTGTATATTCATAAATGATATTGATGAAGTTATATCAGGCTTAATGTCCAAGTTTGCAGATGATACAAAGGTTGGCAAGGTTGTTAACAACAGTATGCTACTCCAACTGGTTCTAGATAAATTGGGCAAATGGGCCGAGAAGTGACAACTGAAGTTTAACATTGACAAATGCAAAGTACTGCATATGGGTGGCAATAACCCAAGAGAAATGTACCGACTGTGTGGTACTATACTCGGAGAAGTGGAAGGTGAGAAAGACCTGGGGGTAATTGTGCAGTCATATATATAAAGTTCTCTGAGCAGTGCAGTCAGGTCATGGAGTCTTATCAATGATATATAGGAATTTTGCTAGCAGGTACAGGGAGATAATTATCCTGTTGTACAAGAGAATGGTCAGGCCACATCTTGAGTACTGTGTACCGGTCTGGAGGCCTCATTTTAGGATGGATATAGAGTTGCTAGAATGAGTACAAAGAAGGGCAACAAGATTAGTAAGGGGGACAAAGGGGTGCTCTTACCAAGAAAGGTTTAAGTTCTGCAAATTGCAGCATCTGGAGAGTAGGCACATACAAAGTGATCTGAATGAGGTGTATAAGGCCTTGAATGGGTCAAGCAAGCTGAATGCTGATGGGATTCTTCCTCTTGCTCAGATTAAGAACCTGAAGGGGCATAGATTCAGATTGAGGAAAGACAGTTGTTAGAATAGATGTGCAGAAATTCTCCTTTAGCCAGCATGAGCCAGCAGGTAGTTGATTGGTGAAACAGAGTTTCATCTCTTGCTGTAGTAGTAGTAGAGGCATGTGATGCAAGAAAGCAAGTGTATGAGCTTATGCATCATCAGCCAAAAAAAAAAAAAAAAAAAAATTTTTTTAAATACGAAACAATCCCCTCTAAATGTCTGCCCAGTTCCTCTTTAAATTTATTTAACCTATCAACTTCCACAATGACAGATGGAAATTTGTTCAAGCAATTAACCACCCGCTGGCTAAATTTCCACACATCTATTCTACATTTCTCCTTCAATTTCAATTCATGCCCACTTAGGTTCGTAATCTGAACAAGTGGAAGAATCCCATCAGAATTCAGCATGCTCAACCCATTCAAGGCCTTATACACCTCAATCAGATCACCTCGCAGGTGCCTAGTCTCCAGCTGCTGCAATTTGCAGAACTTAAGCCTCTCCTGATAAGAGGATCTCTTCATTCCCCTCACCAATCTAGTTGCCTTTCTCTGTACATGCTCAAGCAAATCTACCTCCTTCCTAAAATGAGGCCTCCAGACCTGCATGCAGTACTCAAGGCGTGGCCTGACCATTGCCTTATACAGAGGGATGATCACCTTCTTTTCCCTGCTAGCAAAATTCCTGTATATCATTGACAACACCCCTGCCCTGGCAGCCTGTCTGCATTGCTCAGAAAACTTCATATCTGACTGCACAATTACTCCCAGACTCCCAGGTCTTTTTCATTTTCTACCACTTTAAGTGTAGTACCACACAGTTGATATGTTTCTCTGTAGTTACTTCTACCCATATGCAGTACTTTGCATTTTTCAATGCTAAATTTCAGTTGCCACTTCTTAGCCCATCTGCCCAAATTTTCTAGATCCTGTGGAAGTTGATAGCCTAAATAAATTTAAGGCTGAGCAGGACAGGCATTTGGAATGAATGGAGGGGTGAAATGGGAGGGTTTTTTTTGGCTGATGCTGCATAAGCTTGTTTCTTGCATTGGATGCTTCTACTAATGTTAATATTGTGAATAATGTCATCATAAATAGCATTATGGTAATTCTTTGACAAGAATTACCATAATGCTTACCAAGCATTATGGTAATTCTTGAAGAATTACCGAAATATTTTGATTTATAGAATAATTTTTTAAGTATTCTATAAGTATTCTACAAAGATATCAAAGCAACAAACTGCAAACTGACTTAAAAATAGATGTCATAAAAAGAAAGGAAAAAAATTTCAAGTAGTGGTGATGAAGATGAAAACATTAATCAAAAAGTTATACATTTGAAGACTCAAATGTATAACTTTTTGAAAGGGATATTGCTGCTTACCAGGGTGAGTCACAAATCCTTAGAAAATCACTTTTCTCTTCTTTTGAAGTACATGGCTTGGTTAAAAGGGACTGCTCTTAATATTTTTCCTTGATTTTCCTTTGCATGACCATGCGTGATGTCATTTTCACACATTGGTTGGTCTAGAATATTTCTTTTGCTTGGAACATTCTTTTTGCAAACAACACAGAACACAATAATGTCTTCTATAGGCACCCACTCCCCGCATACTTCTCCTTCAACCCATGCACGGTACTAAGTATTATAGGTTTTGATACCTTTCATGTTTGGGGTTTTCATAAAAAAAAAAAAAAAAAATTTTCTGTAATTGGCAATCCATGATTCCATATGAAGTTTTGTTACAGATTTCATATTTTGTATGTTTAACGAAAACATTTCATTTGATATAGTCGATAGCATGAGATCAAATAGCAAAATGGCATTAAAACTGTGGGGTATTTACATGTTTATTTTATTTTATTTTTTTCTTTCCTTTTATTTGCTAGCACTATTTTCTCAATTCATACATTACCTTATCTTTCAGGGATCCTTTTACCACGGAATTACCGATTGTTTTCTATCTTTGCCACCTGGTGGGTAACATTCATCAGTGGCCTATTTTATTCTCGTTTTTGACACATCATCACTGTCCTCTTGCAGCTCTACAACAAATGTTCCCCACTGTCAACCTCTCCATCTACCAAATTTCCACTCTCTGATAGTGTAGTAGGTGTTTTTATACCTTTAAGTTATGGCCACAATATGCATTTGCATATGCGACTGCATATAATCCGAAGTCTAGTTATGAGAAAGACACGGGTTTCTGTGTGGTGCACTGCACTGCAAATGAGATGTGTTGACACAGATGATGAACTGTGTTTTGGAAGAACCACAGTTATCCACATCAAAGACGTTTGTTGCAGAGATGACCTTATCATCCCCACCGGAAAGTTTCAGAAATTGCAGTGAAGCTGAATATTTGAATAAAGATTGATAAAATCATCAACATACCTGGATATAAGAAAGTATCATAATAATGGGCACCAAAAATTCTGTAAAAAAACAAAAATCATACAATTTGGACTTGCTTTAGAGCATCTGCTGGTACAAGACAACCATAGGCCTAGTTATAAAAATAAATTAGGGATGTGAGAGCCTGGCTCAACTAAATTAATTCTAAGAAAAGCAAAATGGGAAGAAGCCTGGCCTATTAAAATTTGGGTTAAAAACAAAATGATTATTTTTAGTCCATGTTTACAAATTATTTGTTTCCTTTCTTCTCTGTTAGCATAAATAATAAAAGTTTACTGTAGTCAATGAAAATCTGTTATTTTCATCAAAAAAGTCAGATTTGATATGATGATAAAAGTATCACAGAAAAAGCCCTAAATTTAGTACCTTGACACTAAATGTCAAGGAATTTGCTTTATTCTCATTCCTTGCAATTTCCCTCAAAGCAACGACAAATTAAAATCGAATCTGAATAACAAGGTCCAGGAAACACAAAAAGTAATAGTAAACTTACCTCGTAAAAACTTTTCAATAAAATTAATTTCAGCCTTTCTGTAGAAGATGACAAGTGGACATCCAGTGGTAACACATATGATACAAAGATATCAAAGCAACAAACTGCAAACTGACTTAAAAATAGATGTCATAAAAAGAAAGGAAAAAAATTTCAAGTAGTGGTGATGAAGATGAAAACATTAATCAAAATTCTTTTAGCTGATTTTCATATATTCTGTTTTAAGGAAATTACCCCTGCCTATGAACAATAATCCTTTCCCATTATTTTTTGTGCCCATTTAACCATTCCCAGTCATGAGATGCTTACCATATCCTCCTTACGTGTCCACGGCCCTTTTTTCACATTTGGTGAAAGTGACTGCTTCCATCTAGAAGCTATTTGGCCACGACTTCGTCCTTCAAGATAATAGGCAACTATAAAAAAAAAAAATAATAATAAATGAATGAATAATAATAATAATAATAATAACAACAACAAATAAATGAATGAATAATAATAATAATAATAATAACAACAACAAATAAATGAATGAATAATAATAATAAATAAATGAATGAATAATAATAATAATAATAATAATAAATGACAATAGTGAAATTATAGTAATCTTATAATACCGTGATAAATCTGTCTAAAAATTGAATAGCAAATGCTTAGAAAACGTAATAGAAAACTTACTCACCTTGTATAAATCTGCAATAAATTTTTTTGGTAGATGGTGGTTAAATTTAGGTTGGAAGAAGCATTAAAAAGAATTAAGGTGGGGAATGGGGTGAAAATATTTTAAACAGATTTTAAAATGAGCGCAAGGAAGCAGAAATGCAGATCTCCAATCCTTGGTTGTCATAAAGAGATTAAAAAACGTAAATGAAAAAAAAAAAAAAAATGAAAAAAAAAAAAAATGAGAGAAGACCACCAGTCTTCTCTCTTTTTTTTTCATTTACGTTTTTTAACCTCTTTATGACAACCAAGGATTGGAGATATCTTCATCAAAGATTCTATTATATAGTTTTAGCAGAGCAGAATGGGAGTCTTCACTCAAATGATATATCACGGCATAGTAAACTCCATCAGGGCCAGCAGTACTATTATTAGATCTTGCAAGTGCACTGTGTAACATTGTCATGGTATGGAGTACATTATATGGAAGCTGTCATGAAGTACTGAAATTGAGATTATATTTTTCTGCTTGTACTTTATATGACTGAAAGCTTGGCTCAAATGCAGTTATAGCTGAGAGAGTTTCAAATGTTTCACCTAACGTATTAGCAATTTCAAGAGGATTGCAGATTTCTTCCCCTTTTAGAAGTATTATCGGAATGGTTATAGGAAGATATTTTCCATTAATTCTTTGAACTTTAGTCCAAACAGTTCTGATATTTGCGGTTCTGTTTATAGTGGAGGCATATCTGGACCATGTCTCTTTTTTGCTTATTCGTTGTATATAACGAGCTTTAGCTCTAGCTTTCTCGAACCGTATGAGATTAGATGTGGTTGGGTATTTACGAAATAAGTTCCAGTATCTATTCTTCTCTTTTTTTGGCATTGCTACAGGCTTCATTCCACCATATTTTTGGGTGTGAGTGGGTTTTCATGGATGATCTGGGTATGCCGATTTCTGCAGCTGCTATTATTTGCTGAGTTATATAAGTTAATGCAGATTCAATGGTGAGAGTCTCAATGGTGTGAATATCTAGATGTGCCCTTTTTTGATATTTCTTTCAGTTACCTTAGTCAAATTTCCAAACAGTCTTATTTCAGAGGACGAGAGTTAGTTGACAGTGTGCATATTACTGGAAAATGGCCACTATTACAAAGGTTAACAGTGACCATCCAGTTAATAAGCGGAAAGAGGTTTGGTGAGGATATTGAAAGATCAACTGCAGAAGTTGACCTTGAGGTATGATGCACATGTGTGTGAGTCCCATTGTTTAATAATGTTAAGTTGTGCCTTTCAAGAAATTTTTCAATTAACTGACCTTACTTATCAAGTTGCGAGGAACCCCATAAGGGGTGATGCCCATTCCAGTCACCCAAGATACAGAAAGGGGGTGGCAACTGAATAACTAAATCATCCAAATCTGCTAAAGTGTATGAATAATTGGGCAAAAGGTATAAGAAACTATCTCAACCATAACTCTAGCAGTGATTGCTTCTAAAGTTGTTTGCAGTGGGACAGGTCTGAAAGGAGTTCTGGAGTTTACTAGCAATGTTACACCTCCATGTGCTGTATTAGAGTCGTTCCTATCCTTTCTAAGCATTATATGATGTTTTATGCTCATAGATATTTTAAGGGTCAGGTTTGTTTCCTGTAGACGAACAGCAGGATTATATTTGGTAATTAAGTCATAAACACCATCTAAGTTAGCTCGGAGTCCGCAACAATTCCATGCATTATTGATTATTATCGGGTGTGTCTGCTTGCTTACGGGATGTGGTTTATTTGCACCTGTCTAGTCTTGTTTTTTTTCCCTTTTTGGGAAATTTGGTCTGGTGATGTCCATGTCCTCCTCTTCTGCATGAATTTCAAGAAGTAGTTCGTCTCGGTGTGAATTTCTGTCTATGTCCATGGTATCAGTACTTGATTTTTGATTATTTCTTTCAGAGCTTGTTTGATTAACTGGCTGTTGTACAGCATTTTTATCTGGCAGAATTGTCAATGGTGTATTTACTGAATGAGTTGATTGCTGTTGTGTAGGCTGCTCTTTTAGTGTAGAGAGGACCAACCTTGTCCAATCAGAAATTGAGATGCTTGGCGGAACTGAACAATCTGTACGTACTGTTATGAATTGTTGCTTTTTCATAACTGAAGAATAAGATAGCAATTTATAGAAATTGAAAAAGTTATTTTTGCTTCTTGGTATGTCACCTTGTGTTCCCCTTTGTACTTTTGTATATTCTTTTCTGTCTGCCACTGGATTCATTCCTTTGAAAATGCCGAATGATTTCCTTTACAGTTTGGGCAGCATTGCATTTCAGTGGTGCAGTCTGTGTGAACATGCTCTTTTGAAATATCCAGCTTTAACAGTTGTTGGTAGAATCGGTGTTTTAAATGTAAGAATGACTATTTTGGGTAGGAGTAAGAACCCTTTTCTTAATTTTATTGATAAATATCCTTTTTGGCATTTATTACATTTTGATTGCCTAATTCCTGAAAAATCTCTTATCAGAAACATTAAGAGGATCCCACTCAGCTATTACCCCCTTTAAAGGAGTTTAGGGTGGCACGAAGAGATTTGTGGGAATTCCACCAAAATCCAATGTTTTTAATAGTCTTTCCGAGTGCTTATTCTCACTCATCTCCACTATAAGGTCTCCAGATTTTAATAGGCAAACCATTTTTGGAGGGCCCACCACATTTTCAAGACATTTCTGTATTAAGAATGGGGGAGAGCTTACTCAAAGGATGATCAGTCAATGAATGCAGTATCAAAAAAAGAGGAGCAGGAGTTTCTGTTCCATTTTTTTTCTCCATTTTGCATTACATGCATTTAAGTCATCTCTGTTTGAGAGATCTGGGAGAGTGCTATTCTTCTCCCAGGTTACCGGCCCCACCACGTAAAGGCAGGAGCAGTGCCACCAGTGACCAAGTGGTTTAGAAAGTCAGTTAGGTTAGTATGGATTATATAAATAGTCTTTCCGAGTGCAAGGAAAGAAAGGTGTATTTCCTTTCTGGATTCCTACTTCAAAGAATTTAAGTAAAGAATCACATATGAAAAACAGGAAGAATAGAGACACTGGAAAATAAATATAACTAATCCGCACTCTACGTCTCTCACAAAATATTGCTTGGGCACTACTGCTTGGCACTTAGGGCCGAATGAGAATGAAAGACAGAATGAATAAGCTGGGCACTGAGTGAAAGAGTGAAATAGGAATTATGGTAAAAAGGAATGTCAGTTTTGGAAAGAAAGAATTTGTTATTTGTTGTTTGTTATTTGGTTTTTAGGAGCATTAGCAACTAAGGCCATATTGCTCCGGGATATGCGGTGGTCATTCCCTGACCTTTCCACATCGTCCGTATTTGGTGGTGAGGGGCTCGAACCCTGGTCTAATCAAGAAGCGCATGCTACACACTGCTGCTCCTTTCCACCTGGCGAAAGAAAGAGTGACCCAGCATGAAGGAAAGAGACAGCGAATGAGTGTTATGGTGAATGGGTATGAGTGGAAGAGCAAAATGTAATTGGCTCAAAGAATACAAAGTTAATAATAACTTACATGACTTTATATATACTAACAAACATTTACTAACAACACAAACACTATCACTGCATTCTTCCCTAGCCTGCAAAAAACTTGTTTGTTATTTGGTTTTTAGGAGCATTAGCAACTAAGGCCATATTGCTCCGGGAATATGCGGTGGTCATTCCCTTGACCTTTCCGCTTCCTCCATATTTGGTGGTGACGGGCTCCAACCCCGGTATAATCAAGAAGCGTGTGCTACGCACTGCTGCTCCTTCTTCCCACCTGGCTATGGAGGTGCCAAAAAACTTGTGGCTAGGCCTGCACCACAACTGAAGAATAACAGTAATTTGAGGTGCCCAGAGAGGGCAGTGCAGAAAGCAAGAGTCGAACAAATGAAATGAAAGCCAGAAGAATGAATGAGAGTGCAATTGTATTAAAAAAAGAACACAAACCATAAATGTTACAGTTAAGTGCATACTAACCCTAGTTTTAATCTTTTATATTCTTGCTTATTTAACTTAACTATCGTGCATTAGTATTTAAATTTAGATTACATGCCATTGCACCCCCTTCCCCCCAGTGTGTGAGAAAAAGATGAATGAGTGAGTGAAAAAAAAAAAAATAAATAAATAATAATAATAATATATATATATATATAAAACCTAACACGGAAAAAAAATAATATATCATAAAATATCAGAAAAAAAGTATAAAAATAGAATGCAAGTAGAGTGAAAATGCAGATTATGAATGAAATAAATGTGAAAAAAATAAATAAATGAAAAAAAATGTTTGAATCCGGGAAAGCTTTCACTGTGCTCGGGCTGCTTTTGTTAAGAAGCATGACCCCACTTCCACCCCCTTATTTCTTCCCTCATCAAAAAAAAAAAAAAAAAACCTCTCATTTCACCCCTCCATTCGTTCCAAATGCCTGTCCAGCTCAGCATTAAATTTATTTAGGCTATCAACTTCGACAACAAAAGACGGAAGTCTTCCACCAATCAACCACCCGCTGGCTAAAGGCAAATTTCCGCACATCCATTCTACAACTGTCTTTCCTCAATTTGAATCTATACCCCCTCAGGTTCTTAATCTGAGCAAGAGGAAGAATCCCATCAGTATTCAGCTTGCTCAACCCATTCAAGGCCTTATACACCTCAATCAGATCACCTCGCAGGTGCCTACTCTCCAGGCACTGCAATTTGTAGAACTTAAGCCTTTCTTGGTAAGAGCACCCCTTTGTTCCCCTCACCAATCTTGTTGCCCTTCTTTGTACTCGTTCTAGCAACTCTACATCCTTCCCAAAAAAAAGGCTTCCAGACCTCTACACAGTACTCTAGGTGTGGCCTGACCATTCCCTTGTATAATGTGATAATCACCTCCCTGTCCTTGCTAGCAAAATTCCTATATATCATTGACAAGACTCCATGACCTGCCCTGGCACCCGTCTGCACTGCTCAGCAAACTTCATATCTAACTGCACAATTACCCCCAGGTCTTTTTCACTTTTCACTTCCTTGAGTGTAGTACCACAAAGTTGGTACGTTTCTCTTGGGTTATTGCTACTCCTATACAGTACTTTGCATTTGTCAATGTTAAACTTCAGTTGCCACTTCTCAGCCCATTTGCCCAACTTATCTAGTTCCAGATGGAGTAGCATACTGTCTTTACTATGTTACTGTGACAAAGACATTGATGTTTCTTCATTATATCTAAAAATATATATAAATTCATACACCGACCATTGAATAAAATTTAAAATTTAATATGACTACAATCTTTACACAAAAATATTTACAATAAACTATTGCGGAATGCTAAAAACTGTAATAAAAGATCATTTACAATAAAATTTGCTAAAATATAAAACATTAAAAGCGCTAAAAACCTGAAGCTTTCGGGAGCGTCAGCTCCCTTCTTCAACAGTGAAATGACTTCCTGCAACATCTCCTTAAGTAGCAGGCTCACGGTACCTCCACACGTGGTATTTCTCCACGTGGTTCAATTGGCACATGGTCAGAACTGGAAGCGGAAATGTCTCGGGAAGGTGGCAAAGAAAATCGTTCATCCGACCTTAATATAATTGTTTCAAAGATAGGATTAATTCGTATACCTCTATCTCTATTGATGGTATTCCTACTGGATGAACTAATCCGTAAACCCTCGAGCCATTTACGCTCCCAGTATCCATGTGCACGATCCAAAATAATAGCGTCCTCCGGGGAGATTTGATGCTGCTTCTCCCAAAAATGTTCGGCCACAGCAGACTTGTTGTATTCAGCGGTTCTTATGGCATTTAAATGTTCCCCCAGACGATCCCTGAGCCGTCGTTTTGTTTCCCCCACATAACACTCCGCACAATCCGGGCATTCTATTCTATAAACCACTCCACTACTAAGATCTTTTGGTATGCGGTCTTTGACCTGAGACACAGCTGTGCACAGCCTCCGCCCAGGAAGCTGTACACAGCGTGTCCCATAACCCCGTAAAATTCTTGCCAGATGTTCAGTAAGGCCCGGATAGTAGGGGATGTATGCGGTAGCTACCGGAACGAACGACTCCCTACGTTCGGACACTCCTCTACTATATCTATCCAGGATCCTCTTGGGGGTATCCGCACTTTCTAAGTTCTGCCGTGACACGATTAATTTCTTTTTCTTTATCCTCAGAAGTGGTACAGTGTGATCTTACTCTGTCAAATAAAGCTTATTGTAAATATTTTTGTGTAAAGATTGTAGTCATATTAAATTTTATTCAATGGTCGGTGTATGAATTTATATATATTTTTAGACATGAGTTTTCCCGACCTCAGAGGCCTCTTTCAGGATATTTCTTCATTATAGTTTATATCTGGCTGAAAAATCCTATTAGTTTTAAATAAGTAAATATATTAGCATTAGCATTAGTAGAGGCATATGATGCAAGAAAGCAAGCTTATGCAGCATACACCAAAAAAAACCAAAAAAAAAAAACCACTCCCATTTCACCCCTCCGTTCGTTTGAAATACCTGTCCAGCAGAGCCTTAAATTTATTTAGGCTATCAACTTCCACAACAAGGGATGGAAGTCTGTCCCTCCAACCAACTACCCGCTGGCTAAAGGCAAATTTCTGCACATCTCTCCTACATCTGTCTTTCCTCAATTTGAATTTATGCCCTCTCAGGTGATTATTCTGAGCAAGAGGAAGAATCCCAACTGCATTGAGCATACTCAAACCATTCAAGGCTTTATACACCTCTATCAGATCACCTCGCCGGTGCCTAGTCTCCAGATACTGTAATTTGCAAAACTTAAGCCTTTCTTTGTAAGAGCAATCCTTTGTTCCATTCACCAATCTTGTTGCCCTTCTCTGTACTCGTTACAGCAGCTCTACATCCTTCTTGAAATGAGGCCTCCAGACCTGTATCAAGGTGTGGCCTGACCATTGCCTTATACAATGGAATAATCACATCCTTATCCCTGCTAGAAAAAGGTCCTGTTTTTCATTGACAAGACACCATGAGCTACTCTTGCAGACCATCTGCATTGCTCAGAAAACTTCATATCTGCCTGCACAATTACCCCCAGGTCCTTTTCATTCTCAACCACTGTCAGTGTAATTACAAAGAGTTGATACGTTGCTCTGGGGTTAATGTTTCCCATATGTAGTACTTAACATTTGTCAATGTTAAACTTCATTTGCTACCTCTCAGCCCGTCTGCTCAACCTTACCAGATCCTGTTGCAGCAGCATAGCATCGGTAATGTCCTTAACAACCCTGCCAACCTTTGTATCATCTGCAAATTTGTACATTAAGCTTGATATACCATCATCAATCATTTATAAATACAGAAAACAATAATGGACCCAACACTGAACCCTGAGGGACTCCACTAATAACATTAGTCCACGATGAGCAGTATCCATTGATTACCACTCTCTGCCTTCTCCCCATCAACCCTCCCTTTATATATACCAGCAATTTGCCTCCAATTCCACACTGCTCCAATTTGTGCAGCAGTCTTCCATGTGCAACAGTATCAAAACCCTTTCTATGTTCCAAATATATAATATCAAAGTTATTCCCTGCATCCAGTTCTTTTTTGACTGCATAATAATATCTAATCAAATTGGTCGGGCAAGATTTTCCCTTAACCAAACCATGCTGTATCCGAGCTATAACTGAAGTCTTGTCTAGATGATCCTGCAGTGCTTCATTAACCAGTGCCTCCATTAATTTTCCTGGAACAGAAGTTAAACTCACAGGTCTATAATTACTTGTGTCAGCCTTTGATCCTTCTTTGTGAATTGGGGTCACATTTGCACATCTCCAGTCTATGGGTACCTCCCCTTTGTTGCCTCCTTTAATATAACTGGATAGATCCCATCCACCCCAGGTGCCTTTTTTATGTTTATTCTCAACAATTTCTCCTCCACTTTCCTCTAAGTTATTACAAAATCATCTAGCTCACTGCCAGAGTTTACTTCACCTCCCATTCCCCTTCCTGAATAACTCCTCATGTGTGAATGTAGATGCAAAATACTCATTTAGTTTGTTAGCCACCTGAGCAGGATCCTCAACTGTTGAACCATCAATATCCAGTGGACCAATCTGATTCATCCCTTTCCTTCTAGAGTTTACATAGGTAAAGAACTCTTTTCTGTTTTTCTTTGCATCCTTTGCCAAGGATTTTTCATAATCTGCCTTTGCCTGCCTAATCTCCTTTGTGACTTGGTTATACACCAGCTTATATCTATCACAGGCTTCCATGTCACCCATTAATTTATATGTATGCCATGCATTTTTCTTCTCTGCCATATGTCTCATTAGTTCATCTGACATCCATTTAGGCCGAAATATTTTCAATGTTGGAGTTATCACCTATCATTTGTGATAAAAATTAGGGAATCCTGAATATTCAGAGGGAGGGGGAAGGCTGTTTGTCGCACCATGTGGTATTGTGGACATTGTATAACGAAATGTTTTTCAGTGAGTTGAAAAGAACAGTGGAGACATTCTGGATTTTTTTTTTTTTTTTTTTTTGTTAGTTGTTGACGCATCGGCTTCTATGGCCATAATGCAACTCCTAAGGTTTTTGCACTACTCTGATCCAAGCCCGAGGTGGGATTCGAACCCGTAACCTTTGGGTTGCCAGGCAGACACTTTACCCACCTGGCTAGCCCGGTCGACAAAGACATTCCTGAGGATTAGCTTTCATGAGTAAGTATAAGTGTGTGAAATGTTTGTCGAATGCACAGTCTTGTTAGAATGACTTCTTTGTGCCAATTCTTATGGAGACCTGAATTCCACATCTGAAGTTCATGTTTTATTTGAAAAAGTTTATTGTCTGGTTGATTTTGTCAGATTTGTGACCACTGAGTATTGAGAATCTGTTAGATAATAGGTCTGCAATCAGGATGTGGAACTTTGTAAAGCCTTATGTTTATATTCTGGATTTGGTAGATCTTTTGTAATGAAAGTGCTGCTCAATCAGCACTTTCATTACCATCAATGCCTGCATGTCCTGGGATCCAACAGAAATTTACTTGCCTTCTTTTGCTTATGAGCTTGTATCTGGTGAAGGATGGGATGTGATGTCTACTTTCGTTGAAGAGCATGTATTACATTTAGTAAATCTGTATATATGAGATGTTTCAGAAGAGGAGAAGATTCAATGTATTTTAAGGCTATTAGTATGGTGAATAGTTCAGCAGAATAACTACTGTATTCATTTGGGAGTAGCTGTGATATGACAGTGCGTGGAAGGACCACTGCAGTATTCACTTGATTATCTGTTTTAGAGCCATCTGTATATATTTGAAGATATTTAGAGAACTGTGATGAGTGAGCTACGTGCATCTGTTTTATATTGACTTTTGCCAGAGTGCTTTTTCTCCACTGTTGAAAATTAGTGTCACAGTCGGGCATGAAAGTGAGCCATAGTGGAATAGTTATGCTATTATCCTCATATATGTTGTCAAAGCTTAGGCTCCATTTTGAAACTAGCTCTTTTAGATGTATTCTAGCTGATTTACTGTGGGTTTATTGCTGTAGAGGTTCTTCCACTGTGGATTGAAGAGATACTGCAAAGTTGGATGATGAGGAAGACTTAGGATTTTAATGGCATAGTTTAATAGCAGCATTTGCCTCCGGAGATATAGTGAAGGCTGATGGGCCTATAAATATAAGCCCATCAGCCTTCACTGTACAGGTGATGTTGTGTATGCACCTAAGGAAATTCATAAGGCACTGTAATGTATGGAATCAAGACATTTGATGACACCTGATTTACATGAGCTATACACAGGAGATCCATAGTCTAGTCTTGATCTTATTAAAGCATGGTATAGGCAAAATAGTGTGAACCGATCAGCTCCCGCACATCATTGCAGAAAGGACTCTGAGAATATTTAGCTTTTTTAGACAGGTTGTTCGGAGGAATTTGATATGTTCCTGAAAGTTCAAGTTTTTTTTCGAGAATCATGCCAAGGAAATGAATACTATTTACTAGAGGTATCAGCAGGTTTTCTAGTCTTATTTCTGGATGTGGGTGCATTTTTTCTTTCTACAGAAGTGTATGGCCATGTTTTTTTGTTGTGATATTCTGTATCCATTGTTTTTTTCTTAGAATTCTATTTTTTTAACTGCGCTTTGTAATTGCCTTTCAATCATGTTTATGTTTTGTGAATGGCATGAAATGGTAATGTCATCTGCATAAAGGAATGTTTAAACTGTATTTGGTAGATCTTTTGTAATAGAATTTATTTTGATTGCAAACAAAGTTGCACTCAGCACTGAACCCTGAGGAACTCCTTCTTCCTGAGTATATGTTTGTCATAGATTGTTTTGATTTTCAGTGGCCTCGCAAACCAATGCTGTAGAGGTCATTCAGAATGCTATATCACCAGGTAGTGTTGAAGGCCTTTTCTATGTCAAGACTAATCATAACTAGATGCTCATTCCTTATAAAAGCATTGCAAATATTTGCCTCTGCTTTTAACATGAGGTCCATGGATAATCTATTTTTATGAAAGCTGTATTGATTCATGTTTAGTATTTTTTATGTTTCCAAGAACCAGGTTAGTCGGTTGTTCACCATTTTCTCCAGGATTTTCCCAAGGCAACTTGTTAGAGCTATTGGTAGATAATTTGTGGGAATTGCGTGATCTTTGCAGGTTTGGGGAAGGCAATTACTATAGAGTGACGCCAGGAGTTTGGATAATAGTTTTCTATATAAATTCTATTGTATAGTATAACATATTTAGGCGCCACCATAGCCAGGTGGGCAGGAGTAGCACACGCTTCTTGATTAGACCGGGGTTCGAGCCCAATGACCGCCAAATATGGAGGATGTGGAAAGGTCAGGGAATGACCACTGCATATCCCCGGAGCAATATGGCCTTAGTTGCTAATGCTCCTAAAAACCAAATAACAACAACAACAACAACAACAACATAACATATTTAGAGATTTTTGACTAAGTTGTTGTATCATTTGATAATGAAGGCATCAGGTCCTGCAGTGCTCTTCCTCGACTTAGACAGAGCATTCTGCAATTCTTCTATGTTGAAAGGCTGGTTATATGGGAGATGTTGTCTGGTATTAAAGTTTAGTTTGTATTTTTCAGCTATAGATTTAGTTTTCTAAAAGGATGGAATGTATGCTGATGCAGCTGATACATTTGCAAAATGTAGTTGCAAGAATGTTTGCAATTTCCTTGGAATTAGTGATATCTTGTCCATTCCGACTTATTAGTAGAGTTGGTACTGAAAGAAATTTCCCATTAAGTTTTCTGATTTTGTTCCATATAACATGGGTATCTGTATTTTTGTTAATTGTAGAGGCAAAACATATCCATGATTCCTTTCTACTCCTAGGCCAGATATATCTGGCTCTAGCTTTTTTAAAATTTATGAGATTGATGGAGGTGGGATACTTTGGGAAGAGATTTCAAGCTTTATTCTTCTCTCTTTTGGCTATACTGCATTCATATTGTGGTATTGTATATTTTCCAGAAGACTGAGGTACCATAGCTTCAGCTGCCATTAAAATTTTATTTTGTGACATGAATTACAGCATTGTCTATAGGCTGAGTAATGACTGTTTGTTCATCTATTGTCACAAGCGTTCTATATTTTGTCCAGTCAGCTTTATGGATTCTCCATATTTTTTGGCCATCATGATGTGAAACAACATTCGTTAATATTTTGCAGTTCACAGGGAAATAGTTGCTATTCAGGGAATTATTCAAGATCATCCACTCAATAAGTAGGTATAAGGCTGGTGAACATATGGAGATGTCAATTGCAGAGATTGTTCCGGTGGGCAAAGGGATGTATGTCTCGACTCCAGTATTCAGGAGTGAGAGATTTTGCTCTTGTAATAATTTTTCAATCAATTCTCACCGTTTGTCTTGGTGGTGAGATCCCCACAGGGGATTATGTCCATTAATATCACCCATGATAACAATCACGGGTGGTAACCGGGTTACTAATGCTTCAACATCTGCATATGCATACTCTTGATTTGGGGGAAGGTAAAGTGAGACCAGCGGGAATGTAAACTGTACTGAGACTTGTACTGCAACTGCTTCCAAAGATGTTTGTAGTTGGAGACATTTACATGGAATTCTGCAGTCGATTAAAATAGCCACTCCACCATGTGCACCACTGGAAGGAAATCGATCTTTTCTGTAGGTACCATAACAGTTCACTGCTATGTTTACTTGTGGAGTTAGGTAAGTTTCTTGAAGGCAGACACATACTGGATGATAATTATTAATTAAGTCTTGAATGTCATAGATGTTACTGTGGAAACCTCAAAAATTCCACTGTATTACTGTATGTACTATATTGGTTTTGTATTTGTATCTGTCTTTTTGTGAATGATTGTCTGCTTATTTCATTCAGGCTTTTCTCTTTTTAAGAGAAATTTGTCAGACTGTAAGTGGAAATGGACACGGAAACTTGACATAACATCTCATAACTTTCAGTTGGTGTTTTATTTAGTTTTGTTAAAAATCTGAGAATGACTTGTCAAATTCTTTAGTCTGTCATTTTTCTGACAAACTGCAAAAAGAGATGATGTAAACCTGTCTCACTACAAAGCAAATGAGCATGTTGGAATGTGACTTGGCAGACAACTACAGAATGATTCAAGGTTAACTGCAGTGCTTCTGTTTCACAGGAGGCACTTGATGTGTAGTGGTTGGATGCACATTCTTGCTATTTAACAGGCACACCTCGTATCAAATTCTAATGCCATCACAGCATGTTTCATAGTTGAGAGAGAGTTTATGATACATCCAGTGTTCTGGTCATAAAATCTTATAATTTTTTCCATTATAAGATTATACTTTTCTTAAAATTGCTTAAATTTTTAATACTGTTCTTGTTAAGTGTTTCAACTGTTTGTTCATATTCAGATTATTCTTTATCTCTTTATCATCCTCTGATTATGTTTGTAAATTCATATTTATTGCTAGTTCTAAATGGCATTATTAAAGTACACTCTGAAATTATGTTGGGCTGTAACAGAAATGTTCAATTTTAAGAGAATGTTAAATGTTGAATCTGGATATCTAGAACAGCTTTGGAATAGTGAAATTAATATCATGAAATCAGCAAAACAGGAAGTCACATCTTCATTCTCAATATCTGGGTCCAATCTGGTAATTACCCATTCAATCATTTTGGGGACTACTTTTGATTTTCCCAAGTTGAGGGTTTTGAGCTGTTATTTAATTAGAAACAATTCGATATATTTGTCAAAGTAGTGTTGTTCCACACATCATTCAATAAATTCATAGCATCCAATATAGATATAGACTCGTTAAATTTCTGTTCTCTTTTACTGATTAGATGTAGAACTATAAATCTTTTATAAAATCCTTTCAAACTCTTGATTACACCCATGTTCATTGGTTGTAAAATTGATGTCACATTAGGAGGCAGAAATACTAGCTTAATGCTGGGGATGTGTGGGACAGTTATCAACTAACAATAAAATATTTTTCTTCTTTTTGAATAGCTCCTTATTCCAATCATTTACGTATTGCCAAAAAATACCCGAAGTCATCCAAGCTTTCTTGTTCAAAATCATGAGGTTTTAATGAATTTCCGATGACAAACAGTTTTTTTTTATCAGTTTCAGTCATATTTTGTGCTTACAAGCACGGTCAAGAGAATCTTGGATTTTTTTCTACCAACACATTTTTCCCCTTTGAATTTATCGAATTCAAAATTTTTGAAATAATTAAATTCAAAAATTTCTAAACATGCAATTTAATAGAAAACATTACTGAAAACATAACACATATGTATACACGTTCCATAACAAATATGTAAACCATCATTCTCCTCATACACATAAGCCCTATAAGGAGTTTTTCAAAAACTTTAATCCCTCTACATGCAAGTCACTGTGACTGCATACACACTGAATTTTTGGGAACTACTGTTCACAATGGGATGTGCATATTGTCAGGTGTCATATTATAAAAAAGTCCTGTTTCATCAGCATTGTAGATTCGTCGTCATTGAAATTTTTCCTGATTGACTGTGAATCTTTCCTGAATGGATTGACTGTGTCAATCCATTCAGGAAAGTAAATTCTGCAGGTCGAGATTCTCTACTAATTTTTGCATAAACGATGTTATGTTGGTTTTTAAATTGATCCAGCCAACTGTTGTTACATACAAAATCGCAGTGTCCAAACTGTTTAGCAAATTTTTCTCCTTGAGCCTTCATGATCGGACCATCTATTGAAAATCCAGCACTTCTTTGCGTAGGGAACCATTGAAGCAATGCTTCATCGACATTTGTAACCTTGCACTTTCTAAATTTTTATTTTATTATTTTCCAGTTATGTTCTTTTCCAGTGCCGATATGTAAATATGTTTATTCTTCCACAATGTTGATGCCGTTGAAGAGGACAAAGAAAACTTTTTACACACTTCAACATTTTTTGCACCACGTTCTAACTCACGAATAATTTAGACTTTTTCACAAATCGAGAGTTGTTGTTGTTATTATTATTTGGTTCTTAGGAGCATTAGCAACTAAGGCCATATTGCTCCGGGGATATGCGGTGGTCATTCCCTGAATTTTCTACATCCTCCATATTTGGTGGTCATGGGCTGGAACCACAGTCCAATCAAGAAGCGTGTGCTATGCACTGCTCCTGCCCACCTGGCCGCCTCGAATCGAGAGACACTTTTTTTTTTGGTAGACATGTTTCCGAAGGAACGGTTCGTTTCTAACTGATTTTACTTTAAAATGACAGTAAAGTGATCTGCATACAAACAATTACCATTTCCAAAATTCTTACAAGTTTTGAAATAAATTTATGGTTCGGTGAATACAAGACAATCTGTAAATAGGGTAATGCAACAGTAGAAATTACGACCGGAATGCCAATGCACTATATATAGCACCTGTCCCCGAAAGGACAAGGTAAGGTCATAAACCAGCCCCTAATCCGATACAGGTAGTCATAAAACCTAAGTTGCCCCTTCCAGTTTTGTCTATTCCAAGAATTAGGTTTTTCAACTACCTGGACAATTAAGAATGTTTGCATTAACAATGTTACCAAAATTTGTACAGTATATCCATTTAGTACACTTGTTATAACAGTGTGTGATTGTATGGGAATACACATAAATTAAAATCATTATAGCTTTTTGCTCATTACAGTCATGATCTTGTTATTTCTGTGCTCATTATAACCAAGTTTGACTCTATATGCCTAAAGAGGACACAGAGGGATAAGAAAATCAATAATGCTGATCAAGTGAATGATAGAAGCTTATAACATAAGTGTATTTTAATTTTAAAAAAAAAATTACCTTGATTCCATGGAATATACTCTCCAATTCTACAGGCTTCAACTATTTCTCTTATTGTTGCATCTTCTTCTGGAGTGAATGGTCTAAACATCAAGAGAAATAATTATTTCAGTAGTGTATGCAGTTCAGAAATGTGTATGCATGTATGTATGTATAAACAATATATTTAAATGATATTAAAATAAGCTGCAAACTCTAATTTAAGACTTTAGTTCTGAATAAAAAGATACAAGTTTTCTCCTATATGTATCAGTAATCAGTGAAACACTGTTAATGAAATCTCAACCTTCAATCTGAATTCCATACTACTAATAGGGTATAATACCTCTAGTAAGAGGTTTATATCCCTATTAATTATATGGAATTCAAAAATTTCCAAACATGCAATTTAATATAAAACATTACCTAAAAGAGAATATTTAATAGAAAACATAATTGAAATCATAACACATATGGATACATGTTCCACAACAAATATGTAACAATTGTTCTCTTCATATACATAAGCCCTATAAGGAGTTATTCGAAAAAATTCATCCCTCTACATGCAAGTCATTGTGACTGCATACACGCTGAATTTTTGGACACTACTGTTCACAATGGGATGTGCATATTTTGAGGCTTGAAACTGGATTTCCTTACTTGTGACCTAGCATACTAACCACCAGACCACAGTAGGCAATAAAGGTGTAACAGTCACTATACATACAGTTAAATCATATGGTAATTTGCCCTTGCATCATAACACAATACTGGAAAGATATCTCTACTTCCACTTACTTCGGAAAATTCGTTATTTGGGACAATGACCAAATTCAAAAAAAATTAAATTTAAATTGAATATTACATTTTAATTGAATAAAAAAAATTGAATTTAAAACCAATAATAATATCCATATATCAATGATAATAATTCCAATATATCACAGGAATGATAGATGGCAAGGAGATAAAAACCGATTTTATTTAGTGATCACAAAAATAATGCAAAACAAGTAAGCAAGCTTATGCAATCTAATAATTTGTGAAGCCTTCCTCTAAATTTTTCATACATTCTACCTCCACAAAACTGTATAAATCTATTACAACAATCAATTACTCTCTGACTGAAGGAGGACTTTTACACATCGTTAGAATAATCCTTTTTTAACTAAAAATTATTCACCCAACTCCCAAGTGTGCGTAGCTTAAAAAAATTCCATGAAGAGAAGTGGAAAATATATATATGAAAAATTATAAAATTTTGGTCTCCTACCACTTAATCCACTCCCTCCATAATAGTAACTTGTCCCTAATGCTATATTGCTCCAATTTTTATAACGAATGCACTGTCAATATCAAAAGATTTACTGAAACCTAAGTAAATTATAGGGGAACAGGCTACTGTGTGTTATCAGACACTCAGTCTAAAACACTGATGGACCCAATATCTTTCTATTTCAGAAGATTTAGGAGAAGTCCAGTTGGCCTGCCTCCCTAAAATCCACGCATGCACACCTTCTTGATGGTAAGCCCTGTTACGTCACTTAGGTGGCAACAAATGTGTAGAGTGGTTCTCTTCAAGATGCCTGGTCAGCATGAAGAGGAAAAGACCAAACCCTCCAGCACATGACAGCACGACGAAACAAATGGCCCTCAGTCTCCAGCGGCTTTCACTCCCCCTCTTACGGCAGCGAGAGGATCAGAGTGGAACCAGAGAGTGGTAAGAATTCTGGGTACGACCAAGCTGCCATGCACGGAAACTGAACTTGGCCTGTTACAATGTACGATCACTCATCAGTGAAGACAGGATATTAGAGTCGGAAAATAAATTAGAAAATGTGAATTGGAATATCATCGGTTTGACTGAAAAGAAAAAGAAATGAATCACTTATAAGTTTATAAAGTGGAAATCTCCTGTACATCAATGGAAACGGTGAAAGGAGAGAAGGTGGAGTTGGCTTTCTGGTCCATAAAGACATAAAAACAACATTTTGGATTTAAAAGTACATCACCAAGGGTATCAAGATGTCAAGACTACTATTCAGGATTTCTAAGAGGTACAAGTTAAAGTTTATAATGATTTATGCACCAACATCGAGCCAAAATGATGAATTGGTGATAAATTTGCACATTGATGTGCAAAATTATCATCAATTCACAAAAGGGGTTCAAAAGGTGACACAAGTAACTAAGATCTATTAGTTTAACTTGGGGAAAATAATGGAATCACTGGAAGAAGCATTGCAGGATCATCTAGACAAGACTGCAGTAATAGTTAAGAGACAGCATGGGTTTGTTAAAGGGAGGTCTTGTCTGACCAATTTGATTGGATACTATGATGTGGTCACAAAGGAACCAAATGCCAAAAATAATTTTGATATCATATACTTGGATTTCAGGAAAGCTTTTGATACTGTTGCACATGTAAGACTGTTGTACAAATTGGAGAGGTATGGCATTAAGGGTAAGTTGCTACAATGGATAAAGGGATGGTTGAGTGGGAGACGACAGAAGAGAGTGGTCAATGGACACTGCTCTTCTTGGACAAATGTTATTAGTGGAGTTCCTCAGGGTTAGGTGTTGGGCCCATTGTTGTTTTCTATATTTATCAATGATATTGATGAAAGTATATCAGGTTTAATGTCCAAGTATACAGATGATACAAAGTTTGGCAGGGTTGTTAACGACAGTAAAAACAGTATGCTACTCCAACTGGATCTAGATAAGTTTGGAAAATGGGCTGAAAAATGGCAACTGAAGTTTAACATTGACAAATGCAAAGTAGTGCATATGGGTAACAGTAACCAAAGAGAAATGTACCAACTGTGTGGTACTACACTCAGGGAAGTGGAAAAGACCTGGGGATAATTGAAGTTCGCTGAGTAGTGCAGACGAGCTGCCACGGCAAGTCATGGAGTCTTGTCAATGATATAAAGGAATTTTGCTAGCAGGTACAAGGAGGTGATTATCCTGTTATACAAGGCAATGGTCAGGCCACAACTAGACCTGTGTACAGGTCTGGAGTCCTCATTTTAGGAAGGATGTAGAGTTGCTAGGATGAGAACAAAGAAGGGCAACAAAGGGGTTCTCTTACGAAGAAAGGCTTAAGTTCTGCAAATTGCAGCGCCTCGAGAGTATGCACCTGCGAGGTGATCTGATTGAGGTGTATAAGGCTTTGAATGGGTTGAGCAAGCTGAATGCTGATGGGTTCTTCCTCTTGCTCAGACTAAGAACCTGAAGAGGCACAGTTTCAAATTGAGGAAAGATAGCTGTAGAATAGATGTATGGAAATTTGCTTTTAGCCAGCAGGTAGTTGACTGGTGGAACAGGATTCTTTCTTTTGTTGTGGAAGCTAATAGCCTAAATAAATTTAAGGCTGAGCTGGACAGGCATTTGAAACAAATGGAGGAGCGAAATGGGAGGTTTTTTTTTTTTTTTTTTTTTTGTCTCATGCTGCATGTTTGCTTTCTTGCATCGTATGCTTCTACTAATACTAGTGATAGTGATAACTTGGAAAATAAATTACCTTAGCACTGTTAAGTGCATCAAAACCATAATGACACAATAAATGTATAAATAAATTTTAATTTATTCTTAAAACACGAAAAGAAGAATTTAAGTTCACACATTCGCTGCAACTGTATGCATATGGAATTAAGGAAAACAAAACCTTTGCCATTATTATTTGTGGTGGACTGTACACTTTTTTATAGTTACCTACACATATCAATGTGCAACCTTTCTATTTGTGATCACACACGCACCCACAAGAGGCTCGGAAATTCAAGTTTTTAACTAGGCCAATCCTGCAGGCCATGACTGGTCCAAATAAAAGTACCACAATGAGATTTAGCATTAGCATAGGCATATGATGCAAGAAAGCACCCATCAAGTTACTGAATTTCACACATCCAGTGATTCTAAAAGTTTGCCCAGTTCTGCCTTGAATTTATTTAAGCTATCAACTTCCATGGCAGACGGAAGTATGTTCGCAATCAACTATCCATTGGCTAAATGCAAATTTCCACACATCTATTCTACAATTGTCTTTCCTCAATTTGTGTTTATGCCCCATCAGGTTCGTAATCTGAACAAGAGGAAAAATTTCATCAGCATTGAGCCTGCTCAAACCATTCAAGGCCTTATACACCTCAATCAGATCACCTCGCAGTTGCCTAGTCTCCAGATGCTGCAATTTGTAGAACTTAAGCCTTTCTTGTTAAGAGCACCCCTTTGTTCCCCTCACTGATCTTTTTTACCTTCTCTGTACTCGCAGAAGCAACTCTACATCCTTCCTAAAATGAGGCCTCTAGACCTGAACGCAATATTCAAGGTGTGGCCTGGCCATTGTCTTATACAAAGGGAAAATCACCTCGTTATCCCTACTAGCAAAATCCCTGTATATCATTGACAAGACCCCCATGACCTGCTTTGATAGCCTGTCTGCACTGTTCAGAAAAATTCATATCTCACTGCACAATTACCCTCAGGTCTTTTTCATTTTCCACTATCTGACTTTAGTATCACACAGTTGGTAAATTTCTCTAGGGTTATTGCTATCCATATGCAGTACTTTGCATTTGTTAATGTTAAACTTCAGCTGCCACTTCTCAGTCCATCTGCCCAACTTTTCTAGATTTTGTTGCAGTAGCATACTGTCATTAACAACCCTGCCATCCTTTTTATAATCTGCAAACTAGTACATTAAGCCCAATATACTTTCATCAATAACATTGATAAATATACAAAACAACAATGGGCCAAGCACCGAACCCTGGGGTACTCCACTAATAACATTAGTCCACAAAAAAGCAGTGTCCGTTGATTACCACTCTCTGCCTTCTCCTGCTCAACCATCCTTTTATCCATTGTAGCTACTTGCCCTTAATGGCATACTGCTCCAATTTTTACAGTAGTCTTCCATGTGCAACAGTGTCAAAAGCTTTCCTCAAATCAAAATATATAATATATCAAAAGTATTTTTTACCTCCCGTTCTTTTGTGACCACATCATAGTATTCAATCAAATTGGTCAGACAAGACATCCCCTTAACAAACCCATGCTGTGTCTAAATTATTACTGCAGTCTTGTCTAAATGATCCTGCAATAGTAGTACTAGTGGCATGTGATGCAAGAAAGCAAATGTATGAGCTTATGCAGCATCAGCCAAAAAAAAAAAAAAAATCACACCATTCCCTCCAAATGCCTGTCCAGTTCCTCCTTAAATTTATTCAACCTATCAACTTCCACAACAAGAGATGGAAGTTTGTTCCAGAAATTAACCACCCACTGGCTAAAGGCAAATTTCCGCACATCTATTCTACATCTGTCCTTTCTTAATTTGAATTTATGCCCCTTTAGGTTCGTAATCTGAACAAGTGGAAAGATCCCATCAGAATTCAGCGTGCTCAACCCATTCAAGGCCTTATACACCTCAATCAGATCACCGTGCAGGTGCCTAGTCTCCAGCCACTGCAATTTGCAGAACTTAAGCCTCTCTTGATAAGAGGATCCCTTCATTCCCCTCACCAATCTTGTTGCCAGTCTCTGTACACGCTCAAGTAAATCTACATCCTTCCTAAAATGAGGCCTCCAGACCTGTACGCAGTACTCAAGGCGTGGCCTGACCATTGCCTTATACAGAGGGATAATCATCTCCTTTCCCTGCTAGCAAAATTCCTATATATCATTGACAAAACCCCATGACCTGCCCTGGCAGCCTGTCTGCATTGCTCAGAAAACTTCATATCTGACTGCACAATTACTCCCAGGTCTTTTTCATTTTCTACCACCTTAAGTGTAGTACCACACAGTTGGTACGTTTCTCTGGGGTTACTTCTACCCATATGCAGTACTGTGCATTTGTCAAGGTTGAACTTCAGTTGCCACTTCTCAGCCCATCTGCCCAAATTATCTAGATCCTGTTGCAGTAGCACACTGCCATTACTGTCATTAACAACCCTACCAACCTTTGTATCATCTGCAAACTTCGACACTAAGCCTGATATACCTTCATCAATATCATTGATAAATATACAAAACACAGTGGACCCAACACCGAATCCTGTGGGACTCCACTAATAACATTAGTCCAAGAAGAGCAGCACCCATTGATTACCACCCTCTGTCTTCTCGCACTTAACCATCCTTTTATCCATTGTAGCAACTTACCCTTAATACCATTCTGCTCCAATTTGTATAGTCTTCCATGCGCAATAGTGTCAAAAGCTTTCCTGAAATCCAAATATATGATATCAAAATAATTTTTTGCATCCAGTTCCTTTGTAACCACATCATAATATCCTATCAAATTTGTCAGACAAGACTTTCCCTTAACAAACCCATGCTGTGTCTGAATTATTGCTGCAGTCTTGTCTAGATGATCCTGCAATGCATCTTTAACCAGAGACTCCATTATTTTACCTGGAACAGAAGTTAAACTAACTGGTCTGTAATTACTCGTGACACCCTTCGATCCCCCTTTGTGAATTGGAGATACATTTGCACATCTCCTGTCCTTGGGAACCTCCCCTGAGTCCAAGGATGCTCTCATAATTATGGCTAAGGGTTTGCTTAGTTGCTTTGCCGCCTCCTTTAATATAACTGGATAGATCCCATCCACCCCAGGTGCTTTTCTTACGTTTAACTTCAACAGTTTCTCTTCCGCTTTGCTCTCAGTTATTACAAAATCATTAAGTATCCTGCTACAATTTGATAACCTTCTGCCATTTTCAAACCTTAATAATTCCTCATGTGTGAATGTAGATGCAAAATACTCATTCAGTTTGTTTGCTATCTGAGCAGGATCATCAACAGTCGAACCATCGATGTCAAGTGGACCAATCAGATTCATCCCCTTCCTTTTAGAGTTTATATAAGTAAAGAAATCCTTGCTGTTTTTCTTAGCATCTTTTGCCAAGGATTTCTCGTAATCTGCCTTCGCCTGCCGAACCTCCTTTGTGACCTGATTACAGATTAACTTATATCTGCCATAGGCTTCTGAGACGCTTGATAATTTATATGCATCCCATGTATTTTTCTTCTCTGTTACGAGTCTCAACCAATGATTCTTTAACTAGTGACTCCATTATTATCCTCGGAACAGAAGTTAAACTAACAGGTCTGTAATTACTTATGTCACCCCATTGATCCCCCTTTGTGAATTGGAGATGCATTCATATCTCCAGTCCGAAGGGACCTCCTATGAGTTCAAGGATGCTCTCATAATTATGGCCAATGGTTTGTGTACTTCCTTTGCCACCTCCTTCACTACTACTGGATAGATTCCATCTGTCCCAGGTGCTGTTCTTATGTTTAACTCCAACAATTTCTCCTTCACTTTGCCCTCAGTTATTACAAAAATCATTTAGCTGCCTGTTACATTTTAATAAGCTTCTGTTCTCCACATCACTACAGATTTCCTCATGTGTGTGAATGCAGATGCAAAATTTTGGATCTTTGTCCTAAATAAACAAACAAGAATGGTATTCACTGAATTAGCACCAAATATACACAAAGAATGTGCATAAGAAGCTAAATGTAATGCACTATGATGTAGTAGGAGGAGCATGTTTGTTATTTGGTTTTTAGAAGCATTAGCAACTAAGGCCATATTGCTCTGGGATATGCGGTGGTCATTCCCTGACCTTTCAGCATCCTCCGTATTTGGTGGTGACGGGCTCGAACCCCTGTCTAATCAAGAAGCATGTACGATGCACTGCTGCTCCTTCCAACGGCTACGGAGGTGCCCAGGAGGAGCAGGGATGGCAAATGTCCTTGAGTGCAAATGTACAGTGGTATAAAATTATCATTTGTGTCATATGCATTTAAGGTAAGGGCCATGCAAAAATTAACCACTGTCCCCTAGGGCTGTGAACCTCACTACACTACTGTTTATACAAGGTAAAGTAAAACAGCTTACAAACTTTGGTTTGTATTTATTTTCTATATACTCAGCATTTCAGCACCATTCTATCTCCAAAGTATGCTCCTTATGCTACCACACAGTTATGCTACTGGGCATACCAGTCAGGAAACTAGGTGGCAGGGCCTGCCACAGTAAAATATCAACTACTGGGTACTGGCCTCCATGAGGCAACACTGGGCTCCAGCAGGGGCTTAGCTGCTAAATGGCCGAAAGAACAATAATACACAACACTACAGTTACAAAATCCATACACTTTTAAATCTCTGGTCCCTGCAGTGAACTGTTACACCCACAATGAAAGCAACACAGAGATGGGGGAAACCCCCTGGTGCTGCTAGACACAAATACACTTTACACTTTTGGGCATACCACTGCTAAAATAGTCTACATGCCTCTGTAAGTAACCACCTTGAGTGTCATTGCAATTACTCTCGAAAATACTAACGATCGTAGAAACTTTGGTGATTATTTGCCTAGAGGCACACAGATTACTTCCCAAAAGGAGCAAGTGTCCTCGTTAGAAGCTGTTACCGGTCTCTCAACACAAGAATCATTTCCCAACAATTTTCATCCTGTCTAGAAGCAAGTAAATGCACTGCATTCTTGGGATGGATTCATCTTAATGCTTGATCACATTCCAGGTTTCCAAAACACTAAACAAGTAACGAGTAAGTATTACATAAGAATGTAATGTTTACTAAACCCACTGAAATGCAATTCTCAACCTTAATTGAACATTGTTGAATGGGAATGCATTCATATATGACACAATGTAATGCTTGTGTATGGAAATGACTGTAGATCTCTATGGGAATGAATAATATTCCTGTGCAAGGTAAAACACAGCAGACACTACATATAATTCATAAACTTTTTGCCTACCTTGCAAAAGAATGGATGAAGAATTAAAACTTAACTCTTACCCTTTGAGCAACATATCATTTAATTCAGTCTGAAACTTTTCGAGGCACTGAAGTGCTGTCCTGCCACTCTATTACATAAAAAATTAATAATAATAATTATTATTAATCAGGCAATTTTCATGATGACAATTACATAATTTAAAAAAAAAATGAAATTCATTTTCTAAACCAGCTTTTTTAACTGATACTAAATTAAACAAAAAAATTGAAACATCTCTAATGAAATTAAATTACATTAATTTGATCAATAACAACTCCTAAATCAATAACATAAATTCTTAAACTATATACACTAAAGTTTCCATTACAAACAGAAATTACCAAAGCGCTAAAAACAAAATACTTGTCATGCTGCAAACAAACAAGATTCACTATATTTAAAATGCACTACCAATAAGATTCGTTATAATCGAACATGCTAAAAAAGTTACTCTGGGATTACAGCTATCTTGCATTTGTCAATGTTAAACAACTGCCATTTCTCAGCCCATCACCCCAATTTTCGTATATCTTGTTGTAGTGGCTTACCCCTTGATTACTGTCGTTAACTACCCTGCCAACCTTTGTATCATCCGGAAACTTTAACATCAAGCCTGATATACTCTCACCAATATCGCTGATAAATACTGAAAACAACAATGGACCCAGCACTGAACCATGGGGAACTCTACTAATAACTTTAGTCTACAAAGAGCAGTGCCCATTAATAACCACTCTATGTATTCCACTTAACCATCCCTTTATCTTGCCTTTAATGCCACATTGTTCCAGTTTATACAGCAGTCTTTTGTGCACAACAGTATCAAATGGCTTCCCGAAATCCACATATATAATGACAAACTTATTTTTTGTGTCCAGTTCCTTGGTCACTGCATCATAGTAACCTATCAGATTGGTTAGACAAGACTACCCTTTGAGAAATCCATGCTGTGACTGGAGTATAATTGTATTCCTGTTCAGATAGTCCTGCATTACTTCTTTAACCATTTTTATTATTTACTTAATAACTCTATTATTTTCTCTGGAACAGATGTTACACTAATAGGGCTGTAATTATTCACGTCACTTTTTGATTTCCCCTCTATGAATTTAGTACAAATCCATATGGAACTCCACTGAATCCAGTGATGCTCATAATTAAGGATAAAGGTTCACTTACATTCTTTGCTGCCCTTAATATGACTAGATAGATCTCAATAACCACAGGTGCCTTTTTTTTTATGTTCTACTTAATTTCTCTACCACTTTCCTTACTGTTATCACAAAGTCATTTAACTCCTCTTTAGAGTTTGATAAACTTCTGGCATGCCCCTTCCCTAAAGAATTCCCCGTGTGTGAACATAGATGCAAAATACCTATTCAATTTGTATGCAACCTGAGCAGGGTCATCAACGGTTAACCCATAAACATTAAGTTGCCTGATGTGACTGAACCCCTTCTTTCTGCTGCTAATATAAGCATAGAAGTCTTTGCTTTTTTCTTTGCCAGAGACTTTTCATAATCTGCCTTAGCTTGTCTAACCTCCTTTGTGACTTTATTACAGACTAATTTATATCTACCATAGGCTTCTATGTTGCCTGATAATTTACATTATTTTTTTTTTATTCCTTGGCTGGTGTTTGTCTTTAATTATTGCAGAATAATTTATATGCATCCCATTCAATTTTCTTCTCTGCTAATTGTCTCAATAGTTCATCTGACATGAATTTAGGTATAAGCCAAGAACAGTATTTTTTTCGTAGCCTAGTAGCTTCTTTGATTATTTCCCTGAATACTTCCCATTTAAAATTTGCTGTTGGTAACATCATCATTTGGTCCCACTGCACATAATTTAAAATCTCGCTGAGATCTCTGTAGTCACCCTTTTGCCTTGGTAAAGGGAAAGGCAAAAGCCTTTCCCTTTACCCTTGACAGCAGTTATGTCTTTAATTAAATTCCACATTAGTACTCTGTGATTGCTGCATACAGTGGATCCTTTACTTGCAGATGAGTTATCATGGAACAAATAAATACATGGGCTGTGTTAGGGTAATTAAGAGAAAGAACAGGTGCATATATACTTGCATGTACACCAATGCTAGAATTATAGTAAATAAATTTGATGAATTTGAAGTGCTGATAAAGGCATCAAAAGGCAGATATTGTGCAGTTGGATATGAAGTTCCCTGAGCAGTGCAGACAGACTGCCAGAGCAGGTCATGGAGTTTTGTCAATGATATATAGGAATTTTGCTAGCAGACACAAAGAGGTGATTATCCCTTTGTATAAGGCAATGGTCAGGCCACATCTTGGGTACTGCTTACAGGTCTGGAGGACTCATTTTAGGAAGGATGTGGAGCTGCTAGAACGAGTACAGAGAAGGGCAACAAGATTGGTGAGAGAAACAAAGGGGTTCTCTTACCAGGAGAGGCTGAAATTCTGTAAGTTGCAGCATCTGGAGATTAGGCACCTGTGTGGTGAGCTGACTGAGGTGCACAATGTCTTGAATGGTTTGAGCAGGCTCAATACTGATGGGATACTTCCACTTGCTGAGATTAAGAACCTGAGGGAGCATAGATTCAAACTGAGGAAAGACAGTTGTAGAACAGATGTGCTGAAGTTTGCCTTTAGTCAGCGGGTGATTGATTGCTGGAACAAACCTCCATCTGATGATGTGGAAGTTGATAGCTAGTTAAATTTATTTAAGGCTGAACCAGACAAATATTTGAAGTGAACAGATTGGTGAAATGGGAAGTTTTTTTTTGTATTTTTTTGGCTGATATATAAGTTCTATAAGCTTGCTTTCTTGCATCATATGCTTCAACTAATGCTAATGCTAATAAATGAAAAATCACTGCTGATAACCAATTAAAGAGTAGTTTCCTCTTGTTGCCTCCATAACATGCTGCTGCAGAAAACAGTCATCCAAGAAATCTGCAAAAGGATTGCTAGTATGTGAGTGACCAACTTACAAATTCCAGTCAACGTTTGGAAAGTTAAAATTCCCTATTATGAGACATTCTGATTTGCTGGCTCACTATTTCCCTGTATAGCTGTTTAATATACTCATCACAGTCATTAGTCCTAAAACACGCCCCTACTCTCAATTTGTTTTCCCGTCACCCACCCCCCTCCTGTCCTGTACTCTCTGTACAATGTACTCTCCATATTCAAATTCAGCATTGCTTATGATGAATGGCATCCAGAGCCGGTGCAAGGGTTTCATGCACACTAAGGTGAGACTTAAAATTTGCACCACAGTTGTATTCTGTACCATCCATAAATCAATCTTTTTTTTTTTAAATATATTCTTAATATTTGATAAAATATTTAGATAGTTATTTCTTTTTATTTAGAAATATTACCTTGTTTAATTTAAATAATTATTTTTTTTAATCACTGAAAAAAAAAATTACATTTTGTTGGAATGCACCCCTAGGGCCTAGGTTCACCTCATGGATGAGCTAGATCTGGTGACACCATGTTTCCACTATCCCTACAATGTCTACATTTGACTACTTAATCACTACTTCAAATTCATCAAATTATTTACAATGCAATTTTCAATTTATTTAGATTATTCGTGTGGCATTGCGTGTAGTCGCTGGGTTAAAATGTGCTCTCAATTTTATTAAAATTTAGTGGTTTAAATCATAACAAACTGAAATTACATCTAATCATAAGGAAGAAGAGGTACAGAGGATTCATTAGATACATTTTATGTCTGTGGGGTAAATATTTAGGCTTTAAGATTAGATAAAAAAATTTAACGGTTAGCACATTCTAAGAATACAGAAGACTATGTAGCTGTTAATGCTATATGAAAGGAGTTTAAATTTTTGAAATACAGGATCAATTATTTTAAAAAGTAAGAGATATATTCATTGGAAGTTAAGACTGTGTGAATCAGCATGAAAATGTGACCTTAATGGTTTGGGAGAAAATTATTTTTAGATACATTCAAATAATTAATTGAAAATATTGGACATTGTTAGACATTAAAGGAGGAAGAGGGATATTGGTGCCACCTCACTGAAGATATAAAAAATAAATAGTGCAATACTAATGAATAATGCATATATATATATAAGTAGGGCAATTCAGGAGGAATAGTAAATATTTTGAGAGGTTATAGTATTGATTATTCTGAGTAAATAAGTTCATATAAACATGTGTCCAATTCTCAATGGACACATCACTGAAGATATAAAAAATAAATAGCGCAATACTAATGAATAATGCATATACAAAGGGTACTAGGAATGTTTTGCAATACAGCTTTGTTTATTTAATTTTTTCAAAGTAATTTCCTCTATATTCAATACACCTCTCCATCCTCCGAAACCAATCTTTAAACCAGTTCTGCCAAGTTTCACTAGGGAGTAAAGCACACTCGTTGTCCCAAGCCCGTAGAAGGTCCTCATCACTGGAATACTGCCTCCCTTTTAGCTTCATTTTCACATGCGGGAACAGTGCAAAGTCGCAGGGAGCAAGGTCTGAACTGTAGGGAGGGTGCTCGAGAAGTTTCAGTCCTGTCGTGGTCAAATATTCGGTGCAGGCTTTGGCGCGGTGAGCTGCAGCATTATCGTGATGGAGGTACCAGGTATCCATTCTTGACTTTGGCCGCAGGTTCTTCATAGATCCAATGACTTTAGGCAGGCATTGTTCAGTATACCACTTAGCTGTGACTGTCTTCTGCGTGTCCAAAACGACACGTTCCACAATTCCACTCGATTTGAAAAATACAGCTATCATTTTCTTCTTTACAGATCGGGATTTTCTGACAATTACGGGTGTGCCGTCATCATCAAAGACCCAAACTTTTTTTGAGCCTTGGTCGGCAGATCGTAATAGTACAGCCAAGTCTCGTCACCTGTCACGATGTTGTTCACATACCGAGATTGTCCCTTATCAAACTTTTTTAACATCTCCCGGCACCAAGTCACACGTCGTGTCATCTGCTCTTCAGTCAGTTGATGCGGCACCCAGAGAGAACAAAGTTTCTTCACGTGCAAATGATCTTGCAGAATCGAACGAATTGCTGGTGCATTTAGGCACAAAGTATCCTCTATCTGTTGGTAGGTCACTCGCCTGTTTTCGTCAAGCATTTTCCTCACAGCAGTAACGTTTTCCTCAGTAACTGACGTTCGTGGCCTTCCCGGCCTCTCAGAATCCTCCAGAGTGAAATTTCCCCTTTGGAATTCTCTATACCACCTGAATATCGTTGTACGATGTGGACAATCATCATCTAGTGCAAGAGTCATTTCTTCTAAGCACTGGTTTATGGTTAAACCACGCACGAAATTATACCGCAAAACTGTCCTTACCTCATTTCGTGACCACGATGCCATCGCAAGCACTTTATACTCTCACTACTAATGAATAACTGAGCCCATCGACTTGGCGCGGCAGCTACTATGCACGTATGAACATGTCTCAACATGCAGCAACAAGCAGCTTCCTGTGATTCATTGTTGTGTCATATTGCAAAACTTTCCTAGTACCCTTTGTATATATATATATATATATATATATAAGTAGGGCAATTCAGGAGGAATAGTAAATATTTTGAGAGGTTATAGTATTGATTATTCTGAGTGAATAAGTTCATATAAACATGTGTCCAATTCTCAATGGATACAGAGATACAGCTGTTTGAAACTGGCACGCACAAAGCCATTATGAGTTGTTAAAGAACAACAAATGACTTATTAGTATTTATTGACTTTTTGAATGATACAAAACACAACTAATTGACAAATTTTTTCAGTTCACAATAAATGTTCGAAATTCCCACCACCAGTGGGAATTTCGAACATTTAATGCACTTTGCAACTCTTGTGGTAATATGATGTGTTGTTCTTCTGAGGTCGTCTTAGCATTCCTTTATGAGGGCAGCAGTATCCAAAGTGTAAGAGAGCAATTCATCTCTTGTATTCACCTTTACTTTGTATACTTCACTTTTCATTCAACCCCACAAACAAAAATCTAACAGAGTGAGATCTGGAGACTTTGGGGGCCAATGAAAGGGACCACTGCGGCTGATTCATCATTCAGGGAAAGTTCAATTTAGATATTGTATCACCAGACAGGTATAATGTGCAGAAGCTCCATCATGCTGAAAGTACATACCAATCCTTGGCCAAGGAAACATCCTCCAATAGTAGCGGAAGTTTGTTTTGCTGAAATTCTAGGTAAATGGGCCCTGTAAGACAATTTTGTAACACAACAGGCCCAATGAACTGATTGTCGATGATACTGCACCACACATTTACAGAGAGGTGATGCTGAAAATTTGTTTCTACAGTGGCATGTGGATTTTTGTCTGACCACATATGAGAGTTACAGGTGTTGTTGATACTGTCATGGGTGAAAGTAGCTTCATTGCTGAACAGTATTAATAGAATTAATCGGTGATTAGCATTTACCCACTGACAAAATTCCAATCGCTGGGCGTCATCTCCTGGTTGAAGGTGTTGCACCCGCTGTATGTGAAATGGATACAAGCTGCCTCACGTAATGGTCACCATACTCTTGTCTGAGGAACACCAATACGTGTAGAAATTCTTTGTGCGCTAATAGTAGGACTACTTCTACCGAATGAAGAATGTGTTCTATTTCATCCACATTTTGTTCATTTGCATGTTCAGAAGACATATGAGTGCTGGGAACTGTAACAGTCTCGTATAGTTTGGCGTAAACACTGGTAAATGATCTCAAATCCGGTATTCTGCAGTTAGGAAACCGTCGACAGTATTCTCTACAAGCAGCAGTAGCACTTCCACTAAAAAACTGTAGACAAACACCATATGAGCATATTCAGCATGTGTGAAGATGTATAGCATTCTTAACAACACTTCTAACACCAAATAGTGTCAGGTTATAGTTGCTTCTTGGCCACATCTGATTCAGGGAGCGGTGTGTGCCAGTTTCAAACAGCTGTATCTCTGTATCCATTGAGAATTAGACACATGTTTATATGAACTTTTTTTACTCAGAATAATCGATACTATAACCTCCTAAAATATTTATTATTCCTCCTGAATCACCCTGTATATATGCAAGGTGAAATTAATAGGTCTGTTAAAAAAAAAAAAAAAAAAAATGTTAAGATGGAAGCGTAAATTACACAAAATATCATAACTAATAGGAAAAGAATAGCAGAAAAAGTCATAGGCATGGAAAAGAGAAAGAATGTGAAAATCCTATTTGTTATAATTAACTAAGCAAAATTATAGGCCGAATTGAAAAGCCAATTAGAGAGAAGGTAAAAATATAAAGTAAATGTATATAAAAAGAGTGAGAAACTTAGTAAAAAATGTTCACACTTTTGCCAATCACAGTTATCACAGTTTTGTGCCAGGAGATATGTAAAAGCAATATGTGGCCAAAAGACTAGAAGAGATCAGTGGTTATTTCAATCCTGAAGAAGACAAACACCCAAAATTGTTCGAACTACTGTAAAATAGCCTTGATATCACACACAAGCAAAATTCTATTAAAAATCATTCAAGCACGATTGTATACAATCATGGAAACAGAAATACCTGGTGTTAAAGCTGATTTCTGCAAAGGAAGAGGCACTTGTGATCACATCACAAACATCCGTTAATCATGAAAAAAGCCCACAAATTTCAGAAAGATGTAAACATGTGTGCTTCATCGACCATAATAAAGCATTTGACTGTGCTGAACATGAAAAATTGCGGAATTTTTTGATAGAATTGGGGGGTACCGACACATTTGGTTGAGCTAATAAGATCATTGTACACCCAACCAAGAAACAACTCTCAGAACAATGAAGATACAGACTGGTTTGAAACCGAAAAGTTGTACAAGAGGGCTGTATCTTATCCCCATTTTTATTTAATTTGTTTACGGAATCAGTTACTAGGAAATTGCATTTGGATGAGTCTGAAATTGGAGTGAAAATTGGTGGAAGAAACATCAATAATTATTATTATTTTTATTATTATTAGCCATATGGTGCAAGGAAGCCTGAGGCTTATGCTGCACCAGCCAAAAAAAAAAAAAAAATTTCCCTTTTACCCTGAGAGAGAGAGAGAGAGAGAGAGAGAGAGAGAGAGAGAGAGAGAGAGAGAGAGAGAGAGAGAGGGTTTAAGATATGCAGATGATACAACTGTGCTTGCAGAAAATGAGGAAAATCTAACACAATTGATTTTAATGGTTAAAGATGAAAGCAAAAAAGTAGGACTGCAACTTAACATCAAGAAAACAAAAATTATGAAAACAGCCGGGAATGGAGAAATTAAAATTAACAATGACGAGGTCGAATCTGTTCAGAAATTCATCTTTCTTGGATCTAAGATCAACCAAGGCAGAGAATCTGGCCCTGAAATTTAAAGAAGAATTTCACTTGGACAAACAGCAATGATGAGCATGGAAAAGATCTGGAAAGACAAAGATGCCAGCCTTACAACGAAGATCAGAATGGTTAATGCTATAGTGTTTCCCATAACAACTTAGGAGTGTGAAAGCTGGAGAATGAAAAAAGCAAACAGCAGAAAAATTGACATTCTCGAGCTCTGGTGCTTGAGAAAGTTGCTTCACATACCCTGGACAGCGGTAGTTACGAACAGAGAGGTTTTATATCACATCAAGCTAGAAATGTCATTGGAAGGCAAGATCACAAAGCTACGATTGACCTATTTCAGTCATGTAATGCAATCCAATTCATTGGAAAAATCGATACTGCTAGGAAAGGTCAGTGAAACAAGAAGAAGAGGTCAGCAAAGAACATGCTGGCTCAACATCATCAAGAGCGACACTGGCATGTGCATGAAGGACTTGAAAGAAGCTGTTGAAGACTTGACAGCACAGTGGCAACTTGCCCATAAAGTCTCTGAAAGTTGGCTGCGACTGAATGGATGAAAACAACATTTACAATGCTCCTAGCATTAGTGTACATGCAAGTATACATTCACATGTTCTTACCCAACACAGCCCATGTATTCACTTGTCCCATGATGATCCACACAAAATTAACAGGCTTGAAATTCCTAACACATTGCTTTCCGAGCTACTGCATTTTTCAGGCGCCTCCATAGCCAGGTGGGCAGGAGCAGCAGTGCATAATCAAGACCAGAACCCTGGTCTTGATTAGACCTCGACTGTAATTTGCTGGACAGGAGCAGCAGTGCGTAGCACATGCTTCTTGATTAGACCGGGGTTCGAGCCGTGACCACCAAATACGGAGGATGCGGAAAGGTCAGGGAATGACCACCGGCATATCCCCGGAGCAATATGGCCTTAGTTGCTAATGCTCCTAAAAACCAAACAACAATAACTGCATTTTCCAATAGAAGCAGTGCAAGAATCACCTCTACTTCTGCCTATGGCTCAAGTTAATCTATTAGTCTGTGTATCACCCCCTCTCAAGCTAACAGTTCTTCCTTAAATTTACTCAAACAATAGAATTCCACAATACCAGATGAAAATTTGTTCCAGCAATCAATTACTCTCTGGCTGAAAGCAAATTTTCACATCTATCCTGCAACCATTCTTTCTCAATTTAAATTTATGTGCATTGTCTATTACAGTCTTTTTATAAATTTATTAGTCTTTTTTATGCATTGTCTGAGAAAGAATAAGGAGGTGCCATCTGCATTTAATTTACTCAATTCATTTAAAGCCTTAAACAATTCGATCAAGTCTTCTTGCAGGCATCTAGTTGCAATTTATACAGCTGAAGTCCTTCTTGATAAGAGTATAGCCACTCCCCGATTAATGTAAGAGTTAAATTCCCAGAACACTATGTAAGTTGAATTTTACTTAAGTCGGAATTTCCCTAAATAAGCATTTAGGGAAATTCCAGACTCACAACTATGCATGCTGAATTTGATAGAAGCAAAAAAGAAATGTTCAATGAACATGTAAATAGAATTATTAATTCAATTTTTTTTTTATCTCATGCGCAGGAAAAATTACAAAAAGAGAGAGGAGACAGGCATAACGTCAGCAAGGTTTACCTTGAAAGCATTGTTGCCATAATTAACTCTCCAGCTGATAAACACGCCACTGTGTATGTTGAGGACTGTGGAGATTTAGAAGAGGTTTTTCCAAACATCACAAAATTTCTCTGCAGCTTCAGAAAATCAGCGGTGGCAACTTCCCCACATACTTTAATGTTTTGGAAAACAGCGTGATGCTTGAACCTATAAAATCACCCGTTGATTGCCACAAACTTGGCTTGGGGGTTTGCCGTACTTATCCTTAATATCTTCATAAATACTTCTTGCTTTTGCTTGAATGGCCATTAGACTCAGGAGCACTTGCTTCTGAATCTGATTTTCCATCCATATTATTAATAGCGTTTAAATCTTCGATATAGCACCTGAATGCTGTTTTGTGATCACTGCTGATCTTAAAACGCGTTGATCCTTTAACATGTTCTTTTATACATGTACTGTCCCTTAAAATAGTATTCACTGTTGACGTAGCGAGACCTAATTCCGTGCAATATATGACAAACTTTGTCCTCTTTCGTCCTTCTTAATTAATTATCTTCATTTCTAAATCAATTTTGTTTCATATCCTAGCAGCCAGCCTGCAATGCTCAGAAAACTTCTTGTAAGACTGTACAATTATTCCTGAAGCCCTTTTCATTCCCACTACATTGAGTTTAGTACAACCAAAACTGAAGGTAGTGGAAAACGATAAAGCCTGGTAAGTTATTCTGAAATTAGTGTTACAAATGAAGAACCTTGCATTTGTCAATTGCCATTTTTCAGCCAATCTACTTAATATATTCAGGTCTTCTTGGAGAGCACACTAATTCCTGTCATTAACCACACTGCTGACTTTTGTATCATCAGCAAATTAAACATTAAGCTTGATATGCCTTCATCAATATCATTAATAAATACTGAAAACAGAGATGGACCCAGTTCTGACCATTCGCTGTCTCCTGTCACTCAACAATCCCCGTATCGATACCAGTAACCTTCCCCTACTGTCACACTGGTCCAATTTGTACAGCAGTATTTCAGGTGGAATAGTGTCCAAATCTTTACTGAAATATAACTAAAATGTAAAAATGATGTAAAAATTATTTTTTTTCATCCAGTCCCTTAGTGACTATGTCATAGTACCTAATCAGAAAAGTCAGACAAGATCTTTCCTTAATAAATCTGCACAGTGATTAACCTATAGATGCATTACTTCTTTCACCAGTGGCTCCATTATTTTCCCTGAAACAAAAGTCAAGCTTACAGGTCTGCAATTACTCAATTTGCACTTTGATTTCCCCATTTGTGAATAGGAGAGACTTTTGCATATCTCCAGTCTGTAGGAACACCTCCTAAATTCAAGGAAGCTCTCATAATTTTGGCTAAAGGTTTGTTTACCCTTTAGCTGCTTCTTTTAATACAAATGATTCCATCACCCTCAGAGTCTTATTTCTTTTTAACTTCAGCAATTTCTTCCACTTTCCTCTCAGTTTTCACAAAATGAGTTAGCTCCGCATCTATCACAAAATGAGTTAGAATTTGATATGCATATAGTAAAGTACCCCATTCCTAAAAACCTCTTCATACTTGAATGTAATGCAAAATATTTATTCAATTTCTCAGCAACATAAACAAGACCATCAATAGTTATGCCCTTCATGTCTAGTGGACCAATTTGTTTCTTTTCTTTGCTTCTAAGGTTGTCACAAGTAAAGAATTCATTGCTACTTTTCTTCACATTCTTAGCTAAAGATTTCTGATAATCTGCCATAGCTTGCCTAATTCTCTTAGTGATTTTATTGCAGAGTACTTATTGCAGTTTATAAGTTTGCTAATAATTTATCATCGTCCCATGGATTTTTTCTTTTCTGCCACCAGTGTCTCATCAGTTCAGATGATAATCCATTTTAGGTCTAAACCTTGAAAATAACTTTTAGGTGGTATAAAAAACTGAGCGGCTTATATAATTTCTTCCCCAAACATTTCCTATTCAGACCATTGTAGCCATCTTCATGAAAGCAAAATCCCTTCTCTCCTTGTGATAGTAGTCATACCTTTAAGTCATATCAATATACTATAATCACTGTCACTTAGTCATATCAATATACTATAATCACTATCACTTAGTCATATCAATATACTATAATCACTGTCACTCGGTCTTTTATTTTGGAGAATCTTATTGCATGAAGAGTCATTGCTGATAATCAGATTAAAAGTATTGGTTTTTCTTGTTGTCTCCTGAACATGTTTCTGGTGTAAAAAGCAGTCCAAAAAGTGGGGGGGAGAAGGAATAAAGGTTATAAAAGATCACATCAATTTTTAAGCCAATTTTCATTTTGTAAACATTGGAATATTAACCCAATTTGGTTTGGGTTTCAATGGATTATTTCAATCGTAAGATTTTAAAACAGGTTTAAAAATCTGATGTGGAAGTTAGCTGGTTTATCCCTTCTGAACATTCAAAATTTGCACTCTACAAGCAAGAAAATCAACCACATAACAGGGCATTTTTCTTTTTTTATCAGTTCAAAAATAAACAGAAACCATAATTTAATAATAAAAATCAAATGAAAGCTAAAATTGGCTATTATTGTCATAAGAAACCTCATAGTATAATAACCTTCCACTTGCTACATAGGCACAGTATAACCAGTGTAGCTTATGCACCACTAAACACACACACACACACACACACACACACACACACACACACACACACACACACACACACACACACACACACACACACACACACACACACACACACTTGCTACACCATTCATTATGGCAACATGTATTAAATTAAATAAATGGAAGATATGTAAAACATGAAAACTGTTTATGACACTCCCAAAATCAGAAATTACACTTTAAGTAGAAATTAGAAAAGAACTGACTGAAAGCTAAAATTAGCTATTATTGTCATAAGAAACCGTCTAACAACCTCCCACCTACTACATCCATTCACTATTGTGACATGTATTAAATAAAATAAAGGGAAGATAGGTATAACAACAAGAAAACTGTTTATGACACTCCTAAAAGCAGAAATAAAATGAAAGAAAGAAATGACGATAACAAATGATGATGACAATGACAGGAAGAAACTTATGAAGAACTGAATTATTTGGGGGAACACTTCCATTTTTACATAATGAGGATAATAACGTACACCAAAAATAACATAACTTCAGTTAAGCATACAGAACTGCCACATACATAAATAGAAAGTTCAAATAATGAATGACCAACCAGGATGAAACACAGCAAATTATTAAAATAGGCTATCATTATAGGTATTGATAGCATTATATATTTCACGTACAAGAAGCCGACCGGGCTAGCCACGTGGGTAAAGTGCCTGACTGGCAACCCAAAGGTCGTGGGTTCGAATCCCGCCTCGGGCTTGGATCAAAGTACTGCAAAAACCTTGGGAGGTGCACTATGGCCACAGAAGCCGATGCACCAATAACTACAAAAAAAAAAAAAAAAAAACGTACAAGAACAAAGTGAATAATAAGATACTAAATTCAAACTGTTTATATAGTAATGTACAAGTACTGTCAACAAATGGCACACTACGGCCAAAGATGCCGATGTGCCTAATAAATCTCCAAACAAACAAACTGTCGATAAAATGGAGGAATGAATACTGTTAGATCTACACATGGTGATATAATAAGTGTAACTTCAAACTGGTGTCTTAGTGACTGTGATCAGTGCTAGATACTTATTGGCTAAGAGTGGTGGGGGAGGAAAAAAGAAGAGTCCTATATGCCTTTATGTGCCTTGTTATGGGAGGTTTAAAACTTACCACTCAATTACTGAAAATCATGAATTACTAACTTCACCCGTAAGATAAATTTTCTAGATCAATATGTCAGGGTGAGTACAAAGGGCCTGGTCATTAATTAGTGATCTGGATAGGAAAACAAATATGGTGTAACAGGAGCTGACATCCACAAGTGTCCCAAAATGGATGATGAAAACTGATATTTCGATTGTGAAAGGTAGGGGTAAGAATTTAAATTTCAAAGGAGAAGATTACTGACTAAGGAGTCTAGATTATTCCAACATAAACTGGGACTCCATAATCTAATTAAGATCTGAGTTACCAAAAGTAATCTGGGTTCTGGATATAGTTGATGCTCTTTTGCAAAATGAATGGCTGAATTTTTTGATGCTGATATATAGTTACTATTATGTAAAGTCCATTACACTATTTTGTTTACTGATGTTTGCGGTTGTCATTTGGATAAAGGTAGCTGCCAACATTAGCCAGAATGTTCTGTACTGAGCACCAACCCTATAGTATACCTTCTCTTTGGAGAACAGCACTTGAAAAGTTCCATTTTTATGGTAGCTCTTTTTGATCATTGGTATTTGACCTTATTGGAGTCATATGGCACATAGATCTATGTTAGACTCAGCTTTCACCATAAAGGCTAATGTGGTTCAATTTTTGCAGGAGCTATATTGATTACAAGTGATGATTGTGTGGGATTCCAACTACCATACCAGTCTACTGCAGATTATCTTTTTTTGGGAAATATCATTCTGAAGCAGCTGGTAAGGGATATCAGTCTACTGTTGTGTAGATATGTATGATCTTTTCCAGGTTTAGGGAAAGCTAGCATTGTTGGATGACATCATGAGTTCAGATATTAATTTTCAGAGAAAACCAGATCCAGAAAAAGCAATAAAGAGTTTAAGACCTTATTTTCTAGGTGTCTACGTGAGATAGTAAATTCCAACGGGATCTGGTGCCCCATTTGTTGATTTTATTAGAGCTTCTTGTAGCTCCAAGTATAAAGGACTGATTATATGGAAGAAAACCAGATTCAGAAAAAGCAATAAAGAGTTTAGGACCTTATTGTCTAGGTGTCTACGTGAGATAGTAAAGGACTGATTATATGGAAGGGGGTGCTTCTTGCAGCTCCAAGTATAAAGGACTGATTATATGGAAGGGGGTAGTTTTGTGCTGAAATTTAATTTGCATTGCCCAGCCTTTATTTTACCCTGCTGAAAAAAAAAAAAAAAAAAAAAAAAAACTATTCATATGCAGATATATTGGAGATTGTACAAAAGTTTCTGCCAGAGCAGTGGCTATTTCTAGCGGAGATGATAAATCTTGCTCATTCCATCTCAAAATTGGGGAGCATCCTAGTAGGGATCTACTATTCAGGTTTTTTTTTTTTTTTTTTGTTCCAGATTATTCTGCTGCCCATATTCTTTGTTATAGTAGAGGCAAACTGAATCCAAGAATCCCTTTTTAGTCTTCTTCCTGAAGTAGCCGAGTGGTCAGGAGCACGAGTGCAGTAGCATGTGCTCTTTGAGTGCACCGGGGTTCAAGCTTGTGAGTCCTAAATATGATTAACATTTGTATTGATTGATTTATTGTAAACTGCACTGACCTGGTGGTTGTGCAGGAGTATAAACAGGAAAATCATGCTTTTTACTATAAGTTTTTTTTTTTGAAATTTATAAGATTCCCAGTTGTTATATGCTTACAAAATAGGTTCCATGCCCTGCTTTTCTCTTTTTTGGCAATGTATCGCAACATTGTTCGACCACTGATTAGCATGTCTACAAGGAATAATATGAACTTTGGGTATGGCAGTGGCTGCAGCAATAAGAATATGCACCATGGTGTGCTCTATAGCATCATTGATGGATTGGTATATAATGATTTGATCATCAAAGGAAATATTCAAAGAGAATGAATTCCAATTCACTTAAAATGGAAAATTACATTTTAATTCACTTAAAATGGAATTGAAAATGGAATTTTCCATTTTAAGTGAATTTCTACCTTGAATTTCACAAATAATGAGACAGTGATCACTATTTAGTGGGTTATCCAAAGTTGACTACCAGACATGGAAACAATGTTGAAAGCAAATTGTCAAGTTCATAGCTCTAGTTGTTCCAGTTGAAAAGTAAATACAGTGAAACTTCTCCTAACGGACACCTCTCATTAACGGACATCTCTCTACAACAGACATTTTCAAATTCCCCAACTCACCTCTATTGGTTTTAACGTGTTTGCAGTTTCTGTCTAGCGGACATTCTCTGTAATGGACACGGACAGGCAATCTGCACTGTTTCGTTTAGATTAGCACTTAATTTGATCTCCCCATAGACGGACAGTGGGGGAGCTCATGGCCCTTTTTCTAGGAACGTTTCTTCTACGTATTGCCTCAATCGTGTGTTTATTTTCTATTTGCGATTCTCTGAATTTTATCAAGGTTTACGTCGCGGTTCTAAACCCTTTTTCAAGAATTTTAAGCCACATGTAAAACTTCTGATGAATTTGGTGTGTGCAGGGGGGGGGGGGGAATATGGTCGGCCTTTCGTCTTTTCAGTTTCAGTTTTCTTCAGTGTCGTGTGAAGTGCACAATGTCTTCTCGTAAACATTTAACTTTAAAAGATAAAGTCGAACTCATTAATGCGTATGATCGGCAAAAAAGTTAAGTGTTCGCAATCTCGCTGCAAAATTCAAAATCGGGAAGACGCAGGTAAGCGACATCCTAAAGGGAAAAAAATGAACTGCTCAAACAATTTTGGCAACACGGAAATGATCAGGTTCAAAAATCATTCCTGAAAACTGTTGGACTTCAAATTTGTCGTGCACGTGCTATAAAAATTCCCATTAATGGGCCTATTATTAGGGAAAAAGCTTTGGAGGTTGCGAAATCTATGGGAGTAAATGAGTTCAAAGCTTCTGTGGGATGGCTAGACAAGTTCAAAACTCGGCATAAAATTTCTTGGAAACCGTAAGTGGTGAAGGTGGATCTGTTGATACTGGGGTTGCAACAAGAGTGGACCGTCAAATTGGAAGATTTATGTCGTGATTTTGAAGCTAAGGATATTTACAACTGTGACGAAACAGGGTTGTTTTTTAAAGTTCTTCCTGAAAAAAAAAAAAAAAAAAAAAAACACTCCAAACAAATGTTGAAAACAACGAGTCTAAAAAACGAAAAGTGCCAAGGCGGAAAAATTTCTAAGGAACGCTTGACTGTACTATTGTGTACAAATATGCTGGGAGACTTTGAACAACCTCTTGTTATAGGAAAACCACAAAATCCTCGTTGTTTCAAGGGCATAAAGTTGAATCTTTTGGATGTTGACTGGAAGTCTAATAAAAAAGTGTGGATGACATGAGATATCATGAGCGAATGGATAAGTCAATTTAACTAAAACATGATTCGTCAAAACAGAAAAATTATTCTTTTCATGGATAATGCTGGATCTTACGCGCACATTGAATTGTCCAACATTCAAATCATTTTTCTGCCACCAAACACATCTGCAGAGTGTCAGCCCTTGGATGAAGGGATAATAAAAAATTTTAAACTTCACTACAGAAAACGTGTTTTAAGACATCTCATTGCAAACATGAACGATGTAACATGTGCGAGTGACCTTGCAAAGAAAATCAGCATCCTAGATGCGATTCAATGGATTTCCTCTTCAGTAAACGCAATTAGAAAACAAACTGTCGTGAACTGTTTTGTAAAGTCTGGCTTCTCAAATGCAAAAATTGAAGTTGTGAACAGCAATGTGGAGCACCAAGAAGAACAAGAACTTCAACATCTATTGATAATGTACGATACGTCCGCTACAATTGACCCTGGCTACAAAGATATAGACTCAAACCTCACTACAGAAGATGGTGCTCTAGATATCAACGACATTATCATCGATATTTTTCAAGAAGTTCCTCATGAGGATGAAGAAATGGAAGGAGGTCATTCTGTCTAAGAACATATTAACGACGAACCACCGATGAAAATAGAAGAAGCGCTCATACAAATCAATCGTTTAAAAATGTTTTTCGCCGCTGAAGAAGATACTGAAGGACTTTCGATGGTTTCTTCACTCCAAACAAATGTTGAAAACAAAATTATCAGCCGGAAGAAGGTGCAGAAGAAAATAAGTGATTACTGTATGTATTTTTCTTAAGATAAAGTCATAATATGCATAGCACAATTGCATGTATATTATTTACAAAAATATTGTGCAAAATCTGTATATAATTTAATTTAATTTTACATTAAATGTTTAACGATTTTTCTTTCTTTCTTTCTTTAATTTTTTTTCTCCCTCAGACTTCTTGTTAGCAGACACTTCTCTCTAACGGACACATTTTCGTTCCCCATGGCTGTCTGTTAAAGGGAAGTTTCACTGTATAAGTATCAGGACCAGTATTTCAAGCAAGGCATTCGATAAATTTTCCTCACCTATCCACATGTAGGAAGTCCAGATCAGATGGTGTTCATTAAAGTTCCCTATAAACAATGAGGAGGAACCTGTATAAGTTCTTCTATGTCAATATAAGTATATTCTTTGTTTGGTAACAGGTAAATTGAAACTATTAACAGAAATCCCAAGGATACACAAATTGCTATGGCTTCTAACAAGGTCAGCAAGGGAATGTATTTGGGGTAACTCTGGAATTCACAGTAATGGTTACACCACCATGTGCAGCATTCACATAATTCCTATTTTGTTGGTAGCGTGTAGTTCTTAATTGTTGTTAATTTCTTGTAGACATATACTTGCTAGGATATACTGCTTTATTAGATTACAGATATCATCAAAATTGCCATATGGGTCTCCAGAATTCCACTGTATAATCTTCTTCTTTATCTTCGCCTTCTTCCCACGTATACATGGGATCGGCATTTCCATCCTTAATTCTTTTCCTCCATTCCTCCCTATCCTGGGCTTCCTCTCTCCTCCACCCTCTCTCTTTTAAATCCTCTGCCACCTTGTCCTTCCATCTCAGCTTAGGTCTCCCCTTCTTCCTCTTCCCTATCACCTCCAACTTTTCGCACCTCTTCCCCACATACTCCTCACTTCTTCGTTCCACATGTCCAAGCCACCTCAACCTAGATTCCTGCATTATTTTACTCAGAGGTCCTCACCTTAACTGTACCTCTGATGTAGTCATTTCTTATCCTGTCCTTCCTCATCACACCACACATCCATCTTAGCATCCTCATCTCCGCCACTTCCATCTTCTTCTCCTGGGCCCTTGTAATTGCCCATGTCTCAGCACCGTACATCAATGCGGGTCTAACCATAGTTTTATACAATCTTCTCTTCATTGTGCAATTTACTTTCTTATCACACAGCACCCCACTCATCTTTCTCCAGTTCACCATCCACATTGCACCCTATGCTGTATTTCTGCACTCAATCCTCCATCCCTCTCAACGTTCGATCTAAGATACTTAAATTTTGAAACTGATGATAGCTTTTCCTCCTGCAATTTTATAGAACTCTCATCTTCTCCATTCAATGCCGTATATTCTGTCTTTGTTCTACTTATCCTCATGCCTCTCTCTTCCAATGCTTTCCTCCAATCCTCCAATTTCTTCTCTACCTTTACTTGGGATGGTTCGCACAGTACAATATGGTCAGCGAACAGCATACTCCATGGTGCAGTCCAACTACTACAGAGAACTCCTCAGTCATACCTACACTAGTATAATCAGAACTCCTCAGTCATACCTACACTACTCAGTCATTTCCTTCACAAGCCTTATATACTTTTCTGATGCACCCTTCTCCCTCATACATCTCCATACCTCTTGTCTGGGCATTCAATCATATGCTTTTTCCAAGTTTATGAACACCATGTACAACTCTACTTGCATCTGTCTGTACCTTTCCATCACCTGCCTTAAAGCAAAGATCGCGTCTGTTGTTCCTCTTCCTGGTATGAAACCGAACTGTTCCTTTCCTATTTCTGTCTCCTGCCTTATCCTTTCTTCCACAATTCTTTCCCAGATCTTCATCGAATGAGACATTAATTTTATTCCCCTGTAGTTCCCACATTCCTGCACATTACCCTTTCCTTTATAGATTAACACAAGTATACTTTCCCTTCACTCATCTGGTATCCTCTCCTGCTGCCACAGTTCTTCCATAAGGTGCGATAAGATATTGAATTCCACTGTATAACACAATCCATTATTTGTTTTTAATAGTTGGGTTGATTCACTCTGTTATTTAGATCTAGTCTGTTTCTGTCTGTCCATTTTCAGGGGGTAAGATTTCCAGAACAAGTCATCTTCCATGCAGGTCATCTACATATACATGTTTGTTAAATTTGGCTGTCTTCTTCATTAGAGCTGATGTTTTGGTTTTTATAGCTTCTGTTGGAGTATCAGACGTGATTGGAACTATAATTGACAAGTTGTTCCCACAATCTATCATATACTATTTGCTAGGTGACTGTTGCAATGATAAGAGTACTGTCCAACCTCAAATATACCCCCAGGGGTTCACATCTGGTAAGTATGGGCTTGGCACACCCAGGGTCCTGAGCTGGATATCATCATTCTTCTCTTTCTTGGTGATTCCTTTCTACTTCTCTCTCTCTCTCTCTCAGGGTAACTCGGAAATTTTTTTTGGCTGGTGCAGCATAAGTCCCAGGCTTCCTTGCACTGGCTAATAATAATAATGCACCATATGGCTAATAATAATAATAATTAATAAATAAATAAACATCACAAAATTTGCTCCAATGGACCTACCTACCTACCCAAGGTCGCGGTGGCGGCTAAGGCAGATTGTGGTGCCATCTGGTATCACTACCGAGAACTCCCACTGCACATAAGCCGAAGCTAAACAGGTCCACCTCCACAGATGGATGGTGTCGCAGAGAAATATTAATCACACTGCATCAAGTGTGGCGCAGGATAAAATCCCTTGCGTTCAGGCAGAGGGGTCGGTTCGAAAAATCAGAGATGGTCTCCCGAGGAAGACAGTGGAGCAAGTGTCACTGTTCCCCATATGGCTACCACAAGAGAAGGGTACGACCATCCAGACCCCACCAACTGGAAGTGCTTCCTACGCTAGTGACTAACCAGGAAGGAAGAAAATGCCAATGCACAAAATGGAGCAGCGAGTTGCTGGTGCGGACGTGCCTTTCTGCCGCTCTTGGAACAGAGAAGTTTTTCTGATTTATTTTCTGCTTTATTAGTTTAAATTGACATATTAACTTATTTTCTAGAGTAGCTTTATATTCCTATTTACGGTACTTACGTTTAAAGTAACTTAGATAGAGATTTTGTAGGTATTACTTAGTATCGGAAAGGGTATCAAATCAACATGTTTACCGTTCGTAAACAGCCGCCATTGTTACGGGAAAATTAATCAGTAAAATCTATTAATATTGTCGAACTTCATTGGCAATTAAATTGTACTTTTAACTATACATATAACCACTTAGGTTACGTAACATAAATAATTAGTAAAAATAAATAATTAATACATAACGATACGGAAGTTATATAAAGGGATTTCGTAGATAACACTCGTTACTGAAACATAAATATTTCGTAGATAACACTCGTTACTGAAACAAATATTTCGTAGATAACACTCGTTACTGAAACATAAATATTCCTAGATAACACTCGTTACTGAAACATAAATATTTCGTAGATAACACTCGGTACTGAAACATAAATATAGCGTTATAACTGTGTTGGGATACAAGTTTAGGATTTAATTTTATACTGAAATTGAAATTTTATTGAAAGTAAATCGAAATCATGACTCAAACCAGAGCAGCAAAGCAAAAGGCTCAAGCTAATGGGAATGCTTCAGGGGAGAACTGAGGGGGGGCAGTTGCCCTCTGAATCACAGCCTTTTAAGATGCACTATTTGCTTGAGGTTTCCAGAGCAGTCAGGTATGGGACATGATACTGCCATGGTGGATGTCTTTGTATGTGTGCGATGCAAGGAGTGTAAGGAAATCAGGCGACAACTCAGCGTTGTTATGGGCCTATATGAGAGCTTGAAGGACAGGGTGGATGCCCTCGAAGGATTACAAGTGAGGGGCCCATCAAGCTCTCAGCTGCCCACAACAATGCCAGAGCTTGCACTTGGTCATCGCGCAACACAGCGGCAACCCCCAAGGAGCGGCAACCCTCGAAGGAGCTTGAAGGACAGGGTGGATGCCCTCGAAGGATTACAAGTGAGGGGCCCATCAAGCTCTCAGCTGCCCACAACAATGCCAGAGCTTGCACTTGGTCATCGCGCAACACAGCGGCAACCCCCAAGGCAGAATGTGCTGGTCCCAAAGGAACTAGTAGTTGTTGGTGACTCTATTGTCAGGGAAACGGGAAACATGCTTTGTAAAAAGGATAGGTGGAACAGGACCAGGGTATGTCTGCCAGGGGCAAGGGTTGATGACGTTGTAGAGCGGATATCATCTTTTAAGGGCACAAAAGGTGATATAGTTGTACACGTTGGCACTAATGATATTAAGAGTAGGAGACCGGAGGAATTACTTAACAAGTACAGGTCACTGATGAAAAAAAGCCGTGAATTACGGTTGAATTTGAAAGTGTCTGCAATTCTGCCCAGACACGATAGGAGGGAGTATATGATGAGAGCCTTGTCGATCAATTCGGCCCTGGAAAGATTGTGCAAGGCTCAAGGGGTAGAATTTTTTTCAGCCTGGACTGTACTTGTTAACAGGAGAGATTGCTTCTACAGGGATGGGATACACTTAAATAGAAAGGGTGCAAGAATATTTGCTGATGCTATCGAGGCAGTATTAGGTGGGTCGGAAAACTGCTAGCTTGGGGGGGAGACAAAGACCAATAGATTGACAGTAGCCACTGGCAGAGGTGAAAGAGATTCTTGCACTGCTTCTATTAGAATGAGCAGAAGCCTGAAAAACAAGATGCATGGTATTTCAGAGACTGCTGGGAGCCATTGCGGTACAAGTAAACACATGGGTTGTGTTAGGGTAGCTAAGAATAGAAACAGGTGCAGGTATACTTGCGTGTACACCAATGCTAGGAGTTTAGTAAATAAATTTGATGAATTTGAGGTATTGCTCAAAACATCAAAGGCAGATATTGTTGGGATATCAGAGACGTGGTGTCAAACAGATATAAGGGATGCAGAACTGCAATTTGGGGAGTACAACGTCTACAGAAAGGATAGATAGGATAGGAAGGGGGGAGGGGTTATGCTATTAGTTAAGAAACACATAAAATCCAAGGGAGTGAAGCCAGTCGACATCGCTGGACAGTGCAGTGTTGAGTCAGTTTGGTGTGACATAAGCATTGGGAGATCAAAATTGAGAGTAGGAGTGTGCTATAGGCCTAATGACTCTGATGAGTATAATAAGGAACTGTACAGGGAAATAGAGTGGGCCAGTAAATCAGAGAGTCTTATAATGGGAGATTTTAATTTCCCAGATATCGACTGGAATTTGGGGGCTGGTTACTCACACACTAGCAGGGCTTTTATGGATTTATTGGATGATTGTTTTCTACATCAGCATGTTCGGGAGGCAACTAGAGGGAGTAATACTCTTGATTTGATTATCAGCAGTGATTCTTCATGCATTAAGAATCTGCAGATAAATGAACCACTAGGTGGCAGTGATACAGTGTGCTGAAGTGGGATTTACTCAAAGAGGTAACTACCATTAGGGGTAAAGGGAAGGGTTATTGCTTCCGTAAAGGCGACTACGATGGACTGAGACAGTATTTAAATTCTATACAGTGGGACCAACTGATGATGTTACCAACAGCAAATTCAAAATGGGAAGCATTCAAAGAACTTATCTTGGAAGCTACTAGGCTTTACATACCAACTAAGAAATATTGTTCAAGGTTTAGGCCAAAATGGATGTCAGATGAACTAATGAGGCATATGGCAGAGAAGAAAAATACATGGGATACTTACAAATTAACACATGACACAGAAGCCTATGATAGATACAAGTTGATATGCAACCAAGTTACAAAGGAGGTTAGGCAGGCGAAGGCAGATTACGAGAAATCCTTGGCAAGGGATGCAAAGAAAAACAGCAAAGAGTTCTTTACTTATGTAAACTCCAGAAGGAAGGGGATGAATCAGATGGGTTAACTGTTGATGATCCTGCTCAGGTAGCTAACAAACTAAATGAATATTTTGCATCGACATTCACACATGAGGAGTTATTCAGCAAGGGGAATGCCAGAGGTGTATTCAACTCTAGCAGTAAGCTAGAGAATCTTGAAATAACTGGGAGTAAAGTGGAGGAGAAACTGTTGAAGATAAACACAAGAAAGGCACCCGGGGTGGATGGGATCTATCCAGTTATATTAAAGGAGGCAGCAAAGGGAGTAAGCAAACCCTTAGCCATAATTATGAGAGCTTCCTTGGACTCAGGGGAGGTACCCATAGACTGGAAATGTGCAAATGTGACCCCAATTCACAAAGGAGGATCAAAGGCTGACACAAGTAATTATAGACCTGTGAGCTTAACATCTGTGCCAGGAAAATTAATGGAGGCACTGGTTAAAGAAGCACTGCAGGATCATTTAGACAAGACTTCAGTTATAGCTCAGACACAGCATGGTTTTGTTAAGGGGAAGTCTTGCCTGACCAACTTGATTGGATACTATGATGCAGTCAAAAAAGAACTGGATGCAGGGAATAACTTTGATATTATATACTTGGATCTTAGAAAGGCTTTTGATACTGTTGCACATGGAAGACTGCTACACAAATTGGAGCAGTGTGACATTGGAGGCAAATTTCTGCTATGGATAAAGGGGTGGTTTAGGGGGAGAAGACAGAGAGTGGTAATCAATGGACACTGCTCATCGTGGACTAATGTTATTAGTGGAGTCCTTCAGGGCTCAGTGTTGGGTCCATTATTGTTTTCTGTATTTATAAATGATATTGATGATGGTATATCAAGCGTAATGTCCAAGTTTGCAGACGATACAAAGGTTGGCAGGGTTGTCAAGGACACTACTGACACTATGCTGCTGCAACAGGATCTGGGAAGATTGAGCAGATGGGCTGAGAGGTGGCAAATGAAGTTTAACATTGACAAATGTAAAGTACTACACATGGGAAACAGCAACCCCAGAGCAACGTATCAACTCTGTGGTACTACACTGACAGTGGTAGAGAATGAAAGGGACTTGGGGGTGGTTGTGCAGGCAGATATGAAGTTTTCTGACAGTGCAGACGGGCTGCAAGAGCAGCTCATGGTGTATTGGCAATGATATATAGGAATTTTTCCAGAAGGGATAAGGAGGTGATTATTCCATTGTATAAGGCAATGGTCAGGCCACACCTAGAGTACTGTATACAGGTCTGGAGGCCTCATTTCAAGAAGGATGTAGAGCTGCTGGAACGAGTACAGAGAAGGGCAACAAGATTAGTGAATGGAACAAAGGGGTGCTCTTACGAAGAAAGGCTTTAGTTTTGCAAATTACAGTGTCTGGAGACTAGGCACCGGCGAGGTGATCTGATAGAGATGTATAAAGCCTTGAATGGTTTGAGCATACTCAATGCTGATGGGATGCTTCCTCTTGCTCAGAATAATCACCTGAGAGGACATAAATTCAAATTGAGGAAAGACAGATGTAGGATAGACGTGCGGAAATTTGCCTTTAGCCAGCGGGTGGTTGGTTGGTGGAACAGACTTCCATCCCTTGTGGTGGAGGTTGATAGCCTAAATAAGTTTAAGGCTCAGCTGGACAGGTATTTTGAACGAATAGAGGGGTGAAGTGGAAGTGGGTTTTTTTTTTTTTTTTTTTTTTGGCTGATGCTGCATAAGCTTGCTTTCTTGCATCAAATGCCTCTACTAATGCTAATGCTAGGCTTTGTACAGGTGAAGTGCGAAAATCTCCAAGTGCTATACGGAGCCGTAAACAGGTGCTCCCTAATCCAGCTTGGAACGTACTATTGCTCGATAAAGTTTAAGTAATGTATATCGATCTACACCCCAAGTTGTTGCAGAAAGAACTTTGAGTAGGTTTAACTTCTTGATGCAGGAATGTCTTAGTTGCTTAATATGTTCAAGGATTGTCAGCTTCTTATCAAAGAGAAGTCCTAAGAATCTTATGTTTGGTACAACTGGGATCATATATCCATCTAGTTTAATTCAGTATCAGGGTGTAGGTTTCATTTCCTACAGAAGTGTATACATGCTGTTTGTGTGGAAAACCATAAGCCATTTGTTTGCACCCATTGACTTATTTTATTTATTGCTCCTTGTAACTGTCGTTCTATACTTCGCATATTCTGAGAGTGATAGGAAATACTGAAATCATCAAAACAGTATCAACAGGTTTTGGTATATGTTCAGTTATGGAGTTTATTTTGATAGCAAAGAGGGTTGTGCTAAGCACAGACCCCTGAGACACGCCCTCTTCTTGGGTAAAGACTTTTGAAAGAGCATTCTGCAACCTAACTTGAAATGACTGTGGAGTAACAAATTTTGAATATATTTAGAAAGATGTCCACATAATCCAAGGTGGTATAGGTTTTGAATAATTCCATAACGCCATGCAGTATCGCAAGCTTTTTCTATATCGAAACAGATCATTATGTGGTGATCTTTTCGGATAAAGGCATTCCATACACTGTTTTCTAATTTGATAAGTAAATCTAGTGTTGAACGATTTTTCCTGAAACCATGCTTTGAGAAGGTTATTTCTGTTCAAAAACCATGTTAGATGAGCATTGATAATTTTCTCCATAACTTTTTCCCAGGCAACTGGTTAGAGCAATTGGACGGTAGTTGCATGGGTCAGAGAGGTCTTTCCCCAGTTTTGGGAAAGCAAGAATTATTGCATGATGCCAACTGTCTGGAAATTGGTTTTCTAGGAAAATTCTGTTATATAGTTCTAGTAATGCCATTTCGGACTGATCATCAAGTTGCTTTAACATCATATAGTGGATTTGGTATGGTCCTACAGCACTTTGCTTTGTCTGTGATTGAGCATGTTTCAATTCATAGAATGTTAAAGGTAGGTTGTACTCTTCATTATTTCTTGTGGAAAAATTCAGTTTATGCCTTTCTATTCTTGCCTTGTATATTTGAAAACTGAGAGTATATGAAGTGGTCGCTGATATTCTAGCAAAGGTTTCGCCCAGTGCATTGGCTATTTCTGACAGCTCTGCAGAGACTTGTCCATTCCAGTTTAGGATCGGAGTTGGAGTAATCTGGTTCTGCCACTCATTTTGTTAATTTTATTCCAGACAGTTTTAGATGGTGTGGAACTTGTTAATGTAGATGCAAATTTTATCCAGGATGGTTTCCTACTGGCCCGCCTAATATATCTGGCTCTTGCCCATGCCTTCTTGAACAATATGAGGTTCTCTAAAGTTGGATATCTTCGAAAAGTATTCCAGGTTTTGTTTTGCTCTTTCTTAGCCTGCGCACATTCTGCATTCCACCATGATTTTGGATGTGTTGGAAAGTGAGATGATGTTTTTAGAATAGTGTTCAGCAGCTTGAATTATTTTATTTGTTATAAATTGTACTGCTGCATCTAACGGTTTTTGCTTGATAGTATCAACATTTAGTTTTCCTAATGACTTATAAGTTTCCCAATCTGTTTCATTTATTTTCCATTTGGGAGTTTTGCATGACTTGCATGCCATGGTGATGATTATTGGATAGTGATCACTGCTGAGAGGATCACTGTGCACTGACCCAATCAAGTATTGGAAATAGTATTGGAGAACATACAGACAGGTCCATAGCTGTAGTATTTCCTGATGGAAGATGTGTATAAGTATGTGTACGGTCGTTCAACAAAGTTAAATCATTCTCGTCTATCCATTTTTCAATTTGTTTTCCTCTCTGATCTGTGGTTGTGTTACCCCACACAGGGCTATGCCCGTTGAGGTCGCCTAGTATACAGAAGGGTGTAGGTAACTGCCTCACTATGTCTTCTAAGTCCTGTTGTAATGAATTTTGGTTTGGTGGAACATAAATTGTTATTACTGTTATGAGGGATCTAGTGGCTATGCGTACTGCAATCGCTTCAAGGGTTGTGTTTAACGGGACAATCTGGGAAGGAATGCGAGAATTTATTAGTATTGCCACACCACCATGGGTTGTGCCGCCTGTTACTCTGTCCTTTCGATATGCTGTATAGTTCTTTATTAAGGTAGAGTCTTGAGGTCTGAGGCAGGTTTCTTGTAAGCAAATACGAAGTGGTGCATACTGTGCAATCAGATCATATATATCACCTATATTAGTGAAGAGTCCTCTACAATTCCACTGGATTATGGTTTTCATTATTTGGTTGGAGAGGTTTTCGGACTGTTTCCTAGATGCTGTTTTAAGTCTTTCACACGTTGGTTTTTCCTTTTTGGGGAAATATGGTTTTCCGGTGTCCATCTCTTCTTCCGCAAAAATCTCTAATACTGATTCATCTGCTTGGTTGGTTGCTTCTGTCTCCATTTGTTCAGTTGACTTCTGACTTATGACATTACATTTTCCTTGAGTGGCTTTCGTTTCTGAATATTTTACATCGGGAGGTACGGAAAGTGGTGTGTCGGTGAGTTTCGCTTGATATTTTGGCTGGGATATTGTAAGTAGTGCTCAAGCCCAATCTGAGATCGACTTCTTTGGAAGAACTCTAAAATCTGTTTGGGTTTCTATTGTACGCCGATTCGTTATGACCTGCGCATAGGAAGGTCTCTTTAAGATAGTCGGGTGTATAGTTCTCTTAGCTTCTTGGTATGTGACAGAATGTTCCACTTTATACCGCTGAATCTGCTTTTCTCTTTTCCAATATTCACAATTCTTGGAATAGGCGGAATGGTCTCCCTTGCAGTTTGGACATTTCAGTTTCTCGGATGAACAGTTCTGATTGCTGTGCTCCTGGGACCTGCAGTTGGAACAGATAGCTACACCACGGCATGCCATTGGTGAATGACCATACTTTTGGCATTTAAAGCAGCAGAGAGGATTCGGAATGTATGGTCTGATGTTACAATTTAGATATCCGGCCTTCACTGAGTGTTAAACGTCAGTATGATATTTCTGGTTGGGATAAGTGTCCCATCTCTTGTAATTTTAATCCTTCTCACAGCTATAACACCTTGATTTTCAGGTTCATTTTTAATTTCTTCTTCAGACGCTGATAAGGTCCCACTCAGAAATTACTCCTTTCGATGTATTTAGCATATTATGGGGAGAGACCTTTACTGGGATCCCCCAAATGTTTTCATTTGAAGCAGTCTTTCTGCATGTTTGGTATTTGCTGTCTTGATTAGAATGTCACCTGATTTTAGTCGCTTAACATTTTTTGGTGTTCCAGCCACACTTTCTAAACATTTCTAGTTGACAAATGGCGACAGTTTTTCTAATGGCTGTTCTGTCGTAGAATTAAAGACAATTGAGACCACGTATATTTGTGAAATGAATTAGGAAGTGGTTTTTTTTTTTTTTTTCATGAAAACCCCAAACAAGAAAGGTATCAAAGCCTATAGTACCGTGCATGGGTTGAAGGAGAAGTATGGGGGGGGGGGATGCCGGAAACTTTGCTCTAGAGACTAAACATGGGTTTCACCACTTCAAGCCTCCAATAAGCAAAGTGGTGGTATTTCACCGGTTGATAAAAGTCATCTACCACCTATGACTTTTGGGAGGTTTAGATCTTTTCACAGATAAGCTTGCTCTATTCGTTTGACAATTCATGGTGTACTCAATAGTAAGAAAAAGTGGGTGGGACATGCTGTATGAAGTAATGAAATTTTTCGATATGGCATACACATGGTAAGAATATACCCAGAGCCTTGACATAACGTGGCCTCGACAATGCTCCCCGCATACACACTACTCGGACTCCCTCCAGTCACTATCTGGCAGAGTAGAGGTAGCAAGATTATACACTAGCTGATCCGAAAGCCTCCTAGAGAGTTACCAATAGGTTTGGTCCGGTGTACTAGCTAGCGTCCAGCCTTTCGAACACCGTTTTAGAGCTGTACCCTCGAAATTTAAGGAATATTGGATCTCGCCACGATGTTCATCCTAACCTCAAAAGTCGTCAATCATACTGCATTATGGAAGGGTTGACCGGAACTTAGCTCTAGAGACTAAACATGGGTTCCACCACTCCAAAGGCTCCTCCGTAGCCAGGTGGGAAGGAGCAGCAGTGCGTAGCACACGCTTCTTGATTAGACCGGGGTTCGAGCCCGTCACCACCAAATATGGAGGATGCGGAAAGGTCAGGGAATGACCACTGCATATTCCCGGAGTAATACGGCCTTAGTTGCTAATGCTCTTAAAACCAAATAACAACAAATAACAACCAACACTTCAAGCCTCCAATAAGCAAAGTGGTGGTATTGCACCAGTTGATGAGAGTCATCTACCACCTAGTACTGCCTGGTAACATAGAGGGGGTGGCATTCCTCCATGTGGTGCGGGCACCACACCTCGACCCCTGCTTACGTTGGTTCACACCTGGGTGGTCACCCACCATGTACTTGTGCATGGAGGTTATACCCAGGAATACTAACAGTCCCACCATCGTGAAGGTGCAAGCAGAGGATTTGGCTGTCACAGACCATCTGGACTTCACTGAAATTGGGTCCACTTGACTTGAGTGTCACACGAATATAAGTTCCATCAGCGTTTTAGACTCCCAGGTAGCAAGTACAGCTTGTCTGGCATATCTGAGAGAATGTCTGTGACAGCCTCAAGGACTAGAATATGCTAGTGGAAGTGAGAATATGCTGCTAGCAGGAGGGACAGTAACATTGTGAGGGGAAAAAAGTTGCAAAATGCTAGTGCTTACACTAGAAAGATGCAATTAACTGCACTACAGAAATTGCTTGGAAACTAATGCGACATTCAGGGTCTCCATGTGACATATCAATTTAACACTCGTGTGCAAAAATGTATAAGTAAAACTGAGAGATATGTACTACATATAAATTTTCATGTGCTCTACATATACATTTTATACCCCTTCCAGAAATAGACTTAAACGGTACAGACACTAAAAAATAAGTCACCGATGACTTATTTTTACAATGTATAAATGATATCTACCTTATGGTCCACCTTTTAGATGGACCATAAGGTAGATATTATTTATACAGTTTTCTCTTTGGTGTTCTCTCAGAAATCAGATAATGCTATTGCCTTGGTTAACTATTTGCAGCATTGCTTGTCTCGTTTTAAATTGTTTTTTCATTTACTATAAGTGATATTTGTCACTGATGACAATCGCTTAGTACAGACTTCTAGCCACAATTCAGCCACTGATTTCTGGTTCATTCTGACATCATTCCATAAAAACTCCTATTAATGTTCTTTAGGGGTGATAGCATCATTCTGAATCCCTCCTTTCATGGTAAAAACCCTTGTTTCTTCAGTGACAGATGTTATACCTGTATAGAGAGAAAATGGGTTAATCTTATATTCTAACATCAATTCAGTAAGCAAATAAACATAGACGATACACGTTTAATCTGTTATATACCCTAAATGCCACGAGTAACCAATTTTTTTTTGTCTGCATCATTTTCTGTTATACCTGCTAAAAAAATGAATGCACCTGCTAGATTTTCTTATACAGGACTGACTGCACAACACAGCAAGGAAATACACTATCCAAATGATTGTCATTTATAGCTGGTCAATGGACGAATGCCGATCAGCCAACCATAAGTGAAGGTTTCTAGATTCCTCATTACATCCAAAAACGTCATGACAAGGCTAAGGAAACAATTTCAGGAGACAGGAAGAAGTGACTGCAGAAAAGATGAATGGGAATCAATGGTCAATGACATCGAAAGACCAATTATTGCTGTTAAGGCTACATAAATATATGGTCTTAACAGGAAAAAATGCCACGAAGAATGATAATTATTCATGGTAAGAAATCTATATTATTTAAGTTGATGATTATCCTTTTATGACATGCAAGTTGTATTTTTGGTAGTTTAAATTTTTTTTTAAATTTAATCAAAAGTTAAGATAAAAATTAATGTGAAAATATTAACTTTTATATTTACATAACGTTTCATTAAACAAAGCAAAACATTTTCTGCATATTTTTCCTCATTTCAAAAAGTAAACAATTGTGAGAAAAATTATACCTTCAAATCAGTAGAAATCCTGTCCCAATTTTGATAACGCCATTTTGCAGCAACAGTATTCAAATTTGCTTCTTCTTGTTTTGTCCACTTTGATTTATTGATCGAAGGATGAAGAAAATTATTCCACATAAGCTCACATTCCTCGGGAGTTCTCTGATTTTCCATCTGCAATAAATGAATTACATTATAAAAGAGAATTATGTTCTACAAAAAAATATTAGATTTTCACTTTGTAATAATAAAATGATAATAAAGCAGTAAAGCAAACCCTTGATTTAACGGACTAATAGAGAAGAAGGGGTGTCCATTAACGCTGAAAGTCCGTTAAATTGAATGTAACCTGGTGGGGACATTTTTTTATTGTTCTAAATGTAGTTTTATCTTGCGAAACTTTCATGTGTTTTCTACTCCCCTCTGTAGAACCACATTTAGAGCTATCAACACTGTATTTTAAAGAAAAATGTTGCAATTTGGCCTTTGATTTACAGATATCAGAAACAGTTCTTTTTTTTTTTTTTTTTACGCCATAAATTTCACAAACATGTGCTACTGAGACACCTTGTCCTAATTTCCCAATTAGCTCTAATTTCTGTGCCACATTTAAGTTCACACAACACTTTCTTTTAACTCCTCTATCACTTGATGACATTTTAAACTAAAAGATTGCAAAATTATTTAATAAATAAAGTCCCAATTCAAAAATCACAGAAACACCCTGTATATAACCTGACCGCATGATAGCTTGAGGGAGACTGAAACAAAGCAAGATGGAAGACCTGAGTGTTAAAGTCACGTTCAGCTCGCAAGTCACGGCCTGCTCTTATCTGTTATCTGGGAAAACAGCTAGCTGAACAGGTTTTCAGAAAGAATAAAAAAAAATTTCTGAATCTGATTATAAAAATAAAAGTAGGTAATCAAAACAATACTGGAAATAGGTAATTATAATTAATTTTTAATTCATAATAACACTGAAGTTTTTTGTTACCTAAAAAAAAAAATAATACAATCGAGATTAATATGTACATTACTGTATTTTTATTTGTCTGGTCCGTTAAATCCGAAATCTGTTATATTGAGGTCCGTTAAATCGAGGGTTTACTGTACTTGACAAAATACAAACACAAAGGTATTCGTATTTTGCAATATACACAGGCTAGATTTCCCATTACGAACCATAGGCACAGTGCCAAGGGGCTACAAAATTTTTAGGAACTACGAAGGAAGGGAAAAATTAAAAAGAAAAGAAAAAAGAAAAGAAAAAAAAAAAAGCGAAGTCCAGACGGTCTATGACAGCCAAATCCTCTGCTTGCACCTTCACGATGGTGGGACTGTTAGTAATCCTGGGTATAATCTCCATGCACAAGTACATGGTGGGTGACCACCCAGGTGTGAACCAACGTAAGCAGGGGTCGAGGTGTGGCGCCCACACCACATTGAGGAATGCCGCCCCTCTATGTTACCAGGCAGTACTAGGTGGTAGATGACTCTCATCAACCAGTGAAATACCACCACTTTGCTTATTGGAGGCTTGAAGTGGTGGAACCCATGTTTAGTCTCTAGAGCTAAGGTCCGGCCAACCCTTCCCTATCTCTTCCATCATGCAGTATGATTGATGATTTTTGAGGTTATGATGAATGTCGTGGCGAGATCCAATATTCCTTACATTTCGAGGGTACAGCTCTAAAATGGTGTTTGCAGGCCGGCTGCTAGTTAGTACACCGGACCAAACCTATTGGTAACTCTCTAGGAGGCTTTCGGATCAGCTAGTGTATAATCTTGCTACCTCTACTCTGCCAGATAGTGACTGGAGGGAGTCCGAGTAGTGTGTATGCAGGAAGCATTGTCGAGGCCACATTATGTCAAGGATCTGAGTATATTCTTACCACATGTACGCCATATCCAAAAATTTCATTACTTCATACAGCATGTTCCACCCACTTTTCCTTACTATTGAATACACCATGAATTGTCAAAATAACAGAGCAAGCTTATCTGCGAAAAGATCGAAACCTCCCAAGCACTTCCTAATTCATTTCACAAATATACGTGGTCTCAATTCTAATCTCAACGATGTCCATTTCCACTTGCAGTCTTCCAAACCCCATGTACTTTTTCTGGCTGAATCTCAGTTCTCGGTTGATTCAACTACTGCTCATCTCAGATGTCCAAATTATTTGCTGTATGATTCCTTTCGCCTCAAAGGTGGTACTTGTGCATATGCCCATTCTGATATTCCCTGTAAGAGACTTGGCAATTTGGAATCTCCTCTCTTTGATCTTCTCTGGTTTAAAATCTCTCTACCTCATTGTGTCAAATTCATCTGTTGTTTCTACCGTTCTCCCAACTGCACTAATCACTTGGAGCTCTTTGACTTCCTCTCTTTGCAACTTGAGTTTCTCCAGTCCAACTTTCCTAACAGTGAGGTAATTTTCCTTGGTGATTTTAATGTTCACAACTCCAGCTGGCTTCCGTTTTCTAGTCACACCGACCCAGCAGGTCGAGATGCTAAGGCTTTTGCAATTACTAATGACCTAGCACAGATTGTTCATTTACCTACAAGAATACCAGACAATCCTAATCATACAGCCAATACGCTTGACCTTTTTCTCACAAACAACCCTTCTAAGTACAAGGTCGAAGTGAGAGGGCCTTTAAGCACTTCAGATCACAACTTGGTGATTGTCTCTTCTCCAATGGAACCTTTATCTCATGGCTATTCCCAACCTCATATTGTTTGGCATTACAAGAATGCAAAATGGGATGACCTGCGAGACTTCTTTTCTTCTTTTCCTTGGTCTGATTACTGTTTCAAAACTTCTGATGACAACGTTTGCTCAGGGCGTGTCAGTGAAATTATTCTTGCAGGAATGGAATCCTTTATCCCACACTCCACTTTAAAATCTCGTCCTTTATCTAAACCATGGTTTTCCAATAAATGTGCTAAGGCTGTTCAAGAGAAAAAAGTTGCATATCATAATTGGCTTGTTTCTAATTCTTCAGTTTCATTTTCTGCCTACACCAAACCTTGCAACAATTGTAATGCAGTTATTAATCAGTCGAAACTAGAGTTTGAACAGGCTAAGAGTAGAAAACTAGCTTCTTGCCCTAATGGTAGCCGAGCATTCTAGTCTCTTGCCAAAGCTATTGGCCGCAACTTTTGCCCATCTCTGCTCCCACCTCTGTCCAAACCAGATGGTTCTGTTGTCACTTCAGCCAAGGATAAAGCTGACCTGCTAGCATCCCATTTTTCTTCCAGCTCATGTATTAATGATCTTGGTAAAACACCTCCCACCATTCCTAACACGCTCCATTCAATGCCTCCTGTTGTCTTCCGTCAAAAGGATATCAGAAGGATTTTGATGAATCTTGATGCTAAGAAAGCTCCAAGTCCTGATGGTATTTCTCCACTTGTTCTCAAAACCTGTGCTCCCGAACTTACTCCTATTCTTTACCGCCTTTTTTCACTTTGTTATTCCAAAGGTGTTTTTCCTTCTGCTTGGAAATTTGCTCATATCCAGCCAGTTCCTAAAAAGGGTGACAAAACCCTGTCGTCCAATTATCGTCCCATTGCAATTACTTCTACTCTTTCTAAAGTAATGGAGAAATCAATTAACCACCAACTCTTAAACTACCTAGAAACCTTCCGTCTGATCAACGATCGCCAGTATGGATTCCGTCAGTGTCGATCCACTGACGATATTCTGGCTTATGTTACCCATTTATGGACTAATTCAATGGAAAGGTTCCGTGAAACACAAGTAGTTGCTCTTGACATCTCAAAGGCTTTTGATCGTGTTTGGCATAAAGGTCTTCCAAACAAGCTTCCATCTTATGGTTTGCCAACTGTTTTTAGTAATTGGTTATCCAGTTTTCTCTCTGATCGCTCACTGAGGGTGATGGTAGATGGCTCTCTGTCTTCTAACTTCTCCACTAATGCTGGTGTCCCCCAAGGTTCAGTTCTTTCCCCCACTCTTTTCCTCTTGTATATCAATGACCTTCTTCCATTGACTGGAAATTCTATCCATAGTTTTGCTGATGATAGCACATTGCATTCAACTTTCCATTTTAAGAAACCTTGTCCTGCTCAATCAGTTTCAAGTTCGCGAAAATCTGCTGCCAATTCCTTAAATGCCGATCTTCAGGTAATTCTCCAGTGGGGCAAAGGCAACTTAGTTGATTTCAACCCTTCTAAAACTCAGTCTTGTCTTTTATCTCGCAAAAAGGATTCTTCTGCTCCTATGCTTATCTTTAGTGGCACTCCGATTTCTAGGCAAAATGATATATCTCTTTTGGGGATTACCCTGACTTCTAATCTCTCTTGGCACAAGCACATTACAAATATTGCTTCCTCTGCATCTAAAAAACTTGGTTTTCTCTTTCGCTCTCGGCGTTACTTTTCTTCCAAACAGCTGCTCACTCTGTAAAAAAAAAAAAAAGTAAAGTGCAGCCATTATCAACCCACTGCAGGGTGGAAGCCTCCTCAACAAGTCATGCTGAGGGAAAATGGACCATAATCTGCCACGCTGGTCCAGTGCGGGTTGGCAGATCGACCGTATTCAGCAGTCAGGGGCTTGAACCCCGGTCTACTCAAAGAGCGTGTGCTACTGCACTCCCGCTCCTGCCCACTCGGCTACGGAGTATAAATCGCAAATCCGCCCTACCATGGAATATTGTTCCCACACCTGGGGTGGTGCCCCCAAAACCTCTCTCAGGCTTCTTGATTCCATTCAGAAGAGGGCAGTTAGGTTAATTAATGATTCATCTCTAACAGAGTCTCTCCACTCGCTTTCTCACAGACGCACTGTTTCTGCTGCGTGCCTCTTCTACAGATACTTCCATGGGCACTGTTCTTCTGAATTGGCTTCTATAATTCCCACTCTCTCTTTCAAAACAGTCCGAACACATGCCGCCACCAGCCAACATCCATTTACTGTCCAGCTTCAAACCCACAGAACCAACTTTTCATCTTCCTCATTTATTCATTCAACTGTTTTCTGGAACAACCTTCCTTCATACGTATTTCCTGAAAATTACAATCTACAGAAGTTCAAGTCCAATGTCAACCAAATATCTTCTTTCGTCTTCTCAACCTAATACCTCTTGTGTTACGCGTTCACATAAAAAAAAAAAAAACTGTCTGAGACCAGTGTAGTAACCTTTACGGAAGCAAAAACCCTTTTCTTTACCCCCTAATGGTAATTATATCTTTAAGTAAATTCCACATGAGTAAATTGTGATCACTGCCACCTAGTGGTTCCTTTATCTGCAGCTTCTTAATACATGAATGATCACTGCTTATAACCAGATCAAGAGTATTACCCTCTCTGGTTGCCTCTCGAACATGCTGCTGCAGAAAACAATCATCCAATAAATCCAGAAAAGTCTTGCTAGTGTTTGAGTGACCAATCTACAAGTTCCATCAATATGGGATGTGAGAAGAATAGACCATGGAAGAGCAGATTTGAGATTTGTAAAGAGAGAGTAGCTAGTCAGAAGAAAACTATTGGCAAGAGCAAAAGAGAAAACCCAGCTTTTCAGCTACAGAGGAAGCAATATTTGTTATGCTGCTTATGCACAAGAGAGATTAGAAATCACAGTAATCCCCAATAGAGATATGTCATCTTGTATTCAAATCTGAATATCACTGAAGATAAGCATAGCAGCAGAAAAATCCTTTTTGTGAAATATAAGACAGGACTGACTTTAAGAAGGATTGAAATTCATTAAGTTATCTTTGCCCAACTGGAGAATTGCCCGTAGATCAACATTTATGGAATTGGAGTGGGTATTCGAAAAGTTTAAGCTGTATGTGCTGGACAAGGTTTCTCAAACTGGAAGCTGGAAAGCAATGTGCTATCATCAGCAAAACTATGGATAGATTTCGGGACAATGTAAAGTCATTAATATACAAGAAAAAGAATGGCAGAACTAACAGATCCTAGGGAAAACCAGCATTACTGGAGAAGTTAAAAGATAGAGAACCATCTACCAACACCTGCAGTGAGCGAGCAGACAGAAAACAGGTACCAATTAAAAAAAACAGTCAACAATCCATAAGATGGAAGTTTATTTAGAATTAACTTCGGGAGGCAACTGGAGGGAGTAATACTCTTGATCTGATTATCAGTAGTGATTCTTCATGCATTAAGAATCTGCAGACAGAGGAACCACTAGGTGGTAGTGATCACAGTGTGCTGAAGTGGGATTTACTCAAAAAGGTAACTACACTCAGAGGTAAAGGGAAGGATTTTTGCTTTCGTAAAAGCGACTAGTGGTCTGAGACAGTATTTAAATTCTATACAGTGGGACCAACAGATAATGTTACCAACAGCAAATTCAAAAGGTGAAGCACTCAGAGAATTAATCTTGGAAGCTACTAGGCTTTACATACCAACTAAGAAATACTGTTCAAGGTTTAGGCCTAAATGGATGTCAGATGAACTAATGAGACATATGGCAGAGAATAAAAATGCATGGGATACATATAAATTAATGGGTGACATGGAAGCTTATGATAGATATAAGCTGGTCTGTAACCAAGTCACAAAGGAGATTAGGCAGGCAAAAGCAGATTATGAGAAACATTTGGCAAAGGATGAAAAGAAAAACAGCAAAGAGTTCTTTACCTATGTAAACTTTAGAAAGAAAGGAATGAATCAGATTGGTCCACTGGATATTGATGGTTCAACTATTGATGATTCTGCTCAGGTGGCTAACAAACTAAATGAGTATTTTGCATCTACATTCACACACAATGAGTTATTTTTATTTTATTATTTTATTTTTTTTGGTAGTTGTTGGCGCATAGGCTTCTGTGGCCATGATGCACCTCCCAAGGTTTTTGCAGTACATTGATCCAAGCCCGAGGCGGGAATCGAACCCGCGACTTTTGGGTTGCCGGGCAGGCACTTTACTCACCTGGCTAGCCCGGTCAGCATGATGAGTTATTTAGGGAGGGGAAATGCAGAGGTGAATTGAACTCTGGAAATGAGCTAGATGATTTTGTAATAACTGAGAGGAAAGTGGAAGAGAAATTGTTGAAGATAAATATAAGAAAGGCACCTGGGGCAGATGGGATCTATCCAGTTATATTAAAGGAGACAGAAAAGAAAGTAAGCAAATCCTTAGCCATAATTATGAGAGCTTCCTTGGACTTAAGGGAGGTACCCATGGACTGGAAATGTGCAAATGTGACCCCAATTAACAAAGGAGGATAAAATGGCGACACAAGTAATTAGTTTAACCTCTGTTTAATCTGTTAGTTTAACTTCTGTTCCAGGGAAATTAATGGAGGGACTGGTTAAAGAAGTTTACAAAGATCATCTAGCTTCAGTTATAGCTCGGACACAGAATGGATTTGTTAAGGGGAAGTTTTGTTTGTTTGTTTGTTGTTTGGTTTTTAGGAGTATTAGCAACTAAGGCCATATTGCTCCGGGATATGCGGTGGTCATTCCCTCACCTTTCCGCACCCTCAGTATTTGGTGGTGACGAGCTCGAACCTCGGTCAAATCAAGAAGCGTGTGCTACGCACTGCTGCTCCTTCCCACCTGGCTACGGAGGTGCCTTAATAAAGTTTGTCTGATCAATTTGATTGAATACTATGATGTGGTCACAAAGCAACTGGATGCAAGGAATAACTTTGATATCATATATTTGGTTCTTAGAAAAGCTTTTGATACTGTTGCACATGGAAGATTGCTGCAAAATTTGGAGCAGTGTGGCATTGGAGGCAAATTGCTGCTATGGATAAAGGGATGGTTGAGTGGGAGAAGACAGAGAGTGGTAATCAATGGACACTGCTCTTCGTGGACTAATGTTATTAGCCGAGTCGCTCAGTGTTTGGTCCATTGTTGTTTTCTGTATTTATAAATGATATTGATAATGGTATATCAGGCTTAATGTCCAAGTTTTCTGACAATATAAAGGTTGGCAGAGTTGTTAATGACACTAATCACAGTAGGCTTCTGCAGCAGGATCTAGAAAAGTTGAGCAGATGGGCTGAGAGGTGGCAAATGAAGTTTAACATTGAAAAAAATGTAAACTACTTCATATGAGAAGCAGTAACGCCAGAGTAACGTTTCAACTCTGTGGTACTACACTGACAGTGGTAGAGAATGAAAAGGACCTGGGGATAATTGTTCAGGCAGATATGAAGTTTTCTGAGCAGTGCAGACAGTCTGCAAGAGCAGCTCAGGGTGTCTTGTGAACGATATACAGGAATTTTTCTAGCAGGGATAAGGAGGTGATTATTTCCTTGTATAAGGCAATGGTCAGGCCACACCTTGAGTATTGTATACAGGTCTGGAGGCCTCATTTCAAGAAGGATGTAGAGCTGCTGGAACGAGTACAGAGAAGGGCAACAAGATTAGTGAATGGAACAAAGAGTTGCTCTTACATAGAAAGGCTTAAGTTTTGCAAATTACAGTGTCTGGAGACTAGGCACCGGCGAGGTGACCTGATGGAGGTGTATAAAGCCTTGAAGGGTTTGAGTATGCTCAATGCCGATGGGATTCTTCCTCTTGCTCAGAATAATCACCTGAGAGGGCATAAATTCAAATTGAGGAAAGACAGATGTAGGATAGATGTGCGGAAATTTGCCTTTAGCCAGCAGGTAGTTGGTTGCTGGAACAGACTTCCATCCCTTGTTGTGGAAATTGATATCCTAAATAAATTTTAGGCTCAGCTGGACAGGTATTTCGAACGAATGGAGAAGTGAAATGGGAGTGGGTTTTTTTTTTTATTTTTTTTTTTTTGGCTGATGCTGCATAAGCTTGCTTTCTTGCATCATGTGCCTCTACTAATGCTAATGCCATTGCATGCATGCATGCATGCATACAGATATTCTGTCTAGGACCTGTGAAAAAATATTTTATAGAGCCAAAAAATATATAAATATGTCCCCATTTGCCAAATGACAAACCTTTGCACGTTATTCTGCAATTATCCTTCTCAATGTGTTATTTACATCAACATACACCTTGTCTGCAATACTGAGAAAGAGTTAATACATGCTCAGCATTTTGTTCATTCAAACCATTCAAAGTTTTACACCTCAATCAATTCACTGCACAGATGACTGGTTTCACTGTAACTTACAGAATTTAAGTGAAGAACTCACTCACTCGCTCTCTCTCTCTCTCTCTCTCTCTCTCCATAAGAATATTCTTTAGCCTTTCCAGACTTTTCTTTAAACAATATAATATACTTTATACCAGCAGTTCTCAAACTTTCTGAGCCCACGCCTCTCTTGACCTGTAAAAGTTTTCCGACACCACCCTTGAAATAAAACATCTATAATTTTGCAATTTCTTATTTTTAATATGCTAATACAATAATTATTAATACATTAAATAATAATTAATGTGATGTTTGTGCTTGCTTTTTATTGCATAATTCATCAAACCTAGGTGTCATTTTCGAAATGGCGACACAAGGATAAAAATTTCCTAACTTTTAGCATTCTTTTTCAACATTTAATTTTGATCTGTATTTAGATTTAATGACTGCCAATGCCGAAAATCCAACTTCACAAAGATAAGAACTTGCAAATGGCAGTAGTATTCACAAAACTTTATTGCTACATTCTGGATATTCGTATTTTGCTAAATACCAAAATTCATATAAAGTTAATGACAAAAACTTTGCTTTCAGTGGGAGGTCTGATGTGAGATTAATAAATTGTTCTTCTTCACCAGTAGATAAATTTGATGGGGACTTTGTATTAAAGGGATCACTAATTCATATGTAATCTTCAAAATTTTCTGTAGAATATTTCTCGAAGTGAAGTAGATAGTAAAAAAAATCATTCTTAATAGATTTTTAATATTTGCCATGGAAATCTTAATAAACTATTACATTGTCCACAATGGCCCTGGTAAATTATGGCACCTCCCCAGGGTGTCGCGATGCACAGTTTGAGAACCGCTGCTTTATGCAATAGAAATGCTACCCTAGCAACTGGTCTGCACTTTTCCAGAAGTACAATTTTGATTTTCAGTGAAATGATAAGGCATCATCAAATCTATAAAAAAAAAAAAAAAAATGAATATTTTTCATTATTTTACTGCATTCATTACTACAGAACTAAATATTACTCAGCCCCAATTACATCTGTTTGATATCTTTAAAGGACAGCTAGAAAAACAGTATGCAGGCTTTAATCTTGAATTAATAAGCTACTACTGTTCTGTTTTTTGATTTTGGTTGAATTATAGCTATAAAAACTTCCTAACTTTTAACATTGTCCCATTTTAGCAGCAAGAATTTTTGCAAATTTTTTTGCATGTTAGCAAATGCCCCATGTTAGCAGCAATTAATGAAGCACTTAGTTTTTCAGAATTTTTAGTAAAATACACAATTTATGATGATCTCTTAGTTACCCCCCCCAAACCTGGCTAATAGTGCAATAGTTTCACCCCCCCCAGCTTTATAATAACCCAGATTCATGTGAATCTGGGTTATTTTATAATTACCATTTCAATATTCAATCAAGGAAAATTTATTTCCAACAAATCTATTCAAATACTATTGACATTTAATTTATTGATTTTATTAATTTAAACTACCATGCCCCAAACTAGAGCAGCAAAGCAACGGGCACAAAGTGGCAGGAGTGCTGTGACTCGGGGGAGAACTGAGGGGGCAGTTCTCCAACGCATCACAGCCTAAAAAAATGTGCAACTTGTGAAATGTTTGCCGAACTCTCTGGAACGGAACATGATATAGCCATGGGGGATGTCTTTGTGTGTGCGCGATGTAAGGAGTGTAAGGAACTCAGGTGACAACTCAGCGTTGTTATGGGCCTATATGAGAGTTTGAGGGACAGGGTGGATACCCTCGAAAGATCTAAACTGAGGGGCCCATCAGGCTCTCAGCTGCCCACATCAACGCCAGATATTGCACTTGGTCATCACGCAACACAGCGGCAACCCCTAAGGCAGAATGCGCTGGTCCCACAGGAACTAGTTGTTGTTGGTGACTCTATTGTCAGGGAAACGGGGCACATGCTTTGTAAAAAGGATAGGTGGAACAGGACCAGGGTATGTCTGCCAGGGGCAAAGATTGATGACGTTGTAGAGCGTAAATCATCTTTCAAGGGCACAAAAGGTGATATAGTTGTACACGTTGGCACTAATGATATTAAGAGTAGGAGACCGGCGGAATTACTCAACAAGTACAGGTCACTGTTGAAAAAAAGCCGTGAAATAGGGTTGAATTTGAAAGTGTCTGCAATTCTGCCCAGACACGATAGGAGGGAGTACATGATGAGAGCCTTGTCGATCAATTCGGCCCTGGAAAGATTGTGCAAGGCTCAAGGGGTAGAATTTTTTTCAGCCTGGACTGTACTTGTTAACAGGAGAGATTTCTTCTACAGGGATGGGATACACTTAAATAGAAATTGTGCAAGAATATTTGCTGATGCTATCGAGGCAGTGTTAGGTGGGTCGGAAAACTGCTAGTTTGGGGGGATACAAAGACTAATAGTTTAACAGTAACCGCAGGCAGAGGTGAAGGTGATTCTTGCACAACTTCTATTAGAATAAGAAGCGACCTGGAGCGAGGGGTGTTGGAGGTTTCAGGGACGGATGGCAGTCATCATGGAATAGTTGGGTATATGGGATGTGTTAGGGTAACAAGGAATAGGCATAGGAGCATGTATGCTTGCATGTATACCAATGCTAGAAGTACAGTAAATAAATTTGATGAATTTGAAGTGTTGGTCAAGACATCAAAGGCGGATATTGTTGGGATAGCAGAGACGTGGTGTCACAAAGATATAAGGAATGCAGAACTGGAATTTGGGGAGTACAATGTGTACAGAAAGGATACACAGGACAGAAAGGGAGGGGGTGTTATGCTGTTAATTAAGAAAAACAAAATCAAAGGAAGTGCACCCAGTTAATATAGATGAACAGTGCTCTGTTGAGTCAGTTTGGTGTGAGATAAGCACTGCGAAAGGAAAAATAAGGGTAGGAGTGTGTTATAGGCCTAATGACTTGAATGAGTACAATGAACAATTGTACAGAGAAATAGAGTGGGCCAGTAAATCAGAATGTCTTATAATGGGGGATTTTAACTTCCCAGATATTGACTGGAACTTGTGGGTTGGTCACTCACACACTAGTCAGACTTTTGTGGATTTATTGGATGATTGTTTTCTGCAGCAGCATTTTCGAGAGGCAACCAGAGAAAGTAACACTCTTGATCTGGTTATCAGCAGTGATCATTCGTGTATTAAGAATTTGCAGATAAAGGAACCACTAGGTGGCAGTGATCACAGTGTGCTGAAGTGGAATTTACTCAAAGAGGTAACTACCGTCAGGGGTAAAGGAAAGGGTTTTTGCTTCCGTAAAGGGGAGTACAGTGGTCTCAGACAGTTTTTAAATTCTGTACAGTGGGATCAACTGACGATGTTACCAACAGTAAATTCTAAGTGGGAAGCATTCAAGGAATTAATCGTGGAAGCTACTAGACTTTATATACCGATTAAGAAATATCGTTCAAGGTTTAGGCCTAAATGGTTATCAAATGAAATAATGAGACTCGTGACAGAGAAGAAAAATGCATGGGATGCATATAAATTATCAGGTGACGCAGAAGCCTGTGGCAGATATAAGCTAGTCTGCAATCAGGTCACAAAGGAGGTTCGGCAGGCGAAGGCGGATTACGAGAAATCTTTGGCAAAAGATGCTAAGAAAAACAGCAAGGATTTCTTTACTTATATAAACTCTAAAAGGAAGGGAATGAATATGATTGGTCCACTTGACATCGATGGTTCGACTGTTGATGATCCTGCTCAGATAGCAAACAAACTGAATGAGTATTTTGCATCTACATTCACAAGTGAGGAATTATTACAATTTGAAAATGGAAGAGGGTTATCAAATTGTAGCAGTGTGCTTAATGATTTTGTAATAACTGAGAGCAAAGTGGAGGAGAAATTGTTGAAGTTAAACATAAGAAAGGCACCTGGGGTGGATGGGATCTATTCAGTTATTTTAAAGGAGGCGGCAAAGCAACTAAGCAAACCCTTAGCCATAATTATGAGAGCATCCTTGAACTCAGGGGAGGTTCCCACGGACTGGAGATGTGCAAATGTGTCCCCAATTCACAAACATGGATCGAAGGGTGACAAGAGTAATTACAGACCAGTTAGTTTAACTTCTGTTCCAGGTAAAATAATGGAGTCACTGGTTAAAGATGCCTTACAGGATCATCTAGACAAGACTGCAGCAATAATTCAAACACAGCATGGGTTTGTTAAGGGAAAGTCTTGTCTGACAAATTTGATTGGTTATTATGATGTGGTCACAAAGGAACTGAATGCAAAAAATAATTTTGATATCATATACTTGGATTTCAGGAAAGCTTTTGACACTGTTGCGCATGGAAGACTACTGTACAAATTGGAGCAGAATGGTATTAAGGGTAAGTTGCTACAATGGATAAAAGGATGGTTAAGTGGGAGAAGACAGAGGGTGGTAATCAATGGGTGCTGCTCTTCGTGGACTAATGTTATTAGTGGAGTCCCACAGGGTTCGGTGTTGGGTCCACTGTTGTTTTGTGTATTTATCAATGATATTGATGAAGGTATATCAGGCTTAATGTCGAAGTTTGCAGATGACACAAAGGTTGGCAGGGTTGTTAATGACAGTAATGGCAGTGAGCTACTGCAACAGGATCTAGATAATTTGGGCAGATGGGCTAAGAAGTGGCAACTGAAGTTTAACCTTGACAAATGCAAAGTACTGCATATGGGTAGAAGTAACCCCAGAGAAACGTACCAACTGTGTGGTACTACACTTAAGGTGGTAGAAAATGAAAAAGACCTGGGAGTAATTCTGCAGTCAGATATGAAGTTTTCTGAGCAATGCAGACGGGCTGCTAGGGCAGGTCATGGGGTTTTGTCAATGATATATAGGAATTTTGCTAGCAGGGAAAAGGAGGTGATTGTCCCTCTGTATAAGGCAATGGTCAGGCCACGCCTTGAGTCCTGCGTACAGGTCTGGAGGCCTCATTTTAGGAAGGATGTAGATTTACTTGAGCGTGTACAGAGAAGGGCAACAAGATTGGTGAGGGGAATGAAGGGATTCTCTTACCAAGAGAGGCTTAAGTTCTGCAAATTGCAGTGGCTGGAGACTAGGCACCTGCGCGGTGATCTGATTGAGGTCTATAAGGCCTTGAATGGGTTGAGCACGCTGAATTCTGATGGGATCCTTCCACTTGTTCAGATTACGAACCTACGGGGACATAAGTTCAAATTAAGAAAGGACAGATGTAGAATAGATGTGCGGAAATTTGCCTTTAGCCAGCGGGTGGTTAATTGCTGGAACAAACTTCCATCTGTCGTTGTGGAAGTTGATAGGTTAAATAAATTTAAGGAGGAACTGGACAGGCATTTGGAGGGAATGGTGTGATTTTTTTTTTTTTTTTTTTGGCTGATGCTGCATAAGCTCCTACACTTGCTTTCTTGCATCATGTGCCACTACTACTACTACTACTACTAAATCTGATGGAACACAATGGAAAATATTTCCTAGTACACAACTACAAAAGAATATTACATGTTATTAGAAATGTTACTTACATCTACATTAGATATTCTTAACCAATCCAATGATCTACCTCTTGTACCTAGCAGTTCATGTTCGGGCATGTGCCTAATGAAAAGTAAAGACAGTCAAAAACTTAATAATTTAATTAATTAACCCATTCATGGCCAAATTTTTAACTGTGAATTTTTTTTTGTGTTCTTCTACTTGATATTATTGACTGAATAGATAAATATTTTCAGATAATGTTTAGAACGAATTAATAAAGAATAAATAGGCAACATATATGCCAGGTTTTATTTTATTTATTTAATTTTATATTTTTAAGCCTGTATAACATAAATGTCCTGCAAGCTTATAACTGTGTAGCAGTGCTACACAGTTATAAGCACTGCTACACAGTGACAATGTCTCCATGAGGATGCTCAAACATTTTCAGAAATGCAAATTTCAAATAAAATTTGGCTTGTTAACAGATCCACGCCACATATATCATGCCTCTTTCTCTCTAAAGTAACAAAATTAGAAAAATCTTCATACACACATATAACAAGAGTTGGAAAAAACCATTATCCTCACTAGAATCGCTCGGGTATATCTCATTCATATCTCTCAATGAAAAGCCATATGGAAACCTATTTTCATGTAAACACACTATTTGAACCCCTAATGAGCTAAGTCCTTTCCTACATAAATCTGCACATTAGTGTTAGTACTTTTCTTGGATGAGAGGTACAGTGGGACTTTATGGATTAAAAAAAAAAAATTATGTTTTCTGCATTTAATTTCTGTCTTGGACACTTAAACACAGATAAGAATAGTCAAAAGCAAACAGCTCTGGTTGAAAGTGATCTGATTTAATTGGGAGAACTGTCAAGGAAACTAGTAATAGTTTTTGTAATAAATATAGGTGAACCAGAAGCAGGGTGTATTTGTCAGGAGCAATAATTGGACATTTACAACAGAGGGCGCTGACTCTCTTTAAAAATTACAGCTGTGAATTACAGGCTCCGAAAAAGCGATAAGTGTTTGCCATTTTATTTACCTAATTGTTATTTTATATTGAACTTTATAAGTAGCCATATAGTTCTAGACACGTTGGTTATTTTTATTTTTAATTTAGATAAGAGTTTTTGTAGATTACTACTTAATATACGTAAAACCGTTGTTTCGTTTGAATCTTGCAGCCATTGTTTTTGTATATAGTGGTAGGGAATTCAAAATTTTAATTGTGGTAACTAGGTAGCTGTAACGTAAAATTATATAGCGTAATTCGCATCCCTGCATTTAGTATTCTATTAGATAGTGTATTATTGACTATTAATTAATTAAATTTATTGATCTTATTAATTTAAAATATCATGCCCCAGACTAGAGCAGAAAAGCAAAGGGCACAAAGTGGCAGGAGTGCTGTGACTCGGGGGAGAACTGAGGGGGACGATTCTCCAACACATCACAGCCTAAAAAAATGTGCAACTTGTGAAATGTTTGCTGAATCCTCTGGAACGAACCATGATCTAGCCAAGGAGGATGTCTTTGTGTGTGCCAGGAGCAGAGAGTGTCTAGAAATTAGGCATCAGCTCAGCGTTCTGATGGGCATCTACGAGAGCTTAAGGTGTAGGGTAGATGCCCTCGAAGAAATTATTATGAGGGGCCCATCCAGCTCTCAGCTACCCAACTCAACGCCAGAGCTCACTCCAGGGCATCAGGCAACACAGCTGCAACCTCCAAGGCAGAATGCACTGGTCCCACAGGAGTTAGTTATTGTTGGTGACTCTATTGTCAGAGAGATGGGGAATATATTGTGTAAAAAGGATAGATGGAATAGTACCAGGGTATGTCTACCAGGGGCAAAAGTTGATGACGTTGTAAAGCAGATATCATCTTTTAAGGGCACTAAGGGTGATACTGTTGTACACGTTGGCACCAATTACATTAAGAGTAGTAGATGTGCAGTTTAACTTAACATGTACAGGTCAATGTTGCAAAAAAGTCATGAATTAGGTTTAAATTTGAGGGTGTCTGCAATTCTGCCCAGACACAATAGGAGGGAGTACATGATGAGAGCCTTGTCAATCCTGGAGGAAATGTGCAAATCTCAAGGGGTAAAATTTTTTCAGCCTAGTCTGTGCTTGTTAACAGGAGAGACTGCTTCTACAGGGATGGGATACAACCAAATAGAAAGGGCAAGAATATTAGCTGATGCTATCAAGGCAGTGTTAGATGGGTCGGAAAACTGATAGCTGGGGGGGGGGATATAAGGACTAATAGTTTAACAGTAGCCGTAGGCAGAGGTGAAGGTGATTCTTGCACAACTTCTATTAGAATAAGTAACGACCTGGAGCGAGGGGTGTTGGGGGTTTCACGGACGGATGGCAGTCATCCTGAAACAGGTGGGTATATGGGATGTGTTAGGGTAACTAATAATAAGAATAGGTACATGTATACCAATGCTAGAAGTATAGTAAATAAATTTGATGAATTTGAAGTGTTGGTCAAGATATCAAAGGCGGATATTGTTGGGTAGCAGAGACGTGGAGTCACGCAGATATAAGGAATGCAGAACTGGAATTTGGGGAGTACAATGTGTACAGAAAGGATACACAGGATAGGAAGGGAGGAGGTGTTATGCTGTTAATTAAGAAAAACATAAAATCGAAAGAAGTGCTCCAGTTGATATAGATGAACAGTGCAATGTTGAGTCATTTTGGTGTGACATAAGCACTGCGAAAGCAAAAATAAGAGTAGGAGTGTGTTATAGGCCTAATAACTCGATTGAATGCAATGAACAATTGTACAGAGAAATAGAGTGGGCTAGTAAATCAGAACGTCTTATAATGGGGGATTTTAACTTCCCAGATATAGACTGGAACTTATGGGCTGGTCATTCGCACACTAGTAAGACTTTTGTGGATTTATTGGATGATTGTTTTCTGCAGCAGCATGTTCGAGAGACAACCAAAGAGGGTAATACTCTTGATCTGGTTATCAGCAGTGATCATTCGTGTATTAGGAATTTGCAGATAAAGGAACCATTAGGTGGCAGTGATTACAGTGTACTGATGTGAGATTTACTTAAAAATATAATTACCATTAAGAGTAAAGAAAGGTGTTTTTGCTTCCGTAAAGGTGACTACAGTGGTCTCAGACACTTTTTAAATTCTGTACAGTGGGACCAACTGATGATGTTACCAACAGCCAATTCTAAGTGGGAAGCATTCAAGGAATTAATAGTGGAAGCTAAACGTTTCATACCTATTAACAAATATTGTTCAAGGTTTAGGCCGAAATGGTTGTCAAATGAACTAATGAGACTCGTGGCAGAGAAGAAAAATGCATGGGATGCATATAAATTATCAGGTGACACAGAAGCCTATGATATATATATAAGCTAGTCTGTAATCAAGTCACAAAGAAGGTTAGGCAGGCGAAGGCAGACTATGAGAAATCTTTGGCAAAGGATGCTAAGAAAAACAGCAAGCATTTCTTTACTTATATAAACTCTAAAAGGACGGGAATGAATCTGATTGGTCCACTTGATATCGATGGTTCGACTGTTGATGATCCTGCTCAGATAGCAAACAAACTGAATGAGTATTTTTCATCTACATTCACACATAAGGAGTTATCGAGGATTGAAAATGCAAAAAGGTTATCAAATTGCAACAGGGTGCTTAATGATTTTGTAATAACTGAGAACAAAGTAGAGGAGAAATTGTTGAAGTTAAACATAAGAAAGGCACCTGGAGTGGATGGGATCTATCCAGTTATATTAAAGGAGCCGGCAAAGGAAGTAAGCAAACCTTTAGCCATAATTATGAGAGCATCCTTGGACTCAGGGGTTGTCCCCACGGTCTGGAGATGTGCAAATGTCTCCCCAGTTCACAAAGAGGGGGGAGGGATCGAAGGGAGATACGAGTAATTACAGACCAGTTAGTTTAACTTCTGTTCTGGGTAAAATAATGGAGTCACTGGTTAAAGATGCATTGCAGGATCATCTAGACAAGACTGCAGCAATAATTCAGACAAAGCATGTGTTTCTTAAGGGAAAGTCTTGTCTGACAAATTTGATTGGTTATTATGATGCGGTTACAAAGGAACTAGATGCAAAGAATAATTTTGATATCATATATTTGGATTTCAGGAAAGCTTTTGACACTATTGCGCATGGAAGACTATACAAATTGGAGCAGAATGGTATTAAGGGTAAGTTGCTAAAATGGATAACAGGTTGGTTGAGTGGGAGAAGACAGAGGGTGGTAATCAATGGGTGCAGCTCTTCGTGGACTAATGTTATTAGTGGAGTCCCACAGAATTCAGCGTTAGGTCCACGGTTGTTTTGTATATTTATCAATGATATTGATGAATGTATATCAGGCTTAGTGTCAAAGTTTTCAGATGATACAAAGGTTGGCAGGGTTGTTAATGACAGTAATGGCAGTGTGCTACTGCAACAGGATCTAGAAAATTTGGGCAGAGGGGCTGAGAAGTGGCAACTGAAGTTTAACCTTGAAAAATGCAAAGTACTGCATATAAGAAGTAACCTCAGAGAAATGTACCAACTGTGTGGTACTATATTTAAGGAGGTAGAAAATGAAAAAGACCTGGGAGTAATTCTGCAGTCAGATATGAAGTTTTCTGAGCAATGCAGACAGGCTGCCAGGGCAGGTCATGGGGTTTTGTCAATGATATATAGGAATTTTGCTAGCAGGGAAAAGGAGGTAATTTTCCCTCTGTATAACGCAATGGTCAGGCCATGCCTTGAGTACTGCGTACAGGTCTGGAGGCCTCATTTTAGGAAGGATGTAGATTTACTTGAGCGTGTACAGAGAAAGGCAACAAGATTGGTTAGGGGAATGAAGGGATCCTCTTACCAAGAGAGACTTAAGTTCTGCAAATTGCATTGGCTGGAGAGTAGGCACCTGCACGGTAATCTGATTGAGGTGTATAAGGCCTTGAATGGGTTGAGCACGCTGAATTCTGATGGGATCCTTCCACTTGTTCAGATTACGAACCTAAAGGGGCATAAATTCAAATTTAGAAAGGACAGATGTAGAATAGATGTGCGGAAATTTGCCTTTAGCCAGCGGGTGGTTAATTGCTGGAACGAACTTCTATCTGTTGTGGAAGTTGACAGGTTAAATAAATTTAAGGAGGAACTAGACAAATATTAAGAGAGCACTGTTTTTTTTCCTCTTCTTTTTTTTTTTTTTTTTTGGCTGATGCTGCATAAGCTCATACGCTTGCTTTCTTGCATCAGACCACTACTACTACTACAGATTGTCAGGTTTTCAGGGAGTTAAAGCGAGCATTATTATTCATGTGGGGACTAACAATATTAAACACACATGACCTCACCATTTGCTGGATAAATAAGGACTATGCTGTAAAAATGCTGAGTGAGCTCAAAATGTGTGCGTTTCTGCAATTCTGCCCGGGCAGAATGCAGAAATATACAAGACTCTAGGGGGAAATTTTTATCGCGCTTGTAGGTAGAAGGAATCTACTTTGTAATGATAGTATTCATTTGACCAGAGTGGTGTAAAGATTTTTGTCAGTATCACTAAGGATATTTATTTTATGAAGATGATAATCATTTGAACAAAGGTGGTGAAAAGATTTTTGCCAGTAACACTAAGCACAGTGACAATAAGTATCATAGTAAAATGGTATCAGAGTAAAACTAGTATCGCTAAGTATCACTAATAGAAGATATATTTGAACGATGTTACCATCCTGAATAAGGTAAATGTTGGAAGTGATCACAGAATGGCAAGATGCACAGTTTATATAGTGTAAGTATAGAAAGGAAAAAACTGACTCAAGTAAATAATACAAAGGTGTATGAGATAACAGAAGAAAAAAGAGCAGTTCTATGAGATAACAGAAGAAAAGAAAAAGCAGTATGTACTGGAACTTAGGAACACATTTGACCTTCTGCAGAACTTTCAAGACCAAGATATCAATAAGGAATATTACAACTTTCTGAAAGTAATAAAGCCCAAGAAACCTATAGGTAAAAAAAGGAATCCAAAGAAGAAAAAATTAGTCAAAAAACACTTACCACGATGAACCGAAAACGACAAATGAAGATCAAAATAAATGCAGACAAGGGCAAAATTGAGTATACTGAGTTATGCAAGGCCAATAGAAAGAGACTCAGAAAGGACTTACTTAAGAAAATTTAACACAAGAAAAGTAGAACAAGCAAGAAAAGTAGAACAAACAAGGACTTAAATCAGCAGTCACGAGCAGTAATACAGAAAGACAAATGATACTGAATCTGAAGAATAGTGATGGTGTACTTATAAATGGCAGAGAAGGCATAATTCAAATATCAGAAGACTACTATAAAGTATTATAAAAGGAGCAAGGGTATGATGCCAGCAATGGAGAAGATAGGTCACAAATTAGCAACACATATGACATACCCAATATCCTTCCTGATGAGGTAGAACATGCATTGAAGAAAATGAAGAATCGAATCAAAAACCCATGTGAAGGTGAAGTTACTGTAGAGTTGATGTCTTTGTCTGTAGAGTTGAAATTTTTCCCATCGTCTACTGCAAACAATGCCTGAGCAAATTTTGTGCATAAATAGTATGCTTTTAAATTTGAAATAACACTCTGATACATAGGCTGGAAGTCATGTTTGCTGGTAGAAATATGACTCTCACATTCAAATTGAAATCATCTAGATGTGTAGGATGTCCAGGAGCATTATCTAATAGAAGCAAAATCTTGAAAGGAACGTGACTGTCTTTACATTATTTTTAAACCTTGGGAATGAAATAGCATTTAAACAATTCTCAAAAGAGAGATACTGTCATCCATGCTCTCTGGTTCGATCAGAAATGCATGGGTAGGGTGGCTTTATTGATGTTTTTAAATGCATGAGGATTTCCAGAATAGTACACAAGCAGTGGTTTTAATCTGTAATCTCCTGCTACATTAGCCCCAAGCAAGAGTATGGCCCTATCTTTTGAAGCTTTGAAACCTGGCATTGTCTTTTCCTCTTTGGCAATGTATGTTCGATCCAGCTTTTTTTTTTTTTTTTTTTTTTCAATAAAGAGCAGTCTCATCAACATTAAAAATTTGCTGTGTTGAATAACTGCCTTCATCAATAATTTTTTCCAACACATCACAAAATTTCTCTGCAGCTACAGAATTGGCACTGGCGACTTCACCGCATATTTTAACATTGTGGAAACCAGCATGATGCTTGAACCAGATGCAAAATACGTTTCCATATTTTTTTATCAGTTGGCACCGGCCAGAAAAAACTTACATAAAGTCAAATTTGCATAAGTCGAGTATTACGTAGGTCGGGGAGTTCTTGTATTACTACTTTGGTTTCTTTCTCTCAGGTGACAGAGACCAAATTTCAGTCTTCGTGGCTTGGACTTACGCTCATATTTGTGGCTGCACACTTTGATTCAAAAAATTACTCACTGGTTAGCATAATTTTTATGAGGATGCATCAATTGGGCAGATGAGTTGAGAAATGGCAATTGAAGTTTAACACTAACAAAAGAAAGGTACTGCACATGGGTTGTAATAATTCCAGAGTAACATATAAACTGTGTGGTACTACACTCAGGGTAATGGAAAATGAAAAAGACCTAAGCATAATTGTGCAGTCAGCTATGAAGTTCTCTGAGCAGTGCAGACAGGCTGCCAGGATAGTTCACAGAGTTTTGCCAATGGTACCCAGGAATTTTGCTAGCAAGGATATGGAGGTGATTACCCCATTGTTAAAGGCAATGGTTAGGTCATATCTTGAGTATTGGATACAGGTCCGGAGTCCTAATTTTAGGAAGAATGAACATGGGATAGATGTGCAGAAGATTTGCCTTCAGCCAGTGGAGAGTTGTTTGTTGGAACAAACTTCCATCTGTTCTGCAAGTGGGTAGTTTGAATAAATTCAGGGAAGAACTAGACAAACTATTGGAGGGGATGGAACAGGTGATATGTGTGCGTGTGTGTGCGCGCACGTGCATGCGTGCATGCTGATGCTTTATTAAGTTTGCTTTCTTGCATCATTTGCCATTACTTATACTGATATGACCTTGACAAAATCTTTGAGAGCAATGTGAAATCATGGTACATTTGACTGCTAACTTACTACATACTTCCTACAATAATTCATAAATTTGTGTCAGAATTCAACCACATAAAGTTTCACTTTTGATAAAATATCTTTAACCTGAAACAAAACAGCACCCATTTATAAAATCCTCTACACATTTAATTCACAAATTTTGTTTCAAACAGACTAATGTAGAGGTTAACTTCAAATTATTATCCAGATAAATGTCAGTTGCACAGAAGTCTGGAATGAGGAGCATATGTACAGTGTGCATTCCTTTTTGGATAACCCTTGTACTATCTAAATTAAGATAAAAATGACATATAACAAGAAAAAAAATGTCAACAGAAAATGTCATAGTTTGGTTTCTTCACCAAAGAATATTTATAATTCTCTAACCCCCCCCCCCAAACACTGGGCACCAGACATGTGAACATATACAGGGTGTTTTAAAAGTATGTGTAAAAATTTAGGATGTATTCTACTGTTTAAAATGAGAGAGAGAGAGAGAGAGAGAGAGAGAGAGAGAAAGAAAAAAAAAAAAAAAGTCATGCAAACATGTTTGAAAAATGCTTTATTTTGGGATTATTAATTATATGTTCAAAAGGACGTACAAAAAACCTTTAATTTTTAAGTCTTGCCTACTGATTTTACAATAACTGTTTTAAGTGACATCCTTACACCTGAAAACCCGACTATTTTTGGTTAGTCGAATCAGTGGCAGCCAAATACCTTCAACATTCTTGGGATGGTGATTGTCACGCAGATTACTTCCCAGCCAATATCCATTCTTTGTTGCAGTTCAGCAATAACTGAAAATTCTATTTCAAAGAACAGGATTCTCAGCTGGAACAAGAAAATATTATTATGCATGAACCACATCATGTCTTGCCAGAGAGAGAGAGAGAAGGACAACTGCAAGAAATTCTATATTAACATTTGGTGTGGTATTGTTCACCAGATAAGTTAAACTTTGTCTGGTTAGTTGCTAGCCAAGTTGAACTTTTTTATAACAATGTAACTGATCATGAACCCCGTTCATGATCAGTTTCCTAACTAATCATGGACAATATGGTACCAGATACTAATATAGAATTTCTCTTGAAGCATCCTAACCATTTACACCATATGGGTTTTCTTCCAGTAAAATATCCACTAACCAAAGTTGTGCAATTTGCTGATTCCCTTCTAAGCAAAGCTTATGTTATCGATAAATAGTAACAACTCACAAAATCAAGGTCTTGAGCACAAAAAAGAGGAGCCACTGACATTACTGTTGTCACAGATGGTAGACTACTGAAGTCAAATGATTGGAATTTTTGCAATTGAAAAGTGCACAGTTACTGTTAAGAATGCACCAAAAAGACATTCAGAGAATCCACAGAGTAGCACCAATTTGTCAGGTGGATCTTCTTCTTATACCACGTCAAGAATTCTGTCTTCAATGTCTTGTTGGTAGGCATGTAGTTGTCCTTGCAGCATGGAGAACTGCACTACTGTCCCTCAAACCCTATTATTATTATTATTATTATTATTAGCCATATGGTGCAAGGAAGCCTGAGGCTTATGCTGCACTAGCCAAAAAAAAAATTCCCGAGTTACCCTGAGAGAGAGAGATTAGACCGGGCTCGAACCCCGGTCTAATCAAGAAGCGTGTGCTACGCACTGCTGCTCCTGTCTACCTGGCTATGGAGGCGCCAAGAGAGAGAGAGAGAGAGAGAGAGAGAGAGAGAGAGAGAGAGAAGTAAAAAGGAATCACCAAGAATGATGATATCCAGCTCAGGACCCTGGGTGTGCCAAGCCGATACTCACCAGATGTGAGCCCCTGAAGTTTTTGTGGTATAATCATTTTCCTTCGAGTGAATTTCCTTAAGTATGACCAAATATAAGGTTTATATATATATAAATATAAGGTTTTTATATATATATATATTTTTTACCCAATATTGCAAAATTAAATTCTGTGACAGTTTTTAGCTTCGCTGCTGTGAAACTGAAAGCAATGTCACTGAATGAGCCTCAGCAAATGAATATTAGAGTAAACCCTGGATTTAACAGACTTTAGATTTAATGGACAAAAAAAATGACCTCGCAACAGGGGCATATTCTGAAGTTTCATGAAATAGAGAAAACCAGGAACTCATAATAAAAGAACTACAGACAGTCTAAAAGCAAGTAATACTTGAATTATAAACAAACACAATTCTAAGCTTCATCGCATTACGAATACTACTCACAGGATTAAAAACTTTGCCTTTAAAACAAGTTGCTTTGGTTTTGCACTACTTTCAAATAATAAAATACATTCAATTTGCTCCAACATCTAATGCAGGGTTGTAATTTTTAAGAGGAATCTCACAGACGCGTAGCCCTCAATAATTTTCATTGATCTATGGTGTTGGTGGAAACTTTGTTTCATTGATGCACGTTTTTTTTGTTATTATAGTGTTATGCAGCATGTGTGCTTGCATTACTTCTTCCATAGTAAAGCTTGGATTTTGTTCAGAAAAAAAACAAGAATATTTTCCATGCTTGATTCTGCAGCAACCCAAGTTATCTTTTCAGTTGTGTCAATGTCCTCTTCTTCTACATCTAAGTGCATCATCTAGTTTCTCAGAAGTAATGACACTATTAATGATTTCTTGATCTGAGAATGATTGTGATAATTCAACCTCATTATCAACAGCGAGCCATGCATCAATATCTCCAACTTCAAGCTATGTAAAGGATTTTCTGTTGTGGTGGATTGAACTGTTTGCATTATTTCTTCAATACTTTTTTGCATTGACCTTACATTAAAACCATCAATATCATCTTCATCAGATGGTAAGTTGGAAGATGTGACACTTGGCCATAATTTCCTCCATGCTCTCTCACAAGAGTGATGGGTTTCACAGTATTCCAAGCAATTGCTATAGAATATATTACATCTTTAATTGTGAAGCCCTGTTGAAAGTTGAGAATGGAGGTATCCTTGCTAATAATTTGTTTCATAAAATTACTTCTGCAATGGCATTTAAAATTTTGGATAACTTCTTGATCCATGGGCTGAATGTGTGTGTGTGTGTGTGTGTGTGAGAGAGAGAGAGAGAGAGAGAGAGAGAGAGAGAGAGAGAGATGACATTGGATGGTAAATAACAGGAAAAAATATTTCCGCAATCAGGAACTAATTTGGATTCATGAGGATGAGCCCTACAGTTATCAAGAAGTAAGACACACTTAGATCCCCATATCACGAAAATTCTTTCAAACTGTTGGAACAAATTCATGAGTGAACCAACCTTGAAAAATTTCCTTATCCATCCAAGCATTTTTTTTTTTTTTTTTTTTTTCGTACCTTATAAGTCACCGGCAAATGCATAATTCCCTTCAAGGCTCATGGAAGATGGTATTTAGATAGTATATTTGCACACAAAAACTGTCACTCTTTCTTTATTTTGCTTAAAACCACTTGCACTTTTTTCTTTGCAACCTGCCAATGTTTCTTGTGGCAAATATTTCTAGTAGAGACCAGTTTTGTCAGCATTGTATTTGGTTAGCTGTAAGATTATTGTCATTAACAAGCTTCTCAAATGTCACACTGTATTCTTTAGCTGCCTGTGTCAGCAGACTGTTTTTCTCCCACAGTGTCTAATTTTCTAATTCTGTGTCTTATCTTAAATTTAGTTAATCATCCATCAGTAAAAGCAATTGTTACATCAATGCTCATTTTTTCTTTAAAATCTTTTGTTTTGGCAATAATTATTGACCCAGATATAGCCATACCTTCTGATTGTTTTAATAAAAACCACTCATGCAAGACTTTATCTAGGTTTTCTAATTTTTGCTTGTGTAAACTTTTTCTATCAGCTGTCTTATTGTTAGGTTCTGAACATGCAGCAAATTCTAAAAGTTTGTGCTTTGAATGTTTAATATCATACAATGTTGACGATCAAATGTTATGTTGTTATTTGGTTTTTAGGAGCATTAGCAACTAAGGCCATATTGCTCTGGGATATGTGGTGGTCATTCCCTGAATGACCTTTCCGCATCCTCTGTATTTGGTGGTGACAGGCTCAAACCCCGGTCTAATCAAGAAGCGTGTGCTACGAACTGCTGCTCCTTCCCACCTGGCTACGGAGGCGCCATCAAATGTTATGTTCTGCCATTAATACACTCCTACTTACGTCTTGTTCTATTTTCTTTATTATATCAAGCTTGTTACTAAGCTTTAATGTTGTTCTTTTTTTTTTCTCTGTATGAAATTTATTAACTAAAGGAGCCATAGTGAGGGGTTTTAATTAAAAATAAATGCAAAACAGCAGTATAATCCGTGATAGCAGTACAGAATTCACTTTCAAAACGGTGAACGTAAACAAATACAGTAATCACGTGACTTGCTGCTTTCTTTTTTTGGCACTGAAAGACATCTGCACTGTACGTAAACACCCAATTTCAATGTGCCATTAACTCAAATGTTTCGTTATTTGGGATGCCATTATTTTGACAGTTTACTATATTAACTTCAAAGATGCAGTTTATAAATGGTTTGTGCATAACGTGTGTCTAGTGCTGAAGTGATTTCAGCTGTTAAAAAGCTAGCTGAATGCATTAGGCTGAAGGTTCACCCGTATTTCAACTTCAGCTTCTTAGCTTTGATTCTGAATGCAGTTTTTTCAAGCACCACCATACAGTCACAAGAAATTGTCTTTTATTGATTATGTACTATGTATCAACCAAAAAAGTCAATAAATAAAAGCTTGTTTTTCATTGTTTAACTGTATTTCAGTGTTTCTGTATACATAACTATTTAAGTTGCCAATTATGTAGGATAAAATTGGTCTAAAAAATTTTAATTTCGCAGATATTCTGCAATAACAGCCATGCACTTTTTCCTATTAGTTTGTAAAATCAAGAGTTTACTGTATTACACAAGGAGCAGATATGCTGGATTGTGTTGGCTGGCAGAGTGAGAGAAAACACATGTAAAGGCTTCCCCTTCATTTCAGATTTTTTTTTAACTGTTCTGCTATAGTCACACTTTTGTTCCCTTCATCTTGGGTTAAGAACATGACTTGAGACCATTGCAAATCACTTTTGTGCTCAATAATCCTGAACTAATGTGTTTTCAAATACTGCATGTTTCAGAATTTTCTGTGCATACTATAAAATAAAAAGGAATACTGTGAATTTTAATCAATCTTTCATTTTCTATCACTTTCTGCCACTTTTCTACAAATTATCTTTATACAATTCCTTTAGCTTCGAAGAAAAATATGAGGACAGGGTGCATTCAATTAGCCATAAAACTTTTAAATTCTTTTCCATCAAGACAGCATTACAGACATGAGTAAGTAGTAATTTAACATTGTAAGGAAGGTTTGTGTGAAATTTTTTTAAATTCACAGCTAAGCCTTCCTGAGATGAAGATCACCTCTTGGCTGAGGCAGAACAGATTTTCCAGAATAAACTCACTGTCAACAATGCTTAATATTGGGAAAAAGCATCCATTTCTCATGCCAATAATGGGTCAATTTAAAAACAGCTCTTGAAATTCACAAGAATGCAATAAAATGCAATATTTACCTGATCGCTAAGATTGTCTGGGGGGCAATGTACATGAATCCGCTTTACATGTTTTGACATTTTTCTTGCCATTGCAAGTACAAACGAATAGTGAAACGGGATGAACTCAGTTTCTTGGCAAGTCCATCAACAGTTACAGCAGTTTCAAGTGTGACTGTCAGCAGGTCATTATCGAATTAATCAGATCATCAGCACAAACAGACTTCATCAATTAAACTTCAGTCATCAGAAGTGAACTTCTGAAATCACCATTGGTATTTCTTTGCATTCAGAGCCTCCTTGCCCTACAAGCTGAATGTTATTCATGGCTGCAGTTATATTATCTCTTTTCTTAAATTTGTAAAACATTATGTTCCAATAGTTCCATCTTGTTTTAACATCTGAAAAAAATGGAGCACTGTTAACTCATTATAACCTACACACAGAATAATATGACAAATGTAGAAAATCAGCATATAAATATTCTATGTGATTTATTTTATACATCATCTGTCTTGCACAAATACATGCATAAAATAAGACAAAAGTCTGTCAACAGAAAAAAAAAAAAAAAAAAACAAGATATTACTTACACGACAAACGTGTGTGCGCGCACATGTGCATGCGTGCACAGGTATATCTCACTGATCATGGAGCTTGGGGAGTAACAAACCCACATAAAAGGTAAATGCTAAAATAAATGGCAAAAGATGGGTTACCTTCCTAGTGAGTTGAAAAACACAAACACTTAATTTTTAAACAGAAATACGAAACATCAGTATGGCGAGTTGTACGTATATAAAGAACTCTTGTACGAGTTGTCTTGCAATGAATTGACATGATCCTAATGCCAATTGCTCCAACTTATACAACAATCATATATATGGTTACAGCATTTGTAGAAGAAAAAGAAAAATTTACCTTAAATATGATACATAGAACACTTTCTAATGACACTCTCCAGCAAATAAACAAAAATAAAATTAATGCAAAATGATTACAGTAATAAAATTATTTAAAAAAAAAAATTTTTTTTTAAATTTAAAAAAATTCAATGCAAATTTTGAAAAAAAGGAATGAAAGTCTTTTTTTCAAAATTTGCATTGAATTTTTTTAAAATAATTTTATTACTGTAATCATTTTGCGTTAATTTTATTTTCAATTATTTGACGGAGAGTGTCATTACGAAGTGAGCTAGGTATCATATTGAGGTAAATTTCTCTTATTCTTCAACAAATTTTGAAATACAACATAGAATGTATTGCACAGTGTAGCTCTGTTTTATACTAATCATATGGTTGCAGCATAAAAGGCTTTACTGATATCTAAATAGATGATGTAAAAATTATTCTTTACATCATTTGTGGCAAATATACCTTTGAGACAACATGATAGTAGCTAATCAGATTGGTGAAGCCATCTCTCTCCCTTTAACTCCATTCTGTGACTGCTTTGTGGCTCCAGTGCTAGCAAGACCACTCTTGCATTGCTTCTTTAGCTATTGATTCTATCATTTTTTCTGGTGCAGAGGTAAACTTACAGATATGTAGTTATCCAACACGCCCTTTGAGCCATCCTTGTGAATAGGAAATACATTTTCAGATCTCTAATCTGCAGTTATTTGTGAATCAAAGGACTCTCACTATGATGGCTTAAGGTTTAATTAGCTCTTATTCATTCAATATTTTAATAACTATTTAGATTCTATCAGCCCCGGGTGCTTTTTTTCACTTTTAGTTGCAGAAAATTCTCTTCTGCCTTACTTTCAGTGATTATAAAATCATTTAACTTAAAATCGGTACTAGACAGACTCCTGTAAATCTTGTGAATCTTGCATAAACGTAGATGCAAAATATTTATTCTCACACTGAAATGGTAGATTTTCACATTGAAATTAACAGAACTGATCTGCAAAATATTTATTTCTTTAACTTTAATCCTACCAATGTCCTGGAAAGTTTTCTTCTTCTTTTTTTTTTTTCATGAAATTCATCTGTTTAAATTTAGTTCATAAAAACTTCTTTGAATAGCATTAATGGATAAAGAATTGGTTTTCCAAATACAATTATATTTAAATTAAAGTTAAATGATATTTAATTTAATGCTTCCCATAGTTTGCAGTTTTGCAACTTGTTAACAATAAATTTTTGAAGCTAGTAAGCTTCTGCCTGCCATAAAGAAAGATACTTTGGCTTTCAGAGATCATGGCAGAAGTTACCTGGCCACAAAACTAAATCAGCAATTTAACAAATTTATTCATGAAATAATACAGTGTCTGCTATGAGTGTATTAAACATTTGCACTTCATTGGATTGTATCAACAAATAAATCACCATATGTACACATATACTAATATCCTGTGTATAAAACAGCTCATGTTAAAGTTTTATCAAATCAATTTGTTTTAATATTCACAGCATATTGCACCTTTACTTTTCTCTCATTGGTCTATTAAAATTGTAATTGACAAGGAAGTTATTAATCTACTGACAGGAAAGAACAATATTTTGTCTCAAGCCACAAAGCAAGCTAGGAGTTAAATCAGTGGTTTTCAACCTTTTTTTAATAACGGCACCCCTACTCAATTTTCTGCTTGTTAGATCCGATTCTGTGTGTGTGTGTGTGTGTGTGTGTGTGTTAAAAACTGTAACTATTATCAACCCACTGCAGGATGGAAGTCTCCTCAGCAATTCATGTTGAGGGAACTGGACCATAATCTGCCACGCTTCTGCCTCAGGGGCTTGAACCCCGGTTCAAGCCCCTGACTGTTAAATTGACACGTTCCTTGAGCTTGAACCAGGGTTCAAGCTCAAGGAGCGTGTGCTACTGCACTTCTGCCCCTGACCACTGAGCTACGGACGCCTTATATATATTTAAAATATTAAAAAATATATATGTTATACGAGTAATTACAATAATATAATAATAAAAATTACATTTCGTAATACAAATTATATATATATACAGTATATAATTTTATTCTTTATATAGAGGTACTAAGTAAACATCAATTACAGATCACCACAAAATTAAAAAGATACTGTACACCTTTTATAATGAAATAAACAAATAAATTTTAAAAAATAATAAGTTTAAGTAACTTAAACCCAAATTACATGGCACCCCTGAAATGTTGTTGTGGCACTCTAAGGTGCTGCAGCACCCCGGTTGAAAACCACTCAGTTAAATACTAAATTTATTTTCTTTGAAAAGAGTACATCTTTAATTATATTAGTTTTTAATAAACATATTAAAGACTTATAAAACTTATCTCTTATTAATCTTCACTGCTTTCTAAATTCAGAGAGAGCCTCATCTCTGAGCCAAAATACATATATATTGCATTGGAAATGAAAACTTCAGAATTATTTATTTATATTTTTCTTTAAAGGTTACCCAAACGATCATAGCAAACTATTCTCAGATGTTTAGTATTAGCATTGGCAGAGGCTTACGATGCAAGAAAGGAAGCTTATGTAGCATCAGCAAATAAAAAAAAAAAAAAAAACCTCTCATTTCACCTGTTCATTCATTCCAAATGCCTGCCCAGCTCAGCCTTAAATTTATTTAGGCCATAAACTTCCACAACAAGAGATGGAAGTTTGTTCCACCAATCAACTACCCGCTGGCTAAAGGCGAATTTACATACAGCTATTCTACAACTGTCTTTCCTCAATTTTAACCTATGCCCCTTCAGGATCGTAATATGAGCAAGATGAAGAATCCCATCAACATTCAGCTTGCTCAACCCATTTAAGGCCTTATAAACCTTAATCAGATCACCTCGCATGTGCCTACTCTCCAGGTACTGCAATTTGTAGAATTTAAGCCTTTCTTTGTAAGAGCGTTCCTTTGTTCCACTCACTAATCTTGTTGCTCTTCTTTCCTTCTTGAAATGAGGCCTCCAGACCTGTACACAGTACCCAAGGTGTGGCCTGACCATTGCCTTGTACAACAGGATAATCATCTCCCTGTCCCTGCTAGAAAAACTCCTATATATCATTGATAAGATTCCATGACCAGCCCTAGATGCCTGTCTGCACTGCTCAGAGAACTTCATATCTGACTGCACAATTACCACCTGGTCTTTTTCACTTTCTGAGTTAAACCACTGAGTTAAATACTAAATTTATTTTCTTTGAAAAAGAGTACATCTTTAATTATATTAGTAATACCACACAGTTGGTACGTTACTCTTCAGTTATTGCTACACATATGCAGTACTTTGCATTTGTTAATGTTAAACTTCAGTTGCCACTTCTCAGCCCATTTTGCCCAACTTGTCTAGATACAGTTGGAGAAGCGTACTATCATTAACAACTTTTACAACCTATGTATCATCTGCAAACTTGAACATTGAGCCTGGCACCGAACCCTGGGGAACTCCACTATAACATTCGTCCATGAAGAGAAGTTTCCATTGATTACCACTCTCTGTCGTCTCTCATTCAACCATCCCTTTATCCATTGTAGCAACTTACCCTTAATATCATACCACTCCAATTTGTACAGCAGTCTTCCATGTGCAACACTATCAAAAGCTTTCCTGGAATCCAAGTATATGATATCAAAATTATTTTTGCATCCAGTCCATTTGTGACCACATCACAGTATCCAATCAAATTGGTAAAACAAGATCTCCCTTTAACAAACCCATGCTGTTCTTAACTATTATTGCAGCCTTGCCTAGATGTTCCTCCAATGCTTCTTTAACCAGTGATTCCATTATTTTCCTCAGAACACAAGTTAAACTAACAGGTCTATAGTTACTTGTGTCACCTTTTGAACCCCCTTTGTGAATTAGTGATAAATTTGCATACTACCAGTCTGTGGCGACCTCCCATGAGTCCAAGGAAGCTCTCATAATTATGGCTATGGGTTTACTCACTTCCTTTGCTGCCTCCTTTAATAAAACTGGATAGATCCCGTCCACCCTAAGTGGCTTCCTCATATTTAACTTCAACAATTTCTACTCCATTTTGCTCTCAGTTATTCCAGAATCACTTAGCGTCCTGTTAGAGTTTGATAAACTTCTGGCATTCCCCTCGTTGTATAACTCCTGATGTGTGAAGCTAGAGAATCTTGTAATAACTGAGAGTAAAGTGGAGGAGAAATTGTTGAAGATAAACACAAGAAAGGCACCCGGGGTGGATGGGATCTATCCAGTTATATTAAAGGAGGCAGCAGAGGAAGTAAGCAAACCCTTAGCCATAATTATGAGAGCTTCCTTGGACTCAGGGGAGGTACCCACAGACTGGAGATGTGCAAATGTCACCCCAATTCACAAAGGAGGATCAAAGGCTGACACAAGCAATTATAGACCTGTGAGTTTAACTTCTGTTCCAGGAAAATTAATGGAGGCACTAGTTAAAGAAGCACTGCAGGATCCTTTAGACAAGACTTCAGTTATAGCTCGGATACAGCATGGTTTTGTTAAGGGGAAGTCTTGCCTGACCAATTTGATTGGATACTATGATGCAGTCACAAAGGAACTGGATGCAGGGAATAACTTTGATATTATATACTTGGATCTTAGAAAGGCTTTTGATACGTTGCACATGGAAGACTGCTGCACAAATTGGAGCAGGAGGCAAATTGCTGCTGTGTATAAAGGGGTGGCTGAGGGGGAGAAGACAGAGAGTGGTAAGCAATGGACACTGCTCATCGTGGACTAATGTTATTAGTGGAGTCCCTCAGGGCTCAGTGTTGGGTCCATTATTGTTTTCTGTATTCATAAATGATATTGATGATGGTATATCAAGCTTAATGTCGAAGTTTGCAGACGATACAAAGGTAGGCAGGGTTGTCAAGGACACTACTGACACTATGCTGCTGCAACAGGATCTGGAAAGGTTGAGCAGATGGGCTGAGAGGTGGCAAATAAAGTTTAACATTGACAAATGTAAAGTACTACACATGGGTAACAGCAACCCCAGAGCAACGTATCAACTCTGTGGTACTACACTGACAGTGGTAGAGAATGAAAGGGACCTGGGGGTGGTTGTGCAGGCAGATATGAAGTTCTCTGAGCAGTGCAGACGGGCGGCAAGAGTAGCTCATGGTGTATTGTCAATGATATATAGGAATTTTTCTAGCAGGGATAAGGAGGTGATTATTCCCTTGTATAAGGCAATGGTCAGGCCACACCTAGAGTACTGTATACAGGTCTGGAGGCCTTATTTCAAGAAGGATGTAGAGCTGCTGGAACGAGTACAGAGAAGGGCAACAAGATCAGTGAATGGAACAAAGGGGTGCTCTTATGAAGAAAGGCTTAAGTTTTGCAAATTACAGTGTCTGGAGACTAGGCACCAGCGAGGTGATCTGATAGAGGTGTATAAAGCATTGAATGGTTTGAGCATGCCCAATGCTGATGGGATTTTTCCTCTCGCTCAGAATAATCACCTGAGAGGGCATAAATTCAAATTGAGGAAAGACAGATGTAGGATAGACGTGTGGAAATTTGCCTTTAGCCAGCGAGTGGTTGGTTGGTGGAACAGACTTCCATCCCTTGTAGTGGAAGTTGATAGCCTAAATAAGTTTAAGGCTCAGCTGGACAGGTATTTTGAATGAACAGAGGGGTGAAGTGGAAGTGGGGTTTTTTTTTTTTTTTTTGGCTGATGCTGCATAAGCTTGCTTTCTTGCATCAAATGCCTCTGCTAATGCTAATGCTAACTACCTGAGCATGATCATCCATAGTCAACCCATCTATGTTAAATGGACCAATCTGATTCCTTCCTTTCCTTCTAGGGTTCACATAAGTAAAGAACTCTTTGCCGTTTTTCTTTGCATCCTTTGCCAGAGATTTCTCGTAATCTGCCTTCGCCTGCCTAACCTTTGTGACTTGATTACATAATAGTTTGGCACCTCCATACCAGGTGGACAGGAGCAGCAGTGCATAACACATGCGTCTTGATTAGACCGGGGTTCGAGCCAGTGACCACCAAATACGGAGGATGCGGAAAGGTCAGGGAATGACCACTGCATATCCCTGGAGCAATATGGCCTTAGTTCCTAATGCTCCTAAAAACCAAATAACAAGCAAACATAATAGCTTATATCTGCCTTGGGCTTCTGCGTCACCTGATAATTTATATGCATCCCATACATTTTTCTTCTCTGCCACAAGCCTCATTCATTCATCTGACATCCATTTTGGTCTCAACCTTGAACAGTATTTCTTACTTGGAATGAAAACCTAGTAGCCTCCAAGAATAAGTCCCTGAAGGTTTCTCATTTAGAATTCAACGTTGGTAACATCATCAGTTGATCCTTCTGTACACAATTTAAAAACTGTCTAAGACCACTGTAGTCACCTTTACAAAAGCAAAAAACTTCACCTTGATGGTAGCTACATCTTTAAGTAAATCCAACATCATTACACTGTGATCACTGTCACCCAGTGGTTCCTTTATTTGAAAATTCTTAATGCATGAATAATCACTGCTGATTATCAGATGAAGAGTATTACTCCCTCTGGTAGCCTCTCAAACATGTTGCTGTAGAAAACAATTCTCCAATAAATCCACAAAAGTCTTGATAGCGTGCAAGTGACCAATCCAATCCACAAGTTCCAGTCAATATCTAGAAAGTTAAAATCTCCCATTACAGGACATTCTGATTTACTGGCCCACTATTTCTCTGCACAATTGCTTGTTATTCTCATTAGATTCATTAGGCCTATGACACACACCTACTCCATTTTCCCTTTCCCAGTGCTTATGTCACACCGAACTGACTCAACACTGCATTGTCCACCAATGTCAATTGGATGCACTTCCTTAGATTTTGTGTTTCTTAACTAACAGCCCTCTTCCCTTTCTGTCCTGTTTATCCTTTCTGTACACATTGTACACCCCAAATTCTAATTCTGCACTGCTTATATCTGTGTGACACCTTGTCTTTGATATCCCAATAATATCCGCCTTTGATGCCTTGACCAGCACTTCAAACACATCAAATTTATTAACCATACTCCTTGCATTGGTGTACATGCAACTATACATGCCGCTGTTTGTACTCTTAGTTACCCTAACACAGCCCATGTATTTATTTGTTCCACTATGATTCCAACTGTCCTGGAAATCTCCATTGCCTTGCTTTCCGTGCTTCTGCTCATTCTAATGGAAGCAGTGCAACAATCACTTTTACCTCTATCTGCAGCTATTGTTAATCTTTTAGTCTGTGTATCCTCCCAAGCTAGCAGTTTTCCATACCACCTAACATTGCCTCCATAGCATCAGCAAATATTCTTGATCCCTTTCTATTTAAGTGTTACCCCATCCCTGTAGAAGCAGTCTCTCCTGTCTACAAGCATAGACCATGATAAAAAAAAGTCTACCCCATTAGCCTTGCACAATCTCTCCAGTGCCGAATTGACAGACAAGGCCCTCATCATATACTCCTTCCTGTCGTGTCTGGGCAGAATTGCAGATACTTTAACATTCAACTCTAACTCGGATTTTTTTTTTAAACATTGACCTGTACTTGTTGAGTAAATATGCAGATCTCTTACTCTTAATGCCATTAGTTCTTCCAATGTGTACAACAATATCATCTTTTGTGCCCTTAAAAGATGATATCTGCTCTACAACGTCATCAACGTTTGCCCACAACCCAAAATTTGAAATAAAATTTTACAAAAACTAAATAACACAAACACATACTTACACGTAGAAAAACCATTTTAGACTTTGCATAATATAAAATACAAGAATTTTGAAACACACACACGCGATCGTATTCTACAATTGAAAAACAAGAAAAACTATAAATGTGTCTTGAATGTCTATTTCCAAGAAATTATAAAATTGTGTAAAATGTTTTTATGCTCAAATTTATGTTGTATAGTTATGAAAAATGGACTTTAAAACAACATCAACACAAAAATAGCATTGTTCTACTATAGGAATCAAACCATCATACCAATTACTCAGTTTGAGTAACAAGTATTGGCGGAGGTGGACTCGGTCAAACATTCTTGCTGGGGAAAACTTGTAGTGGCCTTATACCGGTGGTCATGGCCATATTGTGAGGAAGTGGGTGTGGAGTGGGGACATTTAAACCAAGTAGGTATAATAATTCACAGATAGGGAGATACATAATTTATAAAATAGAAAAGAAAATATGTTCTGTTACTTTAGTTTAAAAATTTATGCCAAAATATTTCATAGTGATTTATCTTTTATCACAATTTCATTTCTTTGTTTTTAATTTTCATAAGTATGTCTTTTTCAAAATTCATGAGGATAATACTTTCTAACTTGGTGGGGCATGGAACTGCGCTACCAGTTTAATATGTACTTTAGTTTCGAAAATGATCTCTCAAATGATTTGGAAAATGCTTAGTAGACAAAGTAAAAATTGTTTTATATGCTTCATATAAATAATTATATGACATACTATATAAATGCTATAAATATATTCCTGTACAAATTGAAGTAGTATGGCATTATGGGCAAGTTGCAGGATGGTCGAGTGGGAGAAGACAGCGAGTGTGATCAATGGACACTGCTCTTCATGGACTAACGTTATTAGTGGAGTCCACCAGGGTTCGGTGTTGGGCCCATTGTTGTTTTCTGTATTTATCAATGATACTGATATCTAAATTTGTTGTCTAATTTTGCTGCAAACTGCAAATGTCAAAGAACAAATACTTTGTGTTCTACAAGTATCTGCTACCACAAATACTAGAAGGCTTGTACAAATCTTTCATTTGCAAGCATAATGATGATATTACATGAATAGCAATTGTATCCATTTCACAGTGAACTGAAAAATACAAATTACAAGAATTTTTGCCATAAGATATGAATAAATACACAAAATGTTTTCAGTGGCAGATGTTGAAATGTGCATGTAATCCTCAATTTATCAGCCATGTTTTAGTAACAGATGAATCATGTTTTTCAAGAAATGGAATTCTCAACTCTCGAAACACTCATATCTAGGATGAAGAAAACCTACAAAGCAATTGTCAGTAATGGTTATCAATGATCAGTTTGACTGTGTTGCTGAATGATAAACCAAATTTTCCAACAGATAAAATAGTGCAACTCCTAAGACCAACAAAATCGGCCACAAAGTGAAAAGCGATAAAAATCATAACCCCCTTGATGATCAAACACAGGCATTTTCCACACAGTGTGAAAGAAGAGTGTTCATAACCAAAGGCATTTTCCACACAGTGTGAAAGAAGTGTGTTCATAACCAATGTGCTAGCCATGCAGCTGCTCACTACTAGGAATCATGCTCTGGAAGATGTTAGCATTAGCATTAGCAGAGGCATATGATGCAAGAAAACAAGCTTATTTAGCATCAGCCAAAAAAAAAAAAAAAAAAAAAAAAACGCCACTCCCATTTCACCCCTCCGTTCGCTCGAAATACCTGTCCAGTTGAGCCTTAAATTTGTTTAGGCTATCAACTTCAACAACAAGTGATGGAAGTCGGTTCCACCAACCAACCACCCACCGGCCAAAGGCAAATTTCCGCACATCTATCCGACATCCGTCCTTCCTCAATTTGAATTCATGCCCTCTGAGCTGATTATTCTGAGCAAGATGAAGAATCCCATTGGCATTAAGCATGCTCAAACCATTCAAAGCCTTAAACACCTCTATCAGATCACCTCGCCGGTGCCTAGTCTCCAAACTCTGTAATTTGCAAAACTTAAGCCTTTCTTCGTAAGAGCAACCCTTTGTTCCATTCACTAATCTTGTTGCCCTTCTCTGTACCCGTTCCAGCAGCTCTACATCCTTCTTGAAATGAGGCCTCCAGACCTGTATACAGTACTCAAGATGTGGCCTAACCATTGCCTTATACAAGGGAATAATCACCTCCTTATCCCTGCTAGAAAAATTCCTGTATATCATTGACAAGACACCATGAGCTACTCTTGCAGCTCGTCTGCACTGCTCAGAGAACTTTATATCTGCCTGCACAATTACCCCCAGGTCCTTTTCATTCTCCACCACTGTCAGTGTAGTACCGCAGAGTTGATACGTTGCTCTGGGGTTACTGCTTCCCATATGTAGTACTTTACATTTGTCAATGTTAAACTTCATTTGCCACCTCTCAGCCCATCTGTTCAACCGTTCCAGATCCTGTTGCAGCAGCATAGCGTCAGTGGTGTCCTTAACAACCCTGCCTACCTTTGTATCATCTGCAAACTTGGACATTAAACTTGATATCCCATCATCAATATCATTCATAAACACCGAAAACAACAACGGATCCAACACTGAACCCTGAGGAACTCCACTAATAACATTAGTCCACGTTGAGCAGTGTCCATTGATTACCACTCTCTGTCTTCTGCCATTCAACCATCCCCTTATCCATAGCAGCAATTTGCCTCCAATGCCACACTGCTCCAGTTTGTGCAGCAGTCTTCCATGTGCAACAGTATCAAAAGCCTTTCTAAGATCCAAATATATAATATCAAAGTTATTCCCTGCATCCAGTTCTTTTGTGACTACATCATAGTATCCAATCAAATTGGTCAGGCAAGACCTGCCCTTAACAAAACCATGCTGCGTCTGAGCTATAACTGAATTGTTGTCTAGATGATCCTGCAGTCCTTCTTTAACCAGTGCCTCCATTAATTTACCTGGAACAGAAGTTAAACTAACAGGTCTATAATTACTTGTGTCAGCCTTTGATCCTCCTTTGTGAATTGGGGTTACATTTGCACATCTCCAGTCTATGGGTACCTCCCCTGAGTCCAAAGAAGCTGTCATAATTATGGTTAGGGGTTTGTTAACTTCCTTTGCTGCCTCCTTTAATATAACTGGTTAGATCCCATCCACCCCAGGTGCCGTTTTTATGTTTATCCTCAACAATCTCTCCTCCACTTTCCTCTCAGTTATTACAAAATCATCCAGCTCACTGCCAATGTTTACTTTACCTACATCATTCTCCTGCCCGAATAACTCCTCATGCGTGAATGTAGATGTTTTGGCAGTATGAAGTGATAAATAAAAAGGAAATGAAGTTATACAAAATTACAAAGGCAGAAAGAAGAAAAAATCATAGAAATTTATACCATATATATACATACTTACTTGATATTATCTATCTTTTTTTCCGTGTCTTCTAATTTGCGTTCAATTTCTTCAGCTTCTTCAGGAGTAAATATATTTTTTGCTAACTTTTCACAAAGCAGTTCTTTCCTATAATATATAATGAAATATGTCAGGTTTTTAAAATGCACAATGATCACACCAAAATGATAAAAAAAAAAAATGTTTTTATAAAACAGAATATGTAAAAACTAAACATTTCAAAGAAATAATCTTGGAAGCTACTAGGCTTTTCATACAAACTAAGAAATATTGTTCAAGATTTAGGCCTAAATGGATATCAGATGAACTAATTAGACTTGTGGCAGAGAAGAAAAATGCATGGAATACATATAAATTAACAGGTGACACAGAAGCCTATGATAGATATAAGCTGGTCTGTAACCGGGTCACAAAGGAGGTTGGGCAGGCGGGGGTGAATTACGAGAGATCTTTGGTAAAGGATGCAAAGAAAAACAGCAGAGGGGTCTAGACAAACATTTGGAGCGAGCGGATGGGTGAAATGAGAAGGGTGGTTGTGTGTGTGTGTGTTTTTTGGCTGATGCTATATAAGCTTTATAAGCTTGCTTTCTTGCATCATGTGCCCTTGCTAATGCTAAAAATGCTAAATGCTATTTTTAAAAATGTCTACTTTTTTCTTTTTATACCCTAAAACTGGATAATTTCAATTTGGTCCAAAATTCAATCTATGAGTAGCTATTAGATGATGAATTGGTTCTCCAAATACAATTAATTTTAAGTCAAAGTAAAAAAATATTTGATATAATCAAATAATCCTGATGTAGCGAAGTGGTCAACCTGGAAATGGAGTAGTATGCATGTTTGGGGACCTCCAACAACAGTACAGAGTTGCCACTTGTCACTCATTTTGAGATTTCTGGGTTTGATTCCAGTCAATAACAGGAGGAATTTCTAAAAGACTCTTCAATCAAAGCTGCAGTTAACTGATTTCTAGCAAAAGATATAGAGTTTCTCCTCATGGGTTATTCAGGTATAATTTTTTATAGTTGTTCAAGTATAGTTTTTCATTCTACATAACATGCAAAGCAGCCCACAAACCTCAACAAACAAAATGCACAATGTGGACCACATTGGCACAAATGACCTGGACCACATTGGCACAATGTGGTCCAGGTCATTTGTGTGCCTAAAACCCAGCCAAAAAGAGTACATTTAAGTTGACCATGGTTCAAGCCTACATTACTGATAAATATGGTTAATGATAATATTTTGAGAAAAATAGCACTACACTGCATTGCAATTTGTCATTATTGACTGCAGACCACAATGTCCCAGTTAAGGACATTGTGGTCTGCAGTATTTTTTAAAAGGGGTAAGCCCAACCAGAGGTTGGGCTTACCCCTTTTAAAAAAAACTGTTTATACATGAGTCAACCTAAGGTAATTAACATTTTTAATTGAATGACATTACTCATCAGGCGAATGCATTACTTGTTACAAACACAAAAGCACATTTGCAACTAGTTTTTAAACTATTTGGTTCCATCATCAGATGACAGGTAGCCTCAAATAGCAAACGTGTTGAGCAGGGAATAAGTGTAATGAAACTAAGTTTTTCTTCCGAACACTGCTTGGTTAGCACCTAACCAGTGTTAACAATAAAAGCTTCCTATTAAAAATGTAACTTTTGTTACATCAGTAGCAAAATCCCCATTAATTTAGATTTTATATATTTATTCAACACTCAACACTATGTTGCTAACTGAGCCACCTGTTGTCCCATGATGGCTCCAAACAGTTCCAGAACCAGTCGCAATGTGCCTTTGACTTTTTAATGAACAAAGGATCATCTGCTGTGTGATGTTATTCAATTAATAAATGATATTACTCATCTTAGGTAGTAGTAGTGGTAGTGGCATGTGATGCAAGAAAGCAAGTGTATGAGCTTATACAGTATCAGAAAAAAAAATTACAAAACAATTCCCTCTAAATGTTTGTCCAGTTCCTCAAATTTATTTAACCAATCAACTACCACAATGACAGATGGAAGTTTTTTCCTCAAATTAACCACCCGCTGGCTAATGGTAAATTTCCACACATCTATTCTACATCTGTCTTTCCTCAATTTGAATTTATGCCCCCTTAGGGTTGCAGTCTGAACAAGTGGAAGAATCCCATCAGAATTCAACGTGCTCAATCATTTCAAGGCCTTATACATCTCAATCAGATCACCTTGCAGGTGTCTAGTCTCCAGTCGCTGTAATTTGCAGAACGTAAGCCTCTCTTGGTAAGAGGATCCCTTCATTCCCTTATTATTTTTTATTATTATTATTAAATAATAATAATAATAATAATAATAATAAATTATTATTCACCAATCTTGTTGCCCTTCTCTGTACATGCTCAAGCAAATCTACATCCTTCCTAAAATGAGGCTTCCAGACCTGTACGCAGTATTCAAGGTGTGGCCTGACCATTACCTTATACAGAGGGAAAATTACCTCCTTTTCCCTGCTAGCAAAATTCCTATATATCATTGACAAAACCCCATGACCTGCCCTGGCAGCCTGTCTGCATTGATCAGAAAACTTCATATCTGACTGCACAGTTACTCCCAGGTCTTTTTCATTTTCTACCACCTTAAGTGTAGTACCACGCAGTTGGTACGTTTCTCTGGGGTTACTTCTACCTATATGTAGTACTTTGCATTTGTCAATGTTAAACTTCAGTTGCACATCTCAGCCCATCTGCTCAAATTTTCTAGATCCTGTTGCAGTAGCACACTGCCATCACTGTCACTAAGCCTGATATACATTCATCAATATCATTGATAAATATACAAAAAACAGTGGACCCAACACCGAACCCTGTGGGACTCGACTAATAATATTAGTCTACGAAGAGCAGCACCCATTGATTACCACCCTCTGTCTTCTCCCACTCAACCAACCTTTTATCCATTGTAGCAACTTACCCTTAATACCATTCTTCTCCAATTTGTATAGTCTTCCATGCACAATAGTGTCAAAAGCTTTCCTGAAATCCAAGTATATGATATCAAAATTATTTTTTGCATCCAGTTCCTTTGTAACCAAAATAAACATAGTCGATTCTAAAAGAGTATAAGCTCAAGCTATTTCACTGTTTTGTGTGTGTGGGGGGGGGATATAGTCCCCAGGTAGTAAAGACAGAAAAATATAATGCAATGCAGTATTATTTTCTCAAACTATTTCGATATCTGCATTGAAATAGTACCAAGCTTCTTCACTTGGTTATTGAATTAGACCAACCAGCCTACAAATAGGGAAGTTAATAAGGGGTTTTATTATACACTGTAGCAAACTGTATCTGTAACCTGTTGCTAAATGCAAGGATCCTCCTTGCAGTTAGACAAAATAATGAAAATAGCTGTGATAAGAGCTACAGGTATATATTTAATATGGTGTTGCTTTTAAAACAACTTGCATTCTACATGAAACAGATTCAAACAACTCTTGAACTATATTAAGAGGAATATTGGATCATTCTTCATGGAAGAACATTTCAAGCTCCTTGAGTGATGAAGATGGAGGACATCTGCTTCTCACTCTCCTTTCCAAATTTACCCACAGTGGCTCAATAGCATTTCAGTCTGGAGATTGTACAGGCCTAGGAGATGCTTAGCCTCAGTCTCATGCACCTCCAACCACAACTAGACTTATCTGTCTATGTGTACTGGAGCATTATCTTCTTGAAACACAGCACTGTTTATGGGAAACAATTTTTGCACCACAATATGAACCTAGTCACTCAGAATATCAGGGTTTAGATTTTATATATTTATTCAACAGTACATTGCTAACAGTTGTCCCACAATCGATCCAAATAGATGGTAGTAATTTTCTTGCACATGGTGATAACAGCATCTAAAGAATATCAAGATACTGCTCCAAGAGATCTGACAGTTGGCACAAGGCAGTCAGGATGATGGCATTTACCAAACTCCTCCGATATTGGAATATAAACTTTCCCTGATATTGGAAAAGATGTGAATAATGATTGGTCTGAAAATATTACATGTTTCCAATTATCAAGTATCCAGTTTTGTGCTCCTTACACCACTGCATCCTCTATTTAACATTACCACCAGTAACGAATGACTTTGCAATAACTCTCCCATAAATTTCATCTTTATGAAATTTTCACCAAACTGTTTTGCTAGAAACTTGATTGCTGATATTAAGTTAGCCAGTTGTTTTATGTTTTTGGGCTACAATTTTTTACAAAAGCAAAAACCCTTCCCTTTACCCCTGATGCTAGTTAAATCTTCAAGTAAATCCCACATCACTACACTGTGATCACTGCCACCTAGTAATTCCTTTATCTGCAAATTCTTAATGCATGAATAAACACTGCTGATAATCAGATCAAGAGTGTTACTCCCTCTGGTTGCCTCTCTAACATGCTGCTGTAGAAAACAATCACCCAATAAATCCACAAAAGCCTTGCTAGCTGGCATGCAAGTGACTAACCCACAAGTTCCAGTCGATATCTGGGAAGTTAAAATCCCCCATTATAAGCAACTCTGATTTACTGGCCCACTCTATTTCTCTGTATAATTATTCATTGTACTCATCAGGCCTAGAACAAACTCCTACCCTCATTTTTGCTTTCCTAGTGCTTAAGTCACACCAAACTGACTCAAAATTGCACTGTCCACCTATGTAAACTGGATGCACTTCCTTAGATTTTGTGTTTCTTAACTAACAGCATAATCCTTCCTCCCATCCTGTCCTGTTTATCCTTTCTGTACACATTGTGCTCACCAAATTCCATTTCTGCATTCCTTATATGTGTGTGACACCATGTCTCTGATATCAGAACAATATCCACCTTTGATATCTTGACCAGCACTTCAAATTCATTGAATTTATTTACTATACTCCTAGCATTGATGTACATGCACCTGGTCTTACCCTTAGTACTCTAACACACTCCATGTATTTACCTGTTTCATGACTCCCATCAGTTTCTGAAATCCCCAGCAACTTGCTTTCTGGGCTGCTGCTCATTTCAATAGAAGCAATGCAAGAATCATTTCCATTTCTGCACCTTTATCTTATAACTGAAATAACAGGTTTATGGTTTTCCCCTTTATCCTATTCTCCAAACACAATTTAAAGTTAGAATTGGCTCCTAGTATTAGTATTATTAGTGGCAAATGATGCAAGAAAGAAAGCATTACATCATAAGCTAAAACAAAAAAAACTTCCAACACTACCTGTTCATCAACTCCAATATTTTGTGTAGTTCTTCCATGCATTTATTCAAACTACTCAATTCAACAGCAACAGATGGAAGTTTATTCCAATAATCAACTACCTGCTGACTAAAGGCAAACTTCTGCACATTGATCCTGTAACCCCAGAGGCTCACATCTGGTGAGTATGGGCATGGCACACCCAGGATCCTGAGCTGGATATCATCATTCTTCTCTTTCTTGGTGATTCCCCTCCCTCTCTTTCTCCCTCTCAGGGTAACTCTTTTTTTTTTTTTTTTCTTTTTGCCTGGTGCAGCAAAAGCCACAGGCTTCCTTGCACCATGTGGCTAATAATGATAATGATAACTATCCTTCCTCAATAATTTATGCCACATCACATGTATAGTCTGAGCAAGAGGAAGAATTCCATCAGCTTGGTTCGAGTTCATCAGTTTGTTCAAGCCATTCAGAGCCTTAACTGCCTCAATCAGACCTAGTCTCAAGATGCTGCAATTTATGAAAACTAAAGGATTTCTTCAAAAGAGCACCCATTTGTTCCCCTCATCAATCATTGCATGAAGATTTTTTCCAACAATCAACCACCTGCTGGCTAAAGGCAAATCTCCACACATCAATCCAGCAACCATTCTTCTCAATTTGAATTTATGCTCCCTCACATGTGTTGTCTGAGCAAGAGAAGAATGTTAACAGCATTTAGTTTGCTCAATCCATTCAAAGACTTAAACACCTCTTTTTTTTTTTTTTTTTTTGATTTGGTAGTTGTTGGCGCATCGGCTTCTGTGGCCATATTGCACCTCCCAAGGTTTTTGCAGTACTCTGATCCAAGCCCGAGGCGGGAATCGAACCCGCGACCTTTGGGTTGCCGGGCAGGTACTTTACCCACTCGGCTAGCCCGGTCGGCTTAAACACCTCAATCAGATCACTGCTGCAATTTGCAGAACTGAAACCTTTATTGGTAAAACCACCATTTCATTCCTTTCACCAATCTCACTGCCCTTCCTCAACCACTACCCAGGGTGTAACAGCACTACACAGTCAATAATACTCTGGGATTACTGCTACCCATATGCAGTACCTTGCATTTGTGTTAAATTTCAACCATTTCTCAGTTGGTCTGTCTAATTTTTTTAGATCTTGATGCAGCAGCTTACCTTGATTACTGTCATTAACTACGCTGCCAACCTTTGAATCTTCTGCAGACTTAGATATTAAACCTGATATACCATCATCAATATCATTAATAAATACAGAAAACAATGGGTCCAGCAGTAAATCCTGGAGGACTCTACTAATAATGTTAGTCCATGAACAGCAGTATCCATTAATAACCATTCTCTGTCTTCTCCCACTCAACCATCCCTTTATTGATAGGAGCTAACTTTCGCTTAATGCCACACTGCTCCAATTTGTACAGCAGTCTCTTGCATGCAACATTATCAAAAGCTATCTGAAATTCTAAGCATATAATATCAAAATTACTTTTTCATCCAGTTCTTTTGTCACTGCATCAAATTATCCAATCAAATTAGACAGGCAGGATGTTGCCTTAACAAACCCATGATGTGAATGAAGTATAACTATACTCCTGTCCAGATGGTCCTATATTACTTCTTCATCCAGTGACTCCATTATTTTCCATGAACCATAAATTAGGCTAACAGGTCAATAATTACTCATTTCACTTTTTGATACCTGTTTGTGAATTAGGGATACATTTGCACATCTCCAGCCATGGGGACCATCACTGAATCCAAAGACGCTCTCACAATTATGGCTAAGGGCTCACTTACCTCCTCTGCTGCCTCCCTTAATATGACTGGATAGATACCATCCATTCCAAGTGTCTTTTTTATATTTAACTTCAACAATTTCTCAGTTATAAAAACGCTTTCTACTCAGTTATAAAAAATCATTCAGCTCCCTGTTAATGCTTGATAAACAACTGGCACCTGCCTCCCTAAAGAATTACTCAAGTGTGAAGATAGATGCAAAATATCTATTCAGCCTGGCAACCTGAGCAGGTTCATCAACGTCAAGGGGACCAATGGAAATTCAAATACCAACTTCTACAGTTAATATATTACCTACAAGTGTATTATTCCCCCTGGTGGCTTCTCAAAAAGAAGCTATTGCTGCATTTCTTGGCTTCTTTGCCAGAGACTTCTCGTAAATCTGCCTTGGCTTGCATAACCTCCATTATGACTTGATTCAGGACTACTTTACATCTACAATAAAGTAAAAAAAAAAAAAAGTAAAGTGCAGCCATTATCAACCCACTGCAGGATGGAAGCCTCCTCAACAATTCACGTTGAGGGAAATGGACCATAATCTACCACGCTGGTCCAGTGCGGGTTGGCAGATCGACCGTATTCAGCAGGCAGGGGCTTGAACCCCGGTCTACTCAAAGAGCGTGTGCTACTGCACTCCCGCTCCTGCCCACTCGGCTACGGACGGCGTCCGCAGCCGAGTGGGCAGGCTGTAATAATTTATTACATCTACAATAGGCTTCTGTAAAACCAGATAATTTATTGCATCTCATGCATTTTTTTTTACCATATGCCTCAACACTTTGTCTGACATCCATTTAAGTCTAAGCCTTGCACAGGATTTCTTAGTTGGTATGAAAAGCCTAGTAGCTTCTTCGATTATTTCCCTGAATGCTTCCCATTTAGAGTTTGCTGATGTAACATCACTAGTTGGTCCCATTGTAAAGAATTTAAAAATTGAGACTACTGTAGTCTCCTTTACAAAATTAAAAACCCTTCTCTTTACTCTTGATGGTAGTTACATCTTTAATAAATCCCACATCAATATATTGTGATCACTTCCACCTAGTGGTTCCTTTATCTGCAAATTCTTAATGCATGAATAACCTTTCTGATAATTGGATCAAGTGTATTATTCCCCCTGGTGGCTTCTCAAACATGTTGCTGTAGAAAACAATCATCCAATAAATCCACAAAAGTCTTGGTAGTGTGCGAGTGACCAATCCAGAAGTTCCAACTGATATCTCGAAAGTTAATATCCTATATTATAAGACGTTCTGATTTACTGGCCCATTCTATTTCTCTGTACGGTTGATCGTTATACTCATCACAGTCATTCAGCATATAAGTCCTGCTCTCATTTTTGTCTTCTCAGTGCTTATATCACACCAAACTAAACTCAATGTTCACCAGCTATCCATGTCAATTGGATGCACTGCCTCAGATTTTATTTGCTTCTTAACTAAGAGTATAACTCCTCACCTGTCCTTTCTGTATTCATTGTAATCCCAATATTCAAATTCTGCATCCCTTATAACTGAAAGGCACCATGTCTCTGATATATCTATAATGTCAGTATTTGATGACTTGACTAGCACTTCAAATTCATTAAATTTATTTACTATGCTCCTAGCACTGGTGTACATGAAAGTATAGCTGAACCTGATCTTACTGTTAGTTACCCTAATGCATCCCATATATTTCCTTGTTCCATGATTACCCACAGCAGGTCTTGAAATCCCCAGTACCTTGCTTACCACATTCCAATAGAAGCAGTGCAAGAATCACTTTCACTTCTGTTTGTAGCTATTGTTAATATTTTAGTCTTTGTATCACCTCAAGCTAGCAGTTTTCTGACTCACCTAACACTACCTCAATAGCATCAACAAATATATTTGCACAATTTGCATTTAGGTGTATCCCACTGCTGTAGAAGCAATCTTTTCTGTCAAGATGCACAGACCATACTGAGAAAAATTCTATCCCATGAGCCTTGCACAATCTGTCCAAGAGTGAATTGATTTACTAGGTTCTTATTATGCACTGCACCCTATTGTGTCTGGCAAGAATTGCAGACACTTTGAAATTTTAAAACTAACAATTTTGCTTTTTATCAAAAGCAGCCTGAGTACGACGAAAGCAGCTTTCCAGCATTCAGATGTTTCGTATGCTAATACAGAATCTGTATAGTGTGTGATAGTTGGATGCAAAGGTATAAAGAGAGTGGGAGTAATTTGCAGGCCAGATGATTGTGAAGATTATGATGAGAGCCTCTATATGCAAATGGAATGGGTAAGTAAGGTGAATGTCTTATTATGAGTGATTTTAATTTGCTTCTAATTGATTGGAGCAAATGGGAAGGAAACCCGACTGGAAGATGATTTTTAAATCAACTAGATGATTGTTATTTGTATCATGTCAGGGAAAGTACTGTGAAAAAGAATATTTTAGACCTAATCATCACTCATGAAACATATGACATAATAGGGCTGACAGTAGAGGAACCAGTAGCAGGCAGTGTTCACAGAGTTCTACAGTGGATGATGTAGAAAGAGAGAGAGAGAGAGAGAGAGGTAGCAGTAGTTAAAGGCAAAGGAATAGATTATAATTTCAGGAAAGGAAATTATGATGGATTAAGGTGCTACATGGCCCCACTTTTTACATTAACCCAATCTGAGGAACAACCATTTATCACAATACAGATACACAGAGCACGAATACAATTGAGTTATGGTATACCTTCAAAACGTTAATCATTGAAGACTTGAATGCATATAAATACCATTAAAAAATACTCCATGAGGAGGAGGATTCCAAGTTGGAAGAATAATGAAGTTGCCAGATTATTGAGCAGAAAAAGACAGCATGGAAAAGTTAAAGAGCAATAAAGTACTGAAGCCTATAACAGCTACACACTGATCTGTAATAGTGCCACAGGAAAGGTTAGGCTGGCAAAGGCAGAAAATAGAGAGCAAAGTGTGAAGATGAAGAATTCTTCACATATATTAATGCAAGGAAGAGAAGGATAAATCAGATGTAATGAACCCTTATGTAATGGACGTGGGATAGTATCAGATAAGCCAGCTGATATTGCAGATGAACTCAACAGTTACTTTGCATCAATATTTACAGAAGAAAAACTTTTATGCCAATGAGAAATTATGGAAGTGAAGTTGAAAAATATGTAATTAATGATACTGAAATTTTACATGATTAATTAATAAAAACACTTTCGTGCTGCCTATGGCGAGTAAGGCTCCTGGGGTTGAAGACATATACCTTATAATTTTCAGGTATATACTTTCAAGGGAGGCAGCAAGTGAGTTCCTTGAATCATTAAGCTAATTATGAGAGCATCACTGGACCCAGGAGAGATTCCGTTGGATTGGAAAAGTGCGAATGTATCATCAATACATAAGGGTGATATGAAATAAAATTAAATCTAACATCCCAACCAAAGACAAAAATAAAACTAACATCCGCATAGTCCTCCCTTACCACAATGAACTAGCAGGACAGTTCTGACGCCTATTTAACAACACTGATATCTCCCTTGTTTTTTCCACCTACAACAAATTAGGATCCTTCTTCAGCACCTATAAAGACACATACAAATATTCTACAAACGACCTTAATAATATTATATACCTCATTAATTGTCAACCAAACTGCAACACATGTTATATCGGAAGTACCACTACCAAATTTGGCTCATCAAAAACATCCAACACCCGTGCATACTACCATTTCCATAGTCTCACGTCTAACCAATCTGTCACAGAACTTACAACTCATGCCCAGACTCACAACCACAACCCGCTCATCGATTCTGCCATTTCCATCATTAAACTAAAATCCAGCTACAGAATACTTCAATATGAAGCTCTAGTTATTGAATGGTACAAGCACCACTCTAACCTCCAAATTCTAAATTCTAAACTCCCCTTCAATCTTTCCCCAATTTGGAACCTCTCGAGATTAAAGTTCCCACATGTCAAAAAAGGCATCATGAGAGTATAATTTTTTATTCGTAAAACACCATACGCATTCTCTCCCCACACATTGCCAACTGAAGACGTTCTTTAACTAACGAAAGTCCTCGTAAAGACTATTGGCTTCACCGGATTCACTTACATAGTTTTTAATTATTCTTCTCTTTTTTTTTTATTTCGATGACAACCAAGGATTGGATGTGTACACTTCTCTTTCCTTGCGCCCATTTAACTCAGTCAACTTTTACTTACTTCCCTCCCTTTCAATTTAACAATTCAACGTAAACATTAACCACGCTACCTAAGTAAACCATCGCAGATTAATTTCAAGGTGAGTACAGCTTTTTAAGCTTTTTTAAGCTTTCGCTATTCTTTTGTAGTCTATTAACACGGTATTTGAAGATTTCTAAAAATATAAGGGTGATTCTAAAAGTGTAGTGGGAAATTACCAATCGGACAGTCTAACTTTCGTAGTAGTGGAAAATCATGGAGGATATGATCAAAGGTGGAATTCAGGATCATTTGGATGGAAATTGAATACTAAGGATACATAGCATAGTTTTGTAAAGGGAAAATCACATTTAACAAATCTGGTTAGCTATCTTGCCAGGGTCACTCAGCATTTAGGGCATAATTTCGACATTGTTTATTTGGATTTCAGCAAAGCATTTGACTCAGTCCCACATGAGTGGTTACTTTATAAGCTGGAACAGGTTGGAATCACAGGGAAAATCTTTAGATGGATAGCAGGATGGCTTCAGATCAAGAGGCAGAGGTTGTGATAAATGGTTGTTCCTCAGATTGGGTTAATGTAAAAAGTGGAGTTCCCCACGGTTTAGTATTGGGACCACTGTTATTTTTGATTTCTTTAATGACATCAATGAAGGGATAGAGGTGTGATGTAAAAGTGATTCTTGTGCAGCTTCTATTAGAATGACCAGCAGCCTGGAAAGCAAGGTGCTGAGGATTTCCAGGACTGCAGGGAGTCATCATGAAACAAGCAAATACACAGGCTGTGTTGGGGTAATTAAGGGTAGGAACAGATGTATGTATACTTGCATTTACACCAATGCTAGAAGTATCGTTAATAAATTTGATAAGTTTGAAGTGCTAGTAGAGACACCTCGGAGCAATATGGCCTTAGTTGCTAATGCTCCTAAAAACCAAAACAACAACAACAACAGTAGAGACACCAAAGGCGAATATTGTTGGGATATCATAAACATGGTGTCACACAGATATAAGAAGGGAAAATGAGAGTAGATGTGTGATATAGCCCTAATGACTCTGATGAGTATAATGAACAATTGTGCAGAGAAATAGAATGGACCAGTAAAACAGAATGTCTTATATTGACAGATTTTAACTTCACAGATAATGACTGGCCCTTGTAGGTTGGTCTCCTGCACACTAGCAAGACCTTTGTGGATTTATTGGATGACTATTTTCTACAGCAACATGTTCAAGAGGCAACCAGACAGAGTAATACACTTGATCTGAAAATCAGCAGTGATTATTCATGCATTACGAATTTTTGGATAAAGGAACCACTGGGTGACAGTGATCACAGTGTACTGATGGGGAATTTACTTAAAGAAGCAACTACCATTAATGGCAAAGGGAAGGTTTTTTGCTTTCATAAAGATGACTACAGTTGTCTGAGACAGTTTTTAAATTCTATAGAGTGGGATCAACTGATGATGTTACCAACAGTGAATTCTAAATAGGAAAACTTCGGAGTCTTAATCTTGGAGGATACAAAATTTTTCATACCAACTAAGAAATACCATTCAAGATTTAGGCCTAAATGGATGTCAGATGAATTAATGAGGCTAATAGCACAGAAGAAAAATGCATGGGATGCATATAAACTATCAGGAGACATAGAAGCCTATGGAAGATATAAACTAGTCTGTATTCAAGTCAAGAAGGCAGTATGGCAGGCAAAGCCAGATTACGAGAAATCTTTGGCAAAGGAGGCAAAGAAAAACAACAAAGAGTTCTTTACTTATGTAAACTCTAGAAGGAAAGGGATGAATCAGATTGGTCCATTTAACATAGATGTTATCTATGTTAAGTGGACATTGATGATCATGATCATGCTCAGTTAGCTGATAAACATGAATTAGTATTTTAAATCTACATTCACACAAGAGGAGTTGTTCAAGGAGGGGAATGCCAGAAGTTAATCAAAGTCTAACAGGGAGCTAAGTGATTTTGCAATAATTGAGAGCAAAGTGGAGGAGAAATTGTTGAAGTTAAACATAAGGAAGGCCACCTGGGGTGGATGGGATCTATCCAGTTATATTAAAGGTTTGTTTGTTTGTTATTTGGTTTTTAGGAACATTAGCAACCAAGGCCATATTGCTCCAGGGATATGCGGTGGTCATTCCCTGACCTTTCCGCATCCTCCATATTTGGTGGTCACAGGCTCGAATCATGGTCTAATCAAGAAGCATGTGACTATGCACTGCTGCTCCTGCCCACCTGGCTATGGCTGGTTGGTTGTTGGGTTTTATTGGCGCATTAGCAACTAAGGCTATAATGCGCCAAAACCAGGTGATATATAAAAATTTATATTTCACTGACCTAATTATCACCATGTCAACATATAAAATAACAAAGGTATAAAATGTAGAAAAGATAAATCAATAAAGAAATAACAATAACATGTAAATTTTAAATACAAGTAAAAACCTTTATTGATTTAAAATAGCTAAAAACAGCAGACACATTGTCATTGTCAGATAAAATCTGACTGAGTGTATACGGCTCAGTCAGATGATTAAAAGCAGTAAGTAAAACGGATATTGCTAAAATCCGGACAGTCAATTAAAATGTATCTGATTGATAAAATTGTGCCACAGGACTCACACATAGGAGGATAATCAGCCCTCAGCAAAAACGAATGAGTCAAATGACTATGTCCTATGCTGGTCCGGGCAAGAACAACTTCCTCCTTACGATTCCTGCACAGACTAGACTGCCATGGTTCAATTACAGGCTTTATATGATATAATTTATTCGTAGTCTGTCTATACCACGAATCTTGCCACCCTGGCTACGGAGGCGCCTATATTAAAGGAGGCAGCAAAGGAAGTAAGCAAACCCTTAGCCATAATTATGAGAACTTCCTTGGAGTCGGCGGAGGTCCCCATGGACTGAAGGGGTGCAAATGTATCCACAATTCACAAAGAGAGTTCAAACAGTGACACAAGTAACTATAGACCAGTTAGTTTAACTTGTGTTTTGGAAAAAATAATTGAGTCACTGGTTAAAGAAGCATTCCAAGATTATTTTGAGAAGACTGTAGTAATAGTTAAGACACAGCATGGTTTTTTAAAGGGAGGTCTTGTTGGACCAATATGATTGGACACTATGATGTGGTTCCAAAGGAACTGGATGCAAAAAATAATTTTGATATCATATACTTGGATTTCAGGAAAGCTTTTGGTACTGTTGCACATGGAAGACTGCTGTACAAATTGAAGCGGTAGGGTATTAATGACAAGTTGCTAGAATGGATAAAGGGATGGTTGAGTGGGAGACGACAGAGAGGGGTAATCAATGGACACTACCCTTTTAGCATTAGCTTTAGTAGAGGCATACGATGCAAGAAAGCAAGCTTATGCAGTATCTGCCAAAAAAAAAAAAAAACACTCCCATTTGACAGCTTCATTCGTTCCAAATACCTGTCCAGCTCAGCCTTAAATTTATTTAGGCTATCAACTTTCACAACAAAGGATGGAAGTCTGTTCCACCAACCAACTACTTGTTGGCTAAAAGCAAACTTCCACACATCTATCCTACATGTGTCTTTCCTCAATTTGAATTTATGCCCTCTCAGGTGATTATTCTGAGCAAGAGGAACAATCCCATCAGCATTGAGCAAGCTCAAACCATTCAAGGCTTTATTCACTTCAATCAGATTGCCTCGCAGGTGCTTAGTCTCCAGACACTGTAATTTGCTGTACACGAGCGGCAGTGCATAGCACACGCTTCTTGATTAGACTGGGGTTCGAGCCGTGACCACCAAATACGGAGGATGCAGAAAGGTCAGGGAACGACCACCACATATACCCGGAGCAATATGGCCGCAGTTGCTAATGCTCCTAAAAACCAAATAACAAACAACAACAAGCTGTAATTTGCAAAACTTAGCCTTTCTTCGTAAGAGCAACCCTTTGCTCCATTCACCAATCTTGTTGCCCTTCTCTGTATTCATTCCAATTTCTACATCCTTCTTAAAATGAGACCTCCAGACCTGTATACAGTACTCCAGGTGTGGCCTGACCATTCCCTTAAACAAGACGATAATCACTGCCTTATCCCTACTTGAAAAATTCCAGTATATCATTGACAAGGCACCATGAGCTACTCTTGCAGACTGTCTGCACTGCTCAGAAAACTTCATATGTACCTGCACAATTACTCCCAGATCTTTTTCTCTATCTACCACTGTCAGTGTAGTACCATACAATTAAAACGTTACTATGGGGTTACAGCTTCCCATATGCAGTACTCTACATTTGTCAATATTAAACTTCAGTTGCCACGTCTAAGCCCACCTGCTCAACTTTTCTAGATCCTGTTGCAGCAGCATACTGTCATTAGTGTCATTAACAACCCTGCCGACATTCGTATCATATGCAAACTTGGACTTTAAGCTTGATATACCATCATCAATATCATTTATAAATACAGAAAACTACAATGGACACAACACTGAACCCTGGGGGACTCCACTAACAACATTAGTCCACGAAGAGCAGTGTCTATTGATTACTACTCTCTGTCTTCTCCCACTTAAACATCCCTTTATCCATGGCAGCAATTTGCCTTCAATGCCATACTGTCCGATTTATGCAGCAGTCTTCCATGTGCAACAGTATCAAAAGCCTTTCTAAGATCCAATTATATGATATCAAAGTTATTCTCTGCATCCAGTTCTTTTGTGACTACATCATAGTATCCAATCAAATTGGTCAGGCAAGACCTTCCCTTAACAAACCCAAGCTGTGTTAAGCTATAACTGAAGTCTTGTCTAGATGATCCTGGAATGCTTCTTTAACCAGTGCCTCCATTAACTTCTGTTCCCTTGTGAAGTTAAACTAACAGGTCTGTAATTACCTCAGTCTCCCTTTGATCCTCCTTTGTGGATTGGGGTCACATTTGCACATCTCCAGTCCATGGGTACCTCCCCTGAGTCCACGGAAGCTCTCATAATTATGGCTAAGGGGTTTGCTTACTTCCTTTACCGCCTCCTTTAATATAATTGGATAGATTCCGTCCACCCCAGGTGCCTTTTTTTATGTTTATCTTCAACATTTTCTCCTCCACTTTACTCTCAGTTATTACAAAGATTACCTAGCTTACTGCGAAAATTTAATACAACTCTGGCATTCCCCTCCCTGAATAACTCCTCGTGTGTGAATGTAGATGCAAAATATTCAATTAGTTTGTAAGCTACCTGAGAGGATCATCAAAGAATTCTTTGCCAAAGATTTCTTGCGTTTAAGTTACTTAAATCTGCCCCTTTGCCTGCCTAACCTCCTTTGTGACTTCATTACAGACCAGCTTATATCTATCATAGGCTTCCGTGTCATCGGTTAATTTATACGTATCCCATCATTTTTCTTCTCTGCCACATATCTAATTAGTTCATCTGATATCCAATTAGGCCTAAATCTTGAACAATATTTCTTAGTTGGTATGAAAAGCCTAGTAGCTTCCAGGATTAATTCTTTGAATGCTTCCCATTTTGAATTTGCTGTTGGTAACATCATCAGTTGGTTCCACCATATAGAATTTAAATACTGTCTCAGACCATTGTAGTTGCCTTTACAAAAGCAAAAACCCTTCCCTTTACCCCTGATGGTAGTTACCTCTGAGTAAATCTCACTTCAGCACACTGTGATCACTGCCACCTAGTGGTTCCTTTATCTGCAGAGTTTTAATGTATGAAGAATCACTATTGATAATCAGATCAAGAGTATTACTCCCTCTACTTGCCTCCTGAACATGCTGCAGTAGAAAACAATCATTCAATAATTCCACAAAAGCCTTGCTAGTGTGTGTGACCATCCCACAAATTCCAGTCAATATCTTGAAAATTAAAATCCCCCATTATCAGACACTCTGATTTACTGGCCCACTCTATTTCTTTGTACCGCTGTTTATCATACTCATCAGATTCATTAGGCCTATAACACACTCCTACTCTCAATTTTGCTTTTCCAGTGCTTATGTCACACCAAACTGACTTGACAGTGCACTGTGCAGCCATTTTGACTGGCTGTACTTCCTTGGATTTTATATGATTCTTAACCAATAGATGACTCAGTGGTTTTCAACCGGGGTGCTGTGGCACCTTAGGGTGCCGCAACAACATTCCAAGGGTGCAAGGTAATTTGGGTTTAAGTTACTTAAACTTATTATTATTTTTTAATTTATTTATGTCATTATAAAAAAGTACAGTATCTTTTTAATTTTGTGGTGATCTATAATTGATGTTTACTTACTACCTCTGTATGAAGAATAAAATTATATACTGTATTGTATATATATAATTTGTATTATGAAATGAAATTATATATATATATACAATGAGAGAATCAGATCTAACAGGCAGAAAATTGAGTAGGGGTGCCGCAAAATAAAATAAATTACTTAGGGATGCTGTTATTAAAAAAAGGTTGAAAACCACTGGCATAACTGCTCCTCTCTTCCTATCCTGCCTGTACACATTGTACTCCCCAAATTCCAGTTCTGCACTCCTTATATCTGTGTGACACCATGTCCCTGTTATCGGAACAATATCCGCCTTTGAAGTTTTGATCAACACCTCAAATTCATCAAATTTATTTACCAAACTCCTAGCATTGGCGTACACACACAAGTATATATGCACTTGTTTCTATTCTTAGCTACCCTAACACAGCTCATGTATTAACTTGTTCCACATTGACTCCCAGCAGTCTGTGGAATCCCCTGCACCTTGATTTCCAGGCTGCTGTTCATTTCAATAGAAGCAGTGTAAGAATCATTTTCACTTCTGCCAGTGGCTACTGTTAATCTATTAGTCCGTGTATCTCCCCCAAATTAGCAGTTTTGCGACCCACCTAACTCTGCCTTGAAAGCATCACAAATATTCTTGCACTCTTTCTATTTAAGTGTATGCCATCCCTGTAGAAGCAGTCTCTGCTGTTAATAAGCACATATCAGGCTGAGAAAATTTCTAGCCCTTGAGCCTTGCAAAATCTCTCCACGGCCAAATTGATCGACAAGACTCTAATCATATAATCCCTCCTATCATGTCTAGGCAGAATTGCAGACACTTTCAAATTCAACCCTAGCTCACGGCTTTTTTTTTAACATTGACCTGTACTTGTTAAGTAATTCTGCCAGTCTCCTTCTCCTACTCTTAATATCATTAATTCCAACCTGTATATTCCAACCTGTATAACAATATAACCTTTTGTGTCCTTAAAAGTGATATCTGCTCTACAATGTCATCAACTTTTGCCCCTGGCAGACATACCCTGGTTCTGTTCCACCTATCCTTTTTGCACAATATGTTCCCCGTTTCCCTGACAATAGAGTCACCGACAGCTATTTCCTTTGGGACCAGTGCATTCGGCCTTCGGGTTGCCGCTGTGTTGCATGATGTTAAGTTGCAAGCCCCTGAATCCTTCGAGGGCATCCATCCTGTCCTTCAAGCTCTCATATAGGCTCACAACAACGCTGAATTTGTGCCTGATTTTCTCACACTCCTAACTTGCACACACACACACACACACAAAGACATTCCCCCTTGGTAATATAATGTCCCGTTCCCGATTGTTCCACAAACATCAAACAAGCAGTGCATTTCAAAAGGCTGTGATTCTGAGGACAACCTCCCCTCCCTCAGTTCTCCCCTGAACTACAGCACTCCCATTAATTTGAGCCTTTTGCTTTGCTGCTCTGAGTCATGATTTCTATTCAATTTCAAATAAAATTCCAATACAAAATATAAGCCTAAACTTATATCCCAATGCTGTTGATATGGGGGTTTGATGGCGCATCAGCTATTTTGGCTATAATGCATATCCCAATGCAGCATATGTATTTCGGTATTGAATATTATCTCCGAGTTACATTATACGAATTTCTTATCTCCAAAAACTTACTTTTAAAATTGCGCTATCTAAATTCAAAATAAACCAAGGAGCTTCACTAGGTCTATAAGCTACTTATAGAAACTAATTTAATATAACAATTAAGTCAATAAAATGGCTAAATATAATTAAAAACTTAGCATTCACAGGAGCTGCAAAACTTGTTAAGCACATGGATTAGATACCCTTACCAATACTAAGTAATAACCTACAAAATCTCTATCTAAGTTCAAATTAAACTAAGTATCATTACTAGGAATATAAAGCACTTCTAGAAAATAAATTAATATATCAATTTAAGTCAATAAAAAAGCAAAAATTTAAAGAAAAGTCTCTAATAGCTGGAGACGTAAAAACTTCTACTGTTTACATGTACTTTCGTACCCAAACTCAATATACTTAAATATACTTAAATGCAATAATAACACTAATAATAATACATATTACTGTTTTAAACAATATTTTACGTTATCAAGTTTAATATATACAATTACACTTGTAAACCTATAATTTGAAGATGATACAAACATTTGCAGGGTTGTTAATGACAATAATGACCTTTATGCAACAGATCTAGGAAAGTTGGGCAGATGGGAAGAGAAGTGGTAACTTTGTTTAACATTGGCAAACGCAAATTACTGCATATGGGTAGCAGTAAGGTAGGAGGGCAATGAGTGAGGTAATTAGGAAGGGTTATGCTCCTAAGAAAATTTGGTTCCATCCCTGCTGTACAAACCTGTTTGCGTCTGGAGGTTTTGTGAGCCAGCAGGCAGCCTTTGCAGAAAGACTGAAAATGAAATTTCTGGAATGAATTTTATGACAGAATTAACCTCAGTTTATTGGTCCCTACAATGTGTTTTCATAGTGCTTAATACTATAAACTCGCTGACATATTCTCTGCTCCATTCTAGAGATAACAATAAACTTCCATGAAACCCACAGCCTATTGTGGTACCAAAATAGTTTCAGTCTGCTCAAGTCCCACCTTGAAAGCTTTCAAACACTCTGGGATGAATTCAATCATATGGTACATGCAAGGAGAAACTGGCAGAAAACATCGGGATTACATTATTAAAAAAAAAAAAAAAAAAAAAAACACTGGTGGAGAGCATTCCAGAGAGACAAGAGTCTGTCATAAAAGCTAAAAAAAAATTTCAGCACCCATTATTAGTTTTCCTGTAAATAACAGTTATTCGTAAATATGCAGGTATCCCAATATTAATGGTAGGGCAGTGTATGTATTATGGGTAAACAAAAACGTGTATATGTAGAAACTGTGACATAACGTGAAATTTTAAGAATTATTTTAAATCCATGCATAAATATTGATTGCAAACAGCTGATGTATTAGTGGACGGAAAAATGTTGGTAAGGGTTATTGGTTGCCTCAACTACCACTAATCTCGATTTCTCTAATTATTCTCTCTACAATTCCTTTCTCTTCAAAGGTGGAACGGGTGCATACAACTGCTCTGATATTCCTTGACAGAAACTTCAAAATCTGTAGAAAGTTTCCTACAAATTCTTTCTAATCTGGAATCCCCTTTCTTTACCCATTTCTTGCTTAAAGTCTCTTTACTCCAATTTGTCAAATTCATCTGCTGCCCTATTGTTCTCCAAACTGTTCATTGAACTTCCATACAGAACTTTTCAACTTCCTCTTTTTGAACCTCTATCTGTTCAAATCTAATTATTATTATTAGCCATATGGTGCAAGGAAGCCTGAGGCTTATGCTGCACCAGACAAAGAAGGGAATCACCAAGAAAAAGAAGAATGATGATATCCAGCTCAGGCCCCCTGGGTGTGCCAAGCCCATACTCACCAGATGTGAGCCCCTCAATGAAAATAACTTACCTTGGTGATTTTAATGTTCATAACTCTAGCCAACTTCAATTTTCTAGTTGCATGGACCCAGTAGGTAGAAAAGCTGAGTTGTTTACTATTACTTTTGATTGGGATTGTCAAGTATTGTCTCTTCTTTAATGGACTCTGTGTGCGTGTGGTGTGTGCACACATGTATGTGCATGTGTTATGTCTATCCTCCTTTCCCTGAATAGATTACTGCTTTAAATCTTCTGACTCTAATGTTTGCTGAGATCATGTCAGTGAAATTATTCTTGTAGGCATGAAATCTTTTATTCCTCATTCGACCCTAAAATGTTATCCTATATGTAAACCTTAGTTTTCTAATAAATGTGCTAAGGCTGTTCAAGATAAGAACATTGAACAAGCTGTGAGTAGAAAACTTGCTTCTTGTCCAAAACAGTAGTCAAGCCTTCTGGTTTCTCACCAAAGCTATATGTTGCAACTTCTGTCCATCTATATTTATCCTCCATAATGATCTGATAGTTCTGTTGTAGTTACATCCTCATCTAAATAAAAAGCTTCCTACTATTGTTCAAACTTTTGCAACAATGATCTTGATAACATACTTCTTATAATAGCAAACATATTCCACTCAATTCCTCTCATAGTCTTCCACCGCTAGGATATTACAAGAATTCTGAATAGTCTTAATGCCAAAAGGACTCCAGTCTTTGATGGCATTTGATGGCAGCAAAAAAAAATACATCCCTGTATTTTATTTTGTTGGAAAATTCCTGTTACGTTCTGTGCTATTGAACTTGTGGAAAAATCTAGATTTCAAAGTTTTATTACAATTGGATATCACACCAGGCCATTCAAAAGATTTAAAAATGTTGAACTTATGTTTCTACCGACACAGTTGTACTGGGTTACTACAACTTTCATTCAGCCGTTAGATAAAGGCATTATATCCACCTTTAAAACTCATTACATCAGAAAATCGTTACAATGGATTTTGGAAAAAATTGATTCCAAATCTATTGAAATAATGGAGGCATGGAAATATTTCTCAATTGTGGCCTGTATTAGAATCATATCTTTATCGTTGAAAGAAGTAAAACCGTGAATGTTATATGCGTGTGGAAAATGTATGGTCAGAGTCAGTTCATTCAGAAAATATGATCAAAAGGGCAGATATAGATATCGGATAGTAGAACTTGCTATATTGATTGCAGGGTAAGGTTTTGATAATACGACTACTGAAGCCCTTGTGGGTAGCACAGCTGATAGAATCGCCCTCCTCCTCCTGACACCAGCTGGAAAAGATCTGTTGTTGTTGTTGTTGAGTTTAACGACAAAGGCTGCTATGACCATATGTCTTTCTAATGGTGAATATGAAATATTAGCTTCATTGTAATAACTATATTTTATGATATATTCCCATAACATTTTAGGAAAGTAAATAGTTCTTTTTCATTAGAATCATCTCCCAGAATCTGCAATAAATTTATTGATGACTGTGTATTAGCTATTGATTTAAAGATGTTTAAGCAGATATTTTGAAAGTGGGGACAGTCCACTAACAAATGGCGAATGGTCAGTTGTACTTGACATGATGTATATTGGGGAGCGCTGTCATTAGTTAATAGATACAGGTGAGTATGCCCAATCCTTAGCCTTCCTAAAATTATTTCATCTCGCCTGTTTTTTCAGAATCCGGAGAGCCACAGCTTTGGTTCGTTTTATTTGGTAGAGTTTGTTTCCTGGATAACCTTTCCAGATAAATGACCAGCTATAATAACATGCTTTACGGATAATGTGTTTGTAATCTGTATATGGAACATGAAAAGTCTGCGAAATAGTGGTGTCTGTGTTTCAGTGTTTCATTGCTTACTATTCCAGAATGTCCTGGGATCCAGCAGAAAGTCACAGTTTGGTTCAATTCCTTACAGGCAAGTAACTTAGAATGAATCTGTTTTAGTACAGGGTGAGAGGAGTTGGTATTAGTATTTATGGCAGAGACAGCACTGAGTGAGTCAGTGTATATTAAAGCAGACGGAATTAGATGTTCAATAATGTGATCCAGAGCTAAGTTTATAGCATAGAGCCCAGCAGTGAAGATACTACAGCTACTTGGGTCTCAGTTTTTGATCCATCTGTATAGATTTCACATGTTTGAATTAGAAAGAGTGTAAGTTGCATATAATTGTGCGATATTGGAAGGAGACAGGATGTTCTTTCCCCACTGTTGAAAGTAGTCATCATATATTGCACAGATATTTGTCTAGGGTGTAGCTGGTGATGTCTTGTCCTGAAATATATTACCGATTTCTATATTCCATGATTGAGCCAGTTCCTTAAATCTAAGTGATGCGGGTTGGTTTTCATTAGGTTTTATATTTTTCAGGATATTTTACAATAGTAAAATATCCTGAAATATACTGAAAAGGCCTCCGAGGTTGGGAAAACTCATGTCAACAAAATAAGCAACCATTAAGTTCAATTATTGCTGTAAACAAAATATTGATACAAAATGTAAAAATTTATATTTACGATGAAATAAATAAAAATAAATAAAACTGATGTAATCCACCATAAATTATAAAATGTGATAACTGTATTTACAATAAAACTGAATTAAAACATTGTTACAATAAAATAAATACTTTAAAACATATGCGTAATTAAAAGTGATAAAACCTGGACATCATTACAATAAAATAAAACACTATAAAACATATGCGTAATTAAAAGCAATAAAACCTGTTTATCACTTTTAATTACGTGAATGTTTTATACTATTTTATTTTATTGTAACGATGTTTTAATTCAGTTTTATTGTAAATACAGTGATCACATTTTATGGTAGATTACATCAGTTTTATTTATTTTTATTTATTTCATTGTAAATAAAAATTTTCACATTTTGTATCAATATTTTGTTTACAGTAATAATTGAACTTAATGGTTGGTGTACGAGTTGCTTATTTTGTTGACACTATCGTAAAATGACTCGCATTCAGTATTGTACAGACATCTCCAACAATGGTTGGAGGGAAGACTGCAGATTTTTGCAGCATACATCAGAAGTAATGTTTTTCTGCAAAGATGTAAGGGAGGTTCATGGGGTTTAATGTAAAGGCTCTGAACAGGGGAGGTTCTGAACATCCTTAGAGTGACTCTCAAAGCACTGTGCTGGATGGTGTTTAATCGTTCTAAAATACTTTTCCTCACAGAATCATATACTGGAGAGCCATAGTCCAAGCAAGACCTGATGAGAGCTCTATAAAGATGGATGGGGATATAACGATCAGTGCCCCATAACATGGATGACACACATTGGAGGATGTTTAACAGATGGTTTGAAGATAGGCCACATGTGCTTGAAAGTTCAATTTCTTGTCTAGTATCAGGCCAAGGGAATGGACAGTGTGAGCAAAAGGAACTGGCACGTTATTTATTTATTTATTATGATTTTTTTTTTTTTTTGTTAGTTGTTGGCGCATCGACTTCTGTGGCCATAATGCACCTCCCAAAGTTTTTGCACTATTCTGATCCAAGCCCGAGGCGGGATTCGAACCCGCGACCTTTGAGTTGCCAGGCAGGTACTTTACCCACGGCTAGCCCGGTCAGCACGTTATTTATCTTTAGCTCAGCACGTTATTTATCTTTAGCATCATGATGCCATGTGGTGTCAAATGCAGGATGAAGTGACCGAAGTTTGCAGAAATGTGTGGTAGTGGTTTTCTGTTCAGCGAGATGATACCCATTGCGTAAGGTCCAGGACTGAATCCTTGTTAAAGAAATTTGTAGCTGTCTTTCAATAGTATTCATACTTTGCAATTGGCAGGATACGATGAGATCATCAGCATACATGTATACTTCAATCGTTTTTGGAAGTTCTTCCAAAATATTGTTGACCCTAATCGCAAATAGGGTTGGACTCAATATGGAACCCTGTGGGACACCCTCTTCTTGAATGTGAGATGTTGACAGCATGTTTTTATATCGGAACTGAAATGTTCGCAATTTTAAAAAGTTCTGAATTATTAAAGGGAGATGGCCTCTCAGCTTCAACTGATGCATATCTTTAATAACATCATGATGCTATGTGGTGTCAAATGCTTTATGAATATCCAGGTTGACCATCACTAGATGTTGTCTCCTGATGAAGGCATTACGAATGTTGGATTCAATTTTTACAAGTACATCTAGGATGGACCTGTTTTTACGGAAGCTATATTGGTGATCAGAAAGGAGATTTTTGGAGTCTAGAATACAGGTGAGCCTCTTATGCACCATCTTTTCAAAGATTTGGCCCAAACAGCTTGTCAATGATATTGGTCTGTAATTCTGAACTAGAGAAGGATCTCTGCCTGGTTTTGGAATAGCACAAATACAGGAATGACGCCACGACAGAGGATATGTATCTGAGAAAATCCAGTTATAAAAGAGTAACAGTATGTAGAGATCGGCTTCACACAGATGCTTCAGCATACTGTAGTGAATGCCATCTGGTCCTGCTGCACTGTTTGGAGATTTCCTCAAAGATTCTCTCAGCTCAGAGTAAACAGCTGGTTATATGGAAATGAAAGTCTAGTTGAGAAATTAAATTTATGACGTTCTGCATCAGTTTTAGTGCATTGAAAGGTCACATAACAAGAAGAGGCAAAAATGTTATAAAAAGATTCTGCTAAAGCATTTGCAATGTCAGTAGGAAAGGATAAGTCCTGCCCATTGCATTGTATTATCGGAGATTGCAGCAGTAGAAATTTCCCATTGAGGGCTTGAATTTTTTTCCAAATGTTTCGAGTGTCAGTATTTTTGTTAATAGCTGAGGCGAATTTAATCCAGGAGTCACATTTTGCTGTATTCCTAATTTGTCTTGCTTTGGCTCTGAGTTTTTTGTACATAATTAGGTTGGCGGTAGTTGGAACTTTGCGAAACTGGTTCCAGGCATGGTTTTTTTTTTTCTCGTTTCGCTTTGGAGCATTCTTCATTCCACCACTGATTTTGGTGTACATGCTTGAGCTAATCAGATTTTGGAATGGAAATTTCTGCTGCAGATAATATATGGCTTGTAATGTGATCAATTATGTCATCAATATGTGTTTGTTGTACATATAGTTTGTCAAGTAGGACACAAGTTAAATAGTTTTTCCAGTCTGCTTTATGAAAATTCTAAGAAGTACGGCCTTTAGGACATGACATCGTCTGTGTTGGAATTGAACTGATGATAGGAAAATGGTCACTGTGGAATGGATCACTTAGGACTAACCATTCCATGCTTGGGAAAAGAGGGGCTGAACATATGGATAAGTCTATGGCTGATGTAGTACCTGTAAGTAGTTAGATATGATTTGGAGAGCCAGAATTCAACAGATTCAGGTTACGGTTATCCAGGAATATTTCTATTAATTGGCCTCTCCTATCCATGGTGGAAGATTCCCACAATGTATGGTGACCGTTGACATCGCCGAGTAAACAGACTGGAGGTGGCAATTGTGTGATAAGATTGTCAAGTTCAGTCTGGGAGCAAGGATAATTACGTGACATATAAACATTTGTAAGGGTTAACGATATTCCCATTGCTATCCAAACCGCTACAACTTCTAAGTAGGTTTGTAGTTGGATATGTTTTGATAAGAATAGCCACCTCACCACGAGCAGGAGTATCAGAATCCCTGTCTCGCCTAAACATAGTATAATTTTTATTTTCAGAGAAACTTGTGATGATAAAAAGTTTTCCTGTAAACATACACCTATTGCTTTAGTTTGTATGAGTAAATCATTCAAGTCATCTATATTACTGTGTACTCCTCTACAGTTCCATTGAAGGAATTTATTCATTGGTTGGATTTATTTGAGGAAGATTGATCTGACTGTTTTTTCTGAGAAGGTTTCTGTCTGCTTAGTTTTGATTTTTCATTTCTGGGAAAAGTTGGGCATCCTGCATCCATGGTATCATTAGCCTGTAACTCTAGTACTGTGTCTTCATCCACTGACTGCACCTCCATTTCCATGTTGCTAATGCATGGTTTCACTTTCCTCTGGTTTTCAAAAATAGCTGATTTTGTTGTTTTGGGCAAGGTTGAGATAGCATCAGTTGGGATGCTTATCGTGGTGTTGCTGGTCTCACTGACTGTAGTTTTCTTATTGTAAGTTAGCATAGTTTTGGCCCAGGTGGCAAAGGAAATATTCGGTTCGATGGTGACATTTGTTTGGGTTGCAGCTGAGCGGCTAATTTTGGTGATCAATGCATATGATCGGCTAGGCATGGTTAGCATTATTTGCTTTCTTGTTTCAGGGTATGTGACTTTATGCTCCACTTTACACTTCTGGATTTTTTTACCTGTTTTCCAAAGGCCACACGCTTTAGAAAATGCAGGATGGCTACCTTTACAGTTTGGGGAAGTGGGAGTGGAAGTTGTACAGTCTCCTTGGAGCCGCAAATGGGGCACACAGCATCACCTTGGCATGCCGTCTGAGAATGGCTGTACTTCTGGCACTTAAAGCAGCTAATGGGATTCAGGATGTAAGGTCGAATCTTGCAGTTTAAGTAACCTGCTTTTATAAGAGATTCGGAGTACTGAATGTCAAAATAATGGACCTGGTTGGTAATAGGTTGCCATCTTTTTTTGTCATAATTCTTTGTGCATGAGTCACTTTTTGTTCGCTAAGCTCTTGAATTATCTCTTCTTCAGACACATTTAGTAAGTCCCATTCACTGATAACTTTAGAGGTGTTCAGAGTGTTATGGGCTGTTACTGACACAGGAATATTGTTAAAAGTTGTTGATTTTAACAATTTTTCTGAGTAACAGAATAAGGTCTCCAGATTGGAGACGTTTAACCATTTTGGGAGATCCAACAACCGATTCTAAACATTTCTGTATTAGAAAAGGTTGTGTGGATAGTGAATGCATTATGAGAAATGCTGGCATGTCTGTAGTTTGTTTTTCTGTCCGTAGTCTCTTTGGACGATTCAAGTCATGCTCTAAATCTGAGTTAACAGGTCTGGAACCCATGGGCTCTAGCAGTGGATATGCATTGCAATCCCATCGCTGCTCCTTTTAGCCCTGGAAGAGGAAATTCCTTCTCCCAGGTTACCGACCCTGCCACATGAGGCAGGAGCGGTGCCAACCAGTGACCAAGCGATCAGCAGATGAGGAGAGCAGTACATTGCTAGCGATAGCAGTAACGTTGCAAGCAGGGTTAGCAGTGAAGCAGTAACGTTGCAAGTAGTCAGCAGTGAAGCAGTAATGTTGCGAGCGGTCAGCAGTGAAGCAGTAATGTTGCGAGCGGTCAGCAGTAACGTTGCGAGTGGTGGAGAGATTATTAAGGCACTAGTACTACTAGATTATTACTCGTCCTAGGAAAACTGCTAGAAAATCTCACTAGAAAGATCGCACGGGAACTATCGCTTGGCACTCAGGGCCAGAAAAGATCTGTTTGTTTGTTTGTTATTTGGTTTTTAGGAGCATTAGCAACTAAGGCCATATTGCTCTGGGAATATGCGGTAGTCATTCCCCGACCTTTCCGCATCCTCCGTATTTGGTGGTGACAGGATCGAACCTTGGTCTAATCAAGAAGCGTGTGTTACGCACTGCTGCTCCTTTCCACCTGGCTACAGAGGCGCCGAAAAGATCTGACTTTGAATCCTGTCAATGAAGGGAGGAATTGTTATGGGTCTTTTTTAAAACATGGCTGAGTCAGTTGGGCCAAGGCAAGGGTAGCATGGTTTTTCTTTCTCCCGGAAACTCAGGTTTTTCGTCCAGCCAAACAGAAATCTAACTCAGGACACACGAAATTTATAGACAATATACACAGAGTAACATGGCCTTAGTCGCCAATGCTCCTAAAAAATTTTTTAAAAAATATATCATTACGGAAGACATTCAAGAATTACTGGTAGAAGAAGAGGCCGGCGTAGCAAATTTGGTGCAAATGGCATTGGAGGTAAAATCAAATCAATTCAGATGATGATAGCACAGATAAAAATTCTAAACTTCCGAATTTTACACTAAAAAGCATAGCGGAAGGCATAAAGTTCGCCAAGCAATTAGAATCTTATTTTTTGAATACAGATTCTTGATTGAAAGGAGACCAAAGTTCAAAAGGGAGCTTCAAAAAATATTGATCAAGCAAAAGCATACAAACCCAAATTACTGATTTTTTAAAGAGAGTAGAAGAATGAAGAGTGAAATCTAGAATAGTGTATTTTTGTTAGTTTTGTTCACATTTTGTTAAGAAAATAGTGTATTTTTGTTAGCTTTTGGAACGTAACCTCCCCTTTTTGTACTTTTTCATAGTCCCGTATAATATGGTTTCACACAACATGACATTTTCTCAGAACCTAATAACCATGTTATACGAGGGTTACCTGTACTTATCTCTACTCTTTCCAAACTTAAGAGCTTAACAGAATAAGCTCTTATTTTGTTGATGGATTTCTCCACAAACTTTTAAACTATCTCAAAACACTCCATCTCATCAATTATTGCCAATATGGATTCCTCAGTGTCAATCAACTGGTGTTATCTTGGCTTACGTTACTCATCAGCATCACACAGATTTGATGGAAAACTTCAGCGAAACTCAAACAGCTGCTCATGACATTACGAAGGCTTTTAATTTGTTTGGCATAAAGGTCTTCTAAACAAGCTCCCATTATATAGTTTTCCATCAGGTTTTTTTCCCCAATTGTGTAGTCAGTCTTCTCTCTGATTACTCACTATGGGTGATGATAGACAGTTGTCTGTGTTCTAACTTCTCATAATGCTAGTGCTCTTCCAGGGTTCTGTTCATTCTCACCCTCTTTTTCCCTCCTATATATTTACTGATCTTCATTCACTGACTAGAAATCCTGTCTATAGTTGTGCATATGATAGCACGCTACAATCCACCTTCCAGTTAGGCAAACCATGCCCTGCACAAACGGCTTCAATTTTCAAATATCCACCACCAATTCCTTCATTTCTAATATCTGCATAATTCTACCATGGAGTAAAAACAGCTTAATTAACATAATTTCTTTTAAAATTAAGTACTGACATATATTCCTCACAAAAAAAAAAAAAAAAAAAAAAAAAAAAAAAAAAAAAAGAAAGAGAGAGTCTATTGCCCCTAAATTCATCTTTAATGACACTCAGATTCCTAGAAAACATGAAATATCTCTACTGGAAATTATCAAGATTTCTATACTCCTGGCATAAGCAAATCACCAATACTGACTTTGAAATAACTACTCATATTCTGTACTCAAATCCAACCTTCCATGGAATACTGTTAACAACATCTGGGATGTTTCTAAAACCTCTCTCAAACTCCTTGACTATTCAAAAGAGGCCAGTCTGAACCATCTCTTAAAAGCTCGATTCATCCTCTGTCTCTAAGGCATTCAGTTTCTGCTGCATGCCTTTTCTATAGATATTTCCATGTACACTGTTCTGAATTGGCATCTGTAATTCCAGTGAACATATGCCTCACACAGTCAACAACCATTCACTGTCCAACTCTAAACTCAAAAAAGTAACTTTTCCTCTTTCTCATTCATCCCTTTTAGTTAGCAAAGGTTATTTTTTGGAACAACCTTTGTTAATATGAATTTTATGAAAATTAAAATCAATAAAAGTTTAAGTCTATGGTCAAAAAGTATCTTCTGTTTTCTCAACCCATGCATGGTACTAAGTACTACAGGTTCTAATGGCCTGATGTAGCCGGGTGTCAGGAGCGAGAGTGCATAGCATGTGTTCCTTGAATGGACCGGGGTTCAAGCCGTGACTACTAAATACGATACATATTTGTATTGACGATTTATTGTAAACTCTACTGAGTTGGTTGTCATGCCGGGTATAAACAGAAAAATTAATATCTTTTGCGATTGATGTTATCATAAAAAATAAAGAAATAGAAAATAAGGTAAATATTCTAAAAACAATTTACTAAAAAAGTGAGATGCATTCCTAAGTACTGGCATAAAAAACACCATACTACTGTTAATTTATAGGTAATATAATATCATTTTTGGGGCCTGTGCTATACATATGCCCTAATTTCCCTTTACCAAGTTTTCTTAACTTTTCCTTTACAATGCAATATCAAAAAAAATTGTCTACAGGTACTTCAGAAAGCAGACAAGTGTTAAAAAATAATAATGACCACATAGAACCATATAAGGCATAAAAAATTAAATGTGGAATCATCCAGATAAAAATGGTATTTTCAGGGACACAAATTTGTATTCTTCCCTTATATCTGCAAATTCCACAAGTCTTTCGCCTTTTTCATTTCTTTCACCAATTCCAAAATTTCCTATAGTTTCCCTTTCTGTATTGTTTTGTCTTTTTCCAACCTTGGCATTGAAGTTCCCCATAATAATAGTGTATTGGGTTTTCTGCTCATCTAGAAGACTCAATTTTGGTGTGCATTTCTTCAACCTCTTCATCATCATGGCTTGATGTTGGTGCATAAATCATTATAAACTTTAGCTTGTACTTAGAAATCTTGAGTATTAGTCTTGACACCCTTGGTGATGTCCTTTTGAATTCCAAAATGTTGTTTTTTATACCTTTATGGACCAGAAACTCAAATGCACCTTCACTCCTTTCACTGTTTCCATTGGTTACTTGCTTACTTAAATTCAAATAGGTGTTTATAAAGTTTAAACATGTTATTTTTTTATCCATTTGGAATGTTTCTGGTCATTTTTTTTTTCAAGCAATTAATTTACAAGAAAAGTAGTCAAGCACATTTAGATAAGTAAAAATTCACAATTTTTGGAAAAAAAGGAGCACGATGCCACGACATGAAAACATGACATGTAACAAACTTTCTACTATCATTTTCATTGTCAGCACATGTGATTTAGTCAAAATCAGTTGATTTTGTTGATGTTATTGAAAAATAGTTTAAAAAATTGTTGGCTAGTGTTATTATTACAATAATCAGTTATTCAGATTATGACTCTCTTTTATGCCCATCACCATGGTCAACATTTATCCTCTTATCATATTCTTACAAGTCATTTGTGGAACTCAGCAACTTAGTCGTTCTGTTTCTCGAGGATGCCCACAAAGTTCAGTGCTTGGTCCACTCGTCAGGGATTTGGTTCTAGATAAGTGACTTCTTCATTCAACTCCAAATTCTTCTAAAATAGCATATGCTGATGATCTAACCCTTCTTGTCTTTGGTAATTCTTGTGCTTCTTTGGAAAGTACTGCCAGTGGCATTATGAATGATATGTGCTCTTGGTCCATTATTAATAAATTTACCATTTCTCCGAACAAGACTAAGCTTCTTTATCTTAAGCGCAACCTTAACATTTTCAGGCCTCTGAATGTTAAACTTTTTGGTCATTTTCTCTCCAGGGTTGACTCGTATAAATTTTTGAGTATTATTCTAGATCGTAAGTTATACTTCCAGAAACATATCTTACACCTTCATGATCTATGCTTGTCCGTCTTTCGCAACAATCCTGGGGTATTAATCATTGTACACTTCGTCTTTTGTACAAAGTGGTGTTTGTTCCGATTTGTACCTATGGTGCTGGAGCCTGGTTTTTGTATACTAAGCCTGCCATCCAAGAGAAACTCTCCTCTATCCAAAGACGTATGCTCTTAATGGCGAACCTGTCGCACTGTTTCGACAGCTGCACTCCAAGTTTTAAATGGTTGCCTACCTCTGGACCCCCAATCGCTTATCGAGGTTTTTGCTATTATCTTAGACATGCTATTCCAGTTGACTTTTTAGACTTCACTGTTAATATCCACTGCAATTCTAAAACCGAAAAAAACTCATTGCTAGAACCATCTGGATCAATTTTAGCAAGATCGGTGGTCTTCTTCCAAAGGTATGGTCACAAGAAAGTGTATTCCATCTGTGTCCTTTGCCTTACAAAAGTCTATTCTAATATGGTTCAGTCTGAGTCACCACACTCTTTTTCTTCTAACTGTATTTGAATAAAAATGATGAGGATGAATGGTACTAACACATAAAAGCAGTGATAAGAACATATTGCAAATAAGAAAAAGTTTTGTAACAAATTCTAAGTCAGAGGTAAGTGAAGCAAATTTAAGGTGGTGTTTTGTTTGTTTGTTATTTGGTTTTTAGGAGCATTAGCAACTAAGGCCATATTGCTCCGGGGATATGCTGTAGTCATTCTTTGACCTTTCCGCATCTGGTGGGCACGGGCTCAAACCCCGATCTAATCACGAAGCGTGTGCTACACACTGCTGCTCCTGCCCACCTGGCTATGGAGGCACCTAAGGTGGCGAACAAAGGATGGGAGATGAGAGAGTAGCTAAACAAATATTCAAAGCAAAAATAAATGGCAAGCTGCTTAGAGGTAAACCAAGAGGAAAGTATATCGATGGTGTTACGCAAGCATTAGAGAAAAAAGAGGGATTACTCTGGTTAGGACAAAAGATCTAGTAGGAAATATGACAGCCTGAAAATAGCGAAGGAATGGTCGAGAGTCCAGAAGGATTGATTTGTGCTTTGATGGTGACCTAAACATGCACTAGGATAACAGTAACAACTATTATGCATACTTTTAGATCTGAGCTACAACTGGTTGTTACCAATGAAAAACTAGGTGTGGTAGGTTGCAATAAGATCCTCTAACTAATAATATCTCAATTTAATGAACAAGCACTTGATATATTACTGGCCCCGGGTTCCAAGCAATTGTGACTGAACAATTTCTCTGTGCTTTCACTGCAATTTTCTAAAAGGTGAATTCTAGTTCTCTTTTTTGTTCCTCTCCGTAATAAATTCTTTTAATAGCTCTTGTATCAAAAATCATATGCAGATAAAACATTCATTTTGATTTCAAATACAATGTTGAAATACCCCTGCAATACTATATTACTGTATTGCAAAGAGAAAATGAAATGCAATTCTAGGAATTAAAGGCAAACACACAATTGTTATGTTTTTGAACAGAAATTTCACTTCAATAAGCTGCTTAGCTATTCACTTGGATAAAATATATTTTTCCAGTTCAAATTACTACCACTAATAGAGACCACCCACCAGCTGTTGAGAAGAAGGTATGTTTCAAAACCAGCTGTCCAATGTCTCAAATTTTTAAACAAATAACAGACTTATTTTGATGATGCTATTGAATTTTAAAAAGTATTAGCAATGTATAGTAGAACTGTGGATAACAGTATTTGTCTCTAAACTGAATGTGCACTCAATCCGTAATGCAGAGTTCAGTACACAGCACTGTCTTTGGTAAGCAGAAAGTCTCTCCATTACTTAAATCAAACACAGGTAGGGTATACAAATTTTGATTTGATTTCAGCTACTGCATAAAAATATTCCTACAATCCTACAGAATCAACTTTCAAATTGGTCACCTCTAACGGTTACATCTCAACTCCTACACAACACATGGTCTTTATTATTATTATTAATAGCCTTATGGTACAAGGAAGCCTGAAGCTTATGCTGCACCAGGCAAAAAAAAAATTCTGAATTACCTTTTGAGAGAGAGAGAAGTAGAAGGGAATCACCAAGAAACAGAAGAATGATGATATCCAGCTCGGGACCCTGGTCGTGCCAAGCCCATACTCACCAGATGTGAGCCTCTGGGGTTGCTCTAATCCTCAACTACACAAATACGTAAATATTTTCCGCAGTTTTACCTTTTCAAATATTTCTCACAGTGTGGGAAAGAGATGATCATTTATTAAATGGGCCACATTAGGTGATTAAAATATGACAACAATTCATAACCTAAATCAATGATTGTTTCCATGGTTTTCCAAGCTTTATATGACTTGGAGCACTGTCACAAAGAAAAAAAATTCCTCTGGAGAGGGTGACATGGCCTTTAACTGCTTATAAAGATAAATATATTCATAATGGATTTGTCCTTTTGAAGGTAATCAATGACTTGCTATCTTTGTTTGAAAAAAACTGATCGTGTAGTGCCCTTAAAACTGATCGGTAGTGCCCTTAAAAATTTCTAGTGGTGAGGAAGTCCTTCACGATACCACTCCCTGGACTGTTGACTGGTTCATGGATCATAGTAATAAAACCAAGTTTTATTCATGGTCACAAACTGGCTGAAAGACTTGTTTAAATCCTGGACAAATTTTGAAAGAACTCTTTGCTCAATTCAACTTCTTCTTCTTCTTCTGGCCTGCATTCAAATATTTTGGTTCCCATTTAATTGATTTCTTTTTCATACTCAAGTCTTTGTCAACAATATCGTGAATACTGTCCATCAAAGAACTGAGTGCATAAAAGGATATGTTTAGCATCTTAGCTATGTAACCCAATCCAACAATCTTTCAAAATCAGGTCATGAACAGCACTGATGTTTTCTATAGTTGGCACAGTCATGGGTCATCCAGAACTGGGTTCATCTTTGGTGCCTCTATGACTCCTTTTTGATTATGACAATGATGATGGACAGTCATCATATAATGTCTATATTATATTGTCGTGTATTTTCTTCCTAGGCAGTCCTTTAAAAAAGGCATTTCATTATCTATCTGTGTTCGACTTAATACAGCAGCCTTGTCGTTCCCATTTTCCAAATTTGCCAAATGTGGACATCTTCAGCTTTCAAATTTCTCTTTCTCATGGCTGATAGTGCACCTTCCTTCCATATTTTTCTAGGGGATCTTTGCCTTCTCTTCCCTTGTGGTATCCACTCATACATAATGTTAGGCCATCTCTCTTCATTCATGCACAGCAGATATCCAAACCATCTTAACCTCCTATTTTCTATTTGTTCTATAATATCTTCATCTGCGTGCATACATCTTTTTATTTCCTCATTCATTATCCTCTCTAGCCTAGAAACCCCTAGCACTCCGATATAGGTAGTCCATCTCTAGGGCCCTAAGCTTCTTTTTGTCATCCTCTTTCAGTGACCATACCTCACAGCCATAGGAAAGTACCGATTGCACTAACGACTGTCCAATATGTTTTTTAGTTCATCAGGAGATATTGTTGTCCTACCATATACAGTTGAGGGTACTAAGAAGCTTCCAACTTTGATGAATTTGTGTGAAAACTTCCTCTTTCCCCAATCCTTCCTTAGTTAATCTATATCCAAGATATTTGAAAAAGTTAACAAGTTTTAGATGTATAGACTAACTTCCAATTCATCAAGATGTTCTGCTGTGCTTAAGTATTCTATCTTTGTAAAATTGATGCTGAGGCCTCATTGGTCACATGTAAGATGCAATTTTCTCAACGCGTATTCTAAATCATAAGCTTCCTGTGCAATGACAACTTGATCATTGGAAAAATTTAGACTCCAAAGATATCCGTCATTAATTGGTACTCCCATTCAATAACAGCTTCTTTTCCATTCTTGTAAAGCACATTCCAAGAAAACATTAAACAATAAAGGTGATAGGCTACATCCTTGTCTCAGCACCTTTGTTGGATAGATTGGGTTAGATAAAGTATTTGCTACTTTAATATATATCAAGCTGTTATTGTAAAATTCCCTAATCGTTCCACAAGCTCTGGATCAACTAATATATTTTGAAGGGCTTTCCGTAATTCCTTTCTTGGAACGGAATCATAAGCCTTTTCTAAATCGATGAAGGCAAAGAAGGTATCTTTATTCTTTGCATTTTTTTTCTCCACTAGTTGTAGTAGAATGAACAAATTGTCCACACAAGAGCGACCTGACCTAAATTCACTTTGTTCTTCACTTATCTTATCTTTTACCTCCTCTCATAATTTTAACTGAAGCACTTTAGAATATAGTCTGGAAATAGTGCAATTAACATTTAAGCCTCTATAGTTCCCTGGATCCAGCTTACTTTCTTTTTTATATATGGATGAAATAACTTACTTTCTATTCATTTGGAGTTTTCCTTAGATGTATACATCTGTTAATCAGCTGTGCTATCAGATCAAAAAGACTTGGTGGTCCATATTTAATTAGTTCCATCGCTATGTTCCCAGTTCCTGGAAATTTTTTTGTTCTTCGTTAATTTTGCACAGTTAAGACCTCGATGTTTTGTAATTTCTATCTTCCTTTTATCTACTGGTGGAGGGGTAATTATGCTCTGATATTGAGATTGCCTTTCTTTTAGGAGGTTATTATAATGATTTTTCCCATGTTGGCATATCTATAAAGTTCTTATTCGATCGAGATTAATTTGTTTTCAGTGCTCTCAAGCTTCACCAGGCTTCGGATGACTGTATTTCTCCTAACGAACTGTCAATTTCTCGACATCTTTCTCCCATGCTCCATTCTTGGATTCAGCAATTTTCCTTTTAACTACTCTATTGCACTTTTTGTATTCTTCTCTATTTTACTGATTTATATTTATTAACCATTTGTTATAGGCTCTTTTCTTTCACCAAACCCGCAACCTTGTCATTCACCAATACAGTTGTTTATATTTGTGATCTATTAGGCCTAGTGCTTCATTAGCAGCCTTGTGTATGGTGGTTTTAATGTTGTTATATATGATATTCACCTCTTCTATTTCTCCAATGTGAGAGAAAGATGGTTCTGGAGTCTTCTCTAGTAAAGATCCTTAATACTGTTGTGAGATAGTAGTTGCAGTTTATAAGCAATATTTTCTTGTACTACCCTATTGTCTTTACTCATCATATTAGGTCTCACTTGTCCCTTATCCTGGTATTTCAATAATATATCCACATTCACCAGGTAATGACCCGACCCGCAGTTGGCACCTCTCATTACCTTGCAGTCTTTTGTTGTCCATACCGACTTCTGGCGAGTAATTATAAAGTCTATAATTTATTTCTGCTGGAATGATGGTTGCTCCTATGTATATCTATGAATGTTTTTGTGTTGAAAAAAGGTATTAAGAATTATGGTACTTTTTACAGGAATCGATAAGTTTCTCACCGTTGTCATTCACAGCCTCTTCTCCACTAAATCTGTTAATCAGCTGTGCTATCAGATCGAAAAGACTTCGTGGTCCACATTTAATTAGTTCCATCGATGTTCCCAGCTCCTGGAAATTTTTTGTTCTTCATTAATTTTGCACAGTTAAGACCTCAATGTTTTGTAATTTCTATCTCCCTTTTATCTACTGGATCTCTAAATGGACAGGAGATCTAAATGGATCTGTCCATTTAGATCTCCTATCAAAACTATTTGTTAGCATTTCATTATTAAAGAGAAAAATCCGGGGTGGGGGGGATATGCACTCTCTTTTACCATGTGTGCGGGTGTATAAGGTGTTTATTGAGGTATTATTATCTCAATTCATATTTAATACAAGATATTTTGGTAATGTTTCAGGATTCTACTGAAACCTGTCTTTAAGTCTATTGATCTGCTTGCAAAGGAACTAAGCTGCAGTCATTCACCATAGATCCTGTGCAGTGTTTCATTATTGCATGTTCTTTTCTTTTCTGAAATTATCATTTTTAGTGAATGGACATTTTAAGTCTAAGGACATTTTAATCACCCCAAATGCAGAATCACTCTAAAAATTGTATTGCATTCTTATAAATTGTTTGTAATTTAATATAATTATACTTATTTTATTTTCAAATAATAAAATATGCAGCAGCCCAAAATCATTTCATTCTCTATACAATGCATGTTTCACTTTTCCTTTTCAAAATAATGAAGTGGTTTTTTGCTATAAAAAATGCTCAAGAAGTTGAATGGTATTGATCTATTTAATAATATATCATCAGATGGCTTTGGTTTTCTTGAAAATCAGATATATTACTGAAGATGTCAATATTAGTAAAAAAAATCTCTCTTGAAAAGCATGCTTATGATATTTTTATATATTTTTGATATATTATGCTAATCACTAAATACCTTGTCATAAGAGGTTCCATAGCTGACTTCTTAGCATCTGCCTTCACAGCCTTTTTTAATTGAGCTAGTTCATAGGTTGCCCCTACAGGGAATAAATAATGCAAAATAATACTAATATTATTATTATTAATACAAACTGTGTTTTCTCAGTGTGAAAGGAATTTTAAAATCAGATTCAAATTTTCAGGCTTTTTTAAACTGAGTTAGTTCAGGCTCTCCCCCCCACCCCCAATTCCCTAAAGTACTCTATTAAAAAGATTTCCACTAAAATGCAACAAGAAACTTAATTTCGAATGAAAATTAGGCACTTGTGGCATTTAGCTTTTTCACATGAAGAAAACGTTTGGGGAAAATATACTATTTAATTTAAATTTTAATTATTATTTATACTATTTAATTTAAATTGATTTTAAAAAAATCAATACACTATGGTGTGTGCAATAATATGAATAACAAAAAGTAGCCTGTACAATATCTTATTATTAGAATGGTCACACTACGCAAGTAAATTAGACTTCTTCAAACGACATTCAATTTTTTAGGCACATTCAGAAATGTATAAGTGCCTACTGTCTTCTGCACGTCCACACACATGCACCAACTTGACATCCTGTGGAAAATAAATCTTCATGAAATTTTATATTTGAGCCTATTAGAAAGCTGTTAAGCCATAACATATTTCATTAAAATCAAAACCAATAAACCAATAGAAATGGTTTGATTTTAAGAAAAAAACAAAGCCATCTTCACTTACATTAAAAGCAGAAGGAATGCATTGAGTGCCATTGGTCCACTTGATGTCGATGGTTCAACTGCTGATGATTCTTCTCAGATTGCTGACAAACTGAATAAGTATTTTGCATCAAATTCATGCAGCACATGTTCTTTTGAGCTAAGCAAGTTTTCAATCGAAGGTTTCTTGTAGCATTTTAGTAAACATCTTTTTAATAGAGTACTTTCGGAGAGGGGGGAATGCCAGAAGTTTATCAAAATTGAACAAGGAGCAAAATGATTTTATGATAACCAGACTTTGGATTATATGCAATTGCATATTGCAGCTATTGTAGCCGTTAGTGCATATAAATGCATATAACACAATTATTACAAGCAACACTGCATATTCCTTAATTTTATCATTTTTTTAAAATGTTCACACTGCATTACAATAAAATTAGCATGGGATAATATTTCACTGGCCGTGGAAAAATTTCTCAAATTGGCATGGGAAATGTTTTAATGTTATTTTGCTATCATTCTCATTTGCTATCGACTACATCAAATAAACTTTGTATGGAATTGTGGACTGCCAATCATGGAAAAGATTTTACTACGGATGGCATTATTGTGTTCTGTGTTGAATGCAAAAAGAATGTTCCATACAAGGGAAAAAATTCGAGATCGACCAACAACTGAAAATAGCAATGGGCAAGCAAAGGAAAAGCAAGGAAAAACTTCTAGAGCAGTCACTTTTAACCAAGCCATGTATTTCAAAAGAAATGGATTTTTCAAAGGCCCTGGTAAGCAACAATATCCCTTCCATTAAGTTAAACAATCAACTCTTCAAGAAATTATTGAAAAAAATTGTGTAAATCAAAATATTCCAGATGACTCTACCTTGAGAAAGAATTACCTTAACACTACTGATGATGAAATTATTCAAGAAATTCATCAAGATTTATCAAGTGAAAACTACATTTGGATGTCTGTCGATGAAACGATAAACATTTCTGGTCGCTATATTGCACAATTTATAAATGGAAAATTAGATACAGAATGATTGTGTCCATATTTACTTGGTTGTAAGGCCCTCAAAAAGGTTACTCTAAAACAGCAAGATTTTGTAATGATTCTTTGCAGTTATTATGGCCAGAATAGAACCAAAGTGAAAGGGTCTGCAATTTTTTCAGTGACACTGCTTCATATACAGTAAAAACCATTTCTGCATTACACGCTTTCTATCCATATCTGATCTACGTTACTTGCTTAGCTCATGGCTTACATAAGTTGGCAGAGGCAATTAGAGAGAATTTTGATGAAATTAACAAACTTATTTCTAGTATAAAAAAGATTTTGTCAAGAGCACCTTCAAGGTTAGCATCATATGGAAATATGCTACCTACTCCTCCACCTGATCCTGTTCTCACAAGATAGAAATATTGGTTACAAGTGGCATCGTTTTATGGTATAAATTTTGATTAAATAAAAGAATTTGTTGATTCCTTGGATAGTACATATTCAGCGACTATTGGTAGTGCTAAGGCAGGGAACACCAGCATTAGCAGAGAAGCTAGAAGATAGTGTCATCTACCATCACCTTCAGAGAGTGGTCAGAGAGAAAACTGGAAACAATTTGAAAAAAACAATTGGCAATTTGTAAGATGGAAGCTTATTTAGAAGACTTTTTCTTTCTGATTCTTTGGCTAGAAAACATTTATTGTTCATCTAGACTTATTTCAGCTGGTTACCTAGTTGTATAATTGAACACGAAATGTGGGCCTTTCTCTGAGCAACACAATTGGAGAGATGGACAAAGTTGAATTGCAAATTCAACTTTGTCCATCTCTCCGATTGTGTTGCTCAAAGAAAGGCCCCACGTTTCATGATCTTTGTCCAAAAAACTGTACCTGGAGGCTTAGAAGAAGAAATAAAAAGAAAATACAATAATGTTTAAGAAAAGAACTAAGAATTTCAAACTTTAAAGAAATTAGATGAATTTATAAATGGGAAAGGAAACGAGTACAGTTAGTCCTCGTATAACACGTGTTTACACTACACGAATTCGATCATACACTATTTATAAATAGGGTAACGATATCTTATATATATAACATGAACCAAATTCGCTTATGCATGATTCGCCTTTGTGTTTACAAGAAATGGCAGTCAAATGCAGAATCACCCCAGCTGAAACAAACATACGATAGCAATGAAGAGAAGATTCTGAAAAAGAATTTTGTTTTTTATATCAGTGAAGGGGAAACACATTTCACCATAATAACGTAAAAAAGCACACAATTCCAGCTATCAGTATTATCACAAATGCAATTAGATGAAGTTTACTACCAGTTTGTAACAGATTCCACCAGCAGAAACGCAACTGGAAATTGTTTTTATTGTGTTATGGTAGTAACACCCAGAAATGTGCTTTAGTAAAATGTGAAGTGTTAATGGTGTGTCTCTGCCTTTATGGTGTTGTTTATTCAGTTGCTACACATGCACAGCTTTGTTTATGAATATCAAGCATGCCTCCTCATTTTGTAATTGTGCTTTATTCCCTAAAAATGAGTAAAATACTTAAAAGGTGTGAAAAGGAAGCATCCTGGTGAAGACACTACAGATTCAGAGAGAAAAAGAAAAGCAATATCAATAGACAGAGGTGGACCGGGTCAAAAATTCTTACCTGGAAAAATTTGTAGCAGCCTCATACTAGTTTTTATGGCCAAAATCACACTTCTGGCCTCCGGCCCACAGTGGTTTCCCCGGTAAGGCTTATGGCCAGTCCATCTCTATTAGAGAAAAAAATATGAAATTGTGAAACAATTTGAGCGAAATGAAAGAACATGTGATATTGCATGTGCTACAGGCCTAAATGAGGCAATGCCGATAATCAGAAAGAATGCAGAGGGAAAAAAAAAAAAAACCTTTCACAGCAGGAACTCAAAAAGTGTAATAAAATCCATTAGATCAGGACAAAAAAAAAAAAAACTGGAAGAGATGGAATGGCTGTCATCTGTTTGGATAGAAAATCAAACAAAGAACAAGTTTGCTTATAATAGAAGCAAAAGCATTAGCAATATTTTATTACATAATAGTCGTAATAAAATACGTAAGTATTTTATAATGATTATTTATTGTGTTTGGTAATGATTTGGTTACAAATGTGTTTTCAACCTTGGGTGGTCGGCACCTAACCCTATTTTTCCCATAGGGCCCGTTATTTATATTGCACGAGAGTTTATAGGAACACAACTATCATGCTATACAAGGCCTGACTGTACTTCCATTTCAAGTAGAGGCTACAAAAGCTGACATTTTTAAATACAGCGCAGTCACTTCCGTAGAATTAGAAAAGTCATTCTTTGCACATAAAATAATCTTGGATGAACACCACCACAAATTTACAATGGACCACTTTGAGAAATATTATTGAGTATTGTAACAAAATTGATTTCAGGTGTAAGTTTGAAAGAGAAAACTTTTAAAAAAGATGTTAAAACTTTTCATAAATGGTTTTATTACTTCAACATGTTGAATATAAAGAAATTTTGGTTCAATTAATTATAATAAACGAGTAATAAATGTAAAAGTTTTAATGCAAATATCAGCTTTTTGCTGAATATATTTGACCTGTTTTTTAGTGCTTATAATCTGATGTCTAGTGATAATTGATATGAAGCTTAACATAAAAAAGGCACCTGGGGTGATGGGATCAATTCAATTATATTAAATGAGGCAGTAAAGGAGGAAGCAAATCCTTAGCCATACTTATGAGAGCATCTCTAGATTCAGGGGAGGCCACTATGGACGGGAGATGTGCAAATGTATCCCCAATTCACAAAGGGCAGAACAAAGGAAGACAACAGTAGCTCAACTTCTGTTGCAGGGAAAATAATGGAATTCCTGGTAAAGAAGTAATGCAGAACCACCTAGACAAATATACTGCAGTCACTGCAAGGGTTTGTTAAGGAGCAATCTTGTCTGGCCAATCTGAGTGGATACTATGTTATTGTTATTTGGTTTTTTTTTAGGAGCATTAGCAACTAAGGCCATATTGCTCCGTGGATATGCAGTGGTCATTCCCTGACCTTTCCGCATCCTCCGTATTTGTTGGTGACGGGCTCGAACGCCGGTCTAATCAAGAAGCGTGTGCTACATACTGCTGCTCCTTCCCACCTGGCTACAGAGGCGCAAGTGGACACTATGATGCATTAACAAAGAAACTGGAGCAAAAGACAATTTTGATATCATATACTTGGATTTCAGGAAAGCTTTTAATACTGTTGCACATAAAAAACTGCTGTACAATTGGAGTAGTGTGGCATTAAGGGCAAGTTACTGCTTTGGATAAAGGGATGGCTGAGTGTTAGAAGACAATATCCTGTCAACAGACTAATGCATATCCCCCTGCTACACAAATCTCACCTCACAGCATCACAATGACATTTTGAAACAGTTTTTAAACAGTTGAGTATAATAGAGAAATTTTTAGCCATAAGGCACATTGTTAAAAAAATACCTGACAACCACGTTCAGTTTAGAGGGAAGGTGAAACAAGTACCTAATTTTATACTGTCATCAGCCTCCTTACCAGTTTAGTCATTCTTCACCATATCCATTCAAGGAGTTCAAAGTCTTTTTCAGATGTGGCATATTTTAAGAGCAGTTTCCCAGCTGACTTATATTATTAGAACTATAATCTCCTTTAGCCAATATTCAAAAGGTCCAGTACATTACTGATAAATATGCTTTGCTAGTAAATCACGGATAAAAGTGTTTTCCTGGCTGCCAGTTGTACTGCACAGATTTCCTGGCTGCCTGTTTATCTACCTCAAGTCCTTCTCATTGCTGAATGTCTGTCTCTCTCTCTCTCTGCCCTCCCTAAGGTAGAATCACACAGATTATTATTCCTCAAGTTCAAGACCTTATATAAGGAAGAATTTAACTGTAAATGACATTTTCAGACCATCTCTGTAACCAGACAATGCTGTTTTGAAGTAATATGGCCTGGTTATGTTCACTACCACTCTCCAGCACCATTTACAAATTGCGATGTGCCCTTTATGTATTTTTATATTTTTCAATGCCATTAAAAAAGTTAAAAATGGGGGGGAGCTTCAATTAAAGTGAGATCCATCCCCAATGGATCTCACTTTAATCCACTATGAAGGTCATCAAATTCTTTACTAAAATCCATGCATGTAACATGAAAATTGTTTCTTGTATTGGACTGACTGTTAATGATGTTACTGTAATTTTATCAGATTAGATAAGCATGGTTTCCTATGCTATGACCCTCCTTATGATCATCCCATTCCTGCTGAAAAGCTCCTATAATGCAGCCTAGATCACAGTTTTCATAAATGTGAATTTGAGAACTTGAGGAAAAGGGCTGATGAGAAATTAAAACGGGGACATATCACAAACTCAGCTGTCCAACAGCATAGCAGGATCTCCAAAGGAAGAAATGGGGTAGAATTTTTAACAGAGGGACTGCTTTTATACGAATAGGATACATTTAAACAGAAGAGGTGAAAGAATAATTGCTGATGCTAAAGAGGTAGTGTTAGGTGGGTAAGAAAACTTGTTTGGGGTAGTGCTCATACTGAGACATGCAGCAGGCTGTTGTTGTTGTTATTTGGTTTTTAGGAACATTAGCAACTAAGGCCATATTGCTCCAGGGATATTCCCTGTTGTTGTTGTTATTTGGTTTTTAGGAACATTAGCAACTAAGGCCATATTGCTCCGGGGATATTGCGGTGGTCATTCCCTGACCTTTCCGCATCCTCTGTATTTGGTGGTCACGGGCTCGAACCCCGGGTCTAATCAAGAAGTGTGTGCTATGCACTGCTGCTCCTGCCCACCTGGCTACGGAGGTGCGAAAGCAGCCTGGAAAACAAGGTGTAGGGAATTACTAGGCCTGCTGAGAAAGTTCCTCGTGCAATGAGTAAATTAGTGTTCTCTATTCCCATCCGGCACTCATGCAGGTTTGAATCACAGCACAAATATATGTGCTGTGTTTCGGTTATTAAGAGTAAAAATAAGCATATTTATTTGTACACTAACTCTAGAAGCACAGTAAATTAAATTGACAAATTGAAGATATTTGATATCAGACACTTTATTTTATAGGGATATCAGAAAAATGGTGCCATTCAGGCATAGGGAAGGCAAAATTTGAATATAGCAAGAACAATGTGTATAAGAAAGAATTTACATGTATGTATACATACATAGCTTTACTACAATAGTTCCTAGATTCCTTCAAACCCACTTTGTGTCTCTGTGTTACATATTTCTGCAAAGCCAATCATATATATTGTGTTAGTTCGTGCACCTGGTGACATGCTGTGTTCTATGACTGGCTTTATAGCAACCATCCAGCAAAAGTAACTTTGAAATCTGCTGGCTAGCTTCCAATCTTGCCATGAGGAGAAAGACACCTATTCTGCAAAAAATTAAAACATGGTTTTGAGCCTCCTGCCATGCACCTGAGGTTAGGGTGGGAAAGGAGAAAGAAATACACAAGGCAAATGCATTACTTTTTTTTCAGATTTTACAATACATGGAAAATCTTGCATATGTCTTCTGATATTTTACTTCATATTACTGTGACATCTTACTGAACAAACTAAATTAGCTTGGCATCACATAAGTATTATGAAACAACTGCACATAACAAAGAACTATTATTTCTCATTTCTATTTTGAAATGTGGCCTCCACAGAATACTTGATGGCCAATTTCTTAATGAAATTAAGCAAAATTGGAAATTTTTTTAAAAAATTCCAATTTTAATGTAGTTTTATTATTTTTTTGTGAGAAGAAAAAGATGGAGAAAGTTTTTCTCCATCCACCCACTATATTACGAGTGAGAAAGAGCAAGGGTCAAATAAGGTAAAAAAAAAGACAGATTCTCAAATTTAAATACTAACAGTTGGCAGCTATATATTCACTCTACAATTCCTTTCACTTCAAAAGTAGTCTCCTAGTAGTACTTTTTCCTTTGTGGAAATCCACATGCTCGTATCCACCATTTCCTAAAAAGAGTGACAAATTCCTTGCTTTTACTTACTGTCTTGTTGAACTTACCTCTATTCTTACCAAAGTAACAAAGATATCCATCAACCACAACTCTTAAGCTATCTTAAAACCTCCCATCTGATAAATTATCACCAAAATGGATTCACAGTGTCAATCCACTGGCAACATTATTGCTTATGTTACTCATTATCAGAAAAATTTTATGGTTGCCCATGACATAACAAAGACTTTTCATCATTTGCAGTCTGATGTCACATTCACCATGACATCATAAAATTCTTCTTCCAGTCTGATGTTGTGGCCACCATGCCCATCAGCATTTCTAATTATGGAGTTTGTTTTCCCACTGTACTAGCTTTACAGAATTTTTTTCCTGCACAATTATTGTGTTGCCTCCTACATACATTTCATACAAACAAACTGAAAACTAAATCGATGTTTATATCAACTGTTAATGGCAGTGGAAACTATTTGTGTTGTAGCCCTCATTTTCAGTTCAATATATAGTGGTACTGTGTGCCAACATTTCTGATTATAAAGTTTGTTTCCACACTATACTGGCTCAGTACATGGGCAAAGAAAACTTACTTAACTTCATTTCTTTTAAAAATTAAGTCCTGACCTATTTCTCACAAAAAGAGTAGTATACTGTTCCTATCTTCAGTTGTGATCATCTTCAGTAACACTCAGATTTCTAGACATGAAATATCTCAAATGGAAATTACCCTGATTTCTATTCTCCCTTGGCATAAGCACATCACCAAAATTTCTTGGCATAAGCACATCACCAAAATTTCTTAGCATAAGCACATCACCAAAATTTCTTGGCATAAGCATGTCTACAGATACTGTCATGGGCACTGGTCCTCTAAACTGACATCTACAAAAGCTTTCAATAAAGAATGATCATAATTTTTCATGAACAACCGTACTGCTTGTACATATTTCTAGTTGAATTGTGGAATTTAAGACAAAACAAGCTGCATCACATAGAAACTAAGCAGTTGACTCATGCTCACTGTGTGACCTTGGTGGTTGTTCAAGTTTATACCTGTTCAGTTTTGCCTATATAACAATGGATGTGACGTGCAACCGTATGCTGCTCTCAAACTTTGTTTCCGTCTCAAGAATACATCAGCTGAAGAACATTAAATGTCAAAAGAGGCTTATGGTGAATCTGCAGTTCCATATAGCGTAATTTGCAGAATGTTTAAAGACAGACTTGATTCAATCACAAAAATCAGCAGTCCTGGAACTACAACCACTGCTGTCACAACAGAAATCGCAAACACTACTTCTGTAATCATGAGAAGATCATCATATAACAGTAAGGCAACTAGCATTAGTAGAGGCATTTGATGCTTAGGCAGCATCAGCCAAAAAAAAAAATAAATAAATAAAAAAAAAAAATAACCACTTCCACTTCACCCCTCTGTTCTTTCGAAATAGCTGTCCAGCTGAGCCTTAAACTTATTTAAGCTATCCACTTCCACAACAAGGGATGGAAGTCTATTCCACCAACCAACCACCCGCTGGCTAAAGGCAAATTTCATCACGTCTATCCTACATCTGTCTTTTCTCAATTTGAATTTATGCCCTCTCAGGTGATTATTCTGAGCAAGAGGAAGAATCCCTTCAGCATTGAGCATGCTCAAACCATTCAAGGCTTTCTACACCTCTATCAGATCACCTCGCTGGTGCCTAGTCCCCAGACACTGTAATTTGCAAAACTTAAGATTTTCTTCGTAAGAGCACCCCTCTGTTCCATTCACTAATCTTGTTGCCCTTCTCTGTACTCGTTCCAGCATCTCTACATCCCTCTTGAAATGAGGCCTCCAGACCTGTATACAGTACTCTAGGTGTGGCCTGACCATTGCCTTATACAAGAGAATAATCACCTCCTTATCCCTGCTAGAAAAATTCCTATATATCATAGACAATACACCATGAGCTACTCTTGCAGCCCGTGCTCAGAAAACTTCATATCTGCCGGCACAACCACCCCCTCAGGTCCCTTTCATTCTCTACCACTGTCAGTGTAGCACCACAGAGTGGATACGTTGCTCTGGGGTTGCTGTTTCCCATATACAGTACTTTACATTTGTCAATGTTAAACTTCATTTGCCACCTCTCAGCCCATCTGCTCAACCTTTCCAGATCCTGTTGCAGTAGCATAGTGTCAGTAGTGTCCTTGACAACCCTGCCAACCTTCGTATCGTCTGCAAACTTGGACATTAAGCTTGATATACCATCATCAATATCATTTATAAACACAAAAAACAATAAAGGACCCAATACTGAACCCTGAGGGACTCCACTAATAACATTAGTCCATGATGAACAGTGTCCACTGATTACCACTCTCTGTCTTCTCCCACTCAACCACCCCTTTATCCATAGCACCAATTTGCCTCCAATGCCACACTGCTCCAATTTGTGCAGCAGTCTTCCATGTGCAACAGTATCAAAAGCCTTTCTAAGATCCAAGTATATAATATCAAAGTTATTCCCTGCATCCAGTTCTTTTGTGACTGCATCATAGTATCCAATCAAATTGGTCAGGCAAGACTTGGTCGATGAAGTTATAAAAAAAATCAGTGACAATTCTCAAATGCATGTCAAAAAATGGCATCCACAATGTTTTTGAAGAATGGCAGAAACGTCGGAGTAAGTACATTTCATCAAATGGGGACTACTTTAGAAAGAACCATCAAAATATGGGTATGTTGTGAAAAAAAAATATATCATTCTTAATCGAACAGCCCTTGTATAAATCCACCATTCTCATTCAAACCAGTATGAAAATTTGCCTCAACAAATTCACATCCATTCACTGTTCAATTCCAAACTCAAAAGAACTAACTTTTTCTTTTGAAAAAATATTTGTTCATTTCAGTTTGGAATTGAACAGTAAATTGGTTTCACAAATTTCACTCCAACAACACCAGAAGCCAATCCCTACTGAGACTTGCTCCCACCTTCATCTGGCATAGTCACTCTATACTCTGTTCTATGACATTGTTGTCTGTCCCCTCTGCTGGTAATCATGGAAGGGCTACTCTACTATGATCAAACTCTCAGCTACTACAGCCAAATTTTTGGATCCTGTGGACAAACTGTCAGCTGGTCAGGTGAAGGACCAATACAAGTGTTGGTTGCGTCATTCATTATGCAATGAAAAGAGAAGAGAGTGAAAAGAAAATAAGAGAGTGAAGCATTCAGAGTGCAGTGGCAGTAATTTGGCAGGCAACAACCTGTGAAAGGAGTGACTTCATCAGAACAAGAAAAGATACTAGTTGTAGCAGTTAGATGTTGTAGTGGCAATGGGGCCAGTATTATTTTGATTGTTCTCTAGTGAAAGCACTGGAGCACAGCATGAGTTTGTTAAGGGAAAGTCTTGTCTGACAAATTTGATAGGATATTTGAATTTTGGATAAATATGGCACTAGCAAATGTTTGAATCACATTTTCTCAATGGTCTGTGCTTGTTAACAGGAAGACTACTTCTACAGGAATGGGATATTGCCATGGGGGATGTCTTTGTGTGTGCGCGATGTAAGGAGTGTAAGGAAATCAGGCAACAACTCAGCATTGTTATGAGCCTATATCAAAGTTTGAAGGAAAGGGTGGCTGCCCTCGAAAGATCTAAATTGAGGGGACCATCAAGTTCTCAGCTGCCCACATCAACGCCAGAGCTTGCACATGGTCATCACGCAACACAGCGGCAACCCCCAAGGCAGAATGCGCTGGTCCCACAGGAATTAGTAGTTGTTGGTGACTCTATTGTCAGGGAAACATGTAATATGCTTTGTAAAAAGGATAGGTGGAACAGGACCAGGGTATGTCTGCCAGGGGCAAAGGTTGATGACGTTGTAGAGCGGATATCATCTTTTAAGAGCACAAAAGGTGATATAGTTGTACACATTGGCACTAATGATATTAAGAGTAGGAGACCAGAAGAATTACTTAACAAGTACAGGTCACTGTTGAACAAAAGCCGAGAATTAGAGTTGAATTTGAAAGTGTCTGCAATTCTGCCCAGACACGATAGGAGGGAGTATATGATGAGAGCCTTGTCGATCAATTCGGCCCTGGAAAGATTGTGCAAGGCTCAAGGGATAGAATTTTTTTCAGCCTGGTCTGTACTTGTTAAGAGGAGAGACTGCTTCTACAGGGATGGGATACACTTAAATAGAAAGGGTGCAAGAATATTTGCTGATGCTATCGAGGCAGTGTTAGATGGGTCGGAAAACTGATAGCTTGGGGGGATACAAGGACTAATAGTTTAACAGTAGCCATAGGCAGAGGTGAAGGTGATTCTTGCACAACTTCTATTAGAATAAGTAGCGACCTGGAGCGAGGGGTGTTGGGGGTTTCAGGGACAGATGGCAGTCATCCTGAAATAGGTGGGTATATGGGATGTGTTAGGGTAACTAGAAATAGGAATAAGAGCATGTATGCTTGCATGTATACCAATGCTAGAAGTATAGTAAATAAATTTGACGAATTTGAAGTGTTGGTCAAGACATCAAAGGCGGATATTATTGGGATAGCAGAGACGTGGTGTCACACAGATATAAGGAAGGCAGAATTGGAATTTGGGGAGTACAATGTGTACAGAAAGGATAGACAGGATAGAAAGGGAGGAAGTGTTATGCTGTTAATTAAGAAAAGCATAAAATCAAAAGAAGTACACCCAGTTGATATAGATGAACAGTGCACTGTTGAGTCAGTTTGGTGTGACATAAGCACTGAGAAAGCAAAAATAAGAGTAGGAGTGTGTTATAGGCTTAATGACTCGAATGAGTACAATGAACAATTATACAGAGAAATAGCGTGGGCCAGTAAATCAGAATGTCTTATAATGAGGGATTTTAACTTCCCAGATATTGACTGGAACTTGTGGGTTGGTCACTCATACACTAATCAGACTTTTGTGGATTTATTGGATGATTGTTTTCTGCAGCAGCATGTTCGAAAGGCAACCAGAGAGAGTAATACTCTTGATCTGGTTATCAGCAGTGATCATTCGTGTATTAAGAATTTGCAGATAAAGAAACCACTAGGTGGCAGTGATCACAGTGTACTGATGTGGGATTTACTTAAGGATATAATTACCATCAGGGGTAAAGGAAAGGGTTTTTGCTTCTGTAAAGGTGAGTACAGTGGTCTCAGAAAGTTTTTCAATTCTGTACAGTGGGATAAATTGACGATGTTACCAACAGTAAATTCTAAGTGGGAAGCATTCAAGGAATTATTTGTAGATGCTACTAAAAGTTTCATACCTATTAAGAAATATTGTTCAAGGTTTAGGACTAAATAGTTATCAAATGAACTAATGAGACTCGTAACAGAGAAGAAAAATGCATGGGATGCATATAAATTATCATATAAACTATGATGCATACAAACTATCAAGCCAGTCTGTAATCAGGTCACAAAGGAGGTTAGGCAGGTGAAGGCAGATTACGAGAAATCTTGGCAAAAAATGCTAAGAAAAACAGCAAGGATTTCTTTACTTATATAAACTCTAAAAGGAAGGGGATGAATCTGATTGGTCCACTTGACATTGATGGTTCGACTGTGGATGATCCTGCTCAGATAGCAAACAAACTGAATGAGTATTTTGCATCTACATTCACACATGAGGAATTATTAAGGTTTGAAAATGGCAGAAGGTTATCAAATTGTAGCAGGATAATGATTTTGTAATAACTGAGAGCAAAGTGGAGGAGAAATTGTTGAAGTTAAACATAAGAAAAGCACCTGGGGTGATTGGGATCTATCCAGTTATATTAAAGGGGGCAGCAAAGAAACTAAGCAAACCCTTAGCCATAATTATGAGAGCATCCTTAGACTCAGGGGAGGTTCCCATGGACTGGAGATGTGCAAATGTATCCCCAATACACAAAGGGGAATTGAATGGTGACACTAGTAATTACAGACCAGTTAGTTTAACTTCTATGCCGGGTAAAATAATGGAGTCACTGGTTAAAGACGCACTGCAGGATCATCTAGACATGACTGCAACAATAATTCAGACACAGCATGAGTTTGTTAAGGAAAAGTCTTGTCTGACAAATTTCATAGGATATTATGATGTGGTTACAAAGGAACTGGATGCAAAAAATAATTTTGATATCATACTTTTGGATTTCAGGAAAGCTTTTGATACTGTTGCGCATGAAAGACTATTGTACAAATTGGAGCAGAATGGCATTAAGGTTAAGTTGATACAATGGATAAAAGGATGGTTAAGTGGGAGAAGACAGAGGGTGGTAATCAATGGGTGCTGCTCTTCGTCGACTAATGTTATTAGTGGAGTCAGACAGGGTTCGGTGTTGGGTCCACTGTTGTTTTGTATATTTATCAATGATATTGATGAAGGTATATCAGGCTTAATGTCGAAGTTTGAAGATGATACAAAGGTTGGCAGGGTTGTTAATGACAGCAATGGCAGTGTGCTACTGCAACAGGATGTAGATAATTTGGGCAGATGGGATAAGACATGGCAACTGAAGTTTAATCTTGACAAATGCAAAGTACTGCATATGGGTAGAAGTAACCCCAGAGAAACGTACCAACTGTGTGGTACTACACTTAAGGTGGTAGAAAATGAAAAAGACCTGGGGGTAATTGTGCAGGCAGATATAAAGTTTTCTGAGCAATGCAGAGAGGCTGCCAGGGCAGGTCATGGGGTTTTGTCAATGATATATAGGAATTTTGCTAACAGGGAAAAGGAGATGATTATCCCTCTATATAAGGCAATAGTCAGGCCACCCCTTGAGTACTGCATACAGGTCTGAAGGCCTCATTTTAGGAAGGATGTAGATTTACTTGAGCGGGTACAGAGAAGGGCAACAAGATTGGTGAGGGGAATGAAGGGATCCTCTTACCAAGAGAGGCTTAAGTTCTGCAAATTGCAGTGGCTGGAGACTAGGCACCTGCACGGTGATCTGATTGAGGTGTATAAGGCCTTGAATGGGTTGAGCATGCTGAATTCTGATGGGATCCTTCCACTTGTTCAGATTACGAACCTAAGGGTGCATAAATTCAAATTAAGAAAAGAGAGATGTAGAATAGATGTGCGGAAATTTGCTTTTAGCCAGCAGGTGGTTAATTGCTGGAACAAACTTCCATCTGTTGTTGTGGAAGTTGATAGGTTGAATAAATTTAAGGAGGAACTGGACAGGCATTTGGAGGGAATGGTGTGATTTTTTTTGGCTGATGCTGCATAAGCTCATACACATGCTTTCTTGCATCACATGCCACTACTACTACTACTTAAATAGAAGGATGCAAGAATATTTGCTGATGCTATCAAGGCAGTGTTAGGTGGATCAGAAAATTGCTTGCTTGGAGGGATTCACAGATTAAAAGATTAACAATAGCCACAGGCAGAAATGCAAATGATTCTAGCACTGCTTCTATTAGACTGGAAGGCGGAGTGCTGGAGTTTTCAGGGACTAGTGGGAGTCATCACAGAACAAATAAATACATCAGCTGGTTAGGGTAACTAAGAGTAAGAATAGGTGCATGTATAGTTGATTGTACACCAATGCTAGGAGTATAGTAAATAAATTTGATGAATTTGAAGTGCTGGTCAAGATATCAAATGCAGATATTGTTTGGATATCAGACACATGGGTCACACAGATAAAAGGAATGCAGAATTGAAATTTGGGGAGTACAATGTGTACAGAAAGGACAGACAGGATAGGTAGGGAGGAGAAGTGATGATGTTAGTTAAGAAACACATTAAATCTAAGGAAGTGCATCCAGTTCACATAGAGGGTCAATATAATGTTGAGTCAGTTTGGTGAGATGTAAGCACCGGGAGAGCAAAAATGAGAGTAGGAGTGTGTAATAGGCCTAATTACTCTGATAAGTACAATGAACAACTGTATAGAGAAATAGAGTGGGCCAGTAAATCATATTATCTAATAATTGGAGATTTTAACTTCCCAGATATTGAATGGAACTTGTGGGTTGGTCACTCGTACACTAGCAAGACTTTTGTGGATTTATTGGATGATTGTTTTCTACAGCAACAAGTTAGAGAATAATACTCTGCATTAAGAATTTGCAGAAAAAGGACCACTGGGTGGAAGTGATCACAGTGTACTGATGTGGGATTTACTTAAAGATATTACAACCAACAGGGGTAAAGGGAAGGGATTTTGCTTCTATAAAAGTGACTTCAGTGTTCTCAGACAGTTTTTAAATTCTGTACAGTAGGACCAACTAATGATTTTACCAACAGCAAATTCTAAATAGAAAGTGCTCAAGGAATTACACTTTCAAGGGCCTTGGAAGCCACTAGACTTTTCATACAGATTAAGAAATACTGTTCGAGGTTTAGGCCTAAATGGATGTAAGATGAATTAATGAGACTCGTGACAGAGAAGATAAATGCATGGCATGCACATAAATTATCAGGCAACACAGAAACCTATGATAGATATAAGCTAGTCTGTAATCAAGTCACAAAGGAGGTTAGGCAGGTGAAGGCAGATTACAAGAAATCTTTGGCAAAGGATGCAAAGAAAATCAGCAAAGGTTTCTTTACTTATGTAAACTCTAGAAGGAAGGAGATGAATCAGATTGGTCCACTTAACATACATGGTTCGACTACTGATGATCCTTCAAGTAGCTAATAAACTGAATGAGTATTTTGTATCTGTATTCACACATGAGGAGTTATTCAAAGAGGGGAATGCCAGAAGGTTATCAAACTCTAACAGGGAGATAAGCGATGTTGTAATAAGTGAGAGCAAAGTGGAGGAGAAATTGTTGAAGTTAAACATATAAAAGGAAACTGGAGCAGATGGAATCTATCCAGTTATAATGAAGGAGGAGGCAGCAAGGGAAATAAGCAAACCCTTAGCCATAATTATGAGAGCATCCTTAGATTCAGTGGAGGTCCCCATGGACTGGAGATGTGCAAATGTATCCTCAATTTACAAAGGGGGTTCAAAGGGTGACACAAATAATTATAGACCTTTTAGTTTAACTTCCATTCCGGGGAAAATAATAGAGTCACTTTTTAAAGAGGTCATATAGGATCACCTAGACAAGACAGCATTAACAGTTCAGACACAGCATGGGTTTGTTAAGGGGAAGTCTTGTCTGACCAATTTGATTGGGTACTACGATGTGGTCACATAGGAAAAGGATGCAAAAAATAATTTTGATATTATATACTTGGATTTCAGGAAAGCTTTTGATACAGTTGCACACGGAAGACTGCTGTACAAATCAGAGCAGTATGGCATTAAGGGCAAGTTACTGCAATGGATAAAGGGATGGTTAAGTGGGAGATGGCAAAGAGTGGTAATAAATGGACATTGCTCTATGTGGACAAATGTTATTAGTGGAGTCCCCCAGGGTTCGGTGATCGGCCCACTGTTGTTTTGTGTATTTATGAATGATATCAATGAAGGTATATCAGTCTTAATGTCCAAGTTTGCAGGCGATACAAAGGTTGGCAGGGTTGTTAATGACAGTATGCTACTACAACAGGATCTAGAAAAGTTAGTCAGCTGAGCTGAGAAGTGGCAACTGAAGTTTAACATTGACAAATGCAAAATACTCCATATGGGTAGCAGTAACTCAAGAGAAAAGTACCTAAAATGTGTGTGGTACACTCACTCAGGGAGGTGAAGAATGAAAAAGACCTAGGATTAATTTATATCTGAATTACCCCAAATCTTTTTCTTGGGGAAGTCAGATATGAAGTTCTCTGAGTAGTGCAGACAGGCTGCCAGAGCAGGTCATGGAGTTTTGTCAATGATATGTATGAGTTTTGATAGCAGAAACAAGGAGGTGATTATCCCTTAGTATAAGGCAATGGTCAGGCCACACCATGAGTACTCTATACAGGTTTGGAAGCCTCATTTTAGGAAGGATGTAGAGTTGCTAGAATGAGTACACAGAAGGGCAACAAGATTGGTGAGAGGAGCAAAGGGCTGCACTTATAAAGAAAGGACTAAGTTCTGCAAGTTGCAACATCTGGAGACTATGCACCTGCAAGGTGGTCTGATTGAAGTGTAAGGCCTTGATTGGTCTGAGCAGACTCAATGCTGACGGGATACTTCCCGTTGCTCAGATTAAGAAGCTAAGGGGGCATAGATTCAAATTAAGGAAAGACAGTTGTAGAATAGATGAGCAGAAGTTTGCCTTTAGCCAGTGGGTAGTTGATTTCTGGAACAGACTTTCATCTGTTGTTGTTGTGGAAGTTGATAGCTTAAATAAATTTAAGGCTGAACTAGACAAACATTTGGATTGACTGGATGGGTGAAATGGCAAGGTTTTTTTTTTTTTTTTTTTTTGGCCAATGCTGTATAAGCTTGTTTCTTGAATCTATGCCTCAACTAATGCTAATAATGCTAATGCTAATTTGACTGTTGATGATCCTGCTCAGATAGTTGATAATCTGAATGAGTATTTTGCAACTATATTCGCACATGAGGAGTTAAGGTAGGAAAATCCCAGACATTTATCAAACTGTAACAGGGTGCTTAATGATTTTGTAATAACTGAGAGCAAAGTGGAGATGAAATTTTTGAAGTTAAACATAAGAAAGGCAACTGGGGTGGATTGGATCTGTCCAGTAACATTAAAGGAGGCAACAAAGAAAGCAAGCAAGCAAAGCCTTAGCCATAAAGATGAGAGCATCCTTGGACTCAGGGGAGGTTCCCACGGACTGGAGATGTGCAAATGTATCCCCAATTCACAAAGGGGGATCGAAGGGTGACACGAGTAATTACAGACCAGTTAATTTAACTTCTGTTCAGGGTAAAATAATGGAGTAACTGGTTAAAGATACATTGCAGGATCATCTAGCCAACACTGCAGTAATAATTCAGACACAGCATGGATTTGTTAAGGAAAAGTCTTGTCTAACAAATTTGATTGGATAATATAATGAGGTTACAAAGGAACTGGATGCAAAAAATAATTTTGATATCACATACTTGGATTTCAAGAAAGCTTTTGACACTGTTGCGCATGGAAGACTACTGTACAAATTGGAGCAGTCCGGTATTAAGGGTAAGTTGCTACAATGGATAAAAGGGTGGTTGAGTGGGAGAAGACAGTGGGTGGTAATCAATGGGCACTGCTCTTCGTGGACTAATGTTATAAGTGGAGTTCCACAGGGTTCGTTGTTGGGCCCACTGTTGTTTTGTATATTTATCAATGATATTGATGAAGGTGTATCAGGCTTAGAATCGAACTTTGCAGATGATACAAAGGTTGGCAGGGTTCTTAATGACAGCAATGGTAGTTTGCTACTGCAACAGCATCTAGAAATTTGGGCAGATGGGCTGAGAAGTGGCAAATGAAGTTTAACAAATTCAAAGTACTGCATATGGCTAGAAGTAACCCCCCAGAGAAACGTACTAACTGTGTTGTACTATGCTTAGGGTGGTAGAAAATGAAAAAGACCTGGGAGTAATTGTGCAGTCAGATATGAAATTTTCTGAGCAGTGCAGACAGTCTGCCAGAGAATGTCATGGGGCACTGTCAATGATATACAGGAACTTTGCTAGTAGGTAAAACGAGGTGACTATTCTTTTGTATAAAGCAATAGTCAGGCTATGCTTTGAGTACGACGTTCAGGATTGGAGGCCTTATTTTAGGAAGGAAGTAGTTGCTTTTTTTTTTTTTTTTTTTTTTTTGTTTTGTTAGTTGTTCTGTGGCCATATTGCACTTCCCACGGTTTTTGCATCTTCTACTTTGATCCAAGCCCGAGGCGGGGTTCGAACCCGTGGTAACGTGTAAAAGAGAATTCAGATAATAGATACCCACAGAAAGGATTAGAAGGGAAAAATAAGAAATTAGGAAGAGAAGAAGGATCTTCAAACCTGACTATATGTTCAAGCCATGCAAGGAAATCAGGTGGAGACGGGTAATCAGTCTGAGAGGACAAAATGTTTTTATATATGGGGAGGCAGGATTCCAAGAATTCAGAAATTATTATTAGTTAGTTTTAGCAATGGCCACATGGTGAAAAGAAGCCTATGGCTTATGTTGCACCAGCCAAAAATAAAAAATAAAAAATAAAATAACATTAATAAGAAAATTTTAAAAAAATAAATAATTAATAAGAGAAAAGGAAATAAACAACCTATGCATTTCCCTCCTCCATTAGGTAATTGAATTATCCAGCTGACCTTTCAATTTCCCCAAACTATCAGCCTCTACCACCCATTAGGCAACTTATTCCAGTAATTTATAACTCATTAAAACTAGTTATTAACTGGCTAAAATAAAATTATTAACAGCATTGAAAAGTAACTAAGTAAAATTTTACCAATTAATTATAATTATACGGAACTAAGTTTTTTTCACTTCATTGCACACATTTTACAATGTAATATTGATTCAACTTTTTTAAATATTTATTTCCTCTCCTGGATATTAACAAAAATTGAAATGCAACCCATGTTTCATGGATCTTCTAATTTAAAAAAACAAACATATGGCAACAGTATGTAGCATATGGCAATCAATATGTAGTCAACATTTTTGTAATGTATCAATTTTCTACTGAATTAAAATTTGTAATATAACTCATATTTCAGACATTTTGTGATTAATGGAATAAGCAAATAGTTCAAACAAATAACAGGATAATGAAATAATTCATTTACATAAATAGTAAATTCATAATGCGGACATCTCACTAAAAAGAAATAAGTGAGATGTTCACAGAGCAACCACTAAGAATCTTTAATTTCCGCATGACTATCATCATATTAGTATTAGTAGTGGCAAATTATGCAAGAAAGCAAGATTATACAGCATCAGCAAAAAAATAAAAAAAATAAAATAAAATAAATACACCTCAAACCTGTGGATATTACCTGCAATCAGCAATATTAAAACAAAGTTCTTACACATAGCCAAAAATAATTTACCACCTGAGCAGGATCCTTAAACAATTTTCAATTGGTATAGGGAAAGAAAAGATTGCAGAAAATTCTTTATTATTATTATTATTATTATTATTTTTGAGAGAGACAAAAGCTGCATAACCTGAGTATAGAGGCAACAGTTAAGGTAACATGTAGCAATGCAAGCCAACTATTTTGAAAGCAGAGCAAATGCAAGGTCAAGGAAAAAGGAAATAATATTCCAAGGGAAAATATTAATAAATTCAAGAGCTGCTGGAATATTGAGGAATTTGGCAGAAAAGAAAAGCTTTTTACACAAAGAAGATATATTATTCTTGGCTTGAGATAAAAAAGTGCTCTGTATTTTTAATACAGGTAAGGATAAAGAGAGGGAAAGGTGTTCGGAGAGAAAGGGGGGGATTCCCAGGTATAGAAGGAGAATTTGTAATATTCATCACAAATAACAGATCAAGCATCTTGCCCAAGTCTGGTAGGAAAGTTAACAACTTGGAACAAATTAAGGCCACTGAAATACTGAAGCCCTCATTAATGTAATTCATAGTATAGTAATTTCCATATTATATCAATGTAAACTAAAAAAAAAAAAGTGCAGCCATTATCAACCCACTGCAGAATGGAAGCCTCCTCAACAATTCATGCTCAGCATGTAAACTAAAGGCAACATCAAACACGTTCACCTGTGTTTGGCTTCAGGCTTTTACTGTGCACTCTACTCACACAGTTTTGTAAAGGAGGTTTGTTGACACCCTGTATTTCAACAGGCTGAATCTTATTGGACAATTTGTATACCAGACACCATGGTTCATTATACTATACTGTCATTACTAATTCTCTCCAGATTGTACCAATGCAGCATAGTATTAGGGGTTAAATATACATATAATTACATTTTAAATCAGTTTTTCCTTTTACAGATGGCTTGGCTCTTTTTTTTTTTTTACTTCATTTGATACATTATTCATCATCCAGTACAAGGTTGGTAATTCAGACTACAAGTCCAGCAAGCTTTGAAAGAGTCTATCATAGACTGTTTTCAAATAGTAAATTTGCCTCTTTTAGTAAAGCTATTCAATTTAACAATGATATTCATAATTTTAGGCATATCTGTGGATAATGATGTAATTTCTAAAATAAGCACAAGCCCAAATGCAGTTGTTATCACTATTATTAAATTATTCCTTGAATATCTTTCATAATTAAAAGATTATGACCACTATCCACTACAGGAACTTCAAAATTTTTAATAGAAGATCGTTCTTTTGTAATGACCAAGTCAGAAATAATGATTCTGCTAGGTGGCATCCCTGACATGCTGATGTAGAAAGCAGTTATCCAGGTAGTCCAAGAAGCAACTGCCACTAGATACATGAGCTACCCACAACTCTCATTCTACATCTAGTTAATTAAAGTCTGCCATAAGACATTCTGATTTGCTTTCTGGCTATAGTTATATATGTATCTGCTCACTGCCCTCAATATATTCATCAGTATCTGTAGTACATTCCAACTCACAGTTTTATCGTTTCATTTAATACCATACCATGCTAACTCAATATTATTCTATTGTTCATCTTGTGAATACGCATTTTTCAAATTCTTGCTTTTTGATCGGAAGCATGTTCCTCCCCCTTTTCACATATGCTCTATCTGTACATGCTGTACCTGCCATACTCAAATTCTTCATCCTTTACAACATGATGACACAAGGTTTCTTTAATACCTATTATGTCAGCATATGTTGAATCAAACACATCAAATATGTTTATTCTGCTTCTCGCACTTGTGTACTAAAACTGAAGGGTATGTCATTTTCACCCTCGATAACTCTAAATTAGACACTGTAGTTATCTCTGACAGAAATGCCATCTTTGTGCACCCAAGTAAAACAGCAATTACTGTATTTCTTCGATTCTAAGATGCACTTTTTTCCCCTATAAACGTCTCTAAAAATGGGGTGTGTCTTAGAATCAATGGCATCTTACAATCGCAGTTTTTTTTTTTTTTTTTACTTTTCCTACGTTTTGCATGGCACCAGACGTTTTTTTTTTACATGGAAACCCCGCCTCCAAGTTTGACCGTTATCGCATTCTTCAATTCCATTGGAGAATAAAGTGGCATGGGTGATTTCGCGTGCTTTCGAAATGTGAAGCCACCGTTATTTCATTATCATGGAGATCACTCAGCGAAAACTAGGTAAGTACGTAAGAAGTGGAGTTACTGTATTTCGTTAATTTTGATCCGTTATTGCAGATTAAAATGTCAAAAAGATTGCACTATGAAGCCGCATTGAAACGAAAAGTTAGTGTATGCAAAAGAACATGGAAATAGAGCTGCGGGTCGACATTTTGACATTAGTGAAGTAAAAAAAACACCTCCCACCATTCCCAACAACTTCCATTCAATGCCTCCTGTGGTCTTCCGTCAAAAGGATGTGCTGATTGGGCTGCCTTGAACAAGTTGAAAATTTCATCCACAAAAACTAAATTCATGGTATTTAAAAATCATTTTAATTATAACCGCCCACCTAGAGTAGTGTTAAACGGAAGGCAAATTCCTTTTGTGTCCAACATTAAGTACTTGGGGGTGATACTGGATGATAGGATGAGGTTCCATTTACCTGTTGCACATTTGAATGACAAAATAAAGAAGTTTATTTACTCAGTTGTACGAATTTCAAGAAGAGAATGGGGTCTTAGTAAAAAAACTATGAGTTTATATTACAAGACGATCTTTTTACCAATTATTGCTTATGCTGCCGGTGTATGGATTGCGGATGTGTTCAGGGCCAGAATCCAACGTAAGTTAATGTCGTTGCAACGTTCTATGATACTGACTTATTTGTATGCACCACGGACTGTGTCTACGGTGGCACTTCAGGTGATTGCTGGATTGTTACCTCTGGATTTATATGTGGTCTATAGAGGAATGATGTATGCGATGCGGAAAGGTATTCCTGCACAATATCTAGGGATGTCATTGAATCTTACAGCTACAGTTAAGGAGGAGAAACTTCGAATTTGGACTGGGTTGATCGGAATATGGAGAGCACGGTGGAGTTCTTCAGAGGTGAGAGAGATAACCAGAAAGATCATTCCTGTGGCAGATTTTGCCATTACTAAACCGGTGTCATCGTGGTTCTGTCCGTCTATGTATACCAGTTTTTTGCTAACAGGTCATGGGTTGATCAGAGATAAACTGTATTCTCGAGGGTTGGAGCCGGATCCATGGTGTTCTTGTGGAACAGCAGAGACTTGGCAGCATATTTTGTTCTCTTGTCCTTATTATAATGCTGAACGGTGTCTTTTGGGAAAACAGATAGCTAATTTTAATGAAGATAACGTACATACATTGGTGCAAGGAGTTAACAACTTTCAGGCCTTACAAGAGTATGCAAATGCTGTGTTCCCTAAAAGATCTACCATACGAAACCTCACGGACATTGAATTGGCCGTCTAAAACCAGAATCTTCATTGATTGCATCAGGGCTTGAAGGCTTCAGACCTGGAAGCTTTTGGTCGGGTCTGGGGCTCCTGGGAATGGACCACTTAAGTGAGGTTTTTTTTTTTTTTTTTTTTTTTGTGTTCGGTTGTTGTTCAGTTCTTAGGCTTGGGCGGCCCATGGCTGGACAGCTGGCACTCAACAGTCTAGCACTCTCTCTGTTGAGTGTTTAATTGCGCTTTGGCACTTCAGCTTTTAAAGATAGAACCACGTCCGGCTCCACATGCCAGGGATGGGCATCAGATTGCAGTTGTAGAGTTCAGCTGCTTTCTGATGGCAAAGTGACCTGACATAAACAACATACTACACTCACAAACATCTCTCTTATATTTACTTTTATTCTTTCCTATTCAAAATTTCTTGTTTATACACTTAACGTAGCTTAGATTATGAACTTAACTTAAATTTTTTTTTTTTTTTTTTTTTAACTTTACTTCTCTTTTCAAAAATATGTTTTGTCTTCTTATTTCTTAGCTATTTTTTTATTTATCAGGTCCACTTTACAGATTTTCTGTTTTAAATAATTTAGGTGGAGATAGGCATTTGCCTGGGAACCACCCTGAACCAGTACACACACACACACACACACACACACACACACACACACACACACACACACACACACACACACACACACACACACACACACACACACACACACGTCAAAAGGATGACAGAAGGATTTTGACGAATCTTGATTCTAAGATAGCTCCAGGTCCCGATGGTATTTCTCCATTTGTTCTCAAAACCTGTGCTCCTGAACTTACTCTAGTTCTTTGCCGCCTTTTTTCACTTTCTTATTCCAAAGGTGTTTTTCCTTCTGCTTGGAAATTTGCTCATATCCAGCCAGTTCCTAAAAAGGGTGACAAATCCCTCCCAACCAATTATCGTCCCATTGCAATTACTTCTACTCTTTCTAAAGTAATGGAGAAATCAATTAACTGCCAACTCTTAAACTACCCAGAAACCTTTCGTCTGATCAACGATCCCCAGTATGGATTCTGTCAGTGTCGATCCACTGGTGATATTCTGGCTTGTGTTACCCATTTATGGACAAATTCAATGGAAAAGTTCGGTGAAACCCAAGCAGTTGCTCTTGACATCTCAAAGGCTTTCGATCATGTTTGGCATAAAGGTCTTCTAAACAAGCTTCCATCTTATGGTTTGCCAACTGTTTTTAGTAATTGGTTATCTAGTTTTCTCTCTGATCGCTCACTGAGGGTGATGGTAGATGGCTCTCTGTCTTCTAACTTTTCCACTAATGCTGGTGTCCCCCAAGGTTCAGTTCTTTCCCCCACTCTTTTCCTCTTGTATATTAAAGACCTTCTTCCATTGACTGGAAATGCTATCCATAATTTTGCTGATGATAGCACATTGCATTCAACTTTCCATTTTGAGAAACCTTGCCCTGTTCAATCAGCTTCAACTTCTCGAAAATCTGCTACAAATTCCTTAAATGCTAATCTTCAGGTAATTCTCCAGTGGGGCAAAGACAACTTAGTTGATTTCAACCCTTCTAAAACTCAGTCTTGTCTTATATCTCGCAAAAAGGTTTTTCTACTCCTATTCTTATCTTTAGTGACACTCCAATTTCTAGGCAAAATGATATATCTCTTTTGGGGATTACCCTGACTTCTAATCTCTCTTGGCACCAGCACATTACAAATATTGCTTCCTCTGCATCTACAAAACTTGGTTCCATCTTTCGCTCTCCGCGTTACTTTTCTTCCAAACAGCTGCTCACCTTGTATAAATCGCAAATCCGCCCTGCCATGGAATATTGTTCCCAGATCTGGGGTGGAGCCCCCAAAACCTCTCTCAGGCTTCTTGGTTCCATTCAGAAGAGGGCAGTTATGTTAATTAATGATTCATCTCTAACAGAGTCTCTCCACTCACTGTCTCATAGACGTACTGTTTCTGCTGCATGCCTCTTCTACAGATACTTCCATGGGCACTGTTCTTCTGAATTGGCTTCTATAATTCCTGCTCTCTCTTTCAAAACAGTCTGAACATGTGCCGCCACCAGCCAACATCCATTTACTGTCCAACTTCAAACTCACAGAACCAACTTTTCATCTTCCTCATTTATTCATTCAACTGCCGTTTTCTGGAACAACCTTCCTTCATACATATTTCCTGAAAATTACAGTCTACAGAAGTTCAAGTCCAACGTCAACAAATATCTTCTTTCGTCTTCTTAACCTCCAACCCAAGCACGGTACTAAGTACTATAGGTTCTAATACCTCTTGTGTTTGGGGTTTACATAAAAAAAAAAAAAAAAAAAAAAAAAAATGTTCTTCATTGGAGAAATGATCACAATTTCATATTTTCGTACAAAGCAATAACCAAGTGCTTTACAGGACCTAAGAAAGGAAGATTTCCAAAAGTCGATGAACCTGTGATACATTTTGTAATGGAGACAGGTGCAAAAGGATTACTCGACAAGCCATGCAATTGAAACCCGGAGAAATTGCCAAGTCCCTCGGATTAGAGAAAATAATTTTTAAAGGCCGTTGCGGCTGGTGCGACCGACTCATGCGTCACAGTGGATTATCATTAAAACGCCGAACATCTATCTGTCAAAAAATTCCTGCAGACTTTCAACAGAACCTGATTAACTTTCAGCAACAGGTGATGAAATTAAGGAAAAAAAGAAACTATGGGTTTAGTCAAATTGGAAATGCTGATAAAACCCCAGTCTTCTTTGATATGCCTCAAAATTACAAAATAAACGTTAAAGGTGCTAAAGAAATCAAGATTATGAGCACGGGCAGCGTATCACTGCTGATGGTCAAACGTTGCCACCATATTTAATTTTAAATAGAAAACCCATACCAAAGAATGAAAATTTCCCCAAAGATGTTATTGTGCATGCACAAAAAAATGGATAGATGTCGGCAGAGCTTATAGAAGACTGACTAAATGTTGTATGGAATAGACATCCTTGAAGTCTTCGTAACCCACCTGGCATGCTAGTACTTGATGCATTTCGTGGACATTTGTCCAAACGTGTCAAAAATAAAATCACGCAAAAACGTGGTGACTTGTTTATGATTCCTGGTGGCATGACTAGCCAACTGCTGCCACTTGACGTTTCAATCAACAAACCATTTAAGGATTACTTGAGAAAGGAATATGAATCCTGGCGGTTGATCGACAACCTTCCGTGACATCTTCCAGAAAAATTAAGAAAGCGCAGCATTAAAATTGGCAGAATGGGTATCAGCAGCTTGGAAGCTGATCCCAGAAAGAATAGTAAAGCATTCATTTAAAAAATGTTGCATCTCCAATGCTCTCGATGGCTCAGAAGATGATATAGACAAAGACGAATAGATTAACAGTAGCCACTGGCAGAGGTGAAAGAGATTCTTGCACTGCTTCTATTGGAATGAGCAGAAGCCTGAAAAACAAGATGCAGGATATTTCAGAGACTGCCGGGAGTCATTGCGGTACAAGTAAACACATGGGTTGTGTTAGAGTAGCTAAGAATAGAAATAGGTGCATGTATACTTGCGTGTACACCAATGCTAGGAGTTTAGTAAATAAATTTGATGAATTTGAGGTATTGCTCAAAACGTCAAAGGCAGATATTGTTGGGATATCAGAGACGTGGTGTCACACAGATATAAGGAATGCAGAACTGGAATTTGGGGAGTACAGAAAGGATAGACTGGATAGGAAGAGAGGAGGGGTTATGCTATTAGTTAAGAAATACATAAAATCCAAGGAAGTGAAGCCAGTGGACATCGCTGGACAGTGCAGTGTCGAGTCAGTTTGGTGTGACATAAGCATTGGGAGATCAAAATTGAGAGTAGGAGTGTGCTATAGGCCTAATGAATCTGATGAGTATGATAAACAGCAGTACAAAGAAATAGAGTGGGCCAGTAAATCAGAGAGTCTTATAATGGGAGATTTTAATTTCCCAGATATTGACTGGAATTTGGGGGCTAGTCACTCACACACTAGCAAGGCTTCTGTGGATTTATTGGATGATTGTTTTCTACATCAGCATGTTCAGGAGGCAACTAGAGGGAAGAATACTATTGATTTGATTATCAGCAGTGATTCTTCATGCATTAAGAATCTGCAGATAAATGAACCACTAGGTGGCAGTGATCACAGTGTGCTGAAGTGGGATTTACTCAAAGAGGTAACTACCATTAGGCGTAAAGGGAAGGGTTATTGCTTTCGTAAAGGCGACTACGATGGACTGAGACAGTATTTAAATTCTATACAGTGGGACCAACTGATGATGTTACCAACGGCAAATGCAAAATGGGAAGCATTCAAAGAACTCATTTTGGAAGCTACTAGGCTATACATACCAACTAAGAAATATTGTTCAAGGTTTAGGCCTAAATGGATGTCAGATGAACTGATGAGGCATATGGCAGAGAATAGAAACATGCATGGGATACATACAAATTAACACATGACACAGAAGCCTATGATAGATACAAGTTGATCTGTAATCAAGTTACAAAGGAGGTTAGACAGGCGAAGGCAGATTACGAGAAATCTTTGGCAAGGGATGCAAAGAAAAACAGCAAAGAGTTCTTTACTTATGTAAACTCTAGAAGGAAGGGGATGAATCAGATTGGTCCACTTGATATCGATGGGTCAACTGTTGATGATCCTGATCAGGTAGCTAACAAACTGAATGAATATTTTGCATCGACATTCACACATGAGGAGTTATTTAGCGAGGGAAAAGCCAGAGGTACTCTAGCAGTAAGCTAGAGAATCTTGTAATAACTGAGAGTAAAGTGGAGGAGAAATTGTTGAAGAAAAACACAAGAAAGGCACCCGGGGTGGATGGGATCTATCCAGTTATATTAAAGGAGGCAGCAAAGGAAGTAAGCAAACCCTTAGCCATAATTATGAGAGCTTCCTTGGACTCAGGGGAGGTATCCACAGACTGGAGATGTGCAAATGTCACCCCAATTCACAAAGGAGGATCAAAGGCTGACACAAGTAATTATAGACCTGTGAGTTTAACTTCTGTTCCAGGAAAATTAATGGAGGCATTAGTTAAAGAAGCACTGCAGGATCATTTAGACAAGACTTCAGCTATAGCTCGGACACAGCATGGTTTTGTTAAGGGGAAGTCTTGCCTGACCAATTTGATTGGATACTATGATGCAGTCACAAAGGAACTGGATGCAGGGAATAACTTTGATATTATATACTTGGATCTTAGAAAGGCTTTTGATACTGTTGCACATGGAAGACTGCTGCACAAATTGGAGCAGTGTGGCATTGGAGGCAAATTGCTGCTGTGGATAAAGGGGTGGCTGAGGGGGAGAAGACAGAGAGTGGTAATCAATGGACACTGCTCGTCGTGGACTAATGTTATTAGTGGAGTCCCTCAGGGCTCAGTGTTGGGTCCATTATTGTTTTCTGTATTCATAAATGATATTGATGAGGGTATCTCAAGCTTAATGTCGAAGTTTGCAGACGATACAAAGGTAGGCACGGTTGTCAAGGACACTACTGACACTATGCTGCTGCAACAGGATCTGGAAAGGTTGAGCAGATGGGCTGAGAGGTGGCAAATGAAGTTTAACATTGACAAATGTAAAGTACTACACATGGGAAACAGCAACCCCAGAACAACGTATCAACTCTGTGGTACTACACTGACAGTGGTACAGAATGAAAGGGACCTGGGGGTGGTTGTGCAGGCAAATATGAAGTTCTCTGAGCAGTGCAGATGGGCTGCAAGAGTAGCTCATGGTGTATTGTCAATGATATATAGGAATTTTTCTAGCAGGGATAAGGAGGTGATTATTCCCTTGTAGAAGGCAATGGTCAGGCCACACCTAGAGTACTGTATACAGGTCTGGAGGCCTCATTTCAAGAAGGATGTAGAGCTGCTGGAACGAGTACAGAGAAGGGCAACAAGATTAGTGAATGGAACAAAAGGGTGCTCTTAGGAAGAAAGGCTTACGTTTTGTAAATTACAGTGTCTGGAGACTGGGCACCAGCGAGGTGATCTGATAGAGGTGTATAAAGCCTTGAATGGTTTGAGCATGCTCAATGCTGATGGGATTCTTCCTCTCGCTCAGAATAATCACCTGAGAGGGCATAAATTCAAATTGAGGAAAGACAGATGTAGGATAGACGTGCGGAAATTTGCCTTTAGCCAGCGGGTGGTTGGTTGGTGGAACAGACTTCCATCCCTTGTCGTGGAAGTTGGTAGCCTAAATAAGTTTAAGGCTCAGCTGGACAGATATTTTGAACGAACAGAGGGGTGAAGTGGAAGTGGTTTTTTTTTTTTTTTTTTTTGGCTGATGCTGCATAAGCTTGCTTTTTTGCATCAAATGCCTCTACTAATGCTAATGCTAATATATTATGGAATAACGATGGCTCAGACGAATCTGACCCTGAATGTGAAGTAGACTCTGATATTGATTCAGATGCAGATATGAATGGCTCAGAAGATTCAGAAGTAAGTGATGAATAACATACCTACTGATAAATACCAGTGCTATTGTTGTTAGTAAATTGAATTCTATTATAATAAAAATATTTGTTACATTTATTTATTTATTTTTTTTTTTCTGAAATTAAGGTGCGTCTTATAATCGATGGTATCTTAGAATCGAAGAAATGCGGTAAATCTCACTCTCATTGTTCTGCTGGTGAATAACTCCTCTCTACTGCGACTGTTAGTTTAGTCAATATTTCAACTTCACCATTCTTTTTTTCAATTCCCTTTTTATACTCAGTATATAAATATATTTCAAATTCAACTGACTGATTCAAAATGATTCTGGATTAAAAGTATCTTAATCATTATCATCCTTAAGATCAAAGATTAATAACAATAATTTTTTTTTTACTTAACTGTATTAATCTGATATATTCACAAGTGAACAGTATATTCCTTTACTTTATTTATAAATCAGAGATTTTTAAAGGACAGACAAGATAATTTATACAAAATATTATTATGTGGCCCATTAAATTAACCACTTAAAATAGACACTAAAATTAAAAAAGCATAAATATGATACTTACATGGTTTTGAAGGAGCAGTGTAAGCATCTGTTACTACCAACTTTTCTTTTGTTAGCATATCAGCATTGGGTGGAGGAAGCTATTTGAAAATTGAAATATATAGAAGTGTCTTCAAAATAGCATATATAAAATTATCAATCAATATTTCAGTTGTAGAAATATTATAATCTATAATACAAAAATGGCATAGTGGAATTGATAAACCATACCCTAAATGCTGCAGTTTCAGATATACCACGAAATAATCAAGTCTCCTACCTTTACACAAAACAAAAAAGATACTGCATTATCAAAGAACCATTAATTTCCTATTGGAATATATCATCTTTTCTGCAGTATATTCACAGTTATAGAATAAATTTTTATAAACAACAGAACTTAACTGAGAATAATACAGATTGCCAATTTCCCATGGAACACTTGCAAAAGTAAATATCTACTCCTGAGAAGGACACCATCAGTTACTGTATATTCAGTTACACAGTAAAATTTTGTGAACAACAGCACATGCTATCCATGCCCTAGTTATGAAATCAAATATAGAAAAGCACAAACTGTGAATGGTTTAATCCAAATAAAGTGTATGCACGACAATCACAGTTTGCACATTGCTTGATTTTGTTACAGGCTGCAATTAGTGTTCTCCATAATTTTTCATGCTGTTCATAACCCAAAGAGGTATACAAAATCCATGGAGGAGGGGGATCCAAGAGTATGATGCAGAATATAATACAGCCTTGCTATGTTCGTATCCATGTAAAATTATTTCCAAGTTACGAACTTTTCATATCGCATGGGAATGCAGAAAAAAGCATTAACTGTATAACTTGAGGGACACCTGTTATAAAAGAATGGTTAATAAAATAAGGCAAAGTTTTCTTTTACTAACAGGTGTCTGTAATGGCATGCAGAAGCGTACTAATAAAGTTAAAACTTGACACTTTAAATGTTATTTTACAATTTGAGGAATGCAGAGAATGTTATCTCTGCATTCCTCAAATTGAATAGGAGTTCATAAAGCACCACTGTATGACCCTGCTTAGTACCGAAAGAAGTAAAACAGTTTTTTGTTTCTGAAAAAGAAATTCAGCAAAAGTTTGATGTACTTTATTCTTATTAAGCTTTGCTAGTTTGCAGCAGAAAATACACTCCTCAGTGTCCAGAATAAGTGCAATGCATATGTGTTCAGTACCAACTTTGAGATTTTGCTGAACCTTAAATTTGTTCTTTTTTCCAAAACAGAAAAAGTGACATAAAAGGTTCTGACCAGATGATCTGATGAAAACCAAATAGCCATAGTTTAAATCAAGGAGCCTTACACACATGGTGGCAGGGTTCAGAGAGATCCCATAAACTACAGAATAACACCACGGACATACGTGAGCAGCCATTATAATAGAAAAAGGAACATAACAGTTACTAAGATAAACAGCCTGTGTACCTCACTGGCAGTCTGTGCACAGATTACCTCCCCTCTGGGATCTTCCCATATTATATCAATGTAATGTAAAGCCAATTAAAATATAGCCTCATATAAATACTTAGAAACAGCACTGGGCTAGCTTCATGGCAGCAAAATTTCAATATCAATGGACTCAAATTGCAGAGCTCCCCATGGCACTTTTGTCAAAGTCTCTCATCATTTGCCACTTGGGCTGTTGTTATTTTGTTGTTATTTGGTTTTTAGGAGCATTAGCAACTAAGGCCATATTGCTCCGGGGATATGCGGTGGTCATTTCCTGACCTTTCTGCATCCTCCGTATTTGGTGGTCACGGGCTCGAACCCTGGTCTAATCAAGACTAGTACCTATGTAACTAGTACTTTGTCACAGCTGCATCTGAACCATTCGTGGTTCGTATTTGCAATTTCGCAAGAGTCTGCTTTGAATAATAACATAACAAATAATTATAGAAAGAACAACTATTTAGCCCTGGAGCAGAGACAATGCCTTCGCCCCCACCATGAGTTACTGTCCCCGCCACGAGGAAGTAGGTTGCCCCAGCTAAAAAAATCACAGCGCCCAACATCCTATCAGACAACAAAATATAAACCTTGAATTTTATTTTATCATAAAATTTGGCACGAAGATCCATCGCTTCACCTCCCCCAATGCCTAATCAGGCATGCCAGTAGCCCCCATTCCCTAAATAAACTCGAGTTAATTTGCCTTCTGCAATCTTAACCTTAACCAGGATACCTCCATGGTCAACTTAAAATCTAACAATGAGAGTTTCTTATTCTAACAAATTCCATAATTCCACTGTTGGCATAATATTTCTAACGTTAACACAATAAGGAAACCCACACCAAGCCGGAACACCAACACTTACATCTTGACTCACTAGCAGTCACCCTGCAACCAGCACCACATGCAGTCATCGCTCCACACCTAGATCTTATCATAGTCCTCTTATGCCAACCAGCCAGCCATACAGCTAGATACCTCAGGCTAATCACCATAATCATAGTGGCATAGTGTTTTGTTGAAGATGCCATTGGGGTTTCCCACATCTGCATGCACCATGGTACTTTTTGAAGAAGTACAGAATCTCTGTAAAAGATAGAAAAGTGTAATGTCTGGTTTGTGACAGAGTAGTGCTATGTTCTGTTGTTCTGTCTCTGCCTTCTTGGCTGCAGGGTCCCTAGTGGGACCACACATTGCTTACCACCACCACTCGGAGGTAAGCCAGGCTGCTCATCATACGCTGGCTGGCCTCCACCAGGGTTGCCTGAGCTTCCTGCAGGAGACGAAGTGAAAAAAAAAAAGGGGATTAGAAAAAATTGAGGGATTAGAAAAAATAAGCAGGAAGAGTGGGGTATAGAAGAAGAGAGGATTTTGAAAAGGGGGATAAGTTTGGGTGGATTGACGGATGAGAATTAATCCACTTTAGTTTAGGTGAAGTGAAGGAAAGGGTGAGGATTTAAAAATCACCATAACCATGTGGACGTGTGTTTTTGTAAAGGGCGGCTCCTAGAACGTCGGTTCAACTCCACCTCGTATCTCTCTGAAGAACAGTATCACTAAAGATGGGCCAGATATGTGTGTTTGTGAAGGAGGTTTGTGTGTGTGTGTGTTCTGTTGTTGTTGTCTGGCCACTTGGCTACCCAGAAGCATCAATCATCTGATTCTGGGTACTTGTCCACACCACGGGAAGGTGGGCCAGTCCCATAGTGCTCGTACTGTCTCAATTCGAGACTCTGACCCACCTGACGTTGCCAGAAGATGAGCCAGATTCCTCTGGAGTGGGCTTCCAGAGGAAAAAGAAAAGAATAATAATAATAAAATAAAATAAAAAATAATAATACTGAGGAAAGAAAAGAAAGGAAGAAAGAGTTCCCGCGGTGTTAAAGAAAAAATAAAAATAAAATAAATATATAAATTAAAAACATATATATAATAAAATAAAAAAATAGATAATAATAATATTAAACAATAAAAAAAATTCATATATATAAATAAAAATATAATAAAATAAAATAAATTTTATATATATAAATAAAATGATAATAAAAAAAAAAAAATATATATATATATATATATATATATATATATATACAGCGTGTCTCAAAAAAATTGGTACAAACATTTAGGGGAGGTAGGTAACATCTAAGGGAATGTGAATCGCATAGGAACCCATAACCAGAAATGTCAGGGAAAGTAGTAGCAGAAGAACATAATATTAACAATGGAGTACGAGATGGATGCATTTCAGGATGTTAACAACAGATGCTTGAAGGTTGCACCATGAGACACGATGTATGCGTGACACCGACGCAGCATGGATTGGCGGACACGGTCGAAACACCTGGAGTTTCTTTGACAGTAGCAGCAGTGCAGACGAGTTTCGCCACGAGATCCATTTCCGTCTCCACAGGCAATTCATACATGATAGATTTGACGGCCCCCCACAGAAAGAAATCAAGGCTCGATAAATCAGGTGAGTGTGGGGGCCAGGCAACGGGTCCACCACAGCCAATCCACTGACACCCAAAACGCCCGTTCAAATGGTCACGAACACACCTTCCATAATGGGCAGGCGCCCCGTCATGTTGAAACCAAATGTTGCATCTCACATTTGCTGGAACATCGTCAAGTAACCCTGGTAGAACTTGTTCAAGAAAGATCCGATATTTAGCAGAGTTCGTGCGGGATGGTAACAGGTATGGGTCGACTAAGCAGTCACCGACCATACCTGCCCACACATTTATTGCGAAGCGATGTTGTGCCGCATGGGGGCGCACACCGTATGGGCCCTCTGCTAATCCATACACTAGATGCATGTCTGCCAGCTCACAGTTCGTACATCGATGCATGCCCTTCGTGCGGCGACTACTGCTTGAATGAGTAAACCAGAAATTTTCCCTCTCGCGAACTGATGAACAGCGTCGTGTACCAACTTATGGTGACGTTTCCAGTTATGGGTTCCTATGCGATCCACATTCCTTTAGATGTTACCTACCTCCCCTAAACGTTTGTACCAATATTTTTGAGACACCCTGTATATATATAAATAAAATAAAATAAAATAAGAAAAAAAATTAAATAAAATAAATTAAGAAAAAAAATGAAATAAAAAAAATAATAAAAATAAAAAAATAAAATAAAATAAAATAAAAGGGGTGGATATTCTTCTGCCGACTCCACTTCGGTACTAATTGTTACTCTCAGTCTCAGCGAACCACCCTTCATTTAAAAACTTCCTTAGCAAATTCTTGCAATTTCTGAAAAGTTGCTCGGTTGGATAGAAGATTCTCTTCTTCCCCAGGATGGAAATTAGAAACACAGCCCTGTATTTGTAATCGTAAATCATCATAATATGGACAGTCATAAAGTACATCCTTCCAGTTTTCAACAGCTCCGCAAGCACATAAATCTGTATGATGTAGTCCAAGTTGAAATAATTTTGCACTGAGGGACCCATGTCCTGTTATAATATATGAAGTTTCCATTCCAATAGAAACCCATGTTCTTGTCGACTTATTTAGTAAATATGTTACTTGTGGTATAAAACTTCTTGTTACGACTCCAGTTGAGGAACTATCCCATCTGGTCTGCCATAGTTTAATCAGTTTGTTTCAACATTTTTTCTTCTCTATCTTTGGATTGGCCTCTAAATTGAGGTGTATATTTAGATATACAGGGTGATTCACTACCAGTGCGACAAACTTGCAGGTGTAGGGGGCACAAAGACGAATCGGAATAACAGCATTGCAGGGTCTGAAATGCCTTCGTCATGCGGTAGAGGACGTTGAACGGGAGGGCGCGTGAACAGCGATCCCACTGGAAGTCAGCATTTGCGAACCAGTTCCCAAGGCAGTAGGATGGACGAGTATTCAAACGTTGAACTGGCCGACATGCACCTCTCGTATGGAGCTGCGGACTGTAACGGGCATGCCGCTCTGCGCTTGTACCAGGAACGTTTCCCGCACAGGCATGCTCCTCATCATACGATTTTAATCGTACGATGAGAAGGTTACGCGAGACTGGTTGTTTCACGAGAGGTACCATGAATCAAGAGTGAACGACGAGGACGCCAGACAATGAGGAGAATGTCCTACGTCTTGCAGAAGGCAATCAGAGTACGAGTACTCGAGCGATAGGCCAACGAGTGGGTATTTCCCAATCCACTGTATGGAGGATACTGTCAACAAACCAAATGAGTTCATACCATCTGCAACGCGTCCAATCATTGGAGCTTGCGGATTATCCACTTCGGAGGACTTTTGCTACTTGGTTTCTTCAACAGAAACGGTTCACAAATGCTGACTTCCAGCGGGATCGCTGTTCACGCGACCTCCCGTTCAACGTCCTCTACCGCATGACGAAGGCATTTCGGACCCTGCAATGCTGTGATTCCGATTCGTCTTTGTGCCCCCTACACCTCCTGCAAGTTTGTTGCACTGGTAGTGAATCACCCTGTATAGTTGGTATCTCCCTTTTAATTCTGTAATATAATCCTTGGAAAATAACATATAAATCCAGTGGCATGGTTCCAGCTAATACTTGCAATGCTGCAGTTGATGCTGTTCTGCAAGCATAATTGACGACAACTAATATTGATCTTTGTATGGTCTGTAACTTGTTTTCAAATCTTACTACTCTAGCTCTATAAAACCAGGTTCCTGCTGTGTATGTGACTAGGTAAGAATGCTGCTTTATAATACAAAACTAAAGTTTTTCTAGAAAGACCCCAGTCTGCTCTTGAAATTCTAATTATCGTTCCTGAGAATTTTTAAATTTTCTGTGCAAGATGTATTAAACGAGGGAGAAAGCTTAACTTATTATCTAGCAGAATTCCTAGATATTTATTTTCTTTTACTAATGGTAGCTGTATTTGATTAATTTTAATTTGTGGTGGTCTTCTGTGGTCTAGTTTTAAAAATCATCATTTTTGTTTTACTAGGATTTATTATTAATTTGTTATCGTTAGACCACCGGTAGAGATCATTAAGGATGTAATTAGCAGATTGCTCAATGTCTGTCCTTGATCTACCGCGAACGATGAGAGTGAGGTCATCTGCAAAAGCTATAGTTCTCCAACAATCAAAATCTCTTTAAAGCCATTCATTTAGCATCATGTTCCATAGTAACGGGCCTAATACTGATCCCTGAGGGCACCCGTGCATAACCTGTCTTTTTAGATTATGATGTTGTGACTTCATGATTATGTATCTGTCTGAGAAATTGTTTCTGTAAAATAAATATAATTGATATGGGCAATCCAGTTTCCTTAGGCGGTCACGGACTCCCTCCCACCAGAGGGAGCCAAAGGCCCCCCTCAAAATCCACATATATTGCCAATTCATACTTGGCACTAGAATTCTGTACATGAGAGACAAAATCAGCAAGAGCATCTTCACATGATCTGCCTACAGTGAACCCATATTGTTTATCAGAAATCTGTTTTTTTATGTACTGTACAGTCGGTCCTCGTATAACACGTGTTTGCATTACACGAATTCGATCATACACGATTTATAAATAGGGGAACGTTATCTTATATAACACGAACCGAATTCGCTTATACACGATTCGCCTTTGTGTTTACAAGAAATGGCAGTCAAATGCGGAATCACCCCAACTGAACGCAACACGATAGGAACGAAGAAGATTCTGAAAATGTATTTATGTGTTTTATATCAGTGAAGGGGAAACACATTTCACCATAATAACGTAAAAACCAACACAATTCCAGCTATCGATATAATCGCAAATGCAATTAGATGGAGTTTACTACCAGTTTATAACAGATTCCACTAGCAGAAACGCAACTGGAAATTGTTTTTATTGTTTTATGGTAGTAACCCACAGAAATGTGCTTTAGTAAAATGTGAGGTGTTAATTGTGTATCTCGGCCTTTACGGTGTTGTTTATTCAGTTGCTACACGCGCTCAGCTTTGTTTATGTGTATCAAGCGTGCCACCTCGTTTGTAATTGTGCTTTATTCCCTAAAAATTAGTAAAATACTTAAAATGTGTGAAAACACTGCAGATTCAGAGAGAAAAAAAAAGAAGCAATATCGATAAACAGAGGTGGACTGGGTCAAAAATTCTTACCCGGGAAAATTTGTAGTAGCCTCATACTACGGTTTATGGCCAAAATCACACCGGCCTCCGGCCCACCGTGGTTTCCCCCGTAAGGCTTATGGCCAGTCCGCTTCTGTCGATAGAGAAAAAAATATGAAATTGTGAAACGCTTTGAGCGAAATGAAAGACCATGTGATATTGCACGTGCTACAGACCTAAATGAGGCAACGCGGAGAATTACAAAGAATGCAGAGAAAATAAAAACAACTTTCATAGCGGGAACAACTCAAAGTGTAATTAAAATCCATTAGATTAAGACACAAGAATTGGAAGAGATGGAACGGCTGTCATCTCTTTGGATAGAAAATCAAGTTTGCTTACGATAGAAGCAAAAGCATTAGCAATATTTTATAACGACTTACGTATTATAATTTATACTTACGTATTATAAAATACGTAAGTATTTTATTACGACTATTTTATTTAATTATAATAAATTTTTTACGAATAAAATACGTATTTTATCCGTAAAAAATACTTTTTTAGTATTAAAAAATACTAAAAATACTTTATTATAATATAATATTATTTTTATTACGTATTTTAATCGTTATAAAATACGTAAGTATTTTATAACGATTAAAATTACCCGATTATTTATTGTGTTTGGTAATGTTTTGGTTCCAAATGTGTGTTCAATCTTGGGTGGTCGGCACCTAACCCCACTTTTCCCATAGGGCCTGTTGTTTATATTGCACGATTTTGCATTGCACGAGGGTTTCTAGGAACGCAACTATCGTGCTATACGAGGACAGACTGTATTCTTTTTTTGTGTTGTTCATAGGACCATTAAACGTTCTAATATTTTTCCCAGATTAGCCAGAAGTGCTATTCGTCGGTATGACTTTGGATGCTGGGCCGGTTTGTTGGGCTTCCTAACCAGTTTTATTAAGGCTATTTTCCATTTTTTGGGGAATATATTATCACATAAACATTCATTGTATAATGCTAATAAAACCTACGGAAAGAATTCAAAGAACTTTAATATAAAAATATTTTCAATTGTGTCTATTCCAGGACATTTATTAATATTGATCTTCTGTAGAACTTGTTTCAATTCGTCTGTAGTAAAGGGTTCACATTGATTTTCGGTAGTATAATGACTGTTTGCTTCCCGTATTTCCTAAAACAGCCTTTTTATTATCACATCAACAATATCTGCCAATGCTAAGGTTTCTTCTGTCATATTAACAACCGAGCCAAATAACTCAGCGATATGCAGTTTTTCTCTTGAAATTTTATATAATAGCCCCCAGAGATTAGTGTTACTCGTCGTTACAAATTGCTTCCACATATCACGCTTCCTATTTAGAATTTCTTTGGTATATCTATTTTTAATAGTCAAGTATTCAGCATGAAGTCGATCTACCACATTTTCTGGCCAATGCCTGTGACGTTGATTTCTTCCTGGCAGAATGAACTAACTTTCTTAATACTGTTAACTCATGGTTCCACCAGGCACAATTCCTTGGGGTGACAATCTTTTTAATCATTGATTTATATGACGCCTTCAACAGGGAGGTTGATATTTGATCGACCAGATTAGCAGTAGAAATTAAGTCTAGTCTAGTCTAGTCTGGTCCAGTTAAAGGTTATATAATCTGCCTTTATAGACATTTCAAATGCATTCCAGTCAATATTTATTATAGAAAATCTAATAAACTGTACCGGCTGAGTCTGATCGTAGTTACAAATCACAGTGTCATTAATTTCATAAGTGATAACTCTGTGGTCACTGATCATCCAAACAATACGAATCATCCAATTTGTTACCTGGTTATGAAATCAACAGTTACTAATTGTAACATCGATGTTTGATTGTCCTGTAGTACTATAATATGTTGTATAAATATTAGGTTTGTTGACTATAAATAAATTATAACTATCTATATATTATAAATATATAGATAATATAATAAATTATAAATAAATTATAACTATCTATAATTCTTCCAGCATTATCCCTCTAGAGTCCGTCGTTGAACTATACCAGTAACTAGATTTTGCATTTACATCTGAAGATATGATACCTCCAAGATATTGCATGGCATGATCCAGATAGTTGAGTAACTCATTAGAGTCAGCACAGGGTGAGCAATAGATTGAAATTAAATAAAATGTAATTGAAAGTCACCATAACCAGTGCATCTTTTAAGGATATATATATAGCTCTTAGATATTCAGGACATATGCTGTCCACAGCTGTGTGTGCTGAGGGACTTTTCCTCTGCCAGTAGTGGCACACTTCAGAGGCTGATCTTTCTTCATACATTCTTTAAAAGAATGACCTCATCCGGCAAAATGGCCACAGAGCACATCTGCCTGACAGTGTCTTGCTATATGTCCACAGGACACACATAGGTAGTACTGTGTCAGTGTTAGGCGGTCCCACACTCAGTTCAAGCCCCAATCAACATATACTCTGTTTTGGGCCAACAGGAATCTCCTGGAATCACCAGAAACCTCTAGTACAAAACTGACACCAGATGAACCTCTGGCTCTATTTCTAGTTTCTACAGTGACTTCTGAGCGCATCCACTCTTGGGGTATCCCACAGTCTGATGTCTTTCCCACATTTCTTTCATTAAATGTTCTTTGGTGACATCTCTGTTCAGATCAAATACCACCCCTATGTCACATTTCCACTTTTCCATTTATTAATACACAAAATTTACATACATTCATATATATACAAAACTTACATAGAAGCTCTATATACAATTATATATACATTTTCATTCCCATTATCCAGGACATGTGTGTACCTGTATCGTGGTGGCTCCAAGGCATTAGCCCATCTTCACTTTTGTTCTCTGTGATGGTGCAGAAACTCTAGGCCACTTCGCCACCAGAGAGCAGTCAACACCTTGGCAGCTGCCACCTGGCACCCATCCCCAGGCTCGATGAGCGTAGCCTGGATCTACTATCCTATATGTGCTTACGTGCACAAAATCCCGTACCTAGCGGAAGTATTGCAATACCGGTGGATGCTCCCCTATGGCACAACCATACTCCAGACAGATCAGGAATTTTCAATGGACAGGAACTAGAGGACTTCATAGCCACCACCTCACTACAAGTCCTAAACCAGCCACACAATCTGCCAATGTACAGCAGCAGTACATTGCATGAAAGTGTGATTGACAGTACTATGGCAACATGAGCCATGGTACAAAATTCATTAGCTGGCATGTGCAGGAGGTCTGGACTACATTTGACCACTGTGTCATCACCTTCGAACTTTTGCACCCCAACATATGATATTATCAGGTACATCAAAAAAGCTAAATGGCAGAGATATAAAGAAACCCTTGGATCCCTACTTTCAGAGACATCCCAAAAAGAAAATAATCAAAAGCATCCAAATGAGCAGGTTAAAAAACTGACAGAAACCATCATCAGAATAGCAAATACCTCTATGAGGAAAAAAACAATCAAGACCTTATGTACTCCACTGGTGGTGCCCTGAGCTGGATATTCTCTGACAAAGGGTTAACAAAGCAAAAAAACAAATGGAAAATTGCCCACCAGAAAGGTTAATGCCAGAGGGAGAACATACTGAAATTTAAGGAATCAGTACACAAGCCTTATGGCAACAAAAGGACTCCTGGAAAGTGCTTCTTGATAATGCCAACCCTGGGGTATGGTTTACCGTACTGTTACCTACAAGATGCCAAAAGGCAATGGGGTAAACACCACAAATGCTGAGGATGGCTAGACTACTAATAGGGAGGAAACAGACAGCAAAATCCTTGATGCACTGCTTCCAGTAAATGACAATCCCCTTAATGAAGACCAGTCCATTATATGCACTGAAAATAATTTTCAAAAACTGGAGACTGCGACCCCTTTCACCATGGAGGAACTATCCACAGCACTAGATAAAACTAAAAACAACAAATGTAGTGGAAACAATCTTATTGAAATATAAATATAAATGGTAAAAGAACTGGCTAAAAGCTATCTGCACCACCTGCTGCAACTGTACAATAACTGTCTAAAAAAGGGAATCTTCCCACCACTTGAAAACAGGCTAACATAAGATTAATACTCAAGAATCCAGAAAAACCACCAACAGATCCAAAATGATACAGGCCCATTGCCTTGTTGTCGGTTTTGGACAAGGTAATGGAGAAGCTGATTTTATTTAGGTTACGGAACCACTATCTTAATGCCAATTTACAATCAGAAAAACAATATGGCTTTAAACAGAGGTGCTCCATGGACTACCTAATCAAAAACAGTAAACACAGCAGAGGGAAAATACGTACTGGCCATATCCATTGATGGTAGGAAATTTCGATGCATTGTGGTGGTCTAGCATACTTCCCATATGTGCTGGAATACCACCGAACTTATACCAGATAATGCAAGATTACCTCAAGGAAAAGCCCATTAGAGTTCCTTGTGTCATCGAATCCCGTCGATGATGCGAGGAACTCTAATGGATTTTTTTCACTCCGTGACTGAGTTAGTCGGTCTCAGGTGTAGATAGCAAGGTTTTTCCCCCAGAAACTGGGTTTTTTTCGTCCAGGAAAACAGATAAATCGACCATAAAACACACGCAATTAACAGACATAAGATACACAGCATGGCAGATGAATTTCATTATTCGGGTGGCCTAAAAATAATAGTTTAGTTTTTTAGTACTTCAAGGATAGACAAATCTCAGTCAAAATCAGATATCAGTGCATCACCAGAAGAGTGATAAAAGGATGTCAACAGCGTTCAGTGCTGGGTCCCTGTTTCTGTAACCTGGTACTGGAACTGTAACCTGGTACCTATATCCTGAGGATGGATATAAGCCTGACTCACAGGGTCGGCTTCACTGACGACCTTGTCCTGATTGTAAAGGCCAACACCCACACTGTTTTATAATAGCATGCCAACCTAGCAATATCCTCCATCAATGGGCAAATATACACAATCTAACAATATCCAGAAAAAACCCAAATCAGTTCTGTTAAAAGGTAACTTGAACAGATTAAAATAGCAGGTAATCCACAGATTAAAATAGCAGGTAAGACAATAGCTTTAGTTACAGAATTGAAATACCTAGGTATAATATTCAACAAAAGTTAACTTTCTACCCAAATCTTGTGAACTTAGCTAAAAAAGTTAGGAACTATGCTAGTATGATTGCTAGACTCAGCCATGCTAACTGGGGTTTAAAAAGGAAGACACTTGCTCTTATTTATAAGGCAATCTTCCTTCCAATTATTACCTATGCACAAGTGCTTGGTACTATAGAGCACTTTAAACATGAACAAAAGAAAGTTAGACTCCATACAAAGAAATTCATAACCATCATGAGGGCATGCTCACAGCAAACATACTGCTTTGCAGGTAGTGGCAGGGGCACTCCCATTGGAAATAATTAAAAGAGGCATCAACTATACACTTAAGAAATGAATCCCAAGTAACACCTTAGGGATTACAATAGATAACGAGGCTGACATCAAACAAGAAACTGGTAGTGTGGTTGATATTCTTTTCCTTTCTTGTTTGATGTCAGCCTCAATTTCTATTGTAATCCCTAAAATGTTATTTGGGATTTATTTCTTAGCAGAGTAGATAGGAAGAGACACCTAAAGGGGAAGAATCTAGGGTTACCTGAGGTAGGAGGTTCCTACCTCAGGTAACCCTAGTTCCCCCAAACCCTCTCCTTGGTTTTCCCTGGACCTCTGTGCCACATTCTTGCTAACAGGGTATGGCTCCCTAAATGCAAAGTTGTGCCAACTGGATCCTAATGTACCTGTGGAGATGATAAGGATTGGGCCTATGTCTTACATGACTGCCCCAATTATCATCACCACAGATGTAAACTTCTGTCGAAGACTGGAGCTAGAAACTGCAGAGGTGAGCAATTACTTATTTCTGATGAGACATGTTACTAAAAGTTATTCTGAGTTTACTCAAAAATTTTTGAGATCAGGAAGAGCAACCATGCTATGAGTACCAAAACTATGACCCCCCCCACCATGAACCTAGACAAGTGGTACTTGACTGTGACTCTAACTGAAATAGACAAAACCATGTGAGACTGACCTGTTAGAATGTTTCCCACCTGAAAAGGATGTAAAAAAAACTGTTTGTATGTGTATAAAATTCATGTAAACAACAAATTTTATGCATATTCCTGATCAAAAATATATCTTTTTATGCATCATTATTTCATGTGAAATAATAATGATTAATATTTATAGTCATGATAACTTCATGTGAATTAAAAATGATTGATATATGTGCAAATGGATGCATGACTGTGAGTATAGTAGTAGTAGTAATAGTAGTAATAATGGAGGCATGTGATGCAAGAAAGCAGAGAATCTGTAGAATGAAGAAAATTTCCATATAACAGATTATGAGAGACTTAACTTTGTATGCTTTGTTTCCACCTCTGGCCTTTAGGCAATTTAAGCAATTAGAAAGTGCAAATTAAGGGTTAAAGGGATTACCATTCCACAATGTAAGTGGAACATAAGAGGTATGCAGCCACCAATCCCACATATGAGAAGTCGTGCTAGTCAACTGCTTTCTATAGCCAGTCGTATTCCTAACACGGATAATAGCTTCTGGTCAACTTGTGTTCTTTGTTCAAAATAAAAATTTTATTAAAAGAAATACTGCATTATCTTTGTACATGCTACTTATGATTCCAGAAATTTTTGTGAGAGTGAAAAAAATTATAAATTCGGGATTTACAATCACTTACAGAAAAAATATCAGGGAGGAACAGTGTTTTACAATTTTGAAAATAACAGAGAAATCTAATTACAAACTTCTATAAAGTAAGGCCCGTTTTGTGACGTCATACCTCTGAGCTTTTTTACCCCTGGAAGACAAACAAAATTTTTCAAATATCTGTTAATATTTCAACAGATATTTGAAAAATCAGGATATCAAATCTGTAACCCCTTTGCAACTTCTCCAATTCATTCATGAGTTAGAATCTTATCTAAATGTAGAAATAGCGCTATGAATGTTTTTTTACCCTACTTGTAACAATAGCTTCTTGTGAAAGTTCCTTCAAAGCGAGAAAAATTCAATTAAAATAATACACCCTCATTGCATATTTTTAGTTTATGTTATAATGTTAAAAGTACTATATTTCTCAATATTTTGTTTCTATGATTTTATACTAGATATATAAACAATAACTATCTGGTTTTCTAATTTCTTTGTAGTTATATGTACTTTCTTTGCAGTTTATATAGAATTAAATTCTCTGTGGATATAAACAAATATTTGTAATTTTCTTTTTCTTTGATATTTTTGTTTTGTTATATTCATTGTATTATTTAAATTATTTTATTTATAAATATATGCAAACCGTAGACCACTGCAATTTTTTTTTTTTTTTTTTTTTTGTTAGTTGTTGGTGTATCGGCTTCTGTGGCCATAATACATCTCCCAAAGTTTTTTTACTACTCTGATCCAAGCCTGAGGTGGGATTCGAACCCGTGACCTTTGGGTTACCAAGCAGGTACTTTACCCACCCAGCTAGCCCAGTCAGCCACCGTTGCAATAGTAATTTTTATAAATTCATAAAGATTGCAGAGGCGTACTGCAGGGGGGGGGGGATTTCCCCCGGGTGCCGAGCTTTAGGAAGGCAAACTGAAGGAATTATATATCACAATCAGGCATCGATGACCCTAGCTATGCTACTGAAAGATTGACTACCTGCATATAATGGGGGCATACTTACAACACTTTTGCCCCAGGCATAGGATTGCCTAGTTCCGGCTCTGCAAGAAAGCAAGTGTATGAGCTTATGTAGCATCAGCCAAAAAAACAATTTCACACATCCATTCCCTCTAAACGTTTGTCCAGTTCCTCCTTGAATTTATTTAAGCTATCAATTTCCACGATGACAGATGGAAGTTTGTTCCAGCAATTAACCACCCACCTGATAAAGGCAAATTTCCACACATCTATTCTACAATTTCAATCTGTGTACAGAGAAGGGCAATAAGATTGGTGACGGGGGAACAAAAGGGTGCTCTTATCAATCTTATTGCCCTTCTCTGTACACACTCAAGCAACTCCACATCCTTCCTAAAATGAGGCCTCCAGCATCCGGGGGAAATCCCCCCCCCTGCAGTACGCCTCTGCAATCTTTATGAATTTATAAAGAATCTTTATGAATTTATTGTATGCAGTACTCAAGGTGTGGCCTGGCCATTGTCTTATACAAAGGGATAATCACCTCCTTTTTCCCACTAGCAAAATTTCTGTATATTATTGGCAAAGCCCCAGGACCTGCTCTGGCAGCCTGTCTGCATTGCTCAGAAAACATCACATCTGACTGCACAATTACTCCCAATCTTTTTCATTTTCAACCACCCTAAATGTAGTACCACAGAGTTGGTGCTTTAATCTGGGGTTACTTCTACCCATATACAGTACTTTGCATTTGTCAATATTAAACTTCATTTGCCACTTCTCAGCCCATCTGCCCAAATTTCTAGATCCTCTTGCAGTAGCACACTACCATTACTGTCATTAGAAACCCTGCCAAACTTTGTATTATCTGCAAACATTTGACATTAAGCCTGATATACCTTCATCAATATACCCAATATACCTCCAATTTGTACAGTAGTCTTCCATGCACAACAGTATCAAAACCTTTCCTGAAATCCACGTAAGTATATGATATCAAAATTATTTTTTGTATCCAGTTCCTTTGTAACCACATCATAATATTCAATCAAATTTGTCAGACAAGACTTTCCCTTAACAAACCCATGCTGTGTCTGAATTATTACTGTGGTCGTGTCTAGATGATCCTGAAATGCATCTTTAACCACGACTCTGTTATTGTCTCCAGAAAAGAAGTTAAACTAACTGGTCTGTAATTACTCTTATTACCCTTAGATCCCTCTTTGTGATGGGATACATTTGCACATCTCCAGTCTGTGGGGGACACACCCTGAGTTCAAGAATGCTCTCATAATTATGGCTAAGGGTTTTCTTACTTCCTTTACCGCCTCCTTTAATATAACTGGATAGATCCTATCCACCCCAGGTGTCTTTCTTTATGTTAAACTTCAACAATTTCTCCTCCTTTGCTCTCAGTTATTACAAAATTATTAAGTATATGAGTATAATTAGATATAAAAGTGATAAAGTGTACGTTCTTGGGAGCATGAATGTCTGTGTGAATGTGTACAGTATGCGTGGAGTGCTTGTGGGTACATGTGTGTATATGAGTATGCAGGTATATTAGCATGCCTGTCTGGGTGGGAAATGAGTCCACTTAACTTGCAAAAAAATAAATAAATAAATTATATGTTCTGTCCCATTCAGGGTACTGTACCGAGTGTGAAAATGATTAATGTATGGGAATGTCCAATAAGCATTAAATGTTTTACCCTGAACATATATATATATATTTAAAAAAACTAATAAAATAAGCAAATAATAATTAGCCATTTTTACAGGTTAAGATATACAAATGTGAGCAAAAGTTACGTCACCTATGTAAACTTTGTGGTTAGTATTAAAAAAAATGCTATATGCTGTCTGAAGATGCCCTCAAATAAAAAAATAAATAAATCATTAAAAATATATATAAAAAATATTTTTGCTTTTGCATATGGATGACAAGTGTACAGGTGGACTGAGTACATGTAGTGTGTGTGATGTTCTAGAAGGCACCAAATTCGGACTACAGTGGGGAAATCCCCCCACTATGCTGACACCATGCCTCTTCCCTCTTTTGAGGCATGGTGTGGGAACTGCTGACACTGGCTTCAGGTGGTCTGGCCAGTGCGGAATCTCATACAAAAAAGCACAGTGATGGGTCCATAGTGTATTCACCTCCTCTCCCACATAGCATGCCCCTCCTCCATCCCTTTGACTTCCCATTTCCAAGTAGAAAGTTTTCCTGTTGTCCACCTTCTTTATCTTCATCCCCTTTTCTCCACTGCTTGAACTATTACCCCCCCATGCTCTCTCTTGCCAATAATAGTTTCCTATTCCAGGGTGCAAGCTTAGGCACAGCCAGGGTTAACCCCAACCAGAGACTTTTTATATGCTCTACTATATAACAGGTCTGCCTCCACGGGGAAAAGGACAGGCAACCTGAGGTCCTACTAGGGGCTGTGTGGCTAAATGGCTAGAGGAACAACAGACCAACACAAATATGACACTACACAAACACTAAAACTCACACTATCTCTGGCCTTTACAGAGTTTGTACAGCAACACAGAGTATACAAATGTGGAATTGGGGGCCCTGGGGGCCCTGGACAAGCAACACTATATGCACCCTGGTTGTAGTTTGCCATTAACTGAGGGATTGTGAGCTCTGTGTTGTCCCAGACTAAAACTCACACTATCTAGTGTGGTGAATCACTGTTATGCCAATGCCATTCACCGCAAATGTCAAACAGTAGTGATTCCCCCATCCTGGCATGTTGGGGTTTTGCGGCCCTCTTTTGAACATTCCCGTAACGCCTTCAATTATGAAGACCTCGAACAGCCAACAATGCTTGCAGTTGCTGAGATGCTGTCCCCACCTTCCATGTTCAAACTCTGTCAGGTCTTTCTCTTTCCCCCATTGCACCAGCTTCGTATTGATGAACTGACAGGCACTACTCATGCCATCAACATATATTCTGCACCAGTCATGACATCACTTCTAGGTGCTGTGGGATGCATCCATTCATGGAGACAGGGGTGGTCATCATGTTTTGGCTCATGAGTATATCTCCACTTAGGCATTATGATAAAATTTAAATACACATATTTCATTAAAATTACAGGAAGAAATTACAGGACATGCAAGACCTGGAAATGGAGGTCTTTTCAATATTTAAATATAGGAAATACAGGCGATATAAAGAACTGTACCTTGCAAGGCAAATTCAACACTAGATTTAATTGCATGATTTTATGATATGAAAGTAGAAGTTCATAGTTCTTCATTAAAAGAAAAAAATAATAATGTAAGATTATAATTAGCAAGCAACACTTACAAATCCTGAAGTATCATGAAAGTAAGGTGCTGCAAACATTGTAACAGCAACTGAACGAACTCTGATTTTTCTTGCACCTTTCTTTTGTGCTTCTTCCATTTCTTCCTGAATTCTTTTCTATGAAAATTTTGATTCACTGTCAGGATAATTTAAAAATTCAAAAAAGTAAACAAAAATAATTCTTAACTTAATTAACTGGAAAGACAAGTTAACTTAATTCACTAAAGTAAAGCCCACCTATTTGAATGAAAGATATTGTGCTTCACTACAATGTTTTAAAAATAAAAAGGAGAAGTATGAGAAAGAAATAATATTAAAAAAAATTGTGAAAAGAACATATAAACTAATTTCAAAATATTGTCTCTACTTACTCAGGCTTGTTTGTTTAGTATTTGCAATAAGCCTACAAAGGCCATGAGACATCAGTTTATTAAGTCTGAAAACTATATGCAGTCAGTTTGCCTGTTGCATGAAATCAAAAACTCAAGTTTCTGTTGTAAAAACACCATGAAATATTTTCCCAAGACTTATTAACTCAGCCACAGAATGAGACGTCTTTTTTTTTTTTTTTTTATGAAACCCCCAAACACGAAAGGTATCAAAACCTATATATTTGTTTGTTGTTTGGTTTTTAGGAGAATTAGCAACTAAGGCCATATTGCTCCCTGACCTTTCCGCATCCTCCGTATTTGGTGGTGACGGGCTCGAACCCCAGTCTAATCAAGAAGCGTGTGCTATGCACTGCTGCTCTTTCCCACCTGGCTACGGAGGCACCCACAGAATGAGAAGAGACCATAAAAATCCCTTTCTTGGCGGAACTGAAATCCAGGTCTTTCCACAGTCAGGATCAGCATACACAAAACATATCAAGATCTTCACAATAACAGCTTCCTCAACAAATGACAAAGACACAAAGTACTTCCTCTTTTTAAATACCCTGATACATCCCTTATAGCTATTTAAATAAGTCATCTACTGTTAACTGAAAACTCTGATCACCATTTCCCCCTTATGATGAAACCTGAATACGCCACTGACAGTGATTACAAAACAGCGTTCAGGTGCTATATCAAAGATGGAACAGCTGTTAATAATATGGATGGAAAATCAAATTCGGAAGAAAGTGCCCCTGAGACTAATGACCATTCAAGCAACAAGTATTTATAAAGATATTAAGGATAAGTACGGGGAAATTCAAGCCAACTTCATGGCAAGCAATGGGTGGTTTAATAGGCTCAAGCATCGCGCTGGTTTCCACAACGTTAAAGTATGCAGTGAAGCCGCAAGCACCAATTCTGCAGCTGCAGAGAAATTTTGTGATGTGTTGGAAAAAATTAATGATGAAGGCGGCTATTCAACGCAGCAAATTTTTAACGTTGACAAGACTGCTCTGTATTGGAAAAAAATGCTGGATCGAACATACACTGCCAAAGAGGAAAATACAATGCCAGGTTTCAAGGTGTCAAAGGTCTTGCTTGGGGCTAATGCAGCGGAAGATTACTGATTAAAACCACTGCTTGTGTACCATTCTGGAAATCCTCGTGCATTTAAGGGCATCAATAAAGCCACGCTGCCCGTGCATTTCTGATCGAACCACAGAGCATGGATAACAATATTTCTCTCTTTGAGGATTGGTTTAAATGCTGCATCATTCCCGAGGTCAAAAAATATTGTAAAGACAACGACGTTCCTTTCAAGATTTTGCTTCTATTAAATAATGCTCTTGGACATCCTACACATCTAGATGATTTCAATTTGAACGTGAGAGTCATACTTCTAACGCTAAACACGACTTCACTCATCCAACCTATGGATCAGGGTGTTATTTCAAATTTAAATGCATACTATTTATGCACACCATTTGCCCAGGCATTGTCTGTAGGAGATCAGGCCTGACGTAACCCAGTGGTCAGGAGCGAGAGTGCATAGCACGTGTTACTTGAGTGGACCAGAGTTCAAGCCCGTGACTACTAAATACGATAAATATTTGTATTGACGATTTATTGTGAACTCTACTGACTTGGTTGTCGTGCCGGAGAATAAACAGAAAATTTACTTATTTATTTATGATGAGAAAAATTTTAAATTAAGAGACTTTTGGAAATCTTACAATATTTACCACACCATCTTAAACATTAATAAGGTCTGGGCGAAAATTACTAAAAGTTGTTTAAATGGCGCATGGAAGAAAATATGTCCATGGCATATAAAAGGCTTTGAAGGATTTCAAAAAGACAAATCATATGAAGAGGTAGTTACAGATAAGATTGTAAAGGTTGCAGAGCTACTTCAGTTGGAGTTTGATGCCAAAGACGTGGAGGAGTTAATAGAGGAAGAAGAGAAGGAATTATCTAACGAACAACTTATTGCTTTCCAGGCAGTGATAGCAAAAGAAGAAAATGCTGATGAAGCTCAAGATAACCAAATAAGGAGCCGAGATGCTTCATCACCAGAGAGATGGCAATGGCATTTCGTGAAATTGCATCGGCAATGGAGAGGTTTGAGAAGATGGATCCTTACAGCGAACAATTCTTAAAAGTTAACAGAGGGGTGAATGATATGCTTGCTACAAAGAAATCTACGGTGAAAAGAAAAAAACCACTTTCCAGTCATCCATTAATATGATCTGTCGTAAGGTTGAGTGGCCGACCCCTTCTAAATCTTCACAGCCCTCAACCTCCGCGCGGCATACTTATCAGATGAAGATGTCGATTATGGCAACGAAGCTCAAGAGGTAAAACTTACTGAGGTTATACCTGTCTCCTCTCTTTTTTTGTAATTTTATAATTTTGAAATTTTTTTAAATTGCAAACTTTTGTAATTTTTCCTGCGGATGAATTAAAAAATTGAATAAATACAATAAATAATTCTATTTACATGTTAGTCAAACATTTCTTTTTTGATTCAATCAATTCAGTGAGCACAGTTGTGAGTGCTGAACAAGCATGGGGGAAATTCCGGCTTATGTAGCATTTCCGTGGAATGCAACCCTTACGTAAGTCAGGGTGTTCCTGTAATAGGGTAAATGACAACTGCTATTTGCTTCATTATATCCTATTCATTGATTAAGCTCAAGTAACCTGAAATGATGTCACAAAACACACATAATTCCCATGTTTGGTCAGAAATAAATCCTCATGTCACTGTGGAGAGAAATTTTCAACATTGATTCAGTGTTAATGTGTGGTGTGGAATGCTTTATGATCAGCTGATTGATTCTCATTTATTTGTCAGGATTGTCTTACTGGACAGGTCTGCAAAACAACTTGCCACAACTGTCAGAAAGTGTATCTTTGGCTACACAATGTCGAAGGTACGTCCAACATGATGGAGTGTCTCCTCATTGTGTCCAGTGGTTACTCAACTCAACTTGTTATTTGGTTTTTTTAGGAGCATTAGCAACTAAGACCATATTGCTCCGGGGATATGCAGTGGTCATTACCTGACCTTTCCACATCCTCCGTATTTGGTGGTCACGGGCTCGAACCCCGGTCTAATCAAGAAGCTTGTGCTACGCACTGCTGCTCTTGCCCACCTGACTACGGAGGCGCCTCAACTCAACTACCCTGAGTGATGGATCAGTCACAGTGGTCCACAAAACGGGCCACCTAAGTCACTGGACTTAAATCAATTAGATTTTTGTCTGTATAGATAAATGAAAGACCTTGTACGCCACACAAAAATACAAAAATAAGATGCATTTAAATACAAAAATATAAGATGCATTACTGAATCCTGTGGCCTTGAAAGAAATACAGACATGATAAGCTTAGGTGAACTGGCCGCAATTCACACACAAGCAGTGAAATGCATTGAAATCAAGGGTAATATTTTTGAGAATCTATTATTATTATCATTATTTTATTATTTTTTATTATTATCTATTATTATTATTACTCCCTGATGGGAAATTACACCCTGTGACAGGTACTGGTACCAAGTGCACAGGGTAGTTTTTATGTCTGGTGTTACTGTTGGTCGGAGAACTCACTGTCTATTCTACAGGTGTTCAGGATTGTGACTTTCTGGAGTTCCTCATAGGTTTTCTCTGAGAGAAGTATTGCTGCTAGGCTGTTACATAGGGTCTTTGGCACCATATCAGTGGTTGACACAATGCTCAACCACTGCATAATCAAAGAGATGTTACACATACGACATCTCTTTGATCTCCTGTCTTAAGTTCACATACATCATGATTTTTTTCCTTATGAGTTTTCTGGAGGTTGTCAGTGTTGTGCCCCCACTACGTCAATCAGATAGGTAGCCTTTTCCTTCTTGGTGACAAAGTTTAAGTCCAGTGCCATACCAAGGTACAGGTGGACCAGGCAGCCACCTGGGGCCTGGGGATGTATATGATCCGAATTCTGATGATATAAATTTTTTTTAAATATAAAAAAATGGTTGTTTCTTAATATAATATTTTAATTATGCAAAAAAAATTTATTTATTTTATAATCAGATGTTAAAAGAAATTAATTTTGCATTTCTTTATTATTTAAAGCTAGTTTTAACAAAAACCCTCAATAACGCAGATTCACATTTAAAACTGTTCGCTCTACTCTGAATGTGATGTTATATTGCCTAGAATAAGATGGAAGATAAATGTGCATTAATGCAGTACATTGCATATTGCAACCTGTACTACAGCACAGTAGTCTGTTGGCGAGTTGAACATATTTCGGTGCCTTGGCAACCAAGACCAAACCATTTTGCAGAAGGATAATGGTAAAGAGGACCTGACTGAGCAGTACATATGACTTTGTACTAGTATGTACCTGGAAGATGAAGCAAGATGTTCTAGTTTAATTGTACCTAAATTCACCTTACAAGACGAGCTGTTCTAGCTATAGGTTTATCAGAAATAACAATTAAACTGATTAGAAAAGAATGTGCAATGCTGCCACACTTGGCTTGGAACATAAATTAAAAGCTCCATGTGAGAAGAAAAAATAAATAAATAAAAAAATAAAAAAATCAGTGAGTAGATGAGGTAGTTGATTTTGATATATCCATTATTCATCACACTATTCAAGAATTTTACAGAAATTCTTTAACAGTGCGAGAAAAAAGTGAATAGAAAGGTACCCACTTTAAACAAATTGTTGCCAGTTATAAGGCAGAAATTGGATTTTCCATTCAGGAAAACAGCTCTACATGTAATTTTGAAACGAATGGGTTTTAAATGGAAAACAGAAGCCAAACAGAAAGTCTTAATAGAAAGAGACGATATTATTCTGTGGAGAACAAAATACAGTCGGACCTCTATATAACTTAATCGATTGTTCCCTTTAAAAATTTTGTTTTACAGAAATATGACCGTTCAAACAAAGAAAAATAATTCAATGTTCAGAAATATAGTAAAAGATGAGAAATAAATAAAAAATAACTAGGAATAAATGAATTTAACATTTTAAAATAATTTATTAATACATACATATTAAGAAACAATTTTTTTCATACGTACATGATGCACACAATGTTATTACACTTAAGAATTACTGTATTTTGTAAAATATTTCATTATTTTTTTGATGTAAACTGGATTTTAGTGTATATCATTCATAAAAATGTTTGCATTTGTTTAAACATTCAAATATATTTTCATCAACGTTTTTTTCACAGCGAATGCCTCGATGGAAGTTTCAAAAGATGCCAACCTTTCATGTTTGGAAGGTTTAATTTCTTCGTTGCCTTCATGTTCCTTCCACCTAGACGCTTCCTCCTTCCAACTGTCGTTAGTTCTTTGCATACTATCCAAGATGTCGGAGTCACTCAGATATTCAGCTACTCTGACCATATCAACAGAGATAGGGGAAATTTACTGGTGTGGATAACTCACTTCTGTGAAACAACAGATGACTACTTGCTGGTATAAAGGGAAACCACAACACACATTGATCAGGCCTATTATCCGTGTTGGCAATACGTCATAATCATATTATTTAATTTCAAATTTTTTTGTTATTATAGAAAATAAGGAATAACAGATTGTGGGCTATAATAAATAATAATGAATAAACAAAAAGAAATATGTGGTGCGAAAAAAATAAAACTGAAGAAGTGTTAAAAAAACTTGCACTTTCTATGGATAAATTTTTATCATCACAAGTGAATACCAGTGGTGTACCTGTGCCTTCAACAAGCCATGATGGAAAGGAAAATGTTATCTGGTGATGAAAGAAAATAGTGTATCTCTTCTGGAACACAAGAATGTGCTACAGAAGTTAATTTACTTTTAACTTCAGTTTTTCAGAATAAAATAGAATCAGCAGCTGCAAAGTCGAAGATCAAAAGTGAAGATATAATTTACAATTTAAATGATCTCAATCACCCAGGGTCCTGAGCTGGATATCATCATTCTTCTCTTTCTTGGTGATTCCCTTCTCTCTCTCTCTCTCTCTCTCTCTCTCTCTCTCTCTCTCAGGGTTACTCGGGAATTTTTTTATTTTTTGGCTGGTGCAGCATAAGCCTCAGGCTTCCTTGCACCATATAGCTAATAATAATAATAATCACAATAATCTCAATGGCCAGAAATAATAAAAGATTCTCTAAGAGTTCAATTAGTTAGAATGGGTCTGTCCAAAATATAAAAATCAAAACTCTACCCCATTGATGCTTATAACCTACGGTTTACAACTGAGCATTGTTTCGGGCCCTTAAAAAATGGCGAAAAGCTTAAAAGGCCTTGCTTGGTATACTCGGGGAAAAAAATTATGCCATTTTCTGCTTTTGCTGCAAATTATTTAGTCATGCAATTATTCTCTTAGTTGTGCAATATTCTCTTGAAAATTGGGTTCCATTCTCTGCATCAATTACAAGATGGTTTAAGTTCACGTGAGAACTCTCAAATTCATAAATATACATGCAACAGTGGAAGGAACCAATAAAATTTTGGATGTTGTATATCAAAATTTGATAGGAAAAAAAAAAAGTAACTGGAGAATGATTTTGGAAAGAATAATTGAGATAATTAAATTTTTAGCTACACAAAATTTGGCATTGAGAGGAAGCAAGGAAAAATTATTTGCACCAAATAGTGTAAATTTTTGGGACAAAAAGAGTTATTGTCTAAATTTCATCCAATACTTAATGAACGTGTTCATTCAGTAGAAAGTAAAAAATGTACATATGCACATCATTTGAGTAGTCAAATGCAAAATGAATTAATTGAAATTATAGATGGAATAGTATTAAAAGAAATTTGCAGAAGAGTCTGCAATACAAAATATTATTCAATTATTTTAGATTGTACCTTGGATGCAAAACAAGTCACGTGGATCAAATGACAGTCATAATTAGATTTGTTTCTATGTCTAGCTGCACTATAGAAATTTGTGAGCATTTCTTCGGATACTTAGCTGTTCATGATACTTCAGGAAAAGGACTAACAGAATATATACTAAGAACATGAAAAACAACAACAACATCAACCTAAGTAACTGCCATGGGCAAGGACATGATAACCATAGTAACATGAAAGGTAAATGTAATTGCATACAAGCAAGAATTTTACGAGAAATTAGAAGAGCTTTTTGTGTTCTGTGTGTCATGCATAATTTAAATTTAGTTGTATCTGATTTGTGTACGAAGATATTTGCACTGCTTTTTAAAATTTTCCACCAAGTAGGTGGTAAATTTTAAAAAGACATCTAAAAATGACTGTGAAATCTCTACCAGAAACAAGATGGGAAGGAAAGATAAAAGCTGTTGAAGCAATACGATATAAGTTATGGGATATTACAACTGCATCAAATGAAATTTCAGGAACAGGCTAAAAGAAAATATGTAAAATTGCAGTCTGAAATACAAGGTTTGTTAATAGAAATGACTTCTTTTAAATGTATTATAAGTGTAGTATTATAAATAAAGTAAGTTGTTGTTGTTGTTGTGATGGAGTTTAACAACACATAGGGGGCAAGGGCCATATTGTATCTTTCTAATGGTTAATAATAAAATATTGGCAAATAAAGTAAGTAAAGCCATGCAAAGCAGTAAAATTGATATGAACACTGCAATTATATTGATAGAAGGTGCTCTTAGTCAACTAAATGAATTTAGAACATCAGGATTTAAACTGTGTATGGATAAAGCTATAGACATTGTAACTGAGTTGGAAGCACTATCAGTGCTACCAGAAGTGCACACAGTTGTTTTTTTTTTTTGGAGCATTAGCAACTAAGGCCATATTGCTCCGGGATATGCGGTGGTCATTCCCTGACCTTTCCGCATCTTCCGTATTTGGTGGTGACGGGCTCGAACCCCGGTCTCATCAAGAAGCATGTGATACGCACTACTGCTCCTTCCCACCTGGCTACGGAGGCGCCCTACCAGAAGTGCAAGTTTCTAGAAAAAAAGCAAGAGTTTACCTATGAAACTTCATCAGATGAATGCTCTATTGATCCAACCAAAAGGTCTGAAATGGAATTTTTTAATATAATGATCAATGTAACTATCATTAGCTTACAAGAAAGATTTGACCAGATGAATAAAATATCCTCAGCTTTTCATCTTATTCTAAAATCAGAAAACTTCATGAATTTATTTGAAAGTGCAATAGAAATTAAATGTTAACACCTTGAAGGAATTCTCACTGATGAAGATGGGAGTACCGAGTTGATGCCAAAGAATTACATCAAGAAATCCAATCTTTGCAGAATGTTTTAAAAGGAAAAAAATTTGGTTACTTAGAATTATTGACATTTATTCAAGAAAAAAACTTAGTTGAACTATATACCAACTTCACTATTTCTCTTCGGATATTATTAACATTGCCAATTACAATTACATCTGGAGAGAGGAGTTTTTCAAGACTCAAAATGATTAAAACATATCACAAGCAACAACTGGCCAAGAAAGAATTAATGGGTTGGCCATTATGTCAACAGAACAAGATGCACTAAAATATATGAAAACATCAGACACTGTAAACAATTTATATCAAGTAAATATCGTAAGGTAATGATGTGAAAATTTTGTTAAGTTTATATAAATAATGTACTGGCTGTTAAGTTTAAATAAATAATTATGATTTGAATAATTTCTGGGTGGTTCCTTTATTTTTCAATTTTACGAATTCAACTTTAATTCTTGTGAAGGGGCACCAGATGAATATTATTTCACCTTGGGTCAACAGAAGTCTAAGTACAGAACTGGTTATGTCCAGCCTGTTGGGGAAAATTGTCTTGTCCATTATTATGGCACAGTCCCAGTATAACTTGTGGGTTGGGGTCTCTAGTACAGCCTGATGTTTGTGCTGATCAACTGGTATTTCCTCGTGAGCTTCTGATGTATCCTGGCAATCCTGTCATGTCTAAGAGTGAACTCCATCTGGGTGATCACCTTGCATCCAGCGGTGGTGTTGGATTGTTTCTGAGGGCAGGTGGCATCGTCAATATGTGTCATCTGACCCTCCGGACTGCTAGGCAATGTATTTCTATAGTTCCTGGTGTTGATTAACTTCAGTCTCGGGGAAGAGCATCCTGCTAATGAGCCATGCATTGGAAGCCATTTTATCTATGTGATCTTGATGGAGGTCATTGTAGTGTCTACTGTGGAGTGTCTTCTTTGCCCATCTTTCTAGCTTCATTTGTTCCATCTGGGAGGGAGGGGACTCCTCGCTTAGGTTGAGTGGGGTATTCTACTTTTCTATCTTCCTTTATGGTCTGGTAGAGTGCTGCAGTATTTTTCTGAAAGTAAAACTTCAGGTTAGCTATCACTGTCTTCTGTTGCTCAATGAGGATGATCAGGCCCCTTCCTCCTTTCCAAGTTATTGTCAGTCTCTCAACGGCTGACTTCAGGTGGTGTTGGTGGCTCTTAGTCATCACTGCACTTGTCTTTCTTGTAATATCCTCCAGCTTGGTGTTAGTCCAATCTATGATCCTGAAGGAGTATATAAGCACTGGGATTGCAAAGGCATTTCTGGCTTTAACTGTGTTCCCTCCATTCAGCTTTGCTTTGATTGAGCAGGATTCTAGGTCTCTGATGATATTTTTCAGTCAGGCAGGCCTTGATGTCCTTGTGCTCTAACTGCTGAGCCTGCATTATCTCAATCTCTTTACCAGTCTGCAGCTGCTAGTTTTGGCCTACTAATTTCCCCTGATGCAATCCATGGGTCTTGCATTTGTCTAGACCAAATTCCAGCCTGATAACATTTCTGAATTCTTTGGTGATCCAAAGTAGTTGCTGAAGTTGCTTCTCAGTTGCCGCATAGAGCATGATATCATCCATGTACATCAAGTGGGTGAGGGTGTGCAGGTTCTTCCTTCCTACCTTTGAGGTTATATCATACTTGCTACTGTTGAGCATGGTAGATAGCAGATTGATGCATGGACTTCCTAATTCATTTCACAAATATACGTGGTCTCAATTCTAATCCAAACAATGTCCATTTCCACTTGCAGTCTTCCAAACCCCATGTACTTTTTCTGACTGAATCTCAATTATCGGTTGATTCAACAATTGCTCATCTCAGATGTCCAAATTATTTGCTGTAGTAGTAGTAGTAGTGGTGGTGGCATGTGATGCAAGAAAGCAAATGTATGAGCTTATGCAGGATCAGCCAAAAAAAAAAAAAAAAAAAATCACACCATTTCCTCCAAATGCCTGTCCAGTTCCTCCTAAAATTTATTCAACCTATCAACTTCCACAACGACAGATGGAAGTTTGTTCCAGCAATTAACCACCCGCTGGCTAAAGGAAAATTTCCGCACATCTATTCTACATCTGTCCTTTCTTAATTTGAATTTATGCCCCCTTAGGTTCGTAATCTGAACAAGTGGAAGGATCCCATCAGAATTCAGCATGCTGTAGCCATTCAAGGCCTTATACACCTCAATCAGATCACCGCACAGGTACCTAGTCTCCAGCCACTGCAATTTGCAGAACTTAAGCCTCTCTTGGTAAGAGGATCCCTTCATTCCCCTCACCAATCATGTTGCCCTTCTCTGTACACGCTCAAATAAATCTACAATGAAATGAGGCCTCCAGACCTTCCTAAAATGAGGCCTCCAGACCTGTACGCAGTACTCAAGCCGTGGCCTGACCACTGCCTTATACAGAGGGATAATCACCTCCTTTTCCCTGCTAGCAAAATTCCTATATATCATTGACAAAACCCCATGACCTGCCCTGGCAGCCTGTCTGCATTGTCAGAAAACTTCATATCTGCCTGCACAATTACTCCCAGGTCTTTTTCATTTTCTACCAACTTAAGTGTAGTACCACACAGTTGGTACATTTCTCTGGGGTTACTTCTACCCATATGTAGTACTTTGCATTTGTCAGTTGCCACTTCTTAGCCCATCTGCCCAAATTATCTAGATCCTGTTGCAGTAGCACACTGCCATTACTGTCATTAACAACCCTGTATGATTCCTTTCGCCTCAAAGGTGGTACTTGTGCATATGTCCGTTCTGATATTCCCTGTCAGAGACTTGGCAATTTGGAATCTCCTCTCTTTGATCTTCTCTGGCTTAAAATCTCTCTACCTCATTGTGTCAAATTCATCTGTTGTCTCTACCGTTCTCCCAACTCTACTAATCACTTGGAGCTCATTGACTTCCTCTCTTTGCAACTTGACTTTCTCCAGTCCAACTTTCCTAACAGTGAGGTAATTTTCCTTGGTGATTTTAATGTTCACAACTCCAGCTGGCTTCCGTTTTCTAGTCACACCGGCCCAGCAGGTCGAGATGCTGAGGCTTTTGCAATTACTAATGACCTAGCACAGATTGTTCATTTACCTACAAGAATACCGGACAATCCTAATCATACAGCCAATAAGCTTGATCTTTTTCTCACAAACAACCCTTCTAAGTACAAGGTCAAAGTGAGAGGTCCTTTAGGCACTTCAGATCACAACTTGGTGATTGTCTCTTCTCCAATGGAACCTTTATCTCATGGCTATTCCCAACCTCGTATTGTTTGGCATTACAAGAATGCAAAATGGGATGACCTGCGAGACTTCTTTTCTTTGGTCTGATTACTGTTTCAAAACTTCAGATGTCAACGTTTGCTCAGATCGTGTCAGTGAAATTATTCTTGCAGGAATGGAATCCTTTATCCCACACTCCACTTTAAAATCTCGTCCTTTATCTAAACCTTGGTTTTCCAATAAATGTGCTAAGGCTGTCCAAGAGAAAAATGTTGCATATCGTAATTGGCTTGTTTCTAATTCTTCAGTGTCATTTTCTGCCTACACCAAAGCTCGCAACAATTGTAATGCAGCTATTAATCAGTCGAAACTAGAGTTTGAACAGGCTAAAAGTAGAAAACTTACTTCTTGCCCTAATGGTAGCCGAGCATTCTGGTCTCTTGCCAAAGCTATTGGCCGCAACTTTTGCCCATCTCTGCTCCCACCTCTGTCCAAACCAGATGGTTCTGTTGTCGCTTCAGCCAAGGATAAAGCTGACCTGCTAGCATCCCATTTTTCTTCCAGCTCACGTATTAATGATCTTGGTAAAACACCTCCCACCATTCCTAACACGCTCCATTCAATGCCTCCTGTGGTCTTCCGTCAAAAGGATATCAGAAGGATTTTGATGAATCTTGATGCTAAGAAAGCTCCAGGTCCTGATGGTATTTCTCCACTTGTTCTCAAAGCCAGTGCTCCTGAACTTACTCCTATTCTTTGCCGCCTTTTTTCACTTTCTTATTCCAAAAGTGTTTTTCCTTCTGCTTGGAAATTTGCTCATATCCAGCGAGTTCCTAAAAAGAGTGACAAATCCCTCCCATCCAATTATCATCCCATTGCAATTACTTCTACTCTTTCTAAAGTAATGGAGAAATCAATTAACCACCAACTCTTAAACTACCTAGAAACCTTCCGTCTGATCAACAATCGCCAGTATGGATTCCGTCAGTGTCGATCCATTGGTGATATTCTGGCTTATGTTACCCATTTATGGACTAATTCAATGGAAAGGTTGGTGAAACACAAGTAGTTGCTCTTGACATCTCAAAGGCTATTGATCGTGTTTGGCATAAAGGTCTTCTAAACAAGCTTCCATCTTATGGTTTGCCAACTGTTTTTAGTAATTGGTTATCCAGTTTTCTCTCTGATCGCTCACTGAGGGTGATGGTAGATGGCTCTCTGTCTTCTAACTTCTCCACTAATGCCGGTGTCCCCCAAGGTTCAGTTCTTTCCCCCACTCTTTTCCTCTTGTATATCAATGACCTTCTTCCATTGACTGGAAATGCTATCCATAGTTTTGCCGATGATAACACATTGCATTCAACTTTCCATTTTGAGAAACCTTGTCCTGCTCAATCAGCTTCAAGTTCGCGAAAATCTGCTGCCAATTCCTTAAATGCCGATCTTCAGGTAATTCTCCAGTGGGGCAAAGACAACTTAGTTGATTTCAAACCTTCTAAAACTCAGTCTTGTCTTATATCTCGCAAAAAGGATTCTTCTGCTCCTATGCTTATCTTTAGTGGCACTCTGATTTCTAGGCAAAATGATATATCTCTTTTGGGGATTACTCTGACTTCTAATCTCTCTTGGCACAAGCACATTACAAATATTGCTTCCTCTGCATCTAAAAAACTTGGTTTTCTCTTTCGCTCTCGGCGTTACTTTTCTTCCAAACAGTTGCTCACTCTGTATAAATCCCAAATCCGCCCTACCATGGAATATTGTTCCCACATCTGGGGTGGTGCCCCCAAAACCTCTCTCAGGCTTCTTGATTCCATTCAGAAGAGGGCAGTTAGGTTAATTAATGATTCATCTCTAACAGAGTCTCTCCACTCGCTTTCTCATAGACGCACTGTTTCTGCTGCATGCCTCTTCTACAGATACTTCCAGGGGCACTGTTCTTCTGAATTGGCTTATATAATTCCCGCTCTCTCTTTCAAAACAGTCCGAACACGTGCCGCCACCAGCCAACATCCATTTACTGTCCAACTTCAAACCCACAGAACCAACTTTTCATCTTTCTCATTTATTCATTCAACTGCCGTTTTCTGGAACAACCTTCCTTCATACATATTTCCTGAAAATTACAATCTACAGAAGTTCAAGTCCAATGTCAACAAATATCTTCTCAACCTCCAACCCAAGAATGGTACTAAGTACTATAGGTTCTAATACCTCTCGTGTTTGGGGTTCACATAAAAAAAAAAAAAAAAAGGTTAAGTGCTAGACAGAACCAAAATTTCTCATTGAAGATTTGATTGTTTATTTTCATTTGGGAGCTGTCTTTGGATCAGCACAGTCAACTGCTGAGTGCGAGAAGGTTCTATTATTATTATTACTATTATTAGCCATATGGCACAAGGAAGCCCAAGGCTTATGCTGCACCAGCCAAAAAAATTTTCTGAGTTACCCTGAAAGAGAGAGAGAGTTAGAAATAGAAGGGAATCACAAAGAAAGAGAAGAATGATAATATCCAGCTCAGGACCCTGGGTGTGCCATGCCCATACTCACCAGATGTGAGCCCCTCTGCTTCAGTGTGTCTAAGTATTATCCAATTCTCTGGCTTTTTGTCACATTTGCTGTGGATGTTGTCTCTCTTGAATATGCTCTTCACTATGTCAATCAATTTCTTATTCCTATTACCCTGTTAGTACTAGCCTAGACTGACTCTTAATTCTTTTATCTTCTGCTGAAGTCTTCTTTCACAAAGCAGGCAGTTCCTTGTTTTTTCGTTTCTTCTGCTCACTGTTATCTGGATTACACCTTGTTCGAGTGGCTGAAGAACTGACTTGACAATAAGGGGTGCAGTTATTAAAAAACAGCAAAATTTTTCTATTTTCACTCATCATGCAATCTAAGTCTGATCTATTCTTCATAGATTTGTGATGTCATCCATGCCTTTTGGTTTGCGCGATACATCGTCGGTAATGTCTTCAAAACTTTAAAGCATCGAGGCTTCTGGGCTTTCCCAATGACTAAAAGAGGAAGCTTCTCTGTGCCAGACATATTTGCTGCTAGGAGAGCAGTAATCCGTAGTTTGGCCTTTTTTCCATCACTACATTTCTTGCCATTAAATGTCATTATACTGAAAGTAAAATAGCATTAGGTTAATTAGAAATTGGCTGGGACTAACTACATAAGACATTAGAACAGTGGTTTTCGACCGGGGTGCCGCAACAACATTCCAGGGGTGCCACGTAATTTGGGTTTAAATTACTTAAACTTATTATTATTTTTTAATTTATAAGTTTATTTCATTATAAAAAGGTGTACAGTATCTTTTTAATTTTGTGGTGATCTATAGTTGATGTTTACTTAGTACCTCTATATAAAGAATAAAATGATTATATACTGATTATATATAACTTGTATTATAAAATGTAATTTTTATAAATATATTATTGTAATAACTATCATATAACACACACACACACACACACACACACACACACACACACACACACACACACACACACACACACACACACACACACACACACAGAATCAGATCTAACAGACACAGAAAATTGAGTAGGGGTGCCGCAAAATAAAATAAATGAGTTAGGGGTGCCATTATTAAAAAAAGGTTGAAAACCACTGCATTAGAATGTGATGGGACGTTAAAAAGAAGGTCACTATAAAGAGCTTCAACTGCATTTACCACATGAGGCGGTCCATAAATCTACATAGGATTCTACTGTGTCTCTGCTTCGGTATCACAGGAGTCTTTGTTGGGTCCATTTCCTCAAATTCTGTTAGGGCCTTCTTCCACTCATCTTCTATTCTGGATATCGTGACCTTGTCTCTTTCCACTTCAGCTGCTCTGGGTTGTATTTCTTTTTACTCTTCTCCTCTGGTTTCATGTTGTCAATATTCCATATTCTTTGTAGTTGATTGCTCATGTGCTGCTTGATTTTTTCCAAGATTTCAGAAGCTATCAGGTTCTTCATCACGATGGTGCTTCTCTGTTCTGCTATTCAGTAACCTAAAATCTGGGAACTGTTACTTGAGGTTGTCACAGACATTCTCCCAGATAAGCCAGACAAGCTGTACTTGCTACCTGAGAGTCTAAAATGCTGCTGGAACTGATATTCGGGTGACAGTCAAGTCAAGAAGACCCAATTTCAGTGAAGTCCGAGCAGTCTGTGACAGCCAAATCCTCTGCTTTCGCCTTCGCGATGCTGGGACTGTTAGTAATCCTGGGTATAACCCCTATGCACAAGCAAACTGTAGGCAACCACACAGGTGTGAACCAACATAAGCAGTGGTCGAGGTGTGGCGCCCACACCACATGGAGGAATGCTGCCCCTCTGTTTTACCAGGCAATACTAGGTGGTAGATGACTCTCATCAACTGGTGCAATACCACCACTTTGCTTATTGAAGGCTTGAAGTGGTGGAACCCATGTTTAGTCTCCAGAGCTAAGTTCTAGTACACCCTTCCCCACCTCTTCCATCATACAGTATGACTGACTTTTGAGGTTATGATGAACATCATGGCGAGATCCAATCTTCCTTACATTTTGAGGGTACAGCTCTAAAACGGTGTTCGAAGGCTGGCCGCCAGTAAGTATACCAGACTGAACCTATTGGTAACTCTTTAGGAGGCGTCCAGATCAACTAGTATATAATCTTGCTACCTCTACTCTGCCAGATAGTAACTGGAGCGAGAGTCTGACTAGTGTGTATGCCGGGGGGCATTGTTGATGCCACATTATATCAAGAATCTGGGTATATTCTTACCATGTGTATGCCATATCCAAAAATTTCATTACTTCATACAGCATGTCCTGCCCCACTTTTTCTTACAATTGGATACACCATAAATTGTCAAACTAATAGAGAAAGATTATCTGCAAAAAGATCTAAATCTCCCAAACACTTCCTAGTTCATTTCACAAATATACGTGGTCTCAATTCTAATCTCAACGATGTCCACTTCCACTTGGTCTGCCAAATCCCATGTACTTTTTCTGACAAAATCTCAGTTATCGGTTGATTCAACTACTGCTCATCTTAGTTATCCAAATTATTCGCTGTGTGATTCCTTTCACCTCAAAGGTGGTACTTGTGCATATGTCCATTCCGATATTCCCTGTCAGAGACTTCGCAATTTGGAATCTCCTCTCTTTGATCTTCTCTGGCTTAAAATCTCTCTACCTCATTCTGTCAAATTCATCAGTTGTCTCTATCGTTTTCCCAACTCCACTAATCACTTGGACCTCTTAGACTTCCTCTCTTTGCAATTTGATTTTCTCCAGTACAACTTTCCTAACAGTGAGGTAATTTTTCTTGGTGATTTTAATGTTCACAACTTCGGCTGGCTTCAGTTTTCTAGTCACACCAACTAAGCTGGCCGAGATGTTGAGGATTTTGCAATTACTAATGACTTTACACAGATTGTTCATTTACCTACAAGAATACCGGACAATCCTAACTATACAGCCAACACGCTTGATCTTTTTCTCACAAACAACGCTTCTAAATACACGGTCAAAGTGAGAGGTCCTTAAGGCACATCAGCTCACATTTTGGTGATTGTCTCTTCTCCAATGGAGCCTTTATCTCGTGGCTCTTCCCAACCTCGTGTTGTCTGGCATTACAAGAATGCAAAATGGGATGACCTGCGAGTTTTTTTTCTTCTTATTTTCCTTGATCAGATTACTGTTTCAAAACTTCTGATGTCAACGTTTGCTCAGATCACGTCAGTGAAATTATTCTTGAAGGAATGGAATCCTTTATCCCACACTCAACTTTAAAATCTCGACCTTTATCTAAACCTTGGTTTTTCAGTAAATGTGCAAAGGCTGTTCAAGAGAAGAATGTTGCATATCGTAATTGGCTTGTTTCCAATTTTTCAGTTTCATTTTCTCCCTACACCAAAGCTCGCAACAATTCTAAAACAGTTATTAATCACTCCAAACTAGATTTTGAACAGGCTAAGAGTAGAAAACTTGCTTCTTGCCCTAATGGTAGCCGATCATTCTGAACTCTTGACAAAGCTATTGGCCGCAACTTTTACCCATCTCTGCTCCCACCTCTGTCCAAACCAGATGGTTCTGTTGTCACTTCAGCCAAGGATAAAGCTGAACTGCTAGCATCCCATTTTTCTTCCAACTCATGTATTAATGATCTTGATAAAACACCTCCCACCAATCCGAACACACTCCATTCAATGTCTCCTGTAGTCTTCCATCAAAAGGATGTCAGAAGGATTTGGATGAAACTTGATGCTAAGAAAGCACCAGGTCTTCATGGTATTTCTCTATTTGTTCTCAAAACCTGTGCTGCTGAACACACTCTTGTTCTTTGCTACCTTTTTTCACTTTCTTATTCCAAAGGTGTTTTTCCTTCTGCTTGGAAATTTGCTCATATCTAGCCAGTTTCTAAAAAGGGTGGCAAATCCCTCTATCCAATTATCGTCCCATTGCAATTACTTCTACTGTTTTTCTAATGGAGAAATCAATTAACTGCCAACTCTTAAACTGCCTAGATATTTTCCATCTGATCAATGATCACCAGTATTTGAACAGATAGAAATCTGATCCATCTGATTAGAAGTTATGTTACCCATTTATGGACAAATTCAATGGAAAAGTTCAGTGAAACACAAGCAGTTGCTCTTGATATCTCAAAGGCTTTCGATCATGTTTGGCATAAAGGTCTTCTAAACAAGCTTCCATCTTACGGTTTGCCAACTGTTTTTTGTAATTGGTCATTCAGTTTTCTCTCTGATCGCTCACTGAGTGTGATAGTAGATGGCTCTGTCTTCTATCTTCTCGACTAATGCTGGTGTCCCCCAAGGTTCAGTTCTCTCTACCCACTCTTTTCCTCTTGTATATTAATGACCTTCCATTGACTGGAAATCCTATCCATAGTTTTGCAGATGATAGCACATTGCATTCCACTTTCCATTTTGAGAAACCTTGCCTTGCTCAATCAGCTTCTACTTCTTGAATATCTGCTACCAATTTCTTAAATGCCGATCTTCAGGTAATTCTCCAGTGTGGCAAAGACAACTTAGTTGATTTCAACCCTTCTAAAACTCAATCTTGTCTTATATCTCACAAAAGAGGTGTCTTGTCAATGATATACAGGAATTTTTCTAGCAGGGATAAGGAGGTGATTATTCCCTTGTATAAGGCAATGGTTAGGCCACACCTTGAGTACTGTATACAGGTCTGGAGGCCTCATTTCAAGAAGGATGTAGAGCTGCTGGAACGGGTACAGAGAAGGGCAACAAGATTAGTAAATGGAACAAAGGGTTGCTCTTACGAAGAAAGGCTTAAGTTTTGCAAATTACAGAGTCTGGAGACTAGGCACCGGCAAGGTGATCTGATAGAGGTGTATAAGGCTTTGAATGGTTTGAGCATGCTCAATGCCAATGGGATTCTTCATCTTGCTCAGAATAATCACCTCAGAGGGCATAAATTCAAATTGAGGAAGGACGGATGTCGGATAGATGTGCGGAAATTTGCCTTTGGCCAGCGGGTGGTTGGTTGGTGGAACCGACTTCCATCACTTGTTGTTGAAGTTGATAGCCTAAACAAATTTAAAGCTCAACTGGACAGGTATTTCGAACGAACGGAGGGGTGAAATGGGAGTGGGTTTTTTGTTTTTTTTTTTTGGCTGATGCTGAATAAGCTTGCTTTCTTGCATCATATGCCTCTACTAATGCTAATGCTAATGCTAAAAAGGATTCTTCTACTCCTATGCTTATCTTTAGTGACACTCCAATTTCTAGGCAAGTTGATACATCTCTTTTGAGGATTACCCTGACTTCTAATCTCTCTTGACACAAGACATTACAAATATTGCTTCTTTTGCATCTAAAAAACTTGATTGTCTTTTTTGCTCTTGGCGTTACTTTTCTTCCAAACAGCTCTTCACTCTGTACAAATCGCAAAATGGTGTTACCATGGAATATTGTTCCCACATCTGGGGCGGTGTCCCCAAAACCTCGGTCGTGGCTTCTAGATTCCATTCAAAAGAGGGCAGTTAGGTTAATTAATGACTCATCTCTAACAGTCTGTGCACTCTCTGTCTCGTAGACGTCCTGTTTCTGCTGCATGCCTTTTCTACAGATACTTCCATGGGCACTGTTCTTCTGAATTGGCTTCTATAATTCCCACTCTCTCTTTCAAAACAGTCCGAACACGTGCCGCCACCAGCCAACATCCATTTACCGTCCAACTTCAAACTCACTACCTCCTTTATTCATTCAACTGCCTGCCGTTTTCTGGAATAACCTTCCTTCATATGTATTTCCTGAAAATTACAGTCTACAGAAGTTCAAGTCTAATGCCAACAAATATCTTCTCTCGTCTTCTCAACCTCCAAGCACGCAAATACCCAATCACGGTACTAAGTACAGGTGGTTGGCCTCGATTAACGCGATTAATTTGTCCCGCGAGCGCATCGCGCAAAATGGAAACACGTTAATCGAATATAATAATCAATAGGAAAAATTATTCAAACTAGCCTCGATTAACGCAATTAATTTGTCCCGCAAGCGCCTCGCACAAAATGGAAACACATCCTTGACCTTGTGGAATGTCCATAAAGAATTTTCAAAATACCTTTTAAATAACTTTTTAACTGTATACAATGTAAAAGATAATGAAAATAATTATGGAATTAAATGTTTATTGCATAAAACAGCGGTTCCCAAACTGTGCGCCGCGGAATATTTTAAATTTCTCGCACACAGCGGTGAAACACAGCTATACTCCACATCTGTCGGACACGGCGCGAACTACTAGCTCGAGGTAGTTCACAGTTTCAACATTTCTTATTAAGTTGTTTTGACCTAACTACTAAACGGAACTGTTAGGTATTTCTTTTGGTCTGGGTGTGCCTTGAAAAAATTACTGAGACACTAAGGGCGCCGTGAACCGAGAAAGTTTGGGAACCTCTGACATAAAATACACAATGAAGAAATGACTGTTGCGGAAATATTTGAACAGTGTTGACTTTCTCTTTTCGTCAATCAATTTCCAATAGCCGACAACAATTTTCTCTGAGCTCTGGCGAAATAAATATTGCGGAGAACCTCAAACCTTTTCTTTGAGGTTCTATGCGATACGAAAGATTTCATCTAATTCTTTTACCGTTATCTCCTTCACGGTAACATTTTCATCTGGCTCATTTAAAAATTTGAATTTTTATGCAAGTGTGCATTGACTTTATGAGCAGGAGACAAACAAGTAACACGTCTTCTTCCGATGGTTGATGGAACACACAGAGGCGGGCAGCAGGCAAACGTTTGTTTATTGACCGCACAACTCGCGGTAAGCTTAATGCCCGATTCAAATCTTTTTCAACTATCGCATAAAAAAAAAAGATCGCGTTAACTGGAAATTTGCATCGTGTAAAGTGAAAAGCGGTATCATTTTTCAAATAGCATTAACTGAAAATCGTGTTAATCGAACTTGCTTTATGCGAGGCCTGGCTGTACTACTATAGGTTCTTATACCTCTCGTGTTTCAGGTTTTAAAAAAAAAAAAAAAACTAATTGGTATGTCGTCTCAGCCTGTACATTGTCATATAGGTCTCTAGCTCGGTGACTGCATAGTATGTTTGCATGATGAACGTATTCCTTTCAATGCTCCGCTTCATGCGTTGGCATTTTCTTCCTTCCTGGGTGGTCACTAGCACAGTTGCACAGGAAGAAACTGCAGTTGGTTGGGCTGGATGGCCTTGCCCTTCGCTAGTGGTAGCCATAAGAGGGACAGTGCCACTTGCTCCACTGACTTTATCAAGTGACTTTATCCTGTGCTACACTTGATACAGTATGATTATTATTTCTCTTTGACATCATCCATCTATGGAAACACTAAGGGTGGATCTGTTTAGCTCTGGCTTATATCCAGTGGTAGTGCATTCTTGGAAGTGATGCCAGATGGCACCATATCTGCCTCAGCTGTCACTTTGACCTTGGGGGAGGTAGATCTTCTGAAACAACTTTTGCAATGGTTTATTTATTTATTCATTTATTTATTATTATGCCAGTCTCCCAATGTGATGAAGATGCATTTGCTTCCTCCAAAGCTGGACTTGAGCCCATGTCCATCAGGCTGGTAGTTCAGTGTTACACCCACTGGGCCATTATGCCCTTTATTATTTTATTATTATTATCTTATGTTACGTCACTCACAATTGCTTTGTTTTTCCCAAGATCCAAACAACCGCAGCTTGTAACTGATTCAAACTGGACGCAGGTTTATATGCACTTTTTAACTCAAAATTGCCTCAGAAATCAGCTCCTGAAGTTAAGCTATGTCTTCTTACAATGTGCTGTATATCATCCTGTATATACAGCACCTTGTAAGACAGCACATAATATATATAGTCATATATATGTAGGCTTCCATAGCTGAGTAGAAAGGAACAGGAGTGCAATAGCACACGTTTTTTTTGAGTAGACTGAGTTTCAAGCCCCTGACTGCTAAATACAGTCGAACTGCCAACCCGCAATGGACCAGCATGACAGATTATGGTCCATTTCCCTCAACATGACTTGTTGAAGAGGCCTCCATCCTGCAGTGGATCATAATGTCTGTAAATTTATTTATTATTTATATACATGTAATGCACAATCTTACAATGCACATTTCAAGTTACACACATATTTATTTAACACCTTGTCCTCATTATCTGCATGAAAATTCAAAGTGACACACAAAATATATGAACTGCTATGTTACACTCTTTAGTCATAAAAAATAAAACAAAACTGCTCATATATGTTTTATTTCAATAAATTTTTATTTAATAACCTTTGAGTTTTAAGCTGTTATTTACCAATCATAACATAACATGAATTGATAAAAATAAGTGGCTAAGGTAAAGAAAGCCAACAATGAGAACCACAGGAACTTCGCTTAACATACCAGGCAAATTTATTTCCCGTTACCACAGTTTTTCCCTGCATTCTCAGTAAACAGATGGTGCATGTTATCGGTAGTGGCAGTAGAAGTTGATAAAGATGTATTGATTAGTTTTTTTCTCATTATTAAAAGCAGATTATTGGAGTTCATGGGTGAGCTGAAATTTACTTACGGGTACACCCTCCAGACTGCCTCAGTCTTAAGGTGTTTATCCCCCCTTCCTGCTGTTTTTTCCTGATAGGAATTGAACTTCTACTGGCACTACCAATAGCATGCACCATCTGTGGAAGTTGTTTTCCTATTTTAAAACAGCGAGAAGGGGGTGGATAAACACCCTAAGACTGAGGCAGTCTGGAGGGTGTACCCGTAAGTAAATTTCGGCCACGAAGGCATTACACTCATGAACTCCAGTAATCTGCTTTCAATAATGAGAAAAAACTAATCAATACATCGCTATTGACTTCTACTGCCACTACCGATAACACGCACCATCTGTTTGCCGAGAATGCAGGGAGACACTGCGGTAGCGGGAAACAATTTTGCCTGGTAAGTTTTGGCGAAGTTTGCCGCGGTTCTTGTTCCCGTGCTTTCTTCACCTTCGCCAAATAAGTTTCAAAATATATTCACAATTTATAACTTTTATGAATCTATCCCTGACTGTTATGTGAAAATGTGCATACTAAAGCATGCATTTTTACCAAATGCCGTGCTTTTGAAATATAAGTTGTATGTTATAGCAGGCTAGTTGTATTCAGGCATAACGCCATCTTACTGAAACCAACAGGCCTCATTAACTTGAGGAAACCTAGCATTAGTCAAAAGAGTTGCAATGAAGTTAACTTAGTTGCCTGACATCACAGCAGTTACCCATCCATTATCTTCAAAAAAATATATGCCAACAATGCCATGAGTTGAAATTACACACCTCACTGTTATCTGGTCACTGTGCAATGGTTGCTATTGGAATTGGCAAGGGTTTTCTTCCGACAAAGAAAGAGTTTTATTTAGTCACAAAACCGTTTAGACAAAAGTGAGCTTCATCTAAATGGTGAGATGGCATTTCTTGACAAAAAATTTTTATGGGAAGGAAGCTGCAAGGTTTCTTGCAGTACCTGTAGCTTGCAAGGATGGAAATTTAAGTCCTGGTTGCAATATCTGTCACACTCCTAATGTATAAGATCAATAACAGTACATGCCAATGTACAGGGCAGTCCTGACAGCTGCAATGTTTTCTGCTGTATGAGTGCTTCTAATTTCACCTGGAGGCTTCTTTTTGAGAGCAGAACCAGTTTCTTCAAAATTACATACCAGTGTTTTAAAGGCGTGAGCAGTTGATACAGGACCTTGATATTTGTTTCAAATATAGTTAGGGAAGAAAGCATGCACGTCGGGTTTCTAGGAGTTGGCAAGAGGAGTTGACAGCAGCATAGTCTGATGATGGGTATCAGTAAGATGCCTGAAACGTCACCTTAAATTGTATAGTGATCTAGTCGATTAGCTTAATAAACTATATTATTAATTTCACATGGTATATGGGTGATATTAATTATAGTAATAATCTTAATGCATTGTTTTTGTAAAATGCCTTAAGGCTGAAAGCATGTTGTGCATCATTTCACTGTTCCGTGGTTACTAAATGGCATGATGGGGACAAGAGCATTGTCAGTACACAATCCTCTCTACTACACCAATACCTGGAAAACTGGTTTGTAAATCACCTGTTTCCATGTCAAACCCTGTAGTTACTATTAAGAAAGGGGGTTGGGGGGGGGGGAGTTCTTTGGATTTTTTTTTTTTTTTTTTTTTTTCTTCAAGAAGAAAAGTTAGTTAACTCACAACCATAACCATCAAAATTCCTATTTATACAATCTATAGAAAATTATATGAAACAGTTAAAATTGTCGCCATGCTTGGACTAGCAAGATTAATAAAGATGATAATCCTGTTAAGCAAAGCAATACAAGTTGACACCTTAATAAATGTAGGTTATGGGTAGCACATCACATTTAATTAGCCACAGGCCATCCATAATTCCCCATTTTAACAAAGATTCATTTAATTAAATTCAGTTTTAATTTCTTTTAACAAACAGAAAACAAGGAAGAGTGCAAAATGCAAGCTACACTCTACAATAATAATCAGTTCTTGTCTGTTTCTAACAAAGATAAATCTAAAGTAGGCAAAAGGAAGAATGGGTCTGGCATTCGCGAGATGAATCCAGCTGATGTCCCTTCAATTTTTTTTTTTTTTTATGTAAACCCAAACACGAGAAGTATTAGAACCTATAGTACTTAGTATCGTGCTTGGGTTGGCGGTTGAGAAGATGAAAGAAGATATTTGCTGACGTTGGACTTGAACTTCTGTAGACTTCAATTTTCAGGATATATGCATGAAGGAAGATTGTTCCAGAAAACGGCAGTTGAATGAATAAACAAGGAAGATGAAAAGTTAGTTCTGTGAGTTTGAAGTTGGACAGTAAATAGATGTTTGCTGGTAGCAGCACGTGTTTGGACTGTTTTAAAAGAGAGAGCGGGAATTATAGAAACAAATTCAGAAGAACAGTGCCCATGGAAATATCTGTAGAAGAGGCATGCAGCAGAAACAGTACATCTATGAGACAGCGGGTGAAGAGACTCTGTTAGAGATGAATCATTAATTAACCTAACTGCCCTCTTCTGAATGGAATCAAGAAGCCTGAGAGAGGTTTTGGAGGCACCACCCCAGATGTGGGAACAATATTCCATGGTAGGGCAGTTTTTTAGATGTAGAGGAAGCAATATTTGTAATGTGCTTGTGCCAAGAGAGATTAGAAGTCAGGGTGATCCCCAAAAGAGATATATCAACTTGCCTAGAAATCGGAGTGTCACCAAAGATAAGCATAGGAGCAGAAGAATCCTTTTTGCAAGATATAAGACAAGACTGAGTTTTAGAAGAATTGAAATCAACTAAGTTGTGTTTGCCTCACTGGAGAATTACCTGGAGATCGGCATTTAAGGAATTGGTAGCAGATTTTCGAGAAGTTGAAGCTGATTGAGCAGGACAAGGTTTCTCAAAATGGAAAGTGGAATGCAATGTACTATCATCGGCAAAACTATGGATAGGATTTCCAGTCAATGGAAGAAGGTCATTAATATACAAGAGGAAAAGAGTGGGGGAAAGAACTGAACCTTGGGGGACATTGGCATTAGTGGAGAAGTTAGATGCAAAGATTCCTTCATGCATGGATTTGCTTAGCTCATATGCTCCTTTCCACATCAGCCATTTATCAACTTCTAATTTTAGAAGTGAATAAATAGCTAATGTGAAAAGTACAAGAAGTGACAATAGTTTTGAATATGCTTTGATCTTAAAAAAATCTTTAACAGTCCTTACTATTGTTATTGAAATAAGATATATCTTTGCATTCAGAATAACAAGTGGTAGACTTGCTATCCAGAATGCAAATTCTGAATAGCAAGCTATTCTGGAATATTTATTTACATTTAAATTATGTAATTCTTCCTCTTTTCTGTTTCCCATTCCAAGAGAATTGATTGCTGAAACAGACTTCCATCTGTTGTTAGTAGCTTAAATAAATTTAAGGCCGAAATAGACAAACATTTGGAGTGATCAGATGGGTGAAATGGGAAAGTTTTTTTTTTTTAGCTGATGCTGTATAAGCTTGCTTTCTTGCATCATATGCCTCAACTAATGCTAATGCTAATAACAGGCATTACTCTTTCTTTAGTCAGTCATGAGATACAGATTTCAAGATCACTTACATAAAAAAAACTACCTACTTAAATGAATGAATTTTCTTATTATATTCTGGAACAGCCATATAGGTATTTTACAAAAGGTGTTTTACAAAACAGACTACAAGAATATTATAATATAATTTATTATTAATAATTTATAAATATTCCACAATATTTTCTTCTTTACCAGCCTTATCAGTTCATTATTAAAATAGTGTTATCAGAAAAAGAAAGATTATAAATTATCAAAGGAGACAGAGTAAGTATGAATTAGTCTGCAATCATGTGACTAAAAAGATTAGGCAGGCTAAGGCAAATTACAAAAAAAGTCTTTGATTAAGAAAGAAAAGTAGCAAAAAAATTCTTTGCTTATAATAACACTAAATGAAAGCAATGAAGGTATAACAATTGATGATCCTGTTCAGATTGCTGAGAAACTGAATAAATATTTTCCATCTACATTTACAGATGAAGTTGTTAGGAATGGAGATATCAGAAGTATACCAAGTTATAAGTGGGAGCTTAATGATTTTTGACACTAAGAAGGAACTGGAAGATAAATCATTCAGGTTAAAAGAAATAAGGCTCCTTGGGCAAATGCAATTTAATCCAATTGTATTAAAAGAAGCAGCAAAAGAGGTAAACAAACATCTGGCCATGATTATGAGAGATTCCTTAAATTCTGGAGAGATCCCTATACCAATAAAACTTTTGACACTGCTCCATACAAAAGACTGCTGTCAAAGTAGATCAGATCAGTAGATATGATATCAATGATATGCTATCAATAAAGGGATGGTTGAGTGAGAGAAGACAAAGAGTGATTATAAATGGACAATGCTCTTCATGGACTAATGGTATTAGTGGAATCTCCCAAGTGTCAGTGCTGGACTCATTATTTTTTCTATATTATTAATGATATTGATGAAGGTGTATATATCAGGCTTAATGTTTAAGTTTGCAGATGATACAAAGGTTGGCAGGATGATAATGACAGTAATCACGTTATGCTACTGCAACAAAATCTAATAAAAATAAGCAGATGGCCTGAGAAGTGGCAACTGAGGCTTAACATTTATAAATACAAGATATTGCACATGGGTAGCAGTAATCACAGAATAAAGTATCAATTGAGTGAGCACAATGAAGATAGCTTGAGAAAGAAAAATACCTAGGGATAATTGTATAGTTCAACATGAAATTCTTTGAACTGTATAAAAAGGCTGCTTGAACAGCTCAAAGAATTTTGGTAGCAGAGACAAGGTGATTATCCCACTGCACAAGACAATGGTTAGGCTCCACCTTGAATAATTCATACAGATCTGTAACCCTCATTTTAGGAAAGATGTGGCTCTGTCAGAACTGGTGCAGAGAAGAACAATAAGATTAGTCAAGGACAGAAAAGGGTACTCTTATGGTTCTGCAAATCGCAATGTCTGGACCTTAAGAATTTGTGAAGTTTTTTTAAGTTGGCATTTCTACTCTTTCTTGGATGACATACATAAGTGGACATAAATTTAAATTGAAAAAGGATGGTTGCAGAATAGATGTTGAAATTTTGTCTTCAGCCACAGAGTGGAACAAATTTCAATCAGAAAGATTTGGAAGAAATTTTCATCTGGAGTTGTGGAAGCACATAGTTTGAATAAATTTAAGAATTAGAAAAATTAAAAGAACAGACAGATAACGTGTTTTTTTTATTATTATTTTTATGATACTGTATAAGTTTGTTTCCTGACATTTTCCACTACTAATACTAATTTTTTGGTATCATAAACTTCTGAAAATGAAGCATGCATAACTCTGTACTTGCACCCTAAATCAACTTGTACTGTGGGACAGCTGCAGGATCAAAGACTTAAAAATAAGAATCTGCAAATATCTTAACTAAGAGGGGTGATCATTTAATTCATGGACTGGTGTAAGATTTTGTTTACCACACGAACTTTCCATTACTGCTACTAGACGCGCTCTCCCTGATCACTACTCAGCAGACTCTGTGTGCGCATGCTAATATTTGTCAAGCTAGTGTTGCATGAAGAGATTTTTTTTTAGATGTGTGTGTATGTCACTGACAATCGTTTAGAAGCAAATATCATGTCAGACATATAGATTGAACAGGAATATGTGATTCATTATTATGTCAAACAGGGCTTAAATACATCAGAAACAGTTAAAAAGATGAATGAAACATATGGTATTGAGTGTCTTGGTAGGATGGCCATATTTAAATGGCACAAGCAATTCAGTGAAGCCTATGAGTCTGTTGCAGATGACCCAAGACCTTATCAGCTTTCCTCCTCAACAACTCGCGTGTCACTGCTAGACAATGCGGAGGAGTAAATCTCCCACTTCATCCAATCCTCAACAAACTTAATAGCCTACAAAGAGATTCTTCCCATCCAATACAGTAAAAATATTTAACTCTCTGCAGATAGATACCAAAAAATTTTGTGAGGATGCAACATACCAGAAAGAAATATTTCAGAATTCTTACAGACTTACCGAAATATGAATCAGCTGTTATGAGACAACATACCAAAGAGCTGCGACTAAATGAAACTGTTTCATGTAACATAAATGAACTTTCTACTTTATGCTCAGTTTTTGTACCCACTACCCGTAGTATCTTGTACTCTACTATGTAATTAGCACCATCCTGGCACTTAGCCGTAGTGGGGTAGTTCCTTTTGTGAAATAAACAGATTATAATAATAATAAAACCTCCTGAGTAAATCACAAAAGCCCCAGAAAATCTCAAATGAAGACGTGAATTACATTTTGTAATTAGCTGTTAGAATGTCCATTTCATACAGTAGTGCTCACAACATTGTGAGCATACTGTAGGAAATGTGCTCACTGGATTCCACACAATTGGACTCCAAAACAAAAACAGGAAAGAGTAGACTTGTGCAATGAAATGATTGATCATTTTGAAACACAGGGTTAAAAATGCTTAAATCAAATAGTGACTTGTGAAGAAACCTAGATTTTTCACTATGATCCAGAGACAAAACAACAGTCAAATGAGTGGAAGCATTCTGATTCACAAAGACCTAAGAAATTTTGAGCTTCTCGTTCAGCTGCCAAACAAATGGTTCTTGTGTTTTTTGACGTGAAAGGCAATCTTGTTACACATTTTGTGCCTCGTGAAACAACTATGAATAAGGAAGCATACTCTGATGCACTCGAAGTCAAACTTCACCGCGCCATTAGTGAGCAACTTCAAGAACTTTCCGGTGTGAAGCGATCTCTCCATCAAGGCAATAGGCAATGCCAGGTCCCATACTGCTAATATTGTGCAGTCAGTGATAACTGCCATAGGTGCTGAGGTTCTGCTACATCCCCCTTATTCACCGGACATAAGCCCATGTGATTTCTTTCTGTTTCCAAGTGTGAAGAAAGCTCTGAGAGGCAAGCAGTTTCGTATCCAACTTCAGTCTTTCGAAAAATGCTCGTAAGAAGCATTTAATGCATGGATATTTATTTATTTTAACATATAATATACACAACAGGCATGTGCCCAGTTAAATTGTATAACAAAACAGTAAAACGAAAACATAATAAAGATTGTACAAAACATAGAAATAAATAGGATAACACATTTTGTACAATGAAAGTTCATTTCAAGTGGGAAAAGTCCAAATCAAGGAAATAAAACAGGTATTCATGACATCATAAGACCAGTGCCATGAGGAAAATTGCAGAGAGCAGGTAGCTGCGGGAGACATCACACACACGAATTTATGAGGACACCCTAAACCTTGAATTCATCCATCAACCAGCCAGCCTACTCCAACTACATCTGTGCAACTCTTTCCTGTCTACATCCATATAAAGAAACGTTGATGAGTGCCAATGTTCTTTTAAAGAAGGAGTTCCTGGATATCTCTAATCTAGAGTTACTGATGTGGAGTGTAGTCTTCTGTCTAGTAGCCACCGCTGGAGTGTGAAGATCAATATGGCATAGAAGATCTGAAAGGCAAGTTGAACCAATGAAGATGTGGTACAACAATTTTAGATCAAGAACAGTTTGCAGAGTTTCCAAAGCTTGAAGCTTGAAGCAGGAACAGAGATTCGGGTAGAAAATTCAGTGGTAAAACATGGGATTACATCTGCAAAAGATAGTGGATGAATTTCATTTGCAGAGATTCTATCTGCTGTATCCAATGTATATAGTATGGGTTCCATATAGGAGTAGCAAACTTCATTATAGGGAGTACAGTAACTTTAAATAGGAGCAGAGAACTCAGGATCATGAAATCTGTATGTATGCCATTTAATGAAGCCAATTTTTTTTATTTAGCTTGGTTTAATATATTCCTAACATGTTTATCAAACCCACATCCTAACTCCCAGATCTTTAACTTAAGCAGCTCTGGAAATCGGAGTATCGCTGATGAAATATTGGTTTCCTAGAATCTAAGTTTTTCTCGAAACTGCAAAGGAAACTGAGCTGCATTTCCTAGAATTAACCTCCAGACCATTTAAAGCAACCCAATTAGCAAAAGAGTTGAGAGCAGCTTGAAGGTTAACTGCACCATTTGACTGTTGATACCTGAGTACAGTTTCACAATATCGGCAAACATTAAAATCTTAATACCACCTCTAATTGCGGTAGATCATTGACAAAAATTGTGAATAAAAGAGGCCCAAGAGATGATCCCTGTGGTCCTCTAGAAGAAAAAAATTCCCTTCAGATTTCCTGTCCGATGATTACCCTATGTTTTCGATATGAAATATAACTTAAGCCTTTCAACCAGTAAAGTAGAGGGTAAAGTATTCCGTACTGGCTTAGTGTTTTAGCAAGAAGATTGTGCGGGATACTGTCAACGGCCTTAGTAAGGTTTGTGTAAATCACATCAATTGTCCTCCCAGATCAACGGTATCTAGAACCTGCTGCCAGATAGTGAGAAGATTAGTGGTAGTTGATCGGCCCTTGGTAAAGTCATGCTGGCTGTTGCAGATGACATGCTGAAAATATTCTATTAATCGGTTGTGAATGATAGTGTCCAGAATTTTTGGCAGTGAGTTCAGAAGGCAGATGCGACCGTAATTCTCCAGTGAGTGGGTTGCGTTGCTCTTTGGAATAGGAATAACATTGACTGTTTTGAAGTGAGTGGGGTAAATACCATTCTTAACAGAAAGATTGAATATATGCAATATTATGTATTTAAGTTGCAAAAAGCATGTCTTCCGAAAGATAAGTGGAATCTTATCTGGGCCAGCAGAAAAATCCTTCATTAGTTTAAGAAGCACTTGAGTGATATCGGCTGTTTCCACAGAGATTATTGAGGGTATCATCCTTGACAACTTGAAATTGATAAGTTGAAGCATCTGTAGCTGTAGTTACGTCAGAAGGTGAGGAGAAAAAAGTCACAAAAAGATCTGCTTTAGTTTTGTCACAGGTTGTAGGCTTACCATCAGTAATCTATGATCGTGGTTCCTGTTGAGCAGTTACTGAAATTTTTCAGCATGTTCCAAAATGGCTACAGGTCTCCATTTGCAATGAAACTGAATATAATAAGCATACTGCTTTCTGATCATCCTTTTAAGGTTGCTTCTGTGTTCCTTGAAAAGTAATATATATGCTTCTTCATGTGTAGCCCTGAAGTTTTTTCTGCACTACTCTTTGGCTTGGATATTTGCAATTATGTCTGCCGTGAACCAATAAAGGAATCTGTTCCTGTAGTTTTTACTGGGAGGTACAAACTCCTGAATGATAGAGGAGATTGTGCTAATAAAATGATCAGTGACTGTGTCATGTTCGTTAATCTGAGGAACAAGAACCAATCAATGTTATCAAGTTCACGTCCTAATAATTGCCAGTCTGCTCTCCTAAAGTTAAGCTTGGCTGGGATGAGAGCAGTGCTATTTTTCTGTGATATGTCTATTTCACAGCTCAGAGCCTTGTGATCTGATGGCAGAAAAGAAACAGCTTTTAAAATTAGGAACTGCTTGGATGCAAAAATGAGATCCAGTAATGCCTTGTCTCTAGTACAAGTACTGTTATACTGCTTGAGGTCCAGTTCAGACATGATGTCATATAGCAGCCTAGTTGTAGCAGGTGAATCTTCAATGCCTAATGGAGAGTGCTGAACACTGAAGTCTCCAAACAAGTAAACCTTATCTGAGTGGTGAAAAAAATTTTTAAACTTACAAAGCGCTTGCAACAGCCTCTCCATAACAAACAGATCGACCGGGGAAGACAGTAGATAGCAACAATGAGAACAATTTTATTATGAACCTCCAACTGATAAAAGAGTCCTTCAATATTGTGGAAAGTCCTGTACATTGTTACTACAAATTGGTTAGAGATAATGATTGCAACATCACCTCCCCTAGATCCCCTGTCTCTTCTGAGGACAGTACAGTCCACAGCTGTCACTTCTGTATCCAGGATCCCATCGTGTAGCCATGTTTCTGCAAAAATATATATACCTAAAACTCCAGAGAGCAAAGCAAGATTCTAAATTTGTTGATTTTATTCACTAGACTCGTACAGTTCTGATAAAATATATGAAGAGATTGCTGATAACCATCAATGTCTGTCCCTGAATGGACAGAAACAGAAGAGGCCTGAAAAAGAGAAGAACAACAATTGTTTCTGCACCATGATTGCTAACTATCATTCCTCTCCACATTGTTTGTACTCCTGTTGTAGATTTTAAATGGCCTGATTATTAATCCCGGAGGCCAATATAGGGATTCCAACAGTTTGTTTTCATCCAATATATTGCAGATCACTAAGAAAGAAGAAAATAGTACAGATGTTTAGTTCTTAGTGCACGAACCTCAAATACTACTCCGATGTTGTTTCTAATGAATTCATGAAAAGTTTCCACCTTCATATGTGGACTGAGTCGGGAAATAAATAACCTGGATTTGCAAGGTACTACAATGAGATTATATTTACTATTGGACAGGTGATCGGAAAGTGCATGTGTAGAAGAGAGACCAACTGCTCAATAATTAGCATTAGCAAGGGCACATGATGCAAAAAAGCAAGCTTATATAGCATCAGCCAAAAAAAAAAAAAACCACCCCTTCTCATTTCACCCATTCACTCGCTCCAAATGTTTGTCAAGTTCTACCTTGAATCTATTTAAGCTATCAACTTCTACAACGACAGATGAAAGTTTGTTCCAGCAATCAACCACCCGCTGGCTAAAGGCAAACTTCCACGCATCTATCCTACAACTGTCTTTCCTCAATTTGAATTTATGCCGTCTCAGGCGATTATTCTGAGCAAGAGGAAGAATCTCATCAGCATTGAGCATGCTCAAACCATTCAAAACTTTATACCCTTCAATCGTTTCACCTTGCAGGTGCCTAGTCTCCAGACACTATAATTTGCATAATGACACCCCTTTGTAAGAGCACCCCTTTGTTCCATTCACTAATCTCGCCCTTCTCTGTACTTGTTCCAACAGCTCTACATCCATCTTAAAATGAGGCCTCCAGACCTGTATACAGTACCCAAGGTGTGGCCTTACCCACCTTGCCTTATACAAGGGGATAATCACCTCCTTATCCCTGCTAGAAAAATTCCTGTATATCATTGACAACACATCATGAGCTACTCTCACAGACCATCTGGACTGCTCAGAAAACTTTATATCCGTCTGCACAATTACCCCCAGGTCCTTTTCACTCTCTACCACTGTCAGTGTAGTACCACACAGTTGATATGTTACTGTGGGGTTACTGCTTCCCATATGCAGTACTTTACATTTGTCAATGTTAAACTTCAGGTGCCACCTCTCAGTCCATCTCCTCAACTTTTCAAGATCCTGTTGCAGCAGAGTAATGTCATTAGTGCCATTAACAACCCTGCTGACCTTCGTATCATCTACAAACTTGGACATTGAGCCTGATATATACCATCATCAATATCATTAATGAATACAGAAAATAAAAATGAACCCTGGGGAGCCTCCACTAATAATATTAGTCCACAAAGAGCAGTGCCCATTGATTACCACTCTGCCTTCTCCCACTCAACCATCCGTTTATCCATAGCAGCAATTTGCCTCCAATGGCACACTGCTCCAATTTGTGCAGCAGTCTTCCATGTGCAACAGTATCAAAAGCCTTTCTAAGATCCAAATATATAATATCAAAATTATTCTTTTCATCCAGTTCCTTTGTGACTACATCATAGTATCCAATCAAATTGGTCAGACAAGACTTCCCCTTAACAAACCCATGCTGTGTCCGAGCTATAACTGAAGTCTTGTCTAGATGATCCTGCAGTGCTTCTTTAACCAGTGCCTCCATTAATTTCTCTGGAACAGAAGTTAAACGAACAGGTCTATAATTACTTGTGTCACCCTTTGATCCTCCTTTGTGAATTGGGGTCACATTTGCACATTTCCAGTCCACAGGTACCTCCCCTGAGTCCAAGGAAACTCTCATAATTATGGCTAAGGGTTTGCTTTGCTGCCTCCTTTAATATAACTGGATAGATTCCATCCACCCCAGGTGCCTTTCTTATGTTTATCTTCAACTATTTCTCCTCCACTTTACTCTCAGTTATTACAAGATTATCTAGCTTACTGCCAGAGTTTAATACACCTCTGGCATTCCACTCCCTAAATAACTCCTCAGGTGTGAATGTAGATGCAAAATATTCATTTAGTTTGTTAGCTACCTGAGCAGGATCATCAACAGCTGAACCATTAATATCAAGTGGACCAATCTGATTCATCCCCTTCCTTCTAGAGTTTACATTATTAAAGAACTCTTTGCTGTTTTTCTTTGCATCCTTTGCCAAATATTTCTCATAATCTCCCTTAATGGGCTGATGAGATATTGCACTCAATTAGACCCTTACCATTCTCATGAGTTCTTCTACCAGCTTTGATGTTTTTATCCTCTGAGCTACCGATGTCAAAATCTACATGTGATGCCTTATCCAAAGGATAAGGCATCACATGTAGTTGTTGAGATATCAGAGCATCAGGCTCTGATATTAGCAATAGATATGAGATTACTGATATTGGCTTCGTTGACAACTTTTGTCTGATCATGAGATACTTTCTTGCCTTTTCTGAGAGCACTAACTTTTACAGCAAATCTATCAAACGTGCTTGAGAAAGTCGGTCATCTTTATTCAGTTGATTGCTTAGCTGGGTGCTGATTCCATATGTCCACCCCACAACAATCTCCTTCTGAAGCCAGTGTGGAGTGGCTGTCAGTAGGATTGAGTGCACAATGAGGGCAGATTGCGATTAAGCTGGATTGGTGTAGTTTTTATAAAATTAGATAAACTCAGCTGAATTAAGGAAGTATGTCAATTTAGCAGAGTCATCAAGATTCCTTAGTTCAATTTTGTTAAATATATCCAGGAGGATAAAATCAAACTTGTTTTTCCCAATGCAGTACCGTGATATAGTCTTTTAGCTCTTGTAATTGCACTTTAATGAAAATGCTTCCTTGTTCAGGATGAACAACAAAATCTGGATAAACTTCACCACTGCACTTTGTATCAGTTTCGAGTATTATTTTGTACAGATTGCAAGAACTGAGTGCAATCATCGGGGTTGTTTTTCAGTGACTTCACATCACAAGAACCATGTTTAGTCAACTCAAGAAGCTAAATGAATTTATTAGCCTCAAGATCGGCTCTATTTAATTGCTCTTTCTGGAATTGGCAGAACTCGTTTAAGAGTTGTTTCACAGCTGTTAAAATCTGTGTTAATACTTCATCACCACTCGCATTCCATGTATCAATCAATGTTGATGATGGAAGGCATGTTACTACTGAGCCATTAGATTGCATAGCTCACATTTCCAGCATTTTTTTTACTTTTTTATCAACTTTTTCAGATCCACATAAGGAGAACAGAATCTGCAATAATGGGCATGACAGGATGTACATTCAAGTGCATAGTCCACTTGGAGGCTGTAACTGGTACAAATCAACGATTTCTCCATAGTCATGTGGAAAAGAGAACAGAAAATGCCAAGCAGTCCTTCCGATTCACTTGGTAGTGACACAGTCAGTAATTAGCCATGACCTTTAGCTTGTCCAAAACAGCTCGAGGGCATAAACATTTGAGAGCATGTAGGCTGAAAGACACTAACTGCTGACCTTGATCAGCCAGCGTAATGGTGAAGAAAAGTTCTTTGTCTGTATTACTGAATTTCAACAAATGAGAAAAATTACCTGAAATCATCCAAGAGAAACCTTTTAAGTTGATCAGAGTAGTCACAGCAAGTAGGGTAAACACCTCAATGCCAAGAAATGGAAACTTCTTAAGTCAGACACTTATTTAAAGCACACAACTGAGGAGCACAAATCAAGACACTGCCTATAGACGTGCACAGGAATATGACAGTGGCAAAAGTGCATTAAATTCAAGGGAAGGTATTTCAAGAAGGAGAAATCCACAGAAGATTCAGATGATGACAATTAAGATAAGATCTTGCACCAGTCCGTGAATTAAATGACCATCCCTCATATAATATCTGAACTGCATTTTGTGCTGAGAATACAACAGCATGCAGAAATCTGTAGTGGTAATTGCCCATTCAGTTACACCAAAAAAGCTCACAAAGATTTTCAGCACAAGTTTAAATAGTAGTATAAATGTATTTATAAGATTATTAACCCTGAGATCATTAACTCTGCAGTGAATTTTTAAGTGATGTAACATCAAAGCAAAGGTTAAGGGTGATGCCACCCTATACTGTCATGTGACACACACAAATAAGATGGGCATTTAAAATGTGTTTAAAAATGCATTTAAAATTTAAACAAAACATCATTTACTATTAATGTGTAACTAATCTCTTACAATTATAAAGTAAGTTACAAAAGACTGAATGACCTCATGATCCTACAGTGGTCACTCAGTCTGAAAATAAAATTCAATATACATTAAATTTTACATATAGAAACAGCTATATCCATGCTATCTATGACACCATTTACTACATGAAAATTATATTAAAAACAAGGGGAAGGGAAGCTTGACTATTTCATAAATATTCAGTTACTTCCATGATAAACAATAAAATTAACTGAAACAAAAAACTGAATTAAAATGTTAGTTTCAAAACTCGCTGCAAATGAGAGAATCTTATTAAAAGCATACTCTAAAACCTTTCCCAATACACAAATCAAAAATGAACAAATGCTTTTACCCAACTTTGAAAAATAAAAAAATTACATTTCTAACGCAATTGATAATGATCTGATGGACCCCCAATACTAAGCTTAAGAGATAACATACTTTCTTAAAAATTTCATCAGTACTTACCTGTTTTTCTCTATTACATTCCAATAAAAGACTAAACTGTTCTATAATTTCAGATATCAAGACCTGATATGCTTGGTTAACAATAAGGCAGTTTTCCAAGTTTCCTTCCATTCCTTGAAGATCCACATCACTATCCCCAAAATCTGTATCACTTCCTGACTATATAAATATAAATTGTATAATTGAAATAATATATTTTCTATACTAAGAGTTCACAGCCATTTTTAAATTAAGCACTAATACTGAAAAAATACAATTTTCTTGCACCATAGTAAATAATTCCTTCTTTTTTTTTTTTTTTGTATTTGTCTGTATATATTTAACTAACTAGCTTTTATATCTTGCAATTTTTTAAAATATTTTTTGCAGTAACCTTCATAGTTTAAGAATCTTGGGTAGTTTGCATGTTTAAATAATGTTGTAAATACAAGTAAAGAAACAGTTTTAAGAGAACTAATCCTATAGGTTAGCTTGTATTTGTTTTTAATTTATTGCAGCCCATCTGCACTGCTCAGAGAACTTCATATCTGCCTGCACAATTACCCCCAGGTTCTTTTCATTCTCTACCACTGTCAGTGTATTACCACACAGTTGATACGTTGCTTTGGGATTGCTGTTTCCCATATGTAGTACTTTACATTTGTCAATGTTAAACTTCATTTGCCACCTCTCAGACCATCTGTTCAACCTTTCCAGATCCTGTTGCAGCAGCATAGCATCAGTAGTATCCTTCACAACCCTACCAACCTTTGAATCATCTGCAAACTTGGACATTAAGCTTGATATACCATCATCAATATCATTTATAAATACAGAACCCAACACTGAACCCTGAGGAACTCCACTAATAACATTAGTGGAGTTCCCATCTCAACCATCCCTTTATCCATAGCAGCAATTTGCCTCCAATTTATGGGCACAAAAGGTGATATAGTTGTACACATTGGCACTAATGATATTAAGAGTAGGAGACTGGCAGAATTACTTAACAAGTACAGGTCACTGTTGAAAAAAACCCGTGAATTAGGGTTCAATTTGAAAGTGTCTGCAATTCTGCCCAGACACTATAGGAGGGAGTATATGATAAGATCCTTGTGGATCAATTCGGCCCTGGAAAGACTGTGCAAGGCTCAAGGGGTAGAATTTTTTTCAGTCGTCTGTACTTGTTAACAGAAGGGACTGCTTCTACAGGGATGGGATACACTTAAATAGAAAGGGTGCAAGAATATTTGCTGAAGCAATCCAGGCAATGTTAGGTGGGTCTGAAAACTGCTAGCTTGGGGGAATACAAGGACTAATAGATTAACAGAAGCCACTGGTAGAGGTGAAAGTGATTTTCAACTGCTTCTATGGGAATGAGCAGAAGCCTGGAAAACAAGATGCAGGATATTTCAGAGACTGCTGGGAGTCAATGCGGTACAAGTAAACACATGGGTTGTGTTGGGGTAGCTAAGAAAAAGAACAGGTGCATGTATACTTCCATGTACACCAATGCTAGGAGTTTGGTAAATAAATTTGATGAATTTGAGGTATTGCTCAAAACACAAAAGGCAAATATTGTTCCGATATCAGAGACATGGTGTCACACAGATATAAGGAATGCAGAACTGGAATTTGAGGAGTACAATGTGTACAGAAAGGATAGACAGGATAGGAAGGGAGGAGGGGTTGTGCTATTAGTTAAGAAACACATAAAATTCAAGGAAGTGAAGCCAGTCGACATCGCTGGAGAGTGCAGTGTCGAGTCAGTTTGGTGTGACTGACTCATTGGGAGATGGGGAATTTTAATTTCATAGATATTGACTGGAATTTGTGGGTTGGTCACTCACACACTAGCAAGGCTTTTGTGGATTTATTGGATGATTGTTTTCTACATCAGCATGTTCGGGAGGCAACTAGAGAGAGTAATACTCTTGATTTGATTATCAGTAGTGATTCTTCATGCATTAAGAATCTGCAGATAGAGGAACCACTAGGTGGCAGTGATCACAGTGTGCTGAAGTGGGATTTACTCAAAGAGGTAACTACCATCAGGGGTAAAGGGAAGGGTTATTCCTTTCGTAAAGGCGACTACAATGGTCTAAGACAGTATTTAAATTCTATACAGTGGGACCAACTGATGATGTTACCAACAGCAAATTCAAAATGGGAAGCATTCAAAGAACTTATCTTGGAAGCTACTAGGCTTTACATACCAATTAAGAAATATTGTTCAAGGTTTAGGCCTAAATGGATGTCAGATGAACTAATGAGACATATGACAGAGAAGAAAAATGCTTGGGAAGCATATAAATTAACACGTGACACAGAAGCCTGTGGTAGATATAAGTCGATCTGTAACCAAGTTACAAAGGAGGTTAGGTAGGAGAAGGCAGATTATGAGAAATTTTGGCAAAGGATGCAAAGAAAAACAGTAAAGAGTTCTTTTCTTATGTAAACTCTAGAAGGAAAGGGATGAATCAGATTGGTCCACTTGATATTGATGGTTCAACTGTTGATGATCCTGCTCAGGTAGCTAACAAAGTAAATGAATATTTTTCATCAACATTCACACATGAGGAGTTATTCAGCGAGGGGAATGCCAGAGGCATATTCGACTCTGGCAGTAAGCTAGATAATCTTGTAATAACTGAGAGTAAAGTGGAGGGGAAATTGTTTAAGATAAACACAAGAAAGGCACCTGGGGTGGATGGATCTATCCAGTTATATTAAAGGAGGCAGGAAAGGAAGGAAGTAAGCAAGCAAACCCTTAGCCATAATTATGAGAGCTTCCTTGGACTCAGGGGAGGTACCCATAGACTGGAGATGTGCAAATGTGACCCCAATTCACAAAGGAGGATCAAAAGCTGGCACAAGTAATTATAGACCTGTGAGTTTAACTTTTGTTCCAGGATAATTATTGGAGGCACTGGTTAAGAAAGCACTGCAGGATCATCTGGACAAGACTTCATTTATACCTCGGAGACAACATTGTTTTGTTAAGGGGAAGTCTTGCCTGACCAATTTGATTGGATACTATGATGCAGTCACAAAAGAACTGGATGCAGGGAATAACTTTGATATTACATACTTGGATCTTAGAAAGGCTTTTGATACTGTTGCACATGGAGGACTGCTGCACAAATTGGAGCAGTGTGGCATTGGAGGCAAACTGCTGCTATGGATAAAGTGGTGATTGAGGGGGAGAAGCCAGAGAGTGGTAATCAATGGACACTGCTCATCGTGGACTAATGTTATTAGTGGAGTCCCTCAGGGTTCAGTGTTGGGTCCATTATTGTTTTCTATATTTATAAATAATATTGATGATGGCATATCAAGCTTAATGTCCAAGTTTGCAGACGATACAAAAGTTGGCAGGGTTATTAAGGACACTACTAACACTATGCTGCTGCAACAGGATATGGAAAGGTTGAGCAGATGGGCTGAGAGGTGGCAAATGAAGTTTAACATTGACAAATGTAAAGTACTACATATGGGAAAAAGCAACCACACAGCAACGTATCAACTCTGTGGTACTACACTGACAATGGTAGAGAATGAAAAGGACCTGGGGGTAATTATGCAGGCAGATATGAAGTTCTCTGAGCAGTGCAGACGGGCTGCAAGAGTAGCTTATGGTGTCTTATCAATGATATACAGGAATTTTTCTAGCAGGGATAAGGAGGTGATTATTCACTTGTATAACGCAATGGTCAGGCCACACCTTGAGTACTGTATCCAGGTCTGGACGCCTCATTTCAAGAAGGATGTAGAGATGCTGGAACGAGTATAGAAAAGGGCAACAAGGTTAGCGAATGGAACCAAGGGTTGCTCTTACGAAGAAAGACTTAAGTTTTGCAAATTACAGTGTCAGGAGACTAGGCACCAGCGAGGTGATCTGATAGAGGTGTAGAAAGCCTTGAATGATTTGAGCATGCTCAATGCTGATGGGATTCTGCCTCTTGCTCAGAATAATCACCTGAGAGGGCATAAATTCAAATTGAGGAAAGACAGATGTAGGATAGATGTCCGGATATTTGTGTTTAGCCAGCGGGTAGTTGGTTGGTGGAACAGACTTCCATCCCTTGTTGTGGAAGTTGATAGCCTAAATAAATTTAAGGCTCAACTGGACAGGTATTTTTAACGAACAGAGGGGGTGAAGTGGGAGTTTTTTTTTTTTTTTTTCCTGGCTGATGCTGCATAAGCTTGCTTTCTTGCATCATATGCCTCTACTAATGCTAATGCTACACTGCTCCAATTTGTGCAGCAGTCTTCCATGTTCAACAGTATCAAAAGCCTTTCTAAGATCCAAATATATAATATTAAAGTTATTCCCTGCATCCAGTTCTTTTGTGACTGCGTCATAGTAACCAATCAAACTGGTCGCAAGATTTTCCCTTAACAAACCCATGTTGTGTTCGAGCTATAACTGATGTCTTGTCTAGATGATCCTGCAGTGTTTCTTTAACCAGTGCCTCCATTAATTTTCCTGGAACAGAAGTTAAATTCACAGGTCTATAATACTTGTGTATTATAGACCTGTGAATTGGGGTCACATTTGCACATCTCCAGTCTATGGGTACCTCCCGTGAGTCCAAAGCAGCTCTTATAATTATGGCTAACGGTTTGCTTACTTCCTTTAATATAATAACTGGATAGGTCCCATCCACCCTAGGTGCCTTTTTTTATGTTTATCCTCAACAATTTCTCCTCCACTTTCCTCTCAGTTATTACAAAATCATCTAGCTCACTATCAGAGTTTACTTCACCTCTGGCATTCCCCTTCCTGAATAACTCCTCATGTGTGAATGTAGATGCAAAATACTCGTTTAGTTTGTTAGCCACGTGAGCAGGATCCTCAACTGTTGAACCATCAATATCCAGTGGGCCAATCTGATGCATCCCTTTCCTACTAGAGTTTACATAGGTAAAGAACTCTTTTCTGTTTTTCTATGCATCCTTTGCCAATGATTTCTCATAATCTGCCTTTGCATGCCTAATCTCTTTTGTGACTTGGTTACAGACCAGCTTATATCTATCATAGGCTTCCATGTCACCCATTAATTTATATGTATCCCATGCATTTTTCTTCTCTGCCATATGTCTCATTAGTTCATCTGACATCCATTTAGGCCTAAACCTTCAACAATATTTCTTAGTTGGTATGTAGAGCACAGTAGCTTCCAAGATAAGTTCTTTGAATGCTTCCCATTTTGAATTTGCTGTTGATAACATCATCAGTTGTCCCACTGTATAGAATTTAAATACTATCTCAGACCATCGTAGTCGCCTTTACGAAAGGAAAAACCCTTCCCTTCACCCCTGATGGCAGTTACCTCTTGAGTAAATCCCACTTCAGCACACAGTGATCACTGCCACTTAGTGGTTGCTTTATCTGCAGATTCTTAATGCATGAAGAATCACTACTGATAATCAGATCAAGAGTTTTACTCTCTCTAGTTGCCTCCCGAACATGGTGATGTAGAAAACAATCATCCAATAAATCCACAAATGCTTTGCTAGTGTGTGAGTGACCAACCCACAAATTCCTGTCAATATCTGGGAAATTAAAATCCCCCATTATAAGACTCTCTGATTTATTGGCCCACACTATTTCCCTGTACAGTTTCTTATTATACTCAGAGTCATTAGGCCTATAGCACACTCCTACTATCAATTTTATTCTCCCAATGCTTAGGTCACACCAAACTGACTCGACACTGCACTGTCCAGCGATGTCGAATGGCTTCACTTCCTTGAATTTTATGTGTTTCTTAACTAATAGCACAACCCCTCCTCCCTTCCTACCTTGTCTATCCTTTCTGTACACATTGTGCTCCCCAAATTCCAGTTCTGCATTCCTTATATCTGTGTGACACCATGTCTCTGATATCCCAACAATATTTGCCTTTCGTGTTTTGAGCAATACCTCAAATTCATCAAATTTATTTACCAAACTCCTAGTATTGGTGTACACAGAAGTATACATTCAACTGTTCCTATTCTTAGCTACCCTAACACAACCCATGTGTTTACTTGTACCGCAATGAATCCCAGCAGTCTCTGAAATATCCTGCATTTTGTTTTCCAGGCTGCTGCTCATTCCAATAGAAGCAGTGCAAGAATCACTTTCACCTCTGCCAGTGGCTACTGTTAATCTATTAGTCCTTGTATCTCCCCAAGTTTGCAGTTTTCCGACCCACCTAACACTGCCTCGATAGCATCAGCTAATATTCTTGCACCCTTTCTATTTAAGTGTATCCCATCCCTGTAGAAGCAGTCTCTCCTGTTAACAAGTACAGACCAGGCTGAAAAAAATTCTACCCCTTGAGCCTCGCACAATCTTACCAGGGCCGAATTGATCGACAAGGCTCTCATCATATACCCTCTCCTATCGTGTCTGGGCAGAATTACAGACACTTTCAAATTCAACCCTAATTCTCAGCTTTTGTTCAACAGTGACCTGTACTTGTTAAGTAATTCTGCTGGTCTCCTACTCCTAATATCATTAGTGCCAACGTGTACAACTATATCACCTTTTCTGCCCTTAAAAGATGATATCTGCTCTAAAACGTCATCAACCTTTGCCCCTGGCAGACATACCCTGGTCCTGTTCCACCTATCCTTTTTACAAAGCATGTTCCCCATTTCCCTGACAATAGAGTCACCAACAACTACTAGTTCCTGTGGGACCAGCGCATTCTGCCTTGGGGGTTGCCGCTGTGTTGCATGATGACCAAGTGCAAGGTTTGGTATTGGTGTGGGCAGCTGAGAGCTTGATGGGTGCCTCAATTTAGATCCTTCGAGGGCATCCACCCTGTCCTTCAAGCTCTCTTATAGGCCCATAACAATGCTGAGTTGTCGCCTTATTTCCTTACACTCTTTACATCGTGCACACACAAAGACATCCTCCGTGGCAATATCATGCCCCATACCCGATTGCTCCACAAACATCATGCAAGCAGTGCATTTTAAAAGGCTGTGATTCAGAGGGCAACTGTCCCACTCAGTTCTCCCCTGAGCCACAGCACTCCCATTAGTTTGAGCCTTTTGCTTTGCTGCTCTGAGTCATGATTTCGTTTTAATTTCAATTTCAGTACAAAATTATAACCATAAACTTGTCTCCCAACACAGTTATAACGCTATATATATTTTTCAGTATTGAGTATTATCTACGAGTTCTGTTTATATAACTTCGGTATCAAGTTATGTATTAATTAATTATGTTATGTTTGTAATCTAAGTCGTTATATGTATTTAGTTAAAAAGTACAATTTAATTGACAATGAAGTGTAACAAGATTAATAGATTTTACTGATTGATTGACAATATTATATTATATACTATACTATACTAAGCTTACGCTATCTAGTTTGGGATATAATGTTGTATCGTATAACAATGGCGGCAAGTTACGAACGGTAAATCTATGGACACTTAAGTATTAATTAGCTACCAAATCTCGCTGTCTCAATTCAGAATCTTTAAGTAAATCCCAGAGCAGTACACTGTGATCACTGCAACCTAGTGGTTCCTTTATCTGTACATTCTTAAAGCATGAATAATCAGTGCTGATAATCACATAGTGTTACTCCCTCTTATTTTCTCTCTAACATGCTGCTGTAGAAAACAATCATCCAATAAATCCACAAAAGCCTTGCTAGTGTGCGAGTGACCAACCACAAGTTCCAGTCTGTATCTGGGAAGTTAAAATCCCACATTATAAGACACTCTGATTCACTGGTCCACTCTAGTTCTCTATATAATTGTTCATTGTACTCATCAGAATCATTAGGCCTAACTCCTACCCTCATTTTTGCTTTCCCAATGCTTATGTCACACCAGTCTGACTCAACATTGCACTCTCCATCTATGGGAACTGAATACACTTCCTTAGATTTATGTGTCTCTTAACTAACAGGATAGCCCCCACATCCCTTCCTATTCTGTCTATCCTTTCTGTACACATTGTACTCCCCAAATTCCAATTCTGCATTCCTTATATCTGTGTGATACCATGTTTGTGATATTCCAACGATATCTGCCTTAAGTTGAAATTATGCAAGAGGTTGATAATTATCACTGCTGATAGCACTGGTTTACAGTGTAGCTGGAGTCTGAGTAAAAGTATGTGGCAGTTATTTAATGCATGTTTATGTATTATAAGCAAATGTATATAACTATAGTTACTACAATGATTTACAAGTTTTATAGTCCTATATTCATAATCAGTATCAAATATTTGCCTCAAATACAACAGATTGTGCATGTTTAACCTGTAACTACACACACTGCAAGGTAGCTGACCTTGACCCAGGAAGGTAGACGGCCCCTCACCCCACTCTTCCGGCCCATCTGTGATTCCCAGAATTTTATTTTCCGAGTGGAGTCTGGGAGACTCCTGTGTGTAGTAATTGGTTAAACTTGTCTCAGCATGCACTCACTTGTTTGTATAGTCCACTCAACCGCAGAGCCTATATAAGTGGCACATTCCTTATGCAGATCACAATACTCCTGTAAAAACCGTCTTGAGCTCTCATTGTGTGTTAGTTTGCTTTTAGTATGGCATCCAGAAAGTGTATAAACAGCCCCGACATATTTTGTTACATATGTGGTTGTTTTGTTCCTGTAAAGCAGAGCCGAAATATTACCGATTTTGTAAAAAAAATCATATTATGCATACTTTGACATAAAACTAGGCGATCAGGATAAATCGTGGGCACTGCATAAAGTATGCCATACATGTGTCGAACATCTTAGAAAATGGAGTCAAGGAAAATGGTATGCTTGCCATTTGCTATTCCTATGGTGTGGCGCGAGCCAGTAAGCCATGCCGAATGTTACTTTTGTGTATGTGATGTTAAAGGTTACAATTCAAAAAATAAAAAAGACATCATATATCCAGATCTACCATCAGCCACAAAACCGGTTCCACATGGACCTGATCTGCCTGTAAAACCTCCACCAGAAACTTTGGAGTCCACATCATCTTCCACCTAAGCAGAAGCTAAAGAAGTTAGTGAAGAGGAATGTTATCAACCAGAAAATATTTTAATGCCACAACAATTCACACAAGTTGAACTGAACAATTTAGTAAGGGACTTAAGGTCTTCCAAAGCATGCTGCTGAAATTCTAGGATCCAGACTTCAAGCGAAGAACTTACTTGCTCCAGGTAAATCGTTTTCCTGGTAAAGAAATTGGGAAAGAGAGTTTATACGGTATTTTTCACAATAAGGTCCTCTGGTATATTGCAGTGATATCGCTGGTTTAATAAGTGCCTTAGGAGCTTCATCATATGTTCCTAGTGAATGGAAACTAATTATAGACTCTTCTAAGACAAGTTTAAAAGGTGTTCTCTTGTATAATGGAGATAAGTACACATCTGTGCCAGTTGCTCATTCAGTCTACTTAAAAGAAACTTATAACAATCTAAAGTTGCTTCTAGAGAAAATTAAATATCAAGATCACGGATGCCAACTATGTGGAGACTTAAAAGTGTTATGCATGTTGTTGGGGCAGCAGGGTGGGTACACTAAAATGCCATGATTTATTTGTGAATGGAATAGCAGAGCTAAAGTGCTGCATTGGAGGCACAATCTTACACCAGGGTCAAAAAATATTGTGCACGAAAGTTTGGTGAAGCCACATAAAATACTTTTACCTCCACTGCATATCAAGTTAGGCATAATGAAGCAATTTGTTAAAGCACTGAATAAGGATGGCAACTGCTTTAAGTAACTTTGCAGTAAATTTTCCAGTTTATCTGACGCAAAACTTAAGGAGGGTATCTTCAATGGTCTCCAAATTGGAAAATTGGTTTTAGACGGTCAGTTTGAAACTACTATGACTGACGTTGAAAGGGAAGCCTGGATTGCTTTTAAAAGTGTAATGGAAAACTTTCTAGGAAATCATAAATCACAGGATTATGAGAAAATTGTTCAAAATATGCTCAAAAAGCTTCGCAATTTAGGTTGCAATATGAGCATCAAAATTCACTTTTTGCATGCCCATCTTGATTTCCCCCCCGAAAATCTTGCACAGATGAGTGAAGAACAAGGGGAGAGATTCCATGAGGACATAAAGGAAATGGAGCAGAGGTACCAGGGAAGGTGGAATATAAGCATGATGGCCGACTACTGCTAGTGTTTAAAAAGAGAGAAACCTGGCACTGTACATAAAAGAAAAATGATTAAACGTTCTTTTCAAACAAAGAGACAAAGGTCTGATTAATGAAAGATTCAGAATTTTGATTAATACTTGTTAGCCGACCGGGCTAGCCGGGTGGGTAAAGTGCATGCCTGGCAACCCAAAGGTCGTGGGTTCGATTCCCGCCTCGGGCTTGGATCAAAGTACTGCAAAAATCTTGGGAGGTGCATTATGGCCACAGAAGCCTATGCGCCAACAACTACCAAAAAAAAAAAAAAAAAAAAATACTTGTTAGTATTTACGTATTTTTTGATATATGAAAATATAATCCTATCAATCTGTCATTACTAAATACAATAAAGTTATATATTTTCGTAAAAAACAATATTTTTTATTACTTAAATTGTGATGTTTCTGGATGTAATAGAAAAAAAATCTAAGTCATATTTGAAACCACAGCAACATATTTCAGCAGTAGGACTAATGTAATCAGATCAAGAGTGTTACTCCCTCTTGTTTCCTCTCTAACATGCTGCTGTAGAAAACAATCATCCAATAAATCCACAAAAGTCTTGCTAGTGTGTAAGTGACCAACTCACAAGTTCCAGTCCATATCTGGGAAGTTAAAATCAATATTATAAGATACTCTGATTCACTGGCCCACTATTTCACTGTATAATTGTTCATTGTTGTTGTTGGTATGAAAGTTTCACGACACAAGGGCAACTGTGGCCAATATGTGTCTGTCAGCATCATTACGTTCATTTTAATGATTTAGGATGGATATATCAGAGTGTATTTATTATTCCTAGATGTTTAATATATATAAAGAGCTCACTTAGGTTTGGTTTGTACATGAGAGAGGGTTAGAACCAAGTACAAGAGAGAGGGTTAGAAGAGCTTGCAAGTTTGCTAATAATTGGAAGGATGTGGTACGAACAGCTGAATAGGTTGGACAGTCAATCAGGATGTGCCTTACTGTAAGTTGTATCTGACAGACAGAGCAGAGCGGGGGATCTTCTCTTAAAAGTAAATGTTTGTGAGTGAGGAAGGTATGCCCAATGCGCAGTCTTGTTAATATAACTTTAATAATTTTTATGTTTAATATATATAAAGAGCTCACTTAGGTTTGGTTTGTACATGAGAGAGGGTTAGAACCAAGTACAAGAGAGAGGGTTAGAAGAGCTTGCAAGTTTGCTAATAATTGGAAGGATGTGGTACGAACAGCTGAATAGGTTGGACAGTCAATCAGGATGTGCCTTACTGTAAGTTGTATCTGACAGACAGAGCAGAGCGGGGGATCTTCTCTTAAAAGTAAATGTTTGTGAGTGAGGAAGGTATGCCCAATGCGCAGTCTTGTTAATATAACTTCCTCCTGTCTATTTGTATGTGAGCTAGAATGACACGAACATAGATCTTTTTTTATTCTGCGAAGTTTATTGCATGATTGGTCCCTCCAAAGTTGTTTCCAGATGGAAGTATATTTGGTAAGAAATACATCCCTATAATCTGTAAATGGTACAAACTGAAAGTTATCTTGTATATTAAGATCTGGATTTTTTGCGGCTTGGTCTGCATGATTATTTTATGTGATTCCAGCATGGCTGGGAATCCAACAGATAGACACTTGTTTTCTTGCTTTATGCAAAACTCCGAGTTGTTTTTTGCTTTCCCAGTGCTTATGTCACACCAAACTGACCCAACACTGCACTGTCCATCTATGTCAACTGGATGCAGTTCCTTAGATTTTATGTGTTTCTTAACTAACAGGATAACCCCCTCCTCCCTTCCTATCCTGTCTATCCTTTCTGTACACATTGTACTCCCAAAATTCCAATTCTGCATTCCTTATATCTGTGCGACACAACGTCTCTGATATTCCAACTATATCCACCTTAAGTGGAAATTATGCAAGAGGTTTATAAGACAGAAATAAGCAGAAACAGACACTGTAAAAGAATACAATCTGTTTACCCACTTTGTCTACAATGCTGAAAAATCAAAAAAAAATTGAAGTATATGAGTGGGGCAGTAATAATTAAACAGGAAATAAATTTGTGGCAGATAACATAGGAGCTTGAAACGAAACTTAATTTTCAGAAAGATGAACGCTATGGACATTCAATTAAAATATGATCTATTGTTAGCTGCAACTGGCAATAGAGACAATGAGGAGGATTTTCTCCTAGAAGCAAATACAGATGAGTTGGATGGGAATGATCAATGCAGAGTCTTACCAGAATCACTTCTTCTCGCCTGCTTCTCCTGAACTGGAAACCCACAAGTGTGGCTCTATTTTTATCTGCAACAGTTTATTATTCATTTGAGTTTGTCAGAGGTGAAACCATTTGTTTTGTACATGTTGTTTTAATAATAGATTTGTAGTCAGTGAAAGGCACTTTCAGTTGACTGGAGGATCCAGAGTTGGGATGTTTAGCAGCAACATCTGCACATTCATTACTTGGCAGGGACCCAGCAGAATGTAACCATCTGGTTGGCTGTTTGACAGTAAAATAATTTGGATTGGATCTCTTTAAGGATTAGAAGTGGAAAAGATAGATTGAATGACAGTGATTGTACTTAGAAAGTCGGTATACAGGTGACCCTCGCTTAACGCTGATAATTCACTCCCAAAAAACAGAGCGCTAAGTGAATCTGCGCTAAGTGAGTGCCGCATTCCCATAAGGTAACATATGTATTTGTGAGTTGTGGTCGATGCCATAGGATATTTCGTAATCAATAATAAACGGTAGTGAAAAGATGCACAAATGTCGGTCAAAATGTTTAATTTTTAAATATTTGTACATATAAAATATTCTGCACTGCATACGTATATAATTATGTGGTAACTACTTGTGTATCAAAATTAAACTTAAAATTCCAATTAAAATCATGAATTTAACTGATCTAAATTGATTTTAATTGATTTAATTTAATTGATGAATTTAATCATGAAAATGTGTCAATTTTGGGTTGTACTTTGGCCTACTTCCTGGTAAACTAAAAGGGGTTAAATTTTAAATCCCCCACAGCGTTAGCACCCAACAATAAAGTAAACTGATCCTTCACTGCTTTGAAACCTGGCATGTTTTTTGGTTCCAAAAAAAGTCCTGCTTCATCTTTGTTAAAAACTTGTTGAGAAGTATAACACATAATAATACTGTTCAATAATTTTAACAAGTTCTTTTTTGAAAGTTTCGGCTCCTTGATCTGCACTTGCGGCTTCTCCCTGGATTTTAAATCTATTCAACCAGCCCTGAAAAAAAAAAAAAAAAAAAAAATGGTTCCACATTTTTTTTTTAGGTGAATTTTCTTCAGATCATCATATAGGCTAATCTCTCTCTCTCTCTCTTTTTTTTTTTTTATAATATTTAACTTAACTGAATTCTGCATTGGATATTATCTTCAATAAAATTAGTTAAAGTCTCCATTTTAATCCTAATAGCCGGCCTAGCTATAGTTGCTTGCAGTAGAACAGCTGTCTTTCCCACTGCTAAAATTAATTCTTTATTTTTTTATAATTGTTCTTACAGTTAAACTTGCCAGTCCTAAATTATGGCACACATCCGCTTGTCATTGACCGGAACCGATTTGCTTCAAAACGTCTAATTTAATTTTCAAATTCGGTCTTTTCTTACATTTGTAGTCTTCGTACTGCTTCCAGACATTGTTGCTTTTTCATTCTTATCTGCCATTATTAACTCTTCGCAAATGTAACTGCGTTGGTTGCATTAATTATGATACAATGTTCAAGTAAACTGTATGTTACGCACAATGTCTAATACTGTACTGAGTGATGACTAGACTTTGGATAAATGCATATAACGCAAATATTACAAGCAATATACTTCATCATTTTTTAAAATGTTGATCTTGGAACTACATAACAGGTCACTGTACTGCAATTAAATTAGTGTGCGAGAAAATTTCACTGAGCGTGGGAAAATTTCTCAAGTCGGGGTGGGAAACATTTTAAGGCTGTTTTTCTATTTATTTTCAAGCTATCGACTCCATCAAATGAAATGATTTCGTTAACTATGCCAAAAATGCAATCTGTAAAAGAGCGTTATAGTGATTTGTGACAGCGTTATAGTCAGATTATAACATAAGAACAGTGTTATAGCGAATCAGCATAAAGCAAACCACGTTATAACAAGGGCCTGCTGTATATATCAATGATTGCTTGATATGGTGGTTGTTTATATTATCTATAATTCTGCGGTATAGATACTGCATTCAATAGGAAGTGACACAGCTACTGAGAAATGGTGGAAGAAACTGCTGCAGCACCTACGGCTGCATCTGTTTTGGATCCATCAGTATATATATATTTGTACTTTCTCTGAATTTTTCAAGGAATATGCTTTATGTAGCTGCCGAAAGTTGACATTTGCCATCTGAAAAACAAATTGTCACAGAGAGGTGAGAGTTCAGTCCAGGAAAATTTTGGGCGTATCAAAGTCTTGGAATATATCATAAAAGTTGATGTCTCAACTGAGCGTAAGCTCTTGCAGTCGAAGCCCTGCAGGTTTCATTAGGTTTATTGTGGTATAGAATAGCATGTTGAGGGTCAAACAGGTACAGCCAGGCCTCGCATAACACAAGTTCAATTAACGCATTTTTCAGTTACCGGTACATTCAGTCCTCATATAACACGTGTTTACATTACAAGAATTCGATCATACACGATTTATAAATAGGGGAACGATATCATATATAACACGAAATGAATTCGCTTATACACGATTCGCCTTTGTGTTACAAGAAATGGCAATCGGACGCGGAATAACCCCAACTGAACACAACACAACAGGAATGAAGAGAAGATTCTGAAAATGTATATGTTTTTTATATCAGTGAAGGGGAAACACATTTCACCATAATAACGTAAAATTCCAGCTATCGGTATTATCGCAAATGCAATTAGATTGAGTTTACTACCCATTTATAATACATTCCACTAGCAGGAACACAACTGGAAATTGTTTTTATTGTTTTATGGCAGTAACCCCCAGAAATGTGCTTTAGTAAAATGTGAGCTAGTGAGGTGTTAATAAAGTTGCCTTTACGGTGTTGTTTATTCAGTTGCTACACGCGCACAGCTTTGTTTATGTGTATCAAGTATGCCTCCTCATTTTGTAATTGTGCTTTATTCCATAAAAATGAGTAAAATACTTAAAAGGTGCAAAAAGGAAGTTTCCTTGTGAAGACACTACAGATTCAGAAAGAAAAGGAAAAGCAATATAGATAAAGGGAGGCGGACTGGGTCAAAAATTCTTACCTGGGAAAATTTGTAGTGACCTCATACTAGCGTTTATGGCCAAAATCGCACCGGCCTCCAGCCCACCATGGTTTCCCTGGTGAGTCTTATGGCCAGTCCGCCTCTGTCAACAGAGAAAAAAATATGAAATTGTGAAACACTTTGAGCGAAATGGAAGACCATGTGATATTGCATGTGCTACAGGCCTAAATGAGGCAACGCCGAGAATTACAAAGAATGCAGAGAAAATAAAAACTTTCATAGCAGGAACAACTCAAAGTGTAATTAAAATCCATTAGATTAAGACACAAAGAATTGGAAGAGATGGAATGGCTGTCATCTGTTTGGATAGAAAAATCAAACAAAAAACAAGTTTGCTTACGATAGAAGCAAAAGCATTAGCAATATTTTTTATTAAGTAATAGTTGTAATAAAATACGCATTTTATTACGATTATTTATTGTGCTTGGTAATGTTTTGGTTTGGTTACAAATGTGTGTTCAATCTTGGGTGGTCGACACTTAACCCTATTTTTCCCATAGAGCCTGTTGTTTATATTGCACAATTTTGCATTGCACGAGGGTTTCTAAGAACACAACTATCGTGCTATACAAGGACTGACTGTATTTGAAAAAATTATACCACTTTTTACTTTTCATGATGCAAATTTCGAGTTAACACAATATTTTTTAAGTGATAGTTTAAAAAGATTCAAATCGCATGCTAAGAGTCTGATAGCCAATAAACAAGTGTTTGCCCACCTCAGTGTGTTCCATCAACCATCGAAAACGGATGTGTTACTTGTTTGTCCCCCACTAATAAAGTTACGTGCAGATGCATGTAAAAATTCTAATTTTCTATCCCTGTTAATTATGGATAAAAGAAAGAATGAAAACCAACGTGACTGCAATAAAAAAAAAAAAAATTATTATTTTAGCTGAAAAACTTGAAGTTATTAAAAAACATGAAAGTAGTGCAAACCATGTAAGAGATCTAGGATACGAGTCTACGGTACGAACTATCTTGAGCCGTAAGGACGAATATAAAAAGAAAGGTAAAGTTTCATCAACTTCTTTCATTTTACAAATACCAGAAACAGAACTCCAATAATGAGTGAAATGGAAAGTCTTTTATCAATTTGGATAGAAGATTGTAATCAAAAAAGAATTCCATTATCTAAGGACAATATTCAGAGCAAAGCTATTAACATTTTTACCAAGCTCAAAGAAACAAAATATCAAGGGGAGACTGAAACATTTGTTGCTAGTTCAAATAAGGAAGCTGCTAATGCTTATGAAAATGCTGCAGCCAAATTTCCTGCAGAATCACAAAAAATCATTCAGGATGGTAAATACGATGATCGGCAAATATTTGATGTAGACGAAACGGGCCTATTTTGGAAACAGATGCCAAATAAAACTTATTTAGCTGCAAATGAAGCATCAAAACCTGGGTATAAAGGCTCAAAAGATCAACTAACACTTTTATTAGGAGGTAACGCTGAAGGTGATTTTAAATTGAAGCCTATGCTTCTGTACCGTACACAAAATCCTAGGGCTTTAAAAGGATACAGCCACCAAACTCTTCCAGTCATTTTGTGTTCAAATAAAAAAAAAAAAAAAAGCATGGATGACTATTTGAAGACTGGCTTATGTCTCATTTTTGTCCAACAGTTGAAGTCCATTACAAAAAAAATAATCTTACTTTTAAAGCTCTGTTGCTTGTAGATAATGCATTTGGATATCCTTCTGCACTTGGTGACTTAAACGAAAATGTGAAAGTTGTTTTTTTACTGGCAATTATAATTTCGTTATTGCAACCCGTGGACCAAGGGATGATTGCAACTTTCAAGGCTTACTATTTCCATAGAACATTTGCACATGCACAGGAAACGACGCAATTTCTGTACCAGAATTTTGGAAAAAATATAACATACGAGTGGCCACTGAAAACATTCATGAAACATGGGAAAAAGTGACAGCCAGCAATATGAAAGCAGTTTGGAAGCATCTTTTACCCCACTACGCAAGCAATTTTACTGGCTTCTAGGATGTAGTTCAAAAAGTCATTGAAGACATAACTAATATTGGTAATGACCTTGGTTTCAAAGGCTTAGATATTCGGCTATCATTCAAGAATCACTGAATTCGCATTCAGAACAGCTAAGTGGCAACAATCTCCTTTAAATAGAGGAACAGCATGCATACGAAGAAGCTGAAGAAAAACAGCGTGAGCCAGATGAAAATGTTACCACAAAGGAGATAAAATCCTTAAAATCCTTTGGAATTTGGGGGCTGGTCACTCACACACTAGCAAGCTTTTGTGGATTTATTGGATGATTGTTTTCTACATCAGCATGTTCAGGAAGCAACTAAAGGGAGTAATACTCTTGATTTGATTATCAGTAGTGATTCTTCATGCATTAAGAATCTGCAGGTAAATGAACCACTAGGTGGCAGTGATCACAGTGTGCTGAAGTGGGATTTACTCAAAGAGGTAACTACCATTAGGGGTAAAGGGAAGGGTTATTGCTTTCGTAAAGGCTACTACGATGGACTGAGTCAATACTTAAATTCTATACAGTGGGACCAACTGATGATGTTACCAACAGCAAATTCAAAATGGGAAGCATTCAAAGAACTTATCTTGGAAGCTACTAGGCTTTACATGCCAACTAAGAAATATTGTTCAAGGTTGAGGCCTAAGTGGATGTCAGATGAACTAATCAGACATATGGCAGAGAAGAAAAATGCATGGGATACATACAAATTAACACGTGACACAGAAGCCTATGATAGATACAAGTTGATCTGTAACCAAGTTACAAAGGAGGTTAGGCAGGCGAATGCAGATTACGAGAAATCTTTGACAAGGGATGCAAAGAAAAACAGCAAAGAGTTCTTTACTTATGTAAACTCTAGAAGGAAGGAGATGAATCAGATTGGTCCACTTGATATCGATGGGTCAACTGTTGATGATCCTGCTCAGGTAGTTAACAAACTGAATGAATATTTTGCATCGACATTCACACATGAGGAGTTATTCAGCGAGGGGAATGCCAGAGGTGTATTCAACTCTGGCAGTAAGCTAGAGAATCTAATAATAACTGAGAGTAAAGTGGAGGAGAAATTGTTGAAGATAAATACAAGAAAGGCACCTGGGGTGGATGGGATCTATCCAGTTATATTAAAGGAAGCAGCAAAGGAAGTAAGCAAACCCATAGCCATAATTATGAGAGCTTCCTTGGACTCAGGGAAAGCACCCATGGACTGGAGATGTGCAAATGTGACCCCAATTCACAAAGGAGGATCAAAGGGCGACACAAGTAATTATAGACCTGTTAGTTTAACTTCTGTTCCTGGAAAATTAATGGAGGCACTGGTTAAAGAAGCACTGCAGGATCATCTAGACAAGACTTCAGTTATAGCTCAGACACAGCATGGTTTTGTTAAGGGGAAGTCTTGCCTGACCAATTTGATTGGATACTATGATGCAGTCACCAAAGAACTGGATGCAGGGAATAACTTTGATATTATATACTTGGATCTTAGAAAGTCTTTTGATACTGTTGCACATGGAAGACTGCTGCACAAATTGGAGCAATGTGGCATTGGAGGCAAATTGCTGCTATGGATAAAGGGGTGGTTGAGGGGGAGAAGACAGAGAGTGGTAATCAATGGACACTGCTCATCGTGGACTAATGTTATTAGTGGAGTCCCTCAGGGTTCAGTATTGGGTCCATTATTGTTTTCTGTATTTATAAATAATATTGATGATGGTATATCAAGCTTAATGTCCAAGTTTGCAGACGATACGAAGGTTGGCAGGGTTGTCAAGGACACTACTGACACTATGCTACTGCAACAGGATCTGGAAAGGTTGAGCAGATGGGCTGAGAGGTGGCAAATAAAGTTTAACACTGACAAATGTAAAGTACTACATATGGGAAACAGCAACCCCAGAGCAACCCCTGTGGTACTACACTGACAGTGGTAGAGAATAAAAGGGACCTGGGGGTGGTTGTGCAGGCAGATATGAAGTTTTCTGAGCAGTGCAGATGGGCTGCAAGAGTAGCTCCTGGTGTATTGTCGATGATATATAGGAATTTTTTTAGCAGGGATAAGGAGGTGATTATTCCTATAAGGCAATGGTCAGACTGCACCTAGAGTACTGTATACAGGTCTGGAGACCTCATTTCAAGAAGGATGTAGAGATGCTGGAACGAGTACAGAGAAGGGCAACAAGATTAGTGAATGGAACAAAGGGGTGCTCTTACGAAGAAAGGCTTACGTTTTGCAAATTACAGTGTCTGGCGACTAGGCACCGGCGAGGTGATCTGATAGAGGTGTATAAAGCCTTGAATGGTTTGAGCATACTCAATGCTGATGGGATTCTTCCTCTTGCTCAGAATAATCACCTGAGAGGACATAAATTCAAATTGAGGAAAGACAGATGTAGGATAGACGTGAGGAAATTTGCCTTTAGCCAGTGGGTGGTTGGTTGCTGGAATAGACTTCCATCCCTTGTCGTGGAAGTTGATAGCCTAAATAAGTTTAAGGCTCAGCTGGACAGGTATTTCGAATGAACAGAGGGGTGAAGTGGAAGTGGTTATTTTTTATTTATTTATTTATTTATTTGTTTGTGTTTTTTTTTTTTTTTTTTTTTTGGCTGATGCTGCATAAGCTTGCTTTCTTGCATCAAATGCCTCTACTAATGCTAATGCTGGAGGGACTTGCTTCATGGATCAAATGATGGTAATTTGTTCAAGGTGTCCTCTAAAGTAAAGTCTCAACATCGGTGGGTTGGGGATGGCATCCAGCTTATTCAGTTTTGCCCAACATGCTTTTCATGCCTACTGTACATCATACTTCTCGTTTGCTGTTTTTTTATTTGGAGCATTAGCAACTAAGGCCATACTGCTCCGGGATATGCGGTGGTCATTCCCTGACCTTTCCGCATCCTCCGTATTTTGGTGGTGATGGACTCGAACCCCGGTCTAATCAAGAAGCGTGTGCTACGCACTGCTGCTCCTTCCCACCTGTCTACGGAGGCATACTTCTCGTGGTCGGACAGATGTTAAGGACTGTAGAATCCCTAGCCCACATTGCACAAAGATGTTACCATTCCCATGGAGCCAAAATAAAGCAACACAATACCACAGTTAACACTGTAGCTAATCACCTTTTTCAGAAACAGTGGACAATCCTCAAAGAGCTGCATTACCAAATAACTGATGGAGTTGTTTGGTAATACAGCTTTTTGTATGTATATGAAGTATTAAGTATGTATATGAAGCATTTGTGATGTCATCTTAGATGCTCAGGTAGTGGGCCACGGAAATGACCTTGATGTATCTCAATGCCTTAAAGCAAGGTATTAACAATACCAACGTCAGTTTAAAGGACTTAGTTAAAAGTCCAATAAACATCTTCCAGTTGTTTCATTTATTACAGTGTCTTACAAGGGAGAGTAGAGCCCTGTCTCAACCTCCTTTGTACAAACATTATATCTAACAGTCTGATTTGAAGACCATCTCTATCCATGCACTGCTTGGTTTTTGGTTTTTAGAAGCATTAGCAAGTAAGGCCATATTGCTAAGGGATATGCGGTGGTCACGGGCTCGAACCCCGGTCTAATCAAGAAGCGTGTGCTGTGCACTGCTGCTCCTGCCCACCTGGCTACAGAGGCGCCTCCCTGAGCTGCAAGGAACTTTCACATATTGAAGGGTACATCAGACTAGGACCTCTGTTCCTCTAAATGAGTGAGGTCCCTAATGTGTTACTTCCCTTGACCACATCTGTAAGGCAACCATAGCCAGAATATGAGAATTTAAAAAAATTAAATTAAATTAAATAAAAAGAACTAGACAAAACTATTAGAAGTGATGGACAGGTGATATCGGAAGTGTTTGTTTTTTTGGGTCCATGCTGTATAAGCCTGCTGTCTTGCATCATTTGCCACTATTATTACTAATACTAATTTATGATTGTTATTTGGCTAACTAGAAGCCTTTTAGGCTATAATGTTCTAAGTGTACTTATACACTGTGATTGAAGAAACCATCCAAAAGTAATAGATATTTTGTCAAATAAATAAATAATATTAATAGTAAAGGAGAAAACAAAACACAGTATCCAACTGACATTAGATAAATATCTGTCTGAATAGAAATAACTGAAGAAAACATGGAACCGAAACAAACGAGATCAAACATGCAACATAAACGAAACAGAAAGTTGCAATAAAAAACCTTCATGTAAACATCAATTTATTATTATTTTTTTTTTTTTTTTTTATGAAAACCCCAAACTAGGGGTATTAGAACCTATAGTATTTAGAACCGTGCATGGCATGGGTTGGAGGTTGAGAAGACAAAAGAAGATATTTGTTGACATTAGACCTGAACTTCTGTAGACTGTAATTTTCAGGAAGTATGTATGAAGGGAGGTTGTTCCAGAAAACGGCAGTTGAATGAATAAACGAGAAAGATGAAAAGTTGGTTCTGTGAGTTTGAAGTTGGACGGTAAATGGATGTTGGCAGCATGTGTTTGGACTGTTTTGAAAGAGAGAGCGGGAATTGTAGAAGAACAGTGCCCATGAAAGTATCTGCGGGAAAAGGCATGCAGCAAAAACTGTACGTCTATGAGACAGAGAGTGGACAGACTCTATTAGAGATGAGTCATTAATTAACCTAACTGCCCTCTTATAAATGGAATCTAGAAGCCTGAGAGAGGATTTGGGGACACTGGCCCAGATGTGGGAACAATATTCCATGGTGGGGCAGATTTGCGATTTGTACAGAGTGAACAGCTGTTTCGAAGAAAAATAATGCCGAGAGCGAAAGAGAAAACCAAGTTTTTTAGATGCTGGGGAAGCAATATTTGTAATGTGCTTGTGCCAAGAGAGATTAGATCAGAGTGTCACAAAAGATAAGTGCAGGAGCAGAAGAATCCTTTTTGCGAGATATAAGACAGGACTGAATTTTAGAAGGATTGAAATTAACTAAGTTGTCTTAGTTAAGGAAAGGCTCAGCTATGTAATCAAAGCCACCCATGGCTATACAGGTAATTTGATTACCTTTTACATATGGGAGTACTGTGCATGCTTACTGTTTTCTTCACAATTTAATTAGCAGTGTAATAAAATGTCACAATGAAAATTTTTAGAGAAAAAAAAAAAGAGCAGAAATAACTGAATTAAGAGTATACAACGGTCCTTACTGCAGTTTACTGTAATACACCACGTGAGATTCAAAAGGTGATTAATATGAAAAAAGAGTGTACCATCATATAATGCAAGGAAACAATTTTATGCGGCATCAGCCAAAAAAAAAATCCTTCCCACATAATCTATCCATCTCCTCTAATAATTTTATAATCTTCTCTTAACAATTATCCAAACTACCCACTTTTGCAAACACCAGATAAAAGTTTGTTTCAACAGCCAAGTATCTATGACTGAAAGCAAATGTTTGCACATCTATCCTACAACCATCCTCTTTCAATTTAAGTTCATGTCCCCTTATGTGTTGTCAAGAAAGAATATGGATGCCATCTGCATCAGTCAAGCAAATTTAAAGTCTTGAATTCAATCACTCTCCTTGTAGATAGCTAGTTTCCAGATGCTGCAATTTATGGAACTCGAGTCTTCCTCTGTACGAGCACACTTTTGTGCTCGGTAATACTATACCAATATTTAAGCTTAGTGACGGCCTCCGTAGCCGAGTGGGCAGGAACGAGAGTGCAGTAGCACACGCTCTGTGAGTAGCCCGGGGTTCAAGCCGCTGACTGCTGAATACGGTCGATCTGCCAACCCGCACTGGACCAGCGTGGCAGATTATGGTCCATTTCCCTCAGCATGAATTGTTGAGGAGGCTTCCATCCTGCAGTGGGTTGATAATGGCCGCACTTTACTTTTTTTTTTTTTATACACTTATTCCTATTAATGATTCAAATCTAGAATTAAAATGCCATGAAATCTCAGTGTAATCTTCTTGAGTTGCTGCAAATTTGATAAGAATATCACATCACTAGTCAGGCTTAAAAAGATTAGTTTCATTAGGAGAAATACATATTGTTTTAAAGGTTTTAGACATCCTACTCTTTTCTAAAAAGCTACTGTTCTACTCCAACATGACTATGCTCTTGCATAAGGAACCTGCACCACAAGTTCTACTCAAACAAAATTGAAGCAGAACAATGAACCTTCATAAGATACTTGGCAACTACAAATTCTCTTTTTTATCAGTCTGAATTCTATAAGCCTCTCTGCACCCACTTTCACCTTTAACCATTATTTTTGCCCAAAGAACTTGAGCAGTTTTCAGATTACTCCATAAGCTGCTCTTTGGACATTATGATGTCATTAAAATAATATAGTTCAATTCTGTTCTATGATGAATGGCACATTTTGATACTAAGTGTCATGCGTGCACAACACAGTACACATGATCAACTGCTCTTCTGGCTACACAAATTTAGCAGGTTTCTGCACCTGCAAAAAAAAAAAAAACTGTCATTCTATCACTATTAATTTATGACATATATATACATTTCTTCCAGACACTGTATTATTAATGATACAATACAGCTCTGCCTACTGCTCCATCCACTCTCAGGACACGGAAGTTAGCTGGGATAATTCTGATGTCAATAATATATCAACATGTACCCATGTCTCAACAAGGGCTAGAATATCAAATTCTAATCCCATCACTGCAAATTTATAGGTGAAACAGATTTTACAACACTTCTAGTATTTGAATAATAAAATCTTGTATAATTTCTTTTATTAAATACACAGTTTGCTAACTCAAAGATTTTATTAAAATTGCTTAAATTATTAAACCTATTCTTATTAAATATTTGTATTTTTCACTGTTATTCAGTTCTTTATCATACTCCATAAATGTGTATATTTGTTATTAGACCAGCATCTGGAAATATTTTTTTTACTATATATTTTCTTTTGCTGCCTTTATATTTGAAGGTACATATATCCAACTTTAATTTTTATCTTTGTGCTTTTTTTCTTTGTTATTGCGTTTTAACCCCCACAGTAAGCTTTACAAGTACAATTCAATTTCTTCGGAGAAAGACAAATATAGCAATTAATTAATTCTAATAAAAGGTTAAAAAACACTGCACTCCACATAAAATTTTTAAATAAATAAGCTGGATAAGCTGGGGAGAAAAGTTACAGAAGACATTCCAATAAACCAACAATTTAGAGGCCAATGCTTCAAAATTTCTTGTGGACATCATTGTCAAGTACAAATTCTCAAACATCAACTTCTTCATGAAAGGTTACAGTTCCTTTTTCAATTTTTCAAGTCCGTGACTTGAAGCCTGAACTTTATCCATTGGGCTTATTTTCTTTAGATAATTTTAAGATGCCATTGGTCCTTGTTGTCACAGACATTCTCTCAGATATGCCAGACAAGCTGTATTTGCTACCTGGGAGTCTAAAATGCTGATGGAACTGATATTCAGGTGACACTCAAGTCAAGTGGACCCAATTTCGGCAAAGTCCGGACGGCTGTAACAGCCAAATTCTCTGCTTGCACCTTCACGATGGTGGGACTGTTAGTAATTCTGAGTATAACCCCCCCCCCATGACAAGAACACCGTGAGTGACCACCCAGGTATGAACCAACGTAAGCAGGAGGTCGAGGTATGGTGCCCACACCACATGGAGCAATGTCGCCCCTCTGTGTTACCAGATAATACTAGGTGGTAGATGACTCTCATCGACCGGTGCAATTTTTGTAGGCAACACTCCAGAGCTAAGTTCCAGTCAAACCTTCCCCATCTCTTCTATCATGCAGTATGACTGATGTCTTTTGAGGTTATGATCAAACCATGGCGAGATGCAAACTTCCTTACATTTCGAGGGTACAGCTCCAAAACGGTGTTCGCAGGCCGGACACTAGTAAGTACACCAGACTGAACCTATTAGTAACTCTTTAGAAGGCCTCCGGATCAGCTAGTGTATAATCTTGCTACCTCTACTCTGCCAGACAGTGACTAGAGAGAGTGCAAGTAGTGTGTATGCAGGGGGCATTGTCCACGCCATGTTATGTCAAGGATCTGAGTATATTCTTACCATGTGTATGCCATATCCAAAAATTTCATTACTTCATACAGCATGTCTCCCCACTTTTCTTACTATTGAATACACCATGAATTGTCAAACTAATAGAGCAAACTTATCTGCAAAAAGATCTAAACCTCCCAAGCACTTCCTAATTCATTTCACAAATATACGTGGTCTCAATTCTAATCTCAATGATGTCCATTTCCACTTAGTCTGCCAAACTCCATGTACTTTTTCTGACAGAATATATCAGTTATCGGTTGATTCAAATACTGCTCATCTCAGTTGTCCATATTGTTCGCTCTATGATTCCTTTTGTCTCATAGCTGGTACTTGTGCATATATCCTGATATATGCACAAGTACCAGCTATATTCCGATATACCCTGTCAGAGACTTGGATTTGGAATCTCCTCTTTTTGATCTTCTCTGGCTTAAAATCTCTCTACCTCATTCTGTAAAATTGATCTGTTGTCTCTACCGTTCTTCCAACTACACTAATCATTTGGAGCTCTTCGACTTCCTTTCTTTCCAACTTGACTTTCTCCAGTCAAGATCCTCTTACCAAGAGAGGCTTAAGTTCTGAAAATTGCAGTGGCTGCAGACTAGGCACCTGCACAGTGATCTGATTGAGGTGTATAAGGCCTTGAATGGATTGAGCATGCTGAATTCTGATGGGATCCTTCCACTTGTTCAGATTACGAACCTAAGGGAGCATAAATTCAAATTAAGAAACGACAGATGTAGAATAGATGTGCGGAAATTTGCCTTTAGTGGGTGGTTAATTACTGGAACAAACTTCCATCTGTCGTTGTGGAAGTTGATAGGTTAAATAAATTTAAGGAGGAACTGGACAGGCATTTTGGATGGAATGGTATGATTTTTATTTTTTTTTTCGGCTGATGCTGCATAAGCTCATACACTTGCTTTCTTGTGTCACATGCCACTACTACTACAGTCCAACTTTCCTAACAGTCGGGTAATTTTTTTTGGTGATTTTATTGTTCCCAACTCCAGCTGCCTTCCGTTTTCTAGTCACACCGACTTAGCTGGTCGAGATTTTGAGGCTTTTGCAATTACTAATAACCTTGCACAGATTGTTCATTTACCTACAGGAATACCAGACAATCCTAACCATACAGCCAACACGGTTGATCTCTTTCTCGCAAGCAACCCTTCTAAGTACACGGCCGAAGAGAGTGATCCTTTAGGCACCTCAGATCACAACTTTGTGATTGTCTCTTCTCCAATGGAGCATTTATCTCATGGCTATTCCCAACAGCATGTTGATGGTATTACAAGAATGCAAAATGGGATGACCTGTGAGATTTTTCTTCTTTTCCTTGGTTGGACTCCTGTTTCAAAACTTCTGATGTCAACGTTTGCTCAGATTGTGTCAGTGAAATTATTCTTACAGGAATGGAATCCTTTATCCCACACTCAGCCTAAAACACTGATGGATCCAATATCTCTCTATTACAGAAGATTTAGGAGAAGTCCGGTTGGCCTGCCTCCCTAAAATCCACTCATGCACACCTTCTCGATGGTAAGCCCTGTTACGTCACTTAGGTGGCAACGAACGTGTAGAGTGGTTCTCTTCAAGACGCCTGGTCAGCGTGAAGAGGAAAAGACCAAACCCTCCAGCAATGAGAGCACAACAATACAAATGGCCCTCAGTCCCCAGCAGCTTTCACTCTCCCTCTTACGGCAGCGAGAGGATCAGAGTGGAAGCAGAGGGTGCTAAGAATCTCTGGGTACGACCAGGCTGCCATGCACGGAAATTGAACTTGGCCTGTTATAACGTACGATCACTCATCGGTGAAGACAGGATATTAGAGCTGGAAAAGGAATTAGAAAATGTGAATTGGAATATCATCGGTTTGGCTGAAACAAGAAGAAGAAATGAGTCACTTATAAGTCTATCAAGTGGAAATCTGCTGTACACCAATGGAAACAGTGAAAGGAGTGAAGGTGGAGTTGGGTTTCTGGTCCATAAAGATTTAAAAAACAACATTTTGGAATTCAAAAGTACATCACCAAGGGTGTCAAGACTAATACTCAAGATTTCTAAGAGGTACAAGCTAAAGATTATAATGATTTATGCACCAACATCGAGCCATGATGATGAAGAGGTTGAAGAAATGTACACTGAAATTGAGAGTCTTCTAGATGAGCAGAAAACCCACTACACTATTATTATGGGGGACTTCAATGCTAAGGTTGGAAAAAGGCAAAACAGCGCAGAAAGAGGAACTATAGGAAATTTTGGAATTGGTGAAAGAAATAAAAGAGGTGAAAGACTTGTGGAATTTGCAGAATCTCAAGGACTGTCAGTAATGAACACTTTTTTCAAGAAAAGGGTGAACAGAAAGTGGACATGGAAGAGTCCAAATGGATTAACAACTAATGAAATCGACTTCATCCTCACTAACAGAAGATATATTGTGAATGATGTTACCGTCCTGAATAAGGTAAATGTTGGAAGTGATCACAGAATGGTGAGATATACACTTGATATAGATGTAGGAAAGGAAAGGAAAAAACTGACTCGAGTGAATAATACAAAGGTCTTTGAAATAACAGAGGAGGAGAAAAAGCAGTATGTACTGGAACTTAAGAACAAGTTTGAGCTTCTGCAGACTGCTCAGGACCAAGATATCGACGAGGGATATTACAACTTTCTGAAAGTGATAAAGCCCAAAAAACCTATAGGGAAACAGAAATCCAAAGAAGAAAAAATTAGTCAAGAAACACTTGTCATGATGAACCGAAGACGACAAATGAAGAGCAAGAAAAACACTGACAGGGAGAAAATTGAGTATACTAAGTTATGCAAAGCCATTAGAAAGAGACTCAGAGAGGACATAAGAAGATTTAACACAAGAAAAGTAGAACAAGCATTAAGGGAAAACAAAGGATTTAAATCAGCAGCCATGAGCAGTAATACAGAAAGACAAATGATACTGAAACTGAAGAATAGCGATGGTGTACTTATAAACAGCAGAGAAGGCATAATTCAAATAGCAGAAGACTACTATAGAGAATTATACAAGGAGCGAGGGAATGATACCAGCAGTGGGGAACATGGATTGCAAAGTAGCAACACATACGACATACCCGATATTCTTCCTGATGAGGTAGAACATGCATTGAAGAAAATGAAGAATCGGAAAGCCCCGGGGGAAGATGAAGTTACTGTAGAGTTGTTAAAATTGGGAGGAAGAGACATAACACAAAAACTGGCAAGGCTCTTCACAAAGTGCATTAGAAAAGGTGTGATGCCTAAGCAGTGGAATAATGCAGTCATAGTTTTGCTGCATAAGAAAGGAGATAAATCAGAAATTGGAAATTATAGACCAATTAGCTTGTTATCCCATATCTACAAGTTGTTCACAAGGGTCATTACTAACAGATTAGAAAGAATACTTGATGAGAATCAACCGAAAGAGCAAGCTGGCTTTAGGACAGGATTCTCAACTATGGATCACCTTCACGTAATATCACAGCTAATGGAGAAAGCAAATGAATATAAAACACCATTATGCCTGGCATTTGTGGATTATGAAAAGGCATTTGACTCCATACAGCATAAGGCAATGTTTCGGGCACTGGAAAGACAAGGCATAGATACTCCATATATTATGATTTTGAAGAAAATATATGAGAGTGCACATCCTTTATTAGACTAGACAAAGACAGTAGCAAATTTAAAATCGAGAAAGGAGTTCGACAAGGAGACACAATATCTCCGAAGCTGTTTACTGCTGCCCTTGAGGAAGCTTTCAGAAGATTAGACTGGTCGCAGAAAGGAGTCAATGTGAACGGAGAGTACCTAAACCATTTACGATTTGCAGATGACATTGTGGTCATAAGCCACGATCCCAAAGAATTAGAGGAAAATCTTAATCAGTTATGCACAGTAGTAAGGATTTTGGACTAAAGATGAATATGGATAAAACAAAAGTAATGATGAACAAGTATGCCACGGAAAGGGAAATAATGATTGAAGGAGCAGTAATTGAAAAGGTGGAGTCATATACTTATCTGGGACAAGTTATTAGCTGTAATAATGATAAATGGCTGGAAGTCAAGAGAAGAATAAATTTTGGATGGATGGCATTCAGGAAATATAGCCACATACTGAAGAGCAATATCCCAGTTTGTCTGAAACGTAAAATAATGAATCAATGTATACTCCCCACCACGACTTATGGAAGTGAAACTTGGGCACTCACCAAAAGAATGGAAGAGAAGCTAAGAACTACACAGCGAAGAATGGAACGAATTATATTGGGAATCAGACTGTTAGATAAGAAGAGAAACACATGGATTAGGCAGCAAACTCAAGTAAAGGACATTCTTATCAAAACTAAAGAACTAAAATGGTCTTGGGCAGGACACATAGCTCGAAGACATGATGACAGATGGACTAAGAAAATAACAGAATGGTACCCAAGAGGGGCTAGAAGAAAACCTGGAAGACAAAGGCGGAGATGGATAGATGAAATTCATGAGTTTTTGAGTAGTAAATGGATGGCCAGTGCTCAAAACAGAAGGAACTGGAAAGTTGCTGGAGAGGCCTTCATCCTGCAGTGGATTGAAAATGGCTGATGATGATGATGATCCCACACTCCACTTTAAAATCTCTTTCTTTATCCAAACCTTGGTTTTCCAATATATGTGCTAAGGCCGTTCAGGAGAAGAATGTTGCATATCGTAATTGACTTGTTTCCTATTCTTCAGTTTCGTTTTCTGTCCAAAAAATGAAAATCAGTCCAAACTAGATTTTGAACAGGCTAAGAGTAGAAAACTTATTTCTGCCCTAATGGCAGCCGAGCATTCTGGTCTCTTTCCAAAGCTATGGCAGCAACTTTTGCCCTCTCTGCTCCCACCTCTGTCAAAACCAGATGGTTCTGTTGTCACTTCAGCCAAGGATAAAGCTAACCTGCTAGCATCCCATTTTTCTTCCAACTCATGTATTAATGATCTTGGTAAAACACCTCCCACCATTCCCAACATCCTCCATTCAATGTCTCCTGTGGTCTTCTGCCATAAGGATGTCAGAAGAATTTTGACAAATGTTGAGGCTAAGAAAGCTCCAGGTCCTAATGGTATTTCTCCACTTGTTCACAAAACCTGTACTCCTGAACTTACTCCTATTCTTTGCCACATTTTTTCACTTTCTTATTCCAAAGGTGTTTTTCCTTCCTTGCAATTACTTCTACTCTTGCTAAAGTAATGGAGAAATCAATTAATCGCCAACTCTTAAACTACCTAGAAACCTTCTGTCTGATCAACGATCACCAGTATGGATTCTGTCAGTGTCGATCCACTGGTGATATTCTCGCTTATGTTACCCATTTAATGTACAAATCCAATGGAAAAGTTCGGTGAAACACAAGCTCTTGACATCTCAAAGACTTTCGATCATGTTTGGCATAAAGGTCTTCTAAACATGATTCCATCTTATGGTTTGCCAACTGTTTTTTGTAATTGGTTATCCAGTTTTCTCTCTGATCGCTCACTGAGGGTGATGGTAGATGGCTCTCTGTCTTCTAACTTCTCCACTAATACTGGTGTCCCCAAAGATTTAGTTCTTTCCCCCACTCTTTTCTTCTTGTATTATTATTATTATTATTAGCCATATGGTGCAAGGAAGCTTGAAGCTTTTGCTGCACCAGCCAAAAAAAAAAAAAAAAAAATTCTAAGTTACCCTGAGAGAGAGAGAGAGAGAGAGAGAGAGAGAGAGAGAGAGAGAGAGAGAGAGAGAGAGAGAGAGAGAGAGAGCAAACAAGAGTAAGAAGGGAATCACCAAGGAAAGAGAAGAATGATGATATCCAGCTCAGGACCCTGGGTGTGCCAAGCCCATACTCACCAGATGTGAGTCCCTGGGTATAATTAATGACCTTCTTGCATTGACTGGCAATCCTATCCATAGTTTTGCCAGTGATGGCACATTGCATTCCACTTTCCATTTTGAGAAACCTTGTCCTGCTCAATCAGCTTCAACTTCTTGAATATCCGCTACCAATTCCTTAAATGCCGATCTCCAGGTAATTCACCAGTGGGGCAAAGACAACTTAGCTGATTTCATTCCTTCTAAAACTGTCTTGTCTTATATCTCGCAAAAAAGGATTCTTCTGCTCCTATGCTTATCTTTGGTGACACTCCTATTTCTAGGCAAGTTGATATATCTCTTTTGGGGATTACCCTGACTTATAGTCTCTCTTGGCACAAGCACATTACAAATACTGCTTCCTCAGCATCTAAAAAACTTGGTTTTCTCTTTCGCTCTCAGCGTTACTTTTCTTCCAAACAGCTGTGCACTCTGTACAAATCGCAAATCTGCCCTACCATGGAATATTGTTCCCACGTCTGGGGCAGTGTCCCCAAAACCTCTCTCAGGCTTCTAAATTCCATTCAGAAGAAGGCAGTTAGGTTAATTAATGACTCGTCTTTAACAGAGTCTCCATTCGCTGTCTCATAGACATACTGTTTCTGCTGCATGCCTTTTCTACAGATACTTCCATGGACACTGTTCTTCTGAATTGGCTTCTATAATTCCCGCTCTCTCTTTCAAAACAGTCCGAACATGTGCCGCCACCAGCCAACATCCATTTACCGTCCAACTTCAAACTCACAGAACCAACTTTTCATCTTCCTCATTTATTTATTCAACTGCCATTTTCTGGAACAACCTTCCTTCATATGTCTTTCCTGAAAATTAGTCTACAGAAGTTCAAGTCTAATGTCAACAAATATCTTCTCTCGTCTTCTGAACCTCCAACCCAAGCACGGTACTAAGTACTATAGGTTCTAATACCTCTTGTGTTTGGGGTTTCATAAAAAAAAAAAAGGTGGAATTTGGCTGGGCTGAGATTTTTTCTTCAAAGTAGAGAAATTAATATTTTTAAGTTCTGCTTTAACTTAACCAGTCTGCTTACAAAACACCTACACATAGACTAAGTCCATGAGCTGTTGAAGCTTGGGGACACATCTCTATCTCTTCATCCTCCTCTTTATTTACCATCTTCAAATCATTCTTATAAGTTAATCTAATGATAGTAAATAAAGAGGATGAAGAGACAGAAATGCATCCTCAAACCTACTCTCAACAACAGCTAATGACCTTAGTCTACATATGGGGTGTGGTAAGCAGGCTGTTCATTGAGAGCACTTGAGGAACATAAAAATAGTATCTTCCCTACTTCAAATGAAGAAATCTCAGCCCAGCCAAACTCCACTTACCCATGGCATCTTAAAATTATCTAAAGAAAATAAGCTAGTGGATAAAGTTCAGGCTTCAATTTACAGTGATTGTCCACAATTGAAGAAGGAACTGTAACCTTTAGTGAAGCTGCTGATGTTCGAGAATTTGTACTTGGAAACGATATCCACAAGGAATTTCAAAATCAAACATTCTTATAAGTTGCATCAGTGGCTAACTTTCAGTTTCCTCCAAAAGGCTCTATTGTAATAAGCTTTGTTACAACCAAATAAGTTCCGCCTGAATGCAGAATGTAAAAAATATTATTACATAATACTTTATAAATTTGTGAATATAATGTACAAGGTATAAGGTAAAATAATTCATAAAAATAAAACAATACACCTGAAACATTCAAAATCAGATGTTAAAATAGCAGATCAATACTTGAACTAATTACACATAGTGTAAATCTGTTTTAAATCGGATTTTATAATATATTAAGAGTTCAATAAAAGGCACCCACAAACTTTAATCCTGATGTTATTTAATACTGATATCAATATACGTAATATTGATGTTAATGTTACAAATAAATAACCCAGATGATTTACGTTATTTATATGTGGCTGAACTACACTTTGAAATCCATTAATTGTATCAAAATTTGTCCATTCGATTGCAGTCAGTTCTGATATAACACGCATTTTAGCAATGCGAGTTTGCTCCAATGTGACTGATATATTAGGAAACAATCTATTTAACATTGGATAGATTGTTTCCTAATAACCACAGATAGCTCTTCAAGAGAAAACTTTGAAAGTAGTGAAAAAAGGCATCATTTCATCTTTATCTCACATTGTGATTCATCCCACCCACAAGGCCAACAAGCCTAGAAACAGTGCAGTCTGGATGGTGGTACCCACCACCATCCAGACTGCACTGTTTCTCGTGAAGGATCGTGAAGGAAGGATGGTAACTCGGGAAGGATGATTACAATGTGAGATACAGATGAAATTATGCCTTTTTCACTACTTTCGTTATTTTCTCTTTAAGAGCTATCTGTGGTGTATTTACACTGATATTAAATAGATAATTTCAAGCTCCTATGATATTATGCCTAGTTGCATTTAGTTTTTGATTATAGTATTAGGGAACAATGCAAGTATAACGCGATTTTCGTGTTGGCTCATGTATGATTTCGTCTGCGAGTAACAGCATATGAATGCAAAACCAGGCACTAAGCTGAACGTAGCAACTTGTGCAGCAACATATACAAGTTTAAGAAGTTTAAAAAATGTCAAACGTCAAATGTGTAAGAGCTATATTTCCCATTTTGGTCGGAGACATGCTGTTGTCATTCACTGTATTCACAAGATAATGTGATATTGTAGGCCAACTCATGTTTGCAGGAGCTCACATTTTTCTGTTCAAACAGAAATTTCATGAGGCATGATAGAGTGAGCAGAGGAGCCTATTTTTGGAGGTCACTACCATAAAACAATAAAAACAATTTGCAGTTTCCAGTTTATTGGGCTTTTCAGTTAGTGCAATCTAATTATAAATGGGTAGTAAACTCTATCTTACTGCATTTGCGATAATACTAATAGCTGGAATTCTATGGGTTTTTACGTTATTATGGTGAAATGAGTTTCCCCTTCCATGAAATCTTCAATCATATAAAAAACATAATTAAATTTTCAGAATCCTCTCTTCATTCCTATTTTTTAAGCTTCATAAACTTGTCTCATTTCTGCAATTTGTGCGTCCCATGTTCGTCATTATTGATTGCATATCTTTTTTAATAATTTAAATTTTACAATCCAAAAAAAAAGAAAATGTCAGTGAACAGAAATATCAATCAAGCAAACCTCATATCTTGTCAAGGTAAAGTACTATATTTATGTAATATTTACTTATTTATTAGAAATTTAAGATGTTTAAACCTATGTTATTAGGTTTCTAACTTTTTTTAGTGTTTTACTTACCAGACTCAACTTTTTTTTTTGGAGTGCTCTACCCCTATCCCTATTTTTCCCATAAGCCCTGTTGTTTTTAATGTGTGGAATACCATAACATGGAGATTTTTAGGAACACAGGTACCATGTTATAACAGAACTGACTGTATAGTGGATTGCAAAATTCTTCAAATTTGTATTCATGTGTTTAACATGTTGTCCAGTAATTTTAACTTAAACACGGTTATTTTCTCTGTTCATGAGTACAGGAAAAGGGTTTATAAGACAAAGGAAAAACTCATCTGTATCAATGCTAAAATAATGTGCTCAAGCTACTTTTTAATAAGGTGGATGAAAATCAACCAATTAATGTTTTCCATGTAGTGCATATTATAAAAAAATCCTCTGTATAATAACAATGCTTGAATTTTTCGCACATGCAAATGCCTTGCTTGTTTGTTGTTTGGTTTTTAGGAGCATTAGCAACTAAGGCCATGTTGCTGCAGTGGTCATTCCCTGACCTTTCCGCATCCTCCGTATTTGGTGGTGATGGGCTCGAACCCCGGTCTAATCAAGAAGTGTGTGCTATGCACTGCTGCTCCTTCCCACCTGGCTACGGAGGCGCCACAAATGCCTTGCCATAACAATCATATCCCAAAACTGGAACTTTCCAAGGATCATTTCTGACCTAAATTAAAACCAATGCTTTCACAGAGCACTATTTCCACAGTTACTTCTATGTAATGCAATATCCATGAAAGCAACAATAACAATTTTTTGTACACAAAAACGGGAACATAAACACAAACAAAAGTATCTTTTTTAATTAATAAATGCACAAACCTGAAGATTTCGCATATATCGCTGTGAAATTCCATCTGAAAAATTTTTAAAATATAAAAATGAATCAATCTGCTATACACTCAAAGTTCTATTTATCTATTATTTAATTAAATTAATGGCGAAGGTAAAGAAAGCCAACACGAGAACCAGGGGAAACTTTTAGCGGTCAAACATGTTTCCCAGTACCACAGCTTCTCCCTGCATTCTCGGTAAACAGATGGTGTGTGTTATCAGTAGTGGCAGTAGAAGTTGATAATGATGTATTGATCAGTTTTTTCTCATTATTAAAAGCAGATCAATGGAGTTCATGAGTGTAATGCCTTCGCGGCTGAAATTTACTTATGGGTACACCCTCCAGACTGCCCCAGTCTTAGGGTGTTTATTCCCCCTTCCTGCTGTTTTAACCCAATGAGAAAACGACTTCTACTGCAACTACCAATAACACACACAGTAGAAGTTGTTTTCATATCGGGTTAACACAGCGGGAAGGGGGATAAACACCCTAAGACTGAGGCAGTCTGGAGGGTGTACCCATAAGTAAATTTCAGCCCACTCATGAACTCCAATAATCCGCTTTTAATAATAAGAAAAAACTAATCAATACATCGTTATCGACTTCTACTGCCATTACTGATAACCGCACCATTTGTTTACTGAGAATGCAGGGAGAAGCTGTGGTACTGGGAAACATGTTTGACTGCTAAAAAGTTTCCAGACGTTTCCCATGCTTCTTTACCTTAGCCAAATTAATTATTTATTTTATTTAATAAATACAGTTAAAAATTTAAGCAAGTCCAAAGTTACTTACGTAACTTTGGACTTGCTTAAAAAAGTTACGCAAAGTCCAAAAAAAGTTACGCAAGTCCAAAAGTTACGCAAAAAAGTTACGCAAAAAAAGTTACGCAAAAAAGTTACGCAAAAAAGTTACGCAAAAAAAGTTACGCAAAAAAAGTTACGCAAGTCCAAAGTTACTTACGTAACTTTGGACTTGCGTAACTTTTTTTGGTAAAATGGTAAGGATACTAACTTTCTGTATAATTTTTAAGAGTGAAGTCGAATGAACGAACAATAACTATTTATTTTCTAAGTTTTTATTTTCGTTCCCACACAAACTATGTTGGATAATAACCTGCAGCATAACTAGAATCTAGGTAAATAACTAGAGTTAACATTTCACTTTTTTGCTTTAAAAATATTGAAGAAATATTCGACATGTGTTTGAGACAGGTGAACTACATCGAAGCACTTCAGAGAAACCCCACAATGTTCAAGCCACAAGGACTGTGTCCCATTGGCTATTTCTTTGGAGAATTACACTCTAGCCCTTCGTCTCTACATCCTTTCCTTCCTTTATTTCTGGATTGTAGTAGTTCAGTTTTCTTTTAGAGCAAAGTGCAAGCTTTTGTTTGCATTTTGTATGTAATATTTGTTACCCTCAGGTTAGTATGGTAAAGTAGAAATTCACATTGTTGTACCATTTTCAACAATTTCGTGTCAAACTATTATTGTGTAGTGCACCCTTCTCACACATGTCGTAAGTGTGACAGCATCTCTTGTAACTTAACCCTGTGAAGTTCTTTAAAGAAAATTTCATTTTGACCATTATCTTGGTGCCACCTGAGAGAATAGTTACAGTGGTACTAGTAAATCTACCAAGAAAAGGAAATCAACCGATTTGGATCAGAAAATTAAAATAATAAGGATGTATGAAAATAATCAAACATCAATGAGTATTGCATGTACTTTAGATTTGTCAGTAACAACAATGAACACAATAAAAAGAACAAAGACAGAATAAGTGAAGCGGTGAAGGAATCGAAGACAATGAAGTCAACTATAATAACCAAGGCTAGAACAGGACTACTGAGTGAGATGAAAAAGTTATTTATTTATGTGATGGAAGACCAGATCCAAAAACATGCCTTAAGCCTATATATGATGCATACAAATTTAACACATGACACAGAAGGCTATGATAGCTACAAGTTCATCTGTAACCAAGTTACAAAGGAGGTTAGGCAGGCGAAGGCAAATTACAAGAAATCCTTGGCAAAAGATGCTAATAAAAACAGCAAGGATTTCTTTACTATATAAACTCTAAAAGGAAGGGGATGAATCTGATTGGTTCACTTGACATCGATGGTTCGACTGTGGATGATCCTGCTCAGATAGCAAACAAACTGAATGAGTATTTTGCATCTACATTCACACGTGAGGAATTATTAAGGTTCGAAAATGGCAGAAGGTTATCAAATTGTAGCAGGATACTTAATGATTTTGTAATAACTGAGAGCAAAGTGGAAGAGAAACTGTTGAAGTTAAACGTAAGAAAAGCACCTGGGGGGGATGGGATCTATCCAGTTATATAAAGGAGGCGGCAAAGCAACTAAGCAAACCCTTGGCCATAATTATGAGAGCATCCTTGGACTCAGGGGAGGTTCCCACGGACTGGAGATGTGCAAATGTATCCCCAATTCACAAAGGGTGATCGAAGGGTGACACGGGTAATTACAGACCAGTTAGTTTAACTTCTGTTCCGGGTAAAATAAAGGAGTCGCTGGTTAAAGATGCATTGCAGGATCATCTAGACAAGACTGCAGCAATAATTCAGAAACAGCATGGGTTTGTTAAGGGAAAGTCTTGTCTGACAAATTTGATAGGATATTATGATGTGGTTACAAAGGAACTGGATGCAAAAAAAAATTTTCATATCATATATTTGGATTTCAGGAAAGCTTTTGACACTGTTGCGCATGGAAGACTATTGTACAAATTGGAGCAGAATGGTATTAAGGGTAAGTTGCTACAATGGATAAAAGGATGGTTAAGTGGGAAAAGACAGAGGGTGGTAATCAATGGGTGCTGCTCTTCTTGGACTAACGTTATTAGTGGAGTCCCACAGGGTTCGGTGTTGGGTCCACTGTTGTTTTGTATATTTATCAATGATATTGATGAAGGTATATCAGGCTTAGTGTCGAAGTTTGCAGATGATACAAAGGTTGGCAGGGTTGTTAATGACAGTAATGGCAGTGTGCTACTGCAACAGGATCTAGATAATTTGGGCAGATGGGCTAAGAAGTGGCAACTGAAGTTTAACCTTGACAAATGCAAAGTACTGCATTTGGGTAGAAGTAACCCCAGAGAAACGTACCAACTGTGTGGTACTACACTTAAGGTGGTAGAAAATGAAAAAGACCTGGGAGTAATTGTGCAGGCAGATATGAAGTTTTCTAAGCAATGCGGACAGGCTGCCAGGGCAGGTCATGGGGTTTTGTCAATGATATATAGGAATTTTGCTAGAAGGGAAAAGAAGGTGATTATCCCTCTGTATAAGGCAATGGTCAGGCCACGCCTTGAGTATTACGTACAGGTCTGGAGGCCTCATTTTAGGAAGGATGTAGATTTACTTGAGCGTGTACAGAGAAGGGCAACAAGATTGGTGAGGGGAATGAAGGGATCCTCTTATCAAGAGAGGCTTAAGTTCTGCAAATTGCAGTGGCTGGAGACTAGGCACCTGCGCGGTGATCTGATTGAGGTGTATAAGGCCTTGAATGGGTTCAGCACGCTGAATTCTGATGGGATCCTTCCACTTGTTCAGATTACGAACCTAAGGGGGCATAAATTCAAATTAAGAAAAGACAGATGAAGATTAGATGTGCGGAAATTTGCCTTTGGCCAGCAGGTGGTTAATTGTTGGAACAAACTTCCATCTGTCGTTGTGGAAGTTGACAGGTTGAATAAATTTAAGGAGGAACTGGACAGGCATTTGGAGGGAATGGTGTAATTTTTTTTTTTTTTTTTTTTTGGCTGATGCTGCATAAGCTCGTACATTTGCTTTCTTGCATCACATGCCACTACTACTATTACTATTACTACTATAAGCCTCCACCCCATCAAAGCAAGGGTATGTGCCATTTTTGAGGATCTTAAGAAAAGCGATGATACTGAAACCACCCTTGTTGAAAGTCATGGTTGGTTTGAGAGGTTCTCTTAAGAGAAGCGGATATCATAACGTTGCAATAAGTGTAGTGTCAAATGCAGATGGTATTATCAAGTGCAAATTAGATGAGATTATAAGAAGTGGTGGTTATTTGCCGCAACAAATATTTAATGTGGATGAGGTTATCCTTTCTTGTAAAAAAATGCAGACAATATTTTCTGAGGATGTAAATGCAACACAGCAAGGGAAGATGGATCTGCAGCAAATTGGGAAGATGTTTAACATCCATTAGCATTAGCAAGGGCACATGATGCAAGAAAGCAAGCTTATATAGCATCAATCAAAAAAAAAACACCCCCCTTCTCATTTTACCCATCCACTCACTCCAAATGTTTGTCTAGTTCTGCCTTGAATCTGTTTAGCTATCAACTTTTACAACGACAGATGGAAGTTTATTCCAGCAATCAATCACCCACTGGCTAAAGGCAAACTTCTGCACATCTATCCTACAACTGTCTTTCCTCAATTTGAATTTATGCCCTTTCAGGCAATTATTTTGAGCAAGAGGAAGAATCCCATCAGCACTGAACATTTCTTGATGGAATATGTAACATTTCAAGAGGCTGGAATGATGTGACAACTTGTGTGAGCAGAGTTTGGAAAAAACTGCTAAAACATTCCAAGCATAACAACGAAGTTCTCAACAAAGATAAGCTGATGTCTTCTGTAACCAAAGAAATTGCAAACTAAGCCCAGGAGTTGCAGCTGTCCTGGAGGATGAGGATGTTGACAATCTTGTGGATGAAAGAGGTGAAGATTTAACAACAGAAAACCTAGCCCAGTTGAATGTGCAAAGAGTTGGATTTGGCAAATCCAACTCTGTACATTCAACCGTGTTGTTGAATGTGCAAAGAAGCAGTTCAAATTAAAGGAAATGACAGAAGTGTTTTCTAAAATTCACAAAGGTCTCTCTATGTTTGATGAAATGGATGAAAACACCAAAAGTTTCTTGAAAATAGAAAGAAAAGTTCCAAGATTGCTTATCGGCTTATTGCAAAATTTATGAAGAGGAAAAAAAGTATACAAAACAAATTAGCATTAGTAGAGGCACATGATGCAAGAAAGCATCAGCCAAAAAGAAAAAAGAAAAAAAAAAACCTTCCCATTTCACCTATCCATTCACTCCAGCACTTTGCCCACTTCTTCCTTGAATTTATTTAAGCTATCAACTTCCACAACGACAGATGGAAGTTTGTTCCAACAATCAACTACTCGCTGGCTAAAGGCAAATTTCTGCACATCTATTTGACAACTGTCTTTCCTCAATTTCAATTTATGCCCCCTCAGATTTGTAATCTGAGCAAGAGGAAGAATCGTAGCATTGAGCTTGTTCAATCCATTCAAGGACTTAGACACCTCAATCAGATCACCTCGCAGGTGCCTAATCTCAAGGCCGACCGGGCTAGCCGAGTGGGTAAAGTACCTACCCGGCAACCCAAAGGTCGCGGGTTCGATTCCCGCCTCGGGCTTGGATCAAAGTACTGCAAAAACCTTGGGAGGTGCAATATGGCCACAGAAGCCGATGCGCCAACAACTACCAAATCAAATCAAAACTTAATCTCAAGGTGCTGAAATTTGCACAACTTAAGCCTTTCTTCGTAAGAGCAACCCTTTGTTAACATTAAAGTCTTGTTCCACTTCTCTGTACTCATTCTAGCAACTCTACATCCTTCCTAAAATGAGGCTTCCAGATCTGTACACAGCACTCAAGGTGTGGCCTGACCATTGCCTTATAGAAGGGGATAATCACCTCCTTATCTGGGCCAGCAAAATTCCTGTATATCATCAAGACCCCGTGACCTATTCTGGAGCCTATCTGCACTGCTCAGAAAACTTCATATCTGACTGCACAATTATCCCCAGGTCTTTTTTTGCTTTCCACTTCCCTGAGTGTAGTACCACACAGTTGGTACATTTCTCTGTGGTTACTGCTACCCATATGCAGTACTTTGCGTTCCTCCTGAACTGGATACCATCATTCTTCTCTTTCTTGGTGATTCCCTTCTACCTACCTACCTACCTACTTACCTACCTACCTACCTACCTACCCCTCCCTCTCTCTCTCTCTCTCTCTCTCTCTCTCTCTCTCTCTCTCTCTCTCTCTCGGGGTAATTCAGAATTTTTTTTTGGCTGGTGCAGCATAAGCCTGAGGCTTATGCTGCACCATATGGCTAATAATAATAATAATAATAATAATAAAACAGTAGGCCCAACAACGAACCCTGGGGGCAAACCACTAATAACATTGGTCCACAAAGAGAGTTGTCCATTGATTACCACTCTGTCTTCTCCCACTCAACCTCATCCTTTTATCCATTGTAGCAACTTGTCCTTAATGCTATACTGCTCCAATCTGTAGAGTAGTCTTCCATGTGCAACAGAATCAAAAACTTTCCTGAAATCCAAGTATATATCAAAATTTTTTTTGACATTCAGTTCCTTTGTGACCACATCATAGTATCCAATCAAATTGGTCAGACAAGACTTTCCCTTAACAAACCCAAGCTATGTCTGAGCTGTTATGTTATGTTATTTGGTTTTTAGGAGCATTAGCAATTAAGGCCATATTGCTCCGGGATATGCGGTGGTCATTCCCTGACCTTTCCGCATCCTCCGTATTTGGTGGTGACAGGCTCGAACTCTGGTCTAATCAAGAAGCGTGTGCTATGCACTGCTGCTCCTTCCCACCTGGCTACGGAGGCGCCTATGTCTGAGCTATAACTACAGTCTTGTCTAGATCAGTGTTTCTCAACCTTTTTTTAATTATCGGCCCCTAAAGAGCTTTTTTAGACAATATTTTTCCTAACTGCCCCCCTGAAATTTTAAACAAGAAAATACTACATACTTACTCTTTTTATTCAATGGGATCTCTGAGCCCGATGCTTCTTAGCTAAAAGTTCAATGTTCGGCATGATATTCATAAATTTAATTCTAATGTCTCCTCTTGAACATATATAAATTCTGTTTCTTTCCTTTTTTTAATATTTTATTTACTGAACTAAAACCACTTACAACCATATAAGATGTTGGAAAACAAAGAAGTGCTTAGATATTTCAGATAAAGATAAGAATGATGAAGAAGTTTAGTTGGTTTTGATCCCCACAACTCAGCCATTCCACTTTTTCGAATTTATATTTGCATTATTCATTACATTTTAATTCAATGAGTTCTTTTTGAATTCCTCACTAGCAGATCCGGTATCACATCCAATTGGATCTTACATCCATGGGTTCACTTCAAAAGAAAATAAATCTGAAAATCAATTTTTCATTCCACCTTTTAAAGAACACAAATGACCTGAATAATTCTTAAGATCATTCTCGGTGAGGGATTCATTGATTTCAGCTACCTCTTGCATACCATGAAATTGTTTTCTAATTAAATTGCTTTCAAATAGTTCCAGTATTTCAGTGAAGGCTTTTAATATGCATTTGCAGTCTACAAACATAATTAATTTCCCCTGAAGTTGAAGTGATACTTCATTAAATTTTCGAAAAATCCAAGCCATATAGTATATGTTGTTTTTGTGTTTGCTGATCTCCTTTGCTAAATCTGTGTCCTCCTTCACTTTCCAAAAAAAAACTAATTATCGTATCAAAAATGGTTTTACAAATCTTGTTAGACAGTTTCCTTTACAAAACCATCTGATTTCTGTATATAAAAGAAGCCTCACGTACCATTCTTCAACACAAAATTTTCTGAAAAGACTATCATATTTGCTGTGACTTTATTTTATTGATGGTTTTAAAAAATATACTGAAAGATTGATAAAGAACTGGACTAATATTTTTTGCAACCAGATGATGTCAGGGCACAATGTATATTTCAAGAACTGTGGGACATATTTCCTTTAGGTGGGCTATAAAACCTTTATGTCTTCCAACTATGGAGTTAGGACCATCAGTTGCACAAGATACCAAATTTTCCAATGGTACTTGTTTTTCATCAAACAATGTTTTTACAGCAGCAAAAATGGATGCTCCAGTACAGTCACTTTCTATAGATTTTACAAACAACCTCTCTTCTTCCAATTTACAATCATCATCAAAATGATAAACGTATGTCATTAGAAGGGTGTTATTTTCAGTAACTATTGATTCATCAATCTGAATAGAAAATTTCTCGTTTTTAGTTTGTCAATTAGCTGCTCTTCAATGTTAACTGACATCTCATTGATTTGCCTTCGAAAATTGAATCGTTGCTCAATGGCAATACTTTTAAAATACTGGAAGGATTTTGATGAATCTGTTGAAATTACAGTCTCTAATGTGAGTCATATAACAGTCTCAGCAACTGTATGAGCAATATCAGTTTTTGCAATGATTTCGGCAATTTTATAAGATGCAATTATTCCACCATAATTTGTTTGTGTGTGTTCTTAATAAATAAGGAAAATACAATGTCATGTTGTTCAAAATTCTATTTTAAATTTTTAAAATATTCGATATGTTTACCAACTTTATCAGGATGTTTTCCTTTTTAAGTGATCTAAAAGGCCTGATAGTTTCATAGCCTCATTTGAAAAAGAACTATTACACATAAGACATATGGGTGTCTTGAGACGAATAGGCTTTCGATAAAACCATAAGTTAGATATTCATCCAGATACTGTCGACACTTTTTTCTTTTCAGCACTTGACATGATTGCTGATGGGTTGAATAAATATAAAGAATTAAATAATAAAATATAAACCATTTTTATTTAACTCTCAGAGCCCATGTCACTCACAAAAGCACTGTGGATCAAAAATAAACTTCCACAAGGAAACAATCAATCAATACTAAATTGGCTTAAAAAGTAGAAACAATAGACAAACATTTCCTCATCCCATCCATGCCTCATATGAAACAAAAAAAAAAAACAATGAAACAAAAGAATACATAAATAAACCATGCCCACCATGCTGCTGCCAAGGTCGCAGCTGTCGGAAAGGAGCAAATGCCAAAGATTGCAGAGACATTACCTATGAGATCACTTAAGCATTTAATGCCTATAAAAAGCAAAGATGGTTGAATAAATGAATCCCACTATCTTCCTTTTATCAAAATTTCTCACTCACTCCAAATATAATATACCTATATGTTAAAAATCAGTTGTCTCAGGGGAAAAGAAAACCCAATGACAGAAATAAAATATTAAGGAATAAGATTTCATCAGGTAGGGTTGAAATTTGGTGGGCCATGGTTTTTTCGTCCCCCCCCAAACACCAATTTTCGTCCCCTTGGGGGCAATATCGATCCGTTGAGAACCCACGGTCTAGACCACAGTTTCCCAACCAGGGTCCATAGAAGCTTTGAGGGGGTCCACAAGAAAAAAATTGTATTTCGGGGGTCCATAATATGAGCTAAGGGGTTCATAATAAAATATTATAAATAAAATAATTTGTTAAATAAAAATAATAATAACAAAATAAACTAATGTCATAGAAAAGTACAGAAATTCGCAGTTAGAAGATACTCGTATTTTCTGGAACCTTCTTTAGTTGACACAAAAAAAAATTTCTTTCCATAGAAAATTCTCGAAGAAGAAAACATTATTTAAGCACCGAATAATCTAGAAAGAGTCAGTCAGTCAGAGGCAGTCATTTCATTCTATAGTGAGTAATCGGCATCGTCGTGGTGAAATCTATTGTTTATGTTATTGAACGTTATTGTTCTAGTGAACTATATTTCCATTAGTACCTACAAGCATTTCCAACATTAAATATTTGAGGTTAATAATATTATCATTGTTTTCAGATTACCAATGGCTCATGCAAAGAAGAAAACAAGACAATATTTGACTGAATATCTGTCGTATGGTTTTATTGAATCACCAGAGAATATCACAAAACCAATGTGTCTTATATGCATGACAGTGCTATCTAATGACAGCATGAAGCCAAGTAAGCTTTGTCACCATTTGGAGACAAGGCACAGCGAAAAGAAAAATAAATCAGTGGAGTATTTCCTAATAAATGCGAAAACTACGAGACAATTTTCAAGGAAGAAACAAATTGGATCAGATTTTTAGTAAACAAGCAAGCAATAAAGATAGCGGTTTATTAGAATCATATGAAATCAGCAAAATAATAGCAAAATCTGGAAAGCCACATAGCACTGGTGAAACTGTCATCTTGCCTTCGATATCAGTTGTAATGAAATTACCGATAACCTTCCTTTGAGCAATAACACAATATCCAGACACATTGATGAAATGTGTGAAGAAGTAGAAAATCAACTTATTGCTCAATTACGAGTGAAACAGTTTGCAATGCAACTCGATGAATCAATTTTGATGGGCAATGAAGCACTTTTATTGGCATATGTAAGATGTATGGATGATAATCAACTCAGAGAGGAAATGCTTTTTGCAAGATTCCTCAAAACAGATACTAAAGGCGAAACAATATTTAAGGAAGCAGAGTCTTATTTTCGAAAATTTAATGGCTTGTGCTACTCATGGCGCTCCTTCCATGGTCGGTAGGTACAGAGGGTTTATTACTCGTTTAAAAAATGCATTGCCAAAAGTATTTTGCATACATTGCGTGATTCACCGCCAACATCTGGTGGCGAAGAGATTGAGTGGACGTCTTCATGTAGTCTTAACTCTTGTAATAAAAGCTGCCAACATCATTAAGGCTAATGCTCTTTAAGATCGTCTCTTTCACAAATTTTGTGATGAAAATGAAGAAGGATTTGACTGTCTTGTACTGCATACAGAGGTGCGATGGTTATCTAAAGGCAGTTGTCTTCGTTGCTTCATCGTCCTTTGGGACAGTATTGTATCATTTATAAACAAAAAGGAGATTGGAAAACAGTTGGTTGCCATGAAAACAGACATATTTTAGTGTGTTTGAAAAACTGAATTCTCTTAATAAACTGCAGCAAGGCCATAATTGTGATTTAATATCTAGCAAAGAAGCCATTAATGCATTCCTAGGAAAACTCAAATTGTACAGTCTTAATATCTCACATAGTGCATTTGACCAGTTTCCAAACCTTGCTTCAGTTAGCAGTGATTTAAAAGATGATGATTGTGTTGTGTATGTTGATCATTTAAAAAAAAATTTATGAAGACATGCAAGTTTGGTTCAAGGACCTACTAGAACTGAACATCCCAGATTGGGTGCTGATTCCATTTGAGGTAAATGTTGCTGATGTTGAAATTGATTTACAAGAGGAACTTGCTGAATTGCAGTCTGATCAGACAGTCCGAAGTCTATTCAAAAAAGGAAAGCATGATGTATGGAAGAATAGTGACATTGCATGTAAATATCTGCTTTTATGGGAGAAAGCTAAAATGTATGTCATTGTTTTCCCATCATCTTATCTTGTGGAATCTGGCTTTAGTCGTGTAACACAGTTGTTACCAAAAAATCGTAATCAACTTGATATAGTAAAAAGAGGTGATCTTCGTCTGACTTTCACAAAATTGGAGCCAGATATTAAAATGCTAATATCAAAACATCAGCCACAAGGATCTCATTAGTAGGGTGTATTTAATGGGATCCTATTTAATAGCCTTAGGAATAAATTTATATATGTTGTTTAAAATAGTATTTTTTTTAATTTTTTTTTTTTACTAATTCTGTCATTACAAGTAAAAATGTGTTTCAGTTTTATCAATTAAAATTTTCAAAATTTATAATTTACATTTTTTATATTATATTGGAATTGTTTAATTATTAGCTATTACTAACCTAGAAATAAACATTTCATTTAGGAATATTACATATGCATATATGGGGGTCCACATACGTAAAGTTAGGACTTGGGGAAGGGGGGGGTCCACATACGTAAAGTTAGGACTCGGGGGGGGGGGGTCCACAAGCAAAAAAAGGTTGGGAACTCCTGGTCTAGACAATTCCGCAGTGCTTCTTTAACCAGTGACTTCATTATTTTCCCTGAAACACGAGTTAAACTAACAGGTATGTATTTAGTCATGTCATCCTTTGATCCCCCTTTGTGAATTGGAGATACATTTGTACATATGAAGTCCGTGAGGACTTCCCCTGAGTCAAAGGACACTTTCATATTATGGCTAAGGGTTTGCTTACTTCCTTTGCTGCCACCTTTAATATAACTGGATAGATCCATCCACCCCAGGTGCCTTTATCTTTAACTTCAACAATTTCTCCTCCACTTTTCTCTCATTATTGCAAAATCTTTAACTCCCTGTTTAGTTTGATAAACATCTGGCCTTCTCCTCCTTGAATAACTCCTCATGTGTGAATATAGATGCAAAATACTCATTTAGTTTGGCGGCTATCTGAGAATGATCATCTACAGTCAAACCACTGATATCAAGTAGATCAATCTGATTCATCCCCTTCCTTTTAGAATTTATACAGGGTGTTTCAAAAGTGATGGTCAATAATTTAAAGGTCAACTGTACAGACTACAATATGCAAGAAAAGCCTAGTAAACATGGGTCCTTAAGTGAATCGTTTTCGAGATATTCACATTTTTAGTTGGGATCCACCACTGACAAGGTGAACTGTACAGAGTTGGGTTCCGCCACTGACTTGTTTGTTTGGGTTAGGTTATGCTCATTTTCTCCCTTTCCCCTTTCACAATGCTCTGAGACATAGCAGGCATACTGGTACTTGTCAAAGGATAGTCAACATGGAAAGAGGTTACAGCAACAAAGATTTGATTTCGATTTTATTGGCGCATTAACAGCTAGGGCTATAATGCGCCAAGACCAGGTAAAAATTTAACATCTCAGTGACCTAATTAATTAGGCCGCCATGTCCAGATCTAAAAATAAATATATAAAAAAGATAAATCAATAAAAGACATAACAACAACATATAAATTTTAAATACGATTAAAAACCTTTATTGCTTTCAAAAAGCTAAAAATCGCAGACACATTGTCATTGTCGGATAAAATCTGACTGAGTGTATAAGGCTCAGTCAGATGATTAAAAGCGGTAAAACGGGTGCTGCTAAAATCTGGACAGTCAATTAAAAGGTGTCTGATCGTTAGAATTGTACGACACGACTCACACATAGGAGGGTCATCAGCCCTCAACAGCAACAAAGAGTATACGGATATGCACTTCATGTATGGTAAAGCCAATGGCAGCGCAGTCGAGGCTGCACGTTTGTACCAAGAAGCATTTCCCCGCCGATGGCAGCCCAACAGGCGCACATTCATCAGGGTACATCAACGCCTCAGAGAATATGGGTGTTTCGCACATGGAGTACAAGCAGGTACAGCCAAAAGCATAACACCTGATGTTGACAAAAGGGTGTTAAAAAGAATAGAACAAAATCCAGGAATTTTAACAAGGAGGGTTGCTCTGCAAGTGTGTGTACTGTCATAGCAGTGTGTAGGGAATTTTACATTGCCAATTACTGTACCCCTACCATATCCAGCATGTACAAGGTCTCAGCATACAGAGTACCTCCCAGAGTGCTTGTAAATTCTTCATACATGAATAATCACTGCTGATAGTCAATGGCGGATCTTAACAGAAAATGTGCATTATCTTGAAAAATGGTTCATTTGTGGCCCATTGTTCACTGGGACTTTTTTGCTTATTTTAGTTTGTACTTTTCACCTTTAAATTATTGACCATCATTTTTTGAAACACCCTGTATAAGTAAAGAAGTCTTTGCTGTTTTTCTTTGCACCCTTTGTCAAAGATTTTTCATAATCTGCCTTCGCTTGTCTAACCTCCTTTGTGACTTGATTACAAACTAGCTTATATCTGCCATAGGCTTCTGTATTATCTGATACTTTATATGCATCCAATGCATTTTTCTTCTATGCCACTTGTGGCATAGAAGAAAAATCAGTCTCATCAGTTCATCTGACATCCATTTGGGCCAAAACCTAGAGTAGTATTTCTTGGTTGGAACAAAAACCTAGTAGCTTCCAAGATTATTTCCTTGAATGCTTCCCATTTAGAATTCAAAGTTAGTAACATCATCAGTTGATCCCACTGTATAGAATTTAAAAACTGTCTCCTGTAGTCACCTTTATGAAAGCAAAAGCCCTTCCCTTTACCCTTGATGGCAGTTACATCTTTAAGTAAATCCCACATCAGTACACCGTGATCACTGCCACCTAGTAGTTCCTTTACCTGTAAATTCTTCATACATGAATAATCACTGCTGATAATCAAATTAAGAGTGTTACTTCCTCTGGTTGCTGTCTGACATGCTGCTGTAGAAAACAATCATCCAATAAATCCACAAAAGCCTTGCTAGTGTGCGAATAACCAACCCACAAGTTCAAGTCAATGTCTGGGAAGTTAAAATCCCCCATTATAAAATGCTCTGATTTACTGGCCCACTCTACCTCTCTATATAATTGTTTATTGTACTTATCAGAGTCATTAGGCCTATAACAAACTGCTACCCTCATTTTTGCTTTCCCAGTGCTTATGTCACACCAAACTGACTCAACAATGCATTGTCCACCAATGTCAATTGGATGCACTTCCTTAGATTTTATGCGTTTTTTAACTAACAGCATAACCCCTCCTCCCTTCCTATCCTGTCTATGCTTTCTGTACAGATTCTACTCTCCAAATTCCAATTCTGCTCTGCTTATATCTGTGTGACACCATGTCTCTGATATCCCAACAATATCCACCTTTGATGTCTTGACCAGCACTTCAAATTCATCAAATTTATTTACTATACTCCTAGCATTGGTGTACATTCAAGTACTGTATACATGCACCTGTTCTTACTCTTAGTTACTCTAACACAGCCCATGTATTTACTTGTTTCATGACTCCCAGCAGTTCTTGGAATCACAGCAACTGCTTTCCGGGTGTTGCTCATTCCAACAGAAGCAGTGCAAGAATCACTTCCACCTCTGCCTGTGGCTATTGTTAATCTATTAGTCTGTGAATCTCTCCCCCAAAGCTAGCAGTTTTCTGACACACGTAACATTGCATCGATAGCATCAGCAAATATTCTTGCACCTTTTCTATTTAAGTGTATCCCATACCTGTAGAAGCAATCTCTCCTGTTAACAAGCACAGACCACGCTAAGAAAAATTCTACCCCATGAGCCTTACACAATCTCTCTCTCTCCAGAGCCGAATTGATTGACAAGGCTCTCGGCATATACTCCCTCCTCCTATCGTGTCTGGGCAGGATTGCAGACACTTTCAAATTTAACCCTAATTCACGACTTTTTTTCAATATTGAGTTAAGTAAAGTAAATCCACAGATCTTCTACACTTAATGTCATTAGGGCCAACATGTACAAAGATATCACTTTTTAATATTGTTGTACACGTTGAAGACGTTGTACGTACACGAAGATGAAGATCGAAGAGTTCATATCATGTACTATCTCCCTAATCTCTACTCAGCCTAAAAACCCCCCCTTCGGATTATTATCTCTTTTTAATGCTTCAAATTCGTTTTAAGTTATCTTCAGTTCATCATCTAAAGTGCATAGACTTTGATTCATTGTGTGGTTTAGACAAATTTTCTTAAATATGTACACTTTGGTTGTGATTCCCTTAGTAGCCATTATAAAGCCTACACAGCGTACAAAATATATATCAGTTTTTACAGCACAATAACATGCATTTTTTCTTCCTTTTATGTTTTCTTTTCTTTTGTGCCACTCCAGCTACTTCACCAGTGTCCCCAGATAAAGTTTTTAATTGTAATAGTATATAACAATTTTTCTTCATTCTTATGTGGTTTTTGTAATTTGGCATATCAGGGATATAGCAGCAATATTTTATTAGTTATTCACGAGTTACATAAAATTGGCTTACGTAAGAAGTCCTGGAACATATCTCTTACGTATGTCGGGGACAGACTGTAATTTAATTATTTATCTATCTTCTATATACACATTAATGAATAAATAATATAAAGTATTTTTTATCCATTATTAAATTTGAAACTATTTATCTATATACTCATTACCTGAGTATTATTATATTTGTACCTGTAATGATCAATTAAAAATTGATCATTACAGGTACAAATACTGCATAACATAATGCATAACAATATAATGCATAACAATATTCCATAACAGTTGAATATTTTGAATTAAAGTTAAAATTATTACAAATGCATAAAAGTAAATACGTTTGTAATAATTTAACAAACGCCTCAAGAATTTATTCATGACCCCACCCTAAACAAATGGAGCCATGCTTCATACCATTTGAGTGTTTCAAACAAAATAACATATTTATTTGTGTACTGTTTATGAAATAATATTAGTTTTGCTAATATTGATTCATTCATAGAATGAGTAGATTTTCAGGGATGAAAATGGGACAAAAATTCTGAAGTTGAAAAACTTGGGACTTTTCTGAAAAAAGTGGGATTTCTGAGACCAATCAATAAATCAGCAACCAATATAATTTTTATCTCCTGACTTTTCTAGAATACCCTAATATTAGCAATACTAATGTTATTTCATAAAACAGTACAAAAATAAATATAAAATTTTGTTTTTACTTAAGGAAAAAGTGTCATCAAAAACACAAAAACCACAAAACAAGTACAATTATGTTTATTTTGTACACGTTGGCACTAATGATATGAAGAGTAGGAGACCGGCAGAATTGCTTAACAAGTACAGGTCACTGTTCAAAAAAAGCCGTGAAATAGGGTTGAATTTGAAAGTGTCTGCAATTCTGCCCAGACACGATAGGAGGGAGTATATGATGAGAGCCTTGTCGATCAATTCGGCCGTGGAAAGATTGTACAAGGCTGAAGAGGTAGAATTTTTTTCAGCCTGGACTGTACTTGTTAACAGGAGAGATTGCTTCTACAGGGATGGGATACACTTAAATAGAAAGGGTGCAAGAATATTTGCTGATGCTATCGAAGCACTGTTAGGTGGGTCGGAAAACTGCTAGCTTGGGGGGAGACAAAGACGAATAGATTAACAGTAGCCACTGGCAGAGGTGAAAGAGATTCTTGCACTGCTTCTATTGGAATGAGCAGAAGCCTGAAAAACAAGATGCAGGATATTTCAGAGACTGCTGGGAGTCACTGCGGTACAAGTAAACATATGGGTTGTGTTAGGGTAGCTAAGAATAGAAATAGGTGCATGTATACTTGCATGTACACCAATGCCAGGAGTTTAGTAAATAAATTTGATGAATTTGAGGTATTGCTCAAAACATCAAAGGCAGATATTGTTGGGATATCAGAGACGTGGTGTCACACAGATATAAGGAATGCAGAACTGGAATTTGGGGAGTACAACGTCTACAGAAAGGATAGACTGGATAGGAAGGGAGGAGGGGTTATGCAATTAGTTAAGAAATACATAAAATCCAAGGAAGTGAAGCCAGTGGACATCGCTGGACAGTGCAGTGTCAAGTCAGTTTGGTGTGACTTAAGCATTGGGAGATCAAAATTGAGAGTAGGAGTGTGCTATAGGCCTAATGACTCTGATGAGTATAATAAGAAACTGTACAGGGAAATAGAGTGGGCCAGTAAATCAGAGAGTCTTATAATGGGAGATTTTAATTTCCCAGATATTGACTGGAATTTGGGGGCTGGTCACTCACACACCAGCAAGGCTTTTGTGGATTTATTGGATGATTGTTTTCTACATCAGCATGTTCGGGAGGCAACTAGAGGGAGGAATACTCTTGATTTGATTATCAGCAGTGATTCTTCATGCATTAAGAATTTGCAGATAAATGAACCACTAGGTGGCAGTGATCACAGTGTGCTGAAGTGGGATTTACTCAAAGAGGTAACTACCATTAGGGGTAAAGGGAAGGGTTATTGCTTTCGTAAAGGCGACTACGATGGACTGAGACAGTATTTAAATTCTATACAGTGGGACCAACTGATGATGTTACCAACAGCAAATGCAAAATGGGAAGCATTCAAAGAACTTATCTTGGAAGCTACTAGGCTTCACATACCAACTAAGAAATATTGTTCAAGGTTTAGGCCTAAATGGATGTCAGATGAACTAATGAGGCATATGGCAGAGAGGAAACATGCATGGGATACATACAAATTAACACATGACACAGAAGCCTATGATAGATACAAGTTGATCTGTAACCAAGTTACAAAGGAGGTTAGGCAGGCGAAGGCAGATTACGAGAAATCTTTGGCAAGGGATGCAAAGAAAAACAGCAAAGAGTTCTTTACTTATGTAAACTCTAGAAGGAAGGGGATGAATCAGATTGGTCCACTTGATATCGATGGGTCAACTGTTGATGATCCTGCTCAGGTAGCTAACAAACTAAATGAATATTTTGCATCCACATTCACACATGAGGAGTTATTTAGCAAGGGGAAAGCCAGAGGTGTATTCAACTCTAGCAGTAAGCTAGAGAATCTTGTAATAACTGAGAGGAAAGTGGAGGAGAAATTGTTGAAGATAAACACAAGAAAGGCACCCGGGGTGGATGGGATCTATCCAGTTATATTAAAGGAGGCAGCAGAGGAAGTAAGCAAACCATTAGCCATAATTATGAGAGCTTCCTTGGACTCAGGGGAAGTACCCACAGACTGGAGATGTGCAAATGTGACCCCAATTCACAAAGGAGGATCAAAGGCTGACACAAGTAATTATAGACCTGTGAGTTTAACTTCTGTTCCAGGAAAATTAATGGAGGCACTAGTTAAAGAAGCACTGCAGGATCATTTAGACAAGACTTCAGTTATAGCTCGGACACAGCATGGTTTTGTTAAGGGGAAGTCTTGCCTGACCAATTTGATTGGATACTATGATGCAGTCACAAAGGAACTGGATGCAGGGAATAACGTTGATATTATATACTTGGATCTTAGAAAGGCTTTTGATACTGTTGCACATGGAAGACTGCTGCACAAATTGGAGCAGTGTGACATTGGAGGCAAATTGCTGCTGTGGATAAAGGGGTGGCTGAGGGGGAGAAGACAGAGAGTGGTAATCAATGGACACTGCTCGTCGTGGACTAATGTTATTAGTGGAGTCCCTCAGGACTCAGTGTTGGGTCCATTACTGTTTTCTGTATTCATAAATGATATTGATGATGGTATATCAAGCTTAATGTCGAAATTTGCAGACGATACAAAGGTAGGCAGGGTTGTCAAGGACACTACTGACACTATGCTGCTGCAACAGGATCTGGAAAGGTTGAGCAGATGGGCTGAGAGGTGGCAAATGAAGTTTAACATTGACAAATGAAAAGTACTACATATGGGAAACAGCAACCCCAGAGTATCTGTGGTACTACACTGACAGTGGTAGAGAATGAAAGGGACCTGGGGGTGGTTGTGCAGGCAGATATGAAATTCTCCGAGCAGTGCAGATGGGCTGCAAGAGTAGCTCATGGTGTATTGTCAATGATATATAGGAATTTTTCTAGCAGGGATAAGGAGGTGATTATTCCCTTGTATAAGGCAATGGTCAGGCCACACCTAGAGTACTGTATACAGGCCTGGAGGCCTCATTTCAAGAAGGATGTAGAGCTGCTGGAACGAGTACAGAGAAGGGCAACAATATTAGTGAATGGAACAAAGGGGTGCTCTTACGAAGAAAGGCTTAAGTTTTGCAAATTACAGTGTCTGGAGACTAGGCACCAGCGAGGTGGTCTGATAGAGGTGTATAAAGCCTTGAATGGTTTGAGCATGCTCAATGCTGATGGGATTCTTCCTCTCGCTCAGAATAATCATCTGAGAGGGCATAAATTCAAATTGAGGAAAGACAGATGTAGGATAGACGTGTGGAAATTTGCCTTTAGCCAGCAGGTGGTTGGTTGGTGGAACAGACTTCCATCCCTTGTCGTGGAAGTTGATAGCCTAAATAAGTTTAAGGCTCAGCTGGACAGGTATTTTGAAAGAAAAGAGGGGTGAAGTGGAAGTGGTTTTTTTTTTTTTTTTTTGGCTGATGCTGCATAAGCTTGCTTTCTTGCATCAAATGCCTCTACTAATGCTATTTGAGAAAACATTTAACTCTTGGAACACAAAAATCAAAATACATTTTATGAGGGGGAATAAGTAAGCCAGTCACAAGGTAAGGGGAGAAAAAACGAAGCAAGCAGGAAACTGAACTAAACATAGCATTTATTTTACAACATAATCACCAAAAATACTTGTCTGACCACTTTATCAATGCTGAACTCTGTGCTTAAAAGATACTGGTTGTGGTGATGAACCATGACATACATCATTTTTAACTCCCTCATTTAAAAAATTTTTGTCACCAAGCTGACATTTAAGTAGGCAAAACAAATGGAAATAGCCAGGGGAGAGATCAAGGTTGCACAGAGGATGAAAAAGAAGTCCCCACATAAAATCATTATAGACTGGTTGCACTTACATATAGCCTTGCAAAACTGTAGAGCATTATTCCACATCTGAACAGTCCAAGCCATCTGCTGTAAATTTGGTACCAGATTCTTTCAGAAGTGTGCAATTTAATACAGAAGGCATTGTACCATAAGGTTTTTGTAAATGACAAAAAAGGACAATATGGCAGTCCCAGAAAACATTCACCATTACTTTTTTTCTCTTGATGGCACAGCCTTAAACTTTCATGTTGAGAGGGCACCCAGAGCTCCCATAGCACTGATACATGTTTGGATTTGGGTTGAAAGTGGTGGACCCACATCTTATCCAGGATTACATTTATTATTGGCATAGCTTCAAGACTTTCGAGAAGGCCTGTACTTGATCAAATTTTTTAAAAAACAGTAAAAAAATGCATGCCTTAAAATAAAGCACTAGCCTTCTGGCAGTGCTTTAATTCTTCAGTGAAATACTAATTTGATAAAAAAAAATAATAATAAAATAAATAAAAGTGGACTAATTTTGAACAACCTGCAATCAGGATTATGTTAGCATAGAAGTCACTGCTCCCAGGGTTGACAATGGAATTATTACTGGGCCCTTTTCATGTAGTGACAGATGGCATTTTCCTGTTTGCATTCCAGGTGCTTAACCAGTAATTAAGCATGTCAATATTTTTCTGTTCCTCACACACTCTTGGTTAATGGAGTAAAAAGTTATCCTATTTATAAACTTAAAAATCATTAAGAAATAATTTGAAACAGTTCACTTTTTGATGCCACCTTTATTTTCAATATATTGTGAACACAACTATGGAAAATCAATTTTTATTTTATTATTTGATTAATACCAATCCATTTATACTAAAAACATAATTTTAATTATGTTCTTAGTATAAATGGTAAGTCTGAAGGATTGCTTTTACCAGAACTGTTTTAGATGTGTTTTTTACCCTTTATTATTTGAGAGTTTTAAATATTGTCTCCTTTATTATCTTTAATGACTGTGAGCAAAGCACAATCAAAAAAACACATATGCTTCAACAACAGCAGCCAGACTCTTCCATAATGCAAAGCCGGAGTGCATGATGACCTGATACATTGACAGAGCATACATTTCAATAAATGAGCATGAGAGATGCTGCTGTTGCTGATTTTAACCAGCAGTAGTCACTTTGGTGTTTTCCGTACACACCAAAGTAATTTAAAAAACTACCAAAAATATCTATTAAAATGATATGAATTTCAGTATTCCTTTATTACCAGTTTGATTTTTGAGCTGTAATTATTTTGCTATAGTTTGGTAATAAAATATTTCCTTTTATTATTTTTTTTTCCAAAAAAATAATAAAAGGAAATATTCTTGCAGATAATTATCAAGCTCTAAAACAAGAATTCAAAATTAGTAGTATCTGTAGAATCCAATAAAAGACAAGCTAGCACAATCTTTGATCTGGAGCAAACACTCACTAGCCAGATGTTTATATCTGCAATAAGCATCCCTGTAATATCCAGTCACTGAGCATTTCAAATTTTATTTTTAGAATTTCACTCACTTATATTGAAAATAATGCCAAAATGCAGGAATTAAAAACACGTTGCAAAAAAGTGCACATGTAAAGTGCATCAGGAGAGTTTTATTTTAAAAAAATTAATTAAAAATGTTTCCAATATAAAAAAAAAATTGGTAAATGTGAATTTGTATGGAGGTCAATTCTTTGCATGACAATTTGGTTCCTGAGATGATTTGATGCTTAGCAGTTTACTGGAGGGTATGTCAATTCGATGAGCATGACCATTTGGCGAATTCTATCCAAGAATTCAGCGTATGAAAAAGCAAGACAAAAATGCAAACTTTTAACATGCTGTGCTATAAATGGTTAATTTAATGATCCTAGTATGGTTCCTGGTATAATTTAGTGATCCTAGTGTGGTTCCTGGTATATTTGATGAGCATAATATCCATCTTAATTTTTAATGTGCATTCTACTTTTTTTTAGGATCCTATAAAAAAAAAGTAAAATGGACAAGTTAAAAAATGAGAAAGAAGAAGAAACTTGTTCACGCTTTACTTTCACTTCTGCAGGTTGCATTTTTAGAAAATACATATGGAAGTAAGTTATTTCAACGATCAAAAGTAAATATTATTAGTCAATACCAGCTGGTTAATGCATGTCTTCCGATGTTCACTTTGCAACCTACACTATAGTTTTATTGAAGGCAGTTAATGATATGCTAGAACCATATATAGATTAAGAGCAGGAGCATTGAAAGTGCTCAAATGATTTTTCTGACCACTTCTAACCTCTTGTTTAAATAGACCTGGTGTTAAATTAAAAACAGTGGAGGAAGAAAGAGATCTGAGAGTTACGATATGGACAACTATGAAGTTTTCTGAGCAGTGTGGACAGGCTGCCAAAAGAAAGCTCATCGTGTCCTATCAAAGATTTCTCAAACACTATCCTGTAGAGAAAGGAGGTCATAATATCACTGTATAAGACAAATGTAAGACCACATTTGGATTACTGTGTTCAAGTATGGAGACCTCATCTGAAAAAAGGCATCGAGCTTCTTGAAAGGCTCAGAAGATAGGCAACTAGAATAGTGAGATCAGCAGAAGGACGACCATATAAGGAAAGACTCCGATTATGTGGGCTAAAGAGTTTGGCAATCAAGCACCTCAGACTGACCTGACTGAGGTTTATTAGGTTCTAAGAGAGGTTAATAAAATGAATCAAGGCAGAATTTCACTGTTTCAGAGCATTCCAGAACTCAGGGGATATAAATTCAAATTACAGAGTTGAGGTGTAGATTAGGCTGTGGGAAGTTTTCTTTTAGCATTATTAGAGGCATATGATGCAAGAAAGCAAGCTTATGCAGCATCAGCCAAAAAAAAAAAAAACCACTTCCATTTCACCCCTCCGTTCGTTCAAAATACCTGTCCGGCTGAGCCTTAAATTTATTTAGGCTATCAACTTCCACAACAAGGGATGGAAGTCTGTTCCACCAACCAACTACCCGCTGGCTAAAGGCAAATTTCCTCACATGTATCTTATATCTGTCCTTCCTAAATTTGAATTTATGCCCTCTCGGGCGATTATTCTGAGCAAGAGGAAGAATCCCATCGGCACTGAGATTGCTCAAACCATTCAAGGCTTTATAGACTTCTATCAGATCACCTCGCCGGTGCCTAGTCTCCAGACACTGTAATTTGCAAAACTTAAGCCTTTCTTCGTAAGAGCAACCCTTTGTTCCATTCACTAATCTTGTTGCCCTTCTCTGTACTCGTTCCAGCAGCTCTACATCCTTCTTGAAATGAGGCCTCCAGACCTGTATACAGATCTGTATCAAGGTGTGGCCTGACCATTGCCTTATACAAGGGAATAATCACCTCCTTATCCCTCCTAGAAAAATTCCTGTATACCATTGACAAGACATCATGAGCTACTCTTGCAGCCCATCTGCACTGCTCAGAGAACTTCATATCTGCATGCACAATTACCGCCAGGTCCTTTTCATTCTCTACCACTGTCAGTGTAGTACCACAGAGTTGATACGTTACTCTGGGGTTGCTGTTTCCCATATGTAGTACTTTTCATTTGTCAATGTTAAACTTCATTTGCCACCTCTCAGCCCATCTGCTCAACCTTTCCAGATCCTGTTGCAGCAGCATAGCGTCAGTAGTGTCCTTAACAACCCTGCCAACCTTTGTATCATCTGCAAACTTGGACATAATATCATTTATAAATACAAAAAACAATAATGGACCCAACACTGAACCCTGAGGGACTCCACTAATAACATTAGTCCACGATGAGCAGTGTCCATTGATTACCACTCTCTGTCTTCTCCTCCTCCTCCTCCTCAACCATCCCTTTATCCATAGCAGCAATTTGCCTCCAATGCCACACTGCTCTAATTTGTACAGCAGTCTTCCATGTGCAACAGTATCAAAAGCCTTTCTAAGATCCAAATATATAATATCAAAGTTATTCTCTGCTTCCAGTTCTTTTGTGACTGCATCATAGTATCCAATCAAATTGGTCAGGCAAGACTTCCCCTTAACAAAAACATGCTGTGTCTGAGCTATAACTAAAGTCTTGTCTAGATGATCCTGCAATGCTTCTTTAACCAGAGCCTCCATTAATTTTCCTGGAACAGAAGTTAAACTCATAGCTCTATAATTACTTGTGTCAGCCTTTGATCTTCCTCTGTTAATTGGGGTCACATTTGCACATCTACAGTCTATGGGTATCTCCCCTGAGTTCAAAGAAGCTCTCATAATTATGGCTAAGGGTTTGCTTACTTCCTTTGCTGCCTCTTTTAATATAACTGGATAAAACCCATCCACCCCAGGTGCCTTTTTTATGTTTATCCTCAACAATTTCTCCTCCACTTTCCTCTCAGTTATTACAAAATCATCTAGCTCACTTCCAGAGTTTACTTCACCTCTGGCATTCCCCTTCCTGAATAATTCCTCATGTGTGAATGATGCAAAATACTCATTTAATTTGTTAGCCACCTGAGCAGGATCCTCAACTGTTGAACCATCAATATCCAGTGGACCAATCTGATGCATCCCTTTCCTTCTAGAGTTTACATAGGTAAAGAACTCTTTTCTGTTTTCTTTGTATCCTTTGCCAAGGATTTCTCATAATCTGCCTTTGCCTGCCTAATCTCCTTTGTGACTTGGTTTCAGACCAGCTTATATCTATCATAGGCTTCCATGTCACCCATTAATTTATATGTATCCCATGCATTTTCCTTCTCTGCTGTATGTCTCATTAGTTCATCTTTTAGCCAGCAAGTTGTTGATTGTTGGAACAAGTTGCCCTCAAGGTAGTTGAGGCTGACAGTTGGAATAAATTCAAAGGTCAAATGGCTACCTATATGAGGAGGAAAGCATATAATTTGTATTTTCTTGATCTACTTGTTTTTTTTTTTTTTGGTTTTTTTTCTCAATGCGGCATAAGCCTGCAGCTTCCTTGCACTATATGACAAATACTATTACTATTACACTAACAATGCATGTTGTTTTTGTTTTTCAGGACCCATGTTTTCTTTTCAATTTCACTATCAGAAAACATATTTCTAAATGATTAGCATATCTCAGAAGGAATGTATGTTCTATGAAAAAAAGATGCAAATGAATATTTGACATGTATGCCATCATTTCACCATTAATACAACAGCTATTTTTGCATTTCTTTCTAGGTGTTGCATGCTCTGCTCACTTGTTTACAAATGTCTGATTACACTGTATTTCCCACTGCTTGAAAGTGAAAAATGACAACTACATATGATACACAATGCAAATGAGTTTCTTTTTTTTTAATTTTTACAATACCTGCAAAAATCTTGTGCATAGGTCTTCTGAAATTTTACATTTTCATTTCTTTGGCATCTTACTAAAAGACATTATTAATTAGCTTCACACTATACAAGTACATAAACAGAGAATAATGCTGTTACTGTGCATTTCTGTTTTGCTAGGCCCACCAGACAGCCCACCAGACAACTAATTTATTATCAAAAAAAAAAAAAAAAAGAAAGAAAAAGCAGAAATTTGCAAAACTTAAAATCCAGTTTTAACATAGTTTTATTATTTTTTCGTTAAAAGACAAAAGGGTGAACAATGTTTGCAAAAACAAAAAAAAACTTTATCACTAATGGTTGAAGACAAAAAAAAAAAAAAAAAAAAGACAAACTGCAGCCATTATCAATCCACTGCAGGATGAAAGCCTCCTTATTTCCTGCATGATTCACATTGCAGGAAATGGACCATAATCTGCCATGCTGGTCCAATGCAGATTAATGCATGTTAGCAGATCAACCACATTAAGCAGTTGGGGGCTTGAACCCCAGTCTACTCTAAAGAGCATGTGCTACTGCTCTCCTTCTCCTGACCACTTGGCTACAGAGGCCACATGGGAGAAGGAGATGGGTCAAATCGGGTAAAAAAGGCGGATTCTCCATCGTAAATTCTGAGAGTTGGCAGCTATAAGATAAGAACTACCAAAATTTATAACCCATTATGATGTGACATAAGTGATAGGAAAACAAAAGAGATTGAAGGTATATAGACCAAATGAGAAGCGATGATGATAATTTATGCAGACAAATGAATTTTGCCAATACGAATACTAAAAGAAGTGTAAAATTGTATTGGGCTTTTTTTTTTGTAGATAATTTTTTTTGTAGATCAAAGCAGAGTCCAAAATAAAGAATCTGGTCTAAAATGGCTAATGTCAAATATTAACCACCTTAGACATTTAATTTTTTCAAAGGTACTTAAAACAAATCAGAAACTGCTGTTCTTGAAACTTCAAACATATATTTATTAATAAAAATATCAGAAATGGATCAATCCCTTGTAACTAGCAGCTTCTCAGCAATGGTCTAGGCATTCACTACAGATAGACTTAGAAGCATAAAACTTGAATGGTATTTTTAAGATTAAACAGGTAAACTGTTGTCAGTTTGCATTAGTATTAATAAAGTACATCAATTCAAAGGAATCATGCTTATTCAGCAATCGTCTTAAGGCCAAAGAAACACCTGGTTTCGTCTTAACAGCAACACTTCCTTAACTTGCCAGTAATGGTGAGTAACATGATGGGTGCCTGTCAAAAATAATATTCCTGTGTTAACCATTCATCAATGAGTAAAAATCTGAATTTTTTTTAACTTCCTGAATACAGTCAAACTTTTACTGCAATTGTTTCTGAAATGATATTTTTTTACAGTGTTCATAAAAAAATTGCATGCAAGAACCTGTCATGTGACTTGCCAAAAGCTTTGCAACTATTTGGCTTTTTGCTTGGTACCAGACAGCGCAAACACTGTGTTTGTTTAAAGTTTCAAGTTATTTATTTTTCTTCTTTCACTAGTTCAATAAACAGCTACAGTTTACCTAAGTAATAATAAATAAATCTTTACTTATTATTAATCTAAACAATGATAAATCTTTCAAGCCCTTGAAAGATTTATTACTGTTTTTACACTTGGTCAAGGCAATAACATGAAACCCAATATTCTGTCCAGATGGCTGCTATACTGCTGGAAGCAAGATATGTGGTTTCAAATTTTGCATGCTTCACAGCATGAAAAATCTTAAATACACACACCTGTCACTTGAGTTATTATCCTCATTTTACAAACTCACTCCACTCCTATAGAAAGAAAGAGGAAGTTGGGTTAGTTTTCTAAAAAACTAACCCAACTTCCTCTTTCTTTCTTTCTCTCCCTCCCTCCTCCCCTCATTTTAACTTCTTTTTTTCTTTGGAAAAATCTTTATTTTTCATATTATCTAAAATTAACAATCTAAATTAAAATCCAATATCAAAAAAGATTTTCTGACTTCTGAACCCATACTATGTTCCAATAACATTTCTTGTGTGGTGTTACCAAAAGAAAAATTACCAGTAACAACAGCAAGCTTTTCCTGATTAAAAACAGTGGTCATATCTGTGCCCCAGTATGATAGAAGTTGAAAATGAATACACTGTTTTCATTGTCCACTGAATGAGAACACTATGCTATTTGTTGCCTTCGAATAACTAACTGAAGTGAGCAACATTAGGAAAGTAAAAAAAAAAAAAAAAACAATAAGCTGGAGGAGTTTACAACTAACCATTTTGATCCTTTTATCACTAAGTGAAGTTAACTAGGTTGACATATATCAAGAAATTCTTGCACCATATATAGACACTTCGGTTGCCTTATTATAAAAATATTAACAATTCCTACAAACAACTTAGGAATGACTTTTCAACCTTACATGGAACTATATATGCATAAACATTTACACAACTATAGTATACAGGGAAAAAATGTGAACATCAGCAACTTCAATCACTCTTAAGAGGATTATGCTATTGAATATCAGCTACTCTCATTAGCAACACACAAACTTAACCACAGCAAAGGCACTGTGGATGGGGCTAATTAGACCACCAAAACCAACAGAATAATGATGTTTGGTTATCACTGCAAATATGCCCTCAGGAACCATTTGTGATCCTAACATATGTAACCTTTGCATCTATCACATCCCTTCACTGTGCCTAAGCTTCTGATGTAAAACAACAGACTTTTGCTCTCCAATCAATTCCTGCCTGTACAACTGTAGGAAAGGATTCAACAGACAGACTGTGACCTCTACATATTCACTACAAATGCTACACACAGAAGGTCAATCAAGACACAGATGGTTAAACAACACAATCAGCACCTCCTAGTGAGAGCAACCTTCTAAGCTTCCAGCCAAGCCCTTATCACATCTATCCTCTATGAACTGATGAGATCAATGATCACAACCAGCGTTTCTCAAACTAGGGTCTGTAGCCCAGTTCCAGGGGGTTTGCAAAATGGTGGTCGACCATATATATGCATATAACATATGCATATATTATATATAGGGGTGCACATAGTTTTTTGATTTTTGAAGGGTCCATAAACTTTTTTTGATTTTTGAAAGGGTCCGGAGATCTCAGTACTTTTGGAACCACTGATCACAGCAATAACAACCAAACTAAGTGGCAGAAATTGTTTCTAAGACAATTAGGAACAATCAAGGTCCTACAATACCAAGACACATCTCTCATCACAGATACTACTGACTGTTCAGTGTGCAAACACGCTTCAGGGTCGGAGAGAACCAAACATCTCTGTGCTTAATCAGTAGCTTAACTAGTTCTTGTCTGGTCAGCCAGATGATTCAGTTCAAAATCTTCCATTATCACTGGAGATGAATTCTCAAATTCCTTCGTTCACCTGGAAAATTAACCTCCTGCATATTAACCCATTCTATTTTTGCTAATGGCATCCCCTTTGACAGGTGAAGCGGTTCTGATGACGTGTTTGCCGCAACAACTGTAACCTTTCTGTCTCTGGACAACTTGTCCAAGGAATTCCGAACTGCCAACTGGTTACTACATAAATTATAGTTGAACTCTACTAGCACCAATTGCCCTGGGTGAAGCAAGTTTGCACACTGAACAGTCAATAGTACGATGCATACAAAAACCACCTAACTATCAAATAATCTGAACTACAAATAAACTATGCAACATCCTAAAATGAAGCATCTCAGAATGTTACTATAGTTTATTACACTGCTCTCATACACTTACTCATTAATATTTCATTCAATCAAATGATATTTGATTATTTTATACCAACATTCTTTTAACTGTAACCATACTCATTTTTAAAATTCACTATCTTCCAAAATTACTAATTAATTCAGTTTCATTTTTATCATTAATTCTTGTCTGTTATACAGAGGGTTTCAAAAGTGATGGTCACTAATTTAAAGGTGAACTGTACAGACTACAATATACAAAAAAAGCCTGGTAAACATGGGTCCTTAAGTGAATCGTTTTCAAAATATTGCACATTTCTAGTTGGGATCCACCACTGACTGACTTGTTTGTTTAGGTTAGATTATGCTCATTCTCTCCCTTTCCCCTCTCTCAATGCTCTGAGACATAGCAGGCATACTAGTACTTGTCAAAGGACAGTCAACATGGAGAGAGGTTACAGCAACGAAGAGTATGTGGACATGCACTTCATGTATGGTAAAGCTAATGGCAGTGCACTCGAAGCTTCATGTTTGTACCAAGAAGCATTTCCCCGCAGAAGGCAGCCCAACAGGCGCACAATCATCAGAGTACATCAATGCCTTAGAGAACATGGGCGCGTCACACAGGGAGTACGAGCAGGTAGGCCCAGAACCATAACACCTGATGTTGAGGAAAGAGTGTTAAAGAACAGAACAAAATCCAGGAATTTCGACAAGGAAGGTTGCTCTGCAAGAGCGTGTACTGAGTCACAGCAGTGTGGCAAATTTTACATCGCCAATTACTGTACCCCTACCATATCCAGTGTGTACAAGGTCTCCACAATATGGACTACCCTCCCAGAGTGAACTTCTGCCAGTGGATACGTGTTCTGAACCCCCCATTTTTAAACAACATTTTGTTCACTGACGAAGCCGGGTTTACTCGTGATGGTATTTTAAATTTTCATAACTTTCACATTTGGTCCGACAAAAATCCTAATGCAATTCACAAGTCACGACATCAGCAACATTTCTCATTGAATGTTTGGGCAGGACTACTAAAAGACCATCTAATTGACCACACCTTCTGCCAAACAGGCTAACTGGAGAGCTGTACCTTCAGAATGTTCTTCCAGACCTCCATGATGATGATAATGTTCCACTTCATAAACGCGAGAACATGTGGTTTATGCATGATGGTGCACCGACACATTTTGCTCGAGTTGTGGCTTGGTACCTAACTAGAAGGTATGGTCAACAGTGGATAGGTGGAGATGGGCCTGTAATGTGGCCTCCCAGATCACCAGACTTAAATCCTATGGATTTTTGTATCTGGCGTCATGTAAAAAGCTTGGTGTACACTTCTGACATTAACACAGTTGAGGAATTGCAGTGTCGGGTTGAAGGAGCCTTTCAGAAAATCAGAAATGACCCAGGAATGCCTGAGAGGATTCCCAACTCAATGCAGAGAAGACTTCAAAGCTGTGTACGGATGCAAGGACAGCATTTTGAACACCTTTTGTAACATCCTGTAACATGTAACATCTGTAAAATCCTGTGGTGTTGAAACCAAAAATTAAAAATGTATTATCTTATGTTTAATAAAACCACCCTTATCAAAGAATTCACAGCTTTTTGCTAAACTAGTGCTCCCATAGTCAGTGGCAGATCTTAACAGAAAATGTGCATTATCTCGAAAATGGTTAATTTGAGGCCTGATGTTCACTCGTACTTTTTTGTTTATTTTAGTTTGCACTTTTCACCTTTAAATTATTGACCATCATTTTTGAAACACCCTGTATATCTCAGACACAAAGATAAAAGAGGCCCTCAAAACTTGTTTATTCTTATGGACCAATCTGCAGTACACAGAAAATGTACTGCATCCTACCTCTAAACAGCACAGCCTCTCTATTAGTTTGCGTTCCCCAGACATTTTCAATTAGACCAACTTATGAATTTTTCTGAAAGTCTTTGGTTTTATAATTTGGACATTGAGTGTTAGCATGAGATTCTCTTGACAAATAATATGAATGCATTGCTTGATAAAGCCTCATTGAATTACCTATGAGGGGTGCATTAACCTATAGCAAAAATACATCTGCCTAGGACCAACAATCACTGTTTCAAAAATTCGTTTTTTACTAATATTTTTATCGGAAACTGAACTTTCTGCCTGCCAATGTCAATGAACTTTACTTCAAGATTAATCTGAAAATTACCGTTTTTTCAAAAATGGTTTTACTGATTTTATGAAATTGAAAATGTTTATCATTTTTTTCTTTAGCTGGGACCCATGAAGGTATAGATGGGGTCCCCAAATTCCATTTGCCTTTGGTCCCATGAAGGTACAATGCACCACTCTTACCTAGTTAACATTAATGTGTACACAAATTGGTCTGAATGCAATAGCAAAATAAATTCTATACTCAACCTCACTACATTTGCAACGGAATCCCCACCCACATGCTCGCAAAATTAAACCCAGGGGCTCTGGTGAGTATGGGCTTGGCACACCTAGGGTCCTGAGCTGGATACATCATTCTTCTATTCTTGGTGATTCCCTCTCTCTCCCCCCCCTCCCTCCCTCTCAGAGTAATACAGAAAATTTTTTTTTGGCTGGTGCAGCATAAGCCTCAGGCTTCCTTGCACCATATGACTAATAATAATAATGATAATTCATGTACCAGCCGTCGGGCTTCCCGCGGTTGAGGAGCGAGCAGTGTGGTAGTAGTATCACTGTCTCAATACAATATTACTTACAAAAATGTTGTTCTAATCATACTGCCAATAAACTTACACTGCTCGTTTTCCGTCTCATCACCTGTAACACGGTTACTGTCATACACTTCCTCATCAGAAGGTTCAATAATTTTCAGAGCCACATCATTATCATCCTCCGAATCTACATCTTCATCAAGAAGTTTCTGGATGCTGGATATATCTTTTTCCAAAATTTCCCTGTCACTTGGGTAAGACATACCTTCACCATCATCCATTCTCGATCGTATTGGAAAATCACGATTATAAACAAAACGACAAATTAATCATATCAAAATACACGCCACTATAAACACAACCACTAAGTGAACTAGAAGAACAAACGAAAAGCATGACTAAAGCACAGAGTAGTAAAACATGTTAAGCTTCCCTTAAGTTCCAACAGGTGGAATTACATACGGTACGAGGTTGTATGACAAAATTTGTCATACAACTAATCATACATTCCCGCCTAAAAGTACAGAATCACATTACATTTAGGTTAAATATTAAAACTTTTATAAAAATAGAACCAACATTTTTATCAATTTTTTAAAATATTGTATGAAGTATAAAAATATAAAATTTAAATTATTATTTAAGAAATTTCTAGAACATTCGAAAATGTTCCAGAAAAGGGTAGAAACATCTGAATGTGGTAGGAGATTGTAGAAGACTCGTGAACGTTCAAGATGATTTAGAAAATTCTTGAAAGTTTTTAATTATTACAGAGAATTTTAGATGATTCTAGAGTGTTTTGCAAAAATGAATAAGGGCTGTATTTATAAAATCGAACACCCAGTAGCGAGGGTATGGTATTAGTCGCTAGTAGGTAAAATAAAATTTGCAACACTAAAATGTTGAATACTGATAAACGTTAACCCGCAGAGAAGTAAAATATATTAATACTCTATTGCTACTATATAATATATTACTACTATATTACTACTTGAGGTATTCCTCAAAACACCAAAGGCAGATATTGTTGGGATATCAGAGACGTGGTGTCACACAGATATAAGGAATGCAGAACTGGAATTTGGGGAGTACAACGTCTACAGAAAGGATAGACTGGATAGGAAGGGAGGAGGGGTTATGCAATTAGTTAAGAAATACATAAAATCCAAGGAAGTGAAGCCAGTGGACATCGCTGGACAGTGCAGTGTCAAGTCAGTTTGGTGTGACATAAGCATTGGGAGATCAAAATTGAGAGTAGGAGTGTGCTATAGGCCTAATGACTCTGATGAGCACAATAAGAAACTGTACAGGGAAATAGAGTGGGCCAGTAAATCAGAGAATCTTATAATGGGAGATTTTAATTTCCCAGATATTGACTGGAATTTGGGGGATGGTCACTCACACACTAGCAAGGCTTTTGTGGATTTATTGGATGATTGTTTTCTAAATCAGCATGTTCGGGAGGCAACTAGAGGGAGGAATACTCTTGATTTGATTATCAGCAGTGATTCGTCATGCATTAAGAATTTGCAGATAAATGAACCACTAGGTGGCAGTGATCACAGTGTGCTGAAGTGGGATTTACTCAAGGAGGTAACTACCATTAGGGGTAAAGGAAAGGTTATTGCTTTCGTAAAGGCGACTACGATGGACTGAGACAGTATTTAAATTCTATACAGTGGGACCAACTGATGATGTTACCAACAGCAAATGCAAAATGGGAAGCATTCAAAGAACTTATCTTGGAAGCTACTAGGCTTCACATACCAACTAAGAAATATTGTTCAAGGTATAGGCCTAAATGGATGTCAGATGAACTAATGAGGCATATGGCAGAGAGGAAACATGCATGGGATACATACAAATTAACACATGACACAGAAGCCTATGATAGATACAAGTTGATCTGTAACAAAGTTACAAAGGAGGTTAGGCAGGCAGATTACGAGAAATCTTTGGCAAGGGATGCAAAGAAAGACAGCAAAGAGTTCTTTACTTATGTAAACTCTAGAAGGAAGGGGATGAATCAGATTGGTCCACTTGATATCGATGGGCCAACTTTTGGTGATCCTGCTCAGGTAGCTAACAAACTAAATGAATATTTTGCATCCACATTCACACATGAGGAGTTATTTAGCGAGAGGAGAGCCAGAGGTGTATTCAACTCAAGCAGTAAGCTAGAGAATCTTGTAATAACTGAGAGTAAAGTGGAGGAGAAACTGTTGAAGATAAACACAAGAAAGGCACCCAGGCTGGATGAGATCTATCCAGTTATATTAAAGGAGGCAGAAAAAAAAGTAAGCAAACCCTTAGCCATAATTATGAGAGCTTCCTTGGACTCAGGGGAGGTACCCACAGACTGGAGAAGTGCACATGTGACCCCAATGCACAAAGGAGGATCAAAGGCTGACACAAGTAATTATAGACCTGTTGGTTTAACTTCTGTTCCAGGAAAATTAATGGAGGCACTAGTTAAAGAAGCACTGCAGGAACATTTAGACAAGACTTCAGTTATAGCTCAGACACAGCATGGTTTTGTTAAGGGGAAGTCTTGCCTGACCAATTTGATTGGATACTGTGATGCAGTCACAAAGGAACTGGATGCAGGGAATAATTTTGATATTATATACTTGGATCTTAGAAAGGCTTTTGATACTGTTGCACATAGAAGACTGCTTCACAAATTGGTGCAGTGTGAGATTGGAGGCAAATTGCTGCTGGGGATAAAGGGGTGGCTCAGGGGGAGAAGACAGAGAGTGGTAATCAATGGACTCTGCTCATCGTGAACTAATGTTATTAGTGGAGAGCCTCAGGGCTCAGTGTTGGGTCCATTATTGTTTTCTGTATTCATAAATGATATTGATGATGGTATATCAAGCTTAATGTCGAAGTTTGCAGACCATACAAAGGCAGGCAGGGTTGTCAAGGACACTACTGACACTATGCTTCTGCACCAAGTTCTGGAAAGGTTGAGCAGATGGGCTGAGAGGTGGCAAATGAAGTTTAACATTGACAAATGTAAAGTAGAACACATGGGAAACAGCAACCCCAGAGCAACGTATCAACTCTGTGGTACTACACTGACAGTGGTAGAGAATGAAAGGGACCTGGGCGTGGTTGTGCAGGCAGATATGAAGTTCTCTCGCAGACGGGCTGCAAGAGTAGCTCATGGTGTATTGTCAATGATATATAGGAATTTTTCTAGAAGGGATAAGGAGGTGATTATTCCCTTGTATAAGGAAATGGTCAGGCCACACCTAGAGTACTGTATACAGGACTGTAGGCCTCATTTCCAGAAGGATGTAGAGCTGCTAGAACGAGTACAGAGAAGGGCAACAAGATTAGTGAATGGAACAAAGGGGTGCTCTTACGAAGAAAGGCTTAAGTTTTGCAAATTACAGTGTCTGGAGATTAGGCACCAGCGAGGTGATCTGATAGAGGTGTATAAAGCCTTGAATGGTTTGAGCATGCTCAATGCTGATGGGATTCTTCCTCTCGCTCAGAATAATCACCTGAGAGGGCATAAATTCAAATTGAAGAAAGACAGATGTAGGATAGACGTGCGGAAATTTGCCTTTAGCCAGCGGGTGGTTTGTTGGTGGAACAGACTTCCATCCCTTGTCGTGGAAGTTGATAGCCTAAATAAGTTAAAGGCTCAGCTGGACAGTTATTTTGAACGAACAGAGGGGTGAATTGGAAGTGGGTTTTTTTTTTTTTTTTTTTTGGCTGATGCTGCATAAGCTTGCTTTCTTGCATTAAATGCCTCTACTAATGCTAATGCTAATGGTACTCTGTGCGTTAACCAATCAGAAATCGGCGTTAAAAAATTTTTTTTTTTAAATTCGCGTTTTTCTCAACTGCTGCCCGTAGCCGACGCTATAATCGACGATCTCTCCACCTGAAATACGAGCTGAGTTCAACAGGAACATACCGTGTTTACATCAACAGTAAAATTTCGTCAAAAACAAATGGACATCATAATCATGTAGCGGTCCAAAAACGTCTTTAAAACAGGAAAATGCAAAGAAACGGTTGGCTAGGGCTAAGAGTCATCAACCGAGCCAAATTTTAAAATTTTGGATCCGGGCGTAGAGTTTATGCGACACGAACGGAAGGAAACATGATGCATTGTTTAGATCCTACATGATAATTGGTCAGACATGATAATTGTTCTGTCGTGATATAGGGTTGCTTCTGTTTTTCGGGAGTGGGCAACATCGTCAGAATGAAGGAACATCAAGAAAGGAAATCTATAAAAACATGTCACAGTATTTAAATTCTATACAGTGGGACCAACTGATGATGTTACCAACAGCAAATGCAAAATGGGAAGCATTCAAAGAACTTATCTTGGAAGCTACTAGGCTTCACATACCAACTAAGAAATACTGTTCAAAGTTTAGGCCTAAATGGATGTCAGATGAACTGAGGAGGCATATGGCAGAGAAGAAACATGCATGGGATACATACAAATTAACACATGACACAGAAGCCCATGATAGATACAAGTTGATCTGTAACCAATTTACAGAGGATGTTAGGCAGGCGAAGGCAGAGTACGAGAAATCTTTGGCAAGGGATGCAAAGAAAAACAGCAAAGAGTTCTTTACTTATGTAAACTCTAGAAGGAAGGGGATGAATCAGATTGGTCCACTTGATATCGATGGGTCAACTGTTGATGATCCTGCTCAGGTAGCTAACAAACTAAATGAATATTTTGCATCGACATTCACACATGAGGAGTTATTTAGCGATGGGAAAGCCAGAGGTGTATTCAACTCTAGCAGTAAGCTAGAAAATCTTGTAATAACTGAGAGTAAAGTGGAGGAGAAACTGTTGAAGATAAACACAAGAAAGGCACCTGGGGTGGATGGGATAAAGGCAGCAGAGGAAGTAAGCAAACCCTTATTCATAATTATGAGAGCTTCCTTGGACTCCGGGGTGGTACCCGCAGACTGGAGATGTGCAAATGTGACCCCAATTCGCAAAGGAGGATCAAAGGCTGACACAAGCAATTATAGACCTGGGAGTTTAACTTCTGTTCCAGGAAAATTAATGGAGAAACTAGTTAAAGAAGCACTGCAGGATCATTTAGACAAGACTTCAGTTATAGCTCGGACACAGCATGGTTTTGTTAAGGGGAAGTCTTGCCTGACCAATTTGATTGGATACTATGATGCAGTCACAAAGGAACTGGATGTAGGGAATAACTTTGATATTATATACTTGGATCTTAGAAAGGCTTTTGATACTGTTGCACATGGAAGATTGCTGCACAAATTGGAGCAGTGTGACATTGGAGGCAAATTGCTGCTGTGGATAAAGGGGTGTCTGAGGGGGAGAAGACAGAGAGTGGTAATCAATGGACACTGCTCATCTTGGACTAATGTTATTAGTGGAGTCCCTCAGGGCTCAGTGTTGGGTCCATTATTGTTTTCTGTATTCATAAATGATAATGATGATGGTATATCAAGTTTAATGTCGAAGTTTGCAGACGATACAAAGGTAGGCAGGGTTGTCAAGGACACTACTGACACTATGCTTCTGCACCAGGATCTGGAAAGGTTGAGCAGATGGGCTGAGAGGTGGCATATGAAGTTTAACATTGACAAATGTAAAGTACTACACATGGGAAACAGTAACCCCAGAGAAACGTATCAACTCTATGGTACTACACTGACAGTGGTAGAGAATGAAAGGGACCTGGCGGGTGGTTGTGCAGGCAGATATGAAGTTCTCTGAGCAGTGCAGACGGGCTGCAAGAGCAGCTCATGGTGTATTGTCAATGATATATAGGAATTTTTCTAGCAGGGATAAGGAGGTGATTATTCCCTTTTATAAGGCAATGGTCAGGCCACCACCTAGAGTACTGTATACAGGTCTGTAGGCCTCATTTCCAGAAGGATGTAGAGCTGCTGGAACGAGTACAGAGAAGGGCAACAAGATTACTGAATGGAACAAAGGGTTGCTCTTACGAAGAAAGGCTTAAGTTTTACAATGTTTGAAGACTAGGCACCTGCGAGGGGATCTGATAGAGGTGTATAAAGCCTTGCATGGTTTGAGCATGCTCAATGCCGATGAGATTCTTCCTCTTGCTCAGAATAATCACCTGAGTGGGCATAAATTCAAATTGAGGAAAGACAGATGTAGGATAGACGTGCGGAAATTTGCCTTTAGCCAGCGAGTGGTTGGTTGGTGGAACAGACTTCCATCCCTTGTTGTGGAAGTTGATAGCCTAAATAAGTTTAAGGCTCAGCTGGACAGGTATTTTGAACGAACAGAGGGGTGAAGTGGAAGTGTTTTTTTTTTTTTTTTGGCTGATGCTGCATAAGCTTGCTTTCTTGCATCAAATGCCTCTACTAATGCTAATGCTAATGCTAATGTCTTTCTTTACCCAGTGGGTGGTTGATGTTAGAACAAACTTCCACGTTTCCAAGAACAAACTAATGCTAATGTCGTTATGGAAGCTGATAGCTCAAATAAATTCAAGAAACAACTGGACAAAAGTAATGGAGGGAATAAATACGTGAAATTGGAGATGTGTTTTCCTTCTCTTTTTTTTTTTTTTTTTTTTTTGCTGATGTTGTATAAGTTTATTTAATCCATAATTTGCCAATGCTAATAATGCAATATCCCCTGGACTTCGACTTAGAAAATTTTTATATTACAATAAGAAATGACCCAAATAAAAACTATAAACTGTTCAGGGAATATCTAGCAACTAAGACACAAGTGGGATATTCCAAATTATGGTGCGACCATCCCAATCGGCTGACTTAAACCCAATAGAACTTTTAGGGGGTAAAATTATTCAAAAGTGTCCAACCTACTTCCGTACAGGGGCCGTATTCGACGTTAGATTTTTTTCTAGGGCCGCACTGCGTGATTGGAGAAAAATTAGTGTTGCATTTTCCATACCCTGTAAAAAGAAGTTCCAATTTTCACATTAACGTTTTTTATTTTCAGGCTATAAATAAAAAAAATGCAAATTCTCAACACGTATGTGCAACAATCTATATCAGTGAATTATTTTTTTAAATTTAATTAAACTTATAAAAATATAACCTACGTTATAAATACAATATAATATAACCTACTTAATAAATAAATATAATGACACCTCTCAAATTAAAAAAAAAACGAAAATTTTATTAAAAACAATACACAATAACATTTATTCAACGAAAGATAACAGTTAATGAGAAAAAAAATTTTTCTTGATGATTAACAAAATTTAAAGTTCTGTTTAACTTCACTTTCCGCGCGGGCGGTAGAACAATTATTCGCGAACGGTGTCTAAAGCGCAGACCGTAGATTAGACCACTTCTAGAGCGTAAAGTCGGTGAAAGCTGCCCATCTTTAAAATATTTATTGGAAACCTTGCAGAACACTGCCAAGTACTTTTTGCAGCATAAGCCATAGGCTTTCTTGCACCATGCGGCCGTTACTAATACTAATACTAAATTAATCACCAGAATGAATTACATTGAAAAACATATAGTGGAGGCCATTTTGTTAAACAATCATATAATTGTCAATATTCATTATTTGAATTTTTTTTTTTTTTTTTTCAAAATTTTCAATGTTTAATAAAAAGATCTTAAAATACTTCGGTTTCTTTTTTTTTTTTTTTTTTTGCATTAAACCTTAGATTCTCAAATCTAATTTCAATCACACACACACACACACACACACACACACACACACACACACACACACACACACACACACACACACACACACACACACACACAGTTAACGAACAATGTTCCCTTTGTTGCTGCGCGGTAGCAGTGGTATGATTACCTTCCTCCCCACATCGGGTGGAAAAGGCGCCGGTTCGAATCCCGTCGATGACGCAAGGAACTTCAATGGGCCTCTTTTCACTCCTTGGCTAAATTAGTCAGTTTCAGGCATAGAAAGGTTTTTCCTCAAGAAATTGGGGTTTATCATCCAGTACAACAGGCAAACTGACAAGAGAAAACACGCAATTTAAAGACAAATACAGGTTTATGTAAGGAATTACGGGTGACCTTAATATAATAATTTGAAATTTTAGTTCCCATACGCTATGATTCAAACTTTTAGGCAGTTGTAGCAGGGGTGCATTAGCAACTAAGGCCATATTGATCCGTATATATTATAGGTAAATTGAGAGTATCCTGAACTCAATTGTTTTGTTTTTATGGGCAAAAAAAAACAGGTCATTACGGAGGAAAACTATACTAGCATCGCATGAGACTGATTAACTCAACCACATTGTGAAAAAGAACCTTTAAAAATTTCTTACATCGTCGACGGTACTCGAACGCCTGTATTAATGAAACTGTATTAATAATCTTGGGAAAACACCTCCCACCATTCCCAACACACTCCATTCAAGGCCTCCTGTGGTCTTCCGTCAAAAGGATGTCAGAAGAATTTTGACGAATCTCGATGCTAAGAAAGCTCCAGGTCCTGATGGTATTTCACCACTTGTTCTCAAAATCTGTGCTTCAGAACTTACTCCTGTTCTTTGCAGCCTTTTATCACTTTCTTATTGTAAAGTTGATTTACCTTCTGCTTGGAAATTTTCTCATTTCCAGCCAGTTCCTAAAAAGGGCGACAAATCCCTCCCATTCAATTATCAGCCATTTTCAATTACTTCTACTCTAAAGTAATGGAGAAATCAATTAACCGCCAACTCTTAAACTAGGTAGAAACTTCCATCTGATGAACGATCGCCATTATGGATTACATCAATGTCGATCCATCAGTAACATTCTGGCTTATGTTACCCATTTATGCAAAAGTCAATGGAAAAGTTCGGTGAAACACAAGCGGTTGCTCTTGTAATCTCAAAGGCTTTCGATCCTGGTTGGCATAAAAGTCTTCTCAACAAGCTTCCATCTTATGATTTGCCAAATGTTTATTTTTCGTTATCCAGTTTTCTCTCTGATCGCTCACTGAGGATGATTGTAGATGGCTTTCTAACTTCTCAGCTAATGCTGGTGTCCCCCAATCTTTTCCAAGGTTCAGTTCTTTCCCCCAATCTTTTCCAAGGTTCAGTTCTTTCCCCCAATCTTTTCCTCTTCTATATTAATGACCTTCTTCCACTGATTGTAAATCCTATCCATAGTTTTGCCGATGATAGCACCTTGCATTCCACTTTCCAGGTTGAGAAACCTTGCCCAGCTCAATCAGATGCTACTTCTCGAATATCGCTACCAATTCCTAAAATGCCAATCTCAAGTGCGGCAAAGACATCTTATTTGATTCCAATCTTTCTAAAACTCAGTCCTCAGTTATATTTCGCAAAAAGGATTCTTCAGCTCCTATGGATTCTTCACAATCCGATTTCTAGGTAAAATATATCTCTTTTGGGATCACCCTGACTTCTAATCTCTCTCTTGGCACAAGCACATTACAAGTATTGTTTCCTCAGCATCTAAAAAAACTTGGTTTTCTCTTTCGCTCTCGGCGTTACTTTTCTTCCAAACAGCTGTTCACTCTGTACGAATCGGAAATCCGCCCTACCATGGAATATTGTTCCAATATCTGGGGTGTTTCCCCAAAAACTTCTCTCAGGCTTCAAGATTCCATTCAGAAGAAGGCAAGTAGGTTAATCAATGACTCATCTTCAACAGAATCTCTACACTCGCTATCTCACAGACGTACTGTTTCTGTTTCATGCGTTTTCTAAAAATACTTCCATTGGCATTGCTCTTCTGAATTGGCTTCTATAATTCCCGCTCTCACTTTTAAAACAGTCCGAACACGTGCCGCCACGAGCCAACATCCATTTACTGTCCAACATAAAACTCACAAAACCAACTTTTCATCTCTCTCGGTTATTCATTCAACTGCCGTTTCCTGGAATATCCTTCCATCACACATATTTCCTGAAAATTACAGTCTATAGAAATTCAAGTCTAATGTCAACAGATATCTGCTCTCGTCTTCTCAACCTCCAACCCAAGAACGGTACTACTATAGGTTCTAATACCTCTCGTGTTTGGGGTTTTCATGAAAAAAAAAAAATCGTTCCAACCACTTGTCGCAACCTGATTGTCATATTGTTCTCTAGTCTGGTTATTTCATAGTATGCTCACATGATATACATATTCATTTCGATGCTCCATTTCATGCATTGGCATGTTCTTCCTTCCTGGGTGGTCACTAGCGCAGTTGCACGGGAAGCACTTCCAGTTTTAGGAGCTGGATGGTCTTACCCTTCTCTTATGATAGCCACATGAGGTACAGCGCCATTTACTGCACTGTCTTGCTTGGGAGACTGTCACCAACTTTTCGAACTGACCGCTCTGCCGAAGGCCTGAACGCGAGTGACTTTATACTGCGCCACACTCGATGCAGTGTGATTAATATATCTCCGCGACATCATCCATCTATGGAGGTGGAATTCTTTTGCTCCGGCGGCATTATTTTTTTTTTGTTCTGCCGAGTGACAGCAGATGGCGCTACTATTTGCCCCAGCCATCACTCCGACTTTGGTAAGTCCAACGTGGCAACTTTCATGATGCTTTTTTTTTATTATATCGGCCTCCCAGCGAATTAGCTGCGTTCGCTTCTGCCAGAGCGGGATTCGAACCCGGGTTCATCAGGCTGGTAGTCCAGTGTCTTAACCACTGGTATATGGGTTCCTTTATTATTATTGTTGTTGTCGTTGTTCTCATATTATTTCTTCCTGATTGGGGGATTTCACTCCGTGCGGATACTGCTACCAAATACACAGGGTGGTTGTAATGTCCGGCGTTACCGTTGGTCGAGGAAATCTCTGACTATCCTACAGGATATTATAATTATTATTATTATTATTATTATTATCTACATAGTGCAAGAAAGCCTGAGAATTAAGATGCATGAGCCAAAAAAAAAAAAAAAAATTCCCCGAGTAACCCTGACAGAGAGAAAGAGAGTCAAAAATAGAAGGTAATCACCAAGAAAGAGAAGAACGATGATATCCAGCTCAGGACCCTGGGTCTGCAAACCCATACTCACCAGATGTGAGCCCCTGCCGTTATTAGCATTAGCATTAGTAGAGGCATTTGATGCAAGAAAGCAAGCTAATGCAGCATCAGCCAAAAAAAAAAAAAAAAAAAAACCCACTTCCACTTCACCCCTCTGTTCGTTCAAAATACCTGTCCAGCTGAGCCTTAAACTTATTTAGGCTATCAACCTCCATCACAAGGGGTGGAAGTCTGTTCCACCAACCAACCACCCGCTGGCTAAAGGCAAATTTCCGCACGTCTATCCTACATCTGTAATTTGCAAAACTTAAGCCTTTCTTCGTAAGAGCACCCCTTTGTTCCATTCACTAATCTTGTTGCCCTTCTCTGTACTCGTTCCAGCAGCTCTACATACTTTTTGAAATGAGGCCTCCAGACCTGTATACAGTACTCTAGGTGTGGCCTGACCATTGCCTTATACAAGGGAATAATCACCTCCTTATCCCTGCTGGAAAAATTCCTGTATATCATTGACAATACTCCATGAGCTACTCTTGCAGCCCATCTGCACTGCTCAGAGAACTTCATATCTGCCTGCACAACCACCCCTAAGTCCCTTTCATTCTCTACCACTGTCAGTGTAGTACCACAGAGTTGATACGTTGCTCTGGGGTTGCTGTTTCCCATGTGTAGTACTTTACATTTGTCAATGTTAAACTTCATTTGCCACCTCTCAGCCCATCTGCTCAACCTTTCCAGATCCTGTTGCAGCAGCATAGTGTCAGTAGTGTCCTTGACAACCCTGCCAACCTTTGTATCGTCTGCAAACTTGGACATTAAGCCCGATATACCATCATCAATATCATTTATAAATACAGAAAACAATAATGGACCCAACACTGAGCCCTGAGGGACTCCACTAATAACATCAGTCCACGATGAGCAGTGTCCATTGATTACCACTCTCTGTCTTCTCCCCCTCAACCACCCCTTTATCCATAGCAGCAATTTGTCTCCAATGTCACACTGCTACAATTTGTGTAGCAGTCTTCCATGTGCAACAGTATCAAAAGCCTTTCTAAGATCCAAGTATATAATATCAAAGTTATTCCCTGCATCCAGTTCTTTTGTGACTGCATCATAGTATCCAACCAAGTTGGTCAGGCAAGACTTCCCCTTAACAAAACCATGCTGTGTCTGAGCTATAACTGAAGTCTTGTCTAAATGATCCTGCAGTGCTTCTTTAACCAGTGCCTCCATTAATTTTCCTGGAACAGAAGTTAAGCTCACAGGTCTATAATTACTTGTGTCAGCCTTTGATCCTCCTTTTTGAATTGGGGTCACATTTGCACATTTCCAGTCTATGGGTACCTCCCCTGACTCCAAGGAAGCTCTCATAATTATAGCTAAGGGTTTGCTTACTTCCTTTGCTGCCTCCTTTAATATAACTGGATAGATCCCATCCACCCCGGGTGCCTCTCTTGTGTTTTTCTTCAACAGTTTCTCCTCCACTTTACTCCCAGTTATTTCAAGATTCTGTAGCTTACTGCTAGAGTTGAATACACCTCTGGCATTCCCCTCGCTGAATAACTCCTCATGTGTGAATGTCGCTGCAAAATATTCATTTAGTTTGTTAGCTACCTGAGCCGGATCATCAACACTTGACCCATGAATATCAAGTGGACCAATCTGATTCATCCCCTTCCTTCTAGAGTTTACATAAGTAAAGAACTCTTTGCTGTTTTTATTTGCATCCCTTGCCAAGGATTTATGGCAGGTGTTCTCATTTTTAGTGTAAATATGTACTAAAGTAGTGATAAAAATATCAAATAACAATAATAGTTTGAACGGATGATGGAAAAAAATATTTTTATATTTTTATACATTATTATTATTATTGTTGTTGTTGCTCTTATAATATTCCTCCCTGATTTGGGGATTTCATTCCGTGACCGGTACTGCTTCCAAGAAGTTGGTTGTAATATCTGCTGTGACTGTTGGTCGAGGAACTCTGATTATCCTAGAGGAGTTCAGGATTGCGACTTTCTGTAGTTCCTTGTAGGTGTTCTCTGGGAGACCTATTTCTTCTAGGCTGCTATTTAGGGTCTTCGGCACCATACCAGTGGTTGATAGGATGAGCGGGATCGTCGTTACTTCTTGCATATGCCACATTTCCTTGACCTCATGTCTCAGGTTCGTGTACTTTCTAATTTTTTCCTCATGGGTTTTCTGGACATTGCTAGTGTTGGGCACCACTGTGTCACTCAGGTAGGTAGCCTTTCCCATTTTGTCCACAAGGTTTATGTCTGGTCCGTTGTGCGGAATGGTCTTATCAGTTATTATGGAGCTATCGCAGTACAGCTTGTGGGTTGCGGTCGGTAGTACTGCCTGCGGTTCATACTTGTAGTATGGTACTCTTTCTTTGATCAACTGGTATTTTCTAGCTAGCTTCTGGTGTATTATCCTGGCTATGCTGTCCTGGCCACGAGCGTACTCAGTCTGGGTGATTAACTTGCATCCAGCTGTGATGAGTTGGATCGTTTATGAGGCCATGTGGCATCGTCGACATGTGTCATCTGACACATGTCGACGATGTTATGATTTACCCAGAAGTCTCCTAATTACCAGAACTGGAAATATACCAAGTGGGCAGGAACATCTCTACATAATTGACGAAACCAACTACAAAGCCTTCACTACTTTTGCCCAGACTGTATTTGAAATGCGCCAAATTCACCTACAGCAAACTGTTCAACACACCCCCATCTTATAATGAACCCAAAACTCAATTCACAGAACATATCGTGAATGGAATCAAAGAAAACACAAACAGGATAGTGATCTTTATCCTGACCTAACAGGAATCTCTCGACGTTCACAAAGGAAACTATCTGACAAACCCACGAACCCAAAAAGGACTTTTCTACAATAGACACAAGAACTCCAAGCAATCCTCGAGCTTCATGAATCCATGTGCCTCCTCTCATCCCCTAAGAGAAGATTATCCAAGTCCTCTACCCAGTGTGGGACACTGCTCATTGCCTACAAGTCACCCTTGGATGAAGAAGATTAAATTGCTGACACTGGGCCCCTTGCCCAATGTGGGACCCACTCACTTGCCGGCACCTCTTCTCTTCAAGTTGTAGGACAATATCTGAATTTCCTACTTGTGTAGGAACTCATATAAATACTCCTCTGGGAGTGGGACTGGCATTTGACATCAAATGCAGGGTCATGCTATTAGGCAATCTGACTTTGTGGGTCACTTGACCTCACAATCTTTTCTCTTCTTCCTGAGGTAGGGTGGGCTCCCCCCTTTTGGGGGAGCCCACTCGCCCGCTTTCTTCTGCTTACCTTCTTTCTTCACCTCAATCTCTCACCCCTTCTCCTATTTCAAAAAAAAAAAAAAATTTTTATTTTTATTTTATTTTTATTTTATTTTATTTATTTTTTATTTTTTTTATTATTATTTATTTATTTATTTTTATTTATTTTTTATATATATATATATATATATATATATATATATATATATTTTATATATATATATTTTTATATATATATATATTTTTTTATATATATATTTATTTATTTATTTATTTATTTAATTTTATTTATTTATTTTTTTATTATTATTTATATATATATTTATTTATTTATTTATTTAATTTTATTTATTTATTTTTTTATTATTATTTATATATATATTTATTTATTTATTTATTTAATTTTATTTATTTATTTTTTTATTATTATTTATATATATATTTTTTTATTTATTATTTTTTTATTATTTATTTATATTTTATTTATTTATTTTTTTTTTTGGCTCTCCCTGGGAAGCTCAGGCAAACCCCAGGGTTCGCCAGCCAGAGTTATCTTCCCACATACCTGGTCCGGCTCCCAGTGCCAGTGACGGTAACTAGCGGTCTGTGGGTTCCACGGACCCTAGGCCAAGCGGCCATGAACAACACAACCCGCACAAAGCAAACATAAACATACACTAACATATGCTATCTGGCCTTGACAGTACTGTACTGTCTTACTTCACAAGAGATTCAAATGCGGAGTTGTGCGAAAGCACCGGTGCCGCTTGTCAAAAAACACTATGTCACTATGTGTCATCTGACATTCAGGGCTCCTTTGCAATGTATTTTCTATAGTTTCCGGTGTTGATTATCTGGTCTTGGATGGCGAGCATGAATCATTCAGTCTCGGGGAAGAGCGTCCCGCTTGTGAGCCATGCGTTGGAAGCGATGTTATCGATGTGATCTTGATGGAGGTCATTGTAGTGTCTGCCATGGAATGTCTTCTTTGCCCATCTTTCAGCTTCGTTTCTTGTGGGCGGGAGTGGGCTCCTCGCTTAGGTTGAGTGGGGTATACTTAAACATAAACAGAAAATACATTAAAAACCCCCCAGAAAATAGCACTTATCTATCTTCCTTATGGCCTGGAGTGGAATTCGCGGGGAAGAGCGTCCCGCTTCCAATGTTATCACATCGATAACATTGGAAGCAATGTTATCGATGTAATCTTGATGCCATGGAGTGTCTTCTTTATCCAGCTTACAGCTTAGTTTTTGTGCCGTCTGAGAGGGAAGGGGCTCCTCGCTTAGGTTGAGTGGGGTGTACCTAAACATAAACAGAAAACACCACTTAACTATATTCCTTATGGCCTGGTCGAATGCTGCTCTGTGGTTCTAGAAGTAATCCTTCAGGTAAACTTTCGCTGTTTTCGGTTGCTCTATCAGGCCCCTTCCTTCCTCTTTCCGAACTATTGTTAGTCTCTCCACTGCTGACTTCTGTTGGTGTTGGCGGCTCTTCGTCATGATTATCCTTGCCTATCCTCCAACTCGGTGTTAGTCCAATCTATGACTCGAAAGGAGTACGTTAGTACAGGAGCTGCATAGGTGTTTATGACTCTAACTGTGTTCCCTCAGTTCAATTTTGCTTTAGCAGGCTTCTGAGTCCCTGATGATATTTTTCGATCAAGCACTCCTTGTGCTCTAACTGCTGATTATATATACCCGTTTATGTGTTATGTCTGTAAATTGCGAGTGTTCTGTGTTTGTTTTTTCTGTTTTGCTGGAGGAAAGCCCCATTTCTGGAAGGAAAATATTTTTTTCTACGCCTGAGACCGGCTAACCCAGACACGGAGTAAAAATAGCCGATTAAAAAGTTCCTAGCGTCATCTACGGGATTCGAACCCGGGCCATTTCCACACGGTGTGAGAGAACGGTGACGGTACCACTGTGCTACCCATGCAGACAGAACGTTTGTCAATATCGGATTGACCTTGTAGATCTTCAGGGTCTCTATTGGCCAGCGATGAGGTACGGAGTGGAAGGCGTTGGGGAAATCCATGTAGGCCGTATATAGATTCCGGTGGTTCTTGTAAGCTTGCTCCATAACTGCGGCATCTATGGTTAATTGCTCCTTGCATCTTTTCTTCTGTTCGGCCATTATGTTCTGACTCTCTAAGTGATCTCATATATCTTGTTGGTTATGCAGCTGGTTAGTATTTTTTACCTCGTTGGGAGGCAGGCGATTGGCCTGTATTTCGCCGAATTTCTTGTATCTTTGTCTTTAGTTATGTGACTCCTTCAGTGAGAAACTTCGCGATTGTGAATGGCAAAGCCCAGCAATTGCGATCAATTTCTGGAGGTCGCCAGTTGTGGGTGTTCCTGATTGACTGTTTTACTTCTTCTTCTCGAATCTCCCACTCTCTCATCTCTTCTCTTCTTCTCGTTCTACTTTTATCCAGAGGGCTTGGCTGTTATGTCTTTCTTCCTGATCCAGATATTTCCCGAGAACTCTTCGATCGTCCTCTTCTCGGGTTGTCCGTTTCCTGCTTTCTCATCTTCTCCCAGTTCTGGTAGAAGGCTCTTTTGTCCTAATCGAAGATTCGGTTGTTTATTTTCCTCTGGGCGCTCTCTTTGTATCGGCATAATCTCATGCTGAGTGCGAAGAGGTTCTGCTTAAGTGAGTCCAAGTATTCTCCTATTCTCTGATATCTTGCTGTGGACACTCTCTCCCTCTTGACGATGCTCTACACTTTTCCAATCAATTTCTTACTTCTATTACCCTGTTGGTACAGTGTCGGCTGACCTATCTTGACTCTTAATGCTTCTATCTTCAGCTGAATTCCTCTTTCCCAAGCTGGCAGTTGCATGATGGCAGTTTCGGTTCTTCTGCTGGTTTCTCGTTTCTTTTCCCTTAAATCCTAGTAGCTGCTATGGCAGCACAGTATATGGCTGTGTGGATAGCCTCCAGCATTGCACCATTGTTGTCAAAGTAATGTGGTATTATTTGCCAATTGAGGTAGTCTGTTACTCTTATTGACCATATTCTTTGTAGTTGATCGCTCACATCCCGCTTGATTTTTTTCTAAGATGGCAGGAGCTTTAGGTTCTTCGTGACGATGGTCCTTCTTTGGTCCGATAATCGCTGTTTCGTGACTTGAATATCCGGGAATCGTTCCAACCACTTGGTATGTAGTCGCGACCTGTACACTGTCATATTGGTCTCTAGCCTTGTTATTTCATAGTATGCTCGCATGATGTACATATTAATTTCGATGTTCCTCTTCATGTGTTGGCATCTTTTTACTTCCTGGATGGTCACTAACGCAGTTGTGCAGGAAGCACTTCCAGTAGGTTGGGCTGGATGGTCTTGCCCTTCTCTTGTGGTAGCCATACGGGGGACAGCGCCACTTGCTCCACTGTGTTGCTCGGATGACTGTCTAGAAATTTTCGAACCGACCTCTCTGCCTAAGGACTGAACGCGAGTGACTTTATCCTGCGCCACACTCCATGCAGTATGATTAATATTTCTCTGCGACATCATCCATCTACGGAGGTAAACTTGTTTAGCTTCGGCTTATTGCCAGTGTTTTTTAGTTTTCACGGGTGACAGCAGATGGCGCCACTATCTGCCGCAGACATCACTCCGACCTTGGGGAAGGTAAGTCCAATCGAGCACCTTATAATTATTAGTCATATGGTGCAAGGAAGCCTCATGCTTATGCTGCACCAGCTAAACAAAATTTCTGAGTCACTCTAAGAAAATGATGAATAAAACTCTCTAAAATGTTAAAAAAATATATGTGGTATGTGTATTTATATGAATATGTGTAATATATATATATATGTATTTATATGAATATGTGTAATTTATATATATATATATATATATATATAGGGAAGGGAAGAATTCATGGGACATTTGGTTCCTGGGAAACGCGATGATCCCAACCATCTCGCTATTTGAAGAAAACATCGCTTGGAAAGTATATAGGTACACGCATCACTGCATTAACGTAGACGGTAATTCGATGCCATTCTGGATAAACGTCGTGAGTTTACAGACATTAAAAGACGGAAAATAGTATTTTCCCGAAGCATGGGTCATTCTATCGCGGAGATGGTACAGAAATTGCACTATTGCCGTTTATCAAGAGTACAGGCTGGCCTCAATCAACACGATTAATTCGTCCCGAGAGCACATCGCGCAAAACGGATACGTGTTAATCGAATATAATGATGAATAGGAAAAATTATAGTTGGTCCTTGAACTTCAGGAATGTCCATAAATAATTTCAAAAATACCTTTTAAATAACTTTTTAACTGTATACCATGTAAAAGTTAATGAAAATAATTATGGAATTAAATGTTTATTGCATAAAACAGCGGTTCCCAAACTGTGCACTGCGGAATATTTTAAATTTACGAGGGAAACACAGATAATCGACATCTGTCGAACACCGTGCAAACTACTAGCTCAAATTAGTTAATTGTTTCAACGTTTCTTATTAAGTTGTTTGAAGCTAACTACTAAATAAACGGAACTGTTAGGTATTTCTTTTGGTCTAGGTGCGCCATGAAAAAATTACTGAGACACTAAAGGCGCCATGAACCGAGAATGTTTGGGAACCTCTGACATAAAATACGCAATGAAGAAACAAATTGTTACGGAAATATTTGAACAGAGTCGTTTGAACAGTGTTCACTTTCTCTTTACATCAATCAATTTCCAATAGCCGACAACAATTTTCTCTGAGCCCTGGCGATACAAAAGATTTCATCTAGTTCTTTTACTGTTATTTCTTCGCGGTAACATTTTCATCTGGCTCATTTAAAAATTAGAATTTTTAAATGCAAGTCTGCACTGACTTTATTAACGGGAAACAAATAAGTAACATGTCTTCTTACAATGGTTGATGGAACACTGAGGCGGGCAAACGTTTGTTTATTGCCCGTCCGACGCGCGTATCAAATCTTTTTCAACTATCGCATGAAAAAGATCGCGTTAACTGGAAACTTGCATCATGTAAAGTGAATAGTAGTATTTTTTTTTTCAAATAGCGGTAACTGAAAAAAGCGTTAATCGGGCTCGCATTATGCGAGGCATAGCTGCATATTTTGGATGCTGTGGAAATGTCCGTTCGAGTTTTGGATCCTCCATGCAGGAATGCAAGGGAATTATGGACAGGTGAGCAGCAAGTATGGATGGATGGAAGTACCTGTCAAAAACTTTGAACTAGTGGGCTGAATGCCTCGCCGTGTGACTACCCTTATCTGGGCAAAAGATGGACCTACCCGTTACTAGGTAGGTATCCCATCATTTATGTGCACTCAGCATATATACACCGATGAGCCAAAACATTTTGACCAGCGAGTCGTTATGCAAATCAAAGCAACTGCAGGTGAACTACGGGGTGTGCGTGGGTTGGGACACGGTACAAAAAACACCTTATACTGAGTTCTGTTAATCAGTGTTATTTATAGGCGTTCTTCTTTTTCTCTCTGGCTGAAGGCTATTGCTAAAATTTAGCTAGGTAAAGCCAATACTTCCTACTTTAATCAGTGTGTGATTTAGGGCCTCTGACTGCTAATGGAAGTTCCAAATTCGGTTCAGACTCGTTCCATTTTGAATTATGTAATATTTTGTACAAAGTCAAGGGTTTAGGCGCACCAAGTGCCTCTTAAGGGGTTCTTTTTAACAAATTATTATTATTCCTCAGGACAATGGTTTAGAGGAACGTCCTTTGGGAAAATTTCTACTTACAAGTCCCTTCTTTGTTTGCCAGGACTGACAAGTGTGCTATGCGCGGTATTTCTTCCATTTTGAATCTTCTTGAGCCTCTTATGCTTTTTCCCTTTTAATCACTGGATCTCCAACCCTTTATCTTATTTCTGAATCTTCCAAAATGTTCCTCATAACTTTATGGAAACTTTCTTTTGGACCCGACATTCACCCACATTTCGAAATTTTATCCTCTTTTTCTCTCTAACTTAGCTTCAACCCACGTCGCTATCTAAGACCATGGCTGGCTCTAAAAGTCAACACGGCTGCTCCTATGCTTCTTCATATCCCATTCGACTTCCACAACCCCCTAAAAACACCTCCAAATTCATCTAAAAACTGCACGCTTTATCCACTTCTACGTCCCATATATCTTGAAAATGTTCTGCCATTTCCCCTCCCTTATCTTGTTTAACCCTCTTTAATCTGATCTGCCCTTGGCCATCTTACTTACTAAATTTTTCTTCCTAGAATAGAAGCAACAATAGTACATGACTGCCCATTTTCATGCACACACTTGCTCATCCCCTTATCCATTTGACCCTTTCATAGAAAGAGAGAACTAATACAGCTCTACTTCTCAGAAATTTCTTTCGCATTTCTATTGAAGTAGATTCCAGGTATAGCTTCAAACCATGCTGCCATAGTAAGCGAACACTTACATACTCTAGTTCTTCAGATGGGAAAGGCAGTGGACTTAAGCGATCTTGACAAAGGCGAAATTGTAATGGCCAAACGACTAGGTCAGAGCATATCCGAAACGGTATGGCTGGAGGGATGCTCACAGTCAGCTGTGGTTAGTACCTAACAAAAGGGTCCAAGTAGGGAAAACTCATGAACCGCCGGCGAGATGTTGAACCAAAGCTCATCGATGCTCGAGGTGAGCGAAGGCTCCCGGATGGTACGTGGCAACAGAAGGATGATTGTGGTGCAACTTGCCGGTAATTGGAATACTGGTGACAGGAGTAATGTGTCACATCACAGTACATCGAACCCTGCTGAAAATGGGGCTGGCTGTGTAGCTGCAGGCCACTCTGTGTGACCATGCTAACCATGGCTCAGTGGCGACAAACCCTACAATGGGCAAGCATTGAAACTGGAAGGGTGCATCATATTTCCGATGAATCACATTTCCTATTGCACCATGTGGACGCACAGGTACGGGTACGTCGTTTAGGGGAAAATGAAGACATCCCCTTAACACACTCATGTTGTCTGAACCACAACTGAAGTTTTGTTTAGATGATCCTGCATTGCTTCTGTAACCAGTGAGTACATTATTTTTTCTGGAACAGAAGTTAAACTAATAGGGCTGTAGTTACTTGTGTTACACTTTGATCGCCCCTTTGTGAATTGGGAACACATTTGCACATCTGCAGTCTATGAGGACATCCCATCAGACCAAGGAAGATTTTATAATTATGGTTAAGGGTTTCTTACTTTCTTTGCCTCCTTTATCTGGATAGATGAAGGAGGCAAAGGGCTCACAGGGGCTTAACCCCGGGGGCTCACATCTTGGTCCTTGGTCACACCCAAGGTCCTGAGCTGGATATCATCATCCATCTCTTTCTTGGTGATTCCCTTCCCTTCCCTTTTCTCTCTCTCTCTGTCTCTTAGAGTAACTTGGCAATTTTTTTTTTTTTTTTGGCTGGTGCAGCATAAGCCTCAGGTTTCCTTGCACCATATAGCTAATAATAATAATAATAGATCCGATCCACCATAGGTTCCTTCCTTATTTTTAATTTCACCAATTTCTCCCCTTTATTCTTCGTTTAGCTCATCAGAGTTTGATAAGCTTCTGGCCTCCACTTCTTTACGGAATTCTTCACATGTGAATGTAATTTTAAAATACTTATTCAAATTGTCAGCTACCTGAGCAGAATCATCAACGATCAAAAGATCAAGTGGATCAATCTGAATCATCCCCTTCCTTCAAGAGTTTACATAAGTAAACAAGTCTTTATTGTTGTCTTTGCTTCCTTTGATAAAGATTTAGCAAACAAACTTATTAGCCATAAGGTGCAAGGAAGCCTGAGACTTATGCTGTACCAGCCGAAAAAAAAAATTCTGACTTACCCTGAGAGACAGAGAACAAGAGTCAGAAGTACAAGGGAATCGGCAAGAAGAGAAGAATGATGATATCCAGCTCAGGACCCTGGGTTTTTCTCATAATATGCATTTGCTTAACTAACTTGTTTGTAAATTGTTTAGACTAGCTTATATCTACTAGTCTTCTGTGTCACCTGATAATTTAGATGTATTCCATGCACTTTTCTTCTATGCCATGAGTCTCATTAAGCCATCTGCCATCCATTTAGGCCTAAACCTTTAACAGTATTTCTTAGTTGGAATGAAAAGCCTAGTAGCTCCCAAGATTAATGACATGAATGCTTCCCATTTAGAATTTGTTGTTAGTAACATGATCAGTTGGTTCCATTGTATAGAATTTCAAAACTATCTGAAAGCACTGCTGTCACATTTACGAAACAAAAACCCTTTCCTTCACCCCTGATGATAGTTACATCTTTAAGTAAATCCCACATCAGTACAATGTGGTTACTACCACATAGTGGTTCCTTTATCTGCAGATTCTTAATACATAAAGAATCATTGCTGATAATCAAATCAAGAGTATTACTCCCTCTGATTGTCTCTCTAATATGCTAGAAAACAATCACCCAATAAATCCACAAAAGACTTGCTAATATGTGAGTGACCAAACCACAAGTTCCAGTCAATATCTAGGAAGTTAAAATCCCCCATTATGACAATCTGATTTACTGGCCCACTCTACTTCTCTGTATAATTGTTCATTGTACTCATCAGAGTCATTAGGCCTATAAAAAACTCCTACCCTCAATTTCGCTTTCCCAGTGCTTATGTCACACCAAACTGACTCAACATTGCATAGTCCACCCATGTCAACTGGATGCACCTTCGATTTTATGTGTTTGTTAACTAACAGCCTAATCCTTCCTCCCTTCCTATCTTGTCTGTCCTTTCTGTACATTGTACACCTCAAATTCCAATTCTGCATTCCTTATATTTGTGTGAAACCACGTCTCTGATATCCTAACGATATCTGCCTTAGACATTTGGTCAGCACCTCAAATTCATTAAATTTATTTACTAAACTCCTAGCATTTGTGTACATGCAAGTATAAATCACTTTAATAAATAACTTAAGTATACATGCACCTGTTCTTATTCTTGGTTACCCTAACACAGACATCTATTTTCTTGTTAAGCGATGATTCCCAGCAGTCCTTGAAATATGCAGCACCTTGTTTTCCAGGCTGTTGCTCATTCCAATAGAAGCAGTAGAAGAATCATTTTCATATTTGCCAGCAGCAACTATTAATCTATTAGTCTGTATATCCACCCCACAAGATAGCGATTTTCCTACCCAATTAACAATGCCTTGATAGCATCAGCCAATATTCTCGCACACTTTCTATTTAAGTGTATCCCATCCCTGTAGAAGCAGTCTCTCCTGTTAACAAGCATAGACCATAATGCGAAAAATCATATACTCTCATCATATACCCCATCTTATCGTGTCTGGGTAGAATTGCAGACACTTTTAATTTCAACCCTAACTCGCAACTTTCTTTCAACACTGACCTGCACTTGTTAAGTAGCAGGAATTTATTAATGCAGTTCTAAAAGTTATTTGATATCATTTTGTAATGTTGTTTATTTTACTACCTTCCCCTTCTAAAGCTGATGATGTTCAGGGTAACTCTAAAATGCAGATAATCTGTAATAAGATTATATTAAAGCAGTAACATTTTAATAAATAACTTATGCAAAATTCTTACATGGTATATAATATTGCCTTTATCTCATTAACTACTAAAATAGCAAATATATAATGCCCCTTCCACCTAATAAATGTTTTCATTAATATTTTAAATGAAAAACATCCTTTGAAGTAATCACTAGTCTCACAGCTGTTATCACCTTCCCTCACACAACTATTTTACACATGGAATTTGAAACTGTTAAATAAAATGCAATTCTTTTCATATGAGATAACAAGAATGTGTTTTAATGTAGAGAGAAGTTCAGCTAAAATATAAACAATTAAATAATCTTCATGGAAAAATCTGATTCATATGTTTAATAAGTAAGCCTAGAAACTAAAATTTGGACTTTATATTTGCATTAAGATCATGTTGCTAATGTGTGTGTGTGTGTGTGTGTGTGGTGCACGCGTCAGACTTCAAGGTAATGTTTTGAAACTTTCTAGATATACAGAAAAACATACAAACTGATGATAATTTAAAATAATCATTTCTATTGAAATTACATAGATTGCTACTAAAAGCAATACATGATATCTGAGAGGTGTTAACTGAGTCCTGCAACCGAACAATTAAAACAAAAATATTAAAAAAAGGCCATAAAATTCAAAATAAAAAGAAAGGAATTATTTCAGGCAACAGGATCTCTTGATACTGTGATTCCCTGGGTACGTATTACCTCTTTCTTGTTAACTTTAGTTTTCATTTTGTTCATTATGTGGTTTCATAACTTTTCCTAAAAATTATTTATTTTAATTTTCCGATTTTAGGTATCACCTGTTGTTTTTAGCATAAGTGGATATACGTTTTAATTTTAACTTCAATGAATGGAACCTGAGGAGGGTTCGTCGCTAGCAAGATGTTTCTGGACTTATTAGATGATTGTTTTCTACCGCAGCATGTTTGAGAGGCAACCAGAGGAGTAATACTCTTGATCTGATTATTGGCAGTGATTATTCATGGATTAAGAATTTCCAGATAAAGGAACCACTAGGTGACAGTGTTCACAGTGTACTGTGGGATTCACTAAAAAATGTAACAGTCATCAGGGATAAAGGGAAGGGTTTTTGCTTTCAGAAAGGTGTATATAGTGGTTTCAGACAGTTCTTAAATTTTGTACAGTGGGACAAACTGATGATGGTACTAAAAGCAAATTCTAAATGGAACCATTCAGGAATTAACCTTAGAAGCTACTAGGCTTTTCATGCCAACTAAGAAGTATTGATCAAGGTTTAGGCTATATGGAGGTGAGGTCAGGTGAACTAATGAGACTCGTGGCAGAGAAGAAAAATGCATTGTATGCATATAAATTATCAGGCAACATAGAAGCCTAAGGTAGATATAAGCCAGTCTGTAATCAAGTCAGAAAGGTGGATAGGCAATCGAAGGCAGATTATGAGAGATCTTTGGCAAAGGATGCAAAGAAAAACAGCAAAGACTTCTTTATTTATGTAAACTCTAGAAGGAAGGGGATGAATCACATTGGCCCACCTGATATCGATGGTTCCACTGTTGATGATCCTTCTCAGATAGCTGCCAAACTAAATGAGTATTTTGCATCCACATTCACACTTGAGGAATTGGAGGGTGGAAGATTATTAAACTCTAACTTGGAGCTACATAATTTTGTTGTAACTGAGAGCAAAGTGGAGGAGAAATTGTTTAAGTAAAAAGCACATGGGGTGGATGTAATCTATTCAGTTATATTAAAGGAGGCAGGAAAGTAAGTAAGCAAACCCTAAACCATAATTATAAGAGCATTCATGGACTAAGGGAAGTTCACCATGGAGTGGATAGGTGCAAAGGTATTCCCAATTCACAAAGGCTGATCAAAAGATAATATCAGCAATTACAGACATGTTAGTTTAACTTCTGTTCCAGGGAAATTAATGGAGTCACTAGTTCAAGAAGCATTGAAGGATCATCTAGGCAAGCCTGCAGTTATCATTCAGACACAGTATAGGTTTGTTAAGGGGGAAGCCGTGTCTGAACAATTTGATTGGATATTACGATGTGGTCACAAAGGAACTAGATGCAAAAAATAATTTTGATATCATATACAGTACTTGGATTTCAGGAAAGATCTTGATCACATGGAAGCCTACTGTACAAATTGAGCAGTATGGCATTAAGGGAAAGTTGCTTCTATGGATAAAGAGATGGTTAAAAGTGGGAGAAGACAGAGAGTGGTAATCAATGGACTCTATGTGAACTAATGTTACTAGTGCAGTCCCCCAGGGTTCGGTGTTTGGCCCATTGTTGTTTTCTGTATTTGTCAATGATACTGATAAAGGTATAGCAGGCTTAATATCCAAGTTTGCAGATGATACGAAGGTTGGGACAGTTATTATTGACAGTAATGTTAGTATGCTACTCCAACAGAATCTAGTAAAGTTGAGCAGATGGGCTGAGAGGTGGCAATTGAAGTTTAACAGTGACAAATGCAAAGTACTACATATGGGTAGCAGTAACCCCAGAGTAACATACCAACTGTGCATACTACACTCGGGTTAGTAGAGAATGAAAAGGACCTTGGGGAAATTGTGTAGCCAGATTATGAAGTTTTCTGAGCAGTGCAGTGAGAACAGATCATGGGGTCTTGTTAATGATATACAGGAATTTTGCTAGCAGGGATAAGGAGGTGATTAGCCCTTTGTATAAGGCCGTAATAGTCAGGCCACACTTGAGTACCACATACAGGTTTGATAGCCTCATTTTAGGAAGGATGTAGAGCTGCTGGAGCAAGTATAGAGAAGGGCAACAAGGTTGGTGAGAGGAACAAAGGGTTGCTGTTACCAAGAAAGGTTTAAGTTCTGCAAATTGCAGTGTCTGCAGACTAGGCACCTGCAAGATGATCAGATTGAGGTGTATAAGGCCTTGAATGGTTTGAGCAAGCTCAGCGCTGATGGGATTCTTTCTCTTGCTCAGATTATGCACCTAAAGGTGCATAAATTCAAACTGAGAAAAGCCAGTTGTAGAATAGATGTGTGTAAATTTGCGTTTAGCCAGTGGGTGGTTGATTGCTGGAAGAAACTTCCATCTGTCATTGTGAAAGTTGGTAGCTTAAAAGTTATTAATATAAAACTTCATTAGTTGTTTATACCATATTAGTACTATATACGTGTATTCATACTTTAATTTAATTTTTATACAAAGAATATCACACTCCATACCTTCACGTTCTTCAGTCACCTCTACCATATTTCACATTCTTCTATGTAGTCTTCCCCCCTATTCTTATCCAGTTCATTTATTTAGTCATATTTTTCTATTTCTTTAATTCTGAATATATTCAGTTGTTAAAGCAGAGTTATAAATTTGTTATTTTATGTTTGCTGATTGAGATTTGGAAATTTTCACAGTGACAAGCAAGCCATGCACTCCATGATGAAGTTATCACCATGGTTCCCCAAAATGTTTAGTGTAATTTTTCTCTTAGTAAGCATATATGTGAAAGAAATAATTTCACTGACATGAAGGCACATACATTTGAGAATTAAAATCTAATGTTATTTAGCACTATTTGGGTGCTAGAATATATTATGGTACTTGGATAGCAAATTTAATTTAAATGAATTTAATTAGTCTGTCAAACTCAAATTTAGTTGGATTCAGAAACATCTTCTATAAATAAATAACTAATTTAGTACATTGCATAGATTAGTATTAATATTATCAATGGCGACATGGTGCAAGGAAGCCTATGGTTTATGCTGCACCAGCTAAAAAAAAAAAATAAAAATAAAAATAATAAAATAAAAAATAAATAAAATAAAATAAAATAATAATAAAAAAAAATAATAAGAAATAATAATGATTAATAAGAGAAAAGGAAATGGAGAACCTATGCATTTTCCACCTCCTCGTAGGTAATTATCTAGCTGACCTTTGACTTTACCCAAACTGTCAGCCTCTACCACCCATGTAGGTAACTTATTTCAGTAATTTATAACTTGCTGGCTAAAATAAAACTTCCTGCAATCCAGTCTAAACATCTTCCCCCATAACTTGAAATTATAGCCCCTTGATCTAGAATCATTTATAACTGTGAGAATTTTGCACTCATTCATTTTGCTTATGCCTTTGAGAGCCTTAAACACCTCAATCACGTCTCCTCTAAGGTGTCTAGTTTCCAAGCTCTGCAACCCATATATTTGAAGGCTTTCCTCATATGGCCGCCCTTTTACTGATTTCACCAGGTGAATTACCCGTCTTTGGACCCTTTCAAGAAGTACAATGTCTTTCTTTAGGTGAGGTCTCCATACTTGAACACAGTACTGCAAGTGTGGACTAACAATAGCCTTATATAATGGGATTATGACATCCTTATCTCTACTAGTAATTGTTCGATAAATCATCGACAGGACACGATGGGTCTTCCTTGCAACCAGTCTATAATGCTCGGAGAACTTCATATCTGACTGTATCGTAATACCAAATTCCTTTTCCTCCACTACCGGCTTTAGTTGAACTCCATCAAGTGTATAAGTCATTTTGGGGTTACTGTTCCCCAGGGGTAATACTTTACGCTTTGCTGGATTAAAGCATAGCTGTCACTTTTCTGACCATCCATGAAGTCTATCTAGGTCATTCTGAAGAAGCTCTGCTTGGCGGCGATCATTAACCACTCTACCAATCTTTACATCATCTACAAATTTAGACATCACACCCTCTATCCCTTCATTGATGTCATTTATGAAAATCAAAATCAACAGTGGTCCTGATACTAATCCTTGGGGAATCCCACTTATTGCATCAACCCAATCTGAGGAATAACCATTTATCACAACCCTCTGCCTCCTGCCCTGAAACCATCCAGCTATCCATCTTAGAATTTTTCCCTGTGATTCCAACCTGTTCCAGCTTATAAAGTAACTGCTCATGTGGGACTGAGTCAAATGCTTTGCTGAAATCCACACATTCAGGTAAAATTGTCAGTTACGCCTGCGCCGGCATGCCTGTACAGGTCTACCAGATGCCCATAGTGCATGCACATGCTGCATTAAATCTGTCACCGCATTGACCACGGCATCGACAGATGACGTTTTAGCAAGAGTTGGCTTATTATTTGCAACAAAGTGTTTTTTTCATAGAATTTATGTAATTATTAATGATAGTCGAATAGGAAAATCCCCCAATCTGGCAGTGCGCCTGCCACATCACTACACACACTCTGGTTTGCCTGCACAAGCCACTCCGGTTCAGGCAAATCGAATGGCTTTTCATATTTCCTCCAGTCCCCTGTGCAGGTCAAAATAACTGGGCAGTTTTATCATCCACACGCTCCGGTAGATCTGTACAGGTGTGCCTGCACAGGCATAACTGACAGGTTTACCTGAATATGTGTAGCGGCCTTAAGGGTTTTCCTTATGTTTCCAACCTGTTACAGCATATAAAGTAACTGCTCATGCGGGACTGAGTCGAATGCTTTACTGAAATAAACAATGCTGAAATTATTCCCTAACTCGGCTCTTCAGTGACTCTGTCAAAGGAGCTAACCAGATAAGTTAAACATGATTTTCCCTTTATAAAACTATGTTGCGTATCCTTCAGAATTCCATTGCTATCTAAATGATCCTGAATTCCACCCCTGATAATTGTCTCCATGATTTTCCCTGCTACTAAAGTTAGACTGACCTGCTAATTTCCCACTTCAGAACTGCCCTTATGTATTGGAGATACATTGGCACTTTTCCAATCCAACGGAATCACTCCCACATCCAATGATGCTCTCATAATTAGCCTCAATGGTTCAATGCACTCACTTGCCGCCTCCCTTAAGATTACAGGGTATATGCCATCAACTCCAGGAGTCTTATGGCTTGTATGCTTGAAAGTTTTTTCATTAAACATGTGAAATCTCAACATCATTAATTACATTTTTTTCAACTTCACTTCCATAATTTCTCATTGACGTAAAGGGTTTTCTTCTGTAAATATCAATGCAAAGTAACTGTTGAGTTCATCTGCAACTTCAGCTGAGGTATCCAATACTATACCACATCCATTACCTAAGGGTCCAATCTGGTTTGTCTTTCTCTTCTTTGCATTTATATATGTGAAGAATTCCTTATCCCCCCCCCCCCACCTTTGCTCTCTTTGCCAGCGATTTCTCATAATGTGCCTTTGCCAGCCTAACTTTTCTGTGGCACTATTACAGATCAATTTATAGGCTTTGGTACTTTTTATTGCTCTGTAACTTTTCCATGCCGTCTTTTTCTGCTCAAGTCATCTGGCACCTTCATTATGCATCCTCCTCGGGATCCTCCTCGTGGGGTATTTTTTAATGGTATATAAGCATTCAAGGCTTCTGTGATTAATGTCTTAAAGTTATACCATAATTCAATTGTATTCGCTCTCTGTGAGATATCTACCCAGTTAATAGAGGCCATGTAGCACCTTAAGCTGTTGTAATTTCCTTTCCAGAAATTATAACCCATTCCTTTGCTTTTAAGCACTGCTACCTCTCTTTTCATCATCCACTGTAGAATTCTGTGATCACTTCCTGCTACTGGCTTCTGTACTGTCAATCCTGGTATGTCATCTGGATCTAGGGCTTCTCAACATTTCAGTCATTATAAATTTTTAAATTTCTTAAGTATTTTTCAATTCAGTAGTCTTGAATTTTCTAAACTAAAATTGTACCTAATATCATTCTTAAATAATATGATTAAATTTTTTTTATATCTTCATTTCAAACTGAACTTAATATATATCACTAAGAATGTCATAGATTCAGCTATATCAGGTATTCATGTACAAGAAGTAGACCAAATTGTTGGAGTATTATATCACAATATGAAACCAATAGAAGAAATGAGGTTACTGCTCCCCAGGCATGCATACGAATGGGTGAAAAATTAGTTGGAGATGGTGAAACACTAGAAAGTTGCCACATCTTCCAAGAAATGTGGAATCAGCAATGCCCTTGATGGTGCTTTACTGGTATTATACGATGAGTAAAAGCTTCATTTTTCACTAATGCACTGCTTATTGTGCACTTCTGAACTTGTATATGCAATAAAACATTTTTTTCCAAATTTGCCTTCTAAAACATGGATGTGTTATCATCTGGAAAATACAGTACTTTGAAAACTCTATTCAAATATAATTTTCAAAAGAAATTTGTTTAATTTTATCTTGTAATTGTTGAATAATTTCATAAAAAGTTATACAAAATTATAGCTAATTGCTAAACACTAGTTATCAAAAATGACTGCCAGGCACTACAATTTTATATTTATTAAAAAGTATGTAATATAACAATATAAGTTGTAGTGTAAAACCTAACGCTTACAGTTTTTTTTTATCCCTTATCCTCATGCTTTGGCTGACTGTTGTGCACATATTATTCAAGGTATCGTGCTGTAATGCATTTTAAGACTGGTAGTCAACAGTGTGACTTGGAACTTTTGATGTACACAACAAATACAATTTGATCTATCAAGTGCATATCTGATAATGCCTTCACAACAGTATATATTATTCTTATTGAATTTTATGGTAATAACAAACTGCTCCAACTGTGACTACCAAGTTGCTGGTCCAATAAGCGAAACTGACGGGAAGAGGAGTTACGTTCTTTAACTAACCCAAGTACATGATATAAATGTGCCTGTAAGTAGAGGAATACACGAGTATAACACAGCAATATAATTATAATAATAATTCATCATGAAATAAAGTTTTAAATTCTTGCAATACAATAAACACAAATTAAAGGGGGCATTAAAATGCACATTAAACTATTCATTTATCCAATGTAATTAATAAAAAATTGTAAATGTTGATTTTATAAGGAACAATGATATCACTAAGCACATACTTCATAAATTTCAATATTTTATTTTGAATTGTGAATCATACAAACTATGTTGGTTATTTTACATACACCAGATATAATTTTAATTAATAATTCTGTTTTAGGTAATTTTAGAAAACAAATCAGCTTATCATATGGTAAAAAAAAAAAAAAAAAACCTGCAAAAATTTAAAATTAAACTAAAATTAAATCAAATTTTATTTTTTAATAAGGGCACTGGATATACCTTGAATGATTGCATATATGAGAAAAACTAAGTATACCTTAAGAAATGAACTACTTAAACACTTTAAACACCATCATAAATAATTTTAATAAAAAAAGCATAATGTTACAAACCTGGGTTTGTAACATTTTACTGGGTTCTTGTTCATATGTATAGTGAGTCAGAACAACAGCAGCGAAGAAAATGTCTCATTTATAGACATGATTAAAACCATATGTTTTATAACAATACTCTGAATTTTACTTTCCTGTAAACATACTGTTTTTACAGGTGTGTGTGTTTTGCATTGAACTTCAACACAAGTTCAATGAAAATATGGCTAGCTTCTAATTTGATGGCAACAAGTTGCCCTCAAATTAGAAGCTAGCCAAACAAGTTGCCCTCAAACAAGTTGGAAGGGGGATTAGAGCAGGATTTTAGAGGTTATTTAGTATATTGTAAAGTTTATTTTAAGTCTTTTTTTCCCCATAATAGTTTGACTTTTTTAATATTTTAAATATAATTTTTTGAAAGTTTCCTTTATTAATATTTAGTAAATTTTACAATGGTTGTTACAAGATCCGCCTTGAACACTTCGTCAGAAGGTACCATGACTTGCAGAAATAGCTGACGACGATTTCCGGGTAAGTCATGATTTTATTATCCTTTGCAGAACCTGTGGCATGTATTCCCAGGTCGACCTAGATAATCGCAGCTCACCTAGAGATTTTTTTCTTTGTCACCATTGTAAGGAGTATACTGATCTTAAGTTAAAATTTGGTGCACTGCTAGAATGATTTGAGTCACTAAAAAAACTCACCCTCAAGAATAATGTAAATGGGAGCTTATTAGGGACTCAAGACTCTAGTAACCTATCAAGTGATGCACTCCCGACTCGGGCCCCAGAACAGAATAAGCAAGTGCAAACTACTCTAGTTCAAAAGGACTTAGTTCTATTAGGAGACTCCATCATCAGGGAAACAAGAAATATTTTTTGTAATAAGAATAGGTGGACTAGAACCAGGATGCCGGGAGCAACTATTAATGATGTCACCAACAGAATGTCAGATTTCAAGGGGTGGGGGTAAAGAGAATATTATTATTCATGTGGGGACTAACGACATTAAGCATACACGATCTGGTGATTTATTAGACAAATATAGGACCATGCTGAAGAAATGCCACAAGTTAGGTCACAATATCTGTGTGGCTGCAATTCTGCCCAGGCATGATAGGAGGGATTATATGCTGAAAGCCTTGTGGATTAAATCAAGACTTGAAGGACTCCGCGAGGCTTTTGGGGGGAAATTTCTATCAGCTTGGCTCACACTTGTAGGTAGAAGGAATCTGTTTTGTAGAGACAGGATACATTTAAACAAAGGTGGTGCAAGAGTTTTTCCCAGTATTATTGAGAATACCTTAAAGGTTCAAGAAAAATGCTAGTTTTGGGGGACACAGCTAATATAGGTAAGCGTTTATCTGATAATATTGGTCAAAGTAACACATGCACATACCTCAAGAGTTCTTGTTTCTTACTGCAACAGAACATGTTAGCAAGATGTTCTGAGGGCAGAAACGTTTCCAATGAGCGGGTAGCTAATGCCAGGGTAGTTAACTATACAAGAACACCGTCTTAATTGTTTATACAGTAATGTCAGAAGTGTTGTAAATAAAATTCGAACAGCTGGTTAGGACAAGTAATGCTGATATAATAGGGCTTATGGAAACGTGGTGCCACCTAGAGATAAGGGGATGATGAGTTTCAGTATGGTATGTACATGTGTATAATGTGTTTAGGAAGGATAGGGAAGATAGAAAGGGTGATGGAGTCATGCTTCTTATCAAAAGCAGCCTGAGCACAGTGAAAGCTTTCCTGGATTCAGACGTTTCACATGCTAGTATAGCCAGCAGTGCGTAGCACACGCTTCTTGATTAGACCGGGGTTCGAGCCCGTGACCACCAAATACGGAGGATGCGGAAATGTCAGGAAATGACCACCGCATAAGCTGGAACAATATGGCCTTAGTTGCTAATGTTCCTAAAAACCAAATAACAACAACAACAACACCATGCTAGTATAGAATCTGTATGGTGTGAGATAGTTGGAAGTAAAAGCATAATGAGAGTGGGAGTAATCTACAGGCCAGATGATTTTGAAGATTATGATGAGAGCCTCGACATGCAAACTGAATGGGTGAGTAAGCATCAATGTCTTATTATGGATGATTTTAACTTGCCTCTAATTGATTGGAGCAAATGGGGAAACTCCACATCAGGGACACAATTTCAGGGAGAGTACTACGGAAAAGAATACTCTAGACCTCATCATCATCACCCATGAACCAGATGATATAACAAGGCTGACAGTACAGGAACCAGTAGCAGGAAGTGATCACAGAGTTCTACAGTGGACTATGAAAAGAGAGGTAGCAGTACTTAAAAGCAAAGGAATGGGTTAAAATTTCTGGAAAGGAAATTACAACAGCTTAAGGTGCTACATGGCCTCTATTAACTGGGTAAATATCTCACAGAGAGCGAATACAATCGAATTATGGTATAACTTTAAAACTTTAATCACAGAAGCCTTGAATGCTTATATACCATTAAAAAATACACCACGAGGAGGATTCCAAGTTTGATGCATAATGAAGGTGCCAGATGACTTGCGCAGAAAAAGACAGCATGGAAAAGTTACAGAGCAATAAAAAATACTGAAGCCTATAACAGCTACAAACTGATCTGTAATAGTGCCACAGAAAAGTTAGGCTGGCAAATGCAGATTATGAGAAATAACTGGCAAAGAGAGCAAACAGGTGGGGTATTCTTCACATATATAAATGCAAAGAAGAGGACAAACCAGATTGGACACTTAGGTAATGGATGTGGGATAGTATTGGATACCCCAGCTGAAGTTGGAGATGAACTCAATAGTTACTTTGCATTATTTACAGAAGAAAAACCCTTTGTGTCAATGAAAAATTATGGTAGAGAAGTTGAAAAAAATGTAATTAATGATATTGAAATTTCACATATTTATTTAATGAAAAAACTTTTGGGCCTACAGGCCAGTAAGGCTCCTGGAGTTGATGTCATATACCCTATAATCTTAAAGGAGGCGGCAAGTGAGTGCATTGAACCACTGAGGCTAATTATGAGAGCATCACTGGATGCGGGAGTAATTCCGTTGGATTGAAAAAGTGTCAATGTATCTCCAATACGTAAGGGTGGTTCTAAGAGTGAAATGGGAAATTACCGGGAGTCAGTCTAACTTCAGTAGCAGGGAAAATCACAGAGGCAATGATCAGGGATGGAATTCAGGATCATTTAGATAGAAATGGAATTCTGAAGAATACTCAGCACAGTTTTGTAGAGAGAAAATCATGTTTAACTAATCTGGTTAGCTTTTTTGACAGGACCACTCAAGAGCAGGACTTAGGGAATAATTTCAACGTAGTTTATTTGGATTTCAGCAAAGCATTTGACTCACCCATATGAGCAGTTATTTTATAAGCTGGAACAGGTTGGAATCACAGGGAATATGCTTAGCTGGATGGGTTCAGGGCAGAAGGCAGAGAGTTGAGATAAATGGTTATTTCTCAGATTGGGTTGATGCAAGAAGTGGGGTTCCCCAAGGATCAGTATTAGGAGACCACTGTTGTTTTTGATTTTCATAAATGACATCGATGAAGGGATAGAGGGTGTGATGTCTAAATTTGTAGATGATGTAAAGATTGGTAGAGTAGTTAATGATCGCCGCCAAGAAGAGCTTCTTCAGAATGACCTAGATAGACTTCACGGAAGGTCAGAAATGGCAGCTATGCTTTAATCCAGCAAAGTGTAAAGTATTACACCTGTGGAACAGTAACCCCCAAAATAACTTATACACTTGGTGGAATTTAACTAAAGCTAGTAGTGGAGTAAAGGGAGTTGGGAGTTATGATATGGTCAGACATGAAGTTCTCCAAGCATTATAGACAGGTTGCAAGGAAGGACCAAAGTGTCCAATCCAGGGGCGGACTGTTAACATTGGGAGCCCTGGACTAACACTGTTTGGGGGCCTACCCAATTAACCCAAATTAACCCAAGTTTGGGTTAGTTGTGGCAACTCATTTGCCATTTTGTCGAAAAACTGTTTTTTTTTTTACCCGTTTTTAAATAAGAAAAATCATAGGCAACAGACATTGAAGAACTTTTTTATTTTATTTGATGCACTTGGATATACAAACTTTTATATACAGTTATAATGAAAAAAGTTTTGTATACATAACAAACATCAAACATAAATAAAAAATAAAATGTATTAGATATTACTTTTAGTAACAAACAAAAAAACGAAACAAAAAATTCTCAGGTCAAGAATGAAGACAAGGAGAAAAAAACAAAAATAATACTTATTCTTGAAAATAAAATAAATAAAACATTCTAGGAGTTATATAATGTAAGTATTTTTAATACATTAAAGACATTTAAAGAGTAACTCTTCGGAATTTTTGCTCTGCAAATTCTTTTATTTGATCATCACATTGTAATTCTTTGGTTAAATCACAGTTTATGGAAAGAATTGCTAATAATTTAATCTTTCATTCATCATTGTTGTCCTATATTTATTTTCTATATAGGACATCCTGGAGAAGGATTGCTCCGCCTCACAGCTGGTGATTTGCAACGCCAAAAAAAATTTTTAAGATTGTATAGAAATTTGGAAAAACATCAACAAGTTTCTTTTCATAAATTAGTTTTAATATATTACCTCATGAGTCGTATGAGTCTGGCTTAATCTGAAGGTAGGATTTTAACTGAATGCACTCATTTAATTAATAATCGTCTATGTCATCCGGATAATAATCAACAACATTACGTGAACTTTCCAAGTCAATATTTTCGATATTAATGTCTTGCAAATCCATTAAAAATTGAATCTTTTGCTAAATTCCCCATAGACATGGCCTCTTCTGTATAAATCCATAATCAACTTATCTAATGCAACGTTTAGCGTATCCGGTTTAAATTTTTCTGCTCCAATTAGCGAAACTTTCTCTGTAGATTTATCCGAAAATTCTGAAGTAATACATTTTGTATTACTTCAAATTCTAAAAACCTAATTAGGCTTTTGTTCAACAAAAGCCGAGAATTAGAGTTGAATTGAAAGTGTTGAAAGTGTCTGCAATTCTGGCCAGACACGATAGGAGGGAGTATATGATGAGAGCCTTGTCGATCAATTCGGCCCTGAAAAGATTATGCAAGGCTCAAGGGGTAGAATTTTTTTCAGCCTGGTCTGTACTTGTTAACAGGAGAGACTGCTTCTACAGGGATGAGATACACTTAAATAGAAAGGGTGCAAGAATATTTGCTGATGCTATTGAGGCAGTGTTAGGTGGGTCGGAAAACTGATAGCTTGGGGGGGATACAAGGACTAATAGATTAACAGTAGCCGTAGGCAGAGGTGAAGGTGATTCTTGCACAACTTCTATTAGAATAAGTAGCGACATGGAGCGAGGGGTGTTGGGGGTTTCAGGAACGGATGGCAGTCATCCTGAAATAGGTGGGTATATGGGATGTTAGGGTAACTAAGAATAGGAGCATGTATGCTTGCATGTATACCAATGCTAGAAGTATAGTAAATAAATTTGATGGTTTGGTTTGGTTTGGTTTGGTTTTTTTTTTTTTTAGGAGCATTAGCAACTAAGGCCATATTGCTCCGGGAATATGCGGTGGTCATTCCCTGACCTTTCCACATCCTCCGTATTTGGTGGTGACGGGCTCGAACCCCGGTCTAATCAAGAAGCATAGAAAATAAATTTGATGAATTTGAAGTGTTGGTCAAGACATCAAAGGCGGATATTGTTGGGATAGCACAGATGTGGTGTCACACAGATATAAAGAATGCAGAACTGGAATTTGGGGAGTACAATGTGTACAGAAAGGATAGACAAGATAGAAAGAGAGGATGTGTTATGCTGTTAATTAAGAAAAACATAAAATCAAAAGAAGTGCACCCAGTTGATATAGATGAACAGTGCACTGTTGAGTTAGTTTGGTGTGACATAAGCACTGTGAAAGCAAAAATAAGAGTAGAAGTGTGTTATAGGCCTAATGACTCGAATGAGTACAATGAACAATTGTACAGAGAAATAGAGTGGGCTAGTAAATCAGAATGTCTTATAATAGGGGATTTTAACTTCCCAGATATTGACTGGAACTTGTGGGTTGGTCACTCACACACTAGTCAGACTTTTGGGGATTTATTGGATGATTGTTTTCTGCAGCAGCATGTTCGAGAGGCAACCAGAGAGAGTAATACTCTTGATCTGGTTATCAGCAGTGATCATTCGTGTATTAAGAATTTGCAGATAAAGGAACCACAGTGTACTGATGTGGGATTTACTTAAAGATTTAATTACCATCAGGGGTAAAGGAAAGGGTTTTTGCTTCCGTAAAGTTGTAAAGGTACAGTGGTCTCAGAAAGTTTTTAAATTCTGTACAGTGGGATCAACTGATGACGTTACCAACAGTAAATTCTAAGTGGGAAGCATTCAAGGAATTAACCGTGGATGCCACTAAAAGTTTCATACCTATTAAGAAATATTGTTCAAGGTTTCATACCTATTAAGAAATATTGTTCAAGACCTAAATGGTTATCAAATGAACTAATGAGACTCCGTAACAGGGAATAAAAATACATGGGATGCATATAAATTATCAAGCGACTCAGAAGCCTATGGTAGATATAAGCTAGTCTGTAATCAGGTCACAAAGGAGGTTAGGCAGGCGAAGGAAGATTATGAGAAATCCTTGGCAAAAGATGCTAAGAAAAACAAGGATTTCTTTACTTATATAAACTCTAAAAGGAAGGGGATGAATCTGATTGGTTCACTTGACATCGATGGTTCGACTGTTGATGATCCTGCTCAGATAGCAAACAAACTGAATGAGTATTTTGTATCTACATTCACACGTGAGGATTTATTAAGGTTTGAAAATGGCAGAAGGTTATCAAATTGTAGCAAGATACTTAATGATTGTGTAATAACTGAGAGCAAAGTGGAGGAGAAATTTTGAAGTTAAACATAAGAAAAGCACCTGGGGTGGATGAGATATCCAGTTATATTAAAGGAGGCGGCAAAGTAACTAAACAAACCCTTAGCCATAATTATGAGAGCATCCTTGGACTCGGGGGGGGGGGGTTGAATTGGACTAGAGATGTGCAAATGTATCCCCAATTCACAAAGGGGGATCGAAGGGTGACACGAGTAATTACAGACCAGTTAGTTTAACTTCTGTTCCGGGTAAAATAATGGAGTCACTGGTTAAAGATGCATTGCAGGATCATCTAGACAAGACTGCAGGAATAATTCAGACACAGCATGGGTTTGTTGTGGGAAAGTCTTGTCTGACAAATTTGATAGGATATTATGATGTGGTTACAAAGGAACTGGATGCAAAAAATAATTTTGATATCATATATTTGGATTTCAGGAAAGCTTTTGACACTGTTGCGCATGAAAGACTATTGTACAAATTGGAGCAGAATGGTATTAAGGGTAAGTTGCTACAATGGATAAAAGGATGGTTAAGTGGAAGAAGACAGAGGGTGGTAATCAATGGGTGCTGCTCTTCGTGGAGTCCCACAGGGTTCAGTGTTGGGTCCACTGTTGTTTTGTATACTTTTGTATTTATCAACGATATTGATGAAGGTACATCAGGCTTAATGTCGAAGTTTGTAGATGATACAAAGGTTGGCAGGGTTGTTAATGACAGTAATGGCAGTGTGCTACTGCAACAGGATCTAGATAATTTGGGCAGATGGGCTAAGAAGTGGCAACTGAAGTTTAACCTTGACAAATGCAAAGTACTGCATATGGGTAGAAGTAACCCAAGAGAAACGTACCAACTGTGTGGTACTACACTTAAGGTGGTAGAAAATGAAAAAGACCTGGGAGTAATTGTGCAGTCAGATATGAAGTTTTCTGAGCAATGCAGACAGGCTGCCAGGACAGGTCATGGGGTTTTGTCAATGATATATAGGAATTTTGCTAGCAGGGAAAAGGAGGTGATTGTCCCTCTGTATAAGGCAATGGTCAGGCCACACCTTGAGTACTGCGTACAGGTCTGGAGGCTTCATTTTAGGAAGGATGTAGATTTACTTGAGCGTGTACAGAGAAAGGGAACAAGATTGGTTAGGGGAATGAAGGGATCCTCTTCCAAGAGAGACGTAAGTTCTGCAAATTGCAGCAGCTGGAGACTAGGCACCTGCACGGTGATCTGATTGAGGTGTATAAGGCCTTGAATGGGTTGAGCACGCTGAATTCTGATGGGATCCTTCCACTTGTTCAGATTACAAACCTAAGGGGGCATAAATTGAAATTTAGAAAGGACAGATGTAGAATAGATGTGCGGAAATTTGCCTTTAGCCAGCGGGTGGGTAATTGCTGGAACAAACTTCCATCTGTCGTTGTGGAAGTTGATAGGTTGAATAAATTTAAGGAGGAACTGGACAGGCATTTGGAGGGAATGGTGTGATTTTTTTTTTTGGCTGATGCTGCATAAGCTCATACACTTGCTTTCTTGCATCACATGCCACTACTACATAAGGATTTCTTTACTTATATAAACTCTAAAAGGAAGGGGATGAATATGATTGGTCCACTTGACATCGATGGTTCGACTGTTGATGATCCTGCTCAGATAGCAAACAAACTGAATGAGTATTTTGCATCTACATTCACACGTGAGGAATTATTACAGTTTGAAAATGGAAGAAGGTTATCAAATTGTAGCAGTGTGCTTAATGATTTTGTAATAACTGAGAGCAAAGTGGAGGAGAAATTGTTGAAGTTAAACATAAGAAAAGCACCTGGGGTGGATGGGATCTATCCAGTTATTTTAAAGGAGGCGGCAAAGCAACTAAGCAAACCCTTAGCCATAATTATGAGAGCATCCTTGGACAGGTTCTTGGATGTTATGACAGCATCCAGGGGAGGTTCCCACGGACTGGAGATGTGCAAATGTGTCCCCAATTCACAAAGGTGGATCGAACGGTGACACGAGTAATTACAGACCAGTTAGTTTAACTTCTGTTCCGGGTAAAATAATGGAGTCACTGGTTAAAGATGCATTGCAGGATCATCTAGACAAGACTGCAGCAATAATTCAAACACAGCATGGGTTTGTTAAGGGAAAGTCTTTAGCCAGCGGGTGGTTAATTGCTGGAACAAACTTCCATCTGTCGTTGTGGAAGTTGATAGATTAAATAAATTTAAGGAGGAACTGGACAGGCATTTGGAGGGAATGGTGTGATTTTTTTTTTTTTTTTTTTGGCTGATGCTGCATAAGCTCCTACACTTGCTTTCTTGCATCATGTGCCACTACTACTACTACTACTACGTCTCTTTTTTAAATCACTGTGTTCTTTTCCACACTAGTACTTAATTTTTTGGCTGTCTCCTCGTATTCGTTTAGTTTCTGATCTGATTGTTCTCGTATGTTGCTCAAGAACTCTTCTAATGACATAATTAATTTCTCACCTTCACATATGTCTAAGCCTGGGGTCTGCACTTTTTGGTTAACTAAATTGAATCTCACTAAAATTTATTCCAAAAAAACAGTGAAAATCGTAGTTTCAAGTTTTGCCAAATTATTATATAAATTCTGTGCCTGTCTTCGAAAATCAAGTTTCTCATCCATATTGTCACTAAACGTTTTTAATATGTTCATGATATCACCATAACTATTTTTTAAAGCTCTAACAACATCATAATGACAAGACCATCTAGTCTTTCTTAAACTTTTTATCGAAAAATTTAGTTTTGTTTCACGATTTAGAAGCTCCCACCTACGGGTAGTTGCAGAAAAGAAAACATATATTTGTTGCACTACTCCAAAAAAGTTCACAATTTGAGCTGCAACTTTAACTGCTTCCCCACCAACTAGATTTAGGGAATGCGCAGCATAAGGCACATAATCAGTGCATTTATTTTTTTGTTTGAGATGTGCTTGCAAGCCATTGTATCGGCCAGACATATTTGCAGCGTTGTCAAAAGACTGTCCTCTACAATTATCCAGTGGCAGTCCATTTTTTTCTAGAAATTCTTTTAGGGAATTGAATAAAGATAAGCCACTGTGACTACTATGAAAGTGTATGAAAAGTGTATGTAAGATACACATCTTTCATACACTTTTCCCTCAAAACAATATCGTAATATGATAGCCAGTTGGTCATTGTGGGACAAATCTGGTGTCGAATCCATCACAATTGAGTAGTACTTTGTTGCATCGTCACTATTTATTTCAGTTATAATTCTTTTTATTACTTGTTTTCCCATAATCTCTATTATTTGTTCATTAACTGTTTTTGATATGTACGAAGTGAAAGGCTTTGGTTGCCGTTCTCGTTGTTGGATATGTTCGAGCATGAATGGATCGAACTCTGCTAGTAAATCCAGAGGCCCCATAAAATTACCATTGTGCGGAGAGTCAAATATTTCCTCGTGACCTCTGAATGCTAAGCCCCTTACACTTAAATATTTCACCACTGCAGTAACACGTTTTAGGACATTATAGTAATATTCCGTATCTTTTCTTAGTTGCTCCTGCAACTGCTTGTCAATAACAGGCTTTACGTGTTAACCATACTAACAATGATTTCTTATGTTCATTAGAATTTTCATGACTTTCTAAACAAGGTCCTATATGTTTCCAGTCAGAGAATCCGGTTGTGTATTGAGAAGGGATTTTAGAGAAAAGTTTGCAGACTAGACAAAAAAAAACACTTCTCATACTGGTAGAATAGAACAAGCAAGATCTTTCCAGTAATTGACCATTTTTAATTTTTTTCGTAAAGTACTTATTTGAAAACGATCTCATTTGTTCTTTGTAATTCCTTATTGAAACTGGATATATATTTTTTGGATCTTTATTTTGGAAATAAGTCATATCATGTGAGAGACAGTGATTAATAAAATTATCATTTAACTGTGTAGGCCACAAACCTACGTCAACATATTTAGAAAGCAACTCGGCATTTTCTAAAGTCTCTTCTGCCTCTTTATCACTATCTTCTTGCAAAACAGCAACAGAGACTTCAGAGAACTGGTCGTCGTCTTGGTCTCGTGTATATTTTTGTCTGGTACTGAATGTCCGTCAACGTCAACATTGGTTTTAGAGGTTCTCGGTTGTGATTCTAATTCTTGTAATTCTTCGTTATTGTTATATACATTTTGTTGTTTTTTCTGTTTCTCTTCGGTTAAGTTATTCTTTCTTTCGCTTATTACTACACCTATATCGTTTAGATTCTCATTTTTATATTCCAATACAAAAAAATTTGAAATTTTGGCACATTTACTTCTTTCTTTTTCTCTATTTAATTGTATTTTTCGTTTTTCAGCTCTGCTTTTATATTTTCTACCAGACATTTTTTTAGGTATTTATTTAATCTGAAAAGAAATAAAAAAAAACCTAAAAAAACAATCCACCACCATATTAGGTTAGTTGTCATTGTCAAGCAGGCAAGCTTTCAGCTTACGCTGCTTACTAGTGCCTACCGCTTACTTCATATAAACAGTGTCCAGTTATTTTTATTATGGCTCATTTCGAGGAAATGCAAAAAACGATTGAATTTATGTGCAGATAAAAGATTTCCAGAAAGTGATTTAACTTATTTATTTAGTAAACTTTGCCGATACTTACCAGTGAAGAAACGAAGCACTTGAACAGTACACTTCACCGAATGAATGACTATTTAATATTCAACTATACTGTACTATACATAACCTCAAATGTCAAACGGTGAGAGCTACGCTAAGCTAACACGCTTTAGAGGAGCAAGACTTGCACTCCCATTCTGACGTTGACACATTATTTGCATAATTGACAAATGACAAAGTATATTTTGATACTACCGACAAGGGTGATAGGAGACAGAGCCGTATTTACTGTCATTTAAAACATTGGTATTTTATTCAAATCCAATAGTGTTGCAAACCAACGATTTAAACTTTATCTAGGTACTAAAAAATTTTGTATAATTTATTTTTTCTTAAATTTTTAATTTAAATTGTTTTTATTTTTTTTTTTTGACTGCGAAGGGGGCCTTTGATTGAACGGGGCCCTGGGCTGCAGCCCATAAAGACCATGCCTAAATCAGCCTCTGGTCCAATCGATGATTTATCGAACAACTGCTAGTAGAGATAAGGCTGTCATAATCCCATTATATAAGATTATTGTTAGATCACAATATTGTTTCAAGTATGGAGACTGCACCTAAAGAAAGGCAAATGACAAAGTATATTTTAATGTGCTTCTTGAAAGGGCTCAAAGATGGGTAACTTGCCTGGTGAGATTGACAAAAGGTCGTCGATATGAGAAAAAGACTCTGAATTGGAGAGCTTGGAAACTAGGCACCTTAGAGGAGACTTGATTGAGTTGAAATTTTCATGGTTATAAATGATTCTAGGAACCAGGGGCCGTAAATTCAAGTTATGTGTGTGGGGGGGGGGGGATTTAGACTGGATTGCAGGAAGTTTTATTTTAGCCAGCAAGTTATAATTTACTGGAATAAGTTACCTATGGGAGGAGGGTAATGCATAGGTTGTCTATTTCCTTTTCATTTATTATTTATTTTGTTTAATTTTATTATTATTATTATTATTTTTTGGCTGGTGCAGCATAAGCCTTAGGTTTTCTGGCACCCCATGGCCATTACTAGTACTAATACTAATTGAGGCTAAATCACAAAAGTGCTGGACAGCATCAAGTTCCAAGATGCTCCAAACAGCGAAAGAAGAGCTGGAATTTATGTACAAACTCTGGATGGACAGGACAATTTTGAAGAGGACAACAGCAATATGTATATAACATAAGTCTAATTTAATTTTATTGCCCTAGTCCTAAAACTTTTGGCTGGTACCTGGTACTATGAGTAATTTGAGATTGGGGATTTTGTAACTCTGAGAGGCATAAGTAAAATGAATGAGGATGAAATTTTCACGGTTATAAATGATTCTAGAACTAGGGGCCATAATTTCAAGTTACAGGGTGGGGTAGATGTTTAGACTGGACTGCAGGAAGTTTTATTTTAGCCAACGAGTTATAAATTATTGGAATAAGTTCCTTACATGGGTGGTAGAGGCTGGCAGTTTTGGAAAATTCAAGTTACGGGGTGGGGGAGATGTTTAGACTGGATTGCAGGAAGTTTTATTTTAACCAATGAGTTATAAATTACTGGAATAAGTTCCTTACATGGGTGGCAGAGGCTGACAGTTTTGGAAAATTCAAATGGAGGGAAATGCATACTTGTGTATTTCCTTTTTTCTTATTATTATTTTTTTTAAAGTTTCTTCTTATTATTTTTTTATTTTAATTTTTTTTTATTTATGGCTAGTGCTGCACGAGCCATAGGCTTCCTTGCATCATGTGGCCGTTGCTAATGCAGTACTAATACTAATAAGGTGCTTATACAATCAGCACCATTATTTTCAGGACCACTAACAAGGAAAATCTGAAATGCTAAAATAAACTGACAAAAAAGAATTTATTTAAAAAGAATACAATTTCCTGACATTTTACTGTATATTATACTTCATTTGCTTCTGCAGTGTCAGAGCTTAAAATTTCTTCACATTCAGAGTCTGATTCTTCTGACTAACTTTTCAACTCAGAGTACAGGAACTCCCCGACTTACATAATACTCATTTTACGAAAATTCAATTTTATGTACGTTTTTGCCAGCCAATGCAAACTTAAAAAAAATCGTGGAAATGTATTTTGCTTCCCGTAGGAATAAATGGAGGTACTGGAAAATATCGCAATGTGAACCGGGTAATACATTTATTATTATTTTTTTTGTAATTTGTTTCAAGTCCTTCGAAGTTGAAATTTTCACTATATAACTAAGCTATTTATCTCTCTAAAAGGTCATATTTATAATGGACATTGCACTACCATTTCATCATTATCATATGTTCCCATTATAAGAATCAATTTTGAATGCTTGTGTGATATTTTTCTAAAGCACGTTTCTGGAGGTCGACGAAAAAATAATAATAAAAACAATTTGCACTTTCCGGTTTATTGGGCTTTTCTGTTAGTGCACCTAATTATAAACGGGTAGTAAACTTGATCTTATTCCATTTGCGATAATACCGATAACTGCAATTGTGTGGGTTTTTACACTATTATGGTGAAATGTGTTCCTTTCACTGAAATCTTCATTCATATAAAAAACAAATTTTCAGAAACTTCTCTTCGTTCCTATTTACGCATTACAATGACGAAGGGAAAGTGACCAACGAAAAGTGCAAGTGCTGGTAGTGCTAGAAAATGAAACAAAATTGATTTAGCATAGACACATGATGCAAGAAAGCAAGCTTATATGGCATCAGCCAAAAAAAAAAAAAAAAAACTCCTTATTTCACCCATCCATTCACTACAAATGTTTGTCAAGTTCTGCCTTGAATCTATTTAAGCTATCAACTTCTACAATGACAGATGGAAGCTTGTTTCCCCAATCAACCACCCACTGACTAAAGGCAAATTTCAGCACATCTATCCTACAACTGTCTTTCCTCAATTCGAATTTATGCCCTCTCAGGCGATTATTCTGAGCAAGAGGAAAATCCTGTCAGCATTGAGTATGCTCAAACCATTCAAGGCTTTATACACCTCAATCAGATCACCTTGCAGGTGCCTAGTCTCCAACCACTGTAATTTGCAAAACTTAAGCCTTTCATCGTAAGAGCAACCCTTTGTTCCATTCACTAATCATGTTACCCTTCTCTGTACTCGTTCCATCAGCTCTACATACTTCCTTCTTAAAATGAAGCCTCCAGACCTGTATACAGTACTCACGGTGTGTCCTGACCATTGCCTTATACAAGGGGATAATCACCTCCTTATCCCTGCTAGAAAAATTCCTGTATATCATTGACAAGATACCACGAGCTACACTTGCAGACCATCTGCACTGCTCAGAAAACTTCATATCTGCATGCACAATTACCCCCATGTCCTTTTCATTCTCTACCACTGTCAGTGTGGTACCATAGAGTTGATACGTTACTCTGGGATTACTGATTCCCATATGTAGTACTTTACATTTGTCAACGTTAAACTTCATTTGCCACCTCTCAGCCCATCTGCTCAACTTTTCTAGATTCTCTTGCAGCAGTGTACTGTCATTAATGTCATTAACAACCCTGCCAACCTTTGTATCGTGCAAACTTGGACATTAAGCCTGATATACCATCATCAATATCATTTATAAATACAGAGGTGTATAAAGAAACAATGGACCCAACACTGAACCCTGAGGGACTCCACTAATAACATTAGTCCACGAAGAGCAGTGTCCATTGATTGCCACTCTCAGTCTTTTCCCACTCAACCATCCCTTTATCCATAGCATAAATTTGCCTCCAATGCCACACTGCTCCAATTTGTGCCGCAGTCTTCCATGTGCAACAGTATCAAAGGCTTTTCTAAGATCCAAATATATGATATCAAAGTTATTCTTTGCATCCAGTTCCTTTGTGACTACATCATAGTATCCAATCAAATTAGTCAGACAAGACTTCCCCTTAACAAACCCATGCTGTGTCCGAGCTATAACTGAAGTCTTGTCTAGATGATCCTGCAGTGCTTCTTTAACCAGAGCCTCCATTAATTTCCCTGGAACAGAAGTTAAACTAACAGGTCTGTAATTATCTGTGTCTCCCTTTGATCCTGTTTTGTGGATTTGGGTCACATTTTCCACATCTCCAGCCCACGGATACCTCCCCTGAATCTAGGGAACCTCTCATAATTATGGCTAAGGGTTTGCTTACTTCCTCTGCCGCCGCCACCTCTAATGTAACTGGATAGATTCCATCCACCCCCAGGTGCCTTTCTTATGTATATCGTCAACAATTTCTCCTCCACTTTACTCTGAGTTATTACAAGATTATCTAACTTACTGCCAAAGTTGAATAAACTTCTGGCATTCCCCTCCCTAAATAACTCCTCACATGTGAATGTCGATGCAAAATATTCATTTAGTTTGTTAGCTACCCAAGAAGGATCATCAACAGTTGAACCATTGATATCAAGTGGACCTATCTGATTCATCCCCCTTCCTTCTAGAGTTTACACAAGTAAAGAACTCTTTACTGTTTTTTTTTTTTTTTTTTTTTTTATGAAAACCCCAAACACGAAAGGTATCAAAACCTATAGTACTTAGTACCGTGCATGGGTTGAAAGAGAAGTATGGGGGGAGGGGAATGCCAGAAACTTTGCTCTAGAGACTAAACATGGGTTACACCACTTCAAGCCTCCAATAAGCAAAGTGGTGGTATTTCACCGGTTGATGAAAGTCATCTACCACCTGTGATTTTTTGCTTCCTTTGCCCAAAGATTTCTCGTAATCTGCCTTCGCCTGCCTAACCTCCTTTGTAACTTGGTTACAGACCGGCTTATATCTACCATAGGCTTCTGTGTCACACGTTAATTTATATATATCCCATGCATTTTCCTTCTCAGTCACATGCCTAATTAGTTCATCTGACATCCATTTAGGCCTAACTCTTGAACAATATTTCTTTGTTGGTATGAAAAGCCTAGTAGCTTCCAAGATTAATTCTTTGAATGCTTCCCATTTTGAATTTGACGTTGGTTCCACCGTATACGATTTAAATACTGTCTCAGACCACCACAGTCACCTTTACGAAAGCAAAAACCGTTCCCTTTACCCTTGATGGTAGTTACCTCTTTGAGTAAATCCCACTTCAGCACACTGTGATCATTGCAACCTAGTGTTTCCTTTATCTGCAGACTCTTGATGCATGAAGAATCACTACTGATAATCAGATCAAGAGTATTACTCCCTCTAATTGCCTCCCGAACATGCTGGTGTAGAAAACAATCATCCAATAAATCCACAAAAGCCTTGCTAGTGTGTGAGTGACCAACCCACAAATTCCAGTCAATATCCAGAAAATTAAAATCCCATATTATAAGACTCTCTGATTTACTGGCCCACTCTATTTCCCCGTACAGTTTCTTATTATACTCATCAGAGTCATTAGGCCTATAGCCACTCCTACTCTCAATTTTGATCTCCCAATGCTTATGTCACACCAAACTGACTTGACACTGCACTGTCCAACGATGCCGACTGGCTTCACTTCCTTGGATTTTATGTGTTTCTTAACTAATAGCACAACCCCTCCTCCCTTCCTATCCTGTCTATCCTTTCTGTATCCATTGTACTCCCCAAATTCCAGTTCTGCATTCCTTATATCTGTGTGACACCACGTTTTTGATATCCCAACATTACCTGCCTTTGATGTCTTGACTAGCACTTCAAGCTCATCGAATTTATTAACTATACTCCTAGCATTGGTGTACATGCAAGTCTACATGAACCTATTTCTACTCTTAGTTACCCTAACACAGCCTATGTATTTACTTGTTCCGCTATGACTCCCAGCAGTCCTGGAAATTCCCATTGCCTTACTTTCCAGGCTGCTGCTCAATGGCATTTCAATAGAAGTAGTACAAGAATCAACTTTTAACTCTGCCAACGGCTACTGTTAATCTGTTAGTCCGTGTATCCCCCCCCAAGCTAACAGTTTTCCGACCCACCTAACTCTGGCTTGATAGCATCAGCAAATATTCTTGTACCCTTTCTATTTAAGTGTATCCCATCCCTGTAGAAGCAGTCTCTGTAACAAGCACAGAACAGGCTGAGAAAAATTCTACCCCTTGAGCCTTGCACAATCTCTCCAGGGCAGAATTGCAGAAACTTTCAAATTCAACCCTAACTCTTCAGCATTAGAAATGAAGATGAAAATGATTAAGAAGTACGAAGCAGGACAAAGTTTGCCATCTATTGCCAGAGAATTAGGTCTCGCTGCTTCAACAGTGAATACTATTTTAAAGGACTGTGTGCTTATAAAAGAACATGTCAAAGAATCAACACACATAAAATCAACAGTGATCACAAAACAGCGTTCAGGTGCTATATCGAAGATGGAACAACTGTTAATAATATGGATGGAAAATCAGATTCAGAAGCGAGTGCCTGAGTCTAATGACCATTCAAGGAAAAGCAACAAGTATTTATAAATATATTAAGGATAAGTATGGCGAACCCCAACCCAGGTTCGTGGCAAGCAACGGGTGATATAATAGGTTCAATCATCGCACTTGTTTCCACAACGTTAAAATATGCAGTGAAGTCGCTAGTGCCGATTCTGCAGCTGCAGAGAAATTTTGTGATGTGTTGGGAAAAATTATTGATGAATGCAGATATTCAACACAGAAAATTTTTAATGTTGACGAGACTGCTCTGTATTAAAAAAAAAAAAAAAAAAAAGCCGAATCGAACATACATTTCCAAAGAGTAAAATACAATACCAGGTTTCAAGGCTTCAAAAAGATAGGGCCACGTTTTTGCTTGGGGCTAATGCAGCGGGAGATTAGATTACAGATTAAACCCACTGCTTGTGTACCATTCTGGAAATCCTCATGCATTTAAGGGCATCAATAAAGCCTTTCCGATCGAACCAGATAGCATGGATAACAATATCTCTCTTTCAGGATTGGTTTAAATTCTGCTTCATTCCCGAGGTTGAAAAATATTGTAAAGACAAAGACGTTCCTTTCAAGATTTTGATTCTATTAGATAATGCTCCTGGACATCCTATGCATCTAGATGATTTCAATTCGAACATGAGAGTGATATTTCTACCGCCAAATATGACTTCACTCAGCCAACCTGTGGATCAGGGTGTTATTTCGAATTTAAAAGCATACTATTTATGCACAACATTTGCTCAGGCATTATCTGCAGTAGACGATGAGAAAAATTTTACGTTAAGAGACTTTTGGAAATTTTACAATATTTACCGCACCATCTTAAATATTAATAAGGCCTGGGCAGAAATTACTAAGAGTTGTTTAAATGGCGCATGGAAGAAAATATGCCCACGGCACATAAAAGGCTTTGAAGGATTTGAAAAAGATGAATCGTATGAAGAGATTACAGATAAGATTGTAAAGGCTGCAGAGCTACTTCAGTTGGAGGTTGATGCCAAAGACATGGAGGAGTTAATAGAGGAAGAAGAGAAGGAATTATCTAACGAAGAACTTATTGACTTGCAGGCAGAGATAGTGAAAGAAGAAAATGCTGACGAGGCTCAAGATGAACCAAATGAGGAGCTGGGATGCTTCATCACCAGAGAGATGGCAATGGCATTTTGTGAAATTGCATCAGCAATGGCAAGGTTTGAGAAGATGGATCCTGACAGCAAACGATTCTTAAAAGTTATCAGAGGGGTGAATGATATGCTTGCTTGCTACAAAGAAATCTATGAGGAAAAGACAAAAGTCAACGTTCAGTCATCTATTAATATGTTCTTTTGTAAGGTTGAGCAGCCAACCCCTTCTAAATCTCTACAGCCGTCAACCTCCGTAGCGAGCGTACATTGCCAGAATCGACTTCAGCTTAAGACGTCGACCCTGACAACGATGCTCGAGAGCTAAAACTTACTGATATGCCTGTCTCCTCTTTTTTTGTAATTTTATAATTTTAATATATTTTTTAATTGAATGTTTTTGTAATTTTTCCTGCACATGAGATAAAACTGAATAAATGCAATAAATAATTCTATTTACATGTTCGTCAAACATTTCTTTTTTGATTCAATCAATTCAGCGAGCACAGTTGTGAGTGCTGCACAAGCATAGGGGAAATTCCGACTTAAGTAAAATATGACTTACATAGCATTCCGCAGAACGCAATCCTAACGTAAGTCGGGGAGTTCCTGTTTGTGTTTTCCCACAAAATATTGTCCTCTGTGCCATGTATTGGTGATGCAGAATTTCTTAAAAGAGTGCTCTACTATTGTCTGCGGGATTTTCTTCCAAGCTGCTGCCACCAATTCTACAAGTTTAGATGCTGGCACTTTCTTTATCTTACCAGAAGGTGTCCACAGAAAGTTTCGGTTAACAAACAAGAATCATATTCTTCCCTCAAATAGTCCATAAATGGTCATGCCACCAGGAATGGCAACCAAGTCACTAGACTTTTCAGCTGGCTTATTCTTTAACTGTTCAGATAAATGTCCACAAAATGCACCAAGAACTAACATACTAACATATTATGTAGAGATACCAGATGACTACTTCAGATGAATTTTAGCCAGTCATCCATCAACTCAGCCATCCATTTTTTTTTGTGCACAGACAATAACATCTTTGGTATCATTTTTCAGTTTAAAATTATATATGGCGGCAACCTTCGGCCATCAGCAGTCATGCATAGCATCACAGTGACATGCTGCTTTTTGTAACCGGTACTAATGATCTTGATTTCTTTAGCACTGACAGTATAATTTTGAGGCATATCAAAGAATACCAGAGTTTTGCCAGCATTTCCTATTTAACTAAAATCATAGGTTCATTTTCTCCTCAACTGAATTACGTGTCACCAAAAGTTACACAGGAAGTTTCTAACATATCCATGTTTGACACCTTAACAAAAGTCCTGCATGACGCACGAATCAGTCACACCAACTACTCATTACTTTGAAATTTATTTTCATCTATTCCAAGGGATTTGGCAACTCGTGCCTTCAGCTGCATTGCTTGAAATGCAGTAAGTAATCCTTTTTTACATACATCAGTAACAAAACCTAATACAGCTTCATCTATTTGTGGGTATCTTCGTTTCTCAGGTCCCATACAACACTTGGTTATTGTTTTGCAAGAAAATATGAAGATACGATCATTTCTCCAATGACAAATATTTACTTCACTAATAAATTTATGCCACACTGCTCTGTTTCCGTGCCTTTTTGCATGCACAATAAGTTTTTGTTTCAATGCGGCATCATAGCAAAATCTTTTTGAAGACATTTTAAATGGTTATCAGGGGCCCAAATTTCAGTTACACATTAAACCAATGAACATAACTCAACTGAAGTGACAACAGACAGGATGAAAAGATATGCATGCACTTGCACAGGCACTTCTGCACTAACCCTCCCACAAATTTCTTTTGACAGTAATTGTAAAATGCTATCAATTCTAAAACACACCCCCAAATTCAGACACGTTAAAATGTGAAAAAATGTACATCTTAGAAATCTTAGAATCAATGAATTATGGTATATCAACAACTTGGCAGTGGGGGATCCAGCAGCAGGTAGTGACCACAATACCATAAAATGGATTTCATCTAAAGAGATTTATGTGGTCAAAGGTAAAGGCAGGAGTTTAAATTCAACAGTGGGACTCTATAATGTAATGAGTTATTTCTTGGGTTTGATTAACTAGAGAGACTACTGTATTATTTCAGATATAAATATGTTATGGTAAATATTTAAGTTCCTTCGTAAAGCGATCAAGTTCCATAAACATAAGATGCAAAAATTGACGGGAGGTCAGGTTAACTTGTCATCACACACACCTAAATTTGTTTTTTATTACAGGAATAAGCTTTTTTTTTTATTTTTATTATTATTTTTTTAAATTCAGCTTGTGGCATACCAATATTTCTTCTTATATTAATGTATTGCAATATTTATTTATTTAAGTTTTCAATAAAAAATTTAAATATTTTAAAAATGTTGTGTATTTTTATATTTGTTTAAAAACAAATTTTGTTTATTTGTTCATAATGTTTAAAAACAAAAACATTTAATCTGTTGAAAATGAAAAACAAAGTTATAGATATAAGCACGAAATTAAGTCATTTCAATTTTATCATTCAGAGAAATGTTAAATGCATGAAATATTAAACGTAAGAATATATTTCTGCTCATTAGGTGTATAAATATTTTAAAAAAATAATAAAAAATATATCTAAATATTAGATACTATTATTCACTTCTATTTTCAAAATTTCTTTCCAATTTGGCACACTTCACAGTGCATGAGATATGAAATATACATATCTTTCTTCCCAAAACGTAACATCAATCTTGTCTGAATATTGTGTTTCATGTGTGAATATCATCTTTCATTTTTCCCTATCTTTCACAAACAACTCATGTGAGACTGTAGACGTTTACTTAACAGTCAGAGAGAAAACGCAAGTGACATTCACCTATAAACAAACACATAATTTGAAACTTCATAGAAATGTCAGTACATATCAGTTTAATTAGTATTTAGTATTAGTATTAGTAACGGCTGCATGGTGCAAGAAAGCCTATGGCTTATGCTGCACCAGCCAAAAAAAAAAAAAAATCCGAACAAAACAATGATAAAAACAAAAAATAAATAAAATAAATAACTAAATAATAATAATTAATAAATAAATAAATAAATAATAAAATATAAATAAAAAGGAAATTAAACCTATCATCCTATGCGCTTCCCTTACCCGAAAGTACTATCCAGATGACCTTTGAATTTCCCCAAACTGTCGGCCTCTACCACCCTTGAAGGCAACTTATTCCAGTAATTTATAACTCGCTGGCTAAAATAAAACTTCCTGCAGTCCAATCTAAACATTTCCCCCCGTAACTTGAATTTATGTCCCCTAGTTCTAGCATCATTTATAATCTTGAAAATTTTGTCCTCATTCATTTTACTGATGCCTCTCAGAGCCTTAAACACCTCAATCAAATCTCCTCTAAGGTGTCTAGTTTCCAAACTCTGCAACCCACATATTCGAAGTCTTTCTTCATAAGGACGCCCTTTTGCCGATCTCACCAGGCGAGTTACCCTTCTTTGCACCCTTTCAAGAAGCTCGATGTCTTTCTTTAGGTGCGGTCTCCATACTTGAACACAGTATTCCAAGTGTGGTCTAATATAAGCCTTATATAATGGGATTATCACGTCCCTATCTCTACTTGCAAAAGTTCGATAGATCATCGATAGGACACCGTGGGCCTTCCTTGCAACCTGTTTACAATTGCTTGTGAAAAAAAAATAAAATAAAATAAATAGGAACCACTACAGCAAATGTTTGACTATATTTAGGAAATTTGAAAACATTTCAGATTTTTAATTATCAATTAAAGGGTAACATGATTATTTTGGAGTGGCACTGGTCAGGTCCAATGTGACTACTGCCAAGTTAAGCCTTTAAATGAACAGAGGACAGTTACAGACAATGATATGATTTTGATTTGTATGACTATTATATGAAAATATATAAAAAGAGAGAGCTAAGAAAGGGGACAGGGAGTTCTTTTTGTACATGGCACTAGACATCTAAGAGGAGATCTGACTGAGGTGTATAAAGAACTGAAGGGGATGGATACAAAAAAAGAACAGAGTAAATCAAATTGAAAAGACAGATAAGTTGGACACGTATTTCTCAACAATATTTACATTCAAAAGCAAGCTTGAATCTCTAGGGAATGTTAAGGGGGTCAGACTGTTGTGAAATAAGCTTTTCTAACAAGTGCTTCTCTGAGAAGCACTTGTTAGAAAAGCTACTGGAATCTAAGGTTAAAGGAGGGCAAGACACCGATGGTATGTGTATTCAGTTATACTTAAAAAGCTTGCACATATGTGGATCAAAGTTAGGAATGTTAACGAGAGTGACATTAGATTCCAGAACGATCTCCCTTGGGCTGTAGAAGTGCTAATGTTTCACTGGTAGGCAGGGTTCTCTCTAAGCTGAATGTCTACATGGCTGCACAGTGGTTTTGGAATGCAACCAAACATTCCAAGGAATACTCATTCTGCACTTCGTCTCAGTCCGACAGGGATTAAATCTCATGAAGGTTTAGCACATTTTTATTAATGGAATACAAATTATGCTTTAAATCTGTTAGGAACTATATGCAAAAAACTTGGAAGAAACACAGTACAAAAAATTCAACAAAATTTTTTTTGGGGAAAATGTAACTCCTAACCCTCACTGATAACAGATTTCTTTGTTTTGTTATTAGTGAAGGAGCAGGTGTATAAGAATTATTTTCCAAATAGGCATTCTGTGGTAAAATTTGCTAAAACTGTCAAGAATGGTTTCACAAAGTTAATTTTATACTTGTAAAATCAATTGAATTTAATAGTTATAATTATCTGTTACCAAATTGTTTATTTTCCACATGTAAAAATAACCATTAATTATATTTGTATGGTGACCAGCCAGGCAACAGCATAAAGTAAGTGCACAAGACAATACTCATTCTGCATACTGAGGAAAAAAGTTAAGAGAAAACCATGCTGGTAAAGTTCTTATGCTGGGTTTTAGGCTGATTAAAAGATAGAAGACAGATGATTATCAAACATGATTGTCAATCTTCAGGGTGGACTGGTGTAACAGTGTGGTGTCTAGAGGTCTACATTTCTAATTTTCCTAAATGATACTGATGAGGGTATCCAAGGAAAGCTGTCAAAGTTGCATGATGTGAAGGTAGGAAGAGTGGGTAACAATTAATGCCAAGCCACGACTTTGGTTGGTTGCATACATGGTCCGAAAAATGGCAACTAAAGTTTAATTCTTCAAAATGTAAAGTTATGCATTTGAAAAACAAAAATATTGTAGTAAAATATATGCTACAGGGAGAGGAGCTAAAAGTGATTCAACATGAAAAAAAAAAAGCTTTGCTGTTATCATTCAGTCTGATATAAAATTTTCAATTCAGTGTAAACAAATGGCTAGGAAGGCACAGGGTGTCCTGTTCATGATTTATAGAATCTTTAGTAGAGGGGAAAGGACATCATTATCCCCTATACAAGGTTTACAGGGTTAATGATGGTTAGAACAAATTTAGAATATTGTATTCATCTTGAGACTGCAACTCAACAAAATATACAACTTCAGGAAAGGGTTCAAAGAAGAGTGATAGCAGTAATGATTGGGCAAAGTGATACACACATAAAGAATGGCTTTAGAAGGTACGGTCTGTAAAGTTTGACACTAGTCATCTAAGGGGAGATCTGACAGAGGTGTATAAAGCACCAAAGGGGATAAATAAAGTGAATGAAAGAGTCTGTTCTGCCTCATATTTGATTTGATTTGATTTTTTATGGCGCATTGGCAGCTAAGGCCATAATGCGCCAAGACAAATTTAAAACGCTACTATACATTTTGGTAGCCAAGGCTACCACGTAACACTTAATTTTTATGTAAAAAAAGGTACAAATTAAAAGCATAAAAAGTATAAAACTTTAAATCTTTGTATAAAAATTAAAAGATTGTAAAAAGTTAAATGTGTTGGACATATTGTCTCTGTCACCTATTACCTGACTGAGTGTAAATGGCTCAGTCAAATTATTAAAAGCAGTAAAACACAAGCATCTTGCTTCTAAACAGGACATTCTATTAACATATGACTGACGGTTAAAATAACATTACACATCTCGCACATAGGTGGGTCATCCGCCCTCAGCAAGTAGGAATGGGTTAGATGGCTACGACCTATGCAGAGCCGAGCAAGAACAACTTCCTCTCTTTGGACCCTGCATAGACTGGTCTGCCATTGCGTAATTATAGGCTTTATGTGATGTAATTTATTTGTGGTCTGTCCATGCCAAGAATCTTGCCATTGGGAAAGTAATTTAGAACGTATTATTTGCCTGTAGTCTGTATAGGGGACTGACAGGCAATAACTATCCAGGGAAATAGCTGATTTGGCAGCGGCATCAGCCGATTCATTTCCCCGGATCCCAATGTGGCTTGGGATCCAGCAAAAGCGAATATTGAATTCTAATTTCACGAGAGAAAAAAGAATCTGCCGGATCCTCGACAGGATCGGATGAGGGTTAAAACTCAACAATACCAGAGTCTGTAACACGCTCGATGAATCGCAATAAATCACATACCTCTGGTAGTCGCGATTTTTAATGTGATCTAGGGCTGTTTGTATTGCATGCAACTCTGCAGTATAAATGCTAGTTTCTTGTGGGATCTGAGGGAACACAACAACAGATCCCACATAACATTCTAACTTTGAGCCATCTGTATAGACTGGCAGAAAGTCAGAATACTGCTGTCTATGTGATGCAAAGAGTTGCTGGTAGACAGATGGCGGTGTAGTAACCTTCTCCCAGATCTTAAGGGAGAAGTCACAAGTTGGAAAATAAGCATGCCAGGGTGGAAAGAATTGCCCTGGTGACTGGGCAACGTTGTCTACTGTCAATTTTAGCTCATTCAGCAGCCCTTGAATCCGAATACCAAAAGGTTTGTTGGCAGTTCAACGGGTGTTGTAGAGGTTTTCCCAGTGCGGCTCAAAAACGGATGGCCACGTGGGATGATCGGGCAGGGATTTTAATTTGAAGGCGTACTGTAAGGACAACTGCTTATGTCGAAGAGACAGAGATGGTTCATTTGCTTCAACATAAAGGCTTTGGACAGGAGATGTGCGAAATGCTCCAGTGGCTGTCCGGATAGCTTGATGGTGGATTGGATCTAACCACCGAAGTGCACTATCTCTAGCAGAACCATAAACCTGAGACCCATAGTTGAGTTTGGAACAGACATGTGCTCGGTAAAGACGAAGAAGGATAGAACGATCTGCGCCCCATGAAGTTGATGAAATGGCACGAAGGATGTTAAGCCCTTTGACACATCTTGTCCTCAGCTGACGAATATGTTCTAAAAATGTCAGCTTCTTGTCGAAAATACGTCCAAGGAATTTGAATTCTGCTATAACTGGGATGTTATTTTGCCCAAGCCTTAATTCTGGGTCAGGATGAAGATTACGTTTGCAACAGAAGTGTACACAAACAGTCTTATGTAATGAAAATCTGAACCCATTAGCCAAAGACCAAGCTGTAAGATGATCAATGGTTTTCTGCAGTTGCCTTTCAATGCCTCATATTGCACGAATGACAAAATATAGTAAAAGCCATCAACATAGAGGGCATTGTTTATGGTGGGTGGAAGTTGTTCTGTGATAGAGTTTATTTTGATTGCGAAAAGCGTGACACTTAGAACGGATCCTTATGGGATTCCCTCTTCCTGAGAGAAAACTCGAGAGAGGGTGGATCCTAAACGGACTTGAAATTGGCGATTCGAAAGAAAGTTTTTAATAAAAACAGGAAGGTTACCTCTAAGACCAAAGTTATAGAGGTCTTTTAAAATTACAAATCGCCAGGCTGTGTTGTACGCTTTTTCAATATCAAAGAAAACTGCTACCAAATGCTCGGATTTAATAAAAGTATCACGAATGGACGTTTCCAATCGGATAAAATGATCCAGAGTGGATCTATTTCTTCGGAAGCCGCACTGTGTCCTGGAAAGCAGACCATTTGTTTCTAAATACCATACGAGGCATGCATTAACCATTCTTTCCAGGACTTTGCACAAACAGCTTGTCAGAGCAATAGGACGATAGTTATTTGGATTGCTAGGATCTTTTCCTGGTTTTGGGAAAGCAAGGACAATAGCCCTTCGCCAGGAATCCGGAAATTGTTTGTGAATAAAAATTCTGTTAAACAAAATTAAAAGGTGATCCTTAGATTGTGGTGAGAGGTGTTTTAACATTTCGTAGTGGATGTCATCGGGCCCCACATCACTTGCATGCGTGAGAAAGAGTGCTGCATTTAATTTTTCCTATGAAAAGGGCTTGTTATACGATTCAAGGTCTTTTGAGTTGAAGTTCGGTGGGTTTTTCTCACTTTTCTTTTTCAAGGCCAAAAACTCTGCGGGAAAAGATGTTATTGCAGAGATTTTTGCAAATGTTTCCCCTAAAGTATTTGCAACAGCAGTTCGATCTGCAATTGGACATCCGTTGTGCTCGAGGATCACTGAAGGGCATGGTGAATATTTTCCCCTCATTTTCCGGATCTTATCCCAGACTACTTTTGAGCTAGCAGCCTGAGTTATGGAAGATGTAAAACGAATCCAAGATTTCCTTTGGCTCCGATGTCGTACATTTGAATGATATTAAATTTTCGGTCGTGGGATATCGGCGGAATATCCCCCAGGCTTTGTTTTGTGCTTTTTTTGCTGCCATGCATTCTGAATTCCACCAAGGTTTGGGAAATAGTGGGAACCGGCTGGATGATTTTGGGATTGCAATTGCAGCTGTTTGGACAATCATTTCTGTGACATGCATGACTGCTTCATTGATTGGCTCCTGACTGACTTGAACGATGTCAAGGTTTGCCAGATGTTGAAAGGCATTCCAGTCAGCCTGATCAATCTAACACCGCGGTAAACTAAATGGCAAACATGGTCTACCACTAGTTAGGGTGGTTATCACGGGGAAGTGATCGCTTCCATATGGGTTTACTTCTACATCCCAAGTAAGTGAAGGAAGGAGAGAGGGGGGGGAGCAGATAGAGAGGTCAATGGCAGAGAATGTACGGGTAGGCATGTGGAAGAAGGTGTTTGTTCCATTATTTAAGAGGGAGAGGTCATTGTCAGTGAGCATATGCTCTATGACTCGTCCCCTTACATTGGTGTTAGCACTACCCCACAGAGTGTTATATCCATTGAAATCCCCAAGAATTAAACATGGGGAAGGCGATTGCTTGATAACATCATCAAGGTCTTTCTGGGGGATGTCTATCCCAGGTTATTTGTTATGTTATTTGGTTTTTAGGAGCATTAGCAACTAAGGCCATATTGCTCCGGGAATATGCGGTGGTCATTCCCTGACCTTTCCGCATCCTCCGTATTTGGTGGTGACGGGCTCGAACCCCGGTCTAATCAAGAAGAGTGTGCTACGCACTGCTGCTCCTTCCCACCTGGCTACGGAGGCGGCGTCTATCCCAGGTGGGAAATAAACAGAGCAGACAGTTAATAAGAGCCCCACTGTAAGGCGAATTGCTACAGCCTCAATGCTAGTTGTAAGCTGCAAAGGCTGAAATGGGATCTGGTTGCCAATGAGGATTACGACTCCTCCATGAGCAGGGCCATCCACAAGTCTATCCTTATGAATGATGGTAATGTTATGCATGGTGGGGTCATCATTTGCCTTTAAATAAGTCTCCTGTATGCAAAAGCAAGCTGGTTTGTGCTTTTGCAGGAGTGCCTTGATGTCATCAGTATTTTGCCGGAATCCACGACAATTCCACTGTAGGAATTTAGCCATTATTTTGGCTTGGTGGGTCCATCAGGCGGCTTCCGAGGTGCTGAGGGCTTGCCTTTTTCAGCTCTGGCTTTATCCTTCCTGGGGAAGTATGGACGCCGTTCAGTGTCCATTTCCTCCCCAGCAAAGAGCTCCCAAACTGAATCTTCGTGTACCTCCTTCTGCTCGACATCCATGTTTTCTTGGGTACTAGGTGGTACTTCACATTTCTTATTCTTTTCTTTTGCAATTTCTTTTGTTACTTGTGGAGCATTAGGAGGTACTGATATAAGAGTGGCAGCTGATTGGTCCTTCTGTGCAGGTTTTTGGGAGCTTAAGAGATAACGTGCGATGGGAGTAAATGATTCTTTTGGAGGGATGGACATGTCCGTCTGAGTTCCAATGGAATACCTCCCTGCTACCTTCTGGGTGTAGGCAGGTTTGTTGATGTTGAGAGGTTTCACCGCTTTCCTTGCCTCCTGGTAAGATATGTTTAGCTCTGCCTTCGGCCGTTGAATTTCTTTTTCTTCTTTCCACCTCTGGCATGCTCATGAATAGGCTGGATGTTCTCCCTCACAGTTAATGCAGGTGGGTTTTGTGGCTGAACATGCTGACCATGAAATGGTCCTTTGCACCACATTGAGCGCATGCAAGGACTCCACGGTAGGCCATTTGAGAATGTCCATATTTCTGGCATTTAAAACACCGTAAAGGGTTTGGAACATATGGACGCACTGGACAGTTGATGTAGCCAGCTTTAATCTCATCAGGAGACTTAGGTGAATTAAAAGTCAGGATAATGTGTCTGGTTTTAACGAGTTTCCCATCCCTACGTGCACTAATTCTCTTGACAGCAATAACTCCCTGTAGTTTCAATTCCAAGCAGATTTCCTCCTCGGTTACGACGAGAAGATCCCACTCTGAAATGACAACGCTCAATGAATTGAGTGTTCTATGTGGTGTCACTGTTATGGGTACTCCTCCGATTGATGTTGCTTGGAGTAGCTGGTCAGACTGCCTGTCAGTTTTAGTTTCAATTAAAAGGTCTCCAGAATGGAGCCTCTTAATTGATTTGGGTGAACCTGCTAACCCATCTAACCCTTTTTGTATAAAAAAGGGTGACATTTTACCAATCGGTTTTTCACCGGTGGAGTGTATAATTAGGAACCTTGGAACAGGCCCTGATGGTATTTCAGTTCGCTGCCTCTTTGTACTAATAATACTATCTGTGTCTTCGTCTCTGTTTGCAGATAGGGACCGGGTTGGGGCCCCTGAGGAAGTAAGTTTATCAGGATTCATGTAAATTTTAAGTGGTTCAGTGCCCGGGCTCCCCACCCACCATGGAGCCCAAAGGGACGCCCACTACGCCCATTTATTCATGCAATAAATGCGCTTGGGAGTGGAACGCCAGGGCTACCCAGACACCATACCCACACCGCCACCAGCCTGAATCCTGTCCCTCGGACCATGAGGGTAGGGGCGTGCCATTGACACGGTTGACACTCGAAGGCGAGCCTACTAGCCGATTGATCCTAGCCGGGCCTTCCAGGACCACCCGTCTTGTCGAAGCAGGGGCCAAAGTGGTGTATTGAAGCTGGGCCCCTCAACCACCAGGATCCCCCTTTCTGAATTTCCACGGGTCACAGCGCACAGCAAACACGCTGGATTCCATTGATGTTAGGCTGTGGGCATTGGATCCCAGTGATGCTAGTCTGGAAGTCCAGCAGCATCACTGGGAGATCCCCTCACCACGTACAGGTGCCCACGTCGAGGGGTCTGCCTCATAGGTGAGATGTGTATCAGAGAACACAAATATAAAATATCAGGAAATTGGATTTTATGATGCTCATGTACAGGCATTGAGTCTCAAACACTAGAAAATGGTGCCTATCAAGCTGGCAGAAGCCATAAGCCTGGATGAATTCAAAGTAGAATTGGATAGTTACATTATGGAAATAAAATTTATGTTTTATGGTGTGTGTGTGTGTGTGTGTGTGTGTGTGTGTGTGTGTGTGTGTGTGTGTGTGTGTGTGTGTGTGCGTGCGTGCGCGTGCATTCTGCTTCAGGGATGTAGACTGGATACTAAATTATAACAATTACGATTTAGTATTACTATTCAAAACTGATTTAATATTACTATTAGTAGCTGCAAATGATGAAAGGAAACAAGTTTATACAGTATCTGCTGAGAAAATAAACTATCCACCATATCTGTTCATGTGCTCTGTTAATTTGACTAATTCTTCCTTAAATTTATTCAAACTACCCACTTCCACAATACCAAAGAGAAGTTTGTTCCAATCACTCTGTGCATTACTGTCTTTTTGAAAGCAAATTTTCACATATCTATCCTGCAATCATGCTTCTTTGATTGAAATTTACGTGTGATGGATATTATCCAAGAAAGAGTAATGATCCCACTACAACGTTGCTGATGGGATTCTTCCTATTGCCCAGACTATTCACATGAGAGCCGTGAATTCAAACTGAAGGATAATTACAGAACAGATGTGTGGAAGTTTGCCTCTAGACAGTAGGTTGATTGCTGGAATAAACTTCCATCTGTTGTTGCGGAAGTGGATAGCTTAAATGAATTCAAGGAAGAACTATACAAACTATTTATGAAAATGAATAGGTGAAATGAGAAGTTTCTTTTTTCTTTGTTTTTGACTGATGACGTATAAGCTTGCTTTCTTGCATTATCTGTGATTACTAATACTAATGTCATCAGCATTGAACTTGCTTAATCCATTCAAAGCCTTAAATACCTCAATTTAGTATTAGTATTCAAATCGCAAATTGCAGCATCTGGAGACTAGGCACCTTGCAGGCGCCTAGTTTCCAGATGCTAGAACTGAAGCCTTTCTTGGTAAGTGCACCCTTTTGTTACCCTCACCAACCTTGTTGTCCTTCATTGCACCCATTCTAGTAGACCTACATCATTCCTAAAATGAAGCCTCCAAACCTATATGCAGTACTCAAGATGCAGCTTACCATTGCCTTATATAAGGTGCCACCCAAAAGTTCCCAAAATGTATTTATAAAATAAATTAGACTCACCTTGGGTCTTATTTGCCATTGTCACCCTTGAAGTAGTCTCCTTGAGAGTGTAAATGCCAATCCCAGCGCTTCTCCCATGATTTGAATGTATGCAGAAAGTCCTTCTTCATCATAGTGTTCAGACCTGTGATTCGGTTTGGATATCCTCTATGCTGTCAAATCTTCAACCTTTCAGCTTGATTTTCATTCTTGGGAATGAAGAAGAAGTCGCAGGGGACTAAGTCTGGCAAAAAATGGAGGTGGGGGGATGATTGTCATGTTGTAGGATGCCAAAAACTGTGCAACAGCAAGAGATGTGTGGGCCAGCACACTGTCATGATGATGAAGGACCCAGTTCTTGCGTACCACTTCTCCGGACGTTTCCTACTGATGACTTCCCTTAACCACCTCAGGACGTCGCAAACAAAATCGGAACATAATCATTTTGGTGATGCAGCAGAAACTGAAGCTGTCAAAATTTTGGATACCATCCGTACAAGTGCTAAAAGTAGAAATGAATCTCCACACTATATAACATCATGTACATCTAGTGGATGCAGTCAAGCAGCAGCTCCTAAACTAACAAGAGTGGGCAGCAACAAAAGAATAATATGAAACATAAGACACCAACATGTTTCTAGCCCGACTCTTTCAACTCATTGTAGAGACAGTTTCCAGAAGAATATACAAAAATGTACAATGTACAATGGAGAACAGTTTTTATTCTTTGATTCTGGACTAGTAGAGAACCGAATATTAATTTTTTCCACAAAACAATGTTTGTTGGATGTCTGATGTTCCACTGTTATTTCACCAATTAAACAGTATACATGGTCTCAAAGGAAACACATCATTGCTATTAGGGTATGAACTTTTACCAGACAAATCAGAGAATACATACACAAGTCTTCTCAAACACATTAAGAACTTAGAGCCCAGTCTTTCCATTGTCAATTACAACAGGTTTTGAGAAGGCATTGATTAATGCATTCAAAAAGGAATTTTCCAATGCCAAACATTAAGGTTGTTTTTTCTATTCTTCACAATGTACTTTTTGTGCAAATTCAGTCAAGGATTAAAGAAATGATATGAAAGGAATTATAATTTTGCATTAAACCTCCGTATGTTGGCAGTAATAGCTTTCATATACATACAGTAGTGGATGTGTTTGAGCTATTGTGTAACAATGGAATCTTTCCTCCAGAAGCTCAAGAAGTTGTCAATTACTTCGAAGTTACATGGGTTGGATGACCCAACAGAAGACAGCAATAACAACCACCACAATTTCACATAAAATCTGGAACTTATAAGATACAGTTTTGCAGAGTTTACCCAAAACCAACAATTCTGTTGAAGGATGGCAAAGAGGAGTTTGAAGAACAAGTTGCAGCCCATTATCCAAACATATGGAAATTTGTTGAGTGTATTAAGAAAAAACAAAGCTTATTAGCATTAGTAGAGGCATTTGATGTAAGAAAGCAAGCTTATGCAGCATCAGCCAACAAAAAAAAAAAAAAACCCACTTCCACTTCACCCCTCTGTTCGTTCGAAATACCTGTCCAGTTGAGCCTTAAACTTATGTAGGCAATCAACTTCCACGACAAGGGATGGAAGTCTACCAACCAACCACCCGCTGGCTAAAGGCAAATTTCTGCACGTCTATCCTACATCTGTCTTTCCTCAATTTGAATTTATGCCCTCTCAGCTGATTATTCTGAGCAAGAGGAAGAATCCCATTAGCATTGAGCATGCTCAAACCATTCAAGGCTTTATATCTCTATCAGATCACCTCGCTGGTGCTTAGTCTCCAGACACTGTAATTTGCAAAACTTAAGCCTTTCTTCGTAAGAGCACCCTTTGTTCCATTCACTAATCTTGTTGCCCTTCTCTGTACTCGTTCCAGCAGCTCTACATCCTTCTTGAAATGAGGCCTCCAGACCTGTATACAGTACTCTAGGTGTGGCCTGACCATTGCCTTATACAAGGGAATGGTCAGGTGTGACATTATCCTTATCCCTGCTAGAAAAATTCCTATATATCATTGACAATACATCATGAGCTACTCTTGCCGCCCGTCTGCACTGTTCAGAGAACTTCATATCTGCCTGCACAATTACCCCCAGGTCCTTTTCATTTTCTACCACTGTCAATGTAGTATCAAAGAGTTGATACGTTGCTCTGGGGTTGCTGTTTCCCATATGTAGTACTTTACATTTGTCAATGACAAAATTCATTTTCCACCTCTCAGCCCATCTGCTCAACCTTTCCAGATCCTGTTGCAGCAGCATAATAGTATCAGTAGTGTCCTTGACAACCCTGCCAACCTTCGTATCGTCTGCAAACTTGGACATTAAGCTTGATATAACATCATCAATATCATTTATAAATACAGGAAAACAATAATGGACCTAACACTGAACCCTGAGGGACTCCACTAATAACATTAGTGCAAGATGAGTAGTGTCCATTGATTACCACTCTCTGTCTTCTCCCCCACAACCACCCCTTTATCCATAGCAGCAATTTGCCTCCAATGCCACACTGCTCCAATTTGTGCAGCAGCCTTCCATGTGCAACAGTATCAAAAGCCTTTCTAAGATCCAAGTATATAATATCAAAGTTATTCCCTGCATCCAGTTCTTTTGTGACTGCATCATAGTATCCAATCAAATTGGTCAGGGAAGACTTCCCCTTAACAAAACCATGCTGTGTCCGAGCTATAACTGAAGTCTTGTCTAGATGATCCTGCAGTGCTTCTTTAACCAGTGCCTCCATTAATTTTCCTGGAACAGAAGTTAAACTCACAGATCTATAATTACTTGTGTCAGCCTTTGATCCTCCTTTGTGAATTGAGGTCACATTTGCACATCTCCAGTCTGTGGGTACCTCCCCTGAGTCCAAGGAAGCTCTCATAATTATGGCTAAGGGTTTGCTTACTTCCTTTGCTGCCTCCTTTAATATAACTGGATAGATCCCATCCACCCCAGGTGGCTTTCTTGTGTTTATCTTCAATAATTTCTCCTCCACTTTACTCTCAGTTATTACAAGATTCTCTAGCTTACTGCCAGAGTTGAATACACCTCTGGAATTCCCCTCGCTGAATAACCCCTCATGTGTGAATGTCGATGCAAAATATTCATTTAGTTTGTTAGCTACCTGAGCAGGATCATCAACAGTTGACCCATCAGTATCAAGTGGACCAATCTGATTCTTCATCCCCTTCCTTCTAGAGTTTACATAAGTAAAGAACTCTTTGCTGTTTTTCTTTGCATCCCTTGCCAAAGATTTCTCGTAATCTGCCTTCACCTGCCTAACCTCCTTTCTAACTTGGTTACAGACCAACTTGTATCTAATATAGGCTTCTGCGTCACATGTTAATTTATATGTATCCCATGCATTTTCCTTCTCTGTCATATGTCTAATTAGTTCATTTGACATCCAGTTAGGCCTAAACCTTGAACAATATTTCTTAGTTGGTATGTAAAGCCTAGTAGCTTCCAAGGTAAATTCCTTGAATGCATCCCATTTTGAATTTGCTGTATAGAATTTAAATACTGTCTCAGTCCATCGTAGTTGCCTTTACGAAAGCAATAACCCTTCCCTTTACCCCTAATGGTAGTTACCTCTTTAAGTAAATCCCACTTCAGCACACTGTGATCACTGCCACCTAATGGTTCATTTATCTGCAGATTCTTAATGCATGAAGGATCACTACTGATAATCAAATCAAGAGTATTACTCCCTCTAGTTGCCTCCCGAACATGCTGATGTAGAAAACAATCATCCAATAAATCCACAAAAGCCTTGCTAGTGTGTGAGTGACCAGTCCCCAAATTCCAGTCAATATCTGGGAAATTAAAATCCCCTATTATACGACTCTCTGATTTACTGGCCCACTCTATTTCCCTGTACAGTTTCTTATTATACTCATCAGAGTCATTAGGCCTATAGCACACTCTTACTCTCAATTTTGACCTCCCAATGCTTATGTCACACCAAACTGACTCGACACTGCACTGTCCAGCGATGTCGACTGGCTTCACTTCCTTGGATTTTATGTGTTTCTTAACTAATAGCATAACCCCTACTCCCTTCCTATCCTGTCTATCCTTTCTGTAGACATTGTACTCCCCAAATTCCAGTTCTGCATTCCTTATATCTGTGTGACACCACGTCTCTGAAATCCCAACAATATCTGCCTTTGATGTTTTGAGCAATACCTCAAATTCATCAAATTTATTTACTAAACTCCTAGCATTGGTGTACACACAAGTATACATGCACCTGTTTCTATTCTTAGCTACCCTAACACAACCCATGTGTTTACTTGTACCGCAATGATTCCCAGCAGTCTCTGAAATATCCTGCATCTTGTTTTTCAGGCTTCTGCTCATTCCAATAGAAGCAGTGCAAGAATCTCTTTCGCCTCTGCCAGTGGCTACTGTTAATCTAGTAGTCTTTGTCTCCCCCCCCCCAAGCTAGCAGTTTTCCGACCCACCTAACACTGCCTCGATAGCATCAGCAAAAATTCTTGCACCCTTTCTATTTAAGTGTATCCCATCCCTGTAGAAGCAGTCTCTCCTGTTAACAAGTACAGTCCAGGCTGAAAAAAATTCTACCCCTTGAGCCTTGCACAATCTTTCCAGGGCCGAATTGATCGAGAAGGCTCTCATCCTATACTCCCTCCTATCGAAAACAAATGAAGTAAATAAGCAGATGTGGATTTCAAAAACAAAAGAAAAAACATTATCAAGACCATTCTATGTGAGTGAGGAAAAACTGTGGAAAACTATGGTCCAAACAATAATATTGATTATATTAGAGGTATAGCTCATACCATTTCCTATTAAAATATTGTTTTATTTCGATTTCTATTATTACTCTATTATTGTTAACAATATATATACCGTATTTCTTTGATTCTAAGATGCCATCGAGTGTAAGATGCACCTTAATTTCAGTACGACAAAAAGAAAAAAAGCTCTGATTCTAAGAAAAAAAAAAAAAAAGTAAAATAAAATGCTAAAATATATCTAACAAATATTTTTATTATAATAGAATTCAAGGTATTCACCTTATGAGATATAACTTAAAACGATGCCATTTTGCTAATATTCTGATTTATTCAGATATATCTATGTATTTCTGATGCGCTTGTACTATATATATATACATAGTCTAACAACAATAGTATTTATCAGTAGGTATGTTATTCATCACTTCCTTCTGAATCTTGGTAGCCATTGATATCTGCATCTGAATCAATATCAGAGTCTACTTCACATTCAGAATGTGATTCTTCTGAGCCATCGTTATCTTCATTATCCCATAATATATCGTCTTCTGAGCCATTGAGAGCGTTGGTAATGCAACATTTTTTAAATGAGTACTGCACTATTATTTTTGGGATTAGTTTAGAAGCTGTTGATATTCATTCTGCCAATTTTAATGCTGGCGCTTTCTTAATTTTTCTGGAAGATGTCAGAAGGTTGTCAGTCAACAGCCGGGATTCATATTCCTTTCTCAAGTAATCCTTAAATAGTTTGTTGATTGAAACATCGAGTGGCTGCAGTTGGCTAGTCTTGCCATCAGGAATCACAACCAAGTCACCACGTTTTTGCACAATTTTATTTTTGACACGAAATGCATCAAGTACTAGAATGCTAGGTGGGTTACAAAGCTTCTAGGAAGTCTATTCTACACAACGTTTAGCGGCCGACCAGGCTAGCCGGGTAGGTAAAGTGCCTGAGTGGCAACCCAAAGATCGCAGGTTTGATTCCTGCCTCGGGCTGGATATCATGATGGTGCCGAACCAACCAGTTGGTTGGATATCCCGGCCACGATACACGAAGGAAGCAAGAAAAAACTGGTTCCTTTGTGTATTGATCACATCATACAAAATAAATAAATATTTAGCCAGTCTTCCATAAGTTCTGCCGACATTCATCCATTATTTTGTGCATGCACAATAACATCTTTGAGTAAAATTTCATTCTTCAGTGTGGTTTTTCAATTTAAAATTAAATATGGTGGTAACTTTCGACCATCAGCAGTGATGCATAGGATCACAGTGATATGCTGCTTTTCATAGCCCATGCTTATAATCTTGATTTCTTTAGCACCTTTAGCATTGATGGTGTAATTTCGAGGCATATCGAAGAAGACCGGGGTTTGATCGGCATTTCCAATTTGACTAAACTCAGTTTCTTTTTTTCTTTAATTTCATCACCTGTCGCTGAAAGTTAATCAGTTTCTGTTGAAAGTCTGCAGAAATTTTTTGACAGATAGATGTTTAGCACCTTTACGATAATCCGCTATTATGCACGAGTCTGTCACACCAGCCGCAATTGCCTTTATTTTCTCTATTCCGAGGGACTTGGCAATTTCTCCGGCTTTCAATTGCATGGCTTGTCGAGTGATGGGTAATGCTTTTGCATGTGTCTCTGTTACTTTTTTTTTTTTTTTTTTTTGGTAGTTGTTGGTGCATCGGCTTCTGTGGCCATAATGCACCTCCCAAGGTTTTTGCAGTACTTTGATCCAAGCCCGAGGCGGGATTTGAACCCACGACCTTTGGGTTGCTAGGCAGGTACTTTACCCACCTGGCTAGCCCGGTCAGCATCTCTGTTATAAAATGTATCACAACTTCGACTAGTGGAAATCTTGTCCCTAATAGGCCCTGTAAAGCACTTCGTTGTTGCTTTGCATGAAAATATGAATTGCAATCATTTCTCCAATGACAAACATTTACTTCACTAATGTCAAAATGTTGACCTGCAGCTCTATTTCCATGTTCGTTTGTATACACAATAACTTTGTTTCAATGCGGCTTCATAGTGCAATCTTTTTGGCAATGTGTTAATGTGCAATAAGGGATCAAAATGAATGAAATACAGTAACTCCACTTCTTACATACTTTTTAAGATACAAACAAAACTTCCTAGTTTTTGCTGAGTGAGCTCCACTATAATGAAATAACGGTCACATTTCAGAAGCGTGTGAAATCACCCACGCCACTTTATTCTCCAATGGAATTGGAGAATGCGATAATGGTCAAACTTGGAGGCGGGTTTCCACATAAAAACAAAATGTGTGGTGCCGTGTGCAAAGCATGGGAAAAATTCAAAAAAAAAAAAAAAAAAACCTGCGACTGTAAGATGCCATTGATTCTAAGACGCACCCCATTTTTAGAGACGTTTATAGGGGAAAAGAAGTGCATCTTAGAATTGAAAAAATATGGTATATCTGCGTGAATTTAATAAAAACATTAATTCCAATTAAAATATTTCTTTGTGGTATTTCTAGGCAGGTAATGAATTTTCCAGGCAGTGAATTATGGTAGTAGATAATTGTGAATGGTGAATTGTGGGCGATTTACTTTCCAGATATGATTCTGTCTGTCCTTTCTATACACATTGGAGCCCTCCCATTTGATAAACTTTACTGTCAATTAAATTGTATTTTTAACTCTATATATATATATATAACGAATTAATCGTAACAAATAATTAATACATAACTATAGTGGTACACGTGATACGGAAGTTGTATAAAGGGAACTCGTAGAAAACACTAGATACCAAAAAAAAAAAAAATATATAGAACATAACTGTTTTGGGATATAACTTAAGGATTTAATTTTTGTTTTGAAATTTTATTGAATTAAATCGGAATCATGACTCTGACCAGAGCAGCAAAGCAAAAGGCTCAAGCTAATGGGAGTGCTGTGGTTCAGGGGAGAACTGAGGGGGGCAGTTGCCCTCTGAATCACAGTCTTTTAAAATGCACTGGTTGCTTGATGTTTGCGGAGCAGTCGGGTACGGGACATGATACTGCCAAGGGGGATGTCTTTGTGTGTGCACGATGTAAGGAGTGCAAGGAAATCAGGCGACAACTCAGCGTTGTTATGGGCCTTTATGAGAGCTTGAAGGACAGGGTGGATGCCCTCGAAGGAAATAAATTGAGGGGCCCATCAAGCTCTCAGCTGCCCACATCAATGCCAGAGCTTGCACTTGGTCATCAGGCAACACAGAGGCAGCCCCCTAGGCAGAATGCGCTGGTCCCACAGGAATTAGTAGTTGTTGGTGACTCTATTGTCAGGGAAACGGGGAACATGCTTTGTAAAAAGGATAGGTGGAATAGGACCAGGGTATGTCTGCCAGGGGCAAAGGTTGATGACGTTGAACGGATATCATCTTTTAAGGGCACAAAAGGTGATATAGTTGTACACGTTGGCACTAATGATATTAAGAGTAGGAGACCAGCGGAATTACTTAACAAGTACAGGTCACTGTTGAAAAAAAGCCGTGAATTAGGGTTGAATTTGAAAGTGTCTGCAATTCTGCCCAGACAAGATAGGAGGGAGTATATGATGAGAGCCTTGTAGATCAATTCGGCCCTGGAGGGATTCTGCAAGGCTCAAGGGGTAGAATTTTTTTTCAGCCTGGACTGTACTTGTTAACAGGAGAGACTGCTTCTAAAGGGATGGGATACACTTAAATAGAAAGGGTGCAAGAAATTTTGCTGATGCTGTCGAGGCAGTGTTAGGTGGGTCGGAAAACTGCTAGTTGGGGGGGATACAAGCACTAATAGATTAACAGTAGCCACTGGCAGAAGTGGAAGTGATTCTTGCACTGCTTCTATTGAAATGAGCAGAAGCCTGAAAAACAAGATGCAGGATATTTCAGAGACTGCTGGGAGTCATTGCGGTACAAGTAAACACATGGGTTGTGTTAGGGTAGCTAAGAATAGAAACAGGTGCATGTATACCTGCGTGTACACCAATGCTAGGAGTTTGGTAAATAAATTTGATGAATTTGAGGTATTGCTCAAAACATCAAAGGCAGATATTGTTGGGATATCAGAGACGTGGTGTCACACAGATATAAGTAATGCGGAACTGGAATTTGGGGAATACAATGTGTATAGAAAGGATAGACAGGACAGGAGGGGAGGGGAGGAGGGGTTATGCTATTAATTAAGAAACACATAAAGTCCAAGGAAGTGAAGCCAGTCGACATCGATGGACAGGGCAGTGTCGAGTCAGTTTGGTGTGACATAAGCATAGGGAAATCAAAATTGAGAGTAGGAGTGTGCTATAGGCCTAATGACTCTGATGAGTATAATAAGATATTGTACAGGGAAATAGAGTGGGCCAGTAAATCAGAGAGTCTTATAATGGGGGATTTTAATTTCCCAGATATTGACTGGAATTTGTGGGTTGGTCACTCGCACACTAGCAAGGCTTTTGTGAATTTATTGGATGATTGTTTTCTACATCAGCATGTTCGTGAGGCAACAAGAGGGAGCAATACTCTTGATCTGATTATCAGTAGTGATTCTTCATGCATTAAGAATCTGCAGATAAATGAACCACTAGGTGGCAGTGATCACAGTGTGTTGAAGTGGGATTTACTCAAGGAGGTAACTACCATCAGAGGTAAAGGGAAGGGTTTTTGTTTTCATAAAGGCGACTATGATGGTCTGAGACAGTATTTAAATTCTATACAGTGGGACCAACTGATGATGTTACCAACAGCAAACTCAAAATGGGAAGCATTCAAGGAACTAATCTTGGAGGCTACCAGGCTTTACATACCAACTAAGAAATATTGTTCAAGGTTTAGGCCTAAATGGTTGTCAGATGAACTAATGAGACATGTGGCAGAGAAGAAAAATGCATGGGATACATACAAATTAATGGGTGACATGGAAGCCTATGGTAGATATAAGTTGGTCTGTAACCAAGTCACAAAGGAGATTAGGCAGGCAAAGGCAGACTACGAAAAATCCTTGGCAAAGGATGCAAAGAAAAACAGAAAAGAGTTCTTTACATATTTAAACTCGAGAAGGAAAGGGATGAATCAGATTGGTCCATTGGATATTGATGGTTCAACAGTTGAGGATCCTGCTCAGGTGGCTAACAATCTAAACGAGTATTTTGCATCTACATTCACGCATGAGGAGTTATTCAGGAAGGAGAATGATATAGGTAAAGTAAACATTGGCAGTGAGCTGGATGATTTTGTAATAACTGAGAGGAAAGTGCAGGAGAGATTGTTGAGGATAAACATAAAAAAGGCACCTGGGGTGGATAGGATCTATCCAGTTATATTAAAGGAGGCAGCAAAGGAAGTAAGCAAACCCCTAGCCATAATTAGGAGAGCTTCTTTGGACTCAGGGGAGGTACCCATAGACTGGAGATGTGCAAATGTAACCCCAATTCACAAAGGAGGATCAAAGGCTGACACAAGTAATTATAGACCTGTTAGTTTAACTTCTGTTCCAGGTAAATTAATGGAGGCACTGGTTAAAGAAGCACTGCAAGATCATCTATACAAGAATTCAGTTATAGCTCAGACGCAGCACGGTTTTGTTAAGGGCAGGTCTTGCCTGACCAATTTGATTGGATACTATGATGTAGTCACAAAAGAACTGGATGCAGGGAATAACTTTGATATTATATATTTGGATCTTAGAAAGGCTTTTGATACTGTTGCACATGGAAGACTGCTGCACAAATTGGAACAGTGTGGCATTGGAGGCAAATTGCTGCTATGGATAAGGGGATGGTTGAGTGGCAGAAGACAGAGAGTGGTAATCAATGGACACTGCTCAACGTGGACTAATGTTATTAGTGGAGTTCCTCAGGGTTCAGTGTTGGGTCCGTTGTTGTTTTCGGTGTTTATGAATGATATTGATGATGGGATATCAAGTTTAATGTCCAAGTTTGCAGATGATACAAAGGTTGGCAGGGTTGTTAAGGACACTACTGACGCTATGCTGCTGCAACAGGATCTGGAAAGGTTGAACAGATGGGCTGAGAGGTGGCAAATGAAGTTTGACATTGACAAATGTAAAGTACTACATATGTCAAACAGTAACCCCAGAGCAACGTATCAACTCTGCAATACTACACTGACAGTGGTGGAGAATGAAAAGGACCTGGGGGTAATTGTGCAGGCAGATATGAAGTTCTCTGAGCAGTGCAGACGAGCTGCAAGAGTAGCTCATGGTGTCTTGTCAATGATATACAGGAAGTTTTCTAGCAGGGATAAGGAGGTGATTATTCCCTTGTATAAGGCAATGGTTAGGCCACATCTTGAGTACTGTATACAGGTCTGGAGGCCTCATTTCAAGAAGGATGTAGAGCTGCTGGAACGGGTACAGAGAAGGGCAACAAGATTAGTGAATGGAACAAAGGGTTGCTCTTACGAAGAAAGGCTTAAGTTTTGCAAATTACAGAGTCTGGAGACTAGGCACCCGCGAGGTGATCTGATAGAGGTGTATAAGGCTTTGAATGGTTTGAGCATGCTCAATGCCAATGGGATTCTTCATCTTGCTCAGAATAATCACCTCAGAGGGCATAAATTCAAATTGAGGAAGGACGGATGTCGGATAGATGTGCGGAAATTTGCCTTTGGCCAGCGGGTGGTTGGTTGGTGGAATCGACTTCCATCACTTGTTGTTGAAGTTGATAGCCTAAACAAATTTAAAGCTCAACTGGACAGGTATTTCGAACGAACAGAGGGGTGAAATGGGAGTGGTTTTTTTTTTTTTTTTTTTTTTTTTTTGGCTGATGCTGAATAAGCTTGCTTTCTTGCATCATATGCCTCTACTAATGCTAATATTCAAATTCTGCATACCTTATGTCTGTGTGACAACTTTGATATCTCTACAGTGTCTGCATTTGATGAAAATTAGTACTTCAAATTCATCAAATTTATTTGCTATGCTCCTAGCATTAGCGTACATGTAAGTATACATAAAGGTGAAGTGCAGCCATTATCAACCCACTGCAGGATGGAAGCCTCCTCAACAATTCACGCTGTAGGAAATGGACCATAATCTGCCACGCTGGTCCAGTACGGGTTGGCAGATCGACCGTATTCAGCAGTCAGGGGCTTGAAAGAGCGTGTGCTACTGCACTCCTGCTCCTGACCACTCGGCTACGGAGGCCTCTGTAAGTATACATGCATCTGTTTTAACCTAACACAGCCCATTTATTAACTTGTTCCTTGAGGACCGACAGCACGTTCCATTAGAATTTACTAGTAAGAGTATCCTTTTGTGTCCTTGTTGATCTTCTCTGCACACTTGTTCCAATAAATCCACATCCTTCCTGAAACAAGACTTACAGACCTGTATGCAGTACTACTGAATGTACCATTGCTTTATATAATGAGACAATTACATCCTTGTCCCTGGTAGCAAAATTCCTGTATATTATCAAAAAAAGCCCACAAGTTGTCGTAGTATTCTTTTCACTCCTCAGAGAACTAGTAAAACTGTATAATTCCTTTAGGTATATTCATTCCCTCCCACTTTGAGTGTGGTACTGCCCAAATAGTATGTTATTCTGAGATAAGTGATAGCCATACGCAGTAGAATGCATTTATCAAGTTATATTTCAAATGCCATTTCTAAGTTCATCTGCCTAATTTTTTTTTTTTTTTTGTCTTGTTGCAGCAGTATGCCTTGATTCGTGTCATTAACCACCCTGCCAACCTTGCTATCATATTACCCCAGGAGACTCACATCTGGTGGGTATGGGCTTAGCACACCCTGAGCTGGATATCATCATTTTTCTCTTCTTGGTGATTCCTTTCTACTTTTGACAGTCTCTCTCTCTCTCTCTCTCTCTCTCTCTCTCTCTCTCTCAGGGTAACGCGGGAATTTTTTTTTTTTTTTTTGACTGGTGCAGCATAAGCTTCAGGTTTCCTTGTATCATATAGCTAATAATAATAATAAGCTTGATATGCCCTCACCAATATAGTTAATAAACATTAACAATATTGGTGAGAGAATCATTAATAAGAGATTACTGTTAATAAACAGAGAAAACACAGTACATGGAGAATTCTGAGATGTACAGATAAAGAACTACTGGTTTAATCGAGCAGAAAAAGATGGAATGGAAAAATTGCAGAACAATAAACATTACCAAAGCCTATACAGCTACAAACTGATCTGCAACAATACCACAGAAAAGGTGAGACTGGAAGGTAGATTACAGGAAATTGCTGGCTAAGAGAGCAAAGAACAGGGACAAAGAGTTTTTCTCATACATGAATAAAAATAAATAAGAAATGAGCAAATCAGATCGAATTCTTGCATAATAGTCGGAAAATTATAGATACCCTGCTGCTATTGTAGATGAATTGAAAAGGTACTTTGCATTGATATTTACAGAAGATAGATTCTTCATGATGGGGAGAAACTATGTGAGTGAAGCTGGAAAGCATGAAATTAGTGATATTCAAATTTTAGGATATTATTTATTTGAAACTCATTTAAGCCTAAAGGCAAATAAGGCTCCTAGAGTTAATGGTATATACCAGTAATTTTAAGAGAAGCAGCAAGAAAACACGCTGAGCCATTCAGGTTAATTACAAGGCCATCACTAGGCTCAGCAGTTATTTTATTCCCTTGGATTGAAGAAGTAGCAATGTAACACAAATAAGTAAAGGTGGCCCTAATAGTGAAGTAAGAGTGATTTCATTAGTAGTAGTAGGGAAAATCAGGGAGGAAATGTTAAAGAATGCAATACGGGACCATTTAGATAGAAATGGAAATCTGAAGGAAACAACTTGGTTCTGCAAGGGAAAAATCATGTTTGATGAACCTGGTTAGCTATTTTGACAGAGTCACTCATCAGCTGGACAAGGAAATAATTTTGACATTGTTTATTTAGATTTTGGCAAAGCATTAACTCTGTCCTGCATGAAAGGTTACTGTATAGGGTGGACAATGTTGGAATCACAGGGAAAATCCTCATATGAATTGCAAGATGGCTGCAGGGCAGGAGGTAGAGGATCACGATAAATGATTATTCTTCAGATTGGGCTAATGTAAGGAGTGGGATCCCCCAAGGATCAATACTATGATTAGTCTAGTTTTTGATTTCCTTAAATGATACCAACATAGTAGATTTTTTGATTTTTGATTTCTTAAATGACATCAACAGAGTAGATTATTTGATTTTTAATTTCATTAAATGACACCAACAGGTTAGAGGACATGATCTTAAAATTTTTAGATGAGAAAACTGGTAATGATCAGTGCCAACCAGTGCTCCTTCAGAATGACTTGGACAAGCTTCCAGGATGGTCAGAAAAGTGGCAGATATGTTTTTAATGTACCAAAATTCAAGGTCTTACACTTGAGAAATGGCAACCAAAATAACTTATATACTTGGAACAAGCTAAGGTGAGCTGGACCCTTTTTTTTATCATGATGCACTTCAGACCTGTGTTAATATGACTAATGTTATTTTATGTGCAGCTTTGACCACGTATCTCTATGTAACCATCTTAAACTGAAATTCTTATTATTCTGAAATTTTTATTAATATAACATAATTACTTCAATATTCAATTGAGGTAATTATATTACATTCTCAGGATAATCAGTGTTTTGTGACTGCTATCCGAAGTCCCCATAACTGCTTCAGGAGTTATAGGTTAGGAAGTGGTGCATCTTTTCAATGCTTACACGCACGCACACACACACAACTATAGTATAGTATTAGAAATTATTTAAGGTAGTTCTCTTTAACTTTGAAAATAAATATAGTTAATAGTTAGTGGTCAGCTTTGAACTAGATGAAGAAGGGCATAATGGCTAATTTATGGAATACTCTGGACTTGTAAATGCTACACACAACAAAGAACAAGAAATGTGTTTCCTGCATTCCATATAATTTATGCAATAAATTATATGGAATGCAGGAAGATGCAATAAATTACATAGAATGCAGTTTGTGCTAGTAGGCTAGCACAAACGGCAGCCAATGTATTAACAAAAATAAGCAGAAATCTGTAGAATTTTTTAAAAATTGTGAATTCAGTGGCAAAGAAATAGTTTTACTAATTATATGAAAAAAAAAAAAAAGACAAAGAAAAAATATGTTATGAAATTGAAACAGAGAAGAGATCAAAATGAGTCAAAAAAAGACAAGGACTATGCATCAGATATCTGAAGAATTGGCAGGTATGCAAAAGAAATCCTCATATTGCACCTGTGTTTCACGGATCCAAGATCTTCAATGAACAAAAAATTCATACACCTTCTGCAAGAAAAAGTGATGTGCATGATCTCCTGGATATGGAAAATGTTCTCTTGATTTGATTTTTGAATGTGAACACACTGTTAATACCCAAACAGCTTGTCTCACACTGCAGGAAATGAGAAATGACAAAATCCTTCAATTTCTTGTTGAAGTCATCATTTTGAACAACAATGCACAACCGCACATTGCACTACTGGCAGAAAAATGACTGGAACAGACTGAAGGGAAGGAATTCTTTATGACATTACCCATGGAGTCCTGATTTAGGATCTTCTAATTTACATCTGTTTCCATACTTTAAATGACAATTTATAGTTAAATATTTCCTCAACAATAATGAGGTTATAACAGTAGTACAAAAATAGCATTACCAGAGTCCTCACACATTTCTGCAACAGGATTTTGAAAATCTCATCAAATGCTGGGATAAATGATAATATCTCTGTGTAGCTACCAGTTAATTTCTGTATCTAACTTTTGAATAAACCATTGGTGAATTTGGCCCCATATTTTCAATTTATGATTCACTTATTAATTTTCATAATTAAATGAGTCTATTTCTTCAAATGTATTTTCTTCAAGTCTATCTGAGTCTGGAAATGATAAGTTTTTCTTACACATTTCATCGTATTTTTGATTAATTAACATTAATTTGTGTTTTACAAATAGATTAAATAGGTTTAGTAGCGTTTGTTAGCTTATTTATTTAGCATTAGCATTAGTAGAGGCATATGATAAAAAAAGTCAGAAAGGTAGTTAACGACAGTAATCAGGGTATGCTATGGCAACAAGATCCAGAAAAATTAGGCAGATGGGCTAAGAAGTGGCAGACTCTTTCTCTCAGTTGAAGTTTAACACTGACCTGGAATAAACATTAAAATGACCTGGGATAATCATGTAAACATGAAGTTATCTGAGCAGTGTTGACAGACAGCCAGAACAGTTAATGGAGTTTTGTCACTGGCATACAGAAACTTTGCCAACAGGGATAAGGAGGTAATTATTCCATTGTATAAGGTAATGATTAGGTCACATCATGAGCATTGCATACAGGTCTAGTAGCCTCATTTTAGGAAGGATGTAGATCTGTTGGAACAGGTGCAGAGAAGAGCAATTAGATGAGTGAAGGAAATAAATGGTGCTCTTACCAAGAGAGACTTCAGTTCTGTAAGTTGCAGCATGTGGAAACTAGGTACCTACAAGAAGTTATGATTGTGGTGTTTAAAGCTTTGAATGGATTAAGTAATTAAGCTAAATGTTAATGGCATTCTCTTTCTCATAAAACACGAGGGGGGCATAAATTTAAATTGAGAAAGGAAGGACGCAAGACATTTGTGCAGAAATTTGCTTTCAGTCAGTGGATAGTAGCTGACCGGGCTAGCCGTGTGGGTAAAGTGCCTGCCTGGCAACCCAAGGTCGCAGGTTCAAATCCCGCCTCGGGCTTGGATCAGAGTAGAAAATGCAAAAACCTTGGGAGGTACAATATGGCCACAGAAGCCAATGCACTAACAAAAAAAATAATAATAATAAAAAGTGGATAGTTGGGTGTTGGAACAACCCTCCATCTGCTATTGTGGATGGACAGTTTGAATAAATTTAAGGAAGAACTAGATAAATTATTAGAGGGGATGGACAAGTGATATGAGAAGTTCTTTTTATGGCTGATGCTGTATAATGAGCTTCCTTCCTTGCATCATTTGCCACTATTTATACTAATACATGCATTTCTTTTCTTTTGAATTCAATATAAGAAGGGTTCATGGATGCAGAGATTATCTGTTTCTGTGAAGCTAAAGTTCTTCATGTAACTCACATTCATTACCTTCAGATGTCATTTTCCCCAATGAAATGCATATGTATACAAAAACCTAGATTTTCATGATGCATAGTAAACCAGAAAAGTTCTGAAAAAGAAATTGCACAAACTTCCATTTTGAGATCAATTAGACATGTAATGCAGAAACAAATGTTCTTACCAATACACTATTATAAATAAACCAAGTAACCTTCCATAAAAAAAACATTTTGTGAATATTATATTCAAATGAATAAATTGTGAAACTATCAAAAACAAAAAGAAAGAATAAACTTGCAACAGAAAAGAAGTTCTTTCTAAAAAAAAAGTGACATCCATCCCAGGGAAAAACAGGATCCATAAAACCTTCTCATTAGATGGAGGAAAGTATATATATATATATATATATATATATATACACATTAATTAAAAATGATTAATCGATTAAAACCTGAATAACATTAGATACAAATAACTGTAAGTTATAATTTTTGAAGAAATCAATTTCACAAAAAATATTCAGTTTTTGCTCCAAGAAGTTCAAATAATATTCCTTATTAATTTTGTAATAATTAAATATTCTCTCAGCTGCCAAACTGTATGTATGTTTTTTTTTTTTTTTTTTTAATGATGTGGACTCATATAGTTATAAGAAATAGAGTAAACTGGGATTAAAAGATATATCTCATTTTATAGACTTTTTTTTGCTTTTTTATATTTCCACTGTAAGGAACCATATTGATCCTGAAGCAGCATGCTTTCACTGGCCTATTGATGGTGAGAAATCATTATTGCCTTGATAAACATATGGACATTTTAATGTGATTTTTCCGAATGAGTTCTGAAAAAGGGGGATTAGACCATAGTTTTAAGTTCTGTTCAAAACCATTTTCACTCCCCTTCATGAACAGAGAAAATATGAATTTTTTATAATATTTTATGAATATTGTATATGAACAATTTCCACACTACTTTATAAAGCAAATTAAAACTAAGGAAGGATGGCTGACGCAGGACAGGCACTTGGCAGAGCCAGTCAGTGGTTGATTGTTGGAAAAAAACTTCTATTTTTTGTTGTGGAAGTGGGTAAATTCAAGTTTGAATTTTTTATTTTTTTTATTCAAGGAATTGAATAAATTCAAGGAAGAAATAAACAAATTATTGGAGGGGATAAACAGTTGGTGTGGGAGGGTTTTTTTGGCTGATTCTTTATTGCATCATATGCCACCCACTAACAAAACAGAGAATATTAAAGCTACATTCATGGTTAATCTGTCTTTAGCCTTTAGCCAGCAGGTGGTTGATTGTTGGAACAAACTTCCATCTGTCATTGTAAAAGTTAATAGCTTAAACAGATTCAAGGCAGAACTTGACAAACATTTGGAGCGAGTGGATGGATGAAATAAGGGTTTTTTTTGGCTGATGCTATATAAGCTTGCTTTCTTGCATCATGTGCCTTTGCTAATGCTAATGCTAATATGATGCAAGAAAGCAAGCTTATTCAGCATCAGCCAAAAAAAAAAAAAAAAAAACACACCACTCCCATTTCACCCCTCCGTTCGCTCGAAATACCTGTCCAGTTGAGCCTTAAATTTGTTTAGGCTATCAACTTCAACAACAAGTGATGGAAGTCGGTTCCACCAACCAACCAACCACCCGCTGGTCAAAGGCAAATTTCCGCACATCTATCCGACATCCGTCCTTCCTCGATTTGAATTTATGCCCTCTGAGCTGATTATTCTGAGCAAGATGAAGAATCCCATTGGCATTGAGCATGCTCAAACCATTCAAAGCCTTATACACCTCTATCAGATCACCTCGCCGATGCCTAGTCTCCAGACTCTGTAATTTGCAAAACTTAAGCCTTTCTTCGTAAGAGTCCGTCCTTCCTCGATTTGAATTTATGCCCTCTGAGCTGATTATTCTGAGCAAGATGAAGAATCCCATTGGCATTGAGCATGCTCAAACCATTCAAAGCCTTATACACCTCTATCAGATCACCTCGCCGATGCCTAGTCTCCAGACTCTGTAATTTGCAAAACTTAAGCCTTTCTTCGTAAGAGCAACCCTTTGTTCCATTCACTAATCTTGTTGCCCTTTTCTGTACCCGTTCCAGCAGCTCTACATCCTTCTTGAAATGAGGCCTCCAGACCTGTATACAGTACTCAAGATGTGGCCTAACCATTGCCTTATACAAGGGAATAATCACCTCCTTATCCCTGCTAGAAAACTTCCTGTATATCATTGACAAGACACCATGAGCTACTCTTGTAGCTCGTCTGCACTGCTCAGAGAACTTCATATCTGCCTGCACAATCACCCCCAGGTCCTTTTCATTCTCCACCACTGTCAGTGTAGTACTGCAGAGTTGATACGTTGCTCTGGGGTTACTGTTTCCCATATGTAGTACTTTACATTTGTCAATGTTAAACTTCATTTGCCACCTCTCAGCCCATCTGTTCAACCTTTCCAGATCCTGTTGCAGCAGCATAGCGTCAGTGGTGTCCTTAACAACCCTGCCAACCTTTGTATCATCTGCAAACTTGGACATTAAACTTGATATCCCATCATCAATATCATTCATAAACACCGAAAACAACAACGGATCCAACACTGAACCCTGAGGAACTCCACTAATAACATTAGTCCACGTTGAGCAGTGTCCATTGATTACCACTCTCTGTCTTCTGCCACTCAACCATCCCTTTATTCATAGCAGCAATTTGCCTCCAATGCCACACTGCTCCAATTTGTGCAGCAGTCTTCCATGTGCAACAGTATCAAAAGCCTTTCTAAGATCCAAATATATAATATCAAAGTTATTCCCTGCATCCAGTTCTTTTGTGACTACATCATAGTATCCAATCAAATTGGTCAGGCAAGACCAATTGTCAAATTGGTCTTGCCTGACCCTTAACAAAACCATGCTGCGTCTGAGCTATAACTGAATTCTCTTTTTTTTTTTTTTTTTTTTTTTTTTTATGTGAACCCCAAACACGAGAGGTATTAGAACCTATAGTACTTAGTACCATGCTTGGGTTAGGGTTGAAGGAGAAGTATGGGGGGAGGGGGATGCCGAAACTTTGCTCTAGAGACTAAACATGGGTTTCACCACTTCAAGCCTCCAATAAGCAAAGTGGTGGTATTTCACCGGTTGATGAAAGCCATCTACCACCTGCAGTGCTTCTTTAACCAGTGCCTCCATTAATTTCCCTGGTACAGAAGTTAAACTAACAGGTCTGTAATTACTTGTGTCTCCCTTTGATCCTCCTTTGTGAATTGGGGTTACATTTGCACATCTCCAGTCTATGGGTACCTCCCCTGAGTCCAAAGAAGCTCTCATAATTATGGCTAGGGGTTTGCTTACTTCCTTTGCTGCCTCCTTTAATATAACTGGATAGATCCCATCCACCCCAGGTGCCTTTTTTATGTTTATCCTCAACAATCCCTCCTCCACTTTCCTCTCAGTTATTACAAAATCATCCAGCTCACTGCCAATGTTTACTTTACCTACATCATTCTCCTTCCTGAATAACTCCTCATGCGTGAATGTAGATGCAAAATACTCGTTTAGATTGTTAGCCACCTGAGCAGGATCCTCAACTGTTGAACCATCAATATCCAGTGGACCAATCTGATTCATCCCTTTCCTTCTTGAGTTTAAATAGGCAAAGAACTCTTTTCTGTTTTTCTTTGCATCCTTTGCCAAGGATTTTTCGTAGTCTGCCTTTGCCTGCCTAATTTCCTTTGTGACTTGGTTACAGACTAACTTATATCTATCATAGGCTTCCATGTCACCCATTAATTTGTATGTATCCCATGCATTTTTCTTCTCTGCCACATGTCTCATTAGTTCATCTGACAACCATTTAGGCCTAAACCTTGAACAATATTTCTTAGTTGGTATGTAAAGCCTGGTAGCCTCCAAGATTAGTTCCTTGAATGCTTCCCATTTTGAGTTTGCTGTTGGTAACATCATCAGTTGGTCCCACTGTATAGAATTTAAATACTGTCTCAGACCATCATAGTCGCCTTTACGAAAACAAAAACCCTTCCCTTTACCTCTGATGGTAGTTACCTCCTTGAGTAAATCCCACTTCAACACACTGTGATCACTGCCACCTAGTGGTTCATTTATCTGCAGATTCTTAATGCATGAAGAATCACTACTGATAATCAGATCAAGAGTATTGCTCCCTCTTGTTGCCTCACGAACATGCTGATCTAGAAAAAAATCATCCAATAAATCCACAAAAGCCTTGCTAGTGTGCGAGTGACCAACCCACAAATTCCAGTCAATATCTGGGAAATTAAAATCCCCCATTATAAGACTCTCTGATTTACTGGCCCACTCTATTTCCCTGTACAATATCTTATTATACTCATCAGAGTCATTAGGCCTTATTCATTATTTAATTTGTCATTAGTCATTATTTAATTTAGTTAGTGATTTTGTAAGTTACAACTCACTACTCATACTGCTATTGTATCAGCCACGAATATTGCAGCACGTAACCAGTAACACAGAAAAATAGTAGGGTTTCAATTGTAATAAATAAGTATTTTGAAGGTTTTAATCACTTTTTGGGCATATATCTTTTGTATTTAGCTAAGAACATAATTAATTTAACATTGTGATCATTACGGTATAGTGTAACTTGATATCTTATACCTCGAACTCGAGAGTGCAAGGTATAATATAAAACTAGATAGCACAATACATATCACTGCATTAGCAGAGTATAGTATTATACAGTCAAGTGTAGTATATTATAGTCTATTAATCAATTAAATTATTAACTTTATTAATTTTTATTGTTAATTAATTAATCATATTTAAATGGAAATTATGCCCCAGACTATAGCAGCAAAGTGGGCAATTCTCCAACACATCAGAGTCTAAACAAATGTGCAACGTGAAATTTTTCAGAAATTTTTCAGAACTATCTGAAACAGGACATGATCTAACCAAGGAGGATGTCTTTGTGTGTGTGTGTGTGCTAGGTGCAGAGAATGTCAAGAAATTAGGTGCCAACTCGGCATTCTGATGGGCACTATGAGAGTTTGAAGAGTAGGATAGATGCCTCAAAGGAATTAAAATAGGCTATCCATCAAGCTCTCAGCTGCCCAACTCAACTCCAGAGCTCACTCTTGTGCATCAGGCAATGCAGCGGCAATCTTCAGAGCAGAATGTGCTGGTCCCAAAGGAGCTAGTTATTGTTGGTGATTCTATTGTCAGGGAGATGGGAAATATATTGTGCAAAAAGGATAGTTGGACAAGGATCAGGGTATGTCTGCCAGAAGCAAAAGTAGATGATGTTGTACAGCAGATATCATCTTTTAAGTGCACAAAATGTGATATTGTTATACATGTTGGCACTAATGACATTAAGAGTAGAAGACCTGCAGACTTACTTAGCAAGTGTAGGTCAATGTTCAAAAAAACAGCCACGAATTAGGGTTAAATTTGAAAGTGTCTGCAATTCTGTCCAGACGTGATAGGAAGGAGTATAAGACGAGAGCCTTATCAATCAATTTGGGCCTGGAGAGACCGTGCAAGGTTCATGGTGTAGAATTTTTCTCAGTCTGGTCTGTGCTTTGACAGGAGAGACTGTTTCTACAGGGATGGGATACACTTAAATAGAAAGGGTGCAAGAATATTTGCTGATGCTATTAAGGCAGTGTTAGGTGGGTTGGAAAACTGCTAACTTGGGGGGAGGGGATTCACAGATTAATAGATTAACAGTAGCCGCAGGCATTAGTGAAAGAGATTCTTGCACTGTTTCTATTGGAATAAGCAGCAGTCTGAAAAGCAAAGTGTTGGGGACTTCCAGGACTGCTGGGATTTATCAAGTAACAAGTACATACATGGGCTGTGCTACGATAACTAAGAGTAACAATAGGTGCATGTATACTTGCATGTAAGCCAATGCTACGGGTATAGTAAATAAATTTGATGAATTTGAGGTGCTGGCGAAGACATCAAAGACAGATATTGTTGGGATGGTGTCACCATGGTGTCACCAAGAGACATGGTGTCACAAAGAAATAAGTAATGCAGAATTGGAATTTGCAGAGTACAATGTATAGAGAAAGGATAGACAAGATAGAAAGGGAGGAGGAAGGCAGATTATGAGAAATCTTTGGCAAAGGATGTAAAGAAAAACAGCAGACTTCTTTACTTATGTAAACTCTAGAAGGAAGGGATTTAATCAGATTGGTCCAATTGATATCGACGGTTTGATTGTTGATGAACCTGCTGAGGTAGCTGACAAACTGAATGAGTATTTTGCATTTATATTCACGCATGAGGAAGTCGATAGGGAAGTGGAAGCCAGAAGCTTATCAAACTCTAGTAGGTACCTAAATGATTTCGTAATAACTGAGGGAAAAGTGGAAAAGAAATTGTTGAAATTGAACACAAAAAAGGCACCTGGGGTCGATGGGATCTATCTAGTTATATAAAGGAGGCAGCAAAGGAAGTAAGCAAACCCTTAACAATAATTATGAAAGCTTCCTTGGACTCAGGGGAGGTCTCCATGGACTGGGGATGTGCAAATGTGTCCAGAATTTGCAAAGGGGATCAAAGAGTGACACAAGTAATTACAGACCTGTCAGTTTAACTGCAGTTCCAGGGAAAATAATGGAGTCACTGGTTAAAGAAGCACAGCAAGATCATCTAGACAACACTGCAGTTATAGTTCAGACACAGCTTGGTTGATTGAATTGGTTTTTAATGGCGCACATTCGCAGCTAAGGCCATAATGCACCTCAGACACAGCATGGATTTGTTAAGGGTAAGTCTTGTCTTGACAAATTTGATTGGATACTATACTATGATGTGGTTACAAAGGAACTGGATGCAAAAAATAATTTTGATATCATATACTTGGATTTTAGGAAATCTTTTGATACTATTCCACATGGATGTACAAATTGAAGCATTAAGGCCAAGTTGCTGCAATGGATAAAAGGATGGTTGAGTGGGAGAAGACAGAGACAGAACGAGAAGATAAAGAGAGTGGTCATCAATGGACACTGCTCTTCGTGGACTAATGTTATTAGTAGTGTCCCCCAAGGTTTGGTGTTGGGCCCAGTGTTGTTTGCTGTATTTATCAATGATATTGATGAAGGTATATTAGGGTTAATGTTTAAGTTTGGAGACGATATGAAGGTTGGCAAGGTTGTTAATGACAGTAATGATAGTATACTTTTGCAACAGGATCTAGAAAAGTTGAGCAGATGGGCTGAGAGGTGGCAACTGAAGTTTACAACTGACAAATGTAAAGTAATTCATATGGGTAGTAGTAACCCCAAAATAACGTACCAACTGTGTGGTACTACACTTGGGTAGCAGAGAATAAAAAGGACCTGGGGTGATTGTATGGTCAGATATGAAGGTTTTAGAGCAGTGCAGACAGTCTGCAAGATTAGCTCATGGTGTCTTGTCAATGATAAAAGAGGAATTTTTCTAGCAGGGATAAGGAGGTGATTGTCTCCTTGTATAAGGCAATGGTCAGGCCATATGGAGGTCTCAAGGAAGGATGTAGAGCTGCTGGAATGAGTACACAGAATGGCAATCAGAATGGTGAGTGGAACAAATGGTTGCACTTACCAAGAAAGACTTAAGTTCTGCAAATTGCAGGTTTTGGAGACTAGGAACCTACAAGATGATCTAATTGAGTTGTATAAGGTTTTGAATGATTTGAACAAGCTCAATGCTAATGGGATTTTTCCTCTTGCTCAGATTGCTCACCTGAGGGGACATAAATTCAAACTGAGGAAAGACAATTGCAGAATAGATGTGCAGAAATTTGACTTTAGCCAGTGGGTGGTTGTTAGATGTAAGAAACTTCCATCTGCTGTAGTGGAGGTCAAAAACTTAAAATAAGTTCAAGGCAGAAGTAGACAAGCATTTGAAGTGAATGGATAGGTGAAATGAGAAGGTTTTTTTGACGTTAAAAACGTTTTTACCAGCATTATTTGGAAAAAAAAGCATTACGTTACCTAGAAATTGTTAAGAAACCCAATGCACGTGTGTTGTACTTGTGTGCAGTGATGCAACAAGTGCAAAGTATGCGTTTAAGAAAACTCAATTGTACGAAATTGAGAAAACTCAATTCAAACTATCCAAATAATAATGAAATTCAACCACACAGTTCTACTATGTCTGATACTTGTCAACCACAGAGTTTTACTATGACTGATACTTATCAGGAATCTAAAACTCCAGCAGAACGAATGAAGGAATATTGTGCACGATAAAAAAGCGAAATTAAAAATGGCTAATAATGAGATTCCTGATTACATCCCTATAGTGTTTACATGAGCCGACAGTGAGTTTGAAAAACTAGTGTAATAAAAACTAGTCATAAACGATCACAAACATTATAATAAACCCATATGGATTTAGTTTTTTTTTTTTTTTTTTTTTACGAAAACGCCAAACACGAAAGGTATCAAAACCTATAGTACTTAGTACCGTGCATGGGTTGAAGGAGAAGTATGGGGGTGGGGGGTGCCGGAAACTTTGCTCTAGAGACTAAACATGGGTTTCACCACTTCAAGCCTCTAATAAGCAAAGTGGTGGTTGTAATGTTTGTGATCGTTTATGGTTTCAATTAGATTTGGAACCATTTCCAACAACTTCATATGAATTACTTCAAAATGAATTTCATTTACAAGAAGCGAGTACTTTCATGACGTGTAATACATGTCATACTTCATTAAAAGAGAGACGGATACCAACTATGGCCACACCAAATGGATTTATATATTCAACATATCCTACTCATTTGCCTCCACTGGATGTTGTAACTGAGCGTTTGATATCACCACAATTACCCTTTATGCAAATTCGTCATTTATGTTATGAACATAGACAATATGGGATCATTGGACAATAATAAATGTACTAGTTAACATAAATATGATGGTTCATCAATTACTTAGAGAATTAGATGATGATTATGCCATTAACGTACATATAAAACGAAGACATAGATCATCATATCTATAAGGATGTGTGTAAAATAAAATAGTGAAAATATAGAATAGAATAGAATCTTTAATTGCAGCAATGATAGACATACAATTAGTCCCGTCACGGCATGGTGGTGCCAGGGGTTAACAAAACATATTTACAAAAGAGATACAAACGAGAAAAAAAGATAAATCAAATTATTAACAAAGCACAGTTTTACATTTTCAGTTCGACGAGGATACCCTTCCTGTATTTTTTATTATTGACCACTTCTTGGAGGTCCCCGTCGATGGCTTGCAGTGAGGGCAGCATTTGCTTTGGCAGGAATCTGTAGGTTAGTACTAGCCGGTTACGGTTTGCTAGCAGCTGTGCTGAAGACCGGAGATAAGGGGGAGGAATGCGCCAAGAGCAGTGATCCCAGAAGTTTGGCTCTGTAATTTTACCAGTGGCAGTAAAATTACAGAGTGGCGGTAAAATATGGTTACGGTATTTGATAAATTCACCTTTCTATAAATTCTATGGCATAAAAGTGAGTGACGATTTCTTGGGGAACAAATGATGATAGTGAACAGGAACATTCAGATGATTATTGTGGAACCTGTCAACAATGATGATGATCTATCGTTAATTCAACAACAAACATTATTATAGTCTGAAGATAAATATTTATGTATAGCACCGGGTCAGAAATCATCTCTAACAAGTTTCATTTTTGATATACATGCAGAAGAACTTTCTTTTCAAGCTGTATATTTGGGATATGCATGAAAATTTAAAAATGGATTGAAAATTACTCCCTTTATGATGGCATCGAGTGAAATTCGTAGATCTGATCATAATGGAGTAACTCCCCAACGTTTGCTATACATGGCAATGAAAATTATGCGAATGTGTACCGCAGAAAATTTATAAATTGCATTTAAATCTACAAATGCTTTTGTTGCAGATGAAACCCATGAAGTGATTGCACAAGATTTATACCACAGATATTATTCTGAAGAACAATTAGCAAGTATGCAAAATAAAATTCATAAAATGCCAATGATTGAAACAGCAGGACTTCCATACATTCTACCATTATTGAAAGGAAAACCGTACATGATTACTACAAATATAGATGTGGTTGATGGATTGGAAAATGGTGGAATCGGTACTTTAGTATATTTCGAATTTGAGGATGATGAAACAGTTAAAAAAGAATGGATGAAATTTCCTGGGTCAAAATTAGGACATAACCTTCAATCTTGTTATAAACAATATGTGAAAGATAAAAATTTACCAAGTCAATCCGTACCTATTATAAAACAGTCAACTACGATTCCATTCAAGAATAATAGGAAATTAACATGTAGACATACATAATTTCCTTTAGTATGTGCTTGTGCTTTGACTATACATAAATCTCAAGGAGGGACTTTCGACAAAGTTGTATATAATTATGAGAAAGATCATCAACAGCAACTTGTATAAGTGGCATTATCTCGAGGGACCTCATTGCAAGGTTTATATATTACAAATCCCCACTATGATTTCACATTTCACCACGGCAAAACTACTAGGAATACAGAATAGTAATATAATAATTTACAAACTACTAGTAAAATAATAAGCTACCATCTCTACAGGATGAACTGCAAGATTTCATACAAAGTGGTATATCTATATCGTCAATGAATGTACAGTAAACCCCCGCGAATAGCGGGGGTTATGTTCCAGAGAAATGCCGCGAATAGCGGGGGTTATGTTCCAGAGAAATGCCGCGAATACCGAAAAAGCGAATACTGAGTTATGGCTCCCATAGTAATAAAGGGGTTCCGTTCCAAAGTATGAAATATATAAGCAAAACTAGTCTAAAATTTTGTCTATGTATGTATTATATGTACCTTCATAATATGACTATGTACATAGACAGTACATAGTGAAATGCAAGCATATGGCATCAAAATGAAAATAAGAAACAATTTAATATTAAATGTAATATTTATTAGAAATTTCAAACCAGTGCCTTTGCTAGCTAAAAGTGCCTGCCAGTGCTATCACCAGTTTCGCTAAAGTGGTGATAAAGGAGTTTTGCCTTTTCATGAATGATGAGTGAATTTAACAGAATTTTATTTTCAGTTCGGTCTTCTATCCACAGATTTAAAACTTTTTCCATTTTTTCTAATTTAACATCACGAGCTGCAGAGCAAATTTTTGAAGCAATTAGTGCATTTTCACGGACACTACGGCGGATTTTTTTTTCCAATTTCTTGATTGATTGTACTGTTGACTCATTGATTTTATAATGTTTTGCCACTGAGGAGACACTTTCACCATTAGAAATTTTGTCTAATAACTCAATTTTATTCGCTAATGTCATCACCTTCTTTGATCTTTTCACATTTCCCTTGTTATTCGTAGCCATATTTTTGTATGGGTTAGAAAGAACTTGTCCACAATAAAGTCACTTTCTTCCATTAACACACTCAAAAAAGTCTGTTTTACACTGCAAAACGGTAGATTTATCAATTTTTGTGAGCATATCAATTTACAAAAAGATAAATTTATTCAATTTATAAGCATATAAATTAAAAGCAAACGACGAAACCTTCCATGACAAGCGCATAGCACATACTGAACAACGATTAGCGAGAAACATACATGCTCGCGATTTTGTCACCCCTCTCCCCCCACCCACTGAGTGCTGTTTTGACCGGGAAAGATAATTTTAGCCATGCCTATGTTTTTTTATGGCGGAAAATGTTCACGGCACTTTAAAATTCACATTTTTTTAGGTTTCATTTTATATTAAATCAGCGACCATGAATACAGATACCGTGAATAGAGGGGGTTTACTGTACAAAGTTTATACAGAGCCCTCAAATTCCTAAGACAAAAGATCAGAAACTACTTTGCCATGGTAGCTAGGGTCACAAGGTGAGACTGGGGTCTCAAAAAGCGTACCCTAGCCTTATACTACAAGACAACCTTCCTCGCAATAATTACATATGCTTCAGCAATCTGGTATGACAAAACTGCCTTGGTCATAAATAAGAGTACCCTGGATGCAATTCAATGCACCATCCTCCTCACTACCACCCGCGCCTGCAGAATGGTGAGTAACCCAGTGCTTCAGGTGATAGCAGCAGTACTTGCACTTGATCTTGAAATCGCAAGAACAGGACTCCTCTACTACTTATCTAAGGGAATAACCACCACTTTCTTGGAATTTACAATAGACCCAACAAACAACCATAAGGCAGACAAGATCCGGCTTCAGTCTCACCTGCTGCAGGTGTGGCAGGACAGGTGGGCAGAAACAACCAAAGGAGCAATCACCCACAAGTTCTTACCGCAACTTGAAAAAAATCTATCCAAAATCGCCTACTTGATTCTTTCCGGGGGTTGCAAACAACATACTTGTTAACTGGACACGGCCCCTTTAACGCAAAGTTAATGGACTTTGCCCTTGTAGAGGACCCATGCTATACATGTGGAGAGATCGAAACCTGGGAACACCTCATGTTCAACTGTCCGCAATACGAGGATCTCAGGTGCATTCTAATCATGAGTATTAGCTACCTCCCCAGAGGGCAAGAGTTTCACCTATTGGATTCAGAGGAGGAATACAGAGCCCTGACCAACTTCGCTCAAGAACTCTTTTCAAGAAGGAGAACACTATATGCAATACACCAGGAGTGAAAGATGACCAGCCAGATAACAAATCAAAACATCCTTTAGGACACACCCCCAGAATGAAAATTATGTGGAAGCTACTAGCTGTCTACCAAGAAACCCTGCCTATGTACCAACAAATATGAGACCTAAGTGAAACTGACAAATATACTGAATGAAGATAGAGATGCAAAAACAAAAACTTGGACGGGACACTATCCCACGAGTGACTCTACTACCGGACATGATCTTATGACTACACTACGACTGCTGCAGCCTCACTCCCATGTAGACAAATGGTGATCTCTACCAGCTCCCTTGCCTGGTACCTTTTTTCCTATCCCTGGCAGGGGGGAGGAGGAGGAGGAGATAGTCTTCCTGTTTCCTCCCTCCCCTACCACCCCACATATTTCGCCTGGTGAGGCATGGGCATGCCTTACTGACCACCTGGGGTTGCCTTCCCTATCGACCCCATACTTCTGTCTTTCCCCCAGTCTTCAGTCTCTTCCCCCTACTCTGACTAATACGCCAGCATAAACCCCACATAACTAATCAAAATTAACGATTTCTAAACTGAAAACTGAACCATATTAACCTCTCCTGGCTTTTCTAAACTTAAGTGCCCCCGTTTTTTTTTTTTTTTTTTTTTTTTTTTTTTAAAGGTCCTAGCCACTGAAATCTCAGGAAATTAGGTGGCAGGACCTGCCAGAGTGCATATAAGCTACTAGGTTCCTGGTCTGCCACCACAGGACGTAAGTGGGGTAACGTTGGGCCCCAATTGGGGTTTAGCGGCTAAACAACCAGAAGAACAACGGTAAAAGTAAAAAAGTAAAGAGCAGCCATTATCAACCCACTGCAGGATGGAAGCCTCCTCAACAATTCATGCTGAGGGAAATGGACCATAATCTGCCATGCTGGTCCAGTGCGGGTTGGCAGATCGACCGTATTCAGCAGAACAACGGTACATGACACTAAACGATCCAAGACCCACACACTTTTAAATCTCTGGCATTTACAGCGTATTGTAACACACTTACACTTACTGTATAAAGTTTATGGGCCCATGTTCGAGATATCGAAATGGACACAATCTTACAGCAATCCAAAATATTGATATTAAGTGAAACGTGGTTGGATAATGATAAACATATTTAAATACGAACATCCAATTTAAAAGATTGGATGTTCATAGTGGTGGTGTTGCGATATATCAACATGAAGGTTCAACTATCATCAGTACACCACATATCTTTGCACAACATAATAGCAGCAATGTGACAGTGGTATCAGATGAAACTGGAGACATCTGTGGATCTTTGTGCAAATTCAATAGTGAATCTATTTTCATCGTTGTCATATATATTGCACATGGAAGATTGCTGCTATGGATAAAGGGGTGGTTGAGAGGGAGAAGACAGGGAGTGGTAATCAATGGACACTGCTCATCGTGGACTAATGTTATTAGTGGAGTCCCTCAGGGTTCAGTATTGGGTCCTTTATTGTTTTCTGTATTTATAAATGATATTGATGATGGTATATCAAGCTTAATGTCCAAGTTTGCAGACGATATGAAGGTTGGCAGGGTTGTCCTTGACACTATGCTACTGCAACAGGATCTGGAAAGGTTGAGCAGATGGGCTGAGAGGTGGCAAATGAAGTTTAACATTGACAAAAGTACTACATATGGGAAACAGCAACCCCAGAGCAACGTGGTACTACACTGACAGTGGTAGAGAATGAAAGGGTCCTGGGGGTGGTTGTGCAGGCAGATATGAAGTTCTCTGAGCAGTGCAGAAGGGTTGCAAGAGTAGCTCATGGTGTATTGTCAATGATATATAGGAATTTTTCTAGCAGGGATAAGGAGGTGATTATTCCCTTGTATAAGGCAATGGTCAGGCCACACCTAGAGTACTGTATACAGGCCTGGAGGCCTCATTTCAAGAAGGATGTAGAGCTGCTGGAATGAGTACAGAGAAGGGCAACAAGATTAATGAATGGAACAAAGGGGTGCTCTTACGAAGAAAGGCTTAAGTTTTGCAAATTACAGTGTCTGGAGACTAGGCACTAGCAAGGTGATCTGATAGAGGTGTACAAAGCCTTGAATGGTTTGAGCATGCTCAATGCTGATGGGATTCTTCCTCTTGCTCAGAATAATCATCTGAGAGGGTATAAATTCAAATCGAGGAAAGACAGATGTAGGATAGATGTGCGGAAATTTGCCTTTAGCCAGCGGGTGGTTGGTAGGTGGAACAGACTTCCATTCCTTGTCGTGGAAGTTGATAGCCTAAATAAGTTTAAGGCTCGGCTGGACAGGTATTTCGAATGAACAGAGGGGTGAAGTGGAAGTGGTTATTTTTTATTTATTTGTTTTACTTTAATTTTTTTGGCTAATGCTGCATAAGCTTGCTTTCTTGCATCAAATGCCTCTACTAATGCTAACATCGCTCCAGGATGTAGTTAGATATAATTCAAAAATTCATAAACAAGAATTTGATGCTGTATTCCATTGAAGGTGCAAAATTATTGGAAGAGCCACTGGATCATATACCTATAGATCTCGCTAGTGATCTAGAACTGAATTCTGAGGCCGGAAAGAAGTTTTGTAAATTTATGAACGATATCTTGAATTTAGATATTAAGTCAAATATTTTAGTAAATACTACACGTAATGGAACAACAATCGATGAAGTATTCACTCGGGAATTAAAATCAAGTGTCAAAATTATATATCTTATTTCAGTTACCATAGACCAATAATTTTAATGTTATTATAATATATTTTATACGAATTATTTCATTTTCACTAGTACAATGAAAAATTCCATTCATTGTACTTCAATGTACTGAAATTATTTTTTTCAATAAAAATAATGCAGCAATGCTTAATTTATTTTATTGTACCAGTTTCATAATGAATTCCTGCAATAAAGACGCTTTTAACGGCTATCACTGTGACATTATAACTGACACTATCAGTCTCAGAGTGGAGTGGCAGCAACCAGGGCTCCCACTCACAAATTTAAAAAAAACTTAGATTGCAACTTAAATAAACCCAAAAAAAACTTAGTTTTCATCATATAGTATAGCAACACAAATAAAATAAAACTTACCATGCAAAAATATCTTTTATTTAATTGTAATCAGAATTTTCATCCCATTCAGTTCCCTCCACATTTATTTTTTGAAGTTCTTTCATTTTTTTCAAACGTTCTTCGTATCTTTTATGACAAGTTCTGTGTATGACTTCTTTTTCCAATTCTGATTTAGGTTTCCATGTATAGCAATTTTGATTAGATCTATTTATCGCCTGTTTTGCCATTAGTCGATTTTTCACAGTTTCTGGTTTAAGGGAGTTTGTGGCTTTTGTTTTTATAGGGTTTACTTGGGAGAAGATTCTTTCTATGCTTGCCGAAGAGTGAGGTAAAATAGTTAGACTGGTCATAAAGTTAGATAAAATCTCATATTTAGAATTATTAAAGCCATCTTTTACATTACGTAACAGATACCAAAACTCAGGGATGGTTTTGTAAGAGAAATCTAAATCTTGATTTAAACGAAATGATCTCCATTCATCATCTAGAAGATCTAGTTTGTCTTCAGAAACAAGGTGAGGGAACTGCATTGCTAAATGGAAAATTGAGCGTGGCGAATTGGCACAATCATGTATCACTGCTGGGTCAAGAACATTGAGACTGGCGATAATTCCATCATTTAGAGGAAATCTTTTTCTGATTTCCATACAAAGTTCAACAAGAAATTTTAAACAATCATTTTTAAACCTGCTTTCACTGTCACCAAGCGGTGTTGAATTTAATAAGGCCATACAACGGCCTCCCAAATATATTTTATTCAGAGGTTTATGATTTATTGCATTGCTTGGATCAATTTCAACCAGCTTGCACGAAGTAATGACTTCTTTTATGAAAAATCTAAGAATATTTTTATACTCAATGGAAACCATTGAATGAAGTAAGTGCAATCTGAAATGCTCAGATTGAAATTCAATATTCAGGAAGTTTATTTTCTCCAGTACATATCCTAAAAACAACAACATATGCTTAGTTCCTTTGGTGATCATAGTATTGTAAATATTCCCTGCACCATCGATTTTATCAATTTTTGATTGAGACTGAAAATAAAGAACTAACACATCCCACTGCTCAATAATAATTTTTATTACATTGCCATGGGATAACCAACGTGTTTGTGCTAATTTGGGGATTTTATGCTTAGCAGTATCTACAACATCTTGAATCATTTTGAACGCGTTTAATCTTTTACTACTACGGGAAAAATAACAAGAGATATCTTTTATAAATATTTCTAGATATGATGGTAGTACCTTGACTGAATGACTAGCGCATAATGCAAAAGAATGGCAAACACATCCCATTATAAATACTGATGGTACATCCTTTTTTAGCAATGACTGGAACCCACTCTTAGGCCTCATCATAGTGGCACGATTATCACTATCAAAGCCAACGAGATTACTTATTTGAATGTTTTTTTCTATGAAAAGATCTTTTACAGCTTGATAAAGCCCTTCTGAAATACCATTTTCAACACAAACAGTGTCAAGTAACACATCTACAACAACAGCTAGAACTTGTGATAAAGATAAATCTGTACTTTCATCTATTATCATTGAAAACTTGTTGTTTCTGCATATGTTAGAAATGTATATTTTTTCATGATAGGCTATGCCATCTTGTATAAGATAAGAGACTTTAGTCGCCTTCATCTGAACTTGTTTTGCAATATTGCTATTATGAAATGCTTTCTTACATGCTTCTATAAGGTGATCACATTGCGCAAATGGAACATTATGCTCAGAAATGAGTGCAGCAATTGTTAACTCTGCCTTTGCTACGTCTTCATTCTCGTAGGTTTACGTTTTGTGAAGAACGTGTCTAACGTTGAACTTGTCTTAGCAATATTTGCACTTTTTTTTATGTTTAACTGTATTTTTATGCGCTAGTAACATCGATTTATTGGCATTCTTTAATTTCATATCACAACAAATACAGTAAGACGCACCTTTTTCATTACTGTCTTCTTTCAACCAATCCTTTAATTCCAGATCTTCTAACCATTAATTTCTAAAATTTTGAGTATACCACCGTTTATGCAAAACATAAGCCTTTCTTCTTACGAAGAAAGGCTTAAGTTTTGCAAATTACAGTGTCTGGAGACTAGGCACCAGCGAGGTGATCTGATAGAGGTGTATAAAGCCTTGAATGGTTTAAGCATGCTCAATGCTGATGGGATTCTTCCTCTAGCTCAGAGGAATCACCTGAGAGGGCATAAATTCAAATTGAGGAAAGACAGATGTAGGATAGACGTGCAGAAATTTGCCTTTAGCCATTGGGTAGTTGGTTGGTGGAACAGACTTCCATCCCTTGTGGTGGAGGTTGATAGCCTAAATAAGTTTAAGGCTCAGCCGGACAGGTATTTTGAACGAACAGAGGAGTGAAATGGAAGTGGGTTTTTTTTTTTTTTTTTTGGCTGATGCTGCATAAGCTTGCTTTCTTGCATCAAATGCCTCTACTAATGCTAATGCTTACTCATCTTTCTCTGTGGGGAACAAGTTTCAGACATTGTGGGCAATTTGTGGGTATGGCTAATTAGCAATTATCTTATTTAAAATGTTCTATAAAATAAAAAATAAATCACTAATCCATTAACATAAAATAGAAATAGTCACTACAATTTAAATTTATTATATCACTGTATGTAGTATACACATAAATGTAAAAATCACCCCAAATAATGCAATAATACCACGAACGATCACAAAAGACTGTGCAGTAAAGACCGCCTTCCGCCTGCTCAATAGGCTGCACATACATGTTAGTAGCACGATCATGTATGCTTACATGTATGAACATGTAAGCGTAATTTCATAGTTTTACATCCCACTTCCATTTCACTCCTCTGTTCGTTCAAAATACCTGTCCGGCTGAGCCTTAAACTTATTTAGGCTATCAACCTCCACCACAAGGGATGGAAGTCTGTTCCACCAACCAACCACCCGCTGGCTAAAGGCAAATTTCTGCACGTCTATCCTACATCTGTCTTTCCTCAATTTGAATTTATGCCCTCTCAGGTGATTCCTCTGAGCTAGAGGAAGAATCCCATCAGCATTGAGCATGCTTAAACCATTCAAGGCTTTATACACCTCTATCAGATTTGTAGTATTTTGTACAAGCACTTGAGATATTACAAATTATGATTAGAATATAAAATTAAGAAAATTGTAAACTGTTATTAAATGTATTAAATTTTATTGTATTTACAAGAAATAAAAATAAATTTTGACTTAAAATTAAAAATTACCGAAAAAACCCAGATAATGAGATATTTTTGTGAAAAAAACCTATCAACCCAGATGACAATCAAAAAACCCAGATCTGGGTGGAAAAACCCAGGAGTGGGAGCCCTGGCAGCAACTCATTATGTACCCGGTACATAATTTTAAATAATTTTATTTTATTATTATTTTTTTGGCTGATGCTATATAAACTTGATTTCTTGCATCATATGCCTCTATTAATGCTAATGCTAATATTTATTTATATCTACTGTATCTATTTATATAATATTAATTATTCATTTGTGTGTGTGTGTGTGTGTGTGTGTGTATCGAATATCAATACAGACGGGCCTCGATTAACGCAATTAATTCGTCACGCGAGTGCATCACGCAAAACGGAAAAGTGTTAATCGAATATCATAACCAATAGGAAAAATTATAATTGGTCCTTGACCTTCTGGAATGTCCATAAAGAATTTTAAAAATACCTTTTAAATAACTTTTTAAGTGTATATAATGTAAAAGATATTGAAAATAATTATGGAATTAAATGTTTATTGCATAAAACAGCAGTTCTTAAACTGTGCGCCACAGAATATTTTAAATTTTCGAGGGAAACACAGCGATACTCGACATCTGTCAGACACCGCGCGAACTACTAGCTCGAGGTAGTTCACAGTTTCAGCATTTCTTATTAAGTTGTTTGGACCTAACTACTAAATGAAACTGTTGGATATTTCTTTTGGTCTGGGTGCGTCTTGAAAAAATTACTGACACATTAAAGGCGCCGTGAACCGAGAAACTTTGGGAACCTCTGACATAAAATACACAATGAAGAAATTACTGTTGCGGGAATATTTGAACAGTGTTGACTTTCTCTTTTCATCAATTAATTTCCGATAGCTGACAACAATCTTCTCTGGGCCCCGGCGAAATAAATATCACAGAGAACATCAAACCGTTTGTTTGAGGTTCTATGCAATATGAAAGATTTCATCTAATTCTTTTACCGTTATCTCCTTTGCGGTAACATTTTCATCTGGCTCATTTAAAAATTTGAATTTTTAAATGCAAGTCTGCATTGACTTTATTAGCAGGAGACAAACACGTCTTCTTCCGATGGTTGATGGAACACACTGAAGCAGGCAGCAGGCAAATGTTTGTTTATTGACCGTACGACTCGCGGTAAGCTTAACGCGCGATTCAAATCTTTTTCAACTATCGCATAAAAAAAAAAGATCACGTTAACTGGAAATTTGCATCATGTAAAGTGAAAAGTGGTATCATTTTTCAAATAGCGTTAACTGAATATCGCATTATGCGAGGCCTAGCTGTACATCTTTTCTGTCTTAAAGTGCTTTTCCTCTATTATTCTTGGTTTTTTTACTTGTATACTTGAAACTAGTAAAAAGATTTTCCACTTAAACATCCATACCCAGTACAAGAAATATTTCTAGGTAAGATGAACACTGCTGTCATAAACAAAAGTTCCCATTTTCTTATTAAATATTGTATTTAAGATTTGATTTGTTTTTCTTGATTGAAATTGATAGATCATAATTTTCAGTAATTTTTAAAAAAAATCTGCTTTCCAATATTTTGGAAAGCAAAGGTTTTTGTTACTGTAAATAACTAATGTGAGAAAGAGAAAATATGTCATTATATACTCATTTGCTGTATTAGAAGGTAGCACTGTAAAGAATGGGAAAATCTGCAAACTTTGTGTTTACCACAGTTTGTTCCTATTGACTGGTATTTTCATAGCACATAAGTGAATACATATGAGCAATGTCATATTGAATTTTCATTTCTTACTTTAGTGCAGCACTTTTTACTTCAACATTCATTCAATTTCTGCTTTTGTGAAAATTACAATGCCAAAAGTGAAGGCTTCATTAAACTAGAGACTGAATTCAGTTAACAAAAATGTGATGCTTTTGTTGATAACACCATTCTTCCGAAATTTGGAAAACATCTCTTTGAAAGGATTTGTAAAAACACGCAGAGGAACATCCTCTCAGTTTATATTAAGAAAAAATTATCTAGACACCTGTTTTGCTCATATTTTGCAGATATCTAAGGAAGAATTTCCTTAGATATCTTTTGCATTCTTCCTCAATCTGTTCTAACCAGGAGGAAGTCATGGACATCTGCACCACTTTACTGTGGAAAATTTTTTTTACAAGGTGAAAGATACTGTCAAGAACTTGGAGATAATACTCGATACAGAAATAAATATAATGTTATAACTGCATTGGGATATAAGTTTAGGGTTATATTTTTGGACTGAAATTGAAATTTTATTTGAAATTGAATCGAAATCATGACCCAGACTAGAGCAGCAAAGCAAAAGGCTCAAGTTAATGGAAGTGCTGTGTCTCATGGTAGAACTGAGGGGGGGTGGGGAGAAGCAGATTTCCTCTGAATCACAGCCTTTTGAAATGTACTGCTTGTTTGATGTTTGTGGAGCAATTAGGAATGGGACATGATATTGCCAAGGGGAATGTCATTGTGTGTGTGTGCGATGTAAGGAGTGTTAGGAAATTGGGCGCCAACTCAGCGTTGTTATGTGTTTAAATTGAGGGGTCCATCAAGCTCTCAGCTGCCCACATCAATGCCAGAGCTTGCACTTGAACATTGTGCAACACAGTGGCAAACCCCAAGGTAGAATGCACTGGTCCCACAGGAACTAGTTGTTCTCGGTGACTATTGTCAGGGAAACAGGACCAGGATATGTCTGCCAGGGGCAAAGGCTGATTACGTAGTAGAGCAGATATCATCTTTTAAGGGCACAAAAGGTGATATTATTGTATCTACTACTCTGTATATGGAGTAAGTGGAATTTAAAGAGGAAACTATCATCAGGGGTAAAGGGAAGGGTTTTTTTTCTTTCGTACAGGTGACTATGGTGGTCTCAGAAAGTATTTAAATTCTATACGGTAGGACCAACCGATGATATTAACAACAGCAAATTCAACATGGAAAAGAATTAATCTTGGAAGCTACTATGCTTTTCAAACCAACTAAGAAATATTTTTCAAAGTTTAGGCCTAAATGGATGTCAGATGAACTAATGAGACATGTGACAGAGAAGAAAAAATGCATGGGATACATATAAATTAACAGGTAGTAGTGGCATGTGATGCAAGAAAGCAAATGTATGAGCTTATGCAGCATCAGCCAAAAAAAAAAAAAAAAAAAATCACACCATTCCCTCCAAATACCTGTCCAGTTCCTCCTTAAATTTATTCAACCTATCAACTGCCACAACGACAGATGTAAGTTTGTTCCAGCAATTAACCACCCGCTGGCTAAAGGCAAATTTCCGCACATCTATTCTACATCTGTCTTTTCTTAATTTGAATTTATGCCCCCTTAGGTTCGTAATCTGAACAAGTGGAAGAATCCCATCAGAATTCAGCATGCTCAATCCATTCAAGGCCTTATATACCTCAATCAGATCACCGCGCAGGTGCCTAGTCTCCAGCCACTGCAATTTGCAGAACTTAAGCCTCTCTTGGTAAGAGGATCCCTTCATTCCCCTCACCAATCTTGTTGCCCTTCTCTGTACCCGCTCAAGTAAATCTACATCCTTCCTAAAATGAGGTCTCCAGACCTGTACGCAGTACTCGAGGCGTGGCCTGACCATTGCCTTATACAGAGGGATAATCACCTCCTTTTCCCTGCTAGCAAAATTCCTATATATCATTGACAAAACCCCATGACCTGCCCTGGCAGCCTGTCTGCATTGTTTAGAGAACTTCATATCTGACTGCACAATTACTCCCAGGTCTTTTTCATTTTCTACCACCTTAAGTGTAGTACCACACAGTTGGTACGTTTCTCTGGGGTTATTTCTACCCATATGCAGTACTTTGCATTTGTCAAGGTTAAACTTCAGTTGCCACTTCTTAGCCCATCTGCCCAAATTGTCTAGATCCTGTTGCAGTAGCAGACTGCCATTACTGTCATTAACAACCCTGCCAACCTTTGTATCATCTGCAAATTTCGAAATTAAGCCTGATATACCTTCATCAATATCATTGATAAATATACAAAACAACAGTGGACCTAACACCGAACCCCGTGGGACTCCACTAATAACATTAGTCCAAGAAGAGCAGCACCCATTGATTACCACCCTCTGTCTTCTCGCACTTAACCATCCTTTTATCCATTGTAGCAACTTACCCTTAATACCATTCTGCTCCAATTTGTACAATAGTCTTCCATGCGCAACAGTGTCAAAAGCTTTCCTGAAATCCAAATATATGATATCAAAATTGTTTTTTGCATACAGTTCCTTTGTAACCACATCATAATATCCTATAAAATTTGTCAGACAAGACTTTCCCTTAACAAACCCATGCTGTGTCTGAATTATTGCTGCAGTCTTGTCTAGATGATCCTGCAATGCATCTTTAACCAGGTGATACAGAAGCCTATGATAGACATAAGCTGGTCTGTAAACAAGTCACAAAGGAGGTTAGGAAGGCAAAGGCAGATTACAAGAAATCTTTGGCAAAGGATGCAAAGAAAAGCAGCAAAGAGTTCTTTACTTAAGTAAACTCTAGAAGGGGCGGGATGAATCAGATTGGTACAATTGATATCGATGGTTCAACTGTTCATGATCCTGCTCAGGTAGTTAACAAACTAAATGAGTATTTTGCATCTATATTCACAGATGAGGAGTTATCCACAGATGCCAGAGGTGAACTTGCAGTGAGCTAGATTATTTTGTAATAACTGAGAGCAAAGTGAAGGAGAAATTGTTGAAGATAAAAATTAGAAAGGTTCACCTGGGGTAGATGGGATCTATCCAGTTATATTAAAGGATGCAGCAAAGGAATTAAGCAAACCCTTAGCCATACTTATGAGAGCTTTTTTGGACTCAGGTGAGGTATCCTAGATTGGTGATGTGCAAATGTGACCCCAATTCACAAAGGAGCATCAAAGGGAGACACAAGTAATTACAGACCTGTTAGTTTAACTTCTGTACCAGGGAAATTAATGGAGGCACTGGTTAAAGAAGCATTGCAGGATCATTTAGACGAGACTTCAGTTACAGCTCAGACAGCATGGGTTTGTTAAAGGGAAGTCTTGTCTGACTAATTTGATTGTATATTATAATGTGGTCAGAAAGGAACTGGATGTAAAGAATAATTTTGATATCATATATTTGGATCTTAGAAGGGTTTTTACAACTGTTGCACATGTAAAGGTACAAAGGTTGGCAGGGTTGTTAATGACAGTAATGGCAGTGTGCTACTGCAACAGGATCTAGATAATTTGGGCAGATGGGCTAAGAAGTGGCAACTGAAGTTTAACCTTGACAAATGCAAAGTACTGCATATGGGTAGAAGAAACCCCAGAGAAACGTACCAACTGTGTGGTACTACACTTAAGGTGGTAGAAAATGAAAAAGACCTGGGAGTAATTGTGCAGGCAGATATGAAGTTTTCTGAGCAATGCAGGCAGGCTGCCAGGGCAGGTCATGGGGTTTTGTCAATGATATATAGGAATTTTCTAGCAGGGAAAAGGAGGTGATTATCCCTCTGTATAAGGCAATGGTCAGGCCATGCTTTGAGTACTGCGTACAGGTCTGGAGGCCTCATTTTAGGAAGGATGTAGATTTACTTGAGCGTGTACAGAGAAGGGCAACAAGATTGGTGAGGGGAATGAAGGGATACTCTTATCAAGAGGGGCTTAAGTTCTGCAAATTGCAGTGGCTGGAGACTAGGCACCCGCACGGTGATCTGATTGAGGTGTATAAGGCGTTGAATGGGTTCAGCACGCTGAATTCTGATGGGATCCTTCCACTTGTTCAGATTACGAACCTAAGGGGGCATAAATTCAAATTAAGAAAAGACAGATGTAGATTAGATGTGAGGAAATTTGCCTTTAGCCAGCGGGTGGTTAATTGCTGGAACAATCTTCCATCTGTCGTTGTGGAAGTTGATAGGTTGAATAAATTTAAGGAAGAACTGGACAGGCATTTGGAGGGAATGTTGTGATTTTTTTTTTGGCTGATGCTGCATAAGCTCATACATTTGCTTTCTTGCATCACATGCCACTACTACTACTACTACTAAAACTGCTGCACAAATTGGAGCAGTGTGGCACTGGAGGAAAATTGCTGTGATGGATAAAGGGATGGTTGAGTGGGAGAAGACAGAGAGTGGTAATTAAGGGACACTGCTCTTCGTGGACTAATGTTATTAGTGGAGTTCCCCAGGGTTCAGTGTTGGGTTCATTATTGTTTACTCTATTTATTAATGATATTGATATACCTCAATGTCGAAGTTTGCCTATACAAAGGTCGGCACAGTGTTAATGGCACTAATGACAGTAAGCTGATGCAACAGGATCTAGAAAAGTTGAGCAGATGGGCTGAGAGTTGGCAACTAAAGTTTGACATTGACAAATGTAAAGTACAGCATATGGCAAGCAGTAACCCCAGAGTAACATATCAACTGTGTGGTACTACACTGGCAGTGGTAGAAGATGAAAAGGACCTGGGGGTAATTGTGCAGGTAGATATGAAGTTTTCTGAGAAGTGCAGCCAGTCTGCAAGAGTAGCTCATGGTGTCTTGTCAATGATAAAAGAGGAATTTTTCTAGCATGGATAAGCTGGTGATTATTCCCTTGTATAAGGCAATGGTCAGACCACACCTTGAGTACTGTATACAGGCATGGAGGCCTCATTTTAAGATGGATATAGAGCTGCTGGAGCGGGTAGAGAGAAGGGCAATAAGATTTGAATGGAACAAAGGGTTGTTCTTACAAAGAAAGGCTTAAGTTTTGCAAATTACGGTGTCTGGAGACTAAGCACCTGCGAAGTGATGTGATAAAGCCTTGAATGGTTTGAGCATGCTCAATGCTGATGGGATTCTTCCTCTTAATCTGAATAATCACCTGAGAGGGCATAAATTCAAAACGAGTAAATACAGTTGTAGGATAGATGTGCAGAAGTTTGCCTTTAGCCCCTGGGTGGTTGATTGCTGGAACAAACTTTCATCTGTTGTTGCAGAAGTTGATATCTTAAATAGATTCAAGGCAGAACTAGACAAATATTTGGTGTGAGTGGATGGGTGAAATGAGAAGTTTTATTTTATTTTTCTTTTAATTTGTTTTTTTTTTGCTAATGCTAATGAATTATAAAACAACTACTATTGAATAAGCAATCCATATTCATCTATCAATTCACTGTTGCTCAATTTTTAAATTTTCCAGAAGTCATCATATCACTTGAGAAATGAGATAACACACATATCTGGTGAAAGCCGCAAGTAGTTTTTTTTTTTTTTTTTTTTTGTTAGTTGTTGGCGCATCGGCTTCTGTGGCCATATTGCACCTCTCAAGGTTTTTTGCATTCTCTACTCTGATTCAAGCCCGAGGTGGGATTCGAACCTGCAACCTTTGGGTTGCCAGGCAGGCACTTTACCCACCTGGCTAGCAAGTAATTAATTATACTGTGATTGAAATTAGTTGCATCCCAAAAACAAGAATTTCATTTTTGCACCATTACATTTTTCGTGCATTGTACATGAAATGGAATGGTGTTTTCCATTAAGCAGGACTTGCACATTTCCAGAGTTATTGAAGAATATTGCATTAAAATTAAAATGAATCCCATAAATATAGTGTGTTTTAAAGATGTTTGAGTAACCCCAGTTGAAGAAGAAAGAACCTTCCTCTCTTTCAATTTTCAAGTTTGAAGAAAATTTTTTATTTTGGTTAAAAAATGGTAATAATTACTGCTTTGTTTACTAAGAATGTCATAATAGCCCTGTGTGTATTTTCTTTTTAAACTATGGGCTTTAAGCGCGCGCACGCGCACACAAGCACATGCACACACACAGAGAGAGAGAGAGAGAGAGAGAGAGAGAGAGAGAGAGAGAGAGAGAGAGAATAATTGGGCAAAAGACTGGTAGTTTACCTGCCAGTATAAAGCATCTTTGGTTCTGTAGTGTGCTTCAATGACTTCAAACAGTTTTACTGCCTTTCCGATTTTCGAAACCGCCGACAAGAGTACTGAAATAAAAATTATGCCTACTTGTACATATAAATATAAACCATTCAAATGAAGCAAGAGACCTTTTATACAGATTTGGGAAAAATATATATTATATATTAAATTTACTTTGAATTTTTTTGAACATTTGAATATAAATTTACTCCACTTATATTAGAGGAGGCTGTTGTTGTTGGGTTTTTTGGCGCAAGAGCTACTTTGGCCATATTGCACCTGTTCCTGTGGAGAGAGACACTGTACTGATTAATAAAGAGTTTATATGAGCATAAATATATTAATTTGTTTTAGATAGTGAAAAAACTCAGGTAAAATGGAGTTGTCCCCAATAATATGTCTAATTTGAAGAGGTTCATTTAAATTAGATAGGAATCGGAATGATGTGATTCTGGCATACTGATAGCGACTGCACTCTATAAGAATATGCTTTATGGTTAGTGGTGAGTCACTGTGGCGGATTATTTCCTCGTAATAAATATAGATGTGTAAGATAGGTATGACCTATAAATGCTCTGGTAAGCACTACCTCTTCATGTCTGTTTGAGCGGATTTCCATAGCTGTGGATTCTGTTTTTTTTTTCGTAACTTGTTATTTAACTGATTATGCCACATTTCTCTCCATTTTTCATTGCAAATTTGGCGTATAAATGATTTATAGTGTGTAAGGAATCTGGATGTGGTTATTATCAGTGGGATTTCTTTCTGCTTTATCTGCAATCTCATTTCCTGGTATTCCAGTATGCCCTGGAATCCAACAAAAGTGATATTCTACCTATTGTTAAGAAATTCGTATACAGGTGACCCCCGCTTAACGCTGATAATTCATTCCGTAAAAACAGTGTGCTAAGTGAATCCACGCTAAGCGAGTGCCGTATTCCCATAAGGTAACATATGTATTTGTGAGTTGCAGTCGGTGCCATAGGATATTTCCTAATCAATAATAAACAGTAGTGAAAAGATGCACAATTTTCAGTCAAAATATTTAATATTCAAATATTTGTACATATAAAATATTCTGCATTACATATGTATATAATTATGTGGTAACTACTTATGTATCAAAATTAAACTTAAAATTCCAATTAAAATCATGAATTTAATTGATCTAAATTGATTTAATTTAATTGATGAATTTAATCATTAAAAATGTGTCGATTTTGGGTTGAACTTTGGCCCTCTTCCAAATAAACTAAAAGGGGTATTAATTTTAAATCACCCACAGTTTAATTACCACCCAACAATAAAGTCAACCGATCCTTCGCTGCTTTGAAACCTGGCATGTTTTTTTATTCTTTCAATATGAAACTTCTTTTAGTCATTCATTTCCACAAAAGTCCTGCTTAATCTATGTTAAAAACTTGTTGAGAAGTACAGTATAATACATAATATCCCTCTTCAATAATTTTAACAAGTTCTTTTTTGAAAGTTTTGGCTCCTTCTGCACTTGCGGCTTCTCCCTGGATTTTAAATCTATTCAACCAGCCCTTACTAGTTTTAAATGGTTCAACATTTTTTTTTTTTTAGGTGAGTTTTCTTCAGATCATCATATTGGCTAATCTCTTTCTCTTTTTTTTTAATAATATTCAACTTAACTGAATTCTGCCTTGGATATTATTTTCAATAAAATTAGTTAAAGTGTTTCCATTTCAATCCTAAGAGCCGGCCTAGCCCTACTTGCTTGCAGTGGAACAGCTATCTTTCCCGCTGCTAAAATTAAATCTTTATTTTTTTTTTATAATTGTTCTTACAGTTAAACTTGCAAGTCCTAAATTATGGCACACATCCGCTTGTCTTTGACCGGAATCGATTCGCTTCAAAACGTCTAATTTAATTTTCAAATTCAGTCTTTTTCTTATATTTATAGTCTTCGTACTGCGCTCAGACATTGTTGCTTTTTCATTCTTATCGGCCATTATTAACTCTTCGAAAATGTAACCGCGTTGGTTGCATTAATTATGATACAATGTTCAAGTAAACAGTCCGTTTCGCACCATGTCTAATATGGTACTGAGTGATGACTAGACTTCGGATAAATGCATATAACACAAATATTACAAGCAATATACTTGATCATTTTTTAAAATGTTGATCTCGGAACTACGTAACAAGTCGATGTACTGAAATTAAATTAGTGTGCGAGAAAATTTCACTGAGCGTGGGAAACGTTTTAATGCTGTTTTGCTATTCATTTTCAAGCTATCGACTCCATCAAATGAAACGATTTCGTTAAATATGCCAAAAATACAATCTGTAAAAGAGCATTATAGTGATCTGTAACAGCGTTATAGTCAGATACGGGTTATAATATAAGAACAGCGTTATAGCGAATCAGCATAAAGCGAACCGCGTTATAGCGAATCAGCATAAAGCGAACCGCGTTATAACGGGGACCTGCTGTATTCGAGTTCTTATTTGATTTATAAATGGATGTGGAGCGTGAGAATTGCCTTGGAGGACTGTCACTGCACTCAAAGAGTCTGTATAGATTATAGTCTTCGGAATGAAATCATGAGCAAGTAAGGTCAAACCCATCTTAATGGTAAAGAGTTCTGCAGTGAAAACGCTGCATTCTTCTGGTAATGAAACAGAGACTGTTGATGTTAGTAGCACCACAGCAGCTCCCACAGCTGTCACTTTTGAAGCCGTCAGTATAAATTTGCAGGTTGTCTGCGTTTCCAAAGAGTGAGGTGCATGTAGTTTCTAAATGGTTTGGTTGTTCAGGGAGTGTTTCCCCCAACGTCAGAAGTAGTCATCACATGAAAGTATACACACTTTCCATGGAAGTTGTACAATTTCTCTGTCGATGTGACTTGGTCAATTGTATATTCCACTGCTGAATCAGTTCTCATAGACGGATTTCTGTAGGTCTGTTTTCAAGAGACTTATTTCTAAAAAGGCTTACCCATTGAGGACCATAGAGGTATGACCAGATAGGATGAGATGGAAGGCTATATATTCTCTAACCACATAATTGAAGAGCAGCATCTTTCTCCGAAGGTGGAGTGGAGGTTCATTGGCCTCTATATATAAGCTTTGGACCGGCAAAGTCCTGAATGCCCCAAGAGCAATCCCGAGTGCACTATGTTGTATTGTGTTGAGACAGGCTAACAGAGTCTTTTGGGAAGAGTCATAAACAGGGGCACCATAGTCTAATCGAGATCTGATTAAGGCCCGGTATAGGTGGAGTAGAGTATAGCGATCAGCTCCCTATGTCATAGATGAGATGACTTTAAGTATATTCAGCTTTTTCATACAGACAGTTCGTGTTGTCAGTATGTTTCTGGAATGTCAGTTTAGTGTCAAGGGTCATGCCCAAGAATCGGATATTGCTGGTAATTGGTATCGGTTGATTTCCCAGTGATACTTCAGGTTCTGGATGTAGTTGGCATTTTTTACAATAGTGAATGGCTGCAGTTTTGATTACCGACAGACGATAACCATTACGTGAAGTCCATGACACTATTTTGTTTATTGGCAAGCTGCAGATGTTGAACGCATATTCTGTTGTTGTTGTTGTTATTTGGTTTTTAGGAGCATTAGCAACTAAGGCCATATTGCTCCGGGATATGCGGTGGTCATTCCCTGACCTTTCCGCGTCCTTCGTATTTGGTGGTGACGGGCTCGAACCCCGGTCTAATCAAGAAGCGTGTGCTACGAACTGCTGCTCCTTCCCACCTGGCTACGGAGGCGCCCGCATATTCTGTGAATGGCAAGATATTGCAAGATCATCAGCATAATTCCTAAGCACTTCCTAATTAATTTCACAAATATATGTGGTCTCAATTCTAATCTCAACGATGTCCATTTCCACTTGAAGTCTGCCAAACCCCATGTACTTTTTCTGACAGAATCTCAGTTATTGGTTGATTCAAATACTGCTCATCTCAGATGTCCAAATTATTCGCTGTATGATTCCTTTCGCCTCAAAGGTGGTACTCGTGCATATGTCCATTCTGATATTCCCTGTCAGAGACTTGGCAATTTGGAATCTCCTCTCTTTGATCTTCTCTGGCTTAAAATCTCTCTACCTCATTGTGTCAAATTCATCTGTTGTCTCTACTGTTCTCCCAACTCCACTAATCACTTGGAGCTCTTTGACTTCCTCTCTTTGCAACTTGACTTTCTCCAGTCCAACTTTCCTAACAGTGAGGTAATTTTCCTTGGTAATTTTAATGTTCACAACTCCAGCTGGCTTCCGTTTTCTAGTCACACCGACCCAGCAGGTCAAGATGCTGAGGCTTTTGCAATTATTAATGACCTAGCACAGATTGTTCATTTACCTACAAGAATACCGGAAAATCCTAATCATACAGCCAATACGCTTGATCTTTTTCTCACAAACAACCCTTCTAAGTACACGGTCGAAGTGAGAGGTCCTTTAGGCACTTCAGATCACAACTTGGTGATTGTCTCTTCTCCAATGGAACCTTTATCTCATGGCTATTCCCAACCTCGTGTTGTTTGGCATTACAAGAATGCAAAATGGGATGACCTGTGAGACTTCTTTTCTTCTTTTCCATGGTCAGATTACTGTTTCAAAACTTCTGATGTCAACGTTTGCTCAGATCGTGTCAGTGAATTTATTCTTGCAGGAATGGAATCCTTTATCCCACACTCCACTTTAAAATCTCATCCTTTATCTAAACTTTGGTTTTCCAATAAATGTGCTAAGGCTGTTCAAGAGAAGAAAGTTGCATATCGTAATTGGCTTGTTTCTAATTCTTCAGTTTCATTTTCTGCCTACACCATAGCTTGCAACAATTGTAAAGCAGTTATTAATCAGTCCAAACTAGAGTTTGAACAGGCTAAGAGTAGAAAACTTGCTTCTTGCCCTAATGGTAGCCAAGCATTCTGGTCTCTTACCAAAGCTATTGGCCGGAACTTTTGCCCATCTCTGCTCCCACCTCTGTCCAAACAAGATGGTTCTGTTGTCACTTCAGCCAAAGATAAAGCTGACCTGCTAGCATCCCATTTTTCTTCCAGCTCATGTATTAATGATCTTGGTAAAACACCTCCCACCATTCCCAACACGCTCCATTCAATGCCTCCTGTGGTCTTCCGTCAAAAGGATATCAGAAGGATTTTGATGAATCTTGATGCTAAAAAGCTCCAGGTCCTGATGGTATTTCTCCACTTGTTCTCAAAACCTGTGCTCCTGAACTTACTCCTATTCTTTGCAACCTTCTTTTACTTTCTTATTCCAAAGGTGTTTTTCCTTCTGCTTGGAAATTTGCTCATATCCAGCCACTGTTGTTTTGTGTATTTATCAATGATATTGATGAAGGTATATCAGGCTTAATGTCGAAGTTTGCAGATGACACAAAGGTTGGCAGGGTTGTTAATGACAGTAATGGCAGTGTGCTACTGCAACAGGATCTAGATAATTTGGGCAGATGGGCTAAGAAGTGGCAACTGAAGTTCAACCTTGACAAATGCAAAGTACTGCATATGGGTAGAAGTAACCCCAGAGAAACGTACCAACTGTGTGGTACTACACTTAAGGTGGTAGAAAATGAAAAAGACCTGGGAGTAATTGTGCAGGCAGATATGAAGCTTTCTGAGCAATGCAGACAGGCTGCCAGGGAAGGTCATGGGGTTTTGTCAATGATATATAGGAATTTTGCTAGCAGGGAAAAGGAGGTGATTATCCCTCTGTATAAGGCAATGGTCAGGCCACGCCTTGAGTACTGCGTACAGGTCTGGAGGCCTCATTTTAGGAAGGATGTAGATTTACTTGAGCGTGTACAGAGAAGGGCAACAAGATTGGTGAGGGGAATGAAGGGATCCTCTTACCAAGAGAGGCTTAAGTTCTGCAAATTGCAGTGGCTGGAGATTAGGCACCTGCGCGGTGATCTGATTGAGGTCTATAAGGCCTTGAATGGGTTGAGCACCCTGAATTCTGATGGGATCCTTCCACTTGTTCAGATTACGAACCTACGCGGATATAAGTTCAAATTAAGAAAGGACAGATGCAGAATAGATGTGCAGAAATTTGCCTTTAGCCAGCGGGTGATTAATTGCTGGAACAAACTTCCATCTGTCGTTGTGGAAGTTGATAGGTTAAATAAATTTAAGGAGGAACTGGACAGGCATTTGGAGGGAATGGTGTGATTTTTTTTTTTTTTTTTTTTTTTTTTTTTGGCTGATGCTACATAAGCTCCTACACTTGCTTTCTTGCATCATGTGCCACTACTACTACTACTACTACTACTAGTTCCTAAAAAGGGCGACAAATCCTTCCCATCCAATTATCATCCCATTGCAATATTTCTAGTCTTTCTAAAGTAATGGAGAAATCAATTAACCCCCAAATCTTAAACTACCTAAAAACCTTCCGTCTGATAGACGATCGCCAGTATGGATTCAGTCGGTGTCGATCCACTGGTGATATTCTGGCTTATGTTACCCATTTATGGACTAATTCAATGGAAAGGTTCGGTGAAACACAAGTAGTTGCACTTGACATCTCAAAGGCTTTTGATCATGTTTGGCATAAAGGTCTTCTAAACAAGCTTCCATCTTATGGTTTGCCAACTGTTTTTAGTAATTAGTTATCCAGTTTTCTCTCTGATCGCTCACTGAGGGTGATGGTAGATGGCTCTCTGTCTTCTAACTTCTCCACTCATGCCGGTGTCCCCCAAGGCTCAGTTCTTTCCCCCACTCTTTTCCTCTTGTATATCAATGACCTTCTTCCATTGACTGGAAATCCTATCCATAGTTTTGCCGATGATAGCACATTGCATTCCACTTTCCATTTTGAGAAACCTTATCCTGCTCAATCAGCTTCAACATCTAGAAAATCTGCTACCAATTCCTTAAATGCCGATCTTCAGGTAATTCTCCAGTGGGGCAAAGACAACTTAGTTGATTTCAACCCTTCTAAAACTCAGTCTTGTCTTATTTCTCGAAAAAAGATTCTTCTGTTCCTATGCTTATCTTTAGTGACACTCCGATTTCTAGGCAAAATGATCTCTTTTGGGGATTACCCTGACTTCTAATCTCTCTCTTGGCACAAGCATATTACAAATATTGCTTCCTCTGCATCTAAAAAACTTGGTTTTCTCTCTCGCTCTTGGCGTTACTTTTCTTCCACACAGCTGCTCACTCTGTATAAATCGCAAATCCGCCCTGCCATGGAATATTGTTCCCACATCTGGGGTAGTGCCCCAAAAACCTCTCTCAGGCTTCTTGATTCCATTCAGTTATTGATATTTGTTAGTTTTTTATTTGGTTTTTAGAAGTATTAGCAACTAAGGCCATATTGCTCCGGGAATATGCGGTGGTCATTCCCTGACCTTTCCCCATCCTCCGTATTTGGTGGTGACAGGCTTGAACCCCAGTCTAATCAAAAAGCGTGTGCTACGCAGTGCTGCTCCTTCCCACCTGGCTACGGAGGCGCCGATTCCATTCAGAAGAGGGCAGTTAGGTTAATTAATCATTCATCTCTAACAGAGTCTCTCCACTCGCTTTTTCATACACGTACTGTTTCTGCTGCATGCTTCTTCTACAGATACTTCCATGGGCACTGTTCTTCTGAATTGGCTTCTATAATTCCCGCTCTCTCTTTCAAAACAGTCCTAGCACGTGCCGCCACCAGCCAACATCCATTTACTGTCCAACTTCAAACCCACAGAACCAACTTTTCATCTTCCTCATTTATTCATTCAACTGCCGTTTTCTGGAACAACCTTCCTTCATATGTATTTCCTGAAAATTACAATCTACAGAAGTTCAAGTCCAATGTCAACAAATATCTTCTTTCGTCTTCTCAACCTCCAACCCAAGCACGGTACTAAGTACTATAGGTTCTAATACCTCTCATGTTTGGGGTTCACATAAAAAATAAAATAAAATAAAAATAAAAATAAATAAATAAAGATAGATGTTTTGCGCTAAATTGTTTATCCTAAGAGCAAAGAATGTAGCGCTGAGTACCGATCCCTGTGGTACACCTTCTCTTTGAATAAGAGCTTGCGAAACAGCATTATGATAACTCTCTTGAAAAGTTCTATTTTTAAGGTAACTCTCTATGATCATTGGGAGTCGACCTCTGAGTCCTATGGCATACAGGTCTTGCAGAATACCATAGAGCCAGGTGGTGTCAAAGGCTCTTTCAATATCCAGGCACACCATGACAAGACGTTCTTTTTGAATAAAGGCGTTCCGTATGTTACAATCAGCTTTCACCATAAGGTCTAATTTGGATCGGTTTTTGCGGAAGCTGTACTGATTACAACTGATGACTGAGTGGGATTCTATATACCATACGAGTCTATTGTGTACCATCTTTTCCGATGTTTTGCCCAAGCAGCTGGTAAGGGATATCAGTCTATAGTTGCATGGATTCGTCTGATCTTTTCCAGGTTTTGGAAAAGCTAGCACAGTTGAATGTCACCACGAGCAAGGATAGTAGCTTTCGGAGAAGATCCAATTCAGAAAAAGCAATAGGGAATTTAAAGCCTTTTTGTCTAGTGTTGCAACATGAGGTAATAAAGACCATCAGGTCCTGATGCCCCATTTGTTGATTAGTTTAGAGCATCCTGTAGCTCCAACATTGTAAAGGTCTGATTATATGGAAGTGCTACTCTTGTGCTGAAATTTAATTTGTTTTGCTCAGTCCTCCTTTTATGTTGCTGAAAAGATGGTTCATATACAGATTTTGGCAAAGTTTTCTGCCTTCAAACAACTGTTTGAAGGCAGAAATAGCATTAGCTATATCAACTGGAGATGATAAGTCTTGCCCATTCCATCTCAGTATTGGAGAGGATGCTGGGAGAAATCTGCCATTCGGTTTTTTATTTTATTCCAGATTATTCTGCTGTCTGTTCTTCGTTATAGTAGAGGCAAACTGGATCCAAGAGTCTTTTTTTGCCTTTTTCGTTATGAATCGCACTTTTGCTTTCAGTTTTTTTAAATTTATAAGGTTCTCAGTAGTTGGGTGTTTACGAAACAGGTTCCAGGTCCCTGTTTTTCTCTTTTTTGGCAAGTTGGCATGCATCACTCCACCAAAGATTGGCATGTTTAAAAGAACCAGTACAGATTTTTGGTATGGCCTTGGTTGTGGCATTTAGAATCTGAGATGTGATGTGCTGTGTGGCATGATCAATGGATAATTTCATCATTGAATGAGATACTTGAAGCAAATAACTTCCAATCAGCCTTGGAAAATTTCCATTTTAAGCAGGAATTATTTTCCTGAGGGATTCTAGTTGTTTGGATTTCACAAATTATCGGATAATGGTCACTGTTTGCAGATTGTCCAGAGTTGTCCAGCGGATGAGTGGATACAGTGTTGGAGAGCAGATTGTTAAGTCTATAGCTGTTGTTGTTCTAGTGGAGAAATGAATGTAAGTATTAGCACAATTATTCAACAATTATTTTTATCAAGCAGCGATTCCAGAACTTTTCCTCGTCTGTCTGTATGTGGGGAGCCCAAGTTTGGGTGGTGTGCATTAAAATCTCAAAATAAACAAAATGGAGGAGGGATTTGTAGCAGAAGTTCTTCTAGGGCATTATAAGTATATTCTTTGTTTGGTGATAGGTAGATTGAAATTACTGCTAACACAATTCCTAAGGAGACACATACTGCTACTGCTTCTAAGGAAGTCTGCAGTGGAATGTGTTTAGTAGGGACTCTTGAATTTACTAGAATGGCCACACCTCCATGCACAGTGGTATTGTTATTTCTATTATGCTGATATACAGTATAGTTCTTGATTTTTGGAATTACTTGCGGTGGTAGATTAGTTTCTTGTAAACATATGCTTACCGGACTATACTGTTGGATTAGGTCATAGATATCATCGATGTTGCTAAGTGGGCCCTCTACAGTTCCATTGTATGATGTGATCCATTATTTGTTTTTAACAGTTGCGTTTGATTCAGTCTGCTTTTTAGGTCCAGTCTATTTTTGTCTCTGCAACTTTATTCTTTCTTTTTTCGAAAAGATAGGATGCACTGTGTCCATGTCATCTTCTGTGTACAGATCTAAGATTGGCTCATCTGGGTTGATGTTTTCATCTGTATCCATATTTGTTACATTTGGCCAACTTTTCTGCATTGGGACTGCTGTTTTAGTTTTTATGGTTTCTGAGGAAGACTGCAATGCAGTTGGCTGTACTGTAATTGGTGTGTTGTTAGCACTATCTATTGCATGCTGTTCCTTAGTAAATTGCTGTGAGGTTGATAGTATTTCTCAGGACAAATCTGCAATAGACATGGATTGGGGAACTGATACATCAGTTTGAGTGGCTGCTGATTGGTATTTCTTTGTTGCTGCTGCGTAGGTGTGTTTAGGTGTAGTAAGCATAATTTGCTTCTTTGCCTCTTGGTAAGTCACTTTCCGCTCTACTCTGTATTTTTGGATCTTTTTTCCTGTTTTCCATAGTTCACAGGACTTTGAATAAGCAGGATGTTGGCCTTGACAGTTTGAACAGTGTGGTGTTTCAGCATCACATTCTGTTTGTGTGTGAAATTTTGAACCACAGTTTGGGGACATTGCATTCCCTCACCAGATGGTCTGAGAGTGCCCAAACTTTTGACACTTATAACACCTGATGGGATTAGGAATGTAGGGTCTTATATGGCAATTGAGACAGTCGGCTTTAACACTCAATGGTAAATTTGGTGTGCCAAATGTAAGAATAATGTTCTGTATAGGAACAAGCTGACCATCTTTTCTGATCATAATCTGCTTAGCATGTGTGACTTTTTCTTCTTGGACTAATTCATCTTCTGTAACATTGATCAAATCCCACTCAGTGATGACCCCTTTGGAGGCATTTAGTGTTAGCATTAGCATTAGTAGAGGCATATGATGCAAGAAAGCAAGCTTATGCAGCATCAGCCGAAAAAAAAAAAAAAAAAAAAAAAACACTCCCATTTCACCCCTCCGTTCATTCCAAATACCTGTTCAGCTCAGCCTTAAATTTATTTAGGCTATCAACTTCCATAATGAAGGATGGAAGTCTTCCACCAACCAACTATCCGCTGGCTAAAGGCAAACTTCTGCACATCTACCCTACATCTGTCTTTCCTCAATTTGAATTTATGCCCTCTCAGGTGATTATTCTGAGCAAGAGGAAGAATCTCATCAGCATTGAGCATGCTCAAACCATTCAAGGCTTTATATACACCTCGTTCACATCACCTAGCAAGTGCCTAGTCTCCAGACACTGTAATTTGCAAAATTTAAGGCTTTCTTCGTAAGAGCAACCCTTTGTTCCATTCACTAATCTTGTTGCCCTTCTCTGTACTCGTTACAACATGTGTTGCATGTGGGGTAACTTGCATGTAAATACCACCAAAGGTTGAGACGTTCAGTAGTCTCTTATTGCTTAAGACTCACACTTTCAATAGATCACCTGATCTAAGTCTTTTCACCATTTTAGGTGAACCTGCTGAGATTTCCAACCATTTCTATATCAGAAATGGGGAGAGTGTACTCATGCATTTGTTTGACAAGGAGTGGAAGATAAGGAAAGATGGACATTCCTTTTGCTCTGTGTCAGTCCGCAGTCTTTTCGACTGTGATGTATCATGGTCATTATCATTTAATTTAGGACACGGTGAGCATGAAGGCTCAATTTGAGGGAAACTGTCAAATTCCATGTTTACTTCTTTTAGCCCTGGAGAGGGGCTTTGTTCTCCCAGGTTACTGGCCCTGCCACGTGGAGGCAGGAGCGATGCCACCAGTGACCAGGCAGTTGAAAAGGTTAGTTTGTCAGTAATTAATATATATACTCTGAAAAAAGAAAGGCAGTTTTCCTTTCTGAGTTCTTACTTTAACACTTGAAGCACAGAACCACTTTAGATAAACAAAAGAGAAAACGACACTAGAAAGGAAATTAAACTTTGTCGTTTAGAAAGAGCACACTGTATATCTCAGAGAAAATTGCTTAGCACTCGTGGCCATTAAAGGAGACAGCAAAGGAAGCAAGCAGACCCTTAGCCATGTTTATGAGGGCATCCTTGGACTCAAGGGAGGTCCCCCATGGACTGGAAATATATCCAAAATTCACAAAGGGGAATCGAAAGATGACACAAGTAATTACAGACCAGTTAGTTTAACTTCTGTTCAGGGGAAAATAAAGAAGCCATTGGTTAAAGAAGCACTACAGGATTACCTAGACAAGATTGCAGTTATAGTTCAGACACAGAATGGGTTTGTAAAAGGGAAGTCCTGTCTGACCAATTTGATTCAATACTAAAATGTGGTCACAAAGGAATGGATGCAAAAAATAATTTTGATATCATATATTTGAATTTTAGGAAACTTTTAATACTGTTGCACATGGAAGACTACTGTACAAATTGGAGTAGTATGGCATTAAGGGCAAGATGGTGATAATGATATTGTCAATGATATTGATGAAGATATAGCAGACTTAAATGTCCAAGTTTGAAGACGATACAAAGGTTAGTAGGGTTGGCAATGACAGTAAGGATGGTACACTACTGCAACAGGATCTAGAAAAGTTGAGTAGATGGGCTGAGAGGTGGCAGCTGAAGTTTAACATTGACAAATGCAAAGTGCTGCATATGGGTAGCAGTAACCCCAGAGTACCATAACAACTGTGCGGTACTACACTCGGGTAGTGGAGAATGAAAAAGACCTGGAGGGTAATTGTGCAGTCAGATATGAAGTTTTCCGAGCAGTGCAAACAGGCTGCAAGGGTAGCTCATGCGGTCTTGTCAATGATATACAGGAATTTTGCTAGCAGGGATAAGGAGGTGATTGTCTCCTTGTATAAGGCAATGGTCAGGCCATACCTTGAGTACTGCATAGAGGTCTGGAGGCCTAATTTTAGGAGAGATGTAGTTGCTGGAATGAGTACAAGAAGGGTAATGAGATTAGTGAGTAGAACAAAGGGTTGCGGTTACCAAGAAACACTTAAGTTCTGTAAATTGCAGAGTCTGCGAGGTGATCTAATTGAGGTGTATAAGGCCTTAAATGGTTTGAGCAAGATGCTGATGGGATTCTTCCTCCTGCTCAGATTCCGCACATGAGGGAGAGCATAAATTCAAATTGAGAAAGACAGTTGTAGAACAGATGTGTGGAAATTTGTCTTTAGCCAGTGGGTGAGTGATTGCTGGAACAAACTTCCATCTGCTGTTGTGAAACTTGACAGCTTAAATAAATTCAAGGTTGAACTAGACAAACTTTTGGAGTGAATGGATCGGGGAAATGGGATGGGTTTGCTAAATAAGATGTTAAACTAATGCAAAATATGCTTTCTTTCTTGCATCATATGTCTCTACTAATGCTAATGCTAACTATTGGATGGATAGGTGATGTGAATTTTTTTTTTTTTGTTGGCTAATGATGTATAAGCTTGCTTTCTTGCATCATTTCCCTACTAATACTAAAAACGCCAAAAGTAATTAATAATATCCAATGTTTGAATAAATGTACACCAATCATACAGGGTGTCCATAAATTATTGATCACATTACAAGCAATTATGAAGCATGAACTAGAGCTGATATATGAATAATGTCTATCATTTGAAAGAGCTGCACAAAGAGTTTTATATAGCATTGTGTAGATGTCACTAGTATTGATAACCATTAAAATGGAAAAGGTAGAACAAAAAAGTGATGTGTGTGTGTGTATTGTAAGTCCTTTTAGCAATATGGGCAGAACAGTTTAAGGCAGTGATGTTCAACCATTTCCCGTACGGGAGCCATATTCAAAGTTAATTTGTTTTGCGGGCAGCACTGAGTGATTCGAGAAAAAACTGTGTTACATTTTCCATATCTTGTTACATGTAAAAGAAAGTTTCTATTTTCATGCTACCGTTTTGTATTTTCAAGTTACATACAGGGCTGGATTAAGGATGAAATAGGCCCCCCCAGCCATATTTAAATTTGAGGACCGCTTAATATATATATATAAAAACTATTATTATTATTATTAGAAATTTTTAGCATTACTTTAGAAAATATTTTCAGTGAAATTGAGGCCCCTCTTCGGGTGAGACCCCCGGCCATGTTGGTTTGGCCATAGTGTTAACACAGCCCTGGCTACATATATAAAAACTGCAAATTCCCAACATTTTTATGTGCAACAAATCTATGTCAGTGATTTATTTTTTAGATTTTATTAAAATTATAAATTACTTTTACTTTTTTTTTAAAAAATACTTTACTTTTGCTTTTAAATGGTCACTTTAGAAAATTTACAACCTGAAAAAGATCACTGTCAATATTAAGGTGAATAAATAAATATAATGATATACCTAAAATTGAAAATATTCGAAAATGTTATTGAGTACAATACACAATAGCATTTAATGAGATGATTAAAGCTGGATATTTTTAGATAATTGTTCAAAATTTGGTTAAAAATTTTTGAAGCCAATTCTCAATATGGAATAAAGAAGTTCATTTGTTATTCTGTTTCTTTTTAAATATTTATTTGATTTCACATGTTCAAAAACTTTCTCGCAAACACGTTTATCTGAACAAAGTAACCATTTTCATGGCATTTTATTTCATTAGTGGAAAATCTTCAGATGGGAGAGTCTTGTAGAATTCAAGTAGTTTATTTTCACAATCAATATACAGGTAATACTCGTACAACATGGCAGTTCGGCTCCTATAAAATCTCCTGTAGTGTAAATTGGTGTTACATGGGGCTAAGAGAACCAGTACAAAAAGGGGATTACATTCCAAAACTAACAAAAATACACCATTCTAGATTTTGTGTATCTTCTGCTCTCTTTAAAAAAATCATTAATCTGGGTTTGTTTTTGTTTGATAGATTTTTGTAAATTTCATTGTATGGAACTAAGCATTTTTGAAGCTCCCTTTTGAAGTTAGTGCTCCTTTCAGTCGAAGAATCTGCATTCAAAAAATAAGAATCTAATTGCTGGGCTAACTTTATGCCTTCCTGTGTACTTTTCAGTGTAAAATTTGGAACTTCAGAATTTTCATTGTGTTCTGGGGTCGATTTTCTATTTTGCTTCACGAAAAACCCGAGTTTCCGGGAGAAAAAACCATGCTAACCTCACCTGTGACCGACTAACTCAACCACGTTGTGTAAAAGACCCATAAACATTTTTCTCCTGTCATTGACGGGATTTGAACTTTTCCACGTGGTTTATTTTTTTATTTTTTTTATTTATTTTTTTTTTTTTAGGAGCATTAGCAACTAAGGCCATATTGCTCTGGGAATATGCGGTGATCATTCCCTGATCTTTCCGCATCCCCGTATTTGGTGGTGACGGGATCGAACCCCGGTCTAATCAAGAAGCGTGCGTTACGCACTGCTGCTTCTTCCCACCTAGCTACGGAGGCGCCTTTCCACGTGGTGTGGGGAAGGATGTCAATTCTACCGACGAGACCTTCTGTAGTCATATCATCAAAAACTTCCCCTCCTACCAACTTAGCAAGTTATACTATCGCACTGATTTTGTTTTCTGCTGGTTCGACCATATTTCCTGAATGAACTGACTGGCCATACATTTTTCCAACACGCATTTAATATTGATGGTTTCATTTCTTTGAGTGATAAAGCTATGATTCCGGTACAGTCCACAATTGAAAAATGTTTCCATGCCTCCATCACTTCAATTTGGAATAATTTTTTCCAAAATCCATTGTAACAATTTTCTGATGTAATAAATTTCAAAGGTAGACATAATGCTTTGACCTAATGGTTGAATTAAGGAAGTTGTAATAGTTGTAATCATTCAACATTTGGATGATTTAAATCTTTTGGATGGCCTGGCTCATTATCCAGTAGTAATAAAACTTTGAAATCTAGATTTTTCCACAAGTTCAACAGCACAGAACCTAATGCAGGGATTTCCCAATTTTTTTTTTTTTTTCTTGCATAATGATTAGCGAACCAAAAGCAGGGATTCACAAAAAAGAATGGAAATTTTCATGGGATCTTATTATCAGCAAATTGACTTTCAGACTCATCAAAAAGTAACTGTAATAATGAGAGGCAACAATTCTTTGGAAATGTGTGTTTCTCCATTAGCTCAGTACAACATTCAAAGTGAACTAAATTGTCTTGCTCAATTTGGGATTAAAATAATAACAACTTATTCTGAAATGATTTGATGTCACCAAACAAACCAGCCCAATTTTCCTTTCCCCTGTAGTTTTAAATTAAAAGCATTTAAATGACTAGAAATATCGGTATGAATTGCAAGATAAAATAGCCATGCCATATTTGATAGTTGTTTTTGTTTTATTAGTTTCTTTTTCTGTCAAAAATATTAATTTAACAACATAGTTTAATCAATCAATGTAAGACTTTGCCACAACTAAGTCATCTCACTGCACGAAGTAAAATCACATCTTTATATTCAACTTCAATTTCTGAAAGAAAGTATTGAAACATTCGGCCATGTGATTAAGGCCATGTGATCGTATAAACTTTACAGTTGAAATAACCACATTCATAATGTGCTGGACATCCAATACTTCTTGATACGCAATGCAGTGAATTCCAATTGAAGTTTCAGCTCTGATATCTATCTATTTATCATTTTCTTGGTTATTCTACCCATAAGCCCAATGTTTTTACCAATCATATTTTTTGCACCACCAGTTGTGACTCCTACCAGCTTTTTAATATTTAATCTTAACTTTTCAATAGATTGGCAAAAATTTTCAAAACGATTTTTGCCTGTAGTTGTTCCATGCACACTCTGTAGATCAGCTAAATCTTCAACTGGTACAAAATTATCATTAATTCAACGTATAAAGATAAGGAGTTGGGGTGTGTCATTTACATCAGAACTGTCAACAAGCACCACACTAAAATATTTTATTTGTTTTTTTATGTTTTCCAACAGTTTTTCAAACCAATTCTTTCCAATATCTTCTACTCTTCACACAATTGTTTTTCGAGACAAACTAATGCCTTGTATCATTGTTCATTTCTCTGTACATATTTTTCCACAACTTTTAACAAAAAATGCTTAACAAAATTCGTCATCACTCATTTATGTTGATAATAAAAGATTTATGCTTGGAACCAGTTTTAAATTATATTCTTTAAAAACTCACACAGTCTGCTTACACACCAAACACACTGCTTTTTCGTGATAATCACTGAAGAAATAGTCTTCAGTCCACCTTCGATCAAAAACATGACACTCCAAATCGATTTTCCTCTTTCGAAACATTTTTAAGGATGAATTTTTAAAATTCAATACAAATTAATAATAATTCAATACAATGTACAAATTATATCAAAATGGTAGAATTTCACAATATGAAAAGATTGATATGTACATCACTGTATTTAGCATACATATGACTGCAATGAACCACATGCACACGTTTGACACAGTCGAACTTGACATGCTGTTTTAGTTAAATTTCCATGCGGGCCGTAGGTTGGACACCACTGGTTTAAGGGAACTGGCAGTGTCCTGCATAAGAGTGGTGCGGGTTGGGATGTGGTAAGTTTTTATTTTTTTATGAAAACCCCAAACACGAGAGGTATTAGAACCTATAGTACTTAGTACTGTGCTTGGGACGGAGAGAGTGTCGATTAGAGAAAATATCGAGAATGTTGAGTGCATTCGTGAAAGTTTAACATGCAGCCGAAGGAAATCTATTCATCATGCTTGGAGAGAGCTAAAAATGCCTTGACCAATCATTCACATGATTCTCTGCCACTGCGTGAAATTTTATACATACAAAATCCAGCTTGTTCAAGCATTGAAACTATATGATTCGCAATGTCGGAGAATGTTTACTGTGGATGAATGAAAAAAGTTGTCTTTAGTGATGAGTCCATTGTCCACCTGTCCAGTAAGTTCAACCACCAAAACTGCAGGATCTGGGACAGTGAAACCCCTCATGTCATTAGTGAATGGGAATGAGCATGAACGGGATTCCCAAAACTGAATGGGTGGTGTGCTCTTTCTTGTAACTAGGTAGCTGGCCGATTTTTCTTCTCTGAGACTACCATAAACAGTAACAATTACTTAGACATGCTGGAGCATTTTATGATTCCACAGATGGAAGAACATAAACAGAACATTATATTTCAGCAAGATGGCACTCTTCCTCATTGGGCTTTGACTGTGCAACAATTTCTCAGTGAGCATTCCCCAGGCTGATGGATTGAACAGGAGGATCGGTTCTCTGCCCACCCCCCACTGGATATAACTCCAGTGGACTTTTTTTTCTGTGGGGTTATGTGAAGGATCAGGTGTACTGTGCACCTGCTGCAAATCTGGATGAACTTTGCAAGCAAATCACTGATGCAAATGCTTCTGTTATGGAAGCAATTGCATCAATTTTGCATCGTCTTGGAGCAAAATTGTAAACTATTTGGACACCATATGTGTACAGATGGTGCCTATATGGAAACTTATTAACTTTTTGAGTTGTTCTTTCCACTGAAAAAACTGATTGCTCATATCTCTTGTAGTTCTTTTTATATAATAATTTGTAAAATGGTCAATAATTTATGGATACAGCCACTCTCCAGCTTACGGAATACTCGATTTATGGAAATTCAACTTTAGTAAGTTTTTGCCGGCCGGTACAAATTGAAAAAAATCGTGAAAACGTATTTTGCATCCCGTAGGAATAAATGGAGGTATCATGAAAATATTGCAATGTGAACCCAATAACACATTGTGTTTTTTTTGGTAATTCGTTCTAAGACCTTGGAAGTTGAAATTTTCGCTATATAACTAAGCTATTTATCTCTCTAAAAGGTCATTTTTATAATGGAAATTGCACTATACTTTAATCTTTATCATATGTTCTTTTATAAGATTCAATTTTGAACGCCTTTGTGATATTTTTTTAAAACACATTTCTGGAGATCACTACCATAAAACAATAAAAACAATTCGCCCTTTCTGGATTATTGGGCTTTTCTGTTAGCGCAATCTATTATAAACGGGTAGTAAATTCGATCTTACTGCATTTGTGATAATACCGATAACTGGAATCCTGTGGGTTTTTACATTATGGTATTACGGTGAAATGAGTTACCCTACACAGAAATATTCAATCATATAAAAAACATAAATAAAATTTCAGAATCTTCTCTTCATTCCTATTTACTTATTACAATGGTGAAGGGGAAAGGGACCAATGGAAAGTGCAAGTGACAGCAGTGCTAGGAAACAAAACAAAACAAAATACATTTAGAAGTGAAGATGATTAATTAAGAAGTATGAAGCAGGACAACGTTTGTCATCCATAGCACGGAATTAGGACCCATTGCTTCAACAGTAAATACTATTTTAAGGGACAGTGCACGTATAGAAGAACACATTAAAGGATCAACGCATTTAAGATAAACAGTGATCAAAAACAGGGTTCAGGTGCTATATCAAAGATGGAAAAGCTATTAATAATATGGATGGAAAATCAGATTCAGAAGCAAGTGCCCCTGAGTCCAATGGCCATTAAAGCAAAAGCAAGAAGTATTTATGAAGATATTAAGAATAAGTAAGAACCCCAAGCCAGTTCGTGGCAAGCAATGGGTGGTTTAATAGGTTCAAGCATCGTGTTGGTTTCCAAAACATTAAAGTATGCAGTGAAGTCGCCAGTGCAAATTCTGCAGCTGCAGAGATATTTTGTGATGTGTTGTAAAAAACCCCTTCTAAATCTCCACAGCGGCGTGCTTATCAGCTGGAGAGTTAATTCTGGCAATGATGCTCAAAAGATAAAACTTGCTCACATTATGCCTGTCTTCTCTCTCTTTTTTGTAATTTTATAATTTTGAAATTTTTGTAGTTTTGTACACTTTTGTTATTTTTCCTGTGCATGAGATAAAAAAAATTGAATAAATAATTCTATTTACATGTTCGTCGAACATTCCTTTTTTGTTTCAATCAAATTCAATCAAATTTGTGAGTGCTGCCTAAGAATTTAGGGAAATTCTGACTTATTTAGAGTTCCGTGGAATGTAACCCTTACGTAAGTCAGGGAGTGGCTGTACTCTGTATTTCACAAGTATGTAGTCAATAATTTACCTTTTCTTTTGTCCTCTTCAACAGAATAAAATTTTGTGGCTGCAATTGTGCATTTTGCATGCAACAAGTATGCACAGGCTTTATCATAATATGATCCATGTGCAAGAAGGATAACAAAAACATTATCCAACTGATAAAGGGCTTGATTAGGCAGGTTCATCATCAACTAAAATACAAAATCATTTTAAGGATTCTTTAAAAAATGTTCACTTTATAATAATCCATTATTTTAACAAAGATTATTACTAAATCACATGAAAGAAAGCTGATTATTATACTTGATAAATATTTTTTCTAGACTAGAAATAGATTCTAAACAAGCATATGCATTTTTTCTTACTTACTGATAAAAGGTTTGCTGTGCTGTGCTGTATATATTTTTACTATAAAAAAAAAGTGCTATTGTACATTTTTATCAAAACTGATAAGAATTTAGTTGTAAATGAAAGGGAGATTTCATGTTATTGAACATTTTGATTTATTTGATCATCAAATTAGAAGGACCTCCTGCCCAAGCAGCAACAATAGCTAAAAATGATGGGTAGACAAATGCAGGATATATTCAATCTGTAAAAAGGAATTAACTGAGGAAGTTAGAGCTGTGTGAAGGAATGAGATAGAGTTTACTGTATCAACAGGAATTCTTGTGACCTTACATTTTGTAGTAGCTGATGCTGTATCTGTGAGAAATCAATAGGGTTAGCATAAGCAAAATGAAGGAAGGAAACAAACTAATGTAGTGGAACACACACACACTTCTGCAATTGGTAAGAGATATCTATACAGTGAAATCAAATAAAGTAAATCAAATTTTGTTTTCATTTGATTGGTTTCGCATTATCTACAAGGCTCTAAAGCATTTAGGGCATAAGCCTCAAGCTATGGAAGAGTCTAGACTATGTCTGCCAGGGGCAAAGTTTGATGATGTTGTAGAGCGGATATCATCTTTTAAGGGCACAAAAGGTGATATAGTTGTACACGTTGGCACTAATGATATTAAGTGTAGGAGACCGGCGGAATTACTTAACAAGTACAGGTCACTGATGAAAAAAAGCCGTGAATTAGGGTTGAATTTGAAAGTGTCTGCAATTCTGCCCAGACACGATAGAATAACACGATAGTGGTAGAATTTTTTTCAGCCTGGTCTGTACTTGTTAACAGGAGAGACTGCTTCTACAGGGATGGGATACACTTAAATAGAAAGGGTGCAAGAATGTTTGCTGATGCTATCGAGGCAGTGTTAGGTGGGTTCGGAAAACTGCTAGATTGGGGGGATACAAGGACAAATAGATTAACAGTAGCCACTGGCAGAGGAGAAAGTGATTCTTGCACTGCTTCTATTGGACTGAGCAGCAGCCTGGAAAATAAGATACAGGATATTTCAGAGACTGCTGGGAATCATGGGGGTACAAGTAAACACATGGGTTGTGTTAGGGTGGCTAAGAGGAAGAGCAGGTGCATGTATACTTGCGTGTACACCAATGCTAGGAGTTTAGTAAATAAATTTGATGAATTTGAGGTATTGCTCAAAACATCAAAGGCAGATATTGTTGGGATTTCAGGGATGTGGTGTCACACAGATATAAGGAATGCAGAACTGAAATTTGGGGAGTACAATGTCTACAGAAAGGATAGACAGGATAGGAAGGGAAGAGGGGTTATGCTATTAGTTAAGAAACACATAAAATCTAAAGAAGTGAAGCCAGTCGACATCGCTGGACAGTGCAGTGTCGAGTCAATTTGGTGTGACATAAGCATTGGGAGATCAAAATTGAGAGTAGGAGTGTGCTATAGGCCTAATGACTCTGATGAGTATAATAAGAAACTGTACAGAGAAATAGAGTGGGCTCTATCCAGAGATGGGATCTATCCAGTTATATTAAAGGAGGCAGCAAAGGAAGTAAGCAAACCCTTAGCCATAATTATGAGAGCTTCCTTGGACTCAGGGGAGGTACCCATGGACTGGAGATGTGCAAATGTGACCCCAATTCACAAGGGAGGATCAAAGGCTGACACAAGTAATTATAGACCTGTGAGTTTAACTTCTGTTCCTGGAAAATTAATGGAGGCACTGGTTAAAGAAGCACTGCAGGATCATCTAGACAAGACTTCAGTTATAGCTCGGACACAGCATGGTTTTGTTAAGGGGAAGTCTTGCCTGAACAATTTGATTGGATACTATGATGCAGTCACAAAAGAACTGGATGCAGGGAATAACTTTGATATTATATACTTGGATCTTAGAAAGGCTTTTGATATTGTTGCACATGGAAGACTGCTGCACAAATTGGAGCAGTGTGGCATTGGAGGCAAATTGCTGCTATGGATAAAAGGGTGGTTGAGGGGGAGAAGACAGAGAGTGGTAATCAATGGACACTGCTCATCGTGGACTAATGTTATTAGTGGAGTCCCTCAGGGTTCAGTATTGGGTCCTTTATTGTTCTCTGTATTTATAAATGATATTGATGATGGTATATCAAGCTTAATGTCCAAGTTTGCAGACGATACGAAGGTTGGCAGGGTGGTCAAGGACACTACTGACACTATGCTGCTGCAACAGGATCTGGAAAGGTTGAGCAGATGGGCTGAGAGGTGGCAAATGAAGTTTAACATTGACAAATGTAAAGTACTACATATGGGAAACAGCAACCCCAGAGCAACGTATCAACTCTGTGGTACTACACTGACAGTGGTAGAGAATGAAAGGGACCTGGGGGTGGTTGTGCAGGCAGATATGAAGTTCTCTAAGCAGTGCAGACGGGCTGCAAGAGTAGCTCATGGTGTATTGTCAATGATATATAGGAATTTTTCTAGCAGGGATAAGGAGGTGATTATTCCCTTGTATAAGGCAATGGTCAGGCCACACCTAGAGTACTGTATACAGGCCTGGAGGCCTCATTTCAAGAAGGATGTAGCTGCTGGAACGAGTACAGAGAAGGGCAACAAGATTAATGAATGGAACAAAGGGGTGCTCTTATAAAGAAAGGCTTAAGTTTTGTGAATTACAGTGTCTGGAGACTAGGCACCAGCGAGGTGATCTGATAGAGGTGTACAAAGCCGTGAATGGTTTGAGCATGCTCAATGCTGATGGGATTCTTCCTCTTGCTCAGAATAATCACCTGAGAGGGCATAAATTCAAATTGAGGAAAGACAGATGTAGGATAGATGTGCGGAAATTTGCCTTTTTTAGCCAGTGGGTGGTTGGTAGGTGGAACAGGCTTCCATCCCTTGTCGTGGAATTGATAGCCTAAATAAGTTTAAGGCTCAGCTGGACAGGTATTTCGAACGAAGAGGGGTGAAGTGGAAGTGGTTATTTTTTATTTATTTATTTTACTTTAATTTTTTTTTTTGGCTGATGCTGCATAAGCTTGCTTTCTTGCATCAAATGCCTCTACTAATGCTAATGTATAAATATAGTGCAAGCGCATCAGAAATACATAGCTATATCTGAATAAATCAGAACATTAGTAAAATGGCATCATTTTAAGTTATATTTCATATTGTGAATACCTTCACAACGAGTTGCCATGATATTGCTCTGCTTCGAATAAGTAATTAACTCCACATTTTATAAGAAATGCCAAATGGTGTATCATGTATTTAGACTCTAAAGGGTTTAGGGCATAAGCCTCAAGCTATGGAAGAGTCTAGACTATGTATAAATATAGTGCAAGTGCATCAGAAATACATAGCTATATCTGAATAAATCAGAATATTAGTAAAACCTAAGGAGAGCACTATATTTATGATACACCATCTGGCATCTCTCATATTGTGGAGTTATACTTCATAACTGTTTTGCCATCATTGCATCACTCGGGTACCTACCCAGCCACCCACCGAAGAAGGGCCAAATAGCCCTGAAACGGTGCCATCTGGGTGGTGGTATCCATCTGAGAATAAGTAACATTAGTCTTCTCCTTAGGTGAAGCATTACTTATTCGAAGTAGAGTAATATCATGGCAACTCGCTGTGAAGGTATTCACAATATGAGATATAACTTAAAACGATGCCGTTTTACTAATATTCTGATTTATTCAGATATAGCTATGTATTTCTGATGCGCTTGCACTATATTTATACGTAGATTATCTACAGGGTTAAATATTTTCAGTAATTCAAAAGCAAATCGGGACCTTCTTGATAATACGGTGAGGTTTCCAAATCCAATCCACCAAAGGGAAAGGTTTAAATTACCAAACAGCAAGCCACTTTCAATGAAATCCCAGTATATGATCTTAACTGCAAGTAAAATAAAGTTAACAAATCATGATAAACTGATTACCCTTCACTCCAACCACATTTATTCTTCTTTTTTTCCCCATATGGATGATTCGCCCTAGTCCAATAGCAAGTTCAGCTTCATGCAAACATCAAACAGAAGGAGTGCACTGTGTTGTATTCAATGATAAACGGAGATAGATCCCAGAGCAACAATAATGATTTCAGTGTACAAGAATGGTATTTAATTTTTGTCTACCCATTAAAAACTGTCAATGAAAGGTAACTTTAGAAATGAAAATACAACTCAAATAAACAGTGAACGGTTCGAAAATTGTAGATCTCTTAAAGTACCATTTATAACTGACACAATATAATAGCGTATCTTAATTTAATTTATTATGATACTCACCTTTTTAAAATCTGCATTGATGTTGGAATAAATTGGATGATAATTTTAAATTAGCATGAATGAGTTAGGATTTAAAAACAGAATTAAATTGTGCGCAAGGAAGTAGAAGTGCACGTCTTCGTCCTTGGTTGTCAATGTTGAAATCTGAAACAATTTAAGTTTGGAAACAGAAGGCCAATAGCCATAACAAGTGGCTTTCGTTTTACACGTCTTCAGTTTGCAATGGTAGAATGAGAGTAAACGCGTGTATTTAAGAAGACTAAGTTCACCATAAGCTCCTGGATACACGTGGGAATCTCAGGTGCATGAGATTCCAGACTGGTGCTATGTTATAGGGTAATTTGGAATTTAATACTTGAAGAGTGGAATGGCGGTGAAACCATTCTATAACTAAGGCTTCATATTGGAAAATTTTGAAGCTGGATTTTAATTTGATAATAGGAATGGCTGAATCTACTAAGGGGTTGTGGTTGTGGGATTGAACATGTGTTGCTAATTCGGTATTGGACTGTCCCGTCCTAAAGCTATTGTAGTGGTAGTACGCACGTGTGCTTGATGTTTTGGTAGAACCGTATTTTGTGGTGTTGCTACAAATGTAGCAAGTGTTACAGTTATTTTGACATTTTATTAAGTAGATGATATTATTCATGTCACTAATGTGGTAATTTTGTGTATCTTTATATGAGTTGAATAATGAACCTAGTTTATTGTAAGATGAGAATGTAAGGGTGATATCAGAACTTTTGAATAAACGGCGGAATTGGTTGGCAAAATTACTATGGTTGGCAAAATTGCCAAAATTGCCATTGAAACCGGGATCTGGGCAGTGGCAGATACTTTAAATAAAACAGCTATATACTCATCCACTGAAGCAATGTGTTTTATTTAGAGTAGTGCCTCTATGACATGAAATTCATGCACTAAGTACCAAACAGTGTACTCAGTGTTATGCAGAGAATTAGGCTATGCCCTTCATCTACAGTAGCATGAAGCTATTATAGTCTAAATCAATGGTTCTAAAACTTTGACTGAAAGATCCCCTTTTAGTTTGAAAAAATATCCATGGACCCCAAACTTAACATAACTGTTTCTATGTTTGTAAATTCTTCCCACTTTTTAAATGTTTATAAGAAATTTCAGACATAATTCACAGACCCACTGGTGTATCACTGTGGACTCCCAAGGGTTCTCGGACCACAGTTTGAGAAACATTGTAGAAATGTTTTCAATGCAGTATTAACAAATCATATCTGTACATATATATGTGTTTTTTTATTTTTTGTTTTTTTTTCGGCCAGTGTGGCAAAAGCTTGTGGCTTCCTTGCACTATATGCTAATACTAATACTCCCTTGAAAGAACCACTGCCACATGGCGAGGCATGGACTCCAACATTGCAGTCCAAAGGTCTATAAACATTACATCCTATAGATCTGCGACAGTCCATGGTGGAGGATCCCAATGCTGGATCTGTCAATCCATATAATCCTAGAGATGTTCTATGGGATTCATATCCAGAAAATTTGGCAGTCATGATAGTGCTTGGAAGTCACATTTGTGTTCAGCACACCACTCCTTAACAATACAGTAAACCCCCGCTATTCGCGGGGGTTACGTTCCTGAGAAATGTCGCGAATACCGAAAACGCAAATACTGAGTTATTGCTCCCATAGTAATAAAGGGGTTCCGTTCCAAAGTATGAAATATATAAGAAAAACTAGTCTAAAATTTTGTCTATGTATGTATTATATGTACCTTCATAATATGACTATGTACATAGACAGTACATAGTGAAATGCAAGCATATGGCATCGAAATGAAAATAAGCAACAATTTAATATTAAATGTAATATTTATTAGAAATTTCAAACAAATCTTTCAAACCAGCGCCTTTGCTAGCTAAAAAACTTATCCCGCCAGTGCTATCACCAGTTTCGCTAAAGTGTTGATAAAGGAGTTTTGCCTTTTCACGAATGATGAGTAAACTTAACGGAATTTTATTTTGAGTTCGGTCTTCTATCCACAGATTTAAAGCTTTTTCCGTTTTTTCTAATTTAACATCACGAGTTACAGAGCAAATTTTTGAAGCAATTAGCGCGTTTTCACGGACACTACGGCGGATTTTTTCTTCCGATTTCTTGATTGATCGTACCGTTGACTCATTGATTTTATAATGTTTTGCCACTGAGGAGACACTTTCACCATTATAAATTTTATCTAAAAACTCAATTTTATTCGCTAATGTCATCACCTTCTTTGATATTTTCACATTTCTCGTTATTCGTAGCCATATTTTTGTAGGGGTTAGAAAGAACTTGTCCACAATAAAGTCACTTTCTTTCGTTAACACACTCGAAAAAGTCTGTTTTACACTGCAAAACGGTAGATTTATCATTTTTTAAACATATCAATTTATAAATTGATAAATTTATTCAATTTATAAGCATATAAATTAAAAGCAAACGACAAAACCTTCTATGACAAGCGCATAACACATACTGAACAAGGATTAGCGAGAAACATCCACGCTCGCGATTTTTTCACCCCTCTCCCCCCACCCACTGAGCGCTGTTTTGACCGGGAATGATAATTTTAGCCACGCCCATGTTTTTTTATGGCGGAAAATATTCACGGCGCTTTAAAATTCACATTTTTTTAGGTTTCATTTTATATTAAATCGGCGATCGCGAATACGCGAAACCGCGAATACAGATACCGCGAATAGCGGGGGTTTACTGTACTGGTAATGTGGCAGGGCACATTATTCTACTAAAAACACTTGTGCTATCAAGGAAGACATTAATTAAAGGAGTGTACCTGATCAGACACAATAGATAGGTAAGGTCTGTGTGCAATTAGGGATATGAAAGCTCCAAGAGATTCCCATGAAAACATCCCTCCCCCTACCCTGCACCAAAATACTGTTGCCATTGCCAGTTTCCATTAGACCATGGTTTGCAGTGATTCTTCCCCAATGCCCTGGTCCAACAGTGTTTATCACCATACCCTTGATCTACTGCCCCAAATGGCATAGCAGCGGGAAATGTGATTCATTAGAAAAGGCAACTTTTTTCCAGTCATCAATGGTCCAATGATGCACATTTAGATGCAAATTTGGGAGCCAGTGGAAATGGGTGGTCATAAGCATGGGTACTTTGACTGGGTGCTTATTCCAAATGCCTATATGGAGGAAGGTTAGTTGGATTGTGGTAAAATACAAGGTATAAGGTATGTTCGGGTCAGACTGCGCCTGGGATTTCTCCCATCTCCGCGTGTGTTAGCATTAGCATTAGTAGAGGTATATGATGCAAGAAAGCAAGCTTATGCAGCATCAGCCAAAAAAAAAAAAAAAAAGAAAAAACAAAAAACTTCCACTTTACCCCTCCATTTGTTTGAAATGCCTGTCCAGCTGAGCCTTAAATTTATTTAGGCTATCAACTTCCACGACAAGGGATGGAAGTCTGTTCCACGAACCAACTACCACTGCTAAAGGCAAATTTCTGCACGTTTATCCTACATCTGTCCTTCCTCAATTTGAATTTATGCCCTCTCAGGTGATTATTCTGAGCAAGAGGAAGAATCCCATCAGAATTAAGCTGCTCAAGCCATTCAAGGCTTTATACACCTCTATCAGATCACCTTGCTGGTGACTAGTCTCCTGACACTGTAATTTGCAAAACTTAAGCCTTTCTTTGTAAGAGTAACCCTTTGTTCTATTCACTAATCTTGTTGCCCTTCTCTGTACTCGTTCCAGCAGCTTTACATCCTTCTTGAAATGAGGCCTCCAGACCTGTATACAGTACTCAAGGTGTGGCCTGACCACTACCTTATACAAGGGAATAATCACCTCCTTATCCCTGCTAGAAAAATTCCTGTATATCATTGACAAGACACCATGAGCTACTCTTGCAGCCCGTCTGCACTGCTCAGAGAACTTTATATCTGCCTGCACAAATACCCCCAGGTCCTTTTCATTCTCTACCACTGTCAGTGTAGTACCACAGAGTTGATACATTGCTCTGGGGTTGCTGTTTCCCATATGTAGTACTTTACATTTGTCAATGTTAAACTTCATTTGCCACCTCTCAGCCCATCTGCTCAACCTTTCCAGATCCTGTTGCAGCAGCATAGTGTCAGTAGTGTCCTTGAAAACCCTGCCAACCTTCGTATCATCTGCAAACTTGGACATTAAGCTTGATATACCATCATCAATATCATTTATAAATACAGAAAACAATAATGGACCCAACACTGAACCCTGAGGGACTCCACTAATAACATTAGTCCACGATGAGCAGTGTCCATTGATTACCACTCTCTGTCTTCTTCCCCTCAATCACCCCTTTATCCATAGCAGCAATTTGCCTCCAATGCCACACTGCTCCAATTTGTGCAGCAGTCTTCCATATGCAACAGTATCAAAAGCCTTTCTTAGATCCAAATATATAATATCAAAGTTATTCCCTGCATCCAGTTCTTTTGTGACTGCATCATAGTATCCAATCAAATTGGTCAGGGAAGACTTCCCCTTAACAAAACCATGCTGTGTCCGAACTATAACTGAAGTCTTGTCTAGATGATCCTTGAGTGCTTCTTTAACCAGTGCCTCCATTAATTTTCCTGGAACAGACATTAAACTCACGTCTATAATTACATGTGTCAGCTTGTGATCCTCCTTTGTGAATTGGGGTCACATTTGCACATCTCCTGTCTATGGGTACCTCCTCTGAGTCCAAGGAAGCTCTCATAATTATGGCTAAGGGTTTGCTTACTTCCTTTGCTGCCTCCTTTAATATAACTGGATAGATCCTATCCACCCCTGGTGCCTTTTTTGTGTTTATCTTCAACAGTTTCTCCTCCACTTTACTCTCAGTTATTACAAGATTCTCTAGCTTACCGCCAGAGTTGAATACACCTCTGGCATTCCTCTCGCTGAATAACTCCTCATGTGTGAATGTCGATGCAAAATATTCATTTAGTTTGTTAGCTACCTGAGCAGGATCATCAACAGTTGACCCATCGATATCAAGTGGACCAATCTGATTCATCCCCTTCCTTCTAGAGTTTACATAAGTAAAGAACTCTTTGCTGTTTTTCTTTGCATCCCTTGCCAAAGATTTCTCGTAATCTGCCTTTGCCTGCCTAACATCCTTTGTAACTTGGTTACAGATCAACTTGTATCTATCATAGGCTTCTGTGTCACGTGTTAATTTATATGTATCCCATGCATTTTTCTTCTCTGTCATATGTCTCATTAGTTCATCTGACATCCATTTAGGCCTAAACCTTGAACAATATTTCTTAGTTGGTATGTAAAGCCTAGTACCTTCCAAGATAAGTTCTTTGAATGCTTCCCATTTTGAATTTGCTGTTGGTGTTCGCTGTATTGAGGATGGTGCACTGTCAAGCCAGAGACTTGAAAGTGTGTGGGCCCTGTCTGTGCAGTGTGATGTGTTGTGCCCATTGTTTGTCCGGCTTATTTGCCGCCAGGTCCCTAGTGGGGTCCGACGTTGCCCATACCTCGCCACGTGGAGGCTAGCCAGGTGTGTCCAGAATCATGACAAGTTGCTCTGGCAGGTTCTGCCAGCTAGTTTCCTGGGATTTCAGGGGCTAGGAGCTAAAAAAAAAAAAAAAAAAAAAAAAATATATATATATATATATATATATATATCGCTTTTTTTTTACGTTGATTCTTAATAAGTTTGCTGTTAGCAAATCGCTGGTTGTGGTTGAATGCTAGAGAGATGTGTTAAAAGGCCTAATAGGTTAGGCAGAATTTTGTTATTAAATTTAGACGTAAATTTAGATGAAAGATAAAAGTGGGAGGGAGGGGAGGCTGAAGACTGGGGGGGTAGAAGTAGAAGTAAGGGGTCGATAGAGGAGATGACCCCTACTAGACAGTATTGCATGCCCATGCCACACCAGAGGGAAGTTTGTATGGCGGGTGGGGGAGATGAAGAAGAGTTATCTCCCCCTGCCATGGATAAGGTATACAGGTAGAGTGGGGGAAGAGGCTGAAGACTGGGGTGTGAAAGGCAGAAGCATGGGGAACGATAGTGAAGGCGACTCCAGGTGGTCAGTGGGAAGGCCCATGCCTCACCATGCGAAGAGATGGGTCAGCAGGGGAGGGAAGAAAACAGAGCATGTCTCCTCTCCCTCCTGCCCGGGATAGCGAATTTAAGGTGAATAGGGCAAAGGTACCCCATTCAGCTCGCCATATAGCATTTGGCAGCAGAGCTGCTGGTGGTCCTATTCCGTTCCCAGGAGCAATCAGACCGAAGCATGATCGTTCATGGGATGGTTCCCGTCAGTTCTGCAGTCTTTACAGTCAAAAGGTCCAGGTTTACTTGTCGGTGTTTGTGGAGTCTTTCTTGTTTCATTTCCCATCCATGTGGTGTTTGCGTCAATGTTGTTTATAGAGTCATTTCTTATTGATTCGACTTTAGGTCCACTTCAGGGTTTAGTGCCTTGATTATCGGAGGCCATTGGGTTTCAGGCATCTTCCGCGGGACGATTTCCTTCGAGGTTTGTTCATTTCCTTATTGTGTCAGTGGTTGGTTGCGGTTCCCTGGGTTAAGAGCTCTCCGTCTTGTGAACAGGGCCAGTGCATAGCTGGAGAAAGCCTGATATTCTTTCCTGGTGTCCAAGATGTGGTGCTGCTGGCCGTATGACAGATACTGTATTTTGGTGATGAATGCACTGCGGAGGTCGTCATGCAGCTGGTAATCGTGCATGAGGTGCTGCCAGCTCTCCAGCCCCCCGCAGGTGCAGGTGGGATCTTCCTGTATTCCAAGTAGGGATAGCTCTGCATTCAGAGCTCCATGTCCTGTCAGTAGGTATGTTACTTGTAAGCCAGGGGAAAACCAGGGTGGGAAGTTCGGAAAAACCCGGCCAATGTTGGGCAGAAACTTTCTGATGATTTTGCCTTTTTGCGAGGTGGCCCATCTATCCTGCCACATCTGTAGCAGGTGAGCATGCAACTTTTTCTTTTCCATAGTCGTGCTATTGATGATGTCGGTGGTGAATCCCAAACATGTCTGTGGGACACCCCTGTCCAGGTGGTGCGTGAGGTCCCGTCGAACAATCTCTAAGTCCAGTGGAAGGACACCAGCACGGACTTGCAGGGCATGTATGCTCACTGTGCTGCAAGCTCGAGTAATGGTCAGAAGGATTGATCGGTGAATCGAGTCAATAATTCGTTTATTGACAACAGTTGTGGCTTTGTGATACCATGCGCCAGATGCATACGTGACTATTGGGGTGAAGATGGTTTTAAAGAAAAGACGTAGCACCCATCTATCTAGACCCCAGTCTCTGTGAGTGAATCTGGCAACCAATGCAGATATCGTCTGACTTTTGTGTGCAAGTATTTAAGGTGGTTCTGAAATGATAGATTCGGATCTAGAATCATGCCTAGGTACTTTAGTTGCTTTGAGAATTTAATTGTTTTCTGGTCAGTCTTGATTTGTGGAGGCCGCCTGAGGTTGAGGCACCCCTTGAGCAGAATGAAGTTTGTCTTTGCAGGGGATATTCTAAGTTGATTTTGCTTTGCCCATTCCTGAAGGGTGGACAGAGTCCGGTTTGCCAATGTCACCAGTTGTGCCCTTGAGTCCGCTGACACTGTTAGTAAGAGGTCGTCAGCAAAGGCCTGTGATTTTACCTCGTCAAGGTCTATGGCTAGGAAGGAGTCCATTACTATGTTCCACAGTAGTGGTCTAAGGACCGAACCCTGTGGACAGCCGCGAAATGTATTCTTGGAGAGTGTCCCATAGGGAGCAACACAACAATCCTGATGGATCTGTTTGTGAGGTAGCTCTTGATGACGCTGTAGAGGTTGCCTGGGATCCCAGCAACCCGAAGCCTTGCCAAGACGCTAGGCCACCAAAGTGGCCGAGCGTCTTGGCATCTGTGTCGAATGCCCCAGAAAAGTCCACAGCAATCACAAGGAAATACTTCTTGGTGCATCTTCTTACTTGGTCTTGTAGGTGTGTTAAGGCATCCATGGCTGAGCAACCCTGCCTGAAGCCAAATTGGTTGGGTGAGGCCAGGCAAGCCCTGTCATAATATTGCTGTATTTGGCCATACAGGAGGCGTTCGAGTAGTTTACTTGCAACTGTGAGAAGTGCGATTGGTCTGTATGACTCTGGGAGATGTGGTGGTTTGGTTGGATTTTTCAGGATTAGTTTGACATTTGCTTTCTTCCACGAGGCCGGGAAGGTGCCACAGTGAAGACAGAGGTTGAGCAACAGGTTCGGGGCACACTCGACTGTCTTTTTGATGATTTTGGGCTCCAAAAGGTCCGGTCCAGGGCATTTATTTCCCCTAATGAGGGTGGCAGCACTGCTGAGCTCCTCCACGGTGAAGTGAGGTTCTGTCGTTGCTGTTTGATAGCTTTCATTTTCTAAACAGAGTTGGATCTGCTCTGCTGTCTCCAGTTGTATAGCTGGGTGGAAGACTGTGTCCAGGATATTGGAAATGGTCTGCTCCCAGGTTGTGGACATGCCTCCTTGGGTCAATATGGTGGCGGAAATAACTTCTCCTCGGGGGAGTTTATTCACGGTCAGTTTGTAGACAATTCCCCAGGGGTTCTCGTTTCCCATAGTGGAGATCAGGTGCTCCCAAGATTGCTGTTTACAGCTTCTGATTTGGGCTATGTAAGTGTTCCTTGCTTCTTTGTAGCGTTGTCAGAGTACTTCGACCTCCATCGTCGGCCAGGAGCGCCTGGCCCACTGAAAGGCCTTTCTTCTGGTTTGTGTTTCTTTCCGGAGTCGTTGCAGTTCTAGGTTCCACCATGGCACAGCCCCAGGGGTTGGATTTTTCTTTTTAATAGCGATGTTGCTTGTGTGTGTTATGATCTCTGTTATCTTGCTTTGGAGGTGATCTGGGTCTTCGAGGCACTCAAGCTCCCTCTGTTTCTGTTATATGCTGGTTTTTAAGGTACTTTGGACGAGTTCCCAATTTGATTTGGATATGGAGTATCTGTGAGTGGTTTGTCTAGCTGCAGGTACCCAAGTCAGTGATCTGTTGAGTTGGAACATAATGGCTCGATGATCGGACGTTGTCCAGGCCTCTTGGACGGAGCAGTCGGTAGTATTATTAGCAATGTTCCTGGAAGTCAAGGTGACATCTATGGTGACCTCCCACAGTGTATTACTGAATGTGGGCAGATTGTTTGGTTGGTTAACACTGTCAACGTTGAATTTGCAAGGAACTCTTCCAATATAGTTCCGTTTCTGGTGCCATGTCTGTTTGGGTGTGACTATGCCACATTGATGACCAGCAGTTCACACTGCTGGTCGTCTCCTGAATGATCAGCAGTGTTTCCTAAGTACTGTACTAATACTACACAATAAAGTCTATGGTCAGCCATTCCATCATTTTACATCTATTAGCTCATACAAGGCAGGGTACCCTACATTCAACACAACCACTGATGAGGTGTGGGCACCCACCATTGGCACAGTGACTGCTGCTATGTCTACTATCCATCCACTCTTGGAACACCTTAACTACAGCACCCCATGAACAGCTTTAAAGATTCTCAGTTCCGATAATACTGCTATCCTTCAACCAGTATCTGACAATCATCCCTTCATCAAAGTCCATCATGTTGATCAAGTACTTCATCGAATTCCTTGCTCATGTCAATCACTCACTTCATATGGACCACATGCCACAAATCTGGAGTATCACATTTACCAGTTCTTATTGTGCAGAAAAGGAATGACCGAAAGGAAAACCATAATAGGCATACTGTTTTAACCGGACAATGTGTGTGTGTGTGTGTGTGTGTGTACACATATGCATTCATACATATTTGGCCCCATCATGAAAAAACGTGTAATGCGCACACATGCACGAGGTGGACAAAACAACGGAAACACCTGATATGAAAGTGGTAGTTTTTGTAATGGGTGTATGATGTATTTATGAACATGCAGTGATGTTTTTTTTTTTTTTTTCTCCTGCAGGTAGTACTGTGAAGGAAAGGTGATAGAAGCTGATGTTTATTTAGTATTGATATAAAAAGGTATATGAAGAAAATGAATGACCTGTCTGAATTCCAAAGAGGTGCAATATTCCTCAAAGAGGTCAATTGTTGGTGAATGTTTAGTATAGGCATCAGTGAATAAAAGTGTTGATTTGTTTAAAGTATCCAGAGCAACCTGTATTGAAAGTAATGGTTGCAATCACCAAACATTCACCAGAAACTGAAAACATAAAACTACTGAAATTAAAGTGTGTGCCAGCAATCCAGTTTCTAGCAAAACAGTTCAGCGAAAACTTCACAGAGCTCAAATTTATGGTAGATCTGCTATTACCAAGCCACTAACTACTAATAGTAATGTTAGAAAGAGGATGCAGTGGTGTTAAGGAGCACAAAAACTGGACACTTGATGGATTGGAAGTGTGTCATATTTTCAAACGAATCATTCACACTTTTTCCAACAGGAAGAGTTTACATTTGCAAAATGCCAAAGGAAGCACATCATCCAGACTGTCTTGTGCCAATCGTCAAAAATGGAGGAGGATCAATAAGGGTTTGAACACTGTTCTCTAGGTCCTGTCATCATCCTGAATTTCTTTTTTTTTTTTATGAAAACCCCAAACACGAAAGGTATCAAAACCTATAGTACTTAGTACCGTGCATGGGTTGAAGGAGAAGTACGGGGGATGCCGGAAACTTTGCTCTAGAGACTAAACATGGGTTTCACCACTTCAAGCCTCCAATAAGCAAAGTGGTGGTATTTCACCGGTTGATGAAAGTCATCTACTGTCGCTGATTACCTTAATGTGTAAACATTGTTTCCTACAAAGCATGATATGTTTCGATATGATCACACACACACACTTGGAATGAAACTGAAGCTACTCATCTCCCATGGCCTATAAAATCACCAAACTTAAATGTTATTAAGCAACCGTTTGCATATTTGGAGAGGATAGGGCAGATTTCCTCCATGAAGAATGGTGCAATATTCGTCATAAGACAGTTCAAGATTTATCTAAATCTATTCCACATAGAGTAAAAGCTGTTTTAAAAGCAAAGGATGGCCCAACACATATCAGTGCATAGCTGTAACACTTATCACAAGCGTTTCCATTATTTTGTTGTTGTTGTTGTTATTTGGTTTTTAGGAGCAATAGCAACTAAGGCCATATTGCTCTGGAGATATGCGTTGGTCATTTCCTGACCTTTCCGCATCCTCCATATTTGGTGGTCATAGGCTCGAATCCCGGTCTAATCAAGAAGCATGTGCTACGCACTGCTGCTCCTGCCCACCTGGCACAGAGGTGCCCCATTACTTTGTCCACCACCTGTATGTGTATAAATATATATATGATATGCATCCTCTTCACAAAAAAAGTTAAGCAGAATGCTTTCCTTCATACTAGAAATTGTCACAATGACAGAAAAAGTTAACATATTGGGACAACAGGATATACTATAAATTAAGATTTTATGAATATACTAAATACAGCAGTTTATTTTCCAAGATATTTAAAATAAATAATACCTTACGTACAAGTTAGTGTAATAGTCATTATTTCTGTAGATAGCCAACTAATTAAGTGGTTACAAATTGGCATCATTTAAGTATCATATTTATCATGATACTTAAGTATCATTTAATCTCATATTGTGATTACCTTCACAACGAGTTACCATGATATTGCACTACCTTGAATAAGTAATGCTTTACCATAGGAGAAGACTATTGCTACTTATTCTCGGCGGATATCACTACCCACATGGCACCGTTTTGGAGCTTATTGGCTCCTCATCGGTGGGTGCCCTGTTGTTGCAATGATGACAGCCCAGTTGCAAAGTATAACTCCACAATATGAGAGATGCCTGATGGTGTAAGTAATTTAGATTGGTGTAAGTAATGCTTCACCATAGCATTACTTATTTGAGGTAGTGCAATATCATGGTAACTCGTGAAGATATTCACAATATGAGATATACTAAAATGATGCCAATTTGTAACTGCTTAAGTAGTTGGCTACATACAGAAATGAAACTACTGCACTAATTCAATACATAAGTTAACTTTTTTTCATAACCTGAGGCTCTTGCTCTAAATTTATGTTGTTGTTGGTTTTTAGGCGCATTAGCCACTAAGGCCATATTGCTCCAGGGATATGTGGTGGTCATTCCCTGACTTTTCCCTATCCTCCGTATTTGGTGGTCATGGGCTCAAACCCTGGTCTAATCAAGAAGCGTGTGCTATGCACTGTTGCTCCTGCCCACGGAGGTGCCAAAAAATTATGTTGTACTCTAAATTACCTTACCCTTAGGCATCTCTCATATTGTGGAGTTATACTTCGCAACTGGGTTGTCATCATTGCAACACCAGAGTACCTGCCTAACCACCGATGAGGAACCAATAAGCTCCAAAACAGTGCTGTATGGATGGTGGTATCTGCCGAGAATAAGTAATAATAGTCTTCTCCTATGGTGAAGCATTATTTATTTGAGGTAGTGCAATATCATGGTAACTCGTTGTGAAGGTATTCACAATATGAAATATACTTAATGATGCCAATTCATAACTACTTAAATAGTTGGCTATGCACAGAAATGATTGCACTAACTTGTACGTAAGTTAACTTCTTTCATAACCTAAGGATCTAGCCCTAAATTACATTGTAATAAATAATAGCTTAAGTTTTATTTATATGGATCTTCAAAATACATATTAAATAGGAACATATCATATACTTGTTTTGAGGTAATCACAATATGAGATGTACTTGTTTTGAATATTGTAATTAACAATTTTTTAAAGCAGACAGGAATTAGAAGTGTACAATTCAATTTAAATCAGAAGGATAAGAATTAAAAATCAATTCATTTGAATATAAGGACAATTATCCTTTCTGAAATGTGACAACTGACTGTTGGGGATTTCTGTATTCAAGCAAAGTTTTTTTCAGCTGGCTGGCATTTCTGAGCTGCATATTAAAGTATTAAATTAACTTAGGTAAATAACTTATTTTGAAGTGTAAATGTTTGAAATCACAATAAACATTCTCAAAACTGTTTTACATTTTAAAAATCCAAATAGTGATCTGGCTTTACAGAAAGCCTAAAAATTGTTAATACAAAAATAAAATTTTATCATCAGCACAAAATCAAATTGTATTACCTGCACGCTAGCTAAATGCAACATTGTCAAAGCTTCTAAATAAATTAAGTGGTGCCTTTTACAAAGGGAAATGCTTCTTGTCAGTGATGGTATTGCCATAGCATAGTTTGAAGACTGACAAAAAAATTCTGCTTCCAATAAAAGAGCCCTAAACAAAGGTACAACGTAAGAGATTTGACTATTAAAAATACAAGTAGTAATTTTTACCAAGTTTCTGATATTCAGCAAGTGTGAGAATTATAAAAACAGAAAATAAAAATAGAAAACATAATAATGATTACAGCTGTTATATAGTGCTAATTTTTAATAACATAAATCCCAGAACACATTATCACCACATTTTCATATTCCATGAATCTCAATTTAATAAATTACCAGCATTTAGCATAAGAATTGATATGGCCACCCATATCAATTGGATGCATTGCCTTAAATTTTGTGTTTCATAACTAAGAGCATAACATTTTTGTTGACATTACACTATATTTCCATAGGCTGTAATTTTTTGGAAAATATATGTAAAGGAAGGTTGTTCCATGGTACAGTAGCAGAAGGGATAGATGACAAGGAGGACAGAGAAAGTTGGTTCTATGACTGGTTGCAACATGTGTTTTGATAAGTTTAAAAGAGTGTAGTGGAATTACAGATGCCAATTCCAAAGACCAGACATAGGAGTGGCTACAGAAACGGCAAGCAGCAGAAACTGTATGTCTATGGGACAGTATGGAGAGACTATGTAGGAGATAGGTCATTGATTAACTTGACCATCATGTTTTTAATAATATTCAAGAGGTTTTTCAAAACATTTGGGGTGACATCCAAGATACAAGTGTAATACTCCAATGAAGGGCAGATTTTGCATTATCAGAGAGTGACTATTTCCAGAAGAAAAATAACACTAATAATGAAAAATAAAACCTAGTTTTTCCTTTTTTTTTCTTTCTTTTTGATTCAGAAGAAGGATTTGTCATATGCTCATGTCAAGACAGATTTAGAGGATTGGGTAATTTCTAACAGAGATATGCCATCTTGTTGAAAATTCTCAGTGTGATCAAAGATGACCATAGTAGTAGAAGGAGGCTTTTTTTTGGTGAGAAATAAGACATGACTGAATTTTAGAAGGACTGATGTTAAGTTTTCTTCACTCAATTAGACAATTATTTGGAGACTGGCATTTAAGGAATTGGTGATAAATATTTGAGAAGCTGGTGCTGTTGCAAAACAAGGTTCCTCAAATTAGAAGGTAGAATTCAGTGATTCCATAGTTTTGCTAATGACAGTCCATCATCAGCTAAACTATGGTACTAGAATTTCCAGTCAGTGGAAAAAGGTCATTAATATGTGAGGCTAAAAATGGGAGAAAGAATTGAACCTTGGAGAACACACCAGCGTTAATTGGAAAGCTACAACCAGAGAGAAAAATTTGCTATCCAAGTGCAAAAAATGGGACACAAATCCATAAGATGAGAAGATTTTTAGAAGGCTTTCATGCTAAACTTGATCAAAATGCTTAGAAAGGTAAAGGGCAAATGACTGAGTTCCAGAGAATTTTCATCAAATTTTTCAGGGATGAGCAACATAAATCAATATGAACAGTGGAACAACACTGATAGAATCTATAATGGGAATTCTGATCAGATGGAAAATAGAAAGTTTTAAGAGTTGGTAGTTGTATTTCTCCATTACTTTGGAAAGAGTAAAGGTAAGTGCAATGAGGCAATAACTGGAAGGGAGGAATTTGCAGGATGGATATGAGCTAATTTCCAATCAGAAGGAAAAGGCAAGGAGAATAACAGAGATACAAAATGATCAAGCTAGACCAGAGATGAAAGCAAGAAAAGAAATGCTATCAGAACTGAGTTTTCATGACATCAAGATTGTTCAGAATTCTTCAACAATCCTTCTGTTGAAAATCCATGGAATGCACTGAATGGAGCTTGTTTTGAAGGGCAGGGGGTAATTTTCCAAGATCATAATACAATAGCAATAAAGTAGGATGCTAATAAATCAGCTTTATCTTTAGCTCAGAAGGTAACAAATGGATAAAAATTGTGACCAACAGCTTTTGCAAGAGAACAAAATGCTAACCTACCATTTGGAAAAGACAGAAATTTTTTATTCTTAGCCTGTCAAAATTGAGTTTGGATTGATTACTAATTCTTTCACAGAAAATGAAGCTGCAGATCTGGATATAAGTCATTTGTGACATGCTACATTCTTACTTTGATCAGCCATAGCATACTTATTGGAAAACAAATGTTCGGATAAAGGATGAAATTTTATAAATTTCACTTTTGGAAGAATAATTTCACTGATATAATTAGGACAAAAATTAGTATCAATAATAATCCAACCAAGGAAATGGGGGAAATAGAAATCAAGCAGATCATAGAATGTAAAATGAGAGAGAGAGAGAGAGAGAGAGAGAGAGAGAGAGAGAGAGAGAGAGAGAGAGAGAGAGAGAGAGAGAGAGAGAGAGAGAGAGAGAGAGAGAGAGAGAGAGAGAGAGAGAGAGGGGGGGATTCCATTGGTTGGATAAGAGACTATTAACAAGTTGAAATCTGAGGTGCCTAGAGGACTACAAACATTGTCTGTTTATTTGATAGAACATTGGTGAGGAAAAGATCAAGAGTTTTGGCTGTATTATTAGGTTTGTCTGGCATTTCAAAAGGTAAATGAACAAGCTGTGTAAGTTCATTAGTAATTACAAGCCTCAGCATCTCGACCAGTTGGGTGAGTGTATTTGGAAAACTGAAGCCAGATAAGAGTTGTGATTAAAATTACCAAAGAAAATTACTTTGCTGTTTGGAAAGTTCGACTTGAGAAAGCTGAGTTTCAAAGAAACAAAATCAAAATGTTCCAAGTGTTTAGTTGAGTTGGGAGAACAGTAAAGGCAACAGATGAATAGAGAGATTTTAGGTTTGATCATCAAGAAATTTTAAGCTAGAAGATATCAAAAAGAGAAGATTCATATGTAGAAGTCACTGATGAGTAGCATAAGAATAGACATATAAATAAGTATCACTTTTGAAGTGAAAGGAATCATAGAATGAATAATTAGGGCAACAACGACATTGATGTTTGAGGTATGTCGCAGACATTCTCTCTCAGGTATTACAAGGTTGGGAATTGCTGGGAGTCTAAAAAGCTGATGGAACTGATATTCAGGTGACACTTAAGTCAAGTGGATTTGTGACAGCCAAATACTCTGCTTCACTTCCACAATAAAAGAACGGTTAGTAAACCTGAGGATAACCCCTGTGCATAATTCTTGAAATATAGCACCTAGTATACTGGAAGTGACCACTCAGCTGTGGCCTCCACATCACACAAAGGAATGCCACCCCTCTGTGTTACAAGACAATAAATACTAGATGATAGATGACTCTCATCAACTAGTGAAATACCACCACTTTGCTTAATGAATGCTTGAAGTGGTGAAATCACTGTTCAGTCTCCAGAGCAATACTCTGGAAATTTGATACCCATCTTTTCCATTGTGCAGTATGATTTACAACTTTTGAGGTTATGATGGGCATCATGGGGAGATTAAGGTACAGCTCTAAAACAGTATTCACAGGCCAGCCACTAGATAGTTCACTGGACCAAACCTACTGGTAACTCTAGGAGATATCTGGATCAGCTAGTGTACAATCTCGCTGCCTGTACTGTGCCAGATAGTGACAGGAGCAAGTGTGGGTATTTTGTAGGTAGGCAGCACTGCTTAGGCCACATTACGTCAAGGAGCTGGGTATATTCTTGCTGTGCATATGCCATATCCAAAAATTTCATTATTTCATACGTGTCCCCCACTTGTTCTTTACTACTGAATACATCATGAACAGTCAAACTAATAGACAAATTTATCAAAAAGATCTAAACCTCCAAAACACTTCCTTATTCATTTCACAAATATACATGGTCTCAGTTCTAATCTCAATGATGTCCATTTCCATTTACAGTCTGCTAAGTCTCACACTTTTCATAATTACTAGTTGATTCAACACTGCTATCTCAGTTGTCCTAATTATTCGTTGTATGATTCCTTTTGCTTCAAAGGTATTACTTGTGCCTATGTCTGCTCTGATATTCCCTGTCACAGACAGTAATTTTGAATCCCCTCTTTTTTGATTTGACTAAATGGGGTAGAGAGATTTTAAGCTAGAGAAGCTTAAAATCTCTCTACTCCATTCAGTCAAATTCAAATGTATCCTCACCCTCTATCAATTTACCAATTCCATTAATCACTAGGGAAATTTACTTTCTCCACTCCAAGTTTCCTAACAGTGATTTAAGATTCCTTGGTAATTTTAATGTTCACAACTTCAGCTGGCTTCCATTTTCTATTCAGATGGACCCATATTATCAAGATGCTGAGGCTTTTGTAATTACTAATGACCAAATGCAGTTTGTTCATGATAAAAATTTCTTGATATTTTTCTCATGAACAACCCTTCTAAGTACACAGTTGAGGTCAGTGGTCCTCTAAGCACCTCAGATCACAGCTCGGTGACGATCTCTTCTTCAATGGGACCTTTGTCTCATGGCCATTCTCAGCCTTATGTTGTAATAGTAATCTCCATAATATAGAAAAAAGGCTACAGACTTTTGTGCACTGACAGAAAAAGTAGATAACAAAACACAAATTACATGCTTCCCTCCCTACACAGGTAAGTATCCAATAGACCTTTGAATATTCAAATTGTCAGCCTCAACTACATGCGAGGGCAACTTGTTCCAGCTATCAATGACTTGCTAGCTAAAAGAAAACTTCCTACAATCTAATCTAAACCTCAAGCCCTATAATTTGAATCTATGACCTCTGGTTCCAGAATTGTTTAGAACAGTGACAATTCCACTTTCATTCATTTTACTAATCCCTCTCAGAGCCTTATAAACCTCAATCAGGTAACCTCTGAGGTGCCTGGTTGCCAAGCTCTGTAGCCCGCATAATCGGTGTCTTTTCTCATATGATCATCCTTCTGCCAACCTCACCATTCGAGCTGCCCATCTTTGGACCGGGAGACAAACGTGCTACACGTCCATAGGTATAACCTTAAATTGCCCTACACGTGTCTCCTGGATGGTGCTAAGTGAGCAATGGCTGCTGGACCTAGAGTTCTGCTTTTGGATATCCCAGCAATTAGAGGATACACTATATCAACACTTAGAACATGGAATATTATCCTAATAAAAATGGCTCCTTTCAGAACCAAACAACAACAAAGAACATTAGGACACTCTCTGAATATCCTTCAACTTAATATCGAGGGTATAAGCTGATCAAAAAGTGACTACCTGTTAAAAGTGCTTAACGACCATCATGTAGATGTCGTGCTGCTACAAGAAACACATTGTGAAGATCAAAACCAACTTTACTCTAGATGTAAATTGCCAGGATACAGCCTTGCTGCGGCTACCTTCCATAAAAGCTATGGTACCACTACGCATATCCGAAACAATATCGACCAAACAGAAATCTTGGACATAAGCTCTAATGACATTTTCATTACCAGGGTTGGGGTGGTGGGTCTGGAAATAGTAAATATTTATAAACCTCCATCTCGACCTTGGTGTAAAGAAGCTATTCAGAATGTGCATCATCCATCAGTCATTATGGGAGATTTCAGCAGTAGGAGTACTACCTGGGGCTATGCTGACACTAATGCAGATGGCCTTGGTGTGATGGACTGGTCTGAAGCCAAGAACGTTTTCTTAATGTATGACGCAAAAGAGAAAGGTTCCTTTCATTCAGGCAGATGGAACAAAGACACCAACCCAGACCTCTGTTTTGTTTCAAGAGACGAGCGTGGAAGACCTTTGCAGTGTAGCAGGAAAGTTTTGAATAATTTTCCTCGTAGCTAGCACAGACCAATCCTTGTAAAAATTGGTACTGAAGTTCCAATAATAAGATCAAAGTCTGTACCCTGTTAGAATTTTGGAAAAGCTCACTGGGAAGCCTTCACTAATGAGGTGGATTACAATATTCAATGGATTCCATCAAAAATCGACAATTATAAGCGATTTGTTGGTTTAATATGCTCCATAGCAAAGAAGCATATTCCCAGAGGATTTAGGAAAGAATACATTCCTGGTTAGAACAGAAGATGTGATGAGCTATATGAAGAATACCACAGGTACCTCCAAGGCATACCGCCCGATTGCGCTGCTTCCTATTCTCGGCAAGGTTTTTGAGAGACTGCTGCTCTCCCGCTTCCAACCCCGATATGAAGCCAGTGGTTTGGCATCCTCGCTTCAATTTGGATTCAAACAAGGGTGCTCCACAATTGATGCTCTATCTAAAACCCTCAAAGTTGCAGAACAGTCGGATGCAACTTATGTAATGGCAATCTTCATTGACTTCAAAGGAGCTTTTGACACAGTGCGGTGGCCAGGCGTTCGCGGTGGCCAGAGGTACAATTAGAGTCTCTAATTGTACCTGGAATTTCTACCACTGCCTCAAAAGCTACTTCTCTAACTGCAAGGTCAGCATAAAAACAAAATATATCACTGCATCACCTGACATCTAACCAGAGGCTGTCACCAGGACTCCATCCTGGGGCCAGCTGTCTGGAATATGATACTCGACGACTGGCTCCTGAGGGACTACCCACACACTACTCAGCTTTCTTACGCTGACGACATGGTTATCATCTTCGAGGGCCCCACCCGCGCCACCACAGAAACCCAGGCTATGGTTGTTCTCTCTGCTCTGTCCGTATGGGCCACGGAAAATAAACTCTCAGTCTCCACTGAGAAGAGCAAAACCCTCCAATTAAAAGGCAAACTGGACTTCTCCAGACCTCCTACCATACATTTTAATAGCCGCCCACTGAAAAGCTACCGATCGGTGAAGTACTTAGGAGTAATTTTGGACGACAGGAGAACTTTCAACCCCCATATCCAAGCTATCAAAAAAAAGATAAAAAATTACATCACTGTGTTAGCATGCTTTACCTGAAAGGACTGGGGTCTTAAAGGACCAACTCAACGCCTTCTATACTCAGCAGTATTTATATCAATTGTCATATATGGAGCTGCAGTATAGTACCACCGAATGACTTTAGTGCATGCTCAACGTAAAATTCAGCAAATTCAATGACTTAAGCTATTACTACAAATGACCCGCGCTTGTAGAACGACATCAACTGCCGCCCTACAGCTACTAACAGGCTGCTTCCCCTTGGACCTCCACGTCGCTTTTATCAGACTCTCATGCCATCAAGAAGAATAAGGAAGCTGAATTCCTCACTATTCAAATCCATACTGATACCGACATCAAACAGGAACATAAACGTGTGTGGCTAGAATTGATAAACCTATGGCAAACCCGCTGGAATAACTCCACAACTGGTGCAACTACTAAACTTTTCCTCCCCAAGGTAACCAACATCAACAAATGATGTTCCACCTGGTTCTTCCCAAACGTCTATGCTTCCTTCCTATTAACTGGCCACGGGTCATTCAAGAGACGCCTTCTAGAGTTCGGCCTAGTCGAGGATGCCCTCAGTACCTGCGGAGAACCTGAAGACTGGGATCACGTGATGCACTCATGCAACGTATACTTAGACCTAAGAATCCAACTACTCCTAGACCTTCACACTACATCACTTCAGCCAGAAACCAAGTTACTGGAATCTAACAATGCTTTCCATGCACTAACCACTTATGCCAACGAGGTCTTTCGTCGTCACTGGCATCATCTGCAACTCCCGAACACTACTCCTGGATAAATTCCTCCACACAGCACCGGAAACTTCCAGTCATGAAATTGAAAATTGAGGCCAGCCCTGCTGACGCCGCTCCGTGATTCTCCATTGTGACGATCCTGGACTCTTTAATTTGAACTTTACCTGTTCTCTTCTTCCTACCCACAGTCCTTCTCCAGGACTCCCACAACTGCACCTAGCACTCTTCCTGCTCCTTTTTGCCTTGGAGGATACCTACGCTCCGTCATCCCCGCTATCTTGCCTGTCTTCCACTTTCCTGTCTCTTCTCTGCTCTTTCCTTGGCTCTCCCCACTCTCGCTCCTGCAGGAGTGTGGACGACCCGCCAGATGTCTTTTACTCCCTAGTCCGGCTCCTCGTGCAAGTGGACAGATGCTTGGAGGCTCCTTCCTGGTGATCGCGCCTCCCAGTAATGAAGAGGCCAGTCGAACAACACAAAAAAAAAACAAAACTAAAAAACTAAATCAGTTGCTCAAAGTAACCTCCATTTCATTTTCAATTCAGCACAATGAATCCACTTTCCCTAGAATTTTTATTATTTTAGGACTATTCTTAGCAGTTACAGCAGCTTCCAGAAAGAAATTTGTCAGTTTGTCTTGCATCTTAATATGTGTAGATTAAACCATGGATTTCATATGACCCCCACAAATTAATCTAAGGGTATGGTTTAATCTAGGAGTTTGGTTGAACATGGCGGCAATTGTACAGTGCCAAGTGACCAATCCGTCAGATATTGTACTCTATATTTAAAAAGTCTGAAATATCATGGGTAAAGTGGACTGGTACACCATTGTGCATAAATTAAAATCTCTGTCAATTCATAAGGGGTGCGATGTGTCTTCCAATAGTTCCCAAAAAATGTTTTGCCTAAAATACTATTCCTGAAAGCCTTGCTGATAAAAAAAAAAAAAAAAAAAAAAAACCCAATAAGATTAGTCTATTTTTTTTTTATCAGCAAGTACCAACAAATTGTCCCCAAGAACACCACACCAAACATTAAATAAAAAGGTATAATGACAATAAGGAGTCACACTGATAACAGTATGAGTTTTCTTCAGTCCAGGTATGAGTGATTCAAGAGATGAGAATTCCACTTGTCATAAAACACAATTCATCTGTAACCAGAACATGGCTGACAAACTAGAATAACACAACGCAAAACACACCAATGAAAAAAGTTTCCCCATTTATTCATGTCATTTGTGTTTCTCATACAGAGTAAAAGAGTTAAATAATCAATATTATCCAACTAAATTAAGCAATAAAGGATTAAAACAACTTACCTAACAAGAAAATGTGGAGAGAGACAATGAGAATGTAGATGTCTTGAATCATCTATGAGTGCTTTAAGCAGATCATGGGCTTCTGTTTTATTCCCTTCATGGAGCAGAAGCTGAACTTTCCTATTATAAGTATGATTATGAATATTAGAATAAAATTCTAAAATGATGGGAAAAATTCTAAGTTTGCATAAAAGTTATTCTTAATTGAAAAAAAAAAAAAAAAAGTTCTAGTTCTTTCTTAATAGATATAAACCCCAAACCCCAGGGGCTCACATCTGGTGAGCGTGGGCTTGGCACACCCAGGATCCTGAGCTGGATATCATCATTCTTCTCTTCCTTGGTGATCCCCTTTTATTTCTCTCTCTCTCTCTCTCTCTCTCTCTCTTGGAGTAGTTCAGAAATTTTTTTAGTTTTTTTGGCTGGTGCAGCTAAGCCTCAGGCTTCCTTGCACCATATGGCTAATAATAATAATAATTTTATATACAAGTCATAATGCAGGTAAGTTACATAGTTCAGTAAAAAAGTTCTCAACTCCCAAATTAAACACAGCTAAACCTAGACACAGCTGCTCTCATTGTAATCTATTTGACAAGAGAATACATTCTGTCATCAGTAATATAATTCCTGTCAGCAATTCTGGCTGGAAGATGTGGAAAGCATCTTGGGATGCTTTAATAATGCCATCTGCTTTGGAAGCGACAGCCTAGTAAATATTTAATTTTCAAGAAAATGTAAAAACTGCATGGTGAAAGATCAGCAAGTATGAGGGATGTGGTAATGCAACAGTATTGTGTTTGGCAAAAAGCGATGTGCCTAGTTCTTGTTACACAAAGAATAAGTGCCTTGCCCAGAGTTCAGCATCCAATCCAATCTATGTACTTTTCACCAAATTGCCTCCACACTTTGCACAAATGTATCTTTCCTTAATCACAGAAGTACCTTGAGATTGGGAGTGCACACTCCCAGAATGGTCAAAAAAACTTCTGCATCATGTGGCCTTTTGAGCAGTTGCAGTAAAAGGCTTTTGATCATGACAAATGAAGTGATTTCAGAGTTAATGATTAATGCTTTGTTTATGGGACAAAGGGAAAAATATTAACCCTTGTTCATACACTGATAAGCTCTAGACACAATGAATGATTATCAGATGCCATTATGAGATTACTACAAATTTTAATTTGCTCATTGCATTGTTCATTGGCAAGCATACAAGGACACTACATACATGCTGAGAAATCCAATGCATATTGAAATCACTGAAAATTCCATAACAGCTTCCATGTGAAATACTTGAAGCCTTTGCTGGTTTTTGATTACCAACAGTTAAACAGCAGTTCTGATACACAAGTTTAGTATTAATAGTATAGTAAGGTCAAATGATGCAGGAAGTGGATTTCTTCAACATTAGTAAAAAAAATAAATAAATAATATAAATAACAAAATAATAATCAAAAGAAAAAATTCACACTACTCCCATTCCCAAAAGGTAACCATTCAATTCTGCTTTGAAATTAGCCAAGCTCATCACTGTCATGTTGAGCAGCAACTTATTCCAGTAGTTCAATGACCCATTGCTCATAGGTGAACTTGATAAGATCTAATCTTCTGTTATTTCCTCAGATTTCTATTTGTGCCCTTGGTTTTTGTCTTGCCTATGCGGGAGAACAGGCCTTCCTCACTCATTTACTCAACTGCTTCCGTGCTTTATATACCTCAATCAGATCTCTCCTTAGATGTCTAGTTATCAAACTTTGCAGTCCACACGTGAATTCTGATGGGATCCTTCCACTTGTTCAGATTACGAACCTAAGGGGGCATAAATTCAAATTAAGAAAAGACAGATGTAGAATAGATGTGCGGAAATTTGCCTTTAGCCAGCGGGTGGTTAATTGCTGGAACAAACTTCCATCTGTCGTTGTGGAAGTTGATAGGTTAAATTAATTTAAGGAGGAACTGGACAGGCATTTGGAGGGAATGGTGTGATTTTTTTTTTTTTTTTTTGGCTGATGCTGCATAAGCTCATACACTTGCTTTCTTGCATCACATGCCACTGCCACTACTACTACACCTTCTATGCCTTTCTTCATACTGTAAGATGTAAAATCTTACAAATATAATATTTTGTGGAAGAGGGAGATTAGTTTAAATTAGAGTAAAACTTATAATATAGCAATATGGGGGAGCGAAACCATACGTCAAGAATATTACTAAAAACAAGCCAAGGGATTAAATTAGACAACGTCTATACAAGGGGAGCGGTAAGTTAAAAGCTATTAGCAAGCTAAGGACACTTCGACTCTCAGCTCACACAGGCAAACCAGAACAATAGAAACCCATAGCAACGGCTATTAGTAAAAGGTGTCAATTCTGGTAAACAATAGCGCGGTGGACCATGTGCTGTCGGGACATTTCTTTAATCGGTTACACCTGGACAGTAAAATCGGAACAACGCTGGGAATTAGATGGAAGTCTGGCTCTGGCTGTCGGTGATGGCAAGTTTTTAGATTGTGGGAAATTAGTCTGCTACAGTATAACTATAAGCGGCTGACTTCAAAGGTACTGACAGCCTGAGAAAGTTTACAAACTTCTTAAAATAAGAAGTTAGATTGGGCAATAAGGAAACAGCGTGAGAAAGATTAAAATTAGCGAATAAGAAGAGAGAGAAAGTTGATAACATGAGTAAGATTGGTTAAACAGAAAACTAGGGCAGATTTGACATATGTAGGCGGTACAGAAAAGGAGAGGAACAAAAAGTGAGTGAAAGGGCAGAAAAGAGTCACAGAGTTGAGTTTTATGTGTGTGTTTATGGAAATGAGTTAGAACAGACAGAGTTGAGAATTTGGGAGTGTTTTGCGAAGATGAGTTAGTGACAGATCCCCGAGTTGAGTTATGTGGGTGTTTAGGAAAATGGGTTAGTGGGATTCTAAGTTGAGTTTTTGTTGGTGCTAGGGGAAAATGAAATAGTCAGCGGACACAGCAGTCGAGATTTTCGTCGAGATAAGTAAAATGAGTTAGTAACATGGACAGTTGAGGGTTCTGTTGTGATAAGAAATATGTGTCAGTTAACAGTTGAGTGTTTGGTCGTGGTGGGAAAAGAGAAGGGTAGCGCCCTGGGAAGTTTTCTTCTTAAAAAAGTTCTTAATAGGTGGAGCGGAAAAACGAGGGTAGCACCCAATGAGTTTTTCCTTGTGATAAGTTTTAATAAAGTGGAGTGGAGAAGAAAGTAGTGTGAGATGCCCTATGAGTTTTCCTTGTGATAGGTTTTAATAAGGTGGAGAAAAAACGCCAGTCCCAGTGCAGCAAAGAGTTCCTAAAAATCATCTGTAGCAAATTCAGGTGTAACTGATGAAAGAGATCACCAGAAGGTACCCTGAGAGCCAGGAAAGCTTGGAACCTCCCCGGAAAGGAAAGAAAAAAGATAGAAGTAGGTGAGATATTATTAAATACTGTAAGTTAACAAGGACTGTTAGTGAAACAGTATAGTGATTAATTAATGAAAATCAGAGATAGCACTAGAAGTAGCTTGATAGATAAATTATCTCTTAAGTAAATTATATATATATACTAACAGAGTTTAATTAATTCAAAAAGGTTATTGTAAAATGCAAGAGAAACGAAAGATAAGTAATAGATTAAATTGTTGTTCAAATGATTATAATATGTTAGAAGGATAATAAAGTTTATAGTGAGAATCTTGGAATGTTCTAAAGATAGATAATTGAATATAGTGTTTGTATTGATGAAGAATTGTTGATCTAACTGAAAGACTAATAACAAATAGAGACTTTAGGAAAGTTGAGATTAGTCTTCAGTGTATTGTAACAGAATGGTGAGAACACAGAGTATAATGATGAAAATAGCATATTGATTGTTAATATAAGAATAATATTTGCAAGGTATCCTATATTTAACTTTACATGCATATTACATGTTTTTTTATTTAATTGTATATTATGTTGTATATATAAGTGTAAATAAACTATGTCAATGTTATATATTAATGTGTGCGTTGTTTGTCATTCCTGAACACTCAGCCTTTCCGAAGGGAATTATACACAATTGAGAAGTTCCCTCGAATCTGGAATTCTCCTAGGAAGTAAAGTCAGATGCGTAAGTGGGGGAATAAGAATAAAGTGGACAAACACATAATAGGGAACAAAACGAAATAAAAATAAGAACAATAAATATATAACTAAATATATTATCCAAATCATCTTAGTTTTCCACCCCCCACAATACGTGCATCAATTTGCACCTCATCACTAACATGGCAACTCTTCTTTGAATCATTTCCAGAAGTTCGGTCATTTTTTAAGGTGCAGTCGCCGGGCCTAAATACAATATTCCAAATGCAGTCTAACTTGTATGGAATGATAATAACATCCTATTAGCAAAGTTCTGTAAATCATGGATGGGACATTTTGTGCCTTCCTAGGTGCCTGTTTACACTGTATGGAAAATTTCATGTCAGATTGAATCATAACACCTTTAACTTTTAACTTTTCTGACCTTTAACTGCTCACATGTGATTCCATGATTTCTCTTCCCCAATTGATTCAAATCTTTTTGAAGCATTGGCCTGGCTCAAATTATTAACCAAAAGTTGCCCAGCTTTTTTCAACTTTATTTTTTAAGTTTCAACTTTTTCAGACATGTGAGCAGTTAAAAGTCTTCTAGCACAGTCTTTGCCTGTTAAACTTTGTTTCCTTCTACCTTCATCAAAAATGTATCATTCAAACATGGTAGACCAAGAGGACAAATATTCTCTGTAAACATGTTGCATCATTTCCAATGTTTAACAAACAGATTTCCACTTGATAAAATTAATAGCAAAGCTTAACTGACCAAACAAACAGATTTCCCTAAACATTGCCAAAATTTTATGCTTGCACTAATCTTCAAAATTTGACATTTTACACACTTAGAAATAACAAAAATAAATGTACTTCAAATGCACACAGCAACAAACATGCATCAAATGATTTACAAACATCTATGTACAAGTAAATACAGGTTAAAAATTGCAAATTTAGTGACTGCAGTGCTGTGCAGCAAGTTAAACAACTCTGAATGTACTTCATATATTCGTGAATAGACCCCACATCAATTTGATGTGTATGCAATAGTTTGATGCACTGTCGTGCATCAAACTATTGTCTCAATGACTTGTCAGTCATTGAGACAATTTTGTATATAATACTGCTAGAAGAAAAATACAGATGTTTAGCATGCAATGTAAACAGTAGATTTAATGAACTTTAAATGGTTCTTGATATATTTTATCATACAGGCTATCTGCTATGATTTTAATATCCTGATTGTATCCCTTATTTTATGACGAACCCAACACAAAAGACTGCTTAAAATAATACTTTTTACCATGATGGGTTAAAGGTTAGGCAATGGAATAAAGCATGTTCACACTGGAACTGGACAGAGGCTGCTCTAGAGATTGGAAAAGTGAGTAAATAAATAAGAACAAAAGTTAGGCCAACAAAATGGGATGATCTGAACCATGAATGGATAGTTGGTTAAGGCAAGTATTCTGACATTCATTTTGAAACAGGAATAATAGGTTTTTTTTTTTTTTTTTTTTTTGTATGGATGGGTTGAGTGGTTGGGAAGTCAAAACAAACTTGCTCACAAAGAGAGCAGAGTAAAAAAATTTAAAAGAAGAAGGTTATTGTTTTTCACAGATAGCTCTGAAAGTATTGGTATGTTGGAACCACAGATGGGTTTGAAATCCAGAAGAAACCTGCTGACAGAGGCCACGAAAAAAAAAAAAAAAAAAGCAAAAATGAAGTTGCTTCTGGTTTACCACCATTCAGCTCAACCCATGGTATTACAAGGCCTGACATAGCCAAGTGGTCAGGAGCAAGAGTGCATAGCACACGTTCCTTGAGTGGACCGGGGTTCAAGCCCATGACTACTAAATATGATAAATATTTGTATTGATGATTTATTGTAAACTCTACTGACTTGGTTGTCATGCCGAAGTATAAACAGAAAATTTATTAATTTATTTATTAGTACTAATTCACTAAGCCAGCCTATGGCATTATAGTACTGGATTTAATCAAAGGCTTTGTATAAAAGATCCTCACAGGTAGTATAGTGGATAGGATCACTGTTAATCTACACACTGTGTAGAAAAGGCCAGAGTTCCTCCCATTTAATGGGATGTGCGGTACTTTGATGTTGCTTTTGTCAGAAAGAGCAGAGTCAATTATCCTCAGGCAAATTGCATGTTTTTTCTCTTCTGGAAACTTGGGTTTTTCATCAGTAAACAAGCAAACTGACCACAGAATAAAAACATTTACAGATACATCATACTGGTGCCTCTGAGCAGTAGTTGCCACAACCCTCTTTTCAAAAAAATAAATAAAAATAAAAAATAAAAATAATAAAAAACATAATAAAATACAATGTTCATTTACTTTCTCTGCTACTGGTTTATGTATCAACCAACTTTCTACTGATTTCCTAACCCTAAATCCATTTATGTTGCTAGAGCAGTATAGGTGAATTTAGGATATCCATCTATACTGCTCTAAATATATTGAGGGTTGGTAAACCACAACCTTGCTTTCATTAAAATAATAATAATAATAATAAAATAATAATGTTTACCACAAATTTTACATATTTAATACCTAAATGAAAAATTATTTTGGATTTAAAAATAAAATGGAACTGTGAAGAGCAGCACAGATTATATTTACAAATCATGTGACAAAAAAAAATAATAATAATAAATAAATAAAAATATAAAGAATTTGAATTTTTATAAACCTAGTTTTTTTTTTTTAATAAATGTGTACAGAATTACTGCTAATGATATTTTATTCTAAATGTGATCAATGGAGAAATAGACTCCTTGGTGTTTTAGCATTTAAAATATGTTCTAGTCTGATATATATACCAGTAGGTGTCAGGAAAATCAGTGCAGTGAAGTTTATACAGAGTTAACATTTGACTTTGTAAATTTTGGTCAAAACTCCATGAGCTGTTAATCAGCCAGATATAAAGTGCTCTGCATTGCTCAGAAAACTTCATACATGACTGCACATTTAGTCCCAGGTCTTTTTCATTTTCCACTACCCTGAGTATAGTAGCAGTTGAATGAATAAATGAGGAAGATGAAAAGTTGGTTCTGTGGGTTTGAAGTTGGACAGTAAATGGATCTTGGCTGGTGGCGGCATGTGCTCGGACTGTTTTGAAAGAGAGAGCAGGAATTATAGAAACCAATTCAGAAGAACAGTGCCCATGGAAGTATCTGTAGAAGAGGCATGCAGCAGAAACAGTACGTCTATGAGAAAGCGAGTGGAGAGACTCTGTTAGAGATGAATCATTAATTAACCTAACTGCCCTCTTCTGAATGGAATCAAGAAGCCTGAGAGAGAGAGGTTTTTGGGGCACCACCCCAGATGTGGAAACAATATTCCATGGCAGGACGGATTTGCGATTTATACAGAGCGAGCAGCTGTTTGGAAGAAAAGTAAAAACGAGAGCGAAAGAGAAAACCAAGTTTTTTAGATGCAGAGGAAGAAATATATTTGTAATGTGCTTGTGCCAAGAGAGATTAGAAGTCAGGGTAATCCCCAAAAGAGATATATCATTTTGCCGAGAAATCGGAGTGTCACTAAAGATAAGCATAGGAGCAGAAGAATCTTTTTTGCGAGAAATAAGACACGACTGAGTTTTAGAAGGGTTGAAATCAACTAAGTTGTCTTTGCCCCACTGGAGAATTACCTGAAGATCGGCATTTAAGGAATTGGTAGCAGATTTTCTAGAAGTTGAAGCTGATTGAGCAGGATAAGGTTTCTCAAAATGGAAAGTAGAATGCAATGTGCTATCATCGGCAAAACTATGGATAGGATTTCCAGTCAACGGAAGAAGGTCATTAATATACAAGAGGAAAAGAGTGGGGGAAAGAACTGAGCCTTGGGGGACACCGGCATGAGTGGAGAAGTTAGAAGACAGAGAGCCATCTACCATCACCCTCAGTGAGCGATCAGAGAGAAAACTGGATAACTAATTACTAAAAACAGTTGGCAAACCATAAGATGGAAGCTTGTTTAGAAGACCTTTAGGCCAAACATGATCAAAGGCCTTTGAGATGTCAAGAGCAACTACTTGCATTTCACAGAACCTTTCCATTGAATTAGTCTATAAATGGGTAACATAGGCCAGATTATCACCAGTGGATTTGATGGCGATCGTTGATCAGACGGAAGGTTTCTAGGTAGTTTAAGAGTTGGCGGTTAATTGATTTCTCCATTACTTTAGAAAGAGTAGAAGTAATTGCAATGGGACGATAATTGGATGGGAGGGATTTGTCACCCTTTTTAGGAACTGGCTGGATATGAGCAAATTTCCAAGCAGAAGGAAAAACACCTTTGGAATAAGAAAGTGAAAAAAGGCGGCAAAGAATAGGAGTAAGTTCAGGAGCACAGGTTTTGAGAACAAGTGGAGAAATACCATCAGGACCTGGAGCTTTCGTAGCATCAAGATTCATCAAAATCCTTCTGATATCCTTTTGACGGAAGACCACAAGAGGCATTGAATGGAGTGTGTTCGGAATGGTGGGAGGTGTTTTACCAAGATCATTAATACATGAGCTGGAAGAAAAATGGGATGCTAGCAGGTCAGCTTTATCCTTGGCTGAAGTGACAACAGAACCATCTGGTTTGGACAGAGGTGGGAGCAGAGATGGGCAAAAATTGCAGCCAATAGCTTTGGCAAGAGACCAGAATGCTCGCCTACCACTGGGGCAAGAAGCAAGTTTTCTACTCTTAGCCTGTTCAAACTCTAGTTTGGACTGATTAATAACTGCTTTACAATTGTTGCAAGCTTTGGTGTATGCAGAAATTGAAACTGAAGAATTAGAAATAAGCCAATTACGATATGCAACATTCTTCTCTTGAACAGCCTTAGCACATTTATTGGAAAACCAAAGTTTAGATAAAGGACGAGATTTTAAAGTGGAGTGTGGGATAAAGGATTCCATTCCTGCAAGAATAATTTCACTAACACGATCTGAGCAAATGTTGACATCAGAAGTTTTGAAACAGTAATCAGACCAAGGAAAAGAAGAAAAGAAGTCTCGCAGGTCATCCCATTTTGCATTCTTGTAATGCCAAACAACACGAGGTTGGGAATAACCATGAGATAAAGGTTCCATTGGAGAAGAGACAATCACCAAGTTGTGATCTGAAGTGCCTAAAGGACCTCTCACTTCGACAGTGTACTTAGAAGGGTTGTTTGTGAGAAAAAGATCAAGCGTATTGGCTGTATGATTAGGATTGTCCGGTATTCTTGTAGAAATGAACAATCTGTGCTATGACATTAATAATTGCAAAAGCCTCAGCATCTCGACCTGCTCTGTCGGTGTGACTAGAAAACGGAAGCCAGCTGGAGTTGTGAACATTAAAATCACCAAGGAAAATTACCTCACTGTTAGGAAAGTTGGACTGGAGAAAGTCAAGTTGCAAAGAGAGGAAGTCAAAGAGCTCCAAGTGATTAGTGGAGTTGGGAGAACAGTAGAGACAACAGATGAATTTGACACAATGAGGTAGAGAGATTTTAAGCCAGAGAAGATCAAAGAGAGGAGATTCCAAATTGCCAAGTCTCTGACAGGGAATATCAGAATGGACATATGCACGAGTACCACCTTTGAGGCGAAAGGAATCATACAGCGAATAATTTGGGCATCTGAGATGAGCAGTAGTTGAATAAACCGATAACTGAGATTCTGTCAGAAAAAGTACATGGGGTTTGGCAGACCGCAAGTGGAAATGGACATCGTTGAGATTAGAATTGTGACCACGTATATTTGTGAAATGAATTAGGAAGTGCTTGGGAGGTTTAGATCTTTTCGCAGATAAGCTTGCTCTATTAGTTTGACAATTCATGGTGTATTCAATAGTAAGAAAAATTGGGTGGGACATGTTGTATGAAGTAATGAAATTTTTGGATATGGCATACACGTGGTAAGAATACACCCAGATCCTTGACATAACGTGGCCTCGACAATGCTCCCCACATACACACTACTCGGACTCCCTCCAGTCACTATCTGGCAGAGTAAAGGTAGCTAGATTATACACTAGCTGATCCGGAAGCCTCCTAGAGAGTTACCAATAGGTTCGGTCCAGTGTACTAACTAGCGGTCGGCCTGCGACCCCGTTTTAGAGCTGTACCCTCGAAATGTAAGGAATATTGGATCTCGCCACGACGTTCATCATAACCTCAAAAGTCATCAATCATACTGCATGATGGAAGAGATAGGGAAGGGTTGACCGGAACAGCTCTAGAGACTAAACATGGGTTCCACCACTTCAAGCCTCCAATAAGCAAAGTGGTGGTATTTCACCGGTTGATGAGAGTCATCTATCACCTAGTACTGCCTGTTAACATAGATGGGCGGCGTTCCTCCATGTGGTGTGGGCGCCACACCTCGACTCCTGCTTACGTTGGTTCACACCTGGGTGGTCACCCACCATGTAATTGTGCATGAAGGTTATACCCAGGATTACAAACAGTTCCACCATCGTGAAGGTGCAAGCAGAGGATTTGGCTGTCACAGATCGTCCGTATTTCGCCGAAATTGGGTCCACTTGACTTGAGTGTCACCCGAATATCAGTTCCATCAGTGTTTTAGACTCCCAGGTAGCAAGTACAGCTTGTCTGGCATATCTGAGAGAATGTCTGTGACAATCTCAAGGACCAGGCAGTTGTGCCCTGGTTATTATTTTATGTTAACCAGGGCACAAATAAAAAGTAATGCAAACTATGTTCTGCCTGAACTGGTTACATGGATTGCTCAAAATAAATTAACCATCTCCCACGCTAAAACCAAAGTGAATGATGCTTCTTAAAGTATAGCACCACTCAGGGCCCCGAACTATTAATATTATTGAGGCCTCCCTCTCTGTTGTCCAGGATACTCACTACCTGATCTTCACCACAGATTACAAGACAAAACTGCGGACTAAAACAGTAAACTAAACTTGTGTAAAGTGATCTTTATACCTATGGTGTAGGAGCCTGGTTTAAATGTGCACCAAATATCAAATTTCTGGTGAAACTACTTTCTATCCAAAGAGCAATATTCCATGCCATCACCAGAACTGGTCAGACAGTTTCCACCTATCCCCTGCAAGCCATCTTGGGAAGTAAAACTGCACTTTATACATAGAGAGCTTTGCTTTAGCATCAAGAACAGGTCTTCGATGGAAATTCTAAATATTACAATTGATACCTAGGCAAATGCTAAATTAAAGAAACAGATACTGGATTGAACTAACATGGATCAGGCAGGTGTGCCAGGTGGCTTCTCCCAAAAGAATGATCATCAAGGCTTTCAAGGTACCTTTGCTACTACACACAATGTGAAAAAAAAAAAAAAAAAAAAAAAAAAGGTTCTTCCCTAATATTATGTTAACCAGGGCACAAATAAAAAGTAATGCAAACTATGTTCTGCCTGAACTGGTTATGTTCTGCCTGAACTAATATCAGACTATCTTATCTTATCTTCTGAATGGTTATGGATCACTTAATGCAAAACTGCATGCCTTTGGTTTATCTCACACAAAAACCTCTCTGTAGAGAGAGCAAAAAGCCTAGGCTCATACTTTGTACTCCAGCTACCTGTACAATAATCTCTGAGCAATGCAGACAGGCTGCCAGGACAGCTCATAGGGTTTTGTCAATGATATGAAAGAAGGGATAAGGAAGTGATTATTCTGTTGTATAAGTTAATGGCTAGGCTTCAACTTGGATACCGCATACAGGTCTAGAGACCTCATTTTAGAAAGAATGTATATCTGCTGGAATGGGCACAGAGAAGGGCAATGAGATTGATGAAGAATATGAAAGGATGGTCTTAACAAGAAAGGCTTCAGTTCTGCAAATTCAGGTGCCTGGAGACGAGGCACCTACGAGGTGATCTCATTGAAGTGTTTAAGGCTTTGAATGGATTGCACAATTACTGAATCAGCAAGCTCAATGCTGATGGTATTCTTCCTCTTGATCAGATTACACATGAGGGGACATGTGTGCTTTCATCCAGTGGTTGGTTGATTGTTGGAATAAATTTTCATCTGCTGTTGTAGAAGTGTAGAAGTGGGTGGTTGAATAAATTCAAGGAGGAACTAGAAAAATTACACTAGCCAACATGATTTTTACTTCCAAGAACTTAAATGCTGTTTTTAACCACTTTTTATGTGTAGATTTCGAAAATCATCATGATAGTTTCACATCACATCACAGTTATTAAATATAGAGGGAGTTACACTTTACAAAAATATGCCAATTTTGCATAATCCTGCCAGTAACGTATGACATACTGATTTATTTTAACAAATATATGCAAATTCTCTTAATTTTAGCAATAAACATAATCAAGCTTCTACCTATGGTTCTTAGGTGCAAATTCCAATGCAACAATTTACAATTTGAAGACAGCACACTTAGCATTTTTGGTGAGGATTTTTGTAGGCTGTGCCAAGGTTTTCCAGGTTAACTGATTGTGACGTTCTCAGGGTTGTAAATCTATTCTCCAAACATAAACAGCCCCTTGAGAGCAGGAGGGAGCGGCCCGAAACCCTTGCGGTAGCAGTAAAATAATTTCTGGCTCTACCTGCTGATTCGCAAATATTTTCATTTCAGTGTTTTCACACAAGTAGAACTAGTTAGCTGCCACATATGTGTACTGTGTAGTGATAAAAATTGAATTTTTGTTTTTATATTGTAGTGTTCAAAACCAAATTTACGTTTTCAAACGTAAATTTGGTTTGGAATTAGTGGTACAATGAATAAGTAGACACATGGGAAGTGTATCAACCACCCAAACAATTTTTGTTATGTCTTTTTACAGTTTACCCCAAAGCCTCAAAGGAAAAATATCTAAGACATAACAAAAACTTTCATATTCTTTTTATTTTGGATGTACAATTGATGATCAAGACAAACCATGGGCACCTCACAAGTGTATTACCTGCACAACAAACCTTAGGAAGTGATTACATGGCAAACTCAAAGTGTTACCTTTTGCAGTCCCTTTGGCTAGAACCATCTTTGGTGATCATTTAAGGTGGTAGTACATGGTTTTTTGGGTAATAGGAACAAGAAATGTTGGTGTCTAATTTACTCGAGTGCTACAAAAACATGGTCTGTCGAATATCATTGAAAATTCATTTTCTTCATTACCATCTTGAATTTTTCCCTGAAATCTGGGAGATGTGAGTGATGAACAATGGGAGGAGTTTCAAGCAAGATATTTCCATGATGGAAAAGCGGTACCAAGGTCATTGGGATCCTGTAATGATGGGGGATTACTGCTGGTTCCTTGTAAGTAGGAATACAAGAGAAAATCCCTTAGCAGCAAAAAAACATTTTTAAAGACAATTACAGGTATGCTGATTATATATTATTGAAATATAACTATTTTGCTATGATTTATAATAATTTTTCTGAAGTTAAATGAGTTATAGAAAACGCATAATATTTTTTTACACTTGTATTACAAACTTGAATTATATGTACATATCCCTTTATTTTAACATTAAACATTGGTACATCTTTTGATGTAGACGTGATAGAGACTTTTTATGGCGATTTTTAGAATCAGCATGTTTATTTCCTCCAGAATAACATATTTTCATTGGTGAGGTATGACACAAAATATTTTTTGCTGGCTAGTGTTATTGGAGGGGATGGGAAGGTGATATTTGGAAGTTTTTTTTTTTGTTTTTTTTTTGGTTGATGCTTTATAAGCTTGCTTTCTTGAGTCATATGCCACTAATAATATAATAAAAAAAAAAAAAAAGGGTGTGATTAGCCCAGTGGTTAAGAAGTCAGACCATCAATATCATGGAGAAGAGAAAAAAAAGAAGGGGGGAAAAATTGCAGAGGGGGATCACAAAAATTGCTTAATTGGACTTACCTCTCCCCCAAGGTCGAAGTGATGGCTGAGGCAGAGATTGGTGCCACCTGGTGTCACTCTCATAGCTACCATCCACCACTAAAGCCAAAGCTAAAACAGGTCCGTCTCCATAGCTAGATGAAGATAAGAAGGAGAAATAATGAACATACTGCATCATGTGTGACACAGGAAAAAGTCGCTCATGTTCAGGCCATAGGCAGAGGAGTCAGTTTGAAGACTGTGAGAGAGTCTCCCACAAATGACTGTGGAGCAAGCGATGCTATCTCCTAGTTTAGTTGTCCTTTTGTCTCCTAGTTTTCTTGCCCTTTAGTTGTGCAATGGCTAGCAAAACTAAAGGGCAAGCCCATCCAGCTCAACAAACTGGAACTGCTTCTTGCAGTAGTGACTGCCCAGGGGGGGGAAGAAGAAGAAACCAACACATGAAGAGGTGCATCAAAATGAATATGTTCATCTAGCAAGCATACTATGAAGTAATGAAACTAGAAACTGACATGACAATGTACAGGACGAAACTACACGCAAAGTGGTTAGAATGATTCCTGACTGTTCAGGTTACCAAACAGCGAATAGCAGACCAGAGACAGACCATCATCAAGGAGAACCTGATAACACCTGCAATCTTGGAAAAAATCAAGCAGGATGTGAGCGGCCAACTATGAATACAGGCACAACAGAACCAGAACTGGACGAGGAACATTGGGTACAAGAACTACAACCTGGAGCAGCCAGAGTGGAAAGGGAAAACTGTCACGATAGACAGAAGAGTGGACGAAAGCACTAGCAGAATTTGAGGGAATGGATCCTACAAAAACCCCCATACCATACTGAAGCAGAGATCCAACAGAATCCTGTGGCAAGTCAGGCACAACCTCAATAGGTGAATAATACCATATTATCTCAACAACAAAGTAAAACTAGACAACATCCACACAGCCATTTACTATGCCATTTTATTAGCCAACAGGATGAATGGATGAGAAACCAGAGACAAACATAATAGAAAATGCAAAGGAACCACCAGCCTGCAAAAGAAGGCTACTGCAGAAGACATAAGAATGATGATAGGCTGATTGACCCAGTACCAACGGGGTAACAAAAGAAGCTGATCAGAAAAGTAAAGGCCATCCTTAAGAATGTCAACATCACAGCAAATACAAGACCTATAATCAGAGAATTGAAGAATACCTTGCCATCCTCAAGCAGAGACTCTTGGCACATAGCAAGAGACTTTGCCATTAAAATGAGAGTGCAAAGAGGGAAACAGACAACAGGATATTTGATGAAAACCAGAGCACCTTCTAAGGGAAAATCGGACAAGCCAATAAGTAAGGTGGCAATGGTGACACCCACCAGAAGGTACTCGAGGAATTCGGGAGAAACCTGTGGAACAATGAAGTTAGCCATAATGTCCATGCCCCTTGGATAGATCTGGAAAGGAAGAACACGAAGAACATACAAAAGATGACAGAATGGGAGATTCAGGAGGAAGAAGTAGAACAGTCAATCAGTAAACCCCACAACTGGCAAGCCTCAGGAACAGATAACATCTATAATTACTGGTACAAGAAATTCAGCTGCACATGCAGGTACAGCAGAGCAGTTCACAAAGATAATAATGCAACCTCCACAATCCCAGAGTCTATGACTCAAGGAATCACTTACCTCAAGGCTAAGGACAAACACAGGACTGTACAGAACAGTCACCTGTCTCCCAACAATGTACAAGATCCTGACCAGCTGGAAACTAAGATATCAGACCATTTGGGGAGTCAGAATATCATGGCTGAGCAGCAGAAGGGATTTGAGCAAGCTTAAAGAAGCACAGCAACCTGTATATGGCCTAAATTGATCACTTGCTTCAAGGCCTTCAACTCTGTGTCTCACAGCTCACCGATAGAGACACTGAAGATCTATAAAGTCAGCCCAACACCGACACATTCCCTAGAAGAAACCAAGGGAAAATAGAGAACCACCATCAAGGTCAAGAACATCACAACTAGACCAATACCCATCAAAAGATGGATTTCCCAGGGAGATGCTCTGAGCCTACTATGGTTCTGTCTAGCACTCAACCCACTATCCACCATGCTCAACAACAGCAACTATGGGTATACCCTATAACCTGTACACCCTCTCTCATCTGATGTACATGGCTGACAACAAACTCTATGCCTTAACTGAGAATCAACTCCAACAGCTATTCTGGTTCACTGAGGAGTTTGGCACTGACATCAGGATGCAATTTGTCTTAAACAAGACCCACGGATTGTGTCAAGGACAGCCAGTCAAACTAAACTACCAGGTGAAGACCGGTGAACAGACTGAAGCTGTGACAGAGGAGGAGGAGGGAGAAATATTTGGCGATGATGCAGGCCCACTAGTTAGAACACAAGAAGATCAAGACTTGCCTGACTGAGAAATACCACCAGAGACTAAGCAGCATGTTAAAATCAAAGCTGAATTGCAGGAACATGGTCACAGCCTTAAACTCTTACACAGTTCCAGTACTAACGTACTCCTACCAGAATACATTGATCCAGCACCAAGCTGAAGGAGATTATGAGGTTGACAAGGATAACAATGACGAAGAGCTGCAAATACCACCCGAAGTTAACCATTGAGAGACTGACCATAGCCTGGAAAGAAGGTGGGAGAAGACTGACTGATCTCACTGAAAAGAGAAGAGGGCAATTAAGAACTTGTGGGATTAATTTCAGGAAAACACAGCACCAATCTACTAAGCCTTAAGAAAGAAAGACAAATAGCACACCACAACCAACCTTAACAAGGAGACCCCATTCGCATAGACAGAAGAAACAAAGGCAGAAAGTTGAGCGAAGAAGGCACTCCACAGAAGATGCTACAATGACCTCCTTCAAGACTACACAGATAAGGTGTCTTCTGATTCATGGCTTATGAATGGGAATTCATGAAGGATTCATGTTCACCATCAAAGACCAAGTAATCAACACTAGGAACTATAGTTCCTAGTGTCGGCTGTATTTCCTATAGGAACTATAGGAAATACAGCCGACCAGGTTAGCCAGGTGGGTAAAGTGCCTGCCTGGAAACTCAAAGGTCGCGGGTTCTAATCCCACCTTGGGCTTGGATCAGTGTAAAATGCAAAAACTTTGGGAGGTGCATTATGGCCACAGAAGCCGATGCGCCAACAACTAACAAAAAAAACAGGAAATACATTGCCAAGGATACTGGGATGATAGTATGACATATGTTCACAATGCCACCCGGCCCCAGAAATAATCCAGCACATCATCACAGGATGCAAAGTGATTACATTCACAGACACAACCACGTGGCTGGTATTACCTTCTCATGTATTATCCTAGCCACTTGGTTGTGTCTGTGAGTGTAATCTGTCTGGGTTCTATTCTTGTAATGCAGAATGTTTACTGTATTACATGTAGGAGCCTTAGCGCTTACTATACACCTCTACTCAGAGACTACTGGGACCACGGCATAATAATGGACTAGACGACCCTGCACAACAGACCAAACACAGACCTCATCAACAAAAGGAAACTGCTACCTACCTGACTGACACAGCAGTACCCAACACCATCAATCCTTAAAAAAATTACAAGGAAAAGATCAGGAAATATAATCATCATGACAACCACTGGCATGGTGCCAAAGAGACTCCATAATAACCAAAAACAATAGGCCTCCCAGAGAACACTTACATGAAACTCCAGAAAGCCACAATACTGAACACTTGTAGGATAGTAAGAGAGTTCTTTAACCAACAGTAACAATAATAATACTAACTGGACACAACCAACCACTCCATGCACTTGGTATCAGTACCCGTCAAAAGGCAGAAAAAAAAATTTTCCATAAAGGACAAAAAGTTTTTTTTTTTAAAAATAATAATAAAAAGGGTGCAATTAATCCACTGGTTGTGATGCCGGCTCATCAATATGATGGACCCAAGTTTGAATCCCGGCAGTGAAGAGGGGGGGGATTGCAAAAGTTGCTTCATTGGACCTACCTCCCCAAAGGTCAAAGTGATGTCTGAGACAGAAAGTGATGCTGTCTAGTGCTGCTCCCAATAACCACCACCCAATATTGGATGCAAAAGCCACAGCTAAAACAGGTCCACCCATCTCCACAGTTGGATAAAGATGAGAAGTAGAAATATTAAACATACAGCATCGAGGTGGGGGCAGGTTAAGTCATTTGTGTTCAGGCCTTAGGCAAAGGGGTTGGCTCAAAAAGACAGAGTCTCCTGAGGAAGACAGTTGTACAAGTGGTGCTGCACCCTGCATGGCTATCACAAGAGAAAGGTGAGACCAACCAGCCCAATCAACTGGAAGTGTTTCCTACGCAACTGTGCTACTGATCACCCAGGAAGGAAGAAAAGCCAATGCACAAAGTGGAGCACTGAGAAGAATACGTTCATCATGCAAGCATACTATAAAGTAACAAGGCTAAAAACCAACATGACAATGTTCAGGATGTAACTGCACACCAAGTAGTTGGAATGATTCCTGATTGTTTAGGTCACCAAACAGTCAACGAGGGATGGACCATCATCATTAAGAACCTGATAGCCCCTGCAACCTTAGCATACATTAAGCAGGATGTGACCAGCCAAATAAAAAGAACAAAGAATACAGACACAACCAAATCAGAACTGGAGGAGGAACAGTAAGTACAAGAAATTCAACCAGGAGCAGTCAGAGTGGAAACAGACAATGTGACAATATTCAGAATACGAGGGACTGGATTCCACAAAGACCCAAACCATACTTTGGCAAAGACATAAGAGAATCCTTTGGGCAAGTCACAGAAGACCAGAATTAGCAAATACTAGATTACCTCAACAACGACAAAGTAACTCTAAACACCATCCCCACAGCTATTTACTGTGCTGCTGTAGCAGCCACCAGGATGAACAGAAGAGAAACCAAAGACCAACAGAAAACAAAATGCAAAGATAAGGAATCACCAGCCTGGGAAATGATGCCACAGCAGAAGATAGAAGAGCTAAGAGTGAAGATAGGCCAACCGACTCAATACTAATGGGGCAACAGAAATAAGAAGCTGATCAGAAAAGTGAAGAACATCCTCAAGGAAGACAACATACACAGCAAACATGCGATGATCCGATAATCATAGGATTGAAAAATACCTGGACATCAGCAAACAGAACCTCCTTGCACTCAATAAGAAATTCACCAATATAGGCTGAATGCTCAGAGAGAAAACAAGACAAGTGGATATTTGATGAAAAACAGAGAGCCTTCTAGAGAAACAGTGAGTGACAGGAGGAGGGCAATGGCCCCCTTGACCAGAGGGCACTTGAAGAGTTCTGGGGTAAACTGTGGGGCAACATGGATAGCCCAAACAGCTGTGCCCTCTCAATACACCTAGAACAAAAGAAAACCAAGGACATTCAAAATATGACAGATTGAGAGATTCAGGAAGAAGCACAACAGTCCATCAAAAAGTCCTATACAGTCAGTCCTTGTATAACACGTGTTTACACTACACGAATTCGATCATACACGATTTATAAATAGGGGAACGATATCTTATATAACACGAACCGAATTCGCTTATACACGATTCGCCTTTGTGTTTACAAGAAATGGCAGTCAAATGCAGAATCACCTCAACCAAACACAACACGATAGGAATGAAGAGAAGATTCTGAAAACGTATTTGTTTCTTATATCAGTGAAGGGGAAACACATTTCACCATAATAATGTAAAAACCAACACAATTCCAGCTATCGGTATAATCGCAAATGCAATTAGATCGAGTTTATTACCAGTTTATAACAGATTCCACTAGCAGGAACGCAACTGGAAATTGTTTTTATTGTTTCATGGTAGTAACCCCTAGAAATGTGAGGTGTTAATAGTGTATCTCTGCTTTTACGGTAGTAGTAGTAGTGGCATGCGATGCAAGAAAGCAAGTGTACGAGCTTATGCAGCATCAGCCAAAAAAAAAAAAAATCACACCATTCCCTCCAAATGCCTGTCCAGTTCCTCCTTAAATTTATTCAACCTATCAACTTCCACAATGACAGATGGAAGTTGGTTCCAGCAATTAACCACCCGCTGGCTAAAGGCAAATTTCCGCACATCTATTCTACATCTGTCTTTTCTTAATTTGAATTTATGCTCCCTTAGGTTCGTAATCTGAACAAGTGGAAGGAACCCATCAGAATTCAGCGTGCTCAACCCATTCAAGGCCTTATATACCTCAATCAGATCACCACGCAGGTGCCTAGTCTCCAGCCACTGCAATTTGCAGAACTTAAGCCTCTCTTGGTAAGAGGATCCCTTCATTCCCCTCACCAATCTTGTTGCCCTTCTCTGTACACGCTCAAGTAAATCTACATCCTTCCTAAAATGAAGCCTCCAGACCTGTACGCAGTACTCAAGGCGTGGCCTGACCATTGCCTTATACAGAGGGACAATCACCTCCTTCTCCCTGCTAGCAAAATTCCTATATATCATTGACAAAACCCCATGACCTGCCCTGGCAGCCTGTCTGCACTGCGCAGAAAACTTCATATCTGACTGCACAATTACTCCCAGGTCTATACTGCAATAATTAAAGACAAACACCAGCCAAGGGATAAAAAAATTTTTACTATAAAAATAATAAAATAATATGATACACTATCGGAAGACTAAAATATTACAATAAATTACGATAAAATAAACTACGATAAAACGTTAAAAATATAGTTGAAAATATACCGAAGCAATAAAATTATCTATAATAAACTGGATTAAAAGCAATAAAACCTGAAGCTTTCGGAGACTGCTGTCTCCTTCTTCAACAGTATACTATTACTGCAATGACACATCCTTAAGTAGCAGACCCATGGCACTCATGCACGTAGTCATCAGACACATGGTCGGCATTCCCCACGTGCACATCGGAAACGGAAGTGGCTCGGGAGCATGATAAACAGAACCGGTCATCCCGTCTGAGGACAACCGCCTCAAATAGGGGGTGTAAACGTGTCCCCCTGTCCCTGTTAATAGTATTACGACTGGATGAACCGATTCGCAAGCTTTCGAGCCACTTGCGTTCCCAAAATCCATGGGCACGGTCTGTAATGACCGCGTCTTCAGGGGAGATCCGATGCTACTTCTCCCAGAAATGCTCTGCCACAGCAGACCTCACATAATTAGCAGTCTTAATAGCGGTCATGTGCTCCCCCAGACGGTCTTTTAAATGTCACCCCATCTCCCCCACGTAACATTCCTCACAATCCGGGCACTTAATCTCATAGACCACACTACTAGTATAGTCCTGGGCTACGGGATCTTTAACTTGAGACACCACTGTGTGCAATCTCCGTCCCGGAAGTTGCACACAGCGGGTCTGACACTCCCGCAGTGCCCGTACAATGCGTTCTGATAGGCCCAGATAGTAACGAATGTATGCGGTAGCCACAGGGGCAGGCGACTCCCTACGATTGGACTCTACCCTATAAATATATTTGTCCAAGACCCTCTGGGGGTACCCACACTTCCTGAGGTCTGCCGTGACTCGGCAAATTTCCATTTCCTTATCCTTGGGGGGTACTACAGTGGGTCCCCACCCTATTCAACAACGCCCTGGCTACACTGTTCTTATATGATAAGCCCGTGCCGAGCTGTAATGAACATACTGGCCACGGTACATAGGCTTTCTATAAATCGTTGTCTTAATTCTAGACCCATCTCTGCTAACCAGGACATCCAGAAACGGGAAGGACCCAGCTTTTTCCACCTCCGAGGTGAATTGTATAAATGTACAAACACCAGCCAAGGAATAAATTTTTTTATTTCTTGGCTGGTGTTTGTCTTTAATTATTGCAGTATGGAATTTCCCAGCCCCATAGGCCTGTTTGAAGATATACTACCAGGTCTTTTTCATTTTCTACCACCTTAAGTGTAGTAACACACAGTTGGTAAGTTTCTCTGGGGTTACTTCTACCCATATGCAGTACTTTGCATTTGTCAAGGTTAAACTTCAGTTGCCACTTCTTAGCCCATCTGCCCAAATTATCTAGATCCTGTTGCAGTAGCACGCTGCCATTACTGTCATTAACAACCCTGCCAACCTTTGTATCATCTGCAAACTTCGACATTAAGCCAGATATACCTTCATCAATATCATTGATAAGTATACAAAACAACAGTGGACCTAACACCGAACCCTGTGGGACTCCACTAATAACATTAGTCCAAGAAGAGCAGCACCCATTGATTACCACCCTCTGTCTTCTCCCACTTAACCATCCTTTTATCCATTGTAGCAACTTACCCTTAATACCATTCTGCTCCAATTGTTGTTTATTCAGTTGCTACATGCGCGCAGCTTTGTTTATATATATCAAGCGTGCCTCCTCGTTTTGTAATTGTGCTTTATTCCCTAAAAATGAGTAAAATACTTAAACGGTGTGAAAAGGAAGCGACCTGGTGAAGACACAGCAGATTCAGAGAGAAAACGAAAAGCAATATCGATAAACAGAGGCGGACTGAGTCAAAAATTCTTACCTGGGAAAATTTATAGTGGCCTCATACTATGGTTTATAGCCAAAATCACACCGGCCTCTGGCCCACCGGGGTTTCCCCGGTAAGGCTTATGGCCAGTTCGCCTCTGTCGATAGAGAAAAAATATGGAATTGTGAAACGCTTTGAGCGAAATGAAAGACCTGAAAGACCATGTGATATTGCACGTGCTACAACCCTAAATAAGGCAACGCCGAGATTACAAAGAATGCAGAGAAAATAAAAACAACTTTAATAGTAGGAACAACTCAAAATGTAATTAAAATCCATTAGTTCAAGATACAAAGATTTGGAAGAGATGGGATGGCTGTCATCTGTTTGGATAGAAAATCAAACAAAAAACAAGTTTGCTTACGATAGAAGCAAAATCATTAGCAATTTTTTTTTACGTAATAATCGCAATAAAATACTTATGTATTTTATTGCGATAATAATCGTAATAAAATACTTATGTATTTTATTACGATTATTTATTGTGTTTGGTAATGTTTTGGTTACAAATGTGTGTTCAATCTTGGGTGGTCGGCACCTAACCCTAATTTTCCCACAGGGCCTGTTGTTTATATTGCATGATTTTGCATTGCACGAGGATTTCTAGGAACACAACTATCGTGCTATACGAGGACCGACTGTAGTAGTAATAGTAATGACAAATGAGAAAGAAAACAAACTTATACAGCAATAGCAAAAAAAAAAAAAAAAAAACAGTTCATCCATTAGTACCCTCCAAAAATGTCTGTAGTTCTTGAATTTATTCAAATCATCCACTTTCACAACAGATGGAAGCCTGTTCCAACAATCAACCACTCACTGGCTGAGGCAACCTTCCACAAATCTATCCTGCAACCATCCTTCCTCAACTTGAATTTATGCCCCCTCGTGCCCCCTATTGACATTCAGCATACTCAAACTATTCAAGGCTTTAAATACCTCAATCAGACCTTCACACAGGTGCCTGGTCTTGAGATGCTGCAATTTGCAGAAATGAAGCCTTTCTAGGTAAGAGCACCCTTTTGTTCCCTTCAGCAATCTGGTTGCCCTTCTCTACAATCATTCCAGCAGATATACATTCTTCCAGACCTGTATACAGTACTCAAGGTGTGGCCTAACCAACCATGGTGTTATACAAAGGGATAAACACCTCCTTATCCCTGCTAGAAAAGTTTTTGTATATCACAGACAAAACCCATGAGCTGTCTTGGCAGCATCTCTGCACTGCTCAGAGAATTTCATATCTGACAGCTCAATTACCCCTAGGTCTTTTTCATTCTTAACTATCTATAACTTGCAGACCCCAGAAATAGATAACATCCACAACTACTGGTACAATAAGTTCAACTGCACACACACAGCAGAGCAGTTCACCCAGATTATAAAGCACCCTGCCACAACCCCAGAGCTTCGGTCTCAAGGAATCACTTATCTGAATGATAAGGACAAAGGCACCACAAACTCAGTGAAGTACAGACCGATTACCTATCTCCTAACAATGTACAAGATGCTGCCCAGCAGTATAACTAAGAAGATAGACCAAGTGGAGAGCCAGAACACTATGGCCGAGCACAAGAAGGAATGTAAGCAGATGACCAAAGGATGCAAGAATCAACTGACCATTGTTATAGAGTTATGCAGCAAGCTTACAAGAAGCACCGCAACCTGTACACAGCTTACATCTACTACTGCAAGGCCTTTGACTCCGTGCCCCATAGCTAGCTGAGAAACACACTGAAGAGCTACAAAGCTAACCTGACAACGACACACTTTCTAGAAGCAACAATGGTGAAATGGAGAACCACTATCAAGATTGACAACATCTTGATCAGACCGATCCCCACCAGAAGAGGAATTTTCTAGGAAGATGCTATGGGCACACTATGGTTCTGTCTAGCACTCAATCCATTGTCCACCATGCTCAATAACAACAGTACAGATATACCATACAGAAGGGAGGAAGAAGCTGTACACTCTCTCTCTCACCTGATATACATGGTTGACATCAAACGCTATGCTAGAACAGAGAATCAACTCTGACAGTTACCCCACATCACTGAAGAGTTTAGCACTGGTATGAGGTCACAAATTGGCTTAGACAAATGCAAGACCAATGAATTCCATCAGGGAAATCTAGTTGGCTGAAACTACCAGCTGAAGACCGGTGAAGAGATAGAAGCCATAACAGAAGGAGAGACCTACAAATATCTGGGGATGATGCAGGCTCACAAGTTAGAACACAAGGAGATCAAGGCCCACCTCACTGAGAAATACCATCAGAGACTGATGAGCCTGCTAAAATCAAAGCTGAATAGTGGGAACATGATCAGAGCCATGAATACATATGCAGTCCTAGTACTAATGTACTCCTTTGAGATCATAGAGTGGACCAACACAGAGTTGGAGGAGATTTTGAGATGATCAGAATAATGATGACAATGAGCCACCAATACTACCTGAAGTCAGCCAACAAGAGCCAGGAAGAGGAGGGAGGATTTTGATTGACCTCATTGAACAAGAGAAGAAGGCGACTAAAAACCTGCAGGATTACTTTCAGGAAAACACAGTGCTAATCTACCAAGCCATAAGACAGGTAAACAGCACACACTGCTCAACCTTAACAAGGAGATCCAACCAACACAAACAGAAGAAAAAAGAAGACACTCCATGGGAGACACTACAATGACATTCAACAAGACCACAGAGATAAGATAGCTTCCAATGCATCCAATGAGAAGGGTTCATGCTCGTTATTCAAGGCCAGCTAATCAGGAACTACAGGAAATATCGCCAAGGACCCCGGAGTGACAGATAACACATGTTTATGATGCTACCTGGCCCCAGAAACAATCTAGCATATCACCGCAGGATGCAGGGTGATCACCAAGTCGGAGTACACTTGTAGATTCAACCAGATCACCAGGACAATACATCAGAATGCCTGGACTGTGCCATAATAAAGGAGGAGATGATCTCATACCACAGACCAGACAACTAACATGAAGGAAATGTCTACCTCCTGATTGATATAGTGGTGCCCAACACCATCAACCCCCAGAAAAATTACAAGGAAACGGTCAGGAAATATGTGGCATAGGGAACAAGTAATGACCATCCCGACGGCTGGGTCAACCACCAGAATGGTGCCAAAGAACAAAGCAGCAATAGGCCTCCCAGAGAATCTTGAACACCAGTAGGACTGTAAGAGGGAACATCATGACCAAACCGATCCCCATCAGAAGAGGAATCTTCCAGGAAGATTCTTCAACCAACAGTAATAATAATAATAGGGTAACTGGGCACAACAAACCACTTGGTAGCACTACATGGCACAGACAGAAAAAAATCCCATAAAAGAGAAAACATTTTATAATAATAATAAGGACCTTCCCAGTCACCATGTCAACCAACAGCATGGTACCAAAGAGCTTCCCTAAGAACCTAGGAGCAATAGGCTTTGCAGAGAACACTTACCTGGAACTTCAGAAAGCCATGAACCTGAATGCCTGTAGCATAATCAGAGTTTCTTGACCAATAATAGTAACTAGACATAACCACCCCCATGGACCCGGTACTAATACCCATCAAGAGATTGGGAAAACTCATTGGGAGAAGAAAAAGATAATAATAATAATATTCCTACAACAGCCATTTTCACTGCAACCAATATTTATGCTCTGGGACAGGAAGACAAACTGATACAAAACATGAGAATCACTAAGATGTATTTTACCTGAAAGATATTTCTACACAGATGAAGCTTCAGACTCAATAATACAGAAAATTCAGCACCTAACAATAATAATAACCCCACCTGAATGAGTTTGAGAAACTTTGCACTACAAAACTTCAACCACCAATTCCTTAAATGCTGATCTCCAGGTAATTCTCCAATGGAGCAAAGGCAACTTAGTTACCTTCAATCCTTCTAAAAGACAATCCTGTGTTATTTCTTGCAAAAAAAGTTTATTTTTTTTTCTACATTCAACTTCACTGATATTCAATTTTTTCTTCATCAAAAAAGCTGAGTTTTCTTTTTTGCTATCAGTATTATTTTTATTCTAAACAATTTTTCATTCTGTAAAAATTCATAAGTCTGCAATGCCACAGAATATTGTTCCCACATCTGCAGTAGTGCTCCCAAAATGTCTCTTAAGTTTTAGACTCTACTGAAAAAAAGAGCACTCGAGGTAACATGATCCATTTCTTACAAAGTCTCTCCACTTTTTGTCTCATAAATGTACAGTTTCTGCTGCATCTTTTCTATACATATTTTCATGGATATTCATTTTCTTCTGAAATGGAATCTGCAATTCCCTCACTCTTCTAATCAAACAGCGTGAACATGTGTTGCAACCAGTCAGCATCCATTCACTAACTCCAAGCTCATAGAGCCAATACACACTCTTCCTTTATCTATTCTATTTTGTTCTTTAGAACAAGCTTCCTATAGATGTAATGTAAACATTAAAGAATGTTATTGCCTTCTTCCATCTGAACCAATTTTCTTATTAGTATGTTTTATATGTTTCTTATAAAGACTGAGTGTAAATTCTGAAAGTGATAAGACCCAAGATGAAAATGTTCTCCATACTATTGTTAGAAGTGAGCACAACCAGCAGGGTACATTAACTTTGAAGTTGTTGTTGTTGTTGTTGTTGTTTTTGGCACAAGGGCTGCTTAGACCATATTGCACCTATCAATGATATGAAAGTTATCAATGGTGACTGTTATGGAAGCAGTTAGAGACGATCATATAATTTTATTCGTGTAAGAAAGCAGAATAACTCGAAGGGATTAGCATCGATGCCTATGATATGAGAGAGTTTCAGAGGTTCTTTTAGATTTGAAAGGAAGCTGAATGAGCATTGCCGAGCATGTTTGTACAGAGTGCATTCAACAAGAATGTGCTTCATTGTGAGTTGACAGTTGCATCGAAAACACTGAGGAGGATCATTTCCTGTGAGCAGGAAATAGGTGAGTAAACTGGCTGTGGCCGATTCGTGCTCTGGTTAAGATTACTTCTTCCTTTCTGTTAGTACAAAAACTAGGTCCATAACTGTGGTTCTGGTTTTATTTGCAATAACTTATTATCCGTTTGAGCTTGCCATAGAAGTGTCCATTGTTCCTTACACATCCTTCATATGATAGGTCTGTAATCAACACATGGAATGCAAAGGCCTGAAGATGATGGGTTAGATGGATGTTTTGCGGCATAATCTGCGCATTCGTTTCCTGGGATCCCAGTGTGGCCTGGGATCCAGCAGAAGATGACTACTTTCTGGCGTTCCTGAATAAGAATCATCTTACTTCTTATGGTTTTTATTAAAGGATTGGTTGGTGAGGAGGTGTTTTGTAGGGCTACCAGTGTACTCTGCGAGTCCGTATATATTATACTTTTTTAAATGGAGCGATGGACAATATTTTCTAGGGCAAGCTTGATGGCAAATAACTCAGCTGTATAACTGCTGCATTCAGTAGGCAGCAGTTATACAGAGATGGTATTAAAAGAGATACAGAGATGGTATTAAAAGGGAAAACTGCTGCAGCACCTACTCCACTATCAGACTTTGATCCATCTGTGTGTATTTTCGTGAAATGCGGATAATTGTGTGTGTGAGCAGTATGAAGTTGTTGCACGTTAATATTTGCAAGGGAATCTTTTCCCCAGTTTAGGAAGTAATTGTCACAGGATGATTAATACAAGACCATGGGGGAACTGAAGTGTTTGGATCTTGGAGGACTTTTTCAAAGTGTACATTCCAGCTTTCTGATAGATCCTGCAATCTGATGACAGTAGGTTGAACTGCTCTGGGTTTATTTCTGTAGAACATTTTAAACTGTGGATCACTAAGTATAGGCCAAATGGGATGGGTAGGCATGCTTTGAATTTTAGCAGCACAATTCAGAAGTAACATCTTTCTTCTGAGGCAGAGTGGAACTTCATGGGCTTCAGCGTAGAGACTTTGTACTGGTGATGTTCTATAAGCACCTGTAGCAATCCTGAGGGCAGAATGTTGAACAGGAGCAAGCCGTACTAGCACACTCTCCCTAGCAGAGTCATACACCGGGGCTCCATAATCAAGACGAGATCTAATTAGAGTTCTATACAGGTGAAGTAAGGTGTAACGGTCTGCACCCCATGTTGTAGAAGAAAGAACTCTGAGAATGTTCATTTTTTTCTGGCAGGTTGTCCGGAGATACTTGATATGTTCTAAAAAATTAAGTTTCCTATCAAAAATTAGACCGAAGAGGCGAATGTTACTCATAACTGATATAGGATGATTTGTCAGGTATAGCTCTGGGTCAGGATGCATCCCTCGTTTGTTACAAAAGTGAATGGCACTAGATTTTTCATAAGATAGTCGGTAACCATTCTGTGTCATTCATAGTTCAATATTGTTTAGTGAGATTTGTAGTTGCCTTTCAATGAAGTTCATATTCAGCGAACTGCAGGAAACAGTCAGATCATCGGCATAGAGATATGAGTTCACAGTGTTGGGAATACATTTGGTAATATGATTTATTCTCAATGCAATAAATAAAGTAGCACTGAGAACTGAGCCCTGTGGGACTCCTTCCTCTTGTATATAGATTTGCGAGAAGACTTGTAAAGATCTATACTGAAGGAAGTTTTGTATGTAGCATGGTAAGCGGCCTCTCAGGTCAAGGGAATGAAGATCTTTCAAGATACCAAAACGCCAGGTGGTGTCAAAGGCCTTCTCTATGTCAAGGCAGACCATGACAAGATGTTCATTTTTAATAAATGCATTCCTGATATTGGTTTCAGCTTTGACCATAAGATCTAGGGATGAACGATTTTTTCTGAAACCAAACTGGTTATCAGAGATTAGATGTTTTGAATCCAGATACCATGTTAATCGGCGGTGTATAATTTTTTCTAAAGTTTTACTCAAGCAACTGGTAAGAGAAATGGGTCTATAATTGTGAGAGATCGAATGATCTTTCCTTGGTTTGGGAATTGCCAGTACATAGGAGTGATGCCACCGAGTGGGGTATGCATGTTCAATAAATATACGGTTGTAAAAGGTCAGCAGCAAGGATAATGATTTATTGTCTAAGTGCTGAAGCATTATGTAATACACTCCGTCTGGACCAGCAGCACTATTTTTTGAGGAATGTATAGCTTCTTGAAGTTCGATCATAGTAAGTTTCTGATTGTATGGTAGAGAAGCAGCGGTTTTGAAGTTAAATTTTGATTTTTGGGCTGAAGCTTTGATCTTATGAAATGACGGATCATATGAGGTCGAGGCAGACAACTGGGAGAATACTGTCGCTAAAGTATTCGCAATCTCTACAGGAGTAGAGAGCTCCTGTCCATTCCAGTTGAATATTGGCGAGGATAACGGAGGAAATTTGCCATTTAGCTGTCTTATTTTTTTCCATATTATTCTTACATCAGTATTTTTATTTACTGAAGTTGCAAATCGGATCCAAGAGTTTTTTTTAGCTTTCTTTCTGATGTGTCGGGCTTTGGTTCTGAGTTTCTTATAATTTATAAGATTATTGGTAGTAGGGTATTTGCAGACTATATTCCATGCTCGGTTTTTTTCTTTTTTGGCATTCTTACATTCTTCATTCCACCAATAGTTTATGGGTCTATAGGTGTTTGACTGTGATTGTGGGATGGCAATAGATGCAGCTGCTAGAATTTCTTTGGTGATATGATCAGTGGCTGTGTCAATTGGGAAAGATTCAATGATCTGTTTATCGAATGAAACATGAGAGGTATACTTGGCCCAATCTGCCTTGGAAAATTTCCATTTTATGTGGTTTTTTGCAGTTGAAGAGTGTGATGTTTGGATTTTACAGATTAATGGGTAGTGATCACTGTTTAGTGGATCATCTAGAGCTGTCCACTCAATATTAGGAAAGAGGATCAGAGAGCATATAGATAGCTCTATTGCAGACACTGATCCTTTTGGGAGATGGATGTAAGTTGGTGAACCAGTATTTAGGATGGTTAAGTTTTGTCTGTCAATGAGCATTTCAATGAGTTGCCCTCGTCCATCTGTATTGGGAGAACCCCACAATGAATGGTGTCCATTGAAGTTGCCCAATAAACAGAAAGGAGTTGGCAATTGCAGGATAAGATTTTCAAGTTCGTGAATAGTACACGGATGATTGAGTGGTAGATAGATCGAAACAAGGGTCAGAGTGATGCCAATTGCTATTCGGGTAGCAACAGCTTCTATAGAGGTTTGTAAAGAAATGCGTCTGCATGGGATCGCGAATCTATGAGAATGGCTACTCCACCACGAGTATTATTTGAAACAGGTCTATCATGTCTGAAAAGAGTATAGTTTTTTATCAAGGGAGATACCTGAGGAGTCAGATATGTCTCCTGTAAGCAGATGCCCACTGGATTATGTTGCGTAATTATGTCGTATATGTCATCAATATTGCTCCTAAAGCCTCTACAATTCCATTGAACAACATTGTTCATTGTTTCGATTTAGATGAAGGAACTGAATCTGACTGCTTTTTGGAAGTCTGTTTGACACATTTGTAAGTCAATTTTAATCCTATCTCTTTTTGAGAAAACAGGTCTTGTGTCTGTTTCATCCTCTGCATGGATCTCCAGAATGGTTTCAGTATCATCTTGACCTGGAAATTTCATTAGTATCCATAAGGGAGGAGTCAAATGTCTGTTTTCAATTAGAATCTGCGTTATCTGCTTGGACGGATCTTACGGGAGCTGCATCGGCTTGTGTCTGTTTCATCCTCTGCATGGATCTCCAGAATGGTTTCAGTATCATCTTGACCTGGAAATTTCATTAGTATCCATAAGGGAGGAGTCAAATGTCTGTTTTCAATTAGAATCTGCGTTATCTGCTTGGACGGATCTTACGGGAGCTGCATCGGCAGAAGGTGGTATCGTGACTGGTGTGTTGTTAGCTCTGCTAGAAATCTGTTGCTTTGAAGGTTGAGGTACAGAAATGGGGAACGAGCCCATTCCGAAATAGAGATATTTGGAGGTATTGATGTATCAGTCTGGACTGATACTGAATGAAACTTTTTAGAGGCTTCAGCATACGTGTGTCTAGGTGTCATTACTTGTATTTGCTTTCTTGCTTCTGGGAATGAAACTTTCTTTTCTATTTTATATTTCTGGATTTTTTTTTCTCATATTTCCATTGTTTGCAATTTTTAGAAAAGGTTGGATGGTTGCTTTTACAATTGGGGCAGAGCGGAGCCTGGGCTTTACAGTCAGCCTGGGAATGATCTTTTGAACCACAGTTAGGACATACGGGGTCTCCTCGACAGACTGTTTGTGAGTGTCCGAATTTCTGACACTTGTAGCATCTTATTGGGTTCGGAATATATGGGCGAATGCAACAATGCAAATACCCTGAGCTGAATGTCAAAATTATGCTGTGAGTTTGAAGGAATTCACCATCTTTTTTCATCATAATTCGTTTCGCCTGTGTGACTTTTGATCCTGCAGTTCCTGAACAATTTCTTCTTCTGAGACATTCAGTAGGTCCCATTCAGAGATAACACCTTTGGATGAATTAAGTGTTGAATGTGGGCACACCTTAACTGGAACTCCACCAAATGAGGTGAGTGTGAGTAGAGACTCAGAGTGTTTGGAGTTGGTGGTCTCAACAAGCAGGTCGCCAGATTTCAGTCGTTGTACCATTTTAGGGGAGCCAGCTACGCTCTCAAGACAATTTTGAATGAGGAATGGTGATAAACTACCCAAGGATTGGTTAGTTAGCGAATGCAGAATCAGAAAATTTGGGTTTTCCATTCGGGGAGCATCCGTCCTCAGTCTCTTTGGATTGGATGAGTCATTATCAGGTATGTGCAAATCCAATGAATTTGGATTTGCATTCCTAATCGGTGGAAAATTGTCACAGTCCATGTTTTGCTCCTTTTGGACCTGGGAGTTGGTTTTACCACCCAGATTTCCAGCCTTGCCACGGGGAGGCAGGAGCAGTGTCACAAGGTGACCAAGCGGCTAAGTTAGTTAGTTAGTTAGTACTATTAGAAATAAAAAACAGAAAGGTAACTTTCGTTTCTGGGCCTTTGCCTACTTCTTCTAGTGCAAAAGAGCTACACTGATTAATAAATAAAGAAAACGGTTGCTGAAACAAAATATAATCTATCACTTGAAGGCTCTTTGGAGATAACGCTTTGAGATACGCAAAAAAATCGCTTGGCACCCGGGACCTAACTTTGAAGGTTCTAGCAAATGGTTCCCCTGTTTATTCCTCTTCATTGTTTACACTAGGCTTATCGATTTTAGTATTAGCCATACAGTGCAAGGAATCAACAGGCTCTTGCTGCAATGGTCAAAAAGGAAAAAATAAAAATAAAAATTTGTTATTTGCTGGCCAGACTTAAAAAAAAAAAAAAAAACACTGTAGGTGCTGGATTCACGTATTGTGTTCCATTAATAATTTCAAACACTGTTTCTTTCTATATATTTCATGGAGCATATGCCATTGTTACCATGTATTTGAAACGTACAAAATCATTTTCCAACATATATCATTAATCCAGAAATTTGATATTGCAAAGGTGTTGTAGATAAAAGAACACAAAACCTTTTCATTATATTATAATGTATTTCGATTTGTTAGCCTAATACAGTCTAAGAACAACAGAACTGCATTAAAAATAGTGGGCCACAATGTACTACTATTATAAAAGCATTTATACTTTTCTTAAACAAAACATTTCAGCTTTTTGCACTCATTCATATAAGTAATTCTTAAAATCAAACAAACTTAAGAAATATTAATAATTTATTTATGACATGTTGGAAAAGGAGCATTTCAATGCTGGATATGACAATAAAGAAAAGCATTAGCAAGGTCACATAATGCAAGAAAGCAAGCTTATATAGCATCGACCAGAAAAAAAAAAAAACACACACACACACCCCATTCTCATTTCACTCGCTCCAAACGTTTGTCTAGTTCTGCCTTGAATCTTTTTCAGTTTTCAACTTCTACAACGACAGATGGAAGTTTGTTCCGGCAATCAACCACCCACTGGCTAAAGGCAAACTTCCGCACATCTATCCTACAACCGTCTTTCCTCAATTTGAATTTATGCCCTCTCAGGCAATTATTCTAAGCAAGAGAAAGAATCCTATCATCATTGAGCATATTCAAACCATTCAAGGCTTTATGCACCTCAATCAGATCACTTTGCAGGTGCCTAGTCCCCCCAGACACTATAATTTGCAAAACTTGAGCCTTTCTTCATAAGAGCAACCCTTTATTCCATTCACTAATCTTGTTGTACTCGTTCCAACAGCTCTACATCCTACTTAAAATGAGGCCCCAGACCTATATACATTACTCAAGGTGTGGCCTAACTATTGCCTTATACAAGGGGATAATCACCTTCTTATCCTTGCTAGAAAAATTCCTGTATATCATTGACAAGATACCATGAGCTACTCTTGCAGACAGTCTGCACTGCACAGCAAAATTCATATCTGCCTGCACAATTACCCCCAGGTCCTTTTCACTCTCTACCGCTGTCAGTGTAGTACCACACAGTCGATACATTACTCTGGGGTTACTGCTTCCCATATGCAGTACTTTACATTTGTCAATGTTAAACTTCAGTTGCCACCTCTCAGCCCATCAGCTCAACTTTTCTAGACCCTGTAGCAGCAGCATACTGTCATTAGTGTCGTTAACAACCCTGCTGACCTTCATATCATCTGCAAACTTGGGCATTAAGCCTGATATACCATCATCAATATTATTAATGAATACAGAAAACAACAACAACAGACCCAACACTGAACCCTGGGGGACTCCGCTAATAACATTAGTCCACAAAGAGCAGTGTCCATTGATTACCACTCTCTGTCTTCTCCCACTCAACTATCCCTTTATCCATTTGCCTCCAATGCCACACTGCTCCAATTTGTGCAGCAGTCTTCCATGTGCAACAGTATCAAAAGCCTTTCTAAGATCCAAATATATGATATCAAAATTATTCTTTGTATCCAGTTCCTTTATGACTACATCATAGTATCCAAAGAAATTGGTCAGACAAGAGTTTCCCTTAACAAACCCATGCTGTGTCTGAAGTAACTGAAGTCTTGTCTAGATGATTCTGCAGTGCTTCTTTAACCAGTGGCTCCATTAATTTTCCTGGAACAGAAGGTAACACTTCACTGTTGTAACTAGGTTTATTTTCATCACGTGACCCCCCTTCCCTTTCAGTGTCGAACTTTGGCTTTTTTCAGGACAGTCAACTCCAAACTAAGTTTTTGTTTTTTATTTACACCATTTTCAGAAATCTTAGCTTTATTAAATGTCTACTGAAGAGATCTGTAAAGGGGAGGGGACTGACATATCAACCAAAAATAAATCCAATTACAAGAGCTGCCATTGTGTCACTAGCATGTTACAGGACAAAGAACACTGAAATGGAAATTTTTATTAACCCTGAAATCATTTAATTTTGGCAAAAACACTTTAATATTTTATACCTGTATTTAGCCTCTGTTGCATCTAAAATGCTTATTCCTGCCAAGAATTTTTCCGCATCTTGCCATTTTCCATGATAAAGAGAACGTTCAAATAAAATGGTTTGCTCACATAACTTCCAGATATGACTGTGTTCTGTATGTAATGGGAATAAATTTTTTGAATACTGAAGTATTTCACCTGCTGTACTGTACTGTCCCTGTAAAACATAACAAGAAATTACATTACTAAATTAATGGAACTAAGTTATTGAGAGTTATTTTATGCAATAAATGTGTGACGGATTTATAAATCTATGCAATAATTATCATAATCAGAATATAAGAAGAAAATGAAATTTTATGTTGTTATAACCTAAACCAGAGAAGACCATTCTTTATAAACCAATTGAATTATTATAAACTGAACATCAGCCCACATAAATTAACTGCCTGTACACTAAGTTATTGCACAGGAAATATTTTTGATGCATATTAAATAACACATTACAAATACACAAATTGTTTCAAAAGTATGTACAAAAATTCTGGTATGCATTTTAGGGTATCTCTCCTTGTCATATAAACAGGAGTCCAAAATACTTTATTTCAGAATTATTATGCATGAAAGCAATTACAAGAACCATGTGAAGGATCCTTAAACTGGAATAAAGGGAAAAGAGGTGAAAATGTTAATAAGCCAGGGTAAATAAAGCACTGATATTGTTGTTTTGTTCAAAATAATGCAATCTCAAAACAAAGTAGAATGGGGGGGGGGGCTTTGCTTGCATTCTCCCTTTCCTTCTTTAAATGACTAATACAGGTAATCCTTGTATAACATGGTAGTTAGGTTCCTATAATATTTTGTGTAGTGCGAAACCATGTTATACGGGACTAAGAACTAGTACAAAAATTGGGATTACATTCCAAAAGCTAACGAAAACACACCATTTTTTTTTTTTTGTAACTATTGGAAATTTAATTTTTATTAAAAATAGTAATAACTCAAGAAACGTCTTACAAACTGTGATGTTCATTTAATTTTCTTCCTTTTCATTGCTGCTAAGCACAATAAACGAGAATCTTTTCTCAGCTGCAGCATCTAGATTTCATGTACCTTCTTCTCCCTTTAAAAAAATTAGTAACTGGGTTTGTTTGCTTTTGCTTGATAGATCTTTGTAAATTTCATGGTATGGAGCTAAGCATTTTTGAACTTTGTGCTCATTTCAGTTCAAGGATCTGCATTCAGAAATTAAGATTCTAATTGCTAGGTTAAGTTTTTGCCTTCCCATATACTTTTTAGTGTAAAATTTCGAAGTTCAGAATTTTCATCTGTGCTACCATCCTCTGAATTGATTGCTTCATTTAAATTTAAACTTTTTGCAATGTATGATAGCTTCCCCCCCTTTTTAAGACAATCCAAAATTTGTATCATTGATTTTAGACAAATAAAGTTTCTTTTGAGACGTGTTTTTTTAATTTCCTTAGGCATAATTTAGGGGGGGGGGGAATTTAATTCACAACAAAGAAATTATGCCAATACGGTTCTTAAGAACAAAGTTTAATTATACATACCTGAAAAATTTATAAACAAAAATAAAAACCAAAATAACCTTACAAAAACCTTAAAAGTCACAAACTGCATGCTTCAAAATCACAATTTTTTATGGTCTCAAACAAGCACAAGTTCAATAGCACAGAACGTAACACTGGGATTTACCAATACTTTTTTTTGCATAATGACTAGCAAGTCAACAGCGAGGATTCACAAAAAAGAATGGAAATGTTGAAAAATTACACAATAATAATAGTAATAGAGGCATGTGATGCAAGAAAGCAAGTGTATGAGCTTATGTAGTATCAGCCAAATAAAAAAGAAATCATACAACCATTCCCTCTAAAGTCCAGTTCCTCCTTGAATTTATTTAATCTATCAACTTCCACAATGATAGATGGAAGTTTGTTCCAGTAATTAACCACCCACTGGCTAAAGGCAAATTTCTGCACATCTATTCTACAACAGTCTTTCCTCAATTTGAATTTATGCCCCCTTAGGTTCATAATCTGAGCAAGTGGAAGAATCTTATGAGAATTCGGCGTGCGCAATCCAATCAAGGAATCTTGTACGCAATCCAATCAAGGAATCAAGGAATCTTATACACCTCAATCAGATCACCTTGCAGGTGCCTAGTCTCCAGCTGCTGCAATTTGCAGAACTTAAGCCTCTCTTGGTAAGAGAATCCCTTCATTTCCCTCACCAATCTTGTGCACCTTCTCTGTAACACGCTCAAGCAAATCTACATCCTTCCTAAAATGAGGACTCAAGACCTGTACCAGTACTCAAGGCGTGGCCATTGCCTTATACAGAGGGACAATCACCTCCTTTTCGCTGCTAGCAAAATTCCTGTATATCATTGACAAAACTCCGTGGTAGCCTGTCGGCATTGCTCAGAAACCTTCATATCTGACTGCACAATTACTCCCAGGTCTTTTTTGTTTTCTACCACCTTAAGTGTAGTACCACACAGTTGGTACATTTCTCTGGGATTACTTCTACCCATATGCAGTACTTTGCATTTGTCAATTAAACTTCAGTTGCCACTTCTCAGCTCATCTGCCCAAATTTTCTAGATGCTGTTGCAGTAGCACACTGCCATTACTGTCATTAACAACCCTGCAAACCTTTGTATCATCTGCAAACTTCAACACTAGGCCTGATAGACTTTCATCAATATTATTGATAAATATACAAAACAACAGTGGGCCCAACACTGAACCCTGTGTTCAGTGTTGTAGTCCACTAATAACATTAGTCCACTAAGAGCAATGTCCACTGATTACCAACCTCAGTCTTCTCTCACTCACACACTCCAATTGGCACATTTTTTAGCAAAATAACTTCCGTTCGTTAAAAGTGCAACCACTGATTCCCAATGAATGGCCTCAATGAAAATAATCCTGTCAGTGGCTTCTGTCCTTATGTTCAAAACCCTGATTTGTTTGTGAAAATTCTTTTCAAAAAAAAAACAAAAAAAAACCCTTTTCTAAAAAAAGGTTTTTGTAACATGAATTTATTATAGTACAGGCAAAGCTACATTTTTATTATAAACATTGACTTTCACAAATAAAGAAAATAATGTGAGGGATTATGTATACTTTATATGCTATTGTTTAAAACTGGAAAAATCAATAAGCCATTCACATGGAATAATTTTGAATTCTTGATATTTTATTTTGTATATGATATATTATCTATTATATGATACTGTGCATGTTATGTGGTTGGAGGGGAGTCTATACCTTCGATATGCAGATGTTTAAAAATCAGAAATGCAAATGAATCATCACATTAAGTAAGGGAAATGAATCATCACATTAGTTCTAAACAAGGACATTAGGGGAAAATATATCCCCTAATGTCCTTGGTTAGAACTAATTGAGAAAGATAAATGAATAATTAGAATGGAACATTTCTGAAAATAAGAAGTACAGTGCAACCTCTACATAACATGCCTCTTCATACTGCGGTTTCAGATATGCTGCAAGTATGATCATGTCTCCCAAAATAAATTATGAAAAAAAAGTAGCGCCTAGTACAAGTAGAGTGTGTTCAGAGAACTAGCAATTTCATAGTGGTAACTAGAAAATGTGAGTACCGTATATACTCATATTTACTGTACATCCTACTACCATATTTGCAAGAGGGGGATTTTAGCTAAAAATTGGATGTATATTTACTTTGATACATTCAGTATTCAGTTGCAGAGTAATTGTTGCATTTTTGTATTTTTCATTGACAAATGTACAACTGTTCACACACATGAACAGTTATATGTTTGTCAACATGACTCATCAGAGACTAATTACTGTAGTACATTCTTCCGTCAGCTAGAGATGCAATAAAAGTGGAACTAATACAAACTCTGGACGGGAATACGGCTAATGTTTGTCAAGTGCATTACATTTATTTACATATATTAGTTATAAAATAAATTTTTGTAAACAACAGCACATGACACCCTTTCTTCAACCAGAAGTTACACTTAGGAGAGCAAAAACTGCTAAGGACTAAACCAGACAAAAATAATAATAAACTTCTTTATTGCTGCTAAGTACAGTACAGTACTAAGAACAATAATTCTCATCACGGCGACATGGCCAGGAGTTTTACATTATATATATGATTAAATTGGTAAAAATTACAGTTGCATGGGAAATTATGAGTTACACAAAATTAAACATGTAAAAATGAAATTATAATAATAGGACAATATAAAGAGGAACTGAATGTTTGTCATTAAGTGAACGTCGTAACCCAGTTTGGAGGAATTTATCTCAGTTCAACAGATTCAATCCACTCGAGGAGCATGTGATGGTATTTGTAGTCGATAACCATTTTCTGTAGGTTAACTCCAAGACAGAGCAGTGCCTGGGCAGGTAGGAACCGAGTACACAGTTTCAACCGGTTGTATGAACTGACAAGTGATTTAAGGAAAAATCATGTGACTTCACTTTGGTACTATGACAGGCCAGACAGTTTTGTTTTGATTTTTATTTGTTTTTTGTTTTGATTTATGATGCCCTAGAATTTGGTAAATCCTAGGGCATCATAAATATAGAGCAAAATTAATAAATTGATATGACTGAAGTAATAGCCACCAAAAGAAAAAATTATACAGTTGAAGAAAAGCTAAAGTGGTGAAACAAAATGCAGTGTATTTCAGGAGCATGGAATTCCAGAAGAAGAAACATTGTATCCATTCATAGACTCCATAAAAGAGGAAGTAGAACTCCAAAGAAAACTAGACTGTGAAAACAGTGACGTGGACCAATACTTATACAAGTGGTTTCCACAGATTGTAGTGAAGGAGTACCAATAAATGGAATCATTTTGAAAACACAGGCAGTTAAATTTCATAAGCTTAAATTTCATTTGGTGGTGAATTCACAGATGAACAGTTGTGCAACTGTGATGAAACAGCACGGTACTATAAACTTCACCAACAAATCACTGGATATTAAAATGGCTCCCAATAAAGCAGGCATGAAAATTAACAAAGAGAGACAATTACTATGTTACTGTACACAAACAAGACTGGAAATCACAAGCTAAAGTAATTGCGCCTCAGTAAAAGTAAAAGTCCCCACTGTTTTAAGTATGTCAACATGAAATCTCTAGCTGTGATTTATAAAAATAGCTCAAACACTTAGATGTTGAAGTGATATTTTTGATTCATGGTTTGAAAGTGAGTTCATACCATTGGTGAGATGGTACTTGCTTTTCAAAAAAAATTGAAAAAAAAAAGGCAATATTACTGTTGGATCACTGCCAGCTCATCCTTCAGCTGATGTCCTGAAATCGAAAGATGGCAAGATCAGAGTGGCATTTCTGTCTAGGAACACAACTGTACTAATTCAGCCCACGTGTCAGGGCATTATTCGAGCCTTCAAAGCTTACTATCATGTTATGAAATCAGAAATTCAAGTTCTAGAATTTCTGAAAACATTAACAATGAAAATATTGATTATTGGGAGAAAGTAAGCTCAAAAACAATTGAAAACTGCTGAAAAAATTTATTGGAAAAGCTGAGATCACTAATAATAACCTTGAATTAGCAACATTTTCAGAGCAAGAAGCAAAAGCTGCTTATAACATACTTAGTGGCAGTCTTGGAGAGAATGACCAGCAGCTTGGATTGATGTGATATGGAAAACCCAGATGCACATTAACTGAACGAGGAAGAAATTGCAGTTTCTGTGAACAGTGGGAAGACAACTGACAACAAGAAGGCCTTACAAGAGTTTTTTTCCCTAAGTATCAAGTATCAACAAAATCGAAAATATGAATATTAATTGCAAAAAATGAATGTTAAACATTCGTAAATACCACATTCCAAACCATGTGCGTAGCTATACAATACAGTGTACCCCCGCTTTACGATATTAATCAGTTCCAGAGACACCATCGTTTCATAAAATATCATAATGTGAACCCAATAGCACATTGTTTTTTGGTAATTCGTTACAAGATCTCAGAAGTTGAAATTTTCGCTGTATAATTAAGCTATTTATCTCTCTAAAATGTCATTTTTAAGTTCACGAGAATGGCCTTAAGGCCATATAAAAGGTTGTGAGCGTCGTTTGTAAATTGTATTAGTTACCAATTCAAATTATTAAAATGCACTACACTTTCATTGTTATCATATGTTCCGTTATAAGAATCAATTTTAAACGCCTTTGTGATATTTTTCTAAAGCACATTTCTGGAGGTCACAACCATAAAACTATAAAAAAAATTTTGCACTTTCCGGTTTATTGGGCTTTTCTGTTACTGCAAGCAAATACAAACGGGTAGCAAACTCGATCTTCTTGCATTTGCGAAAATGCCGATAGCTGGAATTGTGTTTGGATTTTACGTAATTATGGTGAAATGTTTCCCTTTTAATGAAATATTCAATCATATAAAAAAACAAATAAATTTTCGGAATCATCTCTTCATTCCCTTTATTTTAAGCTTTGTAAACTTGTTACTCCATATCAATCGTGTTAGTTGCAATTTGTGTGTGCCGTTAAAAAATGCTTATGCATGCAATTGTGAAATTTATAATTAAAAGAGAAGATTATCTTGGAAACAAATGCCTCTTGAAGCATTTCTGAAGAAGATGACTCCTTGTGCAGCAAACCGAGTACCGAGCCAATAATGAGTGATCAACGAGTGTGCATTTAGTCAATGATGATGAAGAATAAACATTCTTTAACATCTGTTAAGTCGAAAATAATTTCTCTATTATTATAATTTGCTTGATTTTACAACATTTTCATTTCTTTGGAAAAATCAATCATTGTTTAAACATAAACTAATTAGCAAACTAATTTCATTGTTGAGAATGTAACCCCTAATTTTAACCTTATGTCTATGTGAAATAAATTCCCGCTTTACGAGTTTTCACTTTATGAGCGCGCGCTAGGAATGAATTAACTTGTAAAGTCGAGAACTACCTGTATATATAAATGAAAAATAAATTTTAATTGAATAAATAGTATATATAAAAAAAAAGATAGTAAGATATAAATCAGTGACTGCAAAACATGATACCCATTGCATATTTATAGAATATAATACAAACAGAATATATAAATTAGCAGAATGGTAAGCCAGGATAAGAAGCAAATACAAATAAAACCAGTAATTATAGCAAAAAAAGAAGAGTTCCAAGGGGTGGGAGGTAAACCAAATAGAGAATAGGGTGCTACAAGAGAATACACCCTCAAAAATAATTTAGAATAAATGCCAATTTATTCTAAATTAATATATTTAGTAACATACAACTTGGTTGCCATTTATGGAAACCAAGGCCAAACTGTGTGAAATATTAATATAAATGGATATGAAAAAAGCTATAACAATGTGAACTACTGTGAAATGAAACATATTAAAATAGACCAACCATTGAGTCCCATCTTGTTTAAAGGTACCAAAGTCACCAATGACTGTGGAATCACTGCATTTCAAATGTTAAAAAAATCAATTAAATGATTTTAGTAATGGTGGCCCTTATCAATGAGAAATTATAACAGATCAGAACATCTACAAAGTAATACTAATCATAAACAAAAAAAAAAGGAGAAAGGGTTAAATATTTAAATATGAGTGAGAAAAGCAATTTAGTTTCTTATTTTCACAATCTTATTTAAACATGTTTTTCTTCATAAATGGTTTGGTTCTGCTTTGAATATGAAGCCAGGCAGTATGAAGGATGGCTGACTTCATATAGGGTTAGAAAAGAAATATAAAGGTTACAAACCATAATTCAACTTGTAAAAAGTTTTAATGTATGAGATGCGGCAATGAAATTTAAGTTCACAGACTGGTGCTGTTGTGGTCATTAGCATTAGTAGAGGCATACGATGCAATAACAAGCTTATGCAGTATCAGCCGGGAAAAAAAAACTCCCATTTCACCCCTCCATTCATTCCAAATGCATGTCCAGCTCAGCCTTAAATTTATTTAGGCTATCAACTTCCACAACAAAAGATGGAAGTCTGTACCACCAATCAACTACCCGCTTACTAAAGGCAAATTTCCACACATCTATTCTACAACTGTCTTTCCTCGATTAGAATCTATGGCCCCTCAGGTTCTTAATCTCAGTAAGACGAAGAATCCCATCAGCATTCTGCTTGATCAACACATTCAAGGCCTTAAACAACTCAATCGGATCACCTCGCAGGTGCATACTCTCCAGGTGCTGCAATTTGAAAAACTTAAGCCTTTCTTGGTAAGAGCACCACTTTGTTCCTCTCACCAATCTTGTTGCCTTCTTTGTACTTGTTCTAGCAACTCTACATCCTTCCTAAAATGAGACCTCCAGACCTGTACACAGTACTTTAGGTGTGGCCTGACCATTGCCTTATACAACGGGATAAACACCTCCTTGTCCCTGCTAGCAAAATTCCTATATATCATTGATAACACTCCATGACCTGCCCTGGCAGCCCTTTTGCACTGCTCAGCAAACTTCATATTTAACTGCACAATTACTCCCGAGGTCTTTTTCACTTTCCACTTCCCTAAGTGAAGTATCGCAGAGTTGATACGTTTCTCTTGGGTTACTGCTACCCATTTGCACAACTTATCTAGATCCAGTTGGAGTAGCATACTGTTTTTACTGTTGCTAACAACCCTGCCAACCTTTGTATATTTTTGCAAACTTCGACATTAAACTTGATATACCTTCATCATTATCATTGATAAAGATACAAAAGAACAATGGGCACAACACCTAAACATGGGCAACTCGGCTAATAACATTCGTCCACAAAGAGCAGTGTCCATTGATTACCACTCTTTGTCGTCTCCAACTCAACCATGAGTTTATTGCATTATAGCCAAAGTAGCTTATGCGCCATAAAACCTCCATGTATCAACATCCGTTTATCCATTGTAGCAACTTACCCTTAATGGCATATCTCTCTAATTTGTACAGCAGTCTTCCATGTGCAACAGTATCAAAAGCTTTCCTGAAATCCAAGCATATGATATCAAAATTATTTTTGGCATTCCAAATAACATTCGTTTTTGGCACTCGGCTAATAACATTCGTCCACAAAGAGCAGTGTCCATTGATTACCACTCTTTGTCGTCTCCAACTCAACCATGAGTTTATTGCATTACAGCCAAAGTAGCTTATGCGCCATAAAACCTCCATATATCAACATCCGTTTATCCATTGCAGCAACTTACCCTTAATGGCATACCTCTCTAATTTGTACAGCAGTCTTCCATGTGCAACAGTATCAAAAGCTTTCCTGAAATCCAAGCATATGATATCAAAATTATTTTTGGCATTCCGTTCCTTTGTGACCACATCATAGTATCCAATCAAATTAGTCAGACAAGACTTCCCTTTAACAAACCCATGCTGTGGATTAACTATTACTGCAGTTTTGTCTAGATGATTTTGCAATGCTTTTTTAACCAGTGATTCCATTATTTTCCCTGGAACACAAACTGACAGGTCTATAGTTACTTGTGTCACCTTTTGAACCCCCTTTGTGAATTGGTGATACATTTGCACACCTCCAGTCCATGGGGACCTCCCCTATGTCCAAGGAAGCTCTCATAATTATGGCTTCGGATTTGCTTACTTCCTTTGCTGCCTCCACTAATGTAACTGGATAGCTCCCGTCCACCCATGTTTCCTTTTTTATGTTTAACTTCAACAATTTATTCTCCACTTTGCTCTCAGTTATTACAAAATCACTTAGCTCCCTGCCAGAGTTTGATAAACTTCTGGCATTCTCCTCATTGAATAATTCCTCATGTGTGAATGTAGATGGAAAATACTCATTCAGTTTATCAGCTAAGTGAGCATGATCATCAATTGTCAACCCATCTATGTTAAGTGGTCCAATCTGAATCATCCTTTTCCTTCTAGAGTTTACATAACTAAAGAACTCTGCTGTTTTTCTTTGCATTCTTTGCCAAACATATCTTGTAATCTGCCTTCACTTGTCTAACCTCCTTTGTGACTTGATTACAAATTAGCTTATATCTGCCATAGGCTTCTGTGTCACCTGATACTTTATATGCATCCCATACATTTTTCTTCTCTGCCACGATCCTCACTAATTCATCTGCATTATCATTTAAGCCTAAACCTTGAACAGTATTTCTTAGTTGGAATGAAAAGCCTAGTAGCAAAATTGAAGGCTTCCCTGAAGGCTTCCCATTTAGAATTCAACGGTAACATCATCAGTTGATCCCACTGTACAGAATTTAAAAACTGTCTGAGACCCCTACAGTCACCTTTATGAAAGAAAAGGCCCTTCCCTTTAGCCTTGATGATAGTTACATCTTTAAGTAATTCCCATATCAGTACATTGTGATCATTGTCACTCAATGGTTCCTTCATCTGCAAATTCTTAATGCATGAATAATCACTCCTGATAATCAGATCAAGAGTATTACTCTCCCTAGTTGCCTCTTGAACATGTTGCTTTAGAAAACAGTCATCCAATAAATCCACAAAAGTCTTGCTAGTGTGCAAGTGACCAACCGACCAACAAGTTCCAATTGATATCTGGAAAGTTAAAATCCCGCATTATAAGACATTCTGATTTACTGGTGCACTCTATTTCTCTACACAACTGCTCATTATACTCATCAGATTCATTAGTCCTATAACACACACCTATCATGTTTCATACCTATTAAGAAATATTGTTCAAGGTTTAGGCCTAAATGATTTTCAAATGAACTAATGAGACTCATGGCAGAGAAGAAAAATGCATGGGATGCATATAAATTATTAGGAGACACAGAAGCCTATGGCAGATATATGCTAGTCTGTAATTAAGTCACAGAGGAGATTAGGCAAGTGAAGGCAGATTACGAGAAATCTCTGGCAAGGGATGATAAGAAAAACAGCAAAGATTTCTTTACTTATATAAACTCTAAAAGGAAGGGGATGAATCAGGTTGGTCCACTTGATATCAATGGTTCGACTGTTGATGATCCTGCTCAGATAGAAACAAACTGAATGAGTATTTTGCATCTATATTCACACATGAGGAGTTAATATTAGCATTAGTAGAGGCATTCGATGCAAGAAAGAAAGAACTTCAAGGGTTTATACAAGTAAAGAACTCTTTGCATCCTTTGCCTCATAATCTGCCTTTGTGACTTGGTTACAGACCAGCTTATGTCTATCATAGGCTTTTGTATCACCTGTTAATTTATATAAGTATCCCATGCATTTTTCTTCTCTGCCACAAGTCTCATTAGTTCATCTGACATCCATTTAGGCATAATCTTGAAGAATACTTCTTAGTTGGTTTGAAAAGGCTAGTATCTTCCAAGATTAATTCTTTGAATGCTTCCCATTTTGAGTTTGCTGTTGGTAACAGCATCAGTTGGTCCCACCGTATAGAATTTAAATACTGTCTCAGACCTCCGTAGTCACCTTTACGAAAGGAAAATCCCTTCCCTTTACCCCTGATGGTAGTTACTTCTTTGAGTAAATCCCACTTCAGCACACTGTGATCAGTAATAGCATGAGCAAATATTCTCGCACCCTTTCTATTTAAGTGTATCCCATTCTTGTAGAAGTAGTTTCTCCAGTTAACAAGCACGGACCAGGCTGAGAAAAATTCGACCCCATAAGTTTTGCACAATCTCTCCAGGGCCAAATTGATCAACAATGCTCTCATCCTATACACCCTCCAATCATGTCTGGGCAGAATTGCACACAATTTCAAATTCAACCTTAATTAATGGCTTTTTTTCAACAGTGACCTGTACTTGTTAAGTAATTCCGGAGGTCTCCTACTCTATATATCATTAGGAAAATGCCAGAAGGTTATTAAATTGTAGCAGGGCACTTAATGATTTTGTAATAACTGAGAGCAAAGTGGAGGAGAAATTGTTGAAGTTAAACATAAAAAAGGCGTGGATGGGATCTATCCAGTTACATTAAAGGAGGCGGCAAAGGAAGCTTTGCAAACCTTTAGCCATAATTATGAGAGCATCCTTGGACTCAGGGGAGATCCCCACGGACTGGAGATATGCAAATATATCCCCAATTTGCAAAGGGAGATCGAAGGGTGACACAAGCAATTACAGACCAGTTAGTTTAACTTCTGTTTTGGGTAAAATAATGGAGTCACTGGTTAAAGATGCATTGCAGGATCATTTAGACAAGACTGCAGTAATAATTTGCACACAGCATGGGTTTGTTAAGGGAAAGTCTTGTCTGACAAATCTGATTGGTTATTATGATGTGATTACAAAAGAAGTGGATGCAGGGAATAACTTTGATATCATATACTTGGATTTCAGGAAGGCTTTTGACACTGTTGCACATGGAAGACTACTGTACAATTGGAGCAAAATGGTATTAAGGCTAAGTTGCTATAATGGATAAAAGGATGGTTGAGTGGGAGAAGACAGAGGGTGGTAATCAATGGGTGCTGCTTTTCGTGGACTAATGTTATTAGTGGAGTCCCACAGGGTTCGGTGTTGAGTCCACTGTTGTTTTGTATATTTATCAATGATATAGATGAAGGTATATCAAGCTTAGTGTCGAAGTTTTCAGATAATACAAAGGTTGGCAGGGTTGTTAATGACAGTAATGATAGTGTGCTACTGCAACAGGATCTAGAAAATTTGGGCAGATGTGCCAAGACATAGCAAGTGAAGTTTAACATCAACAAATGCAAAGTACTGCATATGGGTAGAAGTAACCCCAGAGGAACGTACCAACCGTATGGTACTACACTTAGGGTGGTAGAAAATGAAAAAGACCTGGGAGTAATTGTGCAGTCAGATATCAAGTTTTCTGAGCAATACAGACAGGGTGCAAGAGCAGGTCATAGGTTTTGTCAATGATATACAGGAATTTTCCTATCAGGGAAAAGGAGGTGATTATCCCTTTGTATAAGGCAATGGTCAGGTACTGTACACAGTACCTGACCATTGCCTTATACAAAGCCTGTACATAGTACCTGGAGTACTGTATACAGGCAGTTCTCGCTTTACGAGTTCCTGGGTTTACAAGTTTTTTTTTTTTCAATGTATCAAGTATTAAAAAAATTATAATTATCAAAAAATGAATGTTAAACGTTCATAAATACTGCATTTCAAACATGCGCATAGTTATACAATACAGTGTACTGTGCTTTACAATATTAATCCATTCCATTCCATCGTATCGCGAAAAAACTGTGTGAATCCAATAACACATTATTTTTTGGTAATTCATTCCACGACCTCGGAGGTTCAAATTTTCGCTATATAACTTCCTAAAAGGTTGTTTTTATAGCGTAAATTGTATTAGTTACCAATTCAAATCATTAAACGCACTGCAATTTCATCATTATCGTATGTTCCATTATAAGAATTAATTTTGAACGCCTTTGTGATATTTTTCTAAAACACATTTCTGGAAGTCACGACCATAAAACAATATAAACAATTTGTACTTTCTGGTTTATTGGACTTTTCTATTAGTGCAATCAGTTAAATTCGGTTCTTGCATTTGCAAAAATACCGATAGCTGGAATTGTGGGAGTTTTTAGGTTATTATGGTAAAAAAAAAAAAAAAAAAAATAGGAACGAACAGAAGATTCTGAAAATTTATTTGTTTTTTATTAAAATAAGAATTAGTAAAAAATTCAGATTCAATAGTAAAAAATTCAGTAAAAAAAATTTGTAAAAAATTCAATCATTCCCCTTCACTGAAACCTTCAATCATATAAAAAATATAATTTATTAAAAAATCGTGGAAGTTATTGAGCCCTGTAGCTCTGAATTTTTTACTAATTCTTATTTTAATAAAAAACAAATAAATTTTCAGAATCTTCTGTTCGTTCCTATTTTTTTTTTTTTGCTTCGTAAACTTGTTACCGCGTGCAAATCATGTTAGTTGCAATTTGTGCGTTCCGTTAAAAAAAGCTTATGCATGCTGTTGAAATTTATAAATAAAATAGATTATCTAGGAAACAAATGCCCCTTGAAGCATTTCTGAAGAAGACGACTCCTTGTGCAACAAACCAACGAGTGCTGAGCCAATAATGAGTGATCAACAAGTGTGCATTTAGTCGATGATGATGATGAAGAAGAATAAACATTCTTTAACATTTGTAAGTCATAAATAATTTCCTTATTATAATTTGCTTGATTTTACAGGCTACATTTTCATTTATTTGCATAAATCAATCATTGTTTAAACATAAACTAATTAGCTAGCTAATTTCGTTGTTGAGAACATAACCCCTATTTTTAACATTATTTCTATGGGAAATAAATTCCTGCTTTACGAGTTTTCGCTTCACGAGTGCTCGCTAGGAACGAATTAACTCATAAAGTCGAGAACTACCTGTACAGGTCTGGAGACCTCATTTTGAATCTATGCCTTAATCTATTTTAGGAAGAGTTTCTAGAACGAGTACAAAGAAGGGCAACAAGATGGTGAGGGGAACAAAGGGGTGCTCTTTCCAAGAAAGGCTTAAGTTCTGCAAATTGCAGCACCTGGAGAGTAAGTACCTGCGAGGTGATCTGATTGAGGCGTATAAGGCCTTGAATGGGTTGAGCAAGCTGAATGCTGATGGGATTCTTCCTCTTGCTCAGATTAAGAATCTGAGGGGGCATAGATTCAAATTGAGGAAAGGCAGTTGTAGAATGGATATGTGGAAGTTTGCCTTTAGCCAGCAGGTGGTGATTGGTGGAACAGATTACCATCTTTTATTGTGGAAGTTAATACCCTAAATAAATTTAAGGCTGAGTTGGACAGGCATTTGGAAAGAATGGAGGGGTGAAATGGGAGATTTTTTTTTTGCTGATGCTGCATAAGCTTGCTATCTTGCATCGTATGCCTCTATAATGCTAATTTATGATGAAACAAGGCATTGTACAGATTAATCCTACTCCCTACTCTATCAATCTAGCACCAATGGACTTCTTCCTCTTTCCCAAGGTGAAAATTACCCTCAAAGGAAAGAAATTCCAGGATGTTAAGGATATAAAGAAAAAGATAACTGCCAAACTGAACATCATCTCTTAGAATACTTTCGCTGACTCTTTTCAGAAAGTTTTAGAACAGCATAATAAATACATTCACTCAGTGATGATTGAATGCACTTATCATGGTGATTACTTTGAATAAAAATAAAGCCATTTTTGAGTTTCTTCACTATGTGTTCTTTTTATTGCACCAGTCTGGGAACTTTATTGCCACACCTCATATATTTAAAATAACAATATACAAGAAACTCAAACATACACAGCCTTCCAAAAAGTATCTGGATACCTGTTTTCACAGTCTGTTGTTTGAAACTTCCCAGATAAACAAGTGGCTCAGACCAATATATAAGGAAGCATATGAGCCACACAAGTTAGTTGTTCCCATCATGGCATGCAGTGCTGAGGCAAATGATTTCAGTGGAAGTGGGGGGGGGGAGATATTACTAAATGTCACATTGCTGGCTTGTGAATTTGCTAAATTGCTAACGGCCCATGCCATTCTGTCAGTGATGTTATCGTGAAATTGAAGCATGAAATAACACCACCATTCAGCAATGGCATGTTACTTCATGACGAGAAAGACCACAAAAGCTCATGCCACATGACCAGAAAGCACTTGAAAGGTAGTATGGAAATCTCATCAGACATCCTTGCAAAGCATAAACCAGAAGTTTAAGGAGTCAAAGACTAAGGTCTGTACGAACACACTACATAAGGAGCTCCACAGCCTCGGTTTAAGAGAGAGAGAGAGAGAGAGAGAGAGAGAGAGAGAGAGAGAGAGAGAGAGAGAGAGAGTGTGCATAAGCCAAACATTACCAACCACAAATTAACAGTTTCTCCTTCACTGGATGGTGCAATGAACACTGTAATTGATCCAAACAGAAGTGGAAATTGATTCAATGGCATCATGAATTTCGACACATCTTATTCTAATCAGATGGGCAGGTGGAGAGGATGCTTGGAGAGTATCTGCAAAAAATGAATTGTGTCAATAAAGAATTCAGAGGAGGCGGAATTATGGTGCAGGGTAGAGTCCTGCATCATATCAGATTGTACGTTAGGTCCAGAAATTTTGTGCTTTGCAGGTGGGATGTGGTTCCAGTTTTTGAATGTAAGTAATTTAATATAATATTACCAAAATTAATATACTAACATAAAAAGTAACAGTGTGTGTGTGTGTGTGTGTGTGTGTGTGTTTTTCCTAAGTAACATTATTTACTAAAATATAATGTGTGTGTGTGTGTTGTATTTTTTTTAGTGTGAATGGAATTACATAATGCTATTCCACTACCAATATTATTATAACTTGGGCACACTCACCTAAAGGTACAACTCTAAAATTATTATTTTTGACTCCCACCTCTCAATATCGCACTGCAAGACATGACAAAAATACAAGACTTATAGACGTCCTTTTTTGATTTCTGAATCCACTTTGATTATTTTGGGTTTTTTTTTTTTTTTTTAGGAGCATTAGCAACTAAGGCCATATTTGCTCCAGGATATGCAGTGGTCATTCCCTGACCTTTCTGCATCCTCCGTATTTGGTGGTGACGGGCTCGAACCCCGGTCTAATCAAGAAGCGTGTGCTACGCACTGCTGCTCCTTCCCACCTGACTATGGAGGCACCCCTTTAATTATGATGTTACTGTTGTTATTATGTTGTATTGCTCCTGACTGAGTTTGCCCTCAATGCTACAGAATTAGAAATTAACTCAACACTAAAAATTAAATATTTTGAAACAAAACTGAAAGAAGAAAATCATGAATAGTTTCAAAAATAAATTGCAGATTAAAACAACACTAACTTAGAATTGCATTCATTACAGTAAATCAAAATTACTGTATAATTTAAGTAGTTTATTATGATACAAAATTATCTGCATTTTCATTCATTACTGTTTATAATTATTTTTACAAAATGTATCTTTGATTTGAATTTTTATGGCACATGGGCAAATTAGGATGATAATGTGCTAAGTCCAATGATATTAGGAGGTGAGTTATAATGAAGATATAAAATAATGGAGTAACAATTAAGAAAAAATAATAGGGTACACATTAAAAAAAAAAAGATTATATAATTCATAAAATGTGCATTTAGAATTTGAAATTTGAAATCCAAGAAGAATTTGAAATCCAAGGTTGGGGGAGATACTAGTCGATGCAGCACCCCCTACCCCTGTGAATCACATTGGTAGTTTTGGCTGATTACATGATCTGCATAAATTTTACCGTAATGTTACCTGCTGTATCAACCATCCAGTTGATACAGCAGGTAACATTTTAGGATAAACAATTTCATTCAGTTTTTAAAAGTACATTCCCCCTTTCTGTTGAAGAATAGGGGGAATTTAATTCTTGCCATTTCTGCCAACAGTTCCAATACAGAATACAAAAGTTTTTCTGCATCTGGATTTCTAATCTATGGAAGAATACAGCTGGAAACTGCTGATGACCTGTCTCTGCAAGCAACTTACTAAAAATTTATAAAATTCATTATATTATGAATGTTTTATTTTTTTTATTTTCAATTCTTTTTGTTATTTTTATGTATTATATACAATACAATAAAATATTATTATGAATTTATTAATTTACTTATTTAATTTAAAGCTAATTATTCTATTATTACTGGCATTTAGAAAATTTAATACAAATTTTCTTAATATGTTTTTTTTTTTTTTTTTTTTTATCAGTTGAGGGTACAAACAACATGGGTTTGGTTCAGGTGCAGTTCCAGGTACTCTGGTGTGGGTCTAATACAGCTTAAGATAAAGGTATAACAGACTTAATGTCCAAATTTTCAGATGATACAAAAGTTGGCGGAGGTGTTAATGATAGTAATGACGGTATGCGGCTGCAACAGATCTAGAAAAGTTGGGCAGATGGGCTGAGAGGTGGCAATTTAACTTTAACATTGACAAATGGAAAGTACTGCATATGGGTAGCAGTAACCCTACAGTAATGTACAACTGTGCAGTACAACATTCAGGATAATAGAGAATGAAAAAGACCCAGGAGTACTTGTGCAGTCAGATATGAAGTTTTCAGAGCAGTGCAGATAGACTGCCAGATATACAAATATTTGTTAATGATATACAAGAATTTTGCTAACAACGATAAGGAGGTGATTATCCCTTTGTATAAGGCGATGGTCAGGCCACACCTTGAGTACTGCGTACAGGTCTGGAGGCCTCATTTTCGGAAGCACGTAGAGCTGCTGGAATGAGTACAGAGTTGTTATTGTTGTTTGGTTTTTAGGAGCATTAGCAACTAAGGCCATATTGCTCCGGGAATATGCAGTGGTCATTCCTTGACCTTTCCGCATCCTCCATATTTGGTGGTGACGGGCTCGAACCACGGTCTAATCAAGAAGCGTGTGCTAGGCACTGCTGCTGCTTCCTACCTGGCTATGGAGGCACCCATGAGTACAGAGAAGGGCAATGAGATTGGTGAGGGTAACATAGGAGTGCTCTTATCAAGAAAGGCTTAAGTTCTGCAAATTGCAGAATCTGGAGACTAGGAACCTGTGAGGTGATCTGACTGAGGTGTTTAAGGCTTTGAATGGTTTGAGCATGAGGAATCATCAGCTCAATGCTGATGATTCCTCATGCTCAGATTACGCACTTGAGGGGGAAAGAGCTGCAGAATAGATGTGCAGAAATATGCCTTTAGCCAGTGAGTGGTTGATTGCTGGAACAAACTTCCATCTGTAATTGTGGAAGATTTTTTTTTGTGAGTGATAATGCAGATTGTACATACAGCGATATACTAGTACATAGTTTTTAATTTTGGATGTTAATTTTTCCTTTTGATTAAAATAAGATATTCACAAATATAAATTAAAACAACACTGACCTGAAGTGCATATGCCCATGCTAAATTATGGAGAACAATGCAAACGCCTTCTCCTATATTGAAAACACCTCCTCTGATAGGATCAGAAGTATTAAGGTGAAGGAGCAGTTGACTAATCAAATTTGACATTGAACTGAAAAAAGTTATATCATGATAGTTTGGTAAATACTAGATTAAGGTTATAACTTTGATACAGATTGCTGACTGAACTATCAAATAATAAACCTGAATTATGCCCACCAAAATCCTAAACATTCAATTTTACACTGAATGATCCTGAATTATGACCACCTACCTAATACTTCATAGGTCCTACTTTTTCCCTCAGTACAGCAGCTATCCAATGTGGCATTGATTCAACAAGATGTCGAAAGCATTCGGAGCTATGGCCAACCAAGCTGTGTGTAATGATGTCAGCAATGCAGGTATGGAGGTGATTGGTGTGTGCAGACGCTTGATATGCCTTTCCATAGTGTCCCACAAGTGCTCTATGGGATTGATATGGGGGGGGGAGTCCAGAGGCCAATCAATATGCTGGAAGTCAGAACTGTGTTCCTTAAAACATTCCTGCACAACAAGTGCCTGATGGCTCGGTGCATCATCACCTTGGAAGACACCTTCGCCATTCGGGGAAAAAGTATAACATAGTGGGGTGTACACAGTCAGTAAGCAGTTGTCAATAGTGGAGACCACTGATGCATTGTTCCACATGCACCAGGGGTCCAAGTTACTGCCAGTGAAACATACCCCACACCATACAACTGCCTCCACCGGCCTGCACTTTTGATACCGTGTATGATGGATCAAGAGTCTCATGTTGTTGACGCCAAATCCGTATATGACCATCCACGGTGTGGAGTAAATAACGTGACTCAACCGATCAGCACACCTTCTTCCAGTCTTATAACGTCCAACTTGCATGCTCTTTGCACCAGGCAAGTCTTTTATGCCGATGAACCTTGGTTAGGAGAGGATGCTTTAGGGGTTGTCTGCTGGTATAGCCCATGCGTGTGATGCATAGTCATAGCAGATATTGTTCCGGGTTGGCCCATGTTGTATTGGGTAGTCGACTCTTCAACAGTGCTGCGTCTGTCTGCCTGTACGAGTCGTTGGACCCAACGCTCACCTCTAATATCAACCATTTGCTGACCTTTGCAGTTTTGCCGTTGGGTCATTGTTTGACTCTTTGACACCAGTCCTGGTACACTTTAATTATGGCGGCTCTCGAACACCCCACCAGTTCAGCCGTTTGGGAAATCAAGGCACCAGCTCATCGAGCTCCCACACTCTATCCTTTATCAAAGTCCAATAAATCTTTCCTTTTACCCATCACCTCGGAATTTTACTACCTACTGAACCACTGACACCTTATCTATGATACGTAGATTGACTAACTGAGCACTCTCATACCTCACGTGGTCAATGGGTTGCATTCAGTTTTCATAGGGGTGGTCATAATTCAGTGATCATTCAGTGTATAATAATGTTTACATAAGCATGTAACATACATAAGACAAATAATTCTTTACACTGAACTACTGCAGTTTCCTCCCCATAGTCCAGAGTAAACTATAAAATTTGCCTGCATTTGTACGGCTAATTTCAAAAGTAAAATTAGTAATAAAACACTACTCTTCAGAAGAATATATTAACATAGTCTATGAAAATATTACAAGGAATTTTTCAGCATGCTTTTCCAAAATAAGAGGGATTAATAAAACAATAAAATAACCTGGATGAAGGTCAGGAAATTTATCAGGTGAAGATTTGGATACATCAATATATAATAAAACATATTTTTTCAGTCTAAATAAATAAATTGATTTCTAATTCTTTAGAGATTTCAACAAAAATGGAAAATCACTGACCATCTTGCCCAGTTCCATCATTGGGCTAAAAATGACATTTAAATCAGATATAGAGATTCACATCATACTGAAATACTACATGTTTTAGTTTCTGGTGTGAAGGTGAAGAGTAGTGAATGTTTCACACTACAGAAAAATAAACTGAACTTTTTACAAGTCAAAATATGTGTCTTACCTTCATTTTCCTACTTAACTTTTTATATTTTATACAGTTTCTTTTACTTAATACATTAGCATAAGATACTTCTTTCACTTATGCCTTGCAATACTACATCAAAAAGACATAATTGACAACTGTAGTACAGGATATTATAATGGTAAATGATATACAGAGTATAACTTTGAAATTGTAACTAAACAGACATTTGTTGTTTGTAGTGCTGAAAACAGACTTTTATTCTTACTGGCACACTACTTACATTTTTCAATACAGTCTCACAATCATGTGGTTGAAATTGTAGGGGAAATTAGTAATTTTTCAATGGCAAATAAATGAAAGAAACCAATTTAGGGTTCAGTAATAATAATATTCATCTGATCTACCTCCCCCAAGTCGAAGAGATTGCTGAGACAGAGAGTGGCCATCTGGTGTTGCTCCCATAACTACAACCCACCGCTGGTTACAAAAAACAAAAGCTAAACAGGTCCACCTATAGTTGAATAAAGATGAGAAATAAAAATATTGAACAGGCTGCATTCAGTGCGGTGCAGGATAAAGTCACTTGCATTAAGTCCATAGGCAGAGGGGTCAGTTTGAAAAATCAGAGACAGTCTTCTGCGAATGACAGTGGAGCAAGTGGTGTTGTCTCCCATATGGCCTACCGCAACTGAAAGCAAGCCCATTCATTCAATTGATGAAACTGCTAGCAGAAGGCGAACATGCTTTTGAAGTTTGTTTAAAAAATCTGTAATTTTTGTCTGTCGCTGTTTTATCATGATCTTTCTCATGTCAACATAAGAAACCATAATATCGTCAGCGTCTCTTTTAATTTTTGTACTCCTAAGAAAGTTGATATCTTCTTGCATAATCTTCTCCTTCAGGAACTCAGCTGCTTTTAGAATCTCTGATGAACCCTTGTTTGTTAGTTCAGGTTTCATCTGCTCTTCATTTTCTTCTTCTTCACAAACATCTTTATTGGAGTCCAGTAGTTCTTCTAACTCCTCATTTTTTAATTCCTCCTGATGGGAATGAATATGTTCTAAAATTTCATTCTGCCCTATATCAATAAATCCCTCACCTCCAATAATGTTTGAAAGTTTAATAATTTTCTCAACTTCTGTCTCAATAATATTGTGGTCTTGTGAGTCACTTCTTGTTTCAGGGAGTAGCTTCTTTCAACAGTTCTTCAAAGTTTACTTCTTCATTTCAGTCCATGACTATTCGATGATTTCAATACCTGTTAATATTGTGAATTCAGCCCAACATTAGTGCACATTTTTATCTTGAAATTTTTCAATTTTATGAACCAGATTTGCCAAGTTTCTCCTTAGATTATAAGATTTAAAAGTCAAAATGATCCCTTGGTCCAGGGGCTGTAAAATTGATGTTGTGTTCAGAGGAAGAAATACAAGTTTTACATTTGGATTGAAATCGAGAAGTGACACTGGGTGACTTCAAGAATTGTCTAAGATAAGGAGCACTGTGAATAATAATTTCTTATTTTTCAGATATCCTTCAACTTCAGGTATGAAACAATGCTCTAACCAGTTAGTAAACAGTGAACCAGTCATCCATGCTTTTCTATTCAATCTCCAGCAAACGGGAAGGGAGGATTTATTTTTGCCTTTCAAAGCCCTTGGGTTTTCTGAACGATACACTAATAAAGGCTTCCAGTTATAATCGCCAGAAGTGTTACTACAAAATAGGAGAGTGATTTTGTTCTTTGACACTTTGAACTCAGGTGCAACTCGTTCTTCTTTGGACAAATATGTCCTGTCAGGCATTTTTTTCCAATAGAGTCCAGTTTCATCACACTTATAAATCTGATCTGTCGTGTATCCTCCCTCTTCTATTACATTTTTCAATTCTGGTAAAAAATTTTCCACTGCTTCCACATCAGCAGAAGCAATCTCACCAACAACTTTAATACTGCTCTTTTTTTAAATCTATTGAACCATCCCTTGGATGCACTGAAACTTGATTCACCATTTGCACTGGCAGCGTGAGACTTTATGTGATGATAAATAGATTGGGCTTTGCACCTGATCATATTAGAACTGAGAGGCACATTTCTATTCCTTTGGTCTTCAATCCAAACATTCAATAGCTGTTCCATTTTTTTCAATATGCGTATCATGGTTACTAACAAAAATGGATTTTGCACTTGCAGAGTTTGTTACCAACCTAATGTTTGCTTTAATTTTGTCCTCACACTTTTTAATTGCTCGTATCGATTATTCATTGCACTAATATTCTTTAGCTAAAGATGCGTACGTTCTTCCTTGATCTATTTTCCCCAAAATAATAATTTTCTCATGCAATGACAGAATTTTTCTGGATTTTTTATTCCCAGAATCACTTTCGGATGTAGAGGCACACTTTGAAGCCATTATGTTAGGGTTACTACTGAATTAAAATATAAATTCACTCAATAACAAAACACACACACAATGAAGTCATTTTTCACTCAACTCGGTAACTCACACTGACAATGTCACCAGAAAACACTCAAGCCGACTAAGGGGTCTTTTTCAAGCATTATGTCACGCTGTTTCTGAGAACTGCTGAGTTGAAATGTGAAATGTTACAATGTAGAGAGGCTAAATTTTGACTGATGGGAAAACTGCAAAGTGCCACAAAACAGCTGTCATTGATTAACAGTCACTTAGAATGAAATCGATGACACTATAAATTCAATCAGGCTAAAGCAACTAACAGATGATATTGTAGGCCAACTCACGTTTACAGGAGCACACATTTTTCTGTTCAAACAGAAATTTCTGGAGGTGCCCACCATAAAACAATAAAAACAATTTGCACATCCTGGTTTATTGGGCTTTTCTGTTAGCACAATCTAATTATAAATGGGTAGTAAACTTGATCTTACTGCATTTGCAATAATACAGAAAGCTGGAATTTTGTGGGTTTTTACATTAATAAGGTGAAATGTGTTTCCCCTTCCACGAAATCTTCACTCATATAAAAAGCATAAGTAAATTTTCAGAATCTTCTCTTCATTCCTATTTTTTAAGCTGCTTACTTTTTCTCCGTACCTCACTTGTGCAATTTGTGTGTTCGTCATTATTGATTGCTTATCTTTTTTACCGTATTAAATTTTACAATCCACAAAAAAAAAAAAAAGTCAGTGAACAGAAATATCAATTAGTATGTATATATATTACAGTGCTATATTTATGGTAATATTTATTTATTTATTGGAAATTTAAGATGTTTAAACCCGTGTTAACAATTTTTTGGGTTTCTAACTTTTTTCAGTATTTTACTTACCAAATCGAACATTTTTTTTTTTTTCGAGTGCTCTGCCCCATCCCTATTTTTTCCATAAGCCCTGCTGTTTTTGATGTGCGAAATAACATAATGCGGAGGTTTTTAGGAAGACATACCACATTATAGCAGAACTGACTATACTATGTAATAAGGTAGCATGGCTGAGTCAGATACACCGGACTTATAAATGGAAGTCCGGTGTATCTGCGAACCTTGGGCTGTGTATGGCACGATCCATGTTGCACAAACTTCTACCGAGTAAGTGCGAATCTGCGCAAGGTGAAGCCACGCTGTACTAACTTATTAGCACCATACTTTTTTTCTAACACTTCCTTTATCTTTTGATGAGAGTGCAATAGAACTATCAAGATTTCACAGTGGTAGAATTATGGACATACAGAAGTTGTGGCCAATAGAATTGCTCAGCTACAGAAACCACAACTACCATTTGGACAAGAAGCAGGTTTCCTATTTTTAGCCTGTTTAAAATTGTGTTTGGATGTACAGTGAGCCACTGCTTTAAAATCATCCAATTCATGAATGTTTGATCTCACAAACAAAATTTTTTCTGGACGTTGGATTTATGAACCTATATTTCCCTATTATGAACTTTTACATGCCTTCATAAAGCATCACTTTTTGAAATTAAAATGAATAAGAAAGAAATATTTTCTGCTTTTTATTTAGTGAATTTAGAATATATTGACATGGAGTCAAATATAACACAATATTTTGAGTATATTTTTGATGAAATATACTATCATACTGGCAACTTTTGAACCTCTGAAGAGATTAGTTAATTGTAAGCAAGAGAAAACAGAGGGGATTTTTCTTTGGCACTGACCTGTGAAAACAAGAAAGCATATAGAGAAAAAATATTTTAATATTTTGGTTAAAATATAATCATAAGGTTGTTTACCACTACAGAACACTATAACATAAGAGTTTTTTTCTGTCCACAGATTCAGCTTGCAGACTCTGCTAGGCATTAACTGTGATTAATTTAAAAGACAGAAGATTTTATCCTGTTCAAAAATGGTGTGTCAACATTTTGTTTTAACAGTGGCACTGCTATTATTATAAACAAAACTTTGAAACTGCTCAAGAGCAGTCTCAAAATTTCACAAAAGATCTGAACTCAGTTTTCGCCCACTGGCTGAATATTCTCTCAAACTCAGCATTACCATATGGAACTGTTAAAATAGCAAGCGTGATATAGGATAATTTGTTATATTTCAAGCTAACCTAACATAACATAACCTTAAATTTCATTGTCAATTAAATTGTACTTAAACAGAATCATGACCCAGTCTACAGCAGCAAAGCAACACTCACAGATTACACAGAGTGCTGTGGCTTGGGGAAGAACTGAAGTGGGGGGGATTCTGCAATGCATCAGAGTCTCGAAAAATGTGCAAAATATGAAATGTTTGCTGAACTTTCTAAAACAGGCCAGAATCTAGCCAATGTGGATGTCTTTGTGTGTGCTAGATGCCTAGAGTGTTGTTGTTTGCTTTTTAGGAGCATTAGCAACTAAGGCCATATTGCTCCAGGGATATGCAGTGGTCATTCCTTGACCTTTCCGCATCCTCCGTATTTGGTGGTCATGGGCTCGAACCCCGGTCTAATCAACAAGCGTGTGCTACGCACTGCTGCTCCTGCCCACCTGGCTATGGAGACACCCCTAGAGTGTCAAGAAATTAGGCACCAACTCAGCATTCTGATGTGCATCTATGAGATGCTTGAGGTGTAGGGTAAATGCCCTTGAAGAAATTAATATGAGGGCCCATCAAGCTGTCAGTTGCCCAGCTCAAAGGCAGAGTTCACTCCTGTGCATCAGGCAAAACAGAGGTAATCTCCAAGGCAGAATGTACTGGTCCCACAGGAACTAGTTATTGTTGATGACTCCATTGTCAATGAGATGGGGAATATACTATGCAAGAAGGATAGGTGGAACAGGACCGGGGTATGTCTGCCAGGGGCAAAAGTTGATAACGTTGTAGAGCAGATATCATCTTTTAAGGACACAAAAGGTGATATTGTTGTACATGTTGGCACTAATGACCTTAAGAGTAAGAGATCTGCAGATTTATTTAACAAGTATAGGTCAATGTTGAAAAAAAAAAAAGTCCCAAGCAAGGGTTGAATTTGAAAGTGTCTGCATTTCTGCCCAGACATGATAGGAGGGAGTATATGATGAGAGCCTTGTCAATCAATTCGGCCCTGGAGAGATTGTGCATGGCTCGTGGGGTAGGACTTTTTTCAGCATGATCTGTGCTTCCTAACAGGAAAGACTGCTTATATAGGGATGGGATACACTTAAATAGAAAGGGTGCAAGAATATTTGGTGATGCTATCGAGGCAGTGTTAGGTGGGTCGGAAAAACTGTTAGCTTTGGGGGGGGGGGTACAGACTAAAAGATTAACAGTAGCCGCAGGCAGAGGCAAAATTGATTCTTGCACTTCTTCTATTGTAATGAGCAACAGCCTACAGAGCAAGTCGTTGGGATTTCAGGAACTTCTGGGAGTCATCATGAAACAAATAAATACATGGGCTGTGTTAGGGAAACTAAGAGTAAGAACATGTTCATGTATACCTGCATGTACACCAAAGCTAGAAGTATAGTAAATAAATTTGATGAATTTGATATGCTAATCAAGGCATCAAAGGCAGATATTGTTGGGATATCAGATCCAAACAGTTCAAATTCTCCATGGTCTTCTATTAAAACATCCTGTGACAGCTATTTCTTAAACTGGGAAAATATTTGCTTGTAAATACCATTTTACATAAGTATACACTGATGGATCAAAGTCTGAAAGTGGAGTCGGTGCTGCAGCTGTCTTTCCCTATAACACTATCTCTGTATCACTTCTTACTGAATGCAGCAGTTATAAAGCCGAATTATGTGCCATCAAGTTTACTTTAGAAAATATTCTCCATCTGTCCATCCAAAATCCATATATACAGACTCACAGAGTTCACTTTTAGCTTGCAAAATACCTCCTCACCAATGCATCCTTTAATAAAAACGAAGCTGATGCATATCCATGATCACCAGCAAGTAGTTATCTTTTGCTGGATCCTAGGCCACACTGGGCTATCAGGGAATGAAAAAGCAGACTATGCAGCCAAACATTCATCCAGCATTAAGCCTGATATATCTTCATCAATATCATTAATATATACACAAAACAACGATGGGCCCAGCACCGATCCTGGGGGACTCTACTAATAACCTAAGTCCACGTAGAGGTGTCCATTTATTACCCCTCTTTGCCATCTCACACTCAACCATCCCTTTATAGACTACAGAAACTTTCCCTTAATGCCATATCGCTCCAAATTGTGCAGCAGTCTTCCATGCGCAACAGTATCAAAAGCTTTCCTGAAATCCATGTATATGATCTGAAAATTATTTTTTGCATTCAGTTCCTTTGTGAACACATTGTAGTATCCAATCAAATTGGTCAGACAAGACTTCCCCTTAACAAACCCATGCTGTGTCTGAACTATTACTGCAGTCTTGTCTAGGTGATTCTGCATCACTTCTTTACCCAGTAATTCCATTATTTTCCCCGAAACAGAAGTTAAACTAACAAGGTCTATAATTATTTGCATCACCCTTTGAACCTCCTTTGTAAATTCGGATACATCTGCACATCTCCAGTTCATGGGGACCTCCCCTGAATCTAAGGATGCTCATAATTATGGCTAAGGGTTTGCTTACTTCCCTCACTGCCTCCTTCAATATAACTTGATAGATTCCATCTACCCCGGGAGCCTTTTTCATGTTTATCTTCAACAATTTCTCCTCCACTTTACTCTCAGTTATTACAAGGTTATCTAGCTTACTGCCAGAGTTTAATACACCTCTGGCATTCCCCTCCCTGAATAACTCCTCATGTCTGAATGTAGATGCAAAATATTCATTTAGTTTGTTAGCTACCTGAACAGGATCATCAACAGTTGAACCATCGATATCAAGTGGACCAATCTGACTCATCCCCTTCCTTCTAGAGTTTACATAAGTAAAGAGCAGATTACGAGATGTTTATTTTGGATAAACGCATTCCTGATGTTTGTTTCTGATTTGACCATGAGATTCAGGGATGATTGATATTTTCTGAAACCAAATTGATTGTCAGAGATCATATTTTGGGAATCAAGATACCATGTTAGTTGGCAGCGTATAATTTTTTCCTATGGTTTTACTTAAGCAGCTGGTGAGAGAAATGGGTCTGTAATTCTTCGGAACAGAGTGGTCTTTCCCTGGTTTGGGTATTGGCATTACAAAAGATTGATGTCAGGAGCTGAGGAAGGAATGCTCCATGACGATGTGATTTTAGTAGGTCAGCAGCGAAGATAGTTATTTCTTGTCTAGGTATTGGGCCCAGCAGGACTGTTCTTTGCGGTGGATAGAGCCTCTTGAAGTTCTAACATAATAAGTGGTTGATTGTACGGTAGAGAGAGGATGTGGTTCTGAAATCAGGTGGAATTTTTCGGCTAAAGCTTTAATCTTTTGAAATGAGGAACCATATGCTGAGTCAGAGAACTGTGAAAATACCATCCATAGGGCATTTGCAATCTCTGCAGGAGTAGATAGTTCCCGCCCATTCCAGTTGAAAAGTGGAGGGATGACAAGGGAGGAAATTTTCCATTTAATTGCTTTATTTTTCTCCAGATAATTCTTACATTGGTATTTTTAGTAAAATAATAAGAGGAGTATACCTCAATATAGTGTGTAGAACACTTCCGTATGATACCCTCCAGAAATTAAAACAGAAAAAATGAAAAAAAAATCGACAACTTACCAGTACATTAGAGTAAAATATAAATAATTAAATAATCAATTGAACACAATACAAATCAATTTAAAACAATTAAAAATCAAATTAACGCAATTAAAAGAATCTAACAAAAATATTCGAAACGATTTTCCTTCCTGAAGCTGACAACACTTTTCGACCGTATGTCGTGATCACAGGAATGAAAATTACCGAATCGGGTTAAACCTGATACTTAAATAGAGATTATTTGTCTTCGCACATGCGCGTAAAGGTCCACGCCTCGGAGATCAAATATGGCCGCCGAACATTAACAGAATTCTCGTGTAATTTAATTTCAACGGTTTCTCCAATTAACAGTCGCGTATAATTACGTTGCACGTTAAGTATTTTGGCCTCGTTAAATAAAAAAGTATGTTTTTCATTAATGGCATGAAAGGCTAATTCTGACACTGCTGATCGAGAAGCACGAACTGAGGCTTCATGTTGATTTACACGAATATTAAGAGAAAAACGGGTCGAACCTTGATAAGACGAGTCGCAATCACTGCAAGAAATGTTGTATACCAGATCATTAATTTGTGTTGCGAACGTGAAAGAACCAAGTGATTGTTCAGTACAGTGTGTAACTTCCGTATTGGCCTAGCTACAATTTTAAATTCGGTATCTTTAAAGAATCTGTTAAGCTGTTTGTGCCACTGTTCAACATATGGGACAGAAATAAAGTATTTTTTGATATTACTATTTTTGATTGGTGTAGTATTTTGTATCCTATCCTTAGCTTGTACCCTAATTCGGTTTATTGTGGTAATGGAATAACCCCTATTTAAGAATCTGCTAGTTAATATTTGTATTTCTGAGTCCAAAGCAGAATCCGTTGTTGAATATTTATAGGCATTAAGAAATTGGTTAAAGATAATCGATCTTTTGTAGGTGAACGGGTGATAGCTATTGTAATGTAGAAGCATACCGGTGTTTGTGGGTTTTTGATAGATACTAAATTGTATTTTATTCGAGTCCCGGGTAAGTGTGAAATTTAGAAAGTTTAATGACTTTGTATCCGTATCCTCCCTTTCCAATGTAAATTTGAGTCTAGAATGAATATTATTAAACGAATGTAAAATGTCTTGGATAGTATTACTATCGGTAATAACTAGAACATCGTCTAAATACCTCCCATAGTATGTGATACGGGTTCAAAAAGAAACCGTTGAAATTAAATTACACGAGAATTCTGTTAATGTTCGGCGGCCATATTTGATCTCCGAGGAGTGGACCTTTACGCGCATGCGCGAAGACAAATAATCTCTATTTAAGTATCAGGTTTAACCTGATTCGGTAATTTTCATTCCTGTGATCATGACATACGGTTGAAAAGCGTTTTCAGCTTCAGGAAGGAAAATCCTTTTGAATATTTTCGTTAGATTCTTTTAATTGCGTTAATTTGATTTTTAATTGTTTTAAATTGATTTGTATTGTGTTAAATTGATTATTTAGTTATTTATATTTTACTCTAATGTACCGGTAAGTTGTCGATTTTTTCGTTTTTTCCGTTTTAATTTCTGGAGGGTATCATACGGAAGTGTTCTACGCACTATATTGAGGTATACTCCTCTTATTATTTTACTAATATTATTATCAACGTAGAACATACTGAGTAGTACAGCTCTGAGTCATACTATCTAATTGGTATTTTTATTAATTGCAATTGTGAATCAAACCCAAGAGTCTCTTTCTGCTTTGTTCCCAATATGATAGGCCTTAGCTCTAAGTTTCTTGTAGTTTATAAGACTGACAGTAATACAATGTTTGCAGAATAAATTCCATGCACGGTTTTTTTCTTTTTTTACATTTTTACAGTCCTTATCCCACCTATGGTTTGTGCTTCTACGGATGCCTGACTTTGATTGTGGGATGCCAGTAGATGCAGCTGTTAGAATCTGTTTTGTAATATGGTTGGCAACTATGTGAATTGGATGAGATTTGATGATAATTGTCAAAGTATATACAAGAAGTGTAATTTGCCCAATCTGCCTTGGAAAATTTTCATTTTGTGTGGGTTTCGGATTTACGCAGTGTGACGTTTCAAATTTACAGATTATAGGGTAGTGAGTGTACAGCTCTGGATGATCCACTGTTGAGTGGATCATCCACAGCTGTCCACTAGATACTATGAAAATGGATCGGAGAGCAGATAGAGAGAGAGAGATCTATTGAAGAAACTGTTCCTGTTGCAAGGTGAAGGTAAGTTGATGAACCAGTATTTAATATAGTTAGATTTTGTCTGTTGACAATCATTTCAATGAGTGGTCCTCATCCGTCTGTATTGAGAGAACCCCACAACAGATGGTGTACACTGAAGTCACCCAATAAACAGAAACGGGTTGGCAACTACTGAATGGGATTTTCAAGTTCATGTAGGGTACAAGGATGACTCAACGGCAAGTAGATTGAAACAATTGTTAGAGTAACGCCAACTGCTATTTTTGTGGCAACAGCTTCAATAGCAGTTTGCAATGGAATGCATTTACAAGGTACTCTTGAGTCCATAAGTATGGCTATCCCTCCGTGAGCATTAGTGGTAGCAGGTCTATCTTGTTGAAAGAAAGTATAATTTTTTATCGAGGGAGACACCTGAGGTGTTAAATATGTCTCTTGTAAACTGATTCCAATTGGGTTATGATGCATAATTATCTTGTGGATGTCATCGATATTGCTGCGAAAGCCTCTGAAGTTCCACTGGATGATGTTTTTCATTGTTTGTATTTAAATGAAGAAGCTGTATCTGCCTGCTTTTTGGAAATCTGTTTCAGTCAGTCCATTTTCATTTTGTCTCTCTTCGAAAAAACAGGTCTGGTGTCTATTTCATCTTCTATCTCCAGAATGGTTTCAGTTTCTTCTTGACTGCAAGTGTCATTTGTGTCCAGAGGGAAAGATTCAGCATGCTGTTTGTTACCGGGATTAGAGTTTTCTGTTTGACTAGATACCAGGAGTTGTACGGACAACAGGTCGTATCATGACTGGTGTGTTACTAGATCTATTTGAAGTCTGTTGCTTTGAGGAGTGAGATACACAGAAGAGTAAAGATCAAACCCATTCAGAAACAGAAATGTTTGGTGGGTTTGATGTATCAGTTTGAACTGATATTGAAAGAAATTTTTGAGCAGCATCAGCATATGTTCATCTTGGCATCTGTTGCTCTAATTGTTTTCTTGCTTTGGGAAATGAGACTTTCTTTTCTATCTTGTATTTTTTTCTCATATTTCCACTAATCACATGTTTTAGAGAAGGCCTCTCTAAAACATGTGATTGCCTCTACAATTAGGGCAAAGTGAGGACTGCAATTCACAATAGGCTTGGGCATGTTCCTTCGATCCACAGTTAGGGTATACTGCATCACCTCGACAGACCGTTTGGGAGTGTCCAAATTTCTGACACTTATAACACCTTATTGGGTTTCGAATATATGGGCGAATGCGGCAGTTCAAATACCCGGTTTTCATTGATGAAGGTAAGTTTGGTGAGCTAAATGTCAGTATAATGCTGCGAGTTGAAATAAGTTCGCCGTCTTTCTTCATCATAGTTCTCTCCGCTCGTGTGTAACTGTCTGATTCTGCAATTCACACATCTGAATTGCAGAATCCTCTGAGACATCCATTAGGTCCCATTCTGAGATGACACTCTTGGAAGTATTGAGTGTAGCATGTGGTGACGCCTCAACTGGAATTCCACTGAATGTTGTGAGTTTGAGAAGGGACTCTGAGTGGTTGGAACTTGTAGTCTCAACCAACAGGTCACCAGATTTAAGACAGTGCACCATTTTCGGGGAACCTGCTACATTTTCCAGACATTTTTGTATAAGGAATGGTGATAGATTGCCTAGGGCCTGGTTCATTAATGAATGCAGGATCAGGAAACTTGGATGTTCTATTAGGGAAGCATCCGTCTTCAGTCTCTTTCAGTTGATTTTGTCATCATTGAATTGGTGCAAATCCATTGAATTTGGATTTGCTGTCTGAACTGGGGGGAAAGTTGTCAAAATCCATGTTTTGCTCCTTTTGGCCCTGGGGGTTTGGTTTACCACCCAGGGCCAAAACGTTTGGTAGGGTTCCAGCCATGACATGGGGAAGCAAGAGCAGTGCCACAAGGTAACGAAGCAGCTGAGTTAGTAAGTTAGTATTAACAGAAAAAAAAAAAAAAAACAGAAAGGTGGTTTCCTTTCTGGGCCTTTGCCTACTTCTTGTAGTGTGAAAGAGCTACTTTGATAGACAAATCAAGAAAAACAGTTGTTGAAACAAAAAGTAGAAATTATTCGCTAAAATGCTCTTTAGAGAAAACGCTTTCAGAGATGCACTAGAATCGCTTGGCCATGGAATGTTTGGCACCAGGGGTATAACTCTGGCTTGGTGCCATGAAGGGTAATGTCTGGGTACCTGCGTGTACTTTTGCACCTTACAATAATAAAGTTCATATATATTTTACAAGTCAAAACAAAAAAAAAAAAAAGCAGATTCTCCATCATGTACTATCAAATACTCCTGCTGAAAGTACAAATTACCAAGAGTATCTCTTGTTGCATAGAAGTAATTCTGTTTAGAACAGTTTAATTAATTCAATGCTGAGTAGAAGTGCTTGCTATTCTTTCAGAAATCGTTTTGCATTTCTAGTGATATAAAAAAGAGTAGCTTTTATATAAATTTATTGCAGCTGCATATGGTACATAGTGTTTCCACAAGGTAGTCACATTGCAATTTGATTTTGAACTACTTGTCCCAGCCCCTTCTACATGTACTGTAGAAGACAGCTGGGGGTTAACCAGTTGTAAGCATGAGCCAGAAAAGTGTTATTTCTGCAACTGTTTATTTCGATTTAAATAATATAGTAATAACTGATCTCTTCACACAAATCCAAAGCTCAAATCCAAAAAATACAAAAAATAAAATTTTCCCTTCCAGAAATGCTCTAATGTAATCATCACCATCATCAGCCATTTTCAATTCACTGCAGGATGAAGGCCACTCCAGCAACTTTCCAATTCCTTCTGTTTTATGCAATGGCCATCCATTTACTGCCCATGAACTCTTGAATTTCATCTGTCCATCTATGCTGTTGTCTTCCAGGTATTCTTTTAGCTCCTCTTGAGTACCATTCTTTTATATTCTTAGTCCATCTGTCATCATGTCTTCAAGCTATGTGTCCTGCCCAAGTCCATTTCAGTTCCTTAGTTTTGATAAGAATGTCCTTTACTTGAGTTTCCTGCCTAATCCATGTGTTTCTCTTCTTATCCAACAGTATGATTTCTAATATACTTTGTTCCATTTTTTGCTGTGTAGTTTTCACCTGCTCTTCTATTCTTTTGGTGAGTACCCAAGTTTAACTTTTAATAAGTCATGGTAGGGAGTATACATTGGTTAATTATTTTACATTTCAGACAAATTGGGATATTGCTCTCCAGCATGTGACTATATTTCCTGAATGCTATCCATCAGAAATTTATTCTTCTCTTGAATTCCAGCCATTTATCATTATTACAGTTAATGACCTGTCCCAGATAAATATATGAATCCACCTTTTCAATTACTGCTTCAATTATTATATCCCTTTCTGTGGCATACTTCTTCATCATTATTTTGTTTTAACCATATTCATCTTTATGTAGTCATATACTTCAATAACTCATTAGTATGTTTCCTCAAATGCAATCAGCCCCTACTCTATACTGCAAAGATATTATTTTAAAGTCTTGTTTTAATAAGATTAAATTTTAATCTTTTTTTTCAAGTTTTAAATTTTGTTGTTAGACCATACCTTACAGAAATCATATGGTTATCCCAGTTGACATGCATTTCTGTGAGTGAACATTTTATTTTTTTGGAACAATTTATAAATTTAAGTTTATGGACTCCTTTTCAGGAATGCATCGGAAGGTTACCATATTAATAACTTTTTTACAATTGTCAAAAACTTAAGTGTAAATCAGAGATGCACAACCTTTTTCTTTTGAAGGGCAAATACTTTATTGTTAGTAAAGTATAAAATAATATAGTAATAGCTTAACACTGGTATAGGAAAACAAAGTGTTTTTAAATCAGAACCTTTACATCTACAATATTTGTTATAGGGGGAGAAAGTCCTTTAGAGTAATGACCTCCCCTCACCAAGTTATGATTTGAGATAACCAGAGGACAACTAAAATTAACTGTGTAATTTGAAGAATTACTGGTGAAGATAAGATCAATTGTACGTTGGGTGTGTGCATGGTATGAATTGGCCAATATCCTTACACAACTAAAAGCCTCAGTAATTCTATCAGCTTATACCATGCAACAGTTCCACAGCTCCTCCATTGACTTTCTGTCCCACAGCATGTGATCTGTCCCTTCAAGAATGGGAGGGACTACTCTTTCTCAACAGAATACAAAACAGTTTCATAAATCACTAACTGCATAATATAATCTTATATTCAGATTGCTCAAAAAGTAACTCTCATATTAGTGCTGTGGTTGTTCTTCCATTCTTCATAATTTCTGGTCAGCTACCTTCAGAATGTAGCATCTTATTTCCGAACTACATGCTGTACAAATGGCCTTGGAATCTATAAAATTGCACTAGTATTCTCATAATGTCATATTCAGTGACTCTCTCAGTGCCATTCTTACTTTATATTAATGAAGGAAACATCATAACTACCTACTTTATCATATTCAGAAGTTGCTGACTGATCTAGCTAAGGAAATGAAAGTAGTAAAATTTTGTTGGGTCTCTAATCATGTTGGCATACTTGGCAATGAGAGTGCTAACCATGCAGTCAAATTCACTATGGAACCAGTTGATGCCACTTTTAAAATTCCTTTCACTGACTACAAAAATCTTGAAATAAGCTGAAGTATATATCATTGGCAAATGATATATACTTCAAATGATATATATAAAGAAGCCACAGCTGCAAGACTAAGGATAAATCATACACACCTTACTCACTTTTATCCCCTTTCTGCCTCAGATCCACCTTTCTGTCCAAACTGTCATAGTCAACCAAATAAAAGCCGACTGGTCAGAAGCCCGAGTGCAGTAACACATGCTCTTTGGGTGTACCAGGGTTCAAGCCTGTGACTGCTATGATTAACATTTGTATTGATTGATTTATTGTAAACTTCACTGACCATGCTTCGTGCAGGAATATAAACAAGAATGCAGCCCAAATCATTCCTACTTTGAAAGGAATTTTAGATGACAGATCTAATAACAATGCAGTTTTCACTTTCCTAATAAAAATTCAATGCTATGATAGAATTTGCAGTGGTAGCTAAAAGCCGTTGTGCCAAACAATGGTAGAAAATAACAGGTGCCATTAAATTCTATATAATGTACATTTAATGGCACCTGTTATTTTCTACCATTGTTTGGCACAATGGCTTTTAGCTACCACTGCACCATAAAACCTCCAATAATAACAACAACTAAGAGGCACCACAAGATGGTGAGAAGAGGACAGTGGATCTGGACCAAAGTTGGCTGCAAACAAGCTTAGGTTAGCAGATGTTGATCGCACTTCTGATTTGACAGCCTCAGATCTTTTAATAATCCATTATATATACACATACATAGAGGAAGAATTTGCTTGCATTCTCTATTCCCTCCCCTGCTCACATAAGGGCCAACATGCTAGCATGCTCGTATACAATATTAATCATGGTGCAGAGGATCATTCAGTGAGAGTGATGTTCAGTTTCATCAAAATAACTTCATTTTTCAATACTAAATATAGTAAAACTTGGTTCATTCAGTGTTCAAGGGACCAAAATTTACCTGTTTTGATTTAAGGCAGGTTTGAAGTATCCATAAATGTTCAGAAAATGTAGGTATTAATTAATAAAAAGGAATTTTTAGTCAGATGCTCTTATTTAACACTGTGGAATTTTCATAATTCTCGTTTAAAATATTAATAATCTTTCAGTTTTATTGTGGTAGATATTCATGATTAGATAGTTAATGTGTTAATTTAATCAATATGAGAAAGATAACAATTGGGCTGCGTTAAAATTCAATAAATTTTTGCACATGATAACAAAATTTCAAAGTTTCATTTTTGCTGCCATTACTGTCTTAGAGTCCGATTTATACAAGCTGTATGTTAAAATAAGCATTTGTAAAAGAATAAGAAAAGTTTACCTCAATATGGTACATAGAACACTTCCTTAAGATACCCCCTCCAGAACTTAAAATGAAAACAATTAAAAAATCGAAAATCTTACATTACACTAAGAAATAATTAACAATAATTAAAAATCAAATGAATACAATTAGAAATCAATTTAACGAAATTAAAAATTAAGTAAATAATTAGTTTAATGAAAAAAAAAATTACAAAACAATTTTCCTTCCCGAAGCTGACAATGCTTTTTGACCATATGTCATGATCACAGGAATGAAAATTACCGAATAGGGGTGAGCATGGAACTTAAATAGGGATTATTTGTCATCATGCATGCGCGTAAAGGACCATGAGTCGGAGATTAGATATGGCCGGCGAACATTAACAGAATTCTCATGTAATTTAATTTTGACAGTTTCTGCAATTAACAGTTTCGTATAATTACATTAGACACCAGGTATTTTGGCCTTGTTAAATAAAAAAGTACATTTTTCATTAACGGCATGAAAGGCTAATTCTGATGCTGCTGAACAAGAAGCATGAACTAAGGCTACATGTTGATTCAGAGGAAACTGTGTAGAACTCTGATAAGACAAGTCGCAATCACCACACGGAAAGGACTGAGCGATTGTTCAGTATAGTGTGTAATTTACATATTGACCTGGCTACAATTTTAAATTTGGTATCTTTAAAGAATCTGTTAAGTTGTTTGTGCCACAGTTCAAACATATGGGACAGAAATAAAGTATTTTTTGATATTACTATTGTTGGTTGGTGCATTTTTTTGTATTCTATGCTTGGCTTGTACCCTAATTCTGCCTATTGTAGCAAGTAGGTAATCCCTGTTTAAGAATATGCTGGTTAATATTCATATTTGTGAGCCCAAAGCAGATTCTGTCATTGAATATTTATAAGCATTGAGAAATTGATTAAAGATAATCGATCTTTTGTAGGTGAACGGGTGATAGCTGTTATAATGGGGAAGCATACTGGTGTTTGTAGGTTTATGATAGATGTTAAATTGTATTTTATTCGCGTCCTGAGTAAGCGTGAAATTTAGAAAATTTAATGACTTGGTATCCATATTCTCCATCCCCACTGTAAATTTGAGTCTAGAATGAATATTATTAAACGAAAGTAAAATTTCTTGGATAGTGCTACTATGACTAGAACATCGTCTAAATACCACCCATAGTATGTGATATGGAGTAGAAAAGGCGTCAAATGTATACGTTCAATCATTGAGAGGGAGATCTCCGATATTAGGCTGCTCAAGCTTAATCCCATTGGCAAACCAAAAATTTGTTTGTATAATTTGTCTTGAAAGGTGATATAGTTGGCTTCAACTAAAAGTTTAATTAAGTGAAAAATTTCCTTAATAGGAAGCTTTGTATAATTAATTGGTATCAAGTTATTACTTAACATACCAAAGAATATCTAATGTGTATTTAATGTTCACATTCGTATATAACGAGTAACATCTAGGAAGAATAAATTATCATTACCGCCAAATCTACACTCCTTAATGTTATTAAGGTGTATCGTAGTTCTTAATCCCAAATTGTATCACCTGTCTAAATGGTTTTATAATGCTATATACACGTGTGGCCAAGGATGAAAATGCCGAATTTCTGAAGGAAACAATAGGCCGAATAGGAAATCCGGTCTTATGACTGAAAGGTGCAGGAATCCTGTATGTTCCGGCCTTCAATTCCTTTAACTGAACCATAGTAATGTAATTGTTTTTTTTCGATACATGGTTAACATTTTATTGTATTGATTGACCAAACTGATAAATAGTGCTTGTTGTTTGTTTGTTTGTTATTTGGTTTTTAGGACCATTAGCAACTAAGGCCATATTGCTCCGGGGATATGCAGGGGGTCATTCCCTGACCTTTCCGCATCCCCCGTATTTGTGGTGACGGGCTCGAACCCCGGTCTAATCAAGAAGTGTGTGCTACGCACTGCTGCTCCTTCCCACTTGGCTACGGAGGCACCTAGATAAATAGTCTACTTCAAGATAAGTGGAGGTATCTGATACAACTGACTCTACCTTATTAATATAATCAGGTTTATTGAGTATTACCACTCTATCTCCTTTATCAGCTCTCTGAATAATAATGTCTTTTTTTTCCCAGAATTCAACTAAAGGTGAACTGTCATGTTTATACAATTTAGCAAGCTGCATTTCTTTTATGTTATTCACATCTGGTTAACTTTTTGAATAAATAAATCTTTTTGTGGAATATTATGAAGTCCAAATTCAATATCAATTGCGCACTGTTTTTTAGCTAGTTTTCGAGGTGGTAAATTGTAATTTAATTCCTTGGATAAAAGTGAAATCTGCTCCAGTGATAGCATATACGAGGAAAGATTTGTAACCTGTTGATATGTCGGTTCGTTTAATGTTGGGCAAGGGGGTGTTTGCGAATTAGCTGAAGTATTCTGCAGAAGATCGTTGTACGTATGGGGGGGGGATCACACAACTCGTATGCATTTGGTCACAAGCTCGCGACAATGTATTAGAACTTGTATGAATGTGTCTTGACCATCCCAATAATGTATTCAATTTGTTAACGTGTCATTTTTATTTCTAAAGCCTGTGCTTCACGTTGCAAATCTATGGAGGTCTTCAATACAGACCAATTCTTAGGATGCAGATAATTTTTAAATTTGTTGTGATGTTCCTAACTTGGGAAAGGTATTTCTGTTTATAAGAATATCGAGATCTTAAGGAAAGCTTAACTATATTACCCGATGTGGCAAGTGCTAGTTCCTTAACGCCCGAAATGCTATGTTTTAAATTGCCCCTGGCAAACTTGGGAACAATGTTGTTTTGAAAGAAATACTTTAGAAAAGAAATATGGTTACTTTGGGCCGAGTATCTTAGTGTTAATCTAATGTAATTTTGCACCAAGGTATTCAAAAAATCCCCCATAATTGTGTGTATCGATAGGTTCAAACTGGAGAGAAAGGAAGTGAAATAGTCAATAAGAGATTAAAAATGAATTTGACAGTATGAACCAGAGCTATAATGCTCAATATGTTCTACGTTGATATCAATATTTGTAATATAATAAGAGATGTTTACCTCAATATGGTACGTAGAAAACTTTCCTCCATGTGGTGTGGGCACCTACAACACACGGAGGAATGCCGCCCCTCTGTGTTACCAGGCAGTACTAGGTGGTAGATGATTCTCATCAACCTGTGCAATGCCACCACTTTGCTTACTGGAGGCTTGAAGTGGTGGAACCTATGTTTAGTCTCCAGAGCTAAGTTCTGGTCATCCCTTCCCCATTTCTTCCAACATGCAGTATGACTGATGACTTTTGAGGTTATGATGAACACTGTGGCAAGATCCAATCTTCCTTACATTTTGAGGGTACAGCTCAAAACGATGTTTGCAGGCCAGCCGCTAGTTAGTACATTGGACCGAACCAATTGGTAACTCTCTAGGAGGCTTCCGGATCAGCTAGGGTATAATTTTGCTACCTCTACTCTGCCAGACAGTGAGGGAGTCCAAGTAGTGTATGCGGGTGGCATTGTCGACACCACGTTATGTCAAGAATCTGGGTATATTCTTACCACGTGTACACCATATCCAAAAATTTCATTACTTCATACAGCAGGTCCTACCCACTTTTTCTTACTATTGAATACACCATGAATTGTCAAACTAATAGAGTAAGCTCATCTGCGACAATATCTAAACCTCCCAAACACTTCCTAGTTCATTTCACAAATATACGTGGTCTCAATTCTAATCTCAACGATGTCCATTTCCACTTGCAGTCTGCCAAACCCCACGTACTTTTTCTGACAGAATCTCAGTTATTGGTTGATTCAACTACTGCCCATCTAAGTTGCCCAAATTATTTGCTGTGTGATTACTTTTGCCTCAAAGGTGGTACTTGTGCATATGTCCGTTCCGATATTCCCTGTCAGAGACTTGGTAATTTGGAATCTCCTCTTTTCGATCTTCTCTGGCTTAAAATCTCTCTACCTCATTGTATCGAATTCATCTGTTGTCTCTACTGTTCTCCCAACTTCACTATAATCACTTGGAGCTTTTTGACCTTGGCAACTTGACTTTCTCTAGTCCAACTTTCCTAACAGTGAGGTAATTTTCCTTGGTAATTTTAATGTTCACAACTCCAGCTGGCTTCCATTTTCTAGTCACGAGATGTCGAGATGCTGAGGCTTTTGCAATTACTAATGACCTTGCACAGATTGTTCATTTAGCTACAAGAATACTAGACAATCCTAACCATACAGCCAGCACGTTTGATCTTTTTCTCAAAAACAACCCTTCTAAGTACACGGTCGAAGTGAGAGGTCCTGTACGCACCCTAGATCACAACTTGGTGATTGTCTCTTCTCCAATGGAGCCTTTATCTCATGGCTATTCCCAACCTTGTGTTGTTTGGCATTACAAGAATGCAAAATGGCATGATCTGCGAGATTTCTTTTCTTCTTTTCCTGGGTTGGATTACTGTTTCAAAACTTCTGATGTCAACGTTTGCTCAGATTGTGTCAGTCACACAGAAATTATTCTTGTCAGTGAAATTATTCTTGCAAGAATGGAATCCTTTATCCCAGTGGTCTCAAACTGGCGGCCCGTGGGCCGCATCCGGCCCCCAAAGCAATTTTATACGGCCCGTGAATACATTTCACTTATTTATTTGTTGTAAATACGGTGCTTATAGTTTTAGAGACATAGAGATATGGACTGAGCTTATGTGCGCGACTGCTACTGAAGGAAAAAGAGATAGAATGAATAGGTTGGGGCTTTGTCTTTGTCACTATATGGTAGGCCACATGACTGGGGTAAGGTGGGAGAACATCCCACGTCAAGAACTTCCGATTTTTTCTATCAAGTTGGTACTTCTGATATATATTTTCCTTGAGTCAGTCACCAGCTGATTAGCGCAGCTGCGCAGTTCATATTGTTATTTAGATGTAGACAAACTAACGTACGGCTTATAAAACCTGTTTATTTGTGCTTGTTGTTAGATCTACAATATAGATCTAATGATAAACGATAAGTATTGATATACTCTAGATTCTACATTATATCAATACCTATCGTTTAGAACTGTGCGTAACTTTTGAGTGTTGCTTTCATAAGAAAATTCATCTTGTTAAATTAAAGTTGTAAATAAAATATAACAGTGATTTTAATTAAGAGATTAAACTGCAAGCCATGTCTTTAACAAAGGGTAAAAGAAAAGTGGACAAAGAAGGACGTGTTTTTCAAGATAAATGGGAAATTATGTACTTTTGTGGTGTTGTGCGCAATAAAATTGTATGTTTTATTTGTAATAAGGGAATATCAGTTCCAAAAGAATACAATTTACGTCGCCATCACGAAACAAATCATAAAGAAAAATTTGAAATGTTGGAAGGCAAATTGAGGGAAGAAAAGTTATACTTTCTGGCTTACAACGACAACAATTTTTTTTTACTGAAGCAAATAAATCCAGTGATGCAACAGTTCACACAAGATTTGCTCTCGCACACATCATTGCAAAATAATCAAAACCATTTCCTGATAGCAAATTCCTTAAAGATTGTTTGATTAAGTCTGCTGAACTTCTTTGTCCTGACAAACAACAATTATTTAAAAATATTAGTTTGTCAGCCAACATGGTAGCAGAACGTATTAACGAAATCGCTAGTGATTTACGATGTCAGTTAAAAGAAAAAAGTACAGATTTTGCAGCATTCTCAATAGCAGTTGATGAGAGTACTGACATCACAGATATAGCACAATCTGTCATTTTTGTACTAGGTGATACTGATGAATTTGAAGTAATTGAGGAATTATTGGAAATAATTCCTATGAAAGGAAAAACTGGTGCGCAGGATATTTTTTCTGAAATAAAAACTGTAATAGATAAATTTTCAAAGTCATTAAATTTTCTCAATTTCATGCTTTCTCCAGACGCGAATAAAATCCAAGTTAACATCTATCGTAAACCTACAAACACTGGTATGCTTCTGCATTATAACAGTTATCACCCATTCACCTACAAAAGATCGATTATCTTTAATCAATTTCTCAATCTTAAACAGGGATTATCCACTTGCTACAATAAACAGAATTAGGGTACAAGCTCAGGATAGAATACAAAAAAATACACCAACCAACAATAGTAATATCAAAAAAAACTTTATTTCTGTCCCATATGTTGAACTGTGGCACAAACAACCTAACAGGTTCTTTAAAGATACCAAATTTAAAATTGTAGTACAGAAATTACACACTATACTGAACAATCGCTCAGCTCTTTCCTCGTTCGCAACACAAATAAATGACCTAGTATACATTTCTTGTGGTGATTGCAAATTGTCTTATCAGGGTTCTACACGATTTCCTCTGAATTTCCACGTTAATCAACACACACAGCCTCAGTTCATGCTTCTCATTAACTTGAAAAGCTAATTCTTGTGAATTAGCTTTTCATGCCATTAATGAAAAACACTGATTTATTTAATGAGGCCGAAATACTTAGTGTCCAATGTAATTATAGGAAATTATTAATTGCAGAAACCATCAAAATTACATGAGAATTCTGTTAATGTTTGCAGGGCCATATCTAATCTCTGACTCATGGTCCTTTACGCACATGCGCGAAGACAAATAATCCCTATTTAAGTTCCATGCTCACACCTATTCGGTAATTTTCATTCCTGTGTTCATTACATACGGTCGAAAAGCATTGTCAGCTTCAGGAAGGAAAATCATTTGCAATTTTTTTTTCATTAAATTTATTTTTTTCTTAATTTTTAATTACATTAAATTGGATTTCTAATTGTGTTCATTTAATTTTTAATTACTGTTAGTTATTTTTTAGTGTAATGTAAGATTTTCGATTTTTTAATTGTTTTCGTTTTAATTTCTGGAGAGTATCATACGGAAATGTTCTACATACCATATTGAGTTAAACTTCTCTTATTCTTTTACAAATATTACTATCATCATAGAATGTACTGAGCACTATAGCTATGGTTCATACTGTTAAAATAAGCCTTATGTTGTTTATTAGATATTATTGTGCATACTTGATACAGAAAGGGTATCCACATCTTGAGATAAAATTTGCTGTGATACCCATAGTCCATCAAAAAAAAAAAAAACATTTCTCTTTTCCATGTTAATGCTTTATATAAACTTTGTAATTACATAAAATGAATTGTTCTTGGTAACTAAAATAAAAACTCATTACTCACATAAAAATCTGTTTCTCCCCTTTGTTTTCTTTTTTTTGCTCATAAATCAGTCCCTATTTACAGAAAAGATTAACAGTGGAAGCTGCTTGAAAAGAATATATTACTGCGTATGAAGGCAGTTCACGCTTTACGAGTTCCAGGGTTTACGAGTTTTTTCCCCCAAGTATCAAGTATCAACAAAATCGAAAATATGAATATTAATTGCAAAAAATGAATACTAAACATTCATAAATACCGCATTCCAAACCACGTGCATAGCTATACAATACAGTGTACCCCACTTTACGATATTAATCAGTTCCAGAGACACCATCATTTCATTAAAATATCGTAATGTGAACCCAATAGCACATTGTTTTTTTGTAATTCGTTACAAGATCTCGGAAGATGAAATTTTCGCTGTATAGTTAAGATATTTATCTCTCTAAAATGTCATTTTTAAGTTCACGAGCATGACCTTAAGGCCATATAAAAGGTTGTGAGCGTGGTTTTAAATTATACTAATTACCAATTCAAATCATTAAAATGCACTACACTTTCATTGTTATCATATGTTCCGTTATAAGAATCAATTTTAAACGACTTTCCAGAAACTAAAGTATGTTTCTGGAGGTCACGACCATAAAACAATAAAAACAATTTGCACTTTCAGGTTTATTGGGATTTTCTGTTACTGCAAGCAATTAAAAAAGGGTATTAAACTCGATCTTCTTGCATTTGCGAAAATACCGATAGCTGGAATTGTGTGTTTTTTACATTATTATGGTGAAATGTGTTTCCCCCTTTACGGAAATCTTCAATTGTATAAAAAACATAAATAAATTTTCAGAATCTTCTCTTCATTCCTTTTTTTTAAGCTTCTTAAACTTGTTACTCCAAGCTAATCACGTTAGTTGCAATTTGTGTGTGCTATTAAAAAATGCTTCTGCATGCAGTCGTGAAATTTATAATTAAAACAGAAGATTATCTTGGAAACAATAGCCTCTCGAAACATTTCTGAAGAAGATGACACCTTGTGCAACAAACCAACGAGTGCTAGCCAATAATGAGTGATGAATGAGTGTGCATTTAGTCGATGATGATGAAGAATAAATATTCTTTAACATTTGTAATTTGGAAATAATTTCTCTATTATTATAATTTGCTTGATTTCACAGGTTACATTTTCATTTCTTTTGAAAAATCATTAATTGTTAACAAACTAATTAGCTAACTAATTTCATTCTTGCGAACGTAATCCTTATTTTTAACCTTATGTCTATGGGAAATAAATTCCAGCTTTACGAGCTAGGAACGAATTACCTCGTAAAGTCGAGAACTACCTGTATATAGCAAACTAAGTAATGCATAACAACAACAAAAAAAAAACATGATTTTCAGGATGGTAGAACCATTCAGTTAGAATTTGGAAGTATGTAATAAAATTTTTATATCTTTCATTTTTTTAACTTGACTCAGAAAAAAGTTATTGGAAATTAGAAAACTTTCAGAAACAGCTTTCTCGTTAATCTTTTCCTTAAAAAATTATTTAATTTATAAATACAAAAAAAAAAAAAACAAAAAAGATTCAATGATACTGAGCTCTGTTAATCATTTGTTTGTTATTTGGTTTTTAGGAGCATTAGCAACTAAGGCCATATTGCTCCGGGATATGCAGTGGTCATTCCCTGACCTTTCCGCACCCTCCGTATTTGGTGGTGATGGGCTCAAACCCCGGTCTAATCAAGAAGCGTGTGCTAGGCACTGCTGCTCCTTCCCACCTGACTATGGAGGCGCGCTCTGTTAATCAGTGTTACTCTTGTTTTTCAGATGGGAAAGGCAGTGGACTTAAGTGAGTTTGAAAAAGGCCAAATTTTAATGGCCAGCCGACTAGGTCAGAGCATATCTGAAACGGAACAGCTGGTGGGATGCTCATGGTCAGCCGTGGTAGTACCTACCGAAAGTGTTCCGAGGAGGGGGAACCAACAAACTGCCACCGAGATGTTGGACAACCACAGCTCATCGATGCTCAAGGTGAGCAAAGGCTCTTCTGGATGGTATGTGGCAATAGAAGGGCGACTGTGGCACAACTCGCCGGTAACTGGAATGCTGATGACGTGAGTAATGTGTCACAACAAACAGTACATAGAACCCTGCTGCTTAGCCGCAGGCTGCTCCGCGTGCCCATGCTAATAACCACGGTCCACTGGCAACAGTGCCTACAATGGCACGCAAGCTTTGAAACTGGACCTTGATTGATTGGAAGAAGGTCGTCTGGTCCGATGAATCACATTTCCTGTTGCACCTTATGGACGGCTGGGTACATGTGCATCATTTACCTGGGAAAGTGATGCCGCCTGGATGCACTGTGAGAGAAAAACAAGCTGGTAGCAGCGGTATCATGCTCTGGGTGATGTCCTCATGAGGAATTATTAAGGTTTGAAAATGGCAGAAGGGTTATCAAATTGTAGCAGGATACTTAATGATTTTGTAATAACTGAAAGCAAAGTGGAGGAGAAATTGTTGAAGTTAAACATAAGAAGAGCACCTGGGGTGGATGGGATCTATCCAGTTATATTAAAGGAGGAGGCAAAGCAACTAAGCAAATCCTTAGCCATAATTATGAGAGTATCCTTGGACACAGGGGAGGTTCCCACGGACTGGAGATGTGCAAATGTATCCCCAATTCACAAAGGGGGATCGAAGGGTGACACAAGTAATTACAGACCAGTAGTTTAACTTCTGTTCCGGGTAAAATAATGGAGTCACTGTTTAAAGATGCATTACAGGATCATCTAGACAAGACTACAGCAATAATTCAGACACAGCATGGGTTTGTTAAGGGAAAGTCTTGTCTGACAAATTTGTTAGAATATTATGATGTGGTTACAAAGGAACTGGATACAAAAAATAATTTTGATATCATATATTTGGATTTCAGGACAGATTCTGACACTGTTGCGTGTTGCGCATGAAAGACTATTGTACAAATTGGAGCAGAATGGTATTAAGGGTAAGTTGCTACAATGGATAAAAGGATGGTTAAGTGGGAGAAGACAGAGGGTGGCAATCAATGGGTGCTGGTCTTCGTGGACTAATGTTATTAGTGGAGTCCCACAGGGTTCGGTGTTAGGTCCACTGTTGTTTTGTATATTTATCAATGATATTGATGAAGGTATATCAGGCTTAATGTCGAAGTTTCGGATGATACAAAGGTTGGCAGGGTTGTTAATGACAGTAATGGCAGTGTGCTACTGCAACAGGATCTAGATAATTTGGGCAGATGGGCTAAGAAGTGGCAACAGAAGTTTAACCTTGACAAAGGAAAAGTACTGCACATGTGTAGAAGTAACCCCAGAGAAATGTACCAACTGTGGGGTACTACGCTTAAGGTGGTAGAAAATGAAAAAGACCTGGGAGTAATTGTGCAGTCAGATATGAAGTTTTCTGAGCAATGCAGACAGGCTGCCAGGGCAGGTCATGGGGTTTTGTCAATGATATATAGGAATTTTGCTAGCAGGGAGAAGGAGGTGATTGTGCCTCTCTATAAGGCAATGGTCAGGCCACGCCTTGAGTACTGCGTACAGGTCTAGGGGCCTCGTTTTAGGAAGGATGTAGATTTACTTCAGCGTGTACAGAGAAGGGCAACAAGATTGGTGAGGGGAATGAAGGGATCCTCTTACCAAGAGAGGCTTAAGTTCTGCAAATTGCAGTGGCTGGAGACTAGGCACCTGCACGGTGATCTGACTGAGGTGTATAAGGCCTTGAATGGGTTGAGCACGCTGAATTCTGATGGGTTCCTTCCACTTTTCAGATTACGAACCTAAGGGGGCATAAATTCAAATTAAGAAAAGACAGATGTAGAATAGATGTGCAGAAATTTGCCTTTAGCCAGCGGTTGGTTAATTGCTGGAACAAACTTCCATCTGTCGTTGTGGAAGTTGATAGATTGAATAAATTTAAGGAGGAACTGGACAGGCATTTGGAGGGAATGGTGTGATTTTTTTTTTTGGCCGATGCAGCATAAGCTCATACACTTGCTTTCTTGCATCACATGCCTCTACTACTACTGCTACTACCAAGAACACCCTGTCATGGCATCGGTCTTCCCTCTGGTGGTGCCGTCTTTCAGCAGGATAATGCCCCACGCCACACTGCCCGGATTGTTCGAGACTGGTTCGCAGAACACGAGAAAGACTTCCAGGTATTTCCTTAGCCTACAAATTCCCAGACATCAATTCCATCGAGCATCTGTGGTTTGTTTTGTAACAGAAACTCTGATCTGCGGAATCCCAACCAAGGACCTTACAGAAGTTAAATGATCTGCTCGTTATGTGTTGGTACCAGATACCAGAAGACACATTTAGAAATCTTGTAGCATCCATGCCTCGCTGGGTACTAACATCATATTAGGATGTTAGTACCCAGTTAGTGGACGTCCAACATCATATTAGGTAGGTGGTCCTAATGTTTTGGCTCATCGGTGTATATACATACAAACTGCAGAACTCAAACCGACTTCCTTTTTTTTCTGACCTTAAAATACATGAAAACATATGCACATATAGATCCCTAAATTCTTAAAAATAATGCTTGCTTTACTCACCTGACTTTGCGCTGAGAAAAAAAAAAAAAAAAAAAAAATTATAATAGTAGTAGTAGTGGCATGTGATGCAAGAAAGGAAGTGTATGAGCTTATGCAGAATCATTCAAAAAAAAAAAATTTTACAAAACAATTCCCTCTAAATGTTTGTCCAGCTGCTCCTTAAATTTATTTAACCTATGAACTTCCACAACGACACACGAAAGTCCGTTCCAGCATTTAACCACCCGCTGGCTAAAGGCAAATTTCCACACATTTACTCTACGTCTGTCTTTCCTCAATTTGAATTCATGCCCCCCTTAGGTTCTTAATCTGAACAAGTGGCAGAATCCCATCAGAATTCAGCATGCTCAACTCATTCAAGGCCTTATAATACCTCAATCAGATCACCTCGCAGGTGCCTAGTCTCCAGCCACTGCAATTTGCAGAACTTAAGCCTCTCTTGGTAAGAGGATCCCTTCATTCCCCTCACCAATCTTGTTGCCCTTCTCTGTACAAGCTCAAGCAAATCTACATCCTTCCTAAAATGAGGCCTCGAGACCTGTACGCAGTACTCAAGCCGTGGCCTGACAACTGCCTTATACAGAGGGATAATCTCCTCCTTTTCCCTGCTAGCAAAATTCCTCTATATCGTTGACAAAACCCCATGACCTGGCCTGGCTGTCTGTCTGTATTGCTCAGAAAACTTCATATCTGACTGTACAATTACTCCCAGGTCTTTTTCATTTTCTATCACCTTAAGTGTAGTACCACACAGTTGGCACGTTTCTCTGGGGATACTTCTACCCATATACAGTACTTTGCATTTGTCAAGGTTAAACTTCAGTTGCCACTTCTCAGCCCATCTTCCCAAATTTTCTAGATCCTGTTGCAGCAGCACACTGCCATTACCGTCATTATCAACCCTGCCAACCTTTGTATCATCTGCAAACTTCGACACTAAGCCGGATATATGTTCATCAATATCACTGATAAATATACAAAACAACAGTGGACTTAACACCGAACACTGTGGGACTCCACTAATAACATTAATCCACGAAGAGCAGCACCCATTGATTATCACCCTCTGTCTTCTCCCACTCAACCATCCTTTTATCCATTGTACCAACTTACCCTTAATACCATTATACTCCAATTTGTACAGTAGTCTTCCATATGCAACCGTGTCAGAAGCTTTCCTGAAATCTAAGTATATGGATCAAAATTAATTTTATCCAGTTCCTTTGTAAACACATCATAATATCCAATCAAATTTGTCAGACAAGACTTTCTCTTAACAAACCCATCCTATGTCTGAATTTTTGCTGTAGTTTTGTCTAGATAACCCTGCAATGCATCTTTAACCAGTGACTCCAATATTTTACCTCGAACAGAAGTTATATATGTATTATACAGACCAGTTAGTCTATACAGGGTGTTTCAGTTAAACGTTTCAGAACTTCTAAGAGGGGTAGGGTACATCCTGACAACTCGAAATCATATAGCAATGTGGGGTCGGAAATGCTTTCCTGAAGCGGTGTTGTACACAGAAGCACCATAAAGAAAAGAGACCGTAAGTGAGAAATCGTTTTAATAATACATGAAAAGAAGCAAAAGGTACATGGATTAAAGTAAGTGTTCGAAGTTTCTTCCACGGGCTACAATGCACGCCTCACATTTCCGACGCATGGACATCCGAACATTCTGGAATACTCCAGGCGAATTTCGAATTTCTTCGGCAGCTACTGCGATTCTTGCAACCAGCTCCTCAGCATTGTCAACAGGGGTGTCATAAACTAGCGATTTCATATGACCCCAGAAATAAAAATCAAGACATGATAGGTCGGGTGACCGAGCAGGCCAACGCACGGGACCACCACGTCCGATCCACTGTTGACCAAATGTGACATCCAGGTAGTTACGAACATCTCCGCTATAATGGGCAGGGGCTCCATCGTGTTGGAACCACATTGTCTGTTGCGTCGATGCAGAAATCTGTTCATCTCTCAAAAGTTGTGGCAATACTTGCTGCAGAAAGATCAAGTAGATAGGTCCGGTTAGACGACACGGTAACAGGTAAGGTCCGATGAGGTGATCTCCCATAATACCGGCCCATACATTGACCGAAAATCGAATCTGTGCTGCACGACGTCGTATTGCATGCGGGTTCTCGACCGCCCAGATATGGTCATTATGCGTGTTGAAAATTCCTTCCCTTGTGAAGGAATTTTCACGGTCATATGAAATCGCTAGTTTATGACACCCCTGTTGACAATGCTGAGGAGCTGGTTGCAAGAATCGCAGTAGCTGCCGAAGAAATTCGAAATTCGCCTGGAGTATTCCAGAATGTTCGGATGTCCATGCGTCGGAGATGTGAGGTGTGCATTGTAGCCCGTGGAAGAAACTTCGAACACTTACTTTAATCTATGTACCTTTTGCTTCTTTTCATGTATTATTAAAACGATTTCTCACTTACGGTCTCTTTTCTTTATGGTGCTTCTGTGTACAACACCGCTTCAGGAAAGCATTTCCGACCCCACATTGCTATATGATTTCGAGTTGTCAGGATGTACCCTACCCCTCTTAGAAGTTCTGAAACGTTTAACTGAAACACCCTGTAATTACTTGTGTCACCCTTTGTCCCCCTTTGTGAGTTGGAGATACATTTGCACATCTCCAGTCCATGGGAACTTCCCTTGAGTACAAGGATGCTCTCATAATTATGGCTAAGGGTTTGCTTACTTCTCTCGCTGCCTCCTTCAATATAACTGGACAGATTCCATCTGCCCCCGGGTGCCTTTTTTATGTTTAACTTCAAAAATTTCTCCTCCACTTTGCTCTCAGTTATTACAAAATCATTTAGCACCCTACTACAATTTGATAACCTTCTGGTATTTTCAAACCTTAATAACTGCTCATGTGTGAATGTAGATACAGAATACTCATTTAGTTTGTTTGCTATCTGAGCAGGATCATCAACACTCGAACCATCGATATCACGTGGACCAATCAAATTCACCCCCTTCCTTTTAGAGTTTATATAAGTAAAGAAATCCTTGCTGTTTTTCTTAGCATCTTTTGCCAAAGATTTCTCGTAATCTGCCTGTGTCTGCCTAACCTCCTTTGTGACTTGATTATAGACTAGCTTATATCTGCTATAGGCTTCTGTGTCGCCTGATAATTTATATGCATCCCATGCATTTTTCTTCTCTGTCGTGAGTCTTATTAGTTCATTTGACAACCAATTAGACCTAAACCTTGAACAATATTTTTTAATACGTAAGAAACTTTTAGTAGCTTCCACGATTAATTCCTTGAATGCTTCCCACTTAGAATTTGCTGTTGGTAACATCATCAGTTGATCCCACTCTACAGAATTTAAAAACTGTCTGAGACCACTATAATTATTTAACATTAAATCTTAGCTGTTATAATTAGCTAAACTTATGCTTCTTTAAAACCATGAAAAGTACCGATAAAGAACAATAAGGATAAATGGCAAAGAACACTTTAAATGAGAAATAACACTTTCCCAGTATATTATTATTATTTTTTTTAATCCTGGGTAAATCCTGGAATCCTGGGACAGAAAACTCCACACAAAACACTGATGCTACTACGAAATGAAATTTTATCTGCAGAACCATGTCTAATGCTGGCTTTTAATGCATAAAATTAAATTAATTGAAAAAAATAATATCTGCATATTTGAAAAAATTACATGCACTTGACCAAAAATCAGAAGAAAACTAAATGAAACTTATAATCAGTGTATTTTTTGGAAAACCAGAAAATATTCTGATTATAAGAAAACTTCCAACTAAGTTGCAAGGATTAGCAGGTATGGAGGACTGTGAAATTGTTCAACGTTTGTGAAATTGATAGGCATCTGAGGAAAAGAATTGCACAGAGCTATCTAAGTTATATAAGGTCATCTTCAAACAAATGCAAAACTTCGCTACCCTTTTTACCTAAAAAAGGTCAAGGTCTAACTTTGAACACAGGCAGTATCACAACATGATATTACATGATGGTAGGTATCAAATTCTGTATAAGCAGACAAGTTTCTTCCAACTTTATAAGTGTTTGGTGTAACATGAAATTCTGAATGGTTTCTCACCTTTCAGTTCATTAATTGCATTATTTTTGATGAGTCATGTAAAATATATCAGAACACGTCTTCAATGCTGATAGTTTTCTATTTAATAGCAAATAGAAAGCTATTTAAGGCTAAATGGTTGGCTATATAGTTTCTGTTATTATTTATTTGGATTTTTTTTAGGAGCATTAGCAACTGAGGCTATATTGCTCCGGGGATATGCGGTGGTCATTCCCTGACCTTTCTGCATCCTCCATATTTGGTGGTCACGGGCTCGAACCCTGGTCTAATTAAGAAGCGTGTGCTATATAGTCTCTGAAAAAGTGCTTACATGTCAGATACTTTCAACGAGAAATCTGTTAACATTTTTGTAACTTTTGTTACAATATAATAGTGTCGCTGTTTTTTTTTTTTTTTTTTTAACAAAGTCATTAATTCAGTATATGCAGTATAAATTTATGAAAAGTCAATGAGTTAAGTGAATCAACCAGTACTGGAACATTTAAATTCTATAATTTCATGTGGAAATTGAGCTCAACCTTTTAAGTAAATATTACCTATTGCCATAATGACTCCATAAACCTGCTCTTTGAGCATATGCAGCACCCATCAGATCTGTCATGGAGTGTTGACAATTAAGAATGTCACTCTTCATCATCAATTCAAAAACCCTAGAATCAAAAAGTAAAATAAATATATATAGATACTATAATTAGATAGTACGAATCAGAGCTGTAGTGCTCAATACGTTCTACATTGATATTAATATTTCTAAAATAATAAGAGAAGTTTACCCAATATAGTAGGTACAACACTTCCGTACGATACTCACCAGAAATTAAAACGAAAAACTTACATTAGAGTAAAAAATAATTAAAAACCAATTTAACACAATTAAAAATCAATTTAATGCAATTAAAAATATTAAAAAGAATCTAACGAAAATATTCAAAACGTTTTTTCTTTCCTGAAGCATTGTCAGCTTCAGGAAAGAAAATTCGTTATATCTAGGATTACTAACAGTCCCACGATAGTGGGACTGTTAATAATCCTAGGTATAACCCCCATGCACAAGCACACTGTGGGTGACCATCCAAGTGTGAAAAAATATAAGCAATGGTCAAGGTGTGGCACCTACACCACATGGAGGAGTGCCACCCCTCTGTGTTACCAGCCAATACTACGTGGTAGATTACTCTCATCAACTGGAGCAATACCACCACTTTGCTTATTGGAGGCTTGAAGTGGTGGAACCCACGTTTAGTCTCCAGAGTAAGCTCAGGTCAACCCTTCCCATCTCTTCCATCATGCAGCATGACTGATGATTTTTGATGTTATGATGAACATCATGGCGAGATCCACTCTTCCTTACATTTCGAGGGTACAGCTCTAAAATGGTGTTCACAGGCCGGACATTAGTTAGTACACAGTACACTGGACTGAACCTATTGGTAACTCTAGAGAAGGCTTCCGGATAAGCTAGTGTATAAACTTGCTACTTCTACTCTGCCAGTTAGTGACTGGAGGGAATAGTGTGCATGCGGAGGGCATTGTTGAGGCCACATTATGTCAAGGATCTGGGTATATTCTTACCATGTGTATGCCATATCCAAAAATTTCATTACTTCATACAGCATGTCCCACCCACTCTTTCTTACTATTGTATACACCATGAATTTTCAAACTAATAGAGTAAGATTATCTGCAAAAAGATCTAAACCTCCCAAAAATTTCCTAGTTCATTCCACACATATACACGGTCTTAGATCTAATCTCAATGATGTCCATTTACACTTGCAATCTGCCAAAACCCCATGTACTTTTTCTGAAAGAATCTCAGTTATCGGTTGAGTTGATTCAATTTCTGCTCATCTCAGTTGTCCAAATTATTCGCTGTATAATTCTTTTCCCCTCAAAGTGGTACTTGTGCATATGTCCATTCCGATATTCCTTGTCAGAGACCTGTTAATTTGGAATCTCCTCTTTTCAATCTTCTCTGGCTGAAAATCTCTCTACCTCATTCTGTGAAGTTCATCTGTTGTCTTACCAGTCTCCCATCTCCAATAATCACTTGTAGCTCTTTAAATTCCTCTCTTTCCAACTTGACTTTTTCCAGTCCAACTTTCCTAACAGTGAGGTAATTTTCTTTGGTGATTTTAATGTTCACAACTCCAGCTGGCTTCCATTGTCTAGTCACACTGACCTAGCTGGTCGAAATGCTGAGACTTTCGCAATTACTAATGATCTCGCACAGATTGTTCATTTACCTACCAGAATACTAGACAATCCTAACTACACAGCCAACACCCTTGATCTTTTTCTCACGAACAACCCTTCTAAGTACACAGTTGAAATGAGTGGTCCATTAGGCACCTCAGATCACAACTTGGTGATTGTCTCGTCTCCAATGGAGCCTTTATCTCATGGCTATTCCCAACCTCATGTTGTTTGGCATTACAAGAATTCAAAATGGGATGACCTGAGAGATTTCTTTTCTTCTTTTCCTTGGTCGGATTACTGTTTCAAAACTTCTGATGTCAATGTTTGCTCAGACTGTGTGAGTGAAATTATTCTTGTAGGAATGGATTCCTTTATTCCACACTCCACTTTAAAATCTCGTCCATTATTTAAACCTTGATTTTCCAATAAATATGCTAAGGCTGTTCAAGAGAAGAATGTTGCATATCGTAATTGGCTTGTTTCATTTTCTGCCTATACCAAAGCTTGCTTGATTGATTGAGTTTTATTGGTGCATCAGCAACTTAGGCAATAATGCGCCAAAACCTTGTCAAAAAAATAATAAAAAAATAAGTAAAACTTTCAGTGACCTAATGAATTAGGTCACTAAGTCAGGGTATAAAAACAAGTATAAACTGTAAAAGACAAATATCAGTAAACAAGTAACAATAGTAAATCTTAAAATAATAAGATTTTTTTAAATATGAGTAAAAAAGTTTACTGATTTTAGGAAGCTAAAAATAGCAGACATATGGTCAGTGTCGGATAAAATCTGACTGAGTGTATACGGCTCAGTCAGATGGTTAAAAGCGGTAAAACAAGCATTTCTAAAACTGGTACAGTCACATAAAATATGTTGAATGGATAAAATGGTGTCGCACTGCTCGCACATATGAGGGTCATCAGCCCTCAGCAAAAAGGAGTGTGTAATATGACAGTGTCCTATGCGGAGCCGAGCAAGAACAACTTTCTCTTTGCGATCCCTGCGTAAGCTGGACCGCCAAGGATGGATCACAGGCTTAATTTGACAGTTTGTTTGTAGTAATCAGTCGATGCCACGAATATTGCCACTGAGATTGTAAATTATTACGGATCATTTGCCTGTAGTCTGTATAGGGGACTAGCAGGTCAAGATTATCCGTCATCGCTGCTGATTTGGCTGCAGTGTCAGCCAAATCATTTCCTCTAATCCCATTGTGACTGGGGATCCAGCAGAAGCGGATATCGAATCCACTTACATAGAGGCTGTATATTATCTGCTGAATTCGGGACAGGGTTGGATGATTAGTGTGTGACATCGCTGATAAAGCCGGTAGTGCACTCACTGAATCGGCATATATAATACACCGTTGGTAACAGTGTTTTCTTATGTGATCTGGAGCTAACTCTATGGCATGCAGCTCTGCAGGTAAATGCTGCAGTCAACGGGTATCTGCTCTGATATGGTATTATTTGGAAAGACAACAGATCCCACATACGATTCTGACGTCGAGCCGTCTGTGTAAACTGGCAAGAAGTTAGAATGTTCTGCACAGTGTTGTGAATAGAGCTGAAGGTAGACAGAAACTGGAGTATTAGACTTCGTCGCAATCTTGAGCGAGAAGTCACATGCTGGTGTTTGTGCATGCCAGGGTGGAAGAGGCTCCTTTGGTGATCGAGCAACCTTGTCTACTGAGATGTTAAGCTCATTGAGTAGCTCTTGAACACGAATGCTGAATGGGCGATTGGCGGTCTGTCGTGTGTTATAAAGATTTTCCCATCGTGGCTCAAAAACGGATGTCCACGTGGGATGGTCTGGCAGGGACTTCAGCTTGAAGGCATATTGTAGAGACAACTGCATTCGTCGAAGCGACAAGGATGGTTCATTTGCTTAGACATACAGACTTTGGACAGGTGATGTTCTGAATGCACCAGTAGCGATACGAATGGCTTGGTGATGGATGGGGTCAAGCCAACGAACAGTGCTATTTCTGGCAGATGCATACACCTGAGACCCATAATCTAATTTTGAGCGTACAAGTGCACGGTATAGACGTAGTAGAGTGCATCGGTCTGCACCCCAAGAGGTAGAAGAGAGAGCGGAGGATGTTAAGCCCTCTCGTGCACTTTGTACGTAGCTGATGAATGTGTTGAACAAATGTCAACTTTTTGTCAAAAAAGAGTCCCAGGAATTTGGCCCCTGATATAACTGGAATGGTGTTTTGTCCAAGTTGTAATTCAGGCTCGGGGTGGAGGTTACATTTGCGACAAAAATAGATGCAAACGGTCTTCTCCGGTGAGAACCTGAAACCATTGGCCATAGCCCAGGTGTTAAGACGGTCAATAGCTTGTTGCAGACGGTCAATAGCTTCCTCAATCATGCAATATGAGGGTTCAATAACCCTCATATTGCATGATTGAGAGAATATGCTGAAGTCATCGACACAGAGTGCACTGTTTAGAGTTGGAGGAAGTTGTTCAGAAATAGAATTTATTTTAATGGCAAAATGCGTAACACTTAAGACAGATCCTTGTGGTACCCACTCCTCTTGGCAAAAAGCCGCGAAAGGGAGGATCCTACACGAACTTGGAAATAACGGCAGGATAAAAATTTTGTAATAAAAATGGGAAGGTGGCCTCTCAGACCGAGGTTGTAAAGGGCTTTTAAAATACCAAATCTCCAAGTTGTGTCGTATGCTTTTTCCATGTCAAAGAAGATGGACACCAAGTGTTTTCTTTTTAGGAAAGCATCTCGGATTGATGTTTCCAGTCTAATTAAGTGGTCCAGTGTGGACCTGTTTCTTCGGAAGGTGCACCGAAAGAGGGAGAGAAGGTCGTTCGATTCTAAATACCATAAGAGACGAGCATTGACCATTCTCTCCAATATTTTGCACAGACAGCTGGTCAGAGCAATAGGACGATAGTTTTTTGGACATTTAGGATCCTTTCCTGGCTTAGCAAAAACAAGAATAGTTGCCTTGCGTCAGGTATCCGGAAAGTGCTCTTCAAGGAAGATTCTGTTGTACAGGAAGAGCAAACAGTCCATGGATTTTGGTGAAAGATGTTTGATCATTTCATAATGGATGTTGTCTGGTCCAACAGCAGTAGCTTTTGTACGGGCAAGTGCTGTTTTCAGCTCATGGATAGTAAATGGCCCATTATATGGGTGGGAACCCTTCAATGTGAACTTAAGGGCCTGTTTTTCAGTGTTGTGCTTTAAGACCAGAAACTCTGGTTGATTGATTTTTTTGATTTGGTAGTTGTTGGCGCATCGGCTTCTGTGGCCATATTGCACCTCCCAAGGTTTTTGCAGTACTTTGATCCAAGCCCGAGGCGGGAATCGAACCCGCGACCTTTGGGTTGCCGGGCAGGTACTTTACCCACTCGGCTAGCCCGGTCGGCTCCAGAAACTCTGGTGAGTAAGATGATGTTGCAGAGATGTTAGAATATGTTTCCCCAAGAGCATTGGCTATTGCAGTAGAGTCTGCAATAGTACATCCACTACTAGTGGACTGAGTAATTGATGAAGTAAAACGGATCCACGATTCCTTTTGACTCTGACGGCAGATATAGCGTGCTTTGGCTCGTGCGCGTTTAAAGGCTATAAGGTTGTTCTTGGTAGGATATCGGAGGAATACCCCCCCCACGCTTTGTTTTGAGCCTTTTTTGCTGCTGTGCATTGTGAATTCCACCAAGGTTTGGGAAATGGTGGAAACCGGGCAGATGTTTTTGGAACAGCATTCGCAGCTGCTTGGACGATAATTTCTGTGATGTCCGTTACTGCAACATTGATAGGCTCTTGACTGATGGTGCTGAGACAAAATTTGCCTGATGTTGGAAGGCAGACCAGTCAGCCTGATCAATCTTCCACCGTAGTAACCTGGAAGGAACACACGGTCTCCCACTGTGTAACGAGGTTATCACAGGGAAGTGATCACTTCCGTATGGGTTCTCCTCCACTTCCCAAGTAAGTTGTTGTTGTTATTTGGTTTTTAGGAGCATTAGCAACTAAGGACATATTGCTCCGGGGATATGCGGTGGTCATTCCCTGACCTTTCCGCATCCTCCATATTTGGTGGTGACGGGCTCGAACCCCGGTCTAATCAAGAAGCGTGTGCTACGCACTGCTGCTCCTTCCCACCTGGCTACGGAGGCGCCTCCCAAGTAAGTGAAGGGAGTAGAGAGGGGGAGCAGATAGAGAGATCAATGGCAGAAAACGTATGGGTAGGCATGTGGAAGAAGGTATTTGTTCCAGTATTTAGAAGGGAGAGGTCATTGTCATTTAGCATATGCTCTATGACTCATCCCCCCTTCATTGATGTTAGCACTACCCCACAGGGTGTTATGTCCATTAAAATCCCCGAAAAGTAAGAAAGGGGGAGGCAACTGCGTTACAAGATCATCAAGGTCTTCCTGGGAGATGTCAGTTCCAGGTGGCAAATAAATAGAGCACACGGTTAATAAAAATCCCATGGCAAGGCGAATTGCAACAGCCTCTATACTGGTTGTAACTAGCAAAGCCTGAACTGGGTCTGGTTGCCCACAAGGATAGCCACTCCTCCATGAGCAGGACCATCCGCAATTCTATCCTTACGAAAAATTGTAATGTTAAGCATTGTGGGATCATCATTTGCCTTTAGATAAGTCTCCTGCAAGCAAAAGCAAACTGGCTCGTGCTTTTGCAGGAGGGCCTTGATGTCATCAGTATTTCGCCGGAATCCACGACAATTCCACTGTAGGAATTTAGCTATTATTTTGGTTTGTTAGGTCCATCAGGCGGCTTCCGAGTTGCTGAGGGCTTACTTTTATCAGTCTTGGGTTTATCTCTTTTGGGGAAGTATGGACACTGTCCAGCGTCCATTTCCTCCTCCATGAAGAGTTCCAAGACTGATTCGTCCGTTACCTCCTTGTCCTCTACATCCATTGTTTCTGTTATTATTGGTTGCTCTTTTTTTCCACTTGGATTTGGTAGTTAGTGGTGGAGCACTAGGAGGTACGGATATAGGAGTAGCAGCTGACTGCGTTTTTTTGGTGGGCTTTTGTGAACTTAATAAATAGCGTGCAATCATCGTGAATGACTCTCTTGGTGGTACAGTCATCTCTGTTTGTACCGATAGTGCACTTCGCAGAAACCTTCTGAGCATAGGAAGGCTTCCCGCTATTTATTGGTTGTATGCGTTTTCTAGCCTCTGGGTAGGAGATGTTTAGCTCCGTTTTTAATTTTTGTATCTCTTTTTCGTCCTTCCACCTCTGGCATGCTCGAGAGTATGGTGCAGGGTGCTCTCCTTGGCAGTTAATACAATTAGGCTTAGGAGCTATACATTCCTTGCTCTCATGATCTTTAACACCACATCGAGCACAGGCAGGGTTACCACAACAAGCTGTTTGTAAGTGGCCGTACTTTTGACATTTAAAACACTTCAGTGGGTTTGGAACATAAATCCTCACTGGGCAGTTTAAGTATCCTGCCTTGATGGAACTAGGAGGCCGTGGGGTGTTGATTGTTAGGATGAGAACTCGGGTAGGGACGAGATTCCCATCCTTACGCATGGATATTCGCTTGACAGCTGTTACTCCTTGTTCTTTTAATTCAGAGCAGATCTCTTCTTCAGAAACGTGAAGAAGATCCAACTCTGATATGACACCTCGTGAAGAGTTCAAAGTTTTGTGAGGGGTTACGATGATGGGTATTCCCCCTATAGATGTGGCTTTCAAAATTTTTTCTGCTTGATTTGTGTTTGATGCTTCAATTAGAATATCTCCAGAATGCAGCCGTTTTACGGATTTGGGTGAACCTGCCATCCCTTCTAATCCTTTCTGGAAAAAGAAAGGTGACATTTTCCCTATTGACTGCTCTCCGGTGGAATGGAGAATGAGGAAAAGAGGTGTCACAGATGGTGTTTTCTCCTCAGTTCTGGCTCTTTTAGCAGAATTGCTCTCACTTTCATTCGACGATCGATTAGGTAGGGACCTTGTTGGGGCCCCAGAAAAAGAGGGATTTAAATTACTCATGAGAGTAGAGAGAAAGTGTCTGATGCCTAAGTACCTAAGTACCTAAGCCCTATGAGGGGACGCCCACTCGTGAACTAGCAGGTACTGCGTACACGAATGGGACGCCGAGTTCGCTTAGGAGCACCATACCCACGTTACCAATAAGTCTTTATCCCGTCCCAGGACCAAAGGGAGGGACTTATTGGAACACAGTTGACCCTAGCAGTAAAAAACCACGTGCCGATTGATCCCAGTCGGGCCGGTCCGGGACCTCCCGTCTTGTCGAAGCAGGGGCCAAAGTGGTGTATTAAGGCTGGGCCCCTCAACCACCAGGATCCCCCTTTCCGAAATCCACGGGTCGCGGCGCACGGCTGCACACACCGGATTCCAAAGATGTAACCCTGAAACCAAGGTATGAGCATTAGATCCCAGTGATGCTAGTCTGGAAGTCCAGCAGTGTCACTGGGAAGTCCCCTCACCACATACAGGTGCCCACGTCGAGGGGACCAAAGCTTGCAACAACTGTAAAGCAGTTATTAATCAGTCCAAACTAGATTTTGAACAGGCAAAGAGTAGAAAACTTACTTCTTGCCCTAATGGTAGCTGAGCATTCAGGTCTCTTGGCAAAGCTATTGGCCGCAACTTTTGCCCATCTGTACTCCTACTTCTATCAAAACCAGATGGTTCTGTTGCCACTTCAGTCAAGGGTAAAGCTGACCTGCTAGCATCCCATTTTTCTTCCAACTCATGTACAGGAACTCCCCGACTTACGTAAGGGTTGCGTTCCGCAAAACGCTAAGTAAGTCGGAATTTCTCCTATGCTTCTGCAGCACTCGCAACTGGGCTCGCTGCATTGACTGAATCAAAAAAGAAATGTTCGACGAATATGTAAATAGAATTATTTATTGTATTTATTCAATTTTTTTATCTCATGTGCAGAAAAAATTACAAAATTGTGCAATTTAAAAAAATTTCAAAATGATAAAATTGCAAAAAAAAAGAGAGGAGACAGGCATAACATCAGTAAGTTTTACCTGTCGAGCATCGTTGCCAGAATCGATGTCTTCAGCAGATAAGTATGCTGCTGTGGAGGTTAAGGGCTGTTGAGATTTAGAAGGGGGTCAGCCACTCGATCTTACGAAAGAACGTATTAATAGATGACTGGATGGTGGCTATTTGTTTTTATCGCAGATTTCTTTGTAGCAAGCAAGCATATAATTCAACCCTCTGTTAACTTTTAAGAATCGTTCACTATTAGAATCCATCTTCTCAAACCTCGCCATTGCTGATGCAATTTCACGAAATGCCATTACCATCTCTCTGGTGATGAAGCGTCTCGGCTACTCATTTGGTTCATCTTCGTCAGCATTTTCTTCTTTCATTATTGCTGCCTGCAAGTCAGTAAGTTCTTTGTTAGATAATTCCTTCTCTTCTTTCTTTATTAACTCCTGCACGTTTTTGTCATTAACCTCCAACTGAAGTAGCTCTGCAACTTTTACAATCTTATCTGTAACCTCTTCATATGATTCGTCTTTTTCAAATCCTTTGAAGCCTTTTACGTGCTGTGGACATATTTTCTTCCATGTGCCATTTAAACAACTTTTAGTAATTACCGCCAAGGCCTTATTAATGTTTAAGATGGCATGGTAAATATTGTAAGATTTCCAAAAGTCGCTTAATGTAAAATTTTTCTCATCTACTGCAGACAATGTCTGAGCAAATGTGAGTAAATAGTATGCTTTCAAATTCGAAATAACACCATGATACATATGTTGGATGAGTGAAGTCGTGTTTGGCGGTAGAAATGTGACTCTCAAGTTCGGATTGAAATCATCTATATGTGTAGGATATCAAGGGGCATTATCTCAACAGAAGCAAAATCTTGAAAGGAATGTCGTTGTCTTTACAATATTTTTCAACCTCGGGAATGAAGCAGTATTTAAACCAATCCTCAAAGAAAGATATTGTTATCCATGCTCTCTGGTTCAATCAGAAAGGTAGGGTGGCTTTATTAATGCACAATTTCCAGTATGGTACACAAGAAGTGGTATTAATCTCTCGCTGCATTCACCCCAAGCAAGAGTGTGGCCTTACCTTTTGACGCATTGAAACCTGGAATTGTATTTTCCTCTTTGGCAATGTATGTTCAATCCGGTATTTTTTCCAATACAGATCAGTCTCATCAACGTTAAAAATTTTCTGCATTGAATAACAGCCTTCATCAATAATTTTTTCCAACACATCGCAAAATTTCTCTGCAGCTGCAGAATCGGTACTGGCGATTTCACTGCATACTTTAACATTGTGGAAATCAGCATGATGCTTGAACCTATTAAACCACCCGTTGCTTACCACGAACTTGGGTTGGGGTTCGCTGTACTTATCCTTAATATCTTTATAAATACTTGTTCTTTTTTTTAGAATGATCATTAGACTAAGGGGAACTAGCTTCTGAATCTGATTTTCCAACCATATTATTAACAGCTGCTCCAACTTCGATACAGCACCTGAATGCTGTTATTATCATTAGCTATATGGCGCAAGGAAGCCCCGAGGCTTTTGTGATCACTGTTGATCTTAAGTGCATTGATCCTTTGATACATTCTTTTATATGTGCACTGTCCTTTAAAATAGTATTCACTACTGAAGCAGTGAGACCTAATTCTCTTGCAATAGATGACAAACTTTGTTCTGCTTCGCACTTCTTAATAATTTTCATCTTCATTTCTAAATCGATTTTGTTTCATTTCCTGGCACTACCACCACTTGCACTTTTTGTTGGTTGCTCTCCCTTCATCAATGTAATATGGAAATAGGAAAGAAGAGAAGTTTCTGAAAATTTGTTTTTTATATGATTGAAGATTTCAGTGAAGGGGGGAATATATTTCAGCATAATAATGTAAAAACCCACACAATTGCAGTTATTGGTATTATCGCAAATGCAATAAGATCGAGTTTACTACCCATTTATAATTAGATGCACTAACAGAAAACCTCAATAAACCGGAAAGTGCAAATTGTTTTTATTGTTTTTTTTGTTGTGACCTCCAGAAATGTGCTTTAGAAAAATATCACAAAGGCATTCAAAATTGATTCTTATGATGGGAACAGATAATAACGATGTAGTGCAATTTCCATAATAAATATGATCTTTTAGAGAGATAAATAGCTTAATAATATAGCATAATTTTCAGCTTCCAAGGACGTGCAACGAAACATATATATATATATATATATATATATATATATATATATAAAACACAATGTGTTATTGGGTTCACATTACGATATTTTCATGATACCTCCATTTATTCCTACAGGATGAAAAATACGTTTCCACGACTTTTTTAAGTTTGCACCGGCTGAAAAAAACTTACGTAAAGTCGAATTTCCGTAACACGACTATTACTTAAGTCGGGGAGTTTCTGTATTAATGATCTTGGTAAAACACCTCCCACCAATTCCCAACATACTCCATTCAATGCCTCCTGTGGTCTTCCGTCAAAAGGATGTCAGAAGGATTTTGATGAAACTTAAAATGATGATGGTATTTCTCCACTTGTTCTCAAAAACCAGTGCTCTTGAACTTACTCCTGTTCTTTGTAGCCTTTTTCCACTTTCTTATTCCAAAGGTGTTTTTCCTTCTGCTTGGAAATTTGCTCATATCCAGCCAGTTCCTAAAAAGGGTGACAAAACCTTCTCATCCAATTATCGTCCCATTGCAATTACTCCTACTCTTTCTAAAGTAATGGAGAAATCATTTAACTGCCAACTCTTAAGATACTTAGAAACCTTACATCTGATCAATGATCACCAGTATTGATTCTGCCAGTGTCGATCCACTGGTGATATTCTGGCTTATGTTACCCATTTATGGACTAATTCAATGGAAAAGTTTGGTGAAACACAATTAGTTGCTCTTGACATCTCAAAGGCTTTTGATTGTATTTGGCATAAAGGTCTTCTAAACAAGCTTCCATCTTATGGTTTGCCAACTGTTTTTTGTAATTGGTTATCCAATTTTCTCTCTGATTGCTCACTGAGGGTGATGGTAGATGGCTCTCTGTCTTCTAATTTCTCCACTAATGCTGGTGTCCCCCAAGGTTCAATTCTTTCCCCCACTCTTTTCCTCTTGTATATTAATGACCTTCTTCCACTGACTGGAAATCCTATCCATAGTTTTGCCGATGATAGCACATTGCATTCCACTTTCCAGTTTGAGAAACCCTGCCCTGCTCAATCAGCTTCAACTTCTCAAATATCCGCTACCAATTCCGTAAATGCCGATCTCCAGGTAATTCTCTATTGGAGTAAAGACAACTTAGTTGATTTGAATCCTTCTGTTGTTGTTGTTTTGGTGTTTATTGCTGCATCGACAATGGAGATCATAGTGCACCAGTTCATTTGTTATACAATGTTCTCTTTATATGAATCTTGTTCGAATGTACAAGGTTAATTGAATCCTTCTAAAACTCAGTCTTGTCTTATATCTCGCAAAAAGGATTCTTCTGCTCCCATGCTTATCTTTGGTGACAATCTTATTTCTAGGCAAAATGGTATATCTCTTTTGGGGATTACCCTGACTTGCAATTTCTCTTGCCACAAGCACATTACAAATATTGCTTCGTCAGGAATAACAACATCAGCAAAATGATGCAAGGAAGGAAGCTTATATAACATTAGTCGTAACAAAAATAAATAAAATAGAATAAAATAATTTATCTAATCCATCTTTAAATTTATTCTAACTACACACTTCTACAAGATGGGATGGACTTTTATTCCAACAATCGATTGTTCTCTGAAGGCAAATTTCTCCATATCTATTCTTAAAACATCCTTTTTTCGATTATAAGATATAAAGTAAATTTATATCTCCTTATATGTATCATCTGACAAAGCATAAGGATGTCATCAGAATTTACTTTATTCAATATTTAAAGCCTTAAGCAATTTGGTTTCCACTTGGATTTGGTCATTACACAGATGCTTAGGTTCCAAATGCTGCAATTTACAGAATCACATTCTTATGAATATCCTTTATGCCTCAACTAATCTTGTTGCTCTTTTACAATAGATCTATGTACTCCTTAAAATGAAAAACCACTCTGCATGCAGCAAGTAATCAAGATATCACCTGACCATTGTTTTATACAATTGAATAATCACTTCTCGGTACCTGCTAGCAAAGTTGCTGTATATGACTGAAAGAATCCTATGAAATATCCAAGCAGCCTGTTTGAACTTGCTCTAAGAAATTCATGTAGAAAGGTACAATTTTACCTAGTCTTTTCTGTTATCAAGTATCCTGAGTTACCCAAATATGTTATGCTGGGACTACTGCTACCCTGATTAATGTCTTAACCATCTTGTCCACTTTCATATCATCAGCAAACTTACACACAAAATTAAAATACCATTATCACTATCATTGTCAAATGTTAAAGAGTATGAAAAAGGCTGTTTAAGCATGGGTAATGCTCCATCATTTCTGCTAACCAGGTAGTATGCATGCATCGTTTTATTACATCTCATATAGTGAATACCTTCAAAACAAGTTTCCTAGGTATTGCACTACTTAGAATAAGTGACTCTTCTCTGGTAGAAAAGACTACTGTTATTTATTCTCAGATGAGTACCACCACCCAGACGGCACTGTTTTGAAAATGGTTGTCTTCATCATCAGTGGGTGGGCAGGTACCCTGTTGCAAAAGTGACAACCCAGTTATGAAGTATAACTCCACAATATGAAAAATGCTTAATGGTGTGCATAAACCATGCACATTCATATTGTGGAGCTATACTTCATAACTGGGCATCTCTCATATTGTGGAGTTAAACTTCATAATTGGGTTGTCACACAACGGGGTACCTGCCCACCCACCCACCCACTGATGATGAAGCCAACCAGTTTCGAAACAGTGCCGTCTGGGTGGCGGTGGTGCCCATCTGAGAATAAGTAACAGTAGTCTTATCTACCAGAGAAGCGTTACTTATTCGAAGTAGTGCAATACCTAGGCAACTCGTTGTGAAGGTATTCACAATATGAGATATAATAAAATGATGCATGCATACTACCTGTTATGCATGAAAAGACATTTAAATGCTTAAACAGCTTTTTTCATCACTATCATTAATAAATATTAATATTATCTGGTAGATAATATTAATTTAAATTAAATCTAAATGTTTGCTAAATTTTTTGAATAGATTAAAAGCTAATTTTAATTAACTAATGTGTAATTTTAATACACACTTATAATGTTATCCATTGGGAAGAATTAGTACAACCTTTCTATAGCATAAAATTATGCCCAGTGCGATATACACAACCTTTTGAAGGTTGCATATATGCAACATATACAACCTTTGTGAAGGTGTATATGTATATATGTGAACAACTGTGAATAAGGATGCATACTCTGAAAACTTGAGAATATGCATCCTTATTCACAGTTGTTCGAAAAGGCACAGAATGAGTAAAAAGAATGCCTTTTATGTTAAAAACAAAAGAACCATCTGTTTGTCAGCTGAATAAGAATCATGAACTTTCTTAGGTCTTGGTGAATCAGAATGCTTTCACTCACTCAACTGTTGTTTTGTCTCTGGATCATAGTGAAAAATTCAAGTTTGATCACGTCACTAGGGAAAGTCTTGCCTGACCAATTTGATTGGATACTATGATGCAGTCACAAAAGAACTGGATGCAGGGAATAACTTTGATATTATATATTTGGATCTTAGAAAGGCTTTTGATACTGTTTGAAGTTTTAACTGATGATGGTATATCAAGCTTAATGTCCAAGTTTGCAGATGATACAAAGGTTGGCAGGGTTGTTAAGAACACTACTGACGCTATGCTACCTGCAACAGGCTGAGAGGTGGCAAATGAAGTTTAACATTGACAAATGTAAAGTACTACATATGTGAAACAGCAACCCCAGAGCAACGTATCAACTCTGTATTACTACACTGACAGCGGTAGAGAATGAAAAGGATCTGGGGGTAATTGTGTAGGCAGATATGAAGTTCTCTGAGCAGTGCAGACGGGCTGCAAGAGTAGCTCATGGTGTCTTGTCAATGATAGACAGGAATTTTTCTAGCAGGGATAAGGAGGTGATTATTCCCTTGTATAAGGCAATGGTCAGGCCACACCTTGAGTACTGTATACAGGTCTGGAGGCCTCATTTCAAGAAGGATGTAGAGATGCTGGAACGAGTACAGAGAAGGACAACAAGATTAGCGAATGGAACAAAGGGTTGCTCTTATGAAGAAAGGCTGAAGTTTTGCAAATTACAGTGTCTGGAGACTAGGCACCGGCGAGTTGATCTGATAGAGGTGTATAAAGCCTTGAATGATTTGAGCATGCTCAATGCTGATGGGATTCTTCCTCTTGCTCAGAATAATCACCTGAGAAGGCATAAATTGAAATTGAGGAAAGACAGATGTAGGATAGATGTTCGGAAGTTTGCCTTTAACCAGCGGGTAGTTGGTTGGTGGAACAGACTTCCATCCCTTGTTGTTGAAGCTGATAGCCTAAATAAATTTAAGGCTCAGCTGGACAGGTATTTCGAATGAACAGAGGGGTGAAATGGAAGTGGTTTTTTTTTTTTTTTTTTTTTGGCTGATGCTGCATAAGCTTGCTTTCTTGCATCATATGCTTCTATTAATGCTATTCAATTTAAGAAATTTTGACCCTGTCTTCATCTAACTACATTATCTGTTAGAATGTCCATTTCATATGATAGTGCTCACAATATTGTGAACGATCACCTGAAAATGTCGCGAATCTGTGTACACTGGATTCCGCACAAGTCTACTCTTCCCTATTTTTGTTCTGGAGTCAAATTGTGCAGAATCCAGTGTACACAGATTCGCGACATTTTCAGGTGATCGTTCACAATATTGTGAGCACTATCATATGAAATGGACATTCTAACAGATAATGTAATTAGATGAAGACACACTAAGTATAATTTTTGTGTCTTCATCCAAGATTTCCTGGGTTTTTGCAATTTCCTCAGGAGTTGCTGAAGAAGAAGGCTGACCAGCTCTTGGGTCATCTGCAACAGACTCATGGCATTCACTGAATTGCTTGTGCCATTTAAATATGGCTGTCCTACCAAGATACTCACTACCATACACTTCATTAATCTCTTTAACTGCTTCCAATTGATGCATTTAAGCCCCATCTGACACAATAACAAATCACATATCACCTTCAATATGTATGTCTAACATGATGCTTGCTTTAAAATGATCATCAATGACACGCTGCTAAAAAAAATTAAAGGGACGTGTACCCTGTACGCATGAAATATGTTTTATGTGAAAACATCCTTGGCTTGGAAGAGATTAGTAAAATCCATTTATAGAATAGTATGATGTCACAATCATACTTCCTGCAATTATTACTAAAGGAAGTACAATTGTGACATTGAGACTACATCGGCACAATCATTAAGGAAGTATGATTGTGAGGTCACAAACATTCTTCCTTCATCACATACTTCCTGCAGAAAGTATGATTGCAACAATTCAAATATTTGACCACAACATTTGCATTTCCGTTACACTTCAGTTATATTCCATTGTTAGGTACCACTATAGATGTCTTCACATCAAAAAACCCTCTTTCCAAAACACTAGCTCGACAAGTACTGGCATGTGCACACAAAGTCTGTTCAGTAGCGACCAGGGAGAGTGCCTCTAGCAGCAGTTATGGAAACAAAAAATCTTATGCCAGTCCTTTAATTAAATAATCACTCCTCGTATATGTATATACATGAGGAGCACACGCATGCATGCATGCATGCACACAAGGTGCAAGCCAAAAGTTTCTGCACGAGGTACAAATCACACATAGTATAGCATTACTAAATAAATGAGAGCTTACAAATTCTCAATTCTTCCTACATTCTATTAATATTTGAGGAATAAACAAGGAGTTACCTTTTATTCAGTCAGTATGATTTATTCTTAACCAACTCTGCTTATTCGAATAAATTATAAAATAATACGTTAAAATAATTTAAAACTCATAATGTGTTCCTCACTATCGACTAGCGGGTAGTGTAACACCCCAGTATCGCAGCGGTGAGCCCCAACCCGACCCCAGAAATATCAAACCCCCATGCAATCTTTAGTGAGGGAACACATTTTGTCATGATCACGAATTTAAAATACGAGTGAAATACTATTAAAATACAATAAAAATACTATAAAAACAATGAATTAAAATCCCCTAAATTTCCTCTCTTAAGTGGACCAAAACTTTTCAACAAGTGTCATGTTCACAGGGTAAGAATGAAACTAATGAAATTTGTGTCTGTCCGGAATCTTATAAATAGGAGATTAGTCTTTGGTTCGAATGACCACGAATCAGAAATAAGAAATGGATGACGGATGTTAATCGAGTTTCTTTGTAACTTCATTTCTAAAGTTTCGGCAATCAATAACTTAGTATAATTATGTTGAATATTTAAAATTTTGGCTTCATTTAACAGGAATATGTGGTTTTTCATTTATTGTATGGAATGCAAGTCCCAAAGCATTTGCACATGATGCACGGACTGATCCTTCACGTTGCTTAACCCTCGAGTTTAAAATACATCTGGTAGATCCAATGTAAGTAGAATCACAATCCTTACATGAAATGTGGTAGACGAGGTCATGTGATTGTTCGGAGGATAATAGTACCAAGTGATTTTTTGGTGTTGCATATAATTTATGGCCCAGTTTTGCTACTATTTTTATTTCTGTACCTCTAAAAAGGTTGTTAATTTGTCTATACCAGTGTTCAACATACGGTATTGTAATAAAATATTTTGTTGTTGATTATTTTGTCTTTCACTTCTAATTTAGTACTACTGATAGAGGTAATAGGTTATCCTCTATTTAGAAACCTATTCATCAGTTCTTAATTTTATCTGTAGAGCAAGTTGTGTGGCAGAGTATCTGAACGCACTTAAGAACTGGTTTAACGTGATTGACCTTTTATATGAGGATGATTTGTTTGTTTGTTTTTGGAGTTTTATGGCGCATTAGCATCTAAGGCTATAATGCGCCATATGAGTATGGATGATAACTGCTATAGTGTAGGAATATCCCCATATTCGTGGTCGTATGATAGATACTGAAATTAATATTTTCTCCGATAATGAGAATATCGTCGAGATATCTTTCATAAAATGTGATTTTTTTCTAATCTATCTAAATATAATTCTGATATTAGGCCGTTCAAGTTTAAACCCATGGGTAAACCAAAAATCTGTCTATAAATCTTATTTTCAAATAAAATATAATTAACCTCAACCAATAACTCAATAAGCTCAAATATCTCTTTTTTTATGCAACTTAGTACTGTTAATGCTAACAGTGTTATTGTTTAATAAATCCCAGATTACATCCAGTGCATATGCTACATTAACATTAGTGTATAAAGAAATTACATCAAGGGAAAATAATTTAACTTCTCCCCCAATTTTACAGACTTTCAAATTAGTATATAAGGTATCATAATTCTTTACACTATATTTTAATACCTGCTGAAAAGGTTTTATAATCCAATATAAGTGTGTTGCCAAGGCCGAAAAAGAAGAGTTTTTGTATGATACTATAAGCCGAATTGGTGTCCGGGTTTGTGTAGTTTTACCTGTCCAAAGAGAATAGGTGCAGTATGGTATGGTATTAAGGGCAAGTTGCTACAATGGATAAAAGGGTGGTTGTGTGGGAGAAGACAGAGAATGGTAATCAATGGATGCTGCTCTTCGTGGACTAATGTGATTAATGGAGTATCCCAGGGTTCGATGTTGGATCCACTGTTGTTTTGTATATTTATCAATGATATTGATGAAGGTAAATCAGGCTTAATGTCGAAGTATGCAGATGATACAAAGGTTCAGGGTTGTTAATGACAGTAACGGCAGTGTGCTACTGCAACAGGATCTAGAAAAGTTGAGCAGATGGGCTGAGAAGTGGCAACTGAAATTTAACATTGACAAATGCAAAGTACTGCATATGGGTAGAAGTAATCCCAGAGAAACATACCAACTGTGTGGTAAAACGAAGCGATATTCTAACCAAGAAAGGCATAAGCTCTGCAAATTGAAGCATCTGGAGACTAGGCACCTGCAAGGTGATCTGATTGAGGTGTATAAGACCTTGAATGAGGTTGAAATGAGCCACCGTTTGGATGACTGTTGGAACAATCTTCCATCTGTTGTTGTGGAGTTGATAGCTTAAATAAATTCGAGGAACTGGACAAACTTTTAGAGGGAATGGATGTGTGAAATTATTATTTTTTTATTGATGCTAGATAAGCTTGCTTTCTTGTATCATACACCTCTTCAACTACTACTACTACTACTACTACTATAACAGCTAAAAATTGTTGATCTGTAATAGTGCGCCACAGAAAAGATTAGGCTATCAAAAGCAGATTATGAGAAATCACTGGCAAAGAGAGCAAAGAGTGGGGATAAGGAATTCTTCACATATATAAATGCAAAGATGAGAAGGGCAATCAGATTGGACTCTTATATAATAGATGTGAGATAGTACTGGATACCACAGATGATACTGCAGATAAACTCAACAGTTACTTTGCATCAATATTTACAGAAGAAAAACCCTTTATGTCAATGAGAAATTTGGGAGTAAAGTTTAAATATATGTAATTAATGATACTGAAATTACTCATGATTATTTAATGAAAAACGTTCGAGCCTACAGGCAAGTAAGGCTTCTGGAGTTGATGGCATATAACGTATAATTTCAAGGCAGGTGGCAAGTGAGTGCATTGAACCATTAAGACTAATTATGAGGATAGGTTCCATTGCATTGGAAAAGTGTTGATGTATCACCAATACATAAAGCAGGCTCTAAGAGTGTAGTGGGAAATTACCAACCCTTCAATAGTAGGGAAAATCGTGGGGACAATGATCAAGGGTGGAATTCAGGATCATTTTGACAGAAATGGCATCCTGAAGGATGCACAGCATGGTTTTGGAAAGGGAAAGTCATGTTTAACAAATATGGTTAGCTATTTTGTCAGGGTCACTCATGAGCTGGATTTAGGGAATAATTTCGGCATTGTTTATTTAGATTTCAGCAATTCATATGACTCGGTCCCATATGAAGGGTACTTTATAAGCTGGAACAAGTTGGAATCACAGAGAAAATCCTTAGATGGACAGCAGGATGGTTCCAGATAAGAAGGCAGATGGATGTGATAGTTATTCCTCAGATTGGTTTAATGTAAGAAGTGGGGTATCTCAAGGATCAGCATTGGGACTACTGTTATTTTTGCTTTTCTTAAATGACATTGATGAAGGGATAGAGGGTGTGATGAGTAAATTTGCAGAAGATGTAGCCGAACTAAAGTCAGTAGTGGAAGAAAGGAACTTGGGAGTTACGATACGGTCAGACATGAAGTTCTCCGATTATTGTAGACAGGTTGCAAGGAAGGGCTATGGTATCTTATCAATGATTTATTGAACAGGTTATAGTAGAGATAAGGACATCATAATCCCATTATAAAATATGGTATTGTTAGACCACACTTTGAATACTGTGTTCAAGTGTGGAGACCGGAGACCACACATAAAAAAAGACATTGAGCTTCTTGAAAGAGTCCAAAGACTGGTAACTGGCTTGGTGAGATTAGGAAAAGGGTGTCCATATGAGGAAGACTTTGAATATGTGGGTTGCACAGCTTGGAAACTAGACACCTTAGAGGAGACTTGATTGAGGTGTTTAAGGCTCTGAGAGGCAAAAGTAGAATGAACGAGGATGAAATTTTCACAGTTATAAATGATTCTAGAACTAGGGGCCATAAATTATTGGAATAAAATATCAGAAGCTGATAGTTTGGGGCAATTCAAAGGTCAGCTGGATTGTTACTTACAGGAGGAGGGGAAATTCAGAGGTTGTCTATTTCCTTTTTCTTTTATTATTTATTAATTTTATTATTATAATTGTATTCTTTTTTTGTTTTTTTTGTTTTTGGCTGGTGCAGTATAAGCCTTAGGTTTCCTGGCACCACATCGCCATTACCAGTACTAATACTAATTTAGGCTGAATTACAAAAGTGTTGGACAGCATCTTGAAACACAAATTCCAAAATGCTTCAAAACAGTGAAAGAAGAGCTGGGATTGATGTACAAACTCTGGATGGGTGGGACTATTTTGAAGGGGACAACACCAATATGTAAATAATGCAAGTCTCGGTGACTCAACTGTCAGGGAAACAGAAAATATAGTGTGCAAAAAGGATAGGTAGAATAGGACCAATGTGTGTCTGCCAGGGGAAAAAGTTGATGACATTGTAGAAATTTAATTTTATTGCCCCAGTCCTGAAACCTTTGGCTTGCACCTGGTACTATTTGAGTAATTTGACATTGGGGATTTTGTAACTAGATGCCAAAAACTACAGTAAGTATTTTCAAAATCTGAAGATCTTCAAATAGTTTTAAAACAGCTGGAATATTTTGGTTTTACTTCTGACTATTCAGTACAGAATTGTACTTACTGTGCTGGTTCTGCTGATGACTGTGATTTTATCTGAGTAAGTGACTGAATACCTAATGATGAAAGATACTGCAAAAAATAAAAAATAAAATAAAAAAATAAATAAAATTATATTCAGGTAATAATCAATGCACTTCTTCAATATAGTAAATGAAATAATATTTAAGAAAAGGAAGCCAAATAGTGCAATTCCTAAAAACAGTTCCTTGGCTAATTAAAATTTTTATTAGCTCAATAACAGTCAATACATTTCTCAGCACTCAATAAACATGTACTACATATACAGCAGTAGTAGTAGTGGCATGTGATGCAAGAAAGCATGTGTATGAGCTTATGCAGAATCAGACAAAAAAAAAAAAAAAAAATCACACCATTCCCTCCAAATGCCTGTCCAGTTCTTCCTTAAATTTATTCAACCTAACAACTTCCACAACGACAGATGGAAGTTTGTTCCAGCAATTAACCACCCACTGGCTAAAGACAAATTTCCACACACCTATTCTATATCTGTCTTTTCTTAATTTGAATTTATGCTCCCTTAGGTTCGTAATCTGAACAAGTGGAAGGATCCCATCAGAATTCACCATGCTCAACACATTCAAGGCCTTATATACCTCAATCAGATCACCGCGCAGGTGCCTAATCTCCAGCCACTGCAATTTGCAGAACTTAAGCCTCTCTTGGTAAGAGGATCCCTTCATTCCCCTCACCAATCTTGTTGCCCTTCTCTGTACACGCTCAAGTAAATCTACATCCTTCCTAAAATGAGGCCTCCAGACCTGTACGCAGTACTCAAGGCGTGGCCTGACCATTGCCTTATACAGAGGGATAATCACCTCCTTTTCCCTGCTAGCAAAATTCCTATATATCATTGACAAAACCCCATGACCTTCCCTGGCAGCCTGTCTGCATTGCTCAGAAAGCTTCATATCTGCCTGCACAATTACTCCCAGGTCTTTTTCATTTTCTACCACCTTAAGTGTAGTACCACACAGTTGGTACGTTTCTCTGAGGTCACTTCTACCCATATGCAGTACTTTGCATTTGTCAAGGTTAAACTTCAGTTGCCACTTCTCAGCCCATCTGCCCAAATTATCTAACAAAACCCCATGACCTTCCCTGGCAGCCTGTCTGCATTGCTCAGAAAGCTTCATATCTGCCTGCACAATTACTCCCAGGTCTTTTTCATTTTCTACCACCTTAAGTGTAGTACCACACAGTTGGTACGTTTCTCTGAGGTCACTTCTACCCATATGCAGTACTTTGCATTTGTCAAGGTTAAACTTCAGTTGCCACTTCTCAGCCCATCTGCCCAAATTATCTAGATCCTGTTGCATCATTGTCATTAACAACCCTGCCAACCTTTGTATCATCTGAAAACTTCGACATTAAGCCTGATATACCTTCATCAATATCATTGATAAATATACAAAACAACAGTGGACACAACACCAAACCCTGTGGGACTCCACTAATAACATTAGTCCATGAAGAGCAGCACCCATTGATTACCACCCTCTGTCTTCTCCCACTTAACCATCCTTTTATCCATTGTAGCAACTTACCCTTAATACCATTCTGCTCCAATTTGTACAATAGTTTTTCATGCGCAACAGTGTCAAAAGCTTTCCTGAAATCCAAATAGATGATATCAAAATTATTTTTTGCATCCAGTTCCTTTGTAACCACATCATAATATCCTATCAAATTTGTCAGACAAGACTTTCCCTTAACAAACCCATGCTGTGTCTGAATTATTGCTGCAGTCTTGTCTAGATGATCCTGCAATGCATCTTTAACCAGTGACTCCATTATTTTACCCGGAACAGAAGTTAAACTAACTGGTCTGTAATTACTCATGTCACCCTTCGATCCCCCTTTGTGAATTGGGGATACATTTGCACGTCTCCAGTCCGTGGAAACCTCCCCTGAGTCCAAGGATGCTCTCATAATTATGGCCATGGGTTTGCTTAGTTGCTTGAGTCACAGTGATTGAGCCACAAAAAATGAGAAGCTTTGGCCTGCATCATTAAATACCGACACCCCAAACTGGTATTGACAATATATCTATTCACTCTCATAGTGGCCAGCTTTGCAAACTAAAGAAATGCTGAGTGGATATTTACACAAGAATATAGAAATACATTCACTTAATATAAAATACAATTATTTTACAATGTAGTCAACTGCCTAAGTAGATAAAACTTCAGATATCACCCTCAGTTCCTCCACAATCACATATCAGCATGACAAAAAGTTTTTTTAGCTGGTGCAAGCAGTTTTCATTACAACTATATCCTTGACTGAGTGGAAGAACTAACTTAATAAACATTTTTAGACTAGTAGTGGGAAAATTCAACCAATTAATAATGTGAAGTTTAACAATTCATGCTGAAAATGCTGTTTCAACATTCTACATTTACATTAAGAATTAAAATATGATTATGGATAGAAATCAAAGGAACTTATATTTCTTTAATATAATCGGAATATAAATTATTCAGGCAATTCATAACTAATTACATGTATTGTATTTTTATAAATACTTTATATTTAGAATATATATAAAGTTTTTGAAAATATAAAATATAAAAAATCACCTCCTTATCTAGCAGGGATAAGGAGGTGATTATCCCCTTGTATAAGGCAATGGTCAGGCCACACCTTGAGTACTGTATACAGGTCTGGAGGCCTCATTTTAAGAAGGATGTAGAGCTGTTGGAACGAGTACAGAGAAGGGCAACAAGATTAGTGAATGGAACAAAGGGTTGATCTTATAAAGAAAGGTTTAAGTTTTGCAAATTATAGTGTCTGGAGACAAGGCACCTGTGAGGTGATCTGATTGAGGTGTATAAAATGGTTTGAGCATGCTCAATGCTGATGGGATTCTTCCTCTTGCTCAGAATAATCACCTGAGAGGGCATAAATTCAAATTGAGAAAAGACAATTGTAGGATAGATGTGCGGAAGTTTGCCTTTAGCCAGCGGGTAGTTGGTTGGTGGAACAGACTTCCATCCTTTGTTGTGGAAGTTGATAGCCTAAATAAATTTAAGGCTGAGCTGGACAGGTATTTGGAACGGACAGAGGGGTGAAATGGGAGCGGGTTTTTTTTGTTTTTTTTTTTGGCTGATGCTGCATAAGCTTGCTTTCTTGCATCATATGCCTCTACTAATGCTAATCCACAAAAAGAAATACCATTGGAATTTTTTGTTAAACAAGAACATGTCTTTGTTAACAGAAAATTTTTCTATAAAGAAATCAGTTGTAAAACCTTTCCCCTTTTAATCACTTGTTGGGGATCAAAAGGAAAGAAAAAACAAAGTTTGCAGTTATTTTTTATCATTAAAGGAGAATCTGTGTATTAAATGAAGAACACAAATAAACTCATATAATTTTGGAATGACTGATATAAGTTTATTATTAGTAGTAGTGGCATGTGATGCAAGAAAGCAAGTGTATGAGCTTATGCAGAATCAGCCAACAAAAAAAAAAAAAAAAAAAAAAATCACACTATTCCCTCCAAATGCCTGTCCAGTTCTTCCTTGAATTTATTTAACCTATAAGCTTCCACAACAACATATGGAAGTTTGTTCCAGCAATTAACCACCCGCTGGCTAAAGGCAAATTTCCGCACATCTATTCTACGTCTGTCTTTTCTTAATTTGAATTTATTCTCCCTTAGGTTCATAATCTGAACAAGTGGAAGGATCCCATTAGAATTCAGTGTGCTCAACCCATTCAAGGCCTTATACACCTCAATTAGATCACCTCGCATGGTGATCCATGGAGAAATTAAGCCTCTCTTGTTAAGAGGATCTCTTCATTCCCCTCATCAATCTTGTTGCCCTTCTCTGTACATGCTCAAGCAAATCTACATCCTTCCTAAAATGAGGCCTCCAGACCTGTACGCAGTACTCAAGGCGTGGCCTGACCATTGCCTTATACAGAGGGATAATCACCTCCTTTTCCCTGCTAGCAAAATTCCTATATATCATTGACAAAACCCCATGACCTTCCCTGGCAGCCTGTCTGCATTGCTCAGAAAACTTCATATCTGACTGCACAATCACTCCCAGGTCTTTTTCATTTTCTACCACCTTAAGTGTAGTACCACACAGTTGGTACATTTCTCTGGGGTTACTTCTACCCATATGCAGTACTTTGCATTTGTCAAGGTTAAACTCAGTTGCCACTTCTTAGCCCATCTGCCCAAATTATCTAGATCCTGTTGCAGTAGCACACTGCCATTACTGTCATTAACAACCCTGCCAACCTTTGTATCATCTGCAAATCTACAGATTAAATAACGTAGCAAAACATCCTTATATTTGAATAGTTCAAAGTTATTTTATTAAGTGCTTGTATACTAATTATGCTGAATTTAATATAGAGATGATGTTTCAGAACCTTTGCTGGATCTTATCATCAGATCAATAAATAAGCTGATACCAGCTCCACTCTTAGTATGACAGCTATGGAGTAATGAGCTTAATAAACTAACATTGAACAATTTGGACGGTACAGTAGTATTTCATTATATTATTTATCTATTAATAAACTCATCCCTCAATGAAAAATAAATTTCCCTATTCATGCCAGACTGAAGGTTTTGGAAAGTACCAAATTAAAACAAACTCAACATACAATTAATTATATTTTAATACAAATTATGATTTATAATTATACACATTTCACTTTTCATTTGACATTTACACATTTCAACCCCCAACATGTGCTGTAATGCTGTCAATTCTCAGTTTTCCTAGGCAAGCAAACAGAATACACTGAATTTATTTAGCACCACAGGTACCATCTGTATAGTGTCTATGCATAAATCTGGGTTTGTACCTAGTAATGTGTTGGGTATCACCAGGCCTATCCCTATGACACACCATGGCAATGACTCCATGGGATAAAAAATATTATCTGAGGTAGAATTTTGCATGGTGGACGCCTGTAAGACGCAGGTTTCACCACACAAAAGAGTTCACTGATTGATTGTTTACACTACACACATTTTCCACCACTTGCATGTCATACTGCTTGTAGATGTTCTGTAACCGTGGATGATGGTGTCAATTCTATATCATGGACAGTATTTCAAATTCAGTTTATAAATGCTCAAATGAGTTGAAATCATTGGAGTTCAGTGAACCAAATAAAGAGAATGAAGTTACTCAATATCCCAAATCATATGTAGACATTTCTGGCTGTTTGGCACTGAATGCTGTCCAGGCAGGAAAAGCTATCATTATTAGGCATGAGCATTAATAGGTGAATGTGATATAACAGATACAGTACCCTGATACAGAATACATGTATCAGAGATCGATCCCAGGTTTCTTAATAAAACAGCAGCCGTGTCACGTAAATATCTACAATACAAAACTGCTCACTGATTTGTTGTTTATGCCATACACATTCCCAGCAGCATCCTTGACATAAAAGTGATATGACTGACATGATTCTTATACCAGCCAACTTTTGCTGACTGTTCACAACTTGCTTGCAGCGTGTATCATACAAGAGAGTGTTGGCTGTGATGTCTATAATACAGAGGTAGTGTTGTAGATATCTACAGTTCCAGCATCCACTATACTGTGAGAAATGGGCACTAAGTGTTGCACATATGCTTGAATTGGAAAAAAAATTTACAAGTGAAATGCTAATATCTGGACACAACTTTCTATCGCATTGCTTGCAATTATCGTGTATTTTAGTTACATACAAATTACAACTGACAATTTTGTATGTATTGATTACACATACAGTGGTAGCTGTGAAACTGATAAAATACAATGACATAAATAAAACAGTTATTTCTAATAAACATAATAGAAATAACTGCTTTATTGTAATAATACATAAAGTACTATAAATCTGTCTACACAACTTCTTTAAATACAACAACAAGCTGTTCTTCTGAATTGGCTTCTATAATTCCCGCTCTCTCTTTCAAAACAATCCGAACATGTGCCACCACCAGCCAACATCCATTTACTGTCCAACTTCAAACTCACAGAACCAACTTTTCATCTTCCTTGTTTATTCATTCAACTGCCGTTTTCTCGAACAACCTTCCTTCATACGTATTTCCTGAAAATTACAGTCTACAGAAGTTCAAGTCCAATGTCAACCAATATCTTCTTTCGTCTTCTCAACCTCCAACCCAAGCACGGTACTAAGTACTATAGGTTCTAATACCTCTTGTGTTTGGGGTTTACATAAAACAAAAAAAAAAAATCAATCAATATGCTGTTTTGGTCCATGAAAATTCTGATGTACAACCCACACCTACTCATGCACAAAGGAGGTGATTTTGCTAGAAACAACTGTACCCATCATGTCAAAATTCTGGCCTACCAATTTGCAATCACCTGGTTGGTGATTGCAAAGATCAGCTGCTGTTTTGGCAGCTGTATACATTACAGTATGAATGGGAAATCCATGCTGCCACTGGTGTCCAAATGAATATGAAATACAGGTCTTACAGAGCTGGCTATGCTCATTGCAAGCACCTTGCACATAAGAGTTCTGCAAGTGACTTGACACACACAATTATTCATGTTCTGTTGCAGGTCCAGAGGTAATTTTCATATCCTGTAACATTACAACAGGACTGATCTTCAGTCTCAGATTATGCGGTAGCAATCCAGGAGGTAATGGCATATTAAGTTACTTGGAAAGGTATGTTTATCATTCTGTTCATCATTAGTGCCACTGTTCCAAGATGCCCAGCCACTTCCTCTGTACTTTGACACAAGAACTCCTTTCCCAAAAGCTATTCTAATGCAGCCTCATTCATGTAGTGAACTTCTTCATTTGTAGGTGATTGACTGTGAAAGTTGAGTTCTCTAATATTGTATTAGATAATATGAATCAGAGCTGTAATACTCAATACGTTCTATGTTGATATTAATATTTGTAAAATAATAAGAGGAGTTTACCTCAATATAGTACGTAGAACACTTTCGTTATGATAGTCTCCAGCAATTAAAATGAAAAAATCGAAAACTTACATTAGAGTAAAAAATAAATAATTAAAAACCGATTTAACACAATTAAAAATCAATTTAACGCAATTAAAAATTAAAAAGAATCTAACGAAAATATATAAAGAAATCTAGACTCAAATTTACATTGGAAAGGGAGGATACGGATACAAAGTCATTAAACTTTCTAAATTTCACGCTTACTCGGGACTCGAATAAAATCCAATTTAGCATCTATCGAAAACCTATAAACACCAGTATGCTTCTACATTATAATAGCTATCACCCATTCACTTACAAAAGATCAATTATTTTTAATCAATTTCTAAATGCCTATAAATATTCAACGACGGAATCTGCTTTGAGCTCAGAAATACAAATATTAACTAGAAAGTTCTTAAACAGGGGTTATCCCCTTGTCACAATAAACCGAATTAGGGTATAGGCTAAGGATAGGATACAAAACACTACACCAACCAACAATAGTAATATCAAAAAATACTTTATTTCTGTCCCATACGTTAAACAGTGGCACAAACAGTTTAATAGATTCTTTAAAGATACCGAATTTAAAACTGTGGCCAGGCCAATACGGAAACACAAATTAATGATCTGGTACACAACATTTCTTGCAGTGATTGAGACTCGTCTTACCAAGGTTCGACGCGATTTTCTCTGAATATTCGTGTAAATCAACATCATTTTCTATGAATATTCGATTTTCTCTGAATATTCATGTAAATCAACATGAAGCCTCATGTTGATTTACATCAACATGCTTCTCATTCAGCAGCATCAGAATTAGCCTATCATGCCATTAACGAGAAACATACTTTTTTATTTAACTAGGCCAAAATACTTAACGTTCAACGTAATTATACGCGACTATTAATTGCAGAAACCATAGAAATTAAATTACACGAGAATTCTGTTAATGTTTGGTGGCCATATTTGGTCTCCAAATGCGTGGACCTTTACGCGCATGCACGAAGACAAATAATCACTATTTAAGTTTCAGGTTCAACCCTATTCAGTAATTTTCATTCCTGTGATCACGACATAAGGTTGAAAAGTGTTGTCAGCTTCAGGAAGAAAAATCGTTTTGAATATTTTCATTAGATTCTTTTTAAATTTTTAATTGCGTTAAATTGATTTTTAATTGTGTTAATTGATTTGAATTGTGTTAAATTGGTTTTTAATTTATTTATTTTTTACTCTAATGTAAGTTTTCGATTTTTTCATTTTAATGTCTGGAGAGTATCATACGGAAGTGTTTTACGTACTATATTGAGGTAAACTCTTCTTGTTATTTTACTAATATTGCATAGATGTGCAGTTAACACTGGATATGCATATCACTTATGGCAAGCAAGTGAAATTTAAAAAATAATAATAAAAAACTAGTTGTTTCATCAACACACAACTTATAGACTGTGAATGAATTCAGCCAATTTCCTTACCCAATAAAATAAAAAAATAAAAAAAAGAAGTTATTTGAATAGATTCAGAAGACAAAAGGGAAACAAAATCATGTATCCCAACAAATCCTCTTATTGCTCCAATATTATATGATGAAGATCTGTCAATTCCAAATGCACCTTACAGAGAAGAGTCTTCGGAATTGGACGATGAATCTGGTGAAGAAGATAACTGGGATTACACATAAGAAGCCTGTTCAAGTAAAGTGCCACATTTTCCTAATCAGCAAGAATTGGATGACATAATGAAGGATCTGGATCAAAAATCAAATAAAATGATCCTGAAAACTTGCTTAAAAGAGTGGAATCTACTGAATCCCAACTGAAAACCACAGAAAGAGAAGTCATATATGCAAATTTTGCACTGTTGCAGAATTTCTGTGCAACTGTTTTGATCTGACTGTTATTTAGAAAGAAACTGGTCTTAGTCAAAATCCAGACCAGAGGAGCCTTTTTATTGACTGTTCAAGTAAAAGTTTGCAATGGAAATATACGTCCAGTGATTCCTGTTGCAATACTTTTCATATGAAAGAAGGCAATGGAAATGTGAAGCATGTGTTAGAGAAGCTTAAAGTGTGACTAGTATCAATGGGATGGCTCTTTATGGTAATTTATTTATCATAATCACTCCAAAATTTCAAAAAAAAAAAAAAAAAAAGAATACGAGCAAAAAATGAAAATTTGAATTTAAACAAATACTGAATACTGTTGATTATTTTTAGAAAAAATCTGAGATAAGATAGTTGTCTCCTTTTGAATAATCTAAATAAACTGATATTCATTTAAAGAATATTCAAAATTAGTATTATTATAATATTTGATATCTTCTTGCCTCAAAAGATGTTTTACCATCCTGATTCAAATATTTTTGTTCTTTTAGATATGAAATGTAAAATAGATTTGAAAATTCCAACATCAGTGTGGCTATTAAAATTTGTATAAGACACCTAACTTCTTAAATAAAACTTAACTTTTTACAAGGGATAAAAATAAATAATTTTGGATTTCTTTTCTTCTAATAGTAGGGTGAAAATTGATCATATAATTAAATAATGGAAATTATTTTGTGAAGATCTCTAAAAGATATGGAATTACATTTTTTGCCTAAGAATAAACAATAACATCACTTGCATGCAACGTGCTCCCTCTCCTTCTTCCCCCTCTAGTCTAAGGTTAGGAGTTGAGTTATGTAAGGATTAAAAAGCTATGACCAACAATGAGGGTCCTGATAAACTCCTGTTGTGGCAAAAGCTTAGCCCATGATGTTGCACTACTCAGTTCAATTAGGAAGGTATGATTATGGAATAAGTCAAACAGTCAACTCAGTAACTCCTGAATGCCAAAATTACACAATTTTACATCAAGAAATTAGGCGCCAATTCAGTTTTCTGATAGGTGCTTATCAGAGTCGGGCAGATGCCCTCGAAGTTATTAAAGTGGGGGAGCCATCAAGCTCTCAGCTGCCCACCTCACTGCTAGAGCTCATTCTTGCGCATCAGGCAACACAGGCAATCTCCAAGGCAGAATGCATTGACCAGGGTATGTCTGCGAAGGGCAAAAGCTAATGATGTTGTAGAGCAGTTATCATCTTTTAAGGATACAAAGGGTGATATCGGTGTACATGTTGGCAATAATGACATTAAGAGTAAGAAACCTGCAAATTTACTTAACAAGTACAGGTCAATGTTGAAAAAAAAAGTCGTGAGTTAGGGTTAAATTTGAAAGTGTCAGGAATTCTGCCCAGATACAATAGGAGGGAGTATATGATGAGCACCTTGTCAATCAATTCAGCTCTGGAGAGATTGTGCAAGGCTCATGGGGAAGAATTTTTCACAGCTCGGTCTGTGCTTGTTAACAGGAGAGACTGCTTCTACAGGGATGGGATACACTTAAATAGAAGGAGTGTAAGAGTGTTTGCTGATGCTATCAAGGCAGTGTTAGGTGGGTCAGAAAACTTCTAGCTTGGGGGGGAATTAGAGTCTGAAAGTTTAACAGTAACCGCAGGCAGCAGTGAAAGTGATTCTTACACTGCTTCTATTAGAATGAGCAGCAGCCTGGGGTTTTCAGGGATGGAATAAATAAATACATGGGCTGTGTTAGGGTAAGTAAGAATTAGAATAAGCGCATGTATACCAATGCTAGGAGTATGGTAAATAAATTTGAAGTGCTGGTCAAGACATCAATGGCAGATATTGTTGGGATATCGGAGACGTGGAAGAATTTTTCACAGCACGGTCTGTGCTTGTTAACAGGAGAGACTGCTTCTACAGGGATGGGATACACTTAAATAGAAGGAGTGTAAGAGTGTTTGCTGATGCTATCAAGGCAGTGTTAGGTGGGTCAGAAAACTTCTAGCTTGGGGGGGGGGGGGGAATTAGAGTCTGAAAGTTTAACAGTAACCGCAGGCAGCAGTGAAAGTGATTCTTGCACTGCTTCTATTAGAATGAGCAGCAGCCTGGGGTTTTCAGGGATGGAACAAATAAATACATGGGCTGTGTTAGGGTAAGTAAGAATTAGAATAAGCGCATGTATACCAATGCTAGGAGTATGGTAAATAAATTTGAAGTGCTGGTCAAGACATCAATGGCAGATATTCTTGGGATATCAGAGACGTGGTGTCACACAGACAGAAGGAATGCAGAATTGGAATTTGGGGAGTACAATGTGTATAGAAAGGATAGATAGGATAGGAAAGGAGGAGGGATTATGCTATTAGTTAAGAAACACATAAAAACACAGGGAAGCACAGCCAGTTGACATAGGTGGACAGTGCAGTGTTGAGTCAGTTTGGTGTGACATAAGCACTGGGAAAGCAAAATTGAGAGTATGAGTGTTTTATAGGCCTAATAACTCTAATGAGTACGACAAACAATTGTACAGAAAAATAGAGTGGGCCAGTAAATCAGAACATCTTACAACGGGGAATTTTAACTTCCCAGATATTGACTGGAACTTGTGAGTTGGTCACTCACGCAGCAGCAGGCGCCTCCGTAGCCAGGTGGGCAGGAGCAGCAGTGCGTAGCACACACTTCTTGATTAGACCGGGGTTCGAGCCCGTGAGCCACCAAATATGGAGGATGCGGAAAGGTCAGGGAATGACCACCGCATATCCCCGGAGCAATATGGCCTTAGTTGCTAATGCTCCTAAAAATCAAATAACAACAACAACAGCAGCATGTTCAAGAGGCAACCTGAGAGTTGTTTGTTTGTTTGTTATTTGGTTTTTAGAAGCATTAGCAACTAAGGCCATATTGCTCCGGGATATGTGGTGGTCATTCCCTGACCTTTCCGCATCCTCCATATTTGGTGGTGACGGGCTCGAACCCCGGTCTAATCAAGAAGCGTGTGCTACGCACTGCTGCTCCTTCCCACCTGGCAACGGAGGCACCTATGCAACCTGAGAGAGTAATACTCTTGATCTGGTTATCAGCAGTGATTATTTGTGCATTAAGAATTTGCAGATAGGTGATAGTGATCACAGTGTGCTGATGTGGGATTTACTTAAAGATAGAACTACCATCAGAAGTAAAGGGAAGAGTTTTTACTTTCTTAAAGGTGACTACAGTGGTCTCAGACAGTTTTTGTATGCTATACAGTGGGACCAATTGATGTTACCAACAGCAAATTCTAATTGGGGAGCATTCAAGGAATTAATCATGGAAGCTACTAGGCTTTTCATATTGCTTAAGAAATACTGTTCAAGGTTTAGGCCTAAATGGATATCAGATGAACTAATAAGACCCGTGGCAAAAAATAAAAACACATGGGATGCATATAAATTATCAGGAGACACAGAAGCCGATAGTAGATATAAGCTAGTCTGTAATTAAGTCACAAGGGAGATTAGGCAAGCGAAGGCAGATTATGAGAAATCTTTGGCAAAGGATGCTAAGAAAAACAGCAAGGACTTCTTTACTTATACAAAGACTTCTTACTTTACGTGTGTTTAAATGACGTGAATTTAAAATAATGCATAGCAACCGTATTTATGGAAAGCACCAACGAGAATGGAGTACCTACCCAAACAGATATTCACCCTGAACGAAACAGGTTTATATTAGGAAAAAAATTTTTTGCTGAAAATACTGCACCTGGCTTTAAGGCAGTGATAGATTGGCTAACGTTTCTATTTGGTGATAATATGGAGGGTCATAAACTGAAACCTATATGCATTTACCACTATCAAAACCCTTGTGCCCTTAAAGGTTATGACAGGTCATATCTTCCTGTATACTGGTACACAAACCCTAAAGGGTGGATGACTGCTGTTATTTTCAGAAGCTATCTTGGATTTCAGTTAGAACCAGAATTGGAAGTGCATTGCAAGGCGGAAGGAATTCCGTTCAACATATTACTTATTCTTGATAATGACACAAGCTATCCAGCTGTTCCCATATGAAGTCTGGGAACCATACGATTTCTGTTCCCATACAAAGATTGTTTTTTTTTTCGGCAAATACAACCTTAATATTCCATTCTATGGACAGACATGTAATTAAATCTTTTAAGGTTTAGTATTTAAAGTGCATTCTGGCAATCTAATTGACAAGATCGACCACGACCAGATGAGTATGCAGCAATATTGGCAAGCCTTTAATATAAAAGATGCTTTAAAATTCGTTGATGCTGCATGGCGTAAAATAAAAATGTGTTGAATAAATAATACAGTAAAATAGAAATATGTGGAACTTCAAATACAGTTATGTGAAGTTCCACATAACTGTATACCAAGTTCTTCAAACAGGCCTCTGAGGTTGTGTATATTCATACTGCGGATTTTAGTGTTTTGCACCAACCTTACGTAAAAATAAAAAGTAAAAGTAAAAATAAACCGCTGAAGAAGAAGGCTGGAGCCTTTGAAAGCTATGGTTTTTTATCGCTTTTAACTTAGTATATTTTAATGCATTTTATTGTTCTTAATGTAGCAGATTTTAATATTTTATATGTATAGTTTATCGTAAAGTTAAATTTATTGTAAATACAGGTTATTATAATTTATTATAAACACAGTTATTAAAAGTCCAGTTTCCTTTGTGTTTTTATTTTTACGTAAGGTTGGTGCAAAACACTAAAATCCGCAGTATGTATACAAAGTTTGTGGCACGAGTTATGTCCAGTTCTTAGCAACTTCTTCAAAGGCTCTGATACCGATGATAATCTTCATTAGTACATAAATTGCCTTCACTTCATCACTGAAGCGAAGGCAATTTATGTCAATGATTTAATTGATTCGCATCATCAAGAATTGTCAAATGAAGATCTGTTTGCACTGGAACAGCATTGCATTCAAGAGGAGTTGGAAGCAGCGAGTGAAAGCTCAGAGATTAAAGAACAGAGCCTGAGAGTGAAAGGAATATCAAAAGCATTAAATCTTATAGATGAAGATCCTAATATTGAATGGAACTCTAAAGTGCAATGTAAATTTGTGTTAGAACTTGGTGGTTACTATTAGTTGTTGCATGAAAAGGAGCAACGTGCAAAACAACTAAATCTGGATTCCTTTTTCTCAAGGAGCAGTCAAGTGAACGCTCCACCTCCTGGGTTAGCATAACACCCCATCACCACCTATCTGGTCCGAATCCGAGGGAACGGAATCTGACTGTGACAATCCCTCTCATCTACCTGCCTAAGGCCACCCTCCACCCCAATCTCTCTGTCTCTCTCAATTGTTGTTTGTGTCATAATGTATATGTTGGTTATACTGAGCATACCTTTTCTTACTATAAAAAAAAAACCCCAAGTCAATAAAGATGAACGAATCTCGCTGGATGCATATCATTTTCTTTACATTGCCCAGTCTCAACCAAAGGATATGAATGGTATGTACCAGTAGGGGTAACTTAGCTAGATGTGAGAGTTACACTCATAGGCCTATTAGTGCATTTTTAGTGATTAATTACATTACACGCAAATTTAAATTGCTTGAGACGTTCTGGAACGTAACTGTGCGTAAATTAAGAAGTCAGTGTATAACTTCTAGAAGGAAGGGGATGAATCATATTGGTCCATTTGATATCGATGGCTCGATTGATGATCCTGCTCGGAAAGCTGACAAACTGAATGAGTATTTTGCATCTACATTCACACATGAGGAATTCTGTTGGGAAGTGGAGGACAGAAGCTCATTAAACACTAACAGGGAGCTTAATGAGATTGTAATAACTGAGAGCAAAGTGGAGGAGAAATTGAAGTTAAACATAAGAAAGGCACCTGGGGTGGATGGGATCTATCCAGTTATATTAAAGGAGGCAGCAAAGGAGGTAAGCAAACCCGTAGTGAAAATTATGAGAGAATCCTTGTACTCAGGGAAAGTCCCCACGGACTGCAGATGTGCAAATGCATCCCCAATTCACAAAAGGGTATCAAAGGGTGACATCAGTAATTACAGACCTGTTAGTTTAACTTCTGTTCCAGGGAATTTAATGGAGTCACCGGTTAAAGCATTACAGGATCATCTAGACAAGACTGCAGTAATAATTCAGACACAGCACGGGTTTGTTAAGGGAAAGTCTTGTCTAACAAATTTGACTGGATTCTATGATACGGTTACATATCATATACTTGGATTTCAGGAAAACTTTTGATACTGTTGCACATGTAAAACTACTGTACAAATTGGAGCAGTATGGTACGGTATTAAGGGAAAGTTGATACAATGAATAAAAGGGTGGTTGAGTGGGAGAAGACAGTGGTAATCAATGGACACTGCTCTTTGTGGACTAAAGTTATTAGTGGAATCCCTCAGGGTTCAGTGTTGGGCCCACTGTTGTTTTGTATATTTATCAATGATATTGATGAAGGTATATCAGGCTTAATGTCCAAGTATGCAGATGATACAAAGGTTGGCAGGGTTGTTAACGACAGTAATGGCAGTGTGCTGCTGCAACAGGATCTAGAAAAGTTGGGCAGATGAGCTGAGAAGTGGCAAGTGAAGTTTAACATTGACAAATGCAAAGTCCAGGGAAACATACCAAATGTGGTACTACGCTTAGGGTGGTAGAAAATGAAAAAGACCTGGGAGTAATTATACAGTCAGATGAAGTTTTCTCAGCAGTGCAGAGAGGCTGCCAGAGCAGGTCATGGAATATTGTCAATGATATACAGGAATTTTGCTAGTAGGGAAAAAGAGGTGATTATCTCTTTGTATAAGGCAATGGTCAGGCCACACCTTGTGTACTGCGTATGGGTCTGGAGGCTTCATTTTAGGAAGGATGTAGAGTTTCTTGAGCAAGTACAGAGAAGAGCAACAAGATTGGTGAGGGAATGAAGGGGTCCTTTTACCGAGAAAGGGTGAAGTTCTGCAAATTGCAGCATCTGGAGACTAAGCACCTGCGAGGTGATCTGATTGAGGTGTATAAGGCCTTGAATGGGTTGAGCAGGCTCATTTCTGATGGGATTCTTCCGCTTGCTCAGATTATTAACCTCAGGGGGCATAACTTCAAATTGAGGAAAGACAGTTGTAGAATAGGTGTGCGGAAATTTGCCTTTAGCCAGCGGATAGCTGAAGTGGAAGTTGATAACTTAAATAAATTCAAGGAGGAACTGGACAAACTTTTAGAGGGAATGGTTGTGTGATTTTTTTTTTTTTTGGGTGATGCTACATAAGCTCATACGCTTGCTTTCTTGCATCATATGCCTCTACTATTACTACTACTATTAGCACCAAAAAGTTACTTTTATTTTATATTTTATATTGATTTATTTTTATTGCTTTATTAATTTCAATTTTAGAAAATGAATTTAAAAAGAGAAATAATTAAGATTAAAATCAATAAAATTTCATATTAAGTAAAGAAATTATAGCAACTGATACTCGTGCATCTCACCCAAAGATTAAGCTCTCCAGATTTAGCAATAGAATGTTCAACTAAGTTTTCTTTTTCAGAAGTTAGACGATACAGCCAGGACTATTAAAAATAAAATTTTATAATTTAATTCAATTATTTCTAGCAGTTCTGCTATTTATTTAATTTTCTGTCATAAATGGAAGGTCGATAGTCATTATCCAAAAAAAAAAAAAAGTAATACTTCACACATCAGAATTAATGAAATATTAAAAAATATATAAAAAAATTCATATTGACAAAATGAACTGAAAACGATGTGTTGAAGAATACTTAAACTTTGTTATAAACATAAACATGCATACACACATATTGAGGATTTAGTGTCAAACAACGTTAACTACAAAATTGCATTTTCTTTTTGCAATAACTTTAGTTTTACTTTATACAAATACAATGCATATCATGTCACTGAACTGTATCTCTCTAGTACTTTATAAGTTAGCTTAGACTGCAAGTACATTTCCGTAAACCAAGAAAATGTCAAATGACTTTTTTTTGTTAATTACAAAAACATCAACTACAAAACGATTTTTAATTGTTTGACCCTAAACCCTCGATACAGTAGTGCTCAAAAAATTGCATCACCTATTTTTTAGGTTGTTTATCCTTATACTAGCAGCTAATCTTTTAGAAATAGCTGAAAGAACATAAATAAGTAACAATATAGATATGAAACTATTAATTGAAGAAAAATTTACTTTTAAGCTTTATAGGTAAATATACAATGAAATAAGTACTTTTCTCCAAAATAACAGCATATTACTTATGGTTCATATAATAACAAAAATTCTAAGATTTTTTCTTTTTATTTTGTTTTTATGGCAAAGGGTGACTAAGGCCATGATGCACCAAGTCCACTTACATTAGGTTGAGAGGCAGTTATATAACAAAAAAACACAACAAAATGCACACTAATATTTCACTGGCCTACATCTTGCACTGATGACTGCCGCATATTGTTTGTGGCATCTGGATATGGTTTTTTTTTTTTTTTTTTGGCTGATGCTATATAAGCTTGCTTTCTTGCATCATGTGCCCTTGCTAATGGTTCTGAATCTCATGGTATCAAACACGGATTAATGTCTCCCACAGCTCTCTAAGTGTTTTTGGTTTCTTTTGTATTACCGAAACAACCATTTTGTTACAACAATTTTCAATTGCATTGAGGTCTGTACCGTTCCCAGGCCATGTTACTGTGTGAACTGATTTATCCTTCAACCATTTTTCACCTGTGGACAGTACAGACAGTGAAATAAATTACATTTATTTAAGCAAGCGTGTGCCGTTTCATAAATTTAAAACTTTTGCTAATTTTATGAAGTAGTACTTACAGTTTTGGCTCTATGACAAGGAGCAGAGCCATCCTGAAAAAAGCAATTGGCAACATGGAATAGTGATTTCTAATTGAAGGAAGTAATTTTGTCTTAAGAATATCATTGTACAAGTCAGCATTCACTGTACCCTTCACAAATTAAAGTTGACTACTCCTCTGTGGAATAGAGATAATATTATTTGAGATGCAAAATGTTTCAAAGTGGAGATAATACAGTCAGGATGAAATTATTCTCCTCTGCTTTGTCTAACAGTCTACTGGCCATCCGAACCATGCAAGATGAATTTTGATTCATCAGAGAAAACAACACATTTCCATTGATCATCAGACCAGCTAGCCTGCTCTTTTGCCAAGTTTAGATGCTGGGCTTTCATTTGCTGCATCAAAAGAGACTTTTTTCCTTGGGCGCCGTGCTATTAATCCCAGCGAGAAAATGTGTCTACATACTGTAGCAGCACTTGCCATCATTCCTGCATCCTCTGCCATGCTGTTTGGAGATCTGTCGACAAGGATCTTCTTTTTTAGGCACACAAATGGCCCAAAAATCTTTCCTGTATTGCAGAAGATATTTGTAGATGTCCACTTCCTTTCTTTCTGTTTAGAGTGCTAGTTTCTGATAATTTTCATAATAAGCATGCCACTTCTGACTGATTACAGTGAATTATTTTAGCTATTTCATGTGTAGAATGTCCATCTGCATTCAACAACAGCAGCAATACTTTTTCTATGTGGTATTAATTTTGAAAACAGCCATTACAATAGCACAGAATACTGGGCTTGTGGCATATGAAATGTATTTATATGACTGGTAGGGTGATGCAATCATGAATGGCACATTGCATCATCTAAAAGAGCATGCTTGAGATAGAAGATGTAACTGGGTAATGCTATTACAAAACATACATGATATATTGCCAAATTTCACAGAAATTCAGTGAATTTTGCAAGTTATGCAATTTTTTTGAGCACCACTGTATAGAAATATTTATTTGTTAATTTCTGTGCATAAAGGCTACTGCCAATTACAATGTGATACATATTACATGAAATAACAATAAACAATTCAATAAACAAACACTTTTCAAACAGAGCAACATATATGTAACATTATTAAAAGAGGGTTCTTGTAATCTGAACTGAAAAATAGTGATATAATTATATAAACAATAAAGGTATAATAATGCTAAAACCAAATTAAATAAATGATAAAATGGCAAAATAATAATAACGTTAAATATATCTGATTTGTTTGAGAAAATTTGTATAGGTATAAAAGAATCTAATTTATGTTTGTGTATCTAGGAACTAAAGTGGTGTACAGCGAACTATATTTTTGTTTGGTGCTCTGAAGTTTATGTCCTGTAAGATGATAAAATTACTGCATTGGCTATTGTTATTTTGTTATTTGTTTTTTTTTTAAGAGCATTAGCAACTAAGGCAATATTGCTCCGGGGATATGCGGTGGTCATTCCCTGACCTTCGGCATTCTCTGTATTTGGTGGTCAAGAGCTCGAATCCCAGTCTAATCAAGAAGTATGTGCTATGCAGTGCTGCTCCTGCCCACCTGGCTACTGAGGCACCTGTATTCGTTGGCTATTGAGAATTTTACAAATGAATTGCAAACCTTGCGTTTCTCTATGTTTTGAAAGTGGTTTTATATTGTATTTAGCAAAAGTATGAGTAATAATGGTTACTACAGTAGTGATATGAATTAATATGTATTTTAAAATTCTGATTTATACATTTTCTATTTTTTCAATGAGATAGACAAATTCAATGTATTTGAGTATGCAAATTCAAGAATAGGAAGCATTAAAACTGCATATAGAACTAACATTAGTTTTGAACTGTGCAAGAAAGAAGAAATTCATCTGATAAAATCGATTTTCATGTAAGCTTTTTTTAATAAGAATGTGAAAGTACTTTTGTTTGAGAAAATAATCCCTAGGTCTTTTATAGATGTTACTCTATTAAGTTTATGGTCATCTATTGTGTAGTTACAAGGGTAATTAAAAAAATAAGTTACACTTGACCATTGTAGCCCAAGAGACATTTATTGAGGTATGTAACATAATGCAATAGAAAGCACTACCTTGCACTACTTCTCCACATAGTCACCAAGTTGGTGTAAACACTTCTCAGAATGTGTGACTAAACATTCGATTCCCTGATGATAGAAATCCACTCCTTGGTCATTCAGCCACCGTTGAACTGTTGTTTGCACCTGCACATCGTATGCAAATTGTTGTCCTCCTAGATGTTCTTTCAGCTTGCTGAAGATGTGATAGTCACAAGGCGAAAGATCAGGACTGTATGGCGGATGGTGTCATACCTCCCATCCAAAACTTTGAAGCAAGTGTTGTGTTGTGTGTACAGTGTGTTGATGTTGATGGGCTTCCTTTTCGATCAGCATCCGTTAAACTTTCAAACTGCTGTGCACCACTTCACTATGGCTGGACGTGACCACTGCTGTGCACCACTTCACTATGGGTGACCACTTTCAAACTGCTGGCACCACTTCACTATGGCTGGACGCAACACTGCATTTTCCCCATATACTGCCATTATTTCACAATGAATCTCAGAACAATTCAGATGTTTCACCCACAAAAATCGTACTGTTCTGCGTACCTCGAACTTGGAGTAATTATTATTTATTTGTTGTTTGGTTTTTTTTTAGGAGCATTAGCAACTAAGGCCATGTTGCTCCCGGGATCTGCGGTGGTAATTCCCTGATCTTTCCGCATCCTCTGTATTTGGTGGTCACGGGCTCGAATCCCGGTCTAATCAAGAAGTGTGTGCTACGCCCTGCTGCTCCTGCCCACCTAGCTACGGAGGCGCCCTTGGAGTAATATTCTAGCTGACATGCCATTATGAATACTTGCTCTTATGAAACTGTTACCGCTACGTCAACGAAACTCAACTACCAGGGGGTGCACGATATGAACTCCATTCTGTGCAGGTGCCACATTTGTTGTGCAATTACACCAAGAGATGATGGCACGTGTAACTTATTTTTTGAATGCCCCTCATAAATTAAACATGTTTTTTCCTATAATCATATCTTAAAATATTACATTTTTTTTTTTTTTTTTTTTTTGATTTGGTAGTTGTTGGCGCATCGGCTTCTGTGGCCATATTGCACCTCCCAAGGTTTTTGCAGTACTTTGATCCAAGCCCGAGGCGGGAATCGAACCCGCGACCTTTGGGTTGCCGGGCAGGTACTTTACCCACTCGGCTAGCCCGGCCGGCAAAATATTACATATATTGGGGTTTATGCAGAGGGTATTCCTAACTTCCAGACTGTAAAATTGTGTTATTGCTTACTATAAGGGATAGGATTACAACCTAAGGTTGACCTTCTCTTGTAGTAGAAGTTTTGTTAATAGACTAAGACATTATTAGATTTAGTCTATTAACTAAGTCTAATAGACTTAGTTACATTGACCATATTTTACAGACACAAATATGGGTTTATGTAATCAATTAGTGGTAACCCTAATATTATTGGAATTCGTTAGAGGTTACTACCACGTTGGTCAAGATTTTTGCAGCTCCAGCGAACACTAAGTTTTCATTCATATTTAGTCATTTTACTGACTTAATTGTTATACTAAATTATTTTTTATAAGTAGCTTTATAGTTCTAGCCAAGCTCTGTGGTTTATAATGAATTTAGATAGCGATTTTGAAAGTTAATACTTGGTGTCCGTAGATTTTATGTTCGTAACTTGCCGCCACTGTTATACGATACAGAATAACGCAAGGTTTAACGTAAAACTAGATAGTGAAATAAGTAGCAGTGTATTAGAAATCTTTTAGATTAGTATAGTATTATCAATAAAATTTATAAATCTTATTAAATTTCATTGTTAATTAAATTATACTTAAACAGAATCATGACGCAGACTAGAGCAGCAAAGCAGTGTTCATAGAACAGCCAGTTTTGTGGCTCACTGGGAGAACCGAAGGGGGCAATTCTTTCACGCATTTCAGTCTAAAACAAAGCGTGAAATGTTTGCAGACCTGTCTAGAACAGGACATGATCTAGCCAAGGAAGATGTCTTTGCATACGCTAGGTACAGAGACTGTTAAGAAATTAGGTGCCAACTCAGCGTTCTGATGGGCGTCTATGAGAGTTTGAGGTATAGGGTAAATGACATGAAAAAAATTAATACGACTGGCCCATCAAGTTCCCCAAATAAACACCAGAGCTCACTATTGTGCATCAGGCAACACAGTGGCAGTCTCCAAGGCAGAATGCGCTGGTCCCACAGGAACTAGTTATTGTCAGTGAATCTATTGTCAGGGAGATGGGGAATATAGTATGCAAAGAGGATAGATGGAACAGGACCAGGGTATGTCTGCCAAGGGCAAAAGTTGATGATGTTGTAGAGCAGATATCATCTTTTAATGGCACAAAGGGCGATATTGTTGTATACGATGGCACTAATGACCTTCAGAGTAAGAGATCTGCAGATTTACTTAACAAGTACAGGTCAATGTTGAAAAAAAAAAAAAAAAAAAAAATGTGAGTTAGGGTTAAATCTGAAAGTATCTGCAATTCTGCCCAGACACGACAGGAGGGAGAATATGATAAGACCCTTGTCAATCAATTCGGCCCTGGAGAAATCGTGCTAGGCTCTCAGGGTAGCATTTTTTTCAGCTTGGTCTGTGCTTGCTAACAGGAGAGACTGCTTCTACAGAGATACACTTAAATAGAAAGGGTGCAAGAATATTTGCTGATGCTATCGAGGCAGTGTTAGGTGGGTTGGAAAACTGCTAGTTTGGAGGGATTCATAGACTAAAAGATTAACAGTAGCCGCAGGCAGAAGTGAAAGTGATTCTTGCACTGCTTCTACTGTAATGAGCAGCAGCCAAGGGAGCAAGTTGCTAGGGATTTCAAGGGCTGCTGGGAGTCATCATGGAAAAAAAAAAAAAAAAAAATGGGCTGTTTTAGGGGTAAATAACAGTAGAACAAATAACGCAAGAACAACTGCATGTATACTTGCATATACATTAATGCTAGAAGTATAGTAAATAAAATTGATGAATTAACCCAAGGGGCTAAGATTTGATGAGTATGGGCTTGGCACACCCACAGTCCTGAGCTGGATATCATCATTCTTCTCTTTCTTTTTCTTGGTGATTCCCTTTCTCTCTCTCTCTCTCTCTCTCTCTCTCTCTCTCTCTCTCTCTCTCTCTCTCTCTCTCTCAGGATAACTCGGGAAATTTTTTTTTGGCTGATGCTGCATAAGCCTTAGGCTTCCTTGCACCATACAGCTAATAATAATAATAATTTGAAGTGCTGATCTATACATCAAATGAAGATATTGTTGGGATATCAAAGACATGGTGTCACACAGATATAAGCAGTGCAGAATTGGAATTTGGGGAGTAAAATTTGTACAGAAAGAACAGACAGGGTAGGAAAGGAGGAGAGGTTATGCTGTTAGTTAAGAAACAAAATCTAAGGAAGTGCATCCAGTTGACATAGGGTGGACAGTGCAATGTTGAGTCTGTTTGGTGTGACATAAACATTGGGAAAGAGAAAATGAGAGTAGGAGTATATTATAGGCATAATGATGCTGATAAGTACAATGAACAGTTGTGCAGAGAAATAGAATGGGCCAGTAAATCAGAATGTCTTGTAATGGGGGATTTTAACTTTCTAGATATTCACTAGAACTTGTGGTTTGGTCACTCGCACGCTAGTAAGACTTTTGTGGATTTATTGGAAGACTGTATTCTACAGCAACATGTTCAAGGGGCAACCAGAGGGAGTAATATCCTTGATCTGATTATCAGCATTGATGATACATGCATTAGGAATGTGCATATAAAGGAACCACTAGGTGACAGTGATCACAGTGTACCGATGTGGGATTTACTTAAAGATGTAACTACGATCAAGGGTAAAGAGAAGGGTTTTTGTTTTCGTAAAGGTGACTAACAGAGGTCTCAGACAGTTTTTAAATTCTATAGAGTGGGATCAACTGATGATGTTACCAATAGTGAATTCTAAATGAGAAGCCTCCAAGGACTTAATGTTGGAGGCTACTAGGCTTTTCATACCAACTAAGAAATAGTTGTTATAGTTGTTGAATAAGTGTTCAGAGTTCAGGCCTAAATGGATGTCGGATGAATTAATGAGGCTCGTGGTAGAGAATAAAAATGCATGGGATGCCAATAAACTATCAGGCAACACAGAAGCCTATTGCAGATATAAGCTAGTCTGTAATCAAGTCACAAGTTAGGCAAGCAAAGGCAGATTACGAGAAATCTTTGGCAAAGGATGCAAAGAAAAATAGTAAAGAGTTCTTTACTTATGTAAACTCTAGAAGGAAGGGGATGAATCAGATTGGTCCACTTAAAATTGATGGTTCGACTATTGATGTTCCTGCTCCAGTAGCTGATAAACTGAATGAGCATTTTGCATCTACATTCACACATGAGGAGTTATTCAAGGAGGGGAATGCCAGAAGTTTATCAAACTCTAACAGGGAGCCAAGTTATTTTGTGATAACTGAGAGCAAAGTGGAGGAGAAACTGTTGAAGTGAAACATAAAAAAAGGCACCAGGGGCAGATGGAATCTATCCAGTTATAATGAAGGAGTCAGCAAGGGAAGTAAGCAAACACTTAGCCATAATTATAAGAGCATCCTCAGAGTCAGGGGAGGTCCCCATGGATTGGAGATGTGCAAATGTGTCCCCAATTCACAAAGATGGTACAAAGGCTGACACAAATAATTACATAACGGTAATAAATGGACACTGCTCTACATGGACTAATGTTATTAGCAGAGTCCCCCAGGGTATGGTGCTGGGCCCATTGTTGTTTTGTGTATTTATCAATGATATCAATGAAGGTATATCAGGCTTCATGTCCAAGTTGTCAGATGATACAAAGGTTGGCAGGGTTTTTAATGACACTAAAGACATTATGCTGCTGCAACAGGATCTAGAAAAGTTAGGCACTCAGGGAGGTGGAGAATGAAAAAGACCAGGGGGTAATTGTGCAGTCAGATATGAAATTCTCTGAGCAGTGCAGACGGGCTGCCAGAGCAAGCCATGGAGTTTTGTCAATGATATATAGGAATTTTGCTAGCAGAGACAAGGAGGTGATTATCCCTTTGTATAAAGCAATGGTGAGGCCACACCTTGAATACTGTATACATGTCTGGAGGCCTCATTTTAGGAAGGGTGTAGAGTTGCTAGAACAAGTACAAAGAAGGGCAACAAGATTGGAGAGAGGAACAAAGGGGTGCGCTTATGAAGAAAGCTTAAGTTCTGCAAGTTGCAGCATCTGGAGACTAGGCACCTGTGAGGTGATCTGATTGAGGTGTACAAGGCCTTGAATGGTTTGAGCAGGCCCAGTGCTGACAGGATACTTCTGGTTGCTCAGACTAAGAACCTGAGGGGGCATAGATTCAAATTCAGGAACGACATTTGTAGAATAAATGTCTTGAAGTTTGCCTTTAGCCAGCGGGTAGTTGATTGCTGGAACAGACTTCCATCTGTTGTTGTTGTTGTGGAAGTTGATAGCTTAAATAAATTTAAGGCTGAACTAGACAAACATTTGGAGTGACCGGATGGGTGAAATGGGAAGGTTTTTTTTTTTTTTTTTGTTTTGGCTGAGGCTGTATAAACTTGCTTTCTTGCATCATATACCTCAACTAATGATAATGCCAATAAGCTCATGGCACTGTGTTCCGTGTTTGTACATGAAAATAAAATTTTAGTTATCGGAGAGGTCCCTAAGTTAACTCCTTATTAGAACAAAAATTCTGCAGTAATATCCATTGAATGTAATTGGAAAATATTTAGAAGTTATTAGTCTGAACACCAAGGAAGTAATAATCTAGCTGTGCCATACAATTATAGTTTGATATATACCTGTAACAAATCAGATGTAATAAAGTTTAAGTGAATTAGGATATAAATTTCTATACAATTTAATATTAGTATTAAAACTAATATAAACCATTACTCATATTGCGCATCACAACTTTTCAAGAAGCCAAAGAATGACAATGATACATGAAAGCACAAATTATTTTAATGGGCAGACAATTCAGTGTATATACCAAACAAATGTTTTCATTTCAAATTCATTAATTAGAAATTAATATCTTGGCAATGTGCTTATTTTACTAGTATGCCACATTTGTACACTAATAACTATAAATATTTAATATTTATAGTTATTAATATTTAATAGTTAATATTTTCAGTGCAGCCAAACTGAACAACAGAGCTTTGATACTTTGTGAAAAAAAAAAAGGAAGGAAAAAGTGATACCACATGTAAGAAAAAAATGAGACAGAGACCACATATATGCTGAATTCATAGATATTAAAGGCTAAAAAGAGCACATTCTGACTTTCAAATTTAATTCAGAACAATTTGGATAAAAAAAAAAATAATTGCATAAACACACACACAAATACCCTCCATGAAGACTACCATCTCACTGTGGTGAGGAGGTCTAAATAACTCAAAGACCCTGGGAGTGATACTGGCCAGAGCTTAAGCTCCTTGCCGGACTACTCTAACAAAACAGCTCAAAGGACAGGGATGAAATGAATGTAGTCCACCGTCAAAGAGGAGGACCAGCATCTTACCCTGAAGATGTACAATTAAAATGCTCAAAGAAAATTAAAGGAGAGAAATTGGACTGATAATAGGGATCAGATTAGGGAAAATTTATAAGAACAAATGAATAATAACAAGGAGGAACATGGAATGTAATATCAATTAATGGAAAAGAAGAAAATGGAAAAATAATAATGAAATACAAAAAATTAAGATTTGTACACTAATAGAAACTAAAAAGAAAGGCAAGATATAATAAATGTATTGACATTACGTATTAATATATAGTGGGGTGAAAAAAAATTGAAAGAACTGTTAAAAGGATAGCAATTTTAAAACATGAATAACTGAAACGAAACAAAACACAGAAAAATATCACCAAAAATCAAAAAGATGCTAAAGCTAGATGCAAAATCAATAAATTCTCTAATAAATTACATTCTGAAATTTATTAGAGATTTATTATTAGTTCATGAAAGCATTCCACAGGTATTTCCATCCACGCCTGCTGGTTTGCTATCCATAATTCTGTTGCATCCTTGATCTTGGCTGTTCTGTTGATAGTTTCCGAAGTGGTAAGGACTTTATTTTATTATTATTTTTTTTTCACTCTTGGTCATGGATTTATCCTGTTTGGAAAAGAATGGACGCTGTGCTATGTTTTGTTTCCTTCTCCGCAAAAAAGAGCTTCAGACTGCATCATCAGTAACCTTGTCTTCCTCTATATAAACTTTTTTCTTTGCTGCTGACGATGTCTTCTTTGTATTGGCTTTTGAGAATGAGAAATAGCGTGTAATGGTAGTTAACGATTCTTTTTTTCTTCCTTTTTATTTTTTTTTGAGAATCCTGAATGCAAGAGGTATTAGAACCTATAGCACTTAATACCGTGCATGGGCTGAAGGCTGAAAAGATGAAAGAAGATATTTGATGACATTAGACTTGAATTTCTGTAGACTAATTTTCAGGAAATACATACATTGAGTGGACAGAAATCATGGGATACCTACCTATAATGGGTTGGCTCACCTTTCACCCAGATAAGGGCAGTCACATGGTGAGGCATTGAGTCCACTAGTTCACAAAAGCGTTCCGCAAGTATTTTCATCCATGCTTGCTGCACCGCTATCCATAATTCCGTTGCATTCCTGGGTGGAGGATCCAAAGCTGGAACGGACCTTTCCAAAGCATCCCAAAGACACTCCACAGGGTTCATATCCGATGAATAGGGAGGTCATTCCATGGTGGTAAAATCTGCGGAATGCTCTTCAAACCATGTTCCAGTCACCACAACTCTGTGGGGAGGCGCACTGTTGTCCTGCTGGAAGAGTCCATTTTGCTGTGGGTGCATGATGACCGTGAAGGGATGCAGATGGTCTGCTAGGATGGACACATAACCTGGACCATTCAGAGATGCATCTAGAAGTACTAGAGGTCCTAACATGTGCCAGTTGAACATGCCCCAGACCATTACCACTCGTCCACCTGCCTGAACAGTTCCCTGTTGACATGATGGGTGCATAATTTTGTGCAATTTCTGCCAGATACGCACCCTCCAGTGCACTCGAAATAACTAGAAATGGGACACATCGGACCAGGAGGCCGGTCTCCAATCATCCAATGTCCAGTGCCAATGTTCTTTTGCCCAGTTGAGGCATTGAGTCCTGTGTCGTGGTGTTAGCAATGAGACTCTGGTGGGTCGACAGCTCCCACAACCTATTGTGGCTAATGATCGCGTGATGGTCTCAGTGGAGATGTTTCTGGCACCTCCGTTGTTGAATTCGGCGGTGATTTGTGGCACTGTTGCTCTCTGATTGGTTGAAACAATGTGAGACAGACGTCGATGGCCATGTTTATCCATCACTTTTCTCTGCCACAGGGCTGTCCATAATGAGATGTTATTCAAGAAATGCCGTATTCCCGAAACACTGTCGAATGGGGATAGTGCAATTTCTGTAGCACCTCCGCGATAGAGTGACCCATGCGTCAGGCATCCACTATCATCCCTCTTTCAAAGTCAGTTAAACTCACGTTTATCCATACTGACATCGAATTACCGTCTACATGAATGCAGTGATGCAGTGTACCTATATACCTACCAAGCAGCAGGTTTGTCCACTAATGAGAGAGGTGACAACGTCTTTCCCAGGAACCAGGTATCCCATGAATTCTGCCCTTTCCGTTAATCTATCAGACATATTACTGGAACTTTATATAAAGATAAAATATCAGAAAACTTAAATGAAATTAGAGAATTAAGTGATGAGCAGCAAGGATTTAGGAAAAACAGATCAAGATCATGCTTAGATTCAATATTTATGAAAAAAACCAGAAAATAGAAGAGTTATTGGACTATGAAAATCCATTTATATGTATTTTGTTGATTTTACTAACACTTTTGACAAAATAAATATAACAAATAGAACAGAAATCTTAAAGCTAAACAATGTTTCTCAAATAGTAATTAGAATATATTAGTATAAACATATCTAATTAAGAAGTAATTAGATGTTTTGATTATGCATCCATTAGACAATAGGTGTATAATCAAAACAGATCAAGGAAATACAGTAGGAACGGAAATAACTAAAGGAATAATATAAGGAGACTCAGTGAGTCCTATTTCTCTTCAGCCCTGATAATGGATGAATTAATTAATGAAGTAAATAAAGGAATCAGAATAAAAATAAAAAAAATAAATGTTACCTGCTATGTAGATGATGTACTAATAATGCAGAAAACTAAAACAATTTGCAAAAAATTATACATAATTTTAAAAAGGAAGGAAAACAATGTAATATGGTAATATCTATAGGAAAAATAAAGAGCCTAACAATAGCAAAATAATAACAAACATAAATCAAAATTAGAAGGGAAAATGATAGAACATGTAATTATGTTTAATCATCTAGGAATATAGATAACCCCGGGGCTCACATTTGGTGAGTTTTGGCTTGGCACACCCAGGGTCCTAAGTTGGATATCATAATTCTTCTCTTCCTTGGTGATTCCCTTTTATTACTTACTCTCTCTCTCTCTCTCTCTCTCTCTCTCTCTCTCTCTCTCTCTCTCTCTCAGGGTAGTTCAGAAATTTTTTTTTGGCTGGTGCAGCATAAGCCTCAGGCTTCCTTGGCACCATATGGCTAATAATAATAATAATAATAAATAGTTTCGGAATAACTCAAGGAGTATAAGAACAAGAATTAAAAACAAAGAGAATATTGGCAGGGGTTAACTAATACAATTTGGACCAATTCAAATACTGATCACGGCACTAAATATAAAATATAGTAAGACCTATAATAATGTATGCAGCTAAGACAAAAAGGTACAACAACAAAAATAAATAAATAAATAATTGAAACTACAGAAATTAAAGCATTAAGGAAAATAATTAATCAAACATTAAGAGATAAATAACAAAAAAAAAAAAAAAAAAAGGGAAAAACATACAGATAGGATGAAGAATGACAGGATGAGGTGAACAAAAATATTAAAGAACTGGAGAAACAAGCATATGAAGTGGAGGATGATCAAGAATATGGAAAGATAACAAATAAAAAATAAATTTTGATTGCTGAAGATCACACACTAACAACAAAGTAAATATATGAAGGCAAAGTTCCCTCCACAGCTGGAAAACTAGCCAGGGAATTGACAAAATAGATGAATTAACTGGTAAGGAGGAAGCTGACATTGAGATATCCAGTATCCTCCCCATCAGGGGTTAATAGGTTAGTTATGACAATTGAAACATTACATTCCCTTCAATAAACCTTTAACAGAGAATGCTATTTTAACAGAATTAGCAAGAATCTGTAGTACTAGTTCTATTCGATCATAAGAACAGCTCTATGTTCTAACATTTTCCAGTGATACTTCTTATTGATAGCGAATGTATAAAGATTGACATCAAGAAACTGTGCAACCTTCAGCATTTGCCTGAGAAGAAATCTGACAGCTGTGTGCGGCCTTTTTCGATAGGTGGCAGGGAAGGAGTTGCCCGAAGTGCACAGAGTGGGATCCCAAGCGAAGAGTATCCCACAGATCAGGAGCCGAAATAAGTTCTATTAGCATATATATATATTTTTTATTTTTTATTTTATTTTTTTTTTTTTTGTTAGTTGTTGGCGCATCGGCTTCTGTGGCTATAATGCACCTTCCAAAGTTTTTGCATTTACTCTGATCCAAACCCGAGGCGGGATTCGAACCTGTGACCTTTGGAGCATATTTATAGTGGCAGTAAGTCTTATCTCAAAGATTCAGCTATGGAGCCTTGGAATTACCATGTTCATGAGCTGTCCACCTGAGCAGCCAGTATTCTGAAGCATATAATGATTTCAGTGTTGTGGGGAAGCTGAAGCCCATATTTCTCCATACAGAACTGCTGAGTGGACAATTGTTGTGATGTTCTCATAATACTAATATTCCTGACATACAGGAGGTGCTGCTTAACTTGCCATGAAAGTTTAGAAATTTTCAGATGAAGAGCATAAAGATGATTAATGATCAATCTGGGTGTCAAAAATGACTCCAAGGTCATTAGGGATCTGAGCGGCATGTTCAGCAATGAAATCATACATCTTCTCTCTCGTGAAACAGAGGAACAAGCAGAGTGGTAAATAATAGGCCCAACAAATACTTCGCCTTGTGGAATGCCTGTGCTTACATTGCAAGTGAAGGTCTCAATTTTTCAGTTTAGAAGGTACATCTATTTGTAGAGTAGAGAGTTCAAAAATGAGAGCATGTAACCAGACACGTGGATGTGCCTTTAAGGACAGATGATCTGCCTTAAAGCCAAACTAATTAATGGGAAAAGTAGAACACATGCACACTAAATATTTTGGTAAATACAAGATAGGAGATGGAAGGCAATATATGCAAGAAAATAATTATAGTGATATATCCAAGTGAAATTATGGAGTACACAAATACTAATAAATAAACTGTGAAATACTATATAAAAAATGTATTACTGAATGCTGCCCAATTCCAATAACTGTTTCAAGGGTTAACCAGCAAGATTGAGAAGAAAGAAATTAAAGAAAGTATCCAGTTCAACACTTAAACAAAATGCACATGTGCCAGAGGAACAGTATTAACCTGAAGTGGTATACAGAAAAGGCAGCAACCTCTGTTTACAACTAAGTAAATTACAGTCATCCCCCCATGATAAGTAAGGATTATATCTAGAGGTTACATTCCTGAAACCTCTACATATTTCGGTTTTTACGTAAGTTGAAACTTAAAATAAAAAAAAAATAAAAAAAATTGTTTAGGAATTAATTGTTTTAGCAAAAAATCACTAAAAGAACAAAAAATATATATAAAAAATAAAATTTATTTCTGCTGATACAATACACACGTGTATGAACAAAGAAACTTTGTTTACACTGTATACAGGGCCGGATTAAGGATGAAATAGGCCACCAGCCATATTTAAATTTGAGGCCCCTTTAATATATATATATGTTGCACATACATATAAATACAAATACTACATAGGTTTTTATATTCATATTGTGAATAATAATTCCTTGATAAAAATGTAAAATAAGATGTCAAAAATGCTTTTTGTTTTTTGACTTGAAAAATAAAGTAATAATAAAAACAATTTTAATAGAAACTTTTAACTTATTTATTGTACAATAAAAAGGTATAAGAAGAAAATTGAAACACTTAAGTTAAGTTTAAGTATGCTTTTATATTACAAGTTTTCTTGGTTTATTATTATTAGAAATTTTTATCACTATTTTATAAAATTATTTACACTGAAAGTGAGGCCCATATTTGGGTGAGGCCCCTGGCCATGGCCAGTTAATGCAGCCCTGATTGTAAGTTTAACTAGTCAGAAGAGTCTCCTCTTTGTTTGTGGCCCTTCTCAAGAAGCATATCAGGAGTAGACTGGGTGGTCAACCTCTTATTCTCTTCATAGATTGCCATGTAGATGGAGAAGTCAGAATACATACAGCAACTGAGGGTTTCAAACCTCTTGGTGTTGGGATTCATTGATTCAATTTTAACCAAAGCAGTGCCTATGAGTTTAAATGCCTTGGCTAGTCCCTTCACTGTAAACTTCTTTACTTCAGCAGGTGGTTCTTCTGCCTGATTTTCTTCCTCTGCTTGCCTGTGGGCCTCAAATTTGATCAAACCTTCATTAGAAAGCACCCTATTGTGACTTTAGAGAAGCTCTATAATATCCTCTTTCTCCACCTCAAGCGGCAGTTGCTGTGCCAACTTCACACACGTGTAAACTGCATTTTCTGCATCAGACAATCCCTTGGAGTCATAAACCAGTTCAGGGCCGAGTTCCTTTCAAACACTCATCCCATGCAGCTGCAGCATTTTTTATTGCATCAATAATATTATACCTCTTCCAAAATTCACGAAGAGTAATTTCAATCACCATCAACAGCCTTGAGTGCCTGTAAAATTGTAATCCAGAGGTAGTAAGCTTTGAAAATCACAATGAAACACAATCGAGAAGTAGTAAGCTTTGAATGTCGCAATGATGCCTTAATCCATGGTTTGTAGCAGTTGGGTTCTTTGAGGAAAGGCAGGTAAACAACCTTGGTGTTGAGATGGTACAATTCTTCCGGGTGTCCAAGGGCACTGTCAAGAGTCAAAAGGATTTTAGAGGGAATTCCTTTTTGCAAACAATATTCTTTCACCTGAGGGATAAAATGGTTATTAAACCAATTGTCAAATATTACACATGTAATCTACGCCTTTGAGTTTGACTTCCAGGTTACAGGAAGATGGTTGGTTGGGTTTTATTGGCGCATTAGCAACTAAGGCTATAATGTGCCAAAACCTGGTCATAAAAAAGTAAAACTTTTAGTTGCCTAATGAATTAGGTCACTAAATTAGGGTATAAAAACAAGTATAAACTGTAAAAGACAAATATCAATAAACAAGTAACAATAATAAGGTAGATTTTTTAAATATGAGTAAAAAGGTTTACTGATTTTAGAAAGCTAAAAATAGCAGACACATGGTCATTGTCAGATAAAATCTGACTGAGTGTATACGGCTCAGTCACATGGTTAAAAGCGGTAAAACGTATATTGCTAAGAACTGGACAGTCAATTAAAATGTGTCTAATTGATAAAATTGTGTCACAGGACTCACACATAGGAGGATCATCAGCCCTCAGCAACTACAAATGAGTCAAATGACTATGTCCTATGCGGGTCCAGGAAAGAACAACTTCCTCCTTACGATTCCTGTGCAGACTAGACTGCCACGGTTCAATTCCAGGCTTTATGCGATATAATTTATTCATAGCCTGTCTATTCCACGAATCCTGCCATTGGGAGTGTATCTTCTGGTGTATTATTTGCCAGAAGTCTGTATAGGGGACTGACAGGCAGCAATTATTATTGGGAATTGCTGATTTGGCTGCGGTGTCAGCCAAATCATTTCCCCCTAATCCCAATATGGCTGGGAATCCAGCAGAAGTGGATATCATATTCACGTTCATGGAGAAAGTGAATCTTCTGCTGAATGCAAGACAGAACCGGATGATGATTATATCTCACAGTTATTAAGGCCTGTAACATGCTGAGAGAGTCGGAATATAAAATGAACCATTGGTATTGGCATTTACTAATGTGATCCAAGGCTAACTCTATAGTGTGCAGCTCTGCAGTAAATGAGAGTCTGCTGACAAGGTTAGTAGGAGCCAGACGTGTTCAAAGCCACTAAGTGGATTTTTACACTGACAGTGGTAGAGAATGAAAGGGACTTGGGGGTGGTTGTGCAGGCAGATATGAAGTTCTCTGAGCAGTGCAGACAGGCTGCAAGAGTAGCTCATGGAGTATTGTCAATGATATACAGGAATTTTTCCAGCAGGGATAAGGAGGTGATTATTCCATTGTATAAGGCGATGGTCAGGCCACACCTAGAGTACTGTATACAGGTCTGGAGACCTCATTTCAAGAAGGATGTAGAGCTGCTGGAACGAGTACAGAGAAGGGCAACAAGATTAGTGAATGGAACAAAGGGGGTGCTCTTACGAAGAAAGGCTTAAGTTTTGCAAATTACAGTGTCTGGAGACTAGGCACCAGCGAGGTGATCTGATAGAGGTGTATAAAGCCTTGAATGGTTTAAGCATGCTCAATGCTGATGGGATTCTTCCTCTAGCTCAGAGAAATCACCTGAGAGAGCATAAATTCAAATTGAGGAAAGACAGATGTAGGATAGACGTGCGGAAATTTGCCTTTAGCCAGCGGGTGGTTGGTTGGTGGAACAGACTTCCATCCCTTGTGGTGGAGGTTGATAGCCTAAATAAGTTTAAGGCTCAGCTGGACAGGTATTTTGAACGAACAGAGGGGTGAAGTGGAAGTGGTTTTTTTTTTTTTTTTTTTTTTTTGGCTGATGATGCTGCATAAGCTTGCTTTCTTGCATCAAATGCCTCTACTAATGCTAATGCTAATGGATTTATGATGGCTGACGTAAGAGACACATACTTGTGATTGCAACGAACTTGAACAGCGGCCTTCCTAAGTGCAATTCCAAACTCTACCTGCTACTGGGCTCAACGTTAAGTGCGATCTATTCGATATTAGACAACTCGGTAAATCTACAGTGTCCTTGGCTCTGAAGAAAAATGAAATTGGTTGGATGCGTATTCTTATGTAAACAGTAGTTGGCGTAAGGAAAAGGAGCTTGATCATTTAAATTCATCTGCGCCTCAATTGGAGAACATAATTAATAGTCACTTCGGATACATCATTGTTAGGTGGAACGGCATTGCTGGTTGAGGCACTGCTAAATCCAACGCTTGATTTTTCTGTTTGATTTTTCTGTTTTCTGTTTTTCTTATTTATTGATTTGAAATTATTGTTTTTCTAAAACTTTTTATTTAAATTTAGTAGCATAGCATTATTTTGTGATTTTCTGATTAATCTGGTGTATTTATTCTTTACTCAGCCTTGTAATTGCATAAAAGTATCGGTAAGGGTATCAAATCCACATGTCACAAGTTGCAACTCCGCTGAACGAGAAGTTTTTTAGCCATATTTAGCCGCTTTATTGAATATTTTTTACATCAAATTATTTTCTGTAAGTAGCTTATAGACCTAGTAAGGATCATTAGTTTATTCTGAATTGAGACAGCGAGTTTAAAGGCCTGACGTAGCCCAGTGGTCAGGAGCGAGAGTGCATAGCACGCGTTCCTTGAGTGGACCGGGGTTCAAGCCCGTGACTACTAAATACGATAAATATTTGTATTGACGATTTCTTGTAAACTCTACTGACTTGGTTGTCGTGCAGGAGTATAAACAGAAAATTTAATTTGAAAGTTAATTAATACTTAAGTGTCTGCAGATTTACCATTCGTAACTTGCCGCCTTTGTCATACGATACGTTATATACCGAATTAGATAGCGTTAGTATAGTAAAGATTATAATATTGTCAGTTGATCGGTAGAATCTATTAAACTTGTTGAACTTCGTTGTCAATTAAATTGTACTTTTAACTAAATACATATAACGACTTAGATTACAAATGTAACATAATTAATTAATACATAACCGATATGGAAGTTATATAAAGGGAACTCGAAAATAATTAATACTTGACACTGAAAAATATATATACCGTTATAACTGTGTTGGGATACAAGTTTAGGGTTATAATTTTGAACTGAAATTGAAATTTTATTGTAATAGAAATCATGACTCAGACCAGAGCAGCAAAGCAAAAGGCTCAAGCTAATGGAAGTACTGTGGCTCAGAGGAGAACTGAGGGGGGCAGTTGCCTTCTGAATCACAGCCTTTTAAAATGCACTGCTTGCATGATGTTTGTGGAGCATTCAGGTACGGGACATGATATTGGCATGGGGGATGGCTTTGTGTGTGCGCGCAATGCAAGGAGTGTATCGAAATCAGGCAAAAACTCAGTGTTGTTATGGGCTTATATGAGAGCTTGAAGGACAGGGTGGATGCCCTCGAAGGAACTAAATTGAGGAGCCAATCAAGCTCTCAGCTGACCACATCAACGCCAGAGCTTGCACTTGGTCATCACGCAATACAGCGGCAACCCCCAAGGCAGAATGCGCTGGTTCCACAGGAACTAGTAGTTCTTGGTGACGCTATTGTCAGGGAAATGGGGAACATGCTTTGTAAAGAGGATAGGTGGAACAGGACCAGGGTATGTCTGCCAGGGGCAGAGGTTGATGATGTTGTAGAGCAGATATCACCTTTTAAGGGCACAAAAGGTGATATAGTTGTACATGTTGGCACTAATGATATCAAGAGTAGGAGACCGGCAGAATTACTTAACAAGTACAGGTCACTGTTGAAAAAAAGCCGTGAATTAGGGTTGAATTTGAAAGTGTCTGCAATTCTCCCCGGACACGATAGGATGGAGTATATGATGAGAGCCTTGTCGATCAATTCGACACTGGAAAGATTGTGCAAGGCTCAAGGGGTAGAATTTTTTTCAGCCTGGTCTGTGCTTGTTAACAGGAGAGACTGCTTCTTCAGGGATGGGATACACTTAAATAGAAAGGGTGCAAGAATATTTGCTGATGCTATCGAGGCAGTGTTAGGTGGGTTGGAAAACTGCTAGCTTGGGGGGTGACAAAGACTAATAGATTAACAATAGCCACTGGCAGAGGTGAAAGACATTCTTGCACTGCTTCTATTGAATGAGTCGCAGCCTGAAAAATAAGATGCAGGATATTTCAGAGACTGCTGGGACTCATTGGGGTACAAATAAACACATAGGTTGTGTTAGGGTAGCTAAGAAAAAGAACAGGTGCATGTATACTTGCGTGTACACCAATGCTAGGAGTTTAGTAAATAAATTTGATGAATTTGAAGTATTGCTCAAAACATCAAAGGCAGATATTGTGGGGATTTCAGAGACGTGGTGTCACAGAGATATAAGGAATGCAGAACTGGAATTTGGGGAGTACAACGTCTACAGAAAGGATAGACAGGATAGGAAGGGAGGAGGGGTTATGCTATTAGTTAAGAAACACAAAATCCAAGGAAGTGAAGCCAGTCGACATCGCCAGACAGTGCAGTGTCGAGTCAGTTTAGTGTAACTGACTCATTGGAAGATCAAAATTGAGAGTAGGAGTGTGCTATAGGCCTAATGACTCTGATGAGTATAATAAGAAACCGTACAGGGAAATAGAGTGGACCAGTAAATCATAGAGTCTTATAATGGGGGATTTTAATTTCCCAGATATTGACTGGAATTTGGGGGCTGGTCACTCACACACTAGCAAGGCTTTTGTGGATTTATTAGATGATTGTTTTCTACATCACCATGTTTGGGAGGCAACTAGAGGGAGTAATACTCTTGATTTGATTATCAGTAGTATTTCTTCATGCATTAAGAATCTGCAGATAAATGAACCACTAGGTGGCAGTGATCACAGTGTGCTGAAGTGGGATTTACTCAAAGAGGTAACTACCATTAGGGGTAAAGGGTATGGTTACTGCTTTCATAAAGACGACTACGATGGACTGAAAACAGTATTTAAATTCTATACAGTGGGCCCAACTGATGATGGTACGAACAGCAAATTCAAAATGGAAAGCATTCAAAGAACTTATCTTGGAAGCTACTAGGCTTTATATACCACCTAAGAAATACTGTTCAAGGTTTAGGCCTAAATGGATGTCAGATGAACTAATGAAACATATGGCAGAGAAGAAAAATGCATGGGATACATTTTTCGAAGGCTGACACAAGTAATTATAGACCTGTGAGTTTAACTTCTGTTCCAGGAAAATTAATGGAGGCAGTGGTTAAAGGAACACTGCAGGATCATCTAGACAAGACTTCAGTTATAGCTGGGACACAGCACATGGTTTTGTTAAGGGGAAGTCTTGCCTGACCAATTTCATTGGATACTATGATGCAGTCACAAAAGAACTGGATGCAGGGAATAACTTTGATATTATATACTTGGATCTTAGAAGGCTTTTGCTACTGTTGCACATGGAAGACTGCTGCACAAATTGGAGCAGTGTGGCATTGGAGGCAAATTGCTGCTATGGATAAAGGGGCAGTTGAGGGGGAGAAGACAGAGAGTGGTAATCAATGGACACTGTTCATCGTGGACTAATGTTATTAGTGGAGTCCCTCAGGGTTCAGTGTTGGGTCCATTATTCTTTTCTGTATTTATAAATGATACTGATGATGGTATATCAAGATTAATGTCCAAATTTGCAGACCATACGAAGGTTGTCAGGGTTGTCAAGGACACTACTGACACTATGCTGCTGCAACAGGATCTGGAAAGGTTGAGCAGATGGGCTGAGAGGTGGCAAATGAAGTTTAACATTGACAAATGTAAAGTACTACATATGGGAAACAGCAACCCCAGAGCAACGTATCAACTCTGTGGTACTACACTGACAGTGGTAGAGAATGAAAGGGACCTGGGGATGTTGGTGCAGGCAGATATGAAGTTCTCTGAGCAGTGCAGATGGGCTGCAAGAGTTGCTCATGGTATATTGTCAATGATATATAGGAATTTGTCTAGCAGGGATAAGGAGGTGATTATTGCCTTGTATAAAGCAATGGTCAGGCCACACCTAGAGTACTGTAGAGTACTGTATACTGTATACAGATCTGTATACAGATGTTGCTCAGAATAATCACCTGAGAGGGCATAAATTCAAATTGAGGAAAGACAGATGTAGGATAGATGTGCGGAAATTTGCCTTTAGCCAGCGGGTGGTTGGTTGGTTGGTTGGTTGTTGGAACAGACTTCCATCCCTTGTCGTGGAAGTTGATAGCCTAAATAAGTTTAAGGCTCAGCTGGACAGGTATTTCGAACGAACAGAGGGGTGAAGTGGAAGTGGTTTTTTTTTTTGGTTTTTTTTGGCTGATGCTGCATAAGCTTGCTTTCTTGCATCAAATGCCTCTACTAATGCTAAATATGCTGCATTCAGAGAGAATCTGCTCCGATGTAGTGGTGTCTATAAAGACAGCAGCAGATCCTACACATGATTCTGACTTCGAGCCGCCTGTGTAAATTGGCATGAAGTCAGAATGTTCAGCTCGTTGTGCTGAATAAAGCTGCAGGTAGACAGATGGAGTGTCCAACTTTCCTCAATTTTTAAGGAACAAGTTACATACTGGAACATGAGCATGCCAGGGTGGAAGGGGTTGCTTTGATGTTTGGGCAACCTTGTCTACCTTGATCTTAAGTTCTTTGAGTAGCTCTTGGAGACGAATACCAAAAGGACGACTGGCAGTCTTACAGGTGTTGTACAAATTTCCCCATTGTGACTCAAAAACGAATGGCCATGTAGGATGGTCTGGCAGGGATTTCAGTTTTAAAGCATACTTTAGAGACAACTGCTTGCGTTGGAGTGATAACAGTGGTTTGTTTGCTTCGATGTATAAGCTCTGGACAGGAGATGTTCGATGTGCTCCAATAGCGATGCAGAGAGCCTGATGATGGATAGGATCCAGCCATCGAAGTACACTGTCTCTGGCCGAATTGTATACTAGGGATCTGTAATCTAGTCTGGATCGTACAAGCGCACAGTAAAGCCGTAGAAGGGTGCATCAGTCCGCACCCCAAGATGTAGAGGAGAGAGAGCAGAGAATATTCAAGCCTCTTGTGCATTTTGTATGGAGTTGGCGGATGTGATCCAGAAAGGTCAGCTTTTTTATCAAATATGAGTCCCAAGAATTTTGTGTCCACCGCTACTGGAATAGCATTTTGTCCAAGCCTTAATTCAGGTTCAGGATGAAGATTACGCTTACGACAAAAGTGTGCACAAACGGTCTTTTGCGGCGAGAACCTGAATCCATTAGATAGTGTCCACGAATTTAGGCAATCAATGGCTTTTTGCAGTTGTCTTTCAATAACCCTCATGTTACATGACTGACAAAATATGCTAAAGTCATCAACATAGAGGGCACTGATTACAGTTGGAGGAAGTTGTTCTGTGATGGAATTTACTTTGATGGCGAAAAGCGTGACACTTAATACTTATCCTTGTGGTACTCCCTCCTCTTGGCTGAAGGAACGAGAGAGAGTGAGCATCCCACACAAACTTGGAAAGATCGATTGGCTAAAAAGTTTTTAATAAAAATGGGGAGATGCCCTCTAAGACCATGGCTATGCAAATCTTTTAAGATGCCAAATCTCCAAGTTGTGTCATACGCTTTCTCCATGTCAAAGAATACAGACACCAAATGTTCACATTTTAGGAAAGCATCCCAGATGGATGTTTCCAGTCTAATAAGATGGTCCAGAGTGGACCGGTTCCTTCGGAAGCTGCACTGGATGTTGGAGAGAAGGTCATTTGATTCTAAATACCATATTAAACGAAAATTAACCATTCTCTCCAGGATTTTGCACAGACAGCTAGTCAGAGCAATAGGACGATAATTAGTAGTGACTTTTGGATCCTTTCCTGGCTTAGCAAAGGCAAGAACGATTGCCTTGTGCCAGGAATCCAGTAACTGCCCTTCAATAAAGATTTCGTTATACAGAAGGAGCAGATGATCCATAGATTTTGGTGAAAGATGCTTAATCATTTCATAATGGACGCTATCTGGTCCAACAGCACTTAGCTTGGAAAGAATGAGAGCTCTTTTCAGTTCCTGTATAGTGAATGACCCGTTGTAGGGATAGACGCTCTTAGACTTAAAATTGAGTGCCTGCTTTTCGATTTTATGTTTCAGGACCAGGAACTCTGGGGAATACGAAGATGTCACAGAGATGTTAGAGAATGTTTCCCCAAGAGAATTGGCTATTGCAGTTGGATCTGCAATAGTGCATCCATTATAATCTAGGATTGAAGAAGTGTGGGATGTATATTTTCCCTTCATTTTCCGGATTTTATCCCAGACCAACTTAGTACCAGTGGAATGAGTAACTGTTGAAGTAAACGGATCCACGATTCCTTTTGACTCTGACGGCGAATGTAGCGTGCTTCGGCTCGTGCACGTTTAAAGGCTATAAGGTTGGTCGTGGTAGGATATCAGCGGAATATCCCCCAAGCTTTGCTTTGAGCCTTTTTTGCTGCTGTGCATTGTGAATTCCACCAAGGTTTGGGAAATGGTGGAAACCAAGCAGATGTTTTTGGGACGGCATTCACAGCTGCTTGGACAATAATTTCTGTGATGTATGTTACTACATCATTGATAGGCTCCTGACTGACAGTACTGTTAGGTCAAAATTTGTCTGATGTTGGAAGGCAGTCCAGTCAGCCTGTTCAGTCTTCCACCATGGTAACCTGAAAGGAAGACACGGTCTCCCACTGTGTAACGAGGTTATCATAGGGAAGTGATCACTTCCGTATGGGTTCTCCTCCACTTCCCAAGTGAGTGAAGGGAGTAGAGAAGGGGAGCAGATAGAGAGATCAATGGCAGAAAACGTACGGGTAGGCATGTGGAAGAAGGTGTTTGTTCCAATATTTAGAAGGGAAAGGTCATTGTCATTTAGCATACGCTTTATGACTTGTCCCCTTCCATTGATGCTAGCACTACCCCACAGGGTGTTATGTCCATTAAAATCCCCGAAAAGTAAGAAAGGGGGGAGGCCTTGATGATCTTGTAACTGCGTTACAAGATCATCAAGGTCTTCCTGGGAGATGTTAGTCCCAGGTGGCAAATAAATAGAGCACACGGTTAATAAAAATCCCACTGAAAGGCGAATTGCAACAGCCTCTATACTGGTTGTAACTAGCAAAGGCTGAACTCAGGTCTGGTTGCCCACAAGGATAGCCACTCCTCCATGAGCAGGACCATCCGCAATTCTATCCTTTCGAAAAATTCTGATGTTATGCATGGTGGGATCATCATTTGCTTTTAGATAAGTCTCCTGCAAGCAAAAGCAAACTGGCTTGTGCTTTTGCAGGAGGCCCTTGATGTCATCAGTATTTCGCCGGAATCCACGACAATTCCATTGTAGGAATTTAGCCATTATTTTGGCTTGGTGGGTCCATCAGGCATCTTCCGAGGTGCTGAGGGCTTTATTTTGTCAGTCTTGGATTTATCTTTTTTGGCGAAGAATGGACGCTGTCTGGTGTACATTTCTTCCTCCGCAAAGAGTTCCAAGACTGATTCATCCGGTACCTCCTTGTTCTTTTCTACATCCATTGTTTCTGCTATCACAAATGACTCTTCTGAAGTTTTTGGCTTTTCTTTACCACTTGGTTTTGGTAGTGGTGGAGCACTAGGAGGTACGGATATAGGAGTAGCAGCTGACTGCGTTTTTTTGGTGGGCTTTTGTGAACTCAATAAATAGCATGCAATCGGAGTGAATGACTCTCTTGGTAGTACAGTCATCTCTGTTTGTGTACCGGTAGTGTGCTTCGCAGAAACCTGAGCATATGAAGGCTTCCCGCTATTTATTGATTGTATGCGTTTTCTAGCCTCTGGGTAGGAGATATTCAGCTCTGTTTTCAGTTTTTGGATCTCTTTTTCATCCTTCCACTGCTGGCATGCTCTGAAGTAGGCAGGATGTTCTTGTTGGCAATTTACACAGATCGGTTTGGAAGCTGAACATTCCTTGCTCTCATGGTGGCGCCTCCGTAGCCAGGTGGGAAGGAGCAGCAGTGCGTAGCACACGCTTCTTGATTAGACCGTGGTTCGAGCCCGTCACCACCAAATACGGAGGATGCGGAAAGGTCAGGGAATGACCACCGCATATCCCAGAGCAATATGGCCTTAGTTGCTAATGCTCCTAAAAACCAAATAACAACAACAACATAACAACAGCTCTCATGGTCTTTCGCACCACATCGAGCACAAGCAGGGTTACCATGACAAGCTGTCTGTGAGTGTCCATATTTTTGGCATTTGAAACACCTCAGTGTGTTTGGAATATAAATCCTCACTGGGCAGTTTAAGTACTCTGCCTTGATGGAACTTGGAGGCCATGGGGTGTTAAATGTTAGGATGAGAACTTGGGTGGGGATGAGATTCCCATCCTTTCGCATTGATATTCTTTTGACAGCCGTCACTCCTTGTTCTTTCAATTCAGAGCAGATCTCTTCTTCAGAGACATGAAGAAGGTCCCACTCTGAAATGACACCTCGTGAAGAGTTCAAAGTTTTGTGGGGGGGTTACGGTGATAGGTATTCCCCCTATTGATGTGGCTTTCAGGATTTGTTCCACCTGTTTTATATTTATAGGTTCGACCAAAAGGTCACCAGAACGCAGTCGTTTTACAGATTTGGGTGATCCTGCCTTCCCTTCTAATCCTTTCTGGATAAAGAAGGGTGACATCTTCCCAACTGACTGCTCTCCAGTCGAATGGAGAATGAGGAAGAGCGATGTCACTGATGGTGGTGTATCCTCAGTTCTGGCTCTTTTTAGAGAGGTGTTTTCTGTGTCATCATCTCGATTAGGTAGGGGCCTTGTTGGGACCCCAGAAGAAATAGGAATTAAATTACTCATATGAGTAAGATAAAAATTTCAGATGCCCTAAGTACCTCACCCACCAAGGAGCCCTACGAGGGGATGCCACTCATGAACTAGCAGGTACTGCGTACACGAATGGGACACCAAGTTCGCTTAGGAGCACCATATCCACATTTCCAATAAGCCTTGATCCCGTCCCAGGACCAAAGGGAGGGAGACTTATTGGAACGCAGTTGACCCTAGCAGTAAGAACCACCCGCCGATTGATCCCAGTCAGGCCGGTCCGGGACCACCCGTCTTCTCGAAGCAGGGGCCAAAGTGGTGTATTAAGGCTGGGCCCTTCAACCACAAGGATCCCCCTTTCCGAATTCCACAGGTCGTGGCGCACAGCTGCACACGCCGGATTCCAATGATGTAACCCTGGAACCAAAGTATGGGCGTTAGATCCCAGCGATGCTAATCTGGAAAACCAGCAGCATCGCTGGGAGGTCCCCTCACCACATACAGGTGCCCACGTCGAGGGCGTTACAGGAAGAACATACACACACATAATCTGAACAAGTGGAAGGATCCCATCAGAATTCAGCATGCTCAAGGCCTTGAATGGGTTGAGCATGCTGAATTCTGATGGGATCCTTCCACTTGTTCAGATTACGACCCTAAGGGGGCATAAATTCAAATTAAGAAAGGACAGGTGTAGAATAGATGTGCAGAAATTTGCCTTTAGCCAGCGGGTGGTTAATTGCTGGAACAAACTTCCATCTGTTGTTGTTGAAGTTGATAGGTTGAATAAATTTAAGGAGGAACTGGACAGGGATTTGGAGGGAATGGTGTGCTTTTTTTTTTTTTTTTTTGGCTGATGCTGCATAAGCTCATACACTTGCTTTCTTGCATCACATGCCACTACTACTACTACATGAAATGTTTTGAACTAAGACTTATGTTAGAACTAAGACTTATGCTCTTAAGACGCTTGTTTTTTCAGCATGGTAGACTGCGAAGGGCTTGAAATCACCTCTGGCATTTCCTCCAAACAATAATGTGATGCAGTATTTGGTTGCCTTAAAACCAGGCACTGACTTCTCTTTCTTTGAAATATAGGTCTGACTTGGCATCCTTTTCCAAAATAATCCTCTCTCATCTACATTAAATATTTGTTCAGGCAAATATTGCCCCTCCTCGATTATTTCAGCAGCGTTCAGGAAATTCTTCCACTGCTTCTGTCGGCACTTCCCACCTAACCAGTAACCTTGTGCAGATTTACACTTCTTTTATTGCTGAAATCATCCAGCACTAGCCTTGAACGTGCCTTCTCCAATGTTCCTTCTCCTTTAAATCATTGTTCAAAGATTTTGCCTTTTCTTAGATCAGTATTAGGCTTAATGGTGTCCTTTTCTGAGTCAGATCCTCAATTGAATAATGTTTTGATTTTTTTAAATTGGACCACACCTCTTTTTTGAAATAATTGTTTCTTTCAGTGCTACTGAGCCTTTAGTGCTTTCAGTGATGTGAGCTTTGTCCTTTACAATCATATTTACAGTTGAAACAGGATGCTCCATTTCAAGTGCAATGGCTAACGTTTGCTGACCTTTGTGTTTTTAATAATTTTTAACTTTTTTTTTTCAAGCCTAGGTGCAGACTTCTTCCTCTCAACTTCACTATCACTACCTTTGCTAAAATCATTCTTATGCTTTGACATCACAGCTGAAGGGTAATTTTAACAAAATACAAAAAAAACTTTAAAATTAAGAAAAAGTGTAACAGAAATGATTTACACATTTCTGTTACACTTTTACAGGTAAAGCAGAAATGATTCTGCTTTACCTATAAAATTATTCTGCTTTATCTGTTACAGGTGAAGCAGAACCTCTTAAAACATGAATATAAAGTTCAAACTAAGTTCAAATGGGAAGCATGCAGGGGCGAATTTAAACTTATTGTGGCCCTAAGTTATAACATGTATGAGGCCTTTCTCTCTTACAGTTCACCTGTGACAATATTAAAAGGGATTTTTTAAGATGGAGCGAGACCCCTTGTAATGTGAGGCCCTAAGCTATAGCTTGTTTAGCTTAAATTTAACCCTGGAGGCTCACATTTTGTGAGTATGGGCTTGGCACACCCAGGGTCCCAAGCTGGATATCATCTTCTCTTTCTTGGTGATTCCCTTCTACTTTTGACTCTCTCTCTCTCTCTCTCTCTCTCTCTCTCTCTCTCAGGGTAACTCGGGAACTTTTTTTTTTCCTGGTGCAACGTAAGCCTCAGGCTTCCTTGCACCATATGGCTTTTAATAATAATAATGTAAATCTGGCCCAGGAAGCATGTACTCTTCTGCTAGGAAACCTACAGATATGTATGAGTTTATATATATCTCAGGGAGAACGTGAAAATGTGCATTAAGTAATGAAATATGCGAAGGTTTTACATTTAGGGTGAGATGTGATGAAACAGCTATAAGCTAGGAGATAATTACTTGTGAAATAGTAAAGTAAATTTACCAAACCTAATAAAGGGGAAAAAAAGGAATTGTTACAGCAAGAAAATAGCACCACTTCAGTTCCTGAAACCCTAAATGTGAGACATATAAAAATGAAGGAAACTAGAACAGTTGAAAGTAAAGAATTAGATATCAAAAGCAGCTCAGGTATGTTCAGGGTCATGGTCAGTTCTTTTAGATAGGGCACTGACACACACATATACCTTGAAACTGGAGCACAGAAAGTTGCAACATGTCAGTGACTTATCTAGACATAGTATCGTATGAATCACCCATTTATATGTGGATAATAAATTATCATGCATTGAATAGAAAGTGTTTTATGTGTTTTGCCACATTTTACAATGGGTGATTTTGTTATGCAGTGAATTTGCATCAAAACTGAGAAAATCACAACAGAAACTCATGAAATGTTGAAAACATTTCATGGGTTTCTGTTGTGATTTTGTAAAAGATTATGTATCTGCCATTTTAAGACTTGGCATTAGCATTGGTAGAGGCATGTGATGCAAGCTTATACAGCATCAACAAAAAAAAAAAAAGAAAAAAAAAATCATTTCACCCATCCATTCACTCTAAAAGTTTGTCCATTTCTTCCTTGAATTTTTTTAAGCTATCAACTTCCACGACAGATGGAATTTTGTTCCAGTAATCAACTACCCACTGGCTAAAAAGGCAAGTTTCAGCACATCTATTCTACAAATGTCTTTCCTCAGGTTCGTAACATGTTATATTTCAATGCAATAGTTGAAATCTCTCTCTCTCTCTCTCTCTCTCTCTCTCTCTCTCAGTGAAGACCAAAAGAAATTTGCCATTATGTATAGTCCTGCCTAAGCTGATAATATCATTTTAAATCATAAAACTTTGCCAGGAAAGACAAACTGATTGTACATTTAAAAATTTTACATCACCAGGGGAGGTGTTTGAAACTCACTACTTTCTTGAAAAAGTTAACAGGAGCAAAGAATTCTATGTGACCAAAATCAAATGCAGTAGAGCATACTGCATTCGATTTTTATCATGTGGAAATCTTTGTCAGTACTGAATTCAGAAATACAATTCTGAAAAAAAGTAGTGAATTCTTCAACTGAATGTAGTTATTGAATTCCAGCAAGTTTTCTGAGTATATCTGCCAAATATCTCAAGGAAGTGATCACAATCTGCAAGATTGTGACCACTCTCTTGGTTGAATGAATGAAGTGTTTTTGATTTTGGTGAGTGCTTTCAGCTCACTTTATCTTTTTTCTTGAATATTTTACAAAATAAAGTTTTTCTGGATTTTTAGCTGCATTTTCATTTTCATTCAGACTGATTCTTTAAAGTAATAAACTGCAAGCCACATTAGCAGACACCCAAGGGATGTACCAGACATGCAATAACCTTGCTTTTGCAAAAATGTTTATTCTATAAATCGAAGCTTCACATTTTAATTAAGTTTCCTAATCCTCCAATAACAATACTGGACAATGAAGATAACATCTTCGTTGTCCATACACGTGCATTCCATAATTCAACTTTCCCCATTGCAAATTCATATGAAATCTTAACTATTCCCTTCCCCCCATAACCTGTCTGGCTCCTGTAGATTTTTAAACTTGAAGTGACTGAAACCACATCAATTTCATAATGATAAATAATTAGGAGAAGATAAAACTTAGTCACTTGTCATAGTGGCTAAATATTCCCAGATCTTCCTCTTATTTCTATTTAATGCATTAAACAGAAATCAACAATCTATGGAATGAGCTGTTCAGCAATAAAATTAAGTAAGGAGTAATGGGGAGGGGGGGGGGAAGACGACCAAAAGGTTGTAAGAATGCTTAGAGACCTCTCTTATAACATGATAGCAGTAGCTTGAGAAAGAAAAATTTGCACTCCTGGATGAAAGAAAAATTTGCACTCCATAAATAAGAATGTGGGAAAGAGTTTGTAAGTTTCTCATTTATCAGTGTATAAAGTGTTTGAATAACACCAAAACTCTTGAACTGAAAATCACATTTTTCTTCCCAAACTAGGTTTTATGATAAAACTGTCATTAGTTTCTGAACAATCTTTGTATATACTTATATATATATATATTATATATATAAAATTAAAACCATTATGCCATTAACATTATTTGAGTAATAACCTATAATATGTGCCATAACTAAACAATAAATTGTGTTCTGGTTCCAGCATGTCTAATGCACCAATTACGTATATGCAACTAAGGGTAATAGTGAAGAAGGGTAAAAGGAATTTTAAAACTGAACAAAATAAATATCAGATTAATATTACTAATATTTAAATTTATCATCTGCTGATTATAGCCTATACACAGGAACTCCCCGACTTACGTAAGGGTTGCATTCCATAGATAAGTCGGAATTTCCCCCATGCTTGTGCAGCACTTGCCACTGTGCTCACTGAATTGATTGAATCAAAAAAGAAATGTTCGACGAACATGTAAATAGAATTATTTATTGTATTTATTCAATTTTTTTATCTCATGCGCAGGAAAAATTACAAAAAAGCGTGTAATTTAAAAAATTTTTAAATTATAAAATTACAAAAAAGAGAGGAGATAGGCATAACATCAGTAAGTTTTACCTCTCGAGCATCATTGCCAGAATCAACGTCTTCAGCTGACAAGTATGCTGCTGCGGAGATTTAGAAGGGGTCGGCCACTCAACCTTACAAAAGAACATATTAATGGATGACTGGATGGTGGCTTTTTTCTTTTTTTCTTTGTAGCAAGCAAGCATATCATTCACCACTCTTTAACTTTTAAGAATTGTTCGATGTCAAAATCCATCTTCTCAAACCTCGCCACTGCCAATGCAATTTCACGAAATGCCATTGCCATCCTTCTGGTGATTAAGCATCTCGGCTCCTTATTTGCTTCATCTTGAGCTTCATCAGCATTTTCTTCTTTCACTATCGCTGCCTGCAAGTCAATATGTTCTTTTTCCTTCTCTTCTTCCTCTATTAACTCCTCCACATCTCTGCCATCAACCCCCAACTGAAGTAGCTTTGCAACCTTTACAATCTTATCTGTAATCTCTTCATACGATTTGTATTTTTCAAATCCTTTGAAGCCTTTTACATGCCGTGGGCATAATTTCTTCCATGTGCCATTTAAACAACTTTTAGGAATTTCCGCCAGGCCTTATTAATGTTTAACATGGCATGGTAAATACTGTAAGATTTCCAAAAATCTCTTAACGTAAAATTTTTCTCATCGTCTACTGCAGACAATGCCTGAACAAATGTTGTGCGTATATAGTATGCTTTTAAATTCAAAATAACACTCTGATCCATAGGTTGTATGAGTGAAGTCGTGTTTGACGGTAGAAATATGACTCTCACGTTCGAATTGAAATCATCTAGATGTGTAGGATGTCCGGGAGCATTATCTAATAGAAGCAAAATCTTGAAAGGAATGTCATTGTCTTTACAATATTTTTCAACCTCGGGAATGAAGCAGAATTTAAACCAATGCCCAAAGAGAGAGAGAGAGAGAGATTGTTATCCATGCTCTCTGGTTCAATCGGAAATGCATGGGAAGGGTGGCTTTATTGATGTCCTTAAATGCACGAGGATTTCCAGAATGGTACACAAGCAGTGGTTTTAATCTGTAATCTCCCACTCATTAGTCCCAAGCAAGAGCGTGGCCCTATCTTTTGATGCCTTGAAACTTGGCATTGTATTTTCCTCTTTGGCAATGTATGTTTGGTCTGGCATTTTTTTTCCAATACAGAGCAGTCTTGTCAACATTAAAAATTTACTGCGTTGAATAGCCCCTTCATCAATAATTTTTCCCAACACATCACAAAATTTCTCTGCAGCTGCAAAATTGGCACTGGCAACTTCACTGCATACTTTAATGTTTTGGAGACCAGTGCGATGCTTGAACCTATTAAACCACTCGTTGTCTGCCACGAACTTGGGTTGGAGTTTGCCGTACTTATCCCTAATATCTTTATAAATACTTGTTGCTTTTGCTTGAATGGTCATTAAACTCAGGGGCACTCGCTTCTGAATCTGATTTGCCATCCATATTATTAACAGTTGTTCCATCTTCGATATAGCACTTGAACGCGGTTTTGTGATCACTGCTCATTTAAGTGCGTTGATTCTTTTGATATGTTCTTTTATACGTGCACTTTCCTTTAAAATAGTATTCACTGTTGAAGCAGTGAGACCTAATTCCCTTGCAATAGATGATTTAGAAATGAAGATGAAAATGATAAAGAAGAAACTTTGTCCTGCTTCATACTTCTTAATCATTTTCATTTCTAAATCAATTTTGTTTTGTTTCCTGGCACTACCACCACTTGCACTTTTCATTGGTCGCTTTCCCTTCATTATTGTAATACGTAAATAGGAATGAAGAGAAGTTTCTGAGAATTTGTTTTTTATATGATTGAAGATTTCAGTGAAGGGGAACACATTTCACCACAATAGCGTAAAAACACGCACAATTGCAGTTATCGGTGCCTAACAGAAAAGCCTAATAAACTGTTTTAGCAAATTTTTTTTATTGTTTTATGGTCGTGACCTCCAGAAACGTGCTTTAGAAAAATATCAACAAAGGCATTCAAAATTGATTCTTATAATGGGAACATACGGTAATGATGAAAGGGTAGTGCAATTTCCATTATAAATATGACCTTTCAGAGAGATAAACAGTTTGGTAATATAGCAAAATATTCAACTTCTAAGGACTTGGGACGAATTACAAAAAAACAAAAAACACAAAAAATGTGTTATTGGGTTCACATTACGATATTTTCACGATACCTCCATTTATTCCTATGGGATGCAAAATACGTTTCCACAATTTTTTTAAGTTTGCACCAGCCGGCAAAAATTTATGTAAAGTCGAATTTTCGACTTTACGTAAGTCGGGGAGTTCCTGTACACTGATGGGCACTCAACAACAGGGACCAGCACCCATCAATGTACAACTGAATGCAATCAGCAAAATACAATTTGTTTCTATGATCCATATTCTAGTTTAACAGGGATTTATTAACAGATATAGAATTTTATTATTATTATTATTAGCTATATGGTGCAAGGAAGCATGAGGCTTATGCAGCACCAGACAAAAAAAAAAAAATTCTGAATTACCCTGAGAGAGAGTCATAAGTAGAAGGAAATCACCAAGAAAGAGAAGGATGATGATATCCAGCTAAGGATCCTGGGTGTGCCGTGCCCATACCAGATGTGAGCCCCTAGGGTTATAGGAAAGTATGGTGAAATTATATCAACTGGGAAGTTGATTTCATTGTAAACTAGAAATAATGGGATTAATTTAGATGTAAACTGGATATAATGGACCATTGATCCAGTTTCATTTCAATATTCTCGATATTTTTTGGTATTCAATATTGTTATATATATAAACAATGATACTCTGTAAATAGTTCAATTTAGTCCTAAGTATTTGAAACAGCAAATATTTTCTAACCAATGTTCAAGTCATAAAATAAATTACAATAGCTTACTAATGCATGCTGAAGACACACATTATCATTGACTTCCTGTGCTATCATAATTGCCTCTTTTAAAGCTGCAAGAGCTTCTTCTCTGAAGAACAAAAAACAATAAACAGAAATTTTAAAGTAAAAGTGGATAGAAGAAAATAAAATTAAATTCAATTTAAATATCATGCAACCTCAAATTAAAATTCTTCCTACACAGCAGTTTAAGATATGCTATAGGATAATTCATATCCCTGAAAAATAAAACAAGTACTGAACTACCAATTAAATTCAAAGAAGGCCCAGACCAGTTATGCACAAAAAATATATTATTTCAGCAGTTCCATAGGATATATGATAAATGTCACAGCAGGCCAGTCCTTCAACTTAAGTAAGCATACAGGTTATTCACAACAAACTCAACTTTAAAAGCTTATATAAAAAATTCATGGTGGTAGCCTTAGCTAGCACCAGGTCTTAAGATAACAGAGCAAAGCTTCTGGGCAGGGAGGACTATCAAATCCAAAAAAGGGACAGCTTGCATACAAATACCACAAATTTAAACAGATACGCGAACCGTTTAAAACTGACTTAATAATAAAATAAAATAATACAAAAGACTGTAAAATAATATTTACAAAGATTGATTATTTACAAAAAACTAGTTTGAGGCAAAAATATATATAAAAATAAAATAAAATAAAATAAGTAAATAACGTTAAAATGCATTAAAATATAAATTTAAAAGCGATAAAAACACTATTGAAGCTTTCGGAGGTGTCTGCCTCCTTACTCAGCAATAATGAAACTTCCTTAAATACCAGCAACACATCCTTAAATACCAGGTTCACGGCACACATGGATGACCAGGTGCACACTCGGTATTCCTTTCACGTGTACCAGAACCGGAAGTGGCCTGGGAAACTAAAACGTTTATCTCTGGCAAAAACCACCGCCTCAAAAATGGGGGTGAAGTCATACTCCTCTACCTCTATTCATGCTATTGTTGCCAGAGGATCCAATCCACAGACTTTCCAGCCACTTGCGGTTCCAGAATCTATGCCCCTGGTCAAGGATGACAAGGCTGTCATCCGTAATTGGATTGTTTCCAATTCTGGTATGGCTGTTCAAGAGAAGAATGTTGCAAATCTTAACTGGCTTGTTTCCAATTCTGCTAAGGCTGTTCAAAGAGAACAATGTTGCATATCATAATTGGCTTGTTTCCAATTCTTCAGTTTCATTTTCTGCCTACAACAAAGCTCGCAACAATTGTAAAGCAGTTATTAATCAGTCAAAACTAGAGTTTGAACAGGCTAAGAGTAGAAAACTTGCTTCCTGTCCTAATGGTAGCCGAGCATTCTGGTCTCTTGCCAAAGCTATTAGCCGCAACTTTTGCCCATCTCCGCTCCCACATCTGTCAAAACCAGATGGTTCTGTTCTCGCTTCAGCCAAGGATAAAGCTGACCTGCTAGCAACCCATTTTTCTTCTAACTCATGTATTAATGATCTTGGTAAAACACCTCCCACCATTCTGAACATGCTCCATTCAAAGCCTCCTGTGGTCTTCCGTCAAAAGGATGCCAGAAGGATTTTGACGAATCTTGATGCTAAGAAAGCTCCAGGTCCTGATGGTATTTCTCCACTTGTTCTCAAAACCTGTTCTCCTGAACTTACTCCTGTTCTTTGCCACCTTTTTTCACTTTCTTATTCCAAAGGTGTTTTCCCCTCTGCTTGGAAATTTGCTCATATCCAGCCAGTTCCTAAAAAGGGTGACAAATCCCTCCCATCCAATTATCGTCCCATTCTAATTACTTCTACTCTTTCTAAAGTAATGGAGAAATCAATTAACCGCCAACTCTTAAACCACCTAGAAACCTTCCATCTGATCAACAATCGCCCGTATGGATTCCGTCAGTGTTGATCCACTGACGACACCAGAATATCTGGTGATATTCTGACTTATGTTACCCATTTATGGAAAAATTCAATGGAATGTTCAGTGAAACACAAGCAGTTTCTCTTGATATCTCAAAGGCTTTTGATAAAGGTCCTCTAAACACGTTTCCATCTTATGGTTTTCCAACTGGTTTTTGTAATTGTTTATCCAGTTTTCTCTCTGATTGCTCACTGAGGGTGATGGCTCTCTGTCTTCTAACTTCTTTGCTAATGCTGGTGTCCCCCAAGGTTCAGTTCTTTCCCTCATTCTTTTCCTCTTGTATATTAATGACCTTCTTCCATTGACTGGAAATCTTATCCATAGTTTTGCCGATGATAGCACATTGCATTCCACTTTCCATTTTGAGAAACCTTGCCCTGCTCAATCAGCTTCAACTTCTCGAATATCTGCTACCAATTCCTTAAATGCCGATCTCCAGGTAATTCTCCAATGGGGTAAAGACAACTTAGTTGATTTCAATCCTTCTAAAACTCAGTCTTGTCTTATATCGCGCAAAAAGGATTCTTCTGCTCCTATGCTTATCTTTGGTGACAATCTGATTTCTAGGCAAAATGATATATCTCTTTTGGGGATTACCCTGACCTAATCTCTCTTGGCACAAGCACATTACAAAAATTGCTTCCTCTGCATCTGAAAAACGTGGTTTTCTCTTTCACTCTCAACGTTACTTTTCTTCCAAATAGTTGTTCACTCTGTACAAATTGCAAATCCGCCGTACCATGGAATATTTTTCCCACATCTGGGGTAGAGCTCCCAAAACCTCTCTCAGGCTTCTAGATTCCATTCAGAAGAGGGTAGTTAGGTTAATTAATGACTCATCTCTAACAGAATCTCTCCACTCGCTGTCTCATAGATGTACTGTTTCTGCTGCATGCCTTTTCTTCTGAATTGGCTTCTATAATTCCCACTCTCATTTTCAAAACAGTCCGAACATGTGCCGCCATCAGCCAACATCCATTTACTGTCCCACTTCAAACTCACAGAACCAACTTTTCATCTTCCTCGTTTATTCATTCAACTGCCGTTTTCTGGAACAACCTTCCTTCTTCATATGTATTTCCTGAAAATTACAGTCTACAGAAGTTCAAGTCTGATGTCAACAAATATCTTCTTTCGTCTTCTCAACCTCCAACCTAAACACGGTACTAAGTACTATAGGTTCTAATACCTCTCATGTTTGGTGTTTTCATAAAAAAAAAAAAAAAATCTCTGATGACACTCAGATTTCTAGGTAAGGTTATATATGTCTACTAGGAAATATCCTAAGTTCTTGTTTATACTCCAGCACAACCACAAGGTCAGTGAAGTTTACATTAAATCATCAATATAATCGTTAATCGCATTTAGCAGTCACGGACTTGAACCTCGGTCCACTCAAAGAGTGTGTGTGCTACTGCACTCAGCTCCTGACCACTCGGCTACATTATGCCTCTTAATCTTCTTGGAATATCACAAATATTGCTGGTTCTTCTGCATCCAAGAAACTGTTTTCCTTTTCATTCTCTGTGTTACTTTTTTTCAAAACAATTACTCACTCTGTACAAATCTCAAATTCATCCAACCATGGAATATTATTTCCCACATCTGGTGTCTTCTGCATCTCTTTCATGCTTCTAGACTCCATTCAAAAAAGGGTAGTCAGGTTAATTAATGACCTGTCTCTTACAGTCTCCCCCTTCCCCTTTATTTACAGGCATTCAGTTTCTGATAATGTCTTTTTCTATAGATATTCCATGGGCACAGTTCTTCTGAGTTGGCACCTGTAATTCCCACAATCTTTTCCAAACCAGTTGGAACACATGCTGTAATCACTGTCCAACTCCAAACTCACAGAACAAAATTTTCCTATTCATCATTTATTGCTTCTGCTTCTGTTTTCTGGAACAACTTTGCTTCACATGTATTTCCTAAAACTTACATTCTACAGAATGTTACTTTCTGTGTTCTCAACCTACAACCCATACACAGTAATAAGTAAGATAGCTTCTAATACCTTTCGTGTTTGGGGTTTAAAAAAAAAAAAAAAAAAAAAAAAAGATATCATCCATGAACCTAATGAATAATTTAATATTCTGAGCTACAGATGTCAAGATATTTTACTTAACATATGATAGGCAACCTAAAAATCTGTCCATAAATTTCATTTGCAAAGGCAAAACATTTTATAAGAAGCACCATTAATTTCACAATATCTAAATGACTAGGTTTAATAAAACTGACTAGATTTCTGCCTTTCAGGTGGTAGATGACTTTCATTAACCGGTGAAATACCACCACTTTGCTTATTGGAGGCTTGAAGTGGTGAAACTCATGTTTAGTCTCTAGAGCAAAGTTTCCGGCATCCCCTCCCCTCATACTTCTCCTTCAACCCATGCACAGTACTAAGTACTATAGGTTTTGATACCTTTCGTGTTTGGGGTTTTCATAAAAAAAAAAAAAAAATAGTGAAGAAAGGTGAGAGTGCAAAGGGTACTAGGAAAGTTTTGCAATACAGCTTTGTTTATTTAATTTTTTCAAAGCAATTTCCTCTACATTCAATACACCTCTCCATCCTCCGAAACCAATCTTTAAACCAGTTCTGCCAAGTTTCACTAGGGAGTAAAGCACACTCGTTGTCCCAAGCCCGTAGAAGGTCCTCATCACTGGAAAACCGCCTCCCTTTTAGCTTCATTTTCACATGTGGGAACAGTGCAAAGTCGCAGGGAGCAAGGTCTGGACTGTAGGGAGGGTGCTCGAGAAGTTTCAGTCCTGTCGTGGTCAAATATTCAGTGCAGGCTTTGGCGCGGTGAGCTGGAGAATTATCGTGATGGAGGTACCAGGTGTCCATTCTTGACTTTGGCTGCAGGTTCTTCATAGATCCAATGACTTTAGGCAGGCATTGTTCAGTATACCACTTAGCTGTGACTGTCTTCTGCGTGTCCAAAACGACACGTTCCACAATTCCACTCGATTTGAAAAATACAGCTATCATTTTCTTCTTTACAGATCGGGATTTTCTGACAATTACGGGTGTGTCGTCATCATCAAAGACCCAAACTTTGTTTTGAGCCTTGGTCGGCAGATCATAATAGTACAGCCAAGTCTCGTCACCTGTCACGATGTTGTTCACATACCGAGATTGTCCCTTATCAAACTTTTTTAACATCTCCCGGCACCAAGTCACACGTCGTGTCATCTGCTCTTCAGTCCGTTGATGCGGCACCCAGAGAGAACAAAGTTTCTTCACGTGCAAATGATCTTGCAGAATCGAACGAATTGCTGGTGCATTTAGGCCCAAAGTATCCTCTATCTCTTGGTAGGTCACTCGCCTGTTTTCGTCAAGCATTTTCCTCACAGCAGTAACGTTTTCCTCCGTAACTGACGTTCGTGGCCTTCCCGGCCTCTCAGAATCCTCCAGAGTGAAATTTCCCCTTTGGAATTCTCTATACCACCTGAATATCGTTGTACGATGTTGACAATCATCATCTAGTGCAAGAGTCGTTTCTTCTAAGCACTGGTCTATGGTTAAACCACGCACGAAATTATACCGCAAATCTGTCCTTATCTCATTTCGTGACCGCGATGCCATCGCAAGCACTTTACACTCTCACTACTAATGAATAACTGAGCCCATCGACTTGGTGCGGCGGCTACTATGCACGTATGAACATGTCTCAACATGCAGCAACAAGCAGCTTCCTGTGATTCATTGTTGCGTCATATTGCAAAACTTTCCTAGTACCCTTTGTATGTTCTGTACCTATGTTTGTATACAAAGAGATGACATCATACAAGACAAGAATGTCAGATGAATGTAATATGGTATTATTAATCAGGAGATGAGCTTCTCGTGCATCTTTCACTTAAAATCTAAAAAATCTATCCAATTGAGAAATCACTTTATCTAAAAGTGCTGAAAGAGCTGCAAGGGCTGAATTCCCATTTGACATCATCTCTTTGTATACAAACATAGACACATAATCTACCCCAATCTTTCTTCACTTTTTTTTCTCTGAGAAATCTGATAAATAAATAGTAGTCTAGTTAATCATACTAAGCTTAGTCCTTTAGATACTGGGAAATTAGGAGCTGCTTACAAAATACTAACTGTTTTTCCTTTAAGAACAAAATTTATGAACAGATTTTTAAAAGACAATAAACCAGTCAGAGAGGATACCTATTTTGTGTAATTTAGGTATGGCAAAAATGCAGCATTACAAAACTCATTATACCTAAAATCAATGACGATCCAAGTTTATTTTATTTCCTTCCTACATTCTGTCAACATCTGGTCCACTTTACTTTGAATTTGATTGTTAAAACCATTATGTGCCTTTATCAACTGGTTGTGTTATAATGTTATCATCTTCCCTAAGTTCTTTAACTTGGGTCTACCTTGGATACATTGCAACTTGTTTGTATATTGGTATTTATGATTAAATTTGAATAACTCAATTTTTTTTTTTTTTTTTTGAATCTTCAAAATGATATCCTCCTTAACATGATAGAAATCTTGTTCAATTGCAAGTTTAAATTCTTACTGTAATTCCAAACTTTGTTGCCGTGGCAAAGTTTGGCATTACAATATATTAATAATAATAATACTTACATTTCAATGTATTAATAATAATAGTAATAGTTAATATATAAATAATAATAATATTAACTACTGATGAATCAGTATTCCCATTACCCCTTCTCTAACTACTAGTACAATTGCTCCATTTGTCCTTGTGTCTGAACGAAATATTGTTTGCGAGCTTCTTTATCTATATGAAATTCAATATGAGCAGAATTATTCAAATCTAAGGATAAAATTTTTCATCTACGAAAAAATTTTAAAAAAAATGGATGTGTTCAGATGGCTTGTTTAACGGATATCTATTTCTAACTTCATTTTTTATAGTTCTAAAACACAGCTCACTAACAATACATCTGGAACACAGCAGAACATGAAAGAAATTGAACTTGTGGTTAACCCTAGCATTCAAACAATACTTGTGGAAACTTATATTATACAGGCATAAGTCAATTTGTAAGGTAATGTCATTCCAAGTTATCACAATTCAAACAAGGAAAATGAATGCAATTGAGACCCCATCCCTTGACAATTCCAAAGAAATGTGAGCATCATTAATGGGAAGTTACGATGCCAGAAGGTTCTGATGGTTTGTAAGCCATCAGAATTTGTAGAGATCGAATAAAGGATTCCCGTAAAGGATTATTATTGTAGGGATGGAATCCTTTATTCCATCCCTACAAGAATAATTTCACTGACACCATCTGAGCAAACGTCGACATCAGAAGTTTTGAAACAGTAATCCGACCAAGGAAAAGAAATCTCGCAGATCATCCCATTTTGCATTCTTGTAATGCCAAACAACATGAGGTTGTGAATGGCCACAAGAGAAAGGCTCCATTGGAGAAGAGACTATCACCAAGTTGTGATCTGAGGTACTCACTTCGACCGTACAGTTAGAAGGGTTGTTTGTGAGAAAAAGATCAAGGTGTGTTGGCTGTCTGGTTAGGATTGTCTGGTAGTGTGGTAGGTAAATTAACAATCTGTGTGAGGTCATTGTTTGTTTGTTGTTTGTTTGTTATTTGGTTTTCAGGAGCATTAGCAACTAAGGCCATATTGCTCCGGGGATATGCGGTGGTCATTCCCTGACCTTTCCGCATCCTCCGTATTTGGTGGTGACGGGCTCGAACCCCGGTTTAATCAAGAAGCGTGTGCTATGCACTGCTGCTCCTTCCCACCTGGCTACGGAGGCGCCTGTGAGGTCATTATTAATTGTGAATACCTCAGCATCTCGACCAGCTGGATCCATGTGACTAGAAAACAGAAGCCAGCTGGAGTTGTAAACATTAAAATCACCAAGGAAAATTACCTCACTGTTAGGAACTTTGGACTGGAGGAAATCAAGTTTCAAACAGAGGAAGTGAAAGATTTCTAAGTGACTAGATTTGGGAGAACACAAGAGGCAACAGATGAATTTGACAGAATGTGGCAGAGAGATTTTAAGCCAAAGAAGATCGAAAAGAGGAGATTCCGAATTATTAAGTCTCTGACATGGAATATCAGAATGAACATATGCACAAGTACCATCCTTGAAGCGAAAGGAAACATACAGCAAATAATTTGGACAACTGACATGAGCAGAGGTTCAATCAAATGATAACTGAGATTCTGTCAGAAAAACTACATGGAATTTAGCAGACTGTAAGTGGAACTGGACATCATTCAGATTAGAACTGAGACAACATATATTCGTGAAATGAAATGAGGAAGTGTTTAAGAGGTTTAGACCTTTTCACCAACAAAGTTGCTCTATTAGTTTGACAATTCATGCTGTAGTAAAAGTGGGTAGGGAACATGCTGTATGAAGTAATAAAATTTTTGGATATGGCATACACATGGTAAGAATATACCCAGATCCTTGGCATAATGTGGCCTCGACAATGCCCCCCCCCCCAGTATACACATTACTTGGACTCCCTCCAGTCATTATCTGGCAGAGTAGAGGCAGCGAGATTATATACTAGCTGATCTGGAAGCCTCCAATAGGTTTGGTCCAGGGACCAAATTCAAATTCAAACTAGCAGCCAGCCTGCGAACACCGTTTTAGAGCTGTACCCTTGAAATGTAAAGAAGATTGGATCTTGCTAGGATGTCCATCACAACTCAAAAGATATCAATCATACTGCACATTGGAAAAGATGGGGAGGGTTTACTGTAGCTTAGCTATGGAGACTAAACATGGGTTCCACCACTTCAAGCCTCCAATAAGCAAAGTGGTGGTATTGCACTGGTTGATGAGAGTCATCTACCACCTAGTATTGCCTGGTACCACAGAGGGGTGGCATTCCTCTGTGTGGTGTACGGGTGCCATATCTCGACCCCTGCTTATGTTGGTTCGCACCTGGGTGGTCATCCACAGTATGCTAGGTTGCTATATTTCGGGACTTGCACATGGAGATTATACCCAGGGTTACTAACAGTTCCACCATTGTGAAGGTGCAAACAGAGGATTTAGCTGTCACGGATTGACCGGACTTCAGTGAAATTAGGTCCACTTGAGTGTCCCCAGAATATCAGTTCCATCAGAGCTTTAGACTCCCATGTAGGAAGAACAGCTTGCCATATCTGAGAGAATGTCTGTGACACCCTCAAGGACAAAAGTTGTTGTTGTTGTTATTTGGTTTTCAGGAGCATTAGCAACTAAGGCCATACTGCTCCGGGGATATGCGGTGGTCATTCCCTGACCTTTCCGCATCCTCCACATTTGATGGGCATGGGCTAGAACCCTGGTTTAATCAAGAAGCGTGCGCTACGCACTGCTGCTCCTGCCCACCTGGCTACGGAGGCACCAAGGACCAAAGTATATATATGACTGAAGTGTATAAGGCTTTGAATGGTTTGAACAGGCTCAATGCTGATGGGATTCTTCCTCTTGCTCAGATTATGCACTTGAGAGGACATAAATTCAAATTGAGGAAAGACAGTTGCAGAATAGATATGCAGAAATTTGCCTTTAGCCAGCGAGCAATTGATTGCTGGAACAAACTTCCAGCTGTCATCGTGGAAGTTGTTGATAGTTTAAATGAATTCAAGGAAGAACAGGACAAAGTTCTGATGTGAATGGGAAGTGGGTTGTTTTTTTTTTTTTTTTGTTTGGCTGATGCTGTATAAGCTTGCTTTCTTGCATCATAAGCCACTACTAATGCTAATAAGTAAGTACACATGCTTTGAGTCACTATGATTCAAGCCAACATGATTATTAAACATAGTGCCATGGAGAAAAGAATATACCCATGTATTTTCTCAATCTTGGGAACTCTTCTGACCACAGTCATCCCAGAGCATAAACAGAAAATTGATTTTTGGAATTTAAATAAACTGTTTAGTCACTGAAGACTGCTGTTGTCTACAAAGGCACACCATTCAAACATAGGTCAAGATCGATGTTCATCATGTCCTTGACTTAGCAAGTAACTGGAATCTTGTTCGTAAGCTAATCACTAAGAAGGCATTCTTCAAGCTAATCACCTCTGAAGGTCTCCAAAGTACTGTACCTGTAAGTACAGTACTTTGTGTTTCTATACTAAGCGCCCTTGTCTATGTTCTTCTTTTTCTTCTTCTTCTTTGGTCCTTAGCTGGCAGCTCGGGGAAGCGGTTGGCCACGCAACCAGTATGCTGCTGTAGGTGCCGCAGGGTTTCGGACTTGCTCTGTGATGTTCTTCCATACCTTACGATCCATGGCTTCAGTCCTGGCCTGGTTAAGGTCGAGACGTCGGCTCTTCAAGTCATCTTCCACTTGCTTGGCCCACGTTTTCCTAGGCGCGGTCCGTTGGATGCTCCATTGGGTGGGTCATTGTCTCCAAAGGAGTCTGGATGGTATTCTGTTCGTGCCCATTCTACATACGTGGCCAAACCATCTAAGCCTTCGCTTCTGGATTTGGTCGGCAATGGTTGGTTGCTGTTGGCATCTGGCGCGGATGGTATCATTAGTGATGCGGTCGCGAAGAGAGATGCCCAAGATCTGCCGCAGGCATCGCATTTGGAATACCTCAAGTTCGTTCAAATCTAACTTGAGACAAATCCATGTTTCCGATCCGTAAAGAAGAATGGGCAGGATCAAAGTCCGGAAGAGTCGGATTTTAGTCTTTGTGGAAATGTTGGTCCTCTTCCACAGACACCATTTGAGCGAGGCGAACGCAGTGGCCGCCTGTCCAATTCTGCTGTGGATTTCCATGGTGGATGCAACTTTCTTCTCCTGGACCAGCGACCCAAGGTATTTAAAGTCCTGCACTTGCTCGATCTGGACGCCTTCGAGATAGAGGGTGGCTTGCGACCCATCTGTTGTCAGGGCCTTTGTCTTACCAGCATTGATCTTCAAACTGTATGGCCAGGCAATGCGGGCAATGTCGTAGAGGATGTCTGTGGCTTCAGCGTCGTTACTGGCAAGGATAGCACAATCATCAGCAAACATCAGGTCAGTCACATAGTGATCCTTGTCATATTGTATGCCCTGTCTATTTCTGAATGCTTGCCTCATAATGGCGTCGACCACGATGTTGAAAAGCAACGGGGAGGCTACATCCCCTTGGCGGACTCCAGTTTGGATGGTAAATTTCTCAGATAAATAGTTCTGGATGCGCACCTGGCTGGTTAAACCGTTGTATGCAGTTTGGAGGAGTGGGATGACATTTTGAGGTACATGTTCAACCTCTAGTAGTTTCCATAAGGCAGGCCGGTGGACACAGTCGAAAGCAGACTTAAAGTCAATGAAAACATTGACGGTTCGCTGTCCACACCGGATCCTCTCCTCCATCAGCTGACGAACAACTTGTCTATGTTAATGACATTAACATTAGTAGAGGCATATGATGCAAGAAAGCAAGCTTATGCAGCATCAGCTAAAAAAAAAAAAAAAAAAAAACACTCCCATTTCACCCCTCCGTTCGTTCGAAATACCTGTCCAGCTGAGCCTTAAATTTATTTAGGCTATCAACTTCCACAACAGGGAATGGAAGTCTGTTCCACCAACTAACTACCAGCTGGCTAAAGGCAAATTTCCACACATCTATCCTAAATCTGTCTTTCCTCAATTTGAATTTATGCCCTCACAGGTGATTATTCTGACCAAGAGGAAGAATCCCATCGGCATTGGTCATACTCAAACCATTCAAAGCTTTATACACCTCAATTAGATCACCTCGCAGGTGCCTAGTCTCCAGACACTGTAATTTGCAAAACTTAAGCCTTTCTTCGTAAGAGCAACTCTTTGTTCCATTCACTAATCCTGTTGCCCTTCTCTGTACTCGTTCCAGCAGCTCTACATCCTTCTTGAAATGAGGCCTCCAGACCTCTATACAGTACTCAAGGTGTGGCCTGACCATTGCCTTATACAAGGGAATAATCACCTCCTTATGCCTGCTAGAAAAATTCCTGTATATCATTGACAAGACACCATGAGCTACTCGTGCAGCCCGTCTGCACTGCTCAGAGAACTTCATATCTGCCTGCACCACCATCCCCAGGTCCCTTTCATTCTCTACCACTGTCAGTGTAGTACCACAGAGTTGATACATTGCTCTGGGGTTACTGTTTCCCATATGTAGTACTTTACATTTGTCAATGTAAAACTTCATTTTCCACCTCTCAGCCCATCTGCTCAACCTTTCCAGATCCTGTTGCAGCAGCATAGCATCACTAGTGTCATTAACAACCCTGCCAACCTTTGTATCATCTGCAAACTTAGACATTAAGCTTGATATACCATCATCAATATCATTTATAAATACAGAAAACAATAATAGACCCAACTGAACCCTGAGGGACTCCACTAATAACATTAGTCCACGATGAGCAGTGTCCATTCATTATCACATTCTCTGTCTTCTCCCCCTCAACCATCCCTTAATCCATAGCAGCAATTTGCCTCCAATGCCACACTGCTCCAATTTGTGCAGCAGTCTTCCATGTGCAACAGTATCAAAAGATTTTCTAAGATCCAAATATATAATATCAAAGTTATTCCCTGCATCCAGTTCTTTTGTGACTGCATCAGAGTATCCAATCAAACTGGTCAGGCAAGACTTTTCCCTTAACAAAACCATGCTGTGTCCGAGCTATAACTGAAGTCTTGTCTAGATGATCCTGCAGTGCTTCTTTAACCAGTGCCTCCATTAATTTTCCTGTAACAGAAGTTAAACTTACAGGTTTATAATTACTTGTGTCATCCTCCTTTGTGAATTTGGGTCACATTTGCACATCTCCGGTCTATGGGTACCTCAACTGAGTCTCTCAAGAAGTTCTCATAATTATGGCTAAGGGTTTGCTTACTTCCGTTGCTGCCTCCTTTAATATAACTGGATAGATCCCATACACATTCACACAATTCACATTGTGTGAATGTAGATGCAAAAGACTTGTTTAGTTTGTTAGCCACCTGAGCAGGATCCTCAAATGTTGAACCATCAATATCCAGTGGACCAATCTGATTCATCCCTTTCCTTCTAGAGTTTACATAGTTAAAGAACTCTTTTCTGTTTTTCTTTGTATCCTTTGCCATGGATTTCTCATAATGTGCCTTTGCCTGCCTAATCTCCTTTGTGACTTGGTTACAGACCAGCTTATATCTATCATAGGCTTCCATGTCACCCATTAATTTATATGTATCCCATGCATATTTTTTTCTCTGCCATATGTCTCATTAGTTCATCTGACATCCATTTAGACCTAAACCTTGAACAATATTTCTTAGTTGGTATGTAAAGCCTAGCAGCTTCCAAGATAAGTTCTTTGAATGCTTCCCATTTTGAATTTGCCGTTGGTAACATCATCAGTTGGTCCCACTTTATAGAATTTAAATATTGTCTCAGACAATCATAGTCATCTTTACGAAAGCAAAAACCCTTTCCTTTACCCCTGATGGTAGTTACCTCTTTGAGTAAATCCCACTTCAGCACACTGTGATCACTGCCGCCTAGTGGTTCCTTTATCTGCAGATTCTTAATGCATGAAGAATCACTACTGATAATTAGATCAAAAGTATTACTCCCTCTGTTTGCCTCCCAAACATGCTGATTTAGAAAACAATCATCCAATAAATCCACAAAAGCCTTGCTAGTGTGAGTAACCAACCCACAAATTCCAGTTGATATCTGGGAAATTAAAATCCCCATTATAAGACTCTCTGATTTACTGGCCCACTCTATTTCCCTGCACAATTTCTTATTATACTCATCAGGGTCATTAGGCCTATAGCACACTCCTACTCTCAATTTTGATCTTCCAATGAGTCAGTCACACCAAACTGACTCGACACTGCACTGTCCAGCGATGTCAACTGGCTTCACTTCCTTGGATTTTATGTGTTTCTTAACTAATAGCATAACCCCTCCTCCCTTCCTATCCTGTCTATCCTGTCTATCCTTTCTGTACACATTGTACTCCCCAAATTCCAGTTCTGCATTCCTTATATCTGTGTGACACCACGTCTCTGATATCCCAACAATATCTGCCTTTGATGTTTGGAGCAATACCTCAAATTCATCAAATTTATTTACCAAACTCCTAGCATTGGTGTACATGCAAGTGTACATGCACCTGTTCCTATTCTTAGCTACCCTAACACAACCCATGTGTTTACTTGTACCGCAATGACTCCCAGCAGTCTCTGAAATATCCTGCATCTTGTTTTCCAGGCTGCTGCTCATTCCAATTGAATCACTTTCACCTCTGCCAGTGGCTACTGTTAATCTATTAGTCCTTGTACCCCCCCCCCCAAGCTAGCAGTTTTCCGAACCACCTAACACTGCCTCGATATTATCAGCAAATATTCTTGCAACCTTTCTATTTAAGTGTATCCCATCCCTGTAGAAGCAGTCTCTCCTGTTAACAAGTACAGACCAGGCTGAAAAAATTCTACCCCTTGAGCCTTGCACAATCTTTCTAGGGCCGAATCGATCGACAAGGCTCTCATCATATACTCCCTCCTATCGTGTCTGGCGAGAATTGCAGACACTTTCAAATTCAACCCTAATTCATGGCTTTTTTGCAACAGTGACCTGTACTTGTTAAGTAATTTGGCTGGTCTCCTACTCTTAATATCATTAGTGCCAACATGTACAACTATATCACCTTTTGTGCCCTTAAAAGATGATATCCGCTCTATAACGTCATCAACCTTTGCCCCTGGCAGAGATACCCTGGTCCTGTTCCACCTATCCTTTTTAAAAATATCTTGCCTGCCTGAAATATAACAAATATACTTGTCAAAACAGAAATTGCAATATTTGCTTGAAATCTGTCAGCATCTGGATAGATGTGAAGACATGTGTCAGAAAATTTTTGTGCAATTTGTGCAATTTGTAGTAATTTTAAAGATTTAAAATGCTCAAGCTGTTTTAATTGCTTGAAATGGCAGTATATATTACCTGCAAAAAATCCAAGATGATCTCAGCAAATTTCTCATCTCATGGCACCCCCCCTTGACCAAGTTATCTCCCCTTCACCAGACTCATTTTCTGTCCCCCTCTCATGTCCACCCTCCTCCCCAAATCAACCAACTCCAGATTTGTCTCTCTCTCTCTCTCTCTCTCTCTCTCTCTCTCTCTCTCTCTCTCTCTCTCTCTCTATCTTTCTAAGGTTAGCACTAATATTCAAACAGAGCCATCCTCTCAACCCTCCCCCGTTCTGTCCTCAGATGGTTAAACCGGAAATTGGATTTTCATTCACAATATACAGATAGCAAATGTACCAGAATCTCAAGTTCATTCCCTTGCATCTACTCATAAAACAGGCCAACATATCTCAGCTGTGCAAGTTACTCTCGGAAGCGGACGTTTCTCCCAGCATCAGAACTACAGTCACTGAAGCACCATCCTGTCAGAACACGTGGACCAGGCAATAGTATATCAACTAAACTAAACAGGCTCCAACAAATGGTCAAACTATTCCCCCAATTCTACACTTCAACTAACTAATTAATCAACTCAGAATTGACTCTCACAAGCTTGTCTCTAACAAATTCTACAGAAAAAAAAATAGCTAACCAAAGTTTTCTCATTAGAATTAATCTATTTTTACAGAATCTGAAAATTTTGTCAATTCCAGCCCCTAGCCATAAGGCTGTGATGATAAGTTTGCCTGTATTTTTGGCAATAAATGATTATTTATTTAATATATTGGCAGTGGTTCTGCAAAAGTAATGGTTTCAGTTCCATTTTAAATATCAGTCAATATTTAGACGTAAAATCCCAAACAATGCACATTTAGTTCGCATTCGTTCTGAAAAATTTTTTAAATTTTATTCTGATTGGTCGCTTTTGCATATTTTTTAATAAATTATCTCATCAATGTGGCATTAAAGGGTAAGTACTGCAATAATTGAAGTTGCTGCATTCTTAGCTAATTTTGTTTATGAATAAATTCTTCCATAACATTTCTATAACCTTCCCAATATTTCTTTGTATCATCCTCTCATGAAACTCATTAAACTGTTTTCTAGCTTTCTCACAGCATGCTTAACTAACCTGAAATTGCCCCCACCCTGCAATTGATGTTATCTGTTCTTAATTACTTGTGGCTACTCAGTACTAAAGATTTAAATCATAAAATTAATCACTCACTAACAGAATATAACATTGCAATATTGTAAGGCAAATTTCTTTTAGGGATTCAAATAGTCAATACAATTAACTAAATATAACCAGGCTTTATATTTTAGTGAGCTTGACCTGTCTGCCTGCTTTGCCCAATTGCTTTCTTATGTCATCTTTCGTGCTTATTTTACCTTACAATTCTGTCATAATAGTTAGTTGTGTATGTGACCAAGAAATCAGCAAGGGTTTCAGAAGGTAACACTGATAAGAAAAGTAATTACCATGGTTTTAGAAGTGCATTAATTGACAAGTCATTTATTAGATATAACTAAATAAGTAATATATATAACTACAGAAATAAACTCATTTAAATTCATGATTAACATTACAATTACCTGTGCCCAAACCGTGCAAGAAGAATTGCCAGGTTCAGTCCAGCATACCTAAAACTTCTGTTTATATCATCAGGTGCAGAAGTACTCTTAGAATCTTGAGGAAGACTTGTATTGCGATCAAAATGATGAAAAAGATTATCAATAGCGCCCCAATATTCTTTTATTCGAAGGCAATTAAGAAAACCTAAGTAATGCTAAAAGAAACTAGGTCAGAATACACACAAAATAAAAAATACACATATATATATATTTTTTTTGTCTTATATTTCTACTAAAATGTAACAAAATACGGTGGATTCCGGTTATTTGGGCCACCAGTTAATCAGAGCGGCTGGTTATTTGGGACAAACCTTAAAGAACAGAACCCAATCGAGAAAATAGCCAGGGTATACTTTGCTTAATTGGGACAACATGGCCTTTAATCGGGGCAGGAGACTGCAGCACTCGAGATTACCCTACAATTGTCTCCGACTATACCACATGGTTCGGTCAGATTTCTGGAGGTCACAACCATAAAACAATAAAAACAATTAGCAGTCCACTGTTTATTGGGCTTTTCTGTTACTGCAATCTATTATAAACGGATAGTAAACTTGACCTTATTGAATTTGCGATAATACCGATAGCTGGAATTCTGTGGGTTTTCGCGTTATGGTGAAATGTGTTTCCCCTTCCATGAAATCTTCAATCATATAAAAAACAAATTTTCAGAATCTTCTCTTTGTTCCTATTTTTTAAGCTTTGTAACTTGTTACTCTGTTCTCACTTGCGAGTATTGTGTTATTTGCGATTTGTGTGTGCCGTGTTCTTTGTTATTGATTGCTTATCTTTTTTACTTTAACCCCCACGCACAAATTTTAGTGAACAGAAATATCAACTAGTTAGTATGTACATATTACAGTATGTATTAATTAAGCTATGCATGTAAGCTTAAATTTATTTTTATTTTGCTAACCTGCGTAAAATATTCTGATTTTTCACATATCATTTAATTTTTTAATTGGTAAGGTAATAAAGTGTAAATTTGTGCTTGATATATCTTTACTTTTATAGCCTGTGGGTAATATTCCTCCTATTTTTGCTAATTACAATTGCTGTTTAATTAACAGAATTAAAATTCAATTCACAAACGTGATCAAAATGATTGGCAATTACTACATATCGTATAGTGAACGATACTTTACTATGGTGAGTCCATCATAACGTGATTTGATCGTACAGAAAATCAATCGTAAAGCGGGGGTCCATTGTATTTTTAACTATTTACGTGAAACTTTGCATAATTGGGGGAAGCTTAATCGGGCCAAAATGTACTAGTCCCGATGTATCCCAAATAACCGGAATTGACTGTATTATATATAAAGTGTGATCACACTTTCTACTTTTACATAATTGCATATACAAATAGAATTATTTTATATGGTTTCAAGTTCTTTCATAAATAAGTCAACATTAAACATTCCATAAATGATCTATAATTAAACTGATATACTTTTTTTTGGTACTATTTTAATAATTAAAGAGGTATATACTGGTATACACATCTGCTCATATTTTTATTCTCAACTCTGTGATTAATAAAAATCAGTTTTGTTTTGTGTTGGCACTTAACCAAATCATCATTATAATCTAGGATGATCCCAGTGGACTGGAGAAACACTAACATTTCCTAAATTCAGTGCTGACAGTGGTTTGTGGACACATTCAAACAACAAAAGATTTTCAAAATTACTTTAGAGGAATGCATGCTATGCTACTGGTGAAACAACATAAACTTCGTTTCTTGCATCTTTAGCAAATCTATCATTGCTTTTTTTTTTTTTTTGCAATTTTTTTGCTACAACTCATTGTAAACTCCTTTTAGCATAGCAGTTATGGCACATATTAAACACATAACATTATACTTCTCTTTTTAGAAGTGTAATTTCATATATAACATTTTAAAGTATAAACCAGAGCAATGATGCTCGATACATTCTACGTTGATTTCAATATTTGTAGAAGAATAAGAGAAATTTACCTGAATATGATACGTATTACACTTCTGTATGATGCTCTCCAGAAATTAAAATGAATATAACATTAACACAAAATGATTACAGTAAAAAATCAATTGAAAACAATTAAAAAATCAATTGAACACAAAAAATATTTTTAATTGTTTTCAATTGATTTTTTTTTTTTTTTAATTTATTTTTCATTGTAATCATTTTGCATTAATATTATATTCATTTCAATTTCTAGAGAGTATCATACAGAAGTGTTCTAAGTATCATATAGCGGTAAATTTCTCTTATTCTACTACAAATATAACATTTTAAGAAATTTCAGAGAAGAGCACAGTTTGAGAGCTCAGTACATTTTGTAATACTTAGCATCTCCACAGCATGGTTTTGTTAAGGGGAAGTCTTGCCTGACCAATTTGATTGGATATTATGATGCAGTCACAAAAGAACTGGATGCAGGGAATAACTTTGATATTATATACTTGGATCTTAGAAAGGCTTTTGATACTGTTGCACATGGAAGACTGCTGCACAAATTGGAGCAGTGTGGCATTGGAGGCAAATTGCTGCTATGGATAAAGGGATGGTTGAAGGGGAGAAGACAGAGAGTGTGATAATCAATGGACACTGCTCATCGTGGACTAATGTTATTAGTGGAGTCCCTCAGGGTTCAGTGTTGGGTCTATTATTGTTTTCTGTATTTATAAATAATATTGATGATGGTATATCAAGCTTAATGTCCAAGTTTGAAGATGATACAAATGTTGGCAGGGTTGTTAAGGACACTACTGATACTATGCTGCTGCAATAGGATCTGGAAAGGTTGAGCAGATGGGCTAGGAGGTGGAAAATGAATTTTATCATTGACAAATGTAAAGTACTACATATGGGAAACAGCAACCCCAGAGCAACGTATCAACTCTGTGGTACTACACTGACAGTGGTAGAGAATGAAAAGGACCTGGGGCAGGCAGATATGAAGTTCTCTGAGCAGTGCAGATGGGCTGCAAGAGTAGCTCATGGTGTCTTGTCAATGATATACAGGAATTTTTCTAGCAGGGATAAGGAGGTGATTATTCCCTTGTATAAGCAATGCCATTGCCTTATACAAGGGAGTACTGTATACAGGTCTGGAGGCCTCATTTCAAGAAGGATGCTGGAATGAATACAGAGAAGGGCAACAAGATTAGTGAATGGAACAAAGGGTTGCTCTTACGAAGAAAGGCTTAAGTTTTGCAAATTACAGTGTCTGGAGACTAGGCACTGGCGCGGTGATCTCATTGAGGTGTATAAAGCCTTGAATGGTTTGAGCATGCTCAATGCTGATGGTATTCTTCCTCTTGCTCAGAATAGTCACCTGAGGACATAAATTCAAATTGAGGAAAGACAGATGTAGGATAGATGTGCGGAAATTTGCCTTTAGCCAGCGAGCGAGTAGTTGGTTGGTGGAACAGACTTCCATCCCTTGTTGTGGAAGTTGATAGCCTAAATAAATTTAAGGCTCAGCTGGACAGATATTTCAAACAAATGGAGGGGTGAAGTGGAAGTTTTTTTTTTTGGCTGATGCTGCATAAGCTTGCTTTCTTGCATCAATATGCCTCTACTAATGCTAAATCTCTTTTTTTTCTTGCAGTACTATGAAAGAAGAATGGAAGTTCTATCATAGGTAAGTGTATTTACAGACAAGCTCAGAGCATTTCTTAGTGTGATTCTCAAAATTTACTATTTATACCCAATAAGTAAACTTCTCTTTTGGAGAAATGTTACTTATTATTTATTAGTCCAATTACAGCTAAACAATAAAATATGTACATACACACTGTACTGGGGAAACTAAATGATAAAACATCTGATTACAAAAAATTAATTTTTAACATTGAAGATGGTCCCCCTCCATGAGCTTTCGTGACTGATGTCACGAAAGCTCTTGAGACAAAAAAAAAAACACCCTTGAGACAAATAAAACTTTGGACTCAATAGGGCCTAATGTATCAAGTGATCTGCCTGGTGATGCAACCCCAATTCAGGCCCCAGAAGAGAATAGTCAAATATATATTGCTCTTGTTTAAGAGGATTTAGTCTTATTGGGAGACTCCACTGCAAAGAAACAGGGATCATTTTTTGTAACAACAATATGTGGACTAGAACCAGTGTATGTCTGCCAGGAGCAACAACTGATTATGTTACCAATAGACTGTCAGATTTTAAAGAGGAATAAAGAGAGCATTATTATTTATTTATGTGGTGATTAATGATATTAAATACTCATGAACTGACAATTTCTTGGACAAATACAGGACCATGCTGAAAAAATGTAAAGTTGTTGAAAGTTTTTTACACATCAGTGACAGACAATATTGCATCATTGTATATTATCATGGCTGTACAAGTGTGTGTGTTCAATGGCCAATTTGCAAGTTGTGGACTGAAAAACCTGGAATAACTGATGGGAAAAAATTATCATCTGTTTCGGATCAGTCAAGTGCAGCCAAGACCGAAGAGGCCTTTAGAAATTCCTCCAGTCACAGAAAGGAATCAAACCCAAATCAATTCTTGATTCAATTCCTTTTTATGGCTGCAGAAATCGCAGGAAATGTCAGAAGTGTATCCTTTAGGCCTTATGGATGTAAAAAAATGTTTCTAGCTGGGTACATAAATTTTGTGAAAGACTGAAATCCTGCGAGAAAGAAATATGTGAACCAAAAAGTTAAACCAGTCATTCCAAGGTCAACATCTGCCAGGGTGAGAAATGGTTTTGGGTGACAGAAGATCAACAGTGGATGAAATTGCAACAGCTACAGCCACTTCTGTTGGATCTGTGCATACCATACGCCATGAAGATCTCAGAATGAGCAATCAGATCGGTGGATTCCAAGGCAGCTTTCCCAGGAACAAAAAGATAATCGTGTCAATTTATGTAAAGCAATGCTCACTCGAGATGCTGAAGAGAATGGATTTTTCTTTTCCTCAATTGCCACAATGGATGAGATATGGGTCCCACTCTTCAATCCAGTAAAAAAACATCCATCTACCCAATAGAAGCAATATTGGTGGATCCCTAGACATTGTATACCCATAGTGCCCTTGGGTACACATTGTGTACCCAAGGGCACTATGGCAACAGGAAACTCATATGAAGAAGTTTTGAAGAAAAAGTTCCTCCCAGCAGTTCAGAAAAAATCCACACCGAGTCACAATTCATTTCCATCAGGACAACACTACACTTCATCATTCTGGAAATGTACAAAACCTGTTTAAAGAAAACAATAATGAGGTTATTCCACATCCTCCATACTTGTCTGACCTTGCATCTAGTGGCTTTTTGTTGTTCCCAACGATGAAGAGTGGTACTCTTCATGGCAGAAGATTTCCTAGCCAACAAGCAGCTGCTTTTGCCATTACCAGTGGGCTGAAAATACCTCCAAAGAAAGCTCTGCCACAGCCTTAACATCTTGGAAGAACAGGTGTGAAAATTGTGTGCCACTTGTAGGAGACTACGTTGAAAAATAAGGTGAGTTTCATCTCTGTATCTTGTGTACTTTGTGAGAAATAAATTTGGAGACCTAATAACTTGAACACACCTCACATGAGAACATAATTTTTTCAATCGGAACTTGTGCACCATCTAGTCACATGCAGCCATAAAGTAGTTCATCACTGAGCAAAAGAACAGAATCTTCTATTGTTTAGACACTCCATAACTTTGCAGTAGAAATGCCTTCAACTAAGTCAGAATTACCCTTCTGGATTAGTCTGTTGTAGTTATCAATTTCCAAAATGGAAGTTGAAGATTTGGAAACTGTTAGTAAAATAAATTTCCAAATAATATTCTTCAACGTATCCAGGAGTAATGACCTCAGTAGCCAGATGTGAGGTATGTTGGATTAAAGAGCTATGTTCAGATTTTCAAACGCTGGCATAACATTTTAAAGAAACAAGTAAATTTGCTTTGTTCAAGCCAGAAGAGAGGAACATGAACACACTTTCTACAAGAGTGAAGAAAACATGCCTAGAATTATCAGCTTGCTTGGTCTGTTTACAATTGCTTTTACCAAAAGTTTGCAATTCAAAGTTCTTTTTCTTGAGTTCATCAATTTATCTTCTTTCAAAATTTTTGGATTATGAACTGGATTTGAACATGAGTCAGTGCCACTCACTACTGATCACTGGTTGTACTTTTCAATTTAGTAACTCTGAGCAGTGCTCATATGGCTTGTTGCTTCTAACCTCTTTTTTTAAACAGATCTGCCAAAGGTTGCCACTATTCTACCAAACTATTTACACATTAAGCAAAGACAGCCAAAGTATGCACACATGCCCAATTTTTTTTTTCATTTCCATGGCATGCATCACTTGAAACTATTGAAATCTATCTTTCCTTTTAGCCCTTCTTTCTGGATAGTAATACATTTCCAAGGACAGCCTATTACCAACAAGTGCTCAATCTCCTCTTTTAATACCTTTGATACTCCAGTTTTAAGGATTAGCATAACAGGTGCATTATCAACATTAAGTGCTAGACAGTTTTTTTCAAAGGATTCCACATGCCTTGAGGTTATACATATGTCCAATGCTCTTTCCTGCTGAGTTATGTTCCAATGCTGGCAGTGAGAGAAAGTTGCTTTCGATTTCATGATTTTTTTTTTTTATTACAAAAAGGCACCATAATGGGAAATAACTTGGAATCATTTTTATTAGTGCCATTTGTATCATTTAAAAATGGCCCATTTTTCACAGAGCCATCACTAACCTTTCTTTCCACAGCATGAACAGCACAACTCAGAGAGAGAGAGAGATTATGTTTTATGACAAAAGATGGAAATAAACATTTGGCACATATGGCATCATCATGATGAAATAGTAGATATTCTGCTTATTTGTTTGCAAATGTCTGATTACATTATGTTTTCCACTGCTTTAAATTGAAAAAATAAAATAAAAATAAAATCTACATATGGTGCACACGGCAAACATGTTACTTTTTTCAGATAAAATAGATGAAAAATCCTGTGTATATGTTGTTTGAATTTCATGTCACATTATTAAAATTTTATAAAATTTTATGACTCCCATAACAGAGAACAATAATGCTATAATCCCCCTTTCTATATTTCAACACAGACTAACATAATACATCTGATGGTCAATTTATTAAATGAAATAAGCAGTGATTCCAAAATTTTAAATAAAATTCCAATTATAATGTACTTTTATTTTTTTTTCTCTTTGTCACTAAAGATATTAAAAAAGTGACATGGGAAAAGGGTCAAATCAAATAAAAAAAGACTGATTCTCTACCATAAATACACACAGTTATCAGCTTTGTTACCAACACAACCCACTCTACTATTTTGTTGAGATGGAATACATTTGAACAAAAAAAAAAAAAAATTGCCCAACTCATCAGTTCATCCCCTGTCTAATTCTTCATTAAATTCATTAAAAATATCCACTCCCACAACACCAGACAGTAGTTTCAACTATCAATTATTCTCTAGCTGAAAGAAAATTCTCATACATCAATCCACCATGTTTCAATCTAAGTTTATATCCTCTGAATTGTGTTGTACAAGAACGAGTAAGGATACCACCAGCATTTAGTTTACTTGATCCATTTAAAGACTTAAACACTTTGATCAGGTTTCCTCAGAGGTGCCTAGTATGCAAGTGTTACAATTTGCAGAAATGAAGTTTTTCATAGGAGTGCCCATTTTTCTCTTCACTAATCTGGTTGCTCTTCCTGGAACTCATTCCAACAGATCCCCATCCTACCTCAAATGAGACTTCTAGATCTGTATACAGTATTCAAGATGTGATCTAACCATTGCATTATAGAATAGGATAATCATCATCTTATCCCTCCTGGAAAAAGTCCTGTACATCATTGACAAAACCCCAAGAGGAACTATCTTAGCTGCCTGTCTGAACTGTTCAGAATACTTCATATTGGATTGGTACAATTACCCCTGGATCTCTTTTGTTCTCCACCACTATGAGAGTGTAATATGCCTAATTGATATGCTATTCTGGGATTACTGATACTCATATACATTACTGTGCATTTATCAATGTTAAACTTAAAATGCCACTTCTTAGCTGATCTGCAAATTTTTCTAGGTCTTGTTGCAGCAGTATGACTTCTTTCTCATCATTAACCACCATGCCAACCTTTGTATCATCTGCAAATTTACACAATAAACTTGATATGCCTTCACCAATATTGTTAGTGAATACTGAAAACAGCAAGCTGCCAGCCCCAAACTCTGAGAGACAGTCCAAGAAGAGAAGTGCCCACTTATAAACAACCCTCTGCCTTTTGATACTCAACCATCCCTTTATCCATGGCAGTAACTTGCCCCAATGCCACACTGCTCTAATTTGAATTAGAGCAGTGTGGATAAATGAAAGGGAAGCAAGGTGTGTACAGTAGAAGGAATGAAAGGTGGAAGCAGAGGGAGTGACTGATGAAAAAATAAATAACTCACTCCTGGGAAGTCCAGATCCTAATGCAGGAACCCAGAAAGGCAGCAACATCCAAATGAAGAGGATAATCCTGCCCTCAACTAGAAGAAGGATCCGCATAAAAATCCCACCACAGGTAGAGCATGATCTCAGCAATAGGTAAGCTCAAACCTGAAAATGACAAGGGTCTGCAGGTAATCCCAATGTCATTTAGGAAAGGTAAGCATTTTGTTCCCGTAATGTTTCCATATAGAGAAATATAAAAATGAAATTTAAAACCGACTAAAAATTCAGATAACTACTTAACAACTAATAAGTAGAAAAATTTTTTCTGCTTCAGCTAAGAATTGCCTTTTAATTAATTACTTGGACTTTTGTTGCAGATAGAATGGTGAAAGGTTAACATTAAATTATGTTTTTCATTATTTTATATTTTAAGTTCCTTTCAAAAGACTTGTGTATTGAAAAAGATATGAGAAGTGTTATCTTGAAGGACATATGTCAACAAGGACCTTGTAAAGGATTTGTAATGTGATGCTCATGTATTAAAATTATTTATTGAGGTGTATAAAGTTTTTGAATAGTTTATTTCTTGATATCAGGAATGATAATATATGCATCTAATCCTGCTTTTTTACAAATGATTTTTAACTTAGTTTAACCTTTTCTTGAGAATGTACATAGATCTATGTTTGGCACATGTGGGCTCCCGTAAATACATACGTAAAGCTACATTTTTTTACAAAATAACTTTAAGTACAATTCAAATAATGCAACCACTTTTCTATAAAATGACTTCAAATTTCCCAGTATTTATTATCTGTTGCTATTTCTATAAGAAATATATGGTGCTGCTATTTCTTATCTGTTTATAACAACATAGTAGACACAGTTAATAAATAATAGCAATAGCTTAATTTTCGGTACTTACCTTAATATAATCTGCAGTTGGGCTTAGAGTGAGTAAGGTGGAATAGACTAAAAATTGGATTTAATGTGGATGAGCTTAAATTTTTGAAACGGAGTTAAAATATGCTCAAGGAAATAGAAGTGCACGTCTTCATTCTTGGTTGTCATGAATTAAAGTTGAAAGAATTGGAACTATGACAGTATAAACAAGAGACCAATAGCCGTAATGATAGGCTTTCGTTATTAACGTCTTCAGTTGGTAATAGTGAAGAAAGAGAGAGCGCGTGTATTTTAAAAGAACTCTTAAGTTCCTGCGATGCTCTTTGATGCACGTGAGAATTTCAGGTGCGTGAGATTCCAGACCGGGGAGAGGATGTAGGATAATTTTGCATTTAATACGTTTAATTTAGATTGATGCCGAAACCATTCTATGATAAGGGCTTCATACTGACAAATTCTGAAACTAGATTGTAATTTAATAATGGGGGCTGCTGAATCTACTAAAGGTGTGTGGTTATGGGATTGTACATGAAAAGTCAGTTCTGTATTTGCTTGTCCAGTTCTAAAGCTATTATAATGATAGTATGTTCGTGTATTTGATGGTTTTGTAGGGCCGTATTTTGAAGTAGTGCTTCCAATATAGCATGCATTACATTTTTGCTGGCATTTTATTAAATATACTGTTGTTCAAACCACAGATTTTGTATTTATAAGTTTCTTTATAAGAATTAAACACGGATCCTAGTTTACTGTATGTTGAAAATGTGAGTGTAATGTCGGTATTTGCAAATATTCAACGAAACTGTCTAGCAAGGTCACTGTGATAAGGAAGAACTACGTGTAAATTGTTGTGTGTGTTATGTTTGGATAGATTATTAATATTATTTTGGACATTGGAAATAGTTTTTTGAATTAACTGTAAGGAGTATTTTCTGGATATAAATTTTTCTATAAGATACTGAAGTTCGTTAGATAAGTCGTTTTGTGTTGAACTGTATTTGATGGCATTATATATTTGATTGTACAGAACAGCTTTTTTTGTGCTAGAAGGGTGGTGTGACTCATAATGTAAGTATTTTCCGGTGTGGTTTCTGAAAATTCTAATTCTGAGTTAAATATCAGTTTTATATATGGTAAGGTTTAGAAAATTTAATTGTCCATTTTCCCCCGATTCAAGAGTGTACTTTAATCTATCGTGAAAGGAATTAAACTTAGTAAAGAGGTCATCAATTATAGTTTTATTACCAATTATAAGGATGTCATCAGCATAGCACGTAAATAATTTTAACTCTGTAGGGTAAGGTTGTAAAACTTGGTTTTCTATAGAGGCTAAGTATATTTCGGACAGGGGAGCTGAGATCCCAAATTCCATAGGTAAATTGAATGTTTGTTGATATATTTGGTTATTGAAACGGAAATGTCTAGTATCTACGAGAAATGAAGTAAGTTCCATTATGTTATTGATCGAGAGAGAGAGGGGTATGATTAATTAGGGTGCTGTCATTGGTTAAGAAATCGCGTAGAGCCTGTAAAGCGGTTGGTAGATGCACATTGGTGTATAGGGGTACTATATCGAAAGATGCTAAATTATCTGTGTTGGAAATAATAATGGGATTTATTTTCTCAATTAAATGGAGGGTATTATTAACTTTAAATTTAGAAAATTTTGTAAGGGGGGGAAATAATCTTAACCAGAAAGGAGGAAAGATTAGCAAAGGCTAATTTATTGAAAGAAATTATCGGGCTTAGTGGGTGGTTGGGTTTATGTAGTTTGGTGACGCCAAACATGTGTGGAAGAATGTTATTTCGTATACCGATTTGTTACAAGGTATGTAAGTTGATTTCTTTATTTATCCTTAGGTTTCTTAAAATAATATCAAGTCTGTTTTTATGTTTGGTAATATTATATGTATTGTCTGCTTTGTATGTATCTGGGTCTGAAAGGATTTGGTTCATTTTTTCAATATATGTACTTTTATTTAAGATCACTATGGTGTCTCCTTTATCTGCTTTCTGTATGATAATATTTGGGTTATTTCGTAATTTATGTATGTCTGTTAGCTGCTGTTTATTTATATTAGATTGTGATTGAAATTTTGATTTTTAAAATAGAATTAGACTAATGTATTATGTGCCATTTATCAGCGTGATGTTCTAATTTGGTCTGGAGTTCTATAATACAATTTTTAGAAGGATAATTGTTGTCTTTAATGGCAAAATTAAAACCATATTCAAGACCAGCAAGTTCAGTGGAGGTGAAAGGTTGTGAGGAAATATTGACAGTAGATATTTTTTGAGGATTGTGTGTTTTCTGAGTAAGGGAGTTCCATTTTTTACTGTGTCTTTGTTCAACATCTTTTATGGCGGCTCTAATGCGTGTTTCATTATATGTGGTAAATTCTAACCAGGTTTGGGGTTCCATGTCTCTTTTAAGACTAAATTTTAGAAAATGTATTTGATGAAGGAGTCGATATTTTTTGTTATATCTTTTTGATAATTCTTTCCATAGGATACTGATACAGGTTTGATGAACGATGTATGGATATTTTTTGCACGTATGTTTGGGGAATATACGGGCAAATTTAGGAATAATATTGTAAGTAAGGCATTTTTTTAAGAAGGAAATGTGGGTTTTATTGGTGAAGTATTTTATAAGAATTTTTGAAAATTGTATTTCTTTGTTTAACATGATCAGTGGCATCAAGGACTAAGAGTTGATAGATCGGTGCAGATAAGGATGAAGACATGCACTTCTATTTCCTTGGCATATTTTAACTTCGTTTCAAAAATTTAAGCTCATCCACATTAAATCCAATTTTTAGTCTATTCCACCTTATTCATTCTACGCCCAACTGCAGATTATATTAAAGTAAGTACTGAAAATTAAGCTATTGCTATTATTTATTAAGTCAATCAAATCGGTACCCTAAAGAATCCTACAATTTATCCAATTGTCAGTAGACACAGTTTTACTAGACAGCACCATGAAAGAGCTTTGAAAATCAAAGAAGGAAGACATCACATGTTTGTTAGCTATTTTTATCACATGTTGTTATTTGTTTGATTTTGGCTTACAAAAGCTGAAAAAAACTGAAGATATTCTCTGTAATTCAGATGCTTGTTTGTTGTTGTTGTTTTGGTTTTTAGGAGCATTAGCAACTAAGGCCATATTGCTCCGGAAGGGGAATATACAGTGGTCATTCCCTGACCTTTCCGCATCCTCCGTATTTGGTGGTGATGGGCTCGAACCCCGGTCTAATCAAGAAGCGTGTGCTACGCACTGTTGCTCCTTCCCACCTGGCTACGGAGGCTCCAATTCAGATGCAGAAATTGATGAAATTGAATTAAGTGATACATAAATAGTAGGGTACTTTTTCTTCAAAAAAAAATAATAAAAAAAAGTAACAGTAAGTTTTTTTAAAACCATGTTTCATTAATTTTTTCAGAGATTTTTCAATCTCAAAATAAGGAATTCATATTTTAAAAAATTTTACATACAAATATCATTTTTACAAAACTTCAAAATTTCATGAAGAAACTCACTCCATAGAGCCTACCTCTATGGAAAACTGACTCATAAGCAGGTGAATAAAATTTTTAACAAAAAGGTAATGCAGCACTACTGGATATTCAAACAGCTTTAAAATGTAAGTGGAAATTCTGATGCATTTTGCTTCTGCAATATTTCTATATAAAGGAATACAACATTGCAATTTAAAACCAATAATTAAAAATTCAGTAAAATTTCATTCAATAAAAATTCAGTAAAATTTCATTCAATAAAAATTCAGTAAAATTTCATTCAATAAAAATTCAGTGAAATTTTATTCAGTAAAAATTGATTACAATTTATAAAAAAAATAATTTAAAATTCTGACAACTAATATTATTAGACAACCAACAAAAAGTAGAAAAAATATTTACTGCTTCGGCTAACTCAGGATTGCCTTTTAATAATTCCTTGAGCTTTTGTTGTAGATGGAATGGAGAAAGAGCTTCTCTTTCATTGATCTGAAGTAGGGCAGCCTGAAAATAAAATATGCTTACTCCTGAATTTATTAATGGAGTTTCAAAAAAAGAATTGAAATTGAATAAGATAAAATAAAACAAATTTCTAACACTGATTTATTTAAATATGTACCTAATATGCATCTGTCAAAAAATGTAATTTAAATTTCTTGGACTAGTCATATGTGTTTTTTAAAATCTCTTTGTGCTTTATGTTTCAAATGAATTTTATTGAATTCATGACTAATCATCACTAATCACTTGAAATGCCAAACAGATAATTTTTGTTTGAAGACCATGCCTTTAAATTTTGTTTCTATCAATATTTTACCTTAAAATGTTCCTTATACAGGTAGTTCCCAACTTTATGAGTTGATTCATTCCTAGTGCATGCTCTTAAAGTGAAAACTCTTAAAGCAGAAATTTATTTCCCATAGACATAATGTTAAAAACAAGGGTTACGTTCTCAAAATGAAGTTTTACCATAGTAATGTTAAATAAAGGTCAACAAAACAATAGTTTATGCTTAAACAACGATTTATTTATGCAAAGAAATGAAAACACAGCCTTTAAAATCAAGCAACTTATAATAATAAAGAAATTATTTATTTCATGTTATGTTATGTTATTTGGTTTTTAGGAGCATTAGCAACTAAAGCCATATTACTCCGGGAATATGCGGTGGTCATTCCCTTGACCTTTCCGCATCATCTGTATTTGGTGGTGAAGGGCTCGAACCCCGGTCTAATTAAGAAGCGTGTGCTATGCACTGCTGCTCCTTCCCACCTGGCTACGGAGGCGCTATTTATTTCAAACAAATGTTAAAGAATGTTTATTCTTCATCATCATCAATTAAATGCACACTCATCGATGGTTCATCACTTATTGTTGGTTTGTTGGAAGCACAAGGAGTCGTCTTCTTTCGAAATGCTTTTAAGTGCCATTTTTTTCCCAAGACAGTCTTCTTTTTCTTTATAAATTTCCTGATAGCATGCATAAGCATTTTTTAAATCTGTAGCAACTTTTCTAGTGTGCTCGAAATTTGAATCTTGTGACTCAAAAATATAAATTGCTTTTTCTGTGTTGAAAAGCTTTGTCAAGTCCGTTGAGAGTGAAGGAATGAGCAGGAGTTTCAGCTGTTAAATCTTCTCCATCAGCTTCTTCACATTTTGCTATTTCAAGGAGGTCATCATTTGTGAGCTCTCCATTGTGTGCTTGCAGCAGATCAGTGAAGTCAGTTGTAGACACCTCAAGCTGCAATTAATTAGCAATATTAATGACCATTTCTGTTTCATTTTGTACAATCTCTGCTGGTTCATGAAATCCTTCAAAATTATCAATAAACTGAGGACAGAGTTTATTCCAAACACCATGTTCTTCTCTGTAAATTTTGTCCAGGGCTCGTTTTATTATTTTGATTGCATCTACAATATGGAATTCTTTCCAAAATTCTTTAAGAATTGGACTCACTTCTTATCTGTTGCATTAGTTAGCATATCAAATATCTCTCGATGGTAATGTGCTTTAAATGTTGAAATAACACTCTGGTCCATTGGCTGCAAAAGTGGGGTTGTACTTGGTGGCAAAAAAATTATTTTAACATTGGGGTGGTGATGTAGAAATGGTAGTTGGCCAGGTGCATTATCTAAAATCAGAATCATCCAAAAAATAATATTTTTATCTTCACAATATTGTTTTACTTCAGGCACAAAGTGATACGAAAACAGTAAAGCAGTAGCCCAAGTTTGTGTTAATGCTTCATGGATTTCCATATGAGTGGAAGTGTAGCTTTCATAATTCCTTTAAGTGCCCTTAGGTTTTCAGAACAATGCACAACTTTTCTGATGCATGAAGTTTGCCTTTAGTCAGCGGGTGGTTGATTGATGGAAAAAACTTCCATCTGTCGTTGATAGCTTAAATAGATTCAAGGCAGAACTTGACAAACATTTGGAGTGAGGGGATGGGTGAAATAAGGGTTGTTGTTTTTTTTTTGGCTGATGCTATATAAGCTTGCTTTCTTGCATCATGTGCCCTTGCTAATGCTAATGTTGTGTTTAATAATTAAGATTATTACTATATTTAATTATTAATTACGATTTTTCACAGAATACTTGTTCACATCTCACGGAACACAGTTTCAGAAACGCTAGTCTATATTATTATTCCTTATAGCTGCTGGGTTCTTTCTACTATTAATGTAGTAATCTAGAGCTATAATCCTTTATATATTTCATTCTCTTTATCACTTCTTTAATTAACATTATATATATATATATTTATTTATTATTATTTTTTTTTCTGCTGAGAAAGTAACTAAGACAGAATTTTAACCAAACTACCATATTTTTCAAGTGCACAGTTCACCCAAAAATATGTTCTGAATTAAAACTACATCTTGAATATAAAAAAGCGAAAGCAGAGAGACACACTAATGATGGCAGAAAAATGAGAGAGAGAGAGAGAGAGATTAAAACATTTCCTTATTACAGCAAAATTTCCATATATTAATATTATTTAGCATATATTTAGTATTATTAAATTAAGACTTTTGCTGTAGTGAAATAAATAATATACTAGTGTATATTTAGCATTATTAAACTAATAGTCTTTTGCTGTAGTGAAATAAATAATATACAACGTATTAATATATTTGTTCTGATATTCTTGAATTTGAATTAAAATTGGACTGATGACTAACCAGTTTAGTCTAAAATCATCAGATGCAGTTCTGATATGAATATAACTGATTATATTTGTAAAAAAAAAACACTTTCTGTGTACAAATATCAACTTTTACATACACAGTTCAAATGCAAAATGAATAATCTTTATATGGAGTTGCATATGGATCTATCTTACTTACTTCTCAGGTTAAAAGATTTGATTCATCTAGATTTTAACCTGAAGTTAAAATTGGGTCAAATATTACCATAAAATTTTCCCATGAATTTTAAAAATGCAGAAAAAATCATTTCTCAAAAGACAGCTTTCTTTCAGAAATGAACGTGACACAGAACAGTTTTTTTTTTATTATTATTTAGTCATTTAAACAGACAGATATATAGATAAAAAAATAATATAATAAATAAAGAATAACTGCAGGAATAAAATTGTATGTAACAAAGCATTATAGTCTAGGCATATTAAACTTAAAATTACAACTACTGTTCAAAATAAACATACATTAATTTAACATAAAAATATTTTAATTTCAATATATTAAACCTTTAAACCAGGAGATAATTTGTTTGAAAGTTATCACCTCCAGTTATCCTGACAATTTTATTGGTCTTTCAGTATGAGACAATTAATTTTCAGAGAAACCATTTTGTATCATTAAAGCCAAATGATACAGGGACTAACCGATTAACAATAGCTGCTGGCAGAGATGAAAGCTATTCTTGCACTGCTTCTACTGGAATGAGCAGCAGCCTAGAAAACAAGGTGCAGAGGATATCAGAGATTGTTGGGAGTCATCACGGAACAAGTAAATACATGGGCTGTGTTAGGGTAGCTAAGAATAAGAACAGGTGCATGGACACCAATGCTAGGAGTTTAGTAAATAAATTTGATGAATTTGCGGTGTTGGTCAAAACATCAAAGGCAGATATTGTTGGGATATCAGAGACGTGGTGTCACACAGATATAAGGAATGCAGAATTGGAATTTGGAGAGTACAATGTGTATAGAAAGGATAGGAAGGGAGGAGGGATTAGGTTATTAGTTAAGAAACACATAAAACCAGAGGAAGTACAGCCAGTTAACATGGGTGGACAGTGCAGTGCTGAGTCAGTTTGATGTTACATAAGCGCTGGGAAAGCAAAATTGAGAGTAGCAGTGTGTTATAGGCCTAATGACTCTGATGAGTATAATGAACAGAGAAATAAAGTGGGCCAGTAAATCAGAATGTCTTACAATGGGGAATTTTAACTTCCAAGATATTGACTGGAATTTGTGAGTTGGTCACTCGCACACTAGAAAGACTTTTGTGGATTTATTGGTTGATTGTTTTCTACAACAGCATGTTCGGGAGGCAACCAGAGGGAGTAATACTCTTTATCTGATTATCAGTAGTGATTCTTCAAGCATTAAGAATCTGCAGATAAAGGACCCACTAGTTGGCCGTGATCACAGTGTGCTGGTGTGGGATTTACAAAAAGAAGTAACTACCATCGGCGGTAAAGGGAAGAGTTTTTTTTCTTTCGTAAAAGTGACTACAGTGGTCTGAGACAGTTTTTAAATTCTATACAGTGGGACCAACTGATGATATTACCAACAGCAAATTCTAAATGGGAAGCATTCAAAGAATTAATCTTGGAAGCAACTAGGCTTTTCACATACCAACTAAGAAATATTGTTCAAGGTTTAGGCCTAAATGGATGTCAGATGAACTAATGAGACATGTGGCAGATAAGAAAAATGCATGGGATGTGTATAAATTAACAGCAATACAGAAGCCTAGGGCAGACAGGGCTGGTCCGTAATCAAGTCATAAAGGAGGTTACGTAGGCAAAAGCAGTTATGAGAAATCTTTGGCAAAGAATGCAAAGAAAAATAGCAAAGAGTTCTTTACTTATGTAAACTCTAGAACAGGGGTTATTAACCTTTTGCTTTAAGTGAGCAAGATTTTGCAGCTTACAATACATGCAAGCACCATATATTAAAATATAAATTTTTTTGCTTCTTTAAGATTAAAAATGCATTTTTTTAAATAATTTTTTAGCCATATTATGCATAGAAGAATTATATTTCTCAATAAAAAATTTCAGGCGCTAATATTTATTAACCTATCAATGTGATCCTTGACTTTGAAAACCACAAATTTTCTTCCAAATGTGATGACAACAATCTTGTCCTTTTTTGTTTTTGATATTGTTCATTAATGAAAAGCACTTTCACACGTGTACACAAATTTTCTTCCAAATGTGATGACAACAATCTTGTCCTTTTTTGTTTTTGATATTGTTCATTAATGAAAAGCACTTTCACACGTGTATGTTGATCCAAACATAGAAAGTACTTTGAATCCTTCTCTTTGTAGTAAAGGAAATTTTTTGCAGCCGGAAGAACCACAGAATTTTAAAATAGTTTTGTGTTTGAAAAGACATTTCAGAGCTAAAGACTACATATCAACAAGTTCTAACTCGGCAGCTGCTACTTCATTTTGATTGAAAATTTGTTCCAAGTTACCGATTTCAAAATTTCTGTAATTTTATTGTTAATTCAAATTTTTGGAGGTGCTCTTTCAAGTATTCAAATCTTTCTTGAAATTGGTCACTAAGATCGTTGATTACATTCATTACAAATGATGGGCACTCCCCAGCAGTTTCCTCCAGACATTTTATATGAGAAGGAAAATGAAGCAAATTTCCTTTTAAAACTTGATTCTGAAAAATGAATTTTTTTTATCAAATGCAATAATCTCCTCGTATAAAACTACCCCAAATTTATCTTTTTCCTGTAGCCTCAAATTGAACTCATTAAAATGGCTAAAGATGTCAACCATGATTGAAAGAGTAATTCTGAAATCTTCAGTAAAAATTTCATTTAAAAAAGGTTTTCTTTATTGCTTTCTATTAGAAAACCTTTTAGTCCTTTAAACACCAAATTCTGGAGAGCAGCTTTTCATGAGTGAGCCAATGAACTTCTGTATGGGTAATAAGATCAGAATATGGTGCTTGAAGTTCTTCCAAAAATATTTTTAGAAGTCGCTTATTAGCATCAGCAAGGGCACATGATGCAAGAAAGCAAGCTTATATAGCCTCAGCCAAAAAAAAAAACACACCCCCTTCTTATTTCACCCATCCACTCGCTCCAAATGTTTGTCTAGTTCTGCCTTGAATCTGTTTAAGCTATCAACTTCTACAACTACAGATGGAAGTTTGTTCCAGCAATCAACCACCCGCTCGCTAAAGCCAAACTTCCATACATCTATCCTACAACTGTCTTTCCTCAATTTGAATTTATGCCCTCTAAGGTGATTATTCTGAGCAAGAGGAAGAATCCCACCGACATTGAGCATGCTCAAACCATTTAAGGCTTTATACATCTCAATCAGATCACCTCGCAGGTACCTAGTCTCCAGACACTGTAATTTGCAAAACTTAAGCCTTTCTTCCATTCACTAATCTTGTTGCCCTTCTCTGTACTCATTCCAACAGCTCTACATCCTTCTTAAAATGAGGCCTCCAGACCTGTATACAGTACTCAAGGTGTGGCCTGACCATTGCCTTATACAAGGAGATAATCACCTCCTTATACCTGCTAGAAAAATTCCTGTATATCATTGACAAGATTTATTTATTTAGGGATTTAGCAATAAAATGGTTGATGACTTTAACAATGACTTCAAGACATCCTATAATTTCATTTTGATCTTTCCTTGGTGAACACGAGGCTTCAAATTTAATCACACAGTGATAATGCACAAAATTAGGTATGCTTTCATCACTATCGAGATAAGCAATAATTTTTATTTTTACCTATCACGGAAGGTGCACCATCGGTAACAACTGATACAAGTTTACTCAGATCAATTTTGTGCACTCTGAGGAATTTCATAAGTGTGTTTTATACATCTTTTCCAGTTGTATGACCAGTAAGTGACAAAAAGTCTTCTTCACAGTTGCCATCATGATGAATCAAACAAACAAAGCACATGAGTTGTGATATGCCCGAAACATCAGTTGACTCATCAAGTGCCAGTGAAAATAATACACAACTTTTGATTCTACCTAATAATTCATTGAATATTACAGCTATCATTTTACGAACTTGTTTTGAAACTGTATCATTATTCAAAGGAAAATTTTTGGTGGAGCTAATCAAAGTAGATTCTGTTTTTCTTGTAAGATGCTAGCAAGCACTTCTAATGATGATACTACACAATTTTTTATTATTTCACCACTAGCGTAAGGAAATGAATTCTTTGCAATGATATTTGATAAAATAGATAAAATAAATGAAATTTCATTCGCTAACACTTTACCACTATTAGCTTGACCTAAATTTAAATATTTTTCTGCCTTTCAAGTTCTTTTTTTCTTCATGAAGTTTAGCTTTTCTAATATCACTAAATTTGGGAAAAGCTTCGTGAAAATTCCTATGGCATGTTTGGTAATGTCTTTCATAATTCAACTTCCAATGGCCAGAGAAACACACCTGATATAATAAGCAAATTATACCAATTCCACTACTGTTATCTATTATCAAATAATCAAATTTCCAAGATGACTGAATTGCATTTTTTTTTTTTTTTTTTTGTTGTTGTTTCTTTCCATTTTAAATGTGTATGTCTAAATCAGATGACTGCAAAGGTAGTGTTAATGCATCATCTTTTTCCCTCATCATGTTCATTTCGGTTTCTTTTTAAAAACTTATCCATTTTGAAAGGGTTTAGTAAATTTAATTAAATCTGTTAAAAGAAAATGCATTTAAGCATTTACACACAAAATCAAAAGGTTTCTTACTATAACCCCAAGAGCTCACATCTGATGAGTATGGGCTTGGCACATGCAGGGTCCTAAGCTGGATATCATCGTTCTTCTCTTTCTTGGTAATTCCCTTTTGACACTCTCTCTCTCTCTCTCTCTCTCTCTCTCTCTCTCTCTCTCTCTCTCTCTCTCTCTCTCTCTCTCTCTCTCAGGGTAACTTGGGAATTTTTTTTAGGCTGATGCAGCACAAGCCTCAGGCTTTCTTGCACCATATAGCTAATAATAATAATAACACTTTCATCACCTTTGAAGTCAGCACTATACATATATAGTACCAAATGCATCAGCGCAACTGAGTGAAACTGTTCAACCCTGTTCTAACCTGTTAAAACCAGAAACTGAGAATTGCATAAGGCAGTATCCTCGGTCTGTAGCGAACTACATCAACAAATCGTACTCTCAAAGTATTTTGTGAAAATTTCTTACTACATAGATGTCAAATTAACAATAATTAATAAGAAAAAATTTTGAGAATCAAAGTGTCAAATTTTAACCATTTTTGAGATTAAAACATTGCGAAATATATAATTTTCCTCCAATCACTAACAAAAGAAAGGATTTTCTAGGGAAGATTGGCATGGATTTTTGTAGAATATTGCAGAAAGTTGAGAAATAGAATGCACCTTTTTTTAATAAAAAGATTTATATATAAATTTTTTAGCTTAAATGAAGATGCTCGTGAGCACCCATTTTAGGATCGGTCAAGAACAAAATTTATTTTTTAAAGCACACAAAAAATGGTGCTCACGAGCACCTTCTCTATACTCATTCTAGCAACTCTACATCCTTCCTAAAATGGAAGGATGTCAAAAAAAAGTTGTCTTTTTTTTTATGTGCAGCTTCCAGGCTTGAATATAATATTCCAAATGCAGTCCAATCATCATCTTATATAAAGGGATGATGACATTCTTCGTACTAGCATATGCTCTATAAATCATAAACAGGGCACTGTGTGCCTTCCTAGATACCTGTTTACACTGAATGAACACTTTCATGTCAGACTGAATCAAAATTCTTAAGTCTTTTTTGTGTCTTGAACCCACTTTTAGCTCTTCTTCTCCACTAGCTTATACATGATCCAGGAATCCTTAAAATTACATGCAACAGTTCCACATTTTTTTTGAAGCAATATGGTCTGGCTCCAAATGTTAACCCACCTTCAAATTATCAGCAAACTTTGACAGCTTCTCTGGGATACCCCCATGTCGATATCAGTTATGAAAATCAGAAATAACAGTGGGACCCAACACCAAGCACACTCACCATTATAACAGTCAGTCTTCAGGATGGACCATTATAACAAGTGAGAGATCTCACTTGTTATAATGGTCCATCCTGAAGACTGACTATTTATAACAGCCCTCTGTTTCCTGTATTTTAGCCAGCGGGCAATCCAGCATTGGATCTTACCAGTAACTCAGTTTACATAGGAGCCTTCCACAAGAGGATGATATCAAAAACTTTATTAATATCCATAAATAAAGACTTCATAACATTCAGATATATGTCAAAATTGTTACCTGCAAATCCAACTGTATAATGATTATAATGACAGTAATTTACAAGATTAGTCAGGCATGATCTCCCATTAATGAACCCATGACGGGATCTATTCAAGATGTCATTCTTGACAAGATAGTCCTGAATTGCATTTTTTACCATAGTTATTGGTTTCGATTCGTTGTTATGAAGTTTTTATTTGGTTTTTAGGAGCATTAGCAACTAAGGCCATATTGCTCTGGGGATATGCGGTGGTCATTCCCTGACCTTTCCGCATCCTCCGTATTTGGTGGTCATGGGCTCAAACCCCGGTCTAATCAAGAAGCGTGTGCTACGCACTGCTGCTCCTACCCACCTGGCTACAGAGGCACCATTTCTATTTATCCATCTCCTCTTTAGTACCACTGTTATGGATCTGGGAGATAATAGCACTTCTCCACTCTAAGGGGATCTTCCCAGAGTCTAATGATGTTCTCATTAACATAATGACTCACAAACAGTGTGACACACTCATATGCAGCCTTTTAATTATAACTGAATGATATATATATATATATATATATATATATATATAAAATCTCCTCCTCTGGACTTCACCCACCTATAACCTCAGTATCCCCTCCATTCTTAGTTCTCTTTCCTAGTGCTTTAGTATTTGTAGTGGTCAATAATTCAAGGAAGCAAGCTTATATAGCATCATTCAGAAATATAAAAAATTAAATTAAATTAAATTTAAATTTAAAAAGAATAAAATAAGAAATAAATAACCACCCCTGTACAACCCTTCTAACAATACATTTGATCCCTTCTTAAATTTATTCAAACTACCCACCTCCACAAAACCAGATGTAAGTTTGTTCCATCAATCAATAACTCTCTGACTAAAAGTAAAATTTTATATATCTGTTCTGCACTATCCCTTTTCAACTTAAATTTATGTCTCCTTACATGTGTTGCCTGGACTGAAGACAATATCAACATTTAGTTCATTCAATCCGCTTAAATCCTTCATCCAGGTCTCCTCACAGGTGCTTAATTTCCAGGCATTGCAATTTGCACAAGTGAAGGATTTCCTGATAAGAATATCTTTTTTGTGTTCCTCACTAATCTTGTTGTTCTTCCCTACACTCTTTCCAAGATCCACATCCTTCCTAAAATAAGGATTCAGAACTGTATGCAGTACTCAAGATGCAGTGTAACTACTAGCTTGTATAATGAAAAGGACCTATGGGTAATTGTGCAGTCAGATATGAAGTTTTTTGAGCAATGCAGACAGGTTGCAAGAGTAACTCATGGAATCTTGTCAATGATATACAGAAATTTTGCTAGCAGGAATAAGGAAGTGATTGTCCCCTTGTACAAGGAAATGACCAGGCCCCCACCTTGAGTACTGCATACAGGTCTGGAGGCCTCATTTTAGAAAGGATGTAGAGCTGCTGGAACAAGTACAGAGAAGGGCAACGAGATTGGTGAGTGAAACAAAGGGTTGCTGTTATCAAGAAAGATGCGTTCTGCAAATTCATAAATACAAATTGGGGAAAGCATAAATGAGCAAAATTCAGGAAAAACAATTGTAGAAGAGATGTATGGAAATTTGCCTTTAGCCAGTGGGTGGTTGATAGCTGGAACAAATTTCCATCTGTTGTGGTGGGGGTTGAAAACTTAAATAAGTTCAAGGCAGAACTAGACAAACATTTGGAGTGAATGGATGGGGGAAATGGGAAGTTTTTTTTTTTTGGATGATGCTATATATTTTACGAATAAGTCATATAACTTGCTGTCTTGCATCATATGCCTCTACTAATGCTAATGCAATAATCACCTCCTTGTCCCAGCTGGCAAAATTCCTGGATATCATGGACTGCACACTGGTATTGAAATAAATAACAGATAATGGTATACGCACACTCAGCTGGTATCTAGTTCAGAGCCATTCCTGGCTCCTTGGCCGCCTACTTGTAGCAGGTATTTGGTGCCCATTTACATCATATTTTTAAAAGGGAAAAACTTTTCCGAAAAAGTTTTAGTTTTTACTAGTGTTATGAACACAATGACACAATTTTAAATTTAATTTTTACTGAAACTGATACCCAAAACCACATGATAATCCTATCCTATATATAATTCTTGAAGTGTCCTTCCACCCGTCTATCCCCCATTCTACTTTAAAAATCATTTAACTTAGAGAAATACAGTAAACTTTGTTTCTACTCACTAGGAGGTCCCAGGAAAACTATTCTCATTTTCAACTCCATAGCAGAATTGTGTGTTTCAAAAATAATAAACATAAAATTCGAATTTTCAACTTGTGAAATCATTTTCTCTTGCAGAATTAAATTACTATTTATTAACTAACTACAATAGGACATGCATCATTTTAAAGAAAATTCCATAAATATTTCTATTTTTGTCATCAAATTTTTAGTTATGGCTCCAATTCCTTCATATTATGCAAAAGAACTTGAAAGTTAGTCAAAAAAATAAAATTTTGAGTTAGCATTGCCTTGTCAACCAATATGATATTGAAGTCGAATCTTCGTTACTGCCTATGATAAAGGCGGTAAAAATTGACTTGAAGATTAGTAATAGAATAATTTATTTTGGAATTTTGAAATGTTAATTGAGATTATTACAACTTTTATAGTTAAAAATCTATTTAATGATATCTTTAAAAGCAATGTCATTCGTATTGACTCTCTTACAAAAAATGTAGTTATAATCTAACTTAAGGAAACATTTTCATTCATTTTAGATATACAATTGTTATAATTTTTACAGATTTCATTTCATATTTATGACTGAGAATCATGACATACCGAATTAAGAAATCATCAGATGAAGGTATTATTACGTAATACATTTTCATGCTTCTTAATGGGCATTTTCATAATTCCTCCAAAAATTAATTTTGATTAAAATGATATTTATTAAAATGAAATTAAAATGATATTTATTAAAACAAAATTATTAATAATTTATATTATTAATAATTTCATTTTAATAAATTTTAATTTTAATAATTCTCAAATTTTAAATAATTTGGAAAAATTATTTAAAATTTTAATAATTTCCATGCGATGAACTGTATATGTTGTTGATTTTCTAGCCTTTATTTAACAGGAAAACTTATGGAATTGAATGCCAGTAAAACGATTATGGAGCTTCAGGGTTGTATTCTCACTGCATATTCTTTGATAGTTCAATACATTTTTCTATTAATTATGTTTTATCATAACTAATTTTCTAAGTGTAAGGCATAACAAAACTCTCAGAGAATAAAAATCAAATAATGAATGTAGTTTACTATTTGTGGTTTCTAGGGGTATGTGTGCCTGCATTTTAATTTAAAAAATATGCCTTTTAAAGTAGGAAACAATAAACAATTTTATAGAATTTTTTTAATTTCAATTTCAATAATTTCCAGAAGTGCTATCGCAACATTTGGAACTGCATTTATTATATTATTGTTACATATCAATTTAAGAAACTCTTTTGGATCGTCACTACTAATATTTAATGTTTTTAATGATTTCAGCTCTCCAAAAAGTTCTTTGTCATTTATATCATTTTCACATAAGTTCTGCAAATTGCAGTGGCTGGAGACTAGGCACCTGCGCGGTGATCTGATTGAGGTATATAAGGCCTTGAATGGGTTGAGCACGCTGAATTCTGATGGGATCCTTCCACTTGTTCAGATTACGAATCTAAGGGAGCATAAATTCAAATTAAGAAAAGACAGATGTAGAATAGATGTGCGGAAATTTTCCTTTAGCCAGCGGGTGGTTAATTGCTGGAACAAATTTCCATCTGTCATTGTGGAAGTTGATAGGTTGAATAAATTTAAGGAGGAACTGGACAGGCATTTGGAGGGAATGGTGTGATTTTTTTTTTTTTTTTGGCTGATGCTGCATAAGCTCATACATTTGCTTTCTTGCATCACATGCCACTACTACTACTACATGTAGAAGTAGCTGCCAATTTTATTTGTAAATTACTGCAATGCATTTTAAGGTTCATCATTAATCAGAAAAATTTAGTAAGAAGTTGAAACATGCATCCATATCTGTTATCATGTCAAATCTAGTTTGCATTAAATTTATTGCTGTATCTAAAAGTTTAAAATAAAAGTCCACCTTATATTTTAATTTTTGGTCTGTGCATCTGGCAACTCATAGTCAAATTGATTTTTTGCACATCTTGTTTAAAGTTGCTGCTGCTGCAGGAAATGTGGTTTCCAAATACAAGTCATTCGATAATGAAAAAGCCTCAAAAATACACTTTTCAAAATATTCGTCAGACCTTTTCATTTTATTATTTGCCCTACTATTTTATCAAATTGTTCAAGGCTTCTGTACATTCTGCAATATTTATTTTCTGATTCTTTTAGGTTGAATACCATATCATACAATAATCAATATAACAAATTTAAACAAATGAATCTTTGTGGCAAGGGTTTGAGCAAGGTTTTTAGTATTTATGTCTCTACTTTGGTCAGATATTAATTGTAACAATGTGTCCTAAATTTCAAGTTGAAATCTTAATGGTGTAACTGCTTTTATTCTACTTTCCCAATACTCACAGATTTCAATGTGAATTTTGGAATATTTTCCATTAATTTTTCCCATCTGTATGAGGAGGAAGAAAAGAAAGTGTTATAACTGTTGCACAATATCAAAAAATTGAACAATTTCAAACATGACTTTTGTTGCATCACTGATTACTAAATTTAAAGTATGAGAATTAAATGGTACAAACATTGCATGGCTATTTGCATCCGTGATAAGTTTTTGAAGGCCAATATATTTTCCACTAATATTGGAACCGTTGTCGTAACCTTGAACCCTCAGGTGATTTAGTTTTAAGTTATATTTTTCGAATAAGTCATTTAACACTAATGTACATAACCCCTTATCTGTTGTGTCATTAATTTGATGAAAGCCCAAAAAATTTTCCCTTATTTCTACATCATTGCAGGAATATACAACAAAACTATAATAAATGTTAATTGTTCAACATAGCTACTGTCAGGGGTGCAATCTAGGATAATTGAGAAATACTTTATATTTTTGACTTTACCTAATATTTCTTTCCATATCTTGCCAGCAATTAAAGAAATAATTTCATTCTGAAATTTACTTCCCAGATAATGTGGCATACAGCTAATATTTTTTTTAATATTGGAAAGGGGATCGATTATGTACGGATCAAATTTAGCTAATAATTCAATTGCTTTCAAAAAATGTCTTATTAGGAATGTACAATTCACTTCAGGAACCACATTTTGTGGTTACAATCTAACTTAATTAGCATGGACTTCATTGTAAAGTTTTTACTGTAATTAGAAAATGAACAGAAGATATTTCATGTTGTTGCAAATTAAGACTGGCATGCTTGCAATCGGAAAAGCCAGTTGAACATAATTTAATATATGCCATTCCAGATATTTTACAACTAAAACAATACATGCTATTTTTTGAAAGTGAATATATTAACCAGTCACGATTTACCTTTTCATTGTTTGCTAATGTTCTTGTATAATATACACTTTAAAATCATTTTTCATTCAAAGGGAATGAAACATCATTCACTTGTTTAGGTCAATTTCAACCAACATGTCTTATCTGCTTTATTGATAAAATTTTGGGCCAGCAACCAGGATCCTTGATAGCTTCTGTGGGAATGTTTTTATTCACTGCTTCTGATTTTTCACCTCCAACAGAAGCATAATTTTTTTGCTCCACTATAGGTTGCCCTATTACTTTATCACCATCAGAAATTTGCTCTGATTCATCACCTTTTTCTGCATGTGCAATAGTTGTAGTACTTTTGCAATGCTTTAACATACTTCCTTCTTGTTTTTTTTTTTCTTCTTATTTTTCTGTTCTTTTTTATATCCTGCTCCACTTAATATTTTTCTTCTTATTTTTCTGTTCTTTTTTATATTCTGCTCCTCTTAATATTTTCCTCAGAAGCATCTTACCTGGGTAATTAATCGAATAATTTTTTTCATGATTTTAAAATTAATATTTAGTGTATTTTTCTCTAAGATATTTGGGTAATTTTAACTGACTCTTTCATTTAATGAGTTAGAAACACTTACCTTTATTATTTGCTCTAATTATAAAATTTTACTACTATTAAATTAAAAAAAAAGTTTAGTGATAGAAATGCTTTTCTAAATGATAATATTCTGTCTTTCCATATGCTGTGTCTATGCATCTCTTACTTTAGTCCCAACTGAATCCTCCTCTTGCACAAACACGAGTATACTGTCTGCGACTTGGCACCACAATCATTTAAAACAAATTCCACACAAAGTATACAAGTAACAATTGACACAATCATACATAACATGGAAAACAAAGTAGTTAAGGCTCCTATTGATATAAAATGTATTCACAGAGGCTAGTGCAGGTTTTAAATTTTTACAGTAGTTGTCTCCCTTTTGATTTGCCGCCTGTGTGTTGATCACAAATTCGCAGCACTTTTGAGCAGCCCTGATCCAGTTCCCTGTTCACATCATCAAGTATCCTACACTGATCTGCCCTGATACCTGCCAAAGCAGCATTTTCTATAGTCATTGTGAGAACTTATCCTGGGCAAGAGTCATTCTATAGTTTTTCTTCCTTTCTTCCATTACAGTAATGTTTTGGGATTCATATGCTCATGGCATGACATACAATCATTGTAGACATACATCTTTTCCACCATATCACATCACCCCCTGTTCAATGTTCTGCACATTGAATAGCCTACATATAAGACATCCACTGTGCTCTAGTGGAAGCATTAATATCAATCATCAAATTTACACCCTTGCAGCAGAACATAATTTAATTTAAACAATCAAACTCTTATTTGACTTGCTTTTGCACATCCAGGTTTCATCACGATTCCCAATCACAATATGCTTTTCAACAGCAGATTTGGGGAAAGAAGGGAGGGGAGGGGAATGGAATTAAGAAGTTTTTGACAAGTGTTTAATATTATAGAGTGAGGCAGGGAAACAACAATTTTAAACACTCAATTAAATAAAGAATTTGTATTTACCAAATTACAAATATGCCATCTTAATTACATAGCACACCACTTATTTTTTGATGATGATATTCTCGAGGTGACCTCTATCTCTGTACAAGCATTCTTGTAATCTTCCACGTTTCCCATGATGCAGCATAACATCTCCAAGGAAATTCTGGCAATTTCTTCACAAATTATTTCTTTCTGCTCTTCAATATTGTGTGGGGGGATGAGAGTATACCTTAACAAAAAGTATACCTTAATAAAAGTGTTTCCAATTAAAAAAAAGTCAAATGCTGACAAGTCTAAAGACCTTGGAGGCCAAGAAATGTCACCATTCCTGGATGATGTAGTTATGAAAAAAGCATTGAAACTCTAGCAGCATAAGAAGTCACACCATCTTGTTGAAACCATCTGGCCTCTAACTTAAGGAACACCTAGTAGCTAGTTCATCAGTCAAAAAAGTTGTGTTCATGTTCGTATAGTGGCCTTCCATTATCATCTTCAAAAAAAAATATGGATCAATAATGCTATGAGATGAAACTTCACCACACTATTACCAGGTCACTGTGCAATAGTTGCGGTAGAATTGGCAGGGGTTTTCTTTCAACCAATAAAGAAAGTTTTATTTATTCACACAACTGTTAGATGAAAGGGAGTTTAAACAGATCATCCACAGACTGTGAATATAGTCTTCATCATGAACCATTTGAGTTAACATTTCTTCACAAAAATTTTTACAGGTAAGAAGAGATTGTGAGGTTTTAATTCTTGTAGTACCTGTACCTTGTAAGGATAGAAATTTAAGTTCTGGTGCAATATTTGTTGTACACTTCTAATGGATAAGTTCAACTACAGTGCATCCAACTTGCAGAACACTTTTTAGTTCCATATGAATGCAGTCCTGAAAGCTGGGATGTTTTGTGGTATCCAAAAAACTAGTTTTTAAAATCGCCTTTGAATACAAGATCAAGAGGCATTAATTTGTGAAAAGTTTAATGAATATAATGATTATGCATCTATGGAAACAATTATATCATTTTCCATAATAAATTTAAAACTAAATGAGTATAAGTCTAAATTTATGGTAATGTTATCATAATTTTATATTCTTTACTGGCAATATTTTTGAATAATCTATTCAACATTCAACATATATATATAAATGAGATTCCAGATTTAAAATATAAATATATGATATTACTATAATCCATATCCTTGTCTAAATATACGCTACTGTAGTATTAATTATTATGAAAAACTAAATGAAGTCTGATTTACTTTACCTGTTGGGCTATAAGAAGTTCAGCCTGCTTCTGAGATGCTAAAACTTGGGAATCTTCAAAACAACTGCATACAAAATAAGGAATTTATTTAGAAATAACAGCAAGTTAATAGTGAAATGGGAGGGAAAAAAAGTAAATATTTTTCCCCTATTTGGGGATTGAAAGTATTAATATGTATATTTAATTTATAATAAAAATCTTAAAAAATAAAATTTTAAAAAATATATATTACTGTAATTAGTAAAAATTATGGCTAAGGTAAAGAAAAAAGCCCACATGAAAAGCATGCAAAAGTTCGATGAAATTTACCGGTAAAAAGTACTTTGCCGTAACGGCATTTGTATTGTTGCTCGCTTGGTAAATAGAGATGGGTGTTATCGGTCTTGGGTAGAAGTTGAATCACACGGGAGCTTGAAACCCTACCGAAGTGAAGGAGGTAACCTGACCTTTTTTCTTTAGAATCACACTAATTGAATCACGTACGGAATCATACTGGAAGTTCTGGCGTCGTGAAAAATTTTCGTAACGTAGTTTCACCAGTAAACATTTTCAAAGTTTGCCATGCTTCTCGTGTGGGCTTCCTTTACCTTTTGCCTTTTTTTTCTTAATAAACAATTTATCCACTAGTTCACCAGTGATTCTAAAGAAAAAAAGGTCAGGTTATTCCCTCCACTTTGGGAGGGTTTCAATCTCCCATGGGATTCAATTTCTACTTCTGACCGATAACACCCACTATATGTTTACTGAGCGAGCAACAATACAAATGCCGTTATGGCAAAGTACTTTTACCGGTAAATTAATCGAACTTTTGCGTGATTCTTGTGTGGGCTTGCTTTACCTTTGCCAAAATTATCTAAATTTATGCTGGAGTGTCTACAATTAATTCCATTAATTAGCAAACAGTCATAATTGCAGTCATTTTAGTTGTATATGGATTAAGGAGTACGTCTCCTGCACCTTAGGAGGGGAAAAAAGTAACCTAATAGGGTGTAAAATCACACCTTACTCAATCACTACACCAGAATGGTTTTTTTTTTTTTTTTTAATTTTCTCTAATTGGAATGTCCGCATCACCTAACATTAGAAACTTATAACATTGCTCTATGTGAACATTTATCTTTTCTTTGTAATAGTAATAGCCATATAGTGCAAGGAAGCCAAAGGCATTTGCTGCACCAGCTGGAAAAAAAATACAAATTATTTGATTCCCTCCTTATATACAAATTACAAGATTACAAGAAAATTCTGCCTTCAGTTTTTTTTATTTCACTAATCCCTCTCACATAAAATAATTGCATAATTTAAAATCATGCAATAATAACAGATAAAAAAAATTTGTATTCAAGAAAATAAAAAAAGTAATGATAATAATTCTTATCCGACATGAAAGAAACCACGGTAGCCATAGATACTGCTCATTACGTTAAAAATTTATGCTTGATCATACCTTGTATATGAACAGATACACGGTATGATCAAAAAATGTCCTGGAATGAATTTCATTTAAACAAACAGAAGAGTTAAAAATAATTACATATTAAATTTTTTCTCCCTTTAGTTTTTTGAATTACAAGAAATTTTCTTACAGTCCTTTGTTTGAAACTTCCAGGATTATATTTATCATAGCTAGAATAATTTTTCCAAAATATTTTATCCCTTTAATCCCTCCATTAGGGTGCTACATTTTTAATGTAAGGGGCCAAAGGAGTATGTACATACAATAATATCTTATAATACAATTCGGTTTATACAAAGTACTCTTTTATACGACACACATACCATTCCAATGTGAAAGGATAGGCTTTTCTGCGTAAATATATTTGTTTATTACAAAATTCGGTTAATATATATTATAAAGTTTGTCTTCACCCTGTGAGAAATAAATATTGTTATTTTGTATGTTTAATACAAATCTTGGCAAAGCTGTCTGATTATTGCCCCTATTATTGCCTCTGGCTACCCAGTCCTCTGCTTTCCAAAGGATGACAGTGACTTGTCAGAAATTATTTTGGTGCAAAAAAAAAAAAAAAAACAGTTTATGCTAGCTATAACGTAAGTGCACACTGAAAAACATCTTTGTGAAGGATGAGCTGTTAAATTAACAAAAGAATAAAAACAGTTTTTCTCAGTTGCTTATATACACTACCTTGCTCTCTAAGGGATTAAGGTCAGTTGCAATTGTTATGCCAGTTCAAAGAATCTTTTGCTACAGTATACAGAAATCTATTTTTTGTACCATTTTATCTGAGCTGATATCTTTTTTGGAATTTGTGTCTTTAAAATTTGTTTATATTAAATCTTATCTAGCAGTGCTATGGCGACAAAAAAGTAAACGGACGGAATTAAGCATGGAAATTAAATCGAAAATTATCATCATCATCAGCCATTTTCAATCCACTGCAGGATGAAGGCCTCTCCAGAAACTTTCCAGTTCTTTCTGTTTTTAGCACTGGCCATCCATTTACTACCCAAAAACTCATGAATTTCATCAATCCATCTCCGCCTTTGTCTTCCAGGTTTTCTTCTAGCTCCTCTTGGGTACCATTCTGTTATTTTCTTAGTCCATCTGTCATCATGTCTTCGAGCTATGTGTCCTGCCCAAGACCATTTTAGTTCTTTAGTTTTGATAAGAATATCCTTTACTTAAGTTTGCTGCCTAATCCATGTGTTTCTCTTCTTATCTAACAGTCAGATTCCCAATATAATTCATTCCATTCTTCGCTGTGTAGTTCTCAGCTTCTCTTCCATTCTTTTGGTGAGTGCCCAAGTTTCACTTCCATAAGTCATGGTTGGGAGTATACATTGGTTCATTATTTTACGTTTCAGACAAGCTGGGATATTGCTCTTCAGTATGTGACTATATTTCCTGAATGCTATCCATCCAAAATTTATTCTTCTCTTGACTTCCAGCCATTTATCATTATTACAGCTAATAACTTGTCCCAGATAAGTATATGACTCCACCTTTTCAATTACTGCTCCTTCAATCATTATTTCCCTTTCCGTGGCATACTTGTTCATCATTACTTTTGTTTTAGCCATATTCATCTTTAGTTCAAAATCCTTACTAACTGTGCATAACTGATTAAGATTTTCCTCTAATTCTTTGGGATTGTGGCTTATGACCACAATGTCATCTGCAAATCGTAAATGGTTTAGGTACTCTCCATTCACATTGACTCCTTTCTGCGACCAGTCTAATCTTCGGAAAGCTTCCTCAAGGGCAGCAGTAAACAGCTTCGGAGATATTGTGTCTCCTTGTTGAACTCCTTTCTTGATTTTAAATTTCCTACTGTCTTTGTGTAGTCTAATAAAGGAGGTAGCATTCTCATATATTTTCTTCAAAATCATAATATATGGGGTATCTATGCCTTGTCTTTCCAGTGCCCGAAACACTGCCTTATGCTGTATGGAGTCAAATGCCTTTTCATAATCCACAAATGCCGAGCATAATGGTGTTTTATATTCATTTGCTTTCTCCATTAGCTGTGATATTACATGAAGGTGATCCATAGTTGAGAATCCTGTCTTAAAGCCAGCTTGCTCTTTCGGTTGATTCTCATCAAGTATTCTTTCTAATCTATTAGTAATGACCCTTGTGAACCACTTGTAGATGGGGATAACAAGCTAATTGGTCTATAATTTCCAATTTCTGATTTATCTCCTTTCTTATGCAGCAAAACTATGATTGCATTATTCCACTGCTTAGGCGTCACACCTTTTCTAATGCACTTTGTGAAGAGCCTTGCCAGTTTTTGTGTTATGTCTCTTCCTCCCAATTTTAACAACTCTACAGTAACTTCACCTTCACCCGGGCCTTTCTGATTCTTCATTTTCTTCAATGCATGTTCTACCTCATCAGGAAGAATATCGGGTATGTCATATGTGTTGCTCCTTAATCCATTTTCAGTATCATTTGTCTTTCTGTATTACTGCTCATGGCTACTGATTTAAATCCTCTGTTTTCCCTTAATGTGTGTTCTACTTTTCTTGTGTTAAATCTTCTTATGTCCTCTCTGAGTCTCTTTTTTAATGGGTTTACATAACTCAGTATACTCAATTTTCTCCCTGTCAGTGTTTTTCTTGCTCTTCATTTGTCGTCTTCGGTTCATCATGACAAGTGTTTCTTGACTAATTTTTTCTTCTTTGGATTTCTTTTTACCTATAGGTTTCTTGGGCTTTATCACTTTCACAAAGTTGTAGTATTCCTCGTCGATATCTTGGTCCTGAGCAGTCTGCAGAAGCTCAAACTTGTTCTTAAGTTCCAGTACATACTGCTTTTTCTCCTCCTCTGTTATCTCAAAGATCTCGTATTATTTACTCGAGTCATTTTTTTTCCTTTCCTTTCCTACATCTATATCAAGTGTACATCTTACCATTCTGTGATCACTTCCAACATTTATCTTATTCAGGACAGTAACATCATTCACAATATATCTTCTGTTAGTGAGGATGAAGTCGATTTCTTTAGTTGTTAATCCATTTGGACTCTTCCATGTCCACTTTCTGTTCGCCCTTTTCTTGAAAAAAAGTGTTCATTACTTCCACAAAGCCTTTCACCTCTTTTATTTCTTCCACAAATTCCAAAATTTCCTATAGTTACTCTTTCTGCGCTGTTTTGCCTTTTTCCAACTTTGGCATTGAAGTCCCCCATAACAATAGTGTAGTGGGTTTTCTGCTCATCTAGAAGACTCTCAATTTTGGTGTACATTTCTTCAACCTCTTCATCATCATGGCTCGATGTTGGTGCATAAATCATTAAAATCTTTAGCTTGCACCTCTTAGAAATCTTGAGTGTTAGTCTTGACACCCTTGGTGATGTACTTTTGAATTCCAAAATGTTGTTTTTAAAATCTTTATGGACCAGAAACCCAACTCCACCTTCACTCCTTTCACTGTTTCCACTGTTTCCAGCAGATTTCCACTTGATAAACTTATAAGCGATTCATTTCTTCTTCTTGTTTCAGCCAAATCGATGATATTCCAATTCACATTTTCTAATTCCTTTTCCAGCTCTAATATCCTGTCTTCACCGATGAGTGATCTTACGTTATAACAGGCCAAGTTCAGTTTCCGTGCATGGCAGCCCGGTCGTACCCAGAGATTCTTAGCACCCTCTGCTTCCACTCTGATCCTCTCGCTGCCATAAGAGGGAGAGTGAAAGCTGCTGGGGACTGAGGGCCATTTCTTTTGTCGTGCTGTCATATGCTGGAGGGTTTGGTCTTTTCCTCTTCACGCTGACCAGGCGTCTTGAAGAGAACCACTCTACACGTTCGTTGCCACCTAAGTGACGTAACAGGGCTTACCATCGAGAAGATGTGCATGAGTGGATTTTAGGGAGGCAGGCCAACCGGACTTCTCCTAAATCTTCTGTAATAGAGAGATATTGGATCCATCAGTGTTTTAGGCTGAGTGTCTGATAACACACAGGATACCTGTTCCCCTCTAAGCCCTCTAGGCTAATAGGCTGGATCGAAGTACAACGGACACTGCAAAGGAATACCACATCCCTTTACCTACTTTATCTACAATACAGAAAAATCCAAAAAAACTTGAAGAAGTGCGTGACACTGGGGCAGCGATAAAAAAACAGGAAAGGAATTCATGGAGTAAAACCGAGGAGCTGGAAACAAAAATTTTCAAGTGGTACCAACAAATAAATGCATGCATCTAATTTGCCAATATCAGGCCCGATTTTGCAAGAAAGGGTACATTATTGAGCTCAGCAACATGGAATTAGCGACTTCAAATGCAGCAGTGGCTGGCTCCAAAGATTTAAAAACAGGAATAACTTGGTTTTGCAAAATATTTGCAGCGTCTGGATTAGTCAACAAAGAAAAGGCTACAGACTGGTTGTGTTCTGTACAGTCCATTCTTGAAAAATATGAGGCAGAGGTATTTTTAATCTTGATTTGACAGGTTTATTTTATAATTTGCTACCAAAACAAAATATTTACTGTTCAAGGAGAGTCTTGTCATGGTGGAAAATTAAGTAAACAAAGACTCGCAGTTCTGTTGTGATGCAATTCAGAAGGCAGTACAAAACTATGCCCACTTGTGATTTTCCACCATGACAAGGAGAGTCTTGTCATGTTGGAAAATTAAGTAAACAAAGACTCACTGTTCTGTTATGATGCAATTCAGAAGGTTTGTCTTGTTTTTTTAGGAGCATTAGCAACTAAGGCCATATTGCTCCGGGATATGCGGTGGTCATTCCCTGACCTTTCCACATCCTCCGTATTTGGTGGTGACGGCCTCGAACCCCGGTCTAATCAAGAAGCGTGTGCTACGCACTGCTGCTCCTTCCCACCTGGCTACTGAGGCGCCGCAATTCAGAAGGCAGTACAAAACTATGCCCACTTGTCATTGGTAAGTTTTCCAAGCCAAGATGTTTTAAAGAAGTTAACCAACTTCCCTGTCATTACGAGGCCAACAGAAGTGCTTGGCTTATGGTCAAAATTTTTCAGTCTTGGTTATCAAAAGTGGACAGAAGAATGGCATCAGAAAAAAGGAACATTTTGATGATTCTAGATTGTTGTACAGTACATTCTGCCAAGATACTTAAGTTGACAAAGATATGGCTGTTCTTACCTCCCAATACCACCAGTTTTATGCAGCCACTGGATCAAAGCATTATTTATAACCTTAAGAGAGCATATAGAGCCCGCTTGATAAGGTTCTTGATCTGCAACATAGAAGGGAACAATTTGCAGCCAACTTGGAATGTCTTGGATGCTATCTGTAATCTTGTTATTTCTTGGGACAGTAATGCATCAAGTGTAATAATCAACTACTTAAGAGTGACTTTGGAGAGAATATCATTGAAAAATATGGTCCAGCAAACGAATGTGATAGCAACATTGAGGAATTTGAAGGAGTATATGGATTTTGTCAGCAAATTTGAAGAGTTTGTGAAGGTGGATGATGAAGTTGCTACCACAGCAACGCTAACAGCAGAAGAGCTGTTGAGCATCAAACAAAACAACATTTTTGTTACCAGCAACAGCAAAAGTGAAGAAGTACACACTGCCATCTAAAAAAGATGCCCAAAATGCATTGAGCATAACAGAGAATTCGTTGGCCTGCAGTAACATTGATAAAGAAACAACTATTGCATTTGATATATGTCTGTGCTGTAGTTAAAAATGGAAAAAAGGACAAAAACTGTGCAAACAACACTGGATTCTTTCTTTAAATTAGATTAATTTATTAAAAAGTTAATGGTGTATATGTCTCCTTTTATATTAAGACAGTAATTCTTTTTACTGTAAGACTAAAATATTGTATATATCAAAATATATAAAAGGTATATGTATATGTCTCCTTTTATATTAAGACAGTAATTCTTTTTACTGTAAGACTAAAATATTGTATATATCAAAATATATACTGTACAATATTTTCATTTCCATTAATTGCTTTTCTCTTAGTTTATCTTACAAATAAAAAAAATCTTTAAAAAATGTGTTATTCCTATTACTGTATTGTCAGACAAGACTTTTGTTTCTATTATATTTTATTTTTATTATTTTATTTTATTAATTTAAATTAATTTATTTTTTAATTTATTTTTGATATTACTATTATTATTTTTAGATATATAGAATGTACCAAAAAAAATGGTAACATTTTGACACTTTTGGGTGATCTTGCTACTACAAACTTTGTTATTACAAAGCGTGAAAATTTGGGTCCCTTGAACTTTGTATTAACGAGATTCAACTGTATAATTACATTTTCAAGGTTCTGTAAGAATAATATCAACAAATCACATCTGTATATGTGCAGATTCTCTTGAAATTTCACAGAGATATGCTATCACCTCTATGTTCATAGATGGTACCATGTCTCCTTGACAGCCTCTTACTTATAAACACCTCTATATTTATAGAGCAGTTGTTTTTATATTTATAATAGTACTGACTAGCATAAGAGGCACGGCCCTTTTAAACAAGCATCAAGAAAATGAGAGCATTGAGAAAATGTGACCGTCAAGAAAATGCTTGCATTTTCTCGACGAAAATGAAGAAATGAAAAAATTCCTGGAATTCAGATCCAGAAGTTAATAAAATCAAATCATGTAATGCAAATAAAAAAAAAAGTAATGACTAATTTTTATTTTTTATAATTTTTTAAATTAAAAATTTTCAATTTTTTTAACAAAAATTTGCTTTTATCTTTAACATTTAGAAACATTTATGTACATAAGTTTATTTTTCACAAACTTCCAGTTCCTTGAAAAACTTATCCAGGTCATTTACATTAAGCCAAGGAACCCATGTGCAAAATGGTTAATGAATGATTTAGTTAGGGGGGGGGGGAGGATTAATAATAAAAGTCACATGATGAAAGGTTAAGTGAATAAGGAGGATACTGAAAAAATAGTTACTAATTGTTTGGGATGATATTTGGAAATTACTGTTCCATGATGAGCAGATGCAATGTCATAGAGTAAATTCCAATTTTTCTTTGCTCACAGGAATCAGGCCTCTTCTTTTGTCCCTCAAGCCAAATTCATTTCTTCCTGGACAACGTTCATTCAGAAGACTGATGTTTTGTCTGTGGATCATAAAAATAACATCAGTTTTCACCTTCTGTCACTAATAGTTTTAAAGATTTTAAATCATGATCACAAATTCCAAAAAGTTCTTTTCATAATTCAACACTTGTTTCCATCTGATCTGCTGCTGAAAATCTTCGAAAAAAGTTACATAACATTTTAATGTTTAAAATATCAGATATGAAGGCTTAGCAACTACTATATAGGCTATCTCCAGAAGCCAAACTCACTGGTCTCTATTTACTCAACTCCTCTTTAGCACCTCCGTAGCCAGGTGGGAAGGAGCAGCAGTGCGTAGCACACGCTTCTTGATTAGACCAGGGTTCGAGCCCGTCACCACCAAATACGGAGGATGCGGAAAGGTCAGGGAATGACCACCGCATATCCCGGAGCAATATGGCCTTAGTTGCTAATGCTCCTAAAAACCAAATAACAACAACAACAGCACCCAAGGGGAAGATGGGTAAATAAACCACCAGTAATTCTGACTTCTTAGAGACCCAACTCCCTTTGGCTTATTTGGCAAACAGCCTGAATTACGTTTCTAATATGAGACACAAATTCACTATTCTTGATATGCAAGATTCCTTACACCTTGCATCACTCTCAATATTCCATTTATATTTGCATAATTAAGTTTTTTCACTGGATGCTTAAAATTATCACATCTCTGAAATGAAATTCTTAGATAAAAAGCAAAATTTTATTGATATTTCTTTAAATATGTAACATTCTATGTATATCATAATCATCTAAATCTGCATCCAGTGGGTGAAAAGGCTTCAAATATCTGTTAAGGTAATCTCCCATCCTTTTCTACGTTTAAGTTTACTTCACTTACCTTTGATTAAAAGTCAAGACATTTTCTTACACTAAGATTTTTTCTTATTTCCTCATTTGTAATATGGTATTGACATTGTTGCTGTCTCTTAATTTAATTTATTTTCCTTAAAACTCTCAGTTTCTAAAGATCTTAATTTTTGAACAAAAATTAAAATTTTCGGATCCAAAGTACAGACTTAAAAATTGTGTTATAAATAAGTAATTCTTGTCTTTTAACTAATATCCCTTTTGCTCCAAATGAATTTGTTTAGCTAGCTTCCTATGCTTCTGGCATTTCTTATTCTACTTCTGTGTATAATCTTATCCACCTTCACTAAACCAAATAACCAAGTGTTTCATTACGTGGTCTATAATCTAAACTTTCCTTGTCTCTTGCAACTTTCATAACTTTTGTTTTGTGTAGCTAGTTTTCATTTCCAATTCCCTACAACCCTTATCTCAGAGATTCTTTATTATATTTTATTCAAAGATCCTTCATCCTGGTATCATACTTATACTAATATTGCTAATTATAGAACTAGCAATGATACTTCAAAATATTTCGTTCGTAGTGAACTACAAAGTAGTATAATGGATGGCATCGATTTAATTGTATCTCATATTGAGACTACCTTCACAACGAGTTACCATGATATTGCACTACCTCGAATAAGTAATGCTTTCCTAATAGAGAAGACTGTTGTTACATATTCTTAGCGGATACCACCACCCAGGTGTCACCATTTCAAGGCTTATTGGCGTATCATCGGTGGGCGGGTAGGTACCCTGGTGTTGAAATCATGCCAATCCAGTTATGAAGTATAACTTCACAGAATAAGAGATGCCTGATGGTGTACATAGTGATAAACTAAGAAAACAATAGCACTAGGCATAGGACTACAAGTGGCAATTCACTATAGAACTGGCAACGATACTTCACAATATTTTGTTCATAGTGAACTACAAAGTAGTATAATGGATGGCATCGATTTAATTGTATCTCATATTGTGCAGTTCACTACAAATGAAATATTATGAAGTATCATGTCAGTTCTATAGTGAATTGCCAATCGTAGTCCTACACCTAGTGCTAATTTTCTTAGTTTATCACTATGCACACCATCAGGCATCTCTCATATTGTGAAGTTGTACTTCATAATTGGGTTGGCATGATTGCAACACCAGGGTACCTACCCGCCCACTGATGATAGGCCAATAAGCCTTGAAATGGTGCCGCATGGGTGGTGGTATCTGCCAAGAATAAGTAACAACAGTCTTCTCTATTAGGGAAGCGTTACTTATTCGAGGTAGTGCAATATCATGGTAACTCGTTGTGAAGGTAGTCACAATATGAGATACAATTAAATCAATGCTATCCATTATACTACTTTGTAGTTCACTACAAACAAAATATTGTGAAGTATCACTACCAGTTCTATAGTAAATTGCAATCGTAGTCCTATGCCTAATGCGATTATTTTCATAATATTGCTAACATATAATAAAGATCTAATTTTGCATCTCCCACACTAAAACCTGTCAGCCATTTTCATTCTTTTATCAAATGGACCATGAAAATTAAATATATATATATATATATATATATATATATATAAAGAAGAAAGTGAAAATAGGTGCAGCCTGGCATTGATCCAAGTTTAATCTAAACAGTTTCCAAAAGCTTCCTCACTACGGATTTGGCATTTTTCCTATGCTTTTTTCAAAAATTAGCAAATCCTAAATACAAATTCTTGTGTTCAATCTTATATATTGCGCTAAAAGGATAGGTGGAATAGAACCAAGGTATGTCCGCAAGACACTAAGGTTGATGGCGTTGTAGAACTAATATCATCATTTAAGGGTACAAAAGGTGATACTGTTGTAAACATTAGCACTAATGACATTAAGAGTAGGAGATCAGCGGAATTACTTAACAAGTACAGGTAAATGTTGGAAAAAAAGTCACAAGTTAGGGTTACAACTGAAAGTGTCCGCAATTCTGCTCAATAGGAGGGAGTATATGATTAGTGTCTTGTCAATAAAATTGGCGCTGGAGAGATTGTGGAAGGCTCATGGAGTAGAACTTTTCTCTGCATGGTCTGTGCTTGTTAACAGAAGAGACTGCCTCTACAAGGATGGAATACACTTAAATAGAAAGGATACAAAAATATTTGCTGATGCTATTGCGGCAGTTTTAGGTGGGTCGGAAAACTGTTAGCTTGGGGTGGATTCACAGACTAATAGATTAACAATAGCTGCAGGCAGAGGTGGAAGTGATTCTTGCATGGCTTCTATTTGAGCAGCAGCCTAGAAAGCAAGTTGCTGGGGATTTCAGGAACTGTTGGGAGTCATCATGAAACAAATAAATACATGGTCTGTGTTAGGGTAAATAAGAGTAAGAACAGGTGCATGTATACTTGCATGTACACCTATGCTAAGAGTATAGTAAATAAATTTTATGAATTTGAAGTGCTGGTCAAGACATCAAAGGCAGATATTGTTGGAATATCAAACGTGGTTTCACAGAGATAAGGGAAGGGTTTCTGCTTTTGTAAAGGTGATGACAGTGGTCTCGGACAGTTATTAAATTCTATGCAATGGGACCAACTGATGATGTTACCAACAGAAAATTCTAAATAGGAAGCATTCGACGAAATAATCTTGGAAGCTACTAGGCTTTTGTTCCAACTAAGAAATACTGTTCTAGGTTTAGGCCCAAATGGATGTCAGATAAACTAATGAGACTCGCAAAAGACATCAGACAAGCAAAGGCAGATTATGAGAAATCTTTGGCAAAGGATACAAAGAAAAATGGCAAAGACTTCTTTACTTATGTAAACTTAGAAGGAAGGGGATGAATCAGATTGGCCCACTTGATATCGATGGTTCAACTGTTGATGATCCTGCTCAGATAGCTGATAAACTGAATGAGTATTCTGCATCTACATTCACACACACATGAGAAATTCTGTAGGGAAGTGCACACTGGAAGCTTATCAAACTCTAACAGGTAGCTACATGATTTTGTAATAACTGAGAGCAAAGTGGAGGAGAAATTGTTGAAGTTAAACATAAGAAAGGCCTCCTTATATTAAAGGAGGTGGTAAAGGAAGTAAGTAAACCAATCCTTAGCCATAATTATGAGCATCCTTGGACTCAGGGGAGTTCCCCATGGATTGGAGATGTGCAAATATATCCCCAATTCACAAAGGGGTGGATCAAAGGGGTGACATGAGTGATTACAGACCTGTTAGTTCAACTTCTGATCCGAGGAAAATATGGAGTTACTGGTTAAAGAAGCATTGCAGGATCATCTAGACAAGACTGCAATAATAATTCAGACACAGCATGGGTTTGTTAAGGGGAAAGTCTTGTCTGACAAATTTGATTGGATACTATGATGTGGTCACAAAGGAACTGGATGCAAAAAATAATGTTGATAACATATACTTGGATTTCCTAAAAGCTTTTGATATTGGTGCACATGGAAGACTAATGTACAAATTGGAGCAGTATGGCATTAATAAATAAATAAATTTTCTGTTTATACTCCGGGACGACCAAACAGTCAAAGGAGTTCACAAGATAGACAGAATACAAGAAACAGCACTGTATTCAGCAGTCACGGGCTTGAAGCCCAGTCACTCAAGGCACGTGTACTTATGCACCCGCACGCCTGACCACTAGGCTACGGCAAGGGCAAGTTGCTACAATGTATAAAAGGATGGTTGAGTGGGAGAAGACAGAGTGATAATCAATGGATAGTGCTCTTTGTGGACTAATGTTATTAGTGGGTTCCTCAGGGTTCGGCCCACTGTTGTTTTGTATATTTATCAAAGGTATTGATGAAGGCAAAGAGCCAAAAAAAAAAAAAAGATAAGCAGTAGCCATTATTAATCTGCTGCACAATGGAAGCCTCCTCAACAATTCATGTTGAAGGAAATGGACCATGATGTGCTACGCTGGTCCAGTGCAGGTTGACCATATTTAGCAGTCAAAGGCTAGAATCCTGGTCTACTCGAATAGCTTGTCCTACTGCACTCCTGTTCCTGACCACTCGACTATGAAGGTATATCAGGCTTAATGTCGAAGTTTGAGATGATACGAAGGTTGGCAGGGTTGTTAATGACAGTAATGATAGTATAATTCTGCAACAGGATCGAGAAAAGTTGAGCAGATGGGCTGAGAGGTGGCAAATGAAATACTGCATAACAGTAACCCCGGAGTAACGTACCGTGTGGTACCTCAAGATAGTAGAGAATGAAAAGGACCTGAGGGTGATTGTGGGGTCAAATATGAAGTTTTTTGAGCAGTACAGACAAGCTGCAAGGGTAGCTCATGGTGTCTTGTCAATGATATACAGAAATTTTGCTAGCAGGTGTAAGGAAGTGATTATACCTTTGTATAAGGCAATGGTCGGGTCTTAATGGTCAGAAAGGATGTAGAGTTGCTAGAGCGAGTACAGAGAAGGGCAACAAGATTGGCAAGGGGAACAAAGGGAGGTGTCTTGCCAAGAAAGACTTAAGTTCTGCAAATTGCATTATCTGGAGACTAGGCACCTGCGAGGTGATCTGATTGAACTGTACAAGGCCTAGAATGTTTGAGCAGGCTCAATGCTGAGGATTCTTCCTCTTGCACAGATTACAAACCTGAGGGGACATAAACTCAAATTGAGGAAAGACAAGACAAATGTAGGACAGATAGGCAGAATTTTCCCTTTAGCCAGCAAGTAGTTGATTGCTGGAACAGACTTCCATCTGTCATTGTGGAAGTTGATAGCTTAAATAAATTCAAGGAAGAAATGGACAAACCTGTGGAGCAAATGGGAAGTGTGGTTTTTTTTTTTTTTTTTTTTGGCTGATGCTGTATAAGCTTGCTTTCTTGCATCATATGCCTCTGCTAATGCTATGTTCACATGAATTTGTCTTAATGTGAATATTTGATCTGTTTGGCCCAAAACCTACCTGTTCTTCCCAAAAGTCATCAATATTCTAGTCGGCGAAGGTAAAGAAAGCTAATACGAGAACCACAGGAAACTTCAGGAAAACTTACCAGCAAACTTGTTTCCCACCACCGCAGTTTCTCCCTGCATTCTCAGTGAACAGATGGTGTGTATTATCGATAGTGACAGTAGAAGTCGATAACAACGTATTGATTAGTTTTTTCTCATTATTAAAAGCAGATTATTGTAATTCCTGAGTGCAATGCCTTCGCAGCTGAAATTTACTTATGGGTACACCCTCCAGAGTGACTTGGTCTTAGGGTGTTTATCACCCACTTCCCGCTGTTTTAAAATAGTAAAACGACTTCTACTGATGGTGCGTGTTATCGATAATACCAGTAGAAGTTCATTTCCTATTGAGAAAAAACAGCAGGAAGGGGGAGATAAACACCCTAAGACTAAGGCAGTCTGTGGGTGTACATGTAAGTAAATTTCAGCCCACTCGTGAACTCCAATAATCTGCTTTTAATAATAAGAAACTTCTGCTGCCATTATCAATCATTATCATTATCAACTTCTACTGCCACTACCAATAACACACTATCTGTTTAAGGAGAATATAGGAAGAAACTGTGGTAGGGGACACGAGTTTGCCAGGTAAGTTAAGAGAAGTTTCCCGTGATTCTCGTGTTGCTTTTCTTTACCTTAGCCCTCTACTCTACTCTATTCTCTTCTCTAAGATACTTGCAATGATTTTAATAGATACACTATTTCTCTGCTCCGTAATTTCCACATTCAGCTTTATTTCCCTTTCTATGTGAAGAACTAATGCCTTAATTTGATCTTTCAGAAAACAAACTCTGCATAAATTGATATAACCATAATGACACAATTTCATCTACACCTTCTGCCTTTCCATAACTGAGGTAGAAAAAGTTATGATGTTTTCCATAACCTTTCTACTTCTAACAGAGAGGATATCCAAAATTCCTCCCATTTTACTGCTCTCTTCATCTGTAATGATGTCTCCATCTCCTTTAGGTAGTCAATCATGAAAAAATATTTGCATCGATTCCTAAAATATCTTTCCCTTGTGTTTTAACTTCGTTAACTTATCATTTTGATTTCATTATTTTTAAATATCGAACATTTTAAACCAGAACAAGGTTATAATGTAATTTAAAAATTTAAGGAGTTCATAGAATTCCTTGAATTTAAATTGGAATTAGTGCCAAGCAAAAAATTATTAATGCTGCAGTGGTCATAATATCCTAGCACAATTGATAATATTGTTCACAGCAAATGTAAAACTCTTAACATACTTTTCTTCGTATAAATTATAATTGAATATCTAAAATGTTACATAAGCTGACTCTACTTATTCTAATTCACCTTAGTAACTGTAGAATTTATATGAACTATATTATCTGGAAAGAATTTTAAAAAAGTAGAATATCAGGAGGGTTAAATAACACAATTTGTAACAATTTAAATATTAATGAAGAAGCTAAAGTTAAGATATATAAAAATATAATAATATATGCAGCTCAGACAAGAGGCACAACAGCAAACATAAAACAAATAAAACTACAGAAATGAAAAAATTAAGGAAAATAACTAATTCGAAAATTGTAGATCTCTTAAAATACCATTTATAACTGACACAATATAATAGCGTAGCTTAATTTATTTTATTATGGTACTCACCTTTTTATGATCTGCATTGATGTTAGAATAAAATGGATGATAATTTTAAATTTAAGTTAGCATGAATAAGTTAGGATTTAAAAACAGGATTAAAATATGCGCAAGGAAGTAGAAGTGCACGTCTTCGTCCTTCGTTGTCAATGCTGAAATTTGAAAACAGAAGGCCAATAGCCATAACACGTGGCTTTTGTTTTACACGTCTTCAGTTGGCAATGGTAGAATGAGAGTGAACGCATGTATTTAAGAAGAAGCGTTTATTTAAGTTCCCATGATGCTCCTGGATACACGTGAGAATCTCAGGTGCATGAGATTCCAGACCGGTGCTATGTTATAGGGTAGTTTGGAATTTAATACTTGGAGATATAGTGTGCATAGTGTGCATAGTGTTAGGGTCGGGCGCCACCTGTGGTTTCCCACATCTGCGCCATATGTACACTGTGAAGAAATACAGAACACTGTAAATGCCAGAAAAAGTGTTGTGTGTTGAATGTGTGGTTTTGTGTTGGGTTCTGTTGTATGTCCTGGCATTTGGCCGCAGGGCCCCTGATGGAACCCCACGTTGCCCGCACACACCACTAGGAGGTAGCCAGGCTGCCCATAGTTCTCTGGCTAGTCTCCGTCAGGGTCGCCTCAGCTTCCTGAGCGGAGACCAAGTTAAAAAAAAATAAATAAATAAAAATAAAAAAAAATAAAAATAAAAATAAATAAATAAATAAAAAAAAAAATAAAATAAAATAAAAAAAAAATAAATAAATAAAAAATAAATAAATAAATAAAAAAAAAAAAAAAAAATTAATTAAAAGAAAAAATAATAATAAATAATTAATTAATTAAAAAAAAAAAAAAACACAGCGATTAGATAGAGTGAGGTAGTACAGGGTGTACAGAAGAGGGGGAATGAAAGTAAGAGTAAGGGGATATAGGCGAAGGCGTCCCCAACCAGTCAATGTACACTCAGTCAATCAGGTGAAGGCGAAGAAAGGGGAAGGAATGGGGTCGAAAGTGACTGTACAATTGAGCACAGATAGGATCGCCATTTGGCGCCTCTGTCATCGACATCGGGTGGTGTCCAATCCAGGGGTTTAATTCGATCCAATGGTAGCTTTCAAACTTCAATCATCAGATAGTTGTCCGTTTGATGGTGTGGCGGTCAAGTTCATGACTGTCTAGTCTGGATGAAAGTCCATCATGGTCTCAAACCGCCTGTTGTCTTCCTTGGGACTGCTATGGCGCAGGTACAGGAACTGTAGAAAAGGATTTCCTTCGGCTGAAGAGCTCTTGTGCGAAACGCGTAAAAGCTGTATATTCCTCCCTACTATCAAGCAGGTGTGTTTCTTGGTCTTTAGGTATGTAGGTCAAGGTAGTGATGAAGGTGCAGCGAAGATCCTCATACAGGGGGCAGTCATACATAAGGTGCGACCAACTCTCAGTCCCACCACAGGTGCAAGTGGGATCATCGATGATTCCCAGGGCCGTCAGTTTGCCTTTTAATGATCCATGGCCAGTTAACAGGTATGTAGCATAAAGACCAGGTGAAAACCAGGGGGGAAGCCTGGGGAACACCCTGTTAATGTAAGGGAAGAACTTTCTAGTGATTTCGCCTTTGTTGGAAGTAGTCCATCTCGCTTGCCACGCCTGCTGCAGATGCGTGAGGAGACGCTTCTTTTCTGCTGTTCTGTCGTTTGCGGGGTCTGTTGTGAATTCGAGGATGGTCTTGGAATTTGTTTTGGAGAGGTGGAAGAGTAGTCCACAGCGGACCACCTCCAGGTCCAGTGGCATGGCGCCTGCCAGGATTTGCAGAGCATGGGTACTGACAGTGCAGCAGGCACGGGTAGTAGCAAGCAGGATGTTCCTTTGCAGAGAGTCGAGGATTCTTCTACCACTAGCAGTGATTGCTTTCGGGTACCAGATGCCTGCTGCGTACGTTATAATCGGGGTAAATATCACTTTATAGAATAAGGACAGAGTGTGCCTATTGAGTCCCCAGTCCCGTCTGGAGACCCTGGCGACAAGGGCGGTGTAATTACGTATCTTTCTTCTTATGTATTTAAGATGTGGCTGGAAATTCAGTTTGCTGTCAAGTATAACTCCTAGATACTTGAGATGAGTGGAGAATTTTATGGTCCTGTTGTCGATTTTTATCTGTGGCGGTCTGGCTTCATTGAGACTTCCTTTGAGAAGAATAGAATCTGTTTTGGCGGCAGAGATGGTGAGGTTATGGTGTTTAGCCCAGTCCTGTAGCTTCTGTAGTGCATTATTCGCCAAAATCTCCAGTCGGGCCCTAGAATCGCCGGTAACGGTGATAATAAGATCATCTGCATAGGCTTGAGAGGTGACCTCTCCCAGGTCCATGCCAAGGAATTCATCAAGCACAAGATTCCACAAGAACGGTCCCAAAACCGAGCCCTGTGGGCATCCTCTGTAGACCTGTCTGGTGATTTTCATATATGGAGCATTGACAGTGATTGATCTGTTGGAAAGGTAGCTTTTGATGGAGTTATATAGGTTTACTGGAAGCTTTGATTGACGCAGTCTGCCTAGGACGCTCGGCCACCAAAGTGAGTCGAACGCCCCAGCAAAGTCGACAGCGATGACCAGAAAGTATTTCTTTTGGGCAATTCCTACTGCTTCAAGGAGATTGTGGAGTGCATCTACAGTGGATGTGCCCCGTTTTGAATCCAAATTGTCTGTGAGAAGCCATGTTTGCATTGTTGTAGTGTTTGAGAAGTCTGTAGTAGAGTAGCCTTTCATAGAGTTTACTAAGTACCGACAGGAGAGCGATGGGACGGTAGGAGTTTGGGAGTTCAGGTGGTTTCGTCGGGTTCTTCAGGATCAGTTTTACGTTGGCCGACTTCCAATCTGTTGGGTAGTGACCATCACGTAGACAGGTATTGAATAGATGAAGTATTAATTCGGGGACACACTCCACTGTTTTCTTTATAATCTCAGGCTCCAGCAGGTCCGATCCTGGACATTTCCTATCTTTGATCAGGACGCAGCAGTTTGTAGTTCTCCTAAGTCAAAGGGAGATTCCTGCTCTTCAGTGTGGTAAGTCTCATTCTCTGCACAGAGGGATTTTTGTTCCTGAGTGATTGGATTTGTTGCTGGTTGTAGGATGGCGTCCAAAATGTTTGTTATGGATTGCTGCCAGGTGGTTGCTTCCGTACCTTGTAATGACTTGGTTGAAGTGGTGACCTCTCCCCTGGGTAGTTTGTTTGTGGTGATCTTGTACACCACTCCCCAGGGGTCGGTATTGCCAGTGGTGGTGACCAGGTGTTGCCAGGATTCTTGTTTTCGTTTGCGGATCAGGGCCGTGTACTGATTTCGCACTTCCCTGTAGTTCTGTCTGAGCGCCTCCACTTCACGTGCCGGCCAGGTCCTCCGGGCACGCTGGAAAGTCTTTCTTCTTATAATTACTTCTCGGCGCAATCTATGCAGCTCTGGGCTCCACCAGAGCTTTGCGCCTGGGACAGGGTTTTTCCTTTTGATTGCCAAGTTGCTGGCCGTTGTGATCAGATCAGTGACTTGTCTTTGGAGGGCATCTGCGTTGTCGGGAAGTAGGTGGGGTTGGGTCTCATTAGTTAATACTTGGAGAGTGGAATGGCAGCGAAACCATTCTATAACCAAGGGCTTCGTATTGGAAAATTTTAAAACTGGATTTTAATTTGATAATAGGAATGGCTGAATCTACTAAGGGGGTGTGGTTGTGGGATTGAACATGTGTTGCTAATTCGGTATTGGACTGACCCGTCCTAAAGCTATTGTAGTGGTAGTACGTACATGTGTTTGATGTTTTGATGGAACCGTATTTTGTGGTGGTGGTGCTACCACAATGCAGCAAGCATTACAGTTATGTTGACATTTTATTAAGTAGACAATATTATTCATGTCACTAATGTGGTAATTTTGTGTGTCTTTATATGAGTTGAATAATGAACCTAGTTTATTATAAGATGAGAATGTAAGGGTGATATCGGTACCATTGAATAAACGGCGGAATTGATTGGCAAAATTACTATGGTAAGGGAGGATAATACGTGAATTATTATTGGCAATGTGTTTGGGTGGGTTGTTAATATTATTTTGGACTGTGATAATAGTTTGTTTGATTAATTGAATAGGATATTTCCTAGATATGAATTTACTTGTAAGATACTGAAGTTCATTATTAAGGTCGTAATGTGTGGAACTGTTTTTTGAGTTTATGAGATCGCTTTAAATTGGAACCTTCACATTGACAAAATCTATCAAAATATGGACCATCTGGCTGTGCAATGGAAGCTTTGTCAAATGTGATAGTTATTTTAACCAGTAGGAAAAGAAATTACTTGGCGGCATGAAATTGCCTAAATATTATTTTGGACTGTGAGAATAGTTTGAATAATTGAATAGGATAGTTCCTAGATATTAATTTACTTGTAAGATATTGAAGTTCATTATTAAGGTCGTAATGTGTGGAACTGTATTTTATAGCATTGTAAATTTGATTATAAAGGACTGCTTTTTTTGTGTTAAGGGGATAATGCGATTCAAAGTGTAAGTATTTGCCTGTGTACGTATTTTTTCTGAAAATTCTTGTTCCTAGTTTTGTATCGCTTCTGTATATAGTGAGGTTTAGAAAATTAATTAGTCCATTTTCTTCTAATTCCAGGGTATATTTTAATCTATTATGCATGGAATTAAATGTAATGAAAAGATCATTTATTGTGGATTTGTGCCCTATTAAGAGGATATCGTCAGTGAATCCTATAAATAATTTAATATCTGGGGGGGGGGGGGTATGGTTGTAATATATGATTTTCTACGGAGGCTAGGTAAATTTCAGATAGTAGGGCTGAGATCCCTAATCCCATAGGTAGGCTATAGGTTTGCTGGTAAATCTGATTAAGAAATCGGAAGTATCTGGCATCTAATAGAAAGGTTGTGAGCTCTAGTATGCTATTAATTGAGAGGGAAGTATGATTGGATAAGGTTTTGTTGTCTGTTAAGAGATTATGTAAGGTTTGTAATGTTGATGGCAAATGTACATTAGTGTACAGTGAGACTATGTCAAAAGAAGCTAGGATGTCATCATCGGTTATTGTAATAGAATTTATATTTTCAAAGGTTTGGGAGGTATTGTTTACCTTGAATTTCGAAAATCTGGTGGGGGGAAGAGATAATTTTGACCAGGAAGGAAGATAAATTAGTGAAAGCTGATTTGCTGAAGGATATTATGGGTCTTAGTGGGTGGTTGGATTTAAGGAATTTGGTAATACCAAACATATGCGGTAGAACATTGTTTCGGATGCCAATCTGTTGAAGGGTGTATAAATTAATTTCATTGTTGGACCTTAATTTCCTTAAAATAATGTCAAGATTATTTTTATGTTTGGAAATAGTACATGTGTTATCCAGTTTTGTATGTATCTGAATCGGAGAGTATAGATTCCATTTTTTCTATATATGTGCTTTTGTTTATAATTACTATGGAATCACCTTTGTCGGCTTTCTGGACTATAATATTTGGGTTGTTACATATTTTTTGTAAGTTATTTAACTGTTGTTTATTTATGTTGGGTTGGGGTTTGAATCTAGAGTTAAGAATTGAATTACTTTGGTGTATTATTCGCCATTTATCCGGATGGTTATCTAATTTGGTTTGTAGTTCTATTATACATTCTTTGTAGGGATATTTATTATCTTTAATAGCAAAGTTAAAACCGTAATCGAGGCTAGCAAGTTCGGTGGGAGAAAAAGAGTATGAAGAAATGTTTATAGTGGAAGATTTTGTGGGGGTGTGAGGTTTCTGTGTAAGGGTCCTCCATTTTCTGTTGTGTCTGAGTTCGATGTCTTTAATGGCATCTGCTATACGTATTTCATTAAATGTCGTAAGGTCCACCCAAGATTGCGGTGTCATATTTCTTTTTAGGCTGAATCTTAATCGGTGTATTTAGGACAGTAGGTTATATTTTTTATTGTATCTCTTCTGTAATTCTTTTTGTACAATTTTAATACAGGTTTGATGAATAATATATGGATATTTTTTACATGTATTTCTAGGGAATATGCGGGCAGATTTTGGGATAATATTATGAAAAGGGCATTTATCTTCCTTCCTGGTCAAAATTATCCCCCCCCTCACCAGATTTTCGAAATTCAAAGTAAACAATACCTCCCAAACCTTTGAAAAAATAAATTCTATTACAATAACCAATGATGACATCCTAGCTTCTTTTGACTTAGTCTCACTGTACACTAATGTACATTTGCCGCCAACAATTGCAAACCTTACGTAATCTTTTAACAGATGACAAAACCTTATCCAATCACACTTTCCTCTCAATTAATAGCATACTAGAGCTCACAACCTTTCTATTAGATACCAGATACTTCCGATTTCTTAATCAGATTTACAAGGAAACCTATGGCCTACCTATGGGATTAGGGATCTCAGCCCCACTATCTGAAATTTACCTAGCCTCCGTAGAAAATCATATATTACAACCATACCCCCATCCCGCAGATATTAAATTATTTATATGATACACTGACGATATCCTCTTAATAGGGCACAAATCCACAATAAATGATCTTTTCATTACATTTAATTCCATGCATAATAGATTAAAATATACCCTGGAATTAGAAGAAAATGGATTTAATTAATTTTCTAAACCTCACTATATACAGAAGTGATACAAAACTAGGAAAAAGAATTTTCAGAAAAAATACTCACACGGGCAAATACTTACACTTTGAATCGCATCATCCCCTTAACACAAAAAAGCAGTCCTTTATAATCAAATTTATAATGCTATAAAATACAGTTCCACACATTACGACCTTAATAATGAACTTCAATATCATACAAGTAAATTCATATCTAGGAAATATCCTATTCAATTAATCAAACAAACTATTATCACAGTCCAAAATAATATTAACAACCCACCCAAACACATTGCCAATAATAATTCACGTATTATCCTCCCTTACCATAGTAATTTTGCCAATCAATTCTGCCGTTTATTCAAAGGTACCGATATCACCCTTACATTCTCATCTTATAATAAACTAGGTTCATTATTCAACTCATATAAAGACACACAAAATTACCACATTAGTGACATGAATAATATTGTCTACTTAATAAAATGTCAACATAACTGTAATGCTTGCTACATTGGTAGCACCACCACCACAAAATACAGTTCCATCAAAACATCAAACACACGTATGTACTACCACTACAATAGCTTTAGGACGGGACAGTCCAATACCGAATTAGCAACACATGTTCAATCCCACAACCACACCCCCTTAGTAGATTCAGCCATTCCTATTATCAAATTAAAATCCAGTTTTAAAATTTTCCAATACGAAGCCCTTAGTTATAGAATGGTTTCGCTGCCATTCCACTCTCCAAGTATTAAATTCCAAACTACCCTATAACATAGCACCGGTCTGGAATCTCATGCACCTGAGATTCTCACGTGTATCCAGGAGCATCACAGGAACTTAAATACACGCGTTCACTCTCATTCTACCATTGCCAACTGAAGACGTGTAAAACGAAAGCCACTTGTTATGGCTATTGGCCTTCTGTTTTCAACCATATAACTTCAATTGTTCCAATTTCAACATTGACAATGAAGGACGAAGACGTGCACTTCTACTTCCTTGCGCATATTTTAATCCTGTTTTTAAATCCTAACTTATTCATGCTAACTTAAATTTAAAATTATCATCCATTTTATTCTAACATCCATGCAGATCATAAAAAGGTGAGTACCATAATAAATTAAATTAAGCTACGCTATTATATTGTGTCAGGAAAATAACTAATCGAATATTAAGAGATAAAGTGAGGGAATAAGAAAACAATGTAGAATACAATCTATTAATAACTGGATATATAATAGGAAAACAGAATGGGGAAATCAGAGATCCAGAAATGTGTAGACAAATGAAGTAGTGGAACACCAAAAAGAATATGGAAAGATGGTCAATCCTAAACACAACAGGGAGAATGTTTAACATGAAAAGGGAATAATTTTCATGAAATACATAGGAAAGAAGTTCATTCCAAGAAAGGGAAGCAATAAATGAAGGAAAAAAGAAAAGTTATTTGGGTGAACATGAAGATGAAATATTAATGCATATCCACTATTCAAGAGATGTCTGTGCATGGTTGGTTCCAGAAGGAACATCCCAGATGACAAAACAATATTCCTTGGCAGAGTGGATTTCTGATTTGCAGAGCTACCAGTTGTTTGGAAGAAATACTGAAAGTAAAAGGAAAACCTATTCCTTTTATGTAAAGGAAAAAACTATTGGTTATATGTATATGCAAAGAATAGTAGAAGGTCTGTCAGGGCTCTCCCCAGTAAAGATATATGTCTGTCCAGAACAAGTGTTATTGCAGGTGAGCACGGGACTGGCAGATTTTTTTTTTTTTTTTTTTAAAGAAATAGGACAGGAATGAAGAATTTTAGAAGGACTGAAGTTAACTAAGTATTCATCTCTCCACTGGAGAATTAGTGGAGAATTTAAGGAACTGGTAGGAGGTATTCAATGAAGTGTAAATGTTTCTGTAGAGTAGGGTTTCTAAGTTGATTAGAAAACTGTAGTGTACTTTTATCAGAAAAACTATGAATCAGATTTCTGGTTGATAGGAGAAGGTGATAAACATAGAATACTGTGTCCAAGTATAGACAGACTACATCTGAAAAAAAATACATCAAACTTCTTGAAGGGGTCGAAAGATGGGTAACTCAGATGATGAAATTTGCAAAGGCATGCCCATATGAGGAATAACTTTGACTATGTGGCTACAGAGCAGGCATCACAGGGGAATCTGACTGAGGTTTATAAGGCTCTGAGAGAGAATATTAAAATTAATCAAGTTGAAATTTTCATGTTTATAAATAATAAAAGAAGCAGGGGCCATAATTTCAAATTATGATGGAAAAGCTTTTTACTATATTGTAGGAAGTTTTTTTTTAGCAAGAGAATTGTTAATTACTGGAATAGGTTTCCACAAATGGATGGTTGAAGCTGATGGCTTAGGAAAATTCAAAGGTCAGCTGGATCAATGGTCACCTATGTGAGGAGGAATCATATAAATATATATTTTTTTTAATTTTTATTTTCATTATCATTATTAATTTATTATTCATTGGCTGGGGCAGCAGAAGCCTAGGATTTCTTTGCACCATATGACTAATACTGATATTAAAATACTAACAGTTAATACTAATATGTACTTAAAAGAGTGGACAAAAGAACTGAATTCCAGGTAATGCTGGCACAGATGGAAATTAGTGATAGGCATTTACCATTATATACAATGTGCAATCAGATTATTTTTGATTTTGTGCTGAGGAAATTAAGGCCACAAAGGATCAGCTTATAATATTTGTAAAATTACATGTATCTATGGATTGTTTTCCTGCTTTGCAGGTCCAAGTTTCCAGGAGGGAAAACCATGAAACCTTGACTGAATTAGTCTGTCATAGGACAGACTAATTCAGTCAGAATTAGTCTGTCCTATGAAAAGACTGAAAAGACCTTGACTGAATTAGTCTGTCATAGAACAGACTAGTAGTAGTAGTAGTAGTAGTGGCACTTGATGCAAGAAAGCAAGTGTAGGAGCTTATGCAGAATCAGCCAAAAAAAAAAAAAAAAATCACACCATACCCTCCAATTGCCTGTCCAGTTCCTCCTTAAATTTATTTAACCTATCAACTTCCACGACAGATGGAAGTTTGTTCCAGCAATTAACCACCCGCTGGCTAAAGGCAAATTTCCGCACATCTATTCTACATCTATCCTTTCTTAATTTGAACTTATGTCCCCGTAGGTTCGTATTCTGAACAAGTGGGAGGATCCCATCAGAATTCAGCGTGCTCAACCCATTCAAGGCCTTATAGACCTCAATCAGATCACCGCGCAGGTGCCTAGTCTCCAGCCACTGCAATTTGCAGAACTTAAGCCTCTCTTGGTAAGAGGATCCCTTCACTCCCCTCACCAATCGTGTTGCTCTTCTCTGTACACGCTCAAGCAAATCTACATCCTTCTTAAAATGAGGCCTCCAGACCTGTACGCAGTACTCAAGGCGTGGCCTGACCATTGCCTTATACAGAGGGACAATCACCTCCTTTTCCCTGCTAGCAAAATTCCTATATATCATTGACAAAACCCCATGACCTGCCCTAGCAGCCTGTCTACATTGCTCAGAAAACTTCATATCTGACTGCACAATTACTCCCAGGTCTTTTTCATTTTCTACCACCTTAAGTGTAGTACCACACAGTTGGTACGTTTCTCTGGGGTTACTTCTACCCATATGCAGTACTTTGCATTTGTCAAGGTTAAACTTCAGTTGCCACTTCTTAGCCCATCTGCCCAAATTATCTAGATCCTGTTGCAGTAGCACACTGCCATTACTGTCATTAACAACCCTGCCAACCTTCGTGTCATCTGCAAACTTCGACATTAAGCCTGATATACCTTCATCAATATCATTGATAAATATACAAAACAACAGTGGACCCAACACCGAACCCTGTAGGACTCCACTAATAACATTAGTCCACGAAGAGCAGCACCCATTGATTACCACCCTCTGTCTTCTCCCACTTAACCATCCTTTTATCCATTGTAGCAACTTACCCTTAATACCATTCTGCTCCAATTTGTACAGTAGTCTTCCATGCGCAACAGTGTCAAAAGCTTTCCTGAAATCCAAGTATATGATATCAAAATTATTTTTTGCATCCAGTTCCTTTGTGATCACATCATAATAACCAATCAAATTTGTCAGACAAGACTTTCCCTTAACAAACCCATGCTGTGTCTGAATTATTGCTGCAGTCTTGTCTAGATGATCCTGCAATGCATCTTTAACCAGTGACTCCATTATTTTACCCGGAACAGAAGTTAAACTAACTGGTCTGTAATTATTTGTGTCACCCTTCGAACCTCCTTTGTGAATTGGGGATACATTTGCACATCTCCAGTCCGTGGGAACCTCCCCTGAATCCAAGGATGCTCTCATAATTATGGCTAAGGGTTTGCTTAGTTGCTTTGCCGCCTCCTTTAATATAACTGGATAGATCCCATCCGCCCCAGGTGCCTTTCTTATGTTTAACTTCAACAATTTCTCCTCCACTTTGCTCTCAGTTATTACACAATCATTAAGCACACTGCTACAATTTGATAACCTTCTTCCATTTTCAAACTGTAATGATTCCTCACGTGTGAATGTAGATGCAAAATACTCATTCAGTTTGTTTGCTATCTGAGCAGGATCATCAACAGTCGAACCATCGATGTCAAGCGGACCAATCATATTCAGCCCCTTCCTTTTAGAGTTTATATAAGTAAAGAAATCCTTGCTGTTTTTCTTAGCATCTTTTGCCAAAGATTTCTCGTAATCCGCCTTTGCCTGCCGAACCTCCTTTGTGACCTGATTACAGACTAGCTTATATCTGCTACAGGCTTCTGCGTCGCCTGATAATTTATATGCATCCCATGCATTTTTCTTCTCTGTCACGAGTCTCATTAGTTCATTTGATAACCATTTAGGCCTAAACCTTGAACAATATTTCTTCATCGGTATGAAAAGTCTAGTAGCTTCCACGATTAATTCCTTGAATGCTTCCCACTTAGAATTTACTGTTTGTAACATCGTCAGTCGATCCCACTGTACAGAATTTAAAAACTGTCTGAGACCACTGTACTCCCCTTTACGGAAGCAAAAACCCTTTCCTTTACTTTACCCCTGACGGTAGTTACCTGTTTGAGTAAATCCCACTTCAGCACACTGTGATCACTGCCACCTAGTGGTTCCTTTATCTGCAAATTCTTAATACACGAATGATCACTGCTGATAACCAGATCAAGAGTATTACTTTCTCTGGTTGCCTCTCGAACATGCTGCTGCAGAAAACAATCATCCAATAAATCCACAAAAGTCTGACTAGTGTGTGAGTGACCAACCCACAAGTTCCAGTCAATATCTGGGAAGTTAAAATCCCCCATTATAAGACATTCTGATTTACTGGCCCACTCTATTTCTCTGTACAATTGTTCATTGTACTCATTCGAGTCATTAGGCCTATAACACACTCCTACTCTTATCTTTGCTTTTGCAGTGCTTATGTCACACCAAACTGACTCAACAGTGCACTGTCCATCTATATCAACTGGATGCACTTCTTTTGATTTTATGTTTTTCTTAATTAACAGCATAACACCTCCTCCCTTTCTGTCCTGTCTATCCTTTCTGTACACATTGTACTCCCCAAATTCCAGTTCTGCATTCCTTATATCTTTGTGACACCACGTCTCTGCTATCCCAACAATATCCGCCTTTGATGTCTTGACCAACACTTCAAATTCATCAAATTTATTTACTATACTTCTAGCATTGGTATACATGCAAGCATACATGCTCCTATGCCTATTCCTTGTTACCCTAACACATCCCATATACCCAACTATTCCAGGATGACTGCCATCCGTCCCTGAAACCCCCAACACCCCTCGCTCCAGGTCGCTTCTTATTCTAATAGAAGTTGTGCAAGAATCACCTTCACCTCTGCCTGCGGTTACTGTTAAACTATTAGTCTTTGTATCCCCCCAAGCTAGCAGTTTTCCGACCCACCTAACACTGCCTCGATAGCATCAGCAAATATTCTTGCACCCTTTCTATTTAAGTGTATCCCATCCCTGTAGAAGCAATCTCTCCTGTTAACAAGTACAGTCCAGGCTGAAAAAAATTCTACCCCTTGAGCCTTGCACAATCTTTCCAGGGCCGAATTGATCGACAAGGCTCTCATCATATACTCCCTCCTATCGTGTCTGGGCAGAATTGCAGACACTTTCAAATTCAACCCTAATTCTCGACTTTTTTTCAACAGTGACCTGTACTTGTTGAGTAATTCTGCCGGTCTCCTACTCTTAATATCATTAGTGCCAACGTGTACAACTATATCACCTTTTGTGCCCTTGAAAGATGATATCCGCTCTACAACGTCATCAACCTTTGCCCCTGGCAGACATACCCTGGTCCTGTTCCACCTATCCTTTTTACATAGCATGTTCCCCGTTTCCCTGACAATAGAGTCACCAACAACTAATAGTTCCTGTGGGACCAGCGCATTCTGCCTTGGGGGTTGCCGCTGTGTTGCGTGATGACCAAGTGCAAGCTCTGGCGTTGATGTGGGCAGCTGAGAGCTTGATGGGCCCCTCAATTTATTTCCTTCGAGGGCATCCACCCTGTCCTTCAAACTCTCATATAGGCCCATAACAACGCTGAGTTGTCGCCTGATTTCCTTACACTCCTTATATATCGCGCACACACAAAGACATCCCCCATGGCAATATCATGTTCCGTTCCAGAGAGTTCGGCAAACATTTCACAAGTTGCACATTTTTTTAGGCTGTGACGCGTTGGAGAATCGCCCCCCTCAGTTCTCCCCCGAGTCACAACACTCCTGCCACTTTGTGCCCGTTGCTTTGCTGCTCTAGTTCGGGGCACGGTAGTTTAAATTAATAAAATCAATAAATTAAATGTCAGTAGTATTTGAATAGAAACTATGAAATAGAAACAGTGAAGCGTATTACTATATAATTATGCGTTAGAGCTACCTCAATTAAAAAATTTGAATTCCCTACAAAAACTTTGAATTCCCTATATACAAAAACAATGGCTACAAAAATCGAACAAAAATAACGGTTTTACCTATCGTAAGTAAAATCCACAAAACTCTTTATCTAAATTAAAATAAAAAATAACCAGCGTAACTATAACTATATGACTACGTATTAAGTACAATATAAAACAACAATCATGTAAATAAAAGGCAAACACTTATCGTTTTTGCGGAGCCTGTAACTGTCAGCTGTAACTTTTAAATAGAGTCAGCGCCCTCTCTTTTGGCATCTTGACTAATTCAGTCAAGATGCCAAAAAAAAAAAAAAAAAAAAGTCCATGAAATTCCTCCCACCTTGACAGAACTCAAACCCACACCTTTTCCATATGGGGTGGAAAGTCAGTGATCATAGCCATTATTCTAGCCATGAATGCTGAGCGGTCAGAAATCATACTAGCTACCCAACTGCAAAAATCACGAGGCAGACCATAGGATGGAAGCTTTCTTAAAAGGTCTTTCAGGTCACATACAACTGAAAGCCTTTTCAATAGCATTTTCCTAAAGAAATTTTATGAGCAACTACATGAATTTCTCTAAAACTTTTCATGAAATTATGTTACTCATCTAAGGATTTGTCCATAGATGAGTAACATAAACCAAGATATTAACCAGTACATCAGAACTAATATAATCCATATTGGAAATCATTGACCAAAAGGAAGATTTCCTTAATGAAAAATAGCAGTTGATGGATTTCACCATTGCTTTGAAAAGAGCTTGAGATATGTGCAATAAAATGATACATGAATTCAGGAGAGGAATTTCTCACCCTTTTCAAGAATTTAACAGATATATACATTTATTTATTTATTTATTTATTTATAATGAATATTTTGCATCGACATTCACACATGAGGAGTTATTCAGGGAGGGGAATGCCAGAGGTGTATTCAACTCTGGCAGTAAGCTAGATAATCTTGTAATAACTGAGAGTAAAGTGGAGAAATTGTTGAATATAAATACAAGAAAGGCACCTGGGGTGGATGGAATCTATCCAGTTATATTAATATTAAAGGAGGCGGCAAAGGAAGTAAGCAAACACTCAGCCATAATTATGAGAGCCTCCCCGGACTCAGGGGAGGTGGCCATGGATTGGAGATATGCAAATGTGACTCCAATCCACAAAGGGGGTGACAGGTAATTACAGACCTGTTAGTTTAACTTCTGTTCCACAGAAATTAATGGAGGCACTGGTTAAAGAAGCATTGCAGGATCATCTAGACAAGACTTCAGTTATAGCTTGGACACAGCATGGGTTTGTTAAGGGGAAGTCTTGTCTGACTAATTTGATTGGATACTATGATGTAGTCACAAAGGAACTGGATGCAAAGAATAACTTTGATATCATATATTTGGATCATAGAAGAGCCTTTGATACCGTTGCACATGGAAGACTGCTGCACAAATTGGAGCAGTGTGACATTGGAGGCAAATTGCTGCTATGGATAAAGGGATGGTTGAGTGGGAGAAGACAGAGAGTGGTAATCAATGGACACTGTTCTTCATGGACTAATGTTATTAGTGGAGTCCCTCAGAGTTCAGTGTTGGGTCCATTATTGTTTTCTGTATTTATAAATGATATTGATGATGGTATATCAGGCTTAATGTCCAAGTTTGCAGACGATACGAAGGTTGGCAGGGTTGTTAATGACACTAATGACAGTACACTGTTGCAACAGGATCTAGAAAAGTTCAGCACATGGGCTGAGAGGTGGCAAATGAAGTTTAACATTGACAAATGTAAAGTACTACACATGGGAAACAGCAACCCCAGAGCAACGTATCAACTCTGTGGTACTACACTGACAGTGGTAGAGAATGAAAGGGACTTAGGGGTGGTTGTGCAGGCAGATATGAAGTTCTCTGAGCAGTGCAGACGGGCTGCAAGAGTAGCTCATGGAGTATTGTCAATGATATACAGGAATTTTTCCAGCAGGGATAAGGAGGTGATTATTCCCTTGTATAAGGCAATGGTCAGGCCACACCTAGAGTACTGTATACAGGTCTGGAGGCCTCATTTCAAAAAGTATGTAGAGCTGCTGGAACGAGTACAGAGAAGGGCAACAAGATTAGTGAATGGAACAAAGGGTTGCTTTTACGAAGGAAGGCTTAAGTTTTGCAAATTACAGTGTCTGGAGACTAGGCACCTGCGAGGTGATCTGATTGAGGTGTATAAAGCCTTGAATGGTTTGAGCATGCTCAATGCTGATGGGATTCTTCCTCTTGCTCAGAATAATCGCCTGAGAGGGCATAAATTCAAATTGAGGAAAGACGGTTGTAGGATAGTTGTGCGGAAGTTTGCTGCTATGGATAAATTTAGCCAGCGGGTGGTTGATTGGTGGAACAAACTTCCATCTGTTGTTGTAGAAGTTAATAGCTTAAATAGATTAATGGCAGAACTTGACAAACGTTTGGAGTGAGTGGATGGGTGAAATAAGGGGTTTTTTTGTTTTTTTTTTGGCTGATGCTATATAAGCTTGCTTTCTTGCATCATTTGCCTTTGCTAATGCTAATGTTATGGTTACCCTCAAAAATGAAAGATACTGGAACCTGTAGTTTAACACAGTGTGCAGGAATGAAGGTTGTGAATACAGAGGATATGTTGATGTTGAACTTAAATTTCTGCTAATATCAGATCAAAAGTCACAAACATGACAAGAGTAATTGCTTGAATTTCTTCAAACTTTTCAATGGAATTTTATCAAACATAAATAAGGCAAGATGTTACCAGTTGATACATAATAACAGAATTAATATTAGTGATCATTAATCAGATTGAAATTTTCACCGTTGTGTAACAGTTAGTGGTTGATTTATTTCTCCATTACTTTGAAATGAGTTGAGTTTATTGCACCAAAATCATAACTAGTAGGGAGGAAGAGATTTGTTGCCCTATTCAAGAATTGGCTGGAAATTAGCAAATTTCCAAATAGAAGGAAAAACAGTGCAATACAAGACTGTAAAAAGGTAAAAAGGTAACCAAAACTGGATGTAATTGGGGAGCATAAGTTTTAAGAAAAAACAGAAAAATGCCATCAGGACAAGAAGACTGCTTTGAATAACAGGGTACAGGATTTTTCTACTGTTTCTGTTGAGAATGAAAGGAGGCCCTGATTGGTATATGTTCAGTACAGTAGGAGGAGGCACTGATTAGTATATGTTCAGTATAGTAGGAGGAAGTACTGATTGGTATATGTTCAGTATAGTAGGAGGAGGAGATTTACCAAGATTGCTGATGCAAGAATTTGAGGAGAAGTAAGTTACTAAAATGGGAGCTATATCTTTAGGTGATGATGCAATACGATCATTAGGATGTAATGGGGGGTGAACGTATGGATGGATAGATAGTTTTGGCAAGAGCAAAGATTTTTGCTCTTGTCAAAACCAGAGCAGGTTTCCTAATCTTAGCCTTTTTAAAATGTCTAAGTTCATTAATGACATAGTTAAGTCTACAGCAAAAGCCTAGAGCTATGAAACTATATAAATTCATATAGATTTCAAATATAATAACTGGGTTTGCTATTTAGTGCATTTCTCTCATGTTGCGGAGGCATTTTGCCGCAAACTGCCTTAGTACTGACTACTCTAAATAAAAGGCACTGCTCCAATAGAGAAGCATATTGCTTTTTATTTAAACTGTGTGCCAATAGCCAGAACCAGGTTTTGAATGATCAGTCTGGGAAGACAAGTATTGTGAAGACCTGAGCAACCCAGTGACAAGATATATCCACAATATGTGAGATGCAAGATGGTTCAGTAAGTAAAGTAGACATAGTGAAGTTTAGGGCAAAAGCCTCAAGCTGTGAAACCTATATAAAGTCATTTCTGATGTCAGGCATAGCTTCTATCCGTACATATCTATGACCAAACTAGGTTTATCACTCTAATCAGAATCAAAACTATACAGCCAAAAGTTATTTGGGATAGGTAGTTCTAAAAAGGGTTTTTAATTCAAGAACCCAATACATATAGGGCCAGCTTTGGCCAGAAGGATAGCCTCAATCTAGCTGGCCTTACTTTCTACCAACTTCTGGTGGGCAATGGCAAAAAATTTCCTAAATTTTCCTGGAAAATAGCTGCTAGAGCTAGTTTTGAAGAAGGCCATTTTTCCACGGTATAAATAGGCCACTCCAATCATCCCACAGGTGTTCAATGGATTGAGATCTGAGCACTGATGAACCAGTACAACTTTTAAACATCATTGTCCCCAAACAAATACTATTTTATATTTTTTTTAATGAAACCCCAAACACGGGGAGGTATTATAACCTATAGTACTTAGTACCATACATGGGCTACAGACTGAGAAGATGAAAACAGATACTTATTGACATTAGACTTGAATTTCCATACATTGTAATTTACAGGAAATACGTATGAAGGAAGGTTGCTCCAGAAAACAGAAGTTGAATGAATAAATGAGGAAGAAGAAGAAAAGTGGTCTGTGAGTTTGAAGTTGGACAGGAAAAGGATGTTGACTAGTTCTGGCACGTGTTCAGACTGCTTTGGAAGCGAGAGTGGGAATTATAGAAGCCAAATCAGAAGGATAGTGTTCATGGAAGTATCTACAGAAAAGGCATGCAGCACAAAAAGAACATCTATGAGACAGAGAGTGAAGAGACTCTTTTAGAGATGAGCCATTAATTAGCCTAACTGCCCTCTTTTGAATGGAATCTAGAAGCGTGAAAGAGAGATATTTTGGGGCACTGCCCCAGATGTGGGAACAATATTCCATGGTAGGGTGGATTTGGGATTTGTACAGAGAGAACAGCTGTTTAGAAGAAAAGTAATGCCAAGAGCAAAAGAAAAAACTCAGTTTTTTAGATATAGAGGAAGCAATATTTGTAATGCTTATGCCAAGAGAGATTAAAAGTCAGGATAATCCCCAACAGAGATATATGATCTTACCTAGAAATCAGAATGTCACTGAATATAAGCATAGGAGCAGAGGAATCCTTTCTGCATGATATAAGACAGGAATGTGTTTTAGTAGAATTGAAATCAACTAAGTTATCTTTACCCCACTGGAGATTACCTTCAAATCAGCATTTGAAGAATTGGTAGTGGATATTCGAGAAATTGAAGATGTTTGTGCAGGGCAAGGTTTCTCAAACTGGAAGGTGGAATGCAATGTGCTATCATCAACAAAACTATGGACAGAATTTCCAGCCAATGAAAGAAGGTCATTAATATACTGTAAGAAAACAGTGGGAGAAAGAACTGAACCTTGGGGGGCACCAGCATTAGTGGAAACATTAGAAGACAGATAGTCAGCTACCATCACAGGCAGCAAGCGGTCAGAGAAAACTACATACCCAATTAAAAAAAAAAACAATTGACAAACCATAAGATGGAAGCTTATTTAGAAGTCCTTTATGCCAAACATAATCAAAAGCCTTTGAAATGTCAAGAGCACCTGCTTGAATTTCACCAAACTTTTCCACTGAATTTGTCCACAGATCAGTAACATAAGCCAGAATATCACCAGTGGTCCAACACTGACAGAATCCATACTGGCAATCATCGATCAGACGGAAGGTTTATAGATAGTTTAAAAGATGGCAGTTAATTTATTTCTCCATTACTTTAGAAAAAGTAGAAGTAAGCGTAATGGGACAATAACTGGATGAGAAGGATTTGTCACCCTTTTTAAGAACTGGCTGGATATGAGCAAATTCCCAAGCAGAATGGGAAAACACCTTTAGAATAAGAAAGAGAAAGGAAAAAGGCAACACATAACAGGATTAAGTTCAGGAGCACAGGTTTTGAGAACAAGTGGAGATATATCATCAGGACATGTAGCTTTCTTAGCATCAAAATTATTCAAAAACCTTCTGACATCCTTTTGACAGAAGACCACAGGAGGCATTGAATGAAGTGTCTGGGAAATGCTAGGAAGTGGTTTACCAAGATAATCAACACACGAGCTGGAAGAAAAGTAAGATGCTAGCAAGTCAGCTTTAACTTTGGCTGAAGTCACAATAGAACCATCTGGTTTTAACAGAGGTGAGAATAGAGAATAGTAAAAGTTGCGGCCAATAACTTTGGCAAGAGACCAGAAAGCTGAACTACTATTTGGACAAGAAGCAAGTTTTCTACTCTTAGCCTGTTCAAAATCTAGTTTGTACTGATTAATAAATGTTTTACAATTGTTGTGAGGTTTGGTGTAGGCAGAAAATGAATCTGGAGATTTGAATAAAGCCAATTGTGATATGCAACATTTTTATCTTGAACAGCCGTAGGGTATTTATTGGAAAATCAAGGTTTAGATAAAGGATGAGATTTTAAGGTGGGGTGTTGAATAAAGGATTTCATTCCTACAAGAATAATTTCACTGATGCGATCTGAGCAAACATTGACATCAGCAGATTTGAAACAGTAATCCAACCAAGAAAAAGAAATCTCACAGATCATCCCATTTTGCATTCTTGTAAGGTCAAACAACTCAAGGTTGAGAATGGTCACAAGAGAAAGGCTCCATTGGAGAAGAGATCATCACCGAGTTGTGATCTGAGGTGCCTAGAGGACCACTCACCTCAACTGTGTACTTAGAAGGGTTGTATGTGAGAAAAAGATCAAGCGTGTTAGCTGCATGGTTAAGATTGTCTGGTATTCTGGTAGGTAAATGAACGATTTGTGTGAGGTCATTATTAGTAGTAGATGCATGTGATGCAAGAAAGCAAACTTATATAGCATCAGCCAAAAAAAAAAAAAAAATTCACATATCCATTCCCTCTAAAAGTTTATCCAGTTCCTCCTTGAATTTATTTAAGCTACCAACTTCCACAATGACAGATGGAATTTTGTTCTAGCATTCAACTACCCGCTGGCTAAAGGCAAATTTCTGCACATCTATTCTACAACTGTCTTTCCTCAATTTGAATTTATACCAGGTTAGTAATCTGAGCAAGAGGAAGATTCCCATCAGAATTGAGCCTGTTCAACCCATTCAAGGCCTTATATACCTCAATCAGATCACCTCACAGGTGCTTAGTCTCCAGATGCTGCAATTTGCAGAACTTAAGCCTTTCTTGTTAAGAGCACCCCTTCAGTCCCTTCACCAATCTTGTAGCCCTTCTCTGTACTCACTCAAGCAACTCTACATCCTTCCTAAAATGAGGTCTTCAGACCTGTATGCAGTACTCAAGGCATGGCCTGACCACTGCCTTATACAAAAGGATAATCAGCTCCTTTTCCCTACTAGTAAAATTCCTATATATCATTGACAACAGCCCCATGACCTGCTCTAGCAGAATGTCGCACTGCTCAGAAAACTTCATATCTGACTGCACAATTACTCCCAGGTCTTTTTCAATTTTCTACCACCTTAAGTGTAGTACCAAAGAGTTGGTATGGGAGTTATTTTTACCCATATGCAGTACTTTGCATTTGTCAATGTTAAACTTCAGTTGCCACTTCTCATCCCATCTACCTAACTTTTCTAGATCCTGTTGCAGTAGGACACTGCCATTAACTACCCTACCAACCTTAGTAGCATCTGCAAACTTGGATATTAAACCTGATTTACCTTCATCAATATCATTGATAAATATACAAAACAACAGTGGACCTAACACCGAATCCTGTGGGACTCCACTAATAACATCAGACCACAAAGAGCAGCACCCACTGATTATCACCCTATGTCTTCTCCCACTCAACCATCCTTTTATCAATTGTAGCAACTTACCCTTAATACCATTCTGCTCCAATTTGTATTGTAGTCTTCCATGTGCAACAGTGTCAAAAGCTTTCCTGAAATCCAAGTATATGATATCAAAATTATTTTCTGCATCCAGTTCCTTTCTAACCACGTATCCAATCAAATTTGTCAGACAAGACTTTCCCTTAACAAACCCATCCTGTGTCTGAATTATTACTGCAGTTTTGTCTAGATAATCGATCCTGCAATGCTTCTTTAACCAGTGACTCCATTATTTTACCTGGAACAGAAGTTAAAATTAACAGGTTTGTAATTACTCGTGTCATCCTTTGATCCGCCTTTGTGAATTGGGGTATAGTTGCACATCTCCAGCGCGTGGGGCTTCAACCAAGTCTAAGGATTCCGCCTTTGCCGCCTCCTTTAATACAAAACTGGATAGATCCTGTCCACCGCAGGTGCCTTTCTTATGTTTAACTTCAATAATTTCTCCTCCACTTTGTTCTCAGTTAATTGCAAATGCCTCAGCATCTTGGCAAACTGGGTCAATGTGACTAGGAAATGGAAGCCAGCTAGAGTTGTGAACATTAAACTGTAAACATTAAGTGGTGATTGTTGACCCTTGTGGATATGTGCACAAGTACCACCTTTTAAGCGAAAGCAACCATACAGCGAATAATTCACACAACTGAGATTAGCAGTGGTTGAATCAACAAATAACTGGAATTCTGTCAGAAAAAGTACAGTCAGTCCTCGTATAGCACAATAGTTGCATTCTTAGAAACCCTCGTGCAATGCAAAATCATGCAATATAAACAACAGGCCCTATGGGAAAAATAGGGTTCGGTGCCGACCACCCAAGATTGCACACACATTTGTAACGAAAACATTACCAAACACAATAAATAATCTATTATGTAATAAATAAACTATTTATTAGTTACATAATAATCTATTATGTAACTAATAAACTATTATGTAATAAATAAATTTATTACATAATAGTCATAATAAAATACTTACATATTTTATTATGACTATTATGTAATAAAATATTGTTAATGCTTTTGCTTCTATTGTACGCAAACTTGTTTTTTCCTTTAACAAACCCATGCTGTGTCTTAACTATTACTGCAGTCTTGTCTAGATGATCCAGCAGTGCTTCTTTAATGAGTGATTCCATTATTTTCCCTGGAACACAAGTTAAACTAACAGGTCTATCGTTACTTGCATCACCTTTTGAACCCTCTTTGTGAATTGGTGATACATTTTGCACACCTCCAGTCCATGGGGACCTCCTCTGAGTCCAAAGAAGCTCTCATAATTATGGCTAAGGGTTTTCTTACTTCCTTTGCTGCTTCCTTTAATATAACTGGATAGATCCCATCCACCCCAGGTGCCTTTTTTTATGTTTAACTTCAAAAATTTCTCCTCCACTTTGCTCTCAGTTATTACAAAATCACTTAGCTCCTTGTTAGAATTTGATAAACATCTGCACTAACCTCATTGAATAACTCCTCATGTGTGAATGTAGATGCAAAATACTCATTCAGTTTATCAGCTAGCTTAGCATGATCATCATTAGTCAACCCATTTATGTTAAGTGGTCCAATCTGATTCATCATTTTCCTTCTAGAGTTTATTTAAGTAAAGAACTCTTTACTGTTTTTCTTTGCATCCTTTGCCAAGGATTTCTCATAATTTGCCTTCGCCTGCCTAACCTCCTTTGTAGCTTTATTACAGACTACTTTATATCTGCCATAGGCTTCTGTCTCACCTGATACTTTATATGCATCCCATATATTTTTCTTCTCTGCCACAAGCCTCATTAGTTCATCTGACATCCATTTAGGCCTAAACCTTTAACAGTATTTCTTAGTTGGAATGAAAAGTCTAGTAGCTTCCAAAATTAAGTCCCTGAAGGCTGGCGCATTATAGCCTAAGTTGCTGATGTGCCAATAAAACTCAACCAATCAATCAACCCTGAAGGCTTCCCCAACATTGGTAACATCATCAGTTGATTCCACTGTACAGAATTTAAAACTGTCTGAGACCTCTATAGTCACCTTTACGAAAGCAAAAGCCCTTCCCTTTAGCCTTGATAGTAGTTACATCTTTAAGTAATTCCCACATCAGTACATTGTGAACACTGTCACCCAGTGGTTCCTTTATCTGCAAATTCTTAATGCATGAATAATCACTACTGATAATCAGATCAAGAGTATTACTCCCTCTGGTTGCCTCTCGAACATGTTTCTGTAGAAAACAGTCATCCAATAAATCTACAAAAGTCTTGCTAGTGTGCGAGTGACCAACCCACAAGTTCCAATTAATATCTGTAAAGGTAAAATCCCCCATTATAAGACATTCTGATTTGGAAATTACATTAGCAGTCAGAGGTCCTAAATCAAACACTGATTAAAGTAGGATATATTGGCTTTAGCCAGAGAGAAAAAGAGAACACCTACAATTGGATTTACTGGCCCACTACTTCTCTGCACAATTGCTCATTATACTCATCAGATTCATTAAGCCTATAACACACACCTACTCTCATTTTTCCTTTCCCAGTGCTTATGTCACACCAAACAGACTCAGCATTGCATTGTCCACCAACATCAATTGGATGCACTTCCTTAGGATTTTATGTGTTTCTTAACTAACAGCATAACCCCTCCTCCCTTCCTGTACTATCTACCCTTTCTGTACACACTGTACTCCCCAAATTCCAATTCTGCACTGCTTATGTCCTTATGTGACACCATGTCTCTGATATCCCAACAATATTTGCCTTTGATGTCTTGACTAGCACTTCAAGCTCATCAAATTTATTAACTATACTCCTAGCATTGGTGTACATGCACCTGTTTCTACTCTTAGTTACCCTAACACTTGTATAACTCTTTATAGTAGTCTTCTGCTATATTTTTTTTTTTTTTTTCTGCTATGGATGAATGGATTAAACATTTTAAATGGAGAATGCATTTTTGTTGTAGTTTTTTAATAATTCTTCACTTTAAAATAAAAAAGTTAAAACATGACTATTAATGAATATAATGCTTTAAAATAAAAATATTAAACAGCAATACTTCATATAGTTAAAAAATAAAATTTCAAACTGTCAATTTCTTATAACACTTCTGTGCTTCTGAATGAGACATGTTGACAGGAAGTCTAATTTATGGTATTGCACAAAAATAAGAAAGGAATCACTGAGCTACATAATCACATCTTCATAGATTCATACATAAAATCATTTGAACAATGTCATGTAGTCAGGACAGTCCTGTAAGTTTTGGGTTCCATGACCTTCATTACACTTGCTGCTTTTCTATGAAGGGTATATTCTAACTTTATACTGCAAATAACACAGTTTAATTAGAATAAAATATATCAACACTGAATACTGCAGTTCTTTTCAGAAAGGTGTAACTGTCATAAAATTCTTTCAACAGACACACTATGTGACATGTTTCAGGAATAAAGAGCTGTGTAAAATTTAACCAATAACCGCAATTTAAAGTTTTAACTTCAGAAGAAGGAAGTACATGTTATCACAGAAAAAAAGATTTTTTTTCTCCTCCTCTCTTCAAAAGAGAGAAGTTCCCCTTGTGTTATACAATTAACGCAGTCTTAGAAATTGTTGCATGGGTTGAACCAAATCTCTGAAATTTTCCATTGAAAATCATCATATGGGTACAGTCTGGATCAAATCCCACCCCCGAGGTTGCACTTCTTTGAGCTATAAACAACACAAGTGCATTTTAGAGTACTGTAGTACGATTACAGACTGCAATCAGTAGCAGCAGACTATAAAAATATACAAACTGTTTGTCAGTTTGTGCACACCTGGCAAAAAGCCTTGTTTTTTGCCATTCTAAATGTGACTTCATTCTTAGAAAGAATGTCACTTACTGTGGTTTACAAAAATTTATAACTTAATATATGACAAATGGCAAATATTGTAACCAATTCCCCTTTAAAACAAAAAGATTTTGTGAATGTCCCGTGTTAATTTTTCATCAATGTATTTTTTATTGCATCTCTAAGTGAGATTAAGAAAAAATGAATATCTATAGTAATTACTGGATTAACATTGTTATAAAAATTTAATAGTCTAATGAAGGGAATATACCTGCTGAAGAGAATAAAGTAGCTTAACAATCCACACTTTGGAAACCATTGCAGTATCTGGTTCCCCTCAGTGAAGTACTGGTTTGCTTCTGTCTTTTCTATGATGAATTTGTATTTTTCTGTAAACTTAATTTTTATATCCCCCCCCTTGGGGGGCCATCACACTCAATGTTATCTCCAAAACTGCAGTATAATGAGACATGGTATACCTCGTAGTGCAACCTCACAGGAAATGCTATATAGGTATCCGATCGTTACCTTCTGGTACCCAAATTTTGAAAACTTCAGATGGCTTAAGTAATTCTGTTTGATTTTCATCAAGCAGTATTACTTAAGAATTACATAAGAGAGTATTATACTTTACAAGCATGAAAGGCATAACACTGACAATTCTCTATTTTATAATTCTAAAATGTTATACCAATGGGACAGATTTTTGAATATAAGCTTCAATGAGGATAAATGTCGAATAAATATAGTCTTTTAAGGATATACATCTATATATACATTAATACAGCATCACAGCTGACCTTATATGGCATCTCACCTTTTTATTTCCCTTCTCATTGGTTTCAATATATCCTTAGTTAAGACTCGACATTTGGTCATTTTATATAAATTTACTTATGATCATTATAACTTACTTTTCACCTGCCTTCGGAAATCCAGTTTCAGTAAGAGAAGCAACTTCACTGCAGTAACTAGTATCATCCATACTTCCAAATATAGAATCATAGTACATGCAGTACTTGCGATATAACTTAGTGACATGACTAAATGATAGCTTGTCAAAGGCAAGCAGCATTCTTCGTATAAAAAGACCTTTTAGAATAAATAAATGAAAGCAAATTTAGATATACATTTGATGGCCTAAATGTATTACAGTTCAGAGTAACTCAGAATAAACAAAACCAAAGAAATCCAAATTACTTCCAACTGGGTAGAATATTTAACTTCCCAACTGAAATTAAGTTTAAAGGCATACTCACTCAGTTGGAAATACATGCATCCCTCAATCCCTCAATATTCGTTTTCTCTATTTTTGCCTTTTAACTTACAACAATTACAGGTGACCCCCGCTAAACGCTGATAATTTGTTCCAGAAAAACAAAGCGCTAAGTGAATCCGCACTAAGCGAGCGCCGCATTCCCATAAGGTAACATATGTATTTGTGAATTGTGGTCGGTGCCATAGGATATTTCCTAAAGATGCACAAATGTCGGTCAAAATATTTAATATTCAAATATTTGTACATATAAAATATTCTACATTACATACGTATATAATTATGTGGTAACTACTTACGTATCAAAATTAAACTTAATCCAATTAAAATCATGAAAAATGTCAATTTTGGTTGAACTTTGGCCCTCTTCCAAATAAACTAAAAGGGGTATTAATTTTAAATCACCAGCAGTGTTACCACCTAACAATAAAGTCAACCGATCCTTAGCCACTTCGAAACCTGGCATGTTTTTTCTTCTTTCAATATTAAACTTCTTTTAGGCATTTGTTTTTCCATAAAAGTCCTGCTTCATCTATGTTAAAAACTTGTTGAGAAGTATAACACATAATACCCCTCTTCAATAATTTTAGCTTCTTTTTTGAAAGTTTCGGCTCCTTTTTTTTTTTTAGGTGAGTTTTCTTCAGATCATCATATTGGCTAATCTCTTTCTCTCTCTCTCTCTCTCTCTTTTTTTTTTAATATTTAACTTAACTGAATTCTGCATTGGATATTATCTTCAATAAAATTAGTCTTTCCATTTCAATCCTAATAGCTGGCCTAGCCCTAGTTGCTTGCAGTGGAACAGCTATCTTTCCCGCTGCTAAAATCAATTCTTTATTTTTTTTATAATTGTTCTTACAGTTAAACTTGCAAGTCCTAAATTATGGCACACATCCGCTTGTCTTTGACAGGAATCGATTCGCTTCAAAACGTCTAATTTAATTTTCAAATTCAGTCTTTTTCTTACATTTATAGTCTTCGTACTGCGCTCAGACATTGTTGCTTTTTCATTCTTATCGGCCATTATTAACTCTTCAAAAATGTAACTGCGTTGGTTGCATTAATTGCGATACAATGTTTGAGTAAACTGTCTGTTATGCACAACGTCTAATACGGTACTGAGTGATGACTAGACTTCGGATAAATGCATATAACACAAATATTACAAGCAATATACTTGATATTTTTTTAAAATGTTGATCTAGGAACTATGTAACAAGTCACTGTACTGCAATTAAATTAGCGTGCGAGAAAATTTCACTGAGCGTGGGAAAATTTCTCAAGTCGGCATGGGAATCGTTTTAATGCTATTTTGCTATTCATTTTCAAGCTATCGACTCCATCAAATGAAACGATTTCATTAAATATGACAAAAATGTAATCTGTAAAAGAGCATTATAGTGATCTGTGACAGCGTTATAGTCAGATAGGCGTTATAGCGAATCAGCGTAAAGCGAACTGTATTATAACGGGGGCCTGCTGTACTCTTCTTTGCTCGTATATCCATTCTCTCACTTATATGTCCAACAAAACAGCGATGATAACTCATCATACTGGGCTCACTCCCAAAAGTAAAAAAAAGAGAAGAGATAATGAAATATGCATAATTTTGCAGTTGTCAGAAAATAATACATCACATAGGATGCTTGTTCTTCCACTTACTTCTAAGAATAATTAGCAGGGCTCTAATTACAAAACTAATTTGGACAGAATTCTAAATTCCAAAAGACGTAAATTACTGCTAAAGCCAGTGGCATAGCAAATTCTTGTAGGGCCCCAGTGCAAATTTTGATTTTGGAGTCCTTATAATTCAATATAGAATGTCAGGTGTTTAGAGGTTCCCTTTTAACTGGGAGTCCCAGTGCACTGCACTGGCTCACTACATGTATGCTATGCTTCTAGATGAAGCTCATAATGAAGTTTTCTCCAAGTGTATGAATGGTGGCTGGAAAAAAAAACTGATAGAAACTCACAGCAAATCCAGAACTGCTGTGTAGTTACCTCAGTCCTCTGAAATTACTAAATTTTTGTAGTAATGATAGCTTGCCTAGTTGCATTGGACCATTTGCCTAGTTGCATAGGACTGAACCTATGCAACTAGGCATATAGTCTCGCTTTTGGAGAACTGAAAGGAGATTCTGAAGAACTGATTGATTCACATGATGAGATATTGACAAATGAAGAATTCAATCAGATAGAATAAGAGACCAGAAGAAGGGGATGGAGATAAAATAGAAACTCTTTCTTAAGAATTACGATTTCTTAAAGCAAAGGATCTTGAATTGCGCTTTCAAACATTTAGAGACAACAAAACAGATTATTCAAACAAATGATTCAGTCCCAGAACAAAGGAGAAAGTAAGCAAAAGTCTGGAGAATTCTACAGTAAACTATATGCTGAAAAAATAAAGGATTCCATTAAATGGCCATTGGACAAATGTTTTGGTCCTGAGAAAGTTATAATTCCATACAGATCTGTCTGAGAAAATGCAAAAAATTTCCCAAGTGAGTCCTCAAGAAGGCCAAATGAATAAATGAATAAGGGAAAAAAATACCCTGCAAGTATTGAAGGGTATTTTTTATTCCAAAAATGCATTCATCCCACAAAACAGCTGATCATAGAATATACACAATTTACAGGCAGAACACAATGCTTTATAGTTCTAGTTGCCCTGTTGCTAAATCAAATAACAGTAATTTGTAATGTTATTCTTTAGTTCAACATTTTTTTTAATATTATTTTTAATTTGTTGTATAATAAAGTAGAGGAAATAGAAGTTTTCTATGTTCATTTTATTACTGATTATTATAAGCAATAATCAGTAATAAAATTACTGATTATATAAGCAATATAGTACTGATTATAAGCAATATAGTATGAGGAAACCAGAGGTTTCTGCTGCATCAGCCAAAAAAGGGAAAAAATATATGCTGTATATACATTTTACATCTCCCATGCTAAACTTTGTCAGAAACTCTTATTAAATAGTCCACAAAAATCATAAAAAGAAATGGTGATAAGGTGCCACCCTCGCTCAAAGTTTAACTTGAAACCCATTTTCCAATTTTTCCTTCAATCCTTATTATAGATTTGCCATTTTTATGCAAAATTCCCCTTAAAAGCTGTGCTTGATGCCATATAATTTTTAAAAGATGTCTAGGTATTTCGCCGCATGCTTTTTCAAGGTTGACAAATCCTAAATACAGGTTCTCATGTACTGATGAATTTTCTATAATTCATTTGATTCAGTACAAATAACTGATCCTGGCTTCAGACGTTAAGCAGAAACTCGATTTCTCTCCCAAGCTTATATTCAACAATACTTCACCGCCTTCTTAAAGATAATTGCACAGATTTCACCTGGCACACTACTGAGTAACATTCTTCTGTAATTTCCATATTCAGTTTTATTTCTTTTTTATATATTGAACAATTAATGCTCCAGAAAACTGGAGCAAGGTATTAATTACCTTTCAGAAAACAACCTCCAAATTATAGAGTTGATGACATGATGCTATCTTTCCTTCAACTTATCATAACAGGTCTAATTTCATCTACACCTGCTGCTTTTCCAAACTTCATAGTGTACGTGATCCTTTCTTCTCAATAATACAGAGGATATCCAAACTTCCCCCATTTAAATATTTTTCTTTTCTTTAATGATGTCTTCATTTCCTTTCTTTAGAAATTCAACATATAATTTACTCCAGACTTCTAAATATGTCAGTAAGAATAGCACATGTTAAAATCTTAGCTCTGTGTTTTCCCAGTGTTCTGAGATTTTTAACTAAGCAGCAAAACATTTTTCACAATTCCTGTATCCACACCTTTCACAAAATCTTCCTAAGATTAAATTTAAAAGGTAAAAAACATAGGCTCCATGTATATTTGCAAATTAAATGGTTCACCGATTGTTACACAAGAGTGTAAATGAGGATTTCCTATACAAAGGTACATTCAATTGATTAAATGAAATTGCAGTTCATAAATGTTCAAATCCACTCTACGATTCCATTCTCAAGACAAGCTGAGAGAAAGAGAAACTGATAAAATTGAAATTAAGAATCTATGCAAAGTTAGTTAACATCGGTTTCTATAATTTAAAAATTAACTAACAACACACTGCTTCTAAAAATCTTAGGAAACTAATCCAATTTTTACTGCTAATTATCTACTTCATTACTTTTATTTGTAGATTTCAAAAATAATTCTTAAAATTTCACATCATGTTTCAATTTCTAAATATACAGGTTTTTATGTCTGCTCATAATGTTTGCCACTCTGAGAGAATATGTATAGTACAATCTCTCTGAGCAATAATCAATAATTCTGATAAAAGCATTTTAAAATGAATTACCTATTTTTACGACAGCATATGTATTATTATATGATATTACAGTAAAGCACTGCCTTTTTGGGTAAGAGGTTATTACTACGTTGACCAAGGTTTTTGCAGCTCCGGCAAATGTTAAGTTTCCATTTATATTTAGTAGTTTTATTGACTTAATTGTTATACTAAATTATTTTCTATAAGAAGCTTTATAGTTCAAGCCAAGCTCAGTGGTTTATTTTTGAATTTAGATAGTGATTTTGAAAGTTAATACTTAGTGTCCGTACATTTTACGTTCGTAACTTGCCACCATTGTTATAAGATACGGAATAGCATAAGGTTTAACGTAAAACTAGATAGTGAAAAACATTGACCTGTATTAGAAATCTGTTAGATTAGTATAGTATTATCAATTACTCAGAAAAATTTATTAATCTTATTAAAGTTCATTGTTAATAAAATTATGCTTAACAGAATCACGACCAAGACTAGAGAGGCTCGTGGGAGAACCAAGGGGGGCGATTCTCCAACACATCACAGTCTAAAACAATACACAAAATGTGAAATGTTTGCAGACCTGTCTAGAACAGGACATGATCTAGCCAAGGAGGATGTCTTTGTGTGTGTACTAGATGCAGAGACTGTGAAGAAATTAGGCGCCAACTCAGCGTTCTGATGGGCGTCTATGAGAGTTTGAGGTGTAGGGTAAATGCCCTCGAAGAAATTAATATGAGGGGGCCCATCAAGCTCTCAGCTGCAACACAGAGGCAATCACCAAGGCAGAATGCGCTGGTCCCACAGGAAATAGTTTTTGTCGGTGACACTATTGTCAGGGAGATGGGGAATATATTATGCAAAAAGGATAGATGGAAAGGACTAGGGTGTCTGCCAAGGGCAAAAGTTGATGACGCCATAGGGCAGATATCACCTTTTAAGGGCATAAAATGTGATATTGTTGTACATGTTGGCACTAATGACCTTAAGAGTAAGAGATCTGCAGATTTACTTAACAAGACAGGTAGGTCAATGCTGGAAAAAAGTTGGGAGTTAGGGTTAAATTTAAAAGTGCCTGCAATTCTGCCCAGACACGATAGGATGGAGTATATGATGAGAGCCTTATCAAACAATTCGGCCCTGGAGAGATTGTGCAAGGCTCACGGGGGGTAGAATTTTTTTCAGCATGGTCTGTGCTTGCTAACAGTAGAGACTGCTTCTACTGGGATGGGATACACTTAAATAGAATGGGTGCAAGAATATTTGCTGATGCTATCGAGGCATTGTTAGGTGGATTGGCAAACTACTAGTTTGGGGGGATTCACAGACTAAAAGGGGCTTAGAGGGGAACAGGCATTCTGTGTGTTATCAGACACTCAGTCTAAAACATTGATGGATCCAATATCTTTCTATTTCAGAAGATTTAGGAGAACTCCGGTTGGCCTGCCTCCCTAAAATCCACTCATGCACACCATCTCGATAGTAAGTCATGTTACATCACTTAGGTGGCAACGAACGTGTACAGTGGTTCTCTTTAAGATGCCTGGTCAGTGTGAAGGGGAAAAGACTAAACCCTCCAGCACATGACAGTAAGACAAAACAAACGGCCCTCAGTCCCCAGCGGCTTTCAACACCCCCCCTTCCTCTTATGGCAGCGAGGGGATCAGAGTGGAAGCAGAGGGTGCTAAGAATCTCTGGGTACAATCCGGCTGCCAAGCACAGAAACTGAACTTGGTCTGTTGCAACGTAAGATCACTCATCAGTGAAGACAGGATATTAGAGCTGGAAAAGGAATTAGAAAATATGAATTGGAATATCATCGGTTTGGCTGAAGAAGAAGAAATGAATCACTTATAAGTTTATCAAGTGGAAATCTGCTGTACACCAATGGAAACAGTGCAAGGAGTGAAGGTGAAGTTGGCTTTCTGGTCCATAAAGATATAAAAAACAACATTTTGGAATTCAAAAGTACATCACCAAGGGTGTCAAGACTACTACTCATCATTTCTAAGAGGTGTAAGCTGAAGGTTATAATGATTTATGCACCAACATCGAGCCATGATGATGATGAAGAGGTTGAAGAAATGTACACCGAAACTGAGAGTCTTCTAGATGAACAGAAAACTCACTACACTATCATTATGGGAGACTTCAATGCTAAAATTGGAAAGAGACAAAACAGTGCAGAAAGGGGAAGTATAGGAAATTTTGGAATTGGTAAAAGAAATGAAAGAGGTGAAAGACTTGTGGAATTTGCAGAATCTAGAGGAATGTCAATAATGAACACTTTTTTCAAGAAAAGAGTGAACAGAAAGTGGACATGGAAGAGCCCAAATGGATTAACAACTAATGAACTCGACTTCATCCTCACTAACAGAAGATATATCGTGAATGATGTTACTGTCCTGAATAGGGTAAATGTTGGATGTGATCACAGAATGGTAAGATGCACGCTTGATATAGATGTAAGAAAAGAAAGAAAAAAAACTGACTCGAGTAAATAATACGAGATCTTTGAGATAACAGAAGAGGAGAAAAAGCAGTATGTACTGGAACTTAAGAATAAGTTTGAGCTTCTGCAGACTGCTCAGGACCAAGATATCGACGAGGAATATTACAACTTTCTGAAAGTGATCAAGCCCAAGAAACCTATAGGTAAAAAGAAATCCAAAGAAGAAAAAATTAGTCAATTAACACTTGTCATGATGAACAGAAGACGACAAATGTAGAGCAAGAAAAACACTGACAAGGAGAAAATTGAGTATACTGAGTTATGCAAAGCTATTAGAAAGAAACTCAGAGAGGACAAAAGAAAATTTAACACAAGAAAAGTAGAACAAGCATTAAGGAAAAACAAAGGATTCAAATCAACAGCCATGAGAAGTAATACAGAAAGACATATGATACTCAAACTGAAGAATAGCGATGGTGTACTTATAAATAGCAGAGAAGGCATAATTCATATAGCAGAAGACTACTATAAAGAGTTATACAAGGAACGAGGGAATGATGCCAGCTGTGGGGAAGATGGATCGCAAATTAGTATCACATACAACTTCCTTCCTGATGAGGTAGAACATGCATTGAAGAAAATGAAGAATCAGAAAGCTCCGGGGGGAAAATGAAGTTACTGTAGAGTTGTTAAAATTGGGAGGAAGAGACATGGCACAAAAAAACTGGCAAGACTGTTCACAAATTGCATTAGAAAGAGTGTGACGCCTAAGCAGTGGAATAATGCAATCATAGTTTTGCTGCATAAGAAAGGAGATAAATCGGAAATTATAGACCAATTAGCTTGTTATCCAACATCTACAAGTTGTTCACAAGGGTCATTACTAACACATTAGAAAGAATACTTGATGAGAATCAAGTATTCTTTCTAATTCTTTCGAAAGAGCAAGCTGGTTTTAGGACAGGATGCTCAACTATGGATTACCTTCACGTAATGTCACAGCTAATGGAGAAAGCAACTGAATATAAAACACCATTATGTCAGGAATTTGTGGATTATGAAAAGGCATTTGATTCCATACAGCATAAGGCAATGTTTCAGGCACTGGAAAGACAAGGCATAGATACCCATATATTATGATTTTGAAGAAAATATATGAGAATGCTACCTCCTTTATTAGACTAGAAAAAGACAGTAGCAAATTTAAAATTCAGAAAGGAGTTCAACAAGAAGACACAATATCTCCAAAGTTGTTTACTGTTGCCCTTGAGGAAGCTTTCAGAAGATTAGACTGGTCGCAGAAAGGAGTCAATTTGAATGGAGAGTAATTAAACCATTTACGATTTGCAGATGATATTGTGGTCATAAGCCATGATCCCAAAGAATTAGAGGAAAATCTTAATCAGTTATGCAGAGTTAGTAAGGTTAGTCAGGATGGGCAGGACACAACTCGAAGACATGATGACAGATGGACTAAGAAAATAACAGAATGGTACCCAAGAAGAGCTAGAAGAAAACAACGGAGATGGACAGATAAAATTCATGAGTTTGTGGGTAGTAAATGGATGGCAATCGCAAAAAACAGAAGGAACTAGAAAGTTGTTGGAGAGGCCTTCATCCTGCAGTGGATTGAAAATGACTGATGATGATGATGACAGACTAAAATTCACAGATTCTTGCACTGCTTCTATTGTAATGAGCAGCAGTCTAGAGAGCAAGTTGCTGGGGACTTCAAGAGCTGATGAGAGTCATCATGGAACAAGTAAATACATGGGCTGTGTTAGGGTAACTAAAAGTAGAAATAAGTGCATGTATAATTGCATGCACACTAATGCTAGAAGTATAGTAAATAAAATTGATGAATTTGAAACGCTAATCAAGACATCAAAGGCGGATATTGTTGGGATATCAGAGACATGGTGTCACACTGATATTAGGAATGCAGAACTGGAATTTGGGGAGTACAATGTGTAGAGAAAGGATAGACAGGATAGGAAGGAAGGAAGTGTCATGCTGTTAATTAAGAAGAACACAAAATCAAAAGAATTGCATCCAGTTGATATAGATGAACAGTGCACTGTTGAGTCAGTTTGGTGTGACATAAGCACTGCGAAAGCAAAAATAAGTTTAGGAGTGTGTTATAGGCCTAGTTCATTGTACTCGAATGAGTACAATGAACGGTTGTGCAGAGAAATAGAATGGGCCAGTAAATCAGAATGTCTTGTAATGGGGGATTTTAACTTTCCAAATATTGACTGGAACTTGTGAGCTGGTCACTCGCACGCTAGCAATTCTTTTGTGGATTTATTGGAGGATTGTTTTCTACAGCAATATGTTCGAGGGGCAACCAGAGGGAGCAATACCCTTCATCTGATTATCAGCAGTGATTATTCATGCATTAAGAATTTGCAGATAAAGGAACCACTAGGTGACAGTAATCACAGTGTAATGATGTGGGATTTACTTAAAGATGTAACTACCATCAAGGGTAAACAGAAGGGTTTTTGTTTTCGTAAAGGTAACTATAGTGGGCTCATACAGTTTTTAAATTCTATACAGGGGGATCAACTGATGATGTTACCAACTGTGAATTCTAAATGGAAAGCCTTCAGGAACTTAATCTTGGAGGCTACTAGGCTTTTCATACCAACTAAGAAATACTGTTCAAGGTTCAGGCCAAAATGGATGTTAGATGAATTAATGAGGCTCGTGGCAGAAAAGAAAAATGCATGGGACATATAAATTATCAGGCAACACAGAAGCCTACAACAGATATAAGCTAGTCTGTAATCAAGTCACAAAGGAGATTAAGCAGGCAAAGGCAGATTACAAGAAATCTTTGGCAAAGCATGCAAAGAAAAACAGCAGAGAGTTCTTTACTTATGTAAACTCTAGAAGGAAGGGGATGAATCAGATTGGTCCACTTAACATCGATGGTTCAACTATTGATGATCCTGCTCAAGTAGATGATAGACTGAATGAGTACTTTGCATCTACATTCACATGAGTAGTTATTCAAGGAGGGGAATGCCAGATGTTTATCAAACTCTAATAGGGAGATAAGTGATTTTGCAATAACTGAGTGCAAAGTGGAGGAGGAATTGTGGAAGTTAAACAAAGAAAAGGCCCTGGGCTCAGATGGAATCTATCCAGTTATAATGAAGGAGGCAGCAAGGGAAGTAAGCAAACCCTATTAGCCATAATTATGAGAGCATCCTTAGAGTCAGGGAAGGTCCCTATGAACTGGTGATGTGTAAATGTATCCCCAATTCACAAAGGGGGTTCAAAGAGTGACACAAAAAATTACAGACCTGTTAGTTTAACTTCTGTTCCGGGGAAAATAAAGGAGTCTGGTTAAAGAGGTGATACAGGATCACCAAGACAAGACAGCAGTAATAGTTCAGACACAGCATGAGTTTCTTAAGGGGAAAGTCTTGTCTGAATAATTTGAATGGATACTACAATGTGTTCACAAAGGAACTGGATTCTAAAAATAATTTTGATATCATATACTTGGATTTCAGGAAAGCTTTCGATACTGTTGCACATGGAAGACTGCTGTACAAATTGGAGTTATGGCATTAAGAGCAAGTTAATGTAATGGATAAAGGGATGGTTGAGTGAGAGATGGCAGAGAGTGGTAATCAATGGACACTGCTCTATGTGGACTAATGTTATTAGCAGAGTCTCCCAGGGTTCTGTACTGGAACCATTGTTGTTTTGTGTATTTATAAACGATATCGATGAAGGTATATCAGGCTTAATGTCCAAGTTTGCAGATGATACAAAGGTTGGCAGGGTTGTTAATGACAATAAAGACAGAATGCTACTGCAACAGGATCTAGAAAAGTTAGGCAGATTGGCTGCGAAGTGGTAACTGAAGTTTAACACTGACAAATGCAAAGTACACCATATCGGTAGCAGTAACCCAAGAGAAACGTACCAACAGTGTTGTACTACACTCAGGGAGGTGGAGAATGAAAAAGACCTGGGGGTAATTGTGCAGTCAGATATGAAGTTCTCTTAGATGGGCTGCCAGAGCAGGTCATGCGGTTTGTCAATGATATATATAGAAACTTTGCTAGCAGAGACAAGGAGATGATTATGCCTTTGCATAAGGCAATGGTCAGGCCGCACCTTAAGTACTGTATACAGGTCTGGAGGCCTCATTTTAGGAAGGATGTAGAGTTGGTTGAGTGGGTACAGAGAAGGGCAACAAGATTGGTGAGAGGAACAAAGGGGTATGCTTACGAAGAAAGGCTTAAGTTCTGAAAGTTGCAGTATCTGGAGACTAGGCATCTGTGAGGTGATCTGATCGAGGTGTACAAGGGCTTGAATGGTTTGAGCAGGCTCAATGCTGATGGGATTCTTCCTCTTGCTCAGATTAAGAACCTGAGGGGGGGGGGGGCATAGATTCAAACTGAGGAAAGACAGTTGCAGAATAGATGTGCAAAGTTTGCCTTTAGCCAGCAGATGGTTGATTGTTGGAACAGACTTCCATCTGTTGTTGTGGAAGTTGATAGCTTCAATAAATTTAAGGCTGAACTAGACAAACATTTGGAGTGACCAAATGGGTGAAATGGAAGGTTTTTTTTTTTTTTTTTTTTTTTGCCTGATGCTGTATAAGCTTGCTTTCTTGCATCATATGCCTCAACTACTGCTAATGCTAAAATCCGAAAGTCAATAATTAAAAACGACAATATTTCGAACGAGCCAGTATTTATTTATTATTTTTTTTTTTTTTTTTATGCTGGTGCCATAAAATAATTGCAGGAAGCACCGGCTATCTTGATTACATTTGCTAATTGAATTTTGATTCTATTAAACGACAATTGTAATAAGTGTAATTCAAGAAATTTTATCCACAGGCTATAAAAATGAAGATATAAAGCACAAATATGCACTTTTATTTCCTTACTAATTAACAAAATTAAATTTTACATGAAAATCAGAAGAATCCATAGATTAGCAAAAAAAAATAAATTTAAGTTTGCATACATAGCTTAATTAATATACATACCGTACTAACTAAAAATAACACTTTGTAATCTCTTATTGAACACACTTTGCAATTGATATTTCTGTTCACTGACATTTTATGGGGGTTGCAAAATTAAAACAGTAAAAGAAGATAAGCATGAATAAATAACAAAGAACATTTGCATGCACAAATTGCTACTAAGATGACATGCGCATGACACAACCAGCTCGCTTAAAAAAACAAGACAAGAATATGTGTGTATATATTTACTGTAAGTTTTACTGATTTACAATAGTTTGGAATTCAAAAATATAAAACAATAATAAAATATTCACTTTTTTTATTGTAATTTACATATAGCTATTTGATTCTCACAGGATGTTTTTGCTGACTTTTGCCGAGCTCTTGTATCCATAACCAATCTATGGTTGCAATTGAGCACTTATTCTTACCATAATGACCTTATCAGGTTCATGACAATTCTAGAAATGCAAAATCTGTGATAGACGTCAAGCATGGAAATGTCATTACCTTAAGAAGAAGTGGCCCAGGCAATTCCTGTAATAACTGCTGGTGGAGATAATCCAAACACAGGCTGCTGCACAGGGAAGGGGTCGGGGGAAAATAGGCACAAAGGATGCCGAAATCATGCCCCAGCTGGATTTTTGTTGTCATCATATACAGTACTGTACAAGCTTATGAGATATGAGCCCCTGACTTTTGGCCGTGACGGGACAGTTGCAACTCTATTTACATTTGTCTATATTATATTCATCATGTAGTTGCAATAAAGATATCTCTCTCTCTCTCTCTGGTGGCCCAAATGCCGCTAGCCATTGTGGATTGAAGTGTGTGCCGCTCTACAGTTTATAGCCACTGTCAGTTTAACAAGTGAATAACAAAATTCTTGAAAATTTATTTAACAATCGGCTCGTGCAAGCCAGTTCCAGCACACCACTGGATATAAAACAAAGAGAAGATTCTGAATGTTTATTTACAGAGTTTTATTTTACCGTACTGTAGTTATGGCATCTTCTTCTTCTTTTAAAAGGAAGCAGAAATTTTTACCAATTAAATCAAAGATTGAGATTTTAAAGACTTTCAAAGGGAGAAAGTGGGTCTTCGTTAGCAAAATTTTACGAGGCTGGAAAGTCAACACATTAAAAATAACAAGGAAAAAATTTTGAAGTTCGCATCGAAACTTGATTCAGATGATGGTGCAAAAAAAAGAAAAACTATGAGAATGGCTAATCTATAAATATAATAATTTATGGACCTTCCCTGAAGTCTGACTAAAACTTTTAGAATGTGTTATTACTGAGGGCAAGGATGATAAATGAAACATTTGAGAGTGGCATGCATTTATCCATCGAAAGCCAAGTCTACTTTCTTAAGGGAAGTTATCAGAATGTTACTTCTTATGTATCCTGATGTACTTCCATGTATTAGTCCCCATATAATGTCCATAATAAATGGGTGGTGGTTGTAGTGACATTAATGGAACTCTTGTATTTTTATGTGTAATATCCACAGATTAGAAGGTTTACAACAGTTAGGGTGGTAATCCAAAACTGAAATTTGATGAAACTTGAAATAATTGTGGAAGGAGATTGTATGCTATGCAAGCTCCAATGCTCTGGAATGACCAGCATTTACAGAATTCTTGTGGTTCTTGCTCCTATCAAGCAGTGTCAACTGGGCTGACTTCTGATACAGAGTATCAGAAGTATATATCATACTATGCTTAGACATAATGATTTCCTCCCATGAAATATCTGACCACGTGTGGAGAACAGTGGATGACAAGCTCCAACTATAACAAACAGTAGATTTTCACTACAATAAATGATGTAACTTGCTTTGGTGACTGGAACCTACTTTACATTCAATTATAATCTATAAGTACAACTTGAGTAGATCTTTTAAAGCAAACACTTCAAAGTTGAGCCAAGACCTCTATAAGCAGAAAGAGAATTATATAATCAACATATTTTTTGTTCAGTTTCTTGTTCTAGATGCATGATTTGATAAAGGCCAAGTATAATACAGAACAGTGATGGTGAGGAAGTGAATGCATGAACAAGAATGCAGAGAAATCTTTTTTGCATGAGCACAAGTACTACAAGCAATATCTAAAAATTCTAAAGAAACAATACAGAAAAATACTTTTTCTTCTTGTAAACATTATGCAAACTAAGCGTGCTTTGATTAGCAAACAAATGGATACACTTCTGAAATTGGCCCAGTAAACATGTAAATAACATTGTTCACTGGGCCAATTTTTTCAGGTTATTTACTCTGTTTCTATAGAGTAAATAATCTGACAAAAGGCATAAGAAATTTATCAATAAAATAATAACATGAACAGAGTACATACAAAATTAATTTAGTTTCGTATTTAATATTATTTTAAATATTATTCAAAAATGAACAAAAATCAGTTAGGTACATAATCAGAAGAAACTTACCTAACACGCTGCTTTTTTGAATTATTGATGTAGAAGTCTGAGGATCAATAATAAGAGATTCTAAAGATTGAATATAATCCATAATGCCTGCAACACCTTGATTTCTCAGTTCATTAAGCCTGACAAAAAAAGTAACATATAAAAAATAACAAAATAATAATAATAACATATAAAAAAATTTTATATATTATAATCCTTCCTCTTCGATAAGGATACTTAAAATTTCAAAAGTGTATGATATGAATGTTAAAACGGAAGATCATTCAAGAATATCTGCAACATCAATCAATATCAAAAAAGTGAAAATATTTTTACCAGTTAAAAATAATTAACATTTCATGCACCAACATCAAGCCAAGGAGAAGTACACCAAGTTCATGTACACCAATGCTAGAAGTATTGTAAATAAATTTGATGAATTTGAAATGCTGATCAAGGCATTAAAGGCAGATCTTGTTGAGATATCAGAGACATGGTGTCACATAGATATAAGCAGTGCAGTATTGGAATTTGGGGAGTACAATGTGTACAGAAAGGATAAGTGACGTAACAGGGTGGTAAGCCCTGTTACGTCACTTAGGTGGCAACGAACATGTAGAGTGGTTCTCTTCAAGACACCTGGTCAGCGTGAAGAGGAAAAGACCAAACCCTCCAACACATGACAGCACAACAAAACAAATGGCCCTCAGTCCCCAGGGGCTTTCACTCCCCTCTTACGGCAGCGAGAGGATCAGAGTGGAAGCAGAAGGCGCTAAGAATCTCTGGGTATGATCAGGCTGCCATGCAAGGAAACTGAACTTGGCCTGTTACAACGTAAGATTGGGAGAGAGAGGGCGCTGACTAGCTTATGGTTAGACGCACGTATCCTTGGTGCTCCGTTTGTAAAAAATTTTAGTGCTCCAAAGTTCTCAAATTGGATTAAATTTGTGTCTACTGTGTTCCCATAATAGAATGGAGTCTACTGATGTTAAAGGTTTGAAAATCGGCAAAGGTAATGGAAATTCATGACCATTTTTAGTTTTACCGATACTGGTGTGCTCCACCGGTAGCCAGGATTGCATAGAGATACATTGTTTCAAATTTATCTAGTGTTTATACTGTTAAAAATGGAACAGAAATACATATTATTGACTTCGTTAGACTCTAGACTAGTAGTACAGAAGATTGGTATAACTTTTAAAAATTTTTGAATATTCCTTGAGGTTTCCGACCTACCTAAGTTATGTTGTGAATCAATGTTGTGTATTAATTACATTGGTAACTAGCTGCTACTGCTTCTTCCCCCAGCAAGGCGAACAAAGGCCTTTGTTCTTGTTGTTTTGATCACGTGACAGTAGCAGCATGCCGGATTGGTGGTGGTGGAGGGCAACTGAGTCTGGCCATCGATACACATCCAATATCGTATAATTTTATAATTTTATAAATAATTAATGATCAATATGGTAAATTATAGGAGGTTAAGATGGCTGCTTTCCACTTGGGGATAACCTCGATAAACCGAATATGTCAGAATTAGAAACTACTGATCCAGAACCTACTACAACTGATAGAGTCAAAGGGAAGTCACACAATGTGATCAAAGAACGGACGTGACAAATAAAGGATCGACCGGGGACCAGGAACTCACCTCTACGAGTAAGAGGAAAGGTAAGTTATCTGTTCTTAGATCTGACAGGAGCACAAGGAGTGCCAGTGAAGGCAAGGTCCTACAGGAGCTGTCAGCTACGTGGCAGGGCAAGATACAACAGCCAAAACCTAATGCCAGCCCAACTGGATCCGATGCTACCGGATGGGTCTGTGCTGGAGCAGACCCTTACCCTGCGCACAGCCCTAGAAAACTTCATGAAAGACTCAAATAATAGAGTCACTACAAATCTAAGAGTTGACATCGTAAGTCTCTGGTCAAAGCTGGAGACCATACTCCTCCAGACTCACATCCAGCACCAGAAAGTGGTCACACCAATTGAGGCCCTAAACCTTAATGGGAGAAATAAAATGCCACAGCGCATCCCATCTTTTGCTGACGCGCTGAAGACGACCAAACCAAGCCCTAAGACAGTACAGCCACAGCGACGGAAGACTCTGCTGCCCACTCCAAATCTAGTGATACTCAAGCCTGCAACATCTGAGGCACCCAAGTCAAGTGAAGAAATAAAGAGGACAGTAATGGCCACTCTTTCAGATGACCTGAAGCATACCAGAAGCAAATCAATAATAAAGACCTGCAACACTGGAATAATAATTGAAACTGATACAAAAGAGGATGCAGAAAAAATCATAACAAATGCCAAAATACCTACCATGGGCTTACTTGCTGAGCCCCGCCCCCGAAAGAGGGGACCATCGATTGTAATTTTCGATGTGCAGAAAGATCTGGATCCAATCTCCATAAGGGATGAAATTTACAGGTGCAACCTGCAACGTGCGTTCCCGGATACTGACCCAACAGAGCTCATAACTCCCAAGTTCCAAACTACGTCCAGATTAGCATTAGCATTAGTAGAGGCATATGATGCAAGAAAGCAAGCTTATTCAACATCAGCCAAAAAAAAAAAAAAAAAAAACCACTACTCCCATTTCACCCCTCCGTTCGTTCGAAATACCCTGTCCAGCTGAGCCTTAAATTTGTTTAGGCTATCAACTTCAACAACAAGCGATGGGAGTCTATTCCACAAACCAACTGCCCGCTGGCTAAAGGCAAATTTCCGCACATCTATCCGACATCCGTCCTTCCTCAATTTGAATTTATGCCCTCTCAGGTGATTATTCTGAGCAAGAGGAAGAATCCCATCGGCATTGAGCATGCTCAAGCCATTCAAAGCCTTATACACCTCTATCAGATCACCTCGCCGATGCCTAGTCTCCAGGCTCTGTAATTTGCAAAACTTAAGCCTTTCTTCGTAAGAGCAACCCTTTGTTCCATTCACTAATCTTGTTGCCCTTCTCTGTACTCGTTCCAGCAGCTCTACATCCTTCTTGAAATGAGGCCTCCAGACCTGTATACAGTACTCAAGATGTGGCCTAACCAATGCCTTATACAAGGGAATAATCACATCCCTGTCCCTGCTAGAAAAATTCCTGTATATCATTGACAAGACACCATGAGCTACTCTTGCAGCTCGTCTGCACTGCTCAGAGAACTTCATATCTGCCTGCACAATTACCCCCAGGTCCTTTTCATTCTCTACCACTGTCAGCGTAGTACCACAGAGTTGATACGTTGATCTGGGGTTACTGTTTCCCATACGTAGTACTTTACATTTGTCAATGTTAAACTTCATTTGCCACCTCTCAGCCCATCTGCTCAACCTGTTGCAGCAGCATAGTATCAGTAGTGTCCTTAACAACCCTGCCAACCTTGGTATCGTCTGCAAACTTGCACATTCAGCCTGATACACCATCATCAATATCATTTATAAATACAGAAAACAACAATGGACCCAACACTGAACCCTGAGGAACTCCACTAATAACATTAGTCCACGTTGAGCAGTGTCCATTGATTACCACTCTCTGTCTTCTGCCACTCAACCATCCCTTTATCCATAGCAGCAATTTGCCTCCAATGCCACACTTCTCCAATTTGTGCAGCAGTCTTCCATGCGCAACAGTATCAAAAGCCTTTCTAAGATCCAAATATATAATATCAAAGTTATTCCCTGCATCCAGTTCTTTTGTGACTACATCATAGTATCCAATCAAATTGGTCAGACAAGACCTGCCCTTAACAAAACCATGCTGTGTCTGAGCTATAACTGAATTCTTGTCCCGATGATCCTGCAGTGCTTCTTTAACCAGTGCCTCCATTAATTTTCCTGGAACCGAAGTTAAACTAACAGGTCTATAATTACTTGTGTCAGCCTTTGATCCTCCTTTGTGAATTGGGGTTACATTTGCACATCTCCAGTCCATGGGTACCTCCCCTGAGTCCAAAGAAGCTCTCATAATTATGGCTAGGGATTTGCTTACTTCCTTTGCTGCCTCCTTTAATATAACTGGATAGATCCCATCCACTCCAGGTGCCTTTTTTATGTTTATCCTCAACAATTTCTCCTCCACTTTCCTCTCAGTTATTAGAAAATAATCTAGCTCACTGCCAATGTTTACTTCACCTACGACATTCCCCTTCCTGAATAACTCCTCATGTGTGAATGTAGATGCAAAATACTCGTTTAGATTGTTAGCCACCTGAGCTGGATCCTCAACTGTTGAACCATCAACATCCAGTGGACCAATCTGATTCATCCCTTTCCTTCTTGAGTTTAAATAGGTAAAGAACTCTTTTCTGTTTTTCTTTGCATCCTTTGCCAAGGATTTCTCATAATCTGCCTTTGCCTGCCTAATCTCCTTTGTGACTTGGTTACAGACCAACTTATATCTATCACAGGCTTCCATGTCACCCATTAATTTGTATGTATCCCATGCATTTTTCTTCTCTGCCATATGTCTCATTAGTTCATCTGACAACCATTTAGGCCTGAACCTTGAACAATATTTCTTGGTTGGTATGTAAAGCCTGGTAGCTTCCAAGATTAGTTCCTTGAATGCTTCCCATTTTGAATTTGCTGTTGGTAACATCATCAGTTGGTCCCACTGTATAGAATTTAAATACCGTCTCAGACCATCATAGTCGCCTTTACGAAAGCAAAAACCCTTCCCTTTACCTCTGATGGTAGTTACCTCCTTGAGTAAATCCCACTTCAGCACACTGTGATCACTGCCACCCCATGGTTCCTTTATCTGCAGATTCCTAATGCATGAAGAATCACTACTGATAATCAGATCAAGAGTATTACTCCCTCTAGTTGCCTCCTGAACATGCTGGTGTAGAAAACAATCATCCAATAAATCCACAAAAGCCTTGCTAGTGTGTGAGTGACCAACCCACAAATTCCAGTCAATATCTGGGAAATTAAAATCCCCCATTATAAGACTCTCTGATTTACTGGCCCATTCTATTTCCCTGTACAGTATCTTATTATACTCATCAGAGTCATTAGGCCTATAGCACACTCCTACTCTCAATTTTGATTTCCCTATGCTTATGTCACACCAAACTGACTCGACACTGCCCTGTCCGTCGATGTCGACTGGCTTCACTTCCTTGGATTTTATGTGTTTTTTAACTAATAGCATAACCTCTCCTCCCCTCCTGTCCTGTCTATCCTTTCTATCACATTGTACTCCCCAAATTCCAGTTCTGCATTCCTTATATCTGTGTGACACCACATCTCTGACATCCCAACAATATCTGCCTTTGATGTTTTGAGCAATACCTCAAATTCATCAAATTTATTTACTAAACTCCTAGCATTGGTGTACACGCAAGTATACATGCACCTGTTTCTATTCTTAGCTACCCTAACACAACCCATGTGTTTACTTGTACCGCAATGACTTCCAGCAGTCTCTGAAATATCCTGCATCTTGTTTTTCAGGCTTCTGCTCATTCCAATAGAAGCAGTGCAAGAATCTCTTTCACCTCTGCCAGTGGCTACTGTTAATCCATTAGTCTTTGTCTCCCCCCAAGCTAGCAGTTTTCCGACCCACCTAACACTGCCTCGATAGCATCAATAAATATTCTTGCACCCTTTCTATTTAAGTGTATCCCATCCCTATAGAAGCAATCTCTCCTGTTAACAAGTACATTCCAGGCTGAAAAAAATTCTACCCCTTGAGCCTTGCACAATCTTTCCAGGGCCGAATTGATCGACAAGGCTCTCATCATATACTCCCTCCTATCGTGTCTGGGCAGAATTGCAGACACTTTCAAATTCAACCCTACTTCACGGCTTTTTTTCAACAGTGACCTGTACTTGTTAAGTAATTCTGCTGGTCTCCTACTCTTAATATCATTAGTGCCAACGTGTACAACTATATCACCTTTTGTGCCCTTAAAAGATGATATCTGCTCTACAACGTCATCAACCTTTGCCCCTGGCAGACATACCCTGGTCCTGTTCCACCTATCCTTTTTACAAAGCATGTTCCCCGTTTCCCTGACAATAGAGTCACCAACAACTACTAGTTCCTGTGGGACCATTCTGCCTTGGGGGCTGCCTCTGTGTTGCAAGATGACCAAGTGCAAGCTCTGGCGTTGATGTGGGCAGCTGAGAGCTTGATGGGCCCCTCAATTTATTTCCTTCGAGGGCATCCACCCTGTCCTTCAAGGTCTCATATAGGCCCATAACAACGCCGAGTTGTCGCCTAATTTCCTTGCACTCCTTGCATCGTGCACACACAAAGACATCCCCCATGGCAGTATCATGTCCCGTACCCGATTGCTCCACAAACATCAAGCAAACAGTGCATCTTAAAAGGCTGTGATTCAGAGGGCAACTGACCCCCTCAGTTCTCCCCTGAGTCACAGCACTCCCATTAGCTTGAGCCTTTTGCTTTGCTGCTCTGGTCAGAGTCATGATTTCGATTTAAATGTCAATAAAATTACAATTTCAGAACAAAATTAAAACCTTAAACTTGTATCTTAACACAGTTATAACGCTATATTTATTTTTCAGTATCGAGTGTTATCTACGAGTTCCCTTTATATAACTTCCGTATCAAGTATGTATTAATTATTTGTTACGTTTGTACTCTAAGTCGTTATATATATATATATAGTTAAAAGTACAATTTAATTGACAATGAAGTTTAACAAGATTAATAGATCTACTGATTAATTGACAATATTATATTATGCACTATACTATACAAAGCTAATGCTATCGAATTCCGGATATGCTGTATCGCGTTTCAGTAACGAGTGTTATCTATCTACGAAATCCCTTTATATAACTTCCGTATCAAGATATGTATTAATTATTTATTTTTACTAATTATTTATGTTCCGTAACCTAAGTGGTTATATGTATAGTTAAAAGTACAATTTAATTGTCAATGAAGTTCGACAAGATTAATAGATTTTACTGATTAATTTTCACGTAACAATGGCGGCTGTTTATGAATGGTAAACACGTGGATTTGATACCCTTTCCGATACTAAATAATACCTACAAATCTCTATCTAAGTTACTTTAACTTTAAGTACCGTAAATAGGAATATAAAGCTACTCTAGAAATAAGTTAATATGTCAATTTAAACTAATAAAGCAGAAAATAAATCAGAAAAAACTTCTCTGTTCCAAGAGCGGCAGAAAGGCACGTCCGCACAGGAAACTCTTGTCCTCAATCATCAGGCAACTCCGCCTCAATCAGATCAGGCAACTCCGCCAACTGGGTGGTGGAACTCACTCCAAACAGCCTGGCAGGTGCTGACACACCAAAATCGTATATATATATATTCACTGGGGCTCACACCGCTTCAGGAAGCACATAACATTGCCAAAGTGCTTCCGCTGCTGTAAACTCGGTCATACAACCCACACCTGCTCCCTGAAGGGGCAAATATGTGGACACTGTGCCGAGAAGGGACATGGCTTTGAGTCCTGCCCTAACAAGGCCAAACAACCCATTTCTGTTAACTGCAGGAGCCAGAAGTTTCCTCACACTCACACACACACACACTCAATAAATGCCCTGTTTATATTAAAATGAAGAGTATGTACCAACAACGTATCAATTATGGGTACTCTCCCTAAAAAATATAACGTAGACAAACTAAAATTCCTACAGATCAACGCTCAACGGGCTAAATCTGTTGCTGCTCAACGGGCTAAATCTGTTGCTGCTCAACTTACAAAAATTGCAGAAGAGAAAAACATCGATGCCTTACTCATTCAAGAGCCCTACACTTATCTGAACAAAGCTAGGGGTTACCCCCCCCCCCGTATAAAATTGTTCAGGCCCCTGGTGCCGCACCCTGGGCAGCGGTTGTAGTCAGAAACCCGACTCTTACAGTGACACAGATTTCACATCTCTGCTCCCCATGGGCTGCTTCCACCCACATCATCTCCTCTCTGGGTGAGGGCTATGTGATATCCCTTTATTGCAGGCCCGGGGAGGACATCCTACCAGCAATTCAGTATCTTCAACACGTGCTGAGGGAGCTTGATTGAACAAGGATTGTCATTTCAGCCGATCTCAATTGCCGCTCAGCCTGTTGGTTCAGTGAGATGCCGGAGAACTCTTTCAGATGACCTGAAGCATACCAGAATCAAATCAATAAGAAAGACCTGCAACACTGGAAATGGCACAAGGATGGAGGAGTTTCTGGCAAACAGTGGGCTGACGTGGTAAATAGACCCAATCACCTACCAACATTTTCGAGTACATTATGGGAGTCCACCATAGACGTTACTCTATCCACGAGATCTCTGACGCAGCACATCGCGGATTGGACAGTGAGAGACGGATGGTCTACCTCTGATCACCGTGCCATAACGTTCAACATTTGCAGGGCATTATCACGAGTGCCACCAGACCAGTACATGCAACAAAGATATGCTGTAAAGAAGGCAGAGTGGAACCTGTTTAAGGATGCCCTTACTAACTGAGTTCAACATATTCCAACTAATATCATGCGGACAACGGATCCTGACACCCATCAGCGACTAGTTACAGATGCAATTGCAAAAGCTGCTAATGCATCCATCAAGCGCAAGGTCGCTGTCTCGGGAGCAGTCCCCTGGTGGTCACCAGAACTTCATACCCTGCGGCGCCAGATCCAACAAAAGAGAAGAGCGTTCCAACGTGCCAGAAGAACATGCCCCCGGATGAAATAGATTTCTTATGGAACAAATAGAGAGAGGTGTGAAACGCCTACAATGCAATGATCAGACAACGCAAAAAAACTGTCCTGGGAGCATCTGGTCTCCACCACTGGTAACAAGGATCCCTGGGGCACGGTTTTCAGGATAATAACCAATAAAAACTCTCAAGAAGAGAGGTCACCTGCTCTGCCACCATCCCACAAGGACACAAAAACCACAAACTGGAACCACTCGATGAATGTGCTAGATCATATCTACAAACCATTGCGGGACCAAATCTCCACTGAGCAACAACAACTGTGCAGAGATAATGACAACTACCACTGTCAGTAACTGGAGGAGCATTTCACTGAAACGGAACTTTACAAGGCTATTGCTAGAGTCAGGAACAAAAAATCCACTGGCTTAGACATGCTCGAACCGGAAAAAATAAAGAAAGTAGCGGAATACAACCCACAAATTCTGTTAAATCTATACAACCACTGCTTTGAGGAGGGACATTTTCCAATTGACTGGTGAACTGCCGCCAACCAAGCCTCAGGATTGCCCTGCATCCTATCGACCCATTGCTCTTCCCACTGTGCTGAGTAACGTGCTGGAGTAGCTGCTTAGGCAGAGACTGGATGATCACTATAGAACAGCAAACCTTTCAGCACCAAATCAGTTTGGTTTCCGGTCGGGTATGTCCACGATTGACAAACTGGAAGTAATTACAAGTGCTGCCAACATCTGCACGGGCAAATATCTCCTTGTCATCTCAATCGACTTTGCCGGGGCGTTCGACACCCTTTGGTGGCCGAGCGTCCTTGGCCGGCAAGGCTGCCTGGAAACTTGTACAGATGCATAGCCAGTTACCTTACAAATCGGAAGGTGGTGATTCAGGCACCTTTCTCCAAAGTCGAATTACAAGTCTATAGGGTATGCCCGCAGGGCTCCATCCTCGGACCCATATTCTAGAATTGTGTCTTAGATGAATTCCTCAACACAGGTCTAGCCGGAGTACAGACCTAAGCCTACACGGATGACCTTTCCCTTATCTTTGCTGCTGACTCCCGAGCAGAGCTGGGTACAGAAACATCATCTCAAAATCTCAGGCACAAAGACACAGTCCATCCTGCTCAAGGGGACACCTGGATCCCCAGAGGCCACCACAAACCAGAATTAATGGCACAATAATCAAACTGGTATCTGAACTGAAGACCATTGGGGTTGTCGTAGACATAAATCTCTCCTTCATCCCACATCTAAATTATCTCCAGAAAAAGTTAAAAAATTACACGGCTATGGTTGCTAGGGTAACTCGTTGAGAGTGGGGATTAAAGAAGCGTACCCTGGCTTTGTACTATAAAGCAGTGTTTGTACCTGCGATCACGTGTGGCTCCAGTCTCTGGTTTCACAGAGCTGCCACAGTGGTGGGCAGCAGGAAACTGAACATCATTCAGTGGTCAATCCTTCTAATGGTCTCCAGGGCGTGCTGCACCACCAGTACCCATGCCCTGCAGGTACTTAATGGCTTCCTGCCCCTGGACCTCGAGGTCACTCGAGCTGGAATTCTATATCTGCTTGGAAAAGGATGTTCCACCACCATCCGTGGTTTCACCTCGGACCCAGCCAGTGCACAATCCCTGGAAAAAGCCAGGCTCAATAACTATCTACAATAAATATGGCAGATAAGGTGGTCTGAATCCACAAAGGGAGCCATCACCCGGAATTTCTCCCAAACATTGCTAAGACATACCCCACATCGCCCCTTGATTCTCCCCAGGACTTCTAATGACCTACCTCCTCACAGGCAATGGCCCTTTCCGCAGCAAGCTGAATCTGCTTGTGGTGCCCAGGAGACCTGGGACCACCTGATACATGACTGCCTGATATACAAGGATCTAAGATCTAGACTTATAACTCAGCTGCATTTCACCCCAAAGGGGCAGGAGCAATACCTACTTGAGGATAGTGACACCTACACCCTACTCACAAGCTTCACCCAAGATTTGTTCACAAGGAGGAAAACCCTGCAGCCACCGCCACCAGTACCTCCACAGGTCCAAGATGGACCATACAATGATAACCCTGAAACCCAACCAGGAAACAATTGAATGAAGCAGCTGGGAATGTGGGCTGGAACTGCCAAGACCTTGGACCCTCATCTACACTTGAATCACTGAAGAAAACCCAAACTGCCAAGGCTAAGCCACTGTCCATCTGTCTTCCATCCAAATTCCTGAAGGCCCTCTTCCTGGATATGACTTAATCTGGATCGACCATCAAGATTTATGAATGGGGCAGTCACAAGGCCCCTTTCCTCCATGCTCCCTTGTATGGAGCTTAACATCCAACTCCTGGGGGGGAGGTGGCTTTGCCTGCCTCCCTCTTTTCTTTCTAGTGAGGCATGGGCATGTCCCACTAGAAAGAAAAATACAAGGGCCATTTTCCTTACTGATCCCCTTATTTCTATTTCTATCCTCCCCCTTACTTTTATCTTTCACAGTGCACAGTGCCACATGTCAAAATTTATAAACATCAAAATTTAGCCCAACTGTTCAGGCACTAATATTATCCTTTCAGCGTACAAACCCAACTTATGTTCTTAAAATGAATTAATTAGGCAAAACTGAACCGCGATATACCATATACATTTTTTTTTTTTTATGTCCTTGCCACCGAAATCTCTGGAAAGTAGGTGGAAGGATCTGCCAGAGAAACAAATGAATAAATGAATACACCTAGCTGGCCTCCCCATGGCAGAGTATGGTAACGTCGGGTCCCATTAGGGGCCTGGCAGCCAACAAGCCAGAAGAACAATGGGCACAACATATTACACAACACATGATCCACACACTTTAAATCTCTGGCTTTGACAGAGTATTGTCCTTGATACAAAGAACATACACAGAGATAGGGTAAATCCCTGGTGCCGTTAGACCCAAAAATCCTCTATACTCTATACAACGTAAGATCACTCATCGGTGAAGACAGAATACTAGAGCTGGAAAAAGAATTATAAAATGTAAATTGGAATATCGTTGGTTTGGGTGAAACAAGAAGAAGAAATGAACCACTTACAAGTTTATCAAGTGGAAATCAGCTGTACACCAATGGAAACAGTGAAAGGAGTGAAAGTGGAGTTGGCTTTCTGGTCCATAAAGATATAAAAAACAACATTTTGGAATTCAAAAGTACATCACCAAGGGTGTCAAGACTACTACTCAGGATTTCTAAGAGGTATAAGCTAAAGGTTATAATGATTTATGCACCAACATCGAGCCATGATGATGAAGAGGTTGAAGAAATGTACACCGAAACTGAGAGTCTTCTAGATGAACAGAAAACTCACTACACTATCATTATGGGGGACTTCAATGCTAAGATTGAAAAGAGACAAAACAGTGCAGAAAGGGGAAGTATAGGAAATTTTGGAATTGGTGAAAGAAATGAAAGAGGTGAAAGACTTGTGGAATTTGCAGAATCTAGAGGAATGTCAATAATGAACACTTTTTTCAAGAAAAGGGTGAACAGAAAGTGGACATGGAAGAGCAAATGGATTAACAACTAATGAACTCGACTTCATCCTCACTAACAGAAGATATATCGTGAATGATGTTACTGTCCTGAATAGGGTAAACGTTGGAAGTGATCACAGAATGGTAAGATGCACACGTGATATAGACGTAAGAAAAGAAAGAAAAAAACTGACTCGAGTAAATAATACGAGATCTTTGAGATAACAGAAGAGGAGAAAAAGCAGTATGTACTTTTGGCAGTAGGATAAAGAACAAGTTTGAGTTTCTGCAGACTGTTCAGGACCAAGATATCGATGAGGAATATTACAACTTTCTAAAAGTGATAAACCCAAGAAACCTATAGGTAAAAAGAATCCAAACAAGAAAAAATCAGTCAAGAAACACTTGTCATGATGAACCTAAGACGACAAATGGAGAGCAAGGAAAACACTGACAGGGAGAAAATTGAGTATATAGGCATACCTCGAATAACGAATAGGATGCGTTCCACGAAATTACTTCGTTAAGCGAAACTTCGTTTTCAGAGGTAATAATACTATGGCCAGAATAGGGATACGTTCCTACATAAAGAAAATGAAAAGCTTTTTTTTTTGAACAGAGAAACGTTTTATTAAATAAACAGTCAACTTACATACAAAGTGAAATCACATTTTAAAATATGAGTCTAAAGTTGATTGTTTATGCTCTTTTTCTCTTTCATTTAACAATTGCCTATACGGAGTAACTGCATTTAACACTGATCGCTTAACAATAACACTTCTTCCTAAATCAGGATCATTTTCACTAAAAAAATTTAAAACGTTTTCAATATCATTTAAGCACCTTTTTAAATCTTTGGTTGTTAACACTTTTTCGGCAGGAACTTCTTTAACTTCGTCTTCATTATCTTTGTCTTCATTGCTAACAAGGTTTTATAAATCTTCCACTGAAAAACCATCATTTTCTGCATTCAATAAATTTCTAACATCCTCTTCATCGACATTTTCGAAACTTATTGATTGAGCCATCTGGATAACTTCATTTCTAATTTCTTGGATGTTATTTTCTTCTTCTAGTACAACTTCTGGCCATATTTTGCACCAAACTCCATTTAAGCATTTCTTAGTGACTTCTTTCCAAGAACTATCAATGTTTTCAATTGCGTTTTTAATGCTGTAGTTTTTCCAAAAAGTTTTAACTGTCATTTCCTCTTTATCCTCTAGTTCAGTTAAACTGCTTAATGTTCGACGCAGATAATAAGCTTTAAATGATGCTATTACTCCCTGATCCAATGGTTGAATCAGGGAAGTTGTGTTTGCTGGAAGAAACACAACTTTGACAGGAATGCATGTGTCCAACGTGTTAAGATCAGTAGGATGTCCCAGAGCATTGTCTAACAACAAAAGAGCTTTTTCTTCAAAGTTGTTTTTTTTGACAATACCATTTTACTTCAGGACAAAAGTGGTTAACAAACCAATCAGTAAATAACTCCTTGGTAACCCACGCTTTTCTATTTGCTTTCCATATTACAGGTAAATTCATTTTTATGTTACCTTTTAACGCCCTCAGATTTTCTGAATGGTAAACTAATAACAATTTTAATTTATAATCGCCAGAGGCATTTGATCCAAAGAGTAACGTTAAACGGTCTTTGGCTGCTTTGAACCCAGCAGCTGATTTTTCTTCAATAGAAATGAAGCTTTTTGTTGGTAGCCGTTTCCAGAACAAACCACTTTCGTTAACATTGAACACCAAAATTTGGAAAATTTTCACGTTCAATTATTTCCTTTAGTTTTTCTGTAAACTTATTTGCAGCTTCTCCTGTTAATTTTACACTATGAATCCTGGCCCATTTTTTAAATTTCTCGAACCAACTACGAGAAGCCCCAAAGGTTTCCGTAATTTCTTCAGTTTGTTTAGATTTCAGGTGATTAAACTGGAATATTTTTTTATGTTAAATGAGGCTTGAAATTGCCGACTTCTTTATATCGAAGCTTCGTTATCAGAGGTAACGTTATCCGAGGTATGCCTGTACTGAGTTATGCAAAGCCATTAGAAAGAGACTCAGAGAGGACATAAGAAAATTTAACACAAAAAAATAGTAGAACAAGCATTAAGGGTAAACAAAGGATTTAAATCAGCAGTTTTGAGCATTAATACAGAAAGACAAATGATACTGAAACTGAAGAATAGCTATGGTGTACTTATGAATAGCAGAGAAGGCATAATTCAAATAGCAGAAGACTACTATAAAGAGTTATACAAGGAACGAGGGAATGATGCCAGCAGTGGGGAAGATGGATCGCAAATTAGTAATACATATAACATACCTGATATTCTTCCTGATGAGGTAGAACATGTGTTGAAGAAAATGAAGAATCAGAAAGCTCCGGGGAAGATGAAGTTACTGTAGAGTTGTTAAAATTGGGAGGAAGAGACGTGACACAAAAACTGGCAAGACTCTTCACAAAATGGATTAGAAAAGGTGTGGTGCCTAAGGAGTGGAATAATGCAATCATAGTTTTGCTGCAATAAGAAAGGAGATAAATCAGAAATTGAAAATTATAGACCACTTAGCTTGTTATCCCACATCTCAAAGTTGTTCACAAGGGTCATTACTAACAGATTAGAAAGAATACTTGAGGAGAATAAACTGAAAGAGCAAGCTGGCTTTAGGACAAGATTCTCAACTATGGATCACCTTCACGTAATGTCACAGTTAATGGAGAAAGCAAATGAATATAAAACACCATTATGTCTGGCATTTGTGGATTATGAAAAGGCATTTGATTCCATACAGCATAAGGCAATGTTTCAGGCACTGGAAAGACAAGGCATAGATACCCCATATATTATGATTTTGAAGAATTAATACATTATTTCTACTTAATTAATACTCCATATATTATGGGGTATTAATTAATACCCCATATATTATGATTTTGAAGAATTAATACATTGAGAATGCTACCTCCTTTATTAGACTAGAAAAAGACAGTAGCAAATTTAAAATTCAGAAAGGAGTTTAACAAGAAGACACAATATCTCCGAAGTTGTTTACTGCTGCCCTTGAGGAAGCTTTCAGAAGATTAGACTGGTCACAGAAAGGAGTCAATTTGAATGGGAGTACCTAAACCATTTACAATTTGCAGATGACACTGTGGTCATAAGCCACGATCCCAAAGAATTAGAGGAAAATCTTAATCAGTTATGCACAGTTAGTAAGGATTTTGAACTAAAGATGAATATGGCTACAACAAAAGTAATGATGAACAAGTATGCCACAGAAAGGGAAATAATGATTGAAGGAGCAGTAATTGAAAAGGTGGAGTCATATACTTATCTGGGACAAGTCTTTAGCTGTAATAATGATAAATGGATGGAAGTCAAGAGAAGAATAAATTTTGGATGGATAGCATTCAGGAAATATAGTCACATACTGAGGAGCAATATTCCAATTTGTCTAAAACATAAAATAATGAATCAATGTATACTCTCCACCATGACTTAGGGAAGTGAAACTTGGGCACTCACCAAATGAATGGAAGAGAAGACGAGAACTACACAGCAAAGAATGGAACAAATTATATTGGGAATCTGACTTAATTGTGAATCTGACTTAATCTGGATTAGGCAGCAAACTCAAGTAAAGGACATTCTTATCAAAACTAAAGAACTAAAATGGTCTTGGGCAGGACACATAGCTCAAAAACATGATGACAGATGGACTAAGAAAATAACAGAATGGTACCCAAGAGGAGCTAAGAGAAAACCTGGAAGACAGCAATGAAGATGGGCAGATGAAATTCATGAGTTTGTGGGTAGTAAATGGGTGGCCATTGCACAAAATAGAAGGAACTGGAAAGTTGCTGGAGAGGCCTTCCTCCTGTAGTGGATTAAAAATGGCTGATGATGATGATGTAGTCTAGAGGTAGTACTCAATAACAGTTTTGGTTTCTTGAAAGATGGACACTTCAAGATAACCAAAAACCTTTCAAGTAACTGCTTGCTTATATTGAAATATGTCCTTAAACGACTACATCAGAGTTCTGGTTTCACTTTTGATCAAAAAAGTGAAACTAAAACTGTTGCTGTATGACACTTCTGGTACTGTAGGTCAGTATCAGAAGTATTACCACTTCCAATATTGGTCTTTTAGACCCAAAACAGTTTCCCAGAGAAATCAACAATTTTATTTCCAGGAAATACTCCTAAGTCACAGATTCAGTCAAATTTTCTTTGCAAGCATTTTTTTTTTTTTTAATTGCACTTACAATGCCAATAAAGTTAACCACTTGCCTGACTGGCCCATACTCAGTAAAGGAAGATACATCAGTCTGAAAATTCAGTTTTGTTTTGGATGCAAATAAACACTCAACTATATTAGCATTTTATAAACAAATCACAGCATTATGTGATTTGCTTATAAAATAATGTTATTTTCTATAATCATAATTTTCCATAATTTGGCTACTGCTCAACCAAATTGTCTTATTTTCATCACTACAATAATAGCAAAAGCTGCTTCAACTTTTCGTGTAAATGCACAGGGAAAAATTTCTTTGACTGGTGTGATATGTTTGCTTTTGATATTTGATTATTGTGAAATGTAACACACAAAAACAATGCATGAGCTTTTCTTCTTTAAGTAGTTATTCAAACTGCTTTTATATCATTCATTTTTGGAATGAAAATGGTGGATAGTAACAATTCAGAAGTGTAAATTTGTGTTAATAAATCAGGTTCTAGATTAGAAAAAAAATTTCGAGTTTTTATTAGTTTACAGTTTTTTTATTTTCTCATATTATAGGTATTACTAAGAATCTATTTCTCATTTTTTCAATGTGAAAAACAAAAGTATTTTGAAAAATTTGGTTTATTTTATTGTGTAATTATAAATTATGTCTGCCTAAATATGGCAAAAAAGTAATGAGACCAAATTTAAAAAATATATATCTAAGGCAAATATCACTCCAAGATAAGCAGCTAGAGAAGCATAGATGTGTGATAACCTTGGCAGTCCTGCCAACCCAAACCACTTGGTCTTAAGTTTTTTTTTTTATGGACATTCTTTGTGCATCATATCTAATGTCACCATCACAAATCTTTGAAGTGAGCAACCAAAAACAACCTGCAGTCCTAAATTGGTGGACAAAATGCACAATTTACTAGTAAGTGACTGCCAATTAACACTGAGAATGCTAGAAAGTTAAATGTGAATAAAAATCGATAAGTGCCATAATTACCACAGACTTGGGAAAAAGAAAAATTTGCATGAAGTCTGTTCCACACTGGTTAGGTTATGAGGGAAAAAACTCAGTTAATTATATTATTAGATGCTTGCAAAGAGTTTGTTCAAACAGATGATAGTGAACTTGGTTTCCCAAAAAAGCATTATTACTGGGGATGAGAGCTGGTGCTTCCAATATAATTCTGAGACCAAAAGACTCAGTAAAGTCCAGAATGGCAATCACAAAGTTCGCCAAGACCAAAAAAAGTTTGTTTTCAGAATCTGCATATAAAAATCATGCTAATCACTTCTTTATTCACAAAAAAATAACCCATAAGGAATTCATCCCAGAAGGAAAGATTGTTACGAGTAATTACTATTTTTTTATTTCATTGAAACATTTTGTTAATGAGGTATTGAAATGTTTGTTGGTGAGAAACAAACATGTGCAGCCAGATTTGGAATAGTCTGGTTGGCACCTTCTAATACATTTATCAACATGCAGATGTTTGTGACCACAAGCAGATTGCAGTGCTCAATTGTGCTCCTTACTCCCCTGACTTGGCCCCAGAAGACTTTTTTCTGTTTCCTAAGATAAATTTGCAATTGAAAGGACATGGACAGAGAGCAGAACTAAATAACATCACAACAGACAAGTTTTCCATCACAACATACAAGCTTTCCAAAGCTTGTATAAATGCTGTAACAAGTTTATTCAGGGACTATTTTGAGAGATAAAAATAAGAAAATATTTTCCTTATCCATATTTTGCCTTATTTTAATTCACTTCATTACCTTTTTTGCCACACTGTATACACACACACACACACACACACACACACACACACACACACACACACACACACACACACACACACACACACACACACACTCATAGCTCCACCTACTACTGAATTTCAAAAATCTGGAGATTAGATATTTTGTATAGGGAGGAGGAAAATAGAAAGTTTTTTTTGGTCAAAAAATGGAAAAAACATATACAGTCGGACCTCCCTTCAACTAACTTCCACATAGCGAATTTTTCTATTTAGCAAATTTTTTTTATTTCCCTTTGGTCATTACATTGAAAATAGTTTCCGTATAATAAAGAAAATTTCCATATAATGAATTAATTTCGAGAAACCTGGGTATGCATTGTTCGCTCCTCTGGCCTTAGATACAGCTGATGCTGTAGAAAGCACGAGTTAATAGCTAAAAGGATTAAGATTTAATTCTTTTAACTTTTAAGAGCTAAAGGGATTAATTCCTAAGAGCACGAATTAAGAGCTAAAACAACATTCCACAATTTACAGTTGGCCATAAAACCTCTACTGTACCGAGAAGCACAGTAATGGGACAGGACCCAGTCAGAAGCGGGCAAAATTGTGCCTGTATGATTATTATATTGATTATTGTATGTAGATAAAGCCGTTTTTAAGTGGGTGAAGCTGATTCGAGACCAAAACATGCCGGTAGCAGGGCCACTAATAAAAGAAAAGGCTATGGAGTATGCATCTTTTCTGGGGCATAAAATATTCCAAGCCAGTTCTGGTTGGCTGGACACATTTAAAAAGCTTCATGGCTTACTTGAAAAATTTATTTCTGGTGAAAGTGGAGTTGTAATCGAAGAAGACTGTACCCATTGGAGAGAATCAGTGAAAAAAAAAAAAAAAAAAAAAAAATGGAGGACTACAAGCCCAAATACAGGGTCAACTTTGATGAAACAGTTGTATTTTTCAAATGTTTGCCGAACAAGAAACTTTTAAAAGTGATAAATGTTTAGGTGGTAATATAGTAAGGAGAGAATTGCAGTCTTGGTCAGTGCAAATATGGCTAGTAATGAAAAACTGAAGCTTTGGTAATAGGCAAAAATAAACAACCCCGATGTTTCAAAGGAGTAAAGTCGCTACATTTGGACTACAACTACAACAAAAAAAAGGTTAAATGACAAGGGAAATTTTTGAACAGTAGATTTGAAATTTTGATAGAAAGATAACAAAATGAAATTGAAAAATCATGTTGATCGTCATCAACTGCCTGCACACCTTCACTCGGTAATTTCGAAACTTACAGGTGTGAAACTTGGTTTCTTTCCTCCAAACACCTCGTCTAAACTGCAACCAATTGACCAAGGCATTATCAAGAATTTGATAATGCACTACCAAAGACGCATAATAGAAACCAACCAATTTATAGATTCTGTTATAGATTTGCAGATGTGCATATCAGAGTTGCTGAAAGCGTGGAGTCAAGATATGATGGAAACACTGATTAAGAATTGTTTCGCAAAAGCAAGTTTTACTAAAATTAACAGCAATGAGAGCGATGAACTACTGAACAGTATTGGGCAATCTTGGGAAGAACTCCAAGCGAGAGGTATGATCAGTGGGTATGATCAAGAACAAGAAATTTGTTCTTGGCGAATTTTTAGGTCATCGTAGCTGAATATCCGAATGACTCCAGCATTTTAGAGAGTATTCAAAGAACTGGTGACAATATCAGCAATGACCTGAACGAAAATGAGGGCAATATTAAACCTACCAAACATGAATGTTGGCAGCATTTGAAACTTTGTGTCGAGGCCTTCAATGTGAAGAAAATGTGCCAGAAAATATATTTGAGTGTTTAACATATTTGTGAATAATGTACATTAAATCCAGTGTACAACAAAAAATAACGAAAAATTTTACGAAATAATTCGTAAAAGTGTACTAATATACTGTGTGTTATCAGTTCTTAATATGTATGTATTAATAAATTAATTGTTTAAAATATTAGAAAATTTATTCATTTCCACTTATTTCTGATTTATTTCCCATCTTTTATTATATTTCTGAATGTTGACAGTATTTTTAATTGCTGAAAAGGTCATTTTCTCTATAACGAAATTTCTGTTTGACGAATTTTTTCAAGCGAACAATCGTTTTCGTTATATAGTGGTCCGACTGTATATATATATATAGGTTTTCTGTAAAAAGCAGTTCTCCAAAAAAAAGAAAAGCAGGAAAAGCATGGGGGCTTTCAAAGTCCACACTGCACTATAAATTAAATTTTACTCACGAAATACACATTTTACACTAAAATACAGTCATTGTTTACCAGTAGAGTATATTTTAAGTAGTCTAATTAACATTTTTCTGTATGGATTTCTGTTTCAATTGTCAGTTAGACATCAATTGATTATGACTGCTTACAAGAAAGATACTGTGAATAGACTGCACATCTTCAGAAAGGGTAAGTAAAATTTCTGTTTATAACAAACAGCACTGCTCAGAATGTCAGAGAGTGTTCAGGTTCAATATTCTCTGACTCACTACAGCTATGAGGAATTGTTCAAATGCCAAGTATGATTTCAGATAATCAGTTATATTTCAAGTTTCTTGTGTGCTTGTCAGTTTCTCAACCATGGACCAATAAACATCAATTCTTTCTTTTCTTTCATAATAGGGTTTGATGGTCTCACACTGAAATTGGAGGACCAGATCTGGAAAACATCATTTCTTTATTGTCAGTTTTTTTTTTTTTTTTTTTTTCTTTCATATAAAATGATTTGTTTCAATTTGGTTCAAAAAACTTTTTCTCCAAATAGTGTTAATCGATAATAAATTTGTTCTCCATATAAAATTACATTGCATTTAAAGTTAAACAATATACCTGTACAATTTTGCATATACGATATGTAAAGTTGTACAGGTCATTTTTTAAAAAAAAGTCATGAGTTGGGGTTAAATTTGAAAGTGTCTGCAATTCTGCCCAGACATGATAGAATGGAGTATATGATGAGAGACTTGTCAATCAATTCAGCCATGCAGAGATTGAGCTGCATCATGATAATTTCATATTCTTATTGGAAACTGGGGATCTCTACCTGCTGCACCCTCAATTGTCATTTAGTTATGAAGACAAAAGATGGCGACATAGTACAACAACCAACCAAACATTGTCATGATTCCTAGCTTCAAAAAGCAGAAGCCAACGTTGCCAGAAGCAAAATGAGGCAATACATGAGAGTAGATAGTTCTACTCTTCGCAATGTGATGGGGAATGTGTTGCCAGAGTTAAGTAATGATGTACTGGCCCATGTGCCCAAACAACCATCCCTTGTGAGAAACCTTCTCAATCACAGAAAAGAAGGTCATTTGCCTAATCCAACAAAATAAATTTTGACATTCCTGAGAAGTACTCTCAACTGATACTTCATGATTTGGGTGTGGATGATCCAGACAGAATTCTGGTTTCAGGTGCTAAAGAACTCTTGGTTGAATAGAACAAAGATACAATTTATGGAGATGGCACCTTTGATAGAGTTACGAACATGTTTTACCAACTGTATAGGTGGCATGCCAAGGTGGGTAACTCATATCCACGTATTTACATTTCGTTACAGAAAAAGAACTTGGATACTTAGAATGTTTGAAATCATGAAGCTGTTGGTTCCAAATCTGGTGCCTCAAAAGGTTTTAGTGGATTTTGAGAAGGCTTGCATGAATGCAGTGAGGATTGCCTTTCCACACGCTGTCAAAGGGTGCTATTTCCATGTGTCAGAGTCTCATCAGGAAAATCAGCAATGTTGGCTTAAAGACTGAATTTGAAACTGATATAAATATAAAACTCAAGCTGAAGTCTCTTGCTGCATTAACCTTTGTCCCAGTCCATGATGTGAGGAGTGTCTTTGATGAGTTTGCCGCCACATTTCCAGACGAAGATAGTTATAATGAGGTGCTCACGTACTTCCTTTTCCACATACATTGAGGGTGTAGCAGGTAGAGATCCCCAGTTTCCAATAAGAATATGGAATCATCATGATGCAGCTCCTGAACAGTTGCCTAAAACTACAAACTGCTGTAAGGGATTTCACAATGCACTTAATTCCCTATTCCACTGCAGTCATCCCAGCGTGTGGCTTTTGTTTCATGGATTGAAGAGGGTCCTGGCTTGTCACAGATTGACACTGGCTAATACACAGGCAAGTCATCAGGTGAAAAAGAGAAGATATGATGCACTGCATGACTTGGTTGCCACTTTTGTGCAAGAATATGAGCAGGTAGAAGACAAACTGAAATACTTGCAGAGATTGGCTAACTCACATTCTGAGCAGTGCTGTTTGTTATAAACAGAAATTTTACTTACCCTTTCTGAAGATGTGCAGTCTGTTCACAGTATCTTTCTTGTAAGCAGTCATAATCAATTGATGTCTAACTGACAATCGAAACAGAAATCCATACAGAAAAATGTTAATTAGACTACTGCTTAAAATTACAGAACATCAGTAACGAAAATTCTATTCAAATCCTTGACAAATAAATAAATCGCCGAAATATGTCTGAATTAGTTGTTTGTTGATAAAAAACCAAAAAGTGTTGACTGTTCACTTTGTAAGACAGAGAAAAAATAATTTAGTTTTATAAATAAAATAAAATTTTATTCCCTGCAATTTCCATTACAAACATTTACATCCAAATATTCAATTTTATATTAAAATTTCAATTTTATATTAAAATTTCAATTTTATATTAAAATCAAGAGTTATATTAAAATACATCATATAGCAGTATAAATAAAATATTAAATTAAACATTTTGTTTCATTTCGAAATATGAAATAATTTGTTTTTTGTAAACAAAAAATAATATGAGCATTCTGCTATGTGAGGATTTATCCGTGTGAGCATTTTTCATGTGAGCATTTATGACAGTGGGTTTTTTTCTGTGTGGAATTTTCGTATGGGCTTTTTTTCATGGGCGGATTTATCTGGTCACCACATAAGGATAGACTGGATAGGAAGGGAGGAGGGGTTATGTTGTTAGTTAAGAAAGACAAAATCTACGGCAGTGCATCCAGTTAACATGGTGGACAGTGCAATGGTGAGTCAGTTTGATGTGACATAAGCACTGGGAAATCAAAAATGAGAGATGGAGTTTGTTATAGGCCTAATGACTCTGATGAGTACAATAAACAACTGTACAGAGAAATAGAGCGGGCCAGTAAATCAGATTCTCTTATAATGGGAGATTTTAACTTCCCACGTATAGATTGAAACTTGTGCATTGGTCACTCTCACACTAGAAAGATTTTGTGGATTTATTGGATGATTGTTTTCTACAGCAGCATGTTTGAGAGGCAACAAGGAGTACTACTCTTGATCTGATTATCAGCAGTGATTTATTCGTGTATTAAGAATCTGCACATTGAGGAACCACTAGGTGGCCATGATCACATTGTACTGATAAAGGATTTACTCAAAAGACGTTAACTACCATCAGGGGTAAAGGGAAAGGTTTTCGCTTTTGTAAAGGTGACTACAGTGATCTAAAATAGTTTTTAAATTCTATACAGTGGGACCAACTGATGATGTTACCTACAGCAAATTCTAAATGGGATTGCATTCAAGGAATCAATCTTGGAAGCTACTAGGCTTTTCAAATCAAATAAGAAATACTTGTCAAGGATTAGGCCTAAATGACATCATATAAACTAAATGCGACTCACGGCAGAGAAAAAATATGAATGGGATGCGTATAAATTACCAGGCGACATAGTAATCTATGGCAGATATAAGCTAGTCTATAATCAAGTCACAAAGGAGGTTAGGCAAGCGAAGGAAGATTACGAGAAATCTTTAGCAAAGGATGCAAAGAAAAACAGCGGGATACCATAGAGTAATGATGAAATGAGGAGGCAGCGAGAACATCAGACATTTATATATGTTGTATAAGAATTACCAAAAAGGTCACCTTACAGAAGTTGATACAAGATACTCAAAAATATGGTCGTATGACATCAGTACAGCATATGATCCCCTCCATTGGCAGCAGTGAACCATGCTCGATATATGGAGATCTATAAGATTCTGTGGCAACAAATCCCATTCTTCCATCAGCGCCTCACCAAGTGACAAAGGAGTTGGCTGTAAGCATGCAATGCAATGCTCCTGGGTGTTGCACACATGTTTGATTAGATTTAAGTCTGGTGATCGTGCTGGCCACCAGTCATTGGATATCTTCAGTTTCAAGATATTGCTTCAGCTCTATGTGCAACAGATCCTTGAACCGTATGTGACTATACGATTCAAGGATCTGTTCTCAATACCTCTGTGCAGTTACAGTATCCCTATTAAAAACATGAAGAGGGGTATGGCCGCTGATCATTATTCCATCCCATATGAGAACACTGCCATCCCATATGAGAACACTAAAAAGGAATACCGTAAGTATTCCTTTCTCTAATGTTGGAAGAATGGTACTGCATTCCTAATTATGTCCAGAAGAAATAACATCTAAAATCTGTTTGTAGGCTAAAATGGGACTCATCAGAGAACAGAACTGTACCCCATTTGTCAGCACTGCAGTTTTGACAAGCTCTGCAGTGATTTGAGGTTAATGGGATACAAACCTTCCTTGCTTAGAGTCCACTTGAATTGAGCCAAGAAACAGTATAGTTGGAAATGTTTTCACTTGTGGCCAGAGCAACCTCAAGAGACAGCTGATTACAGAACATCATTCTGCCTTGCTGTTAGAGCCAGATAGCAAGTCTCTTCTGGTTGACGTTACCCTCAGACAACCTTGGTCAACTCACCTTGTAATGGTTCCTGTTTCCTGAAACTGCTTCCATTGTGCTGAGATGACACTGCATGACACATTAAGTTACTGTGCCACCTCTGCATGTGACTGCCCAGTTTCAAGTCATCTAACAGCCAGCCAGCCAGCCATCTCAAAGAACCATCTAATCAACGACTTGCCATCCTGAGTACTGTATATGTGGCTATCCCACTGAGCAAGTCAAAAAACGGGAATGAAGTGATGTGGTCGTAACCCGTGTTTTTGCAGGCCTGAATAATTTGCACAACGTGCAGCTCTGTAAGGTGGTAGATCAATTTCTATTGGATACTCAAAATTTTCGTGCCACGATGTATATTATTATATCAAATATTTGCCTTCGGTTACACTGTTCACGATAAAATATTAAAGAAAAACATTTTGTTCTGCTACTTTTGTCGTGAAGTGCATTTTAATTGTTTTGTTATTGTTATTTGGTTTTTAGGAGCATTAGCAACTAAGGCCATATTGCTCCGGGATATGCGGTGGTCATTCCCTGACCTTTCCACATCCTCCGTATTTGGTGGTGACGGGCTCGAACCCTGGTCTAAGCGTGTGCTACACACTGCTGCTCCTTCCCACCTGGCTATGGAGGTGCCTGCATTTTAATGTGACTTTTGTTTTAGTGTAATAATTATATCTCATTTTTCATTAAAAAACTTAATATCATGTTACAAGGTGTGAACAAAACGTTTGAAGGCTTTATTTATAACAAAAGAAGTGATGGAGGTATGGGGGTCAAAATTTTGTGATAAGCATAGGGGAGGGCTCACCACATTACTGGTTTGAGCCACCTCCTGCTCCTCCAAACCAGTAACATGCATTACATATTACTGATTTTGTGGAACAGGAAAACACCACCAAATCCTTTTCTGACACTGTGTCACAATGAACACAAAGGGAGAGCAAAGTGTGTTCATCAAGTTTTATATGAAGAACAAAAAAAAGACCAAAAATTCTCTAAATGTTATGTATTTGGTGGTGCTTTTTTAAATAAAGCTGTAATTTATCAGCTGATGAAATGTTTCCAAAATAGCCAAGAATCCAAATGGCGATGAAAAAATTTGATCTGACTGATGATTAATCATCCAAGAAACTGTTGATGAATTGAGAAACTCCTAAGGATCATGATCATGCCAAGCAATTTTTTACAAAAAAAAAAAAAAAAAAAAAAAAACTTAGGATCCATCAAGTGTCAACAAATTTTGTTACAATATTGTTGAATGATGACCAAAACACTAATTGCTGAGAACTGTGAAAGGGGAGCTAAAAATAAGGGTGGAAACTGTGCCCTAATTCAGCTACTGTTACATACAACTTACCCTTTAAGTTGCATTAATTTATAAATACATGATATATGTTATTTGTCAATATATTAACAATGAATTATTGATTTAAATATAAATATTGTATTATATTAGAACTTTTTACTGTTGTAAAGACAAACATTTCCAAAGTTTTGCTGGGTGTCAAATTTTTTTTTTTTTTGTGAGAATCAAAGATACAATACTAAATTGAAAGAGACAGCAAATCTTGTTTCTGTCTATTATGAAGGTACAAATGAATAAATATATACATATATACATACTTGTTAGTAAACAGCTGGTAAGCTTTAATACTCAGAATAGGCTTTATCATGGCAATCATTTCTTTAAGTTCTAAATCAGTGCTCTAAAAAAAAAAAAAAAAAAAAAAAAAGCAAAACAAAAAAATTAAGTTAACAGCATTCTTAACAGTAATTTTAAACATTCTTCCAGTTAAATATCAATATAAAATTTAACAAGTTAATCAAATAATGGTTCACTGTAATATAAATATTATAAAACATTGGGAAAACAAATCTGAATGTCAAGTTGCTTTTAAGTACATATATTTCAAATAAAAAAAATTTGCAAAAAAAAAAAAAAAAAAAAGTACTTATAGAAAAATTTTATTATAAAAATAAAACTGACAGTTAAGTAATTTCGGTAATGGAGTATGTTGCAATATCCTACATTCAACAACGATTCTACAGTTTCTACACAAAATGCAGAACTATTATTAAAAATACAAGAAAAAATTACAGTAAATTACACATCTTTCTCGCCTATTTTAAACTAAAGGCAGTTCTTGCTTTACAAGTTCCCGGGTTTACGAGTTTTTTTCCCCCAAGTATCAAGTATCAACAAAATCGAAAATATGAACATTAACTGAAAAAAATGAATGTTAAACATTCATAAATACCGCATTCCAAACCACGTGCGTAGCTATACAATACAGCATACCCCTACTGATTAATACTGCTTTACAATATTAATCAGTTCCAGAGACACCATTGTATCATGAAAATATCGTAATGAAAATCCCAATAACACATTGTTTTTTGGTAATTCGTTCCACGACCTTGGAAGATGAAATTTTCGCTGTATAACTAAGCTCTCACAAGTGTGACCTTAAGGCCATATAAAAGGTCGTGAGCACTTGGTTTGTAAATTGTATTAGTTACCAATTCAAATCTTTAAAATGCACTACACTTTCATTGTTATCATGTGTTCCGTTATAAGAATCAATTTTGAACGCCTTTGCGATATTTTTCTAAAGCATGTTTCTGGAGGTCACCACCATAAAACAATAAAAACAATCTGCACTTTCCAGTTTATTGGGCTTTTCTGTTACTGCAAGCAATTATAAATGGGTAGTAAACGCGATCTTACATTTGCGAAAATACCAACAGCTGGAATTCTGTCATTTTTTACACTATTATGGTGAAATGTGTTTCCCCCTTACTGAAATCTTCAATCGTATAAATTTTTAGAATCTTCTCTTCACTCCTTTTTTTTAAGCTTCGTAAACTTGTTACTCCACGCGAATTGTGTTAGTTGCAATTTGTGTATGCCGTTAAAAAATGCTTATGCATGCTATTGAAATTTATAAAGAAAAAGAGAAGATTATCTTGGAAACAAATGCCTCTTGCAACATTTCTGAAAAAGACGGCTCCTTGTGCAACAAACCAACGAGTGCCGAGCCAATAATAAGTGATCAACAAGTGTGCATTTAGTCGATGATGATGAAGAATAAACATTCTTTAACATTTGTAAGTCGTAAATAATTTCTCTATTATTATAATTTGCTTGATTTTACAGGATACGTTTTCATTTCTTTCGATAAATCAATCATTGTTTAAACATAAACTAATTAGCTAACTAATTTCATTGTTGATAATGTAACCCCTAATTTTAACATTAGGTCTATGGGAAATAAATTCCTGCTTTACGAGTTTTCGCTTTACGAGGACACGCTAGGAACAAATTAGCATTAGTATTAGCATTAATTAGTAGAGGCATTTGATGCAAGAAAGCAAGCTTATGCAGCATCAGCCAAAAAAAAAAAAAAAAAACCACTTCCACTTCACCCCTCTGTTCGTTCAAATTACCTGTCCAGCTGAGCCTTAAACTTATTTAGGCTATCAACTTCCATGACAAGGGATGGAAGTCTGTTCCACCAACCAACCACTCGCTGGCTAAAGGCAAATTTCCGCACGTCTATCCTACATCTGTCTTTCCTCAATTTCAATTTATGCCCTCTCAGGTGATTATTCTGAGCTAGAGGAAGAATCCCATCAGCATTGAGCATGCTCAAACCATTCAATGCTTTATACACCTCTATCAGATCACCTCGCTGGTGCCTAGTCTCCAGACACTGTAATTTGCAAAACTTAAGCCTTTCTTTGTAAGAGCACCCCTTTGTTCCATTCACTAATCTTGTTGCCCTTCTCTGTACTCGTTCCAGCAGCTCTACATCCTTCTTGAAATGAGGCCTCCAGACCTGTATACAGTACTCTAGGTGTGGCCTGACCATTGCCTTATACAAGGGAATAATCACCTCCTTATCCCTGCTAGAAAAATTCCTATATATCATTGACAATACACCATGAGCTACTCTTGCAGCCCGTCTGCACTGCTCAGAGAACTTCAAGAGAACCCCAGGTCCCTTTCATTCTCTACCACTGTCAGTGTAGTACCACAGAGTTGATACATTGCTCTGGGGTTGCTGTTTCCCCATGTGTAGTACTTTACATTTGTCAATGTTAAACTTCATTTGCCACCTCTCAGCCCATCTGCTCAATCTTTCCAGATCCTGTTGCAGCAGCATTAAAAAGTCGTAAATTAAGTCATAAAGTTTAAAACTACCTGTACTGTCAAGGGTAAACGAAAGAATTTTTCTTATCTAGAGATGACCACAATGGTCTCAGATGGTTTCTAAATTCCTTTAGAAACTGTCTAAGACCACTGTGGGAACAACCAATAATGAAACCCACTGCAAATTCTAAATGGGGAGTAATTCTAGAAGTCACTAAACTTTTTATTATAACCAAGGGATGTTGTTCAAGATTTAGACCTCAAATCTCAGATGAACTGATAAGACTGGTGACAGAAAAGAAAAATGTATGGCATGATTACAACTTATCCAGGGAACACAGAAACATACAGCAAGTACAAACTAGGCTGATTATGAAAAGTCTTTGGTTAGGAATGTTGAAGAAAGAGATTTTTATGTTAACACTAGAAGGAAAATAGCAAACAGTTCTTTCTTTTAGTTAACACTAGAAGAAAAGAAATGAACCACACTGGTCCCATTGGTCCACTAGATATGAATGGCAAAATTATTAATGATCCTGTTCTGGCTGCTGACACAAACTGAATAAATATTTTCCATCTACATGAACACATGAAGAGGTGTTTAAGGATGAGTATACCAGCAGATGTACAGCAAGTTTTAACTGAGCACCAAATGATTTCTTGATAAGTAAGAGGAAAGTGGAAAAGAAACTGTTGAGGACAAAAGTAAATAAGGCACTTAGAGCTGATAGAACCTATCTGCTTGTATCAAAAGCAGCAGCAAAAGAAGTAAGTAAACCTTTAGCCATAATTATGAGAGCATCCATGGCAACCTTGGGTTGCCAAGGATGCGCTTTGACAACCACCTTGACAGGAATACAGTTATACACCTTACATCAATCTCACCACAGATTTGTTAAAGGCAGATATTATCTGAACAAACAGAGCAGCTGCTATGATGCAGTAACAAAGGAACTGGCTACAAAAAACATTTTTGATATCACATAATTGGATTTCAGTAAAATTTTTGATACTGTTCCACACAAAGGAATTTGTTGGTTCACAGATTAGTTCAATTTATTAGTTTGACTTCTCATGATGCATTCAATAGATTAATAAAAGTGGAAGAGGAAATATATATAAATTAATGAAATTTTTGGATATGGTGTGCACAAAGCAAGACTATATACCCAGTGCTATGACATGAATTTGACAGTGCCCCACATACATACATAGTACTTGGATCCCCTCCGGTCACTAGATGGAAGAATAGAGGTGCAAAATTATACACTAGCTAATTATACACTTGCTGCCCTGCAAAAACTATTTTAGAGCTGTACTCTCAAAATGTAAGGAATACTACACTAGTGTACAAAACTTAAGGACCAGTCAAGTTTTCACCTGTGGCCTGGATATGGGAAAAGCATACCAAAGGAACCTTGTGAGGTACGGAAATGATGAACTTAAATTATAAGAGGAAACCTCATACCTTTTTAGTAGTACTGTTAATCTCTCAACACTCAATCGTGAATGATTATAATGTGAACATACCCCATGTGCATAGTCATAAATAAATCAAATTAAAATAGCTATTAATTAAAATCATCATGTCTTAAATTCTCATATAATGCCAAATGAATTGGAAAGAATTACGGAAAGACGGGGGCCACCAACCCCCAAAAAACCAACCAACATCACATACCACCATGAGAATTGAAAAATAATTGTCACAAAAACCTAAAACCACGAAACAAATAAATATCCATTAATTCACACACAATTTAAACTTTAAAAGCATTTTATAACTTCTTTTAAGAGACCAACATATTCGGTTTGTTACCGTGTTCACAAGAAGTATAAAAGTGTTTCGTGAATGATATCCTCCTTGTTTTATATAAAAAATTAGCAACACCTGACACAAGATTATTTATATAGACCAATGTATGAATTACTATAGGGCGAGAGAGGGCGCTGACTCTCTTTAAAAATTACAGCTGTCAGTTGCAGGCTCCGAAAAAAACGATAAGTGTTTGCCTTTTTATTTACATAATTGTTATTTTATATTGTACTTAATACGTAGTCTTATAGCTATAGTTATGCTGGTTATTTTTATTTTAATTTAGATAAACAGTTTTTGTAGATATACATAATACTTAATATACGTAAAACTGTTATTTCGTTCGAATCTTGCAGCCACTGTTTTTGTATATAGTGGTAGGGAATTCAAATTTTTAATTGAGGTAGTTAGGTAGCTCTAACGTATAATTTATAGAGTAATACGCCTCACTGTTTCTATTAGATAGCATAGTATTGACATTTAATTAATTTAATTTATTGATTTTATTAATTTAAAGTATCATGCCCCAAACTAGAGCAGCAAAGCAACGGGCACAAAGTGGCAGGAGTGCTGTGACTCGGGGGAGAACTGAGGAGGCCAATTCTCCAACGCATCACAGCCTAAAAAAATGTGTAACTTGTGAAATGTTTGCCGAACTCTCTGGAACGGAACATGACATTGCCATGGGAGATGTCTTTGTGTGTGCGCGATGTAAGGAGTGTAAGGAAATCAGGCGACAACTCAGCGTTGTTATGGGCCTATATGAGAGTTTGAAGGACAGGGTGGATGCCCTCGTGAGATCTAAATTGAGCGGCCCATCAGGCTCTCAGCTGCCCACATCAATGCCAGAGCTTGCACTTGGTCATCACGCAACACAGTGGCAACCCCCAAGGCAGAATACATTGGTCCCACAGGAACTAGTAGTTGTTGGTGACTCTATCGTCAGGGAAACGGGAAACATTCTTTGTAAAAAGGATAGGTGGAACAGGACCAGGGTATGTCTGCCAGGGGCAAAGGTTAATGATATCATTAACCAGATATCATCTTCCCAGATATCATCTTTTAAGGGCACAAAAGGTGATATAGTTGTACACGTTGGCACTAATGATATTAGGAGTAGGAGACCAGCAGAATTACTTAACAAGTACAGGTCACTGTTGAACAAAAGCTGAGAATTAGGGTTGAATTTGAAAGTGTCTGCAATTCTGCCCAGACACGATAGAAGGGAGTACATGATGAGAGCCTTGTCATCATATACTCTAGGTATGCACCCAGAGAATTTTATTTTTTTTTAAAGGCAAACATTTATTGAATACTCAATTAAAAAGGACATTTTTATTCATCAAACAAGCTAAAGAAACCAAAACTTAACTAAACTTATTTTTTTAAAGTTAACAACCAAACTTTACTTTAAAAAATACAAACTTAAAAAATGAGACAAAATACTAAATTTGGCTGTAATGATAACGGGGTGTATTAGCATTAGCATTACTTTCGAAATGTATGTATCTGGGATCGAACGTTGAGAGGGATGGAAGACTCAGTGCAGAAATACAGCATAGAGTGCAATGTGGATGGTTGAACTGGAGAAAGATGAGTGGGGTGCTGTGTGATAAGAAAGTAAATTGTAAAATGAAGGGAAGAGTGTATAAAATTATGGTTAGACCCGCATGTACGGTGCTGAGACATGGGTGATTACAATGGCCCAGGAGAAAAAGATGGAAGTGGCGGAGATGAGGATGCTAAGATGGATGTGTGGTGTGACGGGGAAGGACAGGATAAGAAACGACTACATCAGAGGTACGGTTAAGGTGGGGCCTCTGAGTAAAAAAAATGCAGGAATCTAGGTTGAGGTGGCTTGGACATGTGGAACGAAGAAGTGAGGAGTATGTGGGGAAGAGGTGTGAAAAGTTGGAGGTGATAGGAAAGAGGAAGAGGGGGAGAACTAAGCTGAGATGGAAGGACAAGGTGGCAGAGGATTTAAAAGAGATAGGAAGCCCAGGATAGGAAGGAATGGAGGAAAAGAATTAAGGACGGAAATGCTGACCCCATATAAACGTGGGAAGAAGGCGAAGATAAAGAAGAAGAAGAAGATTACCATTAGCAGAGGCATATGATGCAATAAAGCAAGCTTATGCAGCATCAGCCAAAAAAAAAAAAAAAAACCCTCCCATTTCACCCCTCCATTCATTCCAAATGCCTGTCCAGTTCAGCCTTAAATTTATTTAGGCTATCAATTTCCACAACAAAAGATGGAAGTCTGTTCCACTAATCAACTACCCGCTGGCTAAAGGCAAATTTCCGCACATCTATTCTACAACTGTCTTTCCTCAATTTGAAACTGTGCCCTGTAAGGTTATGTTATTTATTGTTATTTTTGGTTTTTAGGAGCATTAGCAACTAAGGCCATATTGCTCCGGGTATATGCGGTGGTCATTCCCTGACCTTTCTGCATCCTCCGTATTTGGTGGTCACGGGCTCGAACCCCGATCAAATCAAGAAGCGTGTGCAATGCACTGCTGCTTCTGTCCACCTGGCTAAGGAAGGGCCCCAGCCCTGTAAGGTTCTTACTCTGAGCAAGAGGAAGAATCCCATCAGCATTCAGCTTGCTCAAAACATTCAAGACCTTATACACCTCAATCAGATCACCTCACAGGTGCCTACTCTCCAGGTGCTGCAGGCACCCCCTTTGTTCCCCTCACCAAATCTTGTTGCCCTTCTTTGTACTTGTTCTAGCAACTCTACATCCTTCCTAAAATGAGGCAAGCAGACCTGTACACAGTACTTAGGTGTGGCCTGACTATTGCCTTGTATAACGGGAAAATCACCTCCCTGTCCCTGCTAGCAAAATTCTTACATATCATTGACAAGACTCCATGACCTGCCTTGGCAGCCCATCTGCACTGCTCAACAAACTTCATATTTCATGCTGTCTTTACTGTCATTAACAACCGTGTATAAGAAAGATAGTCAATTTTCATGATCTTTATCTTTAACCAGATAATGAGCTAACCCAAATTGACAAAAACAGATTAAGGTTCCATAATCTTCCTGTTCTAGAGAATGAGACATCACTCACTATGTGTTATTAACTTAAATTCCTCAATCACTTCACTGTAATTAACTGACAAAGCTAATTCTTGATCAATGAACAAGATAATACAGCCCTGCAGTAATGGGAATGCATGCTGCAAGCAAACATGGCCTTTATATATATTTCTAACATCTATATTACACAATTCAGCATTTATTGTATAATACATAAATCCATACTTTAAAATTTAAAAAGTGTATCATACAATTAAATTAAAATGCAAAACCACTTTTTTAAGACATTAGGGAGTGCCTGGGCACACTCCATACACGTGCTTATGAGTGAGGATACCTGCATTTAAAAAAAAAAATAGTTGGGGGGGGGGCCCCTTCAAACATTTTTGGACCTCCTTGTAACTATCAATTCACTCTGCTAGTCAGCAGAGTGAATTGATTCCTGGGAAAAGTAATATCAAATATGAGCCATTGGGTACTTCTTTCACAGCAAATATAGGAGGGTTTGATGAATATTTTTATGAAAATTAGTGATGGTTTTAGCTATTTAAGGGTTTCCAAATTTGAGTGATGCAAAACACAAAGAAGGAATCTTTGTTGGCCCACAAATTAAAAAAACTACTGCATACAGCAGTTTCAAACAAACAGTAAACCCCATTCAGTCAGTTGCAGCAGTCTTTTAAATAACTAGTTGAGGGTTTTAGGTGCACTCACATATATACATACCAAGAACCTACTGTTTTCACCGTGTCCATCCATTTGCAGGTAACAACTCTACTCCCAGTGGATGGATTTTCATGAAAATTTATATTTAGTTCTTTTAGAAAGATTTGTAGAGCAAAACAAAATTTCATTAAAATCAGATAAATAAAAACCCAGCAAGTATTATTTCGTTTTTCCATACAATTTCTTTGGAAAAAAGAAATTCACAGATTAATTGTAGTTTTAATGCAGTATCAGCTTTAAATGCATGCATGCTTTGAATGTGTTGTTAGATAACACTTGTGAACATGGTGTTGATTGTGAAGAATTTTTACATATATATAGAGAGAAAAGGTACTTTAAAAAAACCATGTGAAAGAGTAATAAATGTTATGCAGTTGTAAATAAATTGAACAGCTAAGTTTAGAGAAACTATTGAGTTAAAGTTATAATTTAAGTAATTAATTTAATTTTATTTTTTTTTATGAAAACCCCAAACACAAAAGGTATCAAAACATATAGTACTAGTACCGTGCATGGGTCGAAGGAGATGAGGAGGGAAGGGATGCCGGAAACTTTGCTCTGGTGACTAAACATGGATTTCACCACTTTAAGCCTCCTATAAGCAAAGTGGTGGTTTTGCACGGGTTGATGAGAACCATCTACCACCTAGCGTTAGTATTATATTATAAGTTTTATTTTATATTCATATTAGTAGTGGTACTAGTTAGTATTAGTAGTACCATGCATGGGTTGAGGGAGAAGGGGGAGGCTGCAGGAAACTTTGCTCTAGAGCAGTGGTCTCCAAAGTGGGGTGTGCGAGATAATCTGCAATGAATCAATATTTATTAATTATGAAAACTTTGTTTTTTCAAAATGTAATTAAAAATAAAAATTATAAATAAATGTTTTTTAATACTTCAATATGCAGCTTTGTTTGATTGCATGGCTTTATTTAATCATGCACTTCCAAGTACATGCATTTTGTACTTGCACTTCAATTTAATTTTGTTTTGTATTTTTTTATTTGTGATCTTTTAAAATTATATGCGATTTTATAAATGTAAGTTTGGATATATTGCCTTCCATGTAAATGATTTATAAATAAAAAAATATTTTTTTTTATTTATAAAATTTTTTTTTTATTCTGGGGTGCATGCTAGTCCTTTTAAGTAAGATAAGGGTGCGCGACCAAAAACGTTTAGAGCCCACTGCTCTAGAGACTAAACATGGGTTTCACCACTTCAAGCCTCCAATAAGCAAAGCAGTGGTATTTCACCAGTATAACCTTGCTTCCTAGCATCATTTTCATACTTCTAATACTAATTATTCATCGAAACAAACCTACCAAAAAATTATTTTGGTTTACTTTGGAGACTGATTCCCAACTCATATGGCCCTCATGTCGCTCCCCTTCCTACTTCAATAAGCCTCGACCACGTTGGTTGCAAAAATCACAACTTCTCATGGGTTTTAATTCAATTTGTTCAATATTAGTCAAGTATTATAACTGCGCCGAACTTTTTATTCTGCAATAAGTTGATGAAATATACTGGTTATATAAAAATAGACTGATTATCGTCCTCCCTCCCACCCCCACTATATGAGCAAGTACTGTAATGACCAAGTAAATTTGTTGCTCCCCAATCTATGAAAATGTCCTATTCATAATAATTAATGGTACTAGCAGTCATCAAGACTTCCATCTTAACGAATAAAGTTTTACATTTTTATAGGAGAGAACTAAATCAATGTACCGCTTCTTTACATTTCAAAGGCATAATGTACCTGATGAATTCCACATATAGAACACAATGACAGTACACCTGTAACTTGTTTTATTTTACAACCTTTTTTTTTTAATTAACAAGATGTGTTATAAAAATAGCAAAGCTGAAAAGAAGCCTACAAGCTCCCAACGGGCGGGAAGAATAAGGAGTTAACTATACAGTAGACTCTCAATTTTCTGGGATAGATGGTAAAAAAATATTCCCGGATAATCAATTTCCCAGTTAATCCAAAAATACATTAAGTCCTCGACATACGTAAGAGATACGTTCCAAGACTTCCTACGTAAGTCAAGTTTTACGTAACTAGGGAATGACTAATAAAATATTGCTGCTATATCATCAGAAGAATGAAGAAAAATAGTTATATATTTTTAATTAGTTCAATTAAAAACTTTATCTGGGGACAGCGGTGAAGTAGCCCGAGTGGCACATAAAAGGAAGAAAAAACATTTGTTATTGTACTGTAAAACTGATATGTATTTTGTAGCCTTGATTATTATAGTTGACCTTCATTGGTGCCGACCGCTTCTCGTATTCTGTCTTTCTCCTTTTTTGTGTTCACCATTGCCACTGACAAATCTGAATTCCACCCGATACTTGTTAATGTTTGGCCATCATCATACATCGTTATTATTTTAATTTTCTGATCCAACTCGATTGCTTTCCTTTTCTTGGTAGATTTACTAGTACCGCTATCACTTATTCTCTTAGTCGGCACCGTGATAATGGTCAAAATGAAATTTTCTGAAAAGAACTTCACAGGGTTAAGGCAAAAACTCACTGTTATCACTCACATTTTACTAAAGCACATTCTGTGAGTTTTTTCATTATGGTGAAATGTGTGTCCCTTTCACTTGAAATCTTCAGTCATAAAAAAAAAAAAAAAAAAAAAAATAGAAATGTAAGTCGGGGACTTACTTGTATCGAAAAAATGGTCAACAACCTACGTAAAAAGTATGGCGAGAGATAAAAAAACGAAAAACACTTACCACACACTACTCGTGTGTCCAATACAATGCGTCCGTTTATTTTTTACGATATCGATTTTAAATCTAATAGCTTCCCTTTATTTTTTACGATGACGTATATGGTTTAGTCACCAACATGATAATGGTTCATTAAAGATTTAGCGGATGCACCATTTTCAAACTTTTGAATAATTTCAAGTTTTTGTTTAATTGAAAGCACAACTCTTGCATTTGCCCATCATTTTCACGATTTCTAAACAAAAAAAAAAAAGTTACTATAAAAAAAATTCCGACATCCCTGACATAAATAACGAAAAAACATTTGTCCATTTGCCGTGCGACGGAACACAACAATCGACGTGATGCACTAAATCAAACTAAACATTTGGTTTGTTTGTTTTTTTTTGAGCAGTGGGTGTGAAGACAGCGGGGTTACAAGATAACAGGTACACTAATCTCCCAATGACGACTTATAATGCTACTTCTTGTCGCTTATTTACGACTTGCAAAACATCTGTTTATACCTATTCTAGTTATTACTTGAATTTTATGTTTTCTGGTTGATTTTTTTTATTTTTTTATTTGGAATCTTGAAGTGTCCTGGTTAATCGAGAGTCTGCTGTATTTACTTTTCACTTCTATTAATTACAAGAAAAAAAAATTCAATGAATTTAAGAAAAAAAAACTAAACACGCCTGAAATATAGCTGTGTACATTAACTAACTTGCTAAATAATAAAAAATGAAGACAACTCACATCTATTAACTGGTGTAACTATAGTAACTTATTATGCTTAAGTTCTTCTGGTGGAAGAACTTAAGCATAATTACAAAACTTTAGGTTGATAAAAAATACAGAATATAAAAGTAGAGAAATCCAATTTTACATTCAATCTGAAGTTTTTTCCCCATTAACTTAGCTTCTGTAAGTGATATAGTCATGACAGGTAATTATCATTGGTTTTATGTAGAGAAGGTGAAACTATGCAAAAGACAGAAAAAAAATAATTCTATTGAATTTTTAGCCACTTTTGTATCTTAATATTTCTACATAATGTTATGATATGATGTTTTAATTAATAAAACTTCATTCTCTTTTGAAATAATGTATTTCAAACAGCATAATAAAATGTATGCTAGTGTAGTGTACCTTGCATAAAAATAAAATGCTATAACTTTTTTTTGCCTATCATTTTCAAATTCAGTATAATTTTAGTTGAAAGTAGCTTATTTTAATCTAAAAAAATAAAAAATATATACTTGTTTAATCATTAATGACCCAAGGGTGACATCAATTACATAATTCTATTATCCAAAACAACATATCATGTCACTTGCAATAGTTTAAAATTGTATTATCATTTCCTTTTATGCATCAACTTATCTAAGCAATCAATTTCTGATGAAACAGAACCAATACATGAGAATATTGTGAATGCATGACCAACAGAAATAATAAGAGAAAGAGAGAGATGGAAATTACATTGGAACTTATCTCTCTTCTACATTGTAACTTCACTCTTTTCAGATAACATTGGTTTTTCAGATTTGTTATCTGAAAAGTTCTTGTTCTTACTCCAGCATGACCACCAGGTCAGTGAAGTTTACAATAAATCAATCAATACAAATGTTACTCGTATTTAGCAGTCACAGCTTGAACCCCAGTCCACTCAGAGTGCATGCTACTGCACTCCAGTTCCTGACCACTCGGCTACGTCAGGCTATTGTACACCACTGGAATAAACACCAAAACAGTACTAAACATCAAAAGTTAACAATTATTTTTTTTTATTTGCCACATTTATATTCTTAACTTTTACGAACTATATTTCCATTACATATATAACTATGAAACCTACAATCAGAAAGGAAGGAAGCTGTATAGCAAATCAAACAAAAATAAGGCAACTTATTACCTGAATTAACTTAAGTGCTGTTATTGCAAAATCTCTCTCTTGCTGATTTGATAAAATCCATTGATTTGTTTCTGTAGACTGATCTGGATTTGTTCGTTGTAAAGCTCTTGACCTCTTTTTTACTGTACAGTATTCCTTTACAAATACCATGAGAGCCACTTTATGAGGTGTAACATAATCCCGAAAGGTTTTCATCTGGGTTACAACAACGGGAACAGTGTCTGGACCCATGATGATGATCAAATTAAATTATCTATGGTGGAAAGTAAGAAAATGCATGGAGATTAAAATATTTTAAAAAATAAGTTAAATGCAAATATGAAGTCATATGGTAAAATGAATAAATATCCCTTTAGGATGACAATTCTTGATCTGGTGCCCATAAACTTGTTTGCTGGGTTGGGTTTTTTAGCACATTTGCAACAAACACAAGCTTATAAGCATTAAAAATATACGTTATCTGACAATATAACACAAAGGATACTGTGGAACTACTCATAGTTCCACAGTAATGATGGACATAATCAAGATAAGTGACTATGGCATTTCCATAATCAAGTAATGCAAATCAGGTGATCATAAAATGGACAAGAAAGCTGAAAAAGCAAAAATAAGTAAATAAATGAAATGGGAGTCATTTGATCTGATGTTATCAAAACTAAAGATAAGGTGCTGTTACCCTTGGGCAATAGTTCCATTCAGTCTATATATATATTTATATATAGTTCTGTCTGATCACCACTGTCGTTGATTTCATAATAACTAATATGCATATAATCAATTATGAAACTTTCATAATTGACTAGTGTAGACTGTTGATATAAATTTCACAATTGACTAATTTGCATTTAATTTTGATGTTTGAAAAAATTAATTATTAACCATTCGATTATGCCCATCATTAATCACAAGCATCACAGTGAAGTCCTGGCTTATAAACTTAACTGCTTTCTGAAAAGATATCAAATGATGCTTAAAAACAGTCTATTATGCAAACCCTCTCCTAATAAATTGATTACTTCTCCATAAAATAAAGTCTTACTCATCATCATCAGCCATTTTCAATCCACTGCAGGATGAAGGCCTCTCCAGAAACTTTCCAGTTCCTTCTGTTTTAAGCACTGGCCATCAATTTACTACCCAAAAACTCATGAATTTCATCTGTCCATCTCCGCCGTTGTCTTCCAGGTTCTCTTAGCTCCTCTTGGGTACCATTCTGTTATTTTCTTAGTCCATCTGTCATCATATCTTCGAGCTAGGTGTCCTGCCCAAGACCATTTTAGTTCTTTAGTTTTGATAAGAATGTCCTTTACTTGAGTTTGCTGCCTAACCCATGTGTTTCTCTTCTTATCTAACAGTCTGATTCCCAATATAATTCGTTCCATTCTTCGCTGTGTAGTTCTCAGCTTCTCTTCCATTCTTTTGGTGACTGCCAAGTTTCACTTCCATAAGTCATGGTGGGGAGTATACATTTATTCATTATTTTACGTTTCAGACAAACTGGGAATATTGCTCTTCAGTATGTGACTATATTTCCTGAATGCTATCCATCCAAAATTTATTCTTCTCTTGACTTCCAGCCATTTATCATTATTACAGCTAACTTGTCCCAGATAAGTATATGACTCCACCTTTTCAATTACTGCTCCTTCAATCATTATTTCCCTTTCCGTGGCATACTTGTTCATCATTACTTTTGTTTTAGCCATATTCATCTTTAGTCCAAAATCCTTACTAACTGTGCATAACTGATTAAGATTTTCCTCTAATTCTTTGGGATTGTGGCTTATGACCACAATGTCATCTGCAAATCGTAAATGGTTTAGGTACTCTCCATTCACATTGACTCCTTTCTGCGACCAGTCTAATCTTCTAAAAGCTTCCTCAAGTGCAGCAATAAACAGCTTCGGAGATATTGTGTCTCCTTGTCGAACTCCTTTCTCGATTTTAAATTTCCTACTGTCTTTGTCTAGTCTAATAAATGAGGTAGCACTCTCATATATTTTCTTCAAAATGATAACATATGGAGTATCTATGCCTTGTCTTTCCAGTGCCCGAAACATTGCCTTATGCTGTATGGAGTCAAATGCCTTTTCATAATCCACAAATGCCACGCATAATGGTGTTTTATATTCATTTGCTTTCTCCATTAGCTGTGATATTACGTGAAGGTGATCCATAGTTGAGAATCCTGTCCTAAAGCCAGCTTACTCTTTCGGTTGATTCTCATCAAGTATTCTTTCTAATCTGTTAGTAATGACCCTTGTGAATAACTTGTAGATGTGGGATAACAAGCTAATTGGTCTATAATTTCCAATTTCTGATTTAGCATTAGTAGAGGCATTTGATGCAAGAAAGCAAGCTTATGCAGCATCAGCCAAAAAAAAAAAAAAAAAAACCCACTTCCACTTCGCCCCTCTGTTCGTTCAAAATACCTGTCCAGCTGAGCCTTAAACTTATTTAGGCTATCAACCTCCACCACAAGGGATGGAAGTCTGTTCCACCAACCAACCACCCGCTGGCTAAAGGCAAATTTCCGCACGTCTATCCTACATCTGACTTTCCTCAATCTGAATTTATGCCCTCTCAGGTGATTTTTCTGAGCTAGAGGAAGAATCCCATCAGCATTGAGCATGCTTAAACCATTCAAGGCTTTATACACCTCTATCAGATCACCTCGCTGGTGCCTAGTCTCCAGACACTGTAATTTGCAAAACTTAAGCCTTTCTTCGTAAGAGCACCCCTTTGTTCCATTCACTAATCTTGTTGCCCTTCTCTGTACTCGTTCCAGCAGCTCTACATCCTTCTTGAAATGAGGCCTCCAGACCTGTATACAGTACTCTAGGTGTGGCCTGACCATCGCCTTATACAATGGAATAATCACCTCCTTATCCCTGCTGGAAAAATTCCTGTATATCATTGACAATACTCCATGAGCTACTCTGGAAGCCCGTCTGCACTGCTCAGAGAACTTCATATCTGCCTGCACAACCACCCCCAAGTCCCTTTCATTCTCTACCACTGTCAGTGTAGTACCACAGAGTTGATACGTTGCTCTGGGGTTGCTGTTTCCCATGTGTAGTACTTTACATTTATCAATGTTAAACTTCATTTGCCACCTCTCAGCCCATCTGCTCAACCTTTCCAGATCCTGTTGCAGCAGCATAGTGTCAGTAGTGTCCTTGACAACCCTGCCAACCTTTGTATCGTCTGCAACTTGGACATTAAGCCCGATATACCATCATCAATATCATTTATAAATACAGAAAACAATAATGGACCCAACACTGAGCTCTGAGGGACTCCACTAATAACATCAGTCCACGATGAGCAGTGTCCATTGATTACCATTCTCTGTCTTCTCCTCCTCAACCACCCCTTTATCCATAGCAGCAATTTGCCTCCAATGTCACACTGCTCCAATTTGTGTAGCAGTCTTCCATGTGCAACAGTATCAAAAGCCTTTCTAAATCCTATTTATTTTGATTTATATCAAAAGCCTATTTATTTCCTTTCTTATGCAGCAAAATTTTTTGATTGCATTATCCCACTGCTTAGGCATCACACCTTTTCTAATGCACTTTGTGAAGAGCCTTGCCAGTTTTTGTGTTATGTCTCTTCCTCCCAATTTTAACAACTCTACAGTAACTTCATCTTCCCCCAGGGCTTTCCGATTCTTCATTTTCTTCAACGCATGTTCTACCTCATCAGGAAGAATATCGGGTATGTCGTATGTCTTGCTACTTTGCAATCCATCTTCCCCACTGCTGGTATCATTCCCTCGCTCCTTGTATAATTCTCTATAGTAGTCTTCTGCTATTTGAATTATGCCTTCTCTGCTGCTTTTTTTTCGGGTTGGGGGGGGGTTGATGCTTATAAGCTTGTTGTTGTTGTTGAGTTTAATGACACATAAGCTGCTAGGGCTATATTGTGTCTTTCTTTTATAAGCTTGCTTTTGTGCACTGTTTGCCACTATTAATACCACTACTAAAAATAACTGGAAAAATCTCAAATAGGAACGTCTAACAATCCTGAAAGTAAAGGCAGAGGTAATACACTGTTAATAAAATAATGCTAATTATTTTTAATTATTTAATATTTGTAAGGAAATTATTATAAATAATTTCCTTTTGTATGAAAATACAAAATCATTATTATTATTACTATTATTATTAGCCATATGGTGCAAGGAAGCCTAAGGCTTTTGCTGCACCAGCCAAAAAAAAAAAAAAAAAAAAAAGTTATAAGTTACCCTAAAAGAGAGAGAGAGAGAGAGAGAGAAGTAGAAGGGAATCACCAAGGAAAAGAAGAATGGTGATATCCAACTCAGGACGCTGGGTGTGCCAAGCCCATACTCACTAGATGTGAGCTGCTGGTTGTTACATATTGCAGAGGCAGACCCAGGGACTCATATCTGGTAAGTATAGGATTGGCACACACAGGGTCCTGAGCTGGATATCATCATTCTTCTCGTTCTTGGCGATTCCCTTCTACTTCTCTCTCTGGGTAACTCAGGATTTTTTTTTTTTTTTTTTTCCCGGCTGATGCAGCAAAAGCCACAGGCTTCCTTGCACCATATAACTAATAATAATAAAATAAGTTTTAACATTTGTAGGGGCATATGATGCAAGAAAGAAGCTTATTCAGCATCAGCCAAAAAAAAAAAAAAAAAACACAACCACTACTCCCATTTCACCCCTCCGTTCATTCGAAATACCTGTCCAGCTGAGCCTTAAATTTGTTTAGGCTATCAACTTCAACAACAAGTGATGGAAGTCTATTCCACAAACCAACTGCCCGCTGGCTAAAGGCAAATTTCCGCACATCTATCCGACATCCGTCCTTCCTCAATTTGAATTTATGCCCTCTCAGGTGATTATTCTGAGCAAGAGGAAGAATCCCATCGGCATTGAGCATGCTCAACCATTCAAAGCCTTATACACCTCTATCAGATCACCTCACCGATGCCAAGTCTCCAGACTCTGTAATTTGCAAAACTTAAGCCTTTCTTTGTAAGAGCAACCCTTTGTTCCATTCACTAATCTTGTTGCCCTTCTCTGTACTCGTTCCAGCAGCTCTACATCCTTCTTGAAATGAGGCCTCCAGACCTGTATACAGTACTCAAGGTGTGGCCTGACCAATGCCTTATACAAGGGAATAATCACATCCCTATCCCTGCTAGAAAAATTCCTGTATATCATTGACAAGACACCATGAGCTACTCTTGCAGCTCGTCTGCACTGCTCAGAGAACTTCATATCTGCCTGACAAATACCCCCAGGTCCTTTTCATTCTCTACCACTGTCAGCGTAGTACCACAGAGTTGATACGTTGATCTGGAGTTACTGTTTCCATATGTAGTACTTTACATTTGTCAATGTTAAACTTCATTTGCCACCTCTCAGCCCATCTGCTCAACCTTTCCAGGTCCTGTTGCAGCAGCATCAGTAGTGTCCTTAACAACCCTGCCAACCTTTGTATCATCTGCAAACTTGGACATTAAGCTTGATATACCATCATCAATATCATTTATAAATACAGAAAACAACAATGGACCCAACACTGAACCCTGAGGAACTCCACTAATAACATTAGTCCACGTTGAGCAGTGTCCATTGATTACCACTCTCTGTCTTCTGCCACTCAACCATCCCTTTATCCATAGCAGCAATTTGCCTCAAATGCCACACTGCTCCAATTTGTGCAGCAGTCTTCTATGCGCAACAGTATCAAAAGCCTTTCTAAGATCCAAATATATAATATCAAAGTTATTCCCTGCATCCAGTTCTTTTGTGACTACATCATAGTATCCAATCAAATTGGTCAGACAAGACCTGCCCTTAACAAAACCATGCTGTATCTGAGCTATAATTGAATTCTTGTCTAGATGATCCTGCAGTGCTTCTTTAACCAGTGACTCCATTAATTTTCCTGGAACCAAAGTTAAACTAACAGGTCTATAATTATCTGTGTCAGCCTTTGATCCTCCTTTGTGAATTGGGGTTACATTTGCACATCTCCAGTCTATGGGTACCTCCCCCTGAGTCCAAAGAAGCTCTCATAATTATGGCTGGGGGGTTTGCTTACTTCCTTTGCTGCCTCCTTTAATATAACTGGATAGATCCCATCCACCCCAGGTGCCTTTTTTATGTTTATCCTCAACAATTTCTCCTCCACTTTCCTCTCAGTTATTAGAAAATCATCTAGCTCACTACCAATGTTTACTTCACCTACGACATTCCCCTTCCTGAATAATTCCTCATGTGTGAATGTAGATGCAAAATACTCGTTTAGATTGTTAGCCACCTGAGCAGGATCCTCAACTGTTGAACCACCAACATCCAGTGGACCAATCTGATTCATCCCTTTCCTTCTTGAGTTTAAATAGGTAAAGAACTCTTTTTTGTTTTTCTTTGCATCCTTTGCCAAGGATTTCTCATAATCTGCCTTTGCCTGCCTTATCTCCTTTGTGACTTGGTTACAGACCAACTTATATCTATCATAGGCTTCCATGTCACTCATTAATTTGTATGTATTCCAAGCATTTTTCTTCTCTGCCATATGTCTCATTAGTTCATCTGACAACCATTTAGGCCTGAACCTTGAACAATATTTCTTGGTTGGTATGTAAAGCCTGGTAAAAAAGGCTGGTATTTTTTTAGTGTACAAACTGATAGTACACAAGATATTAGTGTAATGGAGCAGTGCTCAATTATAATCAGATATGTATTATTATTATTATTATTATTAGCTATATGGTGCAAGGAAGCCTGAGGCTTATGCTGCACCAGCCAAAAAAAAAAATTCCCCAGTTACCCTAAGGGAGAGAGAGAGAGAGAAAAGTAAAAGGGAATCACCAAGAAAGGGAAGAATGATGATATCAAGCCCAGGACCCTGGGTGTGCCAAACCCATACTCACCAGATGAGCCCCTGGAGTTAACTTAGATAGTGACAAAAAAAAATACAAGAAAGACTACTGTTTTAAATAAAGAAAAATCAACTGGTGTAGCTTTAAAAAATTATTTACACAATGTCTTAAAAGAACGTGATCTTCATGAAAAAAAAATATAGTTGAGTATTTGCACATTTCCATTTGCAGCACAATAAAGTTAATTTTTTCATGAAAAAATGTACTTTATGTGCCACAAATATGTCTATAATGGCCTTCAAGCTCACATAAAAGAAATGCCATCATATGCATTATATGCATATTTTAAATGTAGCTGTATGTGATGGTAGTCATGTGTAAAAATAAAATCATATTTCCAGTTAATAACAAAAGCATTTTTTCTATTAATAGAATAGTTGTTTTTTGGGTTTTTTTTTCTGAATCCTATAAAATATTTTCTACTTGGGAAATCTGCAGTAAAAAAAAAAAAAAGGATAAAAAAGTAAAATGACTTAAAAAGATTGCTGAACCAACTTGGTGGGGCAAAAGTAATGCAATTTATAGTTTATTTGGCAATTTTAAAAATTAAACAAAAGGGGAGGGGGGGGTTTCCACGGTTCTGATAGTATTACAAGAAATAAATAATACCTAATTTGACGAAAAGACATGTTCAGAAACATCATTTTTACATATATTTTGTAAATAAGAAACTGTTTTGTTTTCCTTTAATTTATTGCGATCATCTGAAAGTTTACCACCACTAAGACATAGACTTCATGCAAGCTTACAATATCGTAATCACCACGAAAATTAAAATAAAAAATATAGTAAAGGAAAGCAAAACAGTAAAAAGGCATTATTTTCTATATCTCAAAATAATATTGACTATATAGAACTGCGCAAAGAAATGATTCACTTTAGTGAAAAATATCAAAATTTAGAAACAAAAAAAAAAAAAAAAAAAAAGAGAGAATTACGTCTTAATACCAACATGGATAATTCATTCAAAGTCTGTGTTCATTAGGGTATACAACATGCATAAGTGCACACACTCTAATTTATACACGGCATAAAAGCATATATTTGACACTGCCATATACACCATATGTGAAAATGCACGTGCCATCTACAACATGTGAACGTGCATTTGCAATATTAAAAATAATAAAATCGCATTTACGCGCAAATATGCGGTAAGTAGAAAATTTTTACAGAATATAAAAAAACAATTAATATCATAATTCTGTCTAATCAGAAAAAGTATCTATTTTGTTTTTTCTTTGTTTATTTAATTAAAAACACTTAGAATTTATCTTTCTTCATATTACGTATAAAAAAAGTTCGCGGACCCCTATGTATATGCGTATGTTTCTGTGTGTGTGTGAGGACATGTATTTATGAACACTGCGTTTTCTGCAAAGAAAATTCAAAGTTTGAAGTTTAAAGCAATTCAACTTTATTCTTATTTTTACATAAATATAATGATAACTTTATTTATCATAGATTGGCTATACACAGAACGAATAATTTGACCACCTCCAAATGGTCGTTTCCGGACCCCAGTTTGGAAACCGCCGTTGTAGAGTTTTAGGTGCATCGGAAATTCTACCATATTGTATAAAGTGTAATGCGTTTGGAAAGAGCAGGATTCTATGGTCAATTTGCTTGTCTGCGCGGTAGCACAGTGGTATCGTCACAGTCCGCCCCACACCTGGTGGAAGAATCCCGAGGTCGAATTCCGTCGATGACGCCAGGACTTTAATGGGCTATTTCCATCCGTTATTCGCTCTAAGGCGTAGATAGCAAGGTTTTCCCCACAGCAAATAGGGAATTTCGTCCAGCAAAACAGGCAAATCGATCATAGAACACAAGCATTTTACGGACATAATACACAGTGCATGGCAGCTGAATTTAATTATTCGGGTGGGCTAAAAATAATATTTTGGTCGATTTGCTGTTTGATGGATGAAACGCTATGAGACTGAATCAGTTACTTTGGGCAAAAACGCAAATAAACATTCTTCGAGATTCGACTGCCAAGTATTTTTCCGGTTGTAGGGAGGACAGTAATTACACCAACTGTGTTACATCGCTACTCACCAGGGTCTACAAGCCGATTTCGGATTCTTAAATATCTTTGCAATATCGAAAGGTAAGGATGGAAATACTTCTAGAATGCTTCCGTGAACTAGTGAACTCAATGCATAGCCAGGGCCTATGAATGCAGCACAGTGGTATCGTCACTGTCCTCCCCACACCAAGCAGAAAATGCCCTTGTTCGAATCCCATAGATGACGCGATACTTTAATAGGTTTTTTTTTCACTGTGTGACAGAGTTAATCGGTCTCAGCGTACATAGAAAAGTTTTTCCCAAAAAAACTGGGGTTTTTCATACAGAAAAACAGGCAAATCGAAAAGAGAACACATAATTTACAGACAAGATAAATACAGTATGTAATCATTTACGGGTGACCCTAATATCATAGTCTGCGCAAATAGCACAGTGGTGTAGTCACCGTCCTCCCCAAATCGGTTGGACAAGGCCCGCGTTTGAATTCGATAAAGCGAGGAGCTTTAATGGGTTTTTTTCACTCCGTGGCTGGGTAGTCGGTCTCAGGTGTAGATAGCAAGCTTTCTTTTGCCCAGAAAACGGGTTTTCCGTGCAGCAAAACAGACAAATAAACACACATAAGAAACAGCACGGCAGATGAATTTAATTATTCGGGTGGCTTATATAAAAATAGTTAGACCCTAATATCATAATTTATTTTTATATAATGCCTCGCCATGCGACTGCCCTTATCCGGGAGAAAGGAGGGCCTACCGGTACTAGGTAGGTAGGTATACCTTGATTTCTGTCCACTCAGTTTATATTTCAATGTAAAACAATGCTAGGAGTAGAGTAAATAATTTTTTTGAATTTGGCCTGCTGGTCAAGACATCAAAGTCAGATATTTTTGGGATATCAAGATAGGTCACTTAACCCAGTACCAACTGGGTAATAGAATTAAGAAATTGATTGGAAAGGTGAAGAGCATCCTCAAGAGAGAGACAGCGTCGACAGCAAACATGAGACCAGAAATCAGAGAATAGGAGATACTTGGACACACAACAGCAAAACTTCCTCGCACTCAGCAAGAGACTATACCGATACAAAGCTCCCAAGGAAAATAAACAACCGAATCTTCGATGTGGACCAAAGAGCCTTCTGCAGGAAACTTGGTGAACATGAGAAAGTTGGAAACGGACCACCCGAGAAAAAGACGATCGAAGAGTTCTGGGGAAATATCTGGAGCAGTGAAGTAAGACATAACAGCAGAGCACCCTGGACAGAAGTAGAACAGAAGAAAACCAAGAACATACTAGAAATGAGAGAATGGGAGATTCGAGAATAAGAAGTAAAACAGTCGATCAGGAACACCCACAACTGGCAAACCCCAGGAATTGATAACATCCACAACTACTGGTACAAGAAGCTCACCTGAACACACAAGTACCTGAAAGCAGAGCAGTTCACTAGAATGATAAGGCACCGGGAGACAATCCCGAAGTTTCTCACCGAAGGAATCACATATCTGAAGCCTACAGACGAAGAAACAAGTAACCCGGCGAAATATATGCTAATCACATGCCACGCAATGATGTACAAGATCTTGACCAGCTGCATGACCAAGAACATATCAGACCACTTAGAGAGTCAGAACATAATGGCCAAAGAGAAGAAATGGTGCAAGCGGAACAACAAAGGATGCAAAGAGCAATCAACCATAGATGCCGCAGTCATGGAGCAAGCCTACAAGAAGCACCCCAACCTATACACGGCCTCAATCGATTACCGCAAGGCCTTCGATTCTGTACCACATAGCTAGCTAATAGAGACCCTGAACATCTACAAGGTCAATCCGATAGTGAAAAACTTCCTAGGAGCAACAATGGTGAAATGGAGTACTACCATTAAGGTCCAGCACATCACAACCAGACCAATCCCCATTAAAAGAGGAATCATTCAGGGAGATGCTAAGAGCCAACTGTGGTTCTGTGTAGCACTCGACCCGCAATCCAACATGCTTAACGGCAGCAAGTATGGATATAACATCAAAGAAGGAAGAAAGAAACTGTACACCCTCACGCACCTGAATTACATGGATGCAATCAAACTCTACACGGCGACCGAGAAGCAACTCCAGCAACTACTCGGATCCCAGAAGAATTTAAAAGGACACCAGGATGGAATTTGGTCTTGACAAATGGAAGGCCCACACACCACACCAAGGGAAAATTATTTGACCGAAACTACCAGCTGCTGACTGGTAAAGAGATCGAAGCTATGACAGAAGGAGAAACCTACAAATACCTAGGGATGATGCAGGCTCAGCAGTTAGAGTAATAGGGAATCAAGAAGTGCCTGACCGAAAAATATCATTAGAGACTCAAAAGCCTGATGAAAGCAAAATTGAACGGAGAGAACAAAGTTAAAGCTAGAATCACCTAAGCAGCTCCAGTAGTACCATACACCTTCGGGGTCATAGATTGGACTAACACCGATCTAGAAGATATCATGCCAAAGACAAGGACAACGATGACCAAGAGTCGCCAACACCTTCCGAAGTCAGCAGTGGAGAGAATAACAATACCTCGGAAAGAGGGGGGAAGAGGCTTGATAGACCTGACAAAGCAACAGAAAACAGCGATAGTTAACCTGAAAGATTACTTTGAGAACAACACAGCACTACTCCACCAGGCCATAAGGAAGACAGATAAGCGGTATACCCCACTCAACCTGAGCAAGGAAACCCTTCCGGCCCAGACAGTACAAAAAAACCAAGTTAGAAATATGGACGAAGAAGAAACTCCATGGCAGACATTAAAATGACCTCCATCAAGATCGATAACATTGCTTCCAAAGCATGGCTCACAAGCGGGACCCTGTTCCCCGAGACTGAGGGATTCATTCTGGCCATCCAAGACCAGGTAATCAACACCAGAAGCTATAGTAAATACCACGCAAAGGAGCCCGGAATATCAGATGACCCGTCGACGATTCCACCTGGCGTCAGAAACGATCGAACACATCACCGCGGGGTGCAAGGTGATCACCCAGACGGAGTACACTGATAGACACGACCAGGTAGCGAGAATAATACATCAGAATCTAGCGAGGAAGTACCAGTGGACCACAGAACGTCTACCATACTGAAGAACGAACCCCAGGCAGTAGTAGAGACCCGAACCGACAATCTGTACTGGGACCGCGCATAAAAATGGATAAGATTATCCCTCACAACACACCGGACATAACCCTTGTGGACAAGATGGAAAAGGCTACCTATCTGATTGACATAGCGCTGCCGAACACTAGCAATGTCCAGAAAACCCATGAGGAAAAAATTAGGAATTACACGAGCCTCAGACATGAGATCAAGGAGATGTGGCATATCCAAAAAGTATCAACCATCCTAATGATATTGTTCAAGGTTTAGGCCTAAATGGTTGTCAGATGAACTAATGAGGCATATGGCAGAGAAGAAAAATGCATGGGATACATACAAATTAACACGTGACACGGACGCCTATGATAGATACAAGTTGATCTGTAACCAAGTTACAAAGGAGGTTGGGCAGGCGAGGGCGGATTACGAGAGATCCGTGGCAAGGGATGCGAAGAAAAACAGCAAAGAGTTCTTTACTTATGTAAACTCTAGAAGGAAGGTGATGAATCAGATTGGTCCACTTGAGATCGATGGGTCAACTGTTGATGACCCTGCTCGGGTAGCTAACAAACTAAATGAATATTTTGCATCGACATTCACACATGAGGAGTTATTCAGCGAGGGGAATGCCAGAGGTGTATTCAACTCTAGCAGTAAGCTAGAGAATCTTGTAATAACTGAGAGCAAAGTGGAGGAGAAATTGTTGAAGATAAACACAAGAAAGGCACCTGGGGTGGATGGGATCTATCCAGTTATATTAAAGGAGGCAGCAAAGGAGGTAAGCAAACCCTTAGCCATAATTATGAGAGCTTCCTTGGACTCAGGGGAGGTACCCATTGACTGGAGATGTGCAAATCTGACCCCAATTCACAAAGGGGGATCAAAGGCTGACACAAGTAATTATAGACCTGTGAGTTTAACTTCTGATCCCGGAAAATTAATGGAGGCACTGGTGAAAGAAGCACTGCAGGATCATCTAGACAAGACTTCAGTTATAGCTAGGACACAGCATGGTTTTGTTAAGGGGAAGTCTTGCCTGACCAATTTGATTGGATACTATGATGCAGTCACAAAAGAACTGGATGCAGGGAATAACTTTGATATTATATACTTGGATCTTAGAAAGGCTTTTGATACTGTTGCACATGGAAGACTGCTGCACAAATTGGAGCAGTGTGGCATTGGAGGCAAGTTGCTGCTATGGATAAAGGGGTGGTTGAGGGGGAGAAGACAGAGAGTGGTAATCAATGGACACTGCTCATCGTGGACTAATGTTATTAGTGGAGTCCCTCAGGGTTCAGTATTGGGGCCTTTATTGTTTTCTGTATTTATAAATGATATTGATGATGGTATATCAGGCTTAATGTCCAAGTTTGCAGACGATACGAAGGTTGGCAGGGTTGTCAAGGACACTACTGACACTATGCTGCTGCAACAGGATCTGGAAAGGTTGAGCAGATGGGCTTCGAGGTGGCAAATGAAGTTTAACATTGACAAATGTAAAGTACTAGATATGGGAAACAGCAACCCCAGAGCAACGTATCAACTCTGTGGTACTACACTGACAGTGGTAGAGAATGAAAGGGACCTGGGGGTGGTGGTGCAGGCAGATATGAAGTTCTCTGAGCAGTGCAGACGAGCTGCAAGAGTAGCTCATGGTGTATTGTCAATGATATATAGGAATTTTTCTAGCAGGGATAAGGAGGTGATTATTCCCTTGTATAAGGCAATGGTCAGGCCACACCTAGAGTACTGTATACAGGCCTGGAGGCCTCATTTCAGGAAGGATGTAGAGCTGCTGGAACGAGTACAGAGAAGGGCAACTAGATTGGTGAATGGGACAAAGGGGTTCTCTTACGAAGAAAGGCTTAAGTTTTGCAAATTACAGTGTCTGGAAACTAGGCACCAGCGGGGTGATCTGATAGAGGTGTACAAAGCCTTGAATGGTTTGAGCATGCTCAATGCTGATGGGATTCTTCCTCTAGCTCAGAAAAATCACCTGAGAGGGCATAAATTCAAATTGAGGAAAGACAGATGTAGGATAGATGTGCGGAAATTTGCCTTTAGCCAGCGGGTGGTTGGTGGGTGGAACAGACTTCCATCCCTTGTCGTGGAAGTTGATAGCCTAATTAAGTTTAAGGCTCAGCTGGACAGGTATTTCGAACGAACAGAGGGGTGAAGTGGAAGTGGTTATTTTTATTTATTTATGTTACTTTTTTTTTTTTTTTTTTGGCTGATGCTGCATAAGCTTGCTTTCTTGCATCAAATGCCTCTACTAATGCTAATGCTAATGCTAATGATCGTGTCAACCAGCGGTATGGTACCAAAGACTCTATATAGCAGCCTAGCAGCAATAGGTCTCCCAGAGAACACATACAAGGAACTCCAGTAAGTCGTAATCCTGAACACCTGTAGGATAGTCAGAGATTTACTCGAACAACAGTAAGACCAGACATTACAACCACCATGTGTACTTGGTGGCAGTACCCGTCACGCAGTGGAATCCCCTAATTAGGGAGAAATAATATAAGAGCAACAATAATAATAATAATAATACAATGCAATACAATACAATACAATTTTATTTCTCAAGCGAATTCGTTTACAATAAATGAATAATAAATAATAATAATATGCAACAAATAACGACCATCCCAATCATCGTGTCAACCACAGGTATGGTGCCAAAGACCCTAAGTAACAGCGTGACAGGAATAGATCTCCCATCCAACGCCTACAAGAAACTTCAGAAAGTTGCAATACTGAACACCTGTAGAATTGTCAGAGAGTTCCTCGACCAACAGTAACATCAGACATAACAACAACCACCCTGTATACTTGGCAGCAATACCCGTCACGAGGTGGAACCCACAATCAGGGAGAAATAATATAAGAGCAGAAATAATAATAATATTTTCTGTAATCATAGTGATGATGTATCCTTTGAATGACATGTGAATGTGCACGAAGATATTTGAATATAAGAGTACAATGTTTGCTTTTCCCAGTGATAAAATGTTCTCATTGTAATTTTGCCTTTTAAGCACACGGATGTGAACTGTATTTTAGAAAGGCAGCATAGTAAATGGAAATAAATAAAATTTTCTCTATAGTATTTTATTCAACGGTGAAAATATTCATTTTATTGCAATTATAGCTCAACGCCTATCCTTGCTGACATTGAGTTGACAATCTGCAGTCAAAAAGAAGGGTCACTGCTTGCACCGATGTCAACGATTGTTTAATTTTTTTGCCATTAGACAGCAAACATGGACATTCTAGTACTTTGAGATAGAAAAAGCGGGAAAATTCAAGCACATGACGTTCGTAACTACTGCGCATGTACTTCTGAAGATATTTCGGACTTAGAAGAATGTCGCTTACAGTTTTGAACTCTCTCTCTCTCTCTATGCAGTTGTCAATATGTCTGATGCTGCTAAGTTTGATGACTGCTTAGAAAACAGAATGCTATTTTCTGTAGAAGGATAGGCAGTAGTGCTACAGTTTGGGTGCGTTATTACCAGTTCGAGCCGGCTGTGAGGATTAAGACCGAGAAACCCTATATATCACATCAAAAAATTAGTGGGTGCAGTTGAAAGAAAGATTGCCAGATATCTTGCTTTTCGTGAGAGATAGCGAAAGAGGAAATTGAACTTCATAGACTAACAGTGCACAGAGGACACCGCATTGCCAACTTGTGTTTGTTGCACAATGCTCTCAGGGCTCAGTATAATCTAAGTTTAGAATTTGCAGAACCTGCATTATTATCAGCTAGAGTTACAGATATTGACGATTTCATCGGATGCCTCGTGGCAGAAATGTCTACAATTCTACTCATCCAAGATGTTCTTTTAGAACACTAGACTGTGTTAGAGAACGTTCAAAATCAGGAATTTTAGAAACTCATTTGACATTCCTTTTAACGTTGTTTCCGAACATTATATTCATACTTGTCAATCAATTCGGCCCTGGAGGGAATGCACAAGGCTCAAGGGGTAGAATTTTTTTCAGCGTGGTCTGTGCTTGTCAACAGGAGAGACATTCTTGTTAACAGGAATAGGTGCGCGTATGCTTGCATGTATACCAATGCTAGAAGTATAGTAAATAAATTTGATGAATTTGAAGTGTTGGTCAAGACATCAAAGGCGGATAATGTTGGGATATCAATGACGTGGTGTCACACTGATATTAGGAATGAAGAACTGGAATTTGGGAAATACAATGTGTACAGAAAGGATAGACAGGATAGGAAGGGACGAAGAGTCGGTCTGTTAATTAAGAAAAACATAAAACAAAAGAAGTGCATCCAGTTGATATAGATGAACAGTGCACTGTTGAGACAGTTTAGTGTGACATAACCACTGCGAAAGCAAAATAAGTTTAGGAGTGTGTTATAGGCCTAGTTCATTGTACTCGAATGTGTACAATGAACAGTTGTGCAGAGAAATAGAATGGGCCAGTAAATCAGAATGTCTTGTAATGGGGGATTTTAACTATCCAGATATTGACTGGATATTGTGGGATCGTAACTCGCACGCTAGCAATTCTTTTGTGGATTTATTGGAGGATTGTTTTCTACAGCAATATTTTCGAGGGGCAACCAGAGGGAGCAATACCCTTCATCTGATTATCAGCAGTGATTATTCATGCATTAAGAATTTGCAGATAAAGGAACCACTAGGTGACAGTAATCACAATGTAATGATGTGGGATTTACTTAAAGATGTAACTACCATCAAGGGTAAACGGTAGGGTTTTTGTTTTCGTAAAGATGACTATAGTGGGCTCATACAGTTTTTAAATTCTGCACAGTGGGATCAACTGATCATGTTACCAACAGTAAATTCTAAGTGGGAAGCATTCAAGGAATTAATCGTGGAAGCTACTAAAAGTTTCAAACCTATTAAGAAATATTGTCCAAGGATTAGGCCTAAATGGTTAACAAATGAACTAATGAGACTCGTGAGAGAGAGACGAAAAATGCATGGGATGCATACAAATTATCAAGCGACTCAAGAAGACTATGGCAGATATAAGCTAGTCTGTAATCAGGTCAAAAAGCAGGTTAGAATCCGAAGGCAGATTACGAGAAATCTTTGGCCAAGGATGCTAAGAAAAACAGCAAGGATTCCTTTACTTATATAAACTCTAAAAGGAAGGGGGTGAAACTGATTGGTCCACTTGATATCGATGGTTCGACTGTTGATGAACCTGCTCAGAGAGCAAACAAACTGAATGAGTATTTTGCGTCTACATTCACACATGAGGAGTTATTAAGGTTTAAAAATGGCAGAAGGTTATCAAATTGTAGCAGGATACTTAATGATTTTGGAATAACTGAAAGCAAAGTGGAGGAGAAATTTTGAAGTTAAACATAGAAAAGCACCTTGGGTGGATGGGATCTATCCAGTTATATTAAAGGAGGCGGCAAAACAACTGAGCAAACCATTAGCCATAATTATGACAGCATCATTGGAATCAGGGGAGGTTCCCACGGACTAGAGATATGCAAATATATCCCAATTCACAAAGGGTGACACAAATAATTGTAGATCTGTTAGTATAACTTCTGTTTCGGGTAAAATAATGGAGTCACTCGTAAAAGATGCATTGCAGGATCATCCAGAGAAGACTGTAGCGGTAATTCAGACACACCATGGGTTTCTTCTGAAAATTTTGATAGGATATTATGATGTGGTTACAAAGGATCTGGATGCAAAAAATAATTTTGATATCATATATTTGGATTTTAGGAAAGCTTTTGACACTGTTGCACACGGAAGACTATTGTACCAATTGGAGCAGAATGGTATTAAGGGTAAGTTGCTACAATGGATAAAAGGATGCTTGATTGGGAGAAGACAGAGTGTGGTAATCAATAGGTGCTGCTCTTCGTCGACTAATGTTATTAGTTTAGTGGAGTCGCACAGGGTTCGTTGTTGGGTACATTGTTGATTTGTATATTTATGAATGATATTGATGAAGGTATATCAGGCTTAGTGTCGAAGTTTGCAGATGATACAAAGGTTGGCAGGGTTGGTAATGACTGTAATGACAGTGTGTTACTGCAACAGGATCTAGAAAATTTGGGCAGATGGCCTAAGAAGTGGCAACTGAAGTTTAACCTTGACAAATGTAAAGTACTGCATATGGGTAGTAGTAACCCCTAGAGAAACGTACCAAGTGTGTGGTACAACCCTTAAGGTGGTAGAAAATTAAAAAAACCTGAGAGTTATTGTGCAGTCAGATATGAAGTTTTCTGAGCAATGCAGTTAGGCTGCCAGGACAGGTCATGGGATTTTGTCAATAATATATAGGAATTTTGCTAACAGAGAAAAGGAGGTGATTCTCTCTCTGTATAAGGCAATGGTCAGGCCACACCTTCAGTACTGCGTATAGGCCTGGAGACCTCATTTTAGGATGCATGGAGATTTGCTTGAGCGTGTACAGAGAAAGGCAACAAAATTTGAGGGGGAATGAAGGGATCCTCTTACCAAGAGAGGCTTAAGTTCTGAAAATTGCAGTGGCAGGAGACGAGGCACCTACACGGTGATCTGATTGAGGTGTATAAGGCCTTGAATGGGTTGAGCACGTTGAATTCTGATGGGATCCTTCCAGTTGTTCAGATTACGAACCGAAGGGAGCATAAATTCAAATTAAGAAAAGACAGATGTAGATTAGATGTGCGGAAATTTGCCTTTAGCCAGAGGGTAGCTAATTGCAGGAACAAACTTCCATCTGTCTTAGTGCAAGTTGATAGGTTAAATAAATTTAAGGAGGAACTGGACAGGCATTTGGAGGGAACGGTGTGATTTTTTTTTTTTTTTTTTCTTTTTGGCTGATGCTGCAAAAGCTCATACACTTGCTTTCTTGCATCAAATTCAAATTCTACTACTACTACTACACCACGGAAACCATATAATTCATACGATTTTTTTTTTTTTTTTTTTGCCAAATGCCAGAAAGAAGGAATAACATCAGAATTCAAGGCATATGGTGTTTTCAGTGTTATATAATCTATGATTGAAGAACTGGATGCTGCCTATAGTCTGAAATATACGGTATATCCGTACAGCTGGAAAAAAGACAGAATACTATGTACTCTGGAAATAATGTAAGTGACTATGCTAATTTTTACCTTGTTCTATTAATAGCTTAGCCCGTTTTGTGTGTTTGAGTGGTATGGTTGTTTATTGGCGCATTAGCTGCTATGGCTATAGAGCGCCTTGTGTGTTTGTTGCTAACCCTGTAAAACACATTCTGCCAATCAATAAAAACAAATTCTTTTGTAAATATTTTGTCTGTCATTTCTTAACTACTAGAGAAATAACTTTTTAAAAATTTTCAACTAATCAATAATAGTTTTAAAAAAATCTTAAACAACTTTAAGAAATTACTTTTAAGAAGGAAAACCACTATATTTCACGTATCAACGTAGAAGAAAAACGAATTCAAAAACTTTATATCACTGGCAATAAGAGAAGGGAAAAGAATTAAATTTAAGCTTGCAAAAATGTTCAATGAATGGAACGAAAAACTCGACTAGTTATAAGCTTATTGGAAAGGGGGAAAATATATTTAGCATCCCCAAACAATATGGGACACATACAAAAAAAAAAAACTAGTTCTTTAATTATTCAAATTTCATCTGCAATGTGGACCTCCACTAATAATAGCTTAGTACATCTTCAATTACATTAACGCAGGAAAAAAAGATTACGATTTTAACAAGTACCACCCATCAGAAGAAGAAATAAAATTAGTCAGTCCTCGTATAGCACGATAGTTGTGTTCCTAGAAACCCTCGTGCAATGCAAAATCGTGCAATATAAACAACAGGCCCTTTGGCAAAAATAGGGTTAGGTGCCGACCACCCAAGGTTGAACACCACCCAAGGTTGTCGATATTGCGTATTTTATAACGATTAAAATCCGTAATAAAAAATAATATTATAATTTTTTATAATTATTATTATTATTATATTATATTTTATTATAATATAATAAATAATAAAAAATAGATAAGTATTTTTTACGAATAAAATACTTTCTATTTTATTACGACTATTAAAATGTTGCCAATGCTTTTGCTTCTATCATAAGAAAACTTGTTTTTTGTTTGATTTTCTATCCAAACAGATGTCAGCCGTACCACCTCTTCCAGTTCTTTGTGTCTTAATCTAATGGATTTTAATTACACTGAGTTGTTCCTGCTATGAAAGTTGTTTTTATTTTCTCTGCATTCTTTGTAATTCTCGGCGTTGCCGCATAGGTTTGTAGCACGTGCAATATCACATGGTCTTTCATTTCGCTCAAAGCGTTTCACAATTTCATATTTTTTCTCTATCGACTTTTTTTTCTTTTTTTTTTAATGCTTACCTATGCATTATTGTTAATACTACATGTCTTGTTATTTGAAACAAGTTTTGTTTTTCGCAGCTTGTGGTAGCAGCTTTGCACTTGCTGGTTAGGTACATATGTTTATAGATTAGATTACTTGTGCAAAGACATTTTCTCTGCATATTCATGAATTATTGTTTAATACTTAACTTATTATTTTGATTTTGATTTGTTATACTTAGATTTAAATTTAGAATTGATTTTGATTCGGTTAAACAATTTATTTGTACAGTATTTAGCATTAACATCAGCATTAGCATTAGTAGAAGCATTTGATGCAAGAAAGCAAGCTTATGCAGTATCAGCCGAAAAAAAAAAAAAAAAAAAAAACCACTTCCACTTCACCCCTCTGTTCGTTCAAACCACCTGTCCAGCTGAGCCTTAAACTTATTTAAGCTATCAACTTCCACGACAAGGGATGGAAGTCTGTTCCACCAACCAACCACCCGCTGGCTAAAGCCAAATTTCCGAATGTCTATCCTACATCTGTCTTTCCTCAATTTCAATTTATGCCCTCTCAGGTGATTATTCTGAGCGAGAGGAAGAATCCCATCAGCATTGAGCATGCTCAAACTATTCATGGCTTTATACACCTCTATCAGATCACCTCGCTGGTGCCTAGTCTCCAGACACTGTAATTTGCAAAACTTAAGCCTTTCTTCGTAAGAGCACCCCTTTGTTCCATTCACTAATCTTGTTGCCCTTCTCTCTACTCGTTCCAGCAGCTCTACATCCCTCTTGAAATGAGGCTTCCAGACCTGTATACGGTACTCTAGGTGTGGCCAGACCATTGCCTTATACAAGGGAATAATCACCTCCTTATCCCTGCTAGAAAAATTCATATATATCATTGACAATACACGATCAGCTCCTCTTACAGCCCTCTGCACTGCTCACCGAACTTCATATCTGCCTGCGCAACCACCCCCCCAGATCCCTTTCGTTCTCTAGCACTGTCAGTGTAGTACCACAGAGTTGATAGGTTGCTCTGGGGTTGCTGTTTCCTATGTGTAGTAATTTACATTTGTCAATGTTAAACTTCATTTGCCACCTCTCAGCCCATCTGCTCAACCTTTCCCGATCCTGTTGCAGCAGCATAGTGTCAGTAGTGTCCTTGACAACCCTGCCTACCTTTGTATCGTCTGCAAATTTCGACATTAAGCTTGATATACCATCATCAATATCATTTATGAATACAGAAAACAATAATGGACCCAACAGTGAGCCCTCAGGGACTCCACTAATAACATTAGTCCACGATGAGCAGTGTCCATTGATTACCACTCTCTGTCTTCTCCCCCTCAGCCACCCCTTTATCCACAGCAGCAATTTGCCTCCAATGTCACACTGCTCCAATTTGTGCAGCAGTCTTCCATGTGCAACAGTATCAAAAGCCTTTCTAAGATCCAAGTATATAATATCAAAGTTATTCCCTGCATCCGGTTCCTTTGTGACTGCATCATAGTATCCAATCAAATTGGTCAGGCAAGACTTCCCCTTAACAAAACCATGCTGTGTCCGAGCTATAACTGAAGTCTTGTCTAAATGATCCTGCAGTGCTTCTTTAACCAGTGCCTCCATTAATAATCCGGGAACAGAACTTAAACTAACAGGTCTATAATTACTTGTGTCGCCCTTTGATCCACTTTGTGAATTGGGGTCACATTTGCACGTCTCCAGTCCATAGGTACTTCCCCTGAGTCCAAGGAAGCTCTCATAATTATGGCTAAGGGTTTTGCTTACTTCCTTTGCTGCCTCCTTTAATATAACTGGATAGAAACCATCCACCCCGGGTGCCTTTCTTGTGTTTATCTTCAACAATTTCTCCTCCACTTTACTCTCAGTTATTACAAGATTCTCTAGCTTACTGCTAGAGTGGAATACACCTCTGGCTTTCCCCTCGCTAAATAACTCCTCATGTGTGAATGTCGATGCAAAATATTCATTTAGTTTGTTAGCTACCTGAGCAGAATCATCAACAGTTGACCCATCGATATCAAGTGGACCAATCTCATTCATCCCCTTCCTTCTAGAGTTTACATAAATAAAGAACTCTTTTCTGTTTTTCTTTGCATCCCTTGCCAAAGATTTCTCGTAATCTGCTTTCGCCTGCCTAACCTCCTTTGTAACTTGGTTACAGATCAACTTGTATCTATCATAGGCTTCTGTGTCATGTGTTAATTTGTATGTATCCCATGCATGTTTCTTCTCTGCCATATGCCTCATCAGTTCATCTGACATCCATTTAGGCCTAAACCTTGATCAATATTTCTTAGTTGGTATGTAAAGCCTAGTAGCTTCCAAGATAAATTCTTTGAATGCTTCCCATTTTGCATTTGCTGTTGGTAACATGATCATTTGGTCCCACTGTATAGAATTTAAATACTGTCTCAGTCCATCGTAGTCGCCTTTACGAAAGCAATAACCCTTCCCTTTACCGGTAACGGTAGTTACCTCTTTGAGTAAATCCCACTTCAGCACACTGTGATCACTGCCACCTAGTGGTTCATTTATCTGCAGATTCTTAATGCATGAAGAATCACTGCTGATAATCAAATCAAGAGTATTCCTCCCTCTAGTTGCCTCTCGAAATGCTCATGTAGAAAACAATCATCGAATAAATCCACAAAAGCCTTGCTACTGTGTTAGTGACCAGCCCCCAAATTCCGGTCAATATCTGGGAAATTAAAATCTCCCATTATAAGACTCTCTGATTTACTGGCCCACTCTATTTCCCTGTACAGTTTCTTATTATACTCATCAGAGTCATTAGGCCTATAGCACACTCCTACCCGCAATTTTGATCTCCCAATGCTTATGTCACACCAAACTGACTCGACACTGCACTGTCCAGCGATGTCAACTGGCTTCACTTCCTTGGATTTTATGTATTTCTTAACTAATAGCATAACCCCTCCTCCCTTCCTATCCAGTCTATCCTTTCTGTAGACGTTGTACTCCCCAAATTCCAGTTCTGCATTCCCTATATCTGTGTGACACAAAGTTTCTGAAATCCCAACAATATCTGCCTTTGATGTTTTGAGCAATACCTCAAATTCATCAAATTTATTTACTAAACTCCTAGCATTGGTGCACATGCAAGTATACATGCACCTATTTCTGTTCTTAGCTACCCTAACACAACCCATGTGTTTACTTGTACCGCAATGACTCCCAGCAGTCTCTGAAATATCCTGCAACTTGTTTTTCAGGCTTCTGCTCATTCCAATAGAAGCAGTGCAAGGATCTCTTTCACCTCTGCCAGTGGCTACTGGTAATCTATTCGTCTTTGTCTCCCCCCAAGCTAGCAGTTTTCCGACCCACCTAACACTGCCTGGATAGCATCAGCAAATATTCTTGCACCCTTTCTATTTAAGTGTATACCATCCCTGTAGCAGCAATCTCTCCTGTTAACAAGTACAGTCCAGGCTGAAAAAAATTCTACCCCTTGAGCCTTGCACAATCTTTCCACGGCCGAATTGATCGACAAGGCTCTCATCATATACCCCCCCCCCCTATCGTGTCTGGGCAGAATTGCAGACACTTTGAAATTCAACCCTATTTCACGGCTTTTTTTCAACAGTGACCTGTACTTAAGCAATGCTGCCGGTCTCCTACTCTTGATATCATTAGTGCCAACGTGTACAATTATATCACCTTTTGTGCCCTTAAAAGATGATATCTGCTCTACAACGTGATCAACCTTTGCCCCTGGCAGACATACCCTGGCCCTGTTCCACCTATCATTTGGTTTATTGGTTTTATTGGTTTTTCCTTTGGCATATCTTTGCCTTGGCCGAGTTGTGTTTGTCTCTTTGTGTTTTGTATATATGTTTCCGCATTTCTTCTGATTGACTATTTCTGTTAATTTCTTGGTTTACTAGTTTTTCAGCTAAGATTTTAATTACTTATTTTACTCTCTGCTTATGCAGTGTAATTTGTAAATATGTTTACTGCTATGTTTCATATCGGTGACATAAGTCTTTATTATTTATCTTAATTTATTATTTTAAGTGTCTATCTAATAGCCACTTGTACATTACCTATGTTCTTTCCTTGAAACTTTTCTTTTTCCCCTTGTCGGTGCAGGTTGGGCTTCCTTCCCGGCTAGGAGAATGTTTCTTTCAAAATTACAAGCCTTCAGGCTTCAAAATTTTACCTCTTCAAGCTCTCTTGCTTGTTAGATTTTCCAACTAGTGTTTTCCTCTTTCCTATTTCTTCTTTTTCCTGAGAGAGTGTTTTGCTCTCTTTTCTTCTTGTACTTTCTTTTCTCCCACTTTCTCCTCCAAATGCCTTATTTATTATAACTGGGATTCCACTTTTTGGAATCCCACTTAGTGTAATTTAGATAATTCCTGGAGCGCCTCCACGTGGCTAGGGACGGGAGACGGGACGCAGGTATCTTGCTCCCTGCCTCCCGGCTGCTAAGACTACAGGGCCGGCAAACAACAACCATCACAACACACATATATATACTTACACACTTGACGGCTATAAATAACCTACAGATGCTACAGCGGTATATAGGGGTAACCCTGGAGGCCGCAATCAATATAAGAATACCTTGTCCCTTGTCCCTATCGACAGAGGCGGACTGGCCATAAGCCTTACCGGGAAAACCCCGGTGGGCCGGAGGTCGGTGTGATTTTGGCCCTAAACGCTAGTATGAGGCCGCTACAAATTTTCCCGGGTAAGAATTTTTGACCCAGGCCGCCTCTCTTTATCGATATTGCTTTTCTCTTTCTCTCTGAATCTGCAGTGTCTTCACCAGGATGCTCCCTTTTCACACCTTTTAAGTATTTTACTCATTTTTAGGGAATAAAGCACAATTACAAAACGACTTGATACACATAAACAAAGCTGCGCGCGTGTAGCAACTGAATAAACAGCACCGTAAAGGCAGAGACACACTATTAACACCCCACATTTTCCTAAAGCACATTTCTAGGGGTTACTACCATAAAACAATAAAAACAATTTATAGTTGCGTTCCTGCCAGTGGAATCTGTTATAAACTATAGTGAACTCGATCTAATTGCATTTGCGATAATACCGATAGATGCAATTGTGTTAGTTTTTAAGTTCTTATTGTGAAATGTGTTTCCCCTTCACTGATATAAAAAACATAAATACATTTTTAGAATTTTCTTTTCATTCCTATCGTGTTGCATTCGGTTGGGGTGATTCTGCGTTCGACTGCCATTTCTTATAAACACAAAGGCGAATCGTGCCTAAGCGAATTCGGTTCGTGTTATATAAGATATCGATCCCCTATTTATAAATCGTGTATGATCGAATTCGTGTAGTGTAAACACGTGTTATACGAGGACTGACTGTATTAGCATCGCAAGCGATCTTAGCGATGCACCTGGCCCTGCAAAGCAGGGCACACCTCCCTCAATTGAGAAGGGAGACTTCTTAATTATTAACTGATCATGGGTCTTTGAAGGGCGAGTTAGGGATAGAGTTTTACCCATATTGTGTTTGTCAGGCTTTAGAGACTTGGGACCATGGGTTATTTGACTTTTCGGTTTACAATCAAGCCAAAATTAATTTTGTAAATGTGGTGGTTGATTTATGCAGAGGTAATGAACATAATTTGTTACCTAGTTTAGAGTATTTTCAGATATTTCAAGAGTTTGCCAGAAGAGCTTTAAGAGGAGGCAGCTTAATGTATTGATTAACAGTGGTTAAATGTAGCTGTTCTTTCTGTACACTTATTTTCTCTCTATGCTGTCATTAGCTTTTTTTTGCTGGCGTTTAATAATGCTAAGATGCGGGATTATTGCTGAATTAGCGTAGATAACTTTTTTTTTCTCACAGGCAGTCAAGTGTTTTGGTTATTGTCATTATCATTCACTAATAAGGGATTTATCCTGACTACTGGCAAACTCTTTTTTTTTTTTTTTTTTTTTTCGTGCTTCCTGGTGTAGGCAGCCAGGATATTAGCGAAGGACACCTACTGGTATGGTACTTCACCCGATGAGTGTGGAGTTCCTGCATTGTGCAGAGACAGGACAGTTGAACCAGACCCAGCTCTAGGGAGGGGCACTGGAAAGAAATCACAAATTTGATGTTTGCTCCCTGGTGGCAGATTGGTCTTTTTTTTTTATATTACTAGTAGATATTCTACTTGATACTGATCATACGGTGCAGATTGACTTTAAGTCTAGGTGCCACCATACATACACTGATGAGCCAAAACATTATGACCGCCTACTAATATGATGTTGGTCCTCCACGTGCAGCCAAAACTTCTCATGCCCGGAGAGGCATGGACACTACAAGATTTGTAAATGTATGTTGTGGTATCTGGTACCAACATGGAACCGTAAGTTCCTTTAACTCCTGTAAGGTCCGTGGATGAGATTCTGCAGATTACAGTTGCTTTTCCAACACAAACCAAAAGTACTCGATGGGATTGATGTCTGGGGAATTTGGAGGCCAGAGCAATAACTGAAAGTCTTTCTCAAATATCCCAGAACCAGTCTCGATCAATCCGGGCGATGTGCCATGGCGAATTATCCTGCAGAAAGACAGCACCGCCAGAAGAGAAGACTGTCGCCATGAAAGGGAGTACGTGGTCAGAAATGATGTTTAGGTAGTATATATATATATATATTTTTTTTTATGAGAACCCCAAACACGAGAGGTATTACAACTTATAGTACTTAGTACAGTGCTTGGGTTAGAGGTTGAGAGGACGAAAGAAGATATTTGTTGATATGGCAGACTGTAGACTGTAATTTTCAGGAAATACGTATGAAGGAAGGTTGTTCCAGAAAATGGCAGTTGAATGAATAAACGAGGAAGACGAAAAGTTGCTTCTGTGAATTCGAAGTTGGCCACTAAATGGATGTTGCCTGGTGGCGGCACGTGTTCGGACTATTTTGAAACAGAGTGTGGGAATTATACAAGCCAATTCAGAAGAACAGAACAGTGCCCACAGAAATATTTGCAGCAGAGGCATACAGCAGAAACAGTATGTCTGTGAGACAGTGAGTGAAGAGACGCTGTTAGAGTTGAATCATTATTTAACCTAACTGCCTTCTTCTGAATGGAATCAAGAAGCCTGAGAGGTTTTGGGGGCCCACCCAAGATGTGGGAACAATATTCCATGGTAGAGCGGATTTCCGAATTATACAGATTGAGCAGCTATTTGGAAGAAAAGTAACGCCGTGAGCGAAAGAGAAAACCAAGTTTTTTAGATGCAGTAGAACCAATATTTGTAATGTGCTTGTGCCAAGAGAGTATAGAAGTCAGGGTAATTCCCAATAGAGATATATCATTTTGCCTAAAAATCGGAGTGTCACTAAACATAAGCACAGGAGCAGAAGAATCCTTTTTGCCAGAGGTTAGACAAGACTGAGTTTCAGAAGGTTTGAAATCAACTAAGTTTTCTTTGCCCCACTGGAAAATTACCTGGAGATCGGCATTTAAGGAATTGGTAGCAGATTTTCGAGAAGTTGAAGCTGATTGAGAAGGGCAAGGTTTCTCAAAATGGAAAGTGGAATGCAATGTGGTATCATCGGCAAAACTATGGATAGGATTTCCAGTCAATGGAAGAAGGTCATAAATATAAAAGAGGGAAAGAGTGGGGGAAAGAACTGAAACTTGGGGGACACTGGCATTGGTGGAGAAGTTAGAAGACAGAGAGCAATCTACCATCTCGCTGAGTGAGCGACCAGAGAGAAAACTGGATAACCAATTACTAAAAACAGTTGGCAAACCATAAGATGGAAGCTTGTTTAGAAGACCTTTATGCCAAACACCATCGAAAGCCTTTGACATGCCAAGAGAAACTACTTGTGTTTCACCGAACCTTTCCATTGAATAAGTCCATAAATGGGTAACTTTAGCCAGAATATCGCCAGTGCATCACACTGACGGAATCCGAGCTTTAATCAAACGGAAGATTTCTAGGTAGTTTAAGAGTTGGCGCTGAATTGATTTCTCCATCACTTTAGAAAGAGTAGAAGTAATTGCAATGGGATGATAATTGGATGGGAGGGATTTGCACCCTTTTCAGGAACTGGCTGGATATGAGCAAATTTCCAAGCAGAAGGAAAACTACCTTTGGAATATAAAATTGAAAAAAGGCGGCAAAAATAGGATTAAATTCAGAAGCACAGGTTTTGAGAACTAGTGGAGAAATACCATCGGGACTTGGAGCTTTCTTAGCATCAAGAATCGGCAAAATCTTTCTGACATCCTTTTGACGGAAGACCACCGGAGGCATTGAATGGTGTGTGTTGGGCATGGGAGGTATTTTACCAAGATCATTAATACATGATTTGGAAAAAAAATGGGATGCTAACAGGTCAGCTTTATCCTTGGCTGAAGTGACAACAGAACTATCTGGTTTGGACAGAGGTGGGAGCAGAAATGGGCAAAAGTTGCGACCAATAGCTTTTAGAATAGACCAGAATGCTCGGCTACAATTAGGGAAAAATGCAAGTTTTCTACTCTTAGCCTGTTCAAACTCTAGTTTGGACTGATTAATAACTGCTTTACAATTGTTGCGAGCTTTGGTGTCGGCAGAAAATGAAGCTGAAGAAGAATTAGAAACAAGCCAATTACGATATGCAATTTTATTCTTTTGAACAGCTTTAGTACATTTGTCGGAAAACTAAGGTTTAGAAAAGGATGAGATTTTAATGTGGAGCGTGGGATAAGGGATTCCATTCCTGGAAGAATAGTGTGACATAGCGTGACAGTGCTTTTTTTTTGACAAGCGGCACCGGTGCTTTCGCACAACTCCGCATTTGAATCTCTTGTGAAGTAAGACAGTACAGTACTGTCAAGGCCAGATAGCATATGTTAGTGTATGTTCATGTTTGCTTAGTGCGGGTTATGTTGTTCATCTGGCCGCTTGGCCTAGGGTCCGGGGAACACCACAGACCGCTAGTTACCGTCACTGGCACTGGGAGCCAGACCAGGTATGTGGGAAGAGAACTCTGGCTGGCCGACCCTGGGGTCCGCCTGAGCTTCCCAGGGAGAGCCAAAAAAAAAAAAAATTAAATAAATAAAAAATAAAAAAAAAAATATATAAAAAAATAATAATAAAATAAAAAAATAATAATAAATAAATAAATAAATAAAATAAAATAAATAAAAAAATAAATAAATAATAATAATAAAAAATAAAAAAAATTTAAAAAAATAATAAATAAATAAAAAAATAATAAATAAAAAAAATAATAAAAAAATAAAAAAAATAAAATCAAATAAAAATAAAAAAATAAAATAAAAATAAAAAATTTTTTTTTTTTTTTTGAAATAGGAGAAGGGGTGAGAGATTGAGGTGAAGAAAGAAGGTAAGCAGAAGAAAGAGAGGACGAGGTAGGGTGGGCTCCCCCAAAGGGGGAGCCCACCCTACCTCGTCCTCTCTTTCTCTGCTTCCTGCTTCTCTTCCTGCTTCTCTTCCTCTTTTTCTCTGCTTCCTTTTCTCTGCTTCCTTTTCTCTGCTTCCTTTTCTCTGCTTCCTGAGGTAGGGTGGGCTCCCCCAAAGGGGGAGCCCACCCTACCTCAGGAAGCAGAGAAAAGATTGTGAGGTCAAGTGACCCACAAAGTCAGATTGCCTAATAGCATGACCCTGCATTTGATGTCAAATGCCAGTCCCACTCCCAGAGGAGTATTTATGAGTTCCTACACAAGTAGGAAAATCAGATATTGTCCTACAACTTGAAGAGAAGAGGTGCCGGCAAGTGAGTGGGTCCCACATTGGGCAAGGGGCCCAGTGTCAGCAATTTAATCTTCTTCATCCAAGGGTGACTTGTAGGCGATGAGCAGTGTTCCACACTGGGTAGAGGACTTGGATAATCTTCTCTTAGGGGATGAGAGGAGGCACATGGATTCATGAAGCTCGAGGATTGCTTGGAGTTCTTGTGTCTATTGTAGAAAAGTCCTTTTTTGGGTTCGTGGGTTTGTCAGATAGTTTCCTTTGTGAACGTCGAGAGATTCCTATTATTTCAGGATAAAGACCAATATCCTGTTTGTGTTTTCTTTGATTCCATTCAGGATATGTTCTGTGAATTGAGTTTTGGGTTCATTATAAGATGGGGGTGTGTTGAACAGTTTGCTGTAGGTGAATTTGGCGCATTTCAAATACAGTCTGGGCAAAAGTAGTGAAGGCTTTGTAGTTGGTTTCGTCAATTATGTAGAGATGTTCCTGCCCACTTGGTATATATCCAGTTCTTGTAATTAGGAGACTTCTGGGTAAATCATAAAGAGGGCAATTATACATGAGGTGAATCCAGTCTTCATTTTCACCGCATGTGCAGAGAGGAGAATCGGTGAGACCCAGCTTGGCCCGAAACGATCCATGACCAGTGAGGAAGAACGAGACGTGAAGGCCTGGTGAGTACCACGGAGGAGGTTTTGGTGCAGTTATCATAACTTGTGGAAGAAATCTTTTAGTTATTTCACCTTTGGTTGTTTATTCCCAAAATCTTTGCCAATGCTGGAAGAGCTTAGAGTAAATCTGTTTCATTTCGTTTTTTGGATCATTAGCTAGATCGAGTGTTATATCCAGAATGGTGGTGGGAATTCCTCTCTTTATGCAGTATGCAAGGCCGCGACGAATAACCTCCAGGTCCGGAGGAAGAGTACCTGCTAAGACCTGCAGGGCAGGATTACTGACTGTGCGGCATGCTCTAGTCACAGTGAGTAGGATATTGCGTTGAATTGTATGTAGCTTTGCTTTATTACGGGCAATGATGGCACGAGGGAACCATATGGCTGCACCATAGCACACAGCTGGTAAGAAAATGGTTTTGTAAAGTAGCATGAGAGTCCTCCTCTTCAAACCCCAGTCTGCTCTGCTAATTCTTACGATTATGGCAGTATAACGACGTATTTTGTTGGAGAGGTAATTAAGATGAGGTAAGAATGTTAATCGGGAGTCGAAGGTTACTCCTAGATATTGTAGTTCTGTTTTGAGTTGCAATGTCTGCCCAGAGATTTTAATTTGGGGCGGTCTTCTTATGTCCAAGGATCCTTTGAGGAGGATAGTCTTCGTTTTTTCCCCAGAGATGACTAACTTGTGGTTGTTTGCCCAATTTTGGAGGATCGTTAAGGTAGGGGAGGTAATTTGCTCAAGCTGAGTTCCAGAAACAGCTTTGATAAGGAGGACGAAGTCATCTGCATAGGCCATGCAGTCCACAGGCCCTAGATCCATAAGAAGGAATTCATCTAGTAACAAGTTCCAGAAGTAGGGCCCAAGAACTGAGCCCTGTGGACACCCTCTAACAACTGGTCGGGAGGTTTTCTGAAAATTTGTTTGAACAGTTACTGAGCGGTTGAAGAGGTAGTTCTGGAGACAGCGGTAGAGGTTGAGTGGAATATTGAGTAGACGTAATCTCCTGACAATGCTGGGCCACCAGATGGAATCGAAGGCACCAGCAAAGTCAATGGAGATAGCCAGTAGATATTTTTCTGTGGTTGAGTTTTCTGTGTTGAGGAGATTGTTCATAGCGTCTTCAGTGGAGCATCCTGGCTTAAAGCCATACTGCTTTGGAGAGTCTAAGTTGGCTGTCTGGTAGTAGGTGGATAATCTGGATTGAAGCAGCCGCTCCATTACCTTTCCCAAGACCGGGAGAAGAGCAATGGGGCGGTAAGATTTGGGTAGAGTAGGATCTTTATCTGGACCTTTTAGGATGGGTCGAAGCACCGCCTGTTTCCAAGAATCAGGGAAAATTCCTTTCGCAAGGCATTTGTTGAATAGTGCTAATAGGTGGTTTGGGAGATGTGTTGCTGCTTTCTTGATGACCTCAACCTCAATATTATCATGACCAGGGCATTTATTCATTTTTGTTCTGTCAAGTGCTTTGTTCATTTCCTCAGAAGTGAAAGGAGGTTCTATTTTATTGTTGGAGAAGGCCTGGTTGTCTTGTTTAATTTGCTTTTGTTCATCATTGAGGGGACTCTCATCAGCCTGAAGTAGGGTATTCAGAATATTATTCATGGATTCAGCCCATGTGTGTGTTGGATTGCCATCAGGAGTCAGGGTTGCATTTAACATCTCTCCCCTGGGCAGCTTGTTCATAACAATGCGATAAACGACCCCCCAAGGATCTGCGTTTCCAGTAGTTGTCACAAGGTTCTGCCAAGACACTTTCTTTTTCTGCCGAATGAGGCTTGTGTAGTCGTTACGATATCTTCTATATGCTTCCCGTAGAGCATGGACCTCAGCAGGAGGCCAGGAGTGCCTCGCTCTCTGGAAGGCTTTTCGGGCAGTGTGGACTTGGCGCCTTAGGTTTTCTAGTTCCCTGCATCACCAAGGGACTGCTTTTTGGTGTTTCTGACGTTTTTTCATAGTTCTCTCACATGCTTGTTGGATTGTGCTTGTTAGGAGGGAGAGGTGCTCCTGTGGATCAAGATGATTTAGTTGGGATGTATCCATTTGTAGCTTTGATTTTATATTGTCCTTGAAGGCATTCCAATCAGCTGTTTTGGTGGAGTATCTGATGATATCGTGGTATATGGGAGGAGTTGTCTCGATAGATGGAAGGAGATGGCCCTGTGGTCTGAGGTGGTACAGGCCTGATGAACCATCTATGATGAGAAATTTTGTGCTATGGACCGTGTGGCAAGGGTAACATCAATGTTGCTTTCCCACAGGGTATTGCTGAAGGTAGAAAGGTGATGTGGTTTGTTAAGGACCTCAAATGGAGAAGATGAAAGGAAAGCTTCTAATCGCTGTCCATTCTGGGAAACTACATGACCATCCACCCGGCTATGCCACAAGCGAGATCTACAATTGGCATCCATCGTTACTAGGATTTTGCTGGAAGGTAAGAGAGTTATGACTGACTGGAGATATTCAATATATGGTGCGATATCAGTTCGTGGTCGGCAGTACAATGAGACTACGTGCAGAGAGCCCTGTTGGCAGATAATGTGTGCACAAACACCAAAGGGGGTGCATAAGGAGTCGACTTTGTGACTGTAATTGATTGTAGTATTCCTAATAATGATGGCTGCCCATGGAGTATCTGTGGTTGTCTCAATGATCCTATATGCGCCAGGGTAGCCCTGTACCCGTCCCTTGTGCGTGTAGGGCTCTTGAGCGCAGAGGATATGAATTTCTTCTTCATCCATTTTCATTCTAATTTGTTCGACCACATTTCTGGCTCTTTGGGCATTCAGTTGGAGAATTTTGAGGACGTTGGTGGGATGGCGATTATGGTTTACAGCCATAGTCGGTTTTGTTCTGGATGGTTCTCGATACCCTTAAATAGATTGGACATTTGACATCCCGGACGGAGTGATTGGGATCCATTTTTGCTGCTTTCAGTTGGCGCAGTTAAGGGCTCGATTCGCGGAGATGGGAGAAATCCCAGGTGCCGTCTGACACGAACGCACCTTAGGGGCTCGATTTTTGTTTGGACAATTGTTGTAGGTGTGTCCGCGTTTAGCACAGTGGCCACAGGTGAAGTCTTGTCGGGCACAGACATGGGATGTGTGTCCAAATCGGAGACATTTAAAGCACTTGATGTTAGGTATGTGCTCCTTGAACCAGCAAGAGTTCCAGCCGATAAATATTCGTTGTTGTTGGGATAATATTTTCCTTATCTTCGGGGAGAGTTCGACTACCCAGTTGCAACAAGTACCCGATCTGGATTTGGTGGAGTACTTGACTTTAAGTTCACTTTGAATTTCATGTCTAGTGATATGATCAGCAAGGTTCCTGTCATATATTTCCTCAAGGAGGTCATCTTTGGAAATTCCTTTTTCGACATCAAAGATTACAATAGATGGGCCTTTTGGTTTGGGTATCTCAGCGCTAAGACCAAGTTCATTTATCTGTGGGATTTGGATAATGTTTTCTGCATCTTTTTTGGAAGCAGTTTCCCTCAGTTGATCCCAGAATTACGGATTTTTCTGAGGCTTTTAATTTTTATGGTTTTCATTTGAGGTTTCAAGTTGGTAGTAACAACCTCCTTGACAGCCTCGCTTGAAGTAAAGCAACCTTCTTGGGTCGCACGAAGGATGACTAGGTTTTGTTCTCTATTCTGTCTGGTATTGGGAGGGGCAAATAGCTTATCTGCCATTGGTTGGATCCTCAGCGCATCTGAATAGGACCGGGGGCGCTGGGGCATTTCACTTGGTTCCCGGTTCTTGGTCTGGTGATAATCATTAACCGTGATATTCGGTGCACTGTCCATAAGGTGGCAGCCAATACTGGCTGGTGGTAAGGCAGTGTGATTGGGAGGATGGGCATTAATTTTTGGCCGCTGTACCATAGCAGCATAGGTTGATTCTGAGATAGGTGTAGGGAGAAGTGCTGGTCGTGTCTGGCGGTTTGATTGTGCTGTCAGATCTGGGAGCAAAGAGTTCTGAGTGCTATGGCTGGTCCGAGCTGGACTGCTGAGGGCCTTTGTCAAAGTATAATTTGTTTGCCTCAGTTGTTCATTGATTGCTCTTAGTTGTTCATTCTGTAATATTAAGTCATGTAACATTTTCTCGAGGGTACCCCAGCAGCCTGTAACTTTTTGGGCAGCTGGCTTGGTTACTCTGCTTCCTTCAAAGCGAAGGCAGTATTCCATCACGCACCTGAGGATCATAATTTTCTCCAAGTGAGAGCAATCCTTATCTAGTGAGGACTGCATGGAGTTCAGTTCTTCTTCTAGGTTCTCCCAGAGAGCAGCTGAAGGAGAACAGGTTTTAGTGGGTTTTAGTGGATTTAGTGGTTTTGGGATTTAGCCTTTTTCGCTCAGCTGGAGGGGTGGAGTTGTTCATATTGGTGTCCACACTCGCCACCTCCTCATCAACAATAATATTACTATTATTTGGGTCCCGTTGCGAGGAAACATCAGTGCCTAACTTAGCTGGTTTGTTGTTGAGCCTTTTAATCAGAGCTGATTATTTTCAAGTAATCCCTCGTTGCTTGAGGTGTGCCGTTCTCTGCATGAAGGGCGCAATAGCACAACTACGGGAGTACTGTTTCCCGTTTGAGATTCAATTTTTGACATATTATTTAATTTTATTGTTCTTTATTATTACTATTTTATTTATTATCATTTATTTATTATTATTCACCTATTATTATTTATCCATTTATTATTATTATTATTTATTTATTATTACTATTATTATTTTTTTTTTTTGAAGTTGTTCAAAACAGCTAGAATTTATAGCCAATTAGCAGGAAGCTTCTTAATGGCAACTCGAAAAACATAGGTTCGCTAAGTGAAACAATATGGTGGCGAACAAGGGAGACTGGCGATAAATATGGTAAAAGGTAAAATAAACTGCTAGGATCTAAAATAAAGACGTTGTATGTGAGGTGACCAGTTTAAAAGTTTCCTGGGAGAACTCCGTTCCCAGTCAGTTTCACAGTTTACAGGTTTCACTGCCTCAGTGACACTATCGCTACGGCGACCACGTGGATTTCCATAGGGAAGATACGACGATATATTTCACTTGCTTGTAAAATGGCCTTCCCACATCAAATAAAATATAAAATTTTACCTGCAGGTAGAGAAAGCGATGCTGCATCCACTGAAATGGTTGTCACAGTCCAGGGAATTGATAATCCAAAGTAGAATCCGTATTTTATGGGAACACTCTAAACATAGTTGCAACACAGGGAATGAACAGTTTGTAACCACCTTCCTGGAAGAATAATTTCACTGACACGATCTGAGCAAACGTTGACATCAGAAATTTTGAAATAGTAATCCGACCAAGGAAAAGAAGAAATCTCGCAGGTCATACCATTTTGCATTCGTGTAGTGCCAAACAACATGAGGTTGGGAACAGCCATGAGATAAAGGCTCCATTGGAGAAGAGAGAATCACCAAGTTGTGATCTGAAGTGCCTAAAGGACCTCTCACTTCGACCGTGTACTTAGAAGGATTGTTTGTGAGAAAAAGATCAAGCGTGTTGGCTGTATGATTAGTATTGTCCGGGATTCTTGTAGGTGAATGAACAATCTGTGCAAAGTCATGAGTAATTGAAAATGCCTCAGCATCTCGACTAGCTGGGTCGGCGTGACTAGAAAACGGAAGCCACCTGGTGTTGTGAACATTAAAATCACGAAGGAAAATTACTTCACTGTTAGGAAAGTCTGATTGGAGAAAGTCAAATTGCAAAGAGAGGAAGTCAAATAGCTCCAAGTGATTAGTGAAGTTGGGAGAACGGTAGAGAAAACAGATGAATTTGACACAATGAGGTAGAGAGATTTTAAGCCAGAGAAGATCAGAGGAGATTCGAAATTGCCGAGTCTCTGACAGGGAATATCAGAAAGGACATATGCACAAGTACCCCCTTCGAGGCGACAGGAATCATACAACGAATAATTTTGGCATCTGGGATGAGCAGTAGTTGAATCAACCGATAACTGAGATTCTGGCAGAAAAAGTACCTGGAATTTGGCAAACTGCAAGTGGGAATGGACTTCGTTGGGATTAGAATTGAGATCAAGTATATTTGTAAAATGAACAGGAAGTGCTTGGGAGGTTTAGATCGTTTCGCTGATAAGCTTGCTCTATTAGTTTGACAATTCATGGTGTGTTCAATAGTAAGAAAAAATTGGGGGGGACATGCTGTATGAAGTAATGAAATTTTTGGATATGGAATACCCATAGTAAGAATATACGCAGATCCTTGACATAACGTGGCCTTGAGAAAGCTCCCCGCATACCCACTAGTCGGTCTCCCTCCAGTCACTATCTGGCAGAGTAGAGGTAGCAACAGTATACACTAGCTGATCCGGAAGCCTCCTAGAGAATTACCAATATGTTCAGTCCAGTGTACTGTCTATCGACCGGTCTGCGAACACCGTTTTAGAGCTGTACCCTCGAAATGTAAGGAATATTGGATCTCGACACGATGTTCATTCTAACCTCAAAAGTCATCAATCATACTGCATGACGGAAGAGGTAGGGAAGGGTTGACCGGAACTTAGTCTAGACACCAAACATGGTTTGCACCACTTCAAGCCTCTAATAAGCAAAGTGGTGGTATTGCACCGGTTGATGAGAGTCATCTACCACCTAGTACTACCTGGTAACATAGAGGGGCGGCATTCCCTCATGTGCTCTTGGCGCGACACCGCGACCCCTGTTTACTTTGGTTCACATCTGGGTGGTCCACCGTGTACTTTATAGGCCCATAACGCCTGATTTCCTTACACTCCTTACATCGTGCACACACAAAGACATCCTTCATTGCAATATCATATCCCGTACCCGATTTATCCACAAACATGAAGCAAGCAGTGCATTTTAAAAGGCTGTGATTCAGAGGGCATCTGACCCCACTCAGTTCTCCCCCGAGCTTGACCCTTTTGCTTTGTTGCTCTGGTCTGAGTCATGATTTCGATTTAATTTGAATAAAATTTCAATTTCAGTACAAAATTATAACCCTAAACTTGTATCCCAACACAGTTATAACGCTATATATATTTTTCAGTATCGACTATTTTCTACGAGTTCCGTTTATATAACTTCCGCATCAAGTTATGTATTAATTATAACACGTTCGTAATATAGGTCGTTATATGTATTTAGTTAAAAAGTACAATTTAATTGACGATGAAGTTTAACAAGAGTAATAGATTTTACTGATTAATAGACATATTATACTATATACTTTTTTAGCCATAATTACGAGAGCTTCCTTGGACTCAGGGGAGGTACCCATAGACTGGAAATGTGCAAATGTGACCCCAATTCACAAAGGAGGATCAAAGGCTGACACAAGTAATTATAGACCTGTGAGCTTAACTTTTGTTCCAGGAAAATTAATGGAGGCATTGGTTAAAGAAGCACTGCAGAATCATTTAGACAAGACTTCAGTTATAGCTCAGACACAGCATGGTTTTGTTAAGGGGAAGTCTTGCCTGACCAACTTGATTGGATACTATGATGCAGTCACAAAAGAACTGGATGCAGGGAATAACTTTGATATTATATACTTGGATCTTAGAAAGGCTTTTGATACTGTTGCACATGGAAGACTGCTACACAAAGTGGAGCAGTGTGAGATTGGAGGCAAATTGCTGCTATGGATAAAGGGGTGGTTGAGGGGGAGAAGACAGAGAGTGGTAATCAATGGACACTGCTCATCGTGGACTGATGTTATTAGTGGAGTCCCTCAGGGCTCAGTGTTGGGTCCAGTATTTATTGTATTGTTTTCTCAGTATTGTTTTCTGTATTTATAAATGATATTGATGATGGTATATCAAGCTTAATGTTCAAGTTTGCAGACGATACAAAGGTTGGCAGGGTTGTCAAGGACACTACTGACACTATGCTGCTGCAACAGGATCTGGAAAGGTTGAGCAGATGGGCTGAGAGGTGGCAAATGAAGTTTAACATTGACAAATGTAAAGTACTACACATGGGAAACAGCAACCCCAGAGCAACTTATCAACTCTGTGGTACTACACTGACAGTGGTAGAGAATGAAAGGGACTTGGGGGTGGTTGTGCAGGCAGATATGAAGTTCTCTGAGCAGTGCAGACGGGCTGCAAGAGTAGCTCATGGAGTATTGTCAATGATATACAGGAATTTTTCCAGCAGGGATAAGGAGGTGATTATTCCATTGTATAAGGCGATGGTCAGGCCACACCTAGAGTACTGTATACAGGTCTGGAGGCCTCATTTCAAGAAGGATGTAGAGCTGCTGGAACGAGTACAGAGAAGGGCAACAAGATTAGTGAATGGAACAAAAGGGTGCTCTTACGAAGAAAGGCTTAAATTTTGCAAATTACAGTGTCTGGAGACTAGGCACCAGCGAGGTGATCTGATAGAGGTGTATAAAGCCTTGAATGGTTTAAGCATGCTCAATGCTGATGGGATTCTTCCTCTAGCTCAGAAAAATCACCTGAGAGGGCATAAATTCAAATTGAGGAAAGACAGATGTAGGATAGACGTGCGGAAATTTGCCTTTAGCCAGCGGGTGGTTGGTTGGTGGAACAGACTTCCATCCCTTGTGGTGGAGGTTGATAGCCTAAATAAGTTTAAGGCTCAGCTGGACAGGTAATTTGAACGAATAGAGGGGTGAAGTGGAAGTGGGTTTTTTTTTTTTTTTTTTTTGGCTGATGCTGCATAAGCTTGCTTTCTTGCATCAAATGCCTCTACTAATGCTAATGCTAATGCTAATACTGCACTATACTATCGCTGTCTTGTTCGGTTTTTTTTTTTTTTTTTATTATTATTTTAGGGTTTCCCGTAATTAAATACATTAACCCGTATTTGCGTCTCTAAATTGCGTATGTTCTATGGTTGATTTGCCTGTTTTGCTAGACGAAAAAACCCCTGTTACTGGGGAGAAAAACCTTGCTATCTACGCCTGAGACCAACTAACTCAGCCACGGAGTGAAAAAAGCCCATTAATGTTCCTCGGGTTATCGAAGGGATTCGAACCCAGGCCTTTTCCACCCGGTGTTGCGAGGACGGTGATGATACCACTGTGCTACCGCGCAGACCGTCTTGTTCGGGATATAACGTTGTATCGTATAACAATGGCGGCAAGTTACGAACGGTAAATGTACGGACACTTAAGTATTAATTCACTTCCAAATATCGCTGTCTCGATTCAGAATAAACTAAGGATCCTGACTAGTTCAATAAGCTACTTATAGAAAATAATTTAATATATATGAATTGGTCAATAAAGCGGCTAAATATGGCTAAAAAACCTTTCCTTCAGCGAAGCTGCAACTTGTAACACGTGGATTTGATACCCTTACCGATACTAAATAACACCTACAAAATCTCTATCTAAGTTAAACTTTAAAGTAAGTATCGTAACGAGGAATATAAAGCTAATATAGAAAATAAGTTAATATGCCAATTTAAGCCAATAAAACAGAAAAAAAACTTCTCTATTTCTGGAGCAGTAAAAACTTCGCCAGTAAGGCTACTCTCGTTCTCGATCTTCGAACATATAAATTAATAATAGGTGACACAAAAGCCTATGGTAGATATAAGCTGTTAGCTGCCTGTGCAGAATCATCAACAGGTTAACCATCAATATCAAGTAGATCAATATCAAGTTGATCTACTTGATATTGATGGTTAACATAAGTAAGTTTACATAAGTAACATAAGTTAACATAAGTAAGTTTACATAAGTAAAGAACTCTTTGCTGTTTTTCCTTGCATCCTGACTATTTTGCGTCTATATTAACCCACGCGGAGTTATTCAGGGAGAGGAATGTGAGAGGTGTATTAAACTCTGGCAGTGAGCTAAATGATTTTGTAATAACTGAGAGCAAAGTGGAGGAGAAATTGTTGAAGATATACATAAAGGAGACACCTGGGGTTTGGATGGGATCTACCGGTTATATTAAAGGAAGAAGCAAAGGAAGCAAGCGAACCCTTAGCCATAATTATGACAGCTTCCTTGGACTCAGGGGAGGTACCCATGGATGGCAGATGTGCAAATGTGACCCCAATTCATAAAGTAGGATCAAAGAGTGGCACAAGTAATTACAGACCTGTTAGTTTAACTTCTGTTCTTGGTAAAGTAATGGAGATCCTGGCTAAGGAATCACTGCAGGATCATCTAGACAAGACTTCAGTTTTAGTTGAGACTCAACATGGGTTTGTTAAGGGGAAACCTTGTCTGACCAAATTATGATACCGGTACTGTGATGTGGCCACAAAGGAACTGGATGCAAAGAATAATTTGGATATTATATTCTTGGATCTTAGGATGGCTTTTGATTCTGTTGCACATGGAAGACTGCTGCAGAAATTGGAGCAGTGTGGTATTGGAGGCAAATTGCTGCCTATGGAAAAAGGGATGGTTTAGTTGTAGAAGACAGTGTGGTATTCAATGGTCACTGCTCTCCGTGGACTAATATTATTAGGCGAGTCCCCCAGGGTGCAGTGTTGGGTCCATTGTTGTTTTCTGTGTTTATTAATGATGCTGATGATGGTATATCAGGCTTAATGTCTAAGTTTGCAGACGATACGAAGATTTGCAGGGCTGTTAATGTCATTAATAACAGTACGCTACTGCAACGGGATCTGGAAAAGTTAAGCAGATGGGCTGAGATGTGGAAACTGAAGTTTAACATTGACAAATGCAAAGAACTACCTACGGGCTAGCATTAGTATTCACAGAGTAACATACAAAACTGTGTAATATTACACTCAAGGTGGTAGAGAATGAAATGGACCTGGGGGTAATTGGGCAGTCAGATATTGAGTCTTGTAAGCAGTGCAAAGGGTCTGTAAGAGTAGCTCATCGTGTTTTGTCAATGATATACAGGAATTTTTTTAGCAGGAAAAAGGCAATGTATAAGGCAATGGTCAGGCCACACCTTCAGTAATGTATGCCTGTCTGGAAGCCTCATTTTAGGAAGGATATAAAGCTGCTGAAACTATTACAGAGAAGTGCAACACGATTAATGATTGCGACAAAGGGTTGCGCTTATGAAGATAGGCTTAAGTTTTCAAATTACAGTGTCTGGAGACTAGGCACCTGAGAGGTGATCTGATTGAAGTGTATATATGGCCTTGAATGTTTTGAGCATGGTCAGTGCAGATGGGATTCTTCCTCTTTCCCAGATTAATCGCTTGAGGGGAAATAAATTCAAACTGAGGAAAGAGTTGTAGAATAGATGTGCGGAAGTTTACCTTTAGCCATCGGATGGTTGATTGCTGGAACAAACTTCCAACTGTCGTTGTAGCAATTGACAGCTTAAATAAATTCAAAGCAGAACTAGAGAAATGTTTGGAAGAATGGATGGGTGAATGGGAAGGGTTTTTTTTTTTTTTTTTTTTTTGACTGATGCTGTATAAGCTTGTTTTCTTTCGTCATGTGCCTCCGGTGTCTTTTTTCGCCCTGTCTGGTGATTATGGTTCTTCTGTGCACTGTGCTACCCGTGAGGTGCAAGTGAAAAAATATTATATGTAACTGATTGTACATTTTGTTATTTAGTATATTATATCTCACTAGATATAATTTGTAAATTACTTTTGTCAATAGCACATTCTATAGTCTTTCACAATACGAAAATATTTTTGAACAGACCATATTACGATGAGATTGTGTTACTATATGTCTTCTTTATCAGTTATATGTGTTATTAAAAAAAAAAAAAAATCAATGTTAGTGTGGTCTAAGCGTTATTTTTGGTCTGCCATCACCAAAACATCATTTTTAGTGTTTGACAGTGTATGTATATAAATATTAACGTATTAAGGGAAAGCGAAATCGACACACGTAATTGGTTTGTCAACATGGCAGATAACTCGGCTAGGCAGAAGAAGGTTGCAGCTGGCTTGAAAAAGGTATTTTTATTATTATATAAGTGCTGTTATATTTATTAAATATTAACTTAAGTTTTCAGAATTAGGAGATATTGGCAATTTGACTCGTGCATGTTGAGATAACAAGTACTGTATTATGCAGCTGTATAAGTGAAAATGTATTTTGTGACGTGTAGAAAATGAATATGGTAATCATCGGCAGAACATTAAATTGAAGCCACTAAATTTTTGGCCTTATTATTACAGGAATTCATACATTTTTTTTTCAATATGCGAAATACATGTAACAGTTAATATACCTTGACTATAGGGAAATATATTTTTGGCATTTCCCCCATTATGAAATGTACTACACCCATTTAAACATTCCACATGAATGCACCTTCGTTTTTTCGTTTGCCTAGGGGAACCCCTAAAATAGTAGTTCCTCCTGTTATATAACTTAGAAAGATTCATGCTGGCGTGGCACATGGCATGAAAGTACTTGAATAACCATAGTTGCAACAAGATTTTGACTTAGAGGCAAGTAATAAGCAGAATATGTGCCCTCAAAGCAATCTGATTATTTATTGTTATTGGCTATATGGTGCAAGGAAGCCTGGGCTTCCTTGCACCAGCCAAAAAAAAATTCTGAATTACCCTGAGAGAGAGAGAGAGAGAGAGAGAATGAACAAGAGTCGGAAGGGGAATCACCAAGAAAGAGAAGAATGATGATATCCAGCTCAGGACCCTGGATGTGCCAATCCCATACTCAGTAGTTATGAGCCCCTATTTCATTATAATTCTCAGATGGTAAACTACCCATTCAGTAGATGTTGGCTGAATAGAGAACTGGTGTTGCTTTTTTTATCATGTGAAAATGTTAGTTCGTTCTTATACTCTAACAGGTTTTATTGAAAAGTTTATCTGTCATTTTTTTTTTTCTGGAATCAAGCTTCCCCCCTTTAAAATTTTAATTTTTTAAGAAGAATATTTGTTCTTAATATTTCAAAGAACAAAATGATAAAGTAAATAGCATTTTGGGCCAAAGTAGTTGATCAGTATTTGTTTAGCATTAGCAGTGGCAAATGATGCAAGCTTACGCAACATTAGCTTAAAAAAAAAAAATTACTCCACCTCATCTTTCTAGCCTCTCTAATAATTTATCAAATTCTTCCTTAAATTTATTTAGACTACTCCTGCAACACCAAATGCCGGTTTGTTCCAATGCTTTAGCTATCTGTCTGAAAGCAAGTTTTGCACGTCAATCCCTGTCATCTATTTTAAACTTAAATTTATGTCCCCTTATGTGAGTTGTCTGAGAAGGAGTCGGGGTGCTATTGGAATTTAATTTACTTAATCCATTTAAAGCCTTAAACAATCAATCAGCTCTAAGTGCATCATGGGCACCTAGTTTCCAAGCACTGTAATTTGAGAACAGAAATCTTTTGTGCCTTTGACCAGTCTGATTCCTCTTCTTTGTACTCATTCCAAGAGATGTACAAAGGGTACCAGGAAAGTTTTGCAATACAGCTTTGTTTATTTAATTTTTTCAAAGTAATTTCCTCTACATTCAATACACCTCTCCATCCTCCGAAACCAATCTTTAAACCAGTTCTGCCAAGTTTCACTAGGGAGTAAAGCACACTCGTTGTCCCAAGCCCGTAGAAGGTCCTCATCACTGGAAAACCGCCTCCCTTTTAGCTTCATTTTCACATGCGGGAACAGTGCAAAGTCGCAGGGAGCAAGTTCTGGCCTGTAGGGAGGGTGCTCGAGAAGTTTCAGTCCTGTCGTGGTCAAATATTCGGTGCAGGCTTTGGCGCGGTTAGCTGGAGCATTATCGTGATGGAGGTACCAGGTATCCATTCTTGACTTTGGCCGCAGGTTCTTCATAGATCCAATGACTTTAGGCAGGCATTGTTCAGTATACCACTTAGCTGTGACTGTCTTCTGCGTGTCCAAAACGACACGTTCCACAATTCCACTCGATTTGAAAAATACAGCTATCATTTTCTTCTTTACAGATCGGGATTTTCTGACAATTACGGGTGTGTCGTCATCATCAAAGACCCATACTTTGTTTTGAGCCTTGGTCGGCAGATCGTAATAGTACAGCCAAGTCTCGTCACCTGTCACGATGTTGTTCACATACCGAGATTGTCCCTTATCAAACTTTTTTAACATCTCCCGGCACCAAGTCACGCGTCGTGTCATCTGCTCTTCAGTCAGTTGATACGGCACCCAGAGAGAGCAAAGTTTCTTCACGTGCAAATGATCTTGCAGAATCGAACGAATTGCTGGTGCATTTAGGCCCAAAGTATCCTCTATCTGTTGGTAGGTCACTCGCCTGTTTTCGTCAAGCATTTTCCTCACAGCAGTAACGTTTTCCTCCGTAACTGACGTTCGTGGCCTTCCCGGCCTCTCAGAATCCTCCAGAGTGAAATTTCCCCATTGGAATTCTCTATACCACCTGAATATCGTTGTACGATATGGACAATCATCATCTAGTGCAAGAGTCATTTCTTCTAAGCACTGGTCTATGGTTAAACCACGCACGAAATTATACCGCAAAACTGTCCTTATCTCATTTCGTGACCACGATGCCATCGCAAGCACTTTACACTCTCACTACTAATGAATAACTGAGCCCATCGACTTGGCGCGGCGGCTACTATGCACGTATGAACATGTCTCAACATGCAGCAACAAGCAGCTTCCTGTGATTCATTGTTGTGTCATATTGCAAAACTTTCCTAGTACCCTTTGTACATCTTTGTTAAAATGAGGCTTCCAAACCTGTAGTACTCAAGATGCTGCTTAAGCAATAGAATTATAATTTTCTTGTTCCTGCTGGCAAAATTCCTGCATATCCTCATGAGCTGTCGAAGTAGCCCGTCTGCACAGTGTTAGGAGTCAGGGTGCCATCTGTATTTAATTTGCTTAATCCATTTAAAGCCTTAAACACTCAATCAGCTCTTAAGTGCCTCACGGGCACCTAGTTTCCAAGCATTATAATTTGCAGAACAGAAATCTTTTATGGCGAGAGGACACTTTTGTGCCTTTAACCAGTCTCCATTCCTCTTTGTACTCATTCCAAGAGATGTACATCTTTGTTAAAATGAGGCTTTCAAACCTGTAGTACTCAAGATGCTGCTTAATTCTTGGTTTATACAATAGAATTATCATTTTCTTTTTCCTGCTGGCAAAATTCCTGCATATCCTTGTGAGCTGTCCAAGCAGCCTGTCTGCACTGCACAGAGACCTTCACATCGGATTTACACCTAGGTCCCTTTTATTCTCCACCACCTTGGGTGGTACCACCGAATTGGTATATTATTCTGGGATTACTTCTACCCTTTTGCAGTACCTTGCATTTCTTAATGTTAAACCTCAGTTTCCACTTCCCAACCCTGACTACATGGATTTTATTACCATTATTAATTTTCCATTATTGAATGTTAAACTAAATTTAGTTTAACATTCAAGGGAATAGGTTAGTTTTTCTATATTTAGCTGGACAAGACCTTTTCCTCAGCTGAAATATAGGGAAATTAAGATCAATGCATTGAAACCAAAAGCTACACTATAAAGCTACTATTAAGAACTGCTGTAGTACAGCAATATGGAAAGCAGTAGTGGTGACAGAGTTGTGTAGATAAGTAACAGTTAAGAGTAATATTGAACAGGAAAAAAATGAGAATGGAGAAAATTAAATGTAAACATTTGAAAGAATATAAAAAAAAAAAAAAAAAAATTGAAATGACCAAGTATATGTTGTTATTCTCAAAGTAAGAATAGCTTATGAAGAATATTGTTTAGATTACTAATTATATTTACAAAGATAAGATTGATTACTTGTAAGAGTTTTTTTTTTTTTTTATTAGTAATAAGTATCGCTTTTGTTAATGTAGAGATTTTCAAATATTTAAATTTGAAGTATGAGATGATCAGTTGTTCTTAGTTTATTAAAGATGGAATTTATTAGATTGATGAGAGATTTGCCGATCTAACTCCAGACCTCAGAACATTGGTTGTTGAGTTGCCAAGTTAGTATTAGTATAGGCCTCATTCAGCTGGGTGACAACTGTAGTAATACACAGATTTGAGTTGACATGCTTGTGAGTCTGCATGATCACTGAATACCGAAATGTTCTTTACCTTGTGAATTCTTCTGACCACATGTGACCATCTCAGATAATAACCAGAAACTTTATTGGCAACATTATTCAAAGAAACAGCTTATGCAACCAGTAACAAATGTGTGTGTGTGTGTGTTATGTCACTTCATTTTGCAGTGTTTCGTCTGTGGATACCACAGAGTGCTTGAGCTGTTCAACCTGTTAGAACAAAAATCCAAGCCCTCGGCGACCAAGGGTTTTTACAACTCCATGTCCCCGCAGCTTAAGATTGCGTTGTTTTATAAATTGTAATCATGTACTGTTACTCAATTCCACATAACCCTTTTCTTATTTCTACTTGTTTCTTCTGGTGTGTTTAAAGATATGGGCAGAGAGGATGAGACATGAAACAACACATAACATTTATTGTTGTTATGTGTTGTTGTTAGTTAAAAAACATAAAATCTAAGGAAGTGCATCTAGTTGACACGGGTGGACAGTGCAATGTTGAGCCTGTTTGGTGTGACCTAAACACTGGGAAGGGGAAAATGAGAGGAGTGTGTTATAGGCCTAACGACTGTGATCATTACAATGAACAATTGCGCAGAGAAATAAATGGGCCAGTAAATCAGAATGTCTTGTAATGGGGAAATTTTAAATTTCCAGGTATTGACTGGAACTTGTGGTTTGGTCACTCGCACACTAGCAAGGCTTTTATGGATTTATTGGAGGATTGTTTTCTACAGCAATATGTTCGAGGGGCAATCAGAGGGAGCAATACCCTTCATCTGATTATCAGCAGTGATTATTCATGCATTAAGAATTTGCAGATAAAGGAACCACTAGGTGACAGTGATCGCAGTGTACTGATGTGGGATTTGCTTAAAGATGTAACTACCATCAAGGGTAAAAGGAAGGATTTTTGTTTTCATAAAGGTGACTACAGTGGTCCCAGACTGTTTAAATTCTATACAGTGGGATCAACTGATGGTGTTACCAACTGTGAATTCTAAATGGGAAGCCTTCAGAGACTTAATCTTGGAGGCTACTAGGCTTTTCATACCAACTAAGAAATACTGTTCAAGGTTCAGGCCTAAATGGAAGTCGGATAAATTAATGAGACTCATGGCAGAAAAAATAAATAAAAAATGCATGGGATGCATATAAATTATCAGGCGACACAGAAGACTATTGCAGATATAAGCTAGTCTGTAATCAAGTCACAAAGGGAGTTTAGGCAAGTGAAGGCAGAGGTGATACAGGATCACCAAGACAAGACAGCAGTAATACTTCACACATAGCATGCGTTTTTTAAGGGGAAGTCTTGTCTGACCGATTTGATTGTATACTGCAATGTGGTCACAAAGGAACTAGATTCTAAAAATTATTTTGATATTGTATACTTGGATTTCAGGAAAGCTTTTGATACTGTTGCACCTGGAAGACTGCTATACAAATTGGAGGGGTATGACATTAAGGGCAAGTTATTGCAATGGATAAAGAGATGGTTGAGTGGGAAATGGCAGAGTGGTAATAAATGGACACTGCTCTACATGGACTAATGTTATTAGCGAATTCCCCCAGGGTTCATTGCTGGACCCATTGTTTTATGTATTTATCAGTGATATTGAAAGTATATCAGGCCTATTGTCCAAGTTTGCAAATGATACAAAAGTTGGCAGGGTTGTTAATGACAGTAAAGACAGTATGCTACTGCAAAAGGATGTAGAGAAGTTAGGCAGATGGACTGAGAAGTGGCAACTGAAGTTTAACATTGACAAATGCAAAGTACTCCATGTGGGTAGCAGTATCCGAAGAGAAACGTACCAAGTGTGTGGTACTACACTCAGGGAGGCGGAGAATGAAAAAGATCTGGGCGTAATTGTGCAGTCAGATATGAATTTTTCCAAACAGTACAGAAGCCTGCCAGAGCAGGTCATGGCGTTTTGTCAATGATATACAGGCACTCTTCGACTTATGTACTTAATCGGTTTTTTCATGTATAATAATGTATAGTATAGTGAATAATAATGTATAGTACAGTATTTATTCAAAACTAATTTAATCTAAATACGATACGTAATTTAATTTATTATATGATCAAATTACTTTACGATGGACTCTCCAAAATAAAATACCGTTCACCATACGATATGTAGTAAGCGTCGGTCACTGTAATCATGTTTGCGAACTGAATTTTAATTCTATTAAATAGCTATTCTACTAAGTAAAAATAGGAAAAATAGTATCCATAGGCCGTAATAAAATTAAAGATGCGTGAAAATCGGAAGAATATTTCCTACAGGTTAGCAAAATAAAAATAAATTTACACTTATGTACTAGCTTAATTGATATTTCTATTCACTGACAATTTCTTTTTTTTTTTTTTTTTTTTTTGGTTGTAAAATTTAAAACAGTAAGAAAATAAGCAATGAATAACAAAGAACATGGCATGCACAAATTACAACTAACACAATACGCGCAAGTGAGATACAGGGTAACAACTTTACGGAGCTCAAAAAAATAGGAATGAAGAGAAGATTCTGAAAATTTATTTATGTTTTTTATATGATTGAAGATTTCAGTGAAGGGGAACCACATTTCACCATAATAACGTAAAATTCCAGCTATTGGTATCATTGCAAATGCAATAAGATCGAGTTTACTACCCGTTTATAATTATATTGCACTAACAGAAAAGCCAAATAAACTGGAAAGTGCAAATTTTTTTATTATTTTATGGTAGTGACCTACAGAAATCTGCTTTAGAAAAATATCACTGTGTTCAAAATTGATTCTTATAACTGAACATAGCAACAGCTTTGTGCTTTGTATGTAGCTGCGAGTTGTACATAAGTCGTTTGTACGTAAGTAGAGGAGTGCCTATATAGGAATTCTGCTAGCAGAGACAACGTGATTATTCATTTGTATAAGGCAATGGTCAGGCCACACTTTGAGTACTGTATACAGGTCTGGAGGCCTCATTTTAGGAAGGATGTAGAGTTGCTAGGACGAGTACAGATAAGCAACAAGATTGGTGAGAGGAACAAAGGGGTGCGCTTATGAAGAAAGGCTTAAGTTTTGCAAGTTGCAGCAGCTGGAGACTAGGCACCTGTGAGGTGATCTGATCGAGGTGTATAAGGCCTTGAATGGTTTGAGCAGGCTCAGTGATAGCAGAATAATTCTGCCTTGCTCAGATTAAGAACCTGAGGGGGCATAGATTCAAATTGAGGAAAGACAGTTGTAGAATAGATGTGCGGAAGTTTGCCATTAGCCAGCCGATAGTTGATTGCTGGAACAGACTTCCATCTGTTGTTGTGGAAGTTGATAGCTTATTTAAGGCTGAACTAGACAAACATTTGGAGTGACCGGATGGGTGAAATGGAAGGTTTTTTTTTTTTTGGCTGATACTGTATATGCCTCAACTAATGATAATTTTCACTCCCTCTAACTCCTTGTTCTAACAGTATTTAGCTGAAGGCCTTCTGTGTAACTCAGCCAATGAGAATTATTCCCATTCATTATTAACCTAACAGAGTTTTAAGGTTATAATCAGGAAGCATTTGGTTTAATCCAATTGTTCCATTTAGACATTTTCATTCACACAAAAGAAACAGTTTGCTTAACAGGCTAAGTTGGCGCCTCCGTAGCCAGGTGGAAAGGAGCAGCAGTGCATAGCACATGCTTCTTGATTAGACCGGGGTTCGAGCCTGACACCACCAAATACGGAGGATGCGGAAAGGTCAGGGAATGACCACCGCATATCCCGGAGCAATATGGCCTTAGTTGCTAATGCTCCTAAAAACCAAAAAACAAACAACAAACAAACAGGCTAAGTTGTTCTCTTGTAGAGCAGGCTATGAGGCTTTCTTTCCTCCAGAGGAAACTAGGGCATAGTCTTCTCTGGACCCTGAGATCTTCTTTCAGTTTTTCCTCCAAACTTCAGCTATTACGACTGACTGTACGATGCCGATAATGAGCTAGTCCCTACACAATGCAAAGAATCTTCTGCATCGACCAACTCTCTCCTCTTGGGGCCCCTTGAACCCTTTATGTACTTTGCATTCTGCTCCACTTTCCAGAGAAAACTCTCTTCATTGGCCGTAAAAGGGAAGGATTAGCCGTTTCTGGCCCATGATGATATAGAAATTAATACGTAGATGGAACGAATCTTTGTTCTCCGTTTATCTCATCCTATATCACAGAGTCAGTCACCCAAGAATGTGCATCTTCTCTCTAACATTTCCTTTTTTGTTAATCGTCTCACGGTCATTGCTAAATCTTGGTTTCACTGCAGCCATAAACATCTTTTAAGCACCTCTGTTGACGTGGGAAATGGCCTTTCGCTTTCCTTCTACCCACATTATTTAGTTCATTTTGAGTGAATGCTTCTCGTGATTATTGCATTCCTCGGTTCTCTATTGGCTTGTTTGTGCTCTTCCCAAGCTACCCTGGCTTTGCGTTATCTTCCATTGGACACAGAGAGGCACGTGTCCGTGAGTTAAGGCGAGAAGTTTCACAATGCCCGGGGCCTTTGCACCTACTTCCCCGCAACCATGGGTTTCTCTTCTGTTTAATTACTGTGGGTACTGAATGAGTATGGTTTTGTAACTTATCCTTAATAACTTATCCAAGATACTGTATTAGCTATTTAGTAAATTAGTTCTGTCTGATTATTGAGAGATGCGAAAATTCTCGGTCTAACAGTTATTATTTGTGAAGTTTTTGTATAAGTAATTTGTATGAAACTACTCGCCTATCTTGCAACTGGCTGCATATTTAGAGCTTGTAAGTGTATATTAATTTTACGTAAGTGTTATGTATTTTAGTTAAAAGTGATTGTTTTGCTGTTTAGCTAATGAGAGGCGAAAGGTAATTAGAATAGAAATACACTCCTACCCTCGTATTACACTAATAGCTCAGCATGTGGAAGAATTTTAGTTGTAGGAAAGTAAAAAGTATATGACTGAAGAATATAAAGCTGTGGTAACATGTGATAGTCAGCACATAATGATATACTTTTTATTTTCCTACAACAAAAATTCTTCCACACTTTGAGCTATTAGTGTAATACTAGGGCAGGAGGGTCTATTTTTATCCTAATTGCCTTTCTTACTCCGCCTCTCTCCATTAGCTAAACACCCAGACAATGACTTATAACTAAAATGCATAACACAAGTGTATGTCATATGCCCATTCCTTTTAATAAATTAAATTGCCAGACCTTTCAATTTACTTTATCTACTCATTTTCATAACATTAGCAAATTTGTTCTATTTTTAAGGAAAATCTATAATTGTAAAATGGAGTAATCAATTTTTCTGTCATAAAAATTGATTACTTCATTTCTGTATCATAACTAATAACCAAATTCTATTTTTGCAAAGCAGAATTTGGTTATTAGTTATGATTAAAAAAAACTAAGTTTGAAATGATTAGCATTAGTAGAGGCATATGATGCAAAAAAGCAAGCTTATACTACAGAACCAGCCAAAAAAAAAAAAAAAAAAAAAATTCATGTTTCTCTCTCCATTTGCTCAAAATGTTTGTCTAGTTCTGCTTTGAATTAATTTTAGCTGTCAACTTCTACAATGACAGATGGAAGTTTGTTCCAGCAATAATCAACCACCCACTGGCTAAAGGCAAACTTCTGCACATCTATTCTACAACTGTCTTTCCTCAGTTTGAATTTATTTCCCCTATGGCAATTAATCTGGGTAATAGGAAGAATCCCATCAGCATTGAGCATACTCAAACCATTCAAGGCCTTATACAATTCAATCAGATCACCTCGTAGGTACCTAGTCTCCAGACATTGTAATTTGCAAAACTAAAGCTCTTTCTTCGTAAGAGAGCAACCCTTTGTCCATTCACTAATCTTGTTGCCCTTCTCTGTACTTGTTCCAGCAACTCTACATCCTTCCTAAAATGTGGCCCCCAATCCTGTATACAGTACTCAAGGTGTGGCCTTGACCATTGCCTTATACATGGGGATAACCACATCCTTTTCCTTGTTAGAAAGATTCCTGTATATCATTGACAAGACACCATGCGCTACTCCTGCAGACTATCTGCATTGCTTAGAAAATTTCATATCTGACTGCACAATTATCCCCAGGTCCTTTTCATTCTTTACCACTCTGTGTGGTATCACACAGTTGATATGTTACTCTGGGGTTACCGCTACCCATATGTAGTACTTTACATTTGTCAATTTTAAACTTCAGTTGCCACTTCTCTCCCCATCTGCTTAAGTTTCTAGATCCTGTTGCAGTAGCTTACTGTCATTAGTGTCATTAACACATCTGCCAATCTTTGTGGCACCTGCAAACTTAGACATTAAGATGATGGATTATCAGATATTCCATCATCAATATCATTAATAAATACAGAAAACAACGATGGACCGAACACTGAACATTGTGGGACTCCACTAATAATATTAGTCCACAAAGAGCAGTGACCATTGATTACCACTCTGTCTTCTCCCACTCAACTATCCCTTTATCCATAGGCATCAATTTGCTTCCAGTGCCACACTGCTCAAATTTGTGCAGCAGTCTTCCATGTGCAACAGAATCAAAAGCCTTCCTAAGATCCAAGTATATGATATCAAATTATTCTTTGCATCTGGTTCCTCTGTGTCCACATCATAGTATTCGATCAAATTGGTCAGACAAGATTTCCCCTTAAGAAACCCATGCTGTTTCCAAACTATAACTGAAGTCTTGTCAAGATGATCCTGCAGTGCTTCTTTAACCAGTACCTCCAATAATTTCCCCGAAACAGAATTTAAACTAACTGGTCGTCTGTAATTACTTGTCACCCCAATACCAATATTTCTTAATTGGTATGAAAAGTCTAGTAGCTTCCAAGATTAATTCTTTGAATGCTTCTTCTGATGATGTTACCAACAGCAAATTTAGAATTTGCTGTTGGTAACATCGTCAGTTGGTCCCACTGTATAGAATTTAAAAACTGTCTCAGACCACTGTAGTCACCTTTATGAAAACAAAAACCCTTCCCTTTACCCCTGTTGGTAGTTACCTCTTTGAGAAATCCCACATCAGCACACTGTAATCACTGCCACCTAGTGATTCCTTTATCTGTAGATTCTTAATGCATGTAGAATCACTACTGATTATCAGATCAAGAGTATTATTCCCTCTAGTTGCCTCCCAAACATGCTGCTGCTGTAGAAAAACAATCATCCGATAAATCCACAAAAGCCTTGCTATAGTCTGGGAGTGACCAACCCACAAGTTACAGTCAATATCTGGGAAATTAAAATCTCCCATTATAAGACAATCTGTACTGGCCCACTCTATTTCACTGTTCAGTTGTTCATTATACTCATCAGAGTGATTTAGCCTATTATACTGTCCAGCAAAGGAAGTAAGCAAACCCTTAGCCATAATTATGAGAGCATCCTTGGACTCGGGGGAAGTCCCCATGGACTGGATATGTGCAAATGTATCTCCATTTCACAAAGGGTGGCACAAGTAATTACAGACCAGTTAGTTTGACTTCTGTTCCAGGGAAAATAATGGAGTCACTAGTTAAAGAAGCATTGCAAGATCATTTAGACAATACTGCATCAGTAATTCAGACATAGCATGGATCTGTCAAGGGGAAGTCTTGTCTGACCAATTTGATTGGATACTATTATGTGATCACAAAGGAACTGGATGCAAAAAATAATTTTGATATCATATGCTTGGATTTCAGGAAAGCTTTTGATACTGTTGCACATAGAAGACTACTGTACAAATTGGAGCAGTGTGGCATTAAGGGTAAGTTGCTACAATGGATAAAAGGATGCTTGAGTGGGAGAAGACAGAGTGGTGGTCATTGGGTACTGCTCTACGTGGACTAATGTTATTAGTAGTGTTCCTTAGGATTCGGTGTTGGGCCCATTGAATTCCAAAATTCAATTCTTATTGAATCAAAGCATAGGTTGAGGGTTATAGTTTTTAAATCTGCATTAGATTGCCAACAGGTCTGAAGGAAGTTTTAATTTTCAAAAATTAATTAAAAATGTGTTTCTTTTATAGCAGTGGCAAATGATGTAAGAAAGCACACTTAAAAGCATCAACAACAAAATAAAATTTTCCTGTCCATCTCTTCTAATAATTTGTCTAGTTCTTCCTTGAAATTATACCAATGTAAGTTTGTTGTAACAATCAACCACCCACTGACTGAAGGAAAATTTCTTCACACTTATTCTGCAATCATTCTTCCTCAGTTTAATTTATTCCTCTCTCAGACTACTCATTGTAGTCTAAGAGAGGAAGAATCCCATCAGTTATGAGCTTATTCAAAGCCTTAAACACCTTGTTCATCACCTTGCAGTTGCTTAGTCTCCAAACACTGCAATTTGCAATAATGAATTCTCTCTTGGTAAGAGCATTTCTATCTTGTTGCCCTTCTCTGTACTCGTTCAAGCAGCTCTACATCCTTCTTAATGAGGCCTCCAAACCTGTATTCAGTACTGAAGATGTCCTGACCATTGCCTTATACAATGGGATAATTACTTCCTTATCCCTGCTAGCAAAATTTCTATATATCATTGACAAAACCCCATGATCTATTGTTGCAGCCGCTCTCTCACTGCACAAAGAACTTTTAAATATCTAACTTTACAGTTAACCCAAAGCTTTTTCATTTTCCCCTACCCTGAGGGTAGTACCACAGTTGATATATTGAATTGGAATTTGGGAATTACAACGTGTGCAGAAAGGATAGGAGGGGAGGAGGGGTTATGTTGTTAGTTAAGAAACACAAAAAATCTAAGAAATGCATCCAGTTGATATAGATGGACAGTACAATGTTGAGCCAGTTTGGTGTGAAATAAGCATTAGGAAAGCAAAAATGAGAGTAGGATTGTGTTATGGGTCTAATGAGCACAATGAACAGTTGTACAGAGAAATAGTGGGTCAGTAAATCAGAATGTCTTATCTTATAATGGGGGATTTTAACTTCCCAGATATTGACTGGAACTTGAGGTGGTCACTTGCACCTAGCAAGAATTTTGTGGATTTATTGGATGATTGTTTTCTGTAGCAGCATGTTTGTGAGGCAACTAGAGAGAGTAATACTCTTGTTCTGGTTATCAGCAGTGATTATTCGTGCATTAAGAATTTGCAGATAAAGGAACCACTAGGTGGCAGTGATCACAGTGTGCTGATGTGAGATTTTATTATTATTATTAGCCATATGGTGCAAGGAAGCCTGAGGCTTATGCTGCACCAGCCAAAAAAAAAAATTCCCGAGAGAGAAAGAGAAAATCAGAAATAGAAAGGAATCGCCAAGAAAGAGAAGAATGATGATATCCAGCTCAGGACCCTGGGTGTGCCAAGCCCATACTCATCAGATGTGAGCCCCTGGGGTTGCTCAAAGAGGTAACTACCATCAGGAGTAAAGGGAAGGGTTTTTTCTTTTGTAAAGGTGACTGCAGTGATTTCAAACAGTTTTTAAATTCTATACAGTGGGACCAACTGATGATGTTACCAACAGCAAATTCTAAATAGAAGCATTCAAGGATTTAATTGTGGAAGCTACTAGGCTTTTCAAGCGATTAAGAAATACTGTTCAAGGTTTAGGCCTAAATGGATGTCAAATGAACTAATGAGACTGAGCAGAAAATAAAAATGCATGCAGTGCATATATATATCAGGTGACACAGAAGCCTATGGTATAAGTAAACTAGTCTGTAATTCAGTCACAAAGGAGGTTAGGCAAGCGAAGGCAGATGACAAGAAATCTTTGGCAAAGGATGTTATGAAAAGCAGCGAGGACTTCTTTACTTATATAAACTCTAGGAGGAAGGGGATGAATCAGATTGGTCCACTTGATATTGATGACTTGGCAGTTGATGATCCTGCTCAGATTGATGACAAACAATGAGTATTTTGCATCTACATTCACACATGAGGAATTCTCTAAGGAAGTGGAGGACAGAAGCTTATTGATTTTGTAATAACTGAGAGCAAAGTGGAGCAGGAATTGTTGAAGTTAAACATAAGAAAGGCACCTGAGGTGGTGAGATTTATCCTGTTATATTAAAGGTGCAGCAAAGGAAGTAAAGAAACCCTTAGCTCTAATTATGAGAGCATCCTTGTACTCAGGGAAATTCCTCACCGACTGGAAATGTGCAAATGTATCGCCAATTCACAAAAGGGGATCAAAGGGCGACGAGCAATTACAGACTTGTTAGTTTAACTTATCTTCCCGGGAAGATAAGGGAGTCACTAGTTAATCAACTAGACAAGACTGCAGTATAATTCAGACACAGCTTGGTTTGTTAAGGGAAAGTCTTGTGTGACAAATTTGATTGGATTCTATGCTGTGGTTAAAAGAAGGATGCAAAAAATAATTTTGATATCATATACTTGGATTTCAGGAAAGCTTTTGATACTGATGTGCACTGAAGACTAATGTACAAATTGGAGCAGTATGGTATTAAGGGCAAGCTGCTACAATGGATAAAAGGGTGGTTGAGTGGGAGAAGAGTGATAATCAGTGAATGCTGCTCTTCGTGGACTAATGTTATTAATGGTGTTCCCCAGGATTCAGTGTTTGGCCCATTTGTTGTTTATATATTTATCATTGATATTAAAGGTAAATCATACTTAATGTCCAAGTTTGCAGATGATACAATGGTTGGCTAGGTGCCACTGCAGCAGGATCTAGAAAAGTTGGGTAAATGGGCTGAGAAGTGGCAACTGAAGTTTGCCATTGACAAATGCAAAGTACAGTACAAACTGTGTGGTAGAAAACTACACTTAGGTATAAAATCAAAAAGATCTGGGAGTAATTGTGCAGTGAGATATGTAGCTTTCTGAGCAGTGCAGACAGGCTGCCAGAGCAAGTCTTGAGGTATTGTCAATGATATACAGAAATTTTGCTAGTCGAGAAAATGTGTTATCACTTTGTATAAGGCAATGGTCAGGCCACATCTTGAGTACTTCGTACAGGTCTGGAGGCCTCATTTTAGGAAAGATGTAGAGTTAGTTCAGTGAATACAGAGAAGGTCAACAAGATTGGTCAGCAGGACAAAGGAGTCCTCTTACCAAGAAATGCTTAAGTTCTGAAAACTAGGCTCCTGCAATGTGATCTGATTGAGGTGTGTAAGGCCTTGAATGGGTTGTTGAGCAGGTTCAATTCTGATGGGATTCTTTGTCTTGCTCAGATTACCTACCCGAGGGGGCATAAATTCAAAATTAGGAAAGTCAGTTGCAGAATATGTGTGTGGAAATTTGCTTGTAGACAGTGGGTAGTAGATTGCTGGAACAAATTTCTATCTGTCATTGTGGAAGTTGATAGTTTAAATAAATTCAAGGAGGAACTGGACAAACGTTTAGAGGGAATGGATGTGTAAAATGGGTTTTTTTTTTTTTTTTTTTTTGGCTGGTGCTACTTTCTTGCACCATGTGCCTCTACTACTCTGGATTATTGGTACCTGTATGCAGTACTTTATGTCAATGTTCACCTTTAATTGCCATTTTTCAACCCATCTGCCTAATTTTGTTAGATCTTGTTGCAGTAGCATACTGTCATTAACCATCCTGCCAACCATTTTATCGTATGCAATCTTAGCATTAGTAGAGGCATATGATGCAAGGGAGCAAGCTTATACAGCATCAGCCAAAAAAAAAACAAAAAACAACTTAGAAATTAAGCTTGATATACCTTCTTCAGTATCATTAATTAACACAAAAAACAATGGGCACCACTGTTCATTAAAGTGATTGCTCTTTTACTATGCTTATAAATTGGATTTACCAAATATTGGCACTTTATTTGTGAATAGTACAGTAGAGATAAGAAAAACCATTATGTCAAAAAAAAAAACTGATTCCAGGAAAGAAAAATGTTGAAAAAATGTTTCCATTAATACCAAAAAAGGTACCAGGGCAAGCATGCTGGCTGATTACTATTTTATGCTGAGGAGGGATGTTCCCCGGCAAAATATAACAGGAAATTATCAGGTGTTACTTTCTAGTTCAGATAAAGATAAAAAGTAAGTTCATATGTTAAAAAAAAAAAAAAAAAAAAAAAAAGGGTTCTAGTTGCCTACTTTAATTTTTGTATAAAACTGAAATCATGTGAAAACTGTTGATGGACAAAAACTTTTATTTCAGAACAGCATAAAAAATACTTTAAAATTCACTTGTATGACAATAAAAAAGTATTACAGTGAAACTTCTCCTAACGGACACCTCTCTTTAACAGACATCTCTCTACAACGGACATTTTCAAATTCCCTAACTCTCCTCTATTGGTTTTAACATGTTTTCAGCTTCTGTCTAGCGGACATTCTCTGTAACGGACGCGGACAGGCAATCTGCACTGTTTCGTTTAGATTAGCACTTAATTCGATCTCCCAATAACGGACAGCAGACGAGCTCGCGGCCCTTTTTCTAGGAACGTTTCTTCCACGTATTGCCTCAATCATGTGTTTATTTTCTATTTCCGATTCTCTGAATTTTATCAAGGTTTACGTCACAGTTCTAAACCCTTTTTCAGGAATTTTAAGGCACGTGTAAAACTTCTGATGAATTCGGTGTGTGCAGGGGGGGGAGAATTTTGTCGGCCTTTCGTCTTTTGAATTTCAGTTTTCAGTTTTGTTCAGTGTCGTGTGAAGTGCACAATGTCTTCTCGTGAACAATTAACTTTAAAAGATAAAGTCGAACTCATTAATGCGTATGATCGGCAAAAAAATAGTGTTCGCAATCTTGCTGCAAAATTCAAAATCGGGAAGACGCAGGTAAGTGACATCCTAAAGAAAAAAAATGAACTGCTCAAACAATTTTGGCAACACGTAAATGATCAGGTTCAAAAATCATTCCCGAAAACTGTTGGACTTCAAATATGTCGTGCATGTGCTAAAAAAATTCCCATTAATAGGCCTATTAGGAAAAAGGCTTTGAAGGTTGCAAAATCTATGGGAGTAAATGAGTTCAAATCTTCTGTGGGATGGCTAGACAAGTTCAAAACTCGGCATAAAATTTCTTGGAAAACCATAATTGGTGAAGGTGGATCTGTTGATACTGGGGTTGTAACAGAGTGGACCGTCAAATTGGAAGATTTATGTCGTGATTTTGAAGCTAAGGATATTTACAACTGTTACGAAACAGGGTTGTATTTTAAAGCTCTTCCTGAAAAAACAGAGTCTAAAAAACGAAAAGTGCCAGGGTGGAAAAATTTCTAAGTTACGCTTGACTGTACTGTTGTGTACAAATATGCTGGGAGACTTTGAACAACCTCTTGTTATAGGAAAACCACAAAATCCTCGTTGTTTCAAGGGCATAAAGTTGAATCTTTTGAATGTTGACTGGAAGTCTAATAAAAAAGCTTGGTACTACACTGACACGAGATATCATGAGCGAATGGATAAGTCACTTTAACCAAAACATGATTCGTCAAAACAGAAAAATTATTCTTTTCATGGATAATGCTGCATCTCACCCACACATTGAATTGTCCAACATTTAAATTGTTTTTCTTCCACCAAACACATCTGCAGAGTGTCAGCCCTTGGATCAAGGGATAATAAAAAATTTTAAACTTCACTACAGAAAACGTGTTGTAAGACAACTCATTGCAAACATGAACGATGTAACATGTGCGAGTGACCTTGCAAAGAAAGTCAGCATCCTAGATGTGATTCAATGGATTTCCTCTTCAGTAAACGCAATTAGAAAACAAACTGTTGTGAACTGTTTTGTTAAGTCTGGCTTCTCAAACGCAAAAATTTGAAGTTGTGAACAGCAATATGGAGCACCAAGAAGAACAAGAACTTCAACATCTGTTGATAATGTACGATACTTCCGCTACAAGTGACCCTGGCTACAAAGATATAGACTCGAACCTCACTACAGAAGATGGTGCTCTAGATATCAACGACATTATAATCTATATTTTTCAAGAAGTTCCTCATGAGGATGAAGAAATGGAAGGAGGTCATTCTGTCGAAAAACGTATTAAGGACGAATCACCGATGCAAATAAAAGAAGTGCTCATACAAATCAATCGTTTAAAAATGTTTTTCGCCGCTGAAGAAGATACTAAAAGACTTTCGATGGTTTCTTCACTCCAAACAAATGTTGAAAACAAAATTATCAGCCGGAAGAAGGTGCAGAAGAAAATAAGTGATTACTGTATGTATTTTTCTTAAGATAAAGTCATAATATGCATAGCACAAGTGTATGTATATTATTTACAAAAATATTGTGCAAAATCTGTATTTAATTTAATTTTACATTAAACGTTTAACGATTTTTCTTTATCTCTTGTGTATGTAATTGTATATTATTTACAAAAATATTGTTCAAAATCTGTATATATTTTAATTTAATTTTACATTAAACGTTTAACGATTTTTCTTTCTTTCTTTTTTTTTTTTTTTTTTCTCCTTCAGACTTCTTGTTAGCAGACACTTTTCTCTAACGGACAGATTTTCGTTCCCCATGGCTGTCTGTTAAAGGGAAGTTTCACTGTATTTAGTTTATCAGAATTATGGATGATTTCATTAGAAAAATTTTTAATGAAGTGAAATGATTCATATACACCCTGAGAAGTTTATAATTGGATTTTACTGGATGTATATTATTATTATTAGCTGTATGGTGCAAGGAATCCTGAGGCTTATGCTGCAACAGGCAAAAAAAAAAAAATTTTAGTTACCCTGAGAGAGAGAGAATCGCCAAGAAAGAGAAGAATGATGATATCCTGCTAAAGACCCTGGGTGTGCCAAGCCCATTCTCTCCAGATATGAGTCCTTGGGTTATGTTAAAGTAATTAAATTCTGCAAGAGTACTAACAAGTATGGTCCTTGAAGTTGTCACAAACATTCTCTAAGATATGCCAGACAAGCTGTACTTGCTATCTGGGAGTCTAAAACGCTGATGGAACTGATATTCGGGTGACACTCAAGTAACTGGAACCAATTTCGGCGAAGTCCGGCCGGTCTGTGACAGCCAAATCCTCTGCTTGCACCTTCACAATGGTGGGACTGTTAGTAATCCTGGGTATAACCTCCATGCACAAGTACATGGTGGGTGACCACCCAGGTGTGAACCAACGTAAGCAGGGGTCGAGGTGCGGCGCCCACGCCACATGGAGGAACGCCGCCCCTCTATGTTACCAGGCAGTACTAGGTGGTAGATGACTCTCATCAACCAGTGAAATACCACCACTTTACTTATTGGAGGCTTGAAGTGGTGGAACCCATGTTTAGTCTCTAGAACTAAGTTCCGGTCAACCCTTCCCTATCTCTTCCATCATGCAGTATGATTGATGACTTTTGAGGTTATGATGAACGTCGTGGCAAGATCCAATATTCCTTACATTTCGAGGGTACAGCTCTAAAACGGTGTTCGCAGGCCAGCCGCTAGTTAGTACACTGGACCGAACCTATTGGTAACTCTCTAGGAGGCTTCCAGATCAGCTAGTGTATAATCTTGCTACCTCTACTCTGCCAGATAGTGACTGGAGGAGTCCGAGTAGTGTGTATGCGGGGAGCATTGTCGAGGATCTGGGTATATTCTTACCACATGTACGCCATATCCAAAAATTTCATTACTTCATACATGTCCCAGCCACTTTTTCTTACTATCGAATACACCATGAATTGTCAAACTAACAGAGCAAGCTTATCTGCGAAAAGATCTAAACCTCCCAAGGACTTCCTAATTCATTTCACAAATATACGTGGTCTCACTTCTAATCTCAACGATGTCCATTTCCACTTGCAGTCTGCCAAATCCCATGTACTTTTTCTGACAGAATCTCAGTTATCGGTTGATTCCACTACTGCTCATCTCAGATGCCCAAGTTATTCGCTGTATGATTCCTTTCGCGTCAAAGTTGGTACTTGTGCATATGTCCGTTCTGATATTCTCTGTCAGAGACTTGGCAATTTGGAATCTCCTCTCTTTGATCTTCTCTGGTTTAAAATTTCTCTACCTCATTGTGTTAAATTCATCTGTTGTCTCTACCGTTCTCCCAACTCCACTAATCACTTGAAGCTCTTTGACTTCCTCTCTTTGCAGCTTGACTTTCTCCAGTCCAACTTTCCTAACAGTGAGGTAATTTTCCTTTGTGATTTTAATGTTCACAACTCCAGCTGGCTTCCGTTTTCTAGCCACACTGACCCAGCTGCTCTTGATGCTGAGGCTTTTGCAATTACTAATGACCTAACACAGATTGTTCATTTACCTACAAGAATACCAGACAATCCTAATCATACAGCCAATACGCTTGATCTTTTTCTCGCAAACAACCCTTCTAAGTACACAGTCGAAGTGAGAGGTCCTTTAGGCACTTCAGATCACAACTTGGTGATTGTCTCTTCTCCAATGGAACCTTTATCTCATGGCTATTCCCAACCTCGTGTTGTTTGGCATTACAAGAATGCAAAATGGGATGACCTGCGAGACTTCTTTTCTTCTTTTCCTTGGTCGGATTATTGTTTCAAAACTTCTGATGTCAACGTTTGCTCAGATCGTGTCAGTGAAATTATTCTTGCAGGAATGGAATCCTTTATCCCACACTCCACTTTAAAATCTCGTCCTTTATCTAAACCTTGGTTTTCCAATAAATGTGCTAAGGCTGTTCAAGAGAAGAATGTTGCATATCGTAATTGGCTTGTTTCTAACTCTTCAGTTTCATTTTCTGCCTACACCAGCGCTCGCAACAATTGTAAAGCAGTTATTAATCAGTCCAAACTAGAGTTTGAACAGGCTAAAAGTAGAAAACTTGCTTCTTGCCCTAATGGTAGCCGAGCATTCTGGTCTCTTGCCAAAGCTGTTGGCCACAACTTCTGCCCATCTCTGCTCCCACCTCTGTACAAACCAGATGGTTCTGTTGTCACTTCAGCCAAGGATAAAGCTGACCTGCTAGCATCCCATTTTTCTTCCAGCTCATGTATTAATGATCTTGGTAAAACACCTCCCACCATTCCTAACACACTCCATTCAATGCTTCCTGTGGTCTTCCTTCAAAAGGATGTCAGAAGGATTTTGACGAATCTTGATGCTAAGAAAACTCCAGGTCCTGATGGTATTTCTCCACTTGTTCTCAAAACCTGTGCTCCTGAACTTACTCCTATTCTTTGCTGCCTTTTTTCAATTTCTTATTCCAAAGGTGTTTTTCCTTCTGCTTGGAAATTTGCTCATATCCAGCCAGTTCCTAAAAAGGGTGACAAATCCCTCCCATCCAATTATCGTCCCATTGCAATTACTTCTACCCTTTCTAAAGTAATGGAGAAATCAATTCAGCACCAACTCTTAAACTACCTAGAAACCTTCCGTCTGATCAACGATCGCCAGTATGGATTCCATCAGTGTCGATCCACTGGTGATATTCTGGCTTATGTTACCCATTTATGGACTAATTCGGTGGAAAGGTTCGGGGAAATACAAGTAGTTGCTCTTGACATCTCAAAGGCTTTTGATCGTGTTTGGCATAAAGGTCTTCTAAAGAAGTTTCCATCTTATAGTTTGCCAACTGTTTTTAGTAATTGGTTATCCAGTTTTCTCTCTAATCGCTCACTGAGGGTGATGGTAGATGGTTCTGTCTTCTAACTTCTCCACTAATGCCGGTGTCCCCCAAGGTTCAGTTCTTTCCCCCATTCTTTTCCTCTTGTATATTAATGACCTTCTTCCATTGACTGGAAATCCTATCCATAGTTTTGTTGATGATAGCACATTGCATTCCACTTTCCATTTTGAGAAACCTTGTCCTGCTCAATCAGCTTCAACTTCTCGAAAATCTGCTACCAATTCCTTAAATGCCGATCTCCAGGTAATTCTCCAGTGGGGCAAAGACAATTTAGTTGATTTCAATCCTTCTAAGTCTTGTCTTATATTTCGCAAAAAGGATTCTTCTGCTCCTATGCTTATCTTTGGTGACAATCCAATTTCTAGGCAAGTTGATATATCTCTTTTAGGATTACCCTGACTTCTAATCTCTCTTGGCACAAGCACAATACAAATATTGCTTCCTCTGCATCTAAAAAAACAACTTGGTTTTCTCTTTTGCTCTCGGCGTTACTTTTCTTTCAAACAGTTGTTCACTCTGAATAAAATCCATCCTACCATGGAAATATTGTTCCCAAATCTCGGGCAGTGCCCCCAGAACCCCTCTCAGGCTTCTAGATTCCATTCAGAAGAGGGCTGTTGGACTTCTCTAACAGAGTCTCTCCACTCGCTGTCTCATAGACGTACTGTTTCTTCTGCATGCCTTTTCTACAGATACTTCTATGGGCACTGTTCTTCTCAATTGTCTTCTATTATTCCTGCTGTCTCTTTCAAAACAGTCCGAACATGTGCCGCCACCAGCCAACATCCATTTACTGTCCAACTTCAAACTCACAGAACCAACTTTTCATCTTCCTTTTTTATTCATTCAACTGCTATTTTCTAGAACAACCTTCCTTCATACGTATTTCCTGAAAATTATGGTCTACAGAAGTTCAAATCTAATGTCAATAAATATCTTCTTTCATATTTTCAACCTCCAACCCAAGCACGGTACCAAGTACTATAGGTTCTAATACGTCTCGTGTTTGGATTTTCATAAAAAAAAAAAAAAACTATACAAATGAAAAGATACACATAAGTTAAAGATGATTTTTAAGTACTATTTCAGAATTTATAAATATTTTACTCTGCCTGTGGGAAACATTTTAAACTGAGGATTTCTAATTGCTTAACATTCTGTTCATTAAACTCAAGATGGAAGAATCAGCTCCTTTGGAGTTTCTATATACCTTAAAAGGTCACAATTTCAATAAGACCGAGCAACAATCCACTAAGTAATCGAGAGCTATTCACAACTGTCAGAACTTAACACTTAACATGGTCTATGTATCCAATTATGGATATCGATGAAAACGAGTGCAATATCTCACTTCCATTATATCAAAACGTTTCTACTAAAAATGTTTTAGCGCTGAAAGCCTCAGACTATGGAAAATTCACTAATCGAACAAGTTAGTGCCAAGCATAATTTTAGTTCGTAGTAAACCACTGAAGTAGGTGAAATGGCATCATTTCTGTTATATCTCATATTGTGAGTGCCTTCGTGACGAGTTGCCCTGATATTGAACTACTTCGAATAAGCAACCTCTGACGATGGATTCTCAAACAGGCAAGGCTTTGATGGATTCTCAGCTGATACTGCCACCCCATCACCTCTGGGTGGTGGTATCTGCCCTTAATCTTCTCCATTGGTAAGTGTTGCTTATTGGAGGTAGTGCAATGTCAAGGCAACTTGTTGTGAAGGCATTCACAATACAAGGTACATGTACTGTATATCAAAAATGATGCCATTTCACCTACTTCAGTGATTTACTATGAACTAAAATGATGCTTGGCAATAACTTGTTTGATTACAACTGTGTATGTTGTTTAATTTTAAAATTAAATAATTTCTGTATTTAAAAAACTAAGTGGGAAAACGTCATTATAATAATACTGTGTATTCTTTGACACTAACTTTTTATGCAGGAAAACGTTTTACCCTGGAAACTTCATACGCGGGAAAATAATACATTACAATATATAGAGGTGAAATTGGGACTTAAGAAACCAACCCTAGTATAGGAGAAAACTTATGTGGGAATTTCTTATCCAGGTTCTACTGTATAATTTTTAATGTAGCAGTTTAATAGATCAATACTAAGGCAATTTGTTTTAAAGATGGAAAGTGTATAAACCCTAATTGTCTATTTGAAGTAGTGCAGCAACGTTGTTAACAGGAGAGATTGCTTCTACAGGGATGGGATACACTTAAATAGAAAGGGTGCAAGAATATTTGCTGATGCTATCGAGGCAGTGTTAGGTGGGTCGGAAAACTGCTAGTTTGGGGGGATACAAAGACTAATAGTTTAACAGTAACTGCAGGCAGAGGTGAAGGTGATTCTTGCACAACTTCTATTAGAATAAGAAGCGACCTGGAGCGAGGGGTGTTGGGGGTTTCAGGGACGGATGGCAATCATCATGGAATAGTTGGGTATATGGGATGTGTTAGGGTAACAAGGAATAGGCATAGGAGCATGTATGCTTGCATGTATACCAATGCTAGAAGTATAGTAAATAAATTTGATGAATTTGAAGTGTTGGTCAAGACATCAAAGGCGGATATTGTTGGGATAGCAGAGACGTGGTGTCACAAAGATATAAGGAATGCAGAACTGGAATTTGGGAAGTACAATGTGTACAGAAAGGATAGACAGGACAGAAAGGGAGGGGGTGTTATGCTGTTAATTAAGAAAAACGTAAAATCAAAGGAAGTGCACCCAGTTAATATAGATGAACAGTGCTCTGTTGAGTCAGTTTGGTGCGAGATAAGCACTGCGAAAGGAAAAATAAGGGTAGGAGTGTGTTATAGGCCTAATGACTTGAATGAGTACAATGAACAATTGTACAGAGAAATAGAGTGGGCCAGTAAATCTGAATGTCTTATAATGGGGGATTTTAACTTCCCAGATATTGACTGGAACTTGTGGGTTGGTCACTCACACACCAGTCAGACTTTTGTGGATTTATTGGATGATTGTTTTCTGCAGCAGCATGTTCGAGAGGCAACCAGAGAAAGTAACACTCTTGATCTGGTTATCAGCAGTGATCATTCGTGTATTAAGAATTTGCAGATAAAGGAACCACTAGGTGGCAGTGATCAGTGTGCTGAAGTGGGATTTACTCAAAGAGGTAACTACCGTCAGGGGTAAAGGAAAGGGTTTTTGCTTCCGTAAAGGGGAGTACAGTGGTCTCAGACAGTTTTTAAATTCTGTACAGTGGGATCAACTGACGATGTTACCAACAGTAAATTCTAAGTGGGAAGCATTCAAGGAATTAATCGTGGAAGCTACTAGACTTTATATACCGATTAAGAAATATCGTTCAAGGTTTAGGCCTAAATGGTTATCAAATGAACTAATGAGACTCGTGACAGAGAAGAAAAATGCATGGGATGCATATAAATTATCAGGTGACGCAGAAGCCTGTGGCAGATATAAGCTAGTCTGTAATCAGGTCACAAAGGAGGTTCGGCAGGCGAAGGCGGATTACGAGAAATCTTTGGCAAAGGATGCTAAGAAAAACAGCAAGGATTTCTTTACTTATATAAACTCTAAAAGGAAGGGGATGAATATGATTGGTCCACTTGACATCGATGGTTCGACTGTTGATGATCCTGCTCAGATAGCAAACAAACTGAATGAGTATTTTGCATCTACATTCACACGTGAGGAATTATTACAGTTTGAAAATGGAAGAAGGTTATCAAATTGTAGCAGTGTGCTTAATGATTTTGTAATAACTGAGAGCAAAGTGGAGGAGAAATTGTTGAAGTTAAACATAAGAAAGGCACCTGGGGTGGATGGGATCTATCCAGTTATTTTAAAGGAGGCGGCAAAGCAACTAAGCAAACCCTTAGCCATAATTATGAGAGCATCCTTGGACTCAGGGGAGGTTCCCACGGACTGGAGATATGCAAATGTGTCCCCAATTCACAAAGGTGGATCGAAGGGTGACACGAGTAATTACAGACCAGTTAGTTTAACTTCTGTTCCGGGTAAAATAATGGAGTCACTGGTTAAAGATGCATTGCAGGATCATCTAGACAAGACTGCAGCAATAATTCAAACACAGCATGGGTTTGTTAAGGGAAAGTCTTGTCTGACAAATTTGATTGGTTATTATGATGTGGTCACAAAGGAACTGGATGCGAAAAATAATTTTGATATCATATACTTGGATTTCAGGAAAGCTTTTGACACTGTTGCGCATGGAAGACTACTGTACAAATTGGAGCAGAATGGTATTAAGGGTAAGTTGCTACAATGGATAAAAGGATGGTTAAGTGGGAGAAGACAGAGGGTGGTAATCAATGGGTGCTGCTCTTCGTGGACTAATGTTATTAGTGGAGTCCCACAGGGTTCGGTGTTGGGTCCACTGTTGTTTTGTGTATTTATCAATGATATTGATGAAGGTATATCAGGCTTAATGTCGAAGTTTGCAGATGACACAAAGGTTGGCAGGGTTGTTAATGACAGTAATGGCAGTGTGCTACTGCAACAGGATCTAGATAATTTGGGCAGATGGGCTAAGAAGTGGCAACTGAAGTTCAACCTTGACAAATGCAAAGTACTGCATATGGGTAGAAGTAACCCCAGAGAAACGTACCAACTGTGTGGTACTACACTTAAGGTGGTAGAAAATAAAAAAGACCTGGGAGTAATTGTGCAGTCAGATATGAAGTTTTCTGAGCAATGCAGACAGGCTGCTAGGGCAGGTCATGGGGTTTTGTCAATGATATATAGGAATTTTGCTAGCAGGGAAAAGGAGGTGATTGTCCCTCTGTATAAGGCAATGGTCAGGCCACGCCTTGAGTATTGCGTACAAGTCTGGAGGCCTCATTTTAGGAAGGATGTAGATTTGCTTGAGCGTGTACAGAGAAGAGCAACACGATTGGTGAACGGAATGAAGGGATTCTCTTACCAAGAGAGGCTTAAGTTCTGCAAATTGCAGTGGCTGGAGACTAGGCACCTGCGCGGTGATCTGATTGAAGTCTATAAGGCCTTGAATGGGTTGAGCACGCTGAATTCTGATGGGATCCTTCCACTTGTTCAGATTACGAACCTACGGGGACATAAGTTCAAATTAAGGAAGGACAGATGTAGAATAGATGTGCGGAAATTTGCCTTTAGCCAGCGGGTGGTTAATTGCTGGAACAAACTTCCATCTGTCGTTGTGGAAGTTGATAGGTTAAATAAATTTAAGGAGGAACTGGACAGGCATTTGGAGGGAATGGTGTGATGATTTTTTTTTTTTTTTTTTTTTTTGGCTGATGCTGCATAAGCTCCTACACTTGCTTTCTTGCATCATGTGCCACTACTACTACTACTATTGTGGGCACTCATTGTGAAGGCAGATGCTTATGTTTTTTATTATTCAAAAAGTGACACCCCTTCCACTGTGTTAATATTGCTCCATTCATTATAGAAGTTTTTTTTTTTAAGAGCTTGTTACGAAGGTGGTAAGAGACTGTATGAGGTTTAATAACATTTTTATAATTGATGTGACTTAAAAAAAAATCTAGCAGATGTAGTGATGTGTGCTAATAAAAAAAAATTAAAAAAAATTACATGAATATGCATTTAGTGTTTGTTCTTCAAGTACATTGTCTAAATCAGTAATTACACTGCTCTGCATTTGGAAAAAAATCCACTGTTTATTCATAAAAGGGTGTTTCTGAATCATTTTCTAATTATTCAGAAACCCATCAACATTCCTTGATAATTGGTTCTCATTCCATGCAGATTCTCTCCACCACGTCCAAAGCTCAAATTTCATTGATTTTGTGTATTATCTTTAAAATCATGGTCTAAACAAGTTAGTTCTGACATCACTTTCTTGAACATTGTTTGAATTATCCACGTGAACTTTACTTACCTGTTCAAGTCATGACTCGCACAATTAATCAATAAGATGATTATTTTCCCCCTTTCAGCAGTCACAAATACCCTTTGCATGTAGTTTAATCCTTTCATCAGTTAAGATGCTCAAGTATATGATTTCCCTATGGGTTTTTTTAATTAAGAAACCATAACAAATGTTTTAAAAAATACTTCCTTACTTTCTTTTTCCCTCTACATCTATTTATGTATCACTTAACTTGATTTGACTTCTGGATCTGAATTCCAGAGAATTTTTTTTCAGCTTTTGTAGCCAAAATCAGACAACAGCTGTCAGGAATCATGTCCTCTGATTTCAAATCTATTTTCATGCTGTCAGCTATTAAAACCATATCTATCCATGCAGTGTGAAACACAGAAAAAGCAATGGCAGCATGGACTGGACAAATAAGTGTTAGGTGGGTCGGAAAACTGCTAGCTTGGGGGGAGACAAAGACCAATAGATTGACAGTAGCCACTGGCAGAGGTGAAAGAGATTCTTGCACTGCTTCTATTAGAATGAGCAGAAGCCTGAAAAACAAGATGCATGGTATTTCAGAGACTGCTGGGAGCCTTTGCGGTACAAATAAACACATGGGTTGTGTTAGGGTAGCTAAGAATAGAAACAGGTGCAGGTATACTTGCGTGTACACCAATGCTAGGAGTTTAGTAAATAAATTTGATGAATTTGAGGTATTGCTCAAAACATCAAAGGCAGATATTGTTGGGATATCAGAGACGTGGTGTCACACAGATATAAGGGATGCAGAACTGCAATTTGGGGAGTACAACGTCTACAGAAAGGATAGACAGGATAGGAAGGGGGGAGGGGTTATGCTATTAGTTAAGAAACACATAAAAACCAAGGAAGTGAAGCCAGTCGACATCGCTGGACAGTGCAGTGTTGAGTCAGTTTGGTGTGACATAAGCATTGGAAGATCAAAATTGAGAGTAGGAGTGTGCTATAGGCCTAATAACTCTGATGAGTATAATAAGGAACTGTACAGGGAAATAGAGTGGGCCAGTAAATCAGAGAGTCTTATAATGGGAGATTTTAATTTCCCAGTAGAATTTGGGGGCTGGTTACTCACACACTAGCAGGGCTTTTGTGGATTTATTGGATGATTGTTTTTTACATCAGCATGTTCAGGAGGCAACTAGAGGGAGTAATACTCTTGATTTGATTATCAGCAGTGATTCTTCATGCATTAAGAATCTGCAGATAAATGAACCACTAGGTGGCAGTGATCACAGTGTGCTGAAGTGGGATTTACTGAAAGAGGTAACTACCATTAGGGGTAAAGGGAAGGGTTATTGCTTCCGTAAAGGCGACTACGATGGACTGAGACAGTATTTAAATTCTATACAGTGGGACCAACTGATGATGTTACCAACAGCAAATTCAAAATGGGAAGCATTCAAAGAACATATCTTGGAAGCTACTAGGCTTTACATACCAACTAAGAAATATTGTTCAAGGTTTAGGCCAAAATGGATGTCAGATGAACTAATGAGGCATATGGCAGAGAAGAAAAATGCATGGGATACTTACAAATTAACACATGACACAGAAGCCTATGATAGATACAAGTTGATATGCAACCAAGTTACAAAGGAGGTTAGGCAGGCGAAGGCAGATTACGAGAAATCCTTGGCAAGGGATGCAAAGAAAAACAGCAAAGAGTTCTTTACTTATTTAAACTCTAGAAGGAAGGGGATGAATCAGATTGGTCCACTTGATATTGATGGGTCAACTGTTGATGATCCTGCTCAGGTAGCTAACAAACTAAATGAATATTTTGCATCGACATTCACACATGAGGAGTTATTCAGCAAGGGGAATGCCAGAGGTGTATTCAACTCTAGCAGTAAGCTACAGAATCTTGAAATAACTGGGAGTAAAGTGGAGGAGAAACTGTTGAAGATAAACACAAGAAAGGCACCCGGGGTGGATGGGATCTATCCAGTTATATTAAAGGAGGCAGCAAAGGAAGTAAGCAAACCCTTAGCCATAATTATGAGAGCTTCCTTGGACTCAGGGGAGGTACCCATAGACTGGAAATGTGCAAATGTGACCCCAATTCACAAAGGAGGATCAAAGGCTGACACAAGTAACTATAGACCTGTGAGCTTAACTTCTGTTCCAGGAAAATTAATGGAGGCACTGGTTAAAGAAGCACTGCAGGATCATTTAGACAAGACTTCAGTTATAGCTCAGACACAGCATGGTTTTGTTAAGGGGAAGTCTTGCCTGACCAACTTGATTGGATACTATGATGCAGTCACAAAAGAACTGGATGCAGGGAATAACTTTGATATTATATACTTGGATCTTAGAAAGGCTTTTGATACTGTTGCACATGGAAGACTGCTACACAAATTGGAGCAGTGTGACATTGGAGGCAAATTGCTGCTATGGATAAAGGGGTGGTTGAGTGGGAGAAGACAGAGAGTGGTAATCAATGGACACTGCTCATCGTGGACTAATGTTATTAGTGGAGTCCCTCAGGGCTCAGTGTTGGGTCCATTATTGTTTTCTGTATTTATAAATGATATTGATGATGGTATATCAAGCTTAATGTCCAAGTTTGCAGATGATACAAAGGTTGGCAGGGTTGTCAAGGACACTACTGACACTACACTGCTGCAACAGGATCTGGAAAGGTTGAGCAGATGGGCTGAGAGGTGGCAAATGAAGTTTAACATTGACAAATGTAAAGTACTACACATGGGAAACAGCAACCCCAGGGCAACGTATCAACTCTGTGGTACTACACTGACAGTGGTAGAGAATGAAAGGGACTTGGGGGTGATTGTGCAGGCAGATATGAAGTTCTCTGAGCAGTGCAGACGGGCTGCAAGAGTAGCTCATGGAGTATTGTCAATGATATACAGGAATTTTTCCAGCAGGGATAAGGAGGTGATTATTCCATTGTATAAGGCAATGGTCAGGCCACACCTAGAGTACTGTATACAGGTCTGGAGGCCTCATTTCAAGAAGGATGTAGAGCTGCTGGAACGAGTACAGAGAAGGGCAACAAGATTAGTGAATGGAACAAAGGGGTGCTCTTACGAGGAAAGGCTTAAGTTTTGCAAATTACAGTGTCTGGAGACTAGGCACCAGCGAGGTGATCTGATAGAGGTGTATAAAGCCTTGAATGGTTTAAGCATGCTCAATGCTGATGGGATTCTTCCTCTAGCTCAGAAAAATCACCTGAGAGGGCATAAATTCAAATTGAGGAAAGACAGATGTAGGATAGACGTGCGGAAATTTGCCTTTAGCCAGCGGGTGGTTGGTTGGTGGAACAGACTGCCATCCCTTGTGGTGGAGGTTGATAGCCTAAATAAGTTTAAGGCTCAGCTGAACAGGTATTTTGAACGAACAGAGGGGTGAAGTGGAAGTGAGTTTTTTTTTTTTTTTGGCTGATGCTGCATAAGCTTGCTTTCTTGCATCAAATGCCTCTACTAATGCTAATGCTAATAATTTTAAATTAATTTATACAATAAATGGACAAATTTAAAATGTACATGAAATTACCTTGGAAAAAATAAACAAATACTCCCAAAAAGCCTGCATGTGAAAACTGTAGATCTACGTATGTACTCATAGCAAAAATTAACAAATTTGCTTTTACCTATTTGAGAGAGCTCATCCAGTGTGCCATAATTTTTCCACAATGTCAAGAATCAACACTGAAATCCTGATCATTTTGAAAATTCATAACTGTGTGGAATTCATAGCAAAAAGTGAACACTTACTTTTTGACTGAGCTGTAAATCAGAACAAAACTAAATTTTATGAAAAGTTTATTCCCTGTACATAAATTAACTCCAACACAAACAAAGAACAAATAAAACTATGTACTAAGTCTAAAAACAAAAACGAAGCATTTCTGCAAACAGCCCAGAATTCAATCATTTGGCTCATTTAAAATTAATGGCACATGAAATTAACAACTCTTGATCTGATTACACTACATTTCGAAAATTAATCATCAGCATCAGAAAATGAAATTTTCTGATGCTGATTTCAAAAATGACTTCCGTTTGTTTCCATCAGGTCAGGTTTCTTCAAAAATCAATAAAGAAAATTTGATTTTTCACAAATTTTTTATTAATTTTTGCAGAATTTGTGCACCGAAATTATAACAAAATGCTACTTTTACCAGATATATTATATTTAAATACATGTTGAAAACACTAAAAAGGGCAGTGTGGTAAAAAGTCCACTAAACACTTGCCTCCTATTTTAAAAATTGATCTACGACGAGTCAAATTTTTGTTTCTTTGATTTTCTTATAGATCCTACTACTTTACAACCCCTCTTACAGCATCCTGCAATAATCAGCCCTCATGTTGACATTCCATTACCCTTGATACCTCATCTCCTTGTCTTAAATGTCCTGGTGAAACCTCTCACCCTGTTCTTCACTAAAACTTCTTATATAGAGTTTCTGGAAAGTAGTCTGTGTGGGAATGTAAAATATATACCTTGACACTCATGTTGCAGCTCAGCTTCTTGAAATTTGTCAACATATTTTCAACTATATTATTGTAGTCTGGATCTTTTTTGTTTCCTAAAAAGTTCTCAACAACAGACCTGAAGCTAATCCATGCCTGTCTTTCTCTTTTTATTCATAGTTCCCTTAAAATCTCGGTCCCTCATCGGTTTGAGAATGAGATCCAACGAAAACACCTTGTTTTAGTTTCTTTTGGGTAATTGATGGGAATTTAGTATAAAGGTAGTTGAAGCAGGGACCTTTCTGAGGTAAAGCTTTCCTAAACTGTTTTATCAAACCCAGTTTGACATGCATGGGTGGAAGGAGAGAAGTTTTGAGGTCTACCAGTGGTTTATGAACTATGTTCTTATCCAAGCAACAAACTGCCCTTCTCTGACCAGACCTTGACATCCCAGTGTTTACTCCTTGTCCGACTGTCCCACTTACATAAAAAAAAAAACGAGGCATTTTTGTGTAGCCAGATTGTTCTCCAAGTAACATGCCTATCACTTTAAAGTCAGCACAGACCAACCAATCATGTCCTTCATACTTAATATTTCTGAACATCTTCAAGTTCTCATACGTTTCTTTAATGTATAGAGTGAGCTAATGGAATTGTCCCATATTTATTTTCTTTGTGGGCAACACACCTTTGAGGCTCCTTTTGATATGTCTCAAGTAATCATAAAAAGTCTCCACTGTGGAGGATCGGAACTGTTTCCTGAATAGTTCATTAAGTCATTTATATTATTGCAGAAAACTATAGAATCGTTGTCGGAAAGTAGGGAACCATTCTCTGTGTCTGTACCATGAGAAAAACACATGCTAGAAGATTTCTAGAACAAACGAGTTCTGCAGATTCTTTTGGTAAATTTAAATCCCTTACCAGATCATTGTCTTTGTGCTGTGAAAACAATTGAGGGCTGGGCTCAATGTGTCCAGGCATGTAGACTTCAGTTTCATCTTCATAACTTTTGGCACTCTGCTGCTACATTCTCCAATATTAGTGGAGGGCATGGAATTGGCAGGTTATCTCCATGTGGGACTGGTCTAATGGCAGATGGAATATTAGGATACGCAATGCTCTTCTTACTTTTTACATTATCCCTCTATATTAACTAAGCAAAAGTAACAGTCATCATAGTGGTTTGTAGGCTCCCACCAAATCATGGGAATTGCGACTTCTTTTTATCATTTTTCCACAATCATCAGTTCTTCAACACAGGTTCGCAAACTTTATGTAGAGCTTATTTATCTTGGTCAGAGTTTCACTCCAAAATATGACCAATACACATCTTTTATCAATTCTATAATACTTTGCCTTTGCTTGAGGACTACATAACTTCTGGAAATATAAGCTTGGATTGTTCAAACAGTTGCGTTAAGGTTTGCATGTAAGAAAAACACTGTATGGAGCGGTGTTTTTCTCTGATGCAACCCTGCTGCATGGAGCTCTTAAGGTCAGGAAACAAATGACTGAGTCAGTGTTGCCAACATGTGAAGATTTAGTTCACAAATTCCCAGCATTTACTCCTAACTATTGATGCCATATAGCCGATAGTTTTGGGAGACCACAAAAAATGTATTGAACCATTGAGGTTAATTATGAAGGCATCTTTGGCCTCAGGGGGGGGGGAATTCCTTTGGATTGGAGAAGTACCAATGTATCACCAGTACATAAAGGCAGTTCTAAGAGTGAAGTTGGTAATTATAGTCTGGTTAGTCTGACTTTAGTGGTAGGAAAAATCTTAGTTGCAATGATTAAGAGTGCAACCCAGGGACATTTAGATAAATATGGCATTCTGAAGGACACACAACATGGTTTTGTTAAGGGAAAATCATGTTTAACTAACTTAGTAGGCTATTTTGACAGTTATTCACGAGCTGGGTGTAGGGAACAATTTCAACATAGTTTATTTGGATTTTAGCCAAGCGTTTGTCTCAGTCCCCCATGAGAGGTTATTGTATAAGCTTGAACAAGTTGAGATTACTGGAAAGGTTATAAGATGGATTTCTGAGTGGCTGCAGGGAAGAAGGCAGAGAGTTGTGATTAATGGATATTCTTCAGATTGGTAGGGCCCCACTCTTGATTAACATCAGGAATGGGCCCCTCAAGGATTGGTTCTTGGATCACTATTGTTTCTCATTTTCATAAATGACATCGACAGAGGAATAGAAGGTGTGATGTTGAAATTTGCAGATGATGTAAAGATTGGTAGAGTCGTTAATGATCAGTGCCAAGCAGCACACCTTCAGAATGACTTCAACAGGCTTCAGTAATGGTCAGAAAAGTGGCAGCTAAGTCTCAGTGCAGCAAAATGCAAGGCCTAACATTTGGGGAAGAGCAACCCCAAAATAAATTATACACTTGATGGAGTTGAATTAAAAACAATAGAGGAAGAAAAGGATCTGGGAGTTATGATACAGGCAGATTAGAAGTTTTCTGAATAGCATAAACAGGCAGTCAGGATAGCCCACGGTGTCCTATCGATGATTTATCAAATGTGGAGCCCGTTATTTATCTGTAATGCCATCGTATAAGGCAGCATTTCCCAAACTGTGTTCCATGAGATGTGAACAAGTGTTCCGTGAAAAATCCTAATTAAAAATAATAATAATAAATTGCATACACCACTTTTGTATCATTGTAATTTCTAACATTATTTTTTTGGTTATTAATATACTGTACTGGCATTGACTAATAATCAAATAAACTGCAGAACACTATTTTGGCAGGCTTTGCATAGAAAAGTATTAGCATTAGTAGAGGCATATGATGCAAGAAAGCAAGCATCAGCCAAAAAAAAAAAAAAACCTTCCCATTTCGTCTACGAAAAATTAGCAATGTAGTGATCTAATATGTCATTCGTATGCAACTTAGCCTGGAGTACACTGGTTGAGGGAGAGGGGGGAAGCGAACCAATATCATGCATCGTTCGGGTGGATGAAACAAAGTAGCCTTCCGCTGACATGTTCTTGCATGTTTACACAGTGCTGGTGGTGCGGTAAGGACTGTCTTTGCAATTACAAGATTAGTTCTATTTACTAAACTCACTTCCTTGTATCAATATTTTGAAATATTATTATTAAAATAAATGAACACAAATTTGTAGCTGAAAAAAGGAACTTTAAAACGAGAAGCAAGTACTTCTAGTAGTGCAACTGTGGCCGATGAAAATGAACACAATATTGCCTCACTTCCAAGTGAGGATAAACAATCGCAGCCTTTTGTTCCCCAAAAATCCGAAGTGAAAAAACAAGAATCAACTAATAAAAGACCAAAACAAAAGTATGATGACAGTTATTTGAATTTCGGCTTTACACGTGTTGGAAATAAGATGCTCCTGATGCATAGTGTGCCATATGTAATAAAATATTAGTAAACAGTTCTTTGGCTCCCACTAAACTTGTTCTGTAAATATACTGTGAGATGAAAAATGTTCCGTGACTAAAAAAGTTTGGGAAACGCTGGTGTAAGGCAGTTGTAAGACCACATTTGGAATAGTGTGTTCAACTATGGAGACCTCCTCTAAAAAAAGACTGAGCTTCTTGAAAGGGTTCAAAGATGACCAGCTCAATTTGCAGTGCACTCAGATTATGTGGTCTACAAGAGCCTGGCAACCAGGCTCCTCAGAGGTGATTTGATTGAGGTAAATAAGGCACTGAGGGGGATTAGTAAAATGAATACTGGAATTTTAACTGTTATAAAGAATTCCAGATCTACTAGGGGCTGTAAATTCAAATTACAGGGGTTGATATTTAGTTTAGATTGTAGGAAGTTTTTTTTAACCAGCGTGTCGCTAAAATTGGTGGAACAAGTTGCCCTCACAGGTAGTTGCGGCTGACAGTTTGAACAAATTCAAAGGTCAACTGGATAGTTATCTGTATGAGGAGAGAAGCATATAATTTGTATTTCTTCATCTACTTTGTGTGTGTGTTTTTTTTTTTTTTTTTTTTTGACAGTGCTGCAAAAGCCTGTGGCTTTCTTGCACTAATGGAAATTGCTATTACTAACCCAATACATTCAATAATACAATTAATGATTCAACTTAAGTGATTTGTGAACAAATGGTACACAAAAAAAAAATAAATAAATAACTATTCCTGAAATAGTGTAAAAAAAATGTGCCAAAAACAGCTATTAGTTTACAAACATAAAAACCACACAGTGTGGTGTTATTTATGAAGTGGAAAAGTATAGCTGCGATTTTGAATTTGGAAAGTATCGTTTTGACTTCATGTTTCTGTAAAAATGCTTTGTGTGCCAGCTCTACTATTAACTGTGTGTCAACTGGTTGGAACATCAGCTACATTTCATCCTCTCCTGCAACAGCTAAATGCAGGCAGAATACTTTGCGTTTAGGAATTAAAGAAATAGATTTCAGTTTTCTTTTGGAAATTCAAATACGTTTATGATATATATTGTTAATTCATACTGTTTTTTTTTTTTTTCCCCCCATACAATTTTCTAGTGACGGCCAACTAATTGAGTTAAAATAAATTTATTGAAATAAATAAATATATTCATAAAATACTAAAACAGATAAAATAAGTGCCAAAATACAATATGATAAAAGCGTTAAAATACACAGTAGCTTTCGAGACAAAGTGCCTCTTCATCAGCTTATTTGGTGAATGGTGTACTCCAGTATATATTGTGGTTTGCAACAGCAAAAGTCAGCTGAGCATGATCATGCATCACCAGTCTGGTGTTGGTAGAGCAGAATTATGTATATGTGATGATGTATATGTGATTTGCAGTGCACTCATTGCACTGCAAAACAATACATACCGTAATGGGTGCAAGTGCACTCCCCTAGTGCGATTCATGGTACTGCTAGCTATGTGCAGTGCCTCAAGCCATGAGCACTGGTGGTAATCACATGAATAGTCAACAATTTCAATATCCCATCGGGGATCAAGATTGTGCTGCTCAACCCAATAATGCTTGGCACCTGCGGACCGTTCAAAATTAGAGGTTCGAAGAGCCACCTCATGTGCAGAAACTCGATCTTTCAATCTTCTGCCAGACTCTCCTACATAACCCCCCCCCCCCCACAATCCAGACACATAATTTGTTATATGGAACCACTCCGTAGGAGAGGAGGAACAAGTGCTTTCACCTTAGAAATAATAGACTAATTTCTTCCCCGGAAGTTGCATACATAATATATGATGGAGAATATCGCCATGAAGAACTTGAGTCACATTTTCTTGAAATTACCTGTTCCTCTCACTCTCTGGTGTCATTATGTTGAGGATACTTTGCCATTGCCTCAGGGATCAGAATCTCAACTGCTGCAATATCTGAATTCCCTGTCATTCAGTTTATGATTGAACTAGAGGTTGATAATACTCTTCCTTTTTTGGGTGTTTTAGACCAACGTGGAGGTTTGCATTTTGTAACTTCTGTTTTTAGGAAACCAATGTGTGCAGTTCAGTTTACTAATTGTGGGTCTGTGTGTGCCCTTGGTCATATGCGCAGCACTGCTTGCACTTTATTCTCCTGTGCTTGACAGGCAATTGGAGAATTCCAAAATTAGGGTGGAGCTTTAAAATTGCGGTTATCCACCTCAGGTTCTAGGTATATGTAAGCTTCAGGCTCACAAATTTGTTGTGCAACCTAACCCTCCTTGTGTTGATGATATTTCAATATCTCGTTGGCAATCAACATTGTGCTTCTCAACCCAGTAATGCTTGGCGACTGCGGAGTGTTTAAAATTAGAAGTTCGAAGAGCCACCTTATGTTCAGAAACCCGATCTTTCAATCTTCTGCTAGAATCACCTACATAACACCCCCCCCCCCCCACAATCCAGACACGTAATACTGTATACGGAACCACTCTGTATGAGAGGAGGAACAGCTGTTTTCACCTTAGAAATAAGACTGTAATTTCCTCCCCGGAAGTTGCACACATCGTATATGATGGAGATGCAAAATCCTAACAAGATGTTCCAATATGCCCAGATAATAGAGGATGTAGGCAGTAGAAATAAATTTGTGATTACCACCAGTGCTCATGGCTTGAGGCACTGCACATAGCTAGCAGTAAGTACCATGAATCGCACTAGGGGAGTGCCCTTGCACCCCCATTATGGTATGTATTGTTTTGCAGTACAGTGAGTGCTGGCGTTCATCACATATATATAATTCTGTTCTACTGACACCAGACTGGCGATGCATGATCATGCTCAGCTGACTTTTGCTGTTGTAAACCAACAATATATACTGGAGTACACCATTCACCAACTAAGCTGATGGAGAGTCACTTCGTCTCCGAAAGCTACTGTGTATTTTAACACTTATTTTATTTTATATTTTACCTCTGTTTCAGTATTTTATGTATATATAATTTATTTCAATAAATTTATTTAAATCAGTTAGTCAGTTGTCGCTAGAAAATTGTATGATATGCAACCCGAAGCTCAAGGCCTGTTTTGCAAATTTTTTTTTTTTTTTTTTTTTACAAACATATATCTATTATTCTAAACTTATACAGTAAAATATAAAATTATATCTATGTAATAAAATTACATATGAAATGATTTGATGGTCAGGTGGGCATAAAAGCAAAAGTTACTGGATACGTTAGCAGGGGAACTAAGTTGATGCTGTTAGTTATAGTATCACAAATCCTGATTTTACTTTAAGTGAAAATAATTTGCTTTGGACCAGTAATTAAAAAAAATAGTTGATTACGTGAAAAATATATGAACAATATGATTGGGAAAGAAGGTTACATAGTTTCCATATGTAATACAAATGTCCTTTTGGTTGTTTGTATACAGTGCATGAAGTAAGATGGCCTCTTCCTCCGAAGTGATTTATTTTCTGAAGATAATTTGGCAAGAATCCTGAAATGTCACCTGCTAACATATTAGTGTAGTATTGAGCTTTTATTATATATATGAGTTTAATAAAACCTATTCGTTAAGAATTTGTGGTATAATAGTGTTATTATAATATTATATATAGTATAAATTTTACCATATCAATACAAACAAGAATTATTTTATGTATATATAAAATAGAATAAAAGTTTCCAACAAAATTACCTTATCAAGTTTTTGATAAGTTAATTTTGTGCTTATAAAGGAGAGCTACTATATTGCCAATTATTGTTTATGCAAGGTGTGGCTATTAAATAATGACTGTTGCAATAAAATAAATATAATGAAATATTTTGAACCTTACAAGTTATCCCCTAAAAAATAATTGCCTCTACTTGCTCACACTGTTCCATACATTTCATCCAAACTCAGGAACATTTCTGGAAGTAATCTTTTGTAAGTTCTTTTAACAGTTTGGTTGTATTTTTTATGAATGTTTTTAATGAAATAAATTTGTTCCCTTAAGTACACTTTTAAATTTAGGAATGAGAAAAAAGTCAAAGGGAGTAAATCAAGTAGGGTGCATGTTTGCACACAGGGATTTGTTTTTTTTTGGCCAGAAACTGGTGAACAGAGAGTGAATTGTGTGCTGGAGCTTTGTCTTGATGCAGCATTCGCTGATCCTTCCACAATTCAGGTGTCTTCAAATTTTTTCATGCTGTCTTGTCAGAACTTCAATGTAGTATGTTTGATTAACAGTCTGATTTGGTGGGATGTATTTAACCATAATAATTCCTTTAATATTGAAAAAAACAAGAAGCATGGTTTTCAATTCTGATTTTGACATTCTTGCTTTTTTTGGTCTGACAGATTGGTTTGTCTTCCATTGCATTAACTGTCTTTTAGATTCTGGGTAATATTGGAACAGCCAACTTCCATTGCAAGTAATTATAGTACTTAGAAAGTGTGGATCTTAAATTTTTTTTTTTTTTCAAACCATATTCACAAACTTGGAGTCTTCTCATTCTTTGATCTTCATTCAAACTTTTTGGCCATCTTGGTACATACTTTTCTCATGCCTAAATTTTCAGTTAAAATTTGTCTGACTGTGTCTTTGTCCATATTGAGTTCTGATGTAACTATTCTAATGCTTAAATAACAGTAATTTTCATCAGTTTTCAAGGATATCAGATAGCCTATCATTCATCATCTTCCACATTCTCTCTTCCTTCTTAAAAGTTTATAAGAAGGAAGAGAGAATGTGGAAGATGCATTTCAAACAACACACAAGCTCTTGACATTGTATCTTACCCATAAACTTGACATAACTCATAACTTTCAGGTAGTGTTTTTTTTTTTTTTTTTTTTTTTTAGTTTTGTTAAGAATTTGAGATTGATTCGTTGTTTGATTCTTTCATCTGACATTTTTCCAGAAAACTGCAAAACGCAGGGTAATGAAAACTTGGCTTACTGCAAAGCAAATGAGCATGTTGGAACCTGACTTTACAGACAACTAAGGAAGGGTTCATCAGTCAACTGCTATGCCTTTGTTTCACAGGTAGCAGTGCTTGGTGGGTAGTGGCCGTGCATGCAGTTTTGTTATTTAATTACCACACTTCGTATGTTACCATAGGAAAGTTTTTCCACCAGGGTGCAATGATTTTTTCAAATGTTGAAATTTGCACGTATTTTATTAGTGGTACAATGGTAATGAAATTGCATGTTTGTATTTCTCTTGTTGGTTTCTTTTAATCATGACTAACAACAAATGTCAATCAACCTATATATCTTTTATAGGATTATCTGCAGTAGTGAGCTATAGTGGGCTCACGAGAGCCCATTGTTATTTTTTTTGAAAATTTGCGAGCCCATTGTTGAGAAGATCATTTATTTTACAAATGAAATTCTAAATGAGCAATTATTGAATATCCAGAGCCGAAACTACTGTGGGGGCGAGCAGGGCCCCTATTCCCAGCATTTTAATGCACAAACGATTGGTTATGTATTTTAATATTGCTTCATTTTTGATATAATGAAAGTTAGACCTCTGTTTAACGAACTTCTTTACAGCGAATTTTTTTGATTCCCCTTTGTAATTACATTTAAATAGTTTCCGTTGAACGAAGAAAATTTCCATGTAACGAACGGATTAGAAGAGACAGTTGTGTATGAATTGTTCTCACCTCTGGCCTTTAGGTAATTAGAAAGCGCGAGTTAAGGGTGAAAGGGATTACCATTTCACAATTTTAGTGGCATCCGTAAAACCTATGCAGTCACATACCGAGAAGTCACGCTAGTCAATATGCTTTCCATAGCCAGTCAGAGGATTAAGAAGATTCTCGACACGGATTATAGTCTCTAGTCAACCTGTGTTGTGGTTCCCCTTTACTCCAACAAACAAACATATGTTTTTCAGAGAAGTGAGTGATCCACGCCTTCCAGTAAATTTCTCTTGTCTGTGTTTACATGGTCATAGTAGCTCAATATCCGTGTGATCCGACATTTTGCACTGTATTCAAAGAACTAGTGACAGCAGCAAAGTAGAGCGGGGGATTGAGGCAACTAAGATATTATATAAACTTTATGGAGATGAAATGTACGAAACATTTTGAAACTTTGTCGAGCGTTTTCTTAGAACATTTTTTAAATGTTATAAAATATAATGGCATACAGGCAATAATTAAAAAAAAAAAAAAAAACTATCACCAATCTCCAAAAAACTTGCATGAATTAAGGATGATTTCATTAGCATTAGTAGAGGCATTTGATGCAAGAAAGCAAGCTTATGCAGCATCAGCTAAAAAAAAAAAAATAAATAAAAAATTTCCACTTCACCTCTCTGTTCGTTCGAAATACCTGTCCAGCTGAGCCTTAAACTTATTTAGGCTATCAACTTCCACGACAAGGGATGGAAGTCTGTTCCACCAACCAACCACCCGCTGGCTAAAGGCAAATTTCCGCACGTCTATCCTACATCTATCTTTCCTCAACTTTGGATTTATGCCCTCTCAGGTGATTATTCTGAGCAAGAGGAAGAATCCCATCAGCATTGAGCATGCTCAAACCATTCAAGGCTTTATAAACCTCTATCAGATCACCTCGCTGGTGCCTAGTCTCCAGATACTGTAATTTGCAAAACTTAAGCCTTTCTTCGTAAGAGCACCCCCTTGTTCCAATCACTAATCTTGTTGCCTTTCTCTGTACTCGTTCCAGCAGCTCTACATCCTTCTTGAAATGAGGCCTCCAGGCCTGTATACAGTACTCTACGTGTGGCCTGACCATTGCCTTATACAAGGGAATAATCACCTCCTTATCCCTGCTAGCAAAATTCCTATATATCATTGACAATACACCATGAGCTACTCTTGCAGCCCATCTGCACTGCTCAGAGAACTTCATATCTGCCTGCACCACCACCCCGAGGTCCCTTTCATTCTCTACCACTGTCAGTGTAGTACCACAGAGTTGATACGTTGCTCTGGGGTTGCTGTTTCCCATGTGTAGTACTTTACATTTGTCAATGTTAAACTTCATTTGCCACCTCTCAGCCCATCTGCTCAACCTTTCCAGATCCTGTTGCTGCAGCATAGTGTCAGTAGTGTCCTTGACAACCCTGCCAACCTTCGTATCGTCTGCAAATTTGGACATTAAGCTTGATATACCATCATTAGTATCATTTATAAATACAGAAAACAATAATGGACCCAATACTGAACCCTGAGGGACTCCACTAATAACATTAGTCCACGATGAGCAGTGTCCATTGATTACCACTCTGTCTTCTCCCCCTCAACCACCCCTTTATCTATAGCAGCAATTTGCCTCTAATGCCACACTGCTTCAATTTGTGCAGCAGTCTTCCATGTGCAACAGTATCTTAGAAAGGCTTTTGATACTGTTGCACATGGAAGACTGTTGCAGCAGTCTTCCATGTGCAACAGTATCAAAAGCCTTTCTAAGATCCAAGTATATAATATCAAAGTTATTCCCTGCATCCAGTTCTTTTGTGACTGCATCATAGTATCCAATCAAATTTGTCAGGGAAGACTTCCCCTTAACAAAACCGCTGTGTCCGAGCTATAACTGAAATTTTCTCTAGATGATCCTGCAGTGCTTCTTTAACCAGTGCCTCCATTAATTTTCTGGGAACAGAAGTTAAACTCACAGGTCTATAATTAATTGTGTCAGCCTTTGATCCTCCTTTGTGAATTGGGGTCACATTTGCACATCTCCAGTCCATGGGTACCACCCATGAATCCAAGGAAGCTCTCATAATTATGGCTAAGGGTTTGCTTTCTTCCTTTGCTGCCTCCTTTAATATAACTGAATAGATCCCATCCACCCCAGGTGCCTTTCTTGTGTTTATCTTCAACAATTTTTCCTCCACTTTACTCTCAGTTATTACAAGATTCTCTAGCTTACTGCCAGAGTCGAATACACCTCTGGCATTCCCCTCGCTGAATAACTCCTCATGTGTGAATGTTGATGCAAAATATTCATTTAGTTTGTTAGCTACCTGAGCAGGATTATCAACAGTTGACCCATCGATATCAAGTGGACCAATCAGATTCGTCCCCTTCCTTCTAGAGTTTACATAAGTAAGAACTCTTTGCTGTTTTTCTTTGCATCTCTTGCCAAAGATTTCTCGTAATCTGCCTTCACCTGCCTAACCTCCTTTGTAACTTGGTTACAGATCAACTTGTATCTATCACAGGCTTCTGTGTCACGTATTAATTTGTATGTATCCCATGCATTTTTCTTCTCTGCCACATGTCTCATTAGTTCATCTGACATCCATTTAGGCCTAAACCTTGAACTGTATTTCTTAGTTGGTATGTAAAGCCTAGTAGCTTCCAAGATAAGTTCTTTGAATGCTTCCCATTTTGAATTTGCTGTTGGTAACATCATCATTTGGTCCCACTGTATAGAATTTAAATACTGTTTCAGTCCATCGTGGTCTCCTTTACGAAAACAATAACCCTTTCCTTTACCGGTAATGGCATTAGCATTAGTAGAGGCATTTGATGCAAGAAAGCAAGCTTATGCAGCATCAGCCAAAAAAAAAAAAAAAAAAACCCACTTCCACTTCACCCCTCTGTTCGTTCAAAATACCTGTCCAGCTGAGCCTTAAACTTATTTAGGCTATCAACCTCCACCACAAGGGATCGAAGTCTGTTCCACCAACCAACCACCCGCTGGCTAAAGGCAAATTTCCGCACGTCTATCCTACATCTGTCTTTCCTCAATTTGAATTTATGCCCTCTCAGGTGATTTTTCTGAGCTAGAGGAAGAATCCCATCAGCATTGAGCATGCTTAAACCATTCAAGGCTTTATACACCTCTATCAGATCACCTCGCTGGTGCCTAGTCTCCAGACACTGTAATTTGCAAAACTTAAGCCTTTCTTCGTAAGAGCACCCCTTTGTTCCATTCACTAATCTTGTTGCCCTTCTCTGTACTCGTTCCAGCAGCTCTACATCCTTCTTGAAATGAGGCCTCCAGACCTGTATACAGTACTCTAGGTGTGGCCTGACCATCGCCTTATACAATGGAATAATCACCTCCTTATCCCTGCTGGAAAAATTCCTGTATATCATTGACAATACTCCATGAGCTAGTCTTGCAGCCCGTCTGCACTGCTCAGAGAACTTCATATCTGCCTGCACAACCACCCCCAAGTCCCTTTCATTCTCTACCACTGTCAGTGTAGTACCACAGAGTTGATACATTGCCCTGGGGTTGCTGTTTCCCATGTGTAGTACTTTACATTTATCAATGTTAAACTTCATTTGCCACCTCTCAGCCCATCTGCTCAACCTTTCCAGATCCTGTTGCAGCAGCATAGTGTCAGTAGTGTCCTTGACAACCCTGCCAACCTTTGTATCGTCTGCAAACTTGGACATTAAGCCCGATATACCATCATCAATATCATTTATAAATACAGAAAACAATAATGGACCCAACACTGAGCCCTGAGGGACTCCACTAATAACATCAGTCCACGATGAGCAGTGTCCATTGATTACCACTCTCTGTCTTCTCCGCCTCAACCACCCCTTTATCCATAGCAGCAATTTGCCTCCAATGTCACACTGCTCCAATTTGTGTAGCAGTCTTCCATGTGCAACAGTATCAAAAGCCTTTCTAAGATCCAAGTATATAATATCAAAGTTATTCCCTGCATCCAGTTCTTTTGTGACTGCATCATAGTATCCAATCAAGTTGGTCAGGCAAGACTTCCCCTTAACAAAACCATGCTGTGTCTGAGCTATAACTGAAGTCTTGTCTAAATGATCCTGCAGTGCTTCTTTAACCAGTGCCTCCATTAATTTTCCTGGAACAGAAGTTAAGCTCACAGGTCTATAATTACTTGTGTCAGCCTTTGATCCTCCTTTGTGAATTGGGGTCACATTTGCACATTTCCAGTCTATGGGTACCTCCCCTGAGTCCAAGGAAGCTCTCATAATTATGGCTAAAGGTTTGCTTACTTCCTTTGCTGCCTCCTTTAATATAACTGGATAGATCCCATCCACCCCGGGTGCCTTTCTTGTGTTTATCTTCAACAGTTTCTCCTCCACTTTACTCCCAGTTATTTCAAGATTCTGTAGCTTACTGCTAGAGTTGAATACACCTCTGGCATTCCCCTCGCTGAATAACTCCTCATGTGTGAATGTCGATGCAAAATATTCATTTAGTTGGTAGTTACCTCTTTGAGTAGAGGTGGTAGTTACCTCTTTGAGTAAATCCCACTTCATCACACTGTGATCACTGCCACCTAGTGGTTCATTTATCTGCAGATTCTTAATGCATGAAGAATCACTACTGATAATCAAATCAAGAGTATTACTCCCTCTAGTTGCCTCCGGAACATGCAGATGTAGAAAACAATCATCCAATAAATCCACAAAAGCGTTGCTAGTGTGTGAGTGACCAGCCCCCAAATTCCAGTCAATATCTGGGAAATTAAAATCCCCCATTATAAGACTCTGTGATTTACTGGCCCACTCTATTTCCCTGTTCAGTTTCTTATTATACTCAGAGTCATTCGGTCTATAGCACACTCCTACTCTCAATTTTGATCTCCCAATGCTTATGTCACACCAAACTGACTCGACACTGCACTGTCCAGCGATGTCGACTGGCTTCACTTCCTTGGATTTTATGTGTTTCTTAACTAATAGCATAACCCCTCCTCCCTTCCTATCCTGTCTATCCTTTCTGTAGACGTTGTACTCCCCAAATTCCAGTTCTGCATTCCCTATATCTGTGTGACACAAAGTTTCTGAAATCCCAACAATATCTGCCTTTGATGTTTTGAGCAATACCTCAAATTCATCAAATTTATTTACTAAACTCCTAGCATTGGTGTACACGCAAGTGTACATGCACCTGTTCTTTTTCTTAGCTACCCTAACGCAACCCATGTGTTTACTTGTATCGCAATGATTCCCAGCAGTCTCTGAAATATCCTGCATCTTATTTTCCAGGCTGCTGCTCATTCCAATAGAAGCAGTGCAAGAATCAGTTTCACCTCTGCCAGTGGCTACTGTTAATCTATTAGTCCTTGTATCCCCCCATCTAGCAGTTTTCCTACCCACCTAACACTGCCTGGAAAGCATCAGCAAACATTCTTGCATCCTTTCTATTTAAGTGTATCCCATCCCTGTAGAAGTAGTCTCTCCTGTTAACAAGTACAGACCAGGCTGAAAAAAATTCTATCCCTTGATGCACAATCTTTCCAGGGCCGAATTGATCGACAGCGCTCTCATCATATACTCCCTCCTATCGTGTCTGGCTAGAATTGCAGACACTTTCAAATTCAACCCTAATTCACTGTTTTTTTTCAACAGTGACCTGTACTTGTTAAGTAATTCCGCCGGTCTCCTACTCTTAAAGAACTTGATGAACTATTGCTAAAGAACTTGATGTGGAACGATGTAGCTTGTGGACGGCAATTGTGGGTTGGAGGAATTATCCCGCTTTGTGCAAATTTTCTGAATCAGAAGTTAAATAATCCAGGGTTATTAACTGGACTTTTAAATTTTGAATTTCTTAACAATTTAGCAGTAATGATAGACATCCTTCAGGGGCTCTCTTACCTTTCAAAGCTTTACAGAATCACTATGGTAAAAGCAGATAAGTTAATTTTTTTTTTTTATGTAAACCCCAAACATGAGAGGTATTAGAACCTGTAGTTCTAATACCTCTCGCGTATTAGATGGAATGTTGTTCCAGAAAACGGCAGTTGAATGAATAAACGAGGAAGATGAAAAGTTGGTTCTGTGAGTTTGGAGTTGGACAGTAAATGGATGTTGTCTGGTGGCGGGACATGTTCGGACTGTTTTGAATGAGAGAACAGCAATTATAGAAGCCAATTCAGATGAACAGTGCCTATGGAAGTATCTGTAGAAAAGGCAGGCAGCAGAAACAGTACGTCTATGAGACAGCGAGTGGAGAGACTTTGTTAAAGATGAATCATTAATTAACCTAACTGCCCTCTTCTGAATGGAATCGAGAAGCCCTAGAGAGGTTTTGGGGACACCACCCCAGATGTGGGAACAATATTCCATGGCAGGGCGGATTTGCGATTTATACAGAGTGAGCAGATGTTTGGAATAAAAGTAACTCCGAGAGCGAAAGAGAAAACCAAGTTTTTTAGATGCAGAGGAAGCATTATTTGTATTGTGCTTGTGCCAAGAGAGATTAGAAGTAAGGGTAATCTCCAAAAGAGATATATCATTTTGCCTAGAAATCGGAGTGTCACTAAAGATAAGCATAGGAGCAGAAGAATCCTTTTTGCAAGATATAAGACAAGACTGAGTTTTAGAAGGGTTGAAATCAACTAAGTTGTCTTTGCCGCACTGGAGAATTACCTGAAGATCGGCATTAAGGAATTGGTAGCAGTTTTTCGAGAAGTTGAAGCTGATTGAGCAGGACAAGGTTTCTCAAAATGGAAAGTGGAATGCAATGTGCTATCATCAACAAAACTATGGACAGGATTTCCAGTCAATGGAAGAAGGTCATTAATATACAAGAGGAAAAGAGTGGGGGAAAGAACTGAACCTTGGGGGACACCGGCATTAGTGGAGAAGTTAGAAGACAGAGAGCCATCTACAATCACCCTCAGTGAGCGATCAGAGAGAAAACTGGATAACCAATTACTAAAACAGTTGGCAAACCATAAGATGGAAGCTTCTTTAGAAGACCTTTATGCCAAACATGACCGAAAGCCTTAGAGATGTCAAGAGCAACTACTTGTGTTTCACCGAACCTTTCCATTGAATTAGTCCATAAATTGGTAACATAAGCCAGAATTTCACCAGTGGATCGACACTGACGGAATCCATACTGGCGATTGTTGATCGGACGGAAGGTTTCTAGGTAGTCTAAAATTTGGTGGTTAATTGATTTCTCCATTACTTTAGAAAGAGTAGAAGTAATTGCAATGGGACGATAATTGAATGGGAGGGATTTGTAACCCTTTTTAGGAACTGGCTGGATATGAGCAAATTTCCAAGCAGAAGGAAAAACACCTTTGGAATAAGAAAGTGAAAAAAGGCTGCGAAGAATAGGAATAAGTTCAGGAGCACAGGTTTTGAGAACAAATGGAGAAATACCATCGGGACCTGGATCTTTCTTAGCATCAAGATTCGTCAAAATCCTTCTGACATCATTTTGAAGGAAGACCACAGTGGCCATTGAATGGAGCGTGTTGGGAATAGTGGGAGGTGTTTTACCAAGATCATTAATGCAGGAGTTGAAAGAAAAATGGGATGCTAGCAGGTCAGCTTTATCCTTGGCTGAAGTGACACAGAACCATCTTGTTTGGACAGAGGTGGGAGCAGAGATGGGCAAAGGTTGTGGCCAATAGCTTTGGCAAGAGACCACAATGCTCAGCTACCATTAAGGCAAGAAGCAAGTTTTCTACTCTTAGCCTGTTGAAACTCTAGTTTTCATTGATTAATAACTGCTTTACAGTTGTTGCGAACTTTGTGTACGCAGAAAATGAAACTGGAGAATTAGAAACAAGCCAATTATGATATGCAACATTCTTCTCTTGAACAGCCTTAGCACATTTATTGGAAAACCAAGGTTTAGATAAAGGATGAGATTTTAAAGTGGAGTGTGGGAAAAAGGATTCCATTTCTGCAAGAATCCTCTCACTTCGACCGTGTACTTAGAGTGGTTGTTTGTGAGAAAAATATCAAGCGTATTAGCTGTATGATTAGGATTGTCCTGTATTCTTGTAGGTAAATGAACAATCTGTGCAAGGTCATTAGTAATTGCAAAAGCCTCAGCATCACGACCAGCTGGGTCGGTGTGACTAGAAAACGGAAGCCAGCTGGAGTTGTGAACATTAAAATCACCAAGGAAAATTACCTCACTGTTAGGAAAGTTGGACTGGAGAAAGTCAAGTTGCAAAGAGAGGAAGTCAAAGAGCTCCAAGTGATTAGTGGAGTTGGGAGAACGGTAGAGACAACAGATGAATTTGACACAATGAGGTAGAGAGATTTTAAGCCAGAGAAGATCAAAGAGAGGAGATTCCAAATTGCCAAGTCTCTGACAGGGAATATCAGAACGGACATATGCACTAGTACCATCTTTGAGACGAAAGGAATCATACATCGAATAATTTGGGCATCTGAGATGAGCATTTGTTGAATCAACTGATAACTGAGATTCTGTCAGAAAAAGTACATGGGGTTTGGCAGACTGTAAGTGGAAATGGACATCGTTGAGATTAGAATTGAGACCACGTATATTTGTGAAATGAATTAGGAAGTGCTTGGGAGGTTTAGATCTTTTCGCAGATAAGCTTGCTCTATTAGTTTGACAATTCATTGTGTATTCAATAGTAAGAAAAAGTGGGTAGGACATGCTGTATGAAGTAATGAGATTTTTGGATTTGGAGTACACATGGTAAGAATATACCCAGATCCTTGACATAACGTGGTCTCGACAATGCTCCCCGCATACACACTACTCGCACTCCCTCCAGTCACTATCTGGCAGAGTAGAGTTAGCAAGATTATACACTAGCTGATCCGGAAGCCTCCTAGAGAGTTACCAATAGGTTTGGTCCGGTGTAGCGGCCGGCCTGCGAACACCGTTTTAGAGCTGTACCCTCGAAATGTAAGGAATATTGGATCTTGCCACGATGTTCATCATAACCTCAAAAGCCATCAATCATACTGCATGATGGAAGAGATAGGGAAGGGTTGACCGGAACTTAGCTGTAGAGTCTAAACATGGGTTCCACCACTTCAAGCCTCCAATAAGCAAAGTGGTGGTATTGCACCGGCTGATGAGAGTCATCTACCACCTAGTACTGCCTGGTAACATAGAGGGGCGGCATTCCTCCATGTGGTGTGGGTGCCACACCTCGACCCCTGCTTACGTTGGTTCACACCTGGGTGGTCACCCACCATGTACTTGTGGATGGAGGTTATACCCAGGATTACTAACAGTCTCACCATAGTGAAGGTGCAAGCAGAGGATTTGGCTGTCACAGACCGGCCGGACTTCGCCGAAATTGGTTCCAGTTACTTGAGTGTCACAAGAATATCAGTTCCATCAGCGTTTTAGACTCCCAGGTAGCAAGTACAGCTTGTCTGGCATATCTGAGAGAATGTCTGTGACAACCTCAAGGATCAAATTATTCAAATATCAATGCTATTGCTAATTTGAGAAATTCTGAAGGAAATTATGAAGCTAAAATTGAGAGCATGTTGAAGTTGAAGGAATTAAAATCGAAAGTAAAAAAAATTCCCTCGTGATATGTTAATTAATTTATTGTTTTATCCTTAAAGGATAAGTTATCAATGCAACTGGCTGATTTAAAATTAAATAAAGAAAATAACGATACCATCGAAAGAAATTTTAAATATATGTTACTCGAAATTGTGGAATGTGAAAGAACTTTTGTCTCGGTGGCAAGAGGGTGAAAACCGAATAAGAAATTTAAGTTTTCTGATAAAATATGAAATAAAAATTAATGATTTTAGAGATTTTGTCGAAGACAGTTTATCTTTAAAATCGCGCGAAATTTCCTTTTCAATTAAAAAAGCCCGAAATATCTTTGAAACAATTGCGATTAGCAGTGCTGAAGCTGAGTGAGCTTTCAGCGTAATGATTAATATTGAGTGAATGAATGAATAAATAATGTTGACAATTAAACATGTTGCAAATTGATGGCCATACATCTAAATGGAAAAACCATTGCTTCAATTTGATCTGGATCGTTACGTCAAATCATTGCTCAGCTATTGATCAAAGCAGATCGACAACAAATATTAATAAAGAAGTAAATTGTATATGGCAATTTTTAGAATAAATTTTTCTTGAATATTTTTGTAATAATTTTTTATGTAATATTTGTGAAAAAATATTGTGAAATGTTTTGTAATAGTTTTTATATTATTTGTGATATGGGAAATATTTCGTGTTATTTTTCATTCACAATATTAAAATTCTATCATAAAAAAATGTATCCATTATATTTTCCAAGTTAAAAAAAAACGACGAATAAAAAAGTTGCGCATGTGCAGAACAGGTGCGGTGATGGTTTATGTGAAACATCCTTCGCATTTCTTTTAGGTATATAGATTACGAAATAAAAGAGCTTTTGTAATGTAAATATTTTATTGAACATTCGGAAATTTTCATAATTTCTGGAAGACAAGATACAATGGATTTATGATAACTAAAGTAAGAGATTTATACTTGTGATTGCAACATATCTAAATATCTCTGGAAAACAGCATCAATTGAAGTACCGATCTTGTAGTTGAAGCAACATACACAGCTGTTAGGGGAACCTAACAATGGAATGTAATGAAAATTGGAAACGAAAAAAGAAATTGACAAATATTTGTATTGTTACTGTCATATGACAAATATTTTTATTGTTGCAATCATACTTACTGCAGTAGTAACTTCAAGAAGTATGATTGTGACGTCATGCTATTCAAAAATTTTAAAAAGAACTCCAGACACTATCATATTGAGGTATCATTGTAAAGGGAGGCATGACGACAAGATTTTTACGTTTTTTTTTTTTTTTTAGTATACCTTATACACATACACTTATTTGCATGGTTAAGGGGGTAACAGGCTCATCTGTGCACCCTCCCCCGAACTGCTCCTGACTCCAGATATCATACCGGTCAGTCACGAAAAATGCGTCACAAGCACTAATTACACTACTAGTAGTGGGAGCGTGGGAAGCGCCTCTGGTGGGAAACACATCACTTCCGTGACAGATCAAAAAGCGAGCCCATTGTTAAAATATTCACAGCTCACCACTGATTATCTGCAAAAAAATAAACCAGTGGTTCTTAACCCTTATTTTGTGTTCTTCCATGAAAAAAAAAAAAAAAAAAAAAATTTTTCATGTCCTGAAGACAAAAATTGCAAAATAAATATTCCCATGATACTTTAAGGGACATTTGAAATGTTTTGAAATTTTATTTATTTATTCAATGATTTATTGCAGAACCCTAGTTGAAAGCCACTGAAGCAAAGGTCTACTAATAACCTTTTAGTACTTTGGAAATATTCTCTATGGATATAGCATGATTGGTGATTAGTTGACAATAAAACTAAATTGTATAATAGAAAAATCACTTCAAAATGAATATTTTTTAAAAAAATCCATACAAAATGTTGCTGAATTGAGAGAAAAAGAGTGACTGACTTATTTAGAAATAAAAACTTTGATTATCACTGTTTGGAGAAACTACCAAGACACATGTCATGCCATTTCGCCATCTAGTAGTAATGTAGTGAGAGTTTGATCTCTCCCCCAGCTCCATGTTGAAACATGGAATGGTAATAAGATTCACGTGAGTATGAAAATAAGAGAAAACAAGGATTCAATCTAGAAACAGTTTAATATGAAAAGTGAAGAGAAAGAGAGCTGTTATAGAAATACTTAAATGGGAACAGTTCTCCAGTTTTGCCAGTCAGATATGAAGTAAATCAACAGTCATTTTGAAAGATGCACAGTTTTTGGAGAATGGCAGGAAGACCTTTTTGGCTCCTTTGCTGAATAATATAATAGGATCAGTAACCAAAAATAATATTTGGTTTATATTTTTATTATAATAATTGTGCACATTGTATCCTTTAATTCTTTTACCTTAATTTCAGTGAATATTTTATTTTACTTCAAAAATTGAGAATTAGATTTCTTTGAAAAGTGATGCTCAATGTGCACTTTTTTATGTATTGTGTAAATAGTTTTTTTTTTTTTTTCCCCTTAAAGAATGAGTAATTATATTTAAGCTGTATACATTTTTGGTATTCTGATTATAAATTAACCTTTTTTTTTTTGTTAATTTAGCTGAAAGAATATCAGAAAAGAAGCAGTAAGAAAGTAGTAAAGTCAGAGAAAGACAGTTCTGATCCTGGAGGGGAAGCGAATAACAAACACCCAAAAATTAGTGATGTAAGACTATCATTTTCTTTATTTTCTCCAATGCAATACAAAAAAAAAAAAAAAAAAAAAAAAAAATTGTGAGTATTTGACTGTGTTAAACTATGATAACATGATATACTGTGCATTTTGTAAAAGATAGTAAATTATCAACAGTATTGTTCTATATTAGTAAAGGCAAATAGTGTTGATTGTAATGTGACTCCGGAGGGTTTCTCCAACTTTCCAAATTAGTAGTTAGCAAAGGCAAAATGAGACAAGGAAGCAAAGCTTATACAGAATCACCGAAAAATAGAAAAACTTTTACCCATTTATTTGCCCATTTACTTTAATCACACAGATCAAGAATCTTTCATCAGGAAGAAAAACATATAAATCAGATCTTTGAATACCGATTCCCAAAAGTACAGTCACAGGCAATCCAGTTGAACTTTGAATTTCCCAAACCTTTGGTCTTATCGTATTCCAATAATTAACAACTCGCTGGCTATAGGAATTAATACGATGAATCTAGATGTTGAGCTTACTTCTCATGCATGCAGACTATCTTGCTTGGGTAAGCAGTACTTCCATTTTAGCTGTTCTGTCTGTCTGTAACCTGACAATTATAGAATTCCTTTGTCTCATTAAGGGCAGCGGTGTACTGGCTGTAGTTAGCCACTGTGATACCCAACAATATTGCTCTCCCCCCCCCCTTTTTTTTTTGCAGCTGTGGCATTTTATAAAAATGCTATTGACCTCAGCAGCACTTGTTGCCTAGTAGCAGCCCATTGGAGTCCACCCCTGCTTAAGTGCTATTTTCTTCTTACTTAATGTTGTCCTATTATGATGAGAGTATATATAGCAAGAAAGTTTTAAATACTTCACAAAAATTGTCAGGCATTTTAAATAATTTTCTGCAATATTTGTGAGTTCATTGTAGATAATGAGTGCCACAAAACATCAATGAACATTTGAGCTGCACATGAATAACTTTGTATTTAATGACTCATATTTATATTGTAAAAATTGTGCACTATTACTAAGCAAAGCTGATCATTTTAAGTGGAGATCATCCATTTAAAATGAACCACTTCCTTAGTGCCAGATCATCCTATAATCTGGAACTAAGGAAGTAGCAAATATCTGCTGTTTCAACCTCATTCTATTAACAGCCTGAAAAAATTATTTATTCATTGCTCAGAACACTAGTATGAATTGATTGTATCTACACTAAAGTTTTATGAATTGTAATTGCTTTTCAAGTGGTGTTAATATTTTTCTTAATATTTTTATATTGGCCACATCAGCCCCAAGGTGTTCCTTCTGTTGGCGTAGGAAAGTTACCTGAAAGTATTACAGACTTTGTGCCATCTCAGGTCAGGTAAGATACAGTTTTGTAAAGTAATTCTCTTTTTTTTTTTAAGCCAATCTTGATTCATTATTTTTAACCCCATCTGGTAAGAGTAGGAGTGTGTTATAGGCCTAATGACTCAAATGAGTATGATGAAACCCCCATCTGTTTGTTCTGACATGCATCTCATGTCAGAACAAACAGATGGGGGTTTCAGGGACTGATAGTAGTCATTGTAAAACAGGTGGGTATATGGGATGTGTTAGGGTAACTAAGAATAAGAATAGGTGCATGTATACCAATGCTAGAAGTATAGCAAATAAATTTGATGAATTTGAAGTGTTGGTCACGACATAAAAGGCAGATATTGTTGGGATATCAGAGATGTGGTGTCACACAGATATTAGGAATGTAGAATTGGAATTGTGGGAGTACAATGTGTACAAAAAGGATAGGAAAGAAGGAGGGGTTATGCTGTTAATTAAGAAAAACATAAAATCAAAAGAAGTGCATCCAGTTGATATAGATGGACAGTGCATTGTTGAGTCAGTTTGGTGTGACACAAGCACTACGAAAGCAAAAATAAGAGGGAGTGTGTTATAGGTCTAATGAGTACAATGAACAGTGGTACAGAGAAATAGTGGGCTAGTAAATCAGAATGTCTTATAATCGGGGAATTTTAACTTCCCAAATATTGACTGGAACTTGTGAGTTGGTCACTTGCACACTAGTAAGACTTTTGTGGATTTATTTGATGATTGTTTTCTGCAGCAGAATGTTCGAGAGGCAACCAGAGAGGGTAATACTCTTGATCTGGTTATCAGCAGTGATCATTCATGTATTAAGAATTTGCAGATAAAGGAACCACTAGGTGGCAGTGATCACAATGTACTGATGTGGGATTTACTTAAAGATAAAATTACCATCAGGGGTAAAGAAAGGGTTTTTGCTTCTGTAAAGATGACTACAGTGGTCTCAGACAGTTTTTAAATTCTGTACAGTGGGATCAACCGAAGATGTTACCAACAGCAAATTCTAAGTGGGAAGCATTCAAGGAATTAATCATGGAAGCTACTAAAAGTTTCATACCTATTAAGAAATATTGTTCGAGGTTTAGGCCTAAATGGTTGTCAAATGAACTAATGAGACTGAGTAGAAAATAAAAATGCGTGCAGTGCATATAAATTATCAGAAGCCTATAGTAGAAGTAAGCTAGTCTGTAATCCAGTCACAGAGGAGGTTAGGCATGCGAAGGTAGATGACAAGAAATCTTTGGCAAAGGATGCTAGGAAAAGCAGCGAGAACTTCTTTACTTATATAAACTCTAGGAGGAAGGGGATGAATCAGATTGGTCCACTTGATATCGATGTTTCGACTGTTGATGATCCTGCTCAGATAGCAAACAAACTGAATGAGTATTTTGCATCTACATTCACACAGAGGAGTTATTAAGGATTGAAAATGCCAGAAGGTTATCAAATTGTAGAGGGTGCTTAATGATTTTGTAATAACTGAGAGCAAAGTGGACAAGAAATTGTTGAAGTTAAACATAAGAAAAGCACCTGGGGTGGATGAGATCTATCCAGTTATATTAAAGGAGGTGGCAAAGGAAGTAAGCAAACCCTTACCCATAATTATGAGAGCATCTTTGGACTCAGGGGAGGTCCCCACGGACTGGAGATGTGCAAATGTATCCCCAATTCACAAAGGGTGACAAAAATAATTGTAGATCTGTTAGTTTAACTTTTGTTTCGGGTAAAATAATGGAGTCACTGGTTAAAGATGCATTGTAGTATCATCTACACAAGACTGCAGCAATAATTCAGACACAGCATGGGTTTGTTAAGGGAAAGTCTTGTCTGACAAATTTGATTGGATATTATGATGTGGTTAAAAAGGAACTGGATGCAAAAAATAATTTTGATATCATGTACTTAGATTTCAGGAAAGCTTTTGACACTGTTGCGCATGGAAGATTACTGTACAAATTGGAGCAGAATGGTATTAAGGGTAATTTGCTACAATGGATAAAAGGATGCTTGAGTGGGAGAAGACAGATGGTGATAATCAATGGGTGCTGCTCTTTGTGGACTGATGTTATTAGTGGAGTTCCACAGGGTTCTGTATTGGGTCCACTGTTGTTTTGTATATTTATCAATGATATTGATGAAGGCATATCAGGCTTAGTGTTGAAGTTTGCAGATGATACAAAGGTTGGCAGGGTTGTTAATGACAGTAATGGCAGTGTGCTACTGAAACAGGATCTAGAAAATTTGGGAAGATGGGCTGAGAATTGGCAACTGAAGTTTAACATTTACAAATGAAAAGTACTGGATATGGGTAGAAGTAACCCCAGAGGAATGTACCGGCTGTGTGGTACTACACAGCTGGTACATTCACAGCTAGTAAAATGAAAAGGACCTAATTGTGCAGTCAGATATGAAGTTTACTGAGCAATGCATACAGGCTGCCAGAGCAAGTCATGGGGTTTTGTCAATGATATACAGGAATTTTGCTAGCAGGGAAAAGGAGGTGATTGTCCCTCCGTATAAGGCAATGGTCATGGCCTAACCATTGATCACCTTGCAGGTCTGGAGGCCTCATTTTAGGAAGGATGTAGATTTGCTTAAGTATGTACAGAGAAGGGCAACAAGATTGGTGATGGGAATGAAGGGATCCTCTTACCAAGAGAAGCTTAAGTTCTGCAAATTGCAGCGGCTGGAGACTAGGCATCGGCGAGATGATCTGATTGATGTGTATAAGGCCTTGAATGGGTTGAGCACCCTGAATTCTGATGGGATTCTTCCACTTGTTTAGATTACGAACCTAAGGGGGCATAAATTCAAATTGAGGAAAGACAGCTGTAGAATAGTTGTGCAGAAATGAAATTTTCCTTTATCTAGCGGGTGGTTAATTGCTGGAACAAACTTCCATCTGTCGTGGAAGTTGATAGGTTAAATAAATAAATTTAAGGAGAAACTGGACAAACATTTAGGGGGAATGGTTGTGCGTTTTTTTTTGGCTGATACTGCATAAGCTCATACACTTGCTTTCTTGCATCATATGCCACTATTACTATGTCAGAAAAAAAAAACTTGTCTCCATAAATGAGATGCTTTATTCCATCACATGCCTCTATTATTAACTGCTACATGTTTCTTTTTACATCATTAGTAATAATGCAAGGATTGAATCTTATAAATTTTGGCTATGAGAGTTTATATGGATAATAATAATAATAAAAGCCATAAAAATAAATGAATGATTGTTCTGTGTAACAAATGTTGACATCCAGTTTTGTGTGATTTTAACATTAAATCAAGTTTATGGAAATGAGGTTATACTTCGAGAAAGCCTTCCCCCCCCTCCCCATCCTGTCATTAACAACCCTGCCAACCTTTGTATTGTCAGCAAACTTGGACATTAAGCCTGATATACCTTCATCAATATCATTGATAAATATAGAAAACAGTGGGTCCAACACTGAACCCCGGGGGACTCCACTAAAAACATTAGTCCACAAAGGGTAGTGTCCATTGATTACTACTGTCTTCTCCCACTTAACCATCCCTTTATCCATAGCAGCAACTTTCCCTTAATGCCATACCACTTCAATTTGTACAGTAGTCTTCCATGTGCAACAGTGTCAAAAAGCTTTCCTGAAATCCAAGTATAGTAACCCCCCCCGCCGCTATTCGCAGTTGCTGATTTAATATAAAATGAAACCTAAAAAAATGTGAATTTTAATGTGCCGTGAACATTTTCCGCCATAAAAAAACATGGGCGTGGCTAAAATTATCTTTCCCGATCAAAGCGGCGTGCAGTGGGGTGGGGGTGGGGTGAGAGGGGTGACAAAATCGAGAGCATGGATGTTTCTCGCTAATCCTTGTTCAGTATGTGTTATGCACTTGTCATGGAAGTTTGTTTGTTTTGTTATTTGGTTTTTAGGAGCATTAGCAACTAAGGCCATGTTGCTTCAGGGATATGCGGTGGTCATTCCCTAACCTTTCCGCATCCTCCGTATTTGGTGGTGATGGGCTCGAACCCCGGTCTAATCAAGAAGCGCGTGCTATGCACTGCCACTCTTTCCCACCTGGCTACGGAGGCATCTTGTCATGGAAGGTTTTGTCGTTTGCTTTTAATTTATATGCTTATAAACTGAATAAATTTATAAATTGATATCTTACAAAAGTGATAAATCTACCGTTTTGCAGTGCAAAACCGACTTTTTCGAGTGTGTTAACAGAAGAGAGTGACTTTATTGTGGACAAGTTCTTTCTAACCCATACAAAAATATGGCTATGAATAACAAGGGAAATGTGAAAATATCAAAGTAGGTGATGACATTAGTGAATAAAATTGAGTTATTAGACAAAATTTCTAATGGTCAAAGTGTCTCCTCAGTGGCAAAACATTATAAAATCAATGAGTCAATGGTACGATCAATGAAAAAATCCGGCGTAGAGTCCGGGTAAATGCGCTAATTGCTTCAAAAATTTGTTCTGCAACTCATGATGTTAAATTAGAAAAAATGGAAAAAGCTTTAAATCTGTGGAAAGAAGACCGAACTCAAAATAAAATTCCATTAAGTTCACTCATCATTTGCGAAAAGGCAAAACTCCTTTATCAACACTTTAGCAAAACTGGTGATAGCACTGGCGGGATAAGTTTTTTAGATCTAGCAAAGGCGCTGTTTTAAAAGATTTGTTTGAAAATTTCTAATAAATATTACATTTAATATTAAATTTGTTTCTTATTTTCATTTCGATGCCATATGCTTGCATTTCACTATGTACTGTCTATGTACATAGTCATATTATGAAAGTACATATAATACATACATAGGCAAAATTTTAGACTAGTTTTTCTTATACAGGGTGATTCACTACCAGTGCAACAAACTTGCAGGAGGTGTAGGGAGCATAAAGACGAATCGGAATCACATAGCATTGCAGGGTCCGCACTGCCTTCGTCATGCGGTAGAGGACGTTGAACAGGAGGTCGCGTGAACAGCGATCCCGCTGGAAGTCAGCATTTGCAAACCGTTTCTGTTGAAGAAACCAAGTAGCAAAAGTCCTCCGGAGTGGATAATCCGCAGGCTCCAATGATTGGACGCATTGCAGATGGTATGCACTCATTTGGTTTGTTGACAGTATCCTCCATACAGTGGATTGGGAAATACCCAATCGTTGGCCTATCGCTAGAGTACTCGTACTCGGATTGCCTTCTGCAAGATGTAGGACATTCTCCTCATTGTCTGGCGTCCTCGTCGTTCGCTCTCAATTCATGGTACCTCTCGTGAAACAGCCAGTCTCACGTAACCTTCTGTGCACACGTGCGAAATTGTATGATGAGGAGCATGCTGTGCGGGAAACGTTCCTGGTACAAGCGCAGAGCGGTGCGCCTGTTACAGTCCGCAGCTCCATACGTGAGGTGCATGTCGGCCAGTTCAATGTTTGAATACTCGTCCATCCTACTGCCTCAGGAACCGGTTCGCAAATACTGACTTCCAGTGGGATCGCTGTTCATGCGACATCCCATTCAACGTCCTCTACTGCATGACGAAGGCATTTCGGACCCTGCAATGCTATATGATTCCGATTCATCTTTGTGTCCCCTACACCTCCTGCAAGTTTGTCGCACTGGTAGCGAATCAGCCTGTATATTTCATACTTTGGAACGGAACCCCTTTATTACTACAGGAGCCATAACTCAGTATTCACGTTTTCGGTATTCGCGGAATTTCTCAGGAACATAACCCCCACGAATAGCGGGGGTTTACTGTATATGATATCAATACTGATCAATATGACAATATCAAAGTCATATTGTTTAGTCTTGTCTGACCAATCAAATTGGTCAGATAAGACTTCCCTTAACAAACCCATGCTGTGTCTTAACTATAACTATAGTTTTTTCTAGATGATCATGATCCTGCAATGCTTTTTTATAGCCAGTGACTCCATTATTTTCCTCACAACACAAGTTAAACTATCAGGTCTGTAATTACTAGTGTTTCCCTTTGACCCCCCTTTGTGAATTGGAGACATTTGCACATTTCCAGTCTGTGGGGACCTTCCCAGAGTCCAAGGATGCTATTGGAAATAATATCAGACTTAATGTCTAAATTTACAGATGATATAAAGTTTTGCAGAGTGGTTAATAACCGTAATAAAGGAACAGTCAGTTCTGATATAATGCGGAACACTTGTTCCTAAAAATCTTCGCATTATGGTATTTCGTGCTTTAAAAAGAACAGGGCTTATGGGAAAAATAGGGATGGGGCAGAGCACTCAAAAAAATGTTTACTCTGGTACGTAAAACACTAAAAAAAGATAGAAACCCAATAAAATTGCTAACACTGGTTTAAACGTCATAAATTCCTAATAAATAAATAAATATTACAGTATATATTGCACTTTATCTTGACAAGATATGAAGTTTGCTTGTTTGAAGTGTGTGTGTGGTGAAGGGCTGTAGCTGGTGAGTTATATGAAGAGGTAGAAGGAGGGTTTTTATTCTTAGGATGAAATGTTGTTATACCCGACGTGGAAGGGTGCGATTCACTGCCCTGGTTTAAAATAGCTATCTAGCTTTTGTTGCTTTTCCTGCCTCCTTCTTTCATATAGGAGCTGCCTGTATGGTTCCAAATGGGTCCGAATGCAACCAAGCACTATCCTACTACGTTCAGCATTATAATCATTATCTTCATTCCACTGCAGGTGCTTTTCAATTCCACTTAAAGTAGCTGATAACTCTGCTGTTTTAAGTTCTCATGGGGCAGCCTGCTGGACTTCGTCGTCATCCTCATCTTGACTTTCCACTTGACTGGCTGCAACAAGTTGTTGCAAGTCTTCAGTAGATAGATCCTCATTGTGAGACTCTAGAAGCTCTTCTACATCTTCATTTTCTACTTCCTCGAAACCAGCTTCTTTTGCAAGAGCAACACAACCTGTTTTGATTTGTTTTAGTTGCTCTGAAGGTTCAAAGCCTTCAAAATCGTGAATTAAATGAGGAATAAGTTTCTGCCACACATGATTCAAGCAGTCTTTTGTAACATAATTCCTGGCTTCTACAATCATATCAATGGAAACTTTGATGTTAAATCTCTTCCAGAATTCTATAGCAGTTTGTGTCTTGTCGCCTTCAGCAGCAGAAATTAACATCTTGAATGTTTGCCTTAAATAATAAGCCTTAAATGCTACTATCACACCCTGGTCAAGGGGCTGTAGTAGAGAGGTTGTGTTCAGAGGTAAAAATATGAATTTGATATTTGGAGAGAGTTCAGCAACCGTCTGAGGATGACTTGGTGCGTTATCAAGAATTATTATAATTTTAAAATCTAAGTTCTTGCAGTAATTCTTGAAAGCGTCATGGTAAACTTCAACTAAAATATCAGTGAATATTTGCCCAATCATCGAACCTTTCTTGCTAGACCTATAGTGAACACCAAGACTGGATTTTTTCACAATTCCTTTTAAAGCTCACAGATTGACAGAGTGATAAACCACTACTGGTTTTAACTTAGTCTCCGCTGGCGTTGGCAGCGAACATCACAGTTAAGCGATCCTTTTCAGCTTTAAATGGCACCTCCGTAGCCAGGTGGGTGGGAGCAGCAGTGTGTAGCACACGCTTCTTGATTAGACCGGAGTTCGAGCCCGTGACCACCAAATACGGAGGATGCGGAAAGGTCAGGTAATGACCACCGCATATCCCTGGAGCAATATGGCCTTAGTTGCTAATGCTCCTAAAAACCAAATAACAAGCAGCCTTAAATCCTGAGGCATGTGCTTCTGCCTTAGAGATGTATGTATGCCGCAATAAAGACCTATTTCATCCAGGTTGAAAATCTGATCCAATGTGCAGTCGCCGCCTTCAGTTATTTTCTGTACCACAGGTGGAAATGTCTTTGCAGCCTCCTCATCTGCACTTGCACAAGACAGCTTAACATTTTGAAAATAGTAGTGGTGTTTCAAGCCACCACTGGCATTAAAAGGAGCCACTTCTGCAGGATTTGGTGATTTCTTTTTAAGGTCTTCATATATAGTTAGTGCTTTCTCTTTCGCTGTGAGAAAGCTTGCTCCCGAGTTTTTTATATTTTTGTTCAATCCATATGCTTAGCAGACTTTCCATTTTTTTCTATTTCTTTAGGCCTTGTTCTAATCGACTTTGTGGCACTTGAAGTTGTTCCAGCTATACATGTAGCTTTTATTTTTGCGGAATTGTCTCTGATGGTGCACAATGTGGATTCACTTAAGCCTGTTGCTCTAGAGATATCACATTTTCTCTGATTTCTTTCAAAACTTTTTATTATTTCAAGGTTGTCTTCTATACTTAATGCTTTCCTTTTGCACTCACTGCTTGGCTTCTTGGAACCAGGACACTTACCCACATCTTGGATGCCGTATGAATATACTTTTTATAAAGAAAAGTTAACAAATGCGGGAGAACAGTCCAAGACGCACACTTATAGGATAACACACATGGATGAACTGAGGTAAGAGATACATAAGGTTCGTGTGTGTAAAGTGAGATTTGTAGTGTTTCTGCCTTTAAGGTGGAAACACACTATTATCAACTCAAACATTGAGCTCACATGTAAACATGTTAAACTTAAAATGTGTGAGAGCTACCTTTCCAATTTAGTTGTATTGGTCGTATACTATGTACGCTTACATACATAGCTTAATTATTACTGTAATATATACATACTAATTGATATTTCTGTTCATTTTTTTATTGTAAAATTTAAAACAGTAAAAAAGATAAGCAATCAATAACGACGAGCACGGCATGCAAAAGAGAAGATTCTGAAAATTTATTTGTTTTTGATATGATTGAAGAGGAAGGGGAACCATATCTCACCATAACGTGAAAACCCACAGAATTCCAGCTACCACTATTATTGCAATGCAGAAAGATCGAGTTTACTACTCGTTTATAATTAGACTGTGCTAACAGAAAAGCCCAATAAAGTGGGAACTGCAAATTGTTTTTGTTTTATGGTAGTGACCTCCAGAAATGTGCTCCTCCGCTCACACTATCTGGTCTCACAAAGTTTCTGTTTGAACAAAAAATCTTGTGAATACAGAGAATGACAACAGTGTCTCCAACCAATACAGTTACAGTAAATGGGAAATATAGCTCTCACACGTTTGACATTTTTTAAGCTTTCTAAACTTGTATGTATTGCTGCGCAGGTCGCTACATTCTGCTTGGTGCCAGGTTTTATGTTCACTTGGTGTTACTTGCAGATCAAATTGCACATGAGCCAACACGAAAATAGTGTTATAGTCGCATTGTTCCCTAATATATCAATCATATTGGAGCAAATTCGCATTGTGAAAAATTCACGTTATAGCAGAACTGACTGTATGCTGCTGCAACAAGATCTAGAAATATTAGACTGCTGAGAAATGGCAATCAACTTGAGGATGGGGAGGGTGAAGACAAACAATTAAAGTAGAAGAGAAGAGAATAAAGGATAGAAAGAATACTGAACAAACTAATCGGATGACCCTAACAGATTTTAGAGAAACTTAATAGGAAAAAAAAGTATGCATAGCAAAAAGAAAAGTAAAGGAAAGAGCCACTAAATCCCATACTGGGATTGCAAGTGACAGCCCTGGCTGAGAAAAGATTTAATATGAAATGGGAAGTTAATACCATATACTGGTTTATAATGCACAGATCCTGAAAGGGAAAAATTTTAAAAATATACTACATGAATTAAATAAACATATATCAAACAGTATATATTTAATTAGAAATGCTAAAATATACTAATTCTCAATAGCAAAGAAATAATTAATTGCATCTTGAACTTGAAAATAAATTAGCAATGCCAATTAGAATTGGAATACTATGTTCAAGTATAGAAATTTACTTGGAATGCTGTGTTCAAGTATGGAAACTGCACCTAAAATAAGATAGTGAGCTTCTTGAAAGGGTCCAAAGATGGGTAACTCTCCTGGTGAGATCGGAAAAAAGGGCGTCCATATGAGGAAAGACTTCGAATATGTGGGTTGCACAGCTTGGAAATTAGGCACCTTAGAGAAGACTTGATTGAAGTGTTTAAGGCTCAGAGAGGCGAAAGTAAACGAACGAGGATGAAATTTTCACAGTTATAAGTGATTCTAAAACTAGGGGCCATAAATTCAAGTTACAGGGGGAGAAGTTTAGATTGGATTGTAGAAAGTTTTATTTTAGCCAGTGAGTTATAAATTATTGGAATAAGTTACCTACATGGGTGGTAGAGGCTAACAGTTCGGGGGGGGGGGATTCAGAGGTCAGCTGGATAGTTACCTATGGGAGGAGGGAAATGCATAGGTTGTCTATTTTCTTTTATTTAATTTTTTTATTAAAGTTATTTTACTTTTTTTTTTCTTGGCTAGTGCAGCATAAGCCTTAAGCTTCTTTGCACCATATGTCCATTACTAATACTAATTTTGATAATTCATTACAAAAATACCAAAATTTGCTACTGAGCATTAATGTAAATACATTAATGTTGAGTATCAAAGAATAAATTTAAAAAACTAAAATACTTAGTCACTGTGAAGGAAGAATAATTGAATTTGAAGTTTCAAATAAAAGTGACATATAATTTAAATACAAGCAGCTGTATACTTAATACGAAATAGAAAGAATTGTCAATTCATTGTTTCCACACTAGGTATGCAAGAATGCAGGTGGTAGATAACTTGTTATGCCATTGCACCATGTTTTGTTCATAGTGAACTACTGGAGTAGATAATTGGTATCGTTTTAATTGCATCTCATATTGCGAATATCTTCACAAAGAGTTGCCAAGGCATTGCACTACCTCGAATAAGTAATGCGTCACCAATGGAGAAGACTAATGTCAGTTATTCTTGCTGGATACCACCATCCAGACAGCACCACCTGGGATTGCCTTCCCTATCGATCCCATACTTCAGTCTGTCCCCCTATACTCTCACTAATGCACCAGCGTAAACTCCACACAACTAATAAAAAAATTGAAACCTCAACCACATCACTTTTTCTAAACCTAAGTTTCTCCCGTGTTGTTTTTTTTTTTTTTTTTTTTTTATAGGTCCTTGCCACTGAAATCTCAGGAAATTAGGTGGCAGAATCTGCCAGAGTGAAAACTTAAAATTACTTGGTACCTGGTCTGCATCCACAAGGTATAGTGTTGATAACATTGGGCTCCAGCAGGGTCTAGCGGCCAAATGGCGAGAGGAACAACGATGCATAACACTACCTATACTTACAAGATCCATACACTTTTAAATCTCTGGCCTTTACAGTGAACTGTTACACCTACAATGAAAGCAATGCAGAGATGGAGGAATCTCTGGTGCTATTAGACACGAACACACTATACACTATATGAACAAAACACTATGAACTCGGAATGTACTATGAACTCCTAAAAAGCAAAACTTTACCGAACTTGACCCAACTATGGGACTCCTACAACAGACTCTCACTTATATAGCAGCTCTGCTGCACATGCGTCATTGGAGATCCATCATAGTGACTGCTATCTGGGATTGACCTGTGGGAAGGGATCAGACTGACCTTCTGGACAGGACATTATCCTACTTTTGGCCAGACCATGATAATGACATTACTGGACTGAAAGGAAATGTATCGGATTTGACCAACTGCAGCCTTGCTGTCTATGCGCTATTTGGCAATCAGTACCCTGCTCCCTTGCTGGGTATTGATGCTCAGTTGCTGATGCGCCAATAAAACCCAAACCAAACCCTTGTGGGGGTCGAGGAACCAGACTACTGCCCTCTCCCCCGTGCCACCCTATTTTCCTTCTGGTGGGGCATGGGCCTGCCCCACTGTCAATAACTGGAAGCATCTTCTCTATCGCACCCATTCTCCTGACTTTCCTCCCGCCAGCCTTCAGTCTCCCCCTTCCACTCTGCCTATACACTAGTGTATGCCCTACACGTCAAAATTTAACCATGAAAATTGAACCTCGTCCATTGACTTTTGGCCTCCAACCTAGTAGACTTTTTTCCTCAGGAAATTAGGTGGCAGGACCTGCCAGAGTAAAATTCTTAGACTACTGGATATCTGGTCTGCCTCCACAGGGCCAAGTGTGGGCAACATTGGGCCTCAGCAGGGGTCCAACGCTAAATGGCCAGAGGAAGAATGGTACATAACTACATGATCCACACACTTTAAAATCTGTGGTCTTCCCAGCGAACTGGTACACCTACAATGAAAGCAACACAGAGATGGGGTGCCATTTGACATCAACACACTTTACACTTTACTTATGAACAAAATATGGTGCAATGGCACTAACTTGTTCACTAGTGAATCTTACACATAGTCTCATGCTTTATGCAAAAACAGTTACTTATCAGTTCTATAACAGAAATATGTTGTAGGTAGTAGATGAATCGGCAAAATCTTAACTGTAATTATCCTGGAGTATCCTGGAGTTGGTTGCGTGCCCACACGCACACAAACGTGCATGCGTACATACACAGCTAATAAGATTAATAATATTATTTCCAATTATTAGTAAAAGAATACATTGAATGTTATGTTATTACCATTGAATACATCCAAATAATAATTAATAGATGCAGTCTCTTTCTGATTGTTATCAGCCAGTAACTGCAGGAGGCCAAAAGGTAATAACATAATAATGTAAAAAAAGGTAATACTTTATCAACAATTCAGTAGTTTTACTGGTAGAATAACAGCTATCTCAACAGATAGCAGCCAGAACAATTATATACAAACAAGATCCAAATTATATATATGTAGCAAGATAGGGCTGTTCAAAGGGGGGTATGCAATAAGCAGATGTTAATTTAGGTAAAGTAAAGGGAAGAAATAAGATAGTATCCCATTTGCCCTCAAATTTTTCTAAAAGATCACGGAGCATAAAAATTAGAATAAAAAAACGCAAAAAAAGAGAAGAACACAGCATATTCCAGTAGTATTCAGATGTACTAGGAGACTAGCCGCCCATCCCATTTTGAGGCCATTGTAGCCCAGTGGTCAGGTGCAAGGTGACCAGAGTTCAAGCCTGTGACTGCTATATATGGTGCTGTTTCTTGTATTCTCTATCTTGTGAACTCTTCTGATATGGTTGTCCTGGAATATAAACAGAAAATTTATTTTATTTTATTGTTATACTCGGTAAAGTATTTCAGTAAGGTATACAGCAATAATGGAATTAGTAATAAACAAAATATACCATAAACCTGTAGAAAAATAGGGAATATTGAAAACAGCCCTAAAGGAAAAAGAAAAGCATCAAATGAATGAAAGCATAACAAACAGCATATAAATTTATTTGTAAAGCCGTGCCTAATGTTAGAAATATTTCTGTGAAAATTTTCACAATATTTGTAAAAAGGTAATACTTTGTTAAAGTATTACATTCTTACAAATATAGCCTTTTAGTCTATCTTTAGGTTACTGTCAGATAACAATCAGAAACAGATAGCTTCTGTTAATTATTATTTGGATGTATGAAATGGTTATAATGTAGTGTGTGTGTGTGTGTGTGTGTGCACGCTTGCTTTGGTTTTAGCTGACGACACTCTCACAATTTCTGCATGTTAGTTAACCCACATTTCTTTTTGCTGCTTCTAGAGCTTTAACCTGTGCTGGGCTCAGATATCTTTTATACTCTTCTATTTATACCACTCAGCATTTTATATACCTTAATTATCTAATTCTCCATTTATTGTTAGTGGAGTCGTCCAGTGATGGGCCCATTGTTGTTTTCTGTGTGTATTAATGATATTGATGAAGATGCATTAGGCTTACGTAGCCGAGTGGTCAGGAACACGAGTGCAGTAGCACACGCTCTTTGAATGGACTAGGGTTCAAGCCCGTGACTGCTAAATACCATTAATATTTGTATTGATTGATTGATTTTTTGTAAATTCCACTAATCTGGTGGTCTTGCAGGAGTATAAACAACAAGTTTTTTTTTTTTTTTTTTTAATGTCTAAGTTTGCAGATGGTACAAAGGTTAATGACAGTAATCAAGGTATGCTACTGTAACAAGATCTAGAAAAATTAGCTAGATGAGAAGTGGTAGTTGAAATTTAACATTGACAAATACAAGGTGCTGCTATGGGTGGTAGTAGTAGTAATCCCAGATTAATGTACCAACTGTGTGTACAGCACTGAGGATAGTGAAGAATGAAAGATACCTGGAGGGTATTTATTCACTCAGATACGATGTTTTCTAAGCAGTGCAGGCAGGCTGTTAGGATAGCTCTTGGGATACTGTCAATAATATACAGGAATTTTTCCAGCAGACAGAAGGTGAATGCCCTGTTATATAAGGTAATACTTAGGCTGCAACTTGAGTACTCGTACAGGTCAGGAGGCCTCATTTTATGAAGGAGGTAGATCTGTTGAATTGGGTGCAGAGAAGGGCTATGAGAATATTAAGGGGAACAAAAAGGTGCTCTTGCCAGGAAAGGCTTCAGAAGTTCTGCAAATTGCATCTGGAGACTACATGCCTGCAAGGTTATTATCTGATTGAGGTGTTTAAGGTTAGAATAGAGTGAGCAAACTCAGTGCTCATGTCATTCTTCCCCTTGCTCAGACTACACACATGACAGGCATAAATTCAAATTGAGGAAGAATGGTTGCAGGATAGATGTGCAGAAGTTTGCCTTCAGCCAGGGTGGTTGATTGTTGGAACAAACTTCCATCTGTTGTTGTGTAAGTGGATAGTTTGAATAAATTCAAGGAAGAACTTGCCAAACTATTGAGAATGTGGATGTGGGATTTTCTTTTGCTGATGCTACTAGTCTTCATAATTTGCTACTACTGTCTTTCATCATTTGCTACTACTAATACCATTCCTATATTATGAGCTGATGTAATGTTTAATTGATGGTTAAATGGCATTAATCCGATTGTTCGGTTGTATCAACTTGACATAACTTGACTCTCCTTCACTTTATTCTATGTTACTTAACTTTATTTGCCTTTGCACCTTGAACTAATTTGTTTAAATTTTTGATTTATTGTATACATGTGTGTTACGTAGAACTAAATAATATGGCCAAACAAAGCCACTGAAGGGACTTGCAGATGGGAGGGAGTAGCAAAAATATCATTAATTTCAGTGGTATAACTGTACATTAAAACTGGGAATGCAAAGCAGCAGGATCAGAAATGGCAAAAGCCATTTCTGAGAGATTTTGTGACTAAGAAACATCAAAGTAAGTTATGTTCAAAAAAGTAAAATATCGTAGTAATAATAATCCAACAGTACAAAAAACAAACTGAAAAGTAATTATATCAAAGCAGTTCTACCCTGGCATCTCTGTAGCAGACTAAATTCTTAGTTTGGTTTTTTAGCCATGTTCAACATGGCTAAAAAATTTTTCCACAACATATTCCATTTGCTTCTAATTTCTGTACTTCCTACTGCAAATTTTCATACTTTTAGCATATAGTTTTTTGTGCTGTTGAAATCAATATCTCTCTCTCTCTCTCTCTCTCTCTCTCTCTCTCTCTCTCTCTCTCTCTCTCTCTCTCTCTCTCTCTCTCTCTCTCTCACACACATGTTTAGCCAATCTCTTTAGTGGCTTATAAATTTTTCTATTTAGGTTCTAAAATATTTTGGCATTTGCACCTTTACATCTAAATTATATTATTTAATACTTTCTATACTACATTCCTATGTTATTCTTATTTACTTCAATCTTGATATTTTATATTCTAGTGATATAGGTTTCGTCTGCTATGCACATCTTATCTGCGCACTATTTAATATTTTTCACTGCTGATTACCTTCATGGGTTGTTTCATTCATTTATTGTTACCTTATAAGAAATACATAACTAATTTAGATAAAATAAGAATATTCCAAACTAGTGTGAAACTCTAGCAACAAAAGGGGAGGGCAAGGAAGAAATTGAGATAAGGGTTTCGTCAAAGGAATGCATTCCACAAATAATATAGAAGAATTATATTATTCTTCTATATCAAATAGTTAATCAAACATACCAATCAGTATAAATTTATAAAAATGCCAGTTAATTTAAATTTAGTACTGCCTCCCTGATTGCACCAGGTCCAAACTGTGAAATATCACTAAAAACTACCATAACATGACCATTAGCAACACAAAAATAAACAAACAGTAAACAAACATGCATTGTGCCTTAACAAATCGATACTTTGAACTGACAGACACACTAATCAATCCTCCAATGAAGTAGGTCTGAATAATGGTGACCCCTTACCATTTTCCTTCCTTCCTTACTTATTTTCTTTATTACTCATCTAATTAAAGTTTATTCTCTTGCATGTTATGGTTAGTAGTGAGTTGACATGCAATGGCACTGCTCATATTTCCATCTGTAGTTCAATTTATATTCTTATTTAACTTGTATTCTTTGTCAGTGGCTTGGGGTGTTACTTTGTAAGTGCTCTGAACTGTTATTTTATATATATATATATATTTTTTTTTTTTTCCCCCCCACTGTATAAGACCAGTGTTATTCAGATCTGTGTTGGTAGGTTGATTAGCATGTCTGTCAGTTTGTCAATGCATGGATTTGTTTAATATATGAAATTTTAATGTTGCCATTGTCAACCTTGTGGCCTTCTGAAGAAATCAGGGGGAACAGTGGTCAGTCTATTGTCTATTTATTTTTGTTTCTCTAGTGGTAATGTTGTTGGTTTTTGTTTTCATTTATAGATATTTCACACAAATTGGACCTGGCGCCATCATGGGGGTGCTATTAAATTTTTGATGAATTGGCATTTTTATAAATTTATACCAATTATGTTTTATTAATGAGAAATTCTTCTATATTATTTTTGGGACACATTCCTTCTGGTTTGTTTGTTTGTTTATTATTATTTTTTTTTTGTACTTACTAGACTTGCCATATTCCATATTTCCACAACATGGGGTAGGTAATGCTTTGCAGCAACTGTTGTTTGCTTTAATACTATTTTTAATTTTTCTTTTTATTTCTTATTTACTTTTTTATTACTCATTTAAAGTTTATTTTCTTTTACACACACACACACACACACACACACACACACACACACACACACACACACACACACACACAGTACATCAAAGTTCATATATTTACAAAGCATCTTTAATATTGTTCTTATTTAGTTCAAGTTCACGTGTTCGTCAACCTGAATTCTCAGCAAGTAGTGATAGCCTCAAAATGTCTGAAGCAAATAGACCAAATTCTCCACAGGGTCTTCCAAGGTCTCAGTCAGATTTGGGGATTTCTACAAATGAGTAGGTACATATTATGTAGAGAGAGAGAGAGAGAGAGAGAGAGAGAGAGAGAGAGAGAGAGAAAGAAAGAAAGAAAAAGAGACTTTATTTTTTATTTGCTTTTACCACCTACTGAAAACTGTCCAAATTTTACAATGTGCAGTCATAAATACCACCATTTCAAAATTATCTAAAGTATATATTGCTGTTAGTGAATTTTGTACTTATTGAATTTAAAGTTTGATTCAAAATAAATTATGGTAATTACAAATCACATTTTATAAAAGTTTCATTTCAGTAATTAATCCACAACAAAGGACGGAAGCCTGTTCCACCAATCAACTACCCGTTGGCTAAAGGCAAATTTCCGCACATCTGTTCTATAACTATCTTTCCTCAATTTGAAACTGTGCCCCCTCAAGTTCTTAGTCTGAGCAAGAGGAAGAATCCCATCAACATTCAGCTTGCTCAACCCATTTAAGGCCTTATACACCTCAATCAGATCACCTCGCAGGTGCCTACTCTCCAGGCGCTGCAATTTGCAGAACTTATGCCTTTCTTGGTAAGAGCAGCATTTTGTTCCCCTCACCAATCTTGTTGCCCTTCTTTTCTTTGTACTCGTTCTAGGAACTCTACATCCGTCCTAAAATGAGGCTTCCAAACCTACACAGTACTCTAGGTGTGGCCCCATTGCCTTGTATAATGGGATAATCACCTCCATGTCCCTGCTAGCAAAATTTCTATATATCATTGACAAGACTCCATGACCTACCCTGGCAGCCCATCTGCACTGCTCAGCCGATTTCATATTTGACTGCACAATTACCCCCAGATCTTTTTCACTTTCCACTTCTCTGAGTGTAGTACCACACAGTTGGTACATTTCTCTTGGGTTATTGTTACCCATATGCAGTACTTTGCATTTGTCAAAGTTAAACTTAAGTTGCCACTTCTCAGCCCATTTGCCCAACTTATCTAGATCCATTTGGAGTAGCATACTGTCTTTACTGTTGTTAACAACCCTGCCAACCTTTGTATCATCTGCAAACTTGGACATTAAACCTGATATACCTTCATCGGTATCATTGATAAATATACAAAACAACAATGGGCCCAACACCAAACCCTGGGGAACTCCACTAATAACATTTGTCCACGAAGAGCAGTGTCCATTGATTATCACTCTTTGTAGTCTTCCACTCAACCATCCCTTTATCCATTGTAGCAACTTACCCTTAATGCCATAGCTCTCCAATTTGTACAGCAGTCTTCCATGTGCAACAGTATCAAAAGCTTTCCTGAAAATCCAAGTATATGATATCAAAATTATTTTTGGTTTTCAGTTTTCAGTTCCTTTAAGACCACATCATAGTATCCAATCAAATTGGTCAGACAAGACCTCCCTTCAACAAACCCATGCTCTGTCTTAACTATTACTGCAGTCTTGTCTAGACGATCCTGCAATGCTTCTTTAACCAGTGATTCCATTATTTTCCCTTGGAACACAAGTTAAACTAACAGGTCTGTAGTTACTTGTGTCACCTTTTGAACTCCCTTTATGAATTGGTGATACATTTGCACATCTCCAGTCCGTAGGACCTCCCCTAAGTTCAAGGAAGCTCTCATAATTATGGCCTTGCTATGACAAGGCTTTAAAAGGGTTGAGTAACTTGTACCCTTCAAATAAGTCACCACGTATATGTTTAGTTTCCAGAAGTTATAATTTACAGAACCCCAGTTTTTCTTGGTAAGAATGTCCTTTTGTTCCCAAAGCTGGGAACAAAAGGACATTCTTAAGTCATACTCTGTAAGTATAATTGATAAATTTCCTTACAGACTGTCTAGCACTTGATTTACACTTGGTGTTTCTATCAACGAGTTATCTAAGAATGGGGCTGCCATGTAACTGTTTGTCACTTGAAATAGATTGTGATGTGAGTTAAGAGGAGAGTAAGCATCTATGGACAGAATTGGTAAAACAGTGGCAAGAAAGTTGAAGCAATTATATGAAAGGAGCAGTAATGAAAAAAAAAAAATTCCAATGGTAAATGCTAATGGTAAACAGTGAACAACTTGTTTTAATCCCATACAACTTATCTTTTGACTGGACACGGTTTCCCGGAAGATTGGAACCGTCTTTTCTATGAATGTGTTCAGTATATTGTAACTTGAGGGGAGAGTTAATCGAAGCTTCCTAATTTCCACTCCCGTACTCCTGGATGTGAAGAACTGTTAGTACGAAAGATTTTTTACGTACTTCTAAATTTTGTGGTCTACCTATTCAGAAGAAAAAGGATCTTGTTGCAGTTGGAAGAGCATGAGCCAGATACTGAATGACTGTTAAAAAGGGCTTGAAGAGGGAATATTATTATGGTAGACAAGGTGGGTACAGGTTGAGTGGTACCATTTTGATTATACGTGGGAGTCTTCCCTGTGAACACTGCGGCTTCTAAAGAAGCTAGCGATACATCCTTCAGATGTCTCTTCTGCTGGAAGTTGATTCAGAACAGTTGTTGAGGAGACTGCTGGCACTTTTCAGGCAGACTTGTATCAGAGAAATTGGGGCTCCAGCCAGTGGAGGTTAGACCACAATGAGTCTGGTTGATTGCATTGTGGTTACTTCCTTAATGGATGACTTGTGATGCTGTGGTGTTATTGTGGTTCCAAGGACTATGGAAACTGATTGAGGTATTCCACTTTACTGTTAACTGCTGTACTGTTGGGACTGTTCAGGGTTGAGCTAAAGTTAACTTCTTCATTGTGACAGTCTCTCTCTCTCTCTCTCTCTCTCTCCTGGATTATTGCTGCAAGGGTTATGTGTTGATTTTTGTATGTTGTGTATCCTAAAAATAACATCAGTGGTCACCTTCTGCTGAGTTCTCTTATTTTCTGAAATGAAATAAGAAATATTTCTTTGTAATATTTCATAACCAAAAGCATAATGCAGAACCAGCTGTTAGGGGTTTTTTATGATTAGCTCTTTCAATAGGTCTATAAAGCTAATTTACGACATCAGTACATTTTGAAAAGGAGTATCTTTTGTCTTTCTATAAACCTTCATTTGCAGTGTATAATAACTCATTACATTGGGGAGGGAAAAAAAAAGGTCTACTACTGAATGAAACTAGTTGTTTATTTGTTGTGGCATATTTCAATATGTAATTTCTTTGGCTACTAGATAAAAACAAACAAAAAAAATCTATTAATGCTCTAGTTGGTCTATATCTTTCCTTTCAAGGCCGTTACAAGTATCAAATGTTCTTATGCCAATAAATTTTTCAAAGTTTTGTCTTCCTGCACGTACATTTCTAAAAAGCATTTCTGGAGAAGTTATTATGATCTGCTTCTGTTCTTGTGACATCTGGTATGAATCATTAGATTGTTACTATTACGTTATTGGAAAAAATGTGGAATTTGGTGTTCTTTACTACAGTCTTCATATCGAGTAGGTCACTTGTAATGTTCTGGGGATGTGTTGACGTTTCAGAGGCTACCAGTGTTGCATCTTTAGTTTGCTTTATTCATTCCAAGTTTTTGTGACTGTGATGTGGAATTTCTCAGAAGGCACTTTCATTCAAGGATGAAGTAATGAAAATAACATAAATGAAGGCTGGAAAAATCTCCACAATTTCAAATTTTGTGGACTGTTGCAAGTTCATTAGGTGCTAATATATTAGTGATGCTGTACTAAACAACCAACATACTGAAGCAACTACCCTTTAAAATGGTGGAAATTGGAGAACTGATAAAAGAATAGAGATCTTGAAATTAAGGGGGGGGGGTACACATTGTAATATGTTTTCAGTGCATGAAATTGTGCCGAAAACATTAACAAATGGGAAAGAGTTAAAGAACTTTTTCTTGTACTAAGAATACTGTTGCAAAACTCTGAACATACAATTCAAGTCCAATTTCAGAAATGGAAAAGAAAGAAAGAGAGAGGGGGGGGGAACAAGTGATTCAGGATAATTCATTCGTGAGAACTTCAGCAGTGGTAAGTGTCCTCAAGCATGAAGAAAGCAAAGAAACAGAAACATCAACTATTAGAAAGAGACAGACTGGGTTGAAGACAGTTCTCTGGTTCATCCTTTTCTTTATAGTGCTAACATAAGCAAAGAATTTCTTGCTGCTTTTATTTGTACCCTTATCCAAGGACTTTTCTCAATCTGACTTAGCTTCTCCAGTAACTTGGTTACTCACTAGTTCATCACAATTTATAATCATCCATGCATTTATTTATTGTTATTCTTGCTCTCTGCCACTGAGCTCTGCAGTTCATCTGACATCTGTTTTTGCCTAAATCTTGAACAATATCTTTTTAATAAGTATAAAACACTTAACCACAGAGCAGCCTCTATGGTTACTTCTCTAAATATTTTCCATTTGGCATTTATATTTTTTAAAAACATGTTTTTATTTTTTTAAAATAAAATTTGTTTGTCCCACTGAAAACAGTCCATTATAATCAACTTTGTAAGAACAAGATCTCTTCCCTGTACTTTGGACTGTAGATATTTCTTTGAATAAATCCCACATCAGTATACATTGATCACTATCACCTAAAAGTCTCTTAACTTGAAGATTCTTAATACATATGAATCATTGCTGATAACCGCTCCCAAGTGACAAGCGATAGTGTCCAAGTGATTTTGCTGTGCATTTAGATAGTGCTCTTTCAAAGTGACTAAGTTATATTTCATTTCAGTTGTTCCCCTTTCTTTAGTTTACTTCAAGTGGTTCTGCACTTAAGTTTTCAAGTAAGAACCCAGAAAGGAAATCCATCTTTCTTTTCTTTGTATGTTTGTTAACTTTACTAGCTACTAATTGCTTGATCATTGGTGGCATTGCTTCTGCTGCCTTCATGTGGCAGAGTTGGAACTTGGCTGGAAAGTCAACCTTCAAGCCTAAAAGGTGCAACAATTCACCTAAGTGAATAGCCATACATATAGATAAAGAGCCCCCAGAATAGTGACAACTACCAAACTGATTGTGATCTGTCTATCTGAAAGAGACTGAAAATGGACACAAGTAGGAACCTTCACCACCATTTTTATCAAAGCAGCTGGTGAGCAAGCTCTCTCCTTTTATCATTCAAAGATAACTTTAAAATTCAGTGGGATCACCAAAGATGGTCGAATGGCTTCAATCAGGAGATTCTCTGTTAGAGACCTCTCATCCGTGACACTCTGATCTGCTATTAAAGTTTTCATCTTTAAACGGAATTACAATCGAAGTTACTCCCCCTCATATCGTGCTGAATTCTTCTAATAGAGCGATCACTGAATGGGATCTGTTAAATATTTTTCAAAAATAAATAGTTCAGGAACTACAAGATCAGAACATCTTCAGGAGGAGTGTTTCCATTTACAATAGGTTTCCTCAGCTTAGAAGTTGTTTTTTGGTAGGAATTTTTTCCCACCATAAAGTGCAGTTCAAGGTGTCTTGGTCTGTTAAACCTCAGGCTGTCATGCACTCCTGTACTCCATCCATCCATCCCTATTCTTCAAGGTCTTCCTCTTCTCCTTCCACGGGTATCCATTCCAGGATACCCTTTGGATATCTGGTTTCTTGCATCTGTTTTACATGTCCACACCATGGACATGTAAAACAGACAAGAGTCTCCAAAAAATCGATTTCTGTGGAGAGCAATTTGTGGAGAAGTCTCCGTCATTAGTGGAGAAGTTAGAAGACAGAGAGCCATCTACCATCACCCTCAGTGACGATCAGAGAGAAAACTGGATAACCAATTACTAAAAACAGTTGGCAAACCATAAGATGGAAGCTTGTTTAGAAGACCTTTATGCCAAACACGATCGAAAGCCTTAGAGATGTCAATAGCAACTACTTGTGTTTCACCGAACCTTTCCATCGAATTAGTCCATAAATTGGTAACATAAGCCAGAATATCACCAGTGGATCGACACTGACGGAATCCATACTGGCGATTGTTGATCAGACGGAAGGTTTCTAGGTAGTTTAAAATTTGGCGGTTAATTGATTTCTCCATTACTTTAGAAAGAGTAGCAGTAATTGCAATGGGATGATAATTGGATGGGAGGGATTTGTCACCCTTTTTAGGAACTGGCTGGATATGAGCAAATTTCCAAGCAGAAGGAAAAACACCTTTTGGAATAAGAAAGTGAAAGAAGGAGTAAGTTCAGGAGCACAGGTTTTGAGAACAAATGGAGAAATACCATCGGGACCTGGATCTTTCTTAGCATCAAGATTCGTCAAAATCCTTCTGACATCCTTTTGACGGAAGACCACTGGAGGCATTGAATGGAGCGTGTTGGGAATAGTGGGAGGTGTTTTACCAAGATCATTAATGCACGAGTTGAAAGAAAAATGGGATGCTAGCAGGTCAGCTTTATCCTTGGCTGAAGTGACAACAGAACCATCTGGAGATGGGCAAAAGTTGCAGCCAATAGCTTTGGCAAGAGACCAGAATGCTCGGCTACCATTAGGGCAAGAAACAAGTTTTCTACTCTTAGCCTGTTCAAACTCTAGTTTGGACTGGTTAATAACTGCTTTACAATTGTTGCGAGCTTTGGTGTAGGCAGAAAATGAAACTGAAGAATTAGAAACAAGCCAATTACGATATGTAACATTCTTCTCTTGAACAGCCTTAGCACATTTATTGGAAAACCAAGGTGTAGATAAAGGACAAGATTTTAAAGTGGAGTGTGGGATAAAGGAATCCATTCCTGGAAGAATAATTTCACTGACACAATCTGAGCAAACGTTGACATCAGAACTTTTGAAACAGTAATCCGACCGAAGAAGAGAAGTCTCGCAGGTCATCCCATTTTGCATTCTTGTAATGCCAAACAACACGAGGTTGGGAATAGCCACGAGATAAAGGTTCCATTGGAGAAGAGACAATCACCAAGTTGTGATCTGAAGTGCCTAAAGGACATCTCACTTCGACCGTGTACTAAGAAGGGTTGTTTGTGAGAAAAAGATCAAGTGTATTGGCTGTATGATTAGGATTTTCTGGTATTCTTGTAGGTAAATGAACAATCTGTGCTAGGTCATTAGTAATTGCAAAAGCCTCAGCATCTCGACCAGCTGGGTCGGTGTGACTAGACAACGGAAGCCAGCTGGAGTTGTGAACATTTAAAATTACCTCACTGTTAGGAAAGTTGGACTGGAGAAAGTCAAGTTGCAAAGAGAGGAAGTCAAAGAGCTCCAAGTGATTAGTGGAGTTGGGAGAACGGTAGAGGCAACAGATGAATTTGACACAGTGAGGTAGAGAGATTTTAAGCCAGAGAAAATCAAAGAGAGGAGATTCCAAATTGCCAGGTCTCTGACAGGGAATATCAGAACGGACATAAGTACCACCTTTGAAGCGAAAAGAATCATACAGCGAATAATTTGGGCATCTGAGATGAGCAGTAGTTGAATCAACCGAAAACTGAGATTCTGTCAGAAAAAGTAAATGGGGTTTGGCAGACTGCAAGTGGAAATGGACATCGTTGAGATTAGAATTGAGACCATGTATATTTGTGAAATGAATTAGGAAGTCCTTGGGAGCTTTAGATCTTTTCGCAGATAAGCTTGCTCTGTTAGTTTGACAATTCATGGTGTATTCAATAGTAAGAAAAAGTGGGTGGGACATGCTGTATGAAGTAATGAAATTTTTGTACTTGTGGTAAGAATATATCCAGATCCTTGACATAACGTGGCCTCGACAATGCTCCCCGCATACACACTACTTGGACTCCCTCCAGTCACTATCTGGCAGAGTAGAGGTAGCAAGATTATACACTAGCTGATCTGGAAGCCTCCTAGAGAGTTACCAATAGGTTCGGTCCAGTGTACTAACTAGCGGCCGCCCTGCGAACACCGTTTTAGAACTGTACCTTCAAAATGTAAGGAATATTGGGTTCCACCACTTCAAGCCTCCAATAAGCAAAGTGGTGGCATTGCACCAGTTGATGAGAGTCATCTGCCACCTAGTACTGCCTGGTAACATAGAGGGGCGGCGTTCCTCCATGTGGTGTGGGCGCCACACCTCGACCCCTGCTTGCGTTGGTTTACACCTGGGTGGTCACCCACCATGTACTTGTTCATGGAGGTTATACCCAGCATTACTAACAGTCCCACCATCATGAAGGTGCAAGCAGAGGATTTGGCTGTCACAGACCGTCCGGACTTTACCGAAATTGGGTCCACTTGACTTGAGTGTCACCCGAATATCAGTTCCATCAGCGTTTTAGACTCCCAGGTAGCAAGTACAGCTTGTCTGGCATATCTGAGAGAATGTCTGTGACAACCTCAATAGGCAAGTGAAGGCATATTATGAAAAATCTTTGACAAAGAATGCAAAAAAAACCCAGCAAAGACTACTTTACTTATATAATCTCTAAAAGGAGGGGGATGAATCAGATTGGTCCACTTGATATCAGTGGTTTGACTGTAGATGATCATTCTCAGGTAGCTGCCAAACTAAATGAGTATTTTGCATATACATTCACACATGAGGAGTTATTCAAGGAGGAGAGGGCCAGATGTTTATCAAACTGTAACAGGGAATTAAATGATTTTGTAATAACTGAGAGCAAACTGGAGGAAAAATCGTTGAAATTAAACATAAGGAAGGCATCTGGCGTGGATGGGGTCTATCCAGTTATATTAAAGGAGGCAGCAAAGGATGTAAGCAAACCCTTAGCCATAATTATGAGAGAATCCTTGGACTCTGGGGAAGTCCTAACGTCTATCAAACTGTAACAGGGAATTAAATGATTTTGTAATAACTGAGAGCAAACTGGAGGAAAAATCGTTGAAATTAAACATAAGGAAGGCATCTGGCGTGGATGGGGTCTATCCAGTTATATTAAAGGAGGCAGCAAAGGATGTAAGCAAACCCTTAGCCATAATTATGAGAGAATCCTTGGACTCTGGGGAAGTCCTAACGTACTGGAGATGTGCAAATGTATCTCTAATTCACAAAGGGGGATCAAAGGGTGATGCAAGTAATTACAGACTGGTTAGTTTGACTTCTGTTCCAGGGAAAATAATGGAGTTACTGGTAAAAGAGGTGATACAGGATCACCTAGACAAGACAGCAGTAATAATTCAGACACAGCATGGGTTTGTTAAGGGGAAGTCTTATCTGACCAATGTAATTGGATACTATGATGTGGTCACAAAGGAACTGGACACAAAAAATAATTTTGATATCATATAGTCTTCCATGTTGCACATGGAAGACTACTATACATATTGGAGCAGTATGGCATTAAGGGCAAGTTGCTACAAGGATGGTTGAGTGGGAGAAGATAGAGTGGTGATCAATGGGTACTGCTCTATGTGGACTAATGTTATTAGTGGAGTCCCTGAGGGTTCGGTGTTGGGCCTTTGTTTTGTATATTTATCAATGATATTGATGAAGGTATATCAAGCTTAATGTCAAAGTTTGTAAATAATACAAAGGCTGGCAGGGTTGTTAATAACAGTAATGACAGTATGCTGCTGCAACAGGATCTGGGAAGGTTGGGTAGATAGGCTGAGAAGTGGCAACTGAAGTTTAACTTTGAAAAATGCAAAGTACTGCATGTGGGTAGCAGTAACACCCAGAGAGATGTACGAATTATGTGGTGTTACACTCAGGGTAGTGGAGACCTGGGGATAATCGTTCAGTCAGATATGAAGTTTTCTGAGCAGTGCAGACAGGTGCCAGAGTAGGTCATGGGGGTCTTGTGAATTATATAAGGGATAAGGAGGTGATTATCCCGTTATACAAGGCAATGGTCAGGCCACATCTTGAGTACTGCATACAGATCTGGAAGCCTCATTTTAGGAAAGATGTAGAGTTGCTAGAACGAGTACAGAGAAGGGCAACAAGACTGGTGAAGGAAACAAAAAGGGGTGCTCTTATGAAGACAGGCTTAAGTTCTGCAAATTGCAGCTTCTGGAGAACTAGGCACCTGCAAGCCAACTTAATTGAGGTGTATAAGGCCTTGAATGGACTGAGCAGGCTCAATGCTGATGGAATTCTTACTCGTGCTCAGATTACAAACCTGAAGGGACAGAGATTCAAACTGAAGAAAGACAGTTGTAAAATAGATGTGCGGAATATTGCCTTTAGCCAGCGGGTAGTTGATTGCTGGAAGTTCCATCTGTTGTTGTGGAAGTTGATAGCTTAAATAAATTCAAGGCAGAACCAGACAAACATGTGGAATGAATGGATTAGTGAAATGGGAAGGGTTTTTTTTTTTTTTTTTGGCGATCAGTGGCAGATTTCCCATTAAGGCAATGAGGCACGTGCCTAGGGGCCCCAGGCTTTGGGGGGCCCCAAGCCAAGACATTTTCCTATAGTGTTCTAAAATAGATTAATGTTTTCAGTAAACATCATAAAAATCTTGATTAATTTAAGCGAAAATCTTGAATAATTTAAGCAAAAAATTCAAAAGTACAAAATTTCATTTATTTGCCACCTAATATTTATTTATTTGTTATTCTTTTTGGGAGGCCCCCAAATATAATTTGCCTAGGGGCTCCAACTATCCTTAATCCGCCACTGTTGGCAATGCTGTATAAGCTTGCTTTCTTGCATCATGTGCCTCTGCTAATGTAGGCACCTCCGTAGCCAGGTGGGAAGGAGCAGCAGTGCGTAGCACACGCTTCTTGATTAGACCGGGGTTCGAGCCCGTCACCACCAAATACGGAGCATGCGGAAAGGTCAGGGAATTACCACCGCACCGGAGCAATATAGCCTTAGTTGCTAATGCTCCTAAAAACCAAATAACAACAACAACAGCCTCTGCTAATGCTAATTTACCAGCCTCATTTAAAGCAGATTATTTAATTTCCAAATGCATTCATTTATTCCAAACCCATTAAGATGTTATAAACGTTAAAAATTTGGTCACTACCAGTCTGCCTGATATGGTGATATGTAGAAGGAATCACGTATATAAATTTGTTAAATAATACTGATTGCTTATGTTATTATAGTTATGTGATATAGATTAATTCGAGTGAAATATATCTCTCAAATTAATCTGTCATGTAACTAATTAGTTCATGATTATAGTTTGCTAAATAACATTTTTTGTTGTAGATAAATTTTTGTATTTTTATGCAAAGCAGAATGGTTTAGCTTGTAAATAATTTATCACCAATTAATTTTAGTTTTGAATATGAGCAAGCATAGCTCATCACACGTGCCACGTTGAGTGCAAGAATAGAGATTTAAAAAAAAAATACAGATTTTAATAAGAACTATGGTAGAGTTGATTGAAGTTATGTGCATGTTTGCTTTGAGTTTTAATGTTATTAAGGGGTGACTCCATGTCAAGTGGCCTAATTTTGAAGATGGTCCTTGCTCAACCATCTTCAATTTTGTTGAAACTTGGTGTAGATGTTTAAACAGGTTTCCAAAGAAGCTGTGCAAAAATTCAGTTCAAAATATAGTATGCTCGAGGCACCAGCACCTTTTTTATGGCGGTCACTTGGGTTATGCGGAGCAAATCACAAAAATATTTCAAAGTTTTAAGTGTTACTGTTGCACAACATTGAGAGGTAGTGCTCTGAAACTTGGTATACCTAGTTAATTTTTGGCAGAGAATGCAAAACTTTTGGCAGACTGAACTGGCACCAAAAATTTGTCGAAACAAATTTAAGCAAAACTTTTGAAAATCATAACTTTGAAATAAAAACCTTTGGTACCTTCTTCTTTGGGCATTTCATTTAATATCTGCATGAATTCAGCCTAACTAAATATGAGCTGTTATACTTTGTTTGCTGGCTGAGATATTTTCCTTCAAAGATACTCAACTTGAAAGTCAATTTTACCTATCTTTAGGGACAAATATCTTAATGTGGGACACCTTCAATTCTCTCGTTTTTGCTACCATTGGAAAGAGCAGGTTTTAAGCAACAAGAATCATGGTTTTTCAGTTTTGCCTTGCTACTTAAGACCTAAAAATGGAACTTAAACATTTTATATTTTCCACATGATATTTGAATACTTATTTGATGGTGAAGTTTCACATCTCAATAAGGACAAAACTATTGCATTTACAAGAGTGAAATTTTCTGCAATTGGTCTGCCCTTTGGTTTAAGGAGAAAGGATATATTGCCAATGCACAAAAAGATCTGTATTTTTTTCAATGGGGGTGCAAATGGCAAGAAAAGAAATTGCATGGGTTTCTTTAGTGCAAGTTCCCAAGACTGAAAAATGGTCTTTATTCAGGATTTCAAGCATAAAGATGATGGTCTATTGATAGGCACAGCTTCTGGCCTGGTTTTATGTCTACCTTTGTTAGATCTTTCAGGTAGTCTACCATTGACAAATCAATTGGTTGTAAACTTTTTTTCACCATATGATTTTTCTTCAGGAAAGGATTGCAAATGAACGCTGCAAAAATTTAAATTTTGTCAAAAGCAGAGCTTCATGATGTAGACAAATTGTCTTCTTCACCCAGTTTTAATCCACAACTTCACCCTATCAGCTATTCTTCAAATTCAAATTCTTTAAATAATTTTAACCCAGTTTTACATGTATAGGATAGCACATGACATTTAGAATTATCCATATGACTAATGGTGCAAGAGTCCAGCTTATCTCCAGCAAAATCTTCTGATTCCATGGCTTTCATGCTGACTAATAAATGGACGTTTCTGCAACCAATGAAAACTTAACTTTATTACAGTCTAATAATAAAAAATAGAGGAACAAAATAAACACTGTTCATCATGAAGATAAAACATTAATAACAGCATGGTTCAAATATCAGCTACTTATACTTTTTTTGTATGATTCAAGAATATTATAGAAAATTCGACAAAAAAAATCTCACAAAATAGCAATACATCACATAAAACTACTTGATGTTTAGGCTTAATTTTAAGGCCTTAAGTGCAAAGACACAACGATAAACCATGATCCTTGTAGCTGAAACCCTGCTCTTTCCAGTGGTGGGAAAAACAAGAGAACTGAAGGTGTTCCACATTAAGATATTGCCCCTTAAGATAGGTCAAATATGACTTTCAAATTGAATCAATCTTTGAAGGAAAATATCTCAGCCAGAAAACAAGCATAAGAGCATTTAGTTAGGCTTGAATTCATGCAGTTGGTAAGTGAAATGTCCAAAGAAGAAGGTACAAAAGGTTTTTATTTCAAATGTTATGACTTTCAAAAGTCTTGCTTAAATTTGTCGCGACAAATTTTTGGTGCCAGTAAAGACCGCATTGTAAAAAATGTGAAGGTTTTTGAGGCTGGACACCAAACATTTTGCATTCTCTACCAAAAGTTAACTAAGCATACCAATTTCAGAGCACTACCTCTCACCGTTGTGCAACAATAACACTTAAAACTTTAAAAATTTTTTATGATTTATTCCGCATAACACAACTGACCTCGACGAAAAAGGTGCTGGTGCCTCAAGCATGCTATATTTTGAACTGAAATTTTGCACAGCTTCATTTGAAACTTGTTTAAACATTGACACCAAGTTTCAACAAAATTGAAGATGGCCAAGCAGGGACCCCTAAGCCACTTGACATGGAATGACCCTAAGGTTACATATAACTAAATATTATTTTCTGATGACAAAAATATCAAAAAAAGCTTCATAATTTATTTAAGGCCATTCCAAAGCTTGCTTGGGCTGAGTTAATGTTCATAATTAAGTTGAGGAGAAAGAGAGACAAAATAATCAGTGCTGAAGACACAGGACCAGTAGATTTAAAGTTTACTGTAAATTGAATTTTTATGAAATATAATTGTTCAGTTTATTTTTCTGTATAGGGCTCCTTGTCTTATTTCTTGCTCTGAAAAAAAATAAGTACAGTTATGCACACATTAGATACTTGCAAATGTTTTGACTTCAGAGTTTGCTGTTTATTGAATTTCTTGGCAAGGCTTCTGAAGACCTGTGGTGAAATTGAGAAAACTCACTCCTGTTAAAGTGTAATTGGTGGATAGTTTAGTTGAGATAAGGATTTATGCTAAAGGAATTAAATGCAAAAGACACGACAAATCTGTAGAAACTAATAAATACAAAAGACACTACAAATCTGTAGAAACTAATAAATACAAAAGAAACTATATCTGTATTCTTTTGTTTATAAAGATATAAATACAAAAGAATACAGATGCAATGTGTTCCAACTGCAGTGGTAAAAGTCTTGGCCCAGACAGAATGCACTGCACTAGCTCCTTAGTTCCCAGTTGTATAAGCAACTATCTGACCTGTTCTAAACATTGTGAACTGTGGAAGTTACGGGGGGGGGGATTGAAAATAAGGTAACTTATCAAGAAGGAAGAAAAGAAATTAAAATGAAAGTGCCAAATCATGCCTTTGCTTACTGAAGTTACTGACCCGTTGCAACTCAAACCGGTGACACAGTTCAGTGCTCTGAACAGTGTTGCCCACCTAAACCATGTTTAGTAAATCAAACCAATAGTAAACCTCAAACAATTCCATCTGATATCCCTCCCCACTGACAAGTAGCAAAGAAACCACACAAACCAAATCCTTTTGAAGTGGAACAGTCACATCTAGCAAGTATGTATGCAGATTATTTGACCAGTCAAGTTGAATTACTGAAAGTATGTGCAATGATATGGAAATCAGATGTTTTGTATTAAGGGTACAGAAGACTTAAGGGCAAAGGCTTCATGCTACGAGGTAGAATGACTAATATGTAGGTTAGTGCAAATGCATCATTTTAACATAGCTATCTACCAAAGTAGTTAAATTAATTAAATTGGCATCATTTTGGTTATATCTCATATTGTTTTTTTTTTTTTTTTTTTTTTTTGATTTGGTAGTTGTTGGCGCATCGGCTTCTGTGGCCATATTGCACCTCCCAAGGTTTTTGCAGTACTTTGATCCAAGCCCGAGGCGGGAATCGAACCCGCGACCTTTGGGTTGCCGGGCAGGTACTTTACCCACTCGGCTAGCCCGGTCGGCATCTCATATTGTGACTGCCTTCACAACGAGTTGCCATGGTATGGTACTACCTCGAATAAATAACACTTCACCAGTGGAGAAGACTATTGTTATTTATTCTCAGCGGATACCACCACCCAGATGGCACCGTTTCAAAGCTTGTTGGCTTCTTGTCGGTGGGTGGGCAGGTACCCTGGTATATAGGTTATACTTCATAACTGGGTTGTCACTATTGCAACACCAGGGTACCTGCCCACCCACTGAAGAAGCCAACAAGCTTTGAAACGGTGCCATCTGGTTGGTGGTGGTATCTGCTGAGAATAAATAAGAATAGTCTTCTCCACTGGTGAAGTGCTTTTTATTCGAGGTAGTACAATACCATGGCAACTCGTTGTGAAGGCAGTCACAATATGAGATATAACCAAAACGATGCCAATTTAATTAATTAATTTAACTACTTTGGTGGATACAGAAGATAATAAGGACTTGGGACACTGAACTCTTCCTAGAAAAATCATAAATAAAAATGAATAACAATATAGTTCTCTTCAGGAGGATATTTTACTTATTTAATGTGAGGACAAATGAGGCAGCTCATTATGATTTGCTACATTTTTCCGTAAAATCACCATTGTGATTTTATGGAAAATGTAATTTACTAATATAGTTTGTATAGCAACAGTACTACTTTTAACCTGCAGCAGAGTACTGCAGCCTACAGCTCTAAATTTGTCTGTTATTGAGTTTTCATTTTGTTTAAACCTCTTTTTAATTAGAAAAATGATTAGCCATATCATTTATAATAAAATTGATTTGTTAGATTGTATTAAGATTTCTAATCTTTAATTTTTATCTTTAGAGCATTATCATCAGCAGAAAGCCTTCGTCAAATTACTCAGCAAATAAATGGTCTCATGTCACAAACCCATGCTTTTCTCAATGGAGAAGTAGAATGTGATGAGCAGACAGCAGTTGAAAGTAATGTTCTTCAGCGACGGAATCAAGAATTAGCTATATTAGTTGATAGTCATAAACAGAATAATGAACACCTGCAGTTTCAACTTCAAGAAGTGGTAAAGCTCCATATTAATATTTAAAATATTTGTCTTGCCCCTTCTATTTTAAATAAATGCAAATATCTTCATATTGTTCCAATAAAGTTATACGATTTATAAACTCTGCTTTAAACTATTTGGCTATATACTGAACTGATACAAAGCTATAATCATTACAATAGTTAAATAGTTTGACTATATTAAAAGAAATATAGTCAAAAACATTTTCAATTTATTTTTATTAATTTGAAGTATTTTACTGACCAGCTAATTTATTTTATATTATTTAATTTTACTTGCAGAAGGAAACTTTACCTAGTAAGATTTTTTTTTTTTTTTTCTTTCAAAACAATTTCTGAGAAATATGAATGGGAAAAACCAAAACAAAAGTATAGCTGTATCCCAAACTGTATAGATGCAATTTCACCCATCCCCCATTTCAGTCAGAGATTAAATTTAAAAAAAAAAAAATGGATTTTTCCATTCAGTAATTACTCTGAATCAAAAAAAAAAAAAAAAAAATTGACTCTAATCTTCTTGCCTGATGCAAGTTGAAAGTGTTGCCATTTCTCAGTGTTAAAAGAAAACTGTTGAAATCAGTCACTGTGTAAATTAAGGACTGACTGAATTGGCACTCAAGTGTGCAGGTAAACTTCTGGAACTCAAAACTTGGGGGAAGAGGGGAAAAAATGAGTTAATGTAACTGTAAGTTATAAGTTGAAAAATTATATTAAAAAAAAAAATTGCAAATACACAAAGTTCAATATATTAAAATATATAGTATATGCCTAACATATAGCACACAAAATATGCCAAATTAATTTTAAAAAGAAATTATTGTTAATTCAAGTTTCACATGTTAAACTAATATTGGTTGAGTATGTGATTCACCTTGTGTGCCTTTCAATGTTTGTTTTTTGCAGTTTGTTTATTTCATTAACAGGAGCAGTTTCACAGCACACAAATTGTGCCAACATTTAGCATATACTTAATTTTTCTGAAGCTATACTTCTCTATTTTATGAAACAGTGATGCAGCTTGTGAAGGTAAAACCATGTTAAAAGTGTGTTAAAAATTCACACCTACATTAGTCTAATGTCATTAGTGTGAAACTTAAATTAACTATAATTTCTTTTTAAAATTAATTTGGCATATTTTGTGCTATATGTTAGGCATATACTATATAGTTTAATACATTGAACTTCATATGTATTTGCAATGGTTGTTTTTTTTTTTTTAACTATAATTTAGCAACTTATAACTTAGTTGCATTAACTCTTTTTCCCCTCTCTTCCCCTCAGTTTTGAGTTACAGAGGTTTACCTGCACAGTTGAGTGCCAATTCAGTCCTTAATTTACAGTGATTGATTTTCAGTTTTTCATTTAACACTGAGAAATGGTAACACTTTCGATTTGCATCATGCAAGATTAATTGTTTAAATTTTTTTTTAGTTATTTTTGTTACTGTATTAAAAATACAATACAGTAAAATCTCATTAATACAAACTGTTTATATATACAAAGTACTCATTTATATGAAGCACATACCATTCCCCTGCGAAAGGATAGGTAGACTTTCCTATGTAAATATATTTGTTTATTATAAAATTCAGTTTATATGTATTACAAAGTTCTTTTTCGTCCTGTGAGAAATAAATATTGTTACTTTGTATGTTTAATACAAATCTTGGCAGAGCTGTGCGATTATTACCTCTGGCTCCCTACTTCCTGAAGGATGGCACTCGCTTGTTATAAATTAGTTTTGTGTAAACAAAAGCAGTTTATGGTAGCTACAAACTCTGAAAAACATCTTTCTGAAGGATGAGTTGTTAAATTAACAAAAGAATATAAAGTTTTTCTAAGTTGTTTATGTGCACTCCCTCGCTCTCCATGGGAATCAGGTCAGTTGCAATTGTTACCTTGGTTCTGTCTTGCTACCATATAAAGCAATCTATTTTTTGTGCCATTTTATCTGAGCTGATGGCTTTTTTGGAACTTGTCTTTAAATTAATTTAAAATTTGTTTATATTAAATCTTATCTAGCAGTGTTATGGCGCAGACAGAATTAAGCCTGGAAATTGAACTAAAAATTATACAAGAAGCTGATAGGATGGAAAGAAGCAAAACAGACATTGCAAAGAAATACAACATCCCTTTACTTACTTTATCTACAATATTGAAAAACCGAAAAAGACTTGAAGTGCGTGACACTGGAGCAGCGATGAAAAAAGATAACGAATTCGTGGTGCAAAACACAAGCAGCTTGAAACAAAATGTTTCGAGTGGTACAAACAAATGTATGCATCTAATTTGCCAGTATCAGGTCTGATTTTGCAGGAAAAGGCAAATTATCTAGCTCAACAACATGGAATTAGGGACTTCAAATGAAGCAGTGGCTGGCTCCAAAGATTTAAAGACAGGAATAACTTGGTTTCATGAAATGTTTGCGGTCAGTCTGTATTAGTCGACAAAGAAAAGGCGACAGACTGGTTGTGTTCTGAAAAATATGAGGCAAAGGATATTTTTAATCTTGATGAGACAGGTTTATTTTATTATTTGCTGCCAAACAAAACATTTGCTGTTCAAGGAGAGTCTTGTCATGGTGGAAATTTAGTAAACTAAGATTCACTGTTCTGTTATGCTGCAATTCAGATGCAGCACAAACTATGCCCACTTGTGATTGGTAAGTTTTCCAAGCCAAAATGTTTTAAAGCAGTTTATCAACTTCCATGTGATTATGAGGCTAATAGAGGTGCTTGACTTACGGTCAAAATTATTCATTCTTGGTTATCAGAAGTGAACAGAAGAATGGCTTCAGAAAAAAAGGAACATTTTGACGATTCTAGATTGTTGTACAACACTATCTGCCAAGACATTTGACAAATTGACAAACTGCCAAGTTGACAAATATACGGCTGTTGTTTTTACTCCCCAGTATCACCAGTTTAATGCAACCACTGGATCAAGGCATTATTTACAACCTCAAGAGAGCATACAGAGCCTGCCTGATAAGGTACCTGATCTGTCAACATAGGAGGGAACAATTTGCAGCCAAATTGGAATGTCTCGGATGCTATCTGTAATCTTGTTATTGCTTGGGACGATATTGCATCATGTGCAATAATGAACTGCTTCAGAAAGAGTGGCTTTGGAGAGAATATCATCAAAAAATATGGTCCAGCAGATGAATGTGATAGCAAAATTGAGGATAGAGGAATTTGAAGGAGCATATGGATTTTGTTGGTGAATTTGAAGAGTTTGTGAAGGTGGATGATGAAGTTGCTACCACTGCAATGCCAACACCAGAACAGCTGCTGAGCACCAAACAAAACAATGATGTTTTTGTTACCAGTGACAGCGGAAATGGAGAAACACACACACACACACACACACACACTGCCATCTAAAAAAGATGCCCAAAATGCATTAAACATAATAGAGAATGTGTTGGCCTGCAGTAGCGTTGATAAAGAAACAATTATTGCATTTGATAATGTCTGTGCTATAATTAAAAATTCATATAGGACAAAACTGTGCAAAAAACATTGCATTTTTCTTTAAATTAGATTAATTTATTAAAAAGTTAATGGTTTGTATGTCTCCTTTTATATTAAGATTGTAATTCTTTTTACTGTGATACTAAAATATTATATATATCAATTGTGTATATATTGTATATATATGTATAAAGTTGACTTTCCTTATACCGCAAAGTTTATTTCTCATATATGAGAAGGTGTCTAGCAAAAATTAATCAATATATTCAGTCTATAGATGATACTCTGATATGATATTGTGGATGATGGATTCACTGATTCTTAATGAAATGAAACAAATATACTTTCTTTTACAGTTTCAGAAGAGGACAATCTTATTGAATTATCAAGATATTCGATATTAAAAGAATCATTTAATATTCTGCCTTTACCGTAGTCTAGTGGTCAGGCGCGCGGGTGCATAAGTACACATGCCTTGAGTGACCGGGGTTCAAGCCCGTGACTGCTGAATGCGGTGCTGTTTCTTGTATTATATGTATCTTGTAAACTCCTCTGACCGTTTGGTCTTCCCAGAGTATAAACAGAAAATTTATTTTTAAATATTTTCTCGTTAAAGTTAAGACAGAACATTAAGCACTTGATGAAAATGCTATCAAAAAAAAAAAAAAAAAAGATTTCCCCTTAACAAATCCATGCTCTGTCTAAACTATAAATGTGGACTTGTCTAGATGATTCTGCATTACTTCTTTAATTATTGACTTTATTTTCCCTGGAACAGAAGTTAAATTAACAGGTTTGTAATTACTTATGTCACCCTTTGTTAACTGGTTTTGCACTTCTCCAGTCTGTGGGGAACTCCCCTGAATCCAAGGATGCTCTCATAATTAGGCTAAGGGATTGCTTACTTTCCTTTGCTGCCTCCCTTAATATAATTGGATAGACCCTATCCACCTATGGTGCCTTTCTTATGTTTAACTTCAACAGTTTCTCTTCTACTTTCCTATCAGTTATTACAAAATCATTTAGCTCACTGTTAGTTTGATTATCTTTTGGCCTTCACTTTCTTAGAGATTTCCTCATGTATGGTCATTCAATTTATCAGTTACCTGAGCAGGCTCATCAACAGTTGAACCATCAAGGTAAAGTGGACCAGTCTGATTCATCCCCTTCCTTCTAGAGTTTACATAAGTAAAGAAGTCTTTGCCTCCTTTGCCAAAGATTTCTCGTAAAATGTGTTCGCTTGCCTAACCTCCTTTGACTTGATTACAGTCTAGCTTATATTCACCATAGGCTTCTGTGTTGCCTCATAATTTATATGCATTCAATGCATTTTTCTTCTCTGCCACGAGTCTCATTAGTTCATATGACATCCATTTAGGCCTAAACCTTGAAACAGTATTTCTTAGTTGGTATGAAAAGCCTAGTAGTTTCCAAGATTAATTCCTTGAATGCTTCAGTTGGTCGCATTACCCCCAGGTCCTTTTCATTCTCTACCACTGTCGGTGTAGTACCACAGAGTTGATATGTCATTCTGGGGTTACTGCTTCCCATATGTAGTACTTTACATTTGTCAATGTTAAACTTCATTTGCCACCTCTCAGCCCATCTGCTCAAATTTTCTAGATCCTGTTGCAGCAGCAGTCTACTGTCATTAGTGTCCTTAACAACCCTGCCAACCTTCTTATCATCTGAAAACTTGGACATTAAGCTTGATATACCATCATCAATATCATTTATAAATACAGGAAAACAATGGACCCAACACCGAACCCTGAGGGATTCCACTAATAACATTAGTCCACAATGAGCATTGTCCATTGATTACCACTCTGTCTTCTCCCACTCAACCATCCCTTTATCCATAGCAGCAATTTGTCCTCAATGCCACACTGCTCCAATTTTTTAAAGCAGTCTTCCATGTGCAACAGTATCAAAAGCCTTTCTAAGATCCAAATATATGATATCAAAGTTATTCCTTGCATCCAGTTCTGTTGTGACCACATCATAGTATCTAATCAAATTGGTGAGGCAAGACTTTCCCTTAACAAAACCATGCTGTGTCCGAGCAATAATGAAGTCTTGTCTAGATGATCCTGCAGTGCTTCTTTAACCAGTGCCTCCATTAATTTTCCTGGAACAGAAGTTAAACTAAAAAAAAAAAAGTTAAACTAACAGGTCTATAATTATTTGTGTCATCCTTTGATCCTCCTTTGTGAATTGGAGTCACGTTTGCATACCTCCAGTCCATGGGTACCTCCTCTGGAGTCCAAAGAAGCTCTCATAATTATGGCTATGGGTTTGCTTACTTCCTTTGCTGCTTCCTTTAATATAACTGGATAGATCTCATCTGCCCTGGGTGCCTTTTTTATGTTTATCTTCAACAATTTCTCCTCCAATTTCCTCTCAGTTATTACAAAATCATCTAGCTCACTGCCAGAGTTTAACCCACCTCTAGCATTCCCCTCTATGCATAACTCCTCATGGGTGATTGTAGATGCAAAATACTCATTTAGTTTGTTAGCCACCTGAGCAGGATCATCAACAGTTGAACCATCAATATCCAGTGGACCAATCTGATTCATCCCTTTCCTTCTCAAGTTCAAGTATGTAAAGAACTCTTTTCTGTTTTTCTTTGCATCCTTTGCCAAGGATTTTTCGTAGTCTGCCTTTGCCTGCCTAATCTCCTTTGTGACTTGGTTACAGACCAACTTATATCTATCATAGGCTTCCATGTCACCCATTAATTTGTATGTATCCCATGCATTTTTCTTTTCTGCCGTATGTCTCATTAGTTCATTGGACATCCATTTAGGCCTAAACCTTGAACAATATTTCTTAGTTGGTATGTAAAGCCTAGTAGCTTCCAAGATAAATTCTTTGAATGCTTCCCATTTTGAATTTGTTCTTGGTAACATCATCAGTTGGTCCCACCGTATAGAATTTAAATACTGTCTCAGACCACCGTGGTCGCTTTTACGAAAGCAAAAACCCTTCCCCTTATCCCTGATGATAGTTACCTCTGAGTAAATCCCACTTCAGCACACTGTGATCACCTCCACTTAGTGGTTCCTGTATCTGCAGATTCTTAATGCATGAAGAATCTCTACTGATAATCAGATCAAGAGTATTACTCCCTCTAGTTGCCTCTCGAACATGCTGATGTAGAAAACAACCATCCAATAAATCCACAAAAGCCTTGCTAGTGTGTGAGTGACCAACCCATAAATTCCAGTCAATATCTGGGAAATTAAAATTCTCCGTTATAAGACTCTCTGATTTACTGGCCTACTCTATTTCCCTGTACAGTTTCTTATTATACTCATCAGAGTCATTAGGCCTATAACACTAATACTCTCAATTTTGATCTCCCAATGTATAATAGATAATAATAAAGTTATCTATCTATCGCCAATCTACATTATTTGAACTCTTGAGCGACCTATTTGTGATACTATATCTATGCCAAATAACTGATTACTAAAAGCTATTAATATTAATGTAGTACATTATGGATTATGTGATAAAGTTAGGTTATTAAAACATGTATGTAGTACCGTAAAGTTTAGTTTATAAGCCTCTTTAATACTGATTACACTGCTATAAAGCTACGTGGAAACCTCCAAGTATCTCCTATATCAATACTAAAACAATGGCTGTAAAATTCGAGTGTTGTTATTGATATAACACAATGCCATCAGAAGTTGACTGTTTTTTTTTAACAATTACAAGGGCCAAATAACAAATACATCATATTTGTATTTGTTCAAATACTAGGATTCCCTAGTATTGAACAAATACTAGGGAATTATAAATAAATACTAATTTTAAATCAAAAGTTAGAGGAAAAACAATTTCAAATCAATAAATAAAGTTTTACTTACCGGTTCCCAAAAAAAAACATCTAGTCAGATAGCCTCCTAATATTATGTTACTCCATGTAATATTATTAACATAATAATACATAATGTTTGACTTTGTACCAGTAGTTTGCAGTGCTTATTAATTTTATTTCTTCATTATATTTTTTTAATAATAATTGCAAACTTTGTTTTTTGGCCACTAAAATACTCATTAGTTTGTTTTAAGGGAAAAAAAAAAGTTTATTAATTATAATTAAATGTTAAAAAAAAAAAGATTGATAACATAAAATAGAAACAGAAAACAGTTAATCTCTGTCAAATTTATGTTTGTGGAAATATCACTTGCCTCAGACTTTGCATTACTCCAGCATAACAAATAAAGCCAGTGTTTACAAAAAACACTTTGAAATTAATGTATTTTAATGAACAAATTAATACATTTTTGTTAATTCTGCCTGTGTATATAATGAATATTATAAACATGAAATATTTTCTTATTATATTTTTCAAAAAACACTTTGAAATTAATGTATTTTAATGAACAAATTAATACATTTTTGTTAATTCTGCCTGTGTATATAATGAATATTATAAACATGAAATATTTTCTTATTATATTTTTCAAAAAACACTTTGAAATTAATGTATTTTAATGAACAAATTAATACATTTTTGTTAATTCTGCCTGTGTATATAATGAATATTATAAACATGAAATATTTTTTATTTTATCTTCCAAAGTTCTTGTGACATTCACTACATGAAAATTCACTGGAATAAGCTGATTTATTGTTGTGGCCACCAACTCTGCTGGAATTTTTCTTATTTTCCATGATAATATCAATATAGACAAGTGGTAAACTTGGAGAAGCTTTTGGACAGTAAAAAAACACGCCATTATGATAAAAAAAAAAAAAAACTGCACTTGTCCCGTCACAGTGGAATAAAGAAAACAATATTGTATCATCTTATAGGCCAACTCAGCTTACCAAAAAGTGAAAAAAGATATAAATGGACAAAAAAAAAAAAAAAAAAAAAAGAGCTACATGAATGAAGATTAATGGCACTATTAAGAAGGTACAAAAATGTAACAATTGCTAATCACCAACAAGTAAATCACCGGAATTAAATATTTGCCCACAAGACTTGTCAGGCGATGGGATGCTACCGCTGGGTTAAGAACATTTATCAACAGAAAGAAAAATTGATTGGAGAACAATGTACAGTATTGACAAAAAGTCTAAATTATAAGATGGTAAAAAAAGCCTATAAAAACACTAAAAAATTTTTCCGACAAATCATCACATTATTGTCGAAAAATTAATTATGACGAAGAGGTTGAATCAAATTCAGAGTCAATTTCTTAAGCATTAGCCAAAAAAAGGGGAAAGAAAGATCCTATGAAACATTCACTGACAAACTACTTTTCTGCTACTGACAGGTTCCTGCTATGCTATGATAGCTAAATGGAAAAGAATCGGTCCTGTATTGATAAGGTTCCTTCTAGATGTTTGATCTGCAGTGTTCTAATACCTGCAACAGTAAAATGGAGATAGTTGTGAACAAAGAACACCTGCCCTTACTCAGCAGTGTAACATAACTTAGCAGTGCCTGATGGTAGATATAAGTGACTTTCACATGCTAAATAGCTGTGATAGGAATTAGAATGTCACATACAGTTTGGAAATTCATTTAAAGAGATGCATTAGGAGATATCTCACATACAGAAAAAAAATTAAAATTAGATATTATGTTGTTAAACATTTTATGCTACTGTATAGAAGTTTAGCATGTAAAACATCTCCAACTGAAATTTTATTTTGTTTGTTTTTTAGGAGCATTAGCAACTAAGGCCATATTGCTCCGGGATATTCCGTAGTCATTCCCTGACCTTTCCACATCCTCCGTATTTGGTGGTGACGGGCTCGAACCCCGGTCTAATCAAGAAGCGTGTGCTACGCACTGCTGCTCCTTCCCACCTGGCTACAGAGGCGCTCCAACTGAAAGTAGAGAATCACATGCCCACTTAAGATTTTTTAAAAAAATTACATAGTATCCATCATAAAGGATCAAATATTAAAACATTAAAATAAATGTGGTGTGATCAACTATTATTTCTGAATTAGAAAAAAAAAAAATAGCACATATAAAAAAAAAAAATTGGTTGAGTATCGGGGACTTAAACTAATCCCTAATACTCAGTTCTTATAATACATACATACATATATATTTACTTTAATAGTGAAATATGGAAGGACTACTATTCCTCCCCCCACGTCCTCCCATCTATTTTGTCCTTGTATGAAAGCTGGGAACTGCGATTCACTTATACAGCTGATACTGTTAAGTTAGTTATAGTTCTCAACTATTATACAAAGGTCAGAGATATTTTATGGTGGAGTAGTATATCTCCCATTTTCTGCTGTATAAAAGTCAAGAAATGTGATTCACTTACAAAACTAATTGTAAGCATAGTACTGTATATGGGTAGAAGTAACCCCAGAGAAACGTACCAACTATGTGATACTACACTTAGGGTGGTAGAAAATGAAAGTGACCTTGGGGTAACTGTGCAGTCAGATATGAAGTTTTCTGAGCAGTGCAGACACGCTGCTAGAACAGGTCATGGGGTGTTGCCAGTGATATACAGGAATCTTGCTAGTAGGTAAAAGGAGACGATTATCCTTTTGTATAAGGCAATGGTCAGGCCACGCCTTGAGTACTGCATACAGGTCTGGAGGCCTCGTTTTAGGAAGGATGTAGAGTTGGTTGAGTGGGTACAGAGAAGGGCAACAAGATTGGTGAGGGGAACGAAGGGGTCCTCTTACCAAGAAAGGCTTAAGTTCTTCAAATTGCAGCATCTGGAGACTAGGCTCCTATGAGGTGATCTGATTGAGGTGTATAAGGCCTTGAATGGGTTGAGCAGGCTCAATTCTGATGGGATCCTTCCTCTCAGATTATAAACCTGAGGGGGCATAAATTCAAATTGAAGAAACACGTTTGTAGAATATATGTGCGGAAATTTGCCTTTAGCCAGCAGGTAGTTGATTGTTGGAACAAACTTCCCTCTGGCGTTGTGGAAGTTGATAGCTTAAATAAATTCAAGGAGGAACTGGGCAGACGTTTAGAGGGAATGAATATGTGAAATGTGTTTTTTTTTTTTTTTTTTTTGGCTGATGCTACACAAGCTTCTTTCTTGCATCACATGCCTAAACTATTACTAAATATAATATCACTGAAGTCCTGCCATCCTGCTGAATGCATAATTAAGAGCTAGGTATCTTCCCATGCCATTTGGATAACATGCTTGACTGTGTTCATTGTCTAATATGACTAACTGCTGAGCAGGAAGTTCAAATGGCTGATTAAACAAACAAAGAAAAGCTCAAACAACAATAGGTTCATTTTTAGAATGTACACATTTCACAAGTGGGCTACATCAAATTATGATTGTATATCCTAATAGTAAATAAGAATGTACAACCAAGTGATTGAGTGACATGTGGGAGTTACAGGTGATAAAGTGATTGATTCATGGGTGTAACAGACAATATACTGATTGGCACATGGGTATAACAAACTATAACATCATAGGCTTAAGTGGATGTTTGATGTTATGATTCAGATCAATCAGCACTTAACAGAAACCAGTTTGCTGATAGGGTTCTTGTATGTTATGGATAGTTTTTTTGTAGGATCTTACTTTACCTTCACCACAAAAACACTCCAGATACTGCTTTACATTATATTAAACAAAAGTGTGATTCAACAGTCAGCGATGTGATGTTTACACACACACACACACACTCACTCACTCACTCTTACGTAAAATGATTGTATACAAACGAATGTACATGTATAAGTGTTAATTAAATATAAAATTTTTGAGATATACAGTGATGGACAAAAAAACTGCATCACTTGTGAATTTTTCAAATAATGAGTTTTGTGCTGCATTGTGGGTTGCAGAAATGTTTGAAATGTATTTGTTAGATAGGATATATATCTCAGTGAATGAAATCCAATAAAAAAAGACTCCACCTGATATACCTAATTGCCATAAATGTTTTCCCAAAGGGTAAAATGTGTAATTAATGGAAATATGAGAAATCATGAAAATGGCAATCATCACAACCAAACATACATTTTATTGCATTTATGTATACAAACTGAAATGACAAGTTAACGTAATAGTATTATGTACTGTAAATCAGAAAATAAGTCCTCCATGTTTTGTTTTTCCTCATCAAGCTTCAATTACAGCCTTGCAATGATCTGGCATTGAGTTAATCAACTTCTGGGTATACGGTGGCCCAATTTCATGGTACCACGTCCAATGCTCTCCTGCAGCTGAATCTTACTGTTGGCTTCTTCTGAGCAATTTTAGATGACATTATGTACCAGCAATTTTCAATAGGGTTCAAATCTGAACTGTTGCTTGGCCAGTCCAACACTGTAATGCCAGCATTTCTGAGGTATGACTGCACCTTAAGGGAGAAAAACGAGGGAAAACATTGGTGTTTTAAGCCTTGTGAGACAAGAAGATAAACTCATCATTAAATCTAAATAGCATAAAACTTACCAATTTTGCTGTATGGCAAGGTACTCAGTCATGTTGAAAAATGCAGTTTTGAACGTTTGTGTGGTGATCCCTAATAACGGGTTTCAGGCATTCCAAGATAGCAGTGTAGGTTTCTGCATTCACCGTTCCGTTAATAAACTTAATTCGCTCCAATCCTTTGCTTGTTACGCATTGCCAGCCCATCTGACTTGCAGGGAACTTTATAGTCTGTGTTGTGCAGTCAGGATGGCATGCCTCCAATTTTTGTCTTCTACATATTGCTTTCCATCCGAGCCATGCAGGTTGAATTTAGATTTGTCAGAAAAGATGACGGTGTCCCATTTGCTCTTTTGTTCATGAAACATACGTTTTAGCCCAAGCAAGTTGCTGCTTCCTCATTTGTTGAGTCAACAAAGGCTTCTTCTTGGACCAATAGGCATACAGACCACATTCCGAAAGCAGTCTTTGGTTAGTTTGTGCACTTGTTTCAACACCCTCTCGAAGTCCAGTTTTAGATCAGGAGCACTTCTTGGGAAGGTGTAGTCACTCTCTTACGGCCAAATCCAGGTCTTCTCTTCACATCAGGCTTTAATTTCAGCACCCGATATACTGTTGACTGGTGGCAGTCTATTTCATCAGCAATTAGCATTAGCATTAGTAGAGGCATATGATGCAAGAAAGCAAGCTTATGTAGCATCAGCAAAAAAAAAAACTTCCACTTCACCCCTCTGTTTGTTCGAAATACCTGTCCAGCTGAGCCTTAAATTTATTTAGGCTATCAACTTCCACAACAAGGGATGGAAGTCTGTTCCACCAACCAACTACCCGCTGGCTAAAAGCAAATTTCCGCACATCTATCCTACATCTGTCTTTCCTCAATCTGAATTTATGCCCTCTCAGGTGATTATTCTGAGCAAGAGAAGAATCCCATCGGCATTGAGCATGCTCAAACCATTCAAGGTTTTATACACCTCTATCAGATCACCTCGCCGGTGCGTAGTCTCCAGACACTGTAATTTGCAGAACTTAAGCCTTTCTTTGTAAGAGTAACCCTTTGTTCCATTCACTAATCTTGTTGCCCTTCTCTGTACTCATTCCAGCAGCTCTACATCCTTCTTGAAATGAGGCCTCCAGACCTGTATACAGTACTCAAGGTGTGGCCGGACCATTGCCTTATACAGTGGAATAATCACTTCCTTATCCCTGCTAGAAAAATTCCTGTATATCATTGACAAGACACTATGAGCTACTCTTGCAGCTTGTCTGCACTGCTCAGAGAACTTCATATCTGCCTGCACAATTACCCCCAAAATAGCACGTGTAGAAAGCCCTTCCTGGGACAGAGCAACAGCTACACTTTTTTTTTTTTTCTTGGTGTCAACTGAACATATGGAGCCATGCTTACACCTCCACAAAACAGGGTACTAATGAGCGTGTATACCTTTCCACTGCCGTATTTACTGATGCAATACATTGCAATTACTGGCTGATGCAATAGAATCATTATCTGACGCAATACATTTGTAATCAAACAATCTTATACCTTTCACTACAAATGTGATGCAGTTTTTTTGTCTGCCACTGTACATATATTTTTTCACTACTTTAACTGACTTTTTTGATTAACCAACTACTTGTCCTGATCAAGCTGTACTAAAAACTGGTTTCACTGCAAACAGTGCTCCAGCATGGAAGTATGTTTAGTGTAAGAAATTGACAGTCTCAAAACATTTAACTTTTCAATAGGGTATGGAGGAGGAGGTGTCAGTGCAAGTTGTTTCATCTGATGAACAACAAGAAATTTATTTATTTTTTTAATAGTTTAGTAACAATGGTATGTTTATGTGAAAAAAATATATGTAATTAATTGTAAATATATTGATTTTAATATGTAAATATAATGTAGGTGAGATAATTAGTATTCATGTCTTTCATCCTTATAATGTGCCCTTAATTCAAGTTAAGAATTTTATCCTGATATATAAATTAACTTTAATTTTTCATTGATTAAACCTAAAATTTCATTTTGAGGGTGTGGTGTTTAACGAAGGACCCTTTTAATGTCATTTGGTTGTCTGTCTGTCTATCCATCTGTCTGTCACAACATTGTATCTCTGGAACCACTCAACCTATTGACTTGAAATTTTGCATGGGTTTGTACATTGTGTGCCAACATAATGCCATATTGATCGTTGTTGACAAAATTTTGTCTGAGAAATGGCAGGGGAACAAAAATGTCGACAACCTATAGTTTATTATACACCATTGGAAAGAGCTCGAGTAGGTTTAAAAAATATATTTTTAAAATTAAAAATGGTGGCACCAGACAGGAAAATGTGAGTAATTTGTGTCCCCTCCTCTATTTCTGTCGCTAATGGAGCTAAAAATTTAAAAATCACATTGCATGCATTACTTGATACTTATCAAGGGAAAACTATTCCAATTGAAATCTATCATTTACTTTTTTGTGTTAAAATTAAAAACAATTTTTTATTGCCCTTCGATAACATGCTTCTTTGTACTAAGTAACTCTCCTTTTAGTTTGGTGACAAAAAGGTTGCTAAATAGTTAATAATTCTATAAAGGTCATTTATAAATTTTGTGACGAGTAGTATTTTTTAACAATTTTCAAAGCTGGAGTTGTTCCAGCAAGGAGGTACTCAGAGAACCAGTATTTAGGTGGTGGGGTGTGGCATCTGCGTGGAGCCTTGCATGGCCCTCATCTACCAGTTGCTTCTCCCCCAAGACTTTAATCACTTCCCCAGGAAGAATTCGGAGTTGCTTCTCCTGCCCGTGTCATTCACAACAACTGGAAAAGACTGAAATAGACAACGTTTTTGTTAGTTCCTCAGTTTTAGGCCAAGCCGGGGTGCTAGAAACTTTTTTTTCAGTTACCATAAAGCTCTCTGTTTGAGATAATACACTAACAAAACCCATTTGTGATTATGGATCCTTCATCCTGAGTGCCCGGCACTCAGTAGTTGACTGATTTTATTGCAACATTCCAGAGGAAACACAGTATGGATATACAGGGTGTCTCAAAAATATTGGTATAAACGTTTAGGGGAGGTAGGTAACATCTAAAGGAATGAGAATCGCATAGGAACCCATAACCGGAAACTTCACGGGAAAGTAGTAGCAGAGGCACAAGAAGCAGAAATGACACGACAGTAATTAGTGGCAAATAATATTAACAATGGAATAAGAGATGGATGCATTTCATGATGTTACAACAGATGCCCGGAGGTTCCACCATGAGACGCGATGCATGCATGACACCGATGCAGCATGGATTGGTGGACACGGTCGAACATACCTGGAGTTTCTTTGACAGTAGCAGCAGCACACGAGATCCATTTCTGTCTCCACAGGCGATTCATACACGATAGATTTGAGGGGACCTCCCTCCCCACAGAAAGAAATCAAGGCTCGATAAATCAGGTGAGCGTGGGGGCCAGGCAACGAGTCCACCACGGCCAATCCATCGACGCCCAAAACGCCTGTTCAAATGGTCACGAACACACCTTCCATAATGGGCAGGTGCCCCGTCATGTTGAAACCAAATGTTGTCTCACATTTGCTGGAACATTGTCAAGTAACCCTGGTAGAACTTGTTCAAGAAAGATCCGATATTTAGCGGAGTTCATGCGGGATGGTAACAGGTATGGGCTGATTAAGCAGTCACCGACTATACTTGCCCACACATTTATTGCGAAGCGATGTTGTGCCGCATGGGGGCGCACACTGTGTGGGTTGTCGTGAGCCCACACATGAGCATTGTGCTGATTGAATAAGCCTTCCCGAGTGAAATAAGCCTCATCCGTGACCAAAACATAGGCTGGAAAATTCAAGTCTTAACACTTTCTTGGAGAAACCACTGCGCAAAAGCTACATGTGCAGGATGATCTTGGGGGAGCAGTAACTGAACCCTTTGGAGATGAAAGGGGTGTAAGGAATCGTCATGCCAGACACACTGTACAGTGCAATGAGACACTTCTGAGGCAATGGCTGGTAGTAGGATTATTCTGGACGGCATTCAACACACTTTCTTCCATGGCGGGCGTTCGTGTCGAATGTGGTCTGCCTGCACTACTCCTGTTACCTCTAAATGACTCATAATCGCAGAAATTTTGATGCACACGCGCAAACAAACGGTGGTCCGGTACATGTCTGTCTGGGAAGCATTCTCCATAAGTTCGTTGAGGGGCTCGTCCATTGCCCTCTGCTAATCCATGTCTGCCAGCTCACAGTTCGTATATCGATGCATGCTCTTCGTGCGGTGACTACTGCTTGAATGAGTAAACCATAAATTTTCCCTCTCGCGAACTGATGAACAGCGCAGTGACGTTTCCGGTTATGGGTTCCTATGTGATTCACATTCCTTTAGATGTTACCTACCTTCCCTAAACGTTTATACCAATATTTTTGAGACACCCTGTAGTTAGAGGGTGAAAATAAGTAAGCTGGAGGTTTGAACTTGTACATAGCAGAGACAAGTTAAGGGGAATTTTGATAGAATTCCCCTAAACCTTTTGGTAATCTCTCTCTCTCTCTCTCACACACACATGCACACACACGTGCACGCTCACACACACACGTGCACGCTCACACATCAATAATCTAAGGTATTAAGGTACACAAGGAGTAAAAAGTAGTTGAGCACAACTTTTACTTATGTATCAGTAAACTGCACTTAATTCCACATGGTGTAAGGTTTTCATTAAGTCTTAATTGTGACAGTGCCACATAATGTCCTTTACTCAGCATGTTAGATTTGATCGAGAAATACAAGCAGCTAGAAATATAAAACAGTGAGATGCCATTCATTTTTTTAATAAATTTTTTAATAAACATTAAAAAGAAATGAGCATCAGAAAGCTGACTTTTTTATGAAATGTAATATTTGTTTTAATTTTTGAATTGCAGAAGGCAAAATTGAGTAGAATGCAAAGAGAGTTTGAACGTGAAAGACAGGAATTGCTAGACAGAGCACACAAGGAGCAGGTCCAATTAAAAGATCAACTTCAAGTTCATATCCAAACAATTGGTATATTGGTTGCTGAGAAGACAGAACTCCAGTCATCTCTGTCCCTTAGTCAACAGACAGCTAAACAGAAAGCAGGTAAGGCAGCAGTAAAAGGAAATTAGTCAAATGGTATAAGGATAGATCAATTTAAACAGACTTCAAATTTTTAGTCTTGTGATGTGCAGATTTTAATGACATCATCTGCAGGATTTAGTTATCTGTCCCATCATAAAATAAAAAAGGAAATCTATCCTTGGCATAGAATTTTGCTGGTCGCTGGGGAAACTGGTCTGTCACGATCTCTTGGACATCACCATCCAAATGAAAGTGACATCCTTTTAGAGCCTTTTTCATTGGTTTGAAGGTATGATAATTGCACAGAGAGGTCAGTGCTGTATGGTGGGGTGCAACTATACCTGAATGTCAATTAGCCATATGAATCATTCAACAAGACGTTTTCTTCATGGGTTATTTCCACTAAGAACTGAACTTAAATTAGTTACTTGAGGACTCTGCAGTAAAACGAATTTATTCAAAAGCACAATTTTCGGAATCTGTATTGGCTCCTTAATTATATCCAAGATAACAGCATATAGTCACAAGGAATTTCCATTATATGCCATTCATTGTAATTACTTCTTTAGAGCCAGGGAACCCAGGTGAATAATCCATCTTCTTGGAAAGTGTGCACTACATTTGATAATGTACGCATAGCTGCTTATAGGTTATATTATTTCCAGAAACATTGACTCATAAATTTTGTATATCTCTGAAAGAATTTTAATCTTACTTTATTACACCTGTATGTGTGTTCAGCTAGTCCAGATTTTTTTTTTTTAAATTCCAAAAGAAAAATTAAAGAGGGCATTAGCAAGGGCACATGATGCAAGAAAGCAAGCTTATATAGCATCAGCCAAAAAAAAAAAAAAAAATACCCCCACCCTTCTCACTTCATCCACTCTCTCCAAATGTTGGTCTAGTTCTGCCTTAAATCTGTTTAAGCTATTAACTTCTACAACGACAGAGAGACGTTTGTTCCAGCAATCAACCACCTGCTGGCTAAAGGCAAACTTCCGCACATCTATCCTACAACTGTCTTTCCTCAATTTAAATTTATGCCCTTTCAGGCGATTATTCTGAGCAAAAGGAAGAATCCCCTCGGCATTGAGCATGCTCAAACCATTCAAGGCTTTATACACCTCAATCAATCACCTTGCAGGTATCTAGTCTCCAGACACTATAATTTGCAAAACTTGAGCCTTTCTTCATAAGAGCAACCCTTTGTTCCATTCACTAATTTTGTTGCCCTTCTCTGTACTCGTTCCAACAGCTCTACATCTTTCTTAAAATGAGGCCTCCAGACCTATATACAGTACTCAAGGTGTGGCCTGACCATTACCTTATACAAGGGGATAATCACCTTATCCCTGCTAGAAAAATTCCTGTATATCCCTGTGTATCTTGCAGACAGTCTGCACTGCTCAGAAAACTTCATATCTGCCTGCACAATTACCCCCACTTCCTTTTCACTCTCTACTTCTGTCAGTGTAGTACCACACAGTTGATATGTTACTCTGGGGTTACTGCTTCCCATATGCAGTACTTAACATTTGTTAATGAATGTTAAACTTCAATTGCCATCTTTTAGCCCATCTACTCAACTTTTCTAGATCCTGTTGCAGCAGCGTACTGTCATTAGTGTCATTAACAACCGTGCCGACCTTCGTATCATCTGCAAACTTGGACATTAAGCCTGATATACCATCATCAATATCATTAATGAATACAGAAAACAACAATGGACCCAACACTGAACCCTGGGGGACTCCACTAATAACATTAGTCCACGAAGAGCAGTGTCCATTGATTACCATTCTCTGTCTTTTCCCACTCAGCCATCCCTTTATCCATAGCAGCAATTTGCCTCCAATGCCACACTGCTCCAATTTGTGCAGCAGTCTTCGATGTGCAACAGTATCAAAAGCCTTTCTAAGATCCAAATATATGATATAAAAATTATTCTTTGCATCCGGTTCCTTTGTGACTACATCATAGTATCCAATCAAATTGGTCAGACAAGACTTTCCCTTAACAAACCCATGCTGTGTTCAAGTTATAACTGAGCTATGTATGAATACTTAAAAAAATTTTTAGTAGTAGAACATTGAAAAGAAATTTAAACAGAAATATAGAGAATTTGTGGGTTTGTTTTCAGATATAAAACGTAACTTATGCAAAGCTATGTATAAGTTTATCCTGTGTGGCACATGCTTTCCAAGAAATTGGATTATGCATAGGGTTCTGGCTATGATGGCATCATCACAATGAACAGCATATAATTGAGATGCCTTGTAACCACATGTGATTATCTTTGATGTGAATGTTATGTTTCTGAATGAATTTGTTGTATCATGGTATATTCATGTAATTAATATAAAGTTAATTCCCAGTGTCACATTTTAACATGCCTGGCTGCTTACTCTTAAATGCTTTTTGTAATTTTTCCAGTTTTTCACTGTAACACTGTGCATTTATCAAAACTCTGTGAGGGCAACTAGTCTATGAGAAGCAGCCCTCTTCTGTTAAAGAAGAATTAGCATAACCTTCTTAGTGCTTCTGTGAACGGAACTAACCTTTTCGAGTGTAGAACTTGCACACTTCCATTGTGATTAGGTTTTGTAATCTATAATTTTGCCACTACTTACTTCAACAGGTGTTTCATATACACATCAGTATTAATTGTGTGCTGTTTGTCACTCAAGCATTTTATTTCCCAGATTGCACAGACTTGGTGATAATAGTAGGTCATGAATTATCACATGGTCATTGTTATAGCCTATGTTGAGTTTGCTTGTAGTATATAATTACACATCAGTTATGAATTGGTTGCCTAATCAATGAACTTTGCAGGGTATGACAAATTTTGGTTGGACTGCTGTTTTTGTTTAAATTGCACCATTGAAAAACTCTTGCCCATTTCAAGCAGTTACTATATGATGATAAATGTCCACTACTTTTCTCCTTCAGCATGCAAAAACTGTGTTACAACCAACTACAAATTTTGTTTGAATCCATGTTCCTGCCTTGCATAATATACTGTATTGGACTAATTCTGTGTTTTTTTTTTTTTTTAAGTTCTGGCCAATGATTTGATGTTTTTTATTGAATGTTATTACTGAAACCTTCCAACATTTGAAGGTTGAATATTGTGGAGGAACAAAGTCATAATAGAGAATTTGTTTACTGCTCACAAAAGATGGGTATTGTGAGACCAGTACAAGAACATTTTAGTATGTGTTATTTTGGTTTACACAATTTATTGATTCATTGTGATGTGGCTTGTGACTATTGGGTATGTGGAAATTTAGTGTATGTGAGCAATGCCACCTTATTAAGAGGAAATTTGTGTGTTCGGTAAAGAAAATAGGTGAAAAAGGTTGCTTTTAATGGAACCATTTAAGCCTATACTAATGCAATAGTATGAATGTGTAGAGGGGTTAGAAAAAAACAGATTTGGTTTTTAGATTGTATTAAAAAATACAGGGTCCAGTCATATTATTATGACCACCTACCTAGTATCCAGAATATGCACCTTTCATAGCATGCATCGCAGCCAGCCACCATGGGAGGGACTCACTAAGGCTGCGGAAGGTTGCTAAGGGTATCTGTGACCATACAGACTGCAGTGCACCCTGGAGTTGCTGTAGGTTCCTTGGTGGAGTATCCATCCGTCTGATGTGTTGATCAAGGTGGTCCCATAGAATACTTTTTATCTCACAATATATTTACGGAACACTTCATCTCGCAATATATTTACATAATACTTTTCATCTCGCAATATATTTACATAACACGAAACACAAGTTTAGCGGGAGCCAAAGAACTGTTTGCTAATATTTTATTACATACAACGCACTATGCATCAGGAGCACTTTATTTCCATCATGTGTAAAGCTGAAATTCAAATAACTGTCTTCGTACTTTCATTTTCGTCTTTTATTAGTTGGCTCTTGTTTTTTCACTTCGGATTTTTGGGGGGGAAAAGGCTGCACTTGTTCGTCTTCACTTTGAAGTGTGACAAACAAGTAGCAAGTACTTCTAGTATTGCAACTGTGTTCGTTTACTTCGACCACAGTTGCAATACTAGAAGTACTTGCTTCTCTTTTTAAAGTTCCTTCTTTCAACCACAAATCCATGGTCATTTATTTTAATAATAATATTTCGAAATACTGATAATTATCAAAAAAATTTATACAAGGAAGTGCGTTTACATTGTTCTTCCCAGGACCTATCGAATGACCACACCGCCCAGTGAATTTAATTGACCACCTGGCTAAAATTTAAATGATTCTTGCAGTACCGTATGGTACTGCTCACTGATCTCGATCAATATTAATTCGAACATACTATGTGTTTGTTTGTTATTTGGTTTTTAGGAGCATTAGCAACTAAGGCCATATTGCTCCGGGAATATGCAGTGGTCATTCCCTTGACCTTTCCGCATCTTCCGTATTTGGTGGTGATGGGCTCGAACCCCAGTCTAATCAAGAAGTGTGTGCTACGCACTGCTGCTCCTTCCCACCTGGCTATGGAGGCGCCCCATACTATGTGATCGAGGTCAATGCGACAGGAGCATATAATGTTAAATTATGCAATTAATTTTTGTTCTGGATTACTTAATTCACTTTTATAAATAAGAGAATTTTATAATATTGCGAAGTATTACACTTTCCCACCCGGCTACTTCATAGTGCCACCAAGCTGGCAAAATTTTCTGGGAAGAACACCAGTTTAGTTATATCAGTTCGCTTCTCCTTTTCCTTTAACCCATGTACTCCAGGCTAAATTGCATACGAATGGCATATTTGACCACTACATTGCTACTTTTTCATTTGTTACAGTCCTTTGATTATTAGTCTATGCCAGTATATTAATAACAAAAAAAAAAATAAATAAAAAATGTTAAAAATTATAATGATACAAAAGGGGTGTACGCTACAAATATGCAAAACTTATTTTTTTATTATTTTTTTTAATTATTAATTATGATTTTTTGCGGGACACTAGTGTTCCGTGGAACATTTGTTTGGGAAACAATGCTATAAACCTTCCTGAGCACCATGACTTTGTTGATTCCTTGAAAACAAGCTATTCATGAAGATCTGCTATGAAATTAGCAGAAAGCTGGAATATTTCTTGGTGTGTGTGTGTGGCCTTATTTTCTTTTAAAATTCCCCTCTACATGGGCAACTGCATGGTGAGGGAACCTCAGAGTGATGCTGCTGAGCTTCCAGATTAGCATCACCATGATCAAATGCCCATACCTTAGTTGCAGGGTTACATCATTGGAATCTGGCGTGTGAAGCCATGTACTATGACCTAGCCCTAATACACCTCTTTGGGCTCTGCTACAAGACTGGTGTTCCCAGACCAGCCTGACTGGGATCGGTCGGTGGATGGTTCTTAATGCTTTCCAACAAGTCTCTTTCCTTTCCCTTTCGTCCTGGGAGAGGGTCAAGACTTATTGGAAATGTGGGTGTGATGCTCTAAATGAACTTGGCATCCCATTGTTATACACAATACCTGCTAGTGTGGGACTGAGTATCCCCTTGTAGAGCCCTGTGGTGAGTGAGGTACATCAGAAATTTTTATTTTACTCCTGTGAGTAATATAAATTCCTCTTTTCTTCATGGGGCCCCAACAAGGCCTCCTACCTAATTGAACAGGTGATACAAACTCCAATTCTATAAAAATAACAAAGCTGAGGATACATTTTTTCCCTCACTTTTCATTCCACAGGAGAGCAGGTAGTTGGGAAAGTGTCACCCTTCTTTGTCCAGAAAGGATTAGAAGGGTTAGCAGGATCCCCAAAATCTGAAAAGGCTACAATCTGGAGAACTATTAATGGAGGCTGCCTGTGCCAAACGTCCAACAAATTCTGAAAGCCACATCTATTGGGGAATACTTATCGCCCTAACACCTATAAAACCCTGAATTCTTCATGATGTCATATCAGAGTGGAATATTTTTTGTGTCTCTGAAGAAGAGATCTTCTTTGAACTGAAAGACAAGATGTGGCAGCTGTGAAGAGAGTATCAATGCACAAGGATGGGAGTCTTGTTCCTATTCAAGTTATCTTCTTTATCTTCAACACTGCCAGCCTCCAAGTTCCATCAAGGCAGATTACTTAAGCTGCCCAGTGGGGATGTACATTCCAAATCCACTGACGTGTTTTAAATGCCGAAAGTATTGCCACTTGCGAACAGTCTGTCATGGTGGCTTGCCTGTGCTCGATGTGGTACTAAAGACCACGAGCTCAAGGAATATCCAGCTTCAAAGTGAATTTGTACAAATTGTCAAGAAGAGCACCTTACATACTCTCAAGCATGCCAGCAGGGGAAGGAACAATATGAAATTCAAACACTGAAAACAGAGCTGAATTTCTCCTATAAAGATTCCAGAAAATACATCCAACCCATAAATAGCAGAAAACCATCGTACACCCAGAATGTTTCTGAGAAATTTGAGTTCATTAAAACCAACTTAAAAGAACCAATCAGCTGCCACATCTATATTTATAACTTCTACACTAACACCTCTGAAAAAAATGAGTGAGAAGGAAAATGCAGTCAAAACCGCTCCTGTCTCAACCGCAGTTCAGGTTTGAGGAAAAGTTGATTTTTTCATTGTGGCCATAGTTCGTGGTTTAGACATCTACTTCCTGGATTGCACTTCTCATTTTAAATCTTCATAGTGGACCTACAAGTGTCAGTTGAATCCTCAGAGATCATCACAACCTTATGAAATATATATAATCGCCTCTGATAACCATTATATTAATGACTCAGTCGTAAATTAATAATGAAAAGGCACAATATGGCCCAGGAGGCCCTTGTGCCAAAAAACCCAGAACAACAACAACAACAACAACAACCTTATGTTGGGATTTTATAGTGTCATATACTTTCATGGTATTGCATTTTGATATGGACGTACATTGTTAAGTAGTAAATTATAAATTTACCACTTAACAATGTAAATAGATTGTGGGGTTGCTGGCACTGCATAGTACAATAAATAAAATAAAATAATAAAAAATCCACAGGAACAAATGGATGTAGAAGTGAAGGTGGTGCAGAAGACAGTCTTGGAACTTTTTGTGGAGGAAGAAATGGCCAGTCTGCCAAGCCCCACACTTTTTCTAACAGAATCCCAATTACACTAGCCAACTCTTTTCCGATAACATGAATGACATCAGCTGATTTTGACTAAATCAGCATGTGCTGAAAACGAAAATGGCAGTAGAAAGTTCGTAGCATGTCATGTTTTCATGTTATGGCTTCATGCTCCTTTTTTCCCAAAATTGTGAATTTTTACTTATCTAAATGTACTTGACTACTTATAAATTAATTGCTTGAAATAGAAATGACGACCAGTAAACATTCCAAATGGACAAAAAATAACATATTTAAATTTTATAAACAGCTATTTGGATTTAAGTAAGCAAATAACCCACAAAACTGGAGGCAAAAATACGATATTTTATTACTTTCTTATTTTTCCTCTAATGAGCAGAATGGTCCTCCCTCATCAGAAACCAGCACTAGTCATCCATTATTGCTAAATCCCATCGTCCTTGATAATTCTGCTCCATAGTGTGGGATATCTTGGTGGAATCGTTTCCCTTGCTCGTCACTGACAGATCCCAAAAAGAAGTCCAGGTGCAAATGCAGGAAGTATATCTTCCTGTATTTGGCATCCTAACTTTTGATAATTATGCTACGATTCTTCTATCAAATCTTTATAGTTCTCTACTTTTTTATTCCCTAAAAACCCGCTAACAACAGTTCTGAAGGAGTTCCATGCAGCTAATTCAGTGACGTTAAGTTTAGTTTCAAAGATTTCATCCTTTAAAAGCCATCTAATTTGTGGGCCTATGAATATACCCTCCTTCAACTTTGCATCACTGATTTTTGGAAACTGGCTTTTTTAAGTACTCAAAACCTTCACTATTTTTGTCCAGATCATTTAAAAAAAATTTTTCATGAGACCTAACTTAATGTGCAAAGGTGGTGGAAGCACCATTTCAGGTTTCACTAAAGGTGTGCATTTGATGTTGAGTTTTCTCGGGAATGTATTCTTCTCTGATGGGCCATTCCTTCACAATATAATGATGTTTTACTGCTCGACTATCCCATAATTACAGGAACAACAATATTCAGTAAAACCACCCTGTAGTCCAAGAAATGAAGCGATTACTTTTAAATCACCACAGATTTTCCAACAATATTTCTTATAGTTTAAGGCATTTAATAACAATGACATGCTATCATAGGTTTATTTCATAGCCACTGAATGAGCTTCTGGGTCCGATGGTTTGGTATTACCACTGTGTAGCAAAACTGCTACACAGTGGTATCAAAAGAAGTGCATCCAGTTGATATAGATGAACAGTGCACTGTTGAGTCAGTTTGGTGTGACATAAGCACTGCGAAAGCAAAAATTAGAGTAGGAGTGTGTTATAGGCCTAATGACTCGAATGAGTACAATGAACAATTGTACAGAGAAATAGTGGGCTAGTAAATTGGAATGTCTTATAATGGGGGATTTTAACTTCCCAGATATTGACAGGAACTTGTGGGTTGGGCACTCACACACACACACTAGTCAGACTTTTGTGGATTTATTGGATGATTGTTTTCTGCAGCAGCATGTTCGAGAGGCAACCAGAGAAAGTAATACTCTTGATCTGGTTATCAGCAGTGATCATTCATGTATTAGGAATTTGCAGATAAAAGAACCACTAGGTGGCAGTGATCACAATGTACTGACGTGGGATTTACTTAAAGATTTAATTACCATCAGGGGTAAAGGAAAGGGTTTTTGCTTCTGTAAAGGCGAGTACACTGGTCTCCGACAGTTTTTAAATTCTGTACAGTGGGATCAACTGACGATGTTACCAACAGTAAATTCTAAGTGGGAAGCATTCAAGGAATTAATCGTGGAAGCTACTAAAAGTTTCATACCTATTAAGAAATATTGTTCAAGGTTTAGGCCTAAATGGTTTTCAAATGAACTAATGAGACTCGTAACAGAGAAGAAAAATGCATGGGATACATATAAATTATCAAGCGACTCAGAAGCCTATGGCAGATATAAGTTAATCTGTAATCAGGTCACAAAGGAGGTTCGGCAGGCGAAGGCAGATTACGAGAAATCCTTGGCAAAAGATGCTAAGAAAAACAGCAAAGATTTCTTTACTTATATAAACTCTAAAAGGAAGGGGATGGATCTGATTGGTCCACTTGACATCGATGGTTCGACTGTTGATGATCCTGCTCAGATAGCAAACAAACTGAATGAGTATTTTGCATCTACATTCACACATGAGGAGTTATTAAGGTTTGAAAATGGCAGAAGTTATCAAATTGTAGCAGGGTGCTTAATGATCTTGTAATAACTGAGAGCAAAGTGGAAGAGAAATTGTTGAAGTTAAACGTACGAAAAGCACCTGGGGTGGATGGGATCTATCCAGTTATATTAAAGGAGGCGGCAAAGCAACTAAGCAAACCCTTAGCCATAATTATGAGAGCATCCTTGGACTCTGGAGGTTCCCACGGACTGGAGATGTGCAAATATATCCCCAATTCACAAAGGGGGATCGAAGGGTGACACGAGTAATTACAGACCAGTTAGTTTAACTTCTGTTCCGGGTAAAATAATGGAGTCGCTGGTTAAAGATGCATTGCAGGATCATCTAGACAAGACTGCAGCAATAATTCAGACACAGCATGGGTTTGTTAAGGGAAAGTCTTGTCTGACAAATTTGATAGGATATTATGATGTGGTTACAAAGGAACTGGATGCAAAAAATAATTTTGATATCATATATTTGGATTTCAGGAAAGCTTTTGACACTGTTGCACATGGAAGACTATTGTACAAATTGGAGCAGAATGGTATTAAGGGTAAGTTGCTACAATGGATAAAAGGATGGTTAAGTGGGAGAAGACAGAGGGTGGTAATCAATGGGTGCTGCTCTTCTTGGACTAATGTTATTAGTGGAGTCCCACAGGGTTCGGTGTTAGGTCCACTGTTGTTTTGTATATTTATCAATGATATTGATGAAGGTATATCAGGCTTAATGTCGAAGTTTGCAGATGATACAAAGGTTGGCAGGGTTGTTAATGACAGTAATGGCAGTGTGCTACTGCAACAGGATCTAGATAATTTGGGCAGATGGGCTAAGAAGTGGCAACTGAATTTTAACCTTGACAAATGCAAAGTACTGCATATGGGTAGAAGTAACCCCAGAGAAAAATGTACCAACTGTGTGGTACTACACTTAAGGTGGTAGAAAATGAAAAAGACCTGGGAGTAATTGTGCAGTCAGATATGAAGTTCTCTGAGCAATGTAGACAGGCTGCCAGGGCAGGTCATGGGGTTTTGTCAATGATATATAGGAATTTTGCTAGCAGGGAAAAGGAGGTGATTATCCCTCTGTATAAGGCAAGGTCAGGTCACGCCTTGAGTACTGCGTACAGGTCTGGAGGCCTCATTTTAGGAAGGATGTAGATTTACTTGAGCGTGTACAGAGAAGGGCAACAAGATTGATGAGGAGAATGAAGGGATCCTCTTACCAAGAGAGGCTTAAGTTCTGCAAATTGCAGTGGCTGGAGACTAGGCACCTGCGCGGTGGTCTGATTGAGGTATATAAGGCCTTGAATGGGTTGAGCACGCTGAATTCTGATGGAATCCTTCCACTTGTTCAGATTACGAACCTAAGGGGACATAAATTCAAATTAAGAAAAGACAGATGTAGAATAGATGTGCGGAAATTTGCCTTTAGCCAGCGGGTGGTTAATTGCTGGAACAAACTTCCATCTGTCGTTGTGGAAGTTGATAGGTTGAATAAATTTAAGGAGGAACTGGACAGGCATTTGGAGGGAATGGTGTGATTTTTTTTTTTTTTTTTTTTTTTTTTTTTTTGGCTGATGCTGCATAAGCTCATACATTTGCTTTCTTGCATCACATGCCACTACTACTACTGCTTTTAAACTGAGGTTAGAATAATCTCCATTCTTCAGAATTGTGTTCAAACCCTAGTTCATCCATCGATATGTTTAAATCTTTGCAGACACAGAGAACCTTCCATTTGATAATAACCTGCAAACTTTTCATTTCGGTTTCTAAATGAACTGGTTAAGAAAGTGATGCAGTATCATCTAGACAAGACTATATATATATATATATATATTCTATAGTTATAGTTCAGACACAGCATAGGTTTGTTAAGGGGGAAGTCTTGTCTGACAAATTTGATTGGATATTATGATGTGGTCACAAAGGAACTGTTTGCAGGGAATAACTTTATATCATATATTTGGATCTTAGAAAGGCTTTTGATACTGTTGCACATGGAAGACTTCGGAACAAATTGGAGCAGTGTGGCATTGGAGGCAAATTGCTGCTATGGATAAAGGGATGGTTGAGTGGGAGAAGACAGAGTGGTAATCAATGGACACTGCTCATCGTGGACTAATGTTATTAGTGGAGTCCCTCAGGGTTCAGTGTTGGGTCCATTGTTGTTTTTCTGTATTTATAAATGATATTGATGATGGTATATCAAGCTTAATGCCCACGTTTGCAGACGATACGAAGGTTGGCAGTTAGTGATAGTATGATACTGATACTTCAACAGGATCTAGAAAAGTTAGACAGATGGGCTGAGAGGTGGCAGCTGAAGTTTAACATTGACAAATGTAAAGTACTGTGTATGGGTAGCAGTAACCCCAGAGTAACGTACCAACTGGGTGGTACTACACTCAGGGTAGTGGAGAATGAAAAGCACCTGAGGATAATTGTGCAATCACATATGAAATTTTCTGAGCAATGGAAAAAAGGCTGCAAGAGTAGCTCATGGTGTCTTGTCAATAATACACAGGAATTTTGCCAGCAGGGATAAGGGGGTGTATAAAGCAATGGTTAGGCCACACCTTGAGTACTGTATACAGGCCTCATTTTAGGAAAGATGTAGAGCTGCTGGAACAAGTACAGAGATGGGAAAAGAGTTTGATGAGTGGAACAAAGGGTTGGTGTTACCAAGAAAGGCTTAAGTTCTGCAAATTGCAGCTTCTGGAGACTAAGCATCTGCGAGGTGATCTAATTGAGGTGTATAAGGCCTTGAATGGATTGAGCAAGCATGTTAATGGGATTCTTCTTTCTGCTCAGATTACTCACCTGAGGGAGCATAAATTCAAATTGAGGAAAGAAATTGTAGAATAGATGTGTAAAAATTTGCCTTTAGCCAGCAGGTGGTTGCTAGTTGGAACAAACTTCTATCTCCTGTAGTTGGAGGTCAGAAACTTAAATAAGTTCAGTGCAGAACTAGACAAACATTTGGATTGAATGGATGGGTGAAATGGGAAGAGGTGGGTTTTTTTTTTGGCTGATGCTATATAAGCTTGCTTTCTTGCATCATATGCCTCTACTAATGCTAAACACAGAAGTCCCTGTGGTTTTTGCCAGCAAATTGCAACCTAGATCCTAATAGCTCAGCCTGTTGCTTTTGAAAGATTTAAATCCCTACCAAATCATTAAGTTCACTTTGCTCAATTAAGTTTGGGGTTTTATCATTTTCAGGATTGTAACTTGGATTGGCAGACGTTGAGGGGGCAGGTATGGGCTCTGGTGACTCTTGCTCTTCTAGAATAGTGATTTCCTCACAGCTAGGTGGATGAATAGGGAGTTGCAGTGTGTGTGGCATTGGTCTTGTCACGGACGGAAGGTTGGGGTATTTTAACTCTATTATTCCTTGAAAACCTCTTAGTATTTGTGAGACAATAATAACAATCTTCGAGGTGATCTGTTGGTTCTTGCCAGATCATCGGAACAGCGAGGCATTTTAGAATTGTTCGCCTTCATCCATTCAGTCAGATTTACTTAGCATGTTATACAACACATATGTGATGCCCACCTTTTATCCTGATCACCCATGTGACAACCAAAATAAAAATAATAGGCTTGTTTCACCTTGTCTGTGATTGATTGACATTGCGACTTCACTCTGAATTGTCCATTAACATAGCAAAAACAGTTTGGTGAATTAATGCATAAATCATACGTAAGGATAGAACTGGTGAAAGACCTGCTCACGGAGAAGTTTCTCTTTTGTGGATAACCAGATTCCATTTCACACTGTACTTCTTGACACCAACTTGGAAGTGGTAGTAGCAGTCTGCCTTATATTATGGGGTTTTCAATAACCATCTGTTTGCTGTCCGGCTCTGATATCCCCCAGACAGACCTTGATCTTATTTTGCAGTTCCTTCCCCTCTCTCTTCCCTTCACTTATTTGGGAGGTGCGGGAGAACCCATATGGAAGTGATCACTTCCCTGTGATAACCACCCTAATTAGTAGGAGACCATCTCTTCATTGTAGGTTGCCTCAGTGGAAGATTGATCAGGCTAACTGGAAGGCCTTTCAGAATCTGGCAGAGTTTTGACATTGTTACAGTCAATCAGGAGCCTATCAGTGATGTACGTCACAAAAATATTGTTCGTGCAACTGCCATTCCGAAAACATCTACCCAGTTTCCACCTTTTCCCAAACCATGATGGAATGCAGCAGAATGTACAGCAGCAAAAAACCTCAAAAGCAAAGCTTGGGGGATATTCTGACAGTATTCTACCATGGCCAGTCTAATAGCCTTTAAAACTGCATGAGCCGAGGCACTCTACATTCACCAGCAGAGTAAAAAGTAATTGTGGATCCATTTCACATAAACTATTACCCAGCCCACCAGCACTAAGATGATCTGAGATAAAATCCAGAAAATGACATCTCACCCATCATAAATCTTAAAATATAATGGATTAAGTATTGAACTAACTGCAGTAGCTAATGCTCTCGGGGCAAACATTTTCTAACATCTGTGCAGACTAAGTGAAATGCTGCTGGACCAGATAGCATTCATTATGAAATGATTAAGCACCTTTCACCAAATTATATGGATCAGTTGCTCTTTCTATAACAGAATTTTTCTTGAAGAGCAATTTGGATGCCTGGCATAAGGAAATTGTACTTGCTTTTGCTAAACCAGGAAAGGATCCTAAAATTCCTACCAACTGTCAACCTATTGCTCTGATTAGCTGTTTGTGCAAAATCCTGGAGAGAATACCTTCCCCCACCCCCAAGCATTCAGTGTGGCTTCCAAAAAAAAAAAAACAGATCCACTCTGGACCACCACTTAATTACACTGAAAGCATCTATCTGGGATGCTTTCCTAAAACAAGAACATCTGGTTTGTGTGTGTGTGTGTGTGTGTGTGTGTGTGTGTGTGTGTGTGTGTGTGTGTGTGTGTGTGTGTGTGTGTGTGTGTGTGTGTGTGTGTGTGTGTTTTTTGATATGGAAAAAGCATATGATACACCTTGATTATTTGTAATTTTAAAAGACCTATATAGCTTTAGCCTTAAAGATCACTTCCCCATTTTTATTAAAAACTTTTTATCCAATCAGCGTTTCCAAATACATGAAGGATTCACCCTCTCTTGTCAAGAGGAGGGAGCACTGAAAGGATAATTTTTAAGTGCTATGCTTTTTGCCATCAAAGTAAATTAATCACAGAATAACTTCCCTCAACTGTAAATAGCACCCTCTCAGTTGATGACTTTAACATATTTTCTCAGTCATGCAATATGAGGGTTATTGAAAGACAATTGTAGTAAACTATTGATTGCCTTAACTCCTGGGCACCAGCTAATGGATTCAGGCTCTCTCCACAAAAGACAGTTTGCATTTAATTTTGTTATAAAGTAATCTTCATCCTGAACCTGAATTGAGGCTTGAACAAAATGCTATTCCAGTAGTACTAGACACAAAATTCTTGGGACTCGTATTTTTTAAAAAATCGACTTTTCTTGAACTTATCTGTCAACTTCATACAAAAATGCATGTGAATCTTGAATAATCTCCCTGCTCTCTCTCCTCTACTTATTAGGATGTGGGCCATTGCACCTTACTTTGCATGTACTGGGCACTTGTTATGTCATTTGGTTTTTTAGGAGCATTAGCAACTAAGGCCATATTGCTCCGAGATATGCGGTGGTCATTCCCTGACCTTTCCGCATCCTCCGTATTTGGTGGTGACGGGCTCGAACCCCGGTCTAATCAAGAAGCGTGTGCTACGCACTGCTGCTCCTTCCCACCTGGCTACGGAGGCGCCATTGGGCACTTGTGTGATCTAAACTAGATTATGGGTCCTAGATATACACATCATCCAGAAACAGTGTACTTCAATGGCTGGATTCTATCCATCATCAGACTTTATCAACCATATTGCATGTGGTTGAGCAAGAGGCATCAAATTTACCTCAAAGAAGAAGTATTTAGTTTGAAATGTCTATTTTTAAAACTTCTAAGATTATGGTCATACACTTGAACCATGATCTTGAATCAAATTAGAGCGATTGATAGTAGATTTAATAGGAATGGATAGTATCCAATTACATCATTTTTGGATAGTATCTAATAATTTAGTAGGAATGGATAGTATCTAATTACATCAATGTTTTGCTAGCCTTGCATTCCAAGGTTTACAATTCAGTATGACAGCAGGAATAGGGAATAAAGTTGCTGGGTCAGATTTGATGAAGAAAAAAATGTTAGCCCCTTTTTTGCAGTCAAGAGTTCAGATTTCCTATTTCCTGTGTGCAACAACAGTTGGATGACATAGCTCTATGTAGGCAATGAATGTGTTCACAGCAGTGGTGACTAATAAAGATTAGCTCTGTGCTGCTTTTGCACTACAGTCTCAGAAGCAATTGGTTGGAATCTGTATATGTTCTCACATCTGTCTCTGGAGAGACATGAATGCATTAATAGAAAGAAAGAAAGAAAGAATTCACAGTAAGCATCCTTATGTAAAGTGACACTCAAAATCAGTCATTGGTGGAATTGTGTCTCTCTGATGCAAGTTATGCAGTTTCATCACTATATATAAGATTTGATCTAAAAGTTTGGTGAATATTGCAAAAAAGTCATTTTATTTATCGATAAATGTTTATTGTTAATATTCTTCAGTATAATTTCCTGCAACTATACACTTGTTTTATCACACCTGCCACTAATAAAAACATTTTTGTAATTCTTCTTTTGTGATTGTCTGTGGCATTTGATTGGTTTCCTTCAATGGACTCATTGTTTTCCTTTCATGCTTTTTGTAATTTTGGGAATTGCCAAAAGTTGCATAGAGTTAGAGGGGGTGAATAAGGTGGATGTGGTATAATTCCTATTTCTGAATTGCTGCTTTTTTTCATTTCATTGCAAAAATCAATAATATAAAGCTACTGGAATAACTGTTTACAGCAGAAAAGCTGAAACATCAGATGTCAAAAGCAAACGTTCAAATAAATCTTCATTCATGTAAAAAGAGAAACACTAGTTGCTATTATTGAAGTTGCGAAAATAAAGCTATCTAGGGAACAGTAGCCAAATTATGATTATTAAAAAAAAAATCATATTACATGCAAATCATGATTATGATCATGACTTCACAAAATTACAATTATTAAAAAATCATTACAAGCAAATCAAAATGTGCACTTCATGTACCAGATGTACAAGTCAGTTTTTGGACTGATGTGCCTGCAATACAGTTTAAAGTAAATTAGGTAAGCAGTTAAATTTTGCACCAATATTTAAAAATCTGGATATAGCTATTCAATCAAATGTACATCACATCATATACTTAAGGTCATTACTTATATCTTGAAGAATGCGATGTTTAATTTTGTTAGACCAACACTTCAATCTTCCACTTCAGTTTTGGGTTACAGACTAAATCTAAATCTTTTGGGTTGATTACTGAATGCAGACTAATGGATGATTCCGGTGTATTCAAAGGCAGTTCTTATGAAAGTTGCAAAGAGTCTAGAACAAGAGAATATTCTCATTTTTTGTTTGTTAAGGAAGTACTTTATTGCAACAGTGACTACATGGTGCACATATTCCTACTGAAAAATTTTAATAAAAATGTCAACTGGCAGGACATAATTTGAAAATTATGTACTGGCAATTGAAATTTTTTGTCGAACTTTCGGAAGTACTTTTCATTTTCATAGAATATAAATAAATAGGTAAGGAAATAAAGGTTTTGCAGTATGAGTTCTGCCAGATACAGTGCAAGAAGCTTTTAGAAGTTATTTTTCTATTTTCCTAGATATTAGATTACTTGAAAACAAAGGAAGTGCTGTTTTTCGTACTTTATGTTCTAATTTTAGGTTTAATATCCTTTACACTTTATCCCCCCCCCCCAAATCCCAAATTAATATTTTTTGTCTTTTGCTCTTTCATTGTTGCAGTGCATAAGATGGGTAGAAAACATTCCTTTATTCTTTCATTCTGTCATTCCCATATTATCTTAGTTCTGATTCTTTATTGCTTCCATTAATCCTATAAATTCCATTTGATATAAAATAAACTTTCTTACAATATTGACTTTACTGTAATATTCTTTTTTTTTATCATTGTCATTATTAAACAAAAAATTGTTTTTCTTTCTAGCTGAAGTAGAAGAACTGCAAGGGAGGCTAAGAGCTTCACGGCAAAGGATTACTGACATGGAAAGAGAACTAAATGCCATTACAACAAGTAGTCAGCAATTGGAAAAGGTAAACATAATATAAAAGTAAATTTGGAAATGTTGCCCTTGTTTGCAGTGATATGGAAGAGAAGAGGAAGAACTAGGTGGCACTTATTTCCATATATGCTAAACCATGTTGCCACTAATGACCTTAACAGTAAGAAATCTGCAGATTTACTTAACAAATACAAGTCAATGTTGAAAAAATTCGTGAGTTAAATTTGAAAGTGTCTGCAATTCTGCCCACGATAGGAGGGAGTATATGATGAGAGCCTTGTCAATTAATTCGGCCCTGGAGAGATTGTGCAAGGCTTGTAGGGTAGAATTTTTTTTCAGTGTGGCCTGTGCTTGCTAACTGGAAAGATTGCTTCTACAGGAATGGGATACACTTAAATAGAAAGGGTACAAGAATATTTCCTTATGCTATCGAGGCAGTGTTAGGTGGGTCAGGAAAACTGCTAGCTTGGGGGGATTCACATACTAAAAGATTAACAGTAGCTACAGGCAGAGGCAAAAGTGATTCTTGCACTGCTTCTATTGTAATGAGCAGTAGCCTAGAGAGCAAGTTGATGGGGATTTCAAGATGACTGCCACGATGATGCCCAGCTCTTGCTAGGAGTCATCGTGAAACAAGTAAATATATGGGCTATATTAGGGTAATTAATTGTAAGTGTAAGAACAGGTGCATGTATACTTGCATATACATCAGTGCTAGAAGTATAGTAAATAAATTTGATGAATTTGAAGTGCTGATCAAGACATCAAAGGCAGATGTTTTTATTGGAATTTGGGGGGTACAATGAGTACAGAAAGGATAGTAAGGGAGGAGGGGTTATGCTGTTAGTTAAGAAACACATAAAATATAAGGAAGTGCATCCAGTTGACATGGGTGGACAGTGCAATGTTGAGTCAGTTTGGTGTGTGTAAATATGGAAAAGCAAAATTGAGTGTAGGAGTGTGTTATAGGCTTAATGACTATGATGAGTACAATGAACAATTGAGCAGAGAAATAGTGGGCTAGTAAATCAGAATGTCTTGAAATGGGGATTTTAACTTCCCAGATATTGACTGGAACTTGTGGGTGATCACTCACATGCTAGCAAGACTTTTGTAGATTTATTGGAGGATTGTTTTCTACAACATGTTCGAGGGGGAACCAGAGAGAGTAATACTCTTGATCTGATTATCAGCAGTGATTATTCATGCATTAGGAATTTGCAGATAAAGGAACCACTAGGTGACAGTGATCACAGTGTAGTGAAGTGGGTTTTACTTAAAGATCTAATTACCATTGAGGGTAAAGGGAAGGGTTTTTGTTTTCGTAAAGATGACTGCAGTGGTCTCAGACTGTTCTATACAATGGGGTCAACTGATGATGTTAAAAATAGCAAATTCTAAATGGGAAGCATTCAAGGAAGTAATCTGGGAAGCTACTAGGATTTTTGCTCCAACTAAGAAATACTGTTCCACGTTTAGGCCCAAATCGATGTCAGATGAACTAATGAGGCTTGCGGCAGAGAAGAAAAATGCATGGGATGCATATAAATTATCAGGTGACACTGAAGCCTGTGGCAGTTATAAGTCTTTTGTGACTTGATTACTAGTCTGTAATCAAGTCACAAAGGAGGTTAGGCAAGCGAAGGCCGATTACAAGAAATCCTTGGCAAAGAATGCAAAGAAAACGGCAAAGACCTTTTTACTTATGTAGACTAGAAGTAAGGCAATGAATCAGATTGGTCCACTATATGTTGGTGGTTCGACTGTTGATAATCCTGCTCGGAGAGCTGAAAGACTGAATGAGTATTTTGCATCTACATTCACACATGAGGAATTCTGTGAGGAAGGGGAGGACAGAAGTTTACTAAACTCTAACAGAGTGCTAAACGATTTTGTAATAATGGAGAGTAAAGTGGGAGTGAACTTGTTGAAGTTAAATTTAAAAAAGGCACCTGGAATCAATGGAATCTAATCAGTTATGTTGAAAGAGCAGCAAGGGTAGTAAGCAAACGCTTAGCCATAGTTATGAGAGCATCCTGAGATTCAGGGGAGGTCCCCGTGGACTAGAAATGCGCAATTATATCCTCAATTCACAAATGGGGGTTTAAAGGGCAATACAAATAATTACAGACCTATTAGATTAACTTCTGTTTCAGGAAAAATAACAGAGTCACTGGTTAAAGAAGCAATGTAGGATCACCTAGACAAGACTGCAGTAATAATTCAGACACAGCATGGGTTTGTTAAGGGGAAGTCTTGTCTGACCAATTTTAATATTATGATGTGGTCACAAAGGAACTAGATGCAAAAAATAATTTTGATCTCATATACCTGGATTTCAGAAAAGCTTTTGATACTGTTGCACTTGGAAGACTGCTGTACAAATTGTTGCTGTATAGCATTAAGGGCAAGTTGGTGCAATGGATAAAGGGATGGTTGAGTGGGAGAAGGCAGGAGTGGTAATAAATGGACTGTTCTACGTGTACTAATGTTATTAGCAGAGTTCCCTAGTGTTCAGTGCTGGGCCCATTGTTGTTTTGTGTATTTACCAATGATATCGATGAAGGTAATCAGGCTTAATGTCCAAGTTTGCAGATGATACAATGGTTGGCAGTGTTGTTAATGACAGTAGACAGTATGCTACTGCAACAGGATCTAGAAAAGTTAGGCAGATGGCCTGCGAAGTGGCAGCTGAAGTTTAACATTGACAAATGCAAAGTACTGCCTATGGGTAGCAGTAACCCAAGAGAAACATACTAACTGTAGTACTACACTCAGGGAAGCAGAAAGTGAAAAAGAACTGGGGGGTAATTGTGGAGTCATATGAAGTTCTGTGAGCAGTGCAGACGAACTGCCAAAGCAGATCATGGAGTTTTGTCAATGATATATAGGAATTTTGCTAGCAGAGACGAGGAGGTGATTATCCCTTTGTATAAGGCAATGGTCAGGCCATATCTTGAGTACTGCATACAGGTCTGGATGCCTCACTAGGAATGATGTAGAGTTGCTAGAATGAATACAGAGGAAGGATGTAGAGAATGAGTACAGAGAAGGGCAACAAGATTGGTGAGAGAACAAAGGGGTGCTCTTACCTAGAGAGGCTTAAGTTCTGCAAGTTGCAGCATCGGGGAACTAGGCACCTGTGAGGTTATCTAATTGAGGTGTATATGGCCTTGAATGATTTGAGTAGGCTCAATGCTGATGGGATACTTGTGCATGCTCAGATTAAGAACCTGATGGGGAATAGATTCAAATTGAAGAAAGACAGTCGTAGAATAGACGTGCGGAAGTTTGGCTTTAGCCAGTGGGTATTTGATTGCTGTAACAGACTTCCATCTGTTGTTGTGGAAGTTGATTGCTTAAAAAATTTAAGGCTGAACTAGATAAACATTTGCAGTGACCGGATGGGTGAAATGGGAAGGGGTTTTTTTTTTTTTTTTTTTTGGCTGATGCTGTATAAGGTTTCTTTCTTGCATCATATGCCTCTACTATTGCTAATGTGGAAATCAGAACCACCCAAATATTAACTATAAATTGGCATGCTATTTTTTTTTTTTTTTTTTTGAATTTGTATTGTTCAGTAAATATTAGAAGGAAAAGAAGATCAAGTAAGGATTTGTTTTTCTACAACAGTGTTTCTAAATGTAGTTCTAAAACAAAAAGATTCTTTCCATTTAGTGTTACCATGATGAATATTCATTTTCCATTCTCAACAAATGGTGGTAGACTACAGCTGTTGAATCTTTGTTTTCTGTGTTCTGCTCAGTTTTTCATGAAAAAAGTTGCTATCCTGCTGAGGTAAAATGTGAATCATCTTTCTGAAGTAGTCAAGCTGTATTGTAGAATTTAGTTTAAAGCATATTAAAAATTTATCATCCTGATATGAGTGTTTTGCTTCATATTGTTCTCACTATTTACTTTTCTTATATAAAGGAAAAGAAATACTGGGAAAAAAAAAAAAGAAATATGGGAAACAGCAACCCCAGAGCAACTTATCAACTCTGTGGTACTACACTGACAGTGGTAGAGAATGAAAAGGACCTGGGGGTAATTGTGCAGGCAGATATTAAGTTCTCTGAGCAGTGCAGACAGGCTGCAAGAGTTGCTCATGGTGTCTTGTCAATGATATACAGGAATTTTTCTAGCAGGGATAAGGAGGTGATTATTCCCTTGTATAAGGCAATGGCCAGGCCACACCTTGAGTACTGTATACAGGTCTGTACTTGTATACAGGTCTGGAGGCCTCATTTCAAGAAGAATGTAGAGCTGCTGGAACGAGTACAGAGAAGGGCAACAAGATTAGTGAATGGAACAAAGGGGTACTCTTACGAAGAAAGGCTTAAGTTTTGCAAATTACAGTGTCTGGAGACTAGGCACCAGCAAGGTGATCTGATAGAGGTATATAAAGCCTTGAATGGTTTGAGCATGCTCAGTGCTGATGGGATTCTTTCTCTTGCTCAGAATAATCACCTGAGAGGGCATAAATTCAAATTGAGGAAAGACAGATGTAGGATAGATGTATGGAAATTTGCCCTTAGCCAGCGGGTAGTTGGTTGGTGGAACAGACTTCCATCCCTTGTTGTGGAAGTTGATAGCCTAAATAAATTTAAGGCTCAGCTGGACAGGTATTTCGAACAAAGTGAGGGGTGAAGTGGAAGTTTTTTTTGTTTTTTTTTTGCTGATGCTGCATAAGCTTGCTTTCTTGGATCATATGCCTCTGCTAATGCTAAAGCATCGTATAAAGAAAATTTAGTCATTGTGCTCAGTTTTCCTGATTGCTTTCCTTATTTAACATGGCAAAAGCTATGAAATAAATTTCTAATTTGAGGGCTGTTTATTTTACATACAATATTTGATCAAAAGTTCAGTGAATGTTGCAAAAAATAATCTTGTTCAGTAATAAATGTTTACATTTTTAATGTTTTTCAGTATAATCTCCTACACATTTGTTTCATCTGCCACTGATCAAAAATTTTTGGAAGCCATCTTTCATGAATGCTTTTAGATAATCTATCAATCGGTTGAATTTCTTGAATCAACAACTCATTTCATGTTCTGTTTTAATTTTGGGAATAGCTAAAAAGTTACATTGTGTCAGATCAGGAGAATAAGGTGGGTGTATCATGATGGGAATGGGAATGTTTTTGTCAGTCAGTTACTGGATATAGAGTGACTTGTGACTCAGCACATTTGTGGTGAAGGAGTCAACCATTCCTCTATTTTTCAGGTCATTTATGGAGAATTGCATCTTTAAACTCTTTTTAAACTTCCTGTTAGTAGGTTACATTACCAGTGATACCTCTTACAACAAATGCTGGTAATGCCCATCCTCTTGTCAAAAAATGCAATCAGCATGACTTTTGAATGTGATTTTGACTGCTACACCTCTTTTGGCTTGATGACATTGTTTACTGTTGGGCACTTTTAACCTTGGTCTGCATCATCACTGATTAATGATGCAGACCAAGGTTAAAAGGGTGCATTACCAATCACTGATATGCCCATAACAAATGCACCGATTATTGATGGCAGTATGGATCATATCCATACACCAGGTATGGCCAAACCATGAAGTTTCTTCCTACTTGATTTCTTGGGATTATTTCCATCTCATTCTCCCAGGCTTGATCTGATTTTTCAAAATTCTGACTTGTGAATGGTACTCTTATGCAATCTTTAATTATAGATTGCATAAGCATCTTGACTCTCTTCTCCCAATATTTCTCTTTAACTGTGAGTTCATCTGCAGTTGGTCATTGACTGCATCATTTTAAAGTGGTACTTTGTGAGGTGCCTGCTCCATTTCTGAAGATGCAAAGCACCTTGAAGGCAAAGTACTTTCTTTGACTCTGTCTATTTTTGACATATGGGACAAATCCATTTCTTCTCAAATGTTAGTACACAAACAAGGTTTTTTTTTTTTTTTTTTTTTCTTAGTTATTGGCACATCAGCTTCTGTGGCCATAATGCACCTCCCAAAGTTTTTGCATTTTACTCTGATCCAAGCCCAAGGCAGGATTCGAACCTGCGACCTTTGGGTTGCCAGGCAGGCACTTTACCCACCTAGCTAGTCAGGTCGGCCACAAACAAGTATCATGAAAAGATAACTGGCATGTTTATATAATGTACATTTCCTCATTCCACATAGAGCATTTTTATTTATTAGCTAACTTGAATATGTTCAGTTTATCCTCAAAATTAGTAATTAATACTCATCTATCCTGGTCCAATTTACCTGGCTTACTTGAATTACAAAGGCTGTGTGGAAACAAGGTCAGAAATTGCGAAATCTCTTCCTTTTGTACATTGCAAAATAACCTCAGGGTGTTTCCTGAACTTGTCCTTTGTTGTTGATAAGCATTATTTCATGCACAAAAAAAAATAGCTTGCTAGTATCAATTCATTAAAATGTTTATAGTTATTTACCTGATAGAGGAATTTTTATGGACTCATTTTTTTCTCAACTTGGTTGATTGCATATATTCACCCCTCAAATGCCCACAAAAACTAAATTTTTTTTCATTCAGTAAAGTAAGGCATATGTATCATAGAAGAGTAACAATATGCTGCACATAAAGGAACTATGGATATCTTATGTCCATAGTTCCTTTAATACAAAAACAAAACAACTGATAAAAGAGATGAATCCAAAAGAGAACTTAACTTGTTCTAGCTGGGAATCCTGCCATACTAAACTTTCTATTTAGATATACTCTTTATTTAGATATAAATCAGACTTACTTACTTTTTACTGCAGTCAACAACTGGTTTGAGTCAAAATCAGAAAGGGAATATATTGAAAAATAAATGGGTTTTCATAGCTTTCCAGCATTCCTTTATGAGAGGCTAGAAACTTTTCAGTTCCCCCTTGTTTCCCCCTTTTATTTTTTTATATTTTCCTTTATAATTTTGTTATTTTCAATGTATTTATTATCTCTCTATGCATTAAAGCTTTCCTCCTAGTGATATTTATTCAAGCCAATGGGAGAAGAGAATGGGGCAATTTACATCACTACAAATGCACAGGTAAATAATTACATTGTTGTCTTCCATTGAAAGACAACTGCCTCCATAAGGTTCACCAACCTCATGCATTTACTTCACTGTCTAATACATGCTGACATTACAACGGAACATTGTTTGATGTTCCATTGTAATGTCAGCTGATGAAGGGATCCGATATAGTTTGTATATTTGTAAATAGTTTAGTAATTTTTAAATATTTTAAATATTTGTATAGTTTGTAAATATTTTTGTTAAATATTTAGTCGTCCTCTTTCGGATGCAACAATATTCCTAATGCATTATGGAACCTGAAGCAAAAGGCCTTTTCCTAAGTAACCTATGTAAACACAGGTAAATAATTACATAGTGATATTTATTCCACCTTGAGAATGCCATGTGGTGTGGGGGGTAGCCAATGGGAGAAGGATGCGGGTCACATGGTACAAGTGGGCGGGGCAGTCACGTCACTACAAATGCACAAGTAAATAATTACATAGGTCATTTCCTGGTTAGAAATCGATCGTTGTGTTTCGACAGGTATGTCTTTTACGTAGAAAAGATTTGACTTACTCTATCATCCCTCTACATTTTGCATAGAAAAGCGTGCGTCCGGGGGTTGGCGAGCAAAACGAGCAGGAGGCAAAGCCCCCTAGTTATTATTTTATTCTTTTGTCATTATTTTTTATCATTATTTTTAAAAAAAAATTATTTGATTATTATTTTTTAATTATTATTATTTATTTATTTTTTGGCCAGTGCTGTAAAAAGGCAGTGACTTCCTTGCACTATATGGCTAATTATACTGTCTACTGAAGCTGTTATTTTTTTCCCTTCTTTTGTTTTACTGTTTATGGCACAAATCCATAGCCTGAAGAAGCTGCTTGCTTTATTTCTCTGCAAAGAAATGAAGTGAAATTTAATATTTAGTTTAAAATAAATAAATCATTGTTTATTTAAAAAATACAGTTCATACCAATTACTTATATATAATCTAGGTGTAAAAACACCATAGATAACTCTTAACCATGTATTGCACAACCTCGAATAAGTAATGCTTCACTAATAGAGAAGACGATTGTTACTTATTCTCAAGTGGGTATCAGGGTGCCTGCCTACCCACCAGTGAAAGGCCAACAAGCCTTGAAATGGTGCTGTCTGGGTGGTGATGCCCACTTGAGAATAAGTAACAGTCTTCTCTATTAGTGAAGCATTACTTATTCGAGGTTGTGCAATACACGATAACTCATTGTGAAGGATGAGCACAATGAGATACAGTTGAAATGATGCCTTTTATACTACTATCATAGTTAACACGATAACTCATTGTGAAGGATGAGCACAATGAGATACAGTTGAAATGATGCCTTTTATACTACTATCATAGTTTTTTGCTTTTAAGAGTTATCTATGGTGTTTTTACAACTATATTATTATAGATAATTATAACTCTTAAATACATTATGCCCAGTTACATTTGGTCTTACTTAAACATTATCATGTACACCTTTTGATATCTCTCATATTGTGGGATTATCATCACAACTGGGTTGTCATGTTTGCAATACCAGGGTGCCTATCCACCCACCGATGAAAGGCCAACAAGCCTTGAAACAGTGCCATCTGGATTGTGGTGCCCACTTGAGAATAAGTAACAATAGTCTTCTCTATAAGCGTTACTTATTCAAGGTTGTGCAATACATGGTAACTCTTTGTGAAGGATGAGCACAATATGAGATACAGTTGAAATGATACCTTTTACACTACTATTATAGTTTTTTCCTTTAAGAGTTATCTATGGTGTTTTTACACCTATATTATATAGATAATTATAACTCTTAAAAATATTATGCCCAGCTGCATTTGGTCTTACTTAAAGAAGTAATTGTACTTCTATATAAAAATTAGTATAGTAAACGGTCTTTTACTCTCTGGTAAATATTATAGAGAATTATTTTAGTCATATGAGTTTTCTGTGGAAGTATTTGAATTACTGGCTTGCCTTATATGCAGTTACTGAAAGCATTTTTTATTTTGATTATGACCTTGATTGATATCTAATTATTTTTACTGATCTGATTTTCAGAGCAACAAAGAAGGTGCCAAGGAGATTGATAGGTTAAAGCTTGAAGTCTACAAAGCAGTGTATGTCTCATGAATGTTACTTTAAATATTATGTAATCCTGTCATTTTCTTAATCTTTTCAGGATAAGTAAAATTACAAACATTATAATCAAACTATTTTCATATCAGTTAAATATCAGTAAATATATATTGCAACCTCAGTATACTGCAAGTATGATCATATCTCCCAGTTTAAATATAAAACAAGTTAGTTAATGTACACAGTGCATTAAATTTCAGGCTTGTTAAAAATTTTTTTCTTAAATTAATTGAATTTTTGTTCTTTTTCTTTGATTAATTTATATTTATATATATATTAATTTAATATATTTATATATATTAATTTAATATATTAATTTATATATATATATATATATATACATACCTCTTTATCAATTAATTACTAAGTTTTATAACTTTTTAGAACACTTAATAAAGCTCTGTAGTTTTACATTCTCTAAACTTAGCCTGACCACTAGGCCGTAGCCTAGTGGTCAGGCGCGCAGGTGCATAAGTACACATGCCTTGAGTGACCGGGGTTCAAGCCCCGTGACTACTGAATACGGTACTGTTTCTTGTATTCTGTCTATCTTGTGAACTCCTCTGACCGTTTGGTCGTCCCGGAGTATAAAAACAGAAAATTTATTTATTACTTATCAGTAATTCCCACCTGGTTGCGGAGGCACCCAATTTATATGAAAAAAAAAGAAATAGTAATTGCCAAATTTCTATCTGTCTGATATTAATGAAGTTTGGAATTGCCTGAAAATTTTTATTAAAACGGTCTCTCTTTTTAAAAGGCCCAAATATCTAAAATTCCATGGATTACTGTGTCTGTTACATTACAAGTGGACAAACAGATGTGTAGACAATAGACGTATATGCATATATACAGAGTGTATCACGGGGTACTTCCTTTTGCTTTAAGCGAGCAAGATTTTGCAGCTCACAATATGTGCAAGCACCATATATCAAAATATAAATTTTTTTTGCTTTAAGATTAAAAATGCATTTTTTAATTAGTTTTTTTAGCCGTATTGCATATACAAGAATTATATTTCTCAATCAAAAATTTTTGGCACTAATTAGCATTAGCAGAGGCATACGATGCAAGAAAGCAACCTTATGCAGCATCAGCCAAAAAAAAAAAAAAAAAAACCCTCCCATTTTACCCCTCCATTCGTTCCAAATGTCTGTCCAGCTCAGCCTTAAATTTATTTAGGCTATCAACTTCCACAACAAAAGATGGAAGTCTGTTCCACCAATCAACTACCTGCTGTCTAAAGGCAAATTTCTGCACATCTGTTCTACGACTGTCTTTCCTCAATTTAAAATTGTGCCCCGTCAGGTTCTTAATCTGAGCAAGAGGAAGAATCCCATCAGCATTCACTTGCTCAACCATTCAAGACCTTACACACCTCAATCAGATCACCTTACAGTTGTCTACTGCGGTATTAAAATCTGTCTTAGAATTAATTACATCGATTACATTATCTTTGATTACAAATTTCATTACATTTCATTACAAACGATGGCACTCCCCAGCAGTTTCCTCCAGACATTTTTTAAGAGTAGGAAAATGAAGCAGATTTCCTTTTAAAACTAGATTCTGAAACACCTGAGTTTTTTTTCTGAAATGCAATAATCTCCTTGTATAAAACTACCACAGATTTATCTTTTAACCATGTAGCCACAAATTTAACAGATTTTAAATTGCTGAAGATTACCCATGTAATCTTGAAATCTTCAGTAAAAATTTCATTAAGAAGGTTTTATTTATTGCTTTCTATTAGAAAAGCTTTTACTTCTGGAGAGCACCTTTCCACTACTGAGCCAACAAACCTCTGCGTGGGTAATAATATTAGAATGCGGTGCTTGAAGATCTTCCAAAAATATTTTTAGAAGTCGCTTATTTAGGGATGTAGCAGTAAAATGGTTGATAACTTTAACAATGACTTCGCAAGACATCCTATAATTTCTTTTTGATCTTTCACTCATGAACAAGGCCTCAATACGAATCAGTAATAATGCACAAAATTAGGTATATTTTTTATCTCTATTAAGATAAGCAATAAAGCCTTTGTTTTTACCTATCATAGAAGAGGGCCACCATCAGTAACAACTGATACAAGTTTACTCAGATAAATTTTGTGCACTGTGAGGAATTTCATAAGTGCGTCATATACATCTTTTCCAGTTGTATAACCGTTAACCTTCTTCACAGCTGCCATGTTGAATCAAATGAACAAAGCACACGAGTTGTGATATGCCTGAAACATCAGTCAACTCATCAAGTGCCAGTGGGAAAAAACACACAATTTTCAATTCTACCTAATCATTGAATATTACATCTGCCATTTTATGAACTCAATTTGAAACTGTATAATTACTCAAAGGAATATTTTTTGCATCAGTAATCAAGATAGTTTGTTTTTCTTGTAAGATACTAGTAAGCACTTCTAATGATGACACTACACTTTTTTTTTATTATTTCACCACTGGTGTAAGGCAATGAATTCTTGGCAATTATATTTGATAAAATAAATGAAACTTCATTTGCTAGCACTTTACTATTAGATTGCCCTAAATTTAAAATATTTCTGTCCCTCAAGTTTCTTTTTTTCTTCTTGAAGTTTAGCTTTTCTAATCACTAAATTTCAGAAAAGCTTCATGAAAATTCCTATGGCATTTTTGGTAATGTCTTTCGCAATTCAACTTATGATAGCCAGCCAAACACCACTGGACTTAATAAGCAAATTACACCAGTTCCACTACTATTATCTCTTACCAAATAATCATATTCTTTACAGGGTTGAAATGCATACTCTTTAATTTTTTGTTTCTTTGCATTTGAAACATGCAGGTCTAAATCAGACGACTGTGCATCATTTTTTCCTCATAGTGTTCATTTCAGTTTCTTTTTAAAAGCTTTGAAAGGGTTTAGTAACTTTAGTTAAATCTGTTAAAAGAAAATACATTTAAGCATTTGCACACAAAATCAAAAGATTTCTTACTATAACACTTTCATCACCTTTAAAGTCAGCACTATACATATACGGTACCTATTGCAGCAGCGTAATTGAGTGAAACCCAGCAGAAACCTGTTCTAACCTGCTAAAACCAGAAATTGAGAATCGCATGAGGCAGTATCCTCAGTCTGTAGTGACACTATGGCAACAATGATCGTACTCTCAACAAAGTGTTTTTAAAAAATTTTTCTTACTAAATAAATGTCAAATTAACAATAATTAATATGAAAAATATTTAATACTGTCCAAGTGTCAAACCTTGACTGTTTTTGAGATTAAAACGTTGCAAAATACAGTATATAATTTTCCTCCAATCACTAACAAAAGAAAGGATTTTCTAGCAATGATCGGCATGGATTTTTTTATAATATCATAGAAAGTTGAGAAATAGAAAGCAACTTTTTTAAATACAAATGTTTATATATAAATTTTTTAGCTTAAGTGAAGGTGCTTACGAGCACCCATTTTAGTATCGGTCGTGAGCAAAATTTATTTTTTAAGGAGCACCAACTTAAAGTCTGATGCAGCATGACATGTGGGGCTCACTTCGGATATGGATTTAGGATCTAAAAATAATAGAAAAAAAGTGCATGCAGACATCGGTCTATGGGTCTTTGATTTCTCCTTCTTCCCAAGTTAGTAACTTTTGTGTTCCAGCAGTTCTTTCCGCAAACTGAATTAGCATAGCTGGCTCCATTCAACTGTTTACAAACAATACTCAGTATCTCATTGTTTTTTTTGTAGTTATGTAAACAAGTTTGCATAATGTTCTTTGAGTGATTTCAGTTAGTTCTCCTGACAAGTTAGTTCTCGGCACTACGTTTAGGGCTTTTTATTAACATTTTTATACTGTGCATTTGCTGTGATAATGGGAGCTTATTCAAATTGAGAGGCGGCAGACATGCATCTCATTAGACTTGCTAGATGCAATGCAGCTGAGGCAAGATACCTGTATGCAGAAAACTTTCCCAATCATCATGTGGCAAATAAGACCTTTGCAGAAATTGGTTCATTTAGAAAACAAAGTTTCAGATGGCAGTAGACACATCAGTGCCAGAACTGTTGATTTGGAAGACTGAATCTCAATCATGTTAAAGGAAATGATGGTGACAGCACCCAAAGGACAGCAACTCTGGAGAATGTGGGACATATGACTGTGTGGAGAATTTTACAGGACCAACAGCTTTATCCCTATCATCTTCAGATATAACAAGGACTTATTGAAGCTGACTACCTGCCACAAGTGGCTTTTTGTACTTGGTTTCTGCATATTGTGCTCATGCTCAGCATTTCCTGTCTGCTATATTGTTTACTGATGAAGCTAGATTTGCTAGAAATGGTGTGATCAGTTTTCACAATGTTCATTGATTAGCTGAAGAAAATCCCTATATCATTGTTCTGTCAAGACACCATAAATTTATGGGCAGAAATAGGGGCCAATTTATTCAGGCCTATTGTTCTGCCTTGGAGATTAACAGGAGCATCCTACTGCAATTTTTTAAGAACCATTTAAATGAGTTGTTGGAAGACATTACACCTCATGTCGTTCGTTGCATGTGGTTTATGCACAACGGTGCTCCACCATAATTTCGTCATGCAGGACCCATTACCTGGCCTGCATGCTACCTGGACTTGAATGAACTCAATTTTTACTTGTGGGGGGCCATCTGAAAACCATTGTTTATTCCACACCAATTTGATAACATTGAAATGCTTTGCCAACATGTGCAACAAAACTGCTTGAAAAAAAATCTGACAGACACCTGGAACTTTGGAGTGGTTAGGAGGTCTGTGATGAGGCTTATATTCAGCTGCATGGTGATCATTTTGAGCAGTTCCTGAAACATAAGCAGATAGTTGCTGGAACACAAAAATGGCATTAACTCTTAAATGAGGTTGTGTTTACATGAATGTTTTTATTGTTTTTAGGTTGTAAATCCATCCCTGAAGTGGGTCCTGCATGTTATGATACACCCTGTAAATGCAAATGCAGCTAAAAGTACTGTGTGTGAGAACTAATATCTTAAAATGGAAACTAGCAAAGGTAAACCATCTGTACCTCTGGGAGAGAAATGTGTTGTATTCCCTTCTACAGTATTAACATTAGTATAGTGAAAGGAAGCCACAAGCTTTTGCTGCACTAGCCAAAAGCTGACCTTTAAATTTCTCCAAGATATTGGCTTCAACTTCCTGTGTAGGTCACTTTCTCTAGTAATTAATAACTTTCTGGCTGAAAAAAAACCTACAATCCAGTCTAAACCTCTTTCTCCTTAGTTTGAATTCATGATCCCTAGTTCTGGAAACATAAGAAAAAATTTTGCCTTCATTTATTTTACTCTCTCTTCCTCTTAGAGCCTTATAGATCTCAGTCAAGTCCCTCTCTAAGGTGCCTGCTTGCTAAGCTCTCCATCCCACATACAACGATACCTCGCACAGTTTGGCTTCAATCAATACAGGATTCACCATAGTGCGGTTTATAATCTGCGACTGCAATTGATTATCAATTAATTTCGTTCTTAGTCTACCTCATTACTATTTGTATTTATTATTTTTTTTAACTAATCATGCATAATTTTTTCTAATATAAAAAAATTCCTTTGATACCCACATATCGTTATTTTCCCATTGAAACTATTCCCCGTTTAGTGCTGACTCAGTCAGTGCAATAATTTTTTTTCCAACGCATTAACTGCACTGTGCCAGGTATTCCTGTTTGAAGTCTTCCCTTACATAGGTTCCATTTTGCAGATCTCACCGAACAAGTTGCCAATCTTTGGACCGTTTCAAGACACTGTCTTTTTATAGGCCTGCTTTGCCTCCCTGTTTACATTAATTGGAGAAATTCATTTCCAAATCCCTTTCTTTCTCTATTGTTTTTAATTCACCTCAACGAATGTATGATATTTTGGGGTTGCTCGTTTTTTTATATATATATCAATTTTGTTTTTTGTATGACAGCTGGTTTCTCACCTAGATTGAGTTCATTATTGGTAATAAATCTTTACTGGTAAGCATTCTGTTGCATTCTGGTAGTCACAAAATATATAATATTTCTTGTACAGCAGACTCTCGATTTATTGGGATTGAATTAACTGGGACACTCCAAATTAAAAAAAAAAAAAAAAAAAATCAACAAGAAATCATAAAATTCAAGTATAACTAGAATAGGTATAAACAGATGTTTTGCAAGTCATAACTAAGCGACAAGAAGCAGCGTTATAAGTCGTCATTGGGAGATTAATGTAGCTATTATTTTGCAAACCCCGCTGTCTTCACACCCGCTGCCCAAAAAAAAAAAAAGAAGAAATGTTTAGTTTGTTTTAGTGCATCATGTCGATTGTTGTGTTCCGTTGCACTGCAAAAAGACATTTTGTTTCGTTATTTATGTCATTAATGTCAATTTTTTTTTTTTAATAGCAAATATTTTTTTTGTTTATAAATTGCAAAAATGGGTAAATGCAAAAGAGTTGCACTTACAGTTAAACAAAAACTTGAAATTATTCAAAAGTTTTAAAATAGTGCATCCATTAAATCTTTAATGAATCATTATAATTGTTGGTGACCAAACCATACGCAACATCGTAAGGCGCCTCCGTAGCCAGGTGGGCAGGAGCAGCAGTGCATAGCACACGCTTCTTGATTAGACAGGGGGTTCGAGCCCGTGACCACCAAATACAGAGGATGCGGAAAGGTCAGGGGAACGACCACCGCATATCCCTGAAGCAATATGGCCTTAGTTGCTAATGCTCCTAAAAACCAAATAACAAACAAACAAGCAACATCGTAAAAAATAAAGGGAAGCATTGTATTGGACACGCGAGTAGTGCGTGGTAGGTTTTTTTATCTATTGGCATATTTTTTACGTAGGTTTCTGAAATTTTTTTTTCACTTAATTTTTTTTTTTTTAGGATTTTAAAATTTAAAACAGAAAAAAAAAATAAATAAGCAATCAATAACGACAATCATGACATGCACAAGTGAGATAAGGAGTAACAAGGCAAAAAAATAGGAAGGAGGAGAAGAGAAGATTCTTAAAATTTATTTATTTATTTTTTATGACTGAAGATTTCAGTGAGGGGGACACATTTCACCATAATAATGTAAAAGCCCACAGAATTCCAGGTATTATCACAAATGCAATAAGATCAAGTTTACTACCCATTTATAATAAGTTGCGTTAACAGAAAAGCCCAATAAACTGGAAAGTGCAAAACTGTTTTTATTGTTTTATGGTAGTGACCTCCAGAAATGTGCTTTAGCAAAATATTATCTTGTGTGGGGTGATAATAGTGAGTTTTCGCCTTAACCTTATGAAGTTCTTTACAGAAAATTTCATTTTGACCATTATCATGGTGCCAACTAAGAGAATAAGGGACAGCGGTATTAGTAAATCTATCAGCAAAAGGAAAGCGATTGATTTGGATCAGAAAATTAAAATAAGGATATATGAAAATGGTCAAACATTAACAAGTATCGCGTGGAATTCAAATTTGTCAATAATAATGTAGTAGCAATATGTTATTAGTCATTCCCGAGTTACATGAAACTCAAGTAAGAAGTCCTGGAATGTATCTCTTACATATGTCGGGGAATTCTCTATTTTTGGATTAACTGGGAAATTGATTATCCTGGATTTTTTTTTTTTTACCATCTATTCTAGAAAATAGTCTACTCTAATTGAAAATAATTTAAGAAACAAAATCCTTTGAGTTTTCACTTCATTACATAGTAAAAACACCAGATTACTATACAAATCACATACAGTGGATGCTGCTTATTGTGATCACTTAAGAAAGGTAGAAGTGAATAGAAAGCAAACATGAAAATAAAGCAATACAAAATACTTTGTGACTGTATACTATTTTTGAAATTTCTAGAAACATGTTGCATTCCCAAGTTTTATCTTTTAATTGATTGATAGGTCCCATAAAAAATACCAATTTCACTAGCAATTTCGCAGATAGTTGTGCATCAGTCACTCCTAAGCAGATCACAAAACAAGAGAAAATGATTGGTTTTTGAAGGGTGGCAAGAGAGAGAGAGAGAGAGAGAGAGAGAGAGAGAGAGAGAGAGAGAGAGAGAGAGAGAGCGAGCGAGCGAGAGCGGATTCTTGTCAACAGACATGGCCTTTAAACTTTGTGAACCTCTTAAAAGTCTTTGAATGATGACAATCTTTTCCAAAAGCTGTTTTCAACATTTTGTGAGGTTCTCTTGCATTTTTCCCTTATTTTAAACAGGTTATGCAAATTCACACTTATTCAACACATACCAATTCACACTGACTGAGTCACTGATGTAATAGATATAATGATCAGTTAGTATATCTATTAATTTTTTTTAAATTGATGTCATCTATTGATTACAATACAATAAAGAGAATATTTTAAGTATTTTTATTTTTGATTTTTTTTTATATATATGTTTTTCAATATTAAAATAAATAAAATTTATATTTTTACTTCATTAATAGGAAATTAAGTGAAGAATCCAAGCTGCAAAACTCTGAATTTTCAGAGAAACTAAATAAAAAGGTATGTGCTCCATTCTCATTTTTATAGGATACACAGTGTTTGGAAAAATGATAGCCAAATTTTCAGGAGGGTCTTAATTAGGTTAGTTTGAGTTGTAAATATTATATGAATATATGTCACTATTATATGAACATATCTGCTTTATATAAAGGGCAGGTTGAGTGGAAGAAGACAACGTTGTTATTAATGGTCATGCTCTTCGTGTTATCAATGGAGTTCATGAGCGTTCAGTCTTGGGCCCATTGTTGTTTTCTGTAGTTATTGATGAAGGTATATTAGGCTTAATGTTTAAGTTTGCAGATGATATGCAAGTTGGCAGGGTTGTTACTGATGGTAGTGACAGCATGCTGCTGCAACAAGATCTAGGAAAATTGGGTCAATGGGCTAAGAAATGGCAGTTGAAGTTTAACATTGTCAAATGCAAAGTACTAAACCTGGGTAGCAGTAATCCCAGATTAATATCACAGCTTGTGTTTCAACACTTAAAGTAGTTGAAAATGAAAAAGACAGGGTAATTGTGTAGCTGGATATGAATTTCTCTGAGCAGTGCAATTGGACTGCCAAATCAGGTCATGGAGTCTTGTCAATGATATATAGGAATTTTGCTAGCAGAGACAAGGGGGTGATTATCCCTTTGTAAAAGGCAGTGGTCAGGCCTCACCTTGAGTACTGCATACAGGTCTGGAAGTCTCATTAGGATGGATGTAGAGTTGCTAGAACAAGTACAATGAAGGGCAACAAGATTTGTGAGAGGGACAAAAGGGTGCTCTTGCCGGGAAAGGCTTAAGTTCTGCAAGTTGCAGTATTTGGAGACTAGGCACCTGAAAGGTGACCTGATTGAGGTGTGGTGTATAAGGCCTTGAATGGGTTGAGCAGGCTCAATTCTAGTGGGAACCTTCCTCTTGCTCAAATTACAAACCTGAGAGGGACATAGATTCAAATCAAGGAAAGATAGTTGTAGAATAGATATGTGGAAGTTTGCCTTTAGCCAGCCAGTAGGTAGTTGACTACCAGAATAGACTTCCATCTGTTGTTGTGAAAGTTGATAGCTTAAATATATTTAAGGCTGAACTAGATAGACATTTGGAGAGACTGGATGGGTGAAATGGGAATGTGTTTTTTTTTTTTTTTTTTGGGCTGATGTATAAGCTTGCTTCCTTGCATCATGTGCCTCTGCTAATGGTAAGTGTGAGCAATTCATAAACCTTGTAACATTTAGGCCAAGTCATCAATAAAAATGAAATCCACCAATGCAGTAGATGCCATTTTGAAAGTCCAGCTCCCTAGCCAGTATCAAACCTTTCTGCAGGTTTCTAAGCATGATTAATTTTTAGTCTATTTATGCCTAACTGCCCTAAAATAATTGTATTCATTATACAACTTACTGACAAGGATGAAACTCCCAAGGGGGGGGTCCTAAACAGGAAGGTTTCCCATAGTAATTTTAGACTGGTCTGACTTGTGCTGTACTCTTGGTCTATCACCTTCATAGGATGGGATTTCTCCAGATACATCTAGCATATTAGTTTGTGCAGTGATGGCAAAAAAAAGTCAGTGGCAATCTAAAGCCCTGTAGCTTTTGTAAGTAGGAAGCTCAACAATGCCCATTGAAAATGAGCGTTGTAATGGTGTTTTTTTACATACCAACTAAGAAATACTCTTCAAGATTCAGGCCTAAATGGATGTCAGATGAATTAATGAGGCTCATGGCAGAAAAGAAAACTGCATGGGATGCATATAAATTATCAGGTGACACAGAAACCTACGGTAGAAGTAAGCTAGTCTGTAATCCAGTCACAAAGGAGGTTAGGCAAGCAAAGGCAGATGACAAGAAATCTTTGGCAAAGGATGCTAAGAAAAGCAGCGAGGACTTCTTTACTTATATAAACTCTAGGAGGAAGGGGATGAATCAGATTGGTTCACTTAACATAGATGGTTCGACTATTGATGATCTTGCTCAAGTAGCTGATAAACTGAATGAGTATATTTTGCAACTACATTCACAGATGAGGAGTTATTCAAAGAAAGTCATGCCAGACATTTATCAAACTCTAACAGGGAGCTAAGTGATTTTGTAATAACAGAGCAAAATGGAGGAGAAATTGTTGAAGTTAAACATAAAAAAAGGCACCTGTGGCAGATGGAATCTATCCAGTTATAATGAAGGAGGCAGCAAAGGACGTAAGCAAACCCTTAGCCATAATTTTGGGAGTATACTTAGAGTCAGGGGAGGATCCCATGGACTGGAGATGTGCAAATGATTCCCCAATTCACAAAGGGGGTTCAAAGGGTGACACAAATAATTATAGACCTGTTAGTTTAACTTTTATCCTGTGGAAAATAATGGAGTCACTGGTTAAAGAGGTGATACAGGATCACTAGACAAGACAGTAGTAATAATGGAGTCACTGACACAGCATAGGTTTGTTAAGGGGAAGTCTTGTCTTGTCTGACCAATTTGATTGGATACTACAATGTGGTCACAAAGGAACTGGATGCAAAAAATAATTTTAATATCATATACTTGGATTTCAGGAAAGCTTTTGATACTGTTGCACATGGAAGACTGCTGTACCGCTCCAATTTGAAGATTTTTCAAATTGGAGCGGTATGGCATTAAGGGCAAGTTACTGCAATGGATAAAGGGATGGGAGAGAGAAGAGCGTAGTAATAAATATGCACTGCTCTATGTGGACTAATGTTCTTAACGGAGATCCCCTGGGTTCGGTGCTGGGCCCATTGTTGTTTTGTATTTATCACTGATTGATGAAGGTATATCAGGCTTCATTAGAATTAGCAAAGGCACATGATGCAAGAAAGCAAGCATATATAGCATCAGCCAAAAAAATAAATACATAACACATGCCCTTCTCATTTCACCCATCCACTCACTCCAAATGTTTGTCTAGTTCTACCTTGAATCTATTTAAGCTATCAACTTCTATGATGACAGATGGAAGTTTGTACCGGCAATCAACAACCCACTGGCTAAAGGCAAACTTCCACACATTTATCCTATAACTGTCTTTCCTCAAAGTGGAAGAGAAACTGTTGAAGTTAAACGTAAGAAAAGCACCTGGGGTGGATGGGATCTATCCAGTTATATTAAAGGAGGCGGCAAAGCAACTAAGCAAACTCTTAGCCATAATTATGAGAGCATCCTTGGACTCAGGGGAGGTTCCCACGGACTGGAGATGTGCAAATGTATCCCCAATTCACAAAGGGGGATTGAAGGGCAACAAGAGTAATTACAGACCAGTTAGTTTAACTTCTGTTCTGGGTAAAATAATGGAGTCGCTGGTTAAAGATGCATTGCAGGATCATCTAGACAAGACTGCAGCAATAATTCAGACACAGCATGGGTTTGTTAAGGGAAAGTCTTGTCTGACAAATTTGATAGGATATTATGATGTGGTTACAAAGGAATTGGATGCAAAAAATAATTTTGATATCATATATTTGGATTTCAGGAAAGCTTTTGACACTGTTGCGCATGGAAGATTATTGTACAAATTGGAGCAGAATGGTATTAAGGGTAAGTTGCTACAATGGATAAAAGGATGGTTGAGGGTGGTAATCAATGGGTGTTGCTCTTCTTGGACTAATGTTATTAGTGAAGTCCCGCAGGGTTCAGTGTTGGGTCCACTGTTGTTTTGTATATTTATCAATGATATTGATGAAGGTATATCAGGCTTAGTGTCGAAGTTTGCAGATGATACAAAGGTTGGCAGGGTTGTTAATGACAGTAATGGCAGTGTGCTACTGCAACAGGATCTAGATAATTTGGGCAGATGGGCTAAGAAGTGGCAACTGAAGTTTAACCTTGACAAATGCAAAGTACTGCATATGGGTAGAAGTAACCCCAGAGAAACGTACCAACTGTGTGGTACTACACTTAAGGTGGTAGAAAATGAAAAAGACCTGGGAGTAATTGTGCAGGCAGATATGAAGTTTTCTGAGCAATGCAGACAGGCTGCCAGGGCAGGTCATGGGGTTTTGTCAATGATATATAGGAATTTTGCTAGCAGGGAAAAGGAGGTGATTATCCCTCTGTATAAGGCAATGGTCAGGCCATGCCTTGAGTACTGCGTACAGGTCTGGAGGCCTCATTTTAGGAAGGATGTAGATTTACTTGAGCGTGTACAGAGAAGGGCAACAAGATTGGTGAGGGGAATGAAGGGATCCTCTTATCAAGAGAGGCTTAAGTTCTGCAAATTGCAGTGGCTGGAGACTAGGCACCTGCGCGGTGATCTGATTGAGGTGTATAAGGCCTTGAATGGATTGAGCACGCTGAATTCTGATGGGATCCTTTCACTTGTTCAGATTACGAACCTTAGGGGGCATAAATTCAAATTAAGAAAGGACAGATGTAGAATAGATGTGCGGAAATTTGCCTTTAGCCAGCAGGTGGTTAATTGCTGGAACAAACTTCCATCTGTCGTTGTGGAAGTTGATAGGTTGAATAAATTTAAGGAGGAACTGGACAGGCATTTGGAGGGAATGGTGTGATTTTTTTTTTTTTTTTTTTTTGGCTGATGCTGCATAAGCTCATACATTTGCTTTCTTGCATCACATGCCACTACTACTCCTCTGAGCAAGAGGAAGAATCCCATCAGCATTGAGCATGCTCAAACTATTCAAGGCTTTATACACCTCAACCTCACAGGTGCCTAGTCTCCAGACGTTGTAATTCGCAAAACTTAAGCCTTTCTTCGTAAGAGCACCCTTTGTACATTCACTAATCTTGTTGCCCTTCTCTGTACTTGTTCCATTGGCTCTACATTCTTCTTAAAATGAGGCCTCCAGACCTGTATACAGTACTCAAGGTATGGCCTTACTATTACCTTATACAAGGGGATAATCACTTCCTTATCCCTTCTAGAAAAATTCCTGTATATCATTGACAAGACACCATGAGCTACTCTTGCAGACCATATGCACTGCTCAGAAAACTTCATATCTGCCTGCACAATTACCCCCAGGTCCTTTTCACTCTCTACCACTGTCAGTGTAGTAACACACAGTTGATATGTTACTCTTGGGTTACTGCTTCCCATATGCAGTAGTTTACATTTGTCAATGTTAAACTTCAGTTGCCACCTCTCAGCCCACCTGCTCAACTTTTCTAGATCCTGTTGCAGCAGTGTACTGTCATTAGTGTCATTAACAACCCTGCCGATATTGATGATGGTATATCAGGCTTAATGTCCAAGTTTGCAGATATCATCTGCAAACTTGGACATTAAGCCTGATATACCATCATCAATATCATTAATGAATACAGAAAACCACAACGGACCCAACACTGAACCCTGGGAGACTCCTCTAATAACATTAGTCCACAAAGAGCAGTGTCCATTGATTACCACTCTCTGTCTTCTCCCACTCAACCATCCCTTTATCCATAGCAGCAATTTGCTTCCAATGCCACACTGCTCCAATTTGTGCAGCAGTTTTCCCTGGAACAGAATTTAAAATAATTTCCATGGTCTGTAAACACATCTGTAATTACCTGTGTCTCCCTTTGATCCTCCTTTGTGGATTGGAGTAGCATTTGCACATATCCAGTCCATAGGTACCTCTCCTGAGTCAAAGGAAGCTCTTATAATTATGGCTAAAGGTTTTGCCGGCTTCCTTTGCTGCCTCCTTTAATATAACTGGATAGATTCCATCCACTCCAGGTGCACTTCTTATGTTTATTTTCAACAATTTCTCCTCCACTTTACTCTCAGTTATTACAAGATTATCTAGCTTACTGCCAGAGTTTAATACCCCTCTGACAATCCCATTCCTGAATAACTCCTCATGTGTGAATATAGATGCAAAATATTCATTTAGTTTGTTAGCTACCTGAGCAGGATCATCAACAGTTGAAACATCAATATCAAGTGGACCAATCTGATTCATCCTCTTCCTTTTAGAGTTTACAGAAGTAAAGAACTCTTTGCTGTTTTTATTTGCATCATTTGCCAAAGATTTCTCATAATCTGCCTTTGCCTGCATAACCTCTTTTGTGACTTGGTTACAGAACAGCTTATATCTATCCTAGGCTTCCGTGTCACCCATTAATTTATGTATCCCATGCATTTTTCTTTTCTGCCATATGTCTAATTAGTTCTTCTGACATCCATTTAGGCATAAATCTTGAACAATATTTCTTAGTTGATATCTAAAGCCTAGCAGCTTCCAAGATAAGTTCTTTGAATGCTTCCCATTTTGAATTTGCTGTTGGTAACATCATTAGTTGGTCCCACCGTATAGAATTTAAATACAGTCTCAGACCACCGTAGTTGCCTTTACGAAAGCAAAAATCCTTCCCTTTACCCCTGATGGTAGTTACCTCTTTGAGTAAATCCCACTTCAGCACATTGTGATCACTGCCACCTAGTGGTTCCTTTATCTGCAGATTCCTAATGCATGAAGAATCACTACTGATAATCAGATCAAAAATATTACTCCCTCTAATTGCCTCCCGAATATGCTGCTGTAGAAAACAATCATCCAATAAATCCACGAAAGCTTTGCTAGTGTGTGAGTGATCAACCCACAAATTCCAGTCAATATCTGGGAAATTAAAATCACGCAAAAATTTCCATGTTTGCAGATGATACAAACATTGGCAGGGTTGTTAAAGACAGTATGCTACTGCAACAGGATCTAGAAAAGTTAGGCAGATGGGCTGAGAAGTGGTGCTGAAGTTTAACATTTACAAATGCGAAGTACTCAATATGGGTAACAGTAACCGAAGAGAAATGTAGTACCAACTGGGTGGTACTACACTCAGAGAGGTGGAGAATGAAAAAGACATAGGGGTAATTGTGCAGTCAGATATGAAGTTCTCTGAGCAGTGCAGACAGGCTGACAGAGCACGTCATGGAGTTTTGTCAATATGTAGGAATTTTGCTAGCAGAGACGAGGAGGTGATTATCCCTTTGTATAAGGCAATGGTCAGGCCACATCTTGAGTACTGCGTACAGGTCTGGAAGCCTCACTAGGAACGATGTAGAGTTGCTAGAACGAATACAGAAGAAGGATGTAGAGAACGAGTACAGAGAAGGGCAACAAGATTGGTTAGAAGAACAATGGGGTGCGCTTACGAAGAAAGGCTTAAGTTCAGCAAGTTGCAGCATGTGGAGACATGGCACCTGCGAGGTGATCTGAATGAGGTGTATAAGGCCTTGAATGGTTTGAGCAGGCTCAATGCTGACAGGATACCTCTGCTTGCTCAGATTAAGAACCTGAGGGGGCATAGATTCAAATTGAGGAAAGACAGTTGTAGAATAGAGATGCGGAATTCTGCCTTTAACCAGCGGGTAGTTGATTGCTGGAACAGACTTTCTTCTGTTATTGTGGAAGTTGATAGCTTAAATAAATTTAAGGGTGAACTGGACAAACATTTGGAGTGACCAAATGGGTGAAATGGGAAGGGTTTTTTTTTTTTTTTTTGGCTAATGCTGTATAAGCTTGCTTTCTTGCATCATATGCCTCAGCTAATGCTAAAACATTCAACCATAGAGAGACCGACCGACCCTTGCTGTTATCCTCCAACAAAGTTGAAATCCTTGGGCAAGGCATTTACATCAGAACAGACCATAAGCCACTTATCTATTTGTAACTTATGAAAAGAGATAATCTTATTTATTAGCTTATAAATAAGATAAACACATCTTATATGAAAGATTGAAATGCAAGTAAAAGTTTGTCTACCATGATGAGTTTTTCTCCTACTTACTCCAATCAATAAGAATAAATAAATAAATGATCTTTATTTAGTAAATTAAAATCATTCATTCCATGTGTGTATAGATGCTTTTGTTCATTACTCTTTACAGTCTTTTTGTTTTTGATGAACCACCACTCATTTTTCCTTTGCTTTCAACTACCTCACCTCACAAATTTGTGCCCAATGCATATACAGGGTGTCTGTAAATGATGTTTCCGATCTTGATTTATTTTTAATTAGAATTACTTCAAACTGCCCTCATGAAACACATACCAGCTGAAAGATCAATTAATTAAATTTTATGAAGGTACATAAAGTCATTGGTAAAGTTCAATATGTGGGCACCATGAGTAACTCGAACAATATCATAGTGATATTCAGTCTCCTGCCACATTCTGTGCTTCATCTTGTGATCCGTGCCTTCAGCTCCTGGTTATATTGTGGCTTAGTTGTATGCACATAGCTCTTGAGGTATCTCCATAAGAAAGTCAGGCTTTGTAAGTTGGAAAATGAAGTGAATATGATGTTTCTCCAAAGCAAGAAGCACCATGGCCATTTTCAATAGTGCTTTGCTAATCCAAGTTAAAATGCAAACTATATACGTGCGATAGACGTGTGGAAATTGCAGTGCGTAGCACACGCTTCTTGATTAGACCGTGGTTCGAGCCCGTCACCACCAAATACGGAGGATGTGGAAAGGTCAGGGAATGACCACCGCATATCCCCGGAGCAATATGGCCTTAGTTGCTAATGCTCCTAAAAACCAAAATAACAAATAACGTGTGGAAATTTGCCTTTAGCCAGCGGGTGGTTGGTTGGTGGAACAGACTTCCATCCCTTGTGGTGGAGGTTGATAGCCTAAATAAGTTTAAGGCTCAGCTGGACAGGTATTTTGAACGAACAGAGGGGTGAAGTGGAAGTGGGTGTTTTTTTTTTTTTTTTTGCTGATGCTGCATAAGCTTGCTTTCTTGCATCAAATGCCTCTACTAATGCTAAAAAATGCTAATATGAAAAATCTTATCACATACCTCCATGTTCGAATTGAACAGTACTAACTTCCAGAAAATTCTGTTTTTTTTTATCATTATTATACATTATTTATTTTGGTATATAGTTGTGTGGAATATTTTGTTTTCAGCAAGCAGCTTCCACAGTTGTTATTTTTATAAATAAACTTATTTGCATGGAGAAAAAAAAAATGTTTAACTCCACACAACCAAGGTAAAATTTTACAACTGTAATTAAACATTTTTTCAACTATACTTGGACGCTGTACATTTTTGGCCTACCACTCTCAGCTCTTCTAAAATTATGTCAAGCTGGCCATCAACTCATGTAGCATAATTAGCAAGAGCAGTTTGTGCTTAATTATGAAGTTTGCAGATAGCATCATCATCTGTCATCATTCTGCTGTTTCACAGGTCAATGTAAGATGCCTCGCCACCATGCCCTGTCGGTGTACTTCTCTCCGTCATTGATTTAACTCCAGTTTCCTCTTCTCTTAATGACATCAGTCTTTATCCTGTCCTGCCACCTCATTCTTGGTCTTTTGACCTTTAATTGTAAATCAAACGTTCTTCTTGGTAAACGTTTCTCGTTCATCCTCTTGATGTGTTCAAACCATTTCAAATATGGGACCTTTCAATCCTATTCTGGAATTTTTCAACCTGAATTCTCTCTTCCTAATCACTTCATTCCTGATTTTGTGTCTTGTCTTTCTGGCTATGCTCCTCACATATCTCATATCTGCCCCCTGCATTCTGCTGTCATCCTTTTTCCTCATAGTCCAAGTTTCAGTTGCATATGTCACAATTGATACGTAATAGGTCTGGTATATACCTGTTGTTATATATGTATATTGTTATGCCTGTTGTTGTTGTATCTGGTATATATTGTTGCAAATAGCAACAATATAAAAATGTCATATCACTCATTTTTGCATGAATTGCAAGTATTAAACATTAAATAATATCCCAAGACATGGATATCATTTAATGTTTACACGGATACCCCCCCCTCTCAGCCAGTTGTTTCCTTTCTCATTTTGACTAAATTAATGCGAAAACCATCTATTCATGAATATCTTCCACAAAAAAAACTAAACTGAAACATTATTATTTTAAATGAGAGTTACGAAAATTCCTCACAGTATTAATGAGAGCATCTGACTAAATTTATCTTTATTGATTAATACTGGACATGTTCAGAACATGTATGGATACATCAAACCATTTGAATAAAAGCAGATGTATTTTGGTCCCTTTAACTTTGAATTAATGAGATTTTTCTGTATGTATTTATAGTGAAACCTTTATTAAATCATTTAAAAAAAAAGGTAATTTGTGTACTGTTTTTCATCTTTAATTATTAATTGTAAAATTATATGGTTTACTCCTTCAATTTAGATAAGTGATTTCCAGAACTTAGAAAGGGAACTGGCGGAGACTCGTAGCAAATTGTCAATGTCAGAACTCTACGTACAACAATTGAATCAATCTGAAAATCCAGAGAGTGCTCGGAAGTTGGAGGAACTGCATCAGGAGACATTAGAATTAGGAAGTAAAGTAACAGAAGTAAGCTTGATTTAGTAAAATAGAAAATTTAAAAAATGAAATTATTAAGTTTTTAAAAAAAAAAAAAAATCTTCAATTTGCAAAATTTTTCATTTGTTATTTTAGGAACTTCTTTTCATTAATCCTTAACTCGCATTGTAGGGTCAATATGATTCCAGCAGTGATATATTTCTTAACTAGCGGTACCCATGTGTACAATTTGCACATTTAAAGAATGAAAAGGTGCCTCCATAGCCATGTGGGAAGAAGCAGCAGTGAGTAGCACATGCTTCTTGATTAGACCGGGGTTCGATCCCGTCACCACCAAATACGGAGGATGTGGAAAGGTCAGGAATGACCACCGCATATTCACAGAGCAATATGGCCCTAGTTGCTAATGCTCCTTAAAAAAAAAAAAAAAAAAAACCAACCAAAGAATGAAATATTTTAATAGATTGGAAATTGTCTTCTACACAATTTGAAAGGAATTGTAGGGATCTGAGGAACATAATTGAATCTGGGAGTGGGAACAGTCTTTCCAGTGCCAATAACTTCTTTCCTATGTACAATGTTCATGCAAGCCTTTTTATGATCATTCACATTCCATTAACTAATCCTTTATTGTTGGAGTTGAAATTTCTAATCAACATTACAATGGTGTTTAGTTTCAAATGTAGTCTATTTAGTGGTAAACCAGATGGTGATAAATTTTTCAAAAACCCAATAGGGTATAGCTGGTTTTTCCAACTGTTCTTCATATCTACAGTGTCTACACGGTAAGTTTTAGATTTGTAGTGGATTAAAGCATTCATGATGTGTTCATTTTTTGGGCACAGTATTGCAAAGTTGTTTCAGTTATTGATATAGCTTTCATTAATGTAATCTGGAATGTAAGCCAGATAAGATTATCATAGCCACTTTAATGTTGTATTGCTATTTCAATAGACTCGGGGTACATTTCATTCACAGACAGTGTTCCATTTCCAAGGTTTAGTAACCAATGACTAAATTCATTATCCCTTATAGCTTTCGTATTATGTGTAAGCTTCCTGATTTTGATCAAATTCCAAAGCTAATTTTTCTGATTTTTTTCCCTCTACATAGCACTACAAATAAAATGTAATTATCATTGTACTTACCTTTTAAGTTTTATTATAATAAATAACCAAAAAAAATTATGATGTTGCTGAATAAAAAAAATATTTAATTATAATTTTGTGCTTTTGTATTATATTATTGCGCCTCACATATGAAATCTGTGAAACACATATTCCAAAATATGCAATCTCAGTTAATACTGCATCATTATTTATGCATAATATGCCGACATGTTAGCATACATGCGTTTCACTTCACTTTGTGGCTGGAAATGTGTAGAATGGTGGAAATTAAAATATTAAAAACTGCTATATTAAAATTAAAAACTTGGAAGGGGTTATATTTGGGAGGTAAAAATAGGATATTCTCATGAATGGCGAGTCCTAAGCTTTCTGAAAATGTCAAATTTATAAATATTGGTTTGGTAGTTGAGTAGATCATAAAAGTACAAAGAGGCGGTACAGAAATATTATACAGGTACTGGACTCCTTATCCAACAAGCTTGGGACCCGGAGGTGACGTGGTTTTCTGGATTTTCCCGTTTTCTGGACCAAGGCTTAATATATACTTAAAATATAAAATAAACAATGAAAAGTAAAGAAAGAAATTGTATTTAACAGATACAACTTAATACACTTCTAAAGCAGGGTCTGTTTAATTAATATTAATCCACTAATCTTCATCTGAAGGCAATTCAACATCTGGGTGACAGGTACAGGAAGAGAAGAAGCACAGGTATTGTAGGTTGAAGGCTCAGGCTGGACTTCACTGAAGTTTCTGGTTGATCTTTGGAAATATGTCCTGCAGATTCTGTTGTTTCATATACATTGGTTTTTCTTTAATGAAAACCTCTTGTATTTTATGCATCCATGTTATATGCTGCTCATTGATGAAGCTCTTTTGCTCCATTCCCTGAATCAGTTCCTCAGTCAAGCTGATGCAGCTGTCTTTAGCCACTTTCTCTTCTTTCAGTGCATTGTTATTGCCATCACTCTCATCTAATTTGTTCTTATCAGCATTCATTACCATATCTACAATTTCACTATCAGTGAGTTGGAGCACAACTGGAGCATCACCATCAATGTTTATACACTCTTGTATAGCCCCTTCATCAAGTGACTTGGCTACTTCACATGACAAACCTTTTGCATATTCCAATAAATTATTCACTATTTCTTCCTCACCAAAAACAAAAACCACAAAAAATCAGGTTCATCACCGTCAAGAAATAAGTTAGATGGCCATAGTTTTGCCAGCCGTTTATCAAAGAATCCTTGGGTACATTGTCCCAGGACTTTGCTGTACTCCAAAGTGCGTCTTTAACTTTAAATGCTTTCTGAAATCCTTTTATCCCTTTACCTTTGTTGCAAGTGTTCATCATTTTCCGCAGAAATACATCCCTGTACCTGCACTTAAACGCACGAAGAATGCCTTGGTTTAAAGGCTGAATTAGTGTAGTACAATTGGGATGCAAATAAACAGCACATATGTCTTTGACTAGAACTTCAGCAGGAGGGTGTGAAGAACAGTTATCAAGCACTAAAATAATTTTGCAGTCATGAGGTAGTCCCAAAGATTTACAATGAGCCCTGGTGTCAGGCACAAAGTTCTTTAGAAACCACTCGCTGAAAATCTGTGTTGTAATTCAGGCTCTCTTATTTGCCTTACAAATCACAGGAATGTGGGTGCCAGCTGCATCGGAACATGCAAGAATTCAAAGTCATTCCCTGGAATCCTTATACCCTGCTGGTGCTGACTCATCTGGTGTTACATACGATTTCCTTGGTATATAATACCAGAATAAAGAAGTTTCATCTGTGTTGTACACCTGTTCAGCTGACAGTCCCTCATCAGAAACCAACTTGGCAAATTTATCTAAATATGCCTCTGCAGCATCGTGATCTGCAGAAGCCTTCAGCTTGCAAATGCCGTGCCTTAGTTTAAATCTGTTGAACCACCCAGATGAATATTCACATGGAGTTGTCAAATTTAATTCCTTGCAAAAAAGTTTAGCTTGGGCCATTATAATGGAACGATCAAGTGGAAACTTTTCACTCCACCACTGCCTAATCCATTCAAGCAACACTCTGTCCACATCTACACTCTTCGACTGTAAAGTTTTTCGCTTGTCCATTAATTTAGGCACATCACTGTCGCTGTAGAATTTAAGTATCTGTTCCTTCTGTTTCTTGATATCATAGATAGTAGATGTACCAACACCACATTCCTCACTCAAATGCCGCACTAAAGCACCTTTATCGAGTCTCATAAGTAACTCTACTTTCTTCGATATACTGAGTGCAAAATGTTTCCTTTTTAGACATGGTATTAAATGAAAATTATAATAAATTGGGACAACTAATCACATAAATGTAGAGGGGCAAGTGTACACAGCAGCTGTCATACTGAAACTGTTGCGCAATTGATTTCTATGATTCATGCTTGCTATATTCCGCACCTGCACATTGTCAAAAAAAAAGCCCACCAGATTTGAAACTAACCAGTTTCAAAAATAGCTGGTTTTCTGGAGTCCAGATAAATGGTCTGGTACCTGTATATGATTTGTAATGAATATTTTTTTGGGAAAATCTACCTCCACCCCTGTGCATCTTCCTTTTTAACCTATAATCAGATATATCATTTACAGAATAGTAATATTCTTTATTGCCATAGTAACTAACACACCTGAAGTTGATCCACTAAACAGCCATCCAGTGGAATCATTACATCTCTCATCTTAAATCTAATATTAGCTAAACATAAAATTGCTAAGCTAAAAATCTATACAGATGGTAAACAGCATTTTTAATGTACTATCATATTATTTTTATAAGTCTCTTAATGTTTTACCTCAGAAAGCTATTGTAGTCTCTATATTGAAATTATTATATTTTAGAGAGCTTAAAAAAAAAAAAGATTTAATTGATTAGTTGAAGCATTATATGGTGATAGGAGCCACATGTAGCAAATGTGATTAAAAAACAAAATAATAATTATTACTGAAATTATAAGCTAGATACTTACCATTTGTTTTGCATCCTGTGAATTCTGTAATATATTTGTAATGATGTAACAACAGAAAACAAAATTAATTTGTTCTTCTGTCAATATTTATGCTTTGATGTATGAAGCAAAAATGGCCATAAGCTAAATCTTTAAACTAGGTATCACATATCATATATGATGGAACTATCCTAAACATGTGATATTTTTAAATGCCCAACAGGTGGTTACAAAGTTTTTGTTTTATAAACAAAATTCATAAAGAGAATGTTAAGGGAACACACACATAGGATTGTATAATGGTCAAGCAGAAAATTTTGGTCAAAACGTCAAGGTCATAGAAGTTTATTTCTTGTTGAAATTTAGAGTTTAATGCAAGTTTTAAAACTTTTTTTTTTTTTTTTCTGGATCCTAATAATATCACTGATATCTGGTTTGGTTTATTTGTCACATTGTTTTAAGGACATTTCCGAGAAACAAATATGCGTAGATGTGCTGGTTTTAATGTGCAATAATTAGAAAAATTCTGCTGAATGTTTAAAAGTATATTCCAGATATTAAAGGAATAAATATTTCTGACAAATGTATTTTTTTTAGTAAAGTAACATGTCACTTAAACACTTACATTTACCTTTTCCAGGTAAATTTTTGCTTCTGTTTTAGAAGACTAGTAGTAGGCCATTTTGCTTTTCTAAAAAGGAAGAATAATTAGTAGATTTTAAAGATAAGGAGAAGAAAGTCTTTGAAAACGTATTTAGCTTTTTAGTTATCTTCTGCTAAATTCAGAATATTTATAAAATTTATATGTTTTAAGAAAGCTTATTCCTCTGTTTTGGGATATAATATGCCATGAGTCACTCTATCGAAACTGGAAATTTAAGGGAAATTTCCAGTTTCTTTAAAAACTTATTTTTAGGTTTATTTAAACCTAAAAATAAGTAAAATTGACATGTGATGGTACACACTCTAGATCAGAGTCAAATGGAAGGAGTGCAAATAAAATAATGCTACCTTTGGAATGAGTTTTGAAATTTGTAATCACAGTTGTTGGTTAAGTTATCCTTTTTTAATTCAAGCTCAAATTTTAAAATGATAGTGAATATTGGAACACAAATTTAATTGCATACATTAATCCCGTACATAAATGGAATATAATTAATATTACTGAAAATTGGGCTTGGAAGCAATAGTATCTTGGGAAGTTGGCTCTTCTGATGATGGTAGTGGGGCAATTTAAAGCTTAGTCAAGATTGGTCGTATGTCAGTTATTCCAGTAATCGGTGGAAGATCAATTATTTTAGTTATTTACTCAGGCAGTCTGAAATTAAGTTATCATAGAGTTTCATTATGATTGTATTCAAGACAGTATTTCTCTGCAGCCAGATGCGTGAGGATGCAACTCGCTTTAGGAAAACATTGTAAGAATGTAAACAGATTTTCTAGTAAGAATGTGAGGACACTTACATTTTGTGACATGCACATTCAATATGGATACTTTTCTGAGTTTTGAGCATCATTTCAGTCTTTCTATAAGAGTCTTCCTTCACCAAACAGATAAGTAGCAGTAAAATAAATAAATAAAAAAATTAATTTTACATTTATTTTCATTAAATTGACACCATTTTATCATTTTCTAAAAGTATCATGCAGTTTGAGAAAGAATTAATAGTGCCACACTGTTATACCACGTGACAGATTGGGTGTTTTTTTTTTTTTTATTATTATTATTATTATTAAACTAGCAATTTAATTGTGACATTTAAATGAAAACAACTTCATTTATCATGCGATATATTTATGTCTCTTTAATTTCTCAAATGAAGAATAATCATGTATATATATCACCCTCTTCCTATTAATCATGCAGTTTGTTCTTTGTTCAATTTTTTTTTTTTTTTTTTTTTTTTTGAACAACTTAAGGTCTGCTAATAATTCTGATCCCATTAAAACTACTAAGTTCTGCAGAAACTATTTGCACAGGAAATATCCTAGTACAAAAAAATAAATAATAATTTGCGTATCTTGAGCATGTATAGTGTACTGGTGTAAACTGTGACAAATATGGCAATCCTCTAGCCACATAAGCTCAATATGTTTTTACCTGTGAAACAAAGTTCGGAATGACCATTTGTATGAGTAACAACAAAAAAAATTTCTCTTTTAATACACAAACAATAATAATATTACTTATATACTTTTGTTTAGGTAATATTCATAGCATAACACAAATTGGATTATAAAAATAACTTTTTCAGCTTTTGGACTTCCACTGCAAAAACATAAAACAACAGGATACGTCTTTTTTTCTAAAAGAAAAGATATAAGCTCTCATCAGTAGATAACTGTAATGTTAAGAATGTGTCAGAACTTAGGTAAACTCAAAATTGCTTGAAAACAACTGGCATCATCCAGAATTAGCTAAATTAATTACTGTAATTAATTAATTAATTAATTAATTACTCACTCTAAAGAGCAGCACAAAATCATAATTCACAATGCAAAACTAACTATAGTTTACTCACACAGGTACCAAGTATTTAACTTCATTCTTTCACAAATTGTATTTTTCCTGCCTCTCATAACGCTTCCAGTTCACATGATATTCTTTACGATTATAATTTTTTAATACGATTATTTCAGCAACTGATAAGTTGAACTAATTATGTTTATAATTATGATCTTAACATCAGAGATTGTGTTACACTATTTGTTTGTGGAAGAAACTACTACTAATTCATCATGAACAAATCTTAAAATATCAAAGTAAGGAATATCATTTTTTCCACACTAGAATGGTGTAGTTCAGACCAATCAGCTACACTGATTTATTTGTGATAATATTTTAAAACTATACAATTCTGCATATAATTTCTGTCTTAGGAATGCTTTAGTCACAAAGGCAACAAAAGTTGCTTTCAAGACTTGTTCCATATTTTTCACATGAGAGACAGCAGCACTTATTAACACTATTATCTAAGAGTTAAACTAAAATCTATTATTACATTAAAAAAAAATAGCATCAACAAACAAAACTTGTATCCACTAGTTCCTAAAATTTAAGATATTAAAAAAGTAAGAGATTACCTGTCTTTTTCTTGGAATGCTTCCAGTCAATTCTCTCATATGTGATGAATAAAATAAGATGAAAAAAGTGAAAAAAAAAAAAAATAATGAATTCCCTTACTCATAGAGATATGACCAAATCCGATGCACAACGGAATCGAAAGCCGAGAGCCCCAACCCGACCCCGAAACACCACAGCAAGATCATGAGTGTGAGAAGACATTGTGTCATAATAAATAGTTAAAAGTGGTTCCGATAATTAATTTATTAAGTTATTGAGCCTTGTAGCTCTGAATTTTTTCCTAAAATTTAAGGTTCATGCATCACATACATGAAGTGTTGTTAGCCATTCAAGACTTATTGGGCCGTTTATTTTTATATATATATATATATTTATAAAAATAATATATATATATATATATACATATATATAGAAAATTATTTTAATGTTATGTGCAAATCTTTAATTTAACTTATGCTAATAATGAAAATACCGTGTACCCTGGGAGCGATGTATGTTGAATAAAGGGGGGGAAGAACGGAAAAGAGTAACGTTATAAACAAAGTGCGAATTTTGAAAAATGTAAAATTTGAAAAGAACGAAAATAGAAATAGCAGATTATTGAAAAGAACGACCAAAGTAGAAATAGCATTGCAGTATCTTTCATAATTTCTGTGTCATCTTCAGAGGTCATCCACCTAAATTATGAAAAAGAACAGCAATACTCTTACTTCTGTTTCTGACATGTTCTGTATGTCAAAAAAAAAAAAAAAAAAAAAAAAAAAAAAAAAACACGTGTACGCGAACACGTTGTAAAAAATAATTTAGAATATAAATTTTGAAAAAATAAAATACAAGTTAAGCAAAAATATTATTCCAAAGTATAACATACAGAACATGGATGACCTTACAGAAGTAAGTAACCCGCCAAAAAGAGAAGACAAAGGAAGCGAGTGTCCGATTGACAAGAATGACAAGAATGTCAATAACTTACCGCTACGTGACCGGTCGACAAAAAAGAAAGAGCCGGAGGCTAAACAGTGTATATATGTGAAGAAACGCTAGCGGCACCTAGCGTTAGACGAATTTTGGTGTATGTATATTTTGTAATTTACGTAAGCGGTGGAGCTACGCTAGGTTCAAGTTAAGTACATGATACTCAAACTTTCGGGATAGCAAAGAAATATAATTGCTTACAAAGTAGCAGTAGAGTAGCTAAACTTTGTTAAGGCGAAAAATTATGATTTGGTATAGTGAGAAAAATAGTACTCTGATATTGCTTTCGTTACACTAATCGCTCACAGAGTATAAAATGTAGAATTTAGTAAAGCAAAAAGATGATGAAATTAGGGATATAAAGTTGGGCTAGGGTAGTTCGGGGTTGCAAACCCGTTCCTATAGTTAGGACCCTGAACGACTGTCCGAGAGTAGGTGCACCATGTACTTAAGTCAGTTGTGTTAAAGTGTAAGATATATATAAGTTACAATTAACAAATAAATAGATAAATAAATCAAGATATAATCAAAATTAATTACAAGATAATTACAAGGTAATACACTATGTTAGACCAATCGGTGGGTACAAGTTTTCCAAGTTTGGGTACAAAGTTTGGGTACAAAGATACTGCAATGCTATTTCTACTTTGGTCGTTCTTTTCAATAATCTGCTATTTCTATTTTCGTTCTTTTCAAATTTTACATTTTTCAAAATTCGCACTTTGTTTATAACGTTACTCTTTTCCGTTCTTCCCCCCCTTTATTCAACATACATCGCTCCCAGGGTACACGGTATTTTCATTATTAGCATAAGTTAAATTAAAGATTTGCACATAACATTAAAATAATTTTCTATATATACATTATGGTTGTAGGGTACCTTTGCTCTTGCAGTGTCCCTGATCCATAATTCATATTATTGATATTCCATTTTATCTCTATTCAAATTCAAATCCATTTTCTTTCTTTACTTAATTTTAATTTTTATTCATAATTATTATCCTAAGCTTTATCCAGGTTGAGCTCACGCCGCCTAGAACAGCTTATATACACCTTCACTTACATTTTTTATATTTCTACTCGATTTTCACTTGCAATATATTCACCTTCTTATCCCGATATTGAAAATACAGTTTACTTCTGGTTGCGCATACACTTTATTTATTTTGTTGTCCTTTTAATTATTATTGTAACTTAAAATTTTAATTTTAATGTAATTTTTATGCAATTTATATGAATGGAATCAGGTAACTTTGACAAAATACTACATGGGCAGAGTAGGATAAACTTGACCCCGGGTACACATGCTCTGTACTGTACTCCGAAACACGAATGTAACTCTGAACATACACATTTAACACACACAAGTCAGAGCACATCAGCATATAATGCTTCTAACTTAGATAAATATGGGATCCATATACTTAAATTTAACACCTGCAAGAATAAACTTTGTTTAACCTGTCCCTGCATACACCCGCAACATATTACAAATGATGCATCAAAACCTACTTTTTGTAAAACTAGTAATGTTATATACCTCATAACCTGCAAAACATGTAATATAAAATACGTCGGACAAACCAGCAATAAGCTACACGTAAGAATTAATCAGCATAGATCTGACATCAATAACTACTTAAAAAGAAATATTAACAATATAGAACAAGAAATAGAATATATGCATTTTCAATCTCACAACTTCAACAATATATACATATCCATATTAGCACAGATTAATAACGCTAATATTAGAACTAAACAAGAGGAAATATTTATGTTAAAATTAAAAACATTATACCCATATGGTCTAAATAATAAATTCAACCATAAAATTATTACCAATAACTTAGCAGATTGTTGTATATATGACAAATTTAATATAATAAAGTTCCATAGGAACCCTCGCAAACGTACTCATAAATCTAAAAATACTAGCAACAAACACAGTAATATTTTAGGTGATTTCGAAGTCACACTTAAAAACTGGGATAAGAACATTATAAATGTAAATGATATACATAATTTACTTTTCAGTACTAAACACAGTATACTGAAAGCATTGCACAAATTCATACGCACTTTCAAATTCGAATCCAAACATCTCTTTCATATAATAAATGATATTTGTAAATTTAATCTTAAAAACATAAGCTCGACAACACATGATAAAGATTCTATTATTATTTTGAACTTCAACAACCATATCATGGATAACATAAATATCAGTAAAATTGTAAATCAGCATAATCATCTACTTCCAAATACTAGTCCCAGTCATATTAAAGTAAGATATAAGTATAATAAACCCTTTGGATTATTAGCTTGCAACTACAAATCTATAGCTACCAGTTTAACATCACATATAACAGACACCAATAACTGCGTTTGTCAACAAACCAACATGCAGCAATATATTGATCCAGACTATGGACACATCATTACAGGAAATCTAAACATAGTTACGGACCCAATGCTAAGACATGTACTATCACAAGGATTCAAATTCAGGCCGCCCACCAAAATAAACATAACCAACTTCAATAAGCAGCTATATCAAGACCTGTTAAACTACTGCTTCCATCTAGCCTACAAAAATAACGCGCCTAGAGAAGCATACCATATGTGGATTAGCCATACATTCGCCCTATTCAAACATAAATATGCATTACAGAGTTCAAATTTATATTTTCAGGGCACATACTATAACTTGACTGCATTAAAACAAAAACTGCTAGATTTTCACAAAAACTTCGTAATCACACCGGTAGATAAAGCAGCCAATAATTTTGCATTCATTTGCAAATATTTTTATACATATACTTTAACTAATGAACTTAACTCAAGCAATACCTACAAACCTATTTCCAGTACATGTAATATCATTACAAAAAAACTAATGGCCTTCAACAAAAAACTAAAGCTCAACTTAAATAATTACAGCTTACCTTACATCTACTTCATTCCTAAATTTCATAAAAAACCAACAGGCTTCAGATTCATAACCTCATGCAAAAATAGTTATGTACACAAATCAGGAAAAACACTTGAACGACTACTGCAACCACTGATGAATAAGATACATAACAGCAAAATCATAGGCAACAACCAACCTGTATTAAAATTTTTGCAAAGTAATACAGTCAATAATATTCAAACCTTTGATTTCCATAGCCTATTTACCAGTATCAATCAAACCAATCTCAAATTGGTACTCAAAGATATATATGATAAACATAAGAATTTTATTTCCTGCAACACCTATTACTGGAACAACATACTTAATTTATGTATTTCCAATAATTTCATATATGATGGCGATACAGTATATCACCAAACCAATGGAACACCTATGGGCAGCCCAGCCTCATGCATAATAGCCAACCTATATCTATACTGGTCAGAAACCTCATTTCCACAGGAACTAATACTATTTAGATATATAGATGACCTCATAGTAATTAACTGCCCGAATTTCATCCAGGATTATGCACATCTATACCCTAGCGAACTTGTACTAGAAAGAACTAACAATTCTGACACAGCAGCCCAATTTTTGGATCTAGACATCAATATAAAAAATGGTATAGCCTCCATCAATTTGTACAACAAACGTGAAGCTTTCAACTTTAGCATAGTAAACTATACACAATGGAATTCCAATATTTCCAAACAGGTACATGCTAACGTTATCTTAGCACAATGCATCAGAATTGCAACGATATGCAGCGACAAAACAACAGTTATTGATAACATCAGATCATTGTACAGTAAACTGACCAGAAATCTTTTTCCTATTAAATACCTGCGTCATCATATCAATAAAGCCCTTAACATATTAAGGCACAAAAACTTAATAGATATCAATATAAACAGCATTATTAGTTTATAACTAATAATTACTCCCATACGCATCAAGTTTGTAAATAGTGTAAATACAATACACTAGGCCTCTTTGGTGTCTTACGGTCTGGAAAACTTGTACCCACCGATTGGTCTAACATAGTGTATTACCTTGTAATTATCTTGTAATTAATTTTGATTATATCTTGATTTATTTATCTATTTATTTGTTAATTGTAACTTATATATATCTTACACTTTAACACAACTGACTTAAGTACATGGTGCACCTACTCTCGGACAGTCGTTCAGGGTCCTAACTATAGGAACGGGTTTGCAACCCCGAACTACCCTAGCCCAACTTTATATCCCTAATTTCATCATCTTTTTGCTTTACTAAATTCTACATTTTATACTCTGTGAGCGATTAGTGTAACGAAAGCAATATCAGAGTACTATTTTTCTCACTATACCAAATCATAATTTTTCGCCTTAACAAAGTTTAGCTACTCTACTGCTACTTTGTAAGCAATTATATTTCTTTGCTATCCCGAAAGTTTGAGTATCATGTACTTAACTTGAACCTAGCGTAGCTCCACCGCTTACGTAAATTACAAAATATACATACACCAAAATTCGTCTAACGCTAGGTGCCGCTAGCGTTTCTTCACATATATACACTGTTTAGCCTCCGGCTCTTTCTTTTTTGTCGACCGGTCACGTAGCGGTAAGTTATTGACATTCTTGTCATTCTTGTCAATCGGACACTCGCTTCCTTTGTCTTCTCTTTTTGGCGGGTTACTTACTTCTGTAAGGTCATCCATGTTCTGTATGTTATACTTTGGAATAATATTTTTGCTTAACTTGTATTTTATTTTTTCAAAATTTATATTCTAAATTATTTTTTACAACGTGTTCGCGTACACGTGTTGTTTTTTTTTTTTTTTTGACATACAGAACATGTCAGAAACAGAAGTAAGAGTATTGCTGTTCTTTTTCATAATTTAGGTGGATGACCTCTGAAGATGACACAGAAATTATGAAAGATACTGCAATGCTATTTCTACTTTGGTCGTTCTTTTCAATAATCTGCTATTTCTATTTTCGTTCTTTTCAAATTTTACATTTTTCAAAATTCGCACTTTGTTTATAACGTTACTCTTTTCCGTTCTTCCCCCCCTTTATTCAACATACATCGCTCCCAGGGTACACGGTATTTTCATTATTAGCATAAGTTAAATTAAAGATTTGCACATAACATTAAAATAATTTTCTATATATACATTATGGTTGTAGGGTACCTTTGCTCTTGCAGTGTCCCTGATCCATAATTCATATTATTGATATTCCATTTTATCTCTATTCAAATTCAAATCCATTTTCTTTCTTTACTTAATTTTAATTTTTATTCATAATTATTATCCTAAGCTTTATCCAGGTTGAGCTCACGCCGCCTAGAACAGCTTATATACACCTTCACTTACATTTTTTATATTTCTACTCGATTTTCACTTGCAATATATTCACCTTCTTATCCCGATATTGAAAATACAGTTTACTTCTGGTTGCGCATACACTTTATTTATTTTGTTGTCCTTTTAATTATTATTGTAACTTAAAATTTTAATTTTAATGTAATTTTTATGCAATTTATATGAATGGAATCAGGTAACTTTGACAAAATACTACATGGGCAGAGTAGGATAAACTTGACCCCGGGTACACATGCTCTGTACTGTACTCCGAAACACGAATGTAACTCTGAACATACACATTTAACACACACAAGTCAGAGCACATCAGCATATAATGCTTCTAACTTAGATAAATATGGGATCCATATACTTAAATTTAACACCTGCAAGAATAAACTTTGTTTAACCTGTCCCTGCATACACCCGCAACATATTACAAATGATGCATCAAAACCTACTTTTTGTAAAACTAGTAATGTTATATACCTCATAACCTGCAAAACATGTAATATAAAATACGTCGGACAAACCAGCAATAAGCTACACGTAAGAATTAATCAGCATAGATCTGACATCAATAACTACTTAAAAAGAAATATTAACAATATAGAACAAGAAATAGAATATATGCATTTTCAATCTCACAACTTCAACAATATATACATATCCATATTAGCACAGATTAATAACGCTAATATTAGAACTAAACAAGAGGAAATATTTATGTTAAAATTAAAAACATTATACCCATATGGTCTAAATAATAAATTCAACCATAAAATTATTACCAATAACTTAGCAGATTGTTGTATATATGACAAATTTAATATAATAAAGTTCCATAGGAACCCTCGCAAACGTACTCATAAATCTAAAAATACTAGCAACAAACACAGTAATATTTTAGGTGATTTCGAAGTCACACTTAAAAACTGGGATAAGAACATTATAAATGTAAATGATATACATAATTTACTTTTCAGTACTAAACACAGTATACTGAAAGCATTGCACAAATTCATACGCACTTTCAAATTCGAATCCAAACATCTCTTTCATATAATAAATGATATTTGTAAATTTAATCTTAAAAACATAAGCTCGACAACACATGATAAAGATTCTATTATTATTTTGAACTTCAACAACCATATCATGGATAACATAAATATCAGTAAAATTGTAAATCAGCATAATCATCTACTTCCAAATACTAGTCCCAGTCATATTAAAGTAAGATATAAGTATAATAAACCCTTTGGATTATTAGCTTGCAACTACAAATCTATAGCTACCAGTTTAACATCACATATAACAGACACCAATAACTGCGTTTGTCAACAAACCAACATGCAGCAATATATTGATCCAGACTATGGACACATCATTACAGGAAATCTAAACATAGTTACGGACCCAATGCTAAGACATGTACTATCACAAGGATTCAAATTCAGGCCGCCCACCAAAATAAACATAACCAACTTCAATAAGCAGCTATATCAAGACCTGTTAAACTACTGCTTCCATCTAGCCTACAAAAATAACGCGCCTAGAGAAGCATACCATATGTGGATTAGCCATACATTCGCCCTATTCAAACATAAATATGCATTACAGAGTTCAAATTTATATTTTCAGGGCACATACTATAACTTGACTGCATTAAAACAAAAACTGCTAGATTTTCACAAAAACTTCGTAATCACACCGGTAGATAAAGCAGCCAATAATTTTGCATTCATTTGCAAATATTTTTATACATATACTTTAACTAATGAACTTAACTCAAGCAATACCTACAAACCTATTTCCAGTACATGTAATATCATTACAAAAAAACTAATGGCCTTCAACAAAAAACTAAAGCTCAACTTAAATAATTACAGCTTACCTTACATCTACTTCATTCCTAAATTTCATAAAAAACCAACAGGCTTCAGATTCATAACCTCATGCAAAAATAGTTATGTACACAAATCAGGAAAAACACTTGAACGACTACTGCAACCACTGATGAATAAGATACATAACAGCAAAATCATAGGCAACAACCAACCTGTATTAAAATTTTTGCAAAGTAATACAGTCAATAATATTCAAACCTTTGATTTCCATAGCCTATTTACCAGTATCAATCAAACCAATCTCAAATTGGTACTCAAAGATATATATGATAAACATAAGAATTTTATTTCCTGCAACACCTATTACTGGAACAACATACTTAATTTATGTATTTCCAATAATTTCATATATGATGGCGATACAGTATATCACCAAACCAATGGAACACCTATGGGCAGCCCAGCCTCATGCATAATAGCCAACCTATATCTATACTGGTCAGAAACCTCATTTCCACAGGAACTAATACTATTTAGATATATAGATGACCTCATAGTAATTAACTGCCCGAATTTCATCCAGGATTATGCACATCTATACCCTAGCGAACTTGTACTAGAAAGAACTAACAATTCTGACACAGCAGCCCAATTTTTGGATCTAGACATCAATATAAAAAATGGTATAGCCTCCATCAATTTGTACAACAAACGTGAAGCTTTCAACTTTAGCATAGTAAACTATACACAATGGAATTCCAATATTTCCAAACAGGTACATGCTAACGTTATCTTAGCACAATGCATCAGAATTGCAACGATATGCAGCGACAAAACAACAGTTATTGATAACATCAGATCATTGTACAGTAAACTGACCAGAAATCTTTTTCCTATTAAATACCTGCGTCATCATATCAATAAAGCCCTTAACATATTAAGGCACAAAAACTTAATAGATATCAATATAAACAGCATTATTAGTTTATAACTAATAATTACTCCCATACGCATCAAGTTTGTAAATAGTGTAAATACAATACACTAGGCCTCTTTGGTGTCTTACGGTCTGGAAAACTTGTACCCACCGATTGGTCTAACATAGTGTATTACCTTGTAATTATCTTGTAATTAATTTTGATTATATCTTGATTTATTTATCTATTTATTTGTTAATTGTAACTTATATATATCTTACACTTTAACACAACTGACTTAAGTACATGGTGCACCTACTCTCGGACAGTCGTTCAGGGTCCTAACTATAGGAACGGGTTTGCAACCCCGAACTACCCTAGCCCAACTTTATATCCCTAATTTCATCATCTTTTTGCTTTACTAAATTCTACATTTTATACTCTGTGAGCGATTAGTGTAACGAAAGCAATATCAGAGTACTATTTTTCTCACTATACCAAATCATAATTTTTCGCCTTAACAAAGTTTAGCTACTCTACTGCTACTTTGTAAGCAATTATATTTCTTTGCTATCCCGAAAGTTTGAGTATCATGTACTTAACTTGAACCTAGCGTAGCTCCACCGCTTACGTAAATTACAAAATATACATACACCAAAATTCGTCTAACGCTAGGTGCCGCTAGCGTTTCTTCACATATATACACTGTTTAGCCTCCGGCTCTTTCTTTTTTGTCGACCGGTCACGTAGCGGTAAGTTATTGACATTCTTGTCATTCTTGTCAATCGGACACTCGCTTCCTTTGTCTTCTCTTTTTGGCGGGTTACTTACTTCTGTAAGGTCATCCATGTTCTGTATGTTATACTTTGGAATAATATTTTTGCTTAACTTGTATTTTATTTTTTCAAAATTTATATTCTAAATTATTTTTTACAACGTGTTCGCGTACACGTGTTGTTTTTTTTTTTTTTTTTTTGACATACAGAACATGTCAGAAACAGAAGTAAGAGTATTGCTGTTCTTTTTCATAATTTAGGTGGATGACCTCTGAAGATGACACAGAAATTATGAAAGATACTGCAATGCTATTTCTACTTTGGTCGTTCTTTTCAATAATCTGCTATTTCTATTTTCGTTCTTTTCAAATTTTACATTTTTCAAAATTCGCACTTTGTTTATAACGTTACTCTTTTCCGTTCTTCCCCCCCTTTATTCAACATACATCGCTCCCAGGGTACACGGTATTTTCATTATTAGCATAAGTTAAATTAAAGATTTGCACATAACATTAAAATAATTTTCTATATATACATTATGGTTGTAGGGTACCTTTGCTCTTGCAGTGTCCCTGATCCATAATTCATATTATTGATATTCCATTTTATCTCTATTCAAATTCAAATCCATTTTCTTTCTTTACTTAATTTTAATTTTTATTCATAATTATATACATATATATATATATATGAAATATATATATGAAATATATATATATATATATATATATATATATATATATGAAACCTCCAAACACGAAAGGTATTAGAACTTATAGTACTTAGTACCGTGTGTGGGTTGAAGGAGATGTTGAGAAGATGAAAGAAGATATTTGTTGACATTAGACTTATATTTCTGTAGATTGTAATTTTCAGAAAATACATGTGAAGGGAAGATTGTTCCAGAAAGCTGAAGTTGCAGGGATAAATGAAAAAGAAGAAAAGTTGGTTTTGTAAGTTTACAGTTGGGCAGTAAATGGATGCTGACTGGTTGCTGAATATGTTTGGGACTGGTTTGGAAGAGAGGGGGAAAATTATAGAAGCCAATTCAGAAGAATAGTGCTCATGGAAGAAAATCTACAGAAAATGTATGCAACTGAAACAATATTTATGAGACAGAGTGGAGAGACTTTGTAAGAGATTGGCTATTAATTAACCTAACTGCCCTCTTTTGAATGGAGTCTAGAAGCCTGAGAGAGTTTATGGGGCCACTGTCCCAGACATGGGGGACAGTATTCCCTGGTACAGCAGATTTGAGATTTGCAGAGTGAGTGACTATTTAAAAGAAAAGTAACACCAAGAGCACAAGAGAACTCAGTTTTTAGATGCAGAGGAAGCAGTATTTGTGAGGAGCTTATGCCAAGAAAGATTAGAAGTCAGGGTAATCTCTAACAGCGATATTTGATCTTGTTGAGAAATCTGAGTGTCATCAAAGATAAGCATGGGAGCAGAAAAAACTATAAAATTAGCCTTTCTATTAACTCAGAACTAATTAAATAAGTTCTGAATTAATATCCACTGAATTTATTCCTCACGGAGCTGATACATCTAGCTTGAAAGAAATCATCTTATATCATGCTGTGAGGTGCTGTTTTATCCTTTAAAACAGGGGTGAGCCAAATAAAATGTCTGTGAGGTACACGCAAGGTAATTTTTTTTTTTTTAGCTTTCTGAAATTTTAGGATTATTAAAATGGCATATAATGAAAAAAAATTGTCATAAACAGTTTTATGCTATATATTGTAATATTTATACATACTCGCAAATATAATTAATTTTATTAATAAGAAAAACGAAATACAAATTCAAGATAAAATTGCAAAAATACAATTATAGTATATAATTATAAAAAAAATTTAGGCTTTCCTCCAGTTTATGGTGCTTCTCCATACTTCGGCAAGAAAGAGAGGAAGAAGGCGGTGATTGGCAGGTAAAGGCACCTCCCACTCACTGCTCTTCCTCCTTGCCTGATTGTTTGATTGGATGCAAATTCACTTCTGATTGTAGCAGTAAATCTGAAATTATCATTTGCTTAGTTTCGTCGTGTTGTTTTGTGCTCTGTTGTTGTTTAGTTGTCGCCACCGTACTGCTATCAGTTATTTTTCTCTGGTGAACCAGCCCATGCCAGGACTGCTGAGGTGAGTTTTCTTTGTATTCAAGTAGTTTTTTGACGATTTGATTGTTTTTGCAGTTATTGTATTAGTTGTTAGTGTAAGATTCTCTTGATGTGTGTGGGCGGGAGGCAGTCCCCAGAAAAATGAAAAAATATATATATATTTCTAGACTTGCAAGAGAATTCTCATTATTAATGCACATGGAATCATCTAGTAATGTAAAGTGACAAAAAGTGGGGATTTAGGGTGAGCACCCCCAAAAAATTAAAATAAAAACAAGCATTTTTGTAGACATTTTGTGTATTAAGAAAGTAGTTTCATTGTTAATGCATTCAAAATCATCTAGTAATATATGGAATCAAATTACAAAGAGCAATTTCATTGTTAATGCAAGTGGAATTGTCCAGTAATGTACTGGTGAGAAGTATCAGTGGTGGTGACTGATTTAATTTTTTTCTACTGCATTTTTAAAAAAATGCATTTATATTCATCTATTTTTTGCTCCTTTTGCCATTTTTTTTCATTTCAGCTCTGACATATTGTGATGTCATGTGGCATCAGTCTGTAACTTGCAGGTAAGGGGAGGGGAGAAGCAGTGAGTGGGAGGTGCTGTCACCTGCCAATCACCGCCTTCTTCCTTTCTTTCTCACCGAAGTATAGTGGTGCACCATAAATTGGAGTTACCAAAAATTAAATCAAATTATAATTTTAAAGATTTTATAAAATCTTAATCTTAGATTTTCAGTTATGCATTGCATTAAGTTTGAATAAATATGGCAAATCTCTAAATTATCTACTTTTATCTGTTGATTATTCACTGATGTTTGCCATTGAAACGCACAATACACTTGCAGTACAATCACATTCTGCAGAGCTAAGAGTTTGGGAACTACTAACTGTATGCAAGTCTATGCCTGCTTACCAGTGTTGCCAGAAACTATGCTTGCTTACTGTTTGGAAACACTGCTGGCTCAAGTCGTGATATTATTATTATTAGCCATATATTGCATATATAGCACAAATTCAAATGATTCATTAGACGTCACGCAATCAAAATGCAGTCAAAATGCAAATGAGTATGTCGTATGTGTTGCTACTTTGCAATCCGTATTCCCCACTGCTGGCATCATTCCCTCGCTCCTTGTATATAGTAGCAACCTTGTATATAGTAGTCTTCTGCTATTTGAATTATGCCTTCTCTGCTGTTTATAATTACACCATCGCTATTCTTCAGTTTCAGTATCATTTGTCTTTCTGTATTACTGCTCATTGCTGCTGATTTAAATCCTTTGTTTTCCCTTAATGCTTGTTCTACTTTTCTTGTGTTAAATCTTCTTATGTCCTCTCTGAGTCTCTTTCTAATGGCTTTGCATAACTCAGTATACTCAGTTTTTCTCCCTGTCAGTGTTTTTCTTGCTCTTCATTTGTCATCTTCGGTTCATCATGACAAGTGTTTCTTGACTAATTTTTTCTTCTTTGGATTTCTTTTTCCCTATAGGTTTCTTGGGATTTATCACTTTCAGAAAGTTGTAATATTCCTCGTCGATATCTTGGTCCTGAGCAGTCTGCAGAAGCTCAAACTTGTTCTTAAGTTCCAGTACATACTGCTTTTTCTCCTCCTCTGTTATCTCAAAGACCTTTGTATTATTTACTCGAGTCAGTTTTTTCCTTTCCTACATCTATATCAAGTGTACATCTTACCATTCTGTGATCACTTTCAACATTTATCTTATTCAGGACGGTAACATCATTCACAATATATCTTCTGTTAGTGAGGATGAAGTTGATTTCATTAGTTGTTAATCCATATACTCTTCTATGTCCACTTTCTGTTCACCCTTTTCTTGAAAAAAGTGTTCATTGCTGACAGTCCTTGATATTCTGCAAATTCCACAAGTCTTTCACCTCTTTTATTTCTTTCACCAATTCCAAAATTTCCTATAGTTCCTCTTTCTGTTCTGTTTTGCCTTTTCCAACCGTAGTATCTGAAGTCCCCCATAATAATAGTGTAGTGGGTTTTCTGCTCATCTAGAAGACTCAATTTCGGTGTATATTTCTTCAACCTCTTAATTATCATGGCTTGATGTTGGTGCATAAATCATTATAATCTTTAGCTTGTACCTCTTAGAAATCTCGAGTATTAGTCTTGACACCCTTGGTGATGTAATTTTGAATTCCAAATTAATTACGGATCACAAAATTGACATTCTAGGACTTAAGGAATTATACTCCTGCAAAGGTAAAGGATTACCAAATGGCTGTAGGGTGGTTCAATCTAATGTATCTGTTACAGGACAGGGTGCAAATGCTGCGGCAAGCGTGTGGGCAGCTTTTGTTATAGCGGACAAGCAGATCACAATCACAAGGGTAAATTGTCTCTGCTCCAAGCATGTGGCATGTGCATGCTTGGAAGGTAGTTTTGGACAAATATTCTTCATCTCAATCTACATGCAGTGCTCACAACATTCTCAACAAATTGAGCCTTATCTAAACTTCCTTGAGACAGCTTTAATTAGGTTATCAGGAAAAAAGATTGTTATTATGACCGACGCAAATGCTTCTTCCACCATGTGGAACAGCCCCATAACTAATAATAAAGGCAGATTACGGGAGGAATTCATAATACCTAACGGATTGATTGGCTGGAACTCTCCTGGGCATCTGCCCACTTATTCATCCCCTTCTGGCTAGTCTTACATAGATGTCACTCTGTCGAATGCAACATTCGGGAGATGCATAGAAAACTGGATTGTTCACTCCTCTTGGTTGGTAAGCGACCACAATGTAATAACCTTTGACGTAGTATCTAATGAAAACGCAGCAGCTTTGAGAGTCACCCATTTATTTACAAAGAAAATAAATATTTACAAAGAAAAATGCTCCGCTTGGGAACGCTTAGTTAAACAAACTATGGACCAGAAGCCCTGGGGCTTGATCTACAAACTGATTCTAGACAAAATTCATCAGGGGAAATATTCTCCTCTGTACTTAGACCTGATAACTCCGAAAGTCTGACATGGGCCAAGACTATGGAAACAATTTTGGATGAATTGATTATGCAGGATGAAACTGTACTAGAAAGTTTGGTACAAACAGGTATTCGTTTAGAACATCTTTTCTACGTAGGCCAAAGCCACGAAGATGATTTTGACAGGGACGAGGTAGGTCTTGCTGTTGCAACTTTGCGTGATGACAAATGCCCTGGACTGGACCTATTAGAAGTTACCATTGTTAAAAGAATCTGGAGCACCTGCCCCCAATTGATGATGAACCTCTTTAATGCCTGCCTACAATATGGATCCTTCCCCTCTCCTTGGAAAAAACCAAATCTTAAATTACTCATTAAGAATCCCAACAAAACAGCAAATTAGGCAAATTCATACCGCCCAATCACTTTACTTCCGGTCTTCGGAAAAATACTAGAGAAGCTGATTGTAGCGAGATTCCAAAAGCACTATAAAGAAAGAAAGAAACCTAAACTACAGATATCAGTTTGGCTTCACTGCTGGGATGTCTACAGTGGATGCCATTAACCTTGTTATTAATAATGTTTCAGCCTCCAATGAAAAGTATGTCCTCGGCCTCCTTGTGGACTTCAAAGGGACCTTTGACACTGTTTGGTGGCAAAGTGTCCTGGAGATGTTCCCAGAGGCCGGGGTCTCTGTACTATTTATCGTCTCATCACAGATTATTTCCAGAATCGCTCACTTGTGGTCTCCAGTGGATCCTGCTCTGTTGCGAGACCTGTGACTCGCGGTTGCCCTCGGGAATCAGTTCTCGGACCAGTATGCTGGAACATCGTCCTTAATGGGTGGCTGGCTACCAAACATAATTGCACTACTAAGATCGCTTACACAGACGATTTAATTATCCTTGTCTGGAGTTTCCATTTCTGGAAACTCCAGACTACAACTTGAAATCGGTGCTAAAGAAGTCCTATCAGACCTAGATGAGTGGTGTAGTACACATAAATTACCTATTTCTGTTCCCAAAACAAAACAAATTCTTCTCAAAGGAAAATTAGACCCAAATAAACAAGTATTAAGATTAAAGAACAATCAATAAAATTAGTTAACTCATACAGATACCTAGGAATTTTGTTAAAAAACAAACTTCAATTCATTACCCAAGCTAAATATGTACTAAGCAAAATCAAGACTTGGACAGGCAAAATAATCAGAATTACCAAAGGTTCTTGAGGTCTGAAACAATCTCAAGTTGTACTACAAATGCATATTTATTCCTATTGTCTTTTATGTTATGGGCGTTTGGGTCCCCAGTATACGCAGAGTCATGGTAGAAAAAATCTTGACTCAAGCCCAGCGCTTCTTCCTAATTGCAACTTCAAGAGCTTGTCGCACGATTTCAACATTGCCACTACAGGTAATCAACGGCAAACTACCAATTAAATACAAAGTGCTGTACAACTACTTTCAGTATTGTAGAAGGAAGGGTATTGCAGCACAGTTCAACCAGTTTTCTGTTAACCTGTATGTGCCAGTGAAAGAAGACAACACTAGATTAAGAGAATCAGTTCCTCCAGGAATGTCAAAACGAATGGACTAATGCCAACGCTGGAAGAATTACTACCCTTTTTATACCTCAAGTTGCTGAATTTGACAAAAAACATTGGACCTGGTTTAACCCAGGTCTTCACCTAACTTTCTTTCTATCCGGGCATGGCAGCCTAAACTCAGTTATTTACTCTGGGTTTGTCTGCGTCTCCTCTATGTAAATGTGGCTCAGAGGAGACAGTGCAACATGTAATCTTAGAATGTCGATATTATGTAGATATTCGATTTGAACTTCAGATGTTGACCGAAGTTTATAACTTCAAGTTTTTAGAATGTAAGGAAAATTTTCAGGCACTGGCTAACTTTGCTGACAAGGCTTTCCGCAGAAGGAAAGGACTTGCCGACTGAGAATAATTATGTAATAAGTGTACTACCACTGTATATATTGCCTTGATATTAATCGCATTGTTACAGGACATCTGATGAGGAAATTTATTTGTGTTTATTGCCGGACTGCAATATTAGTGTTTAGAATATATAAGCCGATGTGCCAGGTTCACTGCTGGGTGGGCGGTGTCCTGGGACTTCAGCCTCTAATAAGGTGCATAAATTGTAAATCTTAAATTGTATAAATTGTAAGATATATGTCTGACCTCATTGTAACCGAACTGGTAGGTTCTAACTGTCTGTATAGTTGTATAAGTTTCGAAGGTTAATGTAGAAATTGGTGCCTTCAACAATTGTAATAACTGAGTTGCAAGCGGATGCAACTTATGGATATACAGTATGGTCAAATGTGCAGCTAGACTATATTGGTCTCAGGCAAGAGACTTATTGTTTTTAATCATTCCTGTGAAGTTGGTGGATCAAAAGATGTTTTGCTAAACCACAAATTGTAAATAATGTACAGTTACTCTTCAGCGGTGGATAGGGGAAACCCTGGAGCCCGCAGAAAATAATAAAATACTTTGAATACTTTGTGGGCTGGATTACGCATGTTCGTGGGCCGGAGGTTGCCCTTCCCTGCTTTAAAACATTTTAGGTTAATTCTAATTATTTGCTATTGGGAATGTGTTTGCCTCCTATAGCTAATGGTTAACGCTTAGTACTATAATGTGACCAGAGCTAGAGGATCGGCTTATTTTCTCAGTATTATTTTTCCCAAATATATTAGATATAAAGACCTATTCTGGAATTAATAAAATTTAAAATAAAACAAAATTTCATTCTATATGTGGGTAAGTTCAGAAATAATTATGTGCTCTTCAGATTCATGATGTTTTGGCATTACAATAACAGAAGATACATTGATGTAAAATGGGCAAGGTTTTCCCGTGTTTGTGAAGCAAATATAATTTTGAAGTATGCAGAATAGGAATGTTTTCAGTCTTGTCAAAAAAGAACAGAAAGGAATTAAGATTTTTTTTTTGAAAAAAAAAAAAAAGTGTATTTTGGTTTTAAAATGGAATTTGTGTGTTTTCTTGTTTTTCTTTTAAGTTCAAATTTCCTGAAAAAAGTGAGGGCTATTACTACTTGAAATTTCACATTAAGATAGTAGGTATGAAAAAAATTTCAAGAGCCAACTCTGACTTAACATGATAAAAACAAGATAAAAAAAAAAAAAACACAAAGAAATATTGTGAAATTAATTTAAAATATAATTTATTGTATTTAATAATGGCATTTATAATTTTTAGGCCATGTTGTTCCATGATCTGAATTAATTGCCTTTTGTTAATTTGGAGGAAACATTTTAGAACACTATTCTTGCAGAAGGGCAGATCTGCACTAATATTTTTCCAGATTATTCAGATTTCTAAAAGTTGGCAGTATGCATAATCATTAAAAAAAAGATTAGGTGAACAGTTTCTTAGGATTAAAGAGAACAGTTTCTCCATGATAAACATATGCTGGACTCTACCCATGCTTCCACGACACACTCGGTTATTTTTGGTGTTGTGTTGTGTTAGTAGTTCGGCTCTTTTCACATGCTTTGTCCTTTCAATTTCTTTAAACTTCTGCATCCGTGCATAAATCTATCTTGCTGGATGCTTTTGCATATTTAATTTTTTTTTCACTGTTACAGATACTTCTGTCTCTGCCACAGAATATTGTGAAATTTTTCTTGAATTGTTGCAGTTTTAATTTTTTTGGATCCCACTTTCTTGCAAAAAAAAAAAAAAAAAAGCGACTGTGCAAGCTATTTGTCTTACTCAGTCTAATTTACTTCTAATTAGAAATTTAAAAAGAATAATAATAATAATGAGGTCCTTCGTCGTAGCCTGGTTTGTTGGATACATCATTGTCTGCTGCTCATTTCGAGATGTCTGGTTTCAATTCCCATCTAGAGCTGGAGGAATTTCTAAAGTCCTCTGCAATCAAGGCCCTTGAATAGATTTCTACAGAAAAAAGTACAATATGGATACAATCAATATCTCCTGCCATTTAAAATGATTTGATTATATGATAATGCATTATACTAAATTGGAAAATTGTTGGAATTTATAACTGCTTTTTTTTTTAATCTATTACTGTGTATAAGGGAGTAGAAATGTAATTATCTCTACTTTTTTCAGATTGGTATATTTTAAATACAATTGTAAATAAATAAAAAAAGGTTTCCAATTTAAACATGTAATATGCAATTTATCAAATAAATGTCAAATGTTTTTTAGCATGTTTCATTACAGGTATTGCTACTTACTAAAGTAAATGTCTATACTAGGGCAAAGAAATTATTGAAAAGCTGAAAGCTGAAAGAGACCAAATGTCTGGACACTATCAAAGTTATGTCCAACAGTTAAGTCAACAGATGACTTCACTTAGGGATGAGGTAAATTTTCTTTTCTCGTAATCACTCTATTATTTGATTTAATTATTTTGCAATAGTTTTTTTTTTTTTTAGTAAAATTATATATTTAATATTGAAGATGTTCTAGGAAGTACAACCAGATGATTCATGAGCATTACTCAAAGGTAATGATTTCATCTTTTTTTATTGAAAATAAAAACACAGTAATGTCTAGCTAAAATGTATGAAAATATCTAAATATTTCTTAAACATAGTTTGTTACTTCCCACATTTGTGCCCACATGGAAACAGTGCTATTTTATGCCATAGCAATGAAAAAGTTCCATCTCTTTCGTGAAGCTGGTGATCAACCATTTTTCTAATTTCAATCCTAAATTAAAGAAATTCTTTGGAGAGGATATTATTGCATTAAAAAATATTGATTACTTTTTTTAAAAAAATTATATACCCTTTTATTAAGCACTTTAAGCATATATGTGTAAAGCACCTATTGTCTTCACCATGTCTGTCTGTGTGCATGTAATAACTGGACTTCCAGTGGATGGATTTTCATAAACTTTATTCATATATTTTGCTCTTTTAGAAGGATTTCTTTGAGCCATCCTAAATGTCATTAAAACTGGACCATTAGAAAAATTGATTATTACAGTGAATGGATTTTCAGTGTGCCATTACTCTGTGAAGGAAAATAGTGTATTTATACTCCTACCAATCTATTCTTTAGTAGAGCATTAACCCTTTTCTAATTCTTGATTTTAATCTTTTTTTATTTCTTTTTAACGATTTGTATGGATTTCCCGAAGCATTATAACAGTGTTATTTTTATTGTTGACTTTCTTAAAAAACTAGTGGACAGCCAAAGTATCCATTTCCACCTTTTTTTTTTTATTACACATTTCCACTCTACATCAATAAGCAATGCTCTGAACAGCTGCAATATTGTTTCTTCAATTATTGTTATCAATCAGTTATTTTTATCAGTTCAGTTGAGTACCAGAGTGATCACAATGTGGCCTACACTGTATTTGAAAGCACTTATGCACAAAATTTTCATTTTTCATTTTAAAAAACATGAAGTTTCAAAATGTGGCTGACAAATGCATGTGGTTCAGGCACTCAGTTTCCTGCTAGCAGAAAGCTCTACAAAGTGATCATGTGCATTTGCCAAACTTGTTGTTGGTAAATTAGAGTAAATTAAAAATACTGCATAATCAGTATTTTTAAGAATATTGCTATTATTTGTGAGAAGGAAGGTTATGAAGAACATTAAATAATGGGACTTCTTTTTTATTTTCAAAAACAGAGTAATGCTGCCATTATGAATTGGCTCCCTTAGAACTCTTGTAATTCTGGGAGAAAGAGTGTACATAGAAAAATTAAATGATTGTTATTTGCATCTTCCCATATTATTTGAGAGTATTCCTAAACACAAATGTTTGCTGAATCCTGTAACACGTCTCGGCTGGGGGATGTGTAACTATAATAACTTCACATCTGTCTGAAATTTTTCTAAATGGCAACATGCAGGAAGTAAATCTGGTGGAAATTTATTCCAGAGACTGGAAATAGAGGGAATAAATAGGTTGAATCTTGATTAGATACTGGATGACAGCTACACATGTTTGAAAGAAATTAGTGGAATAATTATAAATACAAATTCAGAAAAACAATGACAGAAATCTGTAAACAAGAAACCCAGCAGAAGCTACTCAACTTTTTCTTGATAGTCGCCAAATAAGTTTGTGGGAGGCCCATTAATTAAATACATTGCTCCTTTTAGGGTTGAGATCTTAGTATTAATAAAGGCAAAATGATGCAAGGAAGTCAGCCTTAACAAAAAAAAGTCTAATTTCATCCAGGTATCTGTTTGATCCTTCTTTAAAATTGCATTAGCTTTTTAATTATAGAACAACATTAGTTTTCCAATTATTCTAACAGTTAATAACCTTTTGAATAAAGAAACTTTTCTTAAAAAAAATTGAACACCACAGGATTCCAGAAAACTTTCACCATAAAGTGAAAATGTAAATCAGGAGCAGTTTCCCACAGATATAATGGTATGATGAGAAGATGAGTTCCAAAAAATGTTCACTCGCAGAAATATATTACAACTATGTTAATCATGTAAGATTTATGTAAGATATGTGTGTCCTTACAACAAGTTTTGAAATTTTTTAACAATAAGATTTTTAAAATAAAATAATATCTTTATTGATGTATAACGTAGAGGTGGATTGTATTTGAGGAGCCATATTTAAAAGTTAATGAAGGGTATGAGTACTTTGTATTGTATTTAGTTAGTACTTAGTTCCCTTAACATGAATTGTTGTGGAGGCTTCCATCCTGCAGTGAATTGATAATCGCTACTGCATACCATGAGTACAGTAAACCCTCATTAAACCGGATTAATATGGACTGAGAGGTGTCAGTTTTAATGAAAGTCCGAATTATATGAAATACAGGCATACCTCGGTTAACGTTACCTCTGATAACGAAGCTTCGATATAACGAAGTCGGCAATTTCAAGCCCCATTTAACATAAAAAAAATATTCCAGTTTAATCACCTGAAATCTAAACAAACTGAAGAAATTACGGAAACCTTTGGGGCTTCTCGTGGTTGTTTGAGAAATTTAAAAAACGGGCCAGGATTCATAGTGTAAAATTAACAGGAGAAGCTGCAAATAAGTTTCCAGAAAAACTAAAGGAAATAATTGAACTTAAATTTTCCAAATTTGGTGTTCAATGTTGACGAAAGCGGTTTGTTCTACCAACAAAAAGCTTCATTTCTATTGAAGAAAAATCAGCTGCTGGGTTCAAAGCAGCCAAAGACTGTTTAACGTTACTCTTTGGATCAAATGCCTCTGGCAATTATAAATTAAAATTGTTATTAGTTTACCATTCAGAAAATCCGAGGGCGTTAAAAGGTAACATAAAAATGAATTTACCTGTAATATGGAAAGCAAATAGAAAAGCGTGGGTTACCAAGGAGTTATTTACTGATTGGTTTGTTAACCACTTTTGTCCTGAAGTAAAACGGTATTGTCAAAAAAAAAACAACTTTGAAGAAAAAGCTCTTTTGTTGTTAGACAATGCTCCGGGACATCCTACTGATCTTAACACGTTGGACACATGCATTCCTGTCAAAGTTGTGTTTCTTCCAGCAAACACAACTTCCCTTCAACCATTGGATCAGGGAGTAATAGCATCATTTAAAGCTTATTATCTGTGTCGAACATTAAGCAGTTTAACTGAACTAGAGGATAAAGAGGAAATGACAGTTCAAACTTTTTGGAAAAACTACAGCATTAAAAACGCAATTGAAAACATTGATAGTTCTTGGAAAGAAGTCACTAAGAAATGCTTAAATGGAGTTTGACGCAAAATATGGCCAGAAGTTGTACTAGAAGAAGAAAATAACATCCAAGAAATTAGAAATGAAGTTATCCAGATGGCTCAATCAATAGATTTCGAAAATGTCGATGAAGAGGATGTTAGAAATTTATTGAATGCAGAAGATGATGGTTTTTCAGATTTAGAAAACCTTGTTAGCAACGAAGACAAAGATAATGAAGACGAAGTTAAAGAAGTTCCCGCCGAAAAAGTGTTAACAACCAAAGATTTAAAAAGGTGCTTAAATGACATTGAAAACGTTTTAAATTTTTTTTAGTGAAAATGATCCTGATTTAGGAAGAAGTGTTATTGTTAAGTGATCAGTGTTAAATGCAATAACTCCGTACAGGCAATTGTTAAATGAAAAAGAAAAAGAGCATAAACAATCAACTTTAGACTCATATTTTAAAATATGATTTCACTTTGTATGTAAGTTGACTGTTTATTTAATAAAACTTTTCTTTGTTCGAAAAAAAAAAGCTTTTCATTTTCTTTACATAGGAACGTATCCCTATTCTGGCCATAGTATTTTTACCTCTGAAAACGAAGTTTCGCTTAACGAAGTAATTTCGTGGAACGCATCCTATTCGTTATTCGAGGTATGCCTGTACACTTTGTAATGTGGGTAAAGCTTATTTAAGCAACATAATGTACTTGGATAACAGTAAAAACATGTTTATTTTACATAAAATCATTCAGTTGTTTTGTGAAAGGCTCAACAGCTTCAAAATCAGCAAGAATATTTTCTTGCTGATTTTGAAGAATATTTTCTTGTTTGAAATGTTATGCCATCTTCTAAATCTAAAAAGCCAACCTGAGCTCACTTTAAATTGTTCAATTCCTAACTGTTTAGCCAGTCTCTCTGCTGCTGCTTGAATTTCTATTCCTCGCACAGCCAACCCAGACGAACAAAGTTGGGAAAACCTTTTGTATGCAGCATCATCTAGTGCTTTATCAGTAGGCATCTGCATTCGTTTAACTTTACTTTTTTCTTTCTCCATGTTAAACTTGAGAACAAAATTATGAATTTCTCTTTTTCCTTTTTAGTGTCTGACATGGTTTGTTTTGCGATGCCATACTCAAGACACATGCTGGACACTGAAGCTCCTTTTACAAGTTTTTCTATCACCGATAGTTTATCACAAAGAGAAAGCGTTCTATGCTTATGCTTCTGTCCTACACTAGGCTTACTTAATGACATTGTTTAACTTCACAGCACAAACGAAAAAAGATAGAGGTAAGTAACTGCGGAGCAAATGACAAACAACTGTCTGAACCGCAGTTGGGAACCAGGTTGTTTGTGCAGCGTGAATCATCACAGCCCAATTACCTCGGACACAATACATATGACCTTTGAGCCCGATCATCGTTTGATTTTTACACTTTAAAATTTTTTTTAGAGCTGTCCGGATTAAGCGATGTACGGATTACTGGGATCTTGGTTGATGAGGATTTACTGTATTTAATGTTTTTGCTTAAAATTCACTATAGCACTGCAGTATAGCATGACAGCTTTGAAGTTAGAGAATGGTTATTACTGTATAACTTAAATGAGAAAAACAATTACAGAACTAACACTTTTATAACTCAGGCATATAATTTGTTAACTCTGTCCATTCCTCCCCTGCTTGTCCCCCCTCTCCTCCAAAGTCAAATTACACTAACATAATGGAACCTCTTCATACCTTATATCAAAAAGCTACTTACTTTCACTGGAAACAAGAAAATAATTTTGGAAAGAATAGGGAAAAATTTCTCCAGGCAATAAAATAGTTCAAATATTCTAGACAGAAATACTTATCTAACAAGAAATACTGTTGGTAATTTTCACTTTCATCATGTGTTCTTGATATATACATTTCAATATATGCCTGATATATACTCTTGAAATATACTTTAATTACCGTGCTCTATTTAATAGCATGTACAGTATATTTTAACTGGTTAAATACAGTACATTAAGCCGAAAATATTTCATTCTTCCCCATTTTACCTTTAAAGAGTGATGCTTTAGTCATTATGATAATGACTAAATGATACAAGGAAGGAGGTTTTATGTGCATCTGCCAAAAAAAAAAAAAAAACCTATCATTCATATGCTCCCTGTTAGAAGAGAAGGACAAATCAGAATAGCTAACCAGATCCTTGTGTAATTGATGTGAGTGGTATTAGATACCCCAGCTGATGTTGCAGATGAACTCAACAGCTACTTTGCATCAATATTTACAGAAGAAAATCCCTTTGTCAGTGAGAAATTGTGGGAGTGAAATTGAAAAATATATAATTAATGATATTAAAATTTCACATGATTATTTAATGAAAAAACTTTTGAGCCTACAGGCGAGTAAGGCTCCTGGGGTTGATGGCAAATACCCTATAATTTTAAGGGAGGCAGCATGTGAGTGCATTGAAACCATTAAGGCTAATTATGAAAGCATTACTGGACTCAGGAAAGATTCTGTTGGATTGTAAAAGTGCAAATGTATTGCCAATACATAAAGGCAGTTCTAAGAGTGTAGTGGTAAATTACCGACCAGTCAGTCTAACTTCGGCAGCAGGGAAAATCATGGAAGCAATGATCAAAGGTGGAATTCAGGATCATTAAGATAGAAATGGAATTCTGATGCACACCGTGGTTTTGTAAAGGGAAAATCGTGTTTAATACTATTAGCTATTTTGACAGGGTCACTTATGAGCTGGATTTAGGGAATAATTCCGACATTGTTTATTTAGATTTCAGCAAAGCATTTAACTCATTCCATCTTGAGCAGTTACTTTATAAGCTGGCACAGGTTGGAATTGCAAGGAAAATCCTTAGATCAATAGCAGTATGGCTTCAGGGGAGGAGGCAGAGGGTTGTCATAATTGGTTATTCTCAGGAGTGGGCCAACCCAAGGGTGCAGTGCACCCAGATAGCAACATTCAATAGGCACCTGGAAACCTGAAACTTACATATTCATATGAAGAACATTTTAAAACATATTATTGAACTTTTGTTGATGTTGTGCATAATGCTTGTCTATTCCAAAATTTACTATATAAATTAACCCTTCAATACTTGCATGAGGGCCAGGTGGACTCCAGCTTTTTTTTCACATGGCTGTACTTTCTTGGTCAGAAAATTTCCAGAACACTGTTCACAGTATCTTCCTAGGAAATTGTGCAGGGTTTTTCTGGCATTGCATTGTCCATGAAATGTAAGTTGTGTTTTTTTTTTTTTTTTTTTTTTTCAGCAACAACATAACGGAGTGCCTTGAAATCGGAACTTCCAACAACTATTGTTCAAGGTTTAGGCCTAAATGGATGCCAGATGCACTAATGAGACATCTGGCAGAGAAGAAAAATGCATGGGATACATATAAATTAACAGGTAACACAGAAGCCTATCGTAGATATAAGCTGTTCTGTAATCAAGTCACAAAGGGGGTAGCACACGCTTCTTGATTAGACCGGGGTTCGAGCCCATGACCACCAAATGCAGAGGATGCAGAAAGGTCGGGGAATGACCACTGCATATTCCCCCCCCCCCTCCTGGAGCAATATGACCTTAGTTGCTAATGCTCCTAAAAACCAAATAACAAACAAACAAACAAAGGAAGTTAGTCAGGCAAAGGAACATTACGAGAAATCTTTGGCAAAGGGTACAAAGAAAAACAGCAAAGAGTTCTTTACTTAGTTCGATAGTTCAACTGTTGATAATCCTGCTCAGGTAGCAAAAAAAACTGAATGAATATTTTGCATCAACATTTACACATGAGAAGTTATGCAGGGGGAGGAATGCCAGAGGTGTATTAATTCTGTCAGTGAGCTAAATGGTTTTGTAATAACTGAGAGCAAAGTGGAGCAGAAATTGTTGAAAATAAAAATAAGAAAGGCACTTGGGATCTATCCAATTATATTAAAAGAGGCAGCAAGGGAAGTAAGAAAACCTTTAGCCATAATTATGAGAGCTTCCTTGGACCCAGGGGAGGTACCCATTGACTGGAGATGTGCAAATGTGACCCCAATTCACAAAGGAGGATCAAAGGGTGACAAGTAATTACAGACCTGTTAGTTTAACTTCTGTTTCGGGGAAATTAATGGAGGCACTGCTTAAAGAAGCACTGCGGGATCATGTAGACAAGACTTCATTTATAGTTTGGACACAGCACGGTTTGTTAAGGGGAAGTCTTATCTGACCAATTTGATTGGATACTATGATGTGGTCACAAAGGAACTGGATGCAAAGAATAATTTTGATATCATATACTTGGATCTTAGGAAGGCTTTAGAAACTGTTGCACATGGAAAACTGCTGTACAAATTTGAGCAGTGTAGCATTAAAGGCAAGTTGCTGCTATGGATGAAGGGATGGTTGAGTGGGAGAAGACAGAGATTGGTAATCAATTGACACTGCTCTTCGTGGACTAATGTTATTAGTGGAGTCCCCCATAGTTCAGTTTTGCGTCCATTGTTGTTTTCTGTATTTATTAGTGATATTGATGAAGGTATGTCATGTGTAATGTCTAAGTTTGCAGATGATATGAAGGTTGGCGGAGTTGTTAATGGCAGTACGCTACTGCAACAGGAACTAGAAAAGTTGAGCAGATGGGCTGAGAGGTGGCAACTGAAGTTTAACATTGACAAATGTAAAGTACTGCATATGGGTAGCAGTAACCCCAGAGTAATGTATCAACTGGGTGGTATTACACTCAGAGTGGTAGAAAATGAAAAGGACCCTTTCTGAGCAGTGCAGACTGTCTGCAAGAGTAGCTCATGGCATCTTGTCACTGATATACAGGAATTTTTCTAGCAGGGATAAGGAGGTGATTATCCCCTTGTATTAGGCAATGATCACGCCACGCCTTGAGTACTGTATACAGGTTTGGAGGCCTTATTTTAGAAAGGATGTAGAGCTGCTGAAACGAGTACAGAGAATGGCAACAAGATTAGTGAATGGAACAAAGGGTTTACTTCTTATGAAGTAAAGCTTAAGTTTTGCAAATTAGTGTGATCTGATCGAGGTGTATAAGGCTTTGAATGGTTTGAACAGACTCGGTGCTGATGGGATCCTTCCTCTTGCTCAGATTACGAACCTGAGGTGGCATAAATTCAAATTGAGGAAAGACAGATGTAGGATAGATGTGTGGAAATTTGGCTTTAGCCAGTGGGTAGTTGGTTAGTGGAACAGACTTCCATCCCTTGTTGTGGAAGTTGATAGCCTAAATAAATTTAAGGCTCGGCTGGACAGGTATTTCGAACGAACGGAGGGGTGAAATGGGAGTTTTTTTTGTTTTTTTTTGGCTGATGCTGCATAAGCTTGCTTGCACCTCATATTATCAAAATTGATATGAGGTGGTGTTCTCAACAGCTTAGTAATAGAGAGGCCAAAATTTTTTTTAAATGTATGTTGCATTCAAGCAACTGAACATTCTTACAAGTACCGACCTCCATGATTACCTGTTTACCCCTACACTTCTTAATCTTTCTGATTTTAATGTATGCAGCAATGACCCAGATTCCTCCAACAGAATATGCTTAATTTCAGCACTACAGACAGGTTTGTGTTTTCAACTTTTACAACCTTAACGAAAGTAACCGGATTCTGAAAATCATTATTGTGACTATGTAAAGTCACAATTGAACAGTTTTCTTAATTTTCCAAGCTTGAACCCTTTTAACAATGTACTCACCTGATTTCAATGGAGTCACAATTCTCTTCATAGAGTCAGCAAGAACCTCATTAGAATGTCTCAAATGTTCTAAATGTAATTTAATGGAATCTCGAGACTCAACTGTTGCAGAAACCTGCCCACCAGCTATTGGAGAGGATGAAGAAGAAGCCACCATGGTTGGTAAAGTCTTTTTAACCAAGGATTGTTTTCCACCTTGATTTGCAAGTCCCCCCTCCCCCCACTTGAATAATCAGACTGAATTTCACATCTGCTTGTACCAGCTCAAAGTTTTTACTGCCCAATATGCATATAGAATCTCCCGTTTTGCCATCAGAACAAAGATTTACACCACCACCATTCACACATTTTGCACATTGATTGTGTGTGTGTGTGTGTGTGTGTGTGTGTGTGTGTGTGTGTGTGTGTGTGTGTGTGTGTGTGTGTGTGTGTGTGTGTGTGTGTGTGTGTGTGCTGTCCAAATCAGTACAATTCTATTATTGTACCCATCATTAAATACCATCTACTCAACAAACCATTATAAGTGGAACTGCTCAGCTCCGATTATCTTGCTTTGATCTCAATACCCTATTCAGTGGAAAATCATCTAAATCCCTTAAGAGTCAGTGCAATATCATTCCATTACAGTCATGGATCTTCTTTATCTCCTCAAAAACTCAGCAGACATTGACTATGTCCATAGTCTAATGTAATTAGAATGCAGTGAACATAAAACTGTAACAAGATCCAGCTTAATACTGTTAGTTCTGAGATGTTCCATTTTAACCTTATTGACCATTCCCTTCAACCTTAATTCCTCCTCTGTATCACAAAAATCACCACAGTGAAGAAAAGGCTCAGCTGGAGAAACCCCCTTGTCAGGCAGAGGGGCACCTCTGTCAGGAAATACATCAATCTGCTTGGGTAAATGTACAATAGATTTCAGTCCATTAGATCCAGTTAAAACACTGTAAACCAAGTCATGGGACCATAATTCCAATTCAGTGATATCTGATGCAGTCAGTTCTGATTTAGCAGACTATTCACATCCTGTTGCTGCAAATGTATCAACTGGAATCAGGGTCATATGCCTTGGTTTCACATAAAGCATATGACCCTGATTCCAGTTCAGTGGCATCTGATTCAGTAGATTCACAGTTTAGTAGTTCTGATTTAGCAGGCTGTTCACATCCTATCTCCACTTCATTACACCCATTATTGTTCAATGAGAACTTTTTTGTACTCCCTGTAATACCAGCTTCCACAAGAGAATATGCCTTTAAGGAAATGCAGTCTGCAGACAGGATATCCCCATTATCATTCCATCCATTGTATTCCCTTGTTCCATCTTGTGCAGATAAGGTGTCACCATAATCATTTTGTCCACTTGAACCCTTTACTCCATTCTGACACTACACCTAAATATAATTTCTTCTCCTGCTCCCAAAGACTTACAGACACATGGGGGTGGGGCAGAAACTGAGGAGACATCAACTGCAGATAGTCAAGAAAAACCTTAAATCTATCACCTTTGCTATCCAAAATGCACTTGATACCAGCTCCTTTTTCCTGAGCAGAAGAGCAAACTTCCCACGACACACCAATATCCCATAAAGCACCAATAGAGTTTCGAGAGCCCGTCTGAAATCCCTTGGCTGTGTGTGTGTGTTCGTTGTGACAGACTATTTCCACGAGATTTCACATATGCATCAGCCCCAACTGTGCACTGCCCTTGATCTGACTTTCCTTGTACCAATGTGTTGTTCTTATTCATTTTGTATATAATATCACAGTTCATTAATAGTTCCTGCAAATAACCTAAGTCCCAAAGGTTGTTTCTCACTACTCCCAAATTGATATTTCCTACACTATTATGTTGTTGTTACCGGTGAGTTGAGTTCTTTGATTGTTGCTATGTATTAATCAAATGTTTTCTTTTTAAATGCTATATTGTCCTCTCCTGTGCCATAAGCACAGGGAAAACAAATATGGCAGGAGTGTGTTGTATGACTAATGAGTATAACAAACAACTATACAGAGAAATAGAGTGGGCCAGTAAATCAGATGTCTTGTGAGAGCAATTTTAACTTTCCCGATATTGACTGAAACTTGTGGATTGGTCACTCTCACAGTAGCCAGTAGCAAGGATTTTTGAGGATTTATTGGATGACTGGTTTCTAGTGCAGGCTAAAAGAGTAGAAAACTTGCTTCTTGCCCAAATGGTAATCAAGCATTCTGGTCTCTTGCCTCTGGTCTGTTGACTACTTCTGCCCATCTACACTTCCACCTCTTTTAAAATCTGAGGGTCCTGTTGCCTCCATAGCTAAAGATAAAGCTGACTTACTGGCACCCTACTTTTCTTCTATGATCGAGGTAAACCATCTCAATACACTCTGCTATTCCCAGTGCACTCAACTTAGTGCTTCCTGTGGTCTTCCATCAAAAAAGAATTTTGAACAACCTTGATGCCAAGATAGGTCCAGATGGCATTTCTGGACAAAACTTGTGCTCCTGAGCTTTTTCCTGTTCTGTGTTGCCTTTTTACACTTTCTTATTCCACTGGTGGGTTGTATTATGCTTGAATATTTTCTCATACCCACCAAAGGGTGACAAATCCTTCTCATTGATTTATTGCCCATTGCACTTACCTCTATTCTTTCCAAAGTAATGGAGAAATCTGTTAACTGCCAGCTTGTAAACTATCTTAAAACTTTCCATTGGATCAGTCACTGGTATGGATTCCATCAGTGTTGATCCACTGATGAGATGTTGGCTTATGTTAACTGTCTATGGGCAAATTCAGTGGGAAAGTTTGGTAAAACTCAGACCATTACTCTTGACATTTCTAAGGCTTTAGATCATGTTTGGCATAAAGGTCTTTTAAATAAACTTCCATCTTATGAATTTCCAACCGTGTTTTGCAATTGTCCAGTTTTCTCTCTGACTGTTTGCTGCAAGTGAAGATAGGTGGCTCTCTGTCTTCTAACCTTTCTCCTAATGCTGGTAATCTCCAAGGTTCAGTTCATTTAGCCTACTTCTTTTCTCTTGTAGATTAATGACCCTCTGTTGACTGGAAATCATATACATAGTTTTGCCGATGATAGCACATTGCATTCCACCTTCCAGTTTGAGAAATCTTTCCCTGCACAAACAGCTTCAACTTCTCGAATATCTAGTACTAATTCCCTAAATGATGATCTCCAGGTAATTCTCTAGTGGGACATAACTTATTTGATTTGAATCCTTCTAATCAGTCCTGTCTTATATCTCACAAAAAGAAGTCTGCTGCTCTTGCATGCCCTCAGAGAGGGTTTGGTTACACCAAACGCTCTCTGAGGTTTCTAGACTATTCATAAGAGGGCACTCAGGTTAATTTATAAAACCCATCTCTTACAAAGTCTCTCCGCTTGCTGTCTCATATGCCTACTGTTTCTGCTGCATGCCTTTTCTGTAGATACTTATACTTCCGTGGGCACTGATCTTCTAAACTGGCATCTATACTTCCCCCCCTTCTCTTTCTCATCGAAACCAGTCAGTGGTTTCATGGTATAACAGTTGATGATTCTGCTTAGGTTACTGACAAACTGAATAGATATTTTGTATCTACATTCACAGATGAGAAATTTCTTGGGTTGCAGGATTATATCAAATTATAGGGAGCTAAATGATTTTGTGATAACTGAGAGAAAAGTGGAAGACAGATTGCTGAAGTTGAACGTAAATACGGCATCTGAGATGGTTAGGATTTAGCCAATCATATTGAGAGAGGCAACAAATGAGGCCAGCAAACCTTTAGCCATAATTATGAGAGCATCCTTGGATTTAAGGGAGGTCCCGATGAACTACAGAAGTTTGAATGCATTAATAATTTCCAAGGGTGGATCAAAGGGTAAAGTGTGTAATTAGACTTGTAAGCTTGACTTCTGTTCCAGAGAAAATATTGAATCACTAGTTAAAGTAATACATGACTATCAGGACCAGAATGCAGTTATAGGGCAGTCACTGCATGGATTTGTTATGCAATAGTCTTTTGTGACCAATCTGATTGGATACTATGATGCAGTAACAAAGGACCAGGATGCAAAAAAGAGCGGTGTGACGTTAGAGACAAGTTACTACAGCTCATAAAAGGATGGTTACATGAGAGAAGATGGTGATTATGAGTGGGTGCTGTCCTTCTTGGACTAATTTTATCAGTTAATTTCCGGGATTCAGTGTTGGGTCCATTGTTGTTTTCTATATTTATTAATGATTTTGATGATGGGATATTAGGCTTATTGTCTAAGTTTGCAGATGATACAAAGGTTGGCCAGGTGGTTAATGGCAGTAATCAGGGTATGCAACTTCAACAAGATGGACTCAGAAGTGGAAATTGACAAGTTGAACCTTGACAAATGCAGGAGGAGGGAGTAGTGGTTATCCAAGGATAACATACCAACAGAGTATTATAACACTGAGGTAGTTGACAATGAAAAAGATGTGATGTGGGGCTAATTGTCCTGTCAGACGATTTCTGAGCAATGCAGGCATGTTGCTATGGGATTTTGGGTATTGCCATGGGTGGCTCATGGGATTTTGCTAATGGTATACACAAAGAGGAGTTGATTATCTCATTGTATAAGGCAATTGTTAGGCCACATCTCAACTAACTGCATATAGGTCTGGATGCCTCATTTCAGGTAGGATGTGGATCTTCTTTGCACATGTCGAAACAGGTGCAAAGAAGGACAATGAGATTAGTAAGGAGGAAAAAAGGATACTCCTACCAAGACAGGCTTCAGTTCATCAAATGCAGTATCTGGAAACTAGGAGATCTGATTAAGCCCTGTTTGTTATTTCCTTACCTCCAGAAGTGAAAAACAATGCAGATATTATTGAAAGCGAGTATAACATAAAAATTACATTATTAAATAACCTCCTATATTTGTTATAAAATGAAACATACATGTTGAGAAGGAAGTATACACTACTTCTAGCAATTTTCAAGTTGACTAGTGTAAGTGCTCTTGAAGTGACGATAATATGGATAACTAGACATTAAGATGGTGGTAGGCTCATTGATAGAAATGTAGAAAAGATGTGGATGATATTATTATTTAGACTATTTCAGTGCAGGGCCCTGTTCGGCAGAACCAGTTGAATATGCTTGTGGCAGGCCCTGCCCAACTTTAAGTAGTAGTGCCATTGTTATCAACAAAACTTTTACTCAATATTTGTGAAGAAAGCAAAAGTTTGTAACGGTATCTTTCTTAAAGCAAACATAATTAGTTGTTGCTTAGCAGACACTCCAAACAGAAATCCACAGATAGAAAAATCTTGGTAAGCTCATGTTAGAAACTGTTTTGCTGGTAAACAATCCTAAGTCTGTATTTTAATATAAAATGTGCAGTAACCACCTGATTTTTTTTTTTTTTTTTTTTGAATCGTCTTGTTTTCCTCCTGTGCTCAAAATCCTGTCTTTCGAAAATCAGAAGTTGGCAGATGTGGATGCTTTATATTTCTGCGTTAAATGCAGAGGTTCTGCTCCAGATATTGAGTACCTTGCTCTTTCATCCTAAATTTTCAGCTTCTGCTGCATCTGCTTGTGGATTTGTCTTTGAGCAGCCAACAATCATACTGCTTTGGAATCCTGTGGGAGCCTGTCTATTTTCCATTCTGATTTTGGCACTTCTGTTGATATGGCCTTATAGCACTTTCTTGTGCATGTTACTCACCATGTGATCTCTTTGATTTACTTAGTTTGATCAGAAAGTTTAGTAAATATTCCAAAGAATAAATTTTGTTTCAATGATAAATGGTTATGTTGTTAATATTTTTCATTATAATCTCTTTCCACAAACATATTGGTTCCATCATGCCTGCAACTGAACAAAAGATTTTTGGAAGTCTTGTCTAAATGTATTTTTATCTGTAATGCCATTTACCTCATTCTTAAGCATATGCAATGCATACTGTGTGTTTCTAATGGTTTTCTAGTGCCTGAGCATTTCTTAGACCACTACTAAGATAATTGAAGTTATCTTAGTAGTGGTCTAAGAAATGATATAAATATTCACAATGCTGAAAAAGTGATAAAACCAGCCACGATAGACTAAAGCTGGATAATGAACAACCTGTTAGAAGATAATGGCACGTTCTAGGCACTAAGAAAAGGATCCCGCCAAACAAACAGAAACAAAAATGAAGAGAGACCTTCATTAAACTAGTCACAACCAATAAAGTACATGAAGATACTTGGGGAAAAAAAAAAAATTGAACATGACAACTTCAAAGCACCCACAATCTTGGGAAATGTGGAGACAAGATTTAGTGGTCAGAGTGAGCAAGTCAAGAGAACTTGCCAAATTGTTTATTTCTATCCTCACCAGCTGCCTACCAAATGACCAGTTCTCTCTAATAAAAAAAAAAAAAAAAAAAAAAAATCAAATCCTGATGAGCTAATTAAAATAAATCAAATGCACATCTAATAATATCGCTGCAAGCCTAGACTGCACACTGAATATAGCACTGAGACACCTAATCCACTAATACAGGCAAGTCAGAACCTCTCCCCTGCTCCAACAGAAGTTACCTTAAATATTATTGATATTAATGCAGAACATATACTTCCAACTCCAAGAGAGAGAGAGAGAGAGAGAGAGAGAGAGATAAATTTGTAGGGAAAAAAAGGATTAAGTAGGGAAGCTTTCTGTCCCTCCTTCCCTCTCTACTAACAGCTATCATCATCCAACTCAAAGCAGCAATGGGAGGTTTTTCATCTAAAACCAAGACTCAAAGTCCATTTTGTGGACAAATACTCAATATTTGGCCACATGGAATCAGAACATTGATGTTTTGCAACTTCCTAAATGGCCTTTCAGTTTCATGGCATTTGATTTATGGTGGGAATTGAGGTTGAGAAACTCCTACCCAGACCTACTGATCATCAGAAGCAATTACTATATGCAAAAAAATATTTAAAACTTGTAGATGCAGGTGTAACTGTGCACTGCTACTTCACCCACCCTGATTTTTGAAGCAGGCAGGATGAAAACTAGGAAGATTTCAGAATCTGCACCTGTGACCTACTCAGTAATGAATTAGCTATAATCAAAGATATATATATTCTTAAAAGCAGTGACTATCTCAAATACCTCTGCCAGAACAGATCCCTCCCATCCAATCAGAATTACCTTACCCCCCCAATTAAGTAAAAATTAGAATAGCAAGAAAAAAACCGTTAAAATAATATGCCAAAAAACTAGAAATTAAAGAGCATCATTTCTAATCCATGTGTGTGATCGTACACACACACACACACACACGAAACAGCAATGCTGGTAAAAGAGCAGAAAAAAAGAAAAGTTTTAAGATGCATACATGATCAAAACACAAAAATAAAGGTAAAGCCAGTGTCTGCCCCCTCTCTCAGATAGCACTGTTTATACCATGCATTCATACAATACAGCAAACCAACAACATCATTCATACAAACCAGAGAGAGAGAGACTAGCAACAACCAGCTCTACAAACAGGTAGTACCTTGCAGAATTATCAGAGTAGAAATCATCAGCATTAAGCCAGTCAGGAAGAGTATCACAAACCTGGTATGATCAGCAAGTACTGACATTCACTGTGGTAAATATATGGCGAGAGGATATCTTCTACAGAATATCTCTGACTTTTGTCACTTCACTTCATTATTCTGTGTTTAAGTATTTTCTCCCCTTTATATTTTGATGATATTAATATTATTAATCAATAATATGTAATAATTATTTTAATAAGCAGTGAATTTATGAAAATGATGAGACTTTCAGAGTAAAGCTAAAATATTTTTGCTGAATTTTTTTTTTTTTTTTTTTTTTTTCTAAAATTCAAATTTATCTCTATTCACTGAAACTTACTGATCTTAGAGGTTAATTCGAAAAAATTGTGAGTTGCTGAGAATGGAAATGTTGATTAATTAGGTACAAAGAAAAGTATATTTCTGATTAAAATAGTTTTATGGTAATAAAAAAAATTTTTATTTTTACTTTTTTTCTGTATCACTCAAATTTTTTTTTTCTTCAGAAAGGGACCAATTGGATCATTTTAGCCTCCAGGGTCCCTTCATTTTAGCATCCAAAATTAGCAAATAATTTTGATTATTCTTAAATTGTGCAGTGAAAATTTCTTCATTACTTAACATTAAATAGTGTACTAATTAATAAGCAGTTCATACATAGATTTTATAAAATTTTTTCTCTTTTAGTTAAAACAGTCAAATGAAGAAAAGGATGTTGTGCATAAAGAAATGTACAACCTTCAGGCCAAAATAGAAGTTCTAGAGTCACAAAGTAAGTGATATAGATTCTTTTCATGAACTAGTTACCTGACATATACCTTGCTTCAGTTTTAATGTTCAAACAATAAATTCTTAAAAAGATATGGAATACAGTTAAAACCATTATAATTTTGAAGAAAAATAATCTAACTTATGTAGAATGAAAAATTAATATATATTTCTTCTAGTTACGGAGAGTTGAAATATTTGCTCTACTCTCACAGATGTTTATCATGCACACATCTTATTCTACTTTCTGTAAAACAGAATGAGAATTGCTCAGCATGGGAAAAATTAGTTTCTGCTTTTTAATTTGCTTTCTCTGTTTTTGAATGTGATTGTTATCTCAATTAATGCCACTATTTGCCTTTTGGATAAGACAAAACTCCAATATAATCTCTTGTTAGTAATTTTTTTCTGTAAATTTATGGAAGTTTAATGTTAGGTGGTACTGCAGATGTACATGGGGTGACATGTCCATATCACCAGCCATTGCACTAGTTATCTGATATTGTTGTCTGTTATTGATGTTTTTGCAGTTAAATTATAATTGTTTCCATGCAAAGTTGGCTGTTCTGTGTACTAGATTTGGCTATGCTACATTGTAATTCATTCTTCTTGTACTCTTATGGTTTCCTCTAATAAGTATTTCCTATGTGATTTTGAAGTAAGTATGTATGTATGTAAATTTTGGCTATCTTTGGTTAAATGCATATCTAATCTTGTGACAACCTTTTGAAAAATCTATTTAAAGAACAAGGCAGAAGGTCACTTTGCTCCCTTCTGCCTTGTGTCACACGAACCTGAATTATACGTTTTTATATTTTAATTTTTTTAGTGGGGGAGAACCCCATTCTTCAGCATTTTTGATTCGTTTTCTGTCTATACAAAGAATTTTAGCTGCCTTCAGTTGTCCATGTGAAAAACATGATGTTAAGTTCAACACCAACCTTAGATAATGTTTGACCTTGAATTTTGTTTATTGTTATACTAAAAGCCAATTTCACAGGAAACTGTGCTCATTGAAAAACGAATACATATGAATCTGTGGAATATATGCTTTCGATCCAGCTCTGTCACCTGTGATGTGTTCACAAACCAAACATTTCTTCCTTATTTCCACTACACATATAGTCTTGTGATATAAAAGTAGTCTTTTGTTTTTTGTATATTTCCTTTCTTGTGAAGCCTTTAACTTATTATTTTCATATTTTTCAATAATCACTTTGTTTTCTTCGATATCACGATTTTTAAGTGCTGCTTCATACTAAAGATCTTTTCTTTTCTTCTCAGCCTTTCTGATCCAATCTTCAGCCAATCTTTCTCTTTTCTATTACTGCCATTATTAACAACATTACTAATAGCTGAAGAAACCTTTGAAGAATTTGAAAAATTAAAAGCACTATAAATATTCTTTTATATGTAGAAAAATATAAAGACTGTAAAAAATTAAGAGTTTGTAAAAGCGTCTTTGAGTCAGATCTGTCAATCACTTTGTTGTATGACACAATAGCAGTTACTGCTCCACCTTGCGGAAAGCAAAAAGTGTGCACATGGAAAAGCAAAATATTCTTTTATATGTAGATAGAAGTGGTGAGAAAAGCCATATGAGTAGTTTCTCAGAGTAATCAGATTAAAAGTATAATAAGCGATGACTAGATTACCACTGATATCCAAACTCATTCCATGATCCAGAAGAAGTTTTGAAAGAAGACGAATTAATGAAACTCCCCAAGAAAAAGAATTTATGAATTGCAAACTTCTGATTAAAAACAATCCTAAACAGACTAAGGAAGCTGATAATTCTAGGCATGTTATCCTAACTGGTGCAGAAAGTCTGTTCCTCTCTTTTGGCCTGAAAAAATAACTATGAAAATAAAACATTTCAAGCAAACAAACAGTTTTTGTTTGTTTGAAATGTTATGCTAGCATATTTGTGTGGAAATTTGCCTTTAGCCAGCGGGTGGTTAATTGCTAGAACAAACTTCCATCTGTCGTTGTGGAAATTGATAGGTTAAATAAATTTAAGGAGGAACTGGACAGGCATTTTGAGGGAATGGAGTGATTTTTTTTTGGCTGATGCTGCATAAGCTCATACACTTGCTTTCTTGCATCATATGCCACTACTACTACTATTTGAAATTCTGAACACAACTCTTCGATCCAAATACTTCCCATCCATGTACTTGAGGTCATTACTCCTAGATTTGTTGAAGAATGTTATGTGCAAATTTATTATACAAAGAGTTTTTTTAAGTCTTTGGTTCCCTTTGCATGTTCATTACAATACCAAATTAAACCTAAGGATGGTTTTGTCATAGGCATTTTTACTGTCAAGGTCATGAAGAGTAAAACAAGATGAAAAAATTTACTCTTTTATTCAGTGAAGAGGCACTTTATTGCTGCACATGGCTACATGGTGCACAAGTTTCCATTAAAGAATGTTTTTATAAAGCTGGGATAACACAGATTTCTTCAATTGGCAGTGAACTTTTTTGAATTTGAAATTTTTTTTTTGTGGACAAGTACTTCTTTGTTTCCAGTACAGTCTGTCCACGACATATGTAAGAGATACCAGGACTTTCCAGTACTTCTTACATAAGTCGATTTTTATGTAACTCGGAATGATTAATAAAATATTGCTACTATATACCTGATATGCCAAAATTACAAAAAAAAACACAAATATCCTCAGAAAAATGAAGTAAAATAGTTATGTACCATAACAATTAAAAACTTTATCTGGGGACAGCGGTGAAATAGCCGGAGTGGCACATAAGAAAAGAAAACATAAAATGAAGAAAAAAATGCATGTTATTGTACTGTAAAAACTTTTATGCATTTCGTACACCGTGTAGGTATAAAACCTATAATGTAAAACCTATAATGGCTACTAAGAGAATCAAAATGTACATATTTAAGAAAATTGGTCTAAACCACACAATGAATCAAAGTCTATACACTTCAGGCGATGAACTGAAAATAACTTAAAATGAACCTGAAGCATTAATAAGACATTAATCACAGGGTGCTGTAGGCTGAGTAGAGGTCAGGGAGGTATTACATTATATGAACTTTCCGATCTTCATCTGTTTCGTATGCTTTATTTTTTTTATTTTTTTTTTTTTATCTTCATAAATTTTGTAATAAGCTGATAAGAAATTTTGAGCTTTTCTTCTTTCTATATTCAAGAAACATTTGGTTTTTAGGAGCATTAGCAACTAAGGTCATATTGCTCCGGGATATGTGGTGGTGGTCATTCCCTGACCTTTCCGTATCCTCTGTATTTTGGTGGTCACGGGCTCGAACCCCGGCCTAATCAAGAAGTGTGTGCTATGCACAGCTGCTCCTGCCCACCCGGCTGCGGAGGCACCATGAAACGTTTGGTGTTTTCATCCATTCCATCAGACATAGAGACCTGAATTTTACAAAACACTTCTCTTATTTCGTTTAATTTGAACTGCCTCTTGGGTTGCCCTGATTCCTCAGCGTATTCAGCTCTCCCTTGCTCCTCAACTCTTTGCATGTTCAACTGGGCTAGGTCTTCTTTTGTTAAATCTTCATCTCGTTCATCTACAAGCTTGTCTACATCTTTATCCTCCTGGGCTAAGTTTAAAATGTACAATTTCTTTGGTAACAGAAGACATCAGCTCATCTTTGTTGTTAAGCTTGAATATTTTAGAAGTTTTTTTTTTTTTTTTTTTTTCCAAACTCTGCTCATACAAGTTGTTGTCACATCATTACAGGCTCTTGAAATGTTGCATATTTTATCAAGGATGTTAAACATCTTCCAAATGGGCACCTCCGTAGCCAGGTGGGAAGGAGCAGCAGTGCGTAGCATACGCTCCTTGATTAGACCGGGGTTCGAGCCCGTCACCACCAAATACGGAGGATGCGGAAAGGTCAGGGAACCTTTTCGCATCCTCCCGGAGCCACCGCATATCCCGGAGCAATATGGCCTTAGTTATAATGGTCCTAAAAAATAAAAAATAAATAAAAAAAAACCAACCAAAAACATCTTCCAAAATTGCCACAGATCCATCTTCCCTTGCACTGTTGCATTTACAGCCTCAGAAAATGTTGTCCGTATGTAAGCTCTGAATGCCTGGATCCATTGGTTGAATCAAAGCTGTTGTATTTGGAAGGAAGGATACCACCTTGATGTTGTCGTGCTGATCATCTAGATATTTAGGATGATCTTCATGACTCATTTCAATATAAGCTTATTGAAATGAGTTTTCTTTTCATTTATCTTGAATATATGCATATTCACTGACATTTTTACATTCATGAATACTGTAATAAACTTTTCTTTTTGTATCTTGGTCAGGGAACTGGCAGATTAAGAAGCTTGAAATATAACAAACTATCTCACGTCGTGTTAGCAATTTAACAGTTATTTAAGCAATACAATGTGGGAGAATATTCAGCCATGTGGGAAAAATTATGTTCAGGTCACTTACATAGCCAATCTAGACAGAAAGGCCATTGTTATGAACAAAAGTTTGGTTCACCATTTCTGAAGAGGTGCAAGTTCAGAACAGTATCTTTCTTGAAGAAGTCGTATTCAGTTGATGTCTAGAAGAAAATTCCCAGAACATTAATGTTTGAAAGCATACAGCAATAGTAAACAGTCCCATGGCTGTATATTGATGTAAAATGTGCATTTTATCAGTGAAATTTAAAGCAGAAAATGCTTTAAATTTTGTAATGCAGTGTCAAGTTCCTGCTTTCAGAAAAACCCGCTTTTCTGAAATATGTTTTGAAATGTACTCCTGTTTATTTAAGAAAAAAAAATTTTTTCATGTGTTTTGGTCCAAAACTCTCCTGTTTTCCTCCTTACAAATGCCTGATCTATAGCTTTTTGAAAGTCAAAAGTTGACAGCTATTGGTTAGTGTAGTATGGAGAGTTAGAGGAAATGGTATAAGTTTTTTGTCTGTTAAGTGAATTTTTATGCCATGTTGAAAGGAACTCTTAATATATGTCATTGTGAAAGAATATGAAATAATTCATGATTAATTCATAATGGAAATTTGAATGTGAATGAAAAGTAGCCAGAAATGGAATACTTCAGAAGAATACTCTTCAAACCATGAAAGGTGCATTATAGCCACAGCAGCTTTTACTCCAATAAACACAACTTCTTAATAATAATAGTAATAAAATTGCAGATGCATCCAGAAGTTCATCCTTGCTTTAGGCTATTCCATTTTTTTTTTTTTTTTTTTTTTTTTGATTTTGATTTTGATGCCGTCGATATTCTCGAAAATGAACTAATGCTACCAACAATTAATAAAGGAAAAACAGACCAACACAAGGAAATAGTTAATAAAAAAAAATAAAAAATAAAAACTTTACTGTGAGGGTCTTTTTTTTTTTTTTTTTTTTAACAAACTAATATAGATGACGCTCTTTATAGCAACCCTCTTTTTAACGTCCCATACGTTATAACTTCCTGTGTGATTCATCCCAGCCAGTTTCTCATTAACCTAATGCTATTTTATGAACAATCAATATAACACCCTTTCGATATAACAACTGTTTTTCTCATTACCCTAGGGAGTTGTTACAAAGAGCTTCAACTGTACATGAATGCATAAAACCTTTGAAGGCTTACTTAACTGTTAATTTTATTGTTAACTTGTTAATTAAATTAAAAAAATGTGCAAAGGAAGTGTGTAATTCTCATGTTTTGTTTTGCTTGTAAAAAATTGTTTGTTGGAGTTGCAAAGATATTAGATTCAAATGCACATACTAAAAGATTTAATATACAGGGTGATTCAAAAAGAATTGAACACTTTCAAAAATTTATTACTTAGTAACTAGGTTACATATGAACGCGTAGTCAAAACCAATTTGTAAAGAAACTGTCACAGGTTATTTATTATTTCTATAATCTTACAAATGCTCAATATGTGCCCATCATGTCACACTGCATTCATCAATCCTGTAATTCATCCCAGACCCTTTGTAGCATATCACAGACGGCATCCACAATGCCCTCCTTCATCTCCTTAAGACTATGAGGAAGAGGTAGTCAGTCATGAGGTTCTTGATGTATCCCCACAAGAAAAAGTCGGTCGCATGGTGTGATATCTGGGGACCACTGTTCCAGAGGCAGGTTATATATGTTCAATTATTTTAGAATCACCCTGTAATATTGAACCTAGCAATAGTAAACTGTGGTCCTATTAGCTTAGTGATTGATACGAGGGGTGACTCGTATCAATCACTAAGGATTTGTGGACTGGTGCAAGATTTTGTTTACCGTGCAAACTTTCCATAACTGCCACTAGAGGCACTCTCCCTGATTGCCACTGAGCAGACTCTGTGTGCATGCCAGTACTTGTCGAGCTAAATTTATGTTAAAAGCTTTTTTTAGCCGCATGTCACTGACTATCATTTTTAAGCAAATATCATGTCAGACATACAGATTGAACAGCAATATGTGATTCAGTATTGTGTAAGATGGGGCTTAAATGCACCAGAAACAGTTAGAGATGATTGAAGCATATGGTATTGAGTGTCTTTGTAGGACAGCCATATTTAAATAGCACAAGCGATTCAGTGAAGGCCATGAGTCTGTGCAGATGACCCAAGACCTGGTCAGCTTTCCTGCTCAACAACTCCTGAGAAAATTGCAAAAGCCCAGGAAATCTTGGATGAAGACAGGCAATTACACTTCATAAATTAGCTGTTAGAATGTCCATTTCATATGATAGTGCTGACACTATTGTGAAAGATCACCTGAAAATGTCACGAATCTGTGCCTGCTGGATTCCACACAATTTAACTCCAGAACAAAAATAGCAAAGAGTAGACTAGTGCAAAGAATTGCTTGATCGTTTTGAAACAAGGTTAAAACTTCTTCAATCAAATAGTGACTTGTGATAAAACTTGGTTTTTTCACTATGATCCAGAGACAAAACAACAGTCAAGTGAGTGGAAGCAGTCTGATTTCACCAAAACATAATTTCTAGCTTCTCGTTCGGCTGACAAACAACTGGTTCTTGTGTTTTTTGACATAAAAGGCATTCTTGTTACACATTTTGTGTCTCATGGAACAACCGTGAATAAGGAAGCATACTTTGAGGTTCTCAGAGTCAAACTTCACTGTGCCATTCGTGAGAAGTGTCAAGAACTTTCTGGTGTGAAGTGGTTTCTCCTTCAAGACAATGCTTGGAGCCAGTGGTCACTGCCATAGGTGCCGAGGTTCTGTCACCTTATTCATCAGACTTAGCCCTGTGTAATTTCTTCCTATTTCCGCATCTGAAGAAAGCTCTGAAAGGCAAGAGTTTTGTGTCTGAAAACAATACTCGCAGAGCCACAATGCAAGCACTTTGCAGTATTTCGAAAAATGGCTTGCAAGAAGCATTTACTGTGTGGGTACAACTGTGGTGAAAGTGTGTAAAGTTGAAGGGAGAGTATTTCAAGAAGGAGAAGTTTGCAGAAAAGTCAGATGATGATAATTAAGATAATTACACCAGTCTGCAAATTAAATTATCACCCCTCGTACATGTCATCTGTTTACAAAAAAGGAAAAAATGCTAAACAAGATTCTTTCATAATTTTGTGCTGCTTGTAATGGATTCTAATTTTATTTTCTGTCAAATATAATCTTTGTGTTCCAGTAGTGATATATTTTTTTTTTTTTTTTTTTAATTTTTTTTTTTAAGAGATTGTTCCAAAAGAAATTTTGACCCAAGACAGGAACTAAGCATTTCTTGACCTATGTCTTATCTGGGGAGACTTTTCTAAGTGTAGAACATTGATAATATAAATACTCTCTACTTGGAACAGCAGATGGGCACAGTCCTTGAACCTTTCTATAGCATTGGCACATAACTATTTCTGACACTTAGAACTTTTTCACACCTGGGATTTAGAGGTTAAAATTTTCTTTTTTTAGCCAAATAAGGAAGTTGTCGAATACTTAGATATGTTATTTTTGTTCATTCTTCAGGTTCAAAGTAGAATTATACATTAAAAATCCCATTGGAATAACAGAATAATATTACAGTTCCTGCATTCATAATCCATTAAAACTTTAAAGTTCTATCACTTAACATCTTAGAAAAGACATCCATCAACAGAATTTAATATAACCAAATTTTAATCCCTTAAAAAACATCCTCAATCAAAGATTGCACGCATTTCTTTAGTTATTAAACATCAATTTCTAGCATGTTTAAGAAAATATCTGATCATTTGAAAAACAAATTTGTATCCCTTCTCTAAAGCTGTGGGGGATATAACTTTTTATCACATCTTCTCACCAATTACCAATTCTTTAAATCTGACTTCCAGTCATAGCAGTAATTCACAGACATCTATTATCACCCCTTGATGTGGGCACCAGTACTGGCAAGGGGACCTCCCAGTGACACTGTTGGGCTTCTAGATTAGCTTCATTGTGATCCTAGGCGCGCCATCTAGGTTCCAGGCTATCATCATAGGAATCTGGTGAGTTTGCCATGCACTGCAACCTGTGGAAATTCAGAAGGGAGATCCTGGTGGTTGAGGGGCCCAGATTCAGAACACCACTTTGACCCCTCCTTTGATAAGACTGGTGGTCTTGAATGGCTCAGCCAGTATTAATTGTGGGTTTGCCTGCAAGGGGCAACTGTGTCAATGCCATGACACTTTCCTTGTAGTCCAAGAGACAGAATTCAGGCGGTCGGAGGTGCAGATATAGTGTCTGGGTAGCCATGGCATCCCGCTCCTGAGTGCACGCATTTATTGTTTGCCAGGTAGTGAGTGTCTCATTTGGACTCCATGGTTAGCCCCAGCACTAAATATTATTAAAAACTACTTATGAATCCTAATAAACTAAACTTTTTTCTTCTTACGCCCCAACACAGCCCATAACAGAAAATAATGTAGATGAACTTAATACCATCAAAACAGCTTCTTTGAGCCACATTGATTGGGGGACTTCCAATTACTGTTACCTCCCCTCATAAGAAGACTAAGTTCATCTCATGGCATGATCTTCGAGTGGGATTTTTATGGTAGTGTCAGTGGAAGAAATCTGTTCTGAACTTAAAACCACAAAGAATGACATCTGTAAAGTGAATATTCGTGTGTAGGGATGGGAATCTAATACCCACTAGAAAGCTCAGCCTTACTTTTAATATGCCAGTATCTCCTAATGAGATTAAAGCTGGGTACCTACACTGTAAGTACACTTTGCCTATAAGAGATGTACATAGTAAGGCCATATGTACCAAATCCCTTAAGGATTTGCTTGCAAATGGCCTGTTGTTGTTCCCTTGCATGTACTTGATGGGGGGTGCAAAGGATCACAAATGATGGGTTGCTTAGCTATGAAATCTGGATGCGTAATGTTGAAATCAGAGGTACCAGATGACTCAGTGCTTGAACTCTTTGCAGAACAGGAAGATATGGACACAGGTCAGTGTTTTTGATTTCCAAAAAAAAATAGATTTGGGACTGAGCCCTCAGCCATTTGAAATCGTCAGACAGACTGGGCAAACCTAAATAGTGATCACATTCAAATTCTTACAATGGAATTGCTGTGGATTCCATCGGAATAGTGATGACATAAAGGTCCTCCTGCATAAGTATAAGCCAACATGCTTTTGCCTATAAGAGATGTATCATAAAAGCATATGAGGACCCTTGCTTGCGAAACTGCTCAGTCATTTGCAAAGACAGAGCTGGGATGGACCTGCCCACGGAGGGATCACCATTCTTTCCAAGCAGTGCCACTTACCACCAGCTTAGAGGCATTAGCAGTTTGCCTAACAGTAGGGTTTCTCTTAACTGATTCCAAGGAACGACATGCCTTGGGGGATGTCATTCCCAGGTGGCATCAGTGATCTCATTAAGCAGTTTCCAGCCCCACTTTTCTGTTAGTAGGGGATTTCAGTGGACGTACTACTCTGTGGGGTAGTGCCGACATCAGTGGAAGGAGTAGGACTATCAAGCATATGCTTAAAAACAAAGACCTAGCCCTTCTAAATGTGTGATATAACCACATGCCTACCCCCTACATACACTGTGATGCTTGCTCTCTCTCTCTCTCTCTCTCTCTCTCTCTCTCTCTCTCTCTCTCTCTCTCTCTCTCTCTCTCTCTCTCTCTCTCTCTCTCTCTCGTGTGTACATGGGAGGTTGAAGACAATCACTTCCCTGTGATGACCACTCTGTGCAGTGGAAAACTTTGCCACCCATCGAGCATGCCATGGTGGAAGATCAATCATGCTGACTGGAATGCTCTCAAACATCTGGCAACCTTTAATACCCACAGTCAGCAAGGAAACAATTAATGATACAGTGAACTGCATAATGGAAAGTATTGTCCAAGCAACAGCAATTGCAATTCCGAAGATATCGATGCTGGTTCCACCATTTCCAAAGCCATGGTGGAATGCAGAATACATAACAGCAAGAAAGGTTCGAAACAAAGCATGGGGAAAATTTCATCCTTATTCCACCACTGGTAATCTAATAGCCTTCAAATATGCTTGTGCAAAAGTACATTACATTATACCTCAGAGTCAAAAGGAATTTTAGATCTGCTTCACGTCATCGTCACTTAAGCTCGTCTGGGACAGAGTCCAGAAAATGAAGGGTAGATACGCATTGATCCTAGAACACAATGGATGGTGCAACTGCAGTTGCCAACACTTTAGGGAAAGTTTGCTGAAGCATCTTATTCCCCTGAGTTTCTGGCCCTCAAATAAAAAGCTAAAAAAAAAAAAAAAAAAAAAAAGCAGCATTTGAGGTTATCCTCAAATAACGGGGAGGCAAAAAAATCAGCCTTTCACAGAATGGGAATTGAAAGTGGTACTGCCTCCATCCCAGATGAGTGCTGTGTCAGTCGGGCCAGATGATATCCATTATCAGATAATCAAACATCTTTTGTCTGAATCTGTGGATCAGCTGCTCTGTTTATTCAGTAGAATCTGTCATGAAGAACAGTTTCTGTATGCCTGTCATAAAGCAATCATTCTTGCCTTTCCCAAGCCAGGAAAAGATCCAAAATTTCTGAACTATTACCACTCAATTGCTCTGACAAGCTACTTGTGCAAGATCCTAAAAGGATGGTCAGGGCCATCTCATGTGGTATTTAGAAGCAAATGACCTCCCTTCGGAAGCTACATTGTACTTTGGAAACAACAGGTCAATTCTCAACCATTTAATAAGATTAGAAACATCTATTCGAGATGCTTTCCTGAAACATGAGCAGGCGGTGTCGATTTTCCTTGATGTGGAAAAAAGTGTACAACACAGCTTGGAGATTTGGAACCTTAAAAGATATCTGTAATTTTTGTTGTTGAGATCATCTAGCCCTTTTCATTAAACATTTTTTACTGAACCACTTATTTCAAGTTCATGTTGGGTCTGTTTTCTCTCTCTCGCCCTTTTTACCAGGAGGAGGGAGTTCCCCAAGGTTCAGTTCTAAGCGTTACGCTTTTTTGATATCAAAGTTAATTCTACTACTGAACAACTTCTTCAAGCTGTAAACAGTGCTTTCTTCGTTAATGACTTTAGCATCTTTTCATAGTCATGCAACATGATGGTTATCGAAAGACAATTGCAGCATGTCATTGATCCTGTCAACTCTTGGGCAATGGTTTCAATTTCTCATCTCAAAAGACCTGTATCCATTTTTGTCACAAATGGAATCTTCACCCTGAACCTGAACTAAAGCTTCGACAAACAATCATTCCAGTAGCATCAGAAACAAAATTTCTCAGGCTTGTATTTGATAGTAAGGTGACATTCTTTCCACATATCTGTTAATTGTGGACCAAGTGCACAAGAGGACTGAACCTCCTTCGTGCCATCTCATCTAATAATTGGAGAGCAGACTGTTATACTATACTCTGCCTTAATCATGCACTGGTCTGATCTAATTTAGACTATGGGTCCCAAGTGTACACATCTGACAGAAACAGCATACCACGATGGCTAGACTCAGTTCAACACCAAGCCATCCACATTGCTACTGCAGCATTTCGAACATCACATATTCAGAGTTTATATGTTTAAGCAACTGAACCACTCTGTTGCTTTGATGAATGTAGTTGTCACTAAAATATACCTTTAAAATGAAATTGCTGCCAGACCACCCTGCGTGGACATCTTTTTTTGAGCCACACTGGGAATATAACACTTGTTAGAATGCCAACTGTCCGTTTGGTATTAGTGTCCAAGAGCTGCTCAGACAGGGTAATATCATGGTAGACAATGTTGCCCAGTCATCAAGGCAACCCCTTCCACCCTGTCATGGTCCGCCATGTGACTTCTCTATTCATAACCGGACAAAAGCCAGCACATCACCCTCTGTCTACTTACAATTCTATGCTTCCCGTCGATCTGTTTACTCTGATCTCCTGCCTGTCTTCACCGATGATTCGAAATCAGAATCATCTGTGGGATCTGCTGCAGTCTTCCCAGACAGTACATTATCTCAGAAGATTCCCTATGAGTGCAGTATATGCACCACAGAGTTATATGCTATAGAGCTAGCCCTGAACCACATTTAAATTAATAAATATCAAAGGTGTATGGTATACTATACTATATACACAGATTCCTTGAAGTACATTACTGGCATTTGTCAATGATGAGATATTATCCTCATCCAGTCCTGTCCAGGGTCAGAAGTTATACTCTTTATGAATCTAGATTTGACATTTGGTTCTGTTGGATCGCAAACCCCATTGGGATCAGAGGTAATGATCTGGCAGATTCTGCAGCCAGATCATCACAATTTCAGAACAGTTGTAGCCTTTTAGTCCCCTGTACAGACCACAGACATAATTACACTCCAAATTATTCTCTCATTGGCAACAATCTCGGCATGGGCAGGTTACAAACAAACTCTATCTGATAAAGCCTGTAATTTAACATTGACAAATGTAAAGTACTACATATGGGAAACAGTAACCCCAGAGCAACGTATCAACTCTGCCGTACTACACTGACAGTGGTGGAGAATGAAAAGGACCTGGGGGTAATTGTGCAGGCAGATATGAAGTTCTCTGAGCAGTGCAGATGAGCTGCAAGAGTAGCTCATGGTGTCTTGTCAATGATATACAGGAATTTTTCTAGCAGGGATAAGGAGGGGATTATTCCCTTGTATAAGGCAATGGTTAGGCCACATCTTGAGTACTGTATACAGGTCTGGAAGCCTCATTTCAAGAAGGATGTAGATCTGCTGGAACGGGTACAGAGAAGGGCAACAAGATTAGTGAATGGAACAAAGGGTTGCTCTTACGAAGAAAGGCTTAAGTTTTGCAAATTACAGAGTCTGGAGACTAGGCACCGGCGAGGTGATCTGATAGAGGTGTATAAGGCTTTGAATGGTTTGAGCATGCTCAATGCCAATGGGAATCTTCATCTTGCTCAGAATAATCACCTGAGAGGGCATAAATTCAAATTGGGCGCCTCCGTAGCCAGGTGGGAAGGAGCAGCAGTGCGTAGCACACGCTTCTTGATTAGACCGGGGTTCGAGCCCGTCACCACCAAATACGGATGATGCGGAAAGGTCAGGAAATGGCCACCGCATATCCCGGAGCAATATGGCCTAAGCTGCTAATGCTCCTAAAAAAATAAAAAAAAAAAAAAAAAACCAAACCATAAATTCAAATTGAGGAAGGACGGATGTCGGATAGATGTGCGGAAATTTGCCTTTAGCAAGCGGGTGGTTGGTTGGTGGAACCGACTTCCATCACTTGTTGTTGAAGTTGATAGTCTAAACAAATTTAAAGCTCAACTGGACAGGTATTTCGAACGAACGGAGGGGTGAAATGGGAGTGGTGTGTGTGTTTTTTTTTTTTTTGGCTGATGCTGAATAAGCTTGCTTTCTTGCATTATATGCCTCTACTAATGCTAATGCTAATCCAGCACTGGTAGTCTAGTCTGTGCAGGAAAGTAGAGAGGAAGTTGTTCTTGCTTGCCTCTGCATAGGACAGATTCATCTTGCACACTTGTTCATGCTGAGGGCAGATGATTCTCCTATGTGTGAGAATGTTTTAAGCATTCGGCATATTTTAACTGTGTGTCCACGTTATAGACAAGAATGTGTTTTATATTTTACTGCTTTTAGTCACCTGACTATGACTTAATGCAATCAGTCAGATTTTATCTGACAATGACCATGTGTCAGCCATTTTTAATTATTTAAATCCTTTTAAACATTATTAGTCTTATTTAAAAATCTTTTATACTGATGATATACATTTATTGTTATACCATTTTACATATTGACCTAATTTTTTTAGGTCATGAAATATTTTAACTGTAATCTTTTCTATTACCTGCTTTTGATAAATTATAGCCTTAGTTGCTAATGTGCCAATAAAATCTGAACCTAAATCTAAAGCATCCATTATAAACTTAAGCAATAGTTAATTCTCCTGTAGTTAGCTTAATATTCTCTGTTGTGAATTAATCTCAGCTCTTCAGAATCAGTAGTGCACCTATCCTGTAATAATTAAAGATGTATGTATTACAAGGAAAGAGACTTACTTTATCCATATTAATTGCACACAGGCTACCAGTAATTTGAAAATTTCATTTTTAATTCTTTTATATGATGCCTGAGTGGTTTTGTCTATAGTGTTATATATATATATATATATATATATATATATATATAAGAGTTATTGCTTTTATTGTTATTTCAAAGTTTGAATTCATTTAAGCTTATTGAAATGAGTTTGCTTGTCATTCATTCATGTTTACCTTGAATGTATGCATATTCACCGACATTTTTACATTCATGAATATTGCAATCAAATCTTTTCTCTTTGTATTGAGAGTTAGAACAGTCATTTTATTTAGGTATAACACAACACAATTGTCACAGTGGACCTGATAATGGAGAGGATATACCAAGCCTATACTAAGTTTGTATTTATCTTTTTTCTTGATATTTTGATAATATAAAAATCAAGCAGTGCAGTTAACTTTAACAGATAAGGACATTTACTTGTGTTTTTAATAGTCACACTTACAATGTGGGACATATACAGTAAATTGGTCATCTAAATCTTACTTCTAAAGAGTAGAGAATGTGACAACAATAGCCCTAAGATTATGTTAAGTTGATTAGCATAGTGTTTGGTTGGTTTTGCATTCTGCAAAGAAACATATGCTGATATAAAATAATAAATGCATTCCTTGGACTGTTTTATTTTTAAATACAGGTGTGTTAAGTCTTTAGAACTATAATAATACATATTGTTTTTTGTAGTAGGTTGGACACTACTGTACATCCAGCCCGTGGGTTGGACAGTAGTGTCCAACCCACGTAGTAGCTTGCAAACAAATATTAGCCCACCACTAAATCAGTGCTCAAGATATCAGCCTGTAACCCCATTTGTGAATAAGCAAATTTTATTTAAATATCAAATTGCTGAACAGAATTTTATTCACGCTGAATGTTGTGAACAACTGAAAACAAGGACATAATCTCTAAAAAGTTATTTTCTTTCAGTGTCCCAATTACTTTCTTCTGAGTTCAATTTGCAATTTATTCATTTCCATGAAGAGGTTAATAAAATAGTTAAAGAACCCATTTACCTAGCTAGAAGCCAGATCTAGGGACTGTGAAAAAAATCCTGCCAGTATGCTGTAATGCTTTTTTTCAGCTGATGAGGTTCTGAATAATAAGAGACTGTGCCATGAGAATGGCCACATTACTTGTGTTGTCATATTTATTTTTAAAGTTTGCAAGAATTTTTTTTTTCTCATATAAAATTAAACAAATCTAAAGTTAGATATAGGATATTTTGCAGTTCATTGCATATTAATATATTGTCTTAGGAACCCCTGGTTAAAAATTTTTTTTTGCAAATGTGCAACTACAAACATCCCATTAATATGTGTATTCTCTACATTATAAAGAATATACTTCTTACTATTATTGTAACACAATAATAGTTTTTTTTGGATAATTCACTCCCCTCCTAATTTTGGATAGACATGACACAACCCCCAATAACTTTTCACTTTATATCTAGCTCCCATGCCCAAAAAAGGCTGTACATTAGTGATTTATTATATGATTTAGATTAGAAAATGCCTTGAGTATAGCATGTAGTTTTCTGGCAAAATTCCTAAAGAATCACTTTCTTTTCTAAGATAAAAATGACATTCAAAAAATTCCACCAGACGAAGTTCAGAATCTTCAGAAGAGGCTGGATCAAGTAGAAAGAGATAAAGAGCAATTAAGAACTGATTTAGAAGGACAGGTAATTATTAGCCATATTAACATTAAAAATCTAACCTATTTGAAAAATAAAAATTGAATTCCAAAAATTCTTCTGTTACCTTAATCACCCTTAACTTAGAGTACGGATTGCAAGTATGGGATCTTCCCCCTCCCCAGAATCCCTCTGAGGGAAGGAACAATTTAGACCCGTGAGCAATGATTCTGATATCATTTTTTCTTAAGATTGTGTAATTTTGGAATGTTCAAGAACAAGACATATTTAATAACAATAAAGATATAAGAACCAGTGGTCTTTATAACAAGGTTTTCATTTTTAGTGATTACAACAGTGTTATATAATATATACTCACTGCCTTAACCTGAGATTAAGCATCTTTTCCGTGAACAAGAGAAACGACCACCACCTGTTGTATTAAACACATTTTCTGTCCTTATAGTGGTACCATTACTGCTGATGTTTGTATTATGGGGGACGCTCAGTGTTAAATCTCTCAAATTTTCCTTTTTCTCTTGAAGCCTTGGGATTCCATCTTGGACTTGGATGAATATTTGGGTTATCTGTACTGTTCTGGTTGAAGTTGAACACGTTTAATACTTTGAAATATCTCTCTGGCTTTGGAGTATTTACTTTTATTTCTGGACACAGTCTCCTTGCCAGAATATCTTCTTCAAAGAAATAGTGGAAGAAAATGGAGGTAGTTCTATTATGTGGTCCAGAATTCACAATGCACCAACATCACTCATCAGTTTCTAGCTTTTCTAAAGTACAGTCCATCTTATGAACATAACATTTGTGTGTTATGAAAGTCTGTTGTAATAATTAATTTTTATAAAATGCCTTTTATAAAATAAATACAGTTCACTTCTGCTGAAGCTGGAGTTTAATTTTTTAATTGCACCTAGAGTACTTTGTAATAAAATACAAAATATTTTTATATTTTGGCCAGTTTTAAATATACACAGCTGCCAACTCTAGATTTATGATGTCGAATCCATTTTTTTTTTTATAACCTTTCTGATTTTCACCATCTTAATAGGTGTTCCTCAGCAGTTTTCACAAAAACTCTAAAACTGCAGCTCTGCTGCTAAATTTGAAATAAAAATAAATAAATAAATAAAAAAAATTTGGTGAATTTGTGCAGAAAACTGGGTTTGGGTCTGGTAAACAAACTGCAGTTTAAGTGGCGCCTCCGTAGCCAGTTGGGAAGGAGCAGCAGTGCGTAGTACACACTTCTTGATTAGACTGGGGTTCGAACCCGTCACCACCACCAAATACAGAGGATGCGGAAAGGTCAGGGAATGACCACCGCATTTCCCAGAGCAATATGGCCTTACCTGCTAATGCTCCTAAAAACCAAAACAACAACAACAACAACAACAGCAGTTTAAGTGCATTAGTCTATGTTACACAAAATATGTGGAATTTGTAATGTTAAATCTCATTTGCTTTGCATGTGCAGTGGGAAGCTAAATTTGATGTAATAGTGATTTTTGTAAGATGCCAGAAAATACAATGTAATATTTAAGAAGACATATACTCAACATTTTCTGTGTACTATAAAATCTGGCAAAAGGTAACAGATTTTCTGTGTGTACTGTAACTGATAGTTTGAAATGGAAGAGGCACGGCAAACACAGTAATCAAACATTTCCAAATGAATATATAATATATACAGGGTGTTTCAGTTAAACGTTTCAGAACTTCTAAGAGGGGTAGGGTACATCCTGACAACTCGAAATCATATAGCAATGTGGGGTCGGAAATGCTTTCCTGAAGCGGTGTTGTACACAGAAGCACCATAAAGAAAAGAGACCGTAAGTGAGAAATCGTTTTAATAATACATGAAAAGAAGCAAAAGGTACATGGATTAAAGTAAGTGTTCGAAGTTTCTTCCACGGGCTACAATGCACGCCTCACATCTCCGACGCATGGACATCCGAACATTCTGGAATACTCCAGGCGAATTTCGAATTTCTTCGGCAGCTACTGCGATTCTTGCAACCAGCTCCTCAGCATTGTCAACAGGGGTGTCATAAACTAGCGATTTCATATGACCCCAGAAATAAAAATCAAGACATGATAGGTCGGGTGACTGAGCAGGCCAACGCACGGGACCGCCACGTCCCGAGCGTTGGCCTGCGAGATCACCTCATCGGACCTTACCTGTTACCGTGTCATCTAACCGGACCTATCTACTTGATCTTTCTGCAGCAAGTATTGCCACAACTTTTGAGAGATGAACAGATTTCTGCATCGACGCAACAGACAATGTGGTTCCAACACGATGGAGCCCCTGCCCATTATAGCGGAGATGTTCGTAACTACCTGGATGTCACATTTGGTCAACAGTGGATCGGACGTGGTGGTCCCGTGCGTTGGCCTGCTCGGTCACCCGACCTATCATGTCTTGATTTTTATTTCTGGGGTCATATGAAATCGCTAGTTTATGACACCCCTGTTGACAATGCTGAGGAGCTGATTGCAAGAATCGCAGTAGCTGCCGAAGAAATTCGAAATTCGCCTGGAGTATTCCAGAATGTTCGGATGTCCATGCGTCGGAGATGTGGGGCGTGCATTGTAGCCCGTGGAAGAAACTTCGAACACTTACTTTAATCCATGTACCTTTTGCTTCTTTTCATGTATTATTAAAACGATTTCTCACTTACGGTCTCTTTTCTTTATGGTGCTTCTGTGTACAACACCGCTTCAGGAAAGCATTTCTGACCCCACATTGCTATATGATTTCGAGTTGTCAGGATGTACCCTACCCCTCTTAGAAGTTCTGAAACGTTTAACTGAAACACCCTGTATATATATAATTTGCAGAAAGAAATGCAAAAATAGTGTAGCGTTTCATTGTGAATTTGATAGTGCTAATCTCTGAGATAATCATAGATAAATGTGTTCAGATATGTTTCTTCAGTAGTGAAATAGCAAGTTTTGTCTTAAATTAAGAAATTGAAAGCAGCTTTCAAGTTGGTCAGAAGAACTGACCAACTTGAAATCACAAGTGGGATTCCTTTAGAAAACAGTTTGGCACTTTTTTTTATGAAAACCTCAAACACGAAAAGTATTACAGCCTATAGTACTTAGTACCGTGGGTAGAGAGGATACAAGAAGAAGATACTTGTTGATGTTAGACTTGAATTTCTGTAGATTGTAATGTTTAGGAAATATATGTGAAGGAAGATTATTCCAGAAGGCTTAAGTTGAAGGGGTAAAGTTTGAAGTTGGTCAGTAAATGGATGCTGACTGGTTTTAAAGAGAGAAAGAGAGGGAATTGCAGCAGTCAGTTCAGAAGAACAGTACCCAGAGAAATATGTATAGAAAAGGCACATACTTCTCTGGGTACTGAGAGAGAGAGAGAGAGAGAGAGAGAGAAGTATGTATAGAAAAGGCACATGCAGCAGGAACAAAATGTCTGAGAAGAGTGGAGAGACTTTGCAAGAGATTGGTCATTAATTAACCTGACTGCCCTCTTTTGAATGAGCCTAGAAGCCTGAGAGAGAGTCTTTGGGGCAACATGGCAAATATGAGAAGAATATTCCATTGTTGACTGGATGTAAATAAAACTGTTTAAAAGAAAAATAATGCTGGGAGCTAAAGAGAAATCCCAGTTTTTTTAGGTGGGGAGGAAGCAATATTTCTGATATGCAATGACTTCTTAATTTACACGAGGGTTACATTCCAGAACGTCTTGCTCAGTGCCTGCGAGAGTAACTCTCGCATCGAGCTAAGTTACCACTACTGGTACATACCATTTGTTTTCTTTGGTTGGAAACTGATCACTCTAAAGAATATGATGAGCAACCAAAGAGATTCATAAATTTTTATTGATCTACTTATTTTTCTTATTGTACAAAAAAAAAAAAAAGAACCAAATATGTTCACTATAACCAATGTATACAGTAAAACACAAACAACAATTGAGAGAGGGAGGGAAGGAGGGAGGGAGATGGGGATCAAGGATGGCCTTAGGCAGATTGATGAGAAGGATCGTCATGGTTAAATTCTATTCCCTCTGATTCGGACCAGATAGGTGGGAGTGGGGGTGTTTAGCTAACCAGGAAGGTGGATGGTTCACTTGACTGCTCCCTTGAGTGTTTCAGAAAGGAAGCCAGAGTTAGTCGCTTTGCATGTTGTCTCTTCTCATGCAACCACTCACAGTAGCAACTAAGTTTTGGCGTAACTTTATGTTGCAGTTTAGAGCTTTGTTCAAGATTAGTCTTTATCAGCTAACAGCAGATTTAAGCCTCCATGTAAAAGATTTAATGCTTTCAATATTCCTTTCACTGTCAGGTTCCATTATTGTTTAACCTCTGCACTTTTGCTTCCTGCTGCCTCCTCCTCTTGAGTGCAATGCTGCTCCAGTGTGAACAAATCTTCATTTGACAATTCTTGATGATGTAAATTATTGACATCAGTTGCCTTCACTGAAGTGGAACAGTGAAGGCAACCTACGCTTTAATGAGTTTCATGTATTTGTGTTTAGTTTGTGCATGATCTTCATAATAGCATAGTAAATAAATTTTCTGTTTATACTCTGGCACGACAACTAAGTCAGTAGAGATTACAATAAATCGTCAATACAAATATTTATCGTATTTAGTAGTCACGTGCTTGAACCCCAGTCTACTCGAGGTACACGTGCTATGCACTCTCGCTCCTGACCACTGGACTACATCAGGCCTGACAGTATTTATGGGTCAGGTGTCACCAGTGGTTTCCCCACATCTGCACCATATATACTCTGTGATGGAATGCAGAATTACTGCAAAAGCCAGAAAAAGTGTAATGTCTGGTTTTTGTAGTATTGTGTTTTGTTCTGTTGTTGTCTCTGTGGCTCTAGGTCCCCTAGTGGGATCCTACATTGGCTGCCACCACTACTGGGAGGTGAGACAGGCTGTCCCCAAGTTCTCTGGCTAGTCTCTGCCAGGGTTGCCTAAGCAAGGCGAGGTAGGGGAATGGGAGATAAAGTCACGGGGCAGGTGCACCTGTATGATCACCGGAGGCCTAGGGCATTCTGAAATCCCACATTCCAGGGAATGCCAGCAATCCTGTACCTTGACAGGTCCCAGCAGTCAGGTTGAATTATGTGGGAGTCCAGCTGGTTGTTTGCCTGGGTTAACCTTATCCAGAAGGAGGTTGCAGCTGCTGTACCACAGCTTGTGCGGCTCTGTTTTCAGCAAATTTTCTTCTTCTACAGGTGAATACTGCTTGAGCAAATTTTGTTAAGGCCTTGTAGGATTCTTCGTTCTGAAGCAGTAAGAACTCTTGATTGCAGGGGTTGCATTGCACCTCTGTAAATAGTCTAAGTCTGTAGTTATAGGCAAGACACTTGTAAACTAGATAACACCAGGACTCCTCTTGTCCACAGTAGCAAAGTGGGACTGTTTCCATTCCAAGAGCAATCAGTTTTTGCTTGAAGGATCTTCATCAGTATCAGACCCTTTGAAGGAGTTGCTAAGATCTGGACATAACCTATGCCATGATCTTTGAATACAGGCATGTGGAACTTTATGCCATGCAGCATCAGTGAATTTTGAAGCATCTTTTATGTTGAAGGCTCACCAATAATGCTGCATATTCATTTGTTCATGGTCAATCTTGTGATAAGCCAGAATGTGCTTTAAATACTGAGCCTTAAAAGATTTAATCACATGTTGGTCTATCAGCTGGAGTATTTAAGTTGTATTTGCCAGGAAAAAAACAATCTTCATATAGAATCAGACATCAACAGTACTGGGTGGATGGCTTGTGGCATCAAGAATAAGTAAGATGTTGAATGGAATTCCTTCTGCCTTGCAATACATTCTCAATTCTGGTCATAATTGAGATCCAAGATAACTTATGAAAATAACAGCAGTCATTCACCCTTTAGGGTTTGAGCTCCATTGCACGAGGGTTTTGACAGTGGTAAATGCACAGAGGTTTCAGTTTATGACCTCCATATTAGCACCAAACAGAAGTGCTAGATGATATTTCGCAGTCTTAAAGGCAGGCGCAGTCTTTTCAGCAATGGAAATATAAGTGCAGTCTGGTATTTTTTTTTTTTTCCATTATAAATCTGTTTCTTCAAAGTTGAATATCTGTTTAGGTATGTACTCCATTTCTCATAGCGCTTTCCGTAAATATGGTTGTCGCGTGTTATTTTAAATTCAAGTAAATTAAGAAGTCACTGTACTTATGCTAAGAGTGGTGAGAAGTCAGGCTAATCCCTAATAGAGATATGTAATCTTGTCTAGAAATCAGTGCCATCAAAGGTAAGCATAGGAGCTATATTCCAGTTTTTTTGTTGCGAATATAAAATAGAACCTAGTTTTAGAAGGATTAAAATTAACTAAGTTATCTTTTCCCCATTGGAAAATTACATGGAGATCAGCATTTTAAGGAATAGATGAAGGATATTTGAGAAGTTGAAGTTATTTGTGCAGAGCAGGGTTTCTCCAAATGGAAGGCAGAATGTAATGTGCTATCATCAGCAAAACTAGGAAGAAGTTCAGAAATTAACTTCTTCCAGTCAGTGGAAGAAGTTCATTAATATACAAGACAAAAAGAGTGGGAGAAAGAACTAATCCTTGGGGAACACCTGCATTAGTGGAAAAGTTAGAACACAGAGAGCCATCTACCATCACCTGCAGTGAGCAGCCAGAGAGAAAATTGTATACCCAATTATAAAAAACATTCTGCAATCCATAATGGAAGCTTATTTAGAAGACCTTTATGCCAAACATGGTCAAAAGCCTTTGAAATGTCAAGAGCAACTGCTTGAGTTTCACCGAACTTTTCCATCAAATTTGTCCATAAGATGAATACCATAAGCCAGTGGATCGACACTTTTGGAATCCATACTGGCGATCATTGATCAGATGGAAGATTTCTAGATAGTTAGAATTGACAGTTGATAGATTTCTCCATTACTTTAGAAAGAGTAGAAGTAAGTGCAAGGGGATGATACTTGGTTGGGCAGGATTTGTGACCCTTTTAAGGAACTGGCTGGATATGAGCACATTTCCAAGCAGAAGGGAAATCACCTTTTCAATAAGAAAGTGAAATAAGGCAACCCAGAACAGGAGTAAGCTCAGGAGCACAGGTTTTGAGACCAAGTGAAAAAATAGCATCAGGACCTGACTTTCTGGGCATCATGACTATTAAAAATTCTTCTGTTAAAATGATCCTTGAAATAATTTTAACAGAAGACCACAGGAGGCATTGAATGAAATGTACAGGCATGGTAGAAGGCGGTTTACGAAGATCATCAATACATGTGTTAGAAGAAAAGTAGGATGCTGGCAGGTCAATTTTATCTATAGTTGAGGTCGGAATAGAGATAGGCAAAAGTTGCAGCCAGTAAGTTTGGCAAGAAACCAGAATGCTCAACCCTTTGGACAAGAAGCAAGTTTTCTGTTCTTATCCTGTTCAAAATTTAGTTTCGACTGATTAATAACTGCTTTACAATTGTTACAAGCTTTGGTATAGGTAGAAAATTAACCTGGAGTTTTGGATGCAAGCCAATTATTATATGCAACATTTATTGGAAAACCAAGGTTTAGATAGAGGACAAGATTTTAAGGTGGAGTGTGGGATAAAGGATTTCCTCCCTGAAACAATAAATTCACTGATATGATCTGAGCAAACATTGATATCAGAAGATTCGAAATAGTAATCCGACCAAGTAAAAGAAGAAAAAAAATCTTGTAGATCATCCCATTTTGCATTCTCGTAAAGCCAAAACAACAAGAGGTTGAGAATGGCCAACCATGAGAGAAAGGCCCCATTTGGAGAAGAGATCATCACTAAGTTGTGACCTGATGTGCCTAGAGGACCACTCACCTTGATTGTTTACTTAGAAGAGTTGTTTGTGAAAATAAGTGAAGCATGTTAGCTGTGTGGTTAGAATTGTCTGGTATTCTGATAGCTAAATGAACAATCTATGCAAAGTAATCAGTTATCACAAAAACATCTGCATCTTGACCAGGTGGGTTCATGTGACCAGAAAATGGAAGCTAGCTGGAGTTGTGAACATTAAAATCACCAAGGAATATTATTCATTGTTGGAAAGTTAGACTGAAGGAAGTTAAGTTTCAAAGTGAGCATGTCAAAGAGTTCCAAGTGATTAGTGGAGTTGGGAGAACGATAGTGGTAACAGATGAATTTGACAGAATGGTGTAGAGCAACAGTTCCCAAATTACTGAGATTTACAGGTCCCTTCAATTATCAAAACAAATTTGCAGACCCCTATATATATAATAATACTTTATTTATCATAAATTTGCTATTCATAGAATGTATAATTTGAAATATGTATACAATTATATATACTAATCGTATGAATATAAGTAATGTTCTATAACAAAATTTGTTTTGATTCTATTAGTGTAGTTTTTTAAGAAAATAAACACATATTACCTGATACCTTCTGTGGACCCCAGTATGGGAAATCCTGGTGTAGAGATATTTTAAGCCAGTGGAGATTCCATATTGCTGTCTCTGACAGGGAATATCAGAGTGAACATATGCACAAATACCACCTTCAAAGTGAAAGGAATCATACAGCAAATAATTAGGACATCTGAGGTGAGCAGTGGTTGAATCAACTGATAATTGGTATCTGCCAGAAAAAGGAATAAAGTTTGGCTGACTAAATGGAAACAGACATCATTGAGATTGGAACTGAGACCACGTATATTTGTGAAATGAACAAGGAAGTATTTGGGAGGTTTAGATCTTTTTGCAGGTAAGTTTATTCAATTAGCTTGACTATTTATAATGTGTCCAGTAATAAGAAACTGTTTGGGAGGATATGTTATATGAAGTAATGAAATTTTTAGATATAGTGTACATGCACATCAAGAATATACCCAGCTCCTTGACATAGTGTGGACTCAACAATGTCCCTTGCACGCGCGCACACACACACACACTACTTGGAATCCTTCCAGTCACTATCTGGCAGAGTAGAGACAGCAAGATTGTACACTAGCTGATTCAGATGCCTCTTAGAGGGTTACTAATAGGTTCATCCCAGTTGACTGTCTAGCGGCTGACCTGTGAATGCCGTTTTAGTACTGCACCCTTGAAATGAAGGAAGATTGAATCTCACAATGATGTCCACCATAACTACGAAAGGCATCAATCAGACTACTTGATGGAAGAGATCGGAGGGGGGAGTTGATGGAGATTTGCTCTGGAGACTAAACATGGGGGTCCACCACTTCAAGCCTCCAGTAAGAAAAGTGGTGGTATTGCACTGGTTGATGATTATCTACCACTTAATATTACCTTGTAACACAGGGGGGCAGAATTCCTCCATGTGTAGTGGACACCACACCTTGACCTCTACTTAGTTCACATCTGTGTGGTCATCTCCAGTATATAGTATATACAGCAAGTCCATAAATATGTCATATTTATGGACTTGCACATAGGGGTTATACCCAGGAGTTATTAACAGTCCCACAATCACGTATGTGCAGGCAGAGGATTTCTTTGTCAGAGAATGACTGTACTTCGCCAAACTTCAGTTCACTTGACTCGATTACCACTTGAATATCAGTTCCATCAGTGTTTTAGACTCCCTGGTAGCAAGCCCAGCATGACATACCTGAGAATGTCAGTGAGGAAGTTGTTTATTGCTGTAAGTGATTACAAGGTGCACAAGTTTTAAAAATGTTCTTATAAATTCTGAATTAGCACAAAATTAAGTTTCATAATTTGTCAGCTCATTGTTTTCAAATTTGAAGCAGTAGATGTTTTTCATTCAGCTTTGTCAATTTCGTCATGTGTGAAACTTGGCAGAGCTATTCTGAAAGAATGTTATTGTAACAGATTCTGAGGCTATGACTATTTGAATTTTTAAAAAAAGTCCATCTTCCTGTTTATTGTTTTTATTGTATTTTTTACCATTTAGAATTCCATAGCTGCTTTTTTTTTTAAATTGACATTATTTAATATATGTTCCATTTAATAATTTGGCACGTTTTTATGACTTTTTTTAAAATTGTGCTTAATTTCGAACCTATAAAATGCATCTTAGAATTTTTTTTGTGCACACTTTGGAACACCCTATATATATAAAGTAACCTTACAAAAAAAAAAAAAAAAAGTCCTTCCATATAAAGAGAGACAGGAAAACTAAGTAATGGAGTTTTGTAGGGATTGATTGATTTGGGGGTGCCGGAGAAAAACAGACTGCGTGAAAATGCTAAACTATAGACACCTCTTACTACATATCATCAGTTTTCACATGATATAGCAGTCATCCAATAGCAAACAAAACTATCATCTGGATTATAATAAAATGTTGTCAGCTAAATGCCATTGTTAAAGATGATGACCTCGGAACAGAGGAAAGATGACCAGAAGTTAGCAGGTGCAAAGATTTGGTGCACTGCAGCAGAAAATTAGTAATTGCACAGGTGTTAAGCACTTAATTTGAAATGGCATGTTACAAAATGACTGATAATAAAATTAAACAAAGAGAATAAAATTAAACAGTGGGAGAGAAGGACATCTTATTGAGACATTTTCTTCATCAGCCATAGCAAAAACAGCCGGATCATTTGTTACTTGACTTGGATTGCATGCTTTCAAAGGAATTGCTGAATTTATGATTCTTGTAGGAGCACTAAATAAACAAAACGTAAGTGTAATTCGGTAGTTTTTCTCAAATCTGTTACATGACAATTCCTTAAAGGTTTTCATTTGCATTAGTAGGGTATATGAGGCAAGAAAGCACGCTTATATAGCATTAGCCAAAAAAAAAAAAAAAAATTACCCTTTTCATTTCACCCATCCATTTATTCCAAATGTTTGTCTACTTCTGCCTAGAACTTATTTAAGTTACTGACCTCCACTACAACAGATAGAGGTTTGTTCCAACTATCAACCACCCTTTGACTAAAGGAGAATTTCCACACAGCTGTAATTATTATTATTATTATTATTATGGTACAAGGAAGCCTTGAGGCTTATGCTGCACCAGCCAAAAAAGTTCCTGAGAGAGGAATTGCCAAGAAAGAGAAGAATGATGATATCCAGCTCAGGACCCCTGGGTGTGTCAAGCCCCTACTCTACAATTGTCTTTCCTCAATTTGAATTAATGCCCCCTCAGGGTAATCAGAGCAAGAGGAAGAATCCCATTACCATTGAGCTTACTCAATCCATTCAAGTCCTTATACACCTCAATTAGATCACCTCACAGGTGCCTAGTCTCCAGAAGCTGCAATTTGCAGAATTAAGCCTTTCTTTGTAACAACAACCATTTATTCCACTCACCAATCTTATTGCCCTTCTTTGTGCTCGTTCTAGCAGCTCTACATCTTCCTAAAATGAGACCTCCAGACCTGTATACAGTACTCAAGGTGTGGCCTGACCATTGCATTATACAGTGGGACAATCACCCCTTATTCTTGCTAGCAAAATTCCTGTATATCATTGACAAGACACTGTGAGCTACCCTTGCAGCCTTTTTGCACTGCTCAGGAAACTCATACTGACTGCACAATTACCCCAGGTCCTTTTTATTTTCCACTACCCTGAGTGTAGTACCACCCAGTTGATATGTTACTCTAGGGTGATTGCTACCCATATGCTGTACTTTACATTTGTCAATTTTTAACTTGTTGCCACCTCTCAGCCCATCTGCTCAACTTTTCCAGATCCTGTTGCAGTAGCATATTATCATTAACAACCCTGTCAACCTTCATATTGTCTGCAAACTTAGACATTAACCCTGATATACCTTCATTGAAATCAGTGATAAATACACAAAACAACAATGGGCCCAGCACCGAACCCTGGGGGACTCCACTAATAACAGTAGTCTATGGAGAGCATTATCCATTTATTACCACTCTCTGCTGTCTCCCACTCAACCATCTCTTTATCCATTGCAGTAGCATGCCCTTAATTCCACACTGCTCCAATTTGTACAGTAGTCATCTATGTGCAACAGTATCAAAAGCTTTCCTGAAATCCAAGTATATGATATCAAAATTATTCTTTGCATCCAATTACTTTGTGACCACATCATAGTATACAGTCAAATTTGTCAAACAAGACTTCTCCTTAACTAACCAATGCTGTGTCTGAACTATAACTGCAGTCTTGTCTAGATGATCCTGTATCACTTCCTTAACCAGTGACTCCATTATTTTCCTGGAACAGAAGTTAGACTAACAGATTAACTGTGTCACCCTTTGTGAATTGGGGACACATTTTCACATCTCCAGTCCTTGGGGACATCCCATGAGTCCAAGGATACTTTCATAATTATGGCTAAGGGTTTGCTTACTTCCTTTGCTGCTTCCTTTAATATAACTTGATAGTTCCCGTCCACCCCAGATGTCTTCCTTTTGTTTAACCTCAAAAATTTCTCCTACACCTTGCTCTCAGTTATTACAAAATTACATAGCTCCTTGTTAGAGTTTGATAAACTTCTGGCATTCCCCTTCTTCAATAACTCCTCATGTGTGTAGATGCAAAATACTAATTCAGTTTATCAGGTACCTGAGCATAATCATCAATAGTCAAACCATCTATGTTAAGTGGACCAATCTGATTCATTCCTTTCCTTTCCTTCTAGTGTTTACATAAGTAAAGAAGTCTTTGCTTCCTTTGCCAAAAATTGCTCGTAATCTCCCTTCGCCCACCTAACCTTTTTTGTGACTTGATTACAGACTAGCTTATATCTGCCATAGGCTTCTGTATCTCCTGATAATTTATATACATCCTATGCATTTTTTATTCTCTGCCACAAGCCGCATTAATTCATCTGATATCCATTTAGGCCTACACCTTGAACAGTATTTCTTAGTTTGTATGAAAAGCCAAGATTAAGTTCCTGAAGGCTTCCCATTTAGAATTCACTGTTGGTAACATCAGTTGAGGTCAAGTGGATGGTTCAAAGGTCAAGTGGACGGTTACCTCCTCACATAGGTAACCGTCCACTTGACCATTGAATTTATTTAAACTATCAGCCCCAACTACCCATGAAGGCAACCTGTTTCAGCGATCAGTGACTCCCTGGCAACCCAAAGGTCGCAGGTTCGAATCCCGCCTCGGGCTTGGATCAAAGTACTGCAAAAACCCTGGATGATGCATTATGGCCACAGAAGCCGATGCGCCAACAACTACCAAAAAAAAAAAAAAAATCAGTGACCCGCTCATTGAGATGAAAAGAAAACTTCCTGTTGTCTGGTCTAAACCTCTTTCCCGTGTAATTTTAATTTATGCCCATCAGTTTTGGAATTCTCAATAACAGTGAAAATTCCGCCTTCATTAATTGTCCTAATCTCTCTCAGAGCCTTATAAACCTCGATCAGGTCACCTCTGAGGTGCTTGGTTGCCAAGCTCTGTAGCCCACATATACGGTGTCTTTCCTCATATGGTCACCCCTTTGCCAATCTCCCCATGCAAGTTGTCCATCTTTGGACCCTTTCAAGAATCTCAGTGTCTTTTTTCAGATGAAGTCTCCATACTTGAACACAGTATTCCAAATGTGATGTTACAATTGCTTTATGCAGTGCCGCTATGACCCCCATATCTCTACCTGATAATGTTTGATAAATCATTGATAGGACACCACGAGCTTTCCTGGCTGCATGTTTACACTGCTCAAAAAGCTTCATATCTGCCCATATTGTAATTCCCAGATTCCTTTCTTCCTCTACTGTTTTTAATTCAAAATAAATTATATGCCATCAAGTCTATAATTTATTTTGGGGCTGCTATTCTCCAAGTGTATTAAAACGTAGCTGCCACATTTCTGATCATTCTTGCAGCCTATTCACTTCATCCTGAAGGAATGAACCAATCTTTACATTTTCTACAAATTTTGACATGGTAAAAAAAAAAAAAAGTAAAGTGCAGCCATTATCAACCCACTGCAGGGTGGAAGCCTCCTCAACAATTCATGCTGAGGGAAATGGACCATAATCTGCCACGCTGGTCCAGTGCGGGTTGGCAGATCGACCGTATTCAGCAGTCAGGGGCTTGAACCCCGGTCTACTCAAAGAGCGTGTGCTACTGCACTCCCGCTCCTGCCCACTCGGCTACGGAATGGTACTGATCATTAACTATTCTACCAATCTTTGTCATCTACAAATTTTGACATCAAGCCTTCTATCCCATCCACTATGTCATTAACAAAAACCAGAAACAACAGTGCTTCAAGAACTGATACTTCAGGGACCCCACTTCTGGTTTAACACCAATCTGAAGAATGTCCATTAATCACAACCATCTATCTTAGAATTTTTCCAGTAACCCCAACTTGTTCCAGCTTATACAATAATCTCTAATGAAAGACTGAGTCAAATGCCTTACTAAAATTCAAATAAACTGTATCAAAATTGTTCCCTATATCCAGCTCATGAGTATCTGTGTTACAATAGCTTACTAAGTTAGTTGAACATGATTTTCACTTAGCAGAAACCATGTTGCATATTATTCAGAATTCCATAACTATTTGGACTTGGCTCATCATGGCCTTAGTCACCCATGTGCCATAAAAACCAAACCAAAATATATAACTATCTAAATGTCCCTGGATTGCACTCTTAATCATCAGTGGTAAGGAAAATCTCTTCTAACATTTTTCCTATCACTGAAGTTAGACTAACCAGCCTGTAGTTATCAACTTCGCCCTTAGAACTACCTTTATGTATTAGTGATACTCTGGCACTTCTCCAATCTATCCAAAGAAATCTATCCCAAGTCAAAAGATGCACTCATAATTAATTTCAGTGGTGCATTACGCTCCCTGGGTGGCCCTATGCCCTTTTGCGTGGTGGCTCACCCCACCACCCACTTTTAACTCCCACCCTCTGGACGTCTGTCACCACCAAATACAGAGGATGCGGAAAGGTCAGGGAATGACCACCGCATATCCCGGAGCAATATGGCCTTAGATGCTAATGCTACTAAAAAAAAAAAAAAACCCACCCTCTGGACCAGAATGGGCGTCCTCTACCATGGGTAGATGCTGCCCATTACTGTTTCCCCTTTCAAATCAGGTGGATGCCTCAACTACTGCTCTCCCCCTCTGTTCTCTACCTCTTTTATCCCACCCTCTTCCTAACTCCCTATTATCTCCTTGCCAGTAAAAAATATTTTTTTTTTTTTTTTTTTTTGTGCTCACTTTGGATGCCTAGGCTACCTCAGGGAAATGTGAATTGGGTGAGTTGAGTGAGTGAACAAATGAATTTGGAAAAATTCATTTGTTCACTCACTCAACTCATTTGGAATTTGGAAAACTTTTTCCCCAAGGGGACACCACGTTTCTGCTAGCCTGCAGAGCTTTCTTCTCTCCTAATGTGTCCTGGCCTGCCTCCCCAGGGCGGTGATGGAAACTGGGGGTGTTAGTGGCTCTCCACAGGCCCCTGAGGGTAAGTGGCCAGAGGAGCAATAAACCCACACTAATACTTCACAAAACACACACTAACACACATCCTGGCCTTATGTAGAGTATTGTATTCTACACAGTAAAAATGCAGAGTCGGGGGAACCCTCCAGTGCCACCAGACAAAAAACACTGTGTGATTGCTACCTGGCAATAGTTCTATTTTAAGCCCTGTAATGTTGTCTAATTCATGAGTGATGATGAGGTCAAGAATATTCTCTCCCCTAGTATTATCTCTGACATGCTGGTACAAATAATCATCATCTAGGTTATTTGTAAAAATTTTTCCCCAAAGGGGCACCACATTTCTGTTAGCCCTATTATATCAGCATTAGTTGTCCTAACCAGGAATTCAAATTCAGCCATTTTATTGACAACACTCCTGACATTACTATAGAAGTTATTTAGGCTTGTTTCCCTATCTTTCACATCCTGCTCATTTGAAACATTGCTGCAGTCAGAACATCTTGTCAACATCTGCTGTGGTAACAAAGAAGAATTCTTAAGGTGAGTGCAAGATTACTTCATCCCATATCATCAGATAAACGTGGATCTATATTGCCCATCTCTCCACGAACTAGCAGTTTTCCTGAACGCTTAAGGTATCCTCAATGGTACTGACAAAAATCCTTGCACCACCTTTTGTAGAGATAGTATTCAAATGAATACTATCTCTACAAAATAGATTCCTTCTATCCACAATTGCAGACCATGCTGATAATTTCCCCATAGAGTCTTGCAGATTCCCTCAAGTCTAGTTAATCCACAAGGATTTCAGCATATAATTCCTTCTATTGTGTCTGGGCAGAATTGCATACACATTCTTACTTAACTTGCTGACCGGGCTAGAACCTATGGTACATAGTACCGTGCATGGGTTGAAGGATAAGTATGGGGGGAGGGGGATGCCGGAAACTTTGCTCTAGAGACTAAACATGGGTTTCACCACTTCAAGCCTCCAATAAGCAAAGTGGTGGTATTTAACCGGTTGATGAAAGTCATCTACCACCTGGGTGTGGGTGGACAGGGAAATTTTGAGCCAGTTTGGTGTGACATAAGCAATGGGAAAGCAAAATTTTAGAGTAGAAGTGTGTTATAGGCCTAATCCCTCTGATGAGTACAACAAATAACTGTAGAGATCAATAGAATGCACTAGTAAATCAGATTGTCTTATAATGGGGGATTTTAACTTCCCAGATATATAGACTGGAACTTGTGGGTTGCTCACTCGCACACAGCAATACTTTTGTGGATTTATTGGATGATTGTTTTCTACAGCAGCATGTTCAAGAATCAACCAGAGGGAGTAATACTCTTGATCTGATTATGAACAGTGATTATTCATGCATTAAGATTCTGCAAATAAAGGAACCGCTAGGTGGCGGTCATCACAGTGTACTGATGTGGGATTTACTCAAAGGTGTAAAGGGAAGAGTTTTCACTTTCGTAAAAGTGACTACAGTGGTCTGACAGGTTTTAAATTCCATATGGTGGGACCAACTGATAATGTTACCAACAGCAAATTCTAAATGGGAAGCATTCAACAAATTAATCTTTCAAGCTACTAACCTTTTCATGGCAACTAAGAAATACTGTTCAAGGTTTGGGCCTAAATGGATGTCAGATGAACTAGACTCATAGCAGAGAAGAAAAATGCATGAGATACATATAAATTATGAGGAGACACAGATGGCTACGGTAGATATAAAATAATCTGTAATCAAGACACAAAGGAGGTTAGGCAAGCAAAGGTAGATTGCAAGAATTCTTTGGCAAAGGGTGCAAAGAAAAACAAAACAATAAAGACTACTTTACTTAAACTCTAGAAGGAAGGGGATGAATCAGATTGGTTCACTTGATATCGATGGTTGTTGATGTTGAATTGATGTTGAAGGTTCAATAGTTGATGATTCTGCTGTGGTAGCTAACAAACTGAATGAGTATTTTGCATCTGCATTCACACATGAGGAATTCTCTAGGGAAGGGGAGGCAGAAGCCTATCAAAAACTAACAGGGGGTTAAATGATTCTGTAATAACTGAGAGCAAAGTGGAGGGAAAATTGTTGAAGTTTAATCATAAGAAAGGCACCTGGTTGGATGGGAACAATCCAGTTGTATTAAAGAAAGCAGCTAAGGAAGTAAGCAGGACCTTAACCATGATTATGAGGGCATCCTTGGACTCTGGGGAAGTCCCTACTTACTGGAGTTGTGCAGATGTATCCCCAATTCACAAATGGGGATCAAAGGTTGACCTGAATAATTGCAGATCTGTTAGTTTAACTTCTTTTCTTGGGAAAATAATGGAGTCACTGGTTAAAGAAGCACTGCAGGATCATCTAGACAAGTTATAGTTCACACAGCATGGCTTTGGTAAGGGGAAATCTTGTCTGGCCAAACTGATTGGATACTATGGTGTGATTACAAAGGAACTGGGTGAAAAAAATATTTTTGATATCATATATTTAGATTTCAGGAAAGCTTTTGACACTGTTGTGCATGGAAGACTATTGTACAAATTGGAGCAGAATGGTATTAAGGGTAAGTTGCTACAATGGATAAAAGGATGGATAAGTGGGAGAAGACAGAGGGTGGTAATCAGTGGGTTCTGCTCTTCGTGGACTAATGTTAGTAGTGGAGTTCCACAGGGTTCGGTGTTGGATCCATTGTTGTTTTGTTTATTTATCAATGATATTGATGAAGGTATATCAGGCTTATTGTTGAAGTTTGCAGATGATACAAAGGTTGGCAGGGTTGTTAATGACAGTAATGGCAGTGTGCTACTGCAACAGGATCTAGATAATTTGGGCAGATGGGCTAAGAAGTGGCAACTGAAGTTTAACCTTGACGAATGCAAAGTACTGCATATGGGTTGGAGTAACCCAAGAAAAAAGTACCAACTGTGTGGTACTACACTTAAGGTGGTAGAAAATGAAAAAGACCTGGGAGTAATTGTGCAGCAATGCAGATATGCTGCCAGGGAGGTCATGGGGTTTTGTCAATGATATATAGGAATTTTGCTAGCAGGGAAAAGGAGGTGATTGTCCCTCTGTATAAGGCAATGGTCAGGCCACGCCTTGAGTACTTCGTACAGGTCTGGAGGCCTCATTTTAGGAAGGATGTAGATTTGCTTGAGCGTGTACAGAGAAGGGCAACAAGATTGGTGAGGGTAATGAAGGGATCCTCTTACCAAGATAGGCCTAAGTTCTGCAAATTGCAGTGGCTGGAGACTAGGCACTGTGCGGTGATCTGATTGAGGTGTATAAGGCCTTGAATGGGTTGAGCACGCTGAATTCTGATGGGATCCTTACACTGGTTCAGATTACGAACCTAAAGGGGCATAAATTCAAATTAAGAAAAGACAGATGTAGAATAGATGTAAGGAAATTTGCCTTTAGCCAGTGGGTGGTTAATTGCTGGAACCAACTTCCATCTGTCGTGGAAGTTGATAGGTTGAATAAATTTAAGGAGGAACTGGACAGGCATTTGGAGTGAATGGTGTGATTTTTTTTTTTTTTTTTTGCTGATGCTGCATAAGCTCATACACTTGCTTTCTTATTACATTCCACTATTACTACTACCATGACCAGTGGTTGACACGATGATCTTGACAGTTATTACTTGTTGCATATGCCACATCTGTTTGATCTCATGGCTTAGGTTCGTGTACTTCCTGATTTTTTTCTCCGTGGGCTTTCTGCAGGTTGGCTATCTCTATGTCAATCAGATAGGTAACTTTTTCCTTCTTTTCCATAAGGGTTGTGTCCAGTCTGTTGTGCGAATTGTCTTATCTGTTATTATGGCGTGGTCCCAGTACAGCTTGTGGATTGGGGTCTCTAGTACTTATTATGATGATGAATATCCTGTGTACTTAACAAACCATTCTGTTATTATTATTATTTATTTATTTTTTTTTTTGAAAGACTTACTCCATGTGTCATGAGCCTGTTGTATAGACTGTCGCTTCTGACAATTAGATACATACCACTCGTTGCATTTATGCCACTTTTTTGCAAAGTAACGTAAACAGATAAATAAATAATATACTTGGTGGGGTTGAATTAAAAACAGTGGAGGAGGAAAGGGATCTGGGAATTACAATATGGGCACATATGAAGCTTTGTAAACAGTGTAAACAGGCAGCTAGGAAAGCCCATGGTGTTCTATCAATGATTTATCAGACCTTATCCTGTAAAGATAAGGAGGCCATAATCCCACTGTATAAGGCAATTATAAGACCACCTTTGGAATACTACATTCTGATATGGAGACCTCATCTGAAAAAAAGATATTGAGCTTTTTGAAAGGGTCCAAAGACAGGCAACTTGAATGGTGAGAGTCACAGAAGGACAACCGTATGAGGGAAGACTTGTGGGCTACAGAGCTTGGCAACCAGGCACTTCAGAGGTGACCTGATTGAGGTTTACAAGGATTTGAGAGGGATTAGTAAAATGAATGAAAGTGGAATTCTCACTGTTATAAAGAATTCCAGAGCTAGTGGTCATAAAATACAGGGGTTTAGATTAGATTATAGGAAGTTTCTTTTAGCCAGCGAGTCATTGATTGCTGGAAGATGTTTCCCTTGCAGGTAGTTGAGGCTAACAGTTTGAATAAATTCGAAGGTCAGTTAGATCAACCTGTGGGAGGAGGGAAGCATATAATTTGTGTTTTCTTATCTACTCTTTTTTTTTTGCCAGTGCAAAAAAAGCCTGTGGCTTCCTTGCACTATGGCAAATACTATTACTAATTACTAACAGTAATTATGTTTACTGAGAAAAACAATGTTATTGCAGCTCCCATTGCTGTCTTACTTGAAACATTAATATGATAATGTGAACTGTTTTTCAGAATATTTGCCAGTAAGAGCTAAAAACTCTACCTTGCAACATAAACCAAAAAACATCAAGTGAAATGTTTTGTTTAACAGACTTCTGTGATAAATATAAACCAAAATGAATAATGCATGAACAAAAATATTTTTACAAGGAAATTGACTATACTAACACTTAATATTTAAAAAGTACAACAATGAGTATTTAGGTGGGAATATAAAGATTTTTACAAATTTTTTAAAAAATTTCTGTTTGTTATATGAGTTCTCTTTTCATATCCGTTTAAAATGTTATGCTTTATTATATTTGCATTACTGTATTTTTCAGAACTGTTCACCCTCTATAATGTAATGAAAGAAATAAAAGGCTTTTCTATTTCCTTCATTTAATAGAGCAGCTTAACTATCTTTTAGATAGTTTCATGAAACAGCAGGGTAAAACCTGCTTATTAACTATGTAATACAGAGCCATCTCATGGAGCTTAAACAAATAAGCAGTTTGATCCACCACAAACTGTTTATTTGTTTAAGGCAGATCTCATGGCCGTTTAAATAGTTATTGATGCCAAACTAACCAATAGTACATCAAAAAATTAAAGCACCCAAAACTGTTGTATCTTTCCTTGAATGGTTAAGTTAAGATGAATATTGAATAAAGACTTTGAAACCCCATTTTAGAAACATCGTTTATCTGTTAGAAAGGGTGCAGAGAAGAGCAACATGTTTAGTTAAGGGCATAAAAGGTCAACTAATTAAAGAATTTAAAAGGGTTGGATAAATTAAACACAGATGGCATCTTTACATTTAATCGTATGATATATATATTAAGGGATATAAATTTTAATTTAGAGGACATAATTTTACAGTAGACGTTCGAAATTTTTTCTTTAGTCAATAAATGATACTGTTGGCATGAACTTCCACATGCTCCTGTAGAGGAGGAAACCAGAAGATTATCTGAATTTAAAGAGATATTGAGAAAAAAAAAAAAAAACTTGAAAGAAATACTTTACTTGAGGAAGGTGCCATTGGTGTAGTTATTGCCCCCCCCTTTTACTAATGAAACATAAGCTTGCTTTCTTATATCATTTTGCAAGTACTGCTATTAACCATAGATGGTGACTGATCACTGAGCCATTCTTTCTCTATTATACTTGAGAATTTGTCAGACCAAACTTATATAGGGTGTCTCAAAAATATTGGTACAAACGTTTAGGGGAAGTAGGTAACATCTAAAGGAATGTGAATCGCATAGGAACCCATAACCGGAAACGTCACTGTAAGTCTGTAGACGGCACTGTTCATCAGTTTCCTAGAGGGAAAATTTCTGGTTTACTCATTCAAGCAGTAATCGTCGCATGAACAGCATGCATTGATATATGAACTGTGAGCTGGCAGACATGCACCTAGTGTATGGATTGGTGCCTCCGTAGCCAGGTGGGAAGGAGCAGCAGTGCGTAGCCCATGCTTCTTGATTAGACCGGGGTTTGAGCCTGTCACCACCAAATACGGAGGATGCAGAAAGGTCAGGGAACGACCACTGCATATTCCCGGAGCAATATGGCTTTAGTTGCTAATGCTCCTAAAAACCAAAATAACAACAACAGTGTATGGATTAGCAGAGGGCAATGGACGAGCAGCTCGACGAATTTATGGAGACAGACATGTACCGGACCACCATTTGTTTGCGCATGTGTATCAAAATTTGTGCGATTATGGGTCATTTAGAAGTAACAGGAGTAGTGCGGGCAGACCACGTTCGACGAGAACTCCCGCCATGGAAGAAAGTGTGTTGAATGCCATCCAGAATAATCCTACTACCAGCACACGTGCCGTTGCCTCTGCCTTAGGAGTGTCTCATTGCAGTGTACAGCGTGTCTGGCACGACAATTCCTTACACCCTTTCATCTCCAAAGGGTTCAGTTACTGCTCCCCCAAGATCATCCTGCACGTGTGACTTTTGCCCAGTGGTTTCTCCAAGAAAGTGTTCAAGACTTGAAATTTCCATCCTATGTTTTGTTCACGGATGAGGCTTATTTCACTCGGGAAGGCTTATTCAATCAGCACAATGCTCATGTGTGGGCTCATGACAACCCACATGGTGTGCGCCCCCATGCGGCACAACATGGGGGCGCACACAACATCGCTTTGCAATAAATGTATGGGCAGGTATGGTCGGTGACTGCTTAGTCGGCCCATACCTGTTACCATCCCGCATGAACTCTGCTAAATATCCGATCTTTCTTGAACAAGTTCTACCAGGGTTACTTTACGATGTTCCAGCAAATGTGAGATGCAGCATTTGGTTTCAACACGGCGGGACACCTGCCCATTATGGAAGGTGTGTTCGTGGCGTCGATGGATTGGCTGTGGTGGACCCGTTGCCTGGCTCCACGCTCACCTGATTTATCAAGCCTTGATTTCTTTCTGTGGGGAAGGGGGGGTCCCCTCAAATCTATCGTGCATGAATCGCCTGTGGAGACAGAAATGGATCTCGTGGAGAGACTCGTGTGCTGTTGCTACTGTCAAAGAAACTCCAGGTATGTTCGACCATGTCCGCCAATCCATGCTGCATCGGTGTCATGCATGCATTGCGTCTCATGGTGGAACCTTCAAGCATCTGTTGTATCATCATGAAATGCATCCATATCGTACTCAATTGTTAATATTATGTCAAATAAATGTTTGCCACTAATTACTGTCTTGTGTCATTTCTGCTTCTTTTGCCTCTGCTACTACTTTCCTGTGACGTTTCTGGCTATGGGTTCCTATGCGATTCACATTCCTTTAGATGTTACCTACCTCCCCTAAACGTTTGTACCAATATTTTTGAGACACCCTGTATAGAGAAATCCTAAAATTGCTACTTATATGTTTAGGGATAATTTAATGTAGACCGTTCCCCTCAGTTATATTTGCACATAGGTTACCTCCAAAGCTGCTTTCAAATTTAGTTACTTTTATGCCCAGTTCTGCATGTTAATTTACCATTTTTTTTTTTTTTTTTTTTTTTTTTTTTTTTAATTCCTTATTTGAAGTGTAAAATTATTTTCATTTATGAAACAATTTATGTTGGATTGAGAAAAACAATCATTCTAGGTGAAGGATAATGCCAATATGAGTCGTTTAGTGGAGCAACAAGAAATAAAGATTACAGAACTAGAAGACAACTTAAGTCAGATACAAGACCAAGAAGTTAACAAGGGAAACTTGCTTGAAACAATGCAGAGTGACAAAGTTGCAGCTAGTAGAGCCATGGCTCAAAACAAAGAATTGAAAAAGCAATTAGAAGAGTTGCAAAATGGATTTGTGAAAATGGCAAGTTGATTTTCATTATCATTTTATTTTATATTCATAAAGGTAACTGGTTGATAACACTAGTCAACAAATTTTCAATATTTCTTTGTTTCTTTGATGAAAGTATTTTTTCTGTATTGTTTTGCAAGTGCGAAGTTAAGAAATCAGTTTAAAAATTATTTTGCTCAAGTTTTGATAATACCTGCTGCCTTATATTTTTATAATATGCTACATAGGCCTGAAACAGGATAAATGAAGAATATCCACCGTACTGTTTTAATATATCTTATATTGAAAAACATGTTATATTATTAAAAACTTTACTATAGCATTTCAAAATAATAAAAATTGATATATTTTTAGTTATTGAAAAAGAACATATTAAATTACATTGATTAAATCACTTGAATTCACATTTTATGCTTCTTTGCCTGTCTTTTTTTTAACCCACATCTGTGGCATCTCTTGTAAAATCCAGCAATAGTCAGCTAGCATTGCAGAGTTTCATTTACCTTGGTATTGCTTCTCCATTACGAAGATGTCCTGATGGAATTTCTTGCCCCTCTCATCACTTAATGCACCACAGTTGTCTGGGAAAAAATCCAAATCAAATATATTTTTAATGACATGTTGCAGCCTAATTTATGGTATGATGACAGAAGGTTTCTCGCATGCTGTTTATAGTTATCTACTTTGTTGTTTCCCAGAAAGCTTGTTGCTTTAAGTTTGAAAGCATTCCAGGTCACTGTTACAGGCTCTGCAAAAACGATAAGTGTTTACCTGTTATTTACATGATTGTTATTTTATATTGTACTTAATATGTAGTCATATAGTTATAGTTACGCTGGTTATTTTTTATTTTTAATTTAGATAAAGAGTTTTTGTGGATTTTACTTACGATAGGTAAAACCGTTATTTCGTTCCATTTTTGTAGCCATTGTTTTTGGATATAGTGGTAGGGAATTCAAATTTTTTAATTGAGGTAGCTAGGTAGCTCTAACGCATAATTATATAGTAATACGCTTCACTGTTTCTATTTAATAGTTTCTATTCAAATACTACTGACATTTAATTTATTGATTTTTTTAAATTTAAACTACCATGCCCCAAACTAGAGCAGCAAAGCAACGGGCACAAAGTGGCAGGAGTGCTGTGATTCGGGGGAGAACTGAGGGGGGCAATTCTCCAACGCATCACAGCCTAAAGAAATGTGCAACTTGTGAAATGTTTGCCGAACTCTCTGGAACGGAACATGATATTGCCATGGGGGATGTCTTTGTGTGTGCGCGATGCAAGGAGTGTATCGAAATCAGGCAACAACTGAGCGTTCTTATGGGCCTATATGAGAGCTTGAAGGACAGGGTGGATGCCCTCGAAGGAAGTAAATTGAGGGGCCCATCAAGCTCTCAGCTGCCCACATCAACGCCAGAGCTTGCACTTGGTCATCACGCAACACAGCGGCAACCCCTAAGGCAGAATGCGCTGGTCCCACAGGAACTAGTTGTTGTTGGTGACTCTATTGTCAGGGAAACGGGGAACATCCTTTGTAAAAAGGATAGGTGGAACAGGACCAGGGTATGTCTGCCAGGGGCAAAGGTTGATGACGTTGTAGAGCGGATATCATCTTTCAAGGGCACAAAAGGTGATATAGTTGTACACGTTGGCACTAATGATATTAAGAGTAGGAGACCGGCGGAATTACTCAACAAGTACAGGTCACTGTTGAAAAAAAGCCGTGAAATAGGGTTGAATTTGAAAGTGTCTGCAATTCTACCCAGACACGATAGGAGGGAGTACATGATGAGAGCCTTGTCGATCAATTCGGCCCTGGAAGGATTGTGCAAGGCTCAAGGGGTAGAATTTTTTTCAGCCTGGACTGTACTTGTTAACAGGAGAGATTGCTTCTACAGGGATGGGATACACTTAAATAGAAAGGGTGCAAGAATATTTGCTGATGCTATCGAGGCAGTGTTAGGTGGGTCGGAAAACTGCTAGTTTGGGGGGATACAAAGACTAATAGTTTAACAGTAACCGCAGGCAGAGGTGAAGGTGATTCTTGCACAACTTCTATTAGAATAAGAAGCGACCTGGGGCGAGGGGTGTTGGGGGTGTCAGGGACGGATGGCAGTCATCATGGAATAGTTGGGTATATGGGATGTGTTAGGGTAACAAGCAATAGGCATAGGAGCATGTATGCTTGCATGTATACCAATGCTAGAAGTATAGTAAATAAATTTGATGAATTTGAAGTGTTGGTCAAGACATCAAAGGCGGATATTGTTGGGATAGCAGAGACGTGGTGTCACAAAGATATAAGGAATGCAGAACTGGAATTTGGGGAGTACAATGTGTACAGAAAGGATAGACAGGACAGAAAGGGAGGGGGTGTTATGCTGTTAATTAAGAAAAACATAAAATCAAAGGAAGTGCACCCAGTTAATATAGATGAACAGTGCTCTGTTGAGTCAGTTTGGTGCGAGATAAGCACTGCGAAAGGAAAAATAAGGGTAGGAGTGTGTTATAGGCCTAATGACTTGAATGAGTACAATGAACAATTGTACAGAGAAATAGAGTGGGCCAGTAAATCTGAATGTCTTATAATGGGGGATTTTAACTTCCCAGATATTGACTGGAACTTGTGGGTTGGTCACTCACACACCAGTCAGACTTTTGTGGATTTATTGGATGATTGTTTTCTGCAGCAGCATGTTCGAGAGGCAACCAGAGAAAGTAACACTCTTGGTCTGGTTATCAGCAGTGATCATTCGTGTATTAAGAATTTGCAGATAAAGGAACCACTAGGTGGCAGTGATCACAGTGTGCTGAAGTGGGATTTACTCAAAGAGGTAACTACCGTCAGGGGTAAAGGAAAGGGTTTTTGCTTCCGTAAAGGGGAGTACAGTGGTCTCAGACAGTTTTTAAATTCTGTACAGTGGGATCAACTGACGATGTTACCAACAGTAAATTCTAAGTGGGAAGCATTCGAGGAATTAATCGTGGAAGCTACTAGACTTTATATACCGATTAAGAAATATCGTTCAAGGTTTAGGCCTAAATGGTTATCAAATGAACTAATGAGACTCGTGACAGAGAAGAAAAATGCATGGGATGCATATAAATTATCAGGTGACGCAGAAGCCTGTGGCAGATATAAGCTAGTCTGTAATCAGGTCACAAAGGAGGTTCGGCAGGCGAAGGCGGATTACGAGAAATCTTTGGCAAAGGATGCTAAGAAAAACAGCAAGGATTTCTTTACTTATATAAACTCTAAAAGGAAGGGGATGAATATGATTGGTCCACTTGACATCGATGGTTCGACTGTTGATGATCCTGCTCAGATAGCAAACAAACTGAATGAGTATTTTGCATCTACATTCACACGTGAGGAATTATTACAGTTTGAAAATGGAAGAAGGTTATCAAATTGTAGCAGTGTGCTTAATGATTTTGTAATAACTGAGAGCAAAGTGGAGGAGAAATTGTTGAAGTTAAACATAAGAAAGGCACCTGGGGTGGATGGGATCTATCCAGTTATTTTAAAGGAGGCGGCAAAGCAACTAAGCAAACCCTTAGCCATAATTATGAGAGCATCCTTGGACTCAGGGGAGATTCCCACGGACTGGAGATGTGCAAATGTGTCCCCAATTCACAAAGGTGGATCGAAGGGTGACACGAGTAATTACAGACCAGTTAGTTTAACTTCTGTTCCGGGTAAAATAATGGAGTCACTGGTTAAAGATGCATTGCGGGATCATCTAGACAAGACTGCAGCAATAATTCAAACACAGCATGGGTTTGTTAAGGGAAAGTCTTGTCTGACAAATTTGATTGGTTATTATGATGTGGTCACAAAGGAACTGGATGCGAAAAATAATTTTGATATCATATACTTGGATTTCAGGAAAGCTTTTGACACTGTTGCGCATGGAAGACTACTGTACAAATTGGAGCAGAATGGTATTAAGGGTAAGTTGCTACAATGGATAAGAGGATGGTTAAGTGGGAGAAGACAGAGGGTGGTAATCAATGGGTGCTGCTCTTCGTGGACTAATGTTATTAGTGGAGTCCCACAGGGTTCGGTGTTGGGTCCACTGTTGTTTTGTGTATTTATCAATGATATTGATGAAGGTATATCAGGCTTAATGTCGAAGTTTGCAGATGACACAAAGGTTGGCAGGGTTGTTAATGACAGTAATGGCAGTGTGCTACTGCAACAGGATCTAGATAATTTGGGCAGATGGGCTAAGAAGTGGCAACTGAAGTTCAACCTTGACAAATGCAAAGTACTGCATATGGGTAGAAGTAACCCCAGAGAAACGTACCAACTGTGTGGTACTACACTTAAGGTGGTAGAAAATGAAAAAGACCTGGGAGTAATTGTGCAGTCAGATATGAAGTTTTCTGAGCAATGCAGACAGGCTGCTAGGGCAGGTCATGGGGTTTTGTCAATGATATATAGGAATTTTGCTAGCAGGGAGAAGGAGGTGATTGTCCCTCTGTATAAGGCAATGGTCAGGCCACGCCTTGAGTATTGCGTACAAGTCTGGAGGCCTCATTTTAGGAAGGATGTAGATTTGCTTGAGCGTGTACAGAGAAGAGCAACACGATTGGTGAGGGGAATGAAGGGATTCTCTTACCAAGAGAGGCTTAAGTTCTGCAAATTGCAGTGGCTGGAGACTAGGCACCTGCGCGGTGATCTGATTGAGGTCTATAAGGCCTTGAATGGGTTGAGCACGCTGAATTCTGATGGGATCCTTCCACTTGTTCAGATTACGAACCTACGGGGACATAAGTTCAAATTAAGAAAGGATAGATGTAGAATAGATGTGCGGAAATTTGCCTTTAGCCAGCGGGTGGTTAATTGCTGGAACAAACTTCCATCTGTCGTTGTGGAAGTTGATAGGTTAAATAAATTTAAGGCTGAACTGGACAGGCATTTGGAGGGAATGGTGTGATGATTTTTTTTTTTTTTTTTTTTGGCTGATGCTGCATAAGCTCCTACACTTGCTTTCTTGCTTCATGTGCCACTACTACTACTACTACTACTACTACTTTCTCATCACCATGGAAGATCTGGTCAAAGTGCTCATCCTTGAAGGTCCCATATCAGTGGGCCAATGAACTTGCTTTCCTTTGTTTTGGCCTCACTAAATCTTAAATTTTTCCTTGAGTTATTTGAAAGCTGGTCCATCTTGATCCAAGGCCTTTAGGCGCCTCCGTAGCCAGGTGGGAAGGAGCAGCAGTGCATAGCACATGCTTCTTGATTAGATCGGGGTTCGAGCCCGTCACCACCAAATACGGAAGATGCGGAAAGGTCAGGGAATGACCACCGCATATCCCGGAGCAATATGGCCTTAGTTGCTAATGCTCCTAAAAACCAAATAACAACAACGATCCAAGGCCTTAAAAAGTGTTTCATAAGTCCATATTTAACAGGATTTTGCTTGGCTCATATAGTGGACTATAATGGACATTTTTTTTTTTTTTTTTTTAATTATCCTTGGATCAAGTGGTTGCCTTGAAGGCCAGTGTTTTCTTGTGTAATAAGAAGACTGTGCTCTATTGTCCTTCACAAAGAAGAACAGCAATTTTGTGCCTTCCCTGCTGCATTCCTAACAAGATGGCAATAACTTTTAAGTCACAGAAAATCTGCTGTTGTTACTCCTTGTATTTGATGCATTCAATTAGAAGCTTTATATTAATTATTTCATATAATCATATGATAATATAAAGCTTCTAATTTCATATTGGGATTTTATGGTAGTAAATTGCCATTATGTAGTAGCTGGTTTTTAAATTCAATTTAGAAGAATCTGAAGAGTGTCCAGTCTTGAGGGTTGTGGTCAATATTAAGTGAGTCCATTAAACTGTTGATGTCAGTGCAGGCCAGAAGTTTATTTTCCAGTTTAAAAAACTCGGTTAAATCCTTTTGGCAGCACAGATATACAGGCACTTTAACATTATCTTGAAGGATATTCCATTGTTGCAGTCTTGAGTCTAAAAGTTCTGCCTTATTTTTTTGGTATAGCAAGATCTCGGATAAGATTATTTAATTCATCTTGCATAATTTTGTGTGGATCTACAGGGGGAAAATTTGAAATAAAATCAGGATCCGTTGATGTGAAGGGTGATTTATTTTGGCCATCACCTGACTCTTCATCAGATTCTAAAACATATACAGCTGTTGGCTCAAGAACAGGAAGTCCTATGTGGGGTACCAGTCAAATATTAGATGGTATATTCAGGTAGCTTAAAATCTAATTTTTCTTCTTAGAAACTCAACTCCCTGCTGAAGAGGTGGTACTATACAAAAATAAAAGTCTGTTATGTAATCTGAAGACTCTCTCCATATAGGCATGGCAAAAGGCATTAAGCGGCCTTTGTGATTTAACCAGCTGTGGATATTAGAAGCACAAGTATTGCAGCAAATATGAGGTGCCCAGCTTTTGTCTTGGTCCCCAACCTTGCAGCCAAAATTACAGTTGTATGCTTTTTTTTCATTGGAGTAATGGCACACTTCAGTGATGCAAATGTCACTTCACCACAAACATAAAAATTATCAGAACTATTTACACACATGGCATGCTAAATTTTAACTTTTTTTGCTCAATTGAAAGCAACAAGCGTAGCATGGACAGATGCCTGGACTGATGATGTCTAGAGACAGAAAATAGTGTCTCAGCAGCAATGGCTGCAGTGTTCCACACAAACTGTGTATCAAGCCCAAATTTCCCCAAAAATCAAGCAAAAATGTGCTGAAAGTGACAAGTACAGTGTCATCACAACTAAAGCTAATAATCCATTTTAAGTGTCATATTCGTATTTAACACATTAATATTAGTCTAAATCGATTAATTTTTTTACAGAAACATATTGATGAATTTTGTGATTGACGAGTGTAATTGAAATTGCAAGTTTTAGTTTCAAGATTTCAGATTCTGCATTAAAATCAAGCAATATAAGCTCATTTTCATAAAATTGGTTAATAAGGTTTGTAAAATAATTTTATTGTAAAAATGTTATTAAACTTCATAATTTCTTTAACCTTCATGTATGTTATTTGTGTGTGCTCACGTACACACACACACACACACAGCAACAAATTATAAAGAGGTTTGTAAGTGAAAAATTCAATTATAACTTCTATCCCTATGTGAACAGGAGATGCCTTTTATTTTATCTGTATCTAGTGTAATTTGTTTACTTCAGAGCAATTTGCAGTGACAGGAATGTTTCCTGCATGCTACCTCTATCAGTATTGAATTGGTTTTACTGATGATATATGCTTGTCCCAAAGACAGCCACTTAATCTACTCATGCCTTTGGTAAAGTCATCAGTAGACATCAGAAAAAAATAGGCAAAATACACATACAAATATGTAATAAAATATATGAAAATATGCTCCAAAATGCTATTATATGCAATAACATTTTTACATTTATTTTAAGTGCATCTTCCCTAATTGAATTACAATTTCTTTGTATTCAGTACTTAAAAAAAAACAACTCATTAATGAAAAGGTTTTGAATAATGATAATTTTATAACTCACATGAGTTGTTACAGGAAAGAATGAATTTTTCAATATGTTCCGTTGTGAATCTAAAGCATGTATCAGCCAAAATCATTTTAAAGGTAAATAATGATCTTTCCAAATTGATGGTAAATGAATGGGCCAAATATAAAAATGTTAACCTTTGAAACCTCTACTCAAAATGGAGATCTATCTTGTTTTCATAAAAGAATCAACACATTTTCCTTAAAATATAGAATCCAGAGTTATTTATTGAAAAAAAAAAAAAAAAAAATCACCATATTTATTCCTTAGTTTTATTCATGTCTCATAGGTTGGTTGAGATTTCTAGCTGAACTTTTTCTACCTCTTGAGTTGCACTGCTCAAAAAAAAGTCCCATGCTTGAAGTTTGGTTATAGAATTAAGCAACCAAGCAAAGTGAGTCTCGAAGAATAGCAAATCTTCTATAACCAAAGAATCACCTTAGCAATATCAGTAGCTGCAGTATCCAAAACATCAACTTCTTTTTGTAGAATCAAAATTTTTTTGTCATAAAACATACATGCACTTAGTCCCCTTGTCAAACTAAGCTTTGGTGAAAAGGAAAGTTGTGTTATGTACCTCAATAAATTCTCCCATATTGTTTGTGAAAAATTACATAAGCCACTGACCAAGTATGTAATGTAGAAGCCACTTAACATATATGGAGCTGCGACACCACCAACAGAAATTTCACCATGGTCACTTCTTGGTCTGGCCATAATAACTGAAAAAGAATCAACAAAATAACATGTACCATTTCATCAGGCTCTCATCCAGATGCACTTTCATCTAACATATTGATGAATTTTGTGATTGTCATCATAAATATCAATAACTTTACGCTTCCTCAAGGTAGATTCATCTGAAATGTTTCGATTTTTTTCAAAAATTAAAAACTGAATTGCTTAAATGGAAGAATGTTGCTTAATAAGGTAAAGCATAGATTCTTTGAAAGTTCACTTTTATTTTCTCTTGTATTAATTGGCTTGGTTAACAGTGACTAATCTGCAATGTTTTCAAATGTTGATTGATCTGGAATTTTTTTCCCTGACTGGAAAACAACACAAAGGGCGATAGTGCTATCCATAAGAAAATCTTCTCCATGATAACTATCCATGATTCTGTGAAGTTTATTAGTATAATTCGATTTTTGTCATTTCAATCAAAAGCTCTTGCTGCCTATTCTGTAAAGTTTTTCAGCAAAACTGAACAGTTATAATACAGTCTGTCCTCGTATAGCACGATAGTTGCGTTCCTAGAAATCCTCGTGCAATGCAAAATCGTTCATTGCACGAGGAAGCATAGAAGCATAGGCTTCCATGTCACCCATTAATTTATATGTATCCCATGCATTTTTCTTCTATGCCATATGTCTCATTAGTTCATCTGACATCCATTTAGGCTTAAATCTTTAACAATATTTCTTAGTTGGTATGTAAAGCCTAGTAGCTTCCAAGATAAGTTCTTTGAATGCTTCCCATTTTGAATTTGCTGTTGGTAACATCATCATTTAGTCTCACTGTAAAGAATTTAAATACTGACTCAGATCATCGTAGTCGCCTTTACGAAAGCAAAAACCCTTCCCTTTACCCCTGATGGTAGTTACCTCTTTGATTAAATCCTACTTCAGCACACTGTAATCACTGCCACCTAGTGGTTTTGTTATCTGCAGATTCTTAATGCATGAAGAATCACTACTGATAATCAGATCAAGAATATTACTCCCTCTAGTTGCCTCCCGAACATGCTGATAGAAAACAATCATCCAATAAATCCACAAAAGCCTTGCTAGTGTGTGAGTGACTAACCCACAAATTCCAGTCAATATCTGGAAATTAAAATCCCCTATTATAAGACTCTCTGATTTACTGGCCCACTCTATTTCCCTGTACAGTTTCTTATTATACTCATCAGAGTCATTAGGCCTATAGCACACTCCTACTCGCAATTTTGATCTCCCAATGCTTATGTCACACCAAACTGACTTGACACTGCACTGTCCAGCAATGTCGACTGGCTTCACTTCCTTGGATTTTGTGTTTCTTAACTAATAGCATAACCCCTCCTCCCTTCCTAACCCATGTGTTTACTGGTATCGCAATGACTCCTGGCAGTCTCTGAAATATCCTGCATCTTGTTTTCCAGGCTGCTGCTCATTCCAATAGAAGCAGTGCAAGAATCATTTTCACCTCTGCCAGTGGCTACTGTTAATCTATTAGTCCTTGTATCCCCCAAAGCTAGCAGTTTTCTGACCCACCTAACGCTGCCTTGATAGCATCAGCAAATATTCTTGCACCCTTTCTATTTAAGTGTATCCCATTCCTGTAGAAGCAGTCTCTCCTGTTAACAACTACAGACCAGACTGATCAGTCCAAACTAGATTTTGAACAGAATAAGAGCAGATTTAAGGGGCTTAAAGGAGAACAGGTATCCTGTGTGTTATCAGACACTCAGCCTAAAACACTGATGGATCCAATATCTCTCTATTACAGAAGATTTAGGAGAAGTCCGGTTGACCTGCCTCCCTAAAATCCACTCATTCACACCTTCTCGATGGTAAGCCCTTTTACGTCACTTAGGTGGCAACGAACGTGTAGAGTGGTTCTCTTCAAGACACCTGGTCAGCGTGAAGAGGAAAAGACCAAACCCTCCAGTACATGAAAGCACGACGAAACAAATGGCCCTCGGTCCCCAGCAGCTTTCACTCTCCCTCTTACGGCAGCGAGAGGATCAGAGTGGAAGCAGAGGGTGCTAAGAATCTCTGGGTACGACCAGGCTGCCATGCACGGAAACTGAACTTGGCCTGTTATAACGTAAGAACACTCATCGGTGAAGACAGGATATTAGAGCTGGAAAAGGAATTGGAAAATGTGAATTGGAATATCATCGGTTTGGCTGAAACAAGAAGAAGAAATGAATCACTTATAAGTTTACCAAGTGGAAATCTGCTGTACACCAATGGAAATAGTGAAAGAAGTGAAGGTGGAGTTGGGTTTCTGGTCCATAAAGATTTTAAAAACAACATTTTGGAATTCAAAAGTACATCACCAAGAGTGTCAAGACTAATACTCAAGATTTCTAAGAGATACAAGCTAAAGATTATAATGACTTATGCACCAACATCGAGCCATGATGATGAAGAGGTTGAAGAAATGTATACCGAAATTGAGAGTCTTCTAGATGAGCAGAAAACCCACTACACTATTATTATGGGAGACTTCAATGCTAAGGTTGGAAAAAGAAAAAACAGCGCAGAAAGGGGAACAATAGGATATTTTGGAATTGGTGAAAGAAATGGAAGAGGTGAAAGGCTTGTCGAATTTGCAGAATCTCAAGGATTGTCAGTAATGAACACTTTTTTTTTTTCAAGAAAAGGGTGAACAGAAAGTGGACATGGAAGAGTCCAAATGGATTAACTACTAATGAAATCGACTTCATCCTCACTAACAGAAGATATATTGTGAATGATGTTACTGTCCTGAATGAGGTAAATGTTGGAAGTGATCACAGAATGGTAAGATGTACACTTGATATAGATGTAGGAAAGGAAAGGAAAAAACTGACTCGAGTAAATAATACAAAGGTCTTTGAGATAACAGAAGAGGACAAAAAGCAGTATGTACTGGAACTTAAGAACAAGTATGAGCTTCTGCGGACTGCTGAGGACCAAGATATCAACGAGGAATATTACAACTTTTTGAAAGTGATAAAGCCCAGGAAACCTATAGGGAAAAAGAAATCCAAAGAAGAAAAAATTAGTCAAGAAACACTTGTCATGATGAACCGAAGACGACAAATGAAAAGCAAGAAAAACACTGACAGGGAGAAAATTGAGTATACTGAGTTATGCAAAGCCATTAGAAAGAGACTCAGAGAGGACATAAGAAGATTTAACACAAGAAAAGTAGAACAAGCATTAAGGGAAAACAAAGGAATTAAATCAGCAGCCATGAGCAGTAATACAGAAAGACAAATGATACTGAAACTGAAGAATAGCGATGGTGTACTTATAAACAGCAGAGAAGGCATAATTCAAATAGCAGAAGACTACTATAGAGAATTATACAAGGAGCAGGGGAATGATGCCAGCAGTGGGGAAGATGGATTGCAAAGTACCAACACATACAACATACCCAATATTCTTCCTGATGAGGTAGAACATGCATTGAAGAAAATGAAGAATCAGAAAGCCCCGGGGGAAGATGAAGTTACTGTAGAATTGTTAAAATTGGGAGGAAGAGACATAACACAAAAACTGGCAAGGCTCTTCACAAAGTGCATTAGAAAAGGTGTGATGCCTAAGCAGTGGAATAATACAATCACAGTTTTGCTGCATAAGAAAGGAGATAAATCAGAAATTGGAAATTATAGACCAATTAGCTTGCTATCCCACATCTACAAGTTGTTCACAAGGGTCATTACTAACAGATTAGAAAGAATACTTGATGAGAATCAACCAAAAGAGCAAGCTGGCTTTAGGACAGGATTCTCAACTATGGATCACCTTCATGTAATATCACAGCTAATGGAGAAAGCAAATGAATATAAAACACCATTATGCTTGGCATTTGTGGATTATGAAAAGGCATTTGACTCCATACAGCATAAGGCAATGTTTCGGGCACTGGAAAGACAAGGCATTGATACCCCATATATTATGATTTTGAAGAAAATATATGAGAGTGCTACCTCCTTTATTAGACTAGACAAAGACAGTAGAAAATTTAAAATTGAGAAAGGAGTTCGACAGGGAGACACAATATCTCCGAAGCTGTTTACTGCTGCCCTTGAGGAAGCTTTCAGAAGATTAGACTGGTTGCAGAAAGGAGTCAATGTGAACGGAGAGTACCTAAACCATTTACGATTTGCAGATGACATTGTGGTCATTAGCCACGATCCCAATGAATTAGAGGAAAATCTTAATCAGTTATGCACAGCTAGTAAGGATTTTGGACTAAAGATGAATATGGCTAAAACAAAAGTAATGATGAACAAGTATGCCACAGAAAGGGAAATAATGATTGAAGGAGCAGTAATTGAAAAGTTGGAGTCATACTTATCTGGGACAAGTCATTAGCTGTAATAATGATAAATGGCTGGAAGTCAAGAGAAGAATAAATTTTGGATGGATAGCATTCAGGAAATATAGTCACATACTGAAGAGCAATATCCCAGTTTGTCTGAAACGTAAAATAATGAACCAATGTATACTCCCCACCATGACTTATGGAAGTGAAACTTGGGCACTCACCAAAAGAATGGAAGAGAAGTTGAGAACTACACAGCGAAGAATGGAACGAATCATATTGGGAATCAGACTGTTAGATAAGAAGAGAAACACATAGATTAGGCAACAAACTCAAGTAAAGGACATTCTTATCAAAACTAAAGAACTAAAAATGGTCCTAGGCAGGACACATAGCTCGAAGACATGATGACAGATGGACTAAGAAAATAACAGAATGGTATCCAAGAGGAGCTAGAAGAAAACCTGGAAGACAAAGGCGGAGATGGATAGATGAAATTCATGAGTTTGTGGGTAGTAAATGGATGGCCAGTGCTCGAAACAGAAGAAACTGGAAAGTTGCTGGAGAGGCCTTCATCCTGCAGTGGATAGAAAATGGCTGATGATGATGATCAAGAGCAGATAACTTACTTCTTGTCCAAACAGTAGTTGAGCATTCTGGTCTCTTGGAAAAGCTACTGGATGCAACGTTTGCCCATCTCTACTCCCACCTCCATTAAAACCCAATTGTTCTATTGCCACCTCAACTAAAGATAAAGAGAACCTGATGGCATAATACTTTTATTTTAACACATATTGATGACATTGTTAAACCACAACCTACCATTCCCTGTAAACTCGATTCAATGCCTCTTGTTGTCTTCGTCAAAAGGATTTTGAACAATCTCTATGCTAAAAAAGATGCAGGTCCTAATGGTATGTCTCCACTTGTTCTCTAAACCTGTGCTCCTGAGCTTATTCCTGTTCTGTGTTGCCTTTTTCACTTTCTTATTCCACAGGTGTTTTCCTATCTGCTTGGAAATTTGCTCATATCCAGGTAGTATCTAAAAAGGGTGACGCATTTCTCCCCTCGTCCAATTGCTTTTACTTATACTCTTTCTAAAGTAATGGAGAAAACAATCAACTGCCAACTCTAACTATCTAGAAACCTTCCATCTAATCAATAATCACCAGTATACATTCCATCAGTGTGAATCCACTGGTAATATTCTGGCTTATGATATTCATCTTTGGACAAATTCAATGGATAAGTCTGGTGAAACTCAAACAGTTGCTCTTGACATTTCAAAGGCTTTTGATAGTGATTGGCATAAAGGTCTTCTAAATAAGCTTCCATCTTATGGTTCACCAACTGTTTTTTGTAAATGGGTATCCAGTTTTCTCTCTGCCCACTAACTGAGGGGTGATGGTAGATGGCTCTCTGTCTTCTAACTCCTCCACTAATGCTTTCCAAGGTTCAGTTTTTTTTTTTTTTTTTTCCCCCATTCCTTTCCTCTTGTATATTAATAACCTTTCATTTACAGGAAATCCTATCCATAGTTTTGCTGCTGGTAGCGCATTACATTCCACCTTCTAGTTTGAGAAACCTTGCCCTGCACAAAGAACTTTAACTTCTTGAATATCCACTACCAATTCCTTAAATGCTGATCTCCAGTGGAACAAGAATGACTTAGTTAATTATAATCCTTCCAAAACTCAGTCCTGTTTTATACCTCATAAAAAGGATTCTTCTGCTCCTATGCTTATCTTTGATGACATTTAGATTAAGATCAGATATCTCCATTAGCAATTACTCTGACTCAATCTCTCTTGGCATACGTATATCATAAATATTGCTTCCTTTGCATCTAAAAAACTGATTCTTTCTTTCACTCTCTGCATTACTTTTCTTCTAAACAGCTTCTCATTCTGTACGAAGCTCAAATTTGCCCGACCAGAGAATATGGTCCACATCTGGGTTAGTGGCCCTATAACCTCTCCTAGGCTTGTAGACTCCAACCGAAAGAGGGCAGTTAGGTTACTGTCTTTCTCTAGACCAGTGTTTCCCAAACTGTGTTCCTTGAGATGTGAACAAGTGTTCTGTAAAAAATCTTAATTATTGAAAAATAAAATAAATAAATTTTGCATATTTGTAGCATACACCATGATCGTATCATTATAATTTTTAATAATTATTTTTTTCCAGTTATTTAAATACTAATAATCAAATAGATTGCAGAACACTTTATTTTGGTGGGCTTTTCCATAGAGATGTATTGCATAGAAGTATGCATAGAGATAATGACATCTATGAAAAAGTAGCAATGTAGTGATCTAGCATGAGCATAGGCATGTGATGCAAGAAAGCAAGCTTATACAGCATCAGCCAAAAAAAAAAAAAAAAAAAAAACCCTTTCCATTTCACTGATTCATTCATTTCAAATGTCTGTCTAGTTCTGCCATGAATTTATGTAGGCTATCAACTTCCACAACAACAGATAGAAGTCTCTTCCAGAAATCAACTACCCGCTGGCAAAAGGCAAAATTCTGCACATCTATTCTACAACTCTTTCCTCAGTTTGAATCTATCCCTCAGGTTTGTAATCTGAGCAAGAGGGAGAATCCCATCAGCATTGAGCCTGCTCAATCCATCAGTCAGATTGCTTTGCAGGTGCTTAAGTCTCCAGAAGCTGCAATTTGCAAAATTTAAGACTTTCTTCGTAAGAGCACCACTTTGTTCCCATCAGTCTTGTTGCCTTTCTCTGTACTCGTTAAAGCAATTCTACATCCTTCCGAAAGTGAGGCTTCCAGGCCTGTATGCAGCACTCAAGGTGTAGCTTGACCAGGTGATGATCCCCTTGCCTTATACAAGGGGATCATCACCTCCTTGTCCCAGCTCGCAAATTCCTGTTATATCATTGACAAGACCCCATGACCTACTCTGGCAGCCTGTCTGCACTGCTCAGAAAACTTCATATCTGACTGCACAATTTTCCCCAGGTCTCTTTCATTCTTCACTACCCTGAGTGTAACACCACCCAGCTGGTACATTTCTCTGGAGTTACTGATAGCCATATGCAGTACTTTGCATTTGGCAATGTTAAATTTCGGTTTCCACTTCTCAGCCCATCTCCCAACCTTTCCAGATCCTGTCGCAGCAGCATACTGTCATTACTGTTATTAACAACCCGGCTAAAAGTTTTTATCATCTGAATAATATCATAAGCTTGATATACCTTCATCAATATCATTGATAAATATACAAAACAACAATGGGCCCGACACCGGACCCCGAGGGACACCACTAATAACATTAGTCCACGTACAGCAGTATCCATTAATTACCACTTTGTCTTCTCTCACTCAACCATCTTTTTACCAATTGTAGCAACTTGCCCTTAATGCCATACTGCTTCAATTTGCACAGTAGTCTTCCATGTGCAACAGTATCAAAAGCTTTCCTGAAATTTAAGTATATGATATCAAAATTATATTTTTGCATCTAGTTCCTTTGTGACCACGTCATAGTTTCCAGTCAAATTTGTGAGACAAGACTTCCCCTTAACAAACCCATGCTGTGTCTTCACGATTACTGTAGTCTTGTCTAGGTGATCCTGCATCACTTCTTTATCCAATGATGCCATTGTTTTCCGTGGAAGAGAAATAAAACTAAGGTCTGTAAGTACTTGTGTCACCATTCTATTCCCCTTTATGAATTGGAGATACATTTGCACATCTCCAGTCCATCCGTGGGGACTTCTCCCTAGCCCAAGAATGCTTTCATAACTTTGGCTAAGGGTTTGCTTACTTCCTTTATTATAACTGGATAGATCTCACCTACCCCAGGTGCTGTTCTTATTTTTAACTTCAATTTCTCCTCCACTTTGCTCTCAGTTATTACAAAACCATTTAACTCCCTGTTACAGTTTGATAAACTTCTGGCCCTCTCCTCCTTGAATAACTCATGTGTGAATGTAGATGCAAAATACTCATTTAGTTTGGCAGCTATCTAAGAATGATCATCTACAGTCATTGATATCAAGTGGACCAATCTGATTCATCCCATTCTTTTTAGAATATATATAAGTAAAGAAGTCTTTGCTGTTGCCAAAGATTTCTCATAATCTGCCTTCGTTTGCCTAAGCTCCTTTGTCACTTGATTACAGGATAGTTTGTATCTACCATAGGCTTCTGTGTCACCTGACAATTTATGTGCATCCCATTCATTTGTCTTCTCTGCCACGAGTCTCATTAGTTCGTCTGACATCCATTTGGACCTAAACCTAGAACAGTATTTCTTAGTTGGAACAAAAATCCAAGGAGCTTCCAGAATTTATTCCTTGAATGCTTCCCATTTAGAATTTGTTGTTGGTAAAGTCATTAGTTGGTGCTACTGTATAGTCCTTAAAATAAAATCTCTGAGACCACTGTAGTTACCTTTACAAAAGCAAAAAAACTCTTCCCTTTACCCCTGATGGCAGTTCCATCTGTAAGTAAATCCCACATCAGTACACTGTGATCACTGCTACCTTGTGGTTCCTTTATCTGTAAATTCTTAATGCATGAATAATCACTACTGATAATCAGATCAAGAGTGTTACTCCCTCTTTTTGCCTCTCTAACATGCTGCTGCTGTAGAAAACAATCATCCAATAAATCCACAAAAGCAAGGCTTTGGTGGATTTATTGGACGATTGTTTTCTACAGCAGCATCTAATATACCCTTCGTATGCGATTTAGCCAGGAATACACTAGTTGAAAGAGAGGGGGAAGTGAACCGATATTATAACTAAACTCACTTCCTTGTATAAATTCGTTTTGATGATTTTCAGTATTTCGAAATATTATAATTAAAATAAATGACCATGGATTTGTAGTTGAATAAAAGAACTTTAAAACGAGATGCAAATACTTAAGAAAGGCACCAGGGATGGATGGGATCTATACAGTTATATTAAAGTAGGCAACAAAGGAAGTAAGCAAACCCTTAGCCATAATTATGAGAGCATCCTTGGACTGGGGGGGAAGTCCCCACATATGGGAGATGTGCAAATATATCTGAAATTCACAAAGGGGGATCAAAGGGTGACACAAATAATTACAGACCTGTTTAGTTTGACTTCTGTTCCAGTGAAAATAATGAAGTCAATGGTTAAAGAAGCATTGCAGGAACATCTATACAAGACTGCAGTAAGGGAAAGTCTTGTCTAGGAAGTCTCGATACTATGACGTAGTCACAAAGGAACTGGATGCAAAAAATAATTTTGATATCATATACTTGGATTTCAGGAAAGCTAATGATACTGTTGGACATAAGACTACTTTACAAATTGAAGCAGTGCATTAAGGGCAAGTTGCTACAATGGATAAAAGGATGGTTGAGTGGGAGAAGACAGAGTGATAATCAATGGATACTGCTCTTTGTGGACTAATGTTATTTGTGGTATTCCCAGGGTTCAGTGTTGTGCCAATTGTTGTTTTGTATATTTATCAATGAAGAAGGTATATCAAGCTTAATGTCAAAGTTTTTAGATGATAAAAAGTTTTGGCTAGGTTGTTAATAACAGTAATGACAGTATACTGCTGCAACAGGATCTGGAAAAGTTGGGCAGATGGGCTGAGAAGTGGCAACTAAAGTTTGGTTTGGTTTTTTTTTAGGAGCATTAGCAACTAAGGCCATATTGCTCTGGGGATATGCGGTGGTCATTCCTTGACCTTTCTGCATCCTTCGTATTTGGTGGGCACAGGCTCGAATCCCGGTTTAATCAAGAAGCATGTGCTATGCACTGCTTCTCCTGCCCACCTGGCTATGGAGGCGCCTGCAATATACAGGAATTTATCAATGATGAAGGTATATCAAGATTAATGTCAAAGTTATCAGATGATAAAAAGTTTTGGTTGGTTGGGTTGTTAATAACAGTATGCTTCTGCAACAGGATCTGGAAAAGTTGGGCAGATGGGCTGAGAAGTGACAACTAAAGTTTGGTTTGGTTTGGGTTTTTTTTTTTAGGAGCATTAGCAACTAAGGCCATATTGCTCTGGGGATATGCGGTGGTCATTCCTTGACCTTTCCGCATCCTCCGTATTTAGTGGGCATGGGCTCGAACCCCAGTTTAATCAAGAAGTGTGTGCTACGCACTGCTGCTCCTGCCCACCTGGCTACGGAGGAACCTGCAACTAAAGTTTAACATTAACAAATGCAAAATACTGCATATGGCTAGCAGTAACCCCAGAGAAATGTAACAACTGGGTAGTGTGGCACTCAGGGTAATGGAGAATGAAAGAAACCTGGGGGTAATTGTGCAGTCAGATTTGAAGTTTTCTGAGCAGTGCAGACAGGCTGTGGGAGTAGATCTTGGGGTATTGTCAGTGATATACAGAAATTTTGCTAGCAGCGATAATCCCCTTATATAAGGCAGTGGGTCAAGCCACACTTTGAGTACTGTATACAGGTCTAGAAGACTCATTTTAGGAAGGATGTAGAGTTGCTAGATGAGCACAGAGAAGGGCAACAAGACTGATGAGTGGAACAAAGGCTTGCTCTTAACATGAAAGACTGAAGGTCTGCAAATTGCCGTATCTGGAGATTACGCACCTGCGAGTTGATCTGATTGAGGTGTATAAGGTCTTGAATGGATTGAGCAGGCTCAATGCTGATGGGATTCTTCCTCTTGTTCAGATTACAAACCTGGGTGTAAACTGAAATTGAGGAAAGACAGTTGTCAAATAGATGTGTGGAAATTTGCCTTTAGCCAGTGGGTAGTTGATCGCTGGAACAACCTTTGGAGTGGAGGAAATGAATGGGTGAAATGGGAAGTTTTTTTTCTTTTTTTTTGGCTGATGCTGTATAAGTTTGTTTTCTTGCATCATATGCCTCTATTAGATTTCTAGTACTGCAATTGTGGTTGATGAAAACGAACACAATAGTGTCACATTTCAGATTGCAGATGAACAATCACAGCCTTTTGTTGCCCAAAAATGTGAAGTGAAAAAACGTGAACCAACTAATAACAGACGGAAATGAAAATATGATGACAGGTATTTGAATTTCGGCTTTACATGTGTTGGAAATAAAGATGCTCCTGATGCACACAGTGTGTCAAATGTAATAAAATACAGTATTAGCATACAGTTCTTTGGCTCTTGCTAAACTTGTGTTTCGTAAGTGTTCTGCAAATATACAAGTGTTCCGTAAATATACTGTGAGATGAAAAGTGTTCTTGACCAAAAAAGTTTGGGAAACCTTTCTAGACGTTCTGTTTCTGCTGCATGTCTTTTCTATAGATACTTCCATGCATAGTATTTTTCTGAAATGACTTGTATAATCTTCCCTCCCTCCCTCCCTCCCTCTCTCTCTCTCTCCCCCCCCCCCCAAATACATGCCACAAGTCAGCATCCTTCTGCTGTCCAACTTAAAACTTACAGAGCTAACTTTTCTTCTTCCGCATTTATTTCTTCAACTTTCATTTTCTGGAACAACCTCCCTTCATGTATATTTCCTGAAAATTACATTCGACAGATATTCAAATCTAATATCAACAAATATCTTCTTTCTTCTTCTCAATCTTCAAACTCATGCATGGTACTAACACTAAAGGTTCTAGTACCTTTTCTGTTTTTAGTTTTCAAAAAATATATATATATAATAATAATAATAATAATAATAATAAAAAAAAAAAATTCTAGGTCAGTATTGCATGCTTTGTGTTGGAAATGAAAAACCTGTAGAATAAAGTTTGCGTTTATTTTTTTGATGGCTAACTGAACAATTACAGACAAACTATTCTCAAGTATTTAGTATCTAGAAAATCTGAAGAAATTTAATGAAAAAGTTAATGAAAATTAGAAGAAATGCAAAGAATATTTTAAAAATTCCAATTTTTTAAGGAATTTATTTTATTTATTAATTTTTTTTTTTTTTTTTTTTCAAAAAGAAAAAGAGAGAAAAACTAATATAAACTATATTATACTGATGAGACAGAGAAAGGTCTTGGTAAACTATACCATTCCATTTCACTCCATTCGATGCCCCCTGTGGCCTTCTGTCAAAAGGATGTCACAAGGATTTTAAACAATCTCGATGCTAAGAAAGCTTCATATCCTGATGGTATTTCTCCACTTGTTCTCAAAACCTGTGCTCCTGAGCTTATTCCTGTTCTGTGTTACCTTTTTTCACTTTCTTATTTCACACGTGTTTTCCTAATTGCTTGGAAATTTGCTCATATCCAGGTAGTATCTAAAAAGGGTGACCCATCCCCTAATGGAGAAAACAATTAACTGCCGACTCTCTAACTATCTAGAAGCCTTTCATCTGATAAATGATTGCCTGTATGGATTTCATCAGTGTCAATCCACTGGTGATATTCTGGCTTATGTTATTCATCTGTGGACAAATTCAATGGAAAAGTCTCATGAAACTCAAACAGTTGCTCTTGACATTTCAAAGGCTTTTGATTATGTTTGGCATGAAGCTCTTCTAAATAAGCTTCCATCTTATGGTTTGCCCACTGTTTTTTTGTAATCGAGTATCCAGTTTTCTCTCTGACTGCTAACTTCGTGTGATGGTAGATTGCCCTCCATCTTCTAACTTCTCCAAAGTTTAGTTTTTTTCTTCCACTCCTTTTTTCTTGTATATTAATTTTTTCTTTTGTTTACTGGAAATCCTATTTTTTGCTGATGATAGCACATTAAATTCCACCTTCTAGTTTGAGAAACCTTGCCCTGCACAAACAGCTTCAACTTTTTGAATATCCACTACCAATTCCTTAAATGCTGATCTCCAGGTAATTCTCCAGTGAGGCAAAGATAACTTAGTTGATTTCAATCCTTCTAAAACTCAGTGCTGTTTTAGTCATGCTTACAAGTCTAAAATTAGTCACTTTACTCATTTACACATCTCCAATTCATAAGAAAAAAATAATATATATGTATATATATATTTTTTTTTTTTTTTTTTTTTTTTTTTTTTTGTGTGCAAAATAGCTATTCAGTTTGTCAGCAACCTGAACAGGATCATCAAAGTTATACCATTCATATTTAGTTGATCCACCTATTGGAATTCGCCCATTAAATATAAATTCAATGATTCATCCCTTTCCTTCTAGTGTTATTATAAGTAAAGAATTCTTTGCTACTTTTATCTGCATTCTTAGTCTCATAATCTGCATTAGCTTTCTAACTCCCTTAGTGAACTGACTGCAGACTAGTTGATACTTAAAAGTTTCTGTATCCCCTGATAATTTATATGAATCCCATGTATCTTTCTCTCTGCACACTAGTCTCATCAGTTCATCTAACATCCACTTAGGTCTAAGCCTTGAATAGCATCTCTTAATTGATGAAAAAAGTCTAGTAGCTTCTATGATTATTTCTGTATATGCCTCCCATTTAAAATTTGCAGTTGGTAACGTTATCAACTGGTCCCAATGAAAATAATTTAAAACTATCATTATAGTCACTTTTATGAAAGCAAACTCCCTCCACTTTACATTTGACAGTAGTTAATTTTTAAGCAGGTCCTACACCAATACACTGTGATCATTACAACCTAGTGATTCCTAGCATTCATTAAAATTTGATCAGTTTTTCAGACATTGAACTTAGTTTCAGTCATTGAAAGCATCACAGTATCACGAAATCAGCAATGAAAAATATTCAGCTAGTAGTGTGGGAAAACATGTCAATGGTGTTTTTGTTTAATTCTCATGCCATCAGTAATGTTGGATGAAGTACATTCATTTTACATGTACAGTCGGTCCTCGTATAACACGTGTTTGCATTACACGAATTCGATCATACACGATTTATAAATAGGGGAACGTTATCTTATATAACACAAACCGAATTTGCTTATACACGATTCGCCTTTGTGTTCACAAGAAATGGCAGTTGAACGCGGAATCACCCCAACTGAACGCAACACGATAGGAATGAAGAAGATTCTGAAAATGTATTTATGTGTTTTATATAAGTGAAGGGGAAACACATTTCACCATAATAACGTAAAAACCAACACAATTCCAGCTATCGATATAATCGCAAATGCAATTAGATGGAGTTTACTACCAGTTTATAACAGGTTCCACTAGCAGAAATGCAACTGGAAATTGTTTTTATTGTTTTATGGTAGTAACCTCCAAAAATGTGCTTTAGTAAAATGAGAGGTGTTAATTAATAGTGTATCTCAGCCTTTACGGTGTTATTTATTCAGTTGCTACACGCGCGCAGCTTTGTTTGTGTGTATCAAGCATGCCTCCTCGTTTTGTAATTGTGCTTTATTCCCTAAAAATTAGTAAAATACTTAAAAGGTGTGAAAAGCAAGCGTCCTGGCTAAGACACTGCAGATTCAGAGAGAAAAAAAAAAAAGCAATATCGATAAACAGAAGCGGACTGGGTTAAAAATTCTTACCCGGGAAAATTTATAGTGGCCTCATACTACGGTTTATGGCCAAAATCACACCGGCCTCCAGCCATGGTTTCCCCCGTAAGGCTTCTGTCCGCCTCTGTCGATAGAGAAAAAATATGAAATTGTGAAACGCTTTGAGCGAAATGAAAGACCATGTGATATTGCACGTGCTACAGACCTAAATGAGGCAACGCCGAGAATTACAAAGAATGCGGAGAAAATAAAAACAACTTTCATAGCGGGAACAACTCAAAGTGTAATTAAAATCCATTAGATTAAGACACAAAGAATTGGAAGAGATGGAACGGCTGTCATCTGTTTGGATAGAAAATCAAACAAAAAGCAAGTTTGCTTACGATAGAAGCAAAAGCATTAGCAATATTTTATTACGACTTATGTATTATAATTTATACTTACGTATTATAAAATACGTATTTTATTACGACTATTTTATTTAATATAATAAATTTTTTACGAATAAAATACGTATTTTATTCGTAAAAAATACTTTTTAGTATTAAAAAATACTAAAAATACTTTATTATAATATAATATTATTTTTATTACGTATTTTAATCGTTATAAAATACTTACGTATTTTATAAAGATTAAAATTACCCGATTATTTATTGTGTTTGGTAATGTTTTGGTTCCAAATGTGTGTTCAATCTTGGGTGGTCGGCACCTAACCCTACTTTTCCCATAGGGCCAGTATAGATATAAGTGGTCTGTAACCAAGTCGCAAAGGAGATTATGCAGGCAAAGGCAGATTATGAGAAATCCTTGGCAAAGAAAAACAGAAAAGAGTTCTTTACCTATGTAAACTCTAGAAGGAAAGGGATGAATCAGATTGGTCCACTGGATATTGATGGTTCAACAGTTGAGGATCCTGCTCAAGTGGCTAACAAACCAAACGAGTATTTTGGATCTACATTCACACATGAGGAGTTATTCAGGAAGGGGAATGCCACAGGTGAAGTAAACTCTGGCTGTGAGCTATATGATTTTGTAATAACTGAGAAGAAAGTGGAGGAGAAATTGTTGAGAATAAACATAAAAAAGGCACCTGGAGTGGATGGGATCTATCACGTTATATTAAAGGAGAAAACAAAGGAAGTAATCAAACCCTTAGCCATAATTATGAGAGCTTCTTTGGAATCAGAGGAGGTACCCATAGACTGGAGATGTGCAAATGTGACCCCAATTCACAAAGGAAGATCAAAGGCTGATACAAGTAATTATAGACCTGTGAGTTTAACTTCTGTTCCAGGAAAATTAATGGAGGCACTGGTTAAAGAAGCACTGCAGGATCATCTAGACAAGACTTCAGTTATAGCTCGGACACAGCATGGTTGTGTTAAGGGAAAGTCTTGCCTGACCAAATTTATTGGATACTATGATGCAGTCACAAAAGAACTGGATGCATGGAATAACTTTGATATTATATATTTGGATCTGAGAAAGCCTTTTGATACTGTTGCACATGGAAGACTTCTTAAAAAAATTGGAGCAGTGTGGAATTGGAGGAAAATTGCTGCTATGGATAAAGGGATGGTTGAGGGGGAGAAGACAGAGTGGTAATCAATGGACACTGCTCATCGTGGACTAATGTTATTAGTGGAGTCCCTCAGGGTTTAGTGTTGGGTCCATTATTGTTTTCTGTATTTATGATATTGATGATGGTATATCAAGCTTAATGTTGAAGTTTGCAGACGATACAAAGGTTGGCAGGGTTGTTAGGGACACTACCAATGCTATACTGTTGCAACAAGATCTGGAGAGGTGGCAAATGAAGTTTAACATTGACAAATGTAAAGTACTACATATGGGAAACAGCAACCCCAGAGCAATGTATCAACTCTGGTACTACACTGACAGTGGTAGAGAATGAAAAGGACCTGGGGGTAATTGTGCAGGCAAATATGAAGTTTTCTGAGCAGAGCAGACGGACTGCAAGAGTAGCTCTTGGTGTCTTGTCAATGATATACAGGAATTTTTCTATCAGGGATTCGGAGGTAATTATTCAATTGTATAAGGCAATGGTCAGGCCACAACTTGAGTACTGTATACAGGTATGGGGGCCTCATTTCAAGAATGATTTACAGCTGCTGGAACAAGTACAGAGAAGGGCAACAAGATTAGTGAATGGAACAAAGGGTTGCTCTTACGAAGAAAGGCTTAAGTTTTGCACATTACAGTGTCTGGAGACTAGGCACCTGCGAGTTGATGTGATAGAGGTGTGTAAAGCCTTGAATGGTTTGAGCATGCTCAATGCCAATGGGATTCTTCCTCTTGCTCAGAAATAATCTCCTGAGAGGGCATAAATTCAGATTGAGGAAAGACAGATATAGGATAGATGTGCTGGCCTTTAGCCAGCGGGTAGTTGGTTGATGGGACAGACTTCCATCCCTTGTTGGGAAAGTTGATAGCCTAAATAAATTTAAGGCTCAGCTGGACAGGTATTTCGACCTAACGGAGGGGTGAAATGGAAGTGTTTTTTTTTTTTTTTTTTTGGCTGATGCTGCATAAGCTTGCTTTCTTGCATCATATGCCTTTACTAATGCTAATGGCCAGCCATGAGAGAAAGGCTCCATTGGAAAAGAGGACATCACCAAGTTGTGATATGAGGTGCCTTGTAGTCCACTCATCTGAACCATTTATTTGGAAGACATTTTTGTGAGAAAAATAAAAAAAGATAAAGTATATTGGCTGTGTAATTAGGATTGTCCAGTATTCTGTTAGGTAAATGAACAATCTGCACAAGGTCAGTAGTTATCACAAAAGCCTGTACATCTCAACAAGCTGGGTCCATGTGACCAGAAAATGGAAACTGGCTGGAGTTTGTGAACATTAAAATCACAAAGGAAATTTTGTTAATGTTAGGAAAGTCGGACTGCAGAAAATAAAGTTTCAAAGAGTAAAAATCAGAGTTTCATGTGATTAGTGGAGTTGAGAGAATGATAGTGGCAGTGGATTAATTTTACAGAATGGGGGAGAGAGAGAGATCTGAAATCAGAGAAGATTGAAAAGTCAAGATTCCAAATTAGTGTCTCTGAAAGGGAATATCAGAGTGGACATATGCAGAAGTACTACCTTTGAAGCAGTAGGAATTATACAGTGAATAATTAGGACAACTGAGATGAACAGAGATTGAATCAACCAGTAATTTGGATTCTGTCAGAAAAAGTATATGGGGTTTGGCAGACATTCAGTGGGAATTTATATCATTGAGATTAGTATTGAGGCAAAGTATATTTGTAAATTAAATATACAAGGAAGTTGGGGAGGTTTAGATCTTTTTGCATATAAGTTTTCTATTAGTTTGACTATTCATAATGTATTCAGTAGTAAGAAAAAGTGGGAAGGACATGTTGTATAAAGTAATGAAATTCTTGGATGTCGTACACACAGCAAGAATAAACCCAGCTCTTTGACATAACAAAAACTCATTAAGCCCCACCCACCCTCATACTCACTATTTGGACTCCCTCCAGTCAACATCTGGCCGAGTAGAGGCAGCGAGATTATGCTAGCTGATCCAGATGCTTCCTAGAAAGTTACCAATATTTTTGTTCCGGTAGACTATCTAGCAGCCAGCCCGCAAACACCGTTTCAGAGCTGTACCCTTGAAATGGATGAAAAGGGTTATACTTTCTTCCAATTTAGTAAGCAGAAAACTAATATTGTTAAAGATTTATTTTCAAATTAAATAAATATGCTGGATGGCAACTACTCTTAACATTGTTGATAGTCTAGAAATATGAGCCAAAACAAGGGTTTTTTTTTTTTGTGAAAATAATAAAACTGTCTTAAAATTTTAATTTTTTAAAATAATTTATTTTAATTTACATTAACAAATACACCCATAATGAAAACCTGACATTAGTTTTCTGCAATTGTTCAGAATCATGGGATACCTACCTAGTAAGGGGTAGGCCCAACTTTCGCCCAATAAGGGCAGTCACATGGTGAGGCATCTAGTCCACTAGTTCATGAAAGTGTTCCACGAGGTATTTCCATCCATGTTTTCTGCACTGCTGTCCATAATGCTGTCGCATTCCTTGGTGGAGGATCCAAAGCTCGAACGGACCTTTCCACTACATCCCAAAGATGCTCCACAGGGTTCATGTCTGGAGAACACGGAGGCCCTTCCATTGTGAATATATCTGTATAATGCTCTTCGAACCATGTTCTAGTCACCATGGCTCTGTGAGGAAGTGCATTGTTCTGCTGGAAGAGTCCATTGCCCTGTGGGTTCACGATAACCACGAAGGGATGCGGATGGTCTGCAAGGATGGACATGTAACGTGGGCTGTTCAGAGATGTCTAGACCAGAGTTTCCCAAACTTTTTTAGTCACGGAACACTTGTCATCTTACAATATATTGACGGTACACTTATGAAACAAGTTTTAGCGGAAGCCAAAGAACTTTGGTAATATTTTATTACATACAATGCACTGTGCATCAGGAGCAGCTTTATTTCCAACACATGTAAAGCTGAAATTCAAATAACTGTCATCATACTTTCCTTTTGGCCTTTTATTAGTTGGTTCCTATTTTTTCACTTCAGATTTTTGGGGAACAAAACGCTGTGATTGTTCACCCTCACTTTGAAGTGTGACAATATTGTGTTCGTTTTCATTGACCATAGTTGCACTACTAGAAGTACTTTGCTTCTTGTTTTAAAGTTCTTTTTTCAACCAGAAATCCATGCTCATTTATTTTAATAATAGTATTTAGAAATATTAATAATTATCAAAAAAAATTTATACAAGGAAGTGAGTTTAGTTATGATATCGGTTCACTTTCCCCTCTCCTTCAACCCATGTACTCCAGACTAAATTGCATACAAATGGCATATTAGATCACCACATTGCTAGTTTTTCATAATGTCATTACCTCTACACATCTCTATGCAAAAGCCCACCAAAATAGTGTTCCCCGGTCTATTTGATTAGTTCCTGTTTTCAACCAAAATTCCATGCTCATTTATTTTAATAATAATACAGTGGTACCTCGGTATACGTCCTTAATCCATTCCAGATCCTTGGACTTATACCAAACGAATTTTTCCCATAAGAAATAAAGGGAAAATGATGAATCCGTTCCCATGAAAAAAAATCCTATTGTTATTGGCATATTATACAATGTCCCTGATCTTTGTTTGGTAATTGATTTCATCTCCTTCGCAACGCTAGCAGATTTAATAACGTCTTTGTTTTTCACAATCGTAGATACTATCGTTCTCGGCATATGGTATGCAGCAGCCAAGTCCGGGATACACATGCCACCTTCATACTTATCAACAATATCTTTTTTCACCTCCGTGCTGATCCTGCCCCATTTTCTTTGTTGCTTGGCTCTTCTGATTAACTTTCTTAGAACTCATGGTTAATGAATTTACAAAACATTTACGCGAAAAAACACAATCACGTAAAGATTCACGGAGAGTTATAGCGCGGGCTGTTCACTGAATGGTAGAAACTGTTGTACTGACGCTCGTGGGCAGTCGTGGCAGAGATGCCGGATCTTACCCCCTCTCCAAAAACAGAATTCAGTCGATCAAGGATGTTAAGTGTGCACCGTGCGCGTATACGTCCTCGATCAGTTTTATTCGGAAAGCAGAGTGAGGACGGGCACGCATACTTTGCTAGCATCTGTCCTTGGTCGGCTTTTATTCTGTTTTTGGAGAGGGGAGTAAGATCTGGCATCTGAGTCGTGGCTTTGTCTTGAGAAAGGTAAACAAGGGTAGCGCGCGGTGTCGTGACTCATTTTGATGCACGCGAGTCGTATTTCAATCAAAGGTCGTATACCAAACAAAATTTTTCGCGTCCAAACAGGACGTATATCAAGTTGGACTTATTCCAAAGCGGATGTATACCGAGGTACCACTGTGTTTCGAAATACTAATAATTATCAAAAAAAATTTATACAAGGAAGTGAGTTTAGTTATGATATCGGTTCACTTTCCCCTCCTCCTTCAATCCATGTACTCCAGGCTAAATTGCATACATATGGCATATTAGATCACCACATTGCTAGTTTTTCATAGATGTCATTACCTCTACACATACTTCTCTATGCAAAAGCCCATCAAAATAGTGTTACACGGTCTATTTGATTATTAGTCTATGCTAGTATATTAAAACCGGAAAAAAAAAAAAAAGTTAAAAATTATTAGTATTAGTATTAGTAACGGCCGTATGGTGCAAGAAAGCCTATGGCTTATGCTGCACCAGCCAAAAAAAAAAAAAAAATCCGAACAAAACAATGATAAAAACAAAAATTAAATAAATAAATAATAATAATTAATAAATAAATAAAAATAATAAAATGAAATTAAAAATTAAATAAAAAGGAAATTAATCCTATCATCCTATGCGCTTCCCTTACCCGAAAGTACTATCCAGATGACCTTTGAATTTCCCCAAACTGTCGGCCTCTACCACCCATGAAGGCAACTTATTCCAGTAATTTATAACTCGCTGGCTAAAATAAAACTTCCTGCAGTCCAATCTAAACATTTCCCCGCGTAACTTGAATTTATGTCCCCTAGTTCTAGCATCATTTATAATCTTGAAAATTTTGTCCTCTATTTTGCATATTTGTACAAATATGCAAAACTTATTTATTTTATTTTTTTAATTATTAATTACGATTTTTTGTGGAACATTTGTTCACATCTCATGGAACACAGTTTGAGAAACGCTTGACTAGTCGTACCAGCGGTCCCAACCTGTGCCAGTTGAATACGTTCCAGACCATTACCGACCATCCACCTGCCTGGACAGTTCTGTGTTGACATAATGAGTGCATAGCTTTGTGTGGTTTCTGCCAGATATGCAACCTCCCGTCCGCTCGAAATAACTGGAAACAGCACTCATTTTTCCAGGAGACCAATCTCCAATCATCCAAGGTCCAGTGCCGATGTTCTTTCACCCAGTGAAGGCGTAGAGTCTTGTGTCAAGGTTTAGCCTCTGGCTCGTCAGCAGCTCCCATAGTGTGTTGCAGCTAATGATCACCTGATGGTCTTGGTGGAGATGTTTCTGGCACCTCCCTTGTTGAAGTTGGCGGCAATTTGTGCTGCTGTCGCTCTCCAGGTTTGCTGAAACAATGCGAGACAGGTCTTGACGGCCACGTTCATCTACCACCATTCTCCACCCACATCTCTGTCCACAATGAGATGTTATTCTGGAAATGGTGTATTCCTGATACACTCTTGGTACTGTCGAATGGGGATAGTGCAATTTCTGTACCACCTCCACAATAGTGACCCATGCATCGGGCATCCACTATCATCCCTCTTTCAAAGTCTGTTAACTCTTGACGTTTATCCATACTGACATTGAATTACCATATACGTGAATGCAGTGTACCTATATACCTGCCAAGCAGTGGGTTTGTCCATTAGCGAGAGGGGTGACAGCATCACTTTGCCCAGGAACCAGGTATACCATGAATTCTGTCCTTTCAGTGTGTGTGTATATAATATATTGTGTTCATTTTATATACACAGGGTGACTCACTACTAGTGCGACAAACTTGCAGGAGGTGTAGGGGGCACAAAGATGAATCGGAATCACATAGCATTGCAGGGTCTGAAATGCCTTCGTCATGTGGTAGAGGACGTTGAACGGGAGGTCACATAAACAGCGATCCCGCCAGAAGTCAGCATTTGTGAACCGTTTCTGTTGAAGAGACCAAGTAGCAAAAGTCCTCCGGAGTGGATAATCCGCAGGCTCCAATGATTGGACACGTTGCAGATGGTATGAACTTATTTGGTTTGTTGACAGTATCCTCCATACAGTGGATTGGGAAATACCCAATCGTTGGCCTATCGCTCGAGTACTCGTACTCAGATCGCCTTCTGCAAGACGTAGGACATTCTCCTCATTGTCTGGTGTCCTTGTCGTTCGCTCTCAATTCATGGTACCTCTCGTGAAACAACCAGTCTCACGTAACCTTCTCATCATATGATTTTTAATCGTATAATGAGGAGCACGCCTGTGCGGGAAACATTCCTGGTACAAGCGCAGAGCAGCGCGCCCGTTACAGTCCGCAGCTCCATACATGAGATGCATGTCAGCCAGTTCAACGTTTGAATACTTGTCCATCCTACTGCCTCGGGAACCGGTTCACAAATGCTGACTTCCAGCGGGATCGCTGTTTACACGACTATCCCATTCAACGTCCTCTACCGCATGATGAAGGCATTTCGGACCCTGCAATGCTATGTGATTCCGATTCGTCTTTGTGCCCCCTACACCTCCTGCAAGTTTGTCGCACTGGTAGTGAATCACCCTGTATATATTACTAAAATAGGAAGCAAGTCAAAATTTTTAGGCATGAAAAACTCAAATGCCAGTAAGACTGTACATCTTCACCAACAAAATCATAACTGAAAGGAATTTCAGAAGTGACAAACTCTAAAATGTTGAACAGTATGTCTCCTTTGGTAACTAAAGCTCTCACAAACTGAAATGGTAAATTTATAGAAAACATAAAATATGGTTTGATTGAAGTACTGATGGAAGCGATCATATAAGAAAAAATTAATAAAATACTTTGAAAAAAAATTTTAAATACTTATTTTAAAATTTTAAAATATAACACTCCACCTCTCCAGAGGAAAGCTATAAAGAAACAGTGTAGTGTTTCAATAACCCTTCAATCCAGCAAGAGTCTGAGCATGAATGGCTGTAGCTTCTACACTGTAACAACCAGTAGTTTGTTCTTTCTCTAAATTTATCATTTCAGCTTGTGATACTTTGTTGGGGAAAGTTGACATACCATCTCACTGACATTTAATTTTTCACTTTTGAAATTTCTTCTAGTCAATAATGTAATAACTTTTGTTGATTAAGGAGACATACAATCTCACTGACATCGTGGAGTTTATTTACATCTGAAAATTTTTTACACTAATATTATTTTAGTACTTTATATTTAGGTGGACTTTATCTTTGATTAAATCAGCATTCAGTTGTCAAATTTTGTCAGCATCTTCTAGAACAGGGGTCCCCAACCTTTTTCATCGGAGGGCCACATAGAAAATTCATAACAAATGGCAGGCCGAAGTCGGTGCAATTTTGACGACTAAACACACTGTAAACCAAAAAAACGCAATTTTGGCGACTTCACTAGGTCAAACGGGGTGTACAAGATAGAAAAACTATAAAAAAATTATAAACAGGGGATATTTATTGTAAATAAAGACAGTCATATTAAAAATCCCAATTTTTATTATTATAATCATATTTGATATTACAGAAATAGCAAATCAATGAGATGTTTGTAGTTGTTTTGATTTAGCAATAATTGAAATGTTAGGTTTAATAATAGAAGTTCCCAATCTTAAAAAGTCTTGCAAATGTTCATCTGTCATTCTTGATCAATGTTTAGATTTTATGTATTTCATTTTTGAATATGTTTGTTGACATAGGTAAGTGCTACCAAAAATAGAAATTATTCTTCTTGCTAATTTTTTTTTAATTCTGGAAATTCATTTTCTGTCAAAGTTTTATAAAAGTTAATGTTTCATTTTTCAATAATGTTTTTAGGTTATCGTTACTTTGAAGATCTATGATTTCTAATTGTAGATCTTTATCTATATGTGAAACATTTACATCAAATGGATTCTGAAATAATGTAAATAATTTTATATTGTTTTCGAAATCAACAAATCGATCAACAAATGCTTCCATCAATAATTCAAGATTTCGGACAAAATTGTCGGTAGAAAAATCACAATTGGGCATGTTATTGTATAAACTTTCACAACACAAAAAATGGGAAAAATTATTTTGTTCAATTTGATTTTTAAATAATTCTAATTTTGTCTAAAATGCTTTAATATTGTAGAACAAGTCATTTACAAGTAGATTGCCACTTTGAAGTTTTTTACTCAATGTATTCAAATGTTCACGAATATCTGTTAAAAATGCAAGTTCCCATAACCATTTAGAGTCTGTTAATTCTGGGACTGGTTTTAATTTTTCATTCATGAATATGTCTATTTCGGTTCTGAGTTGAAAAAATCTTTTTAATACATAATTGCGACTCAACCATCGCACCTCCGTATGATACAACAAATCACCAAGATGACCAAGAGCTTGCACTTGGTCATCACACAACACAGCGGCAACCCCCAAGGCAGATTGCGCTGGTCCCAAAGGAACTAGTAGTTGTTGGTGACTCTATTGTCAGGGAAATGGGAAACATCCTTTGTAGAAAGGATAGGTGGAACAGGACCAGAGTATGTCTGCCAGGGGCAAAGGTTGATGACGTTGTAGAGCAGATATCATCTTTTAAGGGCACAAAAGGTGATATAGTTGTACACGTTCACACTAATGATATTAAGAGTAGGAGACTGGCAGAATTACTTAACAAGTACAGGTCACTGATGGAAAAAAAGCCGTGAATTAGGGTTGAATTTGAAAGTGTCTGCAATTCTGCCCAGACACGATAGGGGGGGGGGGTATATGATGAGAGCCTTGTCGATCAATTCGGCCCTGGAAAGATTGTGCAAGGCTCAAGGGGTAGAATTTTTTTCAGCCTGGACTGTACTTGTTAACAGGAGAGATTGCTGCTACAGGGATGGGATACACTTAAATAGAAAGGGTGCAAGAATATTTGCTGATGCTATCCAGGCAGTGTTAGGTGGGTCGGAAAACTGATAGCTTGGGGGCATACAAGGACTAATAGTTTAACAGTAGCCGTATGCAGAGGTGAAGGTGATTCTTGCACAACTTCTATTAGAATAAGTAGCGACCTGGAGCGAGGGGTGTTGGGGGTTTCAGGGACGGATGTCAGTCATCGTGAAACAGGTGAGTATATGGGATGTGTTAGAGTGGCTGGGAATAGGAATAGGTGCATGTATACTTGCATGTATACCAATGCTAGAAGTATAGTAAATAAATTTAATGAATTTGAAGTGTTGGTCAAGACGTCAAAGGCGGATATTGTTGGGATATCAGAGATGTGGTGTCACACAGATATAAGGAATGCCGAACTGGAATTTGGGGAGTACAATGTGTACAGAAAGGATAGACATGATAGGAAGGGAGGAGGTGTCATGCTGTTAATTAAGAAAAACATAAAATCAAAAGAAATGCATCCAGTTGATATAGATGAACGGTGCACTGTTGAGTCAGTTTGGTGTGACATAAGCACTGTGAAAGCAAAAATAAGAGTAGGAGTGTGTTATAGGCCTAATGACTCGAATGAGTACAATGAACAATTGTACAGAGAAATAGTGGGCTAGTAAATCGTAATGTCTTATAATGGGGGATTTTAACTTCCCAGATATTGACTGGAACTTGTGGGTTGGGCACTCTCACACTAGTCACTTTTGTGGATTTATTGGATGATTGTTTTCTGCAGCAGCATGTTCGAGAGGCAACCAGAGAAAGTAATACTCTTGATCTGGTTATCAGCAGTGATCATTCATATATTAGGAATTTGCAGATAAAAGAACCACTAGGTGGCAGTGATCACAGTGTACTGACGTGGGATTTACTTAAAGATTTCATTACCATCAGGGGTAAAGGAAAGGGTTTTTGCTTCCGTAAAGGAGAGTACAGTGGTCTCCGACAGTTTTTAAATTCTGTACAGTGGGATCAACTGACGATGTTACCAACAGTAAATTCTAAGTGGGAAGCATTCAAGGAATTAATCGTGGATGCTACTAAAAGTTTCATACCTATTAAGAAATATTGTTCAAGGTTTAGGCCTAAATGGTTGTCAAATGAACTAATGAGACTCGTAACAGAGAAGAAAAATGCATGGGATGCATATAAATTATCAAGCGACTCAGAAGCCTATGGCAGATATAAGTTAATCTGTACTCAGGTCACAAAGGAGGTTCGGCAGGCGAAGGCAGATTACGAGAAATCCTTGGCAAAGGGTGCTAAGAAAAACAGCAAGGATTTCTTTACTTATATAAACTCTAAAACGAAGGGGATGAATCTGATTGGTCCACTTGACATCGATGGTTCGACTGTTGATGATCCTGCTCAGATAGCGAACAAACTGAATGAGTATTTTGCATCTACATTCACACATGAGGAATTATTAATGTTTGAAAATGGCAGAAGGTTATCAAATTGTAGCAGGGTGCTTAATGATCTTGTAATAACTGAGAGCAAAGTGGAAGAGAAATTGTTGAAGTTAAATGTAAGAAAAGCACCTGGGGTGGATGGGATCTATCCAGTTATATTAAAGGAGGCAGCAAAGCAACTAAGCAAACACTTAGCCATGATTATGAGAGCATCCTTGGACTCAGGGGAGGTTCCCACGGACTGGAGATGTGCAAATGTATCCCCAATTCACAAAGGGGAATCGAAGGGTGACACGAGTAATTACAGACCAGTTAGTTTAACTTCTGTTCCGGGTAAAATAATGGAGTCACTGGTTAATGATGCATTGCAGGATCATCTAGACAAGACTGCAGCAATAATTCAGACACAGCATGGGTTTGTTAAGGGAAAGTCTTGTCTGACAAATTTGATAGGATATTATGATGTGGTTACAAAGGAACTGGATGCAAAAAATAATTTTGATATCATATATTTGGATTTCAGGAAAGCTTTTGACACTGTTGTGCATGGAAGACTATTGTACAAATTGGAGCAGAATGGTATTAAGGGTAAGTTGCTACAAAGGATAAAAGGATGGTTAAGTGCGAGAAGACAGAGGGTGGTAATCAATGGGTGCTGCTCTTCTTGGACTAATGTTATTAGTGGAGTCCCACAGGGTTCGGTGTTAGGTCCACTGTTGTTTTGTATATTTATCAATGATATTGATGAAGGTATATCAGGCTTAATGTCGAAGTTTGCAGATGATACAAAGGTTGGCAGGGTTGTTAATGACAGTAATGGCAGTGTGCTACTGCAACAGGATCTAGATAATTTGGGCAGATGGGCTAAGAAGTGGCAACTGAAGTTTAACCTTGACAAATGCAAAGTACTGCATATGGGTAGAAGTAACCCCAGAGAAACGTACCAACTGTGTGGTACTACACTTAAGGTGGTAGAAAATGGAAAAGACCTGGGAGTAATTGTGCAGTCAGATATGAAGTTCTCTTAGCAATGCAGACAGGCTGCCAGGGCAGGTCATGGGGTTTTGTCAATGATATATAGGAATTTTGCTAGCAGGGAAAAGGAGGTGATTATCCCTCTGTATAAGGCAATGGTCAGGCCACGCCTTGAGTACTGCGTACAGGTCTGGAGGCCTCATTTTAGGAAGGATGTAGATTTACTTGAGCGTGTACGGAGAAGGGCAACAAGATTGGTGAGGGGAATGAAGGGATCCTCTTACTAAGAGAGGCTTAAGTTCTGCAAATTGCAGTGGCTGGAGACTAGGCACCTGCGCAGTGATCTGATTGAGGTATATAAGGCCTTGAATGGGTTGAGGATGCTGAATTCTGATGGGATCCTTCCACTTGTTCGGATTATGAACCTAAGGGGGCATCAATTCAAATTAAGAAAGGACAGATGTAGAATAGATGTGTGGAAATTTGCCTTTAGCCAGCTGGTGGTTAATTGTTGGAACAAACTTCCATCTGTTGTTGTGGAAGTTGATAGGTTGAATAAATTTAATGAGGAACTGGACAGGCATTTGGAGGGAATGCTGTGATTTTTTTTTTTTTTTTTTTGGCTGATGCTGCATAAGCTCATACATTTGCTTTCTTGCATCACATGCCACTACTATTACCATATTCGCTTTTGATTTCCTCCGAGAAAATTTTAAACTGAAGATGGTTCAGGCCATTTTTGCATATAAAATTCAAAATGCTAATTATAGTCAACATGACTGAGTTCAAAGACAAAAATTTACCGCACAACGATTGCTGGTGAATAACACAATGAAATTGCATAGGTCTTTTGATGTTTTTATAATCAAAATATTTATTAACATGGCCGATGAAACCAATATTTTTTCCAACCATATTCTTTGCACCATCGGTTATAATTGCTATCAACAATTCCCAATCAAGCTGCAAGTCTTCAAACACTTTTGATACGCTATAAAATATGTTTTCACCGGAGGTTCTATTCTTCAAGCTTTCAAGTGCAGCCAGTTCTTCGTGACTTCCAAATTTTGATTTATACCGCATATGTAAATGAGTTACTGTGCTGTGTTGGTAATATCTTCACTTTCATCAATTGCAATCGAAAAATTTATAAAATCTGTAACTTTTTATTTCAGCTGATCTTTAACATTAGCAGACAAGTCTTTGATTCTTTTTGCTAAAGTTGATGCTGATAAACTTATAGCAGCGAAGTGCTTAACTTGATCAGGGCATATTTCTTTTGCAATTGATAGGCACACTCTTTTCACAAACTCGCAATTAGTAAAAGCCCTTCTTTCTTCAGCAATGATTTGAGATGCTTGCAAACTAGCTCTATTTAAATTTAAATTCTGATTAGTGAAACATGTCATATGTTGTTGTTGCCTCTTGAAATCAAAGCTCAGCTCGTGTAATTTCTTGTTTTGCAACTCTCCTTGAAGTTTATCATAAGTTGAGGCATGTTTTGTCGTATAATGCCGTTTAAAATTATATTCTTTCAACACAGAAACTGCTTCCATACATATAACGCAGGTACATCGGTTATTGTCCCTTATAAAAAAAAAATAATTAATCGATCAAAGTTCATTGAAGACATGACATTCGGAATCAGTTTTTCTTTTCCTTGACATCTTGATTCGCTAAAATTAAAATAAAAAATTTTTCAAAGTTAAATAAAATTAAAAATAATATGCATTTATACAAATAGCACTAATAAATCGTTGTGCATGATAATCAGTGCAGTGGCCCGAAGACTACGGTCTGAATGAGAATAGCTGACCAGGAGAAAGATTAATACACGTCCTCGTCTTAACATTGCAAACTGCAAAGAATGCATTGTGTGAAATTCTTTTACTAATACTTACTTGATTAATATTTAGATTAGTGTTTAGCAATTGTTTTAAGTCTCTTATTTTAACTTTACTATTTCACTTTTTGACAACTCGTGTTTGCCGGAAATACTTGAGGCTATAAACTTATAGCCTTGGGCACTCGCACTGTTGGGATTTCCGACATCGCAAGAAACACTGCTGCCAAGTGGAAGCGCACAGAGTTGCAACAATGTTACAAAATTATATTTGGATGCATTTACATTATATGTTGATTAAAAATATCTTTATATACAATATGTAGCAGCCAAAAAAGATTTTTATAGAATAAATTTCACGAGGCAGATGAAACAGTCTTTTGGGCCGGATGAAATCATCTGGCATGCAGGATCCAACCCGCGGGCCATAGGTTAGGGACCCCCTGTTCTAGAGACATAGTTTCTCATACTTTTCCAATGCCGTTTCACCATTTGGTCTACATCAGCAAGAATATTATGTATGTAACCTTTATTAGTAACAATTATGTAAAGAAACATGATAGTACTGATAGTGTATAGCAGCAGTAAAAATAGTTGAAAATGTATCCTGTTTTCTGTGTAGGTATTGCTATATAACTGTCTTAATTTCCAAAATGGTGCCATCAAAATTAGACATCTCCTCTAATTTTGATAGCACCATAAATTTCTTTATTAGAAGTTGAATGATATTTCTTTTTTTGTGGCATTGCTCTTTGAAATAGCTCCTGGCCTTTTAAACATGTAAATTGTTTGTGCAAAAAAACACACAATTAAATATTACCATATATCACTTGAAAACTGATTCTCTGAGTCTAATTTTTCTAGCACCAAAAATTTAAATATTTAGTCCTCCTCAACTGGAATTTATAAATGGAATATTATTAAAAATGTGGTCACTAGACCATATTTCAAAGTGATTTTGGAACTTTACATGAGTTAGTGCTCTTTTAATTCCAAAAAATCTCTTATCACCAGAATTATCATTGTTTCTGGTGATTTAGTGTTAAGTGCTACCATTAAACACCTTTTACTTTTTTTTTTTTTTTTTTTTTTTTTTTAAATGTAAAATTATTATTTTTGTAATAAGCAAAATCAGGGCAATAGTCATGCCAGATTAGTGCTTTTAATAAGCTACTGATAAATCAGAGAAATTAGTTAATATTTTCTGAATGTTGTTAACTAGTATTCTCCATATATTTTTATTATACACTTATAATATTCTTGTTTTATATATAATTTACATTTTAGAGTAATGATAAATTGGCCTTAACAGAAACTGTACAACATGAACAACACATTTCCAAAGAACTTGGTGAACGGCTTGCTCAACAAGAAGAAGAACTTCAGGAGTTAAGGGATCAGGTTTGTTTTAAGTTGTATATGTTATGCAAATAGTTGTATTTACTTTACTTCTAAATGAAGATATTGTCATGGCTACTGGAAAAGGTAGTAATAGGAAAAACTAACTTCAAAAATGATGATGGTGAGAAAGCTACTATTATTTGTAATTGCACTTCTACATTCTTCATATAAAAGATAATGAAAAGTACTTATGAAGTGACATTGAATACTTGCTGCAACAACTGTTTCTGACTAAGAATATACAAATTTGAAGTTACCTGAAAGACACAAACAGAATATTCTACAGACCTGCCAAGGCAGTTTGATTTTTTTCTTCTCCATTTTCTTAAAAAAGAAAAAAAAAAAAAAAAAAGAAAGAAACACTTGTTCAATGCATAGAGTACTTGGATAGATTGTTTCAGACCACCTCAAAATTTTATACACTTCTTGATTGCATTTAATTAGCAGAAGAGTTAGTTATCTTAGTAAGTAAACAGTGTCGTTTTAAGTGCTTTTCAAAATCTTTTATACGGAACGCAGTTTAATATCAATTCAACAAGTTGTAACCCCTTTGTTTGTTGGGCCTTGGACTATATATTTGAAACCAACTAGTTCTACCAAAAAGAGGGGGAGTCAGTATGTAGTAGTGGCATGTGATGCAAGGAAGCAAGTGTATGAGCTTATGCAGCATTAGCCAAAAAAAAAATCACGCCATTCCCTCCAAATGCCTGTCCAGTTCCTCCTTAAATTTATTTAACCTGTCAACTTCCACAACAACAGATGGAAGTTTGTTCCAACAATTAACCACCCGCTGGCTAAAGGCAAATTCCCGCACATCTATTCTATATCTGTCTTTCCTTAATTTGAATTTATGCCCCCTTAGGTTCGTAATCTGAACAAGTGGAAGGATCCCACCAGAATTCAGCGTCCTCAACCCATTAAAGGCCTTATACACCTCAATCAGATCACCGCACAGGTGCCTAGTCTCCAGCCACTGCAATTTGCAGAACTTAAGCCTCTCTTGGTAAGAGGATCCCTTCATTCCCCTCACCAATCTTGTTGCCTTCTCTGTACACGCTCAAGTAAATCTACATCCTTCCTAAAATGAGGCCTCCAGACTTGTATGCAGTACTCAAGGCGTGGCCTGACCATTGCCTTATACAGAGGGACAATCACCTCCTTTTCCCTGCTAGCAAAATTCCTATATATCATTGACAAAACCCCATGACCTGCCTTGGCAGCCTGTCTGCATTGCTCAGAAAACTTCATATCTGACTGCACAATTACTCCCAGGTCTTTTTCATTTTCTACCACCTTAAGTGTAGTACCACACAGTTGGTACGTTTCTCTGGGGTTACTTCTACCCATATGCAGTACTTTGCATTTGTCAAGGTTAAACTTCAGTTGCCACTTCTTAGCCCATCTGCCCAAATTATCTAGATCCTGTTGCAGTAGCACACTGCCATTGCTGTCATTAACAACCCTGCCAACTTAATACAACCTTTGTATCATCTGCAAACTTCAACATTAAGCCTGATATACCTTCATCAATATCATTGATAAATATACAAAACAACAGTGGACGTAACACCGAACCCTGTGGGATTCCACTAATAACATTAGTCCAAGAAGAGCAGCACCCATTGATTACCACCCTCTGTCTCCTCCCACTTAACCATCCTTTTATCCATTGTAGCAACTTACCCTTAATACCATTCTGCTCCAATTTGTACAATAGTCTTCCATGCGCAACAGTGTCAAAAGCTTTCCTGAAATCCAAATATATGATATCAAAATTATTTTTTGCATCCAGTTCCTTTGTAACCACATCATAATATCCTATCAAATTTGTCAGACAAGACTTTCCCTTAACAAACCCATGCTGTGTCTGAATTATTGCTGCAGTCTTGTCTAGATGATCTGCAATGCATCTTCAACCAGTGACTCCATTATTTTACCCGGAACAGAAGTTAAACTAACTGGTCTCTAATTACTCGTGTCACCCTTCGATCCCCCTTTGGAATTGGGGATACATTTGCACATCTCCAGTCCGTGGGAACCTCTCCTGAGTCCAAGGATGCTCTCATAATTATGGCTAAGGGTTTGCTTAGTTGCTTTGCCGCCTCCTTTAATATTGACAACTGGATAGATCCCATCCACCCCAGGTGCTTTTCTTACGTTTAACTTCAACAATTTCTTCTCCACTTTGCTTTCAGTTATTACAAAATCATTAAGTATCCTGCTACAATTTGATAACCTTTTGCCATTTTCAAACCTTAATAATTCCTCATGTGTAAATGTAGATGCAAAATACTCATTCAGTTTGTTTGCTATCTGAGCAGGATCATCAACAGTCGAACCATCGATGTCAAATGGACCAATCAGATTCATCCCCTTCCTTTTAGAGTTTATATAAGTAAAGAAATCCTTGCTGTTTTTCTTAGCATCTTTTGCCAAGGATTTCTCGTAATCTGCCTTCACCTGCCTAACCTCCTTTGTTACCTGAATACAGACTAGCTTATATCTGCCATAGGCTTCTGAGTCGCTTGATAATTTATATGCATCCCATGCATTTTTCTTCTCTGTTACGAGTCTCATTAGTTCATTAGATAACCATTTAGGCCTAAACCTTGAACAATATTTCTTAATAGGTATGAAACTTTTAGTAGCATCCATGATTAATTCCTTGAATGCTTCCCACTTAGAATTTACTGTTGGTAACATCGTCAGTTGATCCCACTGTACAGAATTTAAAAACTGTCGGAGACCACTGTACTCACCTTTACAGAAGCAAAAACCCTTTCCTTTACCCCTGATGGTAATTTTATCTTTAAGTAAATCCCACATCAGTACACTGTGATCACTGCCACCTAGTGGTTCCTTTATCTGTGAATTCTTAATACACGAATGATCACTGCTGATAACCAGATCAAGAGTATTACTTTCTCTGGTTGCCTCTCAAACATGCTGCTGCAGAAAACAATCATCCAATAAATCCACAAAAGTCTGACTAGTGTGTGCGTGACCAATCCACAAGTTCTAGTCAATATCTGGGAAGTTAAAATCCCCCATTATAAGACATTCCGATTTACTAGCCTACTCTATTTCTCTGTACAATTGTTCATTGTACTCATTCGAGTCATTAGGCCTATAACACACGCCTACTCTTATTTTTGCTTTCGCAGTGCTTATATCACATCAAACTGACTCAACAGTGCACTGTTCATCTATGTCAACTGGATGTTGTTGTTGGGTGACAGAAACAAGGAATTGGAAGAAGGAAGAAAGAAGATGGAGGGAAAGAAACAAATCATAGAAGCATGAAACTTATCTACTCCCCTCCCCCCCACACACACACTTACTGAACTAACTATTTCCATTTGATCTATAATTAAAGGCTGCATCAGCCATATTTTATTAAGAGAGTAGCAAAAGAATAGGTAACCATTACACATAAGATACTAAATAAACAAACTAGAAAGAGAAAAAAAGAGGAAAGAGTATGAAGACATGTGGCATTAGGATTTTAAAACTAAACTAAGTCAACTAAAGAAATCACAGATGACATTTTAAACCTATAAAACTTTATAATAACAATTCTATTTAACTTTTAGCAAGAGGTAAAACATCAGGAAATCAGTCATATTCAGAATTTAATCTTTCATTTCTTAAGCCTTATCCCATCTACTTGGGATCCATTTGTCTAATCTTAACTGTCCACTTATTCCTCCTTTGGATCAAGTCCTCACCCACCCCAGTTTCTTTTGTATCTTTCCTCAGTATCCCCACCATGTTTTCTTTATATATATAGTTTTTACTTCTTACTTCCACTGGTATGTCTATAATCTTATTCACTGGGGCTCTCTTTGGCCATTGCTTTATGTCTAATCCATCTCAGTCTACTTTTGTGAATTTTTTCTTCAGTCTGCCTCACATCTAGGCTCCTCTGTTATACTCATTCCTGACTTTGTCCTTCCTTGTAACACCACACATCCACCTCAGCATGCCGACCGGGCTAGCCGAGTGGGTAAAGTACCTGCCCGGCAACCCAAAGGTCGCGGGTTCGATTCCCGCCTCGGGCTTGGATCAAAGTACTGCAAAAACCTTGGGAGGTGCAATATGGCCACAGAAGCCGATGCGCCAACAACTACCAAATCAAAAAAAAAAAAAAAAAAAAAACCACCTCAGCATTCTTTTCTCTTCTATTAATCTTCTCTGCTAATATCAAAGAAAAATTCATGAAGCAAAAACTGCAGTGCTACAAATCGTTTCATGAAGAAACATCTTTCCATGAAATAAACTTTAAACACCAATACAGTTTTCTTTCCCATAGCAGTCTACCACCTCTATTCATTTTAGGAAATGTACATATAACACTCAGAAGTGTGAATGCCTTGCACAACATAAAGAAGGAAGGGTCACAAGGTTGCACAACGTAAAGAAGAAATGCAATTGACTCTCCTTTCATGCAAAATTATACACATACAGGAACATGATTAGGCATGATACATTATATTTTATGCTTCTAAATTTAGAAGAAAAGAGAAAACTAATAGCTTCTCCAGCTTGTGCCCAAGCTCTCACATCTTCAGACTTTAATTGGTTTATCACGTGAACTGTAACTGAAGTAATAATTGGTGTAACCTTAATTAGAAGGTGCCCCTTTAATATATAATAGAACCAGCCCATCACCTATGGAGGCATTTAAACATAAAACTCTAGGCAAAAGCCAATATTCAGTTCAGTACTTCCATTTTCAACATCACGATTTACAGCTTGCAAACTTCCTCAATATAATTTACTTAAAATTTACTGTAATACAGCTAACTATAACACCTTCACTTCAAAGTAAAATACTAGACTTCAGTAATGAATAGTGTAAAAAAAAAAGCTGAAAGCCTAAACCTAGAGTTTTATCTTTTTTATTAGAGATCAGTAACAGGTTACTCTCACAAATGTTATAATAATATTAGCTTAGCTTAGAATGCAAAAAAAAAAAAAAAACTATTCAGGCAATGTCTCTGAATGTTAAGCTACTAACTCTGAACATTTAAAATGTTACACAGGGAATAACACATTATTATTATTACCTCCACAATTACTACTCCTACAACCACACTAACTTACTGTCACCAATGTTTGTACTACTTCAGCATTGTACAGCTTCCATATCTTCTTTGCTATTCCTTGGACCTTTCCTCACTAGTTTAATGCTAGATCTTTTTATTAACAACTCAGCCACTACAGTGCATGACCATCCCTTAATGCTAAACAAAATACCCAGCTTCCAATCATATCTTTAACAGAACAAGGATTCCAGTTTACCTGTTCATTACCCCTAGTTTTAATATGAGGGGTGATCATTTAATTTGCAGACTGCAAGATTTTACATTTACCATGCATACTTTCCATAATTGCCACTAGAGGCACTCTCCCTGATTGCCACCAAGCAGACTCTAGTGTGCATGCCAGTACTTGTCGAGCTAGTGTTATGCGAAAAGTTTTTTTTAGATGCATGTCACTGACTATCATTTTGAAGCAAATATCATGTCAGACATACAGGTTGAACAGCAATATGTAATTCAGTATTGTGTAAGATGGGGCTTAAATGCACCAGAAACAGTTAGAGATGATTGAAGCATATGGTATTGAGTGTCTTGGTAGGATGGCCATATTTAAATGGCACAAGCGATTCAGTGAAGGCCACAAGTCTGTTGTAGATGACCCAAGACCTGGTCAGCCTTCCTGCTCAACAACTCCTGAGCAAATTGCAAAAGCCCAGGAAATCTTGGATGAAGACAGGCAATTACATTTCATGAATTAGCTGTTAGAATATCCATTTCATATGGTAGTGCTCACAGTATTGTGAAAAATCACCTGAAAATGTCGCAAATCTGTGCCTGCTGGATTCTACACAATTTAACTCCAGAGCAAAAACAGCACAGATTAGACTTGTGTAAAGAATTGCTTGATCATTTTGAAACACAGGGTCAAAACTTCTTAAATCAAATAGTGACTTGTGATGAAATTTGGATTTTTCACTAAGATCCAGAGATAAAACAACAGTTGAATGAGTGGGAGCAGTCTGATTCACCAAGACCTAAGAAATTTCAAGCTTGTTGTTCGGCTGACAAACAAATGGTTCTCGTGTTTTTTAACCTAAATTACTCAGAGCCAAACTTCACTGTGCCATTTGTTAGAAATGTCAAGAACTCTCTGGTGTGAAACGGTTTTTCCATTAAGACAATGCCAGGTCTCATAGGGCTAATATTGTGCAGCTATTGGTCACTGCCAGCGGTGCTGAGGTTCTGCCACGTCCTCCTTATTCATTGGACTTGGCCCTGTATGATTTCTTCCTGTTTCCACTTCTGAAGAAAGCTCTGAAAGGCTGTTTCATGTCTGAAGATGATGCTTGGAGAGACACAATGGAAATATTTTGCAGTCTTTCTAAAAATGGCTTGCAAGAAGCATTTAATGTGTGGGTACCACAGTGGCAAAAGTGCGTAAAGTTGAAGGGAGAGTATTTTGAGAAGGAGAAATCCACAGAGTCAGATGATGACAATTAAGATGAGATCTTGCACTAGTCCATGAATTAAATGACCATCCCTCATATACTTTCACACTACAAAATAACCAACAATGTCTAGTTCCAGTAAATTTTAGGAAGTACAAAGGGTTGAACTGTGATCACAGAGACTTAATTCATTTGCCATTGACAGCTGAAAGATTATTCACAAATCGTAAATAAAACTAAATGGCAAAAGCCTTATTACAGACTTATCTACCGTATTTCTTTGTTTCTAAGATGCCATCGATTGTAGATGCACCTTAATTTCAGTACTTTAATTTCAGAAAAAAAAGCTTTGATTCTAAGAAAAAAAAAAATAAATAAATAAAATAAAACACTTAAATAAATCTAACAAATATTTTTATTATAATAGAATTCAATTTACTAACAACAATAGTACCGTATTTCCCCATGTATAAGATGCACCTTTTTTCAAAAAATTTGGGGTCTAAAAACTGGGTGTGTCTTATACAGTGGTTGTAGATTTTTTTTACTTGCATTTCCCGCTTTTTCACGCTTGTCTTTGCGCTCAATGTTTCGCACTTGTTACCAGTATATTCGGTTACATTTTGCCACGTTCTGCCCAGAAATGGCCCAGAAAAGATTTTCGTAAAGTGCTGAATTCAAGTTAAAAGTGATCCAGTTTGCAAAAGTGAATGGAAATCATGCTGCTGAATGTAAGTTTGATCCTCCTCCTCCAACTGAGAAAACAGTCCGAGACTGGCTACGGGAAGAAGAAACCCTACTGAAAATGCCATGGCAGAAAGCCAAAAGTCAGCAAAATGGCCTGATTTAGAGAGGGAATTGAAGATATGGATTGAAGAGCAAAAGGCAATTGGAATTCCTGTGTCCACAAAGATGGTTCAGCATGAGGCAAGAAGAATTGCTGATGAAAAAGAAGTTACTGATTTCAAAGGAGGACACAATTGTTGCTTCAGGTTCATGAAACGGAATGGACTAAGCATGCGTACACGCACCAGACTTGCCCAAAAGATGCCTGAAAGCTATGAGCAGAAGGTCCTTTAATTTCATCGTTTTGTCATTCAATGTCGGAAGACACAATTTGAGTTGGGACAGATTGCAAATATGGACGAAGTCCCCCTTCAGTTTGATGTCCCAAGTAACAGAACTGTTGATAAACAGGGGGTGAAAACTGTAACTGTGAAGACAAGTGGACATGAAAAGAGCCATTATACAGTTGTTCTAGTTTGTTGTGCTGACGGAACCCAGCTGCCTCCTATGCTGATTTTCAAAAGCAAAACAATGCCAAAAGAAGACATTCCTCGAGGAGTGATTGTCCACGTTCATGACAAGGGTTGGATGGATCAGGATGGGATGAAGATCTGGTTTGAGAAAGTTTGGAGCAGAAGACCAGGTGGGCTCTTATGCAAACCTGCCCTATTGGTGCTTGATCAGTTCAGGGCACACATAACAAAAAAATACAAAGAAGATTGCTGCAGAGCAAAAAACAAAACTTGCCGTCATACCTGGAGGCTTGACATCCCAGCTCCAACCACTTGATGTCAGCATTAACAAACCCTTCAAAGCTGCCATGAGAGACGAATGGAACCAATGGGTGAAGTCTTCTGGGGACAATTTAACACCAGCAGGAAGAGTGGAGAAACCAACTATAGGAGAAGTTTGTACCTGGATGAAAAGATCCTGGGATAATATCAAGATTGAGATCGTTGTCAAATCATTTAAGAAGTGTGGCATTTCAAATGCCATAGATGGAACTGAGGATGAGGCAATATATGAAGACAGTGATTCATCATCAGACACAGATGAGAACAAGCTAATGGATGGGAGTTTTGACTGTGATGAGTTGTATGAATTTTATGATGAATAAAACTTGAGTTCAATAACTTTATGTAATACATTTTTTTTCAAATTTCGGGCCCCAAAATTAAGGTGCGTCTTATACATGGGGAAATACGGTATTTATCAGTAGGTATGTTATTCATCACATCCTTCTGAATCTTCTGAGCCGTCGATTTCTGAATCAATATCAGAGTCTACTTCACATTCAAGGTCAGATTCTTCTGAGCCGTCGTCGTTACCTTCATTATCCCATAATCTATCATCATCTGAGCCATCGAGAGCATTGGTGATGCAACGTTTTTTTTTTTAAATGAGTGCTTCACTATTCTTTCTGGGATCAGCTTCTAAGCTGTTGATACCCATTATGCCAATTTTGATGGCGGCGCTTTCTTAATTTTTCCGGAAGGTGTCAGCGCAAGGTTGTCGGTCAACAGCCAGGATTCATGTTCCTTTCTCAAGTAATCGTTAAATGGTTGTTGACATTGAGGAATTCCATGTTGTGGAAACATCGAGTGGCTGCAGTTGGCTAGTCATGCCACCAGGAATCACAGCCAAGTCACCACGTTTTTGCACGATTTTATTTCTGACCCATTCGGACAAATGTCCACGAAATGCATCAAATACTAGCATGGTAGTTGGGTTACGAAGACTTCCATAACATCTGTTCCACACAACATTTAGCCAGTCTTCCGTAAGTTCTGCTGACATCCATCCATTTTTTTTGTGCACGTATCATAACATCTTTGGGGAAAATTTAATTCTTTGGCATGGTTTTTTCGATTTAAAATTAAATATGATGGCAACTTTCGACCATCAGTGGTGATATGTGATAATGCTGCTTTTCATAGCCCATGTTTATAATCTTGATTTCTTTAGCACCTTCAGCGTTGACTGTGTAATTTTGAGGAATATCAAAGAAGACCGGGGTTTCATCAGCATTTACAATTTGACTAAACTCGTAGTTTCTTTTTTTCTTTAATTTCATCACATGTTAATCAGCTTCTGTTCAAAGTCTGCAGGAATTTTTTGACAGATAGGTGATTGGCGCCGTAACGATAATCCACTACGACACGAGTCTGTTGCACCAGCCGGGACTGCCTTTAAAAATTATTTTCTCTATTCCGAGGGACTTGTCAATTTCTCCAGCTTTCAATTGCATGGCTTGTTGAGTGATGGGTAATCCTTTTGCGCATGTCTCTATTACAAAACGTATCACAGCTTCATTGACTTGTAGAAATCTTCCTTTCTTAGGCCCTATAAAGCACTTGGTTTTTGCTTTGCATGAAAATATGGAATTGCGATCATTTCTCCAACGAAGAACATATACTTCACTAATGTCAAAATGTCGACCCACATCTCTATTTCCATGTTCTTTTGCATACACAATAACTTTTAATTTCAATACGGCTTCATATCAATAAGCTTTAGTTTCAATACGGCTTCTGGTCCCATCCTAAAAGTACAGTTTTAGTATGGGACTTAAGTAAGACGAAGACTGCCTATATCTCTCTAGTAAAGATTTACTGTCTAATGTCTTAATGCAAATGAGTAACTACAGTTTTCACTGCCATTCATGCTACCAAATATAGCATTATGGCTGGTCATTCATTCCAGCAAATGAAAATCAATTGTTATACCTAGCAGACAAAAAACTGCGGTGTACACACACACACTGTCAAAATATCCAGACAAGCTTAAATTTTGGTCAAAATTAAATGATACTCATCAGCCACATGTCAGGAATATGTATAAAAACCACATTTGTACTGAAAGTAAGCTGATCACTGGTAAAACAAATAGCGTACATGCATCAAGGAGTAGTCTTTCCAGGGAGAGGTTGTCATGCATCACTTCTATGCATCACTGTTAGTAGTATATAGACAGGATCTGTAAATGTCTCTGATATGGCACCAGTGGAATCTGGTGGATGCCTGGAGAATATTATTTACCAGTGCATTACCCCAACTGTGACATTTGGCCTTAGACCGTTAGTAATTATTCCTGAAACAGTGACTGCCATGTAGAATATTGGTATTCTGGACAGTTCTGCTCTTTCTACATTGTGGGAGCAGTATGGGAAAGGGTCCTTTTCTGATTCAACAAAACAGTACATCATGTCGTACTACACAGCCTGTAATAATGGCTTGGTTTGAAGATATAGGCATACAAAAGCTTCAATAGCCTGCCCAGAATCCCACCCTTAAACCCACTGAATGCCATTGTGTTCAACTGAAATATCAGCTTTGAGCAAGCCTATCACACCACCTACAATCTCTAGCCGAATTCATAGCTGTGTTGAAGGAGAAATGTAGAACATGATACCACTTTCCTGTTATCAAAATTGGTTCAAGTGAGGATACAATATGTATACTGGTGTTCAAAGAAAGTGCGTCACCCCTTAAAATTGTAATTGTCATCCAAATACTGTATATATATGGCAATATTTCTTACAGATTGCATCATATAAGATTGACACACGTAGGTGATGATGTAATATTGCATCAACTGTTACTTTCAGCTATATAAGCAAGCTCTGCAAGAGTTGCAGTCATTCCTTGCTTGTGTCAGGAAGGCAAGTTATGTGTAGTTGATGCCATGAAGAAAGTTCTATTGTTGCTTTACGTGAGGAAGGATGTTCTTCCTGTCATATTGCTTATAGTGTCTTGTAATCAGTCGATAGTGAGTAGATTTCTTTCCAACTTCAAGAATACTAGTTCTGCTGAGAGGAAAAAAAGGAACCGAACTCAAACGAGTCCCTACACCAAAACAGGACCGCTTTTTGAAATGCTTATGCGTTAAAAACCATAAAGCTTCTTCGTCTGAGTTGAAAAGAGAATGGGGAAAAAATGGGATTGGAAGAAAAATGGAATGCTAGCAGGTCAGCTTTATCCTTGGCTGAAGTGACAACAGAACCATCTGATTTTCGACAGAGGTGGGAGCAGAGATGGGCAAAGGTTGCGGCCAATAGCTTTGGCAAGAGACCAAAATGCTTGGCTACCATTAGGGCAAGAAGCAAGTTTTCTACTCTTAACGTGTTCAAACTCTAGTTTGGACTGATTAATAACTGCTTTACAATTGTTGCGAGGTTTGGTGTAGGCAGAAAATGAAGCTGAAGAATTAGAAACAAGCCAATTACGATATGCAACATTCTTCTATTGAACAGCCTTAGCACATTTATTGGAAAACCAAGGTTTAGATAAAGGACGAAATTTTAAAGTGGAGTGTGGAATAAAGGATTCCATTCCTGCGAGAATAATTTCACTGACACGATCTGAGCAAGCGTTGACATCAGAAGTTTTGAAACAGTAATCCGACCAAGGAAAAGAAGAAAAGAAATCTTTCAGGTCACCCATTTTGCATTCTTATAATGCCAAACAACACGAAGTTACAAATAGCAATGAGATAAAGGCTCCATTGGAGAAGAGACAATCACCAAGTTGTGATCTGAAGTGCCTAAAGGACCTCTCACTTCAACCGTGTACTTAGAAGATTTGTTTGTGTGAGTAGGATTGTCTGGTATTCTTGTAGGTAAATGAACAATCTGTGCAAGATCATTAGTAATTGCAAAAGCCTCAGCATCTCGACCAGCTGGGTCGGTGTGACTAGAAAACGGAAGCCAGGTGGAGTTGTTAACATTAAAATCACCAAGGAAAATTATCTCACTGTTAGAAAAGTTGGACTGGAGAGAGTCAAGTTGCAAAGAGAGGAAGTCAAAGAGCTTCAAGTGATTAGTGGAGTTGGGAGAACGGTAGAGATAGCAGATGAATTTGACACAATGAGGTAGAGAGATTTAAACCAGAAAAGATCGAAGAGAAGATTCCAAATTACCAAGTCTCTGACAGAGAATATCAGAATAGACATACAGTCAGTCCTCATATAACATGATAGTTGTGTTCCTAGAAACCCTCGTGCAATATAAACAACAGGCCCTATGGGAAAAATAGGGTTAGGTGCCAACCACCCAAGATTGAACACACATTTGTAACCAAAACATTACCAAACACAATAAATAATTGTAATAAAATATATATTTTATTACAATTAGTTATTATTATACGTAATACGCAAGCATTTTAATTACTTAAGTATTTTAAGTAATACGTAAGTATTTTATTTCGACTATCACGTAATAAAATATTGCTAATGCTTTTGCTTCTATCGTAAGCAAACTTTTTTGTTTGCTTTTCTATCCAAACAGATGACAGCCGTTCCATCTCTTCCAATTCTTTGTGTCTTAATCTAATGGATTTTAATTACACTTTGAGTTGTTCCTGCTATGAAAGTTGTTTTTATTTTCTCTGCATTCTTTGTAATTCTCGGTGTTGCCTCATTTAGGTCTGTAGCACGTGCAATATCACATAGTCTTTCATTTCGCTCAAAGCGTTTCACAATTTCATATTTTTTCTCTACCGACAGAAGCAACTGGCCATAAGCCTTACCGGGGAAACTCGGGTGGGCTGGAGGCCGGTGTGATTTTGGCCATAAACCATAGTATGAGGCCACTATAAATTTTCCTGGGTAAGAATTTTTGACCTAGTTCACCTCTGTTTATCGATTTTTGGTTTTTCTCTGTGAATCTGCAGTGTCTTCACCAGGATGCTTCCTTTTCACACCTTTTAAGTATTTTACTAATTTTTAGGGAATAAAGCACAATTACAAAACGAGGAGGCATGCTTGATACACATAAACAAAGTTGCGCGCGTGTAGCAACTGAATGAACAACACCATAAAGGCAGAGATACACTATTAACACCTCACATTTTACTAAAGCACATTTCTAGGGGTTACTACCATAAAACAATAAAAACAATTTTCAGTTGCATTTCTGCGAGTGGAATCTGTTATAAACTGGTAGTAAACTCGATCTAATTGCATTTGCGATTATACCGATAGCTGGAATTGTGTTGGTGTTTTTGCGTTATTATGGTGAAATGTGTTTTCCCTTCACTAATATAAAAAAACAAATACATTTTCAGAATCTTCTCTTCATTCCTATCATGTTGCGTTCAGTTGGGGTGATTCTGCGTTCGACTGCCATTTCTTGTAAACACAAAGGCGAATCGTGCATAAGCGAATTCGGTTCGTGTTATGTGAGATATCGTTCCCCTATTTATAAATCGTGTATGATCGAATTCGTGTAGTGTAAACACATGTTATACGAGGACTGACTGTATGCACAAGTACCACCTTTGAGGCGGAAGGAATCATACATCGAATAATTGGCATCTGAGATGAGCAGTAGTTGAATCAACCGATAACTGAGAATCCGTCAGAAAAAGTACATGGAGTTTGACAGATTGCAAGTGGAAATGGACACAGTTGAGATTAGAATTGAGATCACGTATATTTGTGAAATGAATTAGGAAGTGTTTGGGAGGTTTAGATCTTTTTGCAGATAAGCTTCTATTAATTTGACAATTCATGGCGTATTCAATAGTAAGAAAAATTTGGTGTTACATGCTGTATGAAATAATGAAATTTTTCGATATGACGTACACATGGTAAGAATATACTCAGATCCTTGACATAACGTGGCCTCGACAATGTCCCCCGCACGCACACCACTCGGACTCCCTCCAGTCACTATCTGGCAGAGTAGAGGTAGCAAGATTATACCCTAGCTGATCCGGAAGCCTCCTAGAGAGTTTGCCAATAGTTTCGGCGCGGTGTACTAACTAGCGGCCGGCCTGTGAACACCGTTTTTAGAGCTGTACCCTCAAAATGTAAGGAATATTGGATCTCGCCACGATGTTCATCATCACCTCAAAAATCATCAGTCATACTGCATGATGGAAGAGATGGGAAAGGGTTGACCGGAACTTAGCTCTAGAGACTAAACATGACTAGACTAGAGACTTGAAGTGGTTCCACGACTTCAAGCCTCCAATAAGCAAAGTGGTGGTATTGCACCAGTTGATGAGAGTCATCTACCACCTAGTACTGCCTGGTAACATAGAGGATCAGCATTCCTCCATGTGGTGTGGGCGCCACACCTCGATCCCTGCTTATGTTGGTTCACACCTGGGTGGTCACCCACCATGTACTTGTGCATGGAGGTTATTCCCAGGATTATTAACAGTCCCACCATCATGAAGGTGCAAGCAGAGGATCTGGCTGTCACAGACTGTCCGGACTTCACCGAAATTGGCTCCACCACTTGAGTGTCACCCGAATATCGGTTCCATTAGCGTTTTACACTCCCAGGTAGCAAGTACAGCTTGTCTGGCATATCTGAGTAAATGTCTGTAACAATCTCAAGGACCTTTATAGGCAAGCATGAAGCAGTATTGTTTATACTCTATTATCTATTGCTAGAAGAAAACCTGGAAGACAAAAGCGGAGATGGATAGATGAAATTCATGAGTTTTTGAGTAGTAAGTGGATGGCCAGTGCTCAAAACAGAAGGAACTGGAAAGTTGCTGGAGAGGCCTTCATCCTGCAGTGGATTGAAAATGGCTGATGATGATGATGATGAAGCAGTAGTTAAGGAGGTCATTATGTAACTGTTTTTTTAATGTGGTTAGGCTGTTTTTTTTTTTAAACAACCTGAATTTGTATCCATAAGAAGGAATGTTTCTCAGTTCCTGGTAAAGTATAATCTCCTGGTTACCGGTTATAATAAGTCCGTGGTTATAATATTAACATACGGCTGTAGTTCTGCCTTGTGGCAAATGCATGTATCATTGTCTAATTTTACTTTGTCCATATTGGTAGCAAGGGATTTGTAATTTCATGCAAGACGGCCGATTGGTTTATCATATCTGTATCTAGCTTTTATTCTGATGTTTTGGCAACTGGCTGGAAGTAGATCGGAGTGCGAGTTAATACAATAGTTTATGTTGATGCGATCCATAGTGGTGTTCTGAAATTTTAATATAATGGTAGAATACTCCTTATTAATATTATTATTTCTAGGTTTTAGTTTAAATTTACAAATGTCAAATAGCAGGTGGAATAGGTGTCTAGTTTTGAATTCAAAACTGTTGATGAATTTAAATAGTGCTTTTAGAACTATTTCATACTGAAGTGTAAGTTATGTATATGCTGCACTTCTATGTCATTGTTGTCCCAATTGGTTACGATCTGGGTAAAGCTACCTAGTTTGTGATTGTTTGAATTATTATTTCTAGGTTTGCATTTTTTAATGGCGTCTTGGTTTGCTTACACATTTGACCATTTGAAATTTCTTATAAATACAGAGGTGTTCTATACTTCTGGAAATGTTTGTGTTCTGTTTCATTTTCCTGTTTGCCATAGTTTTCTCCTTTATTATAGTTGTTAAGGTCTGATCTATGAAGGTTAAGTCTTAGTTGCGGTCTGTTGCTGGTTTGGCCAACATACTTTACATTGCAAGTATGGCAAGTAATGAGGTCTACCACGTTGCCTATACTTGCAGAAAATGGGTTCATTGCTATTGTTGGTAATATGATAGGGGTGCATGTATAGGCAGGTAAGGCATCGCCTGTTGCTACATTTGTTGAATTTGAGGTTTTTTATGGAAGAGATGGAATGGGAGTTTGTTATCCCAGTGCTCACTAGGCTGGGAGCATTTGATGCTAGTTTGATCTGTGAGGTGTGTGTAATATGTGTATGTTTAGGAATAGTAGAGTGTAACCAAGAGCCATACAGAGCATAGGCCTCCCCGTGTCAAGCTTATTCTACTCTGTCCGTGTTGCATGTTTGGTAAATTTTGTTTATCCATGTGGGAGTTCAATATACGTAGTGTAAATAATAAATCAATAAATAAAGTGAACATAATAATAAATCGAAAAACTCAATAAACAAGGCGAAAATAAGATCAGAAAAGGACGATGAAATAAGATTCCTGAGTATGGTATTAATTCAAAATTAAGTTTCGCTTAGGAAATATAGGCTTATAAAGCATGGTCGCCGATATGAAGAAAGAAAAATAGGTTATTAAGGCAATGATGCCAATATAAAGAAGTGTGAAAAATTAGGTTTCAAGAAGGAGAAATATAAGCTGATAAAGCGAATATACTGATATGAAGCAAGAAATATCGGCTAATAAAGCAAAACTACTGATATAAAGAAGTGTGAAAAAAGATGCAAACCGTAATTACAATGTGTAGTTCTGTTGCCCATAATATTGAAAGTATAAGGTTTTTATTAGACATTCAATCTAAACATTTTATTTCTCCACAACAGTACAGATCACCACAACCCCAGTAAGTTATCCCATTTCTTGCTTTTTATTCTTGTTATCTTTACTTCCAGCTTCTGTCAGATCAGCCATGAAATATACGTGCGCCTCATGATTAAAATTTAAAAAATTATTTTAAATGACTTTACCTACCTATCAAACTTTACCTACTTTTCACGTATATTGCTTGTAGCGTGTATTTCATATCAGAAACAGAGGCTATACCCACTTATTGCCATTTCCTCCTTTGATTTTGGCAGCTGGCCCTTGAAAAAGGTGCCGAGGTCACAGGACAAACAGCACTAAGTTATTTTTATTAATACTTATTATTCTTTATCTTACTCCTTTGTCTTCCCTTCTTTGTTCACTGTGATAGCGATTTTTGTTCCGTTCTCCACTTGTTCTCCATAATTAGCGTTACTAGTACCATAATGTTAACACATTGTCCTTCACTACTACTAACTCACACACACACAGAGGGAGTATTGGATCTGGCAGGCAGAAAATTGAGTGGGTTGTCACATTATAAAATAAATTACTTAGGGGTGCCGTTATTAAAAAAAAAAGGTCAAACCACTGGTGCACAGAGAAGGGCAACTAGATTGGTGAGGGGAATGAAGGCATCCTCTTACAAAGAAAGGCTTAATTTCTGCAAATTGCAGTGGCTGGAGACTAGACTCCTGCAAGGTGATCTGATCGAGGTGTATAAAGCCTTGAATGGGTTGAACAGGCTCAATGCTGATGGGATTCTTCCACTTGCTCAGATTACGAACCTGAGGGAGCATAAATTCAAATTGAGGAGGGACAGTTGTAGAATAGATTGAAATTTGCCTTTAGCCAGAGGATGGTTGATTGCTGCAACAAATTTCCATCTGTCGTCATGGAAGTTGATAGCTTAAATAAATTCAAGGAGGAACCAGTCACACTTTTAAAGGGAATGGATGTGCGAAATTTTTTTTTTTTTTGGCTGATGCTAGATAAGCTCATACACTTGCTTTCTTGCATCACATGCCTCCATTACTACTACTATTTGTAATTTTATTCAATTATTTTTTTATTAATCATATATTTATAATTTTTCACCTTTGATTAGTGGGTTTTACTGATAAAATATGATGTTAGCTTTTAAAACAAAAGCAAAATGATATCTGTAATGCAAAACGTAATCAACATTGTGGCTGGATTTTTAATGTTCGAACACCTCAAAGCAATTTTAAAGTAGTACTGGAAATCTGAGATGATCATAAGCATGTCTCAGAAGAGTCCAGTTACATCTAATAGTATAGCAACTTGTCTTAAGAATGGAATTCTCAGAGTAAATCTTGGAAACATGTGGAATCTGCCTTTTTTACCTTTTGACAGGTCCCATGCTCTATTAGTTTGAGAATAGTTCTTCCATTAGCATGAGATGTGTGATCAATATATTTGGAAATTGTGAAGCTTACTAGCCATTTGGATGGATCTTATTCAAAGTTGTCTGCTTAACCCTTTTAAGTACCAAGTTATTTTCAAAGCTGCCATCTCCACGGTCAGCTACTTTTGCAAAAAAAGGTTAACATTTTGTGAAAATGTAAGAATAAGAAAAATGTTACAAAAATAGATTTTATATATGATATATAGGTGGAAGATATTTTGTTAATAGCAAAAATATTTTACTCGTGGTATCAGATATCAAAATATCATAATACTAGTATCTAGCTTTCTGATCTGTCAGTATATTTTTTGTATAGTGTGATACAACCTAATGCATGGATCAATGGACAATCCCCCATCGCATTCAGAAAATGTATCTTGATATTCCTTTTTTATTTTGCACTCCTTTGTTATGTGTACAAACAAGACAATATCTCATTTCATTTTTCTTCTGTGGACTAATAGGCATGATAGAAGGAAAATAACATTCACTTAGTCTTAGAGGGTTTTCACATGATTTAGTCTTATAGGGTTTCACTTTATTTTCTTCCACCATCTCTTTCTTTGAAAGTATAGTTATCTTTTAAATGAGTTATTGTATTACAGATAACTAAAATTTCTTACCAGTATTCTCTTTAGTAAAGAGATTGGGCATTCACTAAACTCAGCATCATACCAGATACATACACTGTGAACTCTTAAGTTTTTTTTGTTATATGCATTTACACATTGTGGCTTCATTTTTTTTTTTTTTTTCTCTTGTCGACTTTGTCAAGTGCCACCATATTGTCTGCCTAAAGTGTTCTCAGCATTCTAACTTCACTTTTATCCATCCAGTTCAGTACCGTTGTAATATCTATGCAGAATTACTGGGTTGCACCCTTTGTTTCTGATTGATTGGTAGCTTTCTCTTTCTTTTAGCACAAACAGTTCCGAAGAATTAGTTTTCTTTTCATTTAGTTCCTTAGAAAGCACCAGACTTCTATTTCATTTGTCACACAAACTATAATGGCCTCCCCCTCCACTTTTTTTTAGCAGTTAGAAGTGAAATACAATCTTATAAACACCATAGGAAATATGACTTCAAACTTTTCAAGCAATAAAATAAAGTCTGCTTATATAGAAAAGGGAATAATAGGAAAAGAAGGAAAATGCCAAAAAAAAAAAAAAACAGTGAAACAGTATATCTCTTAGCAAGTTTAGCATTTCCAAAAATGAAAAATTTGAATGAATGGAAGAAAATTAAACCTGAAAATTAAAGATACCCAAACCTACAAAGAGAAATGTCATTTCACTGTATTTTGGTATTTCCCATCTTTTCCTGTGATCCCTTTTTTTCTATTTAAGCAGGCTTTATTTTTTATTTTAAAATGTTTAAGTCAAATTTCCTGTTTGGTCAGTTCGACAAGAATATTATTCATGTATACAGATTAGTATAGTTATTAGTATTATTAGGGCACAAAAAGTAATGTTGTTGTACACATTGGAACTAATGACATTAAGAGTATGAGATCTGCAGATTTACTCAACATGTACAGGTCAAGGTTGAAAAAAAGTTGCAAGCTAGGGTTGAAAGTGAAAGTGTCTGCAATTTTGCCCAGACACGATAGGAGGGAGTATATGATGAGAGCCTTGTCGATCAATTCAGCCCTGCAGAGATTGTGCAAGGCTCAAGGGGTAGAATTTTTTCAGCCTGGTCTGTGCTTATTGACAGGAGAGACTGCTTCTACAGGGGGTGGGGTACACTGAAATAGAAAGGATGCAAGAATATTTGCTGATGTTATTGAGGCAGTGTTAGTTGGGTTTTTTGCAAGAATTTTTGCTGATGCTGTCGAGGCAGTGTTAGGTGGGTCGGAAAACTGCTAGTTGGGGAGGGGGATACAAGGACTAATAGATTAACAGTAGCCACTGGCAGAGGTGGAAGTGATTCTTGCACTGCTTCTATTGAAATGAGCAAAGCCTGAAAAACAAGATTCAGGATATTTCAGAGACTGCTGGGAGTCATTGCGGTACAAGTAAACACATGGGTTGTGTTAGGGTAGCTAAGAATAGAAACAGATGCATGTATACCTGTGTGTACACCAATGCTAGGAGTTTGGTAAATAAATTTGATGAATTTGAGGTATTGCTCAAAACATCAAAGGCAGATATTGTTGGGATATCAGAGACGTGGTGTCGCACAGATATAAGTAATGCGGAACTGGAATTTGGGGAATACAATGTGTATAGAAAGGATAGACAGGACAGGAGGGGAGGAGGGGTTATGCTATTAGTTAAGAAACACAAAGTCCAAGGAAGTGAAGCCAGTCGACATCGATGGACAGGGCAGTGTCGAGTCAGTTTGGTGTGACATAAGCATAGGGAAATCAAAATTGAGAGTAGGAGTGTGCTATAGGTTGTTGTTGTTGTTTGTTTGGTTTTTAGGAGCATTAGCAACTAAGGCCATATTGCTCCGGGAATATGCGGTGGTCATTCCCTTGACCTTTCCGCATCCTCCGTATTTAGTGGTGACAGGCTCGAACCCCGGTCTAATCAAGAAGCGTGTGCTACGCACTGCTGCTCCTTCCCACCTGGCTACGGAGACGCCTTGTGCTATAGGCCCAATGACTCTGATGAGTATAATAAGATATTGTACAGGGAAATAGAGTGGGCCAGTAAATCAGAGAGTCTTATAATGGGGGATTTTAATTTCCCAGATATTGACTGGAATTTGTGGGTAGGTCACTCGCACACTAGCAAGGCTTTTGTGGATTTATTGGATGATTGTTTTCTACATCAGCATGTTCAGGAGGCAACTAGAGGGAGTAATAGTCTTGATCTGATTATCAGTAGTGATTCTTCATGCATTAAGAATCTGCAGATAAATGAACCACTAGGTGGCAGTGATAACAGTGTGTTGAAGTGGGATTTACTCAAGGAGGTAACTACCATCAGAGGTAAAGGGAAGGGTTTTTGTTTTTGTAAAGGCGACTATGATGGTCTGAGACAGTATTTAAATACTATACAGTGGGACCAACTGATGACGTTACCAACAGCAAACTCAAAATGGGAAGCATTCAAGGAACTAATCTTGGAGGCTACCAGGCTTTACATACCAACTAAGAAATATTGTTCAAGGTTTAGGTCTAAATGGTTGTCAGATGAACTAATGAGACATGTGGCAGAGAAGAAAAATGCATGGGATACCTACAAATTAATGGTGACATGGAAGCCTATGATAGATATAAGTTGGTCTGTAACCAAGTCACAAAGGAGATTAGGCAGGCAAAGGCAGACTACGAAAAATCCTTGGCAAAGAAAAACAGAAAAGAGTTCTTTACATATTTAAACTCAAGAAGGAAAGGGATGAATCAGATTGGTCCACTGGATATTGATGGTTCAACAGTTGAGGATCCTGCTCAGGTGGCTAACAATCTAAACGAGTATTTTGCATCTACATTCACGCATAAGGAGTTATTCAGGAAGGAGAATGATGTAGGTAAAGTGAACATTGGCAGTGAGCTGGATGATTTTGTAATAACTGAGAGGAAAGTGGAGGAGAGATTGTTGAGGATAAACATAAAAAAGGCACCTGGGGTGGATGGGATCTATCCAGTTATATTAATGGAGGCAGCAAAGGAAGTAAGCAAACCCCTAGCCATAATTATGAGAGCTTCTTTGGACTCAGGGGAGGTACCCATAGACTGGAGATGTGCAAATGTGACCCCAATTCACAAAGGAGGATCAAAGGCTGACACAAGTAATTATAGACCTGTTAGTTTAACTTCTGTTCCAGGTAAATTAATGGAGGCACTGGTTAAAGAAGCACTGCAGGATCATCTAGACAAGAATTCAGTTATAGCTCAGACGCAGCATGGTTTTGTTAAGGGCAGGTCTTGCCTGACCAATTTGATTGGATACTATGATGTAGTCACAAAAGAACTGGATGCAGGGAATAACTCTGATATTATATATTTGGATCTTAGAAAGGCTTTTGATACTGTTGCACATGGAAGACTGCTGCACAAATTGGAGCAGTGTGGCATTGGAGGCAAATTGCTGCTATGGATAAGGGGATGGTTGAGTGGCAGAAGACAGAGAGTGGTAATCAATGGACACTGCTTAACGTGGACTAATGTTATTAGTGGAGTTCCTCAGGGTTCAGTGTTGGGTCCGTTGTTGTTTTCGGTGTTTATGAATGATATTGATGATGGGATATCAAGTTTAATGTCCAAGTTTCATATGATACAAAGGTTGGCAGGGTTGTTAAGGACACTACTGACGCTATGCTGCTGCAACAGGATCTGGAAAGGTTGAACAGATGGGCTGAGAGGTGGCAAATGAAGTTTAACATTGACAAATGTAAAGTACTACATATGGGAAACAGTAACCCCAGAGCAACGTATCAACTCTGTGGTACTACACTGACAGTGGTGGAGAATGAAAAGGACCTGGGGGTAATTGTGCAGGCAGATATGAAGTTCTCTGAGCAGTGCAAACGAGCTGCAAGAGTAGCTCATGGTGTCTTGTCAATGATATACAGGAATTTTTCTAGCAGGGATAAGGAGGTGATTATTCCCTTGTATAAGGCAATGGTTAGGCCACATCTTGAGTACTGTATACAGGTCTGGAGGCCTCATTTCAAGAAGGATGTAGAGCTGCTGGAACGGGTACAGAGAAGGGCAACAAGATTAGTGAATGGAACAAAGGGCTGCTCTTACGAAGAAAGGCTTAAGTTTTGCAAATTACAGAGTCTGGAGACTAGGCACCGGCGAGGTGATCTGATAGAGGTGTATAAGGCTTTGAATGGTTTGAGCATGCTCAATGCCAATGGGATTCTTCATCTTGCTCAGAATAATCACCTCAGAGGGCATAAATTCAAATTGAGGAAGGACGGATGTCGGATAGATGTGCGGAAATTTGCCTTTGGCCAGCGCGTGGTTGGTTGGTGGAACCGACTTCCATCACTTGTTGTTGAAGTTGATAGCCTTAACAAATTTAAAGCTCAACTGGACAGGTATTTCGAACGAACGGAGGGGTGAAATGGGAGTGGTGGTTTTTTTTTTTTTTTTTTTTTGGCTGATGCTGAATAAGATTGCTTTCTTGCGTCATATGCTAATGCTAAAAAACTGCTAGCTTGGCGGTGGGGGATACATGGACTAAAAGGTTAACAGTGGCCGCAGGCAGAGGCAAAAGTGATTCTTGCACTGCTTCGATTAGAATGAGCAGCAGCCCGGAAAGCAAGGTGATGGAGATTTCCAGGACTGTTGAAAGTCATAGTGGAACATGGGCTGTGTTAGGGTAACCAAGAGTAGGAACAGATGCATGTATACTTGCATGTACACCAATGCTAGGAGTACAGTTAATAAATTTGATGAGCTTAAAGTGCTAGTCAAGACATCAAAGGCAGATATTGTTGGGATATCAGAGACGTGGTGTCACACAGATATAAGCAGTGCAGAATTGGATTTTGGGGAGTACAATGTGTACAGGTAGGATAGACAGGACAGGGAGGAGGAGGAGGTTATGCTGTTAGTTAAGAAACACATATCTAAGGAAGTGCATCCAATTGATGTTGGTGGACAATGCAATGTTGAGTCTGTTTGATATGAAATAAGCACTGGGAAAGGAAAAATGAGAGTAAGTGTGTGTGTGTGTGTTATAGTCCTAATGAATCTGAGTATAATGAGCAGTTGTGCAGAGAAATAGTGGGCCAGTAAATCAGAATGCCTTATAATGGGGGATTTTAAATTTCCAAATATTGACTGGAACTTGTGGATTGGTCACTCGCACACTAGCAAGACTTTTGTAGATTTATTGGATGACTGTTTTCTACAGCAACATGTTTGAGAAGCAACCAGAGGGAGTAATACTCTTGATCTGATTATCAGCAGTGACTATTCATGCATTAAGAATTTGCAGATAAAAGAACCACTAGGTAACACTGATCACAATGTACTGATGTAGGAATTACTTAAGGATGTAACTATCATCAAGGCTAAAGGGAAGGGCTTTTGCTTTCGTAAAGGTGACTAAAGAAGGTCTCAGACAGTTTATAAATTCTGTACAGTGGGATCAACTGATGATGTTACCAACGTTTAATTCCAAATGGGAAGCCTTCAGGGACTTAATTTTAGATGCTAATAGGCTTTTCATTCCAACTAAGAAATACTGTTCAAGGTTTAGACCTAAATGGTTGCCAGATGAAGTAATGAGGCTCGTGGCAGAGAAGAAAAATGTATAGGATGCATATAAAGTATCAGGTGACACAGAAGCCTATGGCAGGTATAAACTAGTCTGTAATCAAGTCACAAATGAGGTTAGGCAGTGAAGGCAGATTATGAGAAATCTTTGGCAAAGGATGCAAAAAAAAACAGCAAAGAATTCTTTACTTATGTAAACTCTAGAAGGAAAGGGATGAATCAAATTGGACCACTTAACAAAGATGGGTTGACTATTCATGATCATGCTCAGGTAGCTGATAAACTGAATGAGTATTTTGCATCTACATTCACACATGAGGAGTCATTAAGGAGGGAAAATGCCAGAAGGTTATCAAATTGTAGCAGCGTGCTTAATGATTTTGTAATAACTGAGAGCTAAGTGGAGAGAAATTGTTGAAGCTAACCATAATCAAAGCACCTTTGGTGAATGGGATCTATACAGTTAAATTAAAGGAGGCGGCAAAGGAACTAAGCAAACCCTTAACCATAATTATGACAGTTTCCTTGGACTCTGGACCTTGGAAGAGAAAACCAACTGTGTAGTACTACACTCAGGGAAGTGGGAATTGAAAAAGACCTGGGGGTAATTGTGCAGTCAAATATGAAGTTTGATGAGAAGTGCAGACAGGCTGCCAGGGCAGGTCATGGAGTCTTGTCAATGATATATCTTGTCAGTAATTTTGTTAGCAGGGACAGGGAAATGATTATCCTGTTATACAAGTCAATACATGCAATAGTACTCTAGGTGTGGCCTGTATAACAGGCCACACCTAGAGTACTATGTACAGGTTTGGAGGCCTCATTTTAGGAAGGATGTAGAGTTGCTAGAACGAGTACAAAGAAGGGCAACAAGATTGGTGAGGGGAACAAAGGGGTGCTCTTACCAAGAAAGGCTTAAGTTCTGCAAATTGCAGTGCCCGGAGAGTAGGCACCTGCGCGGTGATCTGATTGAGGTGTATAAGGTCTTGAATGGGTTGAGCAAGCTGAATGCTGATGGAATTCTTTCTCTTGCTCAGACTAAGAACCTGAGGGGGCACAGTTTCAAATTAAGGAAAGATAGTTGTAGAATAGATGTGTGGAAATTTGCCTTTAGCCCGCGGGTAGTTGATTGGTGGAACAGGCTTCCATCTTTTGTTGTGGAAGCTAATAGCCTAAATAAATTTAAGACTGAGCTGGATGGGCATTTGGAACAAATGGGAGGGTTTTTTTTTTTTTTGTTTTTTTTTGGCTGATGCTGTATAAGCTTGCCTTCTTACATTGTATGCCTCTACTAATGCCTTTATTAGTTTGGTACAGCTGAAGTAAATGAATGACAGTAGCCTTGCATTTACTTATTTTTGAACCAGTACAAACAATGTTTTTAGGGACAGATATATAGTCTTTATATCACATAAAATAAAATATTTTATACCAAATCTATGTAAAACAGAACAAAAGTGAGCTCTCGTTGATAGACAAGTTTTCAAATGGATAAAAAAAAAGTATCCCAAAAATTTTTCTTCAAATGCAGTGCAGGCAGAGCTTGGATTCTGCATATAATTAACCATTTTCCTGTTCCTCGTTACTACTAAAATGTAGCATTCTTAGTATATAAGAACAATGTAAGTCCCCTCTTATTTTATTATCATAGGAAGCTAGAGATTTAAAGACCACATTATTTGATCCGTATTCATTTAGAGACAGTTTCTTATTATTATACTGCCATAAGTATGGCAGTAAAACAATACATTTTAAAATGAATGTTTCTTTTCAGTGTCCTAATGAGGACAAAATTTCAGTGAATTTTCAATTACGCTGATAGTATAAGTTCTTGTCTCTGCAGCTAATTTTAGAACCTCTTTTGTAAATGCTTGGATGATTCATAATAACTGCAATGTAATACACAAACCATATAACTGAAACTTTGTTAAAATATAAATAATTTTAGACCAGATCAAATTAAAATGATAAAATAAAATACGCTGCTTGTACAATAAAAGCAGTAAAATAATAAAATATAAAGAATAGCAATTACACTATATGGAACAAAAGCAATAAAAACAACTGTAGCTTTCAGAGGCAATTGCCACCTTTTCAACAGTAAGACTTAACTTGTCAGGTGCATCCTTAAATACCTGCAGGATCCGGGCTCACAGCACTTGTTATCGCAGGAGTATGGGCAATATCCTCCACACTTTCACGGACACCAAAAATAGTTCAGGAGTGTGCCAGGCGGAACCGCTCATCCCATCCAAGAATTACGGTTTCAAAGAGAAGATGAATATGGATTCCCTCATCTCTATTAATGGTGTTATCCTCAGAAGAGGAAATCGCCAAACTCTCGAGCCTTTTGCAGTTCCTATATCTGTGTGAAAAATCGACTATGATGGCATCACTAGGTGAAATTTGGTAGTTCTCCTCCCAAAAATGTTCGGTCACAGCAGGGTTCCCATAATCTGCAGCCTTTATTGAGTTATTATTCTCCCCCATACAATCTTTGAAAGGGGGTTTTGTCTCACCAATATAACATTCCCCACAATCCAGGCATTTAATCTCATATATGACCCCACTTGTTCCTTCCGTGGGCACTGGATCTTTAACCTCCGAGACAACTGTGTGCAATTTTCACCCTGGCAATTACACACAGCGTGTCTGGTAAGCACGTATCTGCTGTTGACGTGTTTAATCTGCTCCTTTCTATCCTCGGAGGCACTACAGTGGGACGCAGCTCTAACCAAGAAGGCCCTAATAACACTATTCTTGTGATTGTTGGCTTCTGCCGTGTTATATTGCATATATTGCCCCCGGAAAATGGGATTTCTATACTCTTGTTTTTACTCTAGGGCCATCTCTATAAACGAACACATCAAGGAAATGGAGGGTACCATCTATTTCCACCTCCAAGATAAACTGAATAAAAGGAGAGAAGCTATTAAGAAAACTGAGAACCTCATCCTCTCTTTCCCCCTGTACAATGGCAAATGTATCATCAACATATCATTTCCATTCTTCAAACAGGCCTCTGAGGTTGGGTATATTCATATTGTAGTTTTAAATGTTTTTCACCAATCTTATGTAGAAATAAAACACAAAGAAAACGAAAACTGGAATCTTGATAACTATGTATTTATAATAAATTATATTTAACTTTACAACTAAAATATATGAAATATACGTTAAAATATACTGGGTTAAGAACAATAAAAATACATTAAAATATACTAAATTAAAAGCGATAAAACCATAGCTTTCGAAGGCTCCTGCCTTCTTCTTCAGCAGTATTTTCTTTGTTCTGCGGTGCGTCTTTAAATACCAGCAGGTTCACGGTACTCATCACGTGTTTCATTCCCACATGTTCCGTTCTCTTGTGTTATGGAATCGGAAGTGGCTCGAGAGTGGGTCATGTGGAACCGTTCATCCTTCCTGAGGATAGTAGCCTCAAAGAGGGGATGGATCCGCGTTCCTCTATCTCTATTAATGTTCACTGTGGAACAGATCCGCAAACTCTTGAGCCACTTGCGGTCCCAGAACTTATATACCTGATCGGTGATATAGCCTCGTCTGGGGAGATCTGGTGCTGCTTCTCCCAAAAATGCTCGGTCACGGCGGACTTACCATAGTCCGCACTTCTTATTGCCTTAGTGTGCTCCCCCAGACGACCTTTGAGACGGCATTTTGTTTCCCCTACATAACGCTCCCCACAATCCGGGCATCTAATACTATATATGACCCCACTTGCATTCTCTTTTTGAATGGGGTCCTTTACTTGTGACACGATTGTGTGCAGCCTCCGTCCCAGAAGCTGCACACAACGCGTCTGATAATTTCTTAGTATTCTAGTTATATGATCGGTTAGACCCGGATAGTAGAGAATATAGGCAGTGGATACTGGCGTAAAAGATTCGCCTCTCCTCTGATTTCCTTTAATACATTTTTCTATAATCCTCTGGGGGTAGCCACATTTTGTAAGATCCGTCGTGACGCATTCATACTCTACCTTCCTATCCTCGGAGGTACTACAGTGTGATTTTGCCCTGTCAACTAATGTTCTAAACACACTGTTCCTATGATGGTTGGCCTGAGCTGAATTGCAGTGCGAATATTGACCTTTACACATCAATTTCCTATCGACCTTAGTCTTTAGTTGTTGGTCTTCCCTACAGACCAACACATCTAGGAATGGCAAAACTCCTCCTCCTTCTGTCTCCGAGGTAAATTGTATGAATGGGGAGAAGCCATTTAAAATATTCAACACCTGATCTTCACTCCCCTTTTGAATAATTGAAAACGTATCATCTACGTATCTTTTCCAGGGGTGCATAGGGAGAACACTAACGTTAAATATTCTAGCCCTCAACACCTCCATAGCTAAATTAGCTATAATTGTGCTAATGGGGGAGCCCATGGCTGATCCGTTAACCTGCTTATACATAGTATTATCAAACATCATAGTGGTGCTTGAGAGGCATAATTCTATACCTTTCTCAATATCCTCTAAATTTAATTGTGTTCTAGTATTTAGAGTAGTATCTCTCCGTAAGGCCATGTGTGCACAACGCACTCCATGGGCAATCGGAATACACGTAAATAGAGATTTCATGTCGAAAGATATCTTAATTTCATTCTCTTCTATGCGTTGGCTTCTAATAAAATGCACAAAGTCTTTGCTGTCCTTAATACTAAATTCAGAAAGTCCTACTAATGGAGATAATAATTTGCCTAAGAAACCAGATAGTGCATATGTGAGACTGCCTATAAATGAGACTATGGGTCTAAGTGGTACACCCATTTTATGAATTTTGGGCAAGCCATAAAATCTTGGTATTTGGCTCCTTGTAGCATGCAGTACCCAATATTGTTCTTTGGAAATTTTGCTAGACTTAAGCCAACTCTGTACTATTCTATTCACTTGCCGTTCCAAGCTAAGCAGTGGATTTCTGAATAACCTTATAGGTTGTATGATCATTCAATAAATCCAACGCCTTATTTAGATATGCTTCCTTATCAAGAACCACCGTTGCCCTACCTTTGTCCGCGGGTAAGACCACAATGCTATCATCTTGCTTGAGGCTTTTTAAGCGCTAATTTTTGCTTCACATTGAGATTAGAGGGGGTGTTTTTAGCTTGACTGAGGATGGCTGCTGTTTTAACTCGAATTTCATTAGCCATATCTTTGGGAAGTTTGTTTATAGCTCTTTCCACGCCCATTGCTATTTCTGAAACGGATACTCTGGACGGAATCATGGCAAATTTTGGTCCTAAATTTAGAACCTCCAATTGATCTTTAGTTAGTTGTTTACTGCTCATATTCACTATAAAATCCTTGGTAGTACTATCACTATTGCCTCTAAACCTGGTTTTTTCTCTAAGTCTGTCAAACTTCCCCATTTGTCTTCGTCTATAGATTTCAGAAATTTGTTTTGTTTTAGTTGCCACCACACTAATCACTTCTGACAAGTGCACCGGAGTCATCTTATCACTTATCTTACTAAAGCACTGTCTTTTGTTTCTCCTAATGTGGTATAAATTCCTATACAATTTCTCAATCCATATATTTAAGATCTTCTTTTGATACCACTTGGAAACGTTAAATAGTCATTCATCTTCAAAAGGTAGCTTTGTTTGAAAGCCTCGAGGTATGAGATTGTGTGTCTTACATCGATGGGCAAACCTCAAATGTTGCTCATGTTTAGCCTCCCTAACACTATGCCTCTGGAATTCTCTGATGCACTGCACAATTGGATGGTCATAGCATCTAAATAATTCTTCAAACAGGCTTCTGTGGTTGGGTATATTCATATTGTAGTTTTAAATGTTTTTCACCAACCTTTTATAGAAATAAAACACAAAGAAAACGAAAACTGGAATCTTGATAACTATGTATTTATAATAAATTATATTTGCCTGAATTTACAATAAATTATATTTAACTTTACAACTAAAATATATGAAATATACACATTAAAATATACTGGGTTAAGAACAATAAAATACTTTAAAATATACTAAATTAAAAGCGATAAAACCATAGCTTTCGAAGGCTCCTACCTTCTTCTTCAGCAGTATTTTCTTTGTTCTGCGGTGCGTCTTTAAATTCCAGCAGGTTCACGGTACTAATCACGTGTTTCATTCCCACATGTTCCGTTCTCTTGTGTTATGGAATCGGAAGTGGCTCGAGAGTGAGTCATGTGGAACCGTTCATCCCTCTTGAGGATAGTAGCCTCAAAGAGGGGATGGATCTGCGTTCCTCTATCTCTGTTAATGTTCACTGTGGAACAGATCCGCAAACTCTCGAGCCACTTGCGGTCCCAGAACTTATGCACCCGATCGGTGATGATAGCCTCGTCTGGGGAGATCTGGTGCTGCTTCTCCCAAAAATGCTCGGGCACGGCGGACTTACCATAGTCCACACTTCTTATTGCCTTAGTGTGCTCCCCCAGACGATCTTTGAGACGGCGTTTTGTTTCCCCTACATAACACTCCCCACAATCCGGGTATCTAATACTATATACGACCCCACTTGCATTCTCTTTTTTTTTTTTTTTTTCTCTTTTTGAATGGGGTCCTTAAAAAAAAAAAAAAAAAAAAGAGAGAATGCAAGTAGGGTCGTATATAGTATTAGATGCATTTAACTGCTAGAAATTTCCAGTGGTTCTCGTGTTGGCTACCTTGTTGGAGAGGGCTGTGTCCTACTGTACCACCTCTGAAGATAGAAAGGAGGAGATTAAACACGTCACAGCAGATCTCAGAAAATGCAGGTACCCCCAGAAGGTTTTGGATAAATATGTTCTGGAAGCAGAACATGGAAAAGAGACCATTTCCACCCATTGCCACTGCATGTATTCCCAACTATCCGGGCTTAACTGAGCAAATCGCCCAAGTATTATGTGTTTGCCAGACACGCTGTGTGCAACTACCAGAGTGAAGATTGCACACAGTTGTGTTGAAGGTTAAAGATCCTGTGCCCATGGAAGGTACAAATTGGAGTAGTATGGCATTAAGGGCAAGTTGCTACAATGGATAAAGGGATGGTTGAGTGGGAGACGACAGAGAGTGGTGATCAATGGACACTGCTCTTCGTGGAAAAATTTTATTAATGAAGTTCCCCAGGGTTCGGTGCTGGGCCCATTGTTGTTTTGTGTATTCAACAGTGATATTGATGAGGGTATATGAGGCTTAATGTCCAAGTTTGCAGATAATACAAAGGTTGGCAGGGTTGTTAATGACAGTAAAGACAGTATGCTACTGCAACTGGATCTAGATAAGTTGGGCAAATGGGCTGAGATGTGGAAACTGAAGTTTAACATTGAGAAATGCAGAGTACTGCGTATGGGTAGTTGTAACCCAAGAGAAATGTACCAACTGTGTGGGTACTACACTGAAGGAAGTGGAGAGTTAAAAAGGACCTGGGGGGGGTATTTGTGCAGTGAGATTTTTTTTTTTTTTTTTTGAGCTTTTGAGTTTTTTATGAAAACTCCAAACACAAGAGATGTTAGAACCTATAGTACTTTTTTTTTTTTTTTTTTCTCCTTTGGTAGTTGTTGGCACATCGGCTTCTGTGGCCATAATGCACTTCCCAAGGTTTTTGCAGTACTTTGATCCCAGCCTGAGGCAGGATTCGAACCCACGACCTTTGGGTTGCCAGGAAGGCACTTTACTCACCCGGCTAGCCCGGTCAGTTCTATAGTACTTAGTACCATGCTTGGGTTGGTGGTTGAGAAGACAAAAGAAGATATTTAATATATGAAGTTCCCTGAGCAGTGCAGACGGGCTGACAGAGCAGGTCGTGGAGTCTTATCAGTGATATATATATTTAGGAATTTTGCTAATATGGACAAGGAGGTGATTATCTTGTTGTACAAGGTAGTGTACAGGTCTGGAGGCCTCATTTTAAGAAGGGTGTAGAGTTGCTAGAACAAGTACAGAGAAGAGCAATAAGATTGGTGAGGGGAACTCTTACTAAGATAGGCTTAAGTTCTGCAAATTGCAGTGCCTTTGAGACTAGGCACTGCAGTTGATGTGAGGTGATCTGATCGAGGTGTATAAGGCCTTGAATGGCTTCAGCAAGCTCAATGCTGATGGAATTCTTGCTCAGATTAAGAACATGAGGGGATATAGATTCATGCTGAGGAAAGACAGCTGTAAAATAGATGTGCTGAAATTTGCCCTTAGCCAGCGGGTAGTTGATTGCTGGAACCGACTTCCATCTGTTGTTGTGGAAGTTGATAGCTTAAATAAATTTAAGACTTAGCTGAAGAAGCATTTGGAGTGAAATGGGAGGGTTTTTTTTTTTTTTTTGGCTGATGCTGCATAAGCTTGCTTTCTTGCGTCGTATGCCTCTACTAATGCTAAATTCCCAGATTGTGGGGAGCATTATGTTGGTGAGACAAAACCCCCTTTCAGAAATCATATGGGGGGGCATAAGAACCCAGTAAAGGCACTGATTATGAGAAACCTGCTGTGGCCAAATATTTTTGGGAGAACTACCAAATTTCACCTGGTGATGGCATCATAGTTGATTGTTCACACAGATATTGGAACCGCAAATGTCTCGAGAGTTTGCTGATTTGCTTTTCTGAGCATAACACCATTAATAGAGATGAGGGAATCTATGTTCATCCCCTCTTTGAAATCATTCTTGGATGGGATGAACAGTTCCGCCTGACACGCTCACAAGCCATTTCTGGTTTTCTTGCATGTGTGGAGGATACTGCCCATACTCCTGTGTTAATACATGCTGCGAGCCATGATCCTGCAGGTATTTAAGGATGTACCTGACAAGTTAAGTCTTACTGTTGATAAAGGAGGCAGTCGCCTCTGAAAGCTATGGTTGCTTTTATCACCTTTATTCTGTATAGTATAATTGCTATAATATAATTGTATATTATAGTATAATTGCTAAAAAAAAGTCTCTTCTTTCAGACTGTTAGAGTTGTCAGGAAACACTGTTTTCCTAATTCCCGAATTGCTGTTATCACACTTATATGTTAGAATTGATTATTGAGTGCACTATCTTAAGGGTTTATGCTGTGTATGCTAATTCCAGTGCTTCAATTTCAGCAAGCATTTGTGGTAGGGTTCCTTTAGAGTTACTAACTGATAGTTCTAATGTTCCATTCTGAATAATTTCCTTGGTTGTTCTAAATATGTGACTTTTTGAGGATGGCTTTAAGCTTCAAAACAAATGATTATTCAGAAAAGTGGCCTTAGTGCTAAAATTTTCTCTCTCTCTCTCTCTCTCTCTCTCTCTCTCTCAAAAGTGATTGAATCAATTTGGTTTTGAAGTTGAAAGGTGATGTCCAGAGAGAGAGAGAGAGGAGGGGGATAATCTTTGACAGACAAGTGTCCCTCTTTTAATTGTGTTGACCACTGAAAAGTCCTCCAATTTCACAGCACACCTTCAAAAGCAGAGAAAAAGCTCTATGCAGTATTCCATAAATTTCTGTTGCAATTATCACTAATTTGATTCATGTTTACTACCCGGTAAAATATCTCATTTTAAAATTGACAAAATAGATTAAACACCTATTCAGTGCACTCTGATTCAGACTGACTGCAGATAAACTGGTAATCGATTAATTACATCTAGATGAGTAACCAGACACGATGAGTAACAACACTGCTGTTTCAAGATACAGTCAGTTCCCGAACATTTTGCTTACATATTGTATATAATCTTCTTTATTATAAGAGTTGCAAGGATTATAAAAATGTTTATTAATGTTAATTTCCTTGTCTGGAGGTTGTTACCATTAATCTTATACTGCATAAGTGAAAATCACATGTAATTAAAATGATGCAAATGTTTTTCTTTGCACTGTGTATTGAAGAGCCACCTGAAGAGTTTCAAGTCTATATGATGTTCCCCAAAATTTGATATTCTGATAAATGTGTTGAAGGGCAGGATAACACTTAGATATAAATTGTTTAAAAATGGACACTTTATTGCATGGGTTTCAAACAGCAAAGACACCTGAGAAAAAAATAACATTTATAAAGAGAGAGAGAGAGTTGTTGTTTGTTTGGTTTTTAGGAGCATTAGCAACTAAGGCCATATTGCTCCAGGGATATGCAGTGGTCATTCCCTGACCTTTCTGCATCCTCCGCATTTGGTAGTCACGGGCTCGAACCCCGGTCTAATCAAGGAGCTTGTGCTACGCACTGCTGCTGCTGCTCCTGCCCACCTGGCTGCGGAGGCGCCTGAGAGAGAGAAAGTGATACTAACCCACTCTTGTGCTTATGGGCGAAACATTAATTTGGAAGCAAAGTAATAATATAAAGCAACTTATGTTAAATTTGCCATATACATGTTATGGTATGTTTCTTCTAGACAGCCTTCTTAGGCTACAGCAAATAAAGTTTTAACAACAACTTTTATAGTCATTTTTCCTGGACCAATACCCCATGTTTGAAACAGAAGACAAAGTTGGATTGTATATGCCATAGAAATGAACAAAACTGAATGACAACTCTAATAAAATTAACTTTACAGACTTTTAACATTTGTAATTTTTAAGATTGAAAATATGTACAGCCAGGCTCAGCATAATGTGAGTTCGATTAACACGATTTTCAGTTAACGCTATTTGAAAAATTATACTACTTTTCACTTTACACGATGCAAATTTCCAGTTAACGCGATCTTTTTTTTTTTTTTTTTTATGCGATAGTTGAAAAAGATATTTGAATCGTGCATTAAGCTTACTGCGAGTCGTATGGTCAATAAACAAATATTTGCCTGCTGCCCGCCTCGGTGTGTTCCATCAACCATCGGAAGAAGAAGTGTTACTTGTTTGTCTCCTGCTAATAAAGTCAATGCACACTTGCATAAAAATTCAAATTTTAAATGAGCCAGATGAAAATGTTAACGTGAAGGAGATAACGGTAAAAGAATTAAATGAAATCTTTCGTATCACAGAGAACCTCAAACAAAAGGTTTGAGGTTTTCTGCGATATATATTTCGCCAGGGCCCAGAGAAGATTGTTGTTGTCGGCTATCAGAAATTGATTGATGAAAAGAGAAAGTCAATACTGTTCAAATATTTCCGCAAGAGTCATTTCTTCATTGTGTATTTTATGTCACATGTTCCCAAACTTTCTCGGTTCACAGCGCCCTTAGTGTATCAGTAATTTTTTTCAAGGCGCATCCAGACCAAAAGAAATACCTAACAGTTCAGTTTAGTAGTTAGGTCCAAACAACTTAATAAGAAATGCTGAAACTGAACTACCTCGAGCTAGTAGTTCGTGCGGTGTCTGTCAGATGCTGTGTTTCCCTCGAAAATTTAAAATACATATTCTGCGGTGCACAGTTTGGAACCACTGTTTTATGCAATAAACATTTAATTCCATAATGATTTTCATTATCTTTTACATTGTATACAGTTAAAAAGTTATTTAAAAGGTATTTTTAAAATTCTTTATGGGCATTCCAGAAGGTCAAGGACTAATTATAATTTTTCCTATTGATTATTATATTCGATTAACGCGTTTCCGTTTTGCACGATGCGCTCGCGGGACGAATTAATCGTGTTAATCGAGGTCAGCCTGTACTCTGTTGGCTGATTATTATTGATATTTCCTGTACTTTTAATATGTTAAGTATTTTATATAAAAAGAATTCTTAATAATTTAAAAGTGGTTTGAATTTATATTTTTTTTATTATTATTATTATTTTTTTTATTATGTAATGAATGTAAAATGTACAGGTTCTTAGCATTAGTTGAGGCATATGATGCAAGAAAGCAAGCTTATAAAGCATCAGCCAAAAAAAAAAAAAAAAAAAACATTTCATCCATCCAGTCACTCCAAATGTTTGTCTAGTTCAGCCTTAAATTTATTTAAGCTGTCAACTTCCACAACAACAGATGGAAGTCTGTTCCAGCAGTCAACTACTTGCTGGCTAAAGGGAAACTTCTACACATTTATCAAACTGTCTTTCCTCAATTTGAATCTGTGTCCCCTCAGGTTTGTAATCTGAGCAAGCGGAAGAATCCCGTCAGCTTTGAGGATGCTCAAACCATTTTAGGCATTATACACTTCAACAGATCACCTCACAGGTACCTAGCTTCTAGATGCTGCAACTTGCCGAACTTAAGCCTTTCTTGGTAAGAACATCTTCGTTCCTCTCACCAATCTTGTTGCCCTTCTTTGTATTTGTTCTAGCAACTTTACATCCTTCTTAAAATGAAGCCTCCAGACAGTACTCAAGGAATGGCCTGACAAGGAAATTGCCTTATACAAGGGAATAATTACTCTGTTGGCAAAGTCTTCTTGTCTACAAATATATTAATATCCAACCTAAATCTGATCAACGAAAATTTTATTCAATCCCTCTCTAGCAAAAACAGTATAATAATAGTAGTATATTAAAAAGTATCAGCTTTTTATACTGCAAGCTATGTGTCATAGCCAATTAGGTGGTCATAATTGAGTGATCACTGTATGTGCATGCAAACAGGAAGGCATATGTCTGAATGAACTGAAGTGTGAATATTTATAAGAAAAAAAAATGAAGTTATGCTGAAAAATAATGAAGTCTGCAAGTTGTGGCATTAGGAAGGTGGTAATTTTCACCACTGTTAGTTTTATGTGAATTGTCTTTTATAGCTTCCGCTAAAACTTTTTTTCCCTTGCTTAAGCCACAGGAAGTAGATCTGGAGGAAGCGAACTATAACATATGGCCAGTTTAACATGAATTGTACATTATTCTTTCCACACTCCATGTGTTTAATTTTAAGCTGAATCAAGCAGCAGTTAATCATTTTTGTTTTAATTATTTTTCTCTTTATACTTCATTGAGTAAAGTGAATACTTTAAAGCAGAAGATTTCTTATTTGCCTAGGTATATATTTGCTTTATTTATCTTTATAGCTTTCCCAAAAAGAAGAACAGATTGCAAAACTTGAACAGTCTACCACAAAAGAGGTGTACCAACAGAACTTAATTGCTGATCGCATGAGACATTTTGAAGCTCAAGGACATTTAAGTGAAATGTTACAACAGGAATTAACACAAGCACAGGTATATATTTTTATTTGCTTAATATGTAAGACATGCATGCATGTCTTACATATTAAAAGCCATGAAAGCCTGACCCAGGTATCTGGAAAGCTCAAATGACTGGAGCTTTCGATCACAATTAATTGGATCTGATCCAACACCAGTTGGATCTCATTCACTGTATCATTTTATAGAATAGCTTGTTTGCTCATATTTCACTAATACTAAACAATGGTTATACTAAACAGTTGACTCTATAGATGAGATAGCTTTGCACAAAGACTGGAGATGTAATCAAGTAACCCGAGGAAGGTGAGAATTGCAATACATTGTTTACAGTATCAAGATATATAGGGCCTAGCTTCTGAAATCTGCAACAACTTCTTAAAGTGATAAAAGGATTAAGCATAGACATACTCTTCATAATCCAGAATCAGAATATAGTAGAACCTGGTTAATTTAAAATTACAGGGATCAAAATACACTGCCCTACCATTAATATCTGGACACCTGCATATCTACAAATAATCTTTATTTAGAGGAAAACTGAGCACAGAAACCTTTAGCCTTTATGACAGTCTGTCATCTCCATGGAATGCTTTCCACTAGTTTTTTTTTTTTTTTTGTAAATGTCCTCTGATATTTTCTGCCTTTAAATTGGCGACCAGTTCATCTCTGTTTTTTGGGCAGTCTCTCCGCACATGCACCCAACAATCCAATTCATCCTATAAGTTCTCTGTAGGATTGAAAGCCCTGTACTGGCCAGTCCAACATTTTGACATTCATATCCCCGAACCAGCCTGTCACAACATGAGCTGTATGACATGGGGAATTGTCTTTCTGATACAGGTATGGGCCTTCCCCAACACGCTGTCACAACCATAGGTAATGCATTACTGTCCAGGACATCTAGATGAAAAAAACAAAAGATAAGTCAATACGGAAAGAACAGTTTATTGAATTTCAGCAATTGAAACTGGAAATTTGTAATGAATCTCTGACTGAAACATGGTAAAACCTCTTAGAACACAACCAGTATTCTTCCCTTAAAGCTGTCATTCCAAATTGTTTTCAATGTTAGGGTCTGCATAGCCAACTTTTTTTTTTTTTTTTTTTTTTCTGTGACTCAGCTGAAGGCCAAGAACCTGATCTTTTCTTTGTTGATATGAATCTAGAAGCTGAATTAAATTCTGAATGAATTTCATTACATGATGAGAGAAAGTGGATGCCAAATCTTTCATTGAAATAAATTTATTTAGGAAAAATTATCTGTCAAGATATAAGGCCTTCTGTATGTACTTGAATTTAAATGTCATTAGAGTTCTAAAATAAATTTATTTATAAAAAACGTTTTATTAATAGAGTGGCCATTTCACTCGTTAACTGGCCACAGAAATGGACAGGGAAAAGAACTCTTTGCCCACTGCTATTCTAAATAGATTGAGTGGCAATGAATTCTGAAAGGAATTATAAAGGAATTCCTTTATAATTAAAGTGATAAAGGAATCCTTTTATCACTTTAAGAAGTTGTTGCAGATTTCAGAATATATATATCTTGATACTGTAAACAATGTATTGCAACTCTCTGTTATATTACTTTATTAAATACTTTTTAAAATGTATATTTATTTATAACATGAAAAGAATTATCCATCTTTAAGTTTAGCACTGTGTTTGTGTTCCAGGAAAGAATTAATGCTCTATCAGCACAGAATACAGAATTGAGAATGGCATTAGCGAGACAAGCTGAAAATGCTGTTTATAGGGTTGATAATAACAAAGAAGAAAGAGATTCATCCAAAAAAAGTGATCTGGTAAGAAGAATTTATATGAAAACTTAATTACATATATCTGTACATATTAAACATAAAGAATGATTTAAAGAAATTCATGTATTAGAATGATTGAAACTCTTGCATCCTTTTAGTTACAAATGGTATTTTGTAGATATTCAGTTTTTACTCTTCTTAGTTAATGAATATGTTTAACAAATTTCCAGTGTCTGGTTATGCTGCCAATATTTCAGATCTAATTGCAAATTGATAATGAGCCAACTTATTTTATATGTACGTGTGTGCGTGCTCCATAATTAGAAATTAAAATTTCTAATTATGGAGGGCTGGTAGAAAAAATTTTGCAACCATATGATCTAGGAATCTCTACATTCTGTCACAAAATGTGTAGTGGTGAAAGCTATGACATAAAAGGAGTGGCTGTCAAAACCTTTTTTTTTTTCTTTTTTTTTTTTCCCTTTTATGAAAACTGCAAACACTAGAGGTGTTAGAACCTATAGTACTTAGTACCATGCATGGGTTGGAGGTTGAGAAGATGAAAGAAAATAATTGTTGACATTAGACTTGAACTTCTGTAGACTGTAATTTTCAGGAAATACGTATGAAGGAAGGTTGTTCCAGAAAATGGAAGTTGAATGAAGAAACAAGGAAATTGAAAGGTTGGTTCTGTTGAGTTTGAAGTTGGACAGTAAATGGATGTTGACTGGTGACCTTACAAATTCGGACTGTTTTGAAAGAGAGAGCAGGATTATAGAAGCCAATTCAAAAGAACAGTACCCATGGAAGTTTCTCTAGAAAAGCATGCAGCAGTAGTACGTTTATGAGACAGAGTGGAGAGACTCTGTTAGATATAAGTGATTAATTAACCTAACTGCCCTCTTCTGAATGGAATCTAGAAGCCTGAGAGAGGTTTTCGGGGTGCCGACCCAGATGTGGGAACAATATTCCATGGTAGGGAAGATTTGCGATTTATACAGTGAACAGCTGTTTGAAAGAAAAGTAAAGCTGAGAGTGCAATGAAAACAAAGTTTTTTTTTAGATGCACAGGAAACAATATTTGTAGTGTGCTTTTGCCAAGAGAGAGATTAGAAGTCAGGGTAATCCCCAAAAGAGATATATCATCTTGCCTAGAAATTGGAGTGCCACCAAAGATAAGCATGGGAGCAGAAGAACTCTTTTTGCGAGATATAAGACAGGACTGAGTTTTTGAAGAATTGAAATCAAATACTTGGTCCTTGATGTTGTCACAGAAATTCTCTCAGATATGCCAGACAAGCTGTACTTGCTACCTGGGAGTCTAAAACGCTGATGGAACTGATATTTGGGTAACATTCAAGTCAAGTGGACCCAATTTTGGTGAAGTCCGGACAGTCTGTGACACGGCCAGATCCTCTACCTGCACCTTCATGATGGTGGGACTGTTGGTAATCCTGGGTATAACCTCCATGCACAAGCACACTGTGGGTGACCACCAGATGTGAACCAACGTAAGCAGGGGTCAAGATGTGGCACCCACACCACATGCAGGAATGCCACCCCTCTGTGTTACCAGGCAATAATAGGTGGTAGATGACTCTCGCCAACCGGTGCAATACTACCACTTTGCTTATTGGAGGCTTGAAGTGGTGGAACCCATGTTTAGTCTCCAGAGCTAAGTTCAGGTCAACCCTTCCCCACCTATTCCATCATGCAGTATCACTGATGACTTTTGAGATTACGATGAACATCATGGCGAGATCCAACCTTCCTTACATTTCGAGGATACAGCTCTAAAACGGTGTTCACAGGCCGGCAGCTAGTTAGTACACCGGACCGAATCTATTGGTAACTCTTTAGGAGGCTTCCAGATCAGCTAGTGTATAATCTTGCTACCTCTACTCTGCCAGATAGTGACTGGAAGGAGTCCAAGTAGTGTGTATGTGGGGGGCATTATGTCAAGTTATGTCAAGAATCTGAGTATATTCTTACCATGTGAATGCCATATCCAAAAATTTTATTACTTCATACAGCATGCCCCTCACTTTTTCTCACTATTGAATACACCATGAATTGTCAAACTAATAGAGTAAGCTTATCTGCGAAAAGATCTAAACCTCTCAAACACTTCCTAGTTCATTTCACAAATATATGTGGTCTCAATTCTAATCTGAACGATGCCATTTCCACTTGCAGTTTGCCAAAGCCCATTTGCTTTTTCTGACAGAATCTAAGTTATCGGTTGATTCAAATACTGCTCATCTCAGTTACACAAATTATTCGCTGTATGAGTCCTTTCCCCTTAAAAGTGGTGCTTGTGCATATGACCATTCCAATATTCCCTGTCAGAGATTTGGTAATTTGGAATCTCCTTTTTTGATCTTCTCTGGCTTACAATCTGTCTACCTCATTGTGTCAAATTCATCTGTTGTCTCTACTGTTCTCCCAACTCCACTATCAACTGGTGCTCTTTGACTTCCTCTCTTTGCAACTTCACTGTCTCCAGTCCAACTTTCCTAACAGTGAGGTAATTTTCCTTAGTGATTTTAATGTTCACAACTCCAGCTGGTAGAGATACCGTGGCTTTTGCAATTATTAATCACCTTGCACAGATTGTTCATTTGCCTACAAGAATACCAGACAATCTTAACTATACAGCCAACACACTTGATATATTTCTCAAAAACAATCCTTCTAAGTACACATTCGAAATGAGGGATTCTTTAAGCACCTCAGATCACAACTTAGTGATTGTCTCTTCTCCAATGGAGCGTTTATCTCATGGCTATTCCCAACCTCGTATTGTTTGGCATTACAAGAATGCAAAATGGGATGACTTGCAAGATTTCTTTTCTTTTGCATTGGTCGGATTACTGTTTCAAAATTTCTGACATCAAAGTTTGCTCAGATCGTGTCAGTGAAATTATTCTTGTAGGAATGGAATCCTTTATTCCACACTCCACTTTAAAATCTCGTCCTTTATCTAAAATTTGGTTTTTAAATAAATGTGCTAAGGCTGTTCAAGAGAAGAATGTTTCATATCGTAATTGGCTTGTTTCCAATTTTTCAGTTTCATTTTCTGCCTACACCAAAGCTCGCAACAATTGTAAAACAGTTATTAATCAGTCCAAACTAAATTTTAAACAGGCTAAGAGTAGAAAACTAGCTTCTTGCCCTAATGGTAGCCGAGCATTCTGGTCTCTTACCAAAGCTGTTGGCCGCAACTTTTGCCGATCTCTGCTCCCACCTCTGTCAAAACCATGTGGTTCTGATGTCACTTCAGCCAAGGATAAAGCTGACCTGCTAGCATCCCCTTTTTCATCTAACTCATGTATTAATGATCTTGGTAAAACACCTACACCACCATTCCCAACACACTCCATGAAAGCCTCCTGTGGTCTTCCATCAAAAGGATGTCAGAAGGATTTTGACGAATCTTGATGCAAAGAAAGCTCCATGTCCTGATGACATTTCTTCACTTGCTCTCAATACCTGTGCTCCTGAACTTACTCATGTTCTTTGCTGCCTTTTTTCACTTTTTTATTCCATAGGTGTTTTTCCTTCTGCTTGGAAATTTGCTGATATCAGCCAGTTCCTAAAAAGAGTGACAGATCCCTCCCATCCAATTATCGTACTATTGCAATTACTTCTACTCTTTCTAAAGTAATGGAGAAATCAATTAACTGCCAACTCTTAAACTACCTAGAAACCTTCTGTCTGATCAATGATTGCCAGTATGAATTCCATCAGTGTCGATCCACTGTTGATTTCTGGGTTATGTTACTCATTTATGGACAAATTCAATGGAAAAGTTTGGTGAAACACAAGCTGTTGCTCTTGACATCTCAAAGGCTTTTGATCGTGTTTGACATAAAGGTCTTCTAAACAAGCTTCCATCTTACGGTTTTCCAACTGTTTTTTGTAATTGGTTATCCAGTTTTCTCTTTGTTTGCTCACTGAGGAGTGATTGTAGATGGCTCTCTCTTCTCCACTTATGCTGGTTTTCCCCAAGGTTCAATTCTTTCATCCACTCTTTTCCTCTTGTATATTAATGACCTTCCATTGACTGTAAATCCTATCCATAGTTTTGATAATGATAGCACGTTGCATTCCACTTGCTACCTGGGAGTCTGAATTTCCATTTTGAAAAACCAAGCCCTGCTCAATCAGCTACAACTTCTCAAATATCCGCTACCAATTCCTTAAATACCGATCTTCAGGTAATTCTCCAGTGGGGCAAAGACAACTTAGTTGATTTCAATCTTCTAAAACTTAGTCTTGTCTTATCTTGCAAAAAGGATTCTTCTGTTCCTATGCTTATCTTTGGTGATACTCAGATTTCTAGGCAAAATGATATATCTCTTTTGGGGATTACCCTGACTTCTAATCTCTCTTGGTACAAGCACATTACAAATATTGCTTCCTCTGCATCTAAAAAAACTTGATCTTCTCGGCATTACTTTTCTTCCAAACAACTGTTCAGTCTGTACAAATCGCAAATTCGCCCTACCATGGAATATTGTTCCTCCATTTGGGGCGGTGTCCCGAAAACCTCTCTCAGGCTTCTAGATTCCATTCACAAGAGGGCAGTTAGGTTAATTAATGATTCCTCTCTAACAGTCTCTCCACTCACTGTCTCATAGACACACTGTTTCTGCTGCCTGCCTTTTCTACAGATACTTCCATAGGCACTGTTCTTCTGAATTGGCTTCTATAATTGCTATTCTCTCATTCAAAACAGTCCGAACACATGCCACCACCAGCCAACATTCATTTACTGTCCAACTTCAAATTCACAGAACCAACTTTTCATCTTACTCGTTTATTTATTCATTCAACTGCCGTTTTCTGGAACTATCTTCTTTCATATGTATTTCCTGAAAAATTACAGTCTACAGAAGTTCAAGTCTAATGTCAAAAAATATCTTCTTTCATCTTCTCAACCTCCAACTCAAGCACGGTACTAAGTACTATAGATTCTAATACCTCTCGTTTGGGATTTTCAAAAAAAAAAAAAAAAAGTTCTTTGCCCCACTGGAGAATTCCTGGAGATCCCCATTCCCCATTTAAGGAATTGGTAGTGGATATTCGAGAAGTTGAAGCTGCTTAAGCAGGGCAAGATTTCTCAAACTGGAAAGTGGAATGCAATGTGCTATCATCAGCAAAACTATGGATAGGGTTTCCGCTCAATGGAAGAAGGTCATTAATATAGAGGAAGAGTGGCGGAAAGAACTGAACCTTGGGGGGACACAAGCATTAGTGGAGAAGTTAGAAGATAGAGAGCCATCTACCATCACTCTCGGTGAGTGGTAAGAAGGAAAACTGGATAACCAATTACAAAAAACAGTTAGCAAACCATAGATGGAAGCGTATTTTGAAGAACTTTATGCCCAACATGATAGAAAGCCTTTGAGATGCCAAGAACAACTGCTTGCTTTTCACCAAACCTTTCCATTTAATATATGTCCATAAATTGACAACATAAGCAAGAATATCACCAGTGGATCGATCGACACTGATGAAATCCATACTGGCGATCGTTGATCAGATGGAAGGTTTCTAGATAGTTTAAGAGTTGGAGGTAAATTGATATCTCGATTACTTTAGAAAGAGTAGAAGTAATTGCAATGGGACAATAATTGAATGGGAGGGATTTGTCACCCTTTTTAGGAACTGGCTTGGATATGAGCAAATTTCCAAGCAGAAGGAAAAACACCTTTGGAATAAGAAAGTGAAAAAAGCAGAAAAGAACAGGAGTAAGTTCAGGAGCACAGGTTTTGAGAACAAATGGAGAATTGCCATCAGGACCTGGAGTTTTCTTAGCATCAGGATTCGTCAAAATCCTTCTGACATCCTTTTGACGGAAGACAACCGCAGGCATTGAATGGGTAGTGTTTCACAAAATTGATTAGTAAATGAGTTGGAATAAAATTGGAATGCTAGCAGGTCTGCTTTATCCTTGGCTGAGGTGACAACAGAACCATCTGGTTTGGACAGAGGTGGGAGCAGAGATGGGCAAAAGTTGCGGCCAATAGCTTTGGCAAGAGACCAGAATGCTTGGCTACCATTAGGGGAAGAAGCAAGTTTTCTACTCCTAGCCTGTTCAAACTCTAGTTTGGACTGATTAATAACTGCTTTACAATTGTTGCGAGCTTTGGTGTAGGCAGAAAATGAAACTGAAGAATTAGAAACAAGACAATTACGACATGCAACATTCTTCTCTTGAACAGCCTTAGCACATTTATTGGAAAACCAAGGTTTAGATAAAGAACGAAATTTTAAAGTGGAGTGTTAAATAAAGGATTTAATTCCAAGAAGAATAATTATACTGATGCGATCTGAGCAAACGTTGACATCAGATGTTTTGAAACAGTAATCCGACCAAGGAAATGAAGAAAAGAAATCTATCAGGTCATCTCGTTTTGCATTCATGTAATGCCAAACAACATTGGGTTAGGAATAGCCATGAGATAAAGGCTCCACTGGAGAAGAGTCAATCACCAAGTTGTGATTCTGAGGTGCCTAAAGGACCATTCACTTCGACCGTGTACGTAGAAGGGTTGTTAGTGAGAAAAGATCAAGTGTGTTGGCTGTATGGTTAGGATTGTCCGGTATTCTGGTAGGTAAATGAACAATTTTTGTGAAGTCAATAATAATTGCAAAAGCCTCAACATCTCAACCAGCTGGGTCTGTGTGACTAGAAAACGGAAGCCAGCTGGAGTTGTGAACATTAAAATCACCAGGGAAAATTACCTCACTGTTAGGAAAGTTGAACTGGAGAAAGTCAAGTTGCAAAGAGTTCCAAGTGATTAGAGAAGTTGGGAGAATGATAGATGAATTTGACAGAATGAGGTAGAGAGATTTTAAGCCAAAGAAGATCGAAAAGAGGAGATTCCAAATTACCAAGTAGCTCACAGGTAATATCGGAACGGACATAGGCACAAGTACCACCTTTGAGGGGAAAGGAATCATAGCAAATAATTTGGGCAACTGATATGAGCAGTGGTTGAGTATAATCTCAGTAAAATCTAAAATGATAATCGAGATTCTATCAGAAAAAGTACATGGGGTTTGGCAGACTGTAAGTGGAATTGGACGTCATTGAGATCACAAATGATACCACGTATATTTGTGAAATGAACTAGGGAAGTGTTTGGGAGGTTTAAATCTTTTCACGGATAAGTTTGCTCTATTAGTTTGACAATTCATGGTGTATTCAATTTTAAGAAAAAGTGGGGAGGGGGCCATGCTGTATGAAGTGGTATTAAGCTTTCATGAATACCACCGCGTACAGCATATTGTACATGGTGGTATCCATGAAAAAAGACGTCAAACATAAAACAAAGACATCAATCATACTGCATGATGGAAGAGATGGGGAAGGATTGACTGGAACTTAGCTCTTAAGACTAAACATGGTTCCACTACTTCAAATGTCCAATAAGCAAGGTTGTGGTATTGCACTGGTTGATGAGAGCCATCGACCTCCCTCCTAGTATTGCCTGGTAACACAGAGGGCAGCATTCCTCCGTGTTGTATAGGCACCACACCTCGACCCCTGGTTACGTTTTTTCACACCACGGTGGTCACCCACAGTGTGCTTGCGCATGGGGTATTACTAACAGTCCCACCATCGTGAAGGTGCAAGCAGAGGATTTGGCTGTCATAGACCATCTGGACTTCGTCGAAATTCGGCCTGCTTGACTTGAGCGTCACCCAAATATCAGTTCCATCACCGTGTTAGACTCCAAGGTAGCAAGCACAGTTTGTCTGGCATATCTGAGAGAATGTCTGTGACAAGCTCAAGGACTAATGGTTCAATTTATGCTTAACTTTTTTACACTCCAGGACAGCCACCAGTTAACAAGAGTTTTTAACTTTGATAATGCTATTCAGACAGTGGAACATGCATATTAGCATTAGTATAGGCATATGATGCAAGAAAGCGAGCTTATGCAGCATCAGCCAAAAAAAAAAAAAACCACTTCCATTTCACCCCTCCGTTCGTTCGAAATACCTGTCCAGCTTAGCCTTAAATTTATTTAGGCTATCAACTTCCACAACAAAGGATGGAAGTCTGTTCCACCAGTCAACTACTTGCTGGCTAAAAGCAAATTTCCGCACATCTATCCTACATCTGTCTTTCCTCAATCTGAATTTATGCCCTCAGGTGATTATTCTGAGCTAGAGGAAGAATCTCATCGGCATTGAGCCTAGGCTCAAGGGGTAGAATTTTTTTCAGCCTGGACTGTACTTGTTAACAGGAGAGATTGCTGCTACAGAGATGGGATACACTAAAATAGAAAGGGTGCAAGAATATTTGCTGATGCTATTGAGGCAGTGTTAGGTGGGTCGGAAAACTGCTAGCTTGGGAGGAGACAAAGACTATTAGAATGAGCAGAAGCCTGAAAAACAAGATGCATGATATTTCAGAGACTGCTGGGAGCCATTGCGGTACAAGTAAACACATAGGTTGTGTTAGGGTAGCTAAGAATAGAAACAGGTGCAGGTATACTTGCGTGTACACCAATGGTAGGAGTTTAGTAAATAAATTTGATGAATTTGAGGTATTGCTCAAAACATCAAAGGCAGATATTGTTGGGATATCAGAGACGTGGTGTCACACAGATATAAGGGAGGCAGAACTGGAATTTGGGGAGTACAACGTCTACAGAAAGGATAGACAGGATAGGAAGGGGGGGAGGGGTTATGCTATTAGTTAAGAAACACATAAAAACCAAGGAAGCGAAGCCAGTCGACATCGCTGGACAGTGCAGTGTTGAGTCAGTTTGGTGTGATATAAGCATTGGGAGATCAAAATTGAGAGTAGGAGTGTGCTATAGGCCTAATGACTCTATAGGCCTAATGTGCTATAGCCTAATGAGTATAATAAGAAACTACAGGGAAATAGAGTGGGCCAGTAAATCATTATTGTCTTATAATGGGAGATTTTAATTTCCCAGATATTGTCTGGAATTTGGGGCTGGTTACTCACACACTAGCAGGGCTTTTGTGGATTTATTGGATGATTGTTTTCTACATCAGCATGTTTGGGAGGCAGCTAGAGGGAGTAATAATCTTGATTTGATTATCAGCAGTGATTCTTCATGCATTAAGAATCTGCAGATAAATGAACCACTAGGTGGCAATGATCACAGTGTGCTGAAGTGGGATTTACTCAAAGAGGTAACTACCATTATAGGTAAAGGGAAGGGTTATTGCTTCCGTAAAGGCGACTACGATGGACTGAGACAGTATTTAAATTCTATACAGTGGGACCAACTGATGATGTTACCAACAGCAAATTCAAAATGGGAAGCATTCAAAGAACTTATCTTGGAAGCTACTAGGCTTTACATACCAACTAAGAAATATTGTTCAAGGTTTAGGCCAAAATGGATGTCAGATGAACTAATGAGGCATATGGCAGAGAAGAAAAATGCATGGAATACTTACAAATTAACACATGACACAGAAGCCTATGATAGATACAAGTTGATATGCAACCAAGTTACAAAGGAGGTTAGGCAGGCAAAGGCAGATTACGAGAAATCCTTGGCAAGGGATGCAAAGAAAAACAGCAAAGAGTTCTCTACTTATGTAAACTCTAGAAGGAAGGGGATGAATCAGATTGGTCCACTTGATATTGATGGGTCAACTGTTGATGATCCTGCTCAGGTAGCTAACAAACTAAATGAATATTTTGCATCGACATTCACACATGAGGAGTTGTTCAGTGAGGGGAATGCCAGAGGTGTATTCAACTCTAGCAGTAAGCTAGAGAATCTTGAAATAACTGGGAGTAAAGTGGAGGAGAAACTGTTGAAGATAAACACAAGAAAGGCACCCGGGGTGGACGGGATCTATCCAGTTATATTAAAGGAAGCAGCAAAGGAAGTAAGCAAACCCTTAGCCATAATTATGAGAGCTTCCTTGGACTCATGGGAGGTATCCATAGACTGGAAATGTGCAAATGTGACCCCAATTCACAAAGGAGGATCAAAGGCTGACACAAGTAATTATAGACCTGTGAGCTTAACTTCTGTTCCAGGAAAATTAATGGAGGCACTGGTTAAAGAAGCACTGCAGGATCATTTAGACAAGACTTCAGTTATAGCTCGGACACAGCATGGTTTTGTTAAGGGGAAGTCTTGCCTGACCAGTTTGATTGGATACTATGATGCAGTCACAAAAGAACTGGATGCAGGGAATAGCTTTGATATTATATACTCGGATCTTAGAAAGGCTTTTGATACTGTTGCACATGGAAGATTGCTACACAGATTGGAGCAGCGTGACATTGGAGGCAAATTGCTGCTATGGATAAAGGGGTGGTTGAGGGGGAGAAGACAGAGAGTGGTAATCAATGGACACTGCTCATCGTGGACTAATGTTATTAGTGGAGTCCCTCAGGGCTCAGTGTTGGGTCCATTATTGTTTTCTGTATTTATAAATGATATTGATGATGGTATATCAAGCTTAATGTCCAAGTTTGCAGACGATACAAAGGTTGGCAGGGTTGTCAAGGACACGACTGACACTATCCTGCTGCAACAGGATCTGGAAAGGTTGAGCAGATGGGCTGAGAGGTGGCAAATGAAGTTTAACATTGACAAATGTAAAGTAGTACACATGGGAAACAGCAACCCCAGAGCAACGTATCAACTCTGTGGTACTACACTGACAGTGGTAGAGAATGAAAGGGACTTGGGGATGGTTTTGCAGGCAGATATGAAGTTCTCTGAGCAGTGCAGACGGGCTGCAAGAGTAGTCATGGAGTATTGTCAATGATATACAGGAATTTTTCCAGCAGGGATAAGGAGGTGATTATTCCCTTGTATAAGGCAATGGTCAGGCCACACCTAGAGTACTGTATACAGGTCTGGAGGCCTCATTTCAGGAAGGATGTAGAGCTGCTGGAATGAGTACAGAGAAGGGCAACAAGATTAGTGAATGGAACAAAGGGGTGCTCTTACGAAGAAAGGCTTAAGTTTTGCAAATTACAGTGTCTGGAGACTAGGCACCAGCGAGGTGATCTGATAGAGGTGTATAAAGCCTTGAATAGTTTGAGCATGCTCAATGCTGATGGGATTCTTCCTCTAGCTCAGAATAATCACCTGAGAGGGCATAAATTCAAATCGAGGAAAGACAGATGTAGGATAGACGTGCGGAAATTTGCCTTTAGCCAGCGGGTGGTTGGTTGGTGGAACAGACTTCCATCCCTTGTAGTGGAGGTTGATAGCCTAAATAAGTTTAAGGCTCAGCTGGACACATATTTTGAACGAACAGAGGGGTGAAGTGGAAGTGGGTTTTTTTTTTTTTTTTTGGCTGATGCTGCATATGCTTGCTTTCTTGCATCAAATGCCTCTACTAATGCTAATGCTACTCAAACCATTCAAGGTTTTATACACCTCTATCAGATCACCTAGCAGGTGCCTATTTGCCAGACACTGTAATTTGCAAAACGTAAGCCTTTCTTCATAAGAGCAACCCTTATTTTATAATAGCTTATAGATTTAAATGTGTGTTGTATATCTGCAACTACGTGCCTACCTCAGAACTCTGCTCACCCTTCAGGATCATTCACAGTAATAGTTTACATATTAGCTAATTACTAAAGATAATATTAAAGCATATTATTTTCAAGTTGCTAGTTTATCATTGCTCCATCTGCTTTAATATTAATAGATAATAACTAGTATTGTTTTTATATTAATATTAAGGTAAAAATATGCACCTAATAAGTGAATTAGCAGTAGCTTTTTAATCATTCAACAAGACCCACCTTTTCAGAGTTGTTAACAATAATAACCTATGAACAAGTTAGTTAATGTGCGCAGTATATTACATTTCAGGCTCATTTGGAAATAATAATAATGCATGCTTTATTTAAACAAAAAAAAAGAGGGGATCAATAACAGTGGCATATCTTCCTGAACTGAGAGCATTTTGTTTCTGTGCATCTGCCATATTGCCCATTCATTCTTCCAATCAGCAATCAAACAATACCCAGTGCTTCAGCTAGAATATCAGGTATATGAATAATTTCTGGATTTCTATTCTTATTTTAATGAAATTTTTGAAGTCGTGAGAAATTGTTCTGATTATTTTAACATACATCACATTACCTGCCTGCTCACCAATGAAAGGCCACAAGCTTTGAAACAGTGCTGTCTGAGGTCTGAGTAGTGGTACCCACCAAGAATAAGTATTAAGTCTTTTCTCTATTAGTGAAGCATTACTTATTCAAGGCAGTGCAATACATGGTAACTCGTTGTGAACAAGGAGCACAATACGAGATACAGATGAAATTATGCCCTTTGCATAATTTTCGTAGTTTTGACGTGAATAATGTATATGTTGAGGGTACCCTACTCTGCTCAGGCTGTCACGGAAAGTGAAACGTCTAACTGCTGTTATACCTCTGAAAATAATGGACAATGGTATAAACAATTTATACCTATTCTGTCGGGTATATAATACCGTCAATGAATATGCAAGAAAAAATTAGAAATTTTGATATTTAATATAATTTTTTTCGAAAAATCTAAAAAGTTCACATTTTGATCATTTGCCGTTGTACATTGGTTACTTGCACTTTCAATAACTTGTAAACTATGATAGATAGACATAAACAGTAAACAACAATTGTTCAATAGGAAACATAGTTTTTATCTTTATAAATAGTTTTGATGTAGCTCTTATGGTTTCCGAATAAGATTGATGCAAAGTTGAAGAGTTGAAAAAATCGAGAATTTTCACTTTTGTTTTTGCAATATCTTGAAAACTGTAAATTTTAGACAAAACAGTAAGCAATAAAATTGTTGCCCTTTGAGAGCTCTACAAGGATATATAACTAGATTTCAAATCGGATTTTTAGTTTTCCAGAGTTGAACAACTCGTTAAAGTAACTACTTCTTCGGTTATTTTGCATTTGTTGAGCAGTGCGGTTGTGTTTCATTTAGTTGTGTGACGATGCCAAAAGTTTCGTCAACTAAACATGTTCAAAGATATCAACAAAATCACAAATCTAACGTTGAAAAACAAGTACCAAAGTCGGCAGCGGAACGCGAGAGAGAGAGAGCGCGTTGTAAGCGTAAACACGAGTAAGGTCAATTAGAGCAGATGTCCGGCCATCAGCATCGAAAAGAAAAGTGCAATCAGTGAATGAAGATCGTCAAAAGTGTTATACATTAGTTTCAGAAGAATTTGAAAGAATGTTTTTGAACAACTCGTTCAGATATGTCTGCAGTGTTTGCGACAGACTGTGGTTTCAGAATGATTTCAGATTACCAAAGCCACACCATATACAAATTCTTGAAGATGAATTTCCAGAAGCAGAAAATGTGGCATCGTTTATGCTTTGCAATACATGCTTCACAAGCTTAGAATCAGGAAATGTACTGTCGTTATCAAAGTCCAACGGCTTCATATATCCGTTTCTGTCGAATTTATCGCCGCTCGATTGTATAAGCGATTGGTTGGTTTCAGCTAGCTTGCCATTCACGCAGATTCAACGCTTGCAATATGAAACTGGCAGCTATGGTATCGTCAGACAAGTCATTAATGTTCCAGTCAATATTAATTATATGGTTAGACAGTTGCTTCGTGCTTTAGACGACGATTATGCATTCAATGTTCACATCAAGAAGCATTTGATTCATAAATCGACTTACTTGCAAGGATATGTGAGAAAAGAAACGGTCAAATTCTGGCTAAGGTATTTAATGAATACTTCTCTGTACAAACGTTATAACATTACAGTTGATCATCAGTTGCTTGCTACAGTTTCATCGAGAGTCACTAATAGCGAACAAGTAGACAATGTAGAGAAGATTGTGTCATCTGAAAGTGACATCGAATTACTTATGGCACAGCAACACGCTTTACTTTGGAATGAAGACAGATATCTTGCAATTGCTCCTGGGCAACACAATCAATCGATGTTGATAGTTTACAATGAACATGCTGAGGAACTGTCATTTCCAGCGATATACTTAGGCCATCCACGTAGATTTAAAGATGGATTACGTGTTACTCCCTTTATGATAGCGAAATAAGATGAAAAGATCGCCGAGGAGTAACGCCACATCACATTCTATACATGGCAATCAATTTTATGCTTGAGAATAACTGAAGATTTATATTCCACTTTCAAATGCGTTGCAGAAATTTCCAACAAAACAAAACGTGTGATAGAGACACATGTGTCAAATGTAACTTGTTGTTTCTCAAATCCATTCAAAATTCTGTACACTACTGGTCTCAACACAAGAAAGATGTCTTTGCTATGATCAGACAACTTGGTAAACCGACCATGGTTCTGACATTGAGTGTGACGGAGGTTCACTGGCCACATCTCTTGAAAACACTTTACAGACTAAACAGTAGCGAAGATACAGAAGTTGACGCTCCAATGAAAGAATTGATAGCTTTGCAGCATACTAAGCTAGTCACCGAGGATCCAGTCACATGTGTAATATACTTCATTAAGCTAGTTGTCGTTATAATGTATGTACTGCAATCAAAAGATAAAATCCTTTTGAGAAATTCAAAGTAATCCATTTCTTCAAACATATAGAGTTCCAGCATCGTGGCAGTCTGCATGCTCACATTTTGCTGTCGCTACAAAACAATCCTAAAGAATTGGTTCTTTAGGATCGTTTTGATCCTAAAGAACCAATTTAGGAGAATTAGGAGATCCTAATTCTCCTTGATCCTAAAGACTGTAGAAATAATAGATGACTTGTGCAGCGTCGATGCTTCGGATCTTCCGACGTCTTACTCAAATCAAGTGCGCAAGCATACGTTTACTTGTTTCAAGAAGAATGATGATCGATGCAGATTCAACATTCCATATTGGCCTATGGATCAGACTCGTTTTAATACCGATGAACACAATCAACGTTCAAGTTTCACACGGCGTTTTCAACAATATAAGAAAGATCTTGAAGAAAAACATTATGATATACTTGAGCAGTTTCTAGAAGAGCACAAGTTGAATGTAAAAATTACTTGGATGTTGTTCAATCAGAATTGATGAGACCTACCGTTCTAATGAAAAGAAATATGACACAACTTTGGACGAATACCTTCAATCCTTGGATAGCTGGTATATTAAAGTCGAACATCGATTTACAGTTCATACTCAAGGAACATTCATGCGCATCATGGTTTGTAGAATATGTTTACAAAACCAACCTAGGCATAAACCATTTGCATTGAGAGTTGATTAAATTGCAAGAAGAGTATCCAGATCTTGTTAAAACCCGTTAGCATTAAAATGTTGAACAGCATTGAAATGAACTCGCAAGAGGCAGCTTGGTATTTGCTTTGCCAGCCAATGTAGAGAAGTCAGGCGCACAACTTGCTTAACAACGCATTCGTCGCCTCCACGTCGACGGGGAAGGTGGCTGTAGCAATCAATGGTACCACAGTTAATTCACCGTTCAAAGTTGGTATGATGCGAATACACAGTGGTCTTGCTCGCGAAACTTTGCACCTCTATCGTAACGTATTTCAAAACGTTCAAGCAGTAGTCATCAATGAAGTTAGCATGATCGGAGCTGACATTTTGCATACAACCAATGCCAGACTGCAAGAGATCACTGGAGAATTCGATAGTGTTTGGTAGTTTAGATATCATATTTCGCAGATTTGTGTCAGTTGCCGCCAGTGAATGCAAGGCAAATACTCAAGCATCATAAGAATTCCATCGGTGGTGCAATTTTGTGGCAGTCTCAGTTTCTTTCCACTGGTTCAAGTAATGAGACAGAGTGATGTTGTATTCTCCGGCATGTTAACTAAAATTGGCAACGGCGAAACGTTAGACGTTGAAGAAAAGAAGTTAATCGAAAGTTGATTTAGACACAAGACTGTCACGGAACAAGTACCAAATGCTGTTTGTTTGTTTGTCTCGTTGTAACAACGATTTTGGTCAATATAATGCTCAAGCGTTGGAAGGAAAGACTGCCATCCATTGTACAACCAACAATCACTTCACTGGTTACAAGAGTCATGAACAGTTAACTCGTATGTGAACAAAACTCCATCATATGAGCGTAGCAGAGACCAGAGGTTTGCCATATGTATTGTATCTATTGACTGGAAAACCTTACACTATCACTACAAATGTCGATGTTGAAGATGGTTTGGTCAGTGGATCGATCGGAACTTTACAGCACGTTGAGATGGAAGAAACAGAAATCAAAAGTTTGTGGTTACATTTCGAAAGCAAGAATGTTGGAAATAAAAGTCGTCTCAAGTCTCGCCTGCCAATATTGTCGCATCGTGGCATATTAAAATCTGGTTGGACTCAGATTACGAGACGTTCCACCACAGTATCTTTCAAAAGCAAAATAAAAAACCAATGTTCTTTGGTTGAAGCTTGTGCCATGATGGTTCATAAATCTCAGGGTGGAACTTTCAAAGAAATCGTATTCGATTATGATAAGCCTCGAACAGACACTGGTATACGTTGCATTGTTGAGAGTTAGAAGCATCAATGGCCTGTACATCAGAAATCAGAAAGAAGACTTTACGCTCTACCATGCTCACGGTTGTAACGCACCTAAGATGCAAGATCTTCGAACTGAATTGAAACATTTGAATAACCATGATTTGGAAACACTACAACTGCATTACAATTTTGGGATCAAGTTGCTTTATTGAGTTTCAGAATGGTATTGTTGAATTCATAGAGTTTGAAATTTCATAGTGAAGACATTACGACTGATCCAGTTCTCGTGGATCTTGGCATTAAATGAAACATGGCTTGAAAACAATGAAAATGTTGATGTTCGAGGATACAAACATATCACGCAATTCAAAAGACCTTCTGTGTCATCTGGTTTTGTTGCGATATACAATAAAGTCAAATCGACAATATACTCATTACCGTGGATGCAGATTCGCTATGGCAAATGATTGGTACAGATAATTGTGGAGACATTTGTGCAGCTGAAGTTGAAATAAATGGACAGAAGACTTTGCTTGTAGCATTCTACATCTCACCTGATTCAACATTGGAACAGATTAGAGTTTTCTTAATATCCGATTGAGTGATTTATATGCCAAAGTTTAGAGACATACCTAAAGTTGTAAGGAAATTCAATTTTAAAAAGATCCGAATAATTTTAGTGGGTGATTTCAACATTGACGTTAAGAAACCTGAAAATGATCCATTCCTCAATTTCATAGAATCAACATTCGATCTTAAACTCGCATCAGATCCTACAAATATACTACACATGTTCAATCAGTTATTGACTTGGTCTTCAATCACAATGTTAATAGTTTGAATTGTTTCAACTATGTATCCTACTTTGGTTACCACAAACCTTTATTGTTGATTGTAAATGAAAATACCAAATAAAATAAAACTGATTTTATTAAGGTTAAATTGTATTTTTTTCATTTCGCAAGACGATATTCACGGATCCACCTTCTGCTCCATGGAGCAGCGTCAATTTTTTCTTTGAGTTGTCTATGGTGTATCTACACCTATATTCTATAGATACTCTTAAAATATTATGCGTTACATTATATTACATACTGAAAGGACAGAATTCGTGGGGCTCCTGGGTAACATGATGCTGTCACCCCTCTTGCACCGCTGGACTGGTATATAGGTACATTGCATTCACGTAGATGATAATTCAATGTCAGTATGCATAAACGTCGTGAGTTAACTGACTTTGAAAGAGGGATGATAGTCGGTGGCCGACTCATCGGTCACTCTATTGCAGAGGTGTGTGCATAGTATTAGGGTTAAGCGCCACCTGTGGTTTCCCACATCTGTGCCATATGGTCGCTGTGAAGGAATACAGTACTACTGTAAGTGCCAGAAAAGTGTTGCGTGTTGTATATGACATATTGCATTAGGTTCTGTTGTGTGTCCTGGCATTTAGCCGCAGGGCCCCTGGTGGGACTCCACGTTGCCCGCACACACCATTAGGAGGTAGCCAGGCTGCCCATCATTCTCTGGCTTGTCTCCGCCAGGGTCGCCTGAGCTTCCTGGACGGATATATATTAAAAAAAGGGGGAGACGGGGAAGTACAGAGTGTACACAAGAAAGGAGGGTAGAGCTAGAAATATGGAGGATGTAGGCGAAGGCATCCTCCAGGCTATCATTGGAGCAATAAGCACCATCAGGTGAAAAGGGGAACCCGGGAAGGATGATAAATAAGACACAGCATGAGAGCTGCATGTAAGTTGCCACTGAGGAATCAGGTGGCCTTATGCCAGTTGATCCTATCCAGGTTAACATCGGTTGGCCAGTTAGGTAAGGATCAGATGTTTGGGTTGTTCCTATTTTGTGTTGGCAATAGGGTGCTCTGTCTTGTGAAGAGGGCTTGTGCAAACTTGGTAAACTCATAGTAGTAGTTTTCTTCTGTGATGAATAAGTGTTCATTTCCTTGAGAGTGAGTTATCTTGTATACGAGTAAACAGGATGCTGCGGAGGTCCTCATAGTGTTGACAGGTATATACTAGATGATTCCAGTCTTCTATTTCACCACATGCAAGTAGGGGTTGTCAATGATTCCCATGTATGTTAGTTTATGGTTTATTGATCAGTGTCCGATAATGAGGTAGGTGGTATAAAGACCAGGAGAGAACCGATTTGGGAAATACGGCATTCACATAAAGTATAAATTTCTTGGTGATTGGGCCCTTGTCGGTAGCAGTCCATCTGTCCTGCCAAGTCTGAAGTAGTAGGATGGCAATTCGTTTCTTTTCCTGCCTGATTTCATTCAGGTTATTGATGGAGTATCCAAGGATAGTTGCTGGTATACCCCTGGATAGACAGTAGTGGATAGATCTGGAGGTTACTTCGACTAACCTCCAGATCAAGCGGAAGGATGCCCGAAAAAACCCCAAGAGCTTGGTTGCTAACTGTGCAGCATATCCTTGTAATAGTAAGAAGGATAGGTGCGCTGGATGGTTCCCAGTTTACTTTTGTTGTTGTAAAGAGTTGCCCTGCAAAACCATACCCCAGATCCATACGTTATGAAGGGAAGGAAGATTGATTTGTACAGAACCGTAAGGGTGCATTGGTTCAATCCCCAATCACGACAACTCACCCATGCAATGAGAGCAGTGTAGTTTCTCACTTTCGCATGGAGGTGTGCAAGATGCGGAGAGAAAGTGAGCTTAGGGTCAAGTACTATTCCCAGTAGTTTTAACGTAGAAAATAGCTTGACGGTTTGGCCTTGAAGTTTGATAGTGGGGTTTCTAGTAGGCTGCAGTGATCTCTTCAGGAGAATGAATTGTCTTTTGGGGTGAGAGTCTTAGTTTGTGTAGGGCTGCCGAGTTCTGAAGGATTTGAAGTGCCTAGTTTGCTCTGGCTTGGAGAGAAGCTCTGCTGTCAGCCTCAATCGAGATGGTCACATCATCAGCAAAGGCTTGGTATAGCTACCAAGGAGCTCATCCAGGACAATTTTCCACAGAAAGGGACCAAGGACTGAACTCTGGGGGCAACCTCTGTAGATAGACCTGGTGATTCTTTGGTACGTTGAGAAGATTATAATTTTCCTATTTGATAAGTAGTTTTCGATGCATTTGTATAAGTGGTGGTGGTATAGAAATTGCAGTGGTGGTATAGAAATTGCACTATCCCCACTTGGTGGTATCAAGAATATATCGGGAATATGCCATTTCCGGAATAACATCTCATCGTGGACAGCGCTGTGGGCAGAAAAAGATGGTGGATGAACGTGGCTGTTGACATCTGTCTCGCATTGTTTCACCCAACTGGAGAGCGACAGTGGCACAAATCACCACCAACCTACAACGAGGGAGTTGCCAGAAACATCTCCAAGACCATCTGGTGATCCTTAGCGGCAGTGGGTTATGGGAGCTGTAGACCCACCAAAATCCCATTGCTAACACCACGACACAGGACTCTACACCTCAACTGGGTGAAAAAACATCGGCACTAGACCTTGGATGATTGGAGATGGATTTCCTGGTCTGAGTTCCATTTCCAGTTATTTCGATAGGATGGGAAGGTGCATATCTGGTGGGGGAAAACCCACGAAGCTGTGCGCCCATCTTGTCAACAAGGAACATGGCCCTGGTAGTCTGTGTCATTAAATTTAACAACCACCCTCACTATTACTGGATAGTGAGCTTGACTTCTTTGCTGAGCAGTTATGGAGTCTGAGAAAAAGATACTGGTTCATCTCATTAAGAATAGAATCCTGACAGGATTATAGCATGGGTTCGTAAAATCAGAGAAGGTATTGCCTGCAGTGTTATAGCTATAATTTTTGGATCTTTATGGAAAGACCACCAAGAGGCCCCCCCCCCACTTTAGTTTTATTAACATGAAATGCCAATTCTTTACTTTTCAGCATATTGTTTATAATATACATTAAGTGATATTCAAGCAATGTAATAATGCAAAGACCACCAAAAGGTCTTCCCCCACTTTAGTTTTATTAACATGAAATGCCAATTCTTTACTTTTCACTGTATTGTTTATAATATACATTAAGCGGTATTCAAGGAATGTAATAATCTATCTATAATGTTATATTTAAGTTAACTTATAAATTCTTCTCATTTAAAAATTCATCTTTCTTGCCTTTATTTTCAAAATCAACAATTAGTTCTTTAAGATACCCTTTTAGCATGTGTTTTTTTTTTTTTTTTTGGTGCATGACGAGGTCATTTAATCTAGTTTGCATTATAGAATTTCTTTTATAGAGTAATTCCCTTTGTAGTCTTTATTATTTATAAAAATAATAAATATTTTTAATTTACAAAATGACCTTTCAATACTAGTCATTGTTAACAGAAATTTCAGACATAACATATAATGGCTCTTTACTATTATATAATATTATTATTATTTGTTTTTTTCTGTAATATTTATAAAAATAAATTTATCAGAACAGAACCATGTCCCCCCACCCCATGAACATTTACACCTTTGCTATATATTGCACTGTGGTAGCTATCCCTCTATTGCCTGACCAATTTAACTGCTGGGAGCAGATTACAGGAAAGATCTTTAAGTGAATCTGAGGCTTACCAACAGAAGACAATAGATGCTCATAAATGAGCAGACCTACATAATAAGTTGAGTTCTTGGGAATGCAGCCCCCTCCTTCCTTCAATCTACCTTATTGACATCAATTCGATTTACATCAGTTTCAACAGTATGTCCTTCAGTAACCTTGGCAATGATATTTATATTCTCTAAGTCTTGCTTGGTAGAAGACACTCATATTTTTCATGTATAGCATGACCCTTATTGCTTTTGGCATGGCTACGTTTAATTATATCATTATTTACTTGCAAAGATATCACCAAGGTCTCATCCCTTTTCTCAGTTGACAACTTTTGAATAAATTTGAAAAGTGAGTGAATGAATGAGAGATAATTGTGGATTGACTCATCGGCATCAGTTATCTCATAATGCAGAGTGAAGACATTTTCTTTGTCGACACTGTTTACAATGTCTTTCACTTTGTCAGAAATTTTTTTTCATAATAAAAGTGCATCAGAAATGATTTCAGTGCATCATGATTTTCTGCCTAGTAAGAATGGATGAGGAAGCAGTGAGAGTACAGGTGCAATTTCCTTCAACACCTGAAGATATGGTGGAGCTTTTTAAAAAAACCTTTTTGCCATCAGACACCAATAACTTTTCATCAGGAAATGAATTAGTGAAAAGATTTAGGACTAAAGAAATGAATTACTTGCTTGCTCTGTAACTACGTAGGGTGCATGCACTAAATAAATCATGTGATGCAATAAGCAGAAAATAATATTTAGAGGGACTGCTACGTCCTTCTTTTAAGGAAGTGCATTGATCAGGACCAGAAGGACATTGTTATGTTTAATTCCATCATGCCATAGCATAGAAACAGAATCTGTAAAAAGTTGAGCAACAATTGAGCTATTGCCTTTAAACATACTTCAGATGTAAATAAATACAGTTTTGAGGGCTTAGTGGGCTCCATGGTTCCAATAAATTCATTGGAGGTATAAGTATTTCTAAAACATCAGTTGTCTAATCATTGGAAGTCGAAATATTTTTTGTATCAAATTAATCCCTAGTTATTTGTAAAACATGAGCAGAAGTATCTAAATGATTGTGTTCTTAATGTATACTTATTTGGAACATGGTCTTTTGTGTATTAACTAAAAAGGCATTTTACAGTTTTCCCAGATAAACATTGGCATCAGCAAAAGCTTGCCATAAATCTACCAGATTGCTTGTCAGAAGTTTGATGCTTGTAAACTATATCTTAAGGGAATCACTGTTTTTTCATATACTTTAAACAAGTTAGTTATTATGCACAGCATATTATATTTCAGGAGCAACAGGATTAAATTTTTATTTCTTAAATTAATTGAATTTTTTCCTTTTCTAGGATTCTGTAGTAATTAATATCAAAAATGGATTTGTATTGATTTAATTTGAGTAGCAAAAATGGATTTGTGTATTTAGTAAATTGATAAGAAACACGACTTCCTTAAACTGCAATGACTTTTGTGCAAACTGCAATGACTTTTATGTGCAAACTGCAAAAATTTCATTTCTGCATCCACCATATTGTCCATTCATTCATTAAACTAATAATTGCCTGATTCCTTTTTTAATGAAAACCCATCCAGTGCTTCAGCTGCAGTGCCTCCGTAGCCAGGTGGACAGGAGCAGCAGTGCGTAGCACATGCTTCTTGATTAGACCAGGGTTCGAGTCCATGACCACCAGATGCGGAAAGGTTGGGGAATGACCACCGCATATTCCCAGAGCAATATGGCCTTAGTTGCTAATGCTCCTAAAAAAAAAAAAAAAAAAAACAAGCTTCAGCTGCAACATACAGTATATAGATAGCCTGTGTTATATGTATGGGGTTGAGGGGAATAATGATTGCTGGATATTTATTTGGCCAATTTTAATGAAATTTGGGATGGCTCAAGAAATCTAAAAGAGTCAAATATGAAATTTCATAAATCCCCCCCATTGGAAGTAGAACTGTTACATTCAGACAGATGAACAGGCATAGTGAAGACACACTAGATTAAATGACCATGTCCCCCCACCCCATGAACATTTACACCTCTGCTATATATTGCATGTGATGCAATATATAGCAGACACAAGATGCTTACGCACATATATATGCAAATGCACATAAAAACAACGCTAGATCATCATCCCATAATTTATCACTACCATACTGTTTAACTAAATTATCCAGTCTGTGGTTTAGTCCAAGTCAGCCTAACATTGTTCATGTATATCATTTGTGCTTTATGAAATATGTAAATAAGGACAAAGAGTGGAAAATGTGAAATTGATCTATTGTTTCCCATATTCATTATTTACAAATTAAAACTGCTCTCCAATAACTTAACAAAGGTACTGAAAATTACACACTACTTGATTCATCAGTCAAGCAAAGTACATCAAAAAAATCGAATATAGCAACTTTTTTGACATGTATATTTGTTCATCTTACATATAAATATGCTGTTTCTATTACACCCTCACATTTCACTGATAATCATTCATATATGTTTTAGGAAAACCACAACGGAAAATTTGTGAGACTTAAATTAATTTTGGATTATTTGTGTTATTGAATTATCCATGCCACTTGTCATGATTATTTCAGATAATCAGAAGTTTATTTTATATATGATGTACAGCTTGTGCACTTAACACAGTGTAATCTTTGATTTGATTTCTGGAATAAAATATTCAGTTTAATTTTGTGTGTGTGTGTATATATCGAACCATAAGATGTTTGTACTGTCTAAAGGTATTTAGTTTTAGTCTCTGATCATGCATAAGAAAAGAGCCAGTGTGTAGACCTGTTAATCTTTGAAGAGTTAATGTTGAATTGCAGGTAGCATCATTGTCAGCTTCAGTGCGACAGCTGGAAATGGAACGAGACCAACTATTACGACAATTAGAAGAGCAACAGACCCATCGAAGTAGTCTTAAGGCACAAATGAAGGAAATTAAAGAAAATCAGATTAATCAAGGTCAGTATATTGAAAATAGGTATGATTCCAAGTGATAAATATAAAATAAGTACCAGAAATATTTGAACACTTAAATAGCTTTAATAGTAGATGAGTTTTGCATTATTATGCAAAAACCAATAAAAATGAAGATGTTAAAAGAATCAGCACTCAGACCAGGCTCATCCATTATATGGCTTACAGGCCAAAACTTATTCACAGTCAATAAAAACACTATTCATTAATAGAAGTATTATTAATTCAAAACTTAAAATTATATCCTGTTTAAATAAAATTATTTCTTGATTATGGGTGAAAAATAAAATTTTATTATTGTTTTTTGTTTAATTTTTAGTAATAAATGGTTATTTTATTTTGTTACATAGCAAATTATTAATTAGTAAAACACTTACTAATTTCCTATAAAATTTCAACAATTTTTTTTATTTTTTTTTTTATTTCTAAAATTCAAGAATTTCTGTTACTATCATGCAAACAAGAAAAATGTAAGATAAAGTAGGAAATTAGTATTAGCCATGTACTATTCACAACTGTTACAAAATTAAAATCAAAGTTAGCATTAGTAGAGAGGCATATGATCAAAGAAAGCAAACTTAATAGCATCAGCCAAAAAAATAAATAAATAAAATAAATAAATAAAACCTTCCAATTTCACCCATCCATTTGCTCCAAATGCTTGTCTAGTTCTGCCTTTTTTGAACTTATTTAAGTTTTCATCTCCACTACGACAGATGGAAGTACATTCCATTTATCAACCACCTCTGGCTAAATGCAAATTTCCACACATCTATTCTGCAATTGTCTTTTGTAGGCGTTCTCCTTTTCTCTCTGGTTGAAACCTATTGCTAAAATTTAGTTAGCTAAAGCCAATATTTCCTATTTTAGTCAGTGTTTGATTTTAGGGCTTCTGACTGCTAATGGAAGTTCCAAATCCGTAGGGTGACACAACTCACTGCAGATGCTACTAATGGTTAAGGAATTTTTAATGAAACATTTATTACACAATTTACACTAATGGGGTTTCACAATATCAATTTCAATACAGTACTATTTCTAAAATTATTCAAGCAATTATTCATAGTAAATCCAAGCTACTATTCATCACACAACAAAATTTCTATTCATTTATGGTCTGGGGACTGCCCTTACAATCACCATAAAGTACCTTTCTTCCTAGAGTTCAGCCTCATTCCATTTTTAATTACTATTTTGTAAAGTCAAGAATTTTTAGGAACACCAGTTGCCTCTTAAGGGTTTATTTTTATCAAATTATTATTATTTCTCAGAAAAATAGTTTAGAGGAATGTCCTTTAGAAAAATTTCTACTTACAGTTCCCTTCTTTGTTTGCCCTGATGGACCAGTCTGCTAAGCGTGGTATTTCTTCCATTTCGAATCTTCTTGAGCCTCTTATGCTTTTCCCCCTTCTTATCTGTAGATCTCCAACCCTTTCTCTTATTCCCAAAGCTTCCAAAATGTTCCTTAGCTTTATGAAAACTTTCTTTTGGACCCAGTGTTCACCCATATTTCGAAAGTTGATCCTGTCTTTTCCCCTCTAACTTAACTTAAACCCACACCACTATCTAAGACCACGGCTCTAAAATTCTCCACGGCTGCTCCTACACGTGACTACACTTCTCCATATTCCATTCGACTTCCACAACCACCTAAAAACACCACTCCAAATTCACCAAAAAACTGTGCGCTTTTCTGGCCTCAACATCCCTTATATCTCAAACGTTCTCCCATTTCCCCTCCCCTTTTTCTTGTTTAATCCGATCTGCCCTTGGCCATCTTACTAACCTTATTAAATTTTTCTTCCTAGAATAAAAGCAACAATAACGGTACCTGTTTGCCCCTTTTCATATAGAGAGAGAGAGAGAGAGAGAGAGAGAAAGAAAGAACTAATACAGCTCTACTTCTCAGAAATTTCTCCCTCTTACATTTCTATTGATGTAGATTCCAGGTATACCTTCACACCATGCTTCCATAGTAAGTGAACGTTTACACTTTCTTCAAGTTTGAATTTGTCCCATCAGCATTGAGCTTGCTCAAACCTTTGAAGGCCTTATAGACTTCGATTTGATCACCTTGCAGGTGCTTAGTCCAGATGCTACAATTTTCAGAACTTAAGTCTTTCTTTCTAAGAGCAACCCCTTGTTTCCACTCACCAATCTCATTGCCCTTCTCTGTACTCATTCCAGCAGCTTTACATCCTTTCTAAAATGAGGCCTCCAGATTTGTACGCAGTACTCAATGTGTGTCCTGACCATTGCCTTATACAAGGGGACAATCACCTCCTTATCCCTGCTAGCAAAATTTTTGTATATCATTGACAAGACACCATGGGCTACTCTTGCAGCCTGTCTGCACTGCTCAAAAAACTTCATATCTGACTACACGATTACCCTCAGGGTGCCTCGGTAGCCAGGTGGGCAGGAGCAACAGTGCATAGCACACGCTTCTTGATTAGACCAGGGTTTGAGCCCCTGACCACCAAATACGGAGGATGCGGAAAGGTCAGGGAATGATCACTGCATATCCAAGGAGCAATATGGCCTTAGTTTCTAATGCTCCTACAAACCAAATAACAAACAAACAATTACCCTCAGGTACTTTTAATTCTCTACTACCCTGAGTGTAGTACCACACGGTTGGTATGTTACTCTGGGGTTACTCTGCTGCCCATATGCAGTACAGGCAACCCCCGTATAACATGGTACTTACATAACACGGTTTCGGACTAGCACGGTTAGAGAATTGTGGCAACCTCACATAACACAGTATTTTTAAGCTTTTGTGCAGAGAAAAACTCTGCTGTTATGTTGGATGTAATTTTCAACATTTCCATTCTTTTATTGTGAATCCCTGCTTTTGGCTCCCTAATCGTTATGCAAAAAAATTTAATTGGGAAATCTCTATGTTAGGTTCTGTGCTACTGAACTTGTTGGAAAATCTAGATTTCAAACTTTTATTACTATTGGATAAAGTCCAACACCATCCAAAAGATTTAAGTCATCGAAACGTTGAAGTAAAGTTCCTAGTAGTAAAGTGGTAGCACCTAGTACAACCTCTTTAGTTAGATCAATGCCTTTGAAACTCATTGCATCAGAAAATCATTACAATTGATTTTGGAAAAAAAATTGCGTGTTGAAAAAATATATGGCCAGAATTAGTTCATTCGGGAAATATGGTCAAACCGACAGAAAATGGAATCCGTTCAATAGTAGAACTTGCTAAGTCAGTAGGAGGGGAAGGTTTGATGATATGACTGGTTTTTTCTTCCGGAAACTCAGGTTTTCCATCCAGAAAAATCGAAAATTGACCTCAGAACACATGCAACTTGAATAAACAGAGCAACATAGCCTTAGTCACCGATACTCCTTAAAAAAAAAAAAAAAAAAAAACTTTCCTGTCTTTTCTAAATACGTTATACATACCATAATGGAAGTCTCCAGTTTCTGGGTGGCACCACATTTCCCTTAGCCCTATTATATCAGTATTAGCTGTGCTAACCAGGAGTTCAACTTCAGCCATTTTATTTGACAACACTCTTGACAATTCTATAGACACAGTTAAGACTAAGTATTCTTCTATAGTTTACTATCTTGACACCATCCTTGAAGCTATTTAGGTTTGTTTCCCTATCATCGGAAATGTTGCTACCCACAGTACATCGTGCCATTGGCTGCAGTGGCAACAGACAAAGAATTCTTGATGTAGATGCAAGCATTACTTGACCAATATCATCAGATAAACACAGATATGTATTATTTTCCTCCTCTTCCTAACTTTCAGTTTCCCCTGAATCCTTAAGATACCCTCTGTGATAATGGCAAAAATCCTTGCACCACCTTTGTTCAGATGAATACCATCTTGACAAAATAGATTCCTTCTACCTACAACTGTGGGCCAAGCTGATAAAAAAAAAAAAAATTTCCTCCCTTGAGCCTTCCAGATTTCCTCAAGTCTTGAGTTTATCTGTATTACTTTCAACATATAATCCCACCCGTCATATCTGGGCAGAATTGCAGGCACGTACACGTTCTGACCTAACTCGTGGTGATTTTTCGGCACGGTTCTATATTTATCCAAAAAAATGGTCAGTTTGTGTTCATTTAATAACATTAGTCCCCACATCATAATTATGCTCTCTTCTGCATGTAGGTAAGCTTACCAACCTCATCTGTCCACCTCCTCTAGTAATTTGTGCAATTCTTCTTTAAATTGATTCAAATTACTCAGCTCCAGAACGCCATATGGAAGTTTGTTTTAACAATCAATCACTCTCTGGCTGAAAGTAAATTTTTACACATCTATCCTACAACCATTCTTTTTCAGTGTCAATTTTTTCCCCCCCCCCAACATAATGGGACAAATTTCAGTTTAAATTTACCCCCTTATGTGTCATCTGACTGAGTTAGGATGCCATCCAAATTTAATTTACTTAGTTCGTTTATGGACTTAAGCACATCAGGTCCTCTCGCAGGCACCCAGTTTCTAGATGCTACAAAACTGAAGAAAGACTTCAGTTTGCCAAACTGAAGTCTTTTATGGTAAGATTACCCTTTTGTGTCCTTGACTAAATTTATTGCTGTTCTCTGCACTAGGTCCAACAGTGCAGAGAACTGTTTCAGGATCAGTGCAGAGAATCATTTCATTATCTACATCCTGAAATGAGGCTATCAGATCCACATGCAGTACTCAAGATGCATCCTAACCATTGTCTTATACAATGGGATAATCATCTCATTTCATTGTACCTGCTGTAAAAATTCCTGTGAATCATTGACAGAACCCCATGTGCTGTCCTTGCCACTTGTCTGTATTGCTCAGAAAAGTCAGATGTATGATTACCCCTAGGTCTTTTTATTTCTTCACTACCTGCATTACATATGGAATGGTGATCCTAGAATAACACACCAACTGTGTACTACCCAGTTATTTCTGGAATTACTCCTTACCATACACCATACATACGCAGTACCATACATTTTTCAATATTGAACCTTGATTGCCATTTCTCAGCCCACCTGGCTAAATTTTTTATGTCTTGTTTACCCCAGTAGGCCTGCAGATTCCCTTGAGTTAATCCATGAGTCTATCAACACCTAATTTGTGCAATTTTTCTAGTATGGTATTGAATTTATGATCAGGTTGTGTACAGTTAATGTTGTTTGTACCCATAGGGGGGAGGTAAAGAGAGCATTAATATGCTCTCTTTAACCCCCTTTCAAACTGGCAACGTGTTGGTAACACCATCAATTTTTTCTCCTGGTAGATATACTCTCATTCCAGTCCACCTATCATATTACAAAATGTTTTCCTTGACAACATACTCACTTAATAAAATTGTCATTTTGAAGCAGAGAAATTGACACTTGATCATTTTTTCGTGAGGCCTGAATCAGGAGCATGCATCACCTGGTGGGTTACTATATACTTGAGTCTCTGACTGATCCCTAGTTTTGTCTATAGGGTATCCACTCATTGCTGCAATGAATCAGTTTCATCAATAATGCACCAAGTTTTAGATCAGTGCTCCTTGCATGTGGCACACAAAAGACGATCATCAATCAACGTTTTGTCTAGGTTTGTCTAATAACTTGACCATGGAATGTGGGTTGTGCATGCCATAGGCTGTATAAGCAATGAACTCATGATTCACACAGGTATCACCTTCATCTATTTCCTGTCTGAGTTATGACATCATGTGACAGTGTATTCAAAGTGGATCTTGTAACAATCATTATTAAGATGCAGATTTTGACAAAATATTACCAAAATTAAGAAGATAATAAAAATTATTCTCTAATGATGTTATTGTTAGCATATGAGCATAGTTCACTACTAATATCTCTGGACAACAATGGGCAAGGCTATTACACTGGCACATATATGCTCCAAAATAATTGATATTATGCTCACCTCACACAACTGCTTAGAGGTGCAGGTGAGAGGTACCAACAGAGTAAAACCTTTATTACCTACGATATGTGACAAAGTTCCTGGACTAGTGCTATTGCAGTCATGTTCAGTGAGCTTGAAAAGAAACAGAAGTGGTATGTTATAGTTCAAACTAGGGGTTGTCCAGTATGCTGACAGATTGCAAATAACAACCAGTTTTCATAGTAGCCTTAATGTTCCATGTCAAAATTTTGCAATGGAGCAACAAATGAATATCAAATTTTGCTTTAAATTGGGAAAGTCTTGAACAGAAATGTATGAAACTGTTTATGGTGATAAAACGTTAAGCCATACCATGTGTTTAAATGTTATAAGTGGTTCAGAGACTCACATGAGGATGCTTGCAATGACCCAAGAAGTAGTTGTCCTTCAGCCTCTCGAGATGAGGACAGAATTGCAGAAGCTCAGGAAATTGTGTCAAGAGATCTCATTTGACCCTCAATGATGGTTGATGAGTTGGATATGAATAAGGAGATATTTCATAAAATATTGCATGAAGATTTAGGGGAAAGTGCAAAATTTGTGCTGTTCAGCCTCACAAATGAGCAGGAGCAATGAAGAATGTCATCATGTGAAGACTTCATCCAGACTTGTCACGACAATCGTAATTTCCATGACTGTATTGGAGTGGAGATGAGTTTTGGGTGTTTCAGTACTACCTAGAGACGAAACATTGAAGAATGTAGTGGACTTCAAAATGCTCATAAAAAGTTTCATTTACAGAAGTCCAGGATCAAGATAATGCTGATCATGTTTTTCGATAAACAATGTGATTCACATGGTGTACCTGAAGAAACGAGAGTCAGTGCTACATTCTATGTTTAAGTGCTTTAAAGATTATTCAATTGCATTTCCCAGATGAAGCTGAAATTTTGAGAGAAAGGCAGCTGGTTCTTGTTGCACAACAATGCCCCTGCCCATTCTGCACTTGTGAAGACATTTCTGATGAAACATGGCATTGCACATGTCAGTGATCCACCCTACTCTCCTAATCTAGCACCAGCAGACTTCTTCCTTTTTCCTGCCCGCAAAGGAAAGATTTCAGGATGTTGAGGACATAAAAAAAAATGTAGTTACTGAACTGAACATTATTGCTTTTGAATGACTTCACTGATTCTTTTCAGCATTTTCAGCAACTTTTAGATTGGTATAATAAGTGCATTCAATCAAGTGGTGATTACTTTGAATAAAAATAAAACATTTTAGAGCTCCTTCACTTTGTCTCCTTTTTATTGTGCCAGCCCAGGAACATTATTGCCACACATTATACAGGGTGTCCCAAAAAGGTGTAACTAATAATCCTTTAAAGAAGGGACTGTGAGAGCAGATAATTACCAGGACATGATTGAGCTTTATGTGTATCCTCAGTTGAATGAACTGCCAAATAGGGTTATTTTCCAACAGGATAGTGCGGCCACATTGGGCTTTGAGTGTGAGGAGGTCTCTTGATAACAAGTTTCCTGGCCGTTGGATTGGGCGTGATGGTCCCATTGCGTAGCCACCACATTCACCATATTTATCCCCTTGTGATTTCTTCTCATGTGGATTCATCAAAGACACAGTCTACAAGACCCCTGTTGCAGACATCGCAGACTTAAAGCACAGGATTACAAATGCAATTACCATGATTAAGCGTGACATCCTTGAAAAAACATGGGATGAACTTTATTAGCGATTAGATATTGTTTGTGTGACAAGTGGTGCACATGTTGAATGTCAGTAAAAACTTCAACTGTTTTTCTCACATTTAGTGCAGGTTTTGTGTTTCTATCATTAAAATTACATTTGTTACAAACATTTAAAATTGGTTACACCTTTTTGGGACACCCTGTATATTTTGGAAAAATCCAAGAGATACCATGAACCTCCAAGTCAGTGTTTATAGTTGAAATGAAGATAAATAGTGCTTGTTTTCTAAGCAGAGAAACATGTTAAAATATTACAAAGGATCCAGAAAGTCAGGCTGTATGAGAAGCATGAAGGCAACTATATTTTAAAGGAACAGAACATTTCGAGTTTTAAATTATTCAAAATTGGAACAAAGTAGGAAAATCTTTATTAGAATTTCTCAATGTAAACGTGATACAAGATTTAAAGAAGTTGAAATAAAGGTTGTCATCAATGTCATTACATTTTTATCTGTAGTTTTAAAGAACAACATGTTTATAAAGGAACAATGTGTTATCTTTTACAAGGTTGAAATTACAGTAACACTGTTTGGCCTTAGTATTAAATGTACCAACTCTTATACAGATACATGTTTAGAGATATTTAAGTTGTCCTACTTTTCAAAGAATGTGAGCTTCCAAAATACCTTGGCAAATACTCAGGCATTCTAAATCTGTACAAACAGCTTATATGAAGAAAGTATGTTGCTTTTATTTTGTTTTATAAAACAAAACTTTATCTCTTCTAGTAAATTATATGAAAAGTCAAAACCTACTCAGCTTAGGTGACTGGACTTGTGTTTAGTTTTAGAGGGAAACCAAAGACAAGTCATACAGAGACAAAATTAAAGAAATGCCTGTTCTTGACTTTTCCAAGTTTAAAACAGCACGGTGGATTTTGTCCTGCAGGTACAGTCGGTCCTCATATAACACGTGTTTGCATTACACGAATTCGATCATACACGATTTATAAATAGGGGAACGTTATCTTATATAACACGAACCGAATTCGCTTATACACGATTCGCCTTTGTGTTTACAAAAAATGGCAGTCGAATGCGGAATCACCCCAACTGAACGCAACACGATAGGAACGAAGAAGATTCTGAAAATGTATTTATGTGTTTTATATCAGTGAAGGGGAAACACATTTCACCATAATAACGTAAAAACCAACACAATTCCAGCTATCGATATAATCGCAAATGCAATTAGATGGAGTTTACTACCAGTTTATAACAGATTCCACTAGCAGAAACGCAACTGGAAATTGTTTTTATTGTTTTATGGTAGTAACCCCCAGAAATGTGCTTTAGTAAAATGTGAGGTGTTAATAGTGTATCTCGGCCTTTACGGTGTTGTTTATTCAGTTGCTACAAGCGCGCAGCTTTGTTTCTGTGTATCAAGCATGCCACCTCGTTTGTAATTGTGCTTTATTCCCTAAAAATTAGTAAAATACTTAAAAGGTGTGAAAAGGAAGCGTCCTGGTGAAGACACTGCAGATTCAGAGAGAAAAAAAAAGAAGCAATATCGATAAACAGAGGCGGACTGGGTCAAAAATTCTTACCCGTGAAAATTTGTAGTGGCCTCATACTACGGTTTATGGCCAAAATCACACCGGCCTCCGGCCCACAGTGGTTTCCCCCGTAAGGCTTATGGCCAGTCCGCTTCTGTCGATAGAGAAAAAATATGAAATTGTGAAACGCTTTGAGCGAAATGAAAGACCATGTGATATTGCACATGCTACAGACCTAAATGAGGCAACGCGGAGAATTACAAAGAATGCAGAGAAAATAAAAACAACTTTCATAGCGGGAACAACTCAAAGTGTAATTAAAATCCATTAGATTAAGACACAAAGAATTGGAAGAGATGGAACGGCTGTCATCTGTTTGGATAGAAAATCAAACAAAAAACAGTTTGCTTACGATAGAAGCAAAAGCATTAGCAATATTTTATTACGACTATTTTATTTAATATAATAAATTTTTTACGAATAAAATACGTATTTTATCCGTAAAAAATACTTTTTTAGTATTAAAAAAATACTAAAAATACTTTATTATAATATAATATTATTTTTATTACGTATTTTAATCGTTATAAAATACTTACGTATTTTATAACGATTAAAATTACCCGATTATTTATTGTGTTTGGTAATGTTTTAGTTCCAAATGTGTGTTCAATCTTGGGTGGTCGGCACCTAACCCTTCTTTTCCCATAGGGCCTGTTGTTTACATTGCACGATTTTGCATTGCACGAGGGTTTCTAGGAACGCAACTATCGTGCTATACGAGGACAGACTGTATATATATTTTATGGCTGCAAGCATTGACAAGTATTGGTTAAAGGGAAGTATAAAATAGTAAATGAATAGAGAGCTTAAAAGATTTGCATCTAAATACCCTTACATGTCCTCCCTAAAAAAAAATGGCTGAAATTCAGTACAATTAATCTCCTTTAGGGAGGCTGCTTAAGTCCATACATAAGCAGGAAAGTTAAACTCCATTCATTGCTCTAAGGAGCTCTATAAAATGAAGAAACAGTAAGCTAAGCAGATGTCACACAATACTTTCTTCAAGCTTAAGAATCCATAGAATCCTCATTTTGGTCTCAGAATTTTGGCCATCAGTTTCAATAATAAGTGAATCACCATTTTTGTTTCTTTTTATACTGTATGGTTTTGCTTCAATTTGTTACTGTTCATTTAAAAGTACTGTTTATTACAATAAATATATACGTTTATTATAATAAATATATATACACACTAGTTGTACCTGGCATAACATATGCCATCTTTCTGATTATGGTGTAAATAGTTTAATCTAGATCCTTCAGTCTTCACCATTCTTGTTTAGCAGTGATATAATTCTACAGCAGTCACCTGTGGGATATATGCATGTCTCTATTTGCAGGTGGTTCCCCGTCTTCTCCAACAAATATTGCAGCACCCTCCGTTTTGGATATAGATGCATTACTTCGGCCGTACACCCTTGGTTTGATTGTTTTTCAAGCCATTTTTTCGTTGCTTCAGCAGAATAGTTGTCCATATTCTGGCTTATTTGCCTCATTTGGATATAGTGGCGAGACTAAAATGGTAAATCTGGCTATGTATTCTAAAACAGCATGGACCATTTCCAGGCGGTGATTTAATCTCTGCTCCCATTGATGCGAATGCTATTGCTGAGTTCTACTCTCATTTATGTTCTCTGTAGTTATTTGCTTCAAGTGTATCCCCTGTAAGCAGCTTTCGTAATAGAGTAGGTGTCTCAGACAGTGGGTCAAGTGAAACCTTTCCATCATGACAGCATTTAGTGTATTTATTTGATGTGTTTAACTCACGTCCCCAATATCTTGCATTACAATACTCACAATGGTAATACTCACATTTCAATATGTCATCCTCTTCCACGTTAATTACAGCTTGTTGATTATTTGCATCTGAATTGCATTTTATTTGATTAGTCCTACAGCATCTTCTCATTTCCAATCTTACTTCTCTTTCTTCAATGTTTTCTATCCGTCTTCATAGTCATTGAGTCTCGGTTCAGTCTCTTAGTCTATTAGATCTCTCCTCTAATGTTTCATTAGCATTTCTTCTACATTTTATCAAAGTTCTTACACACAGTTCAGCCATTTTTACACTTCATAAAAATAAAATCAATAGCTTTCAGCTACCAATTATACCCCAGGGGCTCACATCTGGTAAGTTTGGCAAACCCAGGGTCCTGAGCTGGATATCATTCTTCTCTTTCTTGCTTTCTTGGTGATTCCCTTCTCTCTCTCTCTCTCTCTCTCTCTCTCTCTCATGGTAGCACAGAAATTTGGCTGGTGCAGCATAAGCCTCAGGCTTCCTTGCACCATATGACTAATAATAATAATAATTCTATTTCGACTGAAGATAGGTTGCCTTTCTTCAGTCGAAAAATGTTAGTACAAAAATTAATAAAGAATGCCCGGTATGGTAGTCATACGAGGTGAACCGCGTGAATGGGTGCTGTCAACAATTAGCAGTTGGAAAATTTGGGCAGCATACCTAAGCATTTTATATACCAGGTGGTTATAAATTAAGTTTCCTTATTCAGGAGACCCTAGTGTCAAAATGGTTAGAGTTAGTGCTGTGAAAGTTGGTGAGTATGTCATTTAGGGTATAATGAAGCGATTTGTAGAAGTAAAAAAATTAGTTCAAATTTTCGCCACCATGGGCAAAATGGCACTGCACATATGTAAAAGTTGTCATTTACTTCAAGACACGCTGTTTACTCAAATGATATCCTGTTAGATAAAAGCAGAAAGGCCAACGCCACTGTCAATAACCATTATGTCTCTTACAAAAAGGGAATGTGCTCTTTTAGTAAAAGTGTTCTACTCAAATAATAGTAATGCTAATGCACTATGTGAATATCGGAAACTTAAAGGTTTGCGTAAAGGACCTTTGACGTCAGTGGGGACTTCGAAAACTAATAAAGAAATTTGAAGTGACCGGGGAGCTGGTGTAATTCCAGGCAGAGGACGACCACGTATTGGAACAGAGGTAGTGGATGAAGTGGTGGTTGCAATGGCCTCCAGGTCAGAATGCGAAATACTATCAGTCAGTAGTGCCAGAGGTGTGTCAAGAGACTTGAACCTTCCTTGGTCTACTGTACATAAAGTGCTTTGAATAATTTTACGCTGGTTCCCGTACAAGATTCCCTTTAGTTCAAGAACTAAAGTCTTGTGATCAGCTACAACGAATAGACTTTGTTCTATGATTTCTGGCTCGTATGGAACTTCATGATACATGGGCTCGAATGATCTTGTGGTCTGATGAGGCACATTTCACTCTTTATGGGGCTGTAAATGCACAAAACTGCCGAATATGGGGAAATTCTCGTCCATCTACTGTGCATGAAAGACCACTACAAAGTCCATACATTACAGCAGATGTTCCCAAACTTTCTCCGTTCAGTGTCCTTAATGTTCCAGTAATTTTTTCATGGCAACCCTAGGCCAAAAGAAATACCTAGCACAATAGTTTTTCGACCTTTTAATATATATCTATATAATAATTTTATTCTTTATATAGAGGTACTAAATAAAGATCAATTATAGATCACCATAAAATTAAAAAGATACAGTACAATGAATACCATACACCTTTTTATAATGAAATAAATATACAAATTTTAAAAAATAATAATAATAATAACTTTAAGTAACTTAAACCCAAATTACACGGCACCCCAAGAATGTTGTTGTGGCACCCCGGTTGAAAACCACTGCATTATAGTATGGTGTGGATTCACAGCAGAGTTTATAATTGGACCATTTTTCATTGAAGAGTCTACACCTCATGGCCCTGTAAGGTGTACTTTAACTAGTGCACTGTGTTGCGCTCTTCTAAGAGATCACCTTATCCCCACTCTGCAAGAAAGGCAATGCTTGGAGACCATAGTGTTCATGCAAGATGGTGCCCCTCCTCAAGTTGGTCAAGTGAAGGAACTGCTCGTTCAAAAGACAGAGTTTACCATGGCAGCATAAAGACTTGTCGAGTTGAAAGCAAGCATTAAAAAGCATGTAGTCAACATCCCCAATGAGTTGCTATGTAAACTGTCGCACACAGTCCTCCATTTTCAGAATGTCATCTTAAGTGAAGGAAAGCAGATAGAACAATATCTGTAGATTTCTAAGTTCTGATATTAAAATCTAATCCTAAGTTAAGTATTCCATCTCATGTTTACAGTGCCAATTTCTCCCCTGGTGGCAGAAATTCGAACTAATTTTTTTCTTCTACAAATCGTTTCCCCATACTCTAAATGACATGCCCACCGATTTTCACAGCGCTATCTCTAACCATTTTGACACTAGGGTCTCCTGAATAGGGAAACTTATTTTATAACCACCTGGTATACATATATATATACACGTGTACTATACAGGGTGTTTCAAAAATAAAGGTAGTTCTCGACTTTACGAGTTAATCCGTTCCTAGCGCGCGCTTTTAAAGCAGGAATTAAATCCCTTAGACATAATGTTAAAAATAGGGGTTACGTTCTCAGCAATGAAATTAGTTAGCTAATTAGTTTATGTTTAAACAATGATTGATTTATCCAAAGAAATTAAAATGTAGCCTGTAAAATCAAGCAAATTATAATAAAGAAATTATTTATGACTTACAAATTTTAAAGAATGTTTATTCTTCATCGTCGACTAAATGCACACTTGTTGATCACTTATTATTGGCTTGGCACTCTTTGGTTTGTTGCACAAGGAGCCATCTTCTTCAGAAATGTTTCAAGAGACATTTTTTTCCTAGATAATCTTCTCTTTTCTATATAAATTTCAATAGCATGCATAAGCATTTTTTAACAGAATGCACAAATTGCAGCTAACACGATTTGTGTGGAGTAACAAGTTTACGAAGCTTAAAAAAAAAAGGAATGAAGAGAAGATTCTGAAAGTTTGTTTTTTATAAGATTGAAGATTTCAGTAAAGGGCAAACACATTTCACCATAATAACATAGGCGCGTCCTTAGCCAGGAGCGGCAGTACATAGCACACACACACACTTCTTGATTAGACCGGGGTTCAAACCCGTGACCACCAAATATGGAGGATGCGAAAAGGTCATGGAATGACCACCACATATCCCTGGAGCAATATGGCTTTAGTTGCTAATGCTCCTAAAAACCAAACAACAACCCATAATAACGTAAAAAAACCACATAATTCCAGCTATTGGTATTTTCACAAATGCAATAACATAGTTTACTACCCTTTATAATCGCTTGCAGTAACAGAAAAGCCCAATAAACCGAAAAGTGTAAATTATTTTTGTTTTATGGCCGTGACCTCCAGAAATGTGCTTTAGAAAAATGTCACAAAGGCGTTCAAAATTGGTTCTTATAACAGAACTTACAATAACGATGAAAGTGTTGTGCATTTTAGTGATTTGAATTGGTAACTAATAGAATTTACACTATAATGACAACCTTTTAGGGAATTATATATCGAAATTTTGAACTTCCGAGGTCGTGGAATGAATTACCAAAAAACAATGTGTTATTGGGTTCACATTATGATATTTTCACAATATGATGGTGTCTCTGGAACCGATTAATATTGTAAAGCTGGGTACACTGTATTATATAGCTACGTGCGTGGTTTGAAATGCGGTATTTATGAATGCTTAACATTCATTTTTGCAATTAATGTTCATATTTTTGATTTTGTTGATACTTGATACTTTGAAAAAAAAAAACTCATAAGCCTGGGAACTCAAGGTTAGAACCGCCTGTAAACAAAAAAGTCCCAGTGAACTTCGTGCCGCAAATGAACAGTTTTCGAGATAATGCTCATTTTCTGTTAAGATCTGCCACTGACTATGGGAGCACTAGTTTAGCAAAAAGCTGTGAATTCTTTGCTAAGGGTGGTTTTATTAAACATAATACATTTTTAATTTTTGGTTTCAACACCACAGGATTTTACAGATGTTACAGGATGTTACAAAAGGCGTTCAAAATGCTGTTCTTGCATCCTTATGCAGGTTTGTAGTCTTCTCTGCCTTGAGTTGCAAATCCTCTCAAACATTCCTGGGTCATTTCTGATTTTCTGAAAGGCTCCTTCAATGAGTTGCTGCAATTCCTCAACTTTGCTAATGTCAGAAGTATACACCAAGCTGTACACTTCTGACCCAGATACAAAAATCCATAGGATTTAAGTCTGGTGATCTGGAAGGTTACATTTCAGGCCCACGTCTACCTATACACTGTAGACCATACCTTCTAGTTAGATACCGAGTCACAACACGAGTAAAATGTGCCAGTGCACCACATTTTACTCGTGTTGTGACTCGAGTAAAATGTGGTGTACCTTCAGTTCCTGCAAAATGTTCTTCCAGACCTCCTTGATGATGATAACGTTGCTGAAGTGCAACGTTATCATCATCAAGGAGATCTGGAAGAACATTTTGCAGGAACTGAAGGTACAGCTCTCCTGTTAGCCTGTTTGACAGAAATTGTGGTCAATTAGATGGTCTCCTAGTAGTCCTGCCCAAACATTCAACAAGAAACATTGCTGATGTCGTGACTCGTGAAGTGCATTAAGATTTTAGTCAGACCAAACATGACAGTTATGAAAATTAAAAATACCATCACGAGTAAACCCAGCTTCATCAGTGAAAAAATTGGGGGTTCAGAACACATTGTTGTTGCATCCACTGGCAGAAGTTCACTCTGAGAGGGTAGTCTGTATTGCTGAGACCTTGTACATGCTGGATATGGTAGTGGTACATTAATTGGCGATGTAAAATTCACCACACACTGCTATGACTCAGTACACACTCTTGCAGAACAACCCTCCTTGTCAAAATTCCTGGATTTTCTATTCTTTTTAACACTTTCCTCAACGTCAGGTATTATGCTTCTGGGTCTCCCTGCTCGTACTAAGTGCTAAGCACCCATGTTCTCTAAGGCGTTGATGTACCCGGATGACTGTTGCACCTGTTGAGCTAACTTCAGTGGGGAAATGCTTCTTGGTACAAACGTTCAGCCTCGAATGCACTACTGTTGGCTTTACCATACGTGAAGTGCATGTCCGTATACTCTTTGTTGCTGTAACCTCTTTCCATGTTGACTATCCTTTGACAAGTACTAGTATGCCTGCTACGTCTCAGAGCATTGAGAGAGGGGAAAGTGAGAGAATGAGCATAACCTAACCTAAACAAAAGTCAGTGGTGGATCCCAGCTCCTTACAGTTAACTTGTGAGTGGTGGATCCCAAATAGAAATGTGCAATATCTCAAACTTTATGTATATAATTCACTTAAGGACCCATGTTTACTAGGCTTTTTTTGTATATTGTAGTCTGTACACTTTGCCTTTAAATTATTGAACATCACTTTTGAAACACCCTGTATATTTCCTTTACTATTATTTATATGTGTATACACTGCCTCAGGTCACCTAATTACTATATTGAAATTAATGGTGAATTCATTTTTGTTTAATGAAATTTCACTTAACTAAGGACTTTTAAGGAATGCATCCCTTTCATATAATATATACTAAATCTTAATATTTATGATTAAAGTTAAATTACAGCTGAATATAATAAAATAAATAAAGATGCTACATGGTAAAAAGAGAACTAGTTTTTAATCTGAAGAAAAGCTAGCAGTTAAAAATATAATGATTACTGAGTACTTTTAGATGATACAATGGTACAGCAACTGTAGGTGCTGTAATGGTATTAGGAATTAACAAGGCTTCAAATTCCATATATTCTGCTGTGTAACTCAGCCTTTGAAACATTAAAAAAATCACCTGAAATTTTAGGGTTGACTTATACATAAAGTATAAAATCAAAAGCTTGAATTACAGGCATGTGCTGGGGTGAGAATCAACCGAAAGAGCAAGCTGGCTTTAGGACAGGATTCTCAACTATGGATCACCTTCACATAATATCACAGCTAATGGAGAAAGCAAATGAATATAAAACACCATTATGCCTGGCATTTGTGGATTATGAAAAGGCATTTGACTCCATACAGCATAAGGCAATGTTTCGGGCACTGGAAAGACAAGGCATAGATACCCCATATATTATGATTTTGAAGAAAATATATGAGAGTGCTACCTCCTTTATTAGACTAGACAAAGACAGTAGGAAATTTAAAATCGAGAAAGGAGTTCGACAAGGAGACACAATATCTCTGAAGCTGTTTACTGCTGCCCTTGAGGAAGCTTTCAGAAGATTAGACTGGTCGCAGAAAGGAGTCAATGTGAACGGAGAGTACCTAAACCATTTACGATTTGCAGATGACATTGTGGTCATAAGCCATGATCCCAAAGAATTAGAGGAAAATCTTAATCAGTTATGCACAGTTAGTAAGGATTTTGGACTAAAGATGAATATGGCTAAAACAAAAGTAATGATGAACAAGTATGCCACAGAAAGGGAAATAATGATTGAAGGAGCAGTAATTGAAAAGGTGGAGTCATATACTTATCTGGGACAAGTTATTAGCTGTAATAATGATAAATGGCTGGAAGTCAAAAGAAGAATAAACTTTGGATGGATAGCATTCAGGAAATATAGTCCGATACTGAAGAGCAATATCCCAGTTTGTCTGAAATGTAAAATAATGAACCAATGTATACTCCCCACCATGACTTATGGAAGTGAAACTTGGGCACTCACCAAAAGAATGGAGAGAAGCTGAGAACTACACAGCGAAGAATGGAACGAATTATATTGGGAATCAGACTGTTAGATAAGAAGAGAAACACGTGGATTAGGCAGCAAACTCAAGTAAAGGACATTCTTATCAAAGCTAAAGAACTAAAATGGTCTTTGGCAGGACACATAGCTCGAAGACATGATGACAGATGGACTAAGAAAATAACAGAATGGTACCCAGAAATGGTAGAAGAAAACCTGGAAGACAAAGGTGGAGATGGATAGATGAAATTCATGAGTTTTTGGGTAGTAAATGGATGGCCAGTGCTCAAAACAGAAGGAACTGGAAAGTTGCTGGAGAGGCCTTCATCCTGCAGTGGATTGAAAATGGCCGATGATGATGTGCTGGGGTTAGAAAGATATGAATTAATACCAGTTTATTTACAATTTGTTACATATATATTTTTGCAAAAATACAATTTCTCACTTTTCTATTACCCAAGAATTTTTTCAGCTTCTTCGGACAAAAAACCTCCGTGGAATTTGTCAAGAGTTATTTTTTTTCCAATTTACTTTTTAAAGTTTTCAAAAAAAGTAAACTTTTGAGATAAGATAGCACTTCCCTATTAAGGAACTGTTTACAGAGAAATCAATTTACAGTTCATTACTAATCAGAAAACATATAGTGTCATCTATGCCTGTAGGTTTCAGTTTCATGAATTTCTATATAAGGGAATTTCCAGCTTGCAGCTTTTTTTACAGTTTACTGTGCAATGTGGGAAAATATCATGATGTTAACTTTAAAAGAATGAACAGAAATAATTAAAAAGTAGACAGTGGTTCTTAATGCAGTCTAAATAAGTCACCACTATGCAAAGTGAAAAAGATGACTGTTAAAAAATTGGGGTCACTTATGCAGTGAATATATGATTAATTGCAAATTTAAAGCAAAAAAAAAAAAATCAGGTCCTCTTATACACCAGAATATACCGTAGTCTGAAAGTTTTATAAAGCTAATCATTAGTAAAAATCTGTAAAATTATATTCATACATTTTTGGAGAACTGTCAGTGGATGGCAAATGTTCATACACTTGTAGACTGGAAAGATGCTTGTGAAAGTATTTAACTTTTAGGTAAAAAATAATAATTCAGTACATCCAGTATGAGCAGTAACTAAGTATTTAATAAATTAACTTTTGTTAAAATTTCAAATTGTGCTTTCTTGACATAACACTAATAGCTTACCTTTGCTTGGAATTTTATTAACAAAAAAAATCAAAACTCACTTGATCATTCTTTCTACAGGAAACCTGAATTTTGGAATTTTTTTTTTTTTTTTTTTTTTTTTCTTTCCCTGGTCATTCTGCATGATTTCAGGTCATAGTCAAATTTTGCAGGTATCTGAGTCAGTGACATAACATAATTATTGTTTTACTGAGATATTTTTAAGATTGAAAGTTGAACCGGACCATCACATCTTTCTTCTCAGAAAGTTTAAACGAGCCAATAAAAATTTTTCCTAGTGAAAAGTTTGTAGGTATTTCCTCCACCAAATAGACAAACACTTGCATCCTGCATAAAATAAAAAAAAATCAGGAAACAGGCAGTGTAGCCAATGCTGTAGAAGCAGTAGTAGTAGCCTGAAGGCATCATTATCTGAGAAAAAATGTGGCAACTGTTGCTCAAAAAACTTATTAGGAGAATTTTTTAGTATTAGAATTTAAGAAAATTTCAAAGTATTAGGAGAGATTTTAAAAAAAAAAAAGAGAAGTAGAAACCTTGCAGGGCAGTGTTGCTACATCCAATGATTGAAAGGGATCTTTGTAGGAGGACTGAGCTTTATGAGTGGTTGCAAGTAACATCTGGATCTGATTCAATGTCTTTGTGAACAAATGTCATTTGTCCACAGTTGAGGCCACACTGAAACAAAATGGTTGTGTTAACTAATACTTATTGGAGCAATAATGACTCTCTTTGGGTGATATAATATTGAACTGAATGTTGCATTTTACTGATATTATTTCAGCTGAAAATTGTCTGAATCTGTTGCAGAAAATAGTTTTGTCTAAACTTAACAATAATCAAAAATTTGAACACTTAACATAACAGCAGATGGGTACCATGCATGGATTGAAGGCTAAGGAGTAGACTTTAATTTCTATAGATTGTAATTTTTGGGAGGTACATGTGAAGGAAAATTGTTCCAGAAAACAGAAGTAGAAGAGGATGAATAAGGAAGAGGAAAAGTTGTTTCTGAGGGTTTGGGGTTGAACAATGAGCAGATGCTGACTGCTTGCAGCACATAGTTGGACTGGTTTTGGAAGGGAGTGAAGGAATTGCTGATGCCAATTCAGAACAGTGCCTCATGGAAGTATCTTTAGAAAAGGCATACAGCATAACCTGAACATCTGTGAATTGGAGAGTGGAAAGACTTTAAGACCCGGGGCATTTTTATTACTTGAGTGTCTTCATTTGAACAGTTTCGAAGCTTGAGAGAGAGTTTGATGTCACCACCGCTGTAATAATATCCTGTGGTATGGTGAATTTGAGATTTGCATGTAGTTTAGAAAAAAATTAATGCCAAAAGTGCAAAAGGAACCCAGTTTTTTTTTTTTTTTTTTTTTGATGCAGAGGAACCAGAGTTTTTGATGTGGTTATGCCAAGAAAGATTTGAAATAATAACCTATTACAGATACATGATCTTGTCCGGAAATCGGAGTATCATCAAAAATGAGCAGTAGCCTTTTTTTGAAGACAATACTGAGTTTCAGAAGGTTTAAAGAGTTAGCCCAAGTTATCTTTGCCCCATTGGAGAATTAGCTGAAGATTGGCATTTTAAGAAATTGGTGGTAGATATTCAAGAAGTTGAATCTGGGAAATTTCTCAAACTGGAAGGTGGAATGTAGTGTGCTGTTATCAGCAAAATTCCGAATAGGATTTCCAGTCAGTGAAGAAGGTCATTAATGCATGAGAGGGAAAGGAGTGGGAGAAAGAACTGAATCTTAGAGAACACCAGCATTAGTTGAGAAGTTAGACTCAGAGAGAAAACTGGATACCTAATTGCAGAATGCAGTGGGCAGTCTATAAGATGGTTTGTTTAGAAGACCTTTGTGCCAAGCACGAAGAAAAGCCTTAGAAATGTCAGGGAGCAACTACTTGGGTTTTTACCAAACTTTTCCATCAAATTAAACCAAAGATGAAGACCTTTGTGCCAAGCACGAAGAAAAGCCTTAGAAATGTCAGGGAGCAACTGCTTGGGTTTTTACCAAACTTTTCCATCAAATTAAACTAAAGATGAGTAACTTTAGCCAAAATATCCCACTGAATCAACACTGATTTAATTCATATTGGTCATTATTGATCACATGGAAGGTTTCAAGATAGGTTATTTAGAAGACCTTTTTTGGCACACGTGATCAAAAGCCTTAGAAATGTAAAGAGCAACTGCTTTAGTTTCACCAGATGTTTCTATTGAATCTGTACGAAGTTGAGTAACATAAGCCATATGTCACCAGTGATCAGAGTGAAGGTTTCAAGATAGTTTAAGAGATGGTAGTATATGGATTTTTCAATTACTTTGGAAAGAGTAAAGCTAAGGGCAGTGGCATTGATAATTGAAAGGGAGCAAAATGTTGTCCTTTTTAGGCAGTGCCTAGAAATGAGAATTTCCAAGGAAAATAAAAAAAAAAAACCACTTGGTAGAATAAGAAAGTGTAAAAAGGCAACTCAGAACAGAGTAAGCTAAGGATTAGAGGTTTTGAAAACACAAGGAGAAATGCCATAAGAACCTGGAGCTTTCTTGGCATAAAAATTGTTCAGAATTCTTTTGAATTTCTTCTGTCAGAAGACAGCAAGAGGCATTGAGTGGAGAGTATTTATTATGGTAAGAGATACTAAGATCGTTGATACAAAGTTAGAAGAAAAGTAGGAAGCTAGTAAATCAGCCTTATCTTTAGCTGAAAATAGAATACAACCATCAGGTTGTAATAGAGGCTAGAGTATAGATGGACAAAATTTGGGGCCAGTAGCTTTAGGAAGAGACCAGAATGCTCAACTGCCATTTGGACAAGAAGCAAGTTTTTTAATCTTTCGCTTCTCACACCATTACCTTGCTTCCTGCCTGTTCATGCCTTGCTTCTTGTTCAAATACAATGTTTCTACTGTTAGCTTATTCAAAATAGAGTTTGAGTTTTACTAGGCAGAAAATGAAGCTGGAGATTTGGATATAGACCAAATGCAGTAGGTTGCATTCTTATCTTGAATTGCTAAAGCAATGTGAGATAAGCAAATAATTAGGGCAACTGAGATGAGTAGTGCTCGAGGTAACTATTACTCATCTCAGTTATCAATCCCAATAACTGAGATTCTGTCAGAAAAAGTAAGTGAAGCTTTTAAATTGTAAGTGAAATGGACATAACTGGAACTGAGACTGCTTATCTGTGAAATGAATGAGGAAGTTTTGGGAGTTAATAACATTTTGCGGATCCATTTGTTCAATTAGTTTTACTGTACATATTGCATTCAGTAGGTGTGTGAAAATAGAGAAGGGAAACGTGAATTAATTAAACTTTTGGATATAGTGTATTGACAGTTCCTCCCTTCTGGATGGCTTCTAGAGAGTTACTAATAGGTTTGTCCCAGTGTATTATCTTGCAGCCGGCCTACAAAAATTGTTCTTCAGTTGTGCCCTCAATGTAAAAAATATTGGATTTCACCATATAATGCCCATCATAACTTCAAATGACATCAGTCATACTGCATGATAGAGGAGATAGCAAGTTGCTGGAGCTTTGCTCTGGGAACCATACATGGATTTCACCACTTCAATCCTCCGGTAAGTGGTGTTTTCACTGGGTGGTGAGGGTTATCTAACATTTAGTATTGCCTTGTGACACAAAGGGTTTGTCATTCCTCATGATGTGGATGCCACACCTTTACCATGTCTATAGTGATTCACATGTGGGTGGCTACCTCCATTTTCTTGATGCATTGTTGCCCAGCCTCAGGGATCATGTTGCATCATGGATGTGATAATCATATATTCTTGAATATACAATTCTCTATGTGGAAACAGTTAGTCACTTAAGTAAGTGGACTTAACTCCGCACAGTTACTTCATCTAATTACTTTTTCTTCATGCATGTATACACAAAAACCAAGAGATTTAGGGCACAGCATAGTTTCAGAAAATTTGCATGAACAAAGACTTCTTTGCTGTTTCCCATCAGTAACTGAAAGGAGGATATTGGCCAGTTCTTGTAGTGATCTGCATTCATCAGTAATAAACATTCACATGTTTAACATGTGAATTTTTCCTTTAAGGTTTTTTTATAGATTGTGTTCATTACTTTGAATGAAGTGACTTATGCTGCAACCTGGGAACTTCAGCATCTGAATTTTGCCTGATACATCAGTGGCCTCCTTAACAAGGAGGCCACTGATGTATCAAATTAACCCTTGTTAATGCAAATTAACCTTTGTTAATTTGCATTAACCCTTGTCAATACACTGTAAGGAGTTCACTGATGTATTTCAGTAACATTTGCCTTTAAAAATAGTTTGAAATTTTTATCAGTCAAATATTTGCATCTACTATGTGTTTAGCACACCTTTCCAATCTTTAAGCATATTTGACATTTATCTTCCACTGACAAAGAAGAATGAAAGTCCTCTGAAATATATTGAATGAAAGTCCTCTGAAATATATTGATGCAGTTTTTATTCCTACAGTATTATTTTTGACCTTTTCCTAGTCTAGACCCTTTCATAGTCTAGACTTTTCCATAGCTTGAGGCTTACGCCCTTAACGCTTTATTCGACCGTTGACTAACTTTAAACTTTTTTCTAAATTTTTATTTGCATTCACAGAATGCCTTCATTTCTGCATATGCTCAGTAATCTTGATATTATAAACTTTGCTGTTTATCATTTTGCTACAGATTAAGAACTGATCCCTTTATAAACCACATGGAATTTGTGTTATTTCATTCCAATATCATTGAATTATTATATGTTGTGCTTTTATTTATTGTTTAAAATTAGGTGATTCTGCTGAACAAGTAATACCTAAGGAAGACTATCAGAGATTGAAATGGACAATGAATATGTTGGAGGTAAATGACAGTTTTATTTTTTATCTATGTTCTTTGGACAATTTATGAAGAACACTACTTCCTCACAACAAAATCAAATATATCTCTACCTGCTGATCTCACATGTGTACGAGTATAGACACATTAACAACAGGCATTGCTGACAGCCATTTACAGTATATTTGTGTTAATGGCAGTGCATCTTTTCCTTTAGGATATTGTGTATTCCAAAAAGTAGTAATTAGAAACTGACAGATTAACAGTTTACTTAACTACTTCTGTTAAAAATATCTGACATGCCAAACCCTTTTATTTTTATAAAAATTAATGTATTTATTTTTGTAACACAAAGTTAATTTTTCAAAATGCCAAAATACAAAAAAAAAAAAAAAAAACTATAAAGTTAAAACAATAGGCTCTAGAACTTTATAATTTCTTCCTAGTAACGACATGAGAGAGAGAGAGAGATTGATTATATAAATCAGTGTTCAGATTTTATCTATTCATTAAAGGCAACAGACATGGCATTGCATATAAATGATTTCTCAGTATGTGCATGTCGTGATGTCCCCTAGATCAAGACTGTCATCAGTCCCCTACATCAAATTCATTAGATACCTCAAAATGAAGGCCCTGAGTGACAAGTGATTTTCTCTGAGATATATGTAGAGTGGAGTGCTCTTCCTAAGTGGCAAAGTTTAATTTCCTTTCTAGTGCCTTTCTCTTTTGTTTTTAGTGGTTCTGTGCTTCAAGTGTTAAAGTAAGAACACGGAAAGGAAAACTACCTTTCTTTATTCAGTGCGTATAAAAACACTAACTTCTACGACCACTTGGTCACTGGTGGCACTGCTCCTGCCTCCACGTGGCAGGGCCGGTAACCTGGAAGAAGAAAGTCCCTCTCCCAGGGCTAAAAGGAGCAAACATGGAATTTGATAATTTTCCTCCAATTGAGCTTTGACGCTCATATTCAAAAGTAAATGACACTGACCATGACACATCACAGTCAAAGACTGCAGACTGATAAAGAACAACCAGAATTCCCATCTTTCCTTATCTTCCACTCCTTGTCAAACAAATGCATGAGTACGCTCTTCCCATTTCTGATACAGAAATGCTTGGAAAGCTCAGCAGGTGTGCCTTAAATGGTGAAAAGACTTAGATCCGGAGATTTGCTAATAGAAAGTGCGAGTCATAAGCAATCAGATACTCTGCTGAACCTCTCAAACTTTGGTGGTATTCCCATGCATGTTACCCCACATGCAACACCAAATACCTCCAAAGGGCTAATTTCTGAGTGGGACTTGATCAACTCATAGAAGATGAGCTGGTTGAAGAGTTAAAAGAACAAAAAGTCATACAAGCTAAGTGGATTATGATCAGAAAAGATGGTCAGCTTGTCCCCATACGAAACATCATCCGTAAGTTTGGCAACTCTACATTCCTAATCCCATCAGGTGTTATAAGTGTCAAAAGTCTGGGCACTCTCAGACCGTCTTTCGAGGGGGATGCAGCATGCCCAAACTGTGGTTCAAAATCCCACACACAAACTGAATGTGATACTGAAACACCACATTGTCTGAACTTGAATATGCAGGGAATTGGCCAATACCCCACATATTCAAGGTCCTGTGAACTATGGAAAACAGGAAAAAAGGTCCAAAAATGCAAAGTAGAGTGGAAAGTGACTTACCAGGAGGCAAAGAAGCATATTATGTTTACCACACCAAAATATACATATGCAGTAGCATATGTATATTTTGGTGCAAAGAAATACCAGTCAGCAGCCACTCAAACTGATGTGTTAGTTCTCCCAACCATGTCTATTGCAGATTGGGCCCAAAAAATACTCTCAACCTCACAGCAATCTACTAAGGAACAGCATTGATAAATCGTGCCAACAACACACCAATTTCAGTATCACCAACTGCATCACAGTCTTCCTCAGAAACCATAAAAACTAAAACAGCAGTCCCAATACAGAAAAGTTGGCCAAATTTAACAAATATGGATACAGATGAAACATCAACCCAGATGAGCCACATTCTTAGATCTGTGCGCAGAAGATGACATGGACACAGGGCATCCTATCTTCTCGAAAAAAGAAAGAATAAAATTAGAGACAAAACAAGATTGGACCAAAAAAGCAGACTGCATCAAACCCAACCGCTAAAAACGAATAATGGATCACATCATACAGTGGAACTGTAGAGGCCTATGTAACAACATTGATGATAATCTATGACCTAATCCAACAGTATAGTCCAGTAAGCATATGTCTAATCTACTACCCAGCTAATTCCAAAATTCAACTAATCTACCACAACAAGTAATTCCAAAAATCAAGAACTATACTGTATATCAGCATAATAGAAATAACAATAACACTGTGCGTGGAGGTGTGGCCATTCTCTTAAACTCAAGAATACGATTGGAATTGAATTTGTTTGCTGATTGGAATTTGTTTGCTTCTAATATCTCATTCGACGATGAAATTATCAAGCACCAATCCATCAATAATGCCACACAAATCATGTTAATTAGGAATCATGTTAACAATAGTTTCAATCTACCTATCACCAAACAACGAATATACCATATTTCTTCGATTCTAACATGCCATCGATGGTAAGATGCACCTTAATTTCAGTTCCACCAACAGAAAAAAAAAAGCTTTGATTCTAAGAAAAAATAAATAAAAAAAAAGCTAAAATAAATCTAACAAATATTTTTATTATAATAGAATTCAATTTACTAACAACAATAGAATTTATCAGTAGGTATATTATTCATCACTATCTTCTGAACCGTCGATATCTGCATCTGAATCAATATCAGAGTCTACTTCACATTCAGGGTCAGGTTCTTCTGAGCCGTCATTATCTTCATTATCCCATAATATATCGTTTTCTGAGCCATCGAGAGCGTTGGTGATGCAACATTTTTTAAATGAGTGCTTGATTATTCTTTCTGGGATCAACTTCCAAGCTGTTGATACCCATTCTGCTAATTTTGATGCAGGTGCTTTCTTAATTTTTCTGGAAGGTGTCAACGGAAGGTTGTCGGTCAACAGCCAAGATTCATATTCCTTTCTCAAGTAATCCTTAAATGGTTTGTAACTGAAATGTCGAGTGGCTGCAGTTGACTAGTCATGCCACCAGGAATTGCAACGAAGTCACCACGTTTTTTGCATGATTTTATTTTTGACCTGTTACGACAAATGTGTACGAAATGCATCAAGCATTAGCATGCTAGGTGGGTTATGAAGACTTCCAGGACGTCTATTCCACACAACATTTAGCCAGTCTTCCATAAGTTCTGCTGACATCCATCCATTCATTTTTTGTGCACGCACAATAACATCTTTTGGGAAAATTTCATACTTCGGTATGGTTTTTCGATTTAAAATTAAATATGGTGGCAACTTTCGACCATCAGCAGTGATGCATAGCATCACAGTGATATGCTGCTTTTCATAGCCCATGCTTATAATCTTAATGTCTTTAGCACCTTTAGCATTGACTGTGTAATTTCAAGGCATATCAAAGAAGACCAGGGTTTCATCAGCATTTCCAATTTGACTAAACTCAGTTTCTTTTTTTCCTTAATTTCATCACCTGTCGCTGAAAGTTAATCAGCTTCTGTTAAAAATCTGCAGGGATTTTTTGACAGATAGATGTTCGGTGCCTTAACGATAATCCACTATGATGCATGAGTTTGTCGCACCAGCCGCGACTGCCTTTAAAAATTATTTTCTCTATTCTCAGGGACTTTGCAATTTCTCCAGCTTTCAATTACATGGCTTGTTGAGTGATAGGTAATCCTTTTGTGCGTGTCTCCATTACAAAATGTATCACAGCTTCATCAACTTATGGAAATCTTCCTTTCTTAGGTCCTTTAAAGCACTTAGTTGTTGCTTTGCACAAAAATATGGAATTGCGATCATTTCTCCAACGATGAACATTTACTTCACTAATGTCAAAATGTCGACCCGCATCTCTATTTCCATGTTCTTTTGCATACACAATAACTTTTAGTTTCAATACGGCTTCATAGTGCAGTCTTTTTGACATTTTAATGTGCAATACGGGATTAAAATGAACGAAATACAGTAACTCCACTTCTTACGTACTTTCAAAGATACAAACAAAACTTCCTAGTTTTTCGCTGAGTGAACTCCACTATAATGAAACAATGGTGGCTTCACATTTTGAAAGTGTGTGAAATCACTCACGCCACTTAATTCTCCAATGGAATTGTAGACAAACAAACAAACAAATTCTAACACTGTTGAATACTGGTGCAGATACTTACATTCATTTCGCTGCTAAAACAACTACAGCTATAGACTTGACAATCTGTTCTCCAACATTATATCCACTCATCCGCTGGTCAGCTCTGGACAATCCACTAAACAGTGACCATTATCTGATAATTTGTGAAATCTAAACAACTAGAATCCCTCAGACAAATAATACACACTTAAAATGGAAACTATCCAAGGCTGATTGGAATTTGTTTGCTTCTAATATCTCATTTGACGATGAAATTATCAAACATCAATCCATCAATGATGCCACACAACACATCACATCTGAGATTCTAAATGCTGCAGCCAAAGCTATATCCAAACTCTGTCTGGTTTTTTTAACATGCCAATCAGTGGTGGAGTGTGCATGCCAGCTTGCCAAAAAAAGAGAAAAACCGGGCATGGAACAAGTTTCGTGAACACTCAACAATGGAGAACCTTAAATTTCAAAAAACTTAAAGCAAAAGCACTTGTAAGGAAAAAGATTCTTGGATCCAGTTTCCTTACACTATAACGAAGAATACCAATAGCATTATAATGTGGAATAAAATAAGAAAACTAAACTGTAGATTTCTACCAGCATCCTCTACAATACTGAGATGGAATAGGCAATACTTATCATTTGCAATTGAAATAGCTAATGCTCTGGCAGAAAATTTTTGCACAAATCTCAGATACATCTGCTTACAAACTATCCTTTCAGCAACATAAAACAAGGGCTGAGCAATACAAATTAAATTTCAGCACAAGAGTAAATTTCCCATATAATCAAGTCTTTATAATTTTTGGAGCTACAGGATGCTCCAAACAAATCAAAAAATGGGGCATCAGGTCCTGATGGGATTTATTACCTCATGTTGCAACACCTAGACAAAAAAGGCATTAAATTCCTTATTGCTGTTTCTGAATCAAATCTTCTCTCAAAGCTACTATCCTTGCTCATGGTGTCATTCAACAGTACAATCTGGAAAAGATCAGACGAATCCATGCAACTATAGACCAATATCTCTTACCAGCTGCTTGGGCAAGACATTAGAAAAGATGATACACAATAGACTTGTATGGTACATAGAATCGCACTCAGTCATCAGTTGTAATCAATACGGCTTCCGCAAAAACCGATCACCATTAGACCTAATGGTGAAAGCTGAGAGTAATATACAGAACCCCTTTATCCAAAAAAAAAACATCTTGTCATGGTGTGTCTAGAAATTGAACCTTTCAAGTGAGTAATCGTAATCTCTTGTCCAAAGAGAAAGTATACCGCAGGGATCGGTACTCAGAGCTACACTCTTTGCTCTTAGAATAAACAGAACATTTTGTGTAACGTAGGCATCTTCTTTATGCCGATGACCTTGCAATATCTTACCATTTACAGAATATGTGTTCCATTGAAAGACAACTGCAACTTGCAATAAACAAAATAGTGTCATGGACTTCACATAATGGTTGTCTATCAGCAACCAAAATACAGCCATTCACTTTTGTAAAAAACGTCGGCCACATCCAGAACCTGAATTATCATTGGGAAATCAACCGATACCAATCACTAGTAGTATCCGATTCTTGGGCATGACATTTGACACCAAACTGCCATTCCAGAAACATATATTACAAACACAAACTGTCTGTACGAAAAAGCTGAATATACTTAGTCATCTCATCTGTGACATGGGGAGCTGATCGTTCTGCTCTACTCCACCTATACTGAGCTTTAATAGTTCTAGATTAGATTATCATGCTCCAATTTATGACTTTGCTTGAAAGAGACTCTGCTAGCATGTCTCAACACAGTACAACATAGTGCGCTCAGGATTGCTCTTGGGGCATTCAGGACTATATTATGGATTTTGTTTTTTTTTTTATATATATATAGGAGCATTAGCAACTAAGGCCATATTGCTCTGGGGATATGCGGTCATTATTGCCTGATCTTTCCACATCCCCTCCGTATTTGGTAGTCACGGGCTCCAACCCCGGTCTAATCAAGAAGCACTGCTGCTCCTGCCCACCTGGCTATGGAGGCGCCGATTCAGGACTAATCCAAGTGATTAGTCCTGAATGCCTATATGTAGGCCAATGAACCTCCACTCCACCTTCAGAGAAAGATGCTGCTCCTCAACTATGCAATTAAAATAAATAGCATTCCATCTCATCCTATCTGGTTACACCTCTATGATCCTTAATGGATAAACCTTATGAAAACAAACCTACAGGAATCTGCCTACAAGAACTAATTCAGCAGTGGAATATGCATTTGATCAATTCTCATCAAGACAAAAAAATTGTGCAACCTCCATGAAAAGCGTGCATGTGATGATTACTTCCAACATTGGGGGAAACACTCCCTGAACAATCAAACCTTTCAGAAACTGTATGCAGCCCACTCCTTGGCAAATGCACAAACTCTGCAAATATATATACTGACAACTCCAAAAGTGACACAGCTGTGGTTCTATCAACAGTCTCTGTCTCATTACCACAGAAATGCAATGTTTTCACAGAACTCTGCCATTAAGATAGGTTTGAACTTTCTTTCTAAAGATTTCACCCCGAAACATTTTATTATTTACACAGACTCTGAGTTCAGTGACTTCCATCCGTGGTAATTCTCGCTATCCACATCCATTTGTAAATCAAATAAGAAATCAAATATCAGAACTGCATAACAGTAAGCAGGCTGTCACCTTTTGTTGGATCCCAGGACACTCTGGAATACCAGGAAATGAGTGTGCAGATAAAGCCGCAAGTAATCCCACTGACAATGACCAAATCCAGATTCCTTACACAGGCTATAAACCAATTATATGCCAAGTATATAATTATAGTATTATTATATATATTATAGTATTCAATGAAATATGGACTGAAATTTGGTATAATCAGTTAAATAACAAGTCACAACAAATAAAACAGAATCCACAGCTATGGAAATGTAGAGTCCCCTCAAACAGACATGAAGAGGTTGTGCTTGCCAGAGCGTGTATTGGTCATACCCATCTTATGCAAGGCACCTCCGTAGCCAGGTGGGCAAGAGCACCAGTGCGTAGCACACGCTCCTTGATTAGACCAGGGTTCGACCAAATACGGAGATTTGGCCTTGATTAGACCTGTGACAACCAAATACGGAGGATGCGGAAAGGACAGGGAATGGCCACCGCATATCTCCGGAGCAATATGGCCTTAGTTGCTAATGCTCCTAAAAATCAAATAACTAACTAACTAACCATCTTATGCATCTCTATTTATTACAAGGAAATAATCCACCACTATGCTTGCACTGTGATTCACCACTGACCATAAAGCATACAGTCAGTCCTGTTATAACACGTGTTTACACTACACGAATTCGATCATACACGATTTATAAATAGGGGAACGATATCATAGATAACACGAACCGAATTCATTTATGCACGATTCCGCCTTTGTGTTTACAAGAAATAGCAGTTGGATGTGGAATCACCCCAACTGAACGCAACATGATAGGAATGAAGAGAAGATTCTGAAAATGTATTTGTTTTTTATATCAGTGAAGGGAAAACACATTTCGCCATAATAACGTAAAATTCCAGCTATCGGTATTATCACAAATGCAATTAGATCGAGATTACTAGTTTATAACAGGAACACAACTGGAAATTGTTTTTATTGTTTTATGAGAGTAACCCCCAGAAATGTGCTTTAGTAAAGTGTGAGCTAGTGGGGTGTTAATAGAGTTGTCTCTGCCTTTACGGTGTTGTTTATTCAGTCGCTACACGTGCGCACAGCTTTGTTTATGTGTATCAAGCGTGCCTCCTCATTTTGTAATTGTGCTTTATTCCCTAAAAATTAGTAAAATACTTAAAAGGTGCAAAAAGGAAGCATTCTGGTGAAGACACTTCAGATTCAGAGAGAGAGAGAGAGAGAGAGAGAGAGAGAGAGAGAGAGAGAAAGCAATATCGATGAACAGAGGCAGACTGGGTCAAAAATTCTTACCTGGGAAAATTTGTAGTGGCCTCATACTAGCACTTATGGCCAAAATCATACCGGCCTCCGATCCACTGTGGTTTCCCTGGTAAGGCTTATGGCCAGTCCGCCTCTGTCGATAGAGAAAAAAATATGAAATTGTGAAACATTTTGAGCGAAATGAAAGACCATGTGGTATTGCACGTGCTATAGGCCTAAATGAGGCAACGCCGAGAATTACAAAGAATGCAGAGAAAATAAAAACTTTCATAGCAGGAACAACTCAAAGTGTAATTAAAATCCATTAGATTAAGACACAAAGAATTGGAAGAGATGGAATGGCTGTGATCTGTTTGGATAGAAAATCAAACAAAAAACAAGTTTGCTTTTGATAGAAGCAAAAGCATTAGCAACATTTTATTACGTAATAGTTGTAATAAAATACGTAAGTATTTTATTATGATTATTTAAATTATGATTATTTGCATCATTCCAATCCCTTTCTAACTTAAATGAGTCTCTTCAACTTAGGCATATTATTGGGGATAACTCCAATTTATCTGAGTTTTTTATATATAAATATATATATATATATATACACTTATAAACTCATTTTATTAATCTGTACAGTCTCTCTCCTCGGGAAGAGGAACATTTTGGCAGTAGTAGCCCTTGCGCCATAAATACCACCAACAACAGCAACCTTAATTGAAGAAAGCACAACACACTGTATAACATTGAGATGGGTAGGACTTTTGGAACTCACTTCTTGACAGTGTATGGATGGTACACTGTCAGTATAATTGCCTACCCAGTATTCAGCATTTAACAAGATCTTTATATTTGAAGATACAGTGGGTGACCAGACCACTACTCCATAAGTAAGAATGGGCATTAAAAATATATAATAAACTGGCCTTTACCCAGTTTACTATATATTTTTATATAAAAAAGTACAAAATATAATTTTTTTTTTATATATATATAAAAAGGGATGATGAAGCACCCCATAAATCCTTAAGGCTAGGAACAATAGGAGTCAAACTTAAAGACAAGAAATTTAATTTTAAGTGGATTGATGTTTTAACCAGACACTTGTAAAATGATTAGTCTGATACTGAACTTTCTTAGTAAATCTCAGAAAAAGATTTGAGGTCACAGGACCTGTAGTCATTAGCATGTGAAAAAAAAAAAAAAAAAAAGTATTACTACAAGAAAATGGAAGGCAGAGTGGAATAATGTTGACCACAAGCATCGTTGAGGAATTCCAGCTTGCAGAGAAAACATAAGATTTTTGATACTGACTTAAAATAAAGTCACAAATTCAGGACAACTGATTTAAGTGAATCAGTTAGCAGTGCATCGAAGGTGATGCTGTGATTTTTATTATTACTGCCTGTCTATAGTTATTGGCAGTGTTGTTATTTGTTAGAAATGTATATCTTTATAAGACAGAGGTATAAATAAACTTAGTTAAATATTAATTTTAATCTACAAGGGTGATTCAAATGAATACCTCAACACCAATTAGATGTATATTATGGTAAATTGATAATGTTATGGCAAATATTAATTATCGTATTAATTAATTATCATAATAAATCTTAAGGTGATCAAAGTATGTTGTCAACACTGAGTGCCCACACCACCAGCTGTCATTGTAAAGTGTCAGAACCTTTGCAGTAAGACTTTTGAATGCAGAATGAATAAAACCCACTGAAACTTATTACAGAATGTTGGTTCAGTAAGGTGAAGCAGGTATGAAACATAGTAAGTCTATAAGAGAGTGAGTGAATAAAGTTGCAAGAAAAGTATTGAAAGTGCTGAGGATTCTCTTAAACCAGGGAATTCACATCATGGTGGGAAAACAAAATCCATAGCAGCAGAGGAAGAGCTCATACAAGAAAGCTGTCACACTTATAGGCATAAAACTAGATAGCGTAATACATATTACTGCATTAGCTTATTATGGTATTGTATAGTCAGTTGTAGTATAGTATAGCCTAATAATCAATTAAATTGATTAAACTTATTAATTTTCATTGTTAATTAATTAAATCATATTTAAATGGATTTAATCAATCCCCAGACTAGAGTAGCAAAGTTATGTGCACAATAGTGAGAATGCTGTGGTTCAGGGAGAACCGAAGGGGGCGATTCTCCAACGCATCACAGCCTAAAAAAAAGTGCAACTCTTGGAATGTTTGCGGAAAACTTTCTGAAACTGGACATGATCTAGCCAAGGAGGATGTCTTTGTGTGTATGTGCTAAGTGCAGAGAGTGTCAAGAAATTAAGCACCAACTCAGCGTTCACATGGGCATCTATCAGAGTTTGAAGAGTAGGATAGATGCCCTCGAAGGAATTAAAATAGGGGACCCATCAAGCTCTCAGCTGTCCAACTCAATGTCAGAGTTCACTCTTGTGCATCAGGCAACACAGCGGCAATCTTCAGGGTAGAATGCGCCAGTCCCACAATAGCTAGTTGTTGTTGGTGACTATTGTCAGGGAGACGGGAAATATATTGTGCAAAAAGGATATGTGAAACAGGAAGAGGGTAAATATAACCCTAATTCGTGACTTTTTTTTTTGACCAAGAGTCAAAAAAAAGTCATTAATTAGGGTTAAATTTGAAAGTGTCTGCAATTCTACCCAGACACGATAGGAGGGAGTATACGATGAGAGCCTTGTCAATCAATTCGGCCAAAGAGGGATTGTGCACGGCTCATGGGGTAGAATTTTTTTCAGCGTGGTCTATGCTTACTAACAGGAGAGACTGCTTCTACAGGGAAGGGATATACTTAAAATAGAAAGGGTGCAAGCTGATGCTAGGTGGGTCAGAAAATTGCTAGCTAGGGGGGAATCACAGACTAATAGATTAATAGTAGCTGCAGTCATCGGTGTAAGTGATTCTCGCACTGCTTCCATTGCAATGAGAACCAGCCTGGAAAGCAAGGTGCTGGGGATTTCTAGAACTGCTGGGAGTTATCATGGAACAAGTAAATACATGTGCTGTGTTAGGATAACTAAAAGTAAGAATTGGGGCATGTATACTTGCATGTACAACAATGCTAGGAGTATAGTAAAGAAATTTGATGAATTGATTTGATTGATTTGAAGGTGCCAGTGAAGACATCGAATGTGAATATTTTTGAGATATCAGAAACTTGGTGTCACACAGAGGTAAAGATTGCAGAATTCGAATTTGGCAAGTACAATCTGTACAGAATGGATAGACAGGATAAGGAAGGGGGATTGGGCTAATACTGTTAGTTAAGAAACATAAAATCTAAGGAAATGCATCCAACTGACATCTGGCACACTATGGCCATAGTTGCCGATGCGCCTAATAAATCCCTAATCCAACAACAGCCACCAAATGCCTCTACTAATGCTAATGAGGTCTTGATTGGATTGAGCAAGCTCAATACTAATGGGATTCTTCCTCTTTCTCAGATTACTCACCTGAGGGGGACATTTCAAATTGAGGAAATACAATTGTAGAATGCATGTGCGGAAATTTGCCTTTAGCCAGCAGGTTGTTGATAGTTGGAACAAACTTCCATCTCTTGTAAATGGAGGTTAGCAATTTAAATAAGTTCAAGGCAGAAGTAGAGAAACATTTGGAGTGAATGGATGAGTGAAATGGGAAGGGGTTTTATTTTATTTATTTATTTTTTTGACTGATGCTATGTAAGCTTGCTTTCTTTTTTATTTCTTTTTTTTATGAAAACTCCAAACACGAGGTACAGAACCTATAGTACTTAGTACCGTGTATGGATTGGAGGTTGAGAAGACAAAAGAAGATATTTGTTGACATTAGACTTGAACTTCTGTAGACTGTAATTTTCAACAAATCCATAGAATGGAAGATTGTTCCAGAAAACGGCAGTTGAGTGAATAAAAGAGGAAGAGGAAAAGTTGGTTCTGTGAGTTTGAAGTCAGACAGTAAATGGCTGGTGGCGGCACGTGTTCAGACTCTTTTGAAAGAGAGAGCAGGAATTATAGAAGCCAATTCAGAAGAACAGTGCCTGGAAGTATCTGTAAAAATGGCATGCAGCAGAAACAGCATGTCTATGAGACCTAGCGTGGAGAGACCACGCTAGAAAGGAGTGATTAATTAACCAAACTGCCCTCTTCTGAATGGAATCTAGAAGCCTGAGAGAGGTTTTGGGGGAACCGTCCCAGATGTGGGAACAATATTCCGTGGTAGGGCGGGTTTGCGGTTTGTACAGAGCGAACAGCTGTTTGGAGGAAAAGTAACGCCGAGACTGAAAGAAAACCAAGCTTTTTAGATGCAGAGAAAGCAATATTTGTAACATGCTTGTGCCAAGAGAGAGAAAAGAAGTCAGGGTAATCCCCAAAAGAGATTTATCACCTTGACTAGAAATAGCAGCAGTAGAATCCTTTTTGCAAGATGTAAGACAGAACTGAGTTTTAGAAGGATTGAATTCAACTAAGCTGTCTTTGCCCCACTAGAGAATTACCTGGAGATTGACATTTAAGGAATGGTAATAGATATTCGAGAAGTTGAAGCTGATTGAGCAGGGCAAGGTTTCTCAAACTGGAAAGTGGAATGCAATGTGCTATCATCAGCAAAACTATAGATAGGATTTCCGGTCTATGGAAGGTCATTAATATACAAGAGGAACCTTGGGGGACACCAGCATTAGTGGAGAAGTTAGAAGACAGAGAGCCATCTACCATCACCAAGGGTAAATGACTCTCTGCAGCTTTTTTTGGCGGTTCCCCCAAACACGATCGAAAGCATTTGAGATGTCAAGAGCAACTGCTTGTGTTCCACCGAACTTTACCATTGAATTTGTCCATAAATGGGTAATATAAGCCAGAATATCACCAGTGGATTGACACTGGTGGAATCCATACTGGCGATTGTTGATCAGATGGTAGGTTTCTAGATAGTTGGAGGTTAATTGATTTCTCCATTACTTTAGAAAGAGTAGAAGTAATTGAATGGGAAGGTGACTTGTGACCCTTTTTAGGAACTGGCTGGATATGAGTAAATTTTCAAGCAGAAAGAAAAACATCTTTGTAATAAGAAAGTGAAAAAAGGCAGCAAAGAACAGGAGTAAGTTCAGGAGCACAGGTTTTGAGAACAAGTGGAGAACATCAGGACCTGGAGTTTTCTTAGCATCAAGATTCGTCAAAATCCTTTTGACGGAAGACCACAGGAGGCATTGAATGGAGCATGCTAGGAATTGTGGGATGTGTGTTACCAAGATCATTAATACAAGAGTTGGAAGGAAAGTAAAATGCTAGCAGGTCAGCTCTATCTTTGGCTGAAGTGGCAATAGAACCATCTGGTTTTGACAGAGGGAGAGCAGAGATGGGCAAAAGTTGCAGCCAATAGCTTTGGCAAGAGACCAGAATGCTTGGCTATCATTAGGGTAAGAAGTAAGTTTTCTACTCTTAGCCCATTCAAAATCTAGTTTGGCAGTAGTTTGTGATTGATAACTGCTTTACAATTTTTGCAAGTTCTGGTGAAGGCAGAAAATGAAACTGCAATATTGGAAACAAGCCAATTATGATATGCAGCGTTCTTCTCTTGAACAGCCTTAGCACATTTATTGGAATACCAAGGACGAGATTTTAAGGTGGGATGTGGAATAAAGGATTCCATGCCTACAAGAATAATTTCACTGACACGATCTGAGCAAACGTTGACATCATAAGTTTTGAAACAGTAATCCAACCAATGCAAAAAAAAGAAAAGAAATCTCGCAGTTCATCCCATTTTGCATTCTTGTAATGCCAAACAATATGAGGTTGGGAATAGCCATGAGATAAAGGCTCCATTGGAGAAGAGACAATCACCAAGTTGTGAACTGAGGTGAGGTGAGGTGCCTAATGTAACATTCACTTTGACCGTGTACTTAAAAGGGTTGTTATTGAGAAAAAGATAGTGTGTTGGCCGTATGGTTAGGTTTGTCCAGTATTTTTGTAGGTAAATGAACAATCTGTGCAAGGTCATTAGTAATTGCAAATGCTTCAGCATCTCAACCAGCTGGGTCTGTGTAACTAGAAAACAGAAACCATCTGGAGTTGTGAACATTAAATTTACCTCACTGTTAGGAAAGTTGGACTAGAGAAAGTCAAGTTGCAAAGAGAGGAAGTCAAAGAGTTCCAAGTGATTATTGGAATTGGGAGAACTGTAGAGACAGCAGATGAATTTGACACAATGAGGTAGAGAGATTTTAAGCCAGAGAAGATCGAAGAAAGTAGATTCCAAATTACCAAGTCTCTGACAGGGAATATCAGAAAGGACATATGCACAAGTACCTTTGAGGTGAAAGGAATCATACAGCGAATAATTTCGCCAACTGTGAGATGAGCAGTGGTTGAATCAACCGATAACTGAAATTCTGTCAGAAAAAGTACATAGAGTTTGGCAGATTGTAAGTGGAAATGGACATCATTGAGATTAGAACCGAGACCACATATATTTGTGAAATGAACTAGGAAGTGTTTGGGAGTTTAGATCTTTTTGCAGGTATGTTTGCTGTATTAGTTTGACAATTCATTGTGTATTCACTAGTAAGAAAAGGTGGGGGGGGGACATACTGTATGAAGTAATGAAATTTTTTGATATGGGTACACGTGGGAAGAATATACCCCGATTCTTAACCTAACGTGGTCTTGACAATGCCCCCCCCCCCCGCTTATGCACTACTAACTCCTTCCAGTCTCAATCTGGCAGAGTAGAGGCAGCAAGGTAACTCACTAGGAAGCCTCCTAGAGAGTTACCAATAAGTTCGGTCCGGTGTACTAACTAGCTGCCTGCCTGCAAATACCGTTTTAGAGCTGTACCCTCAAAATATAAGAAAGTCTGTATCTCGCCACGGAGTTCATCATAACCTCAAAAGACATCAATCATACTGCATGATGGAGGAGATGGGAGAGGGTTGACCAGAACTTAGTTCTGGAGACTAAACATGGGTTCCACCACTTCAAGTTTCCAATAAGCAAAGTGGTCATATTTGCACCGCTTGATGAGAGTCATCTACCACCTAGTTTTGCCTGGTAACACAGGTGGCGGCATTCCTCCGTGTGGTGTGGGCACCACACCTCTACCCCTGATTACCTTGGTTCACACCTGGGTTGTCACCCACAGTGCGCTTGCACATTGGGGTTATACCCAGGATTACTAACAGTCCCACCATCGTGAAGGTGCAAGCAGAGGATTTGGCTGTCACAGACCATCCGGACTTCGCCAAAATTGGGTCCACTTGACTTAGTGTCACCCAAATATCAGTTCTATCAGCGTTTTAGACTCCCAGGTTGCAAGCACAGCTTGTCTGGCATATCTGAGAGAATGTCTGCGACAGTCTCAAGGACCGTCATATGCCTCAACTAACATTAATGGTAATGTCTGAAATTTCAGTTTTAAAGTGTATAAACTTATTTTAAAGTTTATAAACTATATAATATTCATAAATTAGTTCCTAGTTATAATATACACTCGTTTAATTATTTTAAAACCTTTTACTACTTGTTTTTTGACATTTTATTGACTTTGACGTGGCATTTATTTTTGAACTTGGTTCTTCATGACCAGTTGCCTTTGCACCATTGAAAATAGAATCAATTTAGACACTGATGGGGAAGAAAAACCTTCTTTCACATGTATGGACTGTGATATCAAAACCAGTACCAATGAATCAGTTCTGGATCTTTATGTAGAAGAGAATATAGACACAGAATTAGCAGTCCAGGAAAGACAGCAGATTGCCACAAACAAATAACTAAAGATCAGCCAGATCTAAAATGCAACCCACAAAAACCGATAATACAGTACTTTCTCCAAGAGAAATGCAGAAATGTGCAAGTTCTGATGAATGACCTGATCAACCAATACCATCCAGTAGCTGTTTGCAAGAAACCAGTTTAACACATATATTTCCCTCAATGAAAAACATATAAAATATGTAGAAACAACAAACCTCTGCACGTGGAAGTATAGCAATTTTAACTGTCTCTAAAATATCCTCTTGCCATATTCTCACTTAGATGTCATTCACATGAATGCACTAGGAATAACACTTTTTTTTTTTTTCCAAATAACTTCTAAATGCAAAAAAAAAACTTAAACCCTGTAATGCAAGTGCCAGCACCCTTCTGTGTTCTTGTTGACTTTAATATGCATCACCCATTGTGGAACCCCCACACACACATCCCCACATGGACTAAAGAGGATATCTCACTGAAACTTTACGGGACCAACATCAACTGGCCTTACTAAACGCTAGCTTACTATTATGTTCTCTCCTCCTTCCAAAGAGTATAGAGTGGACTATTCTTGATGATCTATGCAATAGTGAATGGACCATCAAGTGACGATTTTCTAAGCACCAGAAATTTTCTAATCTGGTGGGAGGAGATTCAACAGTCAAATAGTAAATATCCCTCCCAATAATCTATCCCAGTCTTAAGCACTGAACAAGAAATATCCTCTCCCAAAGAAATAACCAATATTCTTTCAGAAACCTCTTCTGAATTATCTGCAGCATCTAATTATAACAGCTCTTTTTTACAAATCGAAAATTTAGCAGAAAGAAGTATGATGAATTTTAACCAGACCCCCATCTGTTGATGATATCCAGCTTTTCAATCTAACTGAACTCCAAGAGGCCGTAAACAGATCAGCCAACAGTGCATCTAGACAGAATGGAATATACTATATAATGATAAAACATCTAAACAATAGAGCTATGAATTCGCTGTTTTTATAATTGGATCTTTCTCTTATGTACCTATTCAACCTAATGATATCACACTGTTATCTTAGCCTTTCTTAATTGAGGAAAGGATCAGTCACTCCCATAAAATTATCGAACAATCTTCCTCACTATTTGTTTCAGTTAGAATACACTTAAGGTGGATTCTTCAAACAAAAACACTGCCATACAATAATCAGTTAGGATTCCAAAAAAGCAGATTTTTTGATCATATGGTTAAAGCTGAGACTGGTATTCATATTGCTTACATCAAAAATTCACCTTTGATGATGAATTTTAACGGTAAGCCTCAATATTGAAAATACCTTTGATATTACATGTGGTATCAAAAGCGTTTTCAATATTGGGACTAAAACACTTTCTATTCAGTATGCACCAGTTCAGAAATTTTTAATTTTACTTGAAACATAAAAATTTAAAATAAGAATCCTATACCTCGCAGAATACTGCATCAGGTATACACTACATGTGAAAAGTTATTTATGTTTCAGGTGCAGTGTACTAGATTCACTCTTATCCAGGGGTTAAATTTTTAAAATCAGTTTTTATTTTTGTGTGCCTAAGGAGACTGACTGTTGTCTATTTGAGATAGAAAGTTATAGCATCAGTGCTATAAGTTGTGGATCCCTTGCTTTAGATTACAAATTATATTTGTAAGTAAATTTTAATCATCTCCATCACAGAAATGTAACAGAGGTAAAAGTAAGCTTGATATACAAATAGATCTTTATTATATTACATCTTAAGCAAAAATAGCATTCCCCTTTTTTTCTTGCTAAACTTCACATATTGTATGCTTATTTGTTTTTACTGTGGAGGGAATTGTTCATATGCTTTCAAGCAACTACCAATGACAATAAAAATGTTTCACAGTAACATATGAATTGCAGCAACTGTGCATCACCTGTCTTCTATTTTTATACTGCAGTATTAAGTCATGACTAAAAACGTTGGGTATCATTGGTTTAAAGCATTTATTAATGCACCACTGAAAGTAATTGTGTATCATTTCCATTTGTATAAGGAAGTGATAAATCATTTCAGAACTGATGTTGTAAGTCATGTAATACCGTTTAATAATGCAATGTGTTTTTGGATTTTTTATGGAGTTCATTTTTTATTTTCCCTTTTAGGAGAGGTTTTTACAAACCATGGATCAAATTGCAGAATTGTCAGAACAGAAGCAACAGCTTGAACATCTGGTTACCCAACTACAAGGAGAAACTGATACTATAGGTAAAATGGCATATGATTTATTAGAAAGTACACTTGAACTGTATTAAAATAAGTGCTTTACAATGCAAACTCAATTTAATGGGACAAGCACCATCACATCAGACCATTAATTCTACATGAGGACAAAATCATTATAGATAAGAGCTGAGTTGCAACTTCACTATATCATGTGACAACTTTTTGTATCGAGATGAGCTTATACAACATTCTGCCAGTGTTTGCATGAGTAAACAAAATAAAACAGGCAAAGTGAAATGGGTGAATGACCCACAGTACAGGTAACCCTCGTATAACACGGTAGTTAAGTTCCTATAAAATGTCGTGTTGTGTGAAACCGTGTTATGTGGGACTAAGAAAAAGTAAAAAAGGGGATTACATTGCAAAAACTAACAACAATGCCCTATTTTGTTAACAAAAATACACCATTGTAGATTTCGTGTATCTTCTGCTCTCCTTAAAAAATCAGTAATTTGGGTTTGTTTGCTTTTGCTCAACAAATCTTCCATGAATTTCATCGTAATTAAGCATTTTTGAAGCTACCTTTTGAACTTTGGTCTCCTTTCATTCAAAAATAAGATTCTAATTGCTCGGCTATCTTTATGCTTTCCTGTATGCTTTTTACTGTAAAATTTGGAAGTTTAGAATTTTCATCTGCTCTATCATCCTCGGAATTGATTTGGTTTTACCTCCGATGCCATTTCCACCAAATACGTTCGCCAGCATCTTTTTCTACTGGTAATTCTTGAACATCTTCAGTAATGGTATCTTTATTTTTTTTAGGAGCATCTGCGACTAAGGCCATGTTACTCTGTGTATATTGTCTATAAATTGCATGTGTCTTCAAGTCGATTTTCTGTTTTTCTGGTGGAAAAACCCCTAGTTTCCGGGAGGGAAAACCGTGCTACCCTCTCCCGACTATCTCAGCCACATTGTGAAAAATATCCATAAAAATTCCTCCTGTCATCGACGGGATTCAAACTGTGGTCTTTTCCACCCAGTGTGGAGTAGATGGTAATTCTATCAACTGTGCTACCCACAAGGGCTTCAGTAGTCATATCGTCAAAACCTTCCCTTCCTACTAGCGTACCAAGTTCTGCTATTGCACCGATTCCATTTTCTGAATGAACTCACTATGGCCATACATTTTTCCACATACATTTAACGTTTGACAACTTTACTTATTTCAGCGATAAAGCTATAATTCTGATACAGTCCACAATTGAGAAATGTTTCCATGCCTCCATTACTTCAATGGATTCGGAATCAATTTTTTTCCAAAACCCATTGTGACGGTTTTTTGATGTAATGAGTTTTAAAGGTGGATATAATGCCTTAATCTAATGGCTGAATAAAAGAAGTTGTATTAACCTAGTGCAACTGTGGTGTTAGGAACATAACTTCAACATTTGGATGACTTCTTTTGGATGGCCTGGTGTTCTATCCAATAGTAATAAAACTTTGAAATCTAGATTTTTCTACAAGTTCAATAGTATAGAACATAACACGAGGATTTCCCAACAAAATAAAATACAGGGGTTTATCAGTTATTTTTTTTGACTAGCGAGTCAACAGCGGGAATTCAAAGAGAGTAGAAATGTTGAAAAATGACATCCAACACAATAGCAGGGTTTCCCCCACACAAAAGCTCAAAAATACCCTGTTATGTGAGATTTACCGAAATTCTCTAACCGTATTAGAGCGAAACCATGATATATAAGTACCGTGTTGTGTGAGGATTGCTGCAATTTATCAATGAAGTTAGAGCAAAACCATGTTGTAGAAGTACCGTGTTATACGGGGGTTACCTGTTACTACATATCTTTTATTACTATATTATTACTTTTGTTATCATTTCATTTGTGGCTTTCTAAATGTAAAACATTGCATGTCTAGAAATCCAAATTTTGTGTCCAGTCCTAACAACTGAATATGCCATTAAAAACAAAACCAATCAACCTGTCGACTAAAATAAATTATTTAGATCACAACTTAAAACTGGAAATTGTATAACTGTGAAGTCAGTGGGTTATTATAAGAGTAATATTTCATTACATTCTATGCGGCAAAAAAATTAAAATTTAGTATTAGTCATATAGTGCAAGGAAGCGAAAGTCTTTTGCTGCACCAGTGAAAAAAATAATTTATTTTTTAATAAAAAATACTAATTGGGTTGTTAAAATTGAAGTATTCCTATGTAGATGGCTCTGGAGCGAGTTCTAAGGCTCATACTGAAGAGAAATTTGGACAACAGGTACAATAAAGAATGCACTTGCCATTTATTGGGAAAAAAAAAAATTAGTTGCAAAATTTGTCACGGTATGGTGTGTAACTATCTGTTACGATTATGCAAATAACTTACAATTATTTGCATAATTGTAAGTTATTGCTCTAGCACCACTACTCTGCTCTACTATACTGTATAAAAACAAAGCAACCTCTTCAAAATCATACAGTAGATGTTTGCCAATGCCAGCAACGCTGCAGGAAAACTATTAGTGAAGCTGTACTATCAGAACAGCAACAATGCAGCTGCGGCTATTAGAGAATTCAAGCGTCAGAACCGCATAAAGCGTGGACCTGTGACTGTTTGTGCTGTCCGCAAAATGATTGTGGAATTTGAAGTGACAGGACATCTTGGTGTTCAACCACATAGAGGTCAAAAACAAGTGGACTCCTCATGTTGAAAATGTGGCTATGACTGTCGTGGATTTATCAAGTCAATCTCCATGTGGTAGTGCAAGTGTTCCAGCTGTTTCTCATGAAGTGGACATGCCATATTCCACTGTAAGGCTAGTAATGCGTCAGGTGTTGCGGTACTATCCTTACAAGATGCACATGCTACAGCAGCTAAAGCATGGTGATGCAGATATTCGTTTCACCTACTCACTTCAGTTTCTGGCGCGAATGACAGCGGATATCACTTGGCCATGGAACATCCTTTGGCGTGATGAAGCCCACTTCTGCTTAAATGGACAAGTGAATACTTGTCCATTTAACACTATTGCATTTGGGCAACAGAAAACCCTCGGATTATCCAAGAGGTCCTGTTGCATTCTCCAAAAGTGGTGACCATAAATCCACACCACAGTGTGGTGTGGATTTACGGCCATATTTTTTTGAACAGGTAACACTGACTGGACCCTGCACCTGTTCCATCACTGGACAGCAGTATTGTGAAATGTTGGGTGCCTTCGGGATACCATATTCATGCAAGATGGTGTGCGACCCCCCCATCCACTGTTGTGTCCAAAGATTGTTAAGGCAACACTTTACAGATGAACGGGTCATCAGCTGTTGTTTCCAGACATCTTGGCCACCCTGATCACCAGATCTCACCCCATGCGACTTCTGGTTGTGGGGTTTTTTGAAGAACCAGGTGTGTTGTGAAGGATGTTAAACTCAAGTAGATGTGAAGGACAGCATTAGATGTCATGTACTGGCTATTCCAGTTGACATTACGTTCTGCTGTAGAAAATGCTGTTCTTCGAATGGAAACTGTTGACCAAAATGGAGGACATATTTAACAATTGTAGCACTGTTCAAGTGATTTGTATTGCCACAGTACCATATAGTGACAAATTTAATAATTTTTTTTTTCCAATAAATGGCGAGCGCATTCTTTATTGTACCTGTTGTCCAAATTTATCTTCAGTACTAGCCTTAGAACTCGCTCCAGAGCCCTCTATGTAGGAATACTTTGATTTTAACAACCGTGTACTTAATTGATTCCCTCCTCACATATATACCTCTCCAGCTGATCTTTGAATTTCCCCAAGCTGTCAGCCTCAACCACCCATGAATGCAACTTATTCCAATGATTAACCACTTGCTGGCAAAAAGAAAACTTTCTGGAATCATTTATAATTGTGAAAATTTCACCTGCATTCATTTTAATACACCTCATTTATAACTTCTCTATAGGGACCTTGTTACTAAGGCTCTGTAGCCCAAATATTCAAAATCTTTCCTGATATCCATACCCTTTTACCAATCTCACTACACATGTTGTCCTTTCAAGAAGCTAATAATGTCTGTTTTTTTACGATGAAGTCTTGCAATTGCTGTATATGTTGGGATAACGACTTTACTATCACTACAAGCAAATATTTGATAAATCATCCATAGGAAAACAATGGGTCTTCATTTCTACACTGCTCACTTTATCATAACTCCTAAATCCCTTTCTTCTTATACTGTTTTTAATTCAATCCAATGAAGTGTGTGAGTTATTTTGGGGTTGCTGTTCACCAAGTGACCTTGAATTTTCTTTCATTAAAACATTGCTACCACTTTTCTGACCATCCCTTAAGACTGAGTCACCCTGAAGAAGTGCTGCTTGGAGCTGATCACTCACTACCAACCTTGACAATATATGCAAATTTTGACATCATGCCCTGTATCCCTTCGCTGATGTGATTTAAGCTAGTCCAAAGCAACAATGGTCCTACTATGGATCCTTGGGGAATCTCTCCATTATTCACACTAACTATTAATCACAATGATTTACCTCCTACCCTGTTGTCTCCACTGATATACAATCCCCCTAAGGAATATTACTATGATTCCAGTTTGTTCCAGCTTATACAGTCACCTCTCATGTGGGAGTGAGTCAAATGCTTTGATGAAATACAAGTAAACAATGGAAAATTATTTCCAACATCAAGTGTATGATTGACTCTGTCAAAATAACTAACCAGGTTGGTTAAACATGATTTTCCCTTTACAAAATCATGATGTTTTCTTCAGAATATTTCTAAATGATCCTGTACCATGTCTTGATCATTGCTTCCTTGGTTTTCTTACCACTGAAGTCAGACTGACTGGTCATTAGTTATCCACCTCACTCCTAGAACTGCCTTTATGTTTTGAGATACATTGTCGCTTATCCATTCCAAAGGAATCTCTTCTGAGACCATTGATGTCCTCATAATTAACCTTAATGATATAACACACTCTCCCTCAAAATTACCTGGTGTATGCCATCAACTCCAGGAGTCTTACCTTTAGTCCTGAACATTTTTCTATTAAATAATCTTCTGAAATTTCAGTATTGCTAATTTCATGCTTCTCCATTTCAGTTGCATAGTTTCTCATGGGATCTATAAAATATCAATGCAAAGTAACTGTTCATTTAACAATTTGCCCTATTTTTCCCCAGAAAAAAAAAAAAAAAAGACAAATTTCAGCAGCACAAACAGACCATTTCTTGGAAGCAGACTGAAGTAAATCTTAAAACAATGTACACAGTTAGGCAATGGAAATTTCATGGCTTGCACTCTAATATAAATGACGTGTGCAACCCCATTGATCAGTACCAGCCTATAGTTGTCTTCAGGAAACAAATCCTACTTTAAAGGTAGTTGTATGCACAACAAAAGGCTATATCACTTACAGAAATGATCTCACCACCTCAAATAGTGCTCATGGAGAAGTAGCAATCTCCTTAGTTCTAAAGTGCCATCCAACCATATCCTCTACAAATACCTTTGGAAGCCATAGCAGTATGCATCATGATCCAAATTACATTAACATCTTATATTAAAGTATCTCTTTATATTTCCCTCTAAAATCATATTGCATAACAAGGACCTTAAAAACTTTGTTGCTTAGCTACAATCCTCATTTTTGCATTCCAGAAGATAGACATTAGTATTAGTAGTAGCAAATGATGCAAGAAAGCAAGCTTATACAGCATCAGCAAAGAAAACTATGCAGCTCATCTGTCCATCCCCTCTAATCATTTGCCTAATTCATCCTCAAATTTATTCAGACTATCCACTTCCACAAACGCCAGATGGTAGTTTGTTCCAACAATCGTTTATTCTCTAACTGAAAGCAAATTTTTCCACATCTAACCTGCAGCCATCTTTTTTTAAGTTAATGTCCCTTTATGTGAGAAATCTGAGAAAGAGTAAGAATGCCATTAGCATTTGGTTTACTCAATTGATTTAAAGCCGTAAACACTTCAATTAAGTCTTCTCAGAGGTGCCTAGTTTTCAAGTGCTGCACTTTGCAGAACTGAATTTTTTTGTGTTATATATCCTTTGGTGTCCTTGACTAATCTGGTTGCTCTTCTCTGCACCCATTCCAAGAGATTCATATTCTTCAAAGTGATGCTTCCATAGCTATATGCACTACTCAATGTATCTATTCATTACATTGTACAATGGGATAATCACTTTTTTATACCCACTGGTAAAATTCCTGTATATCAATGACAAAACCCCATAGCTGTCCTAGCAGCTTGACTGCACTGCTCAAAAAGCTTCATATCGGACTACAATTATCTAGCTCTGTTTCATTTTCTACCACTTTTATTTTGGAGCCACCTAACTGGTATATTATTCTGGGATTACTGCTGCTCATATGCAGTACCTTGCTTTTATTAATGTTAAACCTCAATTGCCATTTCTCTGTCTAGATTGAAGGTTGTTATGGTTATGCGTTCATCAGTATTTTTAATAAATATTGTAAACGCTGAAAGCTGAGAGATTCCACTAATAACATTAATCCAAAAAGAGCAGCACCCATTTATAAACAACCTCTGTTTTCTGCTGCCCAACCAGCCCTTTATCCATAGAAATAACTTCCCCTAATGTATTAATAAGTGCTCCACTTTGTGCAGCAACCTTTCATGTGGAACAGTGTCAAAAGTTTTACTGAAATCTAAGTATATGAGGTATATATATATATATATATATATATATATATATATATTTTTATTTTTTTTTTTTTTCCCCTGTCCAATGTTACTGCATCATAATCAGACAAGATCTTCCACTTAACAAATCATTGCTGTGATTTCCATATAACTCCATTCATATCAAGATGATCCTGTAACACTTCTTTAAGCACTGACTTCATTATTTCTCTGGAACAGAGTTCAAGCTTCCAAGTCTGTAATTACTCGTTTCACCCTTTGATTCCTTCCGTGACTTTTTTTCTCTTCCATTTTCTTTTCAGTTATCACAAAAACATTTAGCTCCCGGTTATAACTTCATTTACTTCTGGTGTTCCCATCCCTAAAAGCTTCTTCACAGGTAAATGTACATGCAGATTACATATATAGTTTGTCAGCATCCTGAACAGAATCATGAGTAGTTATGCTATTCATATCTAGTGGGCCAGTATGATTCATTCTTTTCCTTCTGGTGTTAATGAAAGAAAAGAATAAAGAATTCTTTGCTACTTTCCTTTGCATTCTAACCTGCATATAAACCACAGACTTCTCATAATCTGCCTTGGCTTCCATAAGTCCCTTTGAGTTGATTGCAAACTAGTTTGTACTTACTGTAGGTGTCTGTGGCCCCTGTTATAATTAATCATTCCATGCATTTTTATCTCTGCTACTAGTCTCATTACTTGCACCTTGAACAGCATCTCTTACTTACTGAACATTTCACTGGCAACCCATGTCAGTTTGGTGCACTGCCTTAGATTATATGTGCTTTTCAACCAAGAGTATAACTCCTCCCTTCCTGTACACATTGTACTGACTGTATTGAAATTTTGCTTCCTGTATGTCTGACTGGTAGCAGGTTTCCAGTATCTCTACAATATCTACATTTGATGACTTAACCAGGACTTTACCAAACTTGTTTACTGTACTATTACCATTAGAGTACAAGCAAGCATACATGCACCTGTTTTTGCTTTTAGTAACCTCTACCCAGCCTGTGCATTTGCTATCTCATGAAAACTTCCGATCAGGCCTTGTAATCTCTGACACCTTGCTTTCCAGGCTGCAGTATGCCCTAACGGAAGCAGTGCAAGAATTGCTGCCATTAATCTACTAGGCTGTGTATTCTCCCCCCCCTACACACACACACAAAACTAGCAATTTTCCATCCCACTTAACACTTTGATAACTTCAGAAAATATTCTTGCACCTATCTATTTAAATAAAGCTCATCCCTGTAAAAATAGTGTCTTCTGTTAAGAAGAGCAGATCATGCTTAGAAAAATTCTGCTCTCTGTGAAGATCACACCATCTGGATAAACAAGTGATAGAATACCTACTAAACAAGCAAACCTCATCTTGCTTAATTCTGGTGCCCATATGTATAAACATTTGCCAATAATGACTAGCTCAGCAGTTGATATTTCTATAGGTTCACCATATACCTGCTCTATTTGTGCACTTTTAGACTGGAATATTATTAATGATGATACACTTAAAAGTGATTTTCGTGTAATCTGCCAACTACTCACAAATGGCATCCCACTATTTGAAACTCAAATGAATGAAATTTAAGAAAGCCAACTTTATATTGTATGCAAACATTTCCATACAGGAAGAGGAGATTGCATCCTCTTGATCTGTAGATGATGCTGTAACACGTTACAAATCATATGCTAATAGGCAGCCAAAGCTAAAATTCGACAAACTGCTTGTAGCCATTGTAAGCCCTCTGCTTTCTGGTGGAACGAAAAGTAATGCAGAGAGTGGTATTAATTGCAATAAAGCTAGAGTAAAAACACAATACATTTGAAGTAAAAGTAAAATGAACCTTGGACATATTTACTTTTACCATTAATAAAAATATATATGAAGAGATAATTTGGAATAAAATCAGACGACTTAATGGCAGATTCCTTGCGATGCTAACTCCAGTAATGTAATAACATGAACAAGACATAATCACTGTAGATGAAATTGCAAATGCTCTAGGTGAAATCTTTGTATGGTCACATCTGCACATCTAAAAACTTTTCAAAAATCCCAAGTGCTGGATGAGAAATATGGACTCAATTTTATTACCCTTTGAATCAGCCATTTGCTATAGATGAATTAACAACTGTTAGCATTAGTAGAGGCATACGATGCAAGAAAGCTAGCTTATGCAGCATCAGCCAAAAAAAAAACACTCCCATTTCACCCTCTGTTTGTTCCAAATACCTGTCCAACTCGGCCTTAAATTTATTTAGGCTATCAACTTCCACAACAAAAGATGGAAGTCTGTTCTACCAATCAACTACCCACTGGCTAAAGGCAAACTTCTGCACATCTATCCTACAACTGTCTTTCCTCAATTTGAATTTATGCCCTCTTGGTTGATTATTCTGAGCATCAGCATTGAGCATGCTCAAACCATTCAAGGCTTTATACACCTCAATCAGATCACCTCGCAGGTGCCTAGTCTTCAGACACTGTTTTGGTCAAATTGACAAAAGGTACTACAGGTCCAGATGGAATACCCTATAAAATAATATTACAACTCTGTAAGAAAAACCTTCACACACTTTCCTACTTCTGTACAACAGAATTTACACAGAAAACTACTATCAAACTGCTTGACACCATGCCATTATCCTTTCTTTTCTCAAACAATGAAAAGGCCATACAAATGGGAGAATTAACAGTAGACAGATTAACAGTAGCCACAGGCAGAGGTGAAAGTGATTCTTGCACTGCTTCTATTGGAATGAGGAGCAGCCTGGAAAGCAAGGTCTTGGGTATTTCAGGGATGGGGGGGGTCATCATGGAACAGGTTAATACATGAGTTGTGTTAGGGTAACTAAGAGTAAGAATAGGTGCATATATACTTGCATGTACACCAATGCTAGGAGTACAGTAAATATTTTTGATGAATTTGAGGTGCTGGTAAAGACATCAAAGGTGGATATTGTTGGAATATCAGAGATGTGGTGTCACACAGAGATAAGGAATGCAGAATTGGAATTTGGGGAGTACAATATGTACAGAAAGGATACGGGTCATGCTGTTAGTTGTTATTTGGTTTTTAGGAACATTAGCAACTAAGGCCATATTGCTCCGGGCATATGCGGTGGTCATTCCCTGACCTTTCCCCATCCTCCGTATTTGGCGGTCATGGGCTCGAACCCCGGTCTAATCAAGAAGCATGTGCTACACACTGCTGCTCCTGGCTACAGAGGTGCCTATGCTGTTAGTTAAGAAATATATAAATAACTAATACTAGAAAGAATAAACTTAGCCTTGTGTGTTTATTCTTTTTAGTATTATTACTATGCACACCAACTGGCATCTCTCATATTGTGGAGTTATACTTCACAACTGGGTTGGCATGATTGCAAAGCCTGGGTGCCTACTTGCTCACCGACAATTGCCCAACAGGCCTGAAATGGTGCCGCCTAGGTGGTGGCATTCCCCAAGAATAAGTAACAATAGTCGTCTCCATTGGTGAGGCGTTACTTATTCGTGGTAGTGCAATACCTGGTAACTCATGAAGGTAGTCACAATATGAGATACAATTAAATCGATGCCATTTACCCTACTTCTGTAGTTTTTTACTACTACAGAAAAATATGGTGATATATCACTGTTATTAGCATTAGCATTAGCATTAGTAGAGGCATACGATGCAAGAAAGCAAGCTTATTCAGCATCAGCCCAAAAAAAAAAAAAAAAAAAAAACCCTCTCCCATTTCACCCCTCCGTTCGTTCGAAATACCTGTCCAGTTGAGCTTTAAATTTGTTTAGGCTATCAACTTCAACAACAAGTGATGGAAGTCGGTTCCACCAACCAACCACCCGCTGGCCAAAGGCAAATTTCCGCACATCTATCCGACATCCGTCCTTCCTCAATTTGAATTTATGCCCTCTGAGGTGATTATTCTGAGAAAGATGAAGAATCCCATTGGCATTGAGCATGCTCAAACCATTCAAGGCCTTATACACCTCTATCAGATCACCTCGCCGGTGCCTAGTCTCCAGACTCTGTAATTTGCAAAACTTAAGCCTTTCTTCGTAAGAGCAACCCTTTGTTCCATTTACTAATCTTGTTGCCCTTCTCTGTACCCGTTCCAGCAGCTCTACATCCTTCTTGAAATGAGGCCTCCAGACCTGTATACAGTACTCAAGATGTGGCCTAACCATTGCCTTATACAAGGGAATAATCACCTCCTTATCCCTGCTAGAAAAATTCCTGTATATCATTGACAAGACACCATGAGCTACTCTTGCAGCTCGTCTGCACTGCTCAGAGAACTTCATATCTCCCTGCACAATTACCCCCAGGTCCTTTTCATTCTCCACCACTGGCAGTGTGGTACCGCAGAGTTGATACGTTGCTCTGGGGTTACTGTTTCCCATATGCAGTACTTTACATTTGTCAATGTTAAACTTCATTTGCCACCTCTCAGCCCATCTGTTCAACCTTTCCAGATCCTGTTGCAGCAGCATAGCGTCAGTAGTGTCCTTGACGACCCTGCCAACCTTTGTATCATCTGCAAACTTGGACATTAAACTTGATATCCCATCATCAATATCATTCATAAACACCGAAAACAACAACGGACCCAACACTGAACCTTGAGGAACTCCACTAATAACATTAGTCCACGTTGAGCAGTGTCCATTGATTACCACTCTCTGTCTTCTGCCACTCAACCATCCCCTTATCCATAGCAGCAATTTGCCTCCAATGCCACACTGCTCCAATTTGTGCAGCAGTCTTCCATGTGCAACAGTATCAAAAGCCTTTCTAAGATCCAAATATATAATATCAAAGTTATTCCCTGCATCCAGTTCTTTTGTGACTACATCATAGTATCCAATCAAATTGGTCAGGCAAGACCTGCCCTTAACAAAACCATGCTGCGTCTGAGCTATAACTGAATTCTTGTCTAGATGATCCTGCAGTGCTTCTTTAACCAGTGCCTCCATTAATTTACCTGGAACAGAAGTTAAACTAACAGGTCTATAATTACTTGTGTCAGCCTTTGATCCTCCTTTGTGAATTGGGGTTACATTTGCACATCTCCAGTCTAAGGGTACCTCCCCTGAGTCCAAAGAAGCTCTCATAATTATGGCTAGGGGTTTGCATACTTCCTTTGCTGCCTCCTTTAATATAACTGGATAGATCCCATCCACCCCAGGTGCCTTTTTTATGTTTATCCTCAACAATCTCTCCTCCACTTTCCTCTCAGTTATTACAAAATCATCCAGCTCACTGCCAATGTTTACTTTACCTACATCATTCTCCTTCCTGAATAACTCCTCATGCGTGAATGTAGATGCAAAATACTCGTTTAGATTGTTAGCCACCTGAGCAGGATCCTCAACTGTTGAACCATCAATATCCAGTGGACCAATCTGATTCATCCCTTTCCTTCTCGAGTTCAAGTATGTAAAGAACTCTTTTCTGTTTTTCTTTGCATCCTTTGCCAAGGATTTTTCGTAGTCTGCCTTTGCCTGCCTAATCTCCTTTGTGACTTGGTTACAGACCAACTTATATCTATCATAGGCTTCCATGTCACCCATTAATTTATATGTATCCCATGCATTTTTCTTCTCTGCCACATGTCTCATTAGTTCATCTGACAACCATTTAGGCCTAAACCTTGAACAATATTTCTTAGTTGGTATGTAAAGCCTGGTAGCCTCCAAGATTAGTTCCTTGAATGCTTCCCATTTTGAGTTTGCTGTTGGTAACATCATCAGTTGGTCCCACTGTATAGAATTTAAATACTGTCTCAGACCATCATAGTCGCCTTTACGAAAACAAAAACCCTTCCCTTTACCTCTGATGGTAGTTACCTCCTTGAGTAAATCCCACTTCAACACACTGTGATCACTGCCACCTAGTGGTTCATTTATCTGCAGGTTCTTAATGCATGAAGAGTCACTACTGATAATCAGATCAAGAGTATTGCTCCCTCTTGTTGCCTCACGAACATGCTGGTGTAGAAAACAATCATCCAATAAATCCACAAAAGCCTTGCTAGTGTGCGAGTGACCAACCCACAAATTCCAGTCAATATCTGGGAAATTAAAATCCCCCATTATAAGACTCTCTGATTTACTGGCCCACTCTATTTCCCTGTACAATATCTTATTATACTCATCAGAGTCATTAGGCCTATAGCACACTCCTACTCTCAATTTTGATTTCCCTATGCTTATGTCACACCAAACTGATTCGGCACTGCCCTGTCCATCGATGTCGACTGGCTTCACTTCCTTGGACTTTATGTGTTTCTTAATTAATAGCATAACCCCTCCTCCCCTCCTGTCCTGTCTATCCTTTCTATACACATTGTATTCCCCAAATTCCAGTTCCGCATTACTTATATCTGTGTGACACCACGTCTCTGATATCCCAACAATATCTGCCTTTGATGTTTTGAGCAATACCTCAAATTCATCAAATTTATTTACCAAACTCCTAGCATTGGTGTACACGCAGGTATACATGCACCTGTTTCTATTCTTAGCTACCCTAACACAACCCATGTGTTTACTTGTAACGCAATGACTACCAGCAGTCTCTGAAATATCCTGCATCTTGTTTTTCAGACTTCTGCTCATTTCAATAGAAGCAGTGCAAGAATCACTTCCACCTCTGCCAGTGGCTACTGTTAATCTATTAGTCCTTGTATCCCCCCCAACTAGCAGTTTTCCGACCCACCTAACACTGCCTCGACAGCATCAGCAAAAATTCTTGCACCCTTTCTATTTAAGTGTATCCCATCCCTGTAGAAGCAATCTCTCCTGTTAACAAGTACAGTCCAGGCTGAAAAAAATTCTACCCCTTGAGCCTTGCACAATCCCTCCAGGGCCGAATTGATCGACAAGGCTCTCATCATATACTCCCTCCTATCGTGTCTGGGCAGAATTGCAGACACTTTCAAGTTCAACCCTAATTCACGGCTTTTTTTCAGCAGTGACCTGTACTTGCTAAGTAATTCCGCCGGTCTCCTACTCTTAATATCATTCGTGCCAACGTGTACAACTATATCACCTTTTGTGCCCTTAAAAGATGATATCCGCTCTACAATGTCATCAACCTTTGCCCCTGGCAGACATACCCTGGTCCTATTCCACCTATCCTTTTTACAAAGCATGTTCCCCGTTTCCCTGACAATAGAGTCACCAACAACTACTAGTTCCTGTGGGACCAGCGCATTCTGCCTAGGGGGCTGCTTCTGTGTTGCCTGATGACCAAGTGCAAGCTCTGGCGTTGATGTGGGCAGCTGAGAGCTTGATGGGCCCCTCAATTTATTTCCTTCGAGGGCATCCACCCTGTCCTTCAAGCTCTCATAAAGGCCCATAACAACGCTGAGTTGTCGCCTGATTTCCTTGCACTCCTTACATCGTGCACACACAAAGACATCCCCCTTGGCAGTATCATGTCCCGTACCCAACTGCTCCGCAAACATCAAGCAAACAGTGCATTTTAATAGACTGTGATTCAGAGGGCAACTGGCCCCCTCAGTTCTCCCCCGAACCACAGCACTCCCATTAGCTTGAGCCTTTTGCTTTGCTGCTCTGGTTAGAGTCATGATTCCAATGTAATTCAATAAAATTTAAAACAAAAATTAAATCCTTAAGTTATATTATATATATATATATATATATATATATGGATATATATATTGTTTTTTTTTTTTTTTTTTTTCGGTATCTAGTGTTCCCTTTATACAACTTCCGTATCACGTGTACCACTATAGTTATGTATTAATTATTTGTTACGATTAAGTCGTTATATATATTTATAGAGTTAAAAATACAATTTAATTGACAATAAAGTTTATCAAGATTAATAGATTTACTGAATAATTGACAATATTATATTATGCACTATACTACACTAAGCTTATGCTATCGTGTAAAAATGGCGGGAATTCACGAACGAGTATCAAGTATGTATTAATTATTTGTTACGTTTGTACTCTAAGTCGTTATATATATATATAGTTAAAAGAACAATTTAATTGACAATGAAGTTTAACAAGATTAATAGATCTACTGATTAATTGACAATATTATATTATGCACTATACCAGACAAAGCTAATGCTATCGAATTCCGGATATGCTGTGTCGCGTTTCAGTAACGAGTGTTATCTACGAAGTCCCTTTATATAACTTCCGTATCAAGTTATGTATTAATTATTTATTTTTACTAATTATTTATGTTCCGTAACCTATGTGGTTATATGTATAGTTAAAAGTACAATTTAATTGCCAATGAAGTTCGACAAGATTAATAGATTTACTGATTAATTTTCACGTAACTATGGCGGCTGTCTATGAACGGTAAACTCGTGTATTTGATACCCTTTCCGATACTAAGTAATACCTACAAATCTCTATCTAAGTTACTTTAACTTTAAGTACCGTAAATAGGAATATAAAGCTACTCTAGAAATAAGTTAATATGTCAATTTAAACTAATAAAGCAGAATATAAATCAGAAAAAACTTCTCTGTTCCAGTAGCGGCAGAAAGGCACGTCCGCACAGGAAACTCTCGTGCTCAAACTCCCAAATTCTTATAGACATAAAATCTAAATAAGTGCATCCAGTTAACATGGGTGGACAGTTGGAGTGTTGAGTCAGTTTGGTGTGACATAATCACTGGGAAAGCAAAGTTGAGAGTAGAAGCGTGTTATAGGCCTAATGACTGAGTACAATGAACAACTATACAGAGAAATAGTGGGCCAGTAAATCAGACTGTCTTATAATGGAGGATTTTAACTTACCAGATAGACTGAAACTTGTGGGTTGGTCACTTGCACACTAGCAAGGCTTTTGTGGATTTATTGGATGATTGTTTTCTATTTGTTTCATTTGTTCAAATAAGTTCTGCTGCATTTTTTAACATATATGGAATGAGCAATTTTCATTTATTTTACTTTCACTAGACTTTAAAAATCAATAATAAATATATAAAAAAAATAAACTGCAAAACTAAAAATTTACTTTTGTAATATGTATTAAAATTTGTACAGAGATTCTTGCTTAGAAAATATATTTTATTTATAAAAAAATACCTTATGAAATATAAATGAATGATACATTCAGAAATATCACACAGCAAATATTATTAATTTAGAGTAACATATGTCAGTTTTTATTTCTAATGTTTTTATTTATTTTTATTTTTTTTTTTTCTGCATTAATACAAAAATCAACTTCAGTACAATCAAAAATGCGGAAGATCAGATGGAACTAAAGTTGAATAAGCTTACTATTTTTTTTTTTTTTTTTTTTTCAAAATGAGAAAACTGCTTATGGTATTGAAACCATGATAACTCATTCATTATGAATGCAGTATCATTAACTTTGTTTGCAGAAATAAGTTTGTCATCTTAAAAATACTTGCACCTTGCTCTTTTGTTTATGTGCTTGTATCATCAGTTAAAATATAAATTGCATTTTCATAGTTTCCTTGGCTAACTTTATCTACTTGCAAAAAGAAGCTGTAGCAGATTCTCACAGTGGTTGCATTGATTTTGGTACATTTCTAGTAGTTCTCAATAACGTTTATATGAAATTTAAGTTGTCAATTAAATGTAACAAAATTATCGTGTTAAATAAAATTAATTTTTATTTCACATGATGATTTTGATACATATATAGTTTTTGCAGCTTACTAAATTTGATTTATACATTTATTTGACCTGTATTTTATGTGATTATACAGGTGATTATATAGCCTTGTATCAAGTTCAAAGGGGTGTTATGAGAAAGCGAGCAGCTGAGAAAGATGAATATATTGCCCTGCTGGCCAGGGACCGAGAAGATTTAAAGGTATTTCACACGTTTATATGTACAACAAGCAAATAGTTATGATTTATCGTATATTTTGATTTTCTCAACAGTATACATTACAATAAAATTACTTTCAAACCGGTGGCATTTTAATTTCACAAAATTTAAAATTTTTCTCACTGCTACAACAAATTGAATAAACACTGCGATATAATTGGCATAACTCCTCCATCTCCATGTGCAAAAGGTTATCGAAATCTGTAGTAGTTAAGTGCCATGACTGGATTGAATCTTCGAAAAGCTGGTGAGAAAGGAAATTAGATTTCAATTCTCTCATTATGCATTTTAATTGAGAATTTATACCCTTATTTCACAGAGAGCTTAGGGAAAGAATAGTATCTGTACATTGATTTTACTTTCAAATTGTGTCCTATCATCATAAGTTGCCTTATATTGTAAATAAAATTGTGTTATTTAATTTAATAATATACAGTTGGTTTAGCATTTAGCATTAGCATTAGTAGAGGCATTTGATGCAAGAAAGCAAGCTTATGCAGCATCAGCCAAAAAAAAAAAAAAAAAAAACCCACTTCCACTTCACCCCTCTGTTCGTTCAAAATACCTGTCCAGCTGAGCCTTAAACTTATTTAGGCTATCAACCTCCACCACAAGGGATGGAAGTCTGTTCCACCAACCAACCACCCGCTGGCTAAAGGCAAATTTCCGCACGTCTATCCTACATCTGTCTTTCCTCAATTTGAATTTATGCCCTCTCAGGTGATTTTTCTGAGCTAGAGGAAGAATCCCATCAGCATTGAGCATGCTTAAACCATTCAAGGCTTTATACACCTCTATCAGATCACCTCGCTGGTGCCTAGTCTCCAGACACTGTAATTTGCAAAACTTAAGCTTTTCTTCGTAAGAGCACCCCCTTTGTTCCATTCACTAATCTTGTTGCCCTTCTCTGTACTCGTTCCAGCAGCTCTACATCCTTCTTGAAATGAGGCCTCCAGACCTGTATACAGTACTCTAGGTGTGGCCTGACCATTGCCTTATACAATGGAATAATCACCTCCTTATCCCTGCTGGAAAAATTCCTGTATATCATTGACAATACTCCATGAGCTACTCTTGCAGCCTGTCTGCACTGTTCAGAGAACTTCATATCTGCCTGCACAACCACCCCCAAGTCCCTTTCATTCTCTACAACTGTCAGTGTAGTACCACAGAGTTGATACGTTGCTCTGGGGTTGCTGTTTCCCATGTGTAGTACTTTACATTTGTCAATGTTAAACTTCATTTGCCACCTCTCAGCCCATCTGTTCAACCTTTCCAGATCCTGTTGCAGCAGCATAGTGTCAGTAGTGTCCTTGACAACCCTGCCAACCTTTGTATCATCTGCGAACTTGGACATTAAGCTTGATATACCATCATCAATATCATTTATAAATACAGAAAACAATAATGGACCCAACACTGAGCCCTGAGGGACTCCACTAATAACATTAGTCCATGATGAGCAGTGTCCATTGATTACCACTCTGTCTTCTCCCCCTCAACCACCCCTTTATCCATAGCAGCAATTTGCCTCCAATGTCACACTGCTCCAATTTGTGTAGCAGTCTTCCATGTGCAACAGTATCAAAAGCCTTTCTAAGATCCAAGTATATAATATCAAAGTTATTCCCTGCATCCAGTTCTTTTGTTACTGCATCATAGTATCCAATCAAGTTGGTCAGGCAAGACTTCCCCTTAACAAAATCATGCTGTGTCTGAGCTACAACTGAAGTCTTGTCTAAATGATCCTGCAGTGCTTCTTTAACCAGTGCCTCCATTAATTTTCCTGGAACAGAAGTTAAGCTCACAGGTCTATAATTACTTGTGTCAGCCTTTGATCCTCCTTTGTGAATTGGGGTCACATTTGCACATTTCCAGTCTATGGGTACCTCCCCTGAGTCCAAGGAAGCTCTCATAATTATGGCTAAGGGTTTGCTTACTTCCTTTGCTGCCTCCTTTAATATAACTGGATAGATCCCATCCACCCCGGGTGCCTTTCTTGTGTTTATCTTCAACAGTTTCTCCTCCACTTTACTCCCAGTTATTTCAAGATTCTGTAGCTTACTGCTAGAGTTGAATACACCTCTAGCATTCCTCTTGCTGAATAACTCCTCATGTGTGAATGTCGATGCAAAATATTCATTTAGTTTGTTAGCTACCTGAGCAGGATCATCAACAGTTGACCCATCAATATCAAGTGGACCAATCTGATTCATCCCCTTCCTTCTAGAGTTTACATAAGTAAAGAACTCTTTGCTGTTTTTCTTTGCATCCCTTGCCAAGGATTTCTCGTAATCTGCCTTCGTGCCTAACCTCCTTTGTAACTTGGTTGCATATCAACTTGTATCTATCATAGGCTTCTGTGTCATGTGTTAATTTGTAAGTATCCCATGCATTTTTCTTCTCTGCCATATGCCTCATTAGTTCATCTGACATCCATTTTGGCCTAAACCTTGAACAATATTTCTTAGTTGGTATGTAAAGCCTAGTAGCTTCCAAGATAAGTTCTTTGAATGCTTCCCATTTTGAATTTGCTGTTGATAACATCATCAGTTGGTCCTACTGTATAGAATTTAAATACTGTCTCAGTCCATCGTAGTCGCCTTTACGGAAGCAATAACCCTTCCCTTTACCCCTAATGGTAGTTACCTCTTTGAGTAAATTCCACTTCAGCACACTGTGATCACTGCCACCTAGTGGTTCATTTATCTGCAGATTCTTAATGCATGAAGAATCACTGCTGATAATCAAATCAAGATTATTACTCCCTCTAGTTGCCTCCCGAACATGCTGATGTAGAAAACAATCATCCAATAAATCCACAAAAGCCCTGCTAGTGTGTGAGTAACCAGCCCCCAAATTCCAGTCAATATCTGGGAAATTAAAATCTCCCATTATAAGACTCTCTGATTTACTGGCCCACTCTATTTCCCTGTACAGTTCCTTATTATACCCATCAGAGTCATTAGGCCTATAGCACACTCCTACTCTCAATTTTGATCTCCCAGTGCTTGTCACACCAAACTGACTCAACACTGCACTGTCCAGCGATGTCGACTGGCTTCACTTCCTTGGTTTTTATGTGTTTCTTAACTAATAGCATAACCCCTCCCCCCTTCCTATCCTGTCTATCCTTTCTGTAGACGTTGTACTCCCCAAATTGCAGTTCTGCATCCCTTATATCTGTGTGACACCACGTCTCTGATATCCCAACAATATCTGCCTTTGATGTTTTGAGCAATACCTCAAATTCATCAAATTTATTTACTAAACTCCTAGCATTGGTGTACACGCAAGTATACCTGCACCTGTTTCTATTCTTAGCTACCCTAACACAACCCATGTGTTTACTTGTACCGCAATGGCTCGCAGCAGGCTCTGAAATACCATGCATCTTGTTTTTCAGGCTTCTGCTCATTCTAATAGAATGAGCAGAAGTTTACTTCTGCTTATTTCAGAGTTTACTTGCTGTTATAATGGTAATATAATGGTAATAACTATATATTTAGTAATATACAGTTGGTTTACTTGCTGTTACAAGCTGTACAAAAAAAAAGCACAGCGCTGTTTGTAGTTAGTCTCGGATTGATTTTTTGGAGAATTTTTCATGACTGCAATAATGACTAGAAATTTCATTTTTGTTATTTTAGAAGGTGAATAAACACACACTTTCCATTAAATCGTAAACTCCTTAATACAGTACAACTCATTAATACAAAGTTCAAGGCACATAAATTTTCATGTTTTGTAATAACAAGTTTTGTAGCAACAAGGTTCATCAAAAGTGTCAAAATTAATGGGAAGGGTATTTTGTTTTTTTGCTAATGCTGTCTTGCATCATATACCTCAGGTAATGCTAAATGCTAAAGCTTGCTTTCTTGCATCATATACCTCAGGTAATGCTAAATGTACATATATAAGAATAATAAGAAATAATCATAACAAAAGCCTTGTCTAACAATAATAAGAATAACCAGATATTTTATTCACTTTTTTCTTTTATTATAAGATAATCTATGAGAAAAGAAGCAACATAATTGAAACAAAAGTATAGTACAGTAGTAGTGACTCTTTTTAAGTGCATGTGCAAAATTGGTTAAATCTTTTAAAAAACTATCCTCGCGTGCACCTCAGAAGCGAATATTCAAGACATTTAATCAAACAATTTTGTCACTACATCTCACCACTCTGACTTCAAACAAGGCACTGCATGAATACAGCTATTTACTGAATTGTGGGACGTCACTACATGCCTGGCAGAGAGAACGGGAGTGTGAAGGTCACGACTCAAGGTGGATTCTTGAAGTGATGTTGTTTCAAAGTTTAAATTATTTTGGGACGCTCTGAATTCCACGTGCCCAAAAAATTTGTAAGCATGCGACTTTGGGCACGCATGCCATGGATTCGCCACCCCTGGTATAGTGTATAAACGTAATTAGTATCGCAAATTATAAAAAGAATGCAAAACAAAAAATTTGAAAAAAAAAGAGAGAATTAGAAATAAAAAATAAAGTATCTTAATATAAAAAAGATGTGCAAATTAAGTTTTTAATAAATTAATCTGACTCAAAGAAGGAATTCAAATTTGTTTGTACAGTTTTTATCTTATATACATTCTTTTCAAGACATTAGTGCAGACATTATCAAATGCAACTGTTTCATTATTAATGTTACTGCGGGCCAACATATGCTCTATTATTATGTTCAATGCATTTTGAGAATCTTTTTTTTGGAAGAGAACATGTGTGCTTCACCTTCACTTTCATCACTGGTAACAAAAAACTTCATTTTGCTTGATGCTCAGCAGCTCTTCCGGTGTTGGCATTGCTGAGTTAGCAACTTCATCATTCTCTTTAACAAACTCCTGAAATTTGCCAACAAATTCTGTATGCTCCTTTAAATTCCCCCATTCCTCAATGTTGTTATCACATTTCTCTGATGGATCATTGTTTTTTTTTTTTTTTTCAATAATATTCTCTCCGAAGCCACTCTTTTTGAAGCAGTTGATTATTGCAGCATAACAGAACAGTGATCCTTTGTTTTCTTAATTTTCCACTATTAAAAGACTCCTCTTGAACAGCAGATTTTTTGTTTGGCAGCAAATTATAAAAGAAATCAATCTCGTCAAGATTAAAAATATCCTTTATTACACTTGATGCAATACTGTCTCAAGTGACAACAAGATTATGGATAGCATCCAATACACATTCCACTTTGGCTGCAAATTGCTCCCTCCTATATTGTGGAACAAGTACCTTACAGGTGGGCCCTACATGCTCTCTTGAAATTATAAATAATGCTCTGATCCAGTGACTGCATAAAACTGTGGTACTGGGAGGCCAAAACAACAGTTGTGTATTTATCAACTTAGGAGTCCCAGCAAAATGTACTGTACAAAAATCAAAAGTCATCAAAATGTTCCTCTTTTTTTTTTTTTTTTTAAGCCATCCTTCTGTCCACTTTTGATAGCCAAGAATGAAAAATTTTAACTATAGGCCAAACATTTCTGTTGGTCTCATAATTACAGAGAAGTAGGTTAACTTCTTTAAAACATCTTGGCTTGGAACATTTTCCAGTCACAAGTGGACGTAGTTTTGTACTGCCATCTGCATTGCAGCATAACAGAACAGTGATCCTTTTGTTTTCTTAATTTTCCACTATTAAAAGACTCCCCTTGAACAGCAAATTTTTTGTTTGGCAGCAAATTATAAAATAAATCCATCTCGTCAATTAAAAATACCCTTTACCTCATATTTTTCAAGAATGGGCCTTACAGAACATAACCAGTCGGTAGTCTTTTTTTTGTCAACTGATCCCAACTTGCAACAAACATTTCACAAAACACAAAGTTATTTCTGTCCTTAAAATCTTTGGAGCCATGCACAGCTACATTTTAGGTTGCTAATTCAGTGTTGCTGAGCTGGAGCCTTTTCTTGCAAAATTGGACTTGATATTGGCAAATTTAATGCACACATTTGTTGGTACCATTCAAAGTTTTGTTTCATGCTTCTCATGTTTTGCACAAAAAGACAGCTCTCATAAAAATGGCACAAAATATATCATATGGTCCTTGAGGTTGTCACAGACATTCTCTCAGATAGGCCAGACAAACTGTACTTGATACCTCGGAGTCTACAACGCTGATGAAACTGATATTTCGGTGACATTCAAGTCAAGTGGACCCAATTTCAGTGAAGTCCGGATGGTCTGTGTCAGCCAAATCCTCTGCTTGAACCTTCACGATGGTGGGACTGTTAGTAATCCTGGATATAACCTCAGTGCCCAAGCACATTGTGCATGACCACCCAGGTGTGAACCAATGTAAGCAGGGGTCAAGGTGTGGCACCCACACCACATGGAGGAATGACGTCCCTCTGTGTTACCAGGCAATGTGGTAAGCAAAGTGGTGCAATACCACCACTTTGCTTATTGGAGGCTTGAAGTGGTGGAACCCATGTTTATTCTCCAGAGCTAAGTTCTGGTGAAGCCTTCCCCATCTCTTCCATCATGCAGTATGATTGATGACTTTTGAGGTTATGATGAACATCAGGGTGAGATCCAATCTTCCTTACATTTCGAGGGTGCAACTGTAAAACGGCGTTTGCAGGCTGGCCCCTAGTTAATACACCAGAGCCAACCTATTGGTAACTCTCTAGGAGGCTTCCGGATCAGCTAGTGTATAATCTTGACTCTCTACTCTGCCAGATAGTGACTAGAGGGAGTCCGAGTAGTGTGTATGCGGGGGGCATTGTCAAGGCTATGTTAAGTCATGGATCTGGGTATATTCTTACCAGCGGATATGGCTGACATAGACCATCCGGACGTTGCTGAAATTGGGTCTACTTGACCTGTACGCCATATCTAAAAATTTCATTACTTCATACAGTGTCTCCCCCCCCCACACACACACACTTTTTCTTACTATTGAATACACCATGAATTGTCAAACTAATGAGTAAGCTTATCTGCGAAAAGATCTAAACCTCCCAAACACTTCCTAGTTCATTTCACAAAAAATGTGGTCTCAATTCTAATTTCAACGATGTCCATTTCCACTTGCCATCTGCCAAACCCCATTACTTTTTCTGACAGAATCTCAGTTATCGGTTGATCCAACTACTGCTCATCTCAGTTGCCCAAACTACTCTCTGTATGATTCCTTTCGCCTCAAAGGTGGTTATGTCTATTCCGATATTCTCTGTCAGAGACTTGGTAATTTGGAATCTCTTTTCGATCTTCTCTGGCTTAAAATTTCTCTACCTCATTGTGTCAAATTCATCTGTAGTCTCTACTGTTCTCCCAACTCCACTTGGAGCTCTTTGACTTCCTCTCTTTACAACTTGACTTTCTCCAGTCCAACTTCCCTAACAGTGAGATAATTTTCCTTGGTGATTTTAATGTTCACAACTCCAGCTGGCTTCCATTTTCTAGTCACACCGACCCAGCTGTTCAAGATGCTGAGGCTTTTGTAGTTACTAATGACCTTGCACAGATTGTTCATTTACTTACGAAAATACCAGACAATCCTAACCATTTTGAACATTTTGAACAGACTAAGAGTAGAAAAGTAGCTTCTTGCCCTAACGGTAGCCGAGCATTCTGCTGTCTTGCCAAAGCTATTGGCCGCAACTTTTTCCCATCTCTGCTCCCACCTCTGTCAAAACCGAATGGTTCTGTTGTCACTTCAGCCAAGGATAAAGCTGACCTGCTAGCATTTTACTTTTCATCCAACTCTTGTATTAATGATCTTGGTAAAACACCTCCCACCATTCCCAACACGCTGCATTCAATGCCTCTTGTGGTCTTCCGTCAAAAGGATATCAGAAGGATTTTGACGAATCTTGATGCTAAGAAAGCTCCAGGTCCTGATGGTATTTCTCCACTTGTTCTCAAAACCTGTGCTCCTAAACTTACTCCTGTTCTTTGCCGCCTTTTTTTACTTTCTTATTCCAAAGGTGTTTTTTCTTCTGCTTGGAAATTTGCTGATATCCAGCCAGTTCCTAAATAGGGTGACAAATCCCTCCCATCCAATTATCGTCCCTTGCAATTACTTCTACTTTTCCTAAAGTAATGGAGAAATCAATTAACCGCCAACTCTTAAACTACCTAGAAACTATCTGTCTGATCAACGATCGCCAGTATGAATTCCGTCAGTTTCGATCCACTGGTGATATTCTGGCTTATGTTACCCATTTATGGACAAATTCAATGGAAAAGTTCAGTGAAACACAAGCAGTTGCTCTTGACATCTCAAAGGCTTTCTATCGTGTTTAGCATAAAGGTCTTCTAAACAAGCTATCATCTTATGGTTTGCCAACTGTTTTTTGTAATTGATTTTCCAGTTTTCTCTCTGATCGCTCACTGAGGTGATGGTAGATGGTTCTCTGTCTTCTAACTTCTCCACTAATTGTGGTGTCCCTCAAGGTTCAGTTCTTTCCCCCACTCTTTTCCTCTTGTATATTAATGACCTTCTTCCATTGACTGTAAATCCTATCCATAGTTTTGCAAATGATAGCACATTACATTCCACTTTCCATTTTGAGAAACCTTGCCCTGCTGAATCAGCTTCAACTTCTCGAATATCCACTACTAATTCCTTAAATGCCCATCTCCAGGTAATTCTCCGGTGGAGCAAAGACAACTTAGTTGATTTCAATCCTTCTAAAACTCAGTTTTGTCTTATATCATGCAAAACGATTCTTCTGCCCCTATGCTTATCTTTGATGACACTCCAATTTCTAGTAAAAATGATATATTTCTTTTAGGATTACCCTGATTTCTAATCTCTATTGGCACAAGCACATTACAAATATTATTGCTTTCTCTGTATCTAAAAAACTCTCGACGTTACTTTTCTTCCAAACAGCTATTCACTCTGTACAAATTGCAAATCTGCCCTACCATGGAATATTGTTCCCACATCTTGGGTGGTGCCCCCAGAACCTCTCTCGGGCTTCTAGATTCCATTCAGAAGAGGGCAGTTAGGCTAATTACTGACTAACATAGTCTCGTCACTCGCTGTCTCATAGATATACTCAGTGGTGAGCTGTGAATACTTCAACAATGAGCTCGCACTTTTGACAACTTTTTGATTTGAAATATCCTTTGGGGGGGGGGGGGTATCTACAAGTAAATCTGATCAGTCACGGAAGTGACTTCACCCGAGGCGTCTGCCAGCAGCTCTTCCCATGCTCAGACCACTAGTCTGTGTGGAGCACTCACTAGTAGTATGATTAGATTATAGCACTTGATGCATTTTTTGTGACCAGTATGATATCTGAAGTTCTAACTTCTTGGAATTTTTGAATAGTATGACATCACAATCATACTTCTGCAGTTACTACTGCAGTATGTATGATTGCAAGGATTTGTGATATGACTGCAACAATACAAAGATTTGTCAACAATTTCTTATTTCGTGTCTCATTTTTGCATGCGCAGCTGTTCGGGGCTCCTAACATTCCATTGTTAGGTGCCCTGACATTTAGATACGTTGTTAGGTGCAGAGCCATTTAGATACATTGCAATAGCAAATATACGTCTCTTACTTTAGTTATCATAAACCCACTGTATCTTGTCTTCCCGAAATTATGGAAATTTGTGAATGATCAATAACATTTTTACAATTTGTTTTTTTGGCTGATGCTGCATAAGCTTGCTTTCTTGCATTATATGCCTCTACTAATGCTAATGCTTAATACCATACAAAAGCTCTTATTTCATAATCAATATACAAATCAAAATATCTAAAAGAAACGTGAAGGATGTTTCACATAAAACCATCTATCGGTTTTATATCGGTTTTATTAACCATCTATTAATATTGCAAATGAAAAATAACATAAAAATATTTCTCATATTACAAATAACGAATTATCACAAAACATTCCACAATATAAAAACAAATATTACATAAAAAATAAACTGTTCTAGAAAAGGTACACAAAAATCACAGATTACATGAAAAAAATATTGCACAAATATTCAAGAAAAATTTATTGCACAAAAATTCAAGAAAAATTTATTCTGAAAATTGCCAATTTACTTCTTTATTAATATTTGTTGTCTATCTTCTGCTTTGCTCAGTAGCTGAATGATGATTACCGAAGAATGATTTGATGTAGCGATCCGAATCAAATTGAAGCAATGGTTTTCCATTTAGATGTATGGTCATCATAATCTGCAACGTGTTTAATTGTCACAATATTATTCATTACGCTGAAAGCTCGCTCAGCTTCAGCACTGCTAATCGCAATGGTTTCAAAGATATTTCTGCCTTTCTTAATTGAAAAGGAAATTTCACTCGATTTTAAAGATAAACTGTCTTCGACAAAATTTGATTTTCACCGTCTTGCCACTGAGACAAAGGTTCTTTCAATGGTATCGCTATTTTCGTTATTTAATTTAAAATCACTCTGTTGCATTAATAACTTATCCTTTAAGGATAAAACAATGCATTTAATCACTTGTCACAAGGTAATTTTTTTACTTTCGATTTTGATTCCTTCAAATTCTTTCCACTTCAACATGCTATCAATTTTAGCTTCATAATTTCCTTCAAAATTTTTCAAATTAGCAATAGCATTGATAGTTCAAATAATTAATTTATAAGCTTTTGCCATAGTGATTCTGTAAAGCTTCTGAAAGGTAAGAGAGCATCCTGCAGGGTGTCGATCATTAGTGCTAAACGATTAAGAAATTCCAGATTTAAAAGTCGATTTAACAATGCCGAATATTTTAACTTCTGATTCAAAATGTTTCACAATTCAGGATAATTCTCTTAACCTGCAATTACCATCCGCAAGCTGCTCTTCGTAGCCTGAACGCACGACCGATCTTTGTAGTTTCCACATAAAGTTCTTTAGCAATCATCTTTAATTCGCACTGGATTTTTGGAGATTGCATACATTTTTTTTTTTTTTTTTTTTAATTATTGCCTGTATGCCATTATATTTTAGAACATATTCTACACAGTGAAAGCCTCGGCAAAGTTTCAAAATCTGCCAACATTTCATCTCCGTAAAGCTTATATAATATCCTAGTTGCTTCAATTCCCCTCCCCCACATTACTACTGTCACTAGTTCTTCGAATGCTGTGCAAAATGTCGGAATCACACGTATATTCATCTACTGTGATCAAGTAATATGTTGTTTACTTGGTCACTGACAGGTGATCATAGACAGGAGAAATTTACTGGAAGGCGTGGATCACTCACTTTTCCAAAAAACATATGCCTGTTTGTCGGAGTAAAAGGGAACCACAACACAGGTTGACCAGAGGCTATTATCCATGTGGGGGAATCTCCTTAATCCTGTGACTGGCTATGGAAAGCATATTGACTAGCGCAACTTCTTGGAATGTGGCTGCATAAGTTTTACGGACACCACTAATGTTGTGGAACGGTAATTCCTTTCACCCTTAATTCGCGCTGTCTAATTGCCTAAAAGCCAGACGTCAGAACAATGCATACAAAGTTGTCTCTCCTAATCCGTTCATTACACGGAAATTATTTTCATTCTATGGAAACTACTCTATTTTAAATGTAATTACCAGGAGGAATTTAAAAAAGTTCAGTATAAAGAAAGAAGTTGGTTAAACAGAGGTCCGACTGTAATTAATTAAGAAATTTTAAAATACATAACGGATCGATTGCAACATTAAAATGCTGGGAATGGGGCCCCGCTCACCCCACCGTACTTTCGGCTCCGAATACTCAATAATTGTATTCAGGATTTCATTCATAACATAAATGATAGTTTCAACAATGGGCTCACAAAATTTCAAAAAAAAGAACAACGGGCTCTCGCGACATACTGTTTCTGCAGCATGCCTTTTCTACAGATATTTCCATGGGCACTGTTCCTCTGAATTGGCTTTTATAATTCTCACTCTCTTTAAAAACAGTCCGAACAAGTGCTGCCAACATCCATTTACTGTCCAACTTCAAACTCGCAGAACCAACTTTTCATCTTCCTCGTTTATTCATTCAACTTCCGTTTTCTGGAACAACCTTCGTTCATATGTATTTCCTGAAAATTACAGTCTACAGAAGTTCAAGTCTAATGTCAACAAATATCTTCTTTCATCTTCTCAATCTCCAACCCAAGCATGGTACTAAGTACTATAGGTTCTAATACCTCTCGTGTTTGGGGTTTTCATTAAAAAAAAAGTGTTTAACAAAAAGGTTCATTGAACCTAGCTTAACAATTGCAACTGTCTCTAATAATCCTTTTTAGGGCACATTTATTTTGTAGCTACATAAACTAATTTTGTTTATATAAAAGTAAATTCTAACAAGTGAGTGCTGTATTTTGAGAGACACGGAACTGGGCCATCACAGGCAATAATAGAGACAATAATATTACAGCTGTGTTCAGACGTTTGTATTAAACATACAAAATAATATTATTTCTTTCTCACAGGATGAAAATGGACTTTGTAATACATATTAACTGAATTTTGTAATAAATGAATAAGCGTTTCATAGAAACGCTTTCTCAGACGAATGATATATGCTTCGTATAAACAAGTATTTTGTATATACAGAGTTTTTATTAACAAGAGTCTGCTGTATTCAGATTTTGTAAGCCTATTCATTTCAGCATGCAGCAATAATGATGGGTAGCCAGAGTGTCATAGCTAGAATTCAATTGTGTCTATGAAATCTAGAGATGTACGTAATTAAAGTTGTCTTTTGTTTCTGTATATGTATGCAGATTTCTTCCTTTAATGCTTTTATTAACAATGTTCCTTGATTGACAAAACAACTGAATGCTATATATATACTGATGATTTAACAGCAGTAAATTTAACTGTGGAACATCCGAGCACAAGTCACCGAATTTCCAGCTCCAAGAAACCAATAAGTATTTGATGACTTTCTTGTTTTATTGACCTAATTGTCATATTAATTCGTATTCTATAAGTAGCTTTATAGTCTTAGTCACGCTCGTTATTTTATTTTTAATTTAGCTAGAGGTTTTGTAGGTTACTTCTTAATATACATAGAACCTTTGTTTCATTCAAATCTTGCTGCAATTGTTATAGAATGAGTGGTAGGGAAAACTCAGATTTTTTAATTGTGGTAAATATGTAGCTGTAAAGTTCAAATCAGTTATGCTGGCATTAGTTGGATAATTTTGTTATAGATTATAATTAACTTTTAACTCCAAATCACTCGTTGGGCAAATATCTTTTGTGTTTAGCTAAGGATATAACTAATTTAACATTTTAATTGTTACGGTATAGCATAATTCATATTCCGAACTTAGTGCAGGGTATAACGTGAAACTAGGGTAATACCTATCAATGCGCCTAGAAATATATTAGCTTAGTGTAGTATTGTCAATTAGTTAGTAAACTTAATGTTATTAATTTTCATTGTTAATCAATTAATTTTATTCAAATAGAAATCATGCCCCAGACTAGAGCAGTAAAGGAAAGGGCACAAATTAGCAGAAGTGCTGTGGCTTGGGTAAGAACCAAAGGGGCAATTCAACAACGCATCACACCCTAAAAAAATGTGCAAGTTGTGAAAGGTTTGCAGACCTTTCTGGAACAGGACATGATCTAGCCAAGCAGGATATCTTTGTATGTGTGCTAGGTGCAAAGATTGTCAAGAAATTAGGCACCAACTCAGCGTTCTGATGGGTGTCTGAGAGTTTGAACAGTAAGGTAGATGCCCTCGAAGGAATTAAAATGAGGGGGGCCCATCAAACTTTCAGCTGCCCAACTCAACAGCACAGCTCACTCTTGTTCATCAGGCAATACAACAGCAATCTCCAAGGAAGAATGCTCTGGTCGCACAGCAGCCAGTTATTGTTGGCAACTCTATTGTCAGGGAGACTGGGAATATATTAAGCAAAAAGGATAGGTGGAACAGAACCAGGTGTGTCTGCCAGGGGCAAAAGTTGATGATTGTAGAGCAGATAAGGGAAGAACAGGTCATGTTGTTGTACACGTTGGCACTAATGACATTAAGAGTAGGAGATCTGCAGATTAACTTAACAAATGCAGGTCAATGTTTAAAAAAAGTCTCAAGTTACTGTTAAATTTAAAAGTGTCTACAATTCTGCCCAGACATGATAGGAGGGAGTATGTGATGAGTCTTGTCAATCAATTCGGCCCTGGAGAGATTGCACAAGGCTCATGGGGTAGAATTATTTTTCAGCATGCTCTATGCTTGTTAACAGGAGAGACTGCTTCTACAGGCATGTCTTTCAGTTAAATAGAAAGGGTGCAAGAATATTTGCTGATGCTATCCAGGCAGTGTTAGGTGGGTCGGAAAACTGCTAGCTTGGGGAGATTCGCAGACTAAAAGCAGCAGTAGAGTGACTGCTTCTATTAGAGTGAGCAGCAGCCTGGAAAGCAAGGTGCTGGTGATTTCAAGGATGGCTGGAACTAATCATGGAACAAGTAAATACACTGAGTGGACAAAAATCATGGGATACCTACCTAGTAACTGGTAGGCCCACCTTTTACCCGGATAAGGGCAGTCACACTGCTAGGCATTGAATTCACGAAAGTGTTCCACAAGTATTTCCATCCATGCTTGCTGCACTGCTGTCCATAATTTCATCACATTCCTGGGTGGAGGATCCAAAGCTGAAACTGACCTTTCCACAGCATCCCAAAGATGATCCACGGGGTTCATGTCCAATGAACAGGGAGGCCATTCCACGGTGGTTAAATCTGCGGAGTGCTATTCGAAGCATATTCTAGTCACCACGGCTCTGTGGGTGCACGATGACCATGAAGGGATGCAGATGATCTGCCAGGGTGAACACGTAACCTGCACTGTTCAGAGATGCTTCTAGATGTACCAGAGGTCCCAACATGTGCCAGTTGAACATGCCCCAGACTATTATCAACCGTCTACTTGCCTGAACAGTTCCTTTTTGAAAATGATGGATGCATAGCTTTGTACGGTTTCCACCAGATATATGCAACCTCCTGTCCACCCAAATTAACTGGAAACGGGACTCATCAGAACAGGAGACAAATTATTTGAGGTCCAGTGCCGATTTTCTTTCGCCTAGTTGTGGCGTTGAGTCATGTGTTGTGGTGTTGGCCTCTGGTGGGTTAGCAGCTCCCATAACCTATTGCAGCTAATGATCACATGATAGTTCTTGGTGGAGACAGTTCTGGCTCCTCCCTCGTTGAAGACCACAGTGATTTGTGCCACTGTCGCCTCTGGTTGGCTGAAACAATCTGAAACAGAGATCGACGGCCACTTTCATCCACGACCTTTCTCCACTCACAGCGCTGTCCACGATGAGATGTTATTCCAGAAATGGCATATTCTAGATACACCTTAATACTGTCGAACGAGGATAGTGCAATTTCTGTACCACCTCTGAGATAGTTACCAATGTTTCGGGCACTCACTATCATCCGTCTTTCAAAGTCTGTTAACTTGTTAACTTATGACATCCATACTGACATCGTATTACTGTCTACGGGAATGCAGTGTACCACCTATACCTGCCAAGCTGTGGGTTCATCCACTAGTAAGAGGGGGGTAACAGCATCACATTGCCCAGGAACCAGGTATCCCATGAATTATGTCCTTTCGGTGTACATGGGATGTGCTAGAGTAACCAAGATTAAGAACAGGTGTGTATATACTTGCGTGTACACCAGTGCTACGAGTTTAGTAAATAAATTTGATGAATTTGAAATGCTGGTCACGATATCAAAGGTGGGTATTGTTGGGATATTAGAGACATGGCATTACACAGATATAAGCAGTGCACAATTGGTATTTGGGGAGTACAATTTGTACAGAAAGGTTAGGATGGGAGGAAGGGTTAAGCTGCTAGTTAAGAAACATAAAATCTAAGAAAGTGCATAGAGTTTACTTGGGTGGACAGTGTAATGTTGAGTCAGGTTGGTGTGACATAAGCACTGGGAAACAAAAATGAGAGTGGAAATCGAGTGGGTCAGTAAATCAGAATGTCTTATAATGGGGGAATATAACTTCCCAGATATTGATTGGAACTTGTGGGTTGGTCACTCACACACTAGAAAGACTTGTGAATTTATCGGATGATTGTTTTCTACAGCAACATGTTCGACAGGCAACCAGAGAGAGTAATACTCTTGATCTGGTTATCATCAGTGATTATTCATCATTAAGAATTTGTATATAAAGAAACCACTAGGTTGCAGAGATCAGTGTACTGATGTGGGATTTACTTCAAGATGTAACTACAATCAGGGGTAAAGGGAAAAGTTTATGAGAACATCCTTGGATTCAGTGGAGGACTCCTGCAGGCTGGGGATATGCAAATGTTTCCCTAATTCACAAAGGGATGCAAAGATATGCAAATGTATCCCCAGTCCACACTAGTAATTACATACCTGTTAGTTTAACTTCTGTTCCAGGGAAAATAATGGAGTCACTAGTTAAAGAAGCATTGCAGGGTCATCTAGACAAGACTGCAGTAATAATTCAGACACCTCATTGTTTTCTTTTCGTAGCCAGGTGGGCAGCAGCAGCAGTGCATAGCACATGCTTCTAGATTAGACTGGGGTTCGAGCCCGTGACCATCAAATACGGAGGATGCGAAAAGGTCAGGGAATGACCACCTAATGACATCCATAGTTGCTAATGCTCCTAAAAACCAAATAACAAACAAACAAACAACCTCATTGTTTTGTTAAAGGGAAATCTTGTCTGACCAATTTGATTGAATACTATAATGTGGTCACAAAGGAACTGGATGCAAAAAATAATTGTAATATCATATACAGTAGACTCTCAATTTTCCGGGATAGATGGTAAAAAAAAAATATCCTGGTTAATCCAAAAATACAGTAAGACCCTGACATACATTCCAGGATTTCTTACATAAGTCGAAATTTACGTAAATCGGGGATGACTAATAAATTATAGATACTATATCCGTGATATGCCAAAACTACAAAAATCACATAATATTCTCAGGAGAATGAAGAAAAAAGTATAGTTATATATTTTTAAATTAGGTAGTTGATATATTATTTACATATTTTTAATTAGTTCAATTAAAAACTTTATCTGGGAACAGCGGTGAAATAGCTGGAGTGGCATATAAGAAAACATAAAAAGAAGAAAAAAACGCATGTTATTGTACAGTAAAAACTGATATATATTTCATAGCCTTGGTTATTATAGTTGACTTAATTGGTGCCGATGCTTCACCACTTCTCGTATTCTGTCTTTCTCCTTTATTATTGTGTTCACCGTTGACCCTGACAAATCTGAATTCCGATACTTGTTAATGTTTGACCATTTTCAAGCATCCTTATTTTAATTTTCTAATCCGAGTCAGTTGCTTCAGTTTTTTGATAGATTTACTAGTACTGTCACTTATTCTCTTTGTTGGCACCATTATAACGGTCAAAATGAAATTTTCTGTAAAGAACTTCACAAGGTTAAAGCGAAAACTCACTATTATCACACCATGCAAGCTCACATTTCACTAAAACACATTTCTGGAGGTCACCGCCATAAAACAATAAAAAACAATTGGCACTTTTCGGGTTATCGGGCTTTCTGTTAGTGCAAGTCATTATAAATGGGTAATAAACTCAATCGTTTTGCATTTGTGATAATATCGATAGCTGGAATTGTGTGGGATTTTATGTTATTATGGTGAAATGTGTGTTCCTTTCACTGAAATCTTCAGTCATATAAAAGAAAAAACCTAAATAAATTAAGAATCTTCTCTTCATTCCTATCGTGTTACTCCATATATTGCTTGTGCATGCCGTGATCATCGTTATTGATTGCTTATTATTATTATTATTTTGCTGTTTTAAATTTTACAATCCTAAAAAAAAAAAAAAAAAATTGAGTGAAAATAAATAATGTAAGTTCAAAGTTACGTAAGTCTGGGATTTCTGTATCCAAAAATGTTCAGCAACCTACGTAAAAAATATGGCGATAGGTAAAAAAAACTTGCCACTCAAGTTTTTCTCATGTCTCACTCGCATGTCCAATACAGTACCTCCCTTTATTTTTTTTTTTATCTTGATTTTAAATCTAATAACTTCCCTTTATTACAATGTTGCATATGGTTTGGTCACCAACATTATAATGGTTCATTAAAGATTTAACAGATGCACCTTTTCATCCTGAAAGAGGCCTCTGAGGTTGGGAAAATTCATGTCTAGGAAATAAGTGAACTCATACACCAACCATTAAATGAATTTTACTGTAACTAAAGTTTTTTACAAATAAATATCAAAAAACAAATTATATAATTTACAATAAACTGGTGGCTGTATATTACAGAATGCTAAAACTATAATACAATCATTTACTATAAAAGCGCTAAAAAAGCTTTCGAGAAAGTCAGCTCCCTTCCTCAACAGTGATAAAAACCTTCCTGCAACATATCCTTATATAACAGGCTCACGGTACCTTTACACGTGGTATCCCTCGGCGCATGGGCAGAACCGGAAGCAGAAATGGCTCGGGTACGTGGCAAACAAAATCGTTCATCCGTACTTAGGACAACTGCTTCAAAAATAGGATGTATACGCATACCTCTGTCTGTATTCATGGTATTCTTACTGGATGAGCCACTCTGTAAACCCTCTAGCCACTTACGCTCCCAGTGCCCATGCCGTGGTCCACAATAATCATGTCCTCTGGGGAGATTTGATGCTGCTTCTCCCAAAAATGCTCGGCCACAGCAGACTTATTATAATCAGCAGTTCTTATAGCATTTAAATGCCCCCCCCCCAGACGATCCCTGAGCCGTCGTTTTGTTTCCTACACATAGCAGTCCCCACAATCCGGCCATTCTATTCTGTATACAACTCCACTACTGAGGTCTTTTGGTATACGGTCTTTCACCTGGGGCACAGCCTCCGCCCGGGAAGCTGTACACAGCATGTCTTATAACCCCGTAAAATTCTCGTCAGATGCTCAGTAAGGCCCAGATAGTAGGGGATGTGTGAGGTGGCTGCCGGAACGAACGGCTCCCTATGTTCAGACACTCCTCTACTATATCTGTCCAGGATCCTCTGGGGGTATCCGCATTTTCTGAGGTCTGACGTGACATGATTAATTTCCTTTTCTTTATCCTCAGAGGTGGTACAGTGTGATCCTGCTCTATCAAATAGAACTTTTACTACACTGCTCTTATATTGTCCAGGTTACAAGATAATAATCTCCCAATTACTACTTTATAATGCTGCTTCTTCTTGCTTATTTAAAACTTGCAAAACATCTGTCTATACCTATTCTAGTTATTATTTGAATTTTATGATTTTTGGTTGATTTTTTTTATTTTTATTTGAAGTCTTGAAGTGTCCCGGTTAATCTGATTCAAGTAAATTGAGAGTCTGCCGTACTTGGATTTCAGGAAAGCTTTTGATACTGCTGCACATGGAAAACTACTGTACAAATTAGAGCAGTAAGGCATTAAGGGCAAGTTGCTACAATGAATAAAGAGATGGTTGAGTGGGAGACAACAGAGAGAGTGGTAATCAATGGAAACTGCTCCCCATGGACTAATGTTATTAGTGGAGTCTCCTAGGGTTCAGTGTTGGACCTATTGTTGTTTTGTATATTTATCAGTGATAATGTTCTAAGTTTGCAGATGATTCAAGGGTTGGCAGGGATGTTAATGACAGTAAAGACAGTATGCTTCTGCAAGAGGATCTAGAAAAGTTGAGTAGATGGGCTGAGAAGTGGCAACTGAAGTTTAACATTGACAAATGCAAAGTACAGGTAGCAGTAACCTCAGAGAAATGTACCACCCGTGTGGTACTCCACTCAGGGTAGTGGAGAATGAAAAAGATCTGGGGGTAATTGTGCAGTCAGATATGAAGTTTTCTGAGCAGTGCAGACAGACTGCCATCGCAGGTCATGTGGTCTTGTCAATGATATACACAAATTTTGCTACCAAGAATAAGGAAATGATAATCCCTTTGTATAAGGCAATAGTCAGGCCACACTTCGAGTACTGCGTACAGGTCTGAAGGCCTCATTTTAAGAAGGATGTAGAGTTGCTAGAACAAGTACAGAGAAGGGCAACAAGATTGGTAAGAAGAACAAAGGGGGTGCTCTTACTAAGAAAGGCTAAAGTTCTGTAAATTGCCCCATCTGGAGACTAGGCACCTGTGAGGTGATCTGATCGAGGTGTATAAGGCTTTGGGTTTGAGCAGGTGCAGTGCTGATGAGATTCTTCCTCCTGCTCAGATTACAAACCTGAGGGGGCATAAATTCAAATTGAGCGAAGACAGTTGTAGAACAAATGTGTGGAGATTTTCTTTTATAGCCAGCAGGTAGTTGATTGCTGGAACAATCTTCCAACTGTTGTGGAAGTTGAGAGCTTAAATAAATTTAAGGAAGAACTGAACAAACATTTGGAGCGTATGGATGGGTGAAATGGGATGGTGTTTTTTTTTTTTTTTTTTTTTTGGCTGATGCTCTATAAACTTGCTCTCTTGCATCATATACCTCAACTAATGATAATGCTAATATAAAATGAACAAATATCCTAAGTGGTATTATATTTAGATTCCTTAAGTTCGTTGTATGCACTGAGAAACCCTTTTGAAGTTTCTCAATCTGTCATCTAGAAAAAAATTAGACACCATATCTATACTTGTTGAAGAAATGAAATACGTATGTTTTGATTGACTGCTCAGACATAGTGGAATCTCAGACAGTGAAGTAGCTGACAACTAGGTTTGCCTCAATATCAACTAATAATGAAAAGAAAGTGTCATATGAATACTTTAAGAGGATAATATGAAACAGCTGCAAACACCAGTGGCAGCTAAGCTGGCAAGGCCAGATGCACTTCTTCAGCCCTAGCTCTCAAGCCAGAAAGCAAACCAGCAAGAAGTCACAGTATCTCAGCTATGAACACATGTTACCAATGCATGTCTTCTCTGAGCTGATGATACAGAATCACATCTGCTGCATGTGTGATCCTTTACTTACCACATCCTTGCAGACTGCCCAGCTTATGAACATGCTCTCCAAGCAGTAGAATTTCCCACACTTACATCACATGAATCTTACACTATTATGTAACTCCTAAGTAATAACATTCAAGTGTAAAAAATTCTTTCATTCCTGAAAAGAATTGAAATGTTCAACAGTCTACTAATATATCTAGATGACAGCACTTTTACTACACATCCAACTGCAGCACCTTAAAAAAAAGGTAACACAGTTGCAAATGTACTCAAAACAACCAACCAACCAGCCAGCCAGCCAACCAACCAACCAATAAACAAACAAACAAACCCGAATGCAATATTCTTTTTTTATTACTACATGTGTTCATTATGATTACAAAGATTAATTTGGATTACAAAGACTATCACCAGTGCTCATGTACGAGTGGCATTAAACTAACGTAATGCTGTAGCATTAGATTTCTATTACTCCAAGCCAACAGCATGTTTGCAGATACATAACATGCATACTAAAATAAAAGCAACAGGTAGAATGGAAGTGTTTGCTCTGCAAGATGAACATTATAATTTTATTTTATTTTTTTTATTATTATTTTTATTTTTTTTTTTTATTATTTTTTTTTGTTTATAGTATACTTAATGGAATTTTGCTTTACTTTTCAGAGTTCCACATCTGCATATGTATTCCTTGCACATTTTTTTACAGAATTTCAAATAAACTTATATCCCATTTAAAAAAAAAAAAAAAAAAAAAAAAAAGGCACAGACCCAAATCAGGACTCATGGCTGGTATCGTGTTGGGCCTTGAGTTCCAGTCCATGGTGTATGCACCGTCCTAAACATCAGTTTTGAAATTGGCCACCATCTTGCATAAAAATAAGTTCTGTTCATTATTCCACTGCTATACTTGTGACCAGATGAACATCTCGACCATATATTCTGATGCAACATATCCTCTTGTGTCAGAATAAGTTTTCTTGTTTCCATTTATTTTGTCACAAAGAAGATATAGGCCAGTGAATTGTTTCAATGTCATTCTGCACCAAACTGTTGTTTTCTGCCTGCAGTTTTTTTCATCTGCCTTGAGACTGTCAAAAATATTCACAATCTTTGGCATTATCAAAATGAAATTCACATTAATTCCTTTAACTTGCTGATCATAAATTCAAATCAATAATAACTTTTCTGTTAAGAGCAGAACATTTTTTTTCTGGTTCTTAAACAAGATTATGGTGAACAGATGCTTATTGTGAGCTGCTAAAGGACTTTGTTATTAATTAAAAATTATTGATTTTTGTTATATTTTTGCATAAAATTAATAATGCGCTTATTACTTGTGGTTATCTGATAAAGTTAGTTAATTTGTGGTTTACTTGTTTTTCAAAATTGCTTAGAAAATGAAATTTATAGTTTGCCACCATTGTACTATATCAATATAAAAACAGTATAGCTGCCGTTGATTATAGAACGTTATAAATACAATTTAGTAGTATTCTCTATAATTCCATATGTATATATTATATTAAAGTCCATAAGTGTTTATTAAGTCCATAAACTATAAATAATGTAATGTATGTAACATAATCTAAAATAGTATAGTTTGTACTGCTATCAAATAAGCTGGATTAGTGTAGTTATTTTTTTCATATCTCTTAGTTTTGGGTGGTAATTTTAAATTTATACTAAAATCATATCTCAGACCAGAGCAGGAAAGCAACAGGTTCAAAGTAGTGGGAATGATTTCCTTCAGCAGAAAACTTTCAAAGTCGGTGCTCCTGTAAATCAGGACTATGTTACGTGCATTATTTGTTCCCTATCTCCAATGCTAACTTTTGCTGGACATGATACAGCCATAAGGGATGCCTTTGTCCATGTTCATTACAAAGAGCAATGGGAAGTTGGGACAAATTCAGCATTTTAATGGGTGTTTGAGCTTGCTCTGGCAATAGACAATATGACATCCACATCAGAGATCCCTGGTCCCAGAGGATGTAGCTATAGATGGTGACTCAATTGTTAGGGAAATAGGGTGTGGGGAGGGGTGTTGAATCGAATAAAAAGAAAGTGGAAATAAGAAGGTAGAAAAGTGGGGAAGTAGTCTAGTGCAGTCAAAGGTAGCAAAAGGGAGATAGAAGTTAATATATAAAATATTCATAATAAGAAATAAATAATTACAAATTAGCAAAATAAGGTTGTTGCCACACAGCTTACAAAACTAGTCTCTCATCAGGTGTCAACAGCCAGGATTGCAAGCAAAATAGCAACATGTGTCTTCATTTCTGATGAAAACCACAAGCCAAAGGGTAAAAAGTATAAACATAAACATAAATAAAAATTAGAATAAAATTTTGTTACCAAAAATAAAAATGACAAGGATTAAAAATTAAAATGTGGGGGGGTTTATAAAATAGCTTGTGAACTTTTACATTTGATGCTATGAAGGTGAGAAATTAAATCTGGAATTGATAACAGAAATTTCTAGAGACATCACAATAGTGGCACCTGTAAATAAATTTTCAACGAGAATTCAGAAATTTCTAAGAGTAAAAAACATCTTGTGTTAACATAATAATAGAAAAAATAACTTATTGTAGAGATATATGTGAGGGAAAAGGGAGTAAAACACTGTATACAAGATAAACTAAAACTAAAAATGCACACTAATGAACTCTAAATATAGTTACACGACAGTGGCACCTAGTGATAAAAATTTTTAAAACTAGAATCTAGAAATTGTAAATAATATATAGTACCATCTGGGAGCCTGAAAAAGGTAAACGCAGCATAAAAAAAATATTCTGTACATCACATAGAGACATCATACTAAATGTTAAGTGGTCATAAACTATTTAATTTATGCTATTTGCATAATGTACAAGCCTAGAGTGAAAATTGTGAAATTAGGACAAAAGTAAGATATAAGCAGATATAATGTTGACAAATTAGATTGAGTAGGATAAAATGTGGAAGTATTATGTAACTGAAAATATTTCTTATAGTAAGCAAAGTTACAAATTAATCCAAAAAATGGGTAATTTAGACTGGCACCCGGCAGTAATGCCAAGGCCAAAATTGTGTGAAATACCTCAATGCCATCCAAAAAAAAAAATTATTGATAAATCTTTAAGTTAATGGATTTTTTAAAAAAAAATTGTGGTTGATTATGTTAAGAGCTTTATGAAAATGATAATTTAAATAAGATTAAAGAATTGCCAACAAGAAAAAAATTTTTAAACTTGGAAATAGTAATATTATGGTTATTACATATGGCAATTCTAACAGGTTGGGAAGTAAATGACATTAGAGTGGACACTATTAGAAATATTGAAAAACCAATGGAAATAATTAGCAACTTAAAAGTTGAAAGCATCTCTTTTATTATAAAGATAATTGAAGTATGATCATTAACATTACTAATGTTTATTGATATTAGTTTTTGTATCATGTACTCTATTCAAGCAATAACATTTTGGCAATAGCATTAGTAGAGGCATACGATGCAAGAAAGCAAGCTTATACAGCATCAGCCAAAAAAAAAAAAAAAAAATCTCCCATTTCACTCATCTATTTGCTCCAAATGCTTGTTCATCTAAGCCTTAAATTTATTTAGGCTATGAACTTCCACAACAAAAGATGGAAGTCTGTTCCACCAATCAGCCACCTGCTGACTAAAGGCAAACTTCCGCCCATCCATTCTACAACTGTCTTTCCTCAATTTGAATCTATGCCCCCTCAGGTTCTTAATCTGAGCAAGAATCCCATCAGCATTCAGCTTGCTCAACCCATTCATGGTCTTATACACCTCAATCAGATCACCTCGCAGGTGCCTACTCTTCAGGCACTGCAGTTTGCAGAACTTAAGTCTTTCTTGGTAAGAGCACCCTTTTGTTCCCCTCACCCTATTTAGGTCTAAATAATTAGCTGTGTTGTTACAAGAATTAGTTTTTTCTAAAGTAAGCTCACGAGGATATAAATGGCCAAAATCCTTAATAAAGTTTGGATAATCGATTATGCAAAGGTCATCAATATACATAAATAACAGGAAATTTCTCTTCCTCGAGTGTTGGTTGAGGAAGAGAAATTTCAGACCAGTAAAAGATAAATTTGCAATAATACAAGAAGCAGGACTACCAGTGGAAGTACCCTTGATCTCTTGATAGATCTTTAATAACTATGTTTTTGATAGACTATCAAAAACGTAGTTATTAAAGACACAAAGATTAATCAAATTGTTCCAGAAAGTGATGTACAATTAATAAAACATATTTGTGGTAAATTTCTGAAAGAACAGGTTTTAAATTAGACAGATTTTTACTAGTAAAGAGATTATAGAAAGCAAAAACTTGAATATCCTGTATTTTAGTATATTTTAATGTTTCCAAGACAGGTTTAAGTAACTGTTTTAATATAATTCCATGAAGGTGAACATTACTATTTTTAAAAGAAGTAATAAATCTGAATTTGATAGGTGTTTTTTGAAACTTTGGAATAAAATGTACAAAGAGAAATTTAAATTGATTAATATTTAGTTTTAATTTCTTATTTAAACTAATAATTTTTTTGCGATAATGTTAAGAGAGGATGGCACCAGTTTAATATCACTTTCATGTATCTCTTTGTTTAATGTATCAATTTATAAAGCCTTGCATATAAAGGCATAGTTGTTGGAGGCTTACCTTTGCATAATAACAAAATGCTTGTGTATTTCTTGTAACTGTTTTTTGATTTTAGAAAAATTGTAATATCTAATAGGATTATATGCAAATTTAGAGTATACTTTGGAAAAATGATAGTCTAAGTTTTTTATAGTGACCCTCTTTTCAACATCCCAACACATTATAACATCCTGTGTCGTTGGCCCGGCCAATTTCTCATTAACCTAATGCTGTTTTACATTCATTATAACAACATTAAAAAAACAAAAGGATTTCCTTAAATTTCTACAATAAATTTCTAATAACAACCATAAATTTTCTACCTCTTAACCTGAATTTTTACTTTTTGATTACAAGATTCATGTTTGTGCATCGAATGGGTATTGAAGAAAGTTAAAGTTCAGATGGATGGTACCAGAAATTTAAGACTCGTCATGGCCTGTCTTTCAGAAAAGTGTGGCAGAAGTGCAGCCATGGCTGCTACAAACAAATGGAAATGCCTTAAATATATTGAAGTAACTGACGTGAGAATCATTTGTTAAGATTTCACACTCTTTTCTCACAGTGTAGTAATTTCATTAGGTTGAGTGTAGGTTTATTGGTATGGCTCTAAGAAAGTGTTCAGCTTTGCCAATCGCAAATAAAATTAAGATTTTACAAGCTGTAGATAATAGTGTGCATTCTAAAACTGACATTACCAAACAGTTTGACATTCCTAAGAGTACTCTGTTCACTATTCTAAAAGATCAGAAAAAGATTGAAACTTTAGAGAAATTTGCTACAGTGGGTAGGATTCAAGCATGAAAGCAAAGTATCTGGTTCTTGAACAGGTACTTTTGGAATGGCTAATGATGACTCATGCAAAAAGTGTTCCCGCAGATGGATGTTAATCTTTTAAAAGCTAAGGCTGAATCATTTGTGCATCGAATGGGTATTGAAGAAAGTTAAAGTTCAGATGGATGGTACTAGAAATTTAAGACTCGTCATGGCCTGTCTTTCAGAAAAGTGTGGCAGAAGTGCAGCCATGGCTGTTACAAACAAATGGAAAGAAAATCATTTAAAATATGTTTTGCTGACATATGACCACAGTGGCATCTTCAATGTTGATGAAACTGGGCTCTTTTTTTTTTTTTTTTTTTTTAATTGCTACCAGATAAAATACATTTAAAGGCAAGAAATGTATTGGAGGAAAAAAGGCTAAACAATGGATTACCATTCTCCTAGCATCAAACATATCTGGCACAGACAAGCCCTCTCTTTTAATCATTGGGAAATCCCAGAAGCCTCAATGCTTCTAAGTTTGAAGACCTTACTGAATATGTATCGAGTAAATCAAAAGGCATGGATGCACAAATCTATGAAGAATAAATCAGAGACTTAGATCGCAGGATGAGTGAGAAAATAGAAAAATTTTGCTGTTTGTCAATAAATGCACTTCTCAGTATCAAGTAAACGACCTATGAGAAATCACTGTTGGGTACCTACCACCAAATATGTCAGTTCTTCAGCCACTTGATCAAGATGTAATCCAATGTTTAAAGAAAAAATATCAAAGAATGCTATTAAACAAAATTGTGCTGTGCTGTCTTGAAAGCAAAATTCAATGCAAAATCGACATCTGCATAAGATGAAGTATGATGAATGATGCAATGTGTCAAGTTTCACTTGCTTCTTCCTCTATTAATTGTAAAGAACAGTCTGATAATAGGGAATAAATATTTGAGTATGCACGTCATCACCTAAACTTACAGGAAAACTTAAGCTTCAAAGATTACACAGAAGTGGATGCAGACTTGAATCTTTCAAGACTTGCACGAATGAAGGGGAACTCATTGCAGATGTAATGGAATCTTCTGAAATTTCTTGTGATGAAGATAAGGAACCTACTGTGGCTGAACAAGAGGTTTCAGTGAAAGATGTTCATCAAGGATTAGAACTTGTACATTAGAATAGCAACAAGATTAATGGGGGAAACAAAAGTGTGTGCTCTTACTAGGAAAAGCTTCAGTTCTTCCAATTGCAGCATTTGGAGACCTAGGTACTTCTGAGGGGGGGGGGGGAATCTGATTTAGGATTACACTTTGAGTGAATTGAGTATTTTAACAATTGTATGTTATTTTATATTTTATCTCTGTTTCAGTATTTTATGTATATATTATTTATTTATTTCAATAAATTTATTTTAACTCAGTTTGTCAGTCATCGCTAGAAAATTTTGTGATATGCAACCCACAGCTCAAGCCCTGTTTTCCAGTAATGTAGGTTGTTATTATTGTTGTATAATTTGCAAGATATGGGCTGGGAGAGGCTACATGAACAAATAACCTTGAATTACAAAGTTTAATAAAATTTTAGGGCAGAAATCCTCAAAGTAAATAAAATTTGAACAGTGATATTGTTTAGTACAATTGAATCATTACGGCATAGTTGGCACTTCCATAGCCAGGTGGGAAGGAGCAGCAGTGCATAGCTCACGCTTCTTAATTAGACCGGGGTTCGAGCCCGTTACCACCAAATACGGAGGATGCGGAAAGGTCAGGGAATGACCACTGCATATATCGGAGCAATATGGCCTTAGTTGCTAATGCTCCTAAAAACCAAAATAACATAACATACGGCATAGTTGAATTTTAAGACAACCAAAATTTGTATGTTAAGCATCATTTTCATATTATTACATAATTTACATTGCTACATGGGTTCATTTTTTGTTTGTTTCTCATATAATATTTTCAGAGCAAGTTAACTGAGCTGCAGAAGCTTGTAATTAAGTTATTGGAGGACAGAAAACAGTTTCAACAAGCTGAAAGCATGTTCCTTGGAAATAGTCCAGAAGCCATAGAACTAATATCCAGTGAGGTGAAAAATCAATTGGAAGGTTGTATTTTTTATGCTACAATATATATATAATAATTATTATTTTTCAAAATTGTTTCTACTTAACTACTAGATTTAGCTTGTATAATTTTAGCAAGAGGAATTCATATGAATTCCAGTTAAGAATATTTCTAGTTTACAAATTAGCATTAGCATTAGCATTAGCAGAGGCATATGATGCAAGAAAGCAAGCTTACTCAGCATCAGCCAAAAAAAAAAAAAAAAAAAAAAAAAAAAAAAAACACCCACTCCCATTTCACCCCTCCGTTCGTTCGAAATACCTGTCCAGTTGAGCTTTAAATTTGTTTAGGCTATCAACTTCAACAACAAGTGATGGAAGTCGGTTCCACCAACCAACCACCCGCTGGCCAAAGGCAAATTTCCGCACATCTATCCGACATCCGTCCTTCCTCAATTTGAATTTATGCCCTCTGAGGTGATTATTCTGAGAAAGATGAAGAATCCCATTGGCATTGAGCATGCTCAAACCATTCAAAGCCTTATACACCTCTATCAGATCACCTCGCCGGTGCCTAGTCTCCAGACTCTGTAATTTGCAAAACTTAAGCCTTTCTTCGTAAGAGCAACCCTTTGTTCCATTTACTAATCTTGTTGCCCTTCTCTGTACCCGTTCCAGCAGCTCTACATCCTTCTTGAAATGAGGCCTCCAGACCTGTATACAGTACTCAAGATGTGGCCTTACCATTGCCTTATACAAGGGAATAATCACCTCCTTATCCCTGCTAGAAAAATTCCTGTATATCATTGACAAGACACCATGCGCTACTCTTGCAGCTCGTCTGCACTGCTCAGAGAACTTCATATCTGCCTGCACAATTACCCCCAGGTCCTTTTCATTCTCCACCACTGTCAGTGTAGTACCGCAGAGTTGATACGTTGCTCTGGGGTTACTGTTTCCCATATGCAGCACTTTACATTTGTCGATGTTAAACCTCATTTGCCACCTCTCAGCCCATCTGTTCAACCTTTCCAGATCCTGTTGCAGCAGCATAGCGTCAGTATTGTCCTTAACGACCCTGCCAACCTTTGTATCATCTGCAAACTTGGACATTAAACTTGATATCCCATCATCAATATCATTCATAAACACCGAAAACAACAACGGACCCAACACTGAACCTTGAGGAACTCCACTAATAACATTAGTCCACGTTGAGCAGTGTCCATTGATTACCACTCTCTGTCTTCTGCCACTCAACCATCCCCTTATCCATAGCAGCAATTTGCCTCCAATGCCACACTGCTCCAATTTGTGCAGCAGTCTTCCATGTGCAACAGTATCAAAAGCCTTTCTAAGATCCAAATATATAATATCAAAGTTATTCCCTGCATCCAGTTCTTTTGTGACTACATCATAGTATCCAATCAAATTGGTCAGGCAAGACCTGCCCTTAACAAAACCATGCTGCGTCTGAGCTATAACTGAATTCTTGTCTAGATGATCCTGCAGTGCTTCTTTAACCAGTGCCTCCATTAATTTACCTGGAACAGAAGTTAAACTAACAGGTCTATAATTACTTGTGTCAGCCTTTGATCCTCCTTTGTGAATTGGGGTTACATTTGCACATCTCCAGTCTATGGGCACCTCCCCTGAGTCCAAAGAAGCTCTCGTAATTATGGCTAGGGGTTTGCATACTTCCTTTGCTGCCTCCTTTAATATAACTGGATAGATCCCATCCACCCCAGGTGCCTTTTTTATGTTTATCCTCAACAATCTCTCCTCCACTTTCCTCTCAGTTATTACAAAATCATCCAGCTCACTGCCAATGTTTACTTTACCTACATCATTCTCCTTCCTGAATAACTCCTCATGCGTGAATGTAGATGCAAAATACTCGTTTAGATACACTATATCCAAAATTGCCAATCATTCTAGGATTTACAGTTTCCATTGTAAGATAGCAGGCTAGGTCACATGTCAGTGATTCGGGAACGAGATTATCTGGGTGCAGTCGAAGTTATTATGGCTCCATCTAATAGAGAAGTTTTACTTAAATTTTTACAATTTTATTGACTTAATTGGCATTTATATTCTTAGATTATTTTGAACTTAGAGATTTTGCGGGTTATAACTTAATATCGGTAAAACTTGTACTGTTTGAAACTTTCTGCCATTGTGTAGTAGCGATACGGAATAGTGTAACATACATCTCGAACTTGATAACATAAGGTATAACATAAAACTAGATAGTGTAATATGTAGCACTGTAGTAGGAATCTGTTATCTTAGTATAGTATTGGCAATTAATAAATTAAATTTATAAATCTTTTTAATTTTAATTAAATTGTTTCTTGGACTTAGGGGAGGTACCCATAGACTGGAGATGTGCAAATATAACCCCAATTCACAAAGGAGGATCAAAGGCTGACACAAGTAATTATAAACCTGTGAGTTTACCTTCTGTTCCAGGAAAATTAATGGAGGCACTGGTTAAAGAAGCACTGCAGGATCATCTAGGCAAGACTTCAGTTATAGCTCGGACACAGCATGGTTTTGTTAAGGGGAAGTCTTGCCTGACCAATTTGATTGGATACTATGATGCAATCACAAAAGAACTGGATGCAGGGAATAACTTTGATATTATATACTTGGATCTTAGAAAGGCTTTTGATACTGTTGTACATGGAAGACTGCTGCACAAATTGGAGCAGTGTGGCATTGGAGGCAAATTGCTGCTATGGATAAAGGGGGAGAAGACAGAGCGTAGTAATTAATGGACACTGCTCATCGTGGACTAATGTTATTAGTGGAGTCCCTCAGGGTTCAGTATTGGGTCCATTATTGTTTTCTGTATTTAGAAATGATATTGATGATGGTATATCAAGCTTAATGTCCAAGTTTGTAGACGATGCGATGGTTGGCAGGGTTGTCAAGGACACTACTGACACTATGCTACTGCAACAGGGTCTGGAAAGGTTGAGCAGATGGGCTGAGAGGTGGCAAATGAAGTTTAATATTGACAAATGTCAAGCTGCATATGGGAAACAGCAACCCGAGAGCAACGTATCAACTCTGTGGTACTATACTGACAGTGGTAGAGAATGAAAGAGACCTGGGGGTGATTGTCCAGGGAGATATGAAGTTTTCTGAGCAGTGCAGACGGGCTGCAAGAGTAGCTCATGGTGTATTGTCGATGATATATAGGAATTTTTCTAGCAGGGATAAGGAGGTGATTATTCCATTGTATAAGGCAATGGTCAGACCACACCTAGAGTACTGTATACAGGTCTGGAGGCCTCATTTCAAGAAGGATGTAGAGATGCTGGAACGAGTACAGAGAAGGGCAACAAGATTAGTGAATGGAACAAAGGGGTGCTCTTACAAAGAAAGGCTTAAGTTTTGCAAATTATAGTGTCTGGAGACTAGGCACCGGCGAGGTGATCTGATAGAGGTGTATAAAGCCTTGAATGGTTTGAGCATGCTCAGTGTTGATGGGATTCTTCCTCTTGCTCAGAATAATCACCTGAGAGGGCATAAATTCAAATTGAGAAAAGACAGATGTAGGATAGATGTGAGGAAATTTGCCTTTAGCCAGCGGGTGGTTGGTTGGTGGAACAGACTTCCATCCATTGTGGTGGAGGTTGATAGCCTAAATAAGTTTAAGGCTCAGCTGGACAGGTATTTTGAACGAACAGAGGGGTGAAGTGGAAGTGGGTTTTTTTTTTTTTTTTTTTTGGCTGATGCTGCATAAGCTTGCTTTCTTGCATCAAATGCCTCTGCTAATGCTAATGCTAAATTGTCTTTAGTCACTCTCCACCATTTAAGCATAAAGCATTGTGTCCTGCTGATGCGTCCATTTACCTCTGCAACCGCAGCACCACCAACTGGTGTAGAATGTGTGTAGAAGTAGAGTTCATTCAGCTAACTGCGAAAAACAAACTAAACTTCTGATTAAAGACTAGTTATAAATTAAAAACTTTACTTCGCTACTCTCTCCATATCTCATTACTATAATTCTTTTTTTTTAAGGCACATTCACATATATCTATCTGTGTTAAGTGCCTTTTGTCTTCACCATGTCTATCCATCCAACTGTAGGTAGCAACTTGACTCCCAGTGGATAGATTTTCATGAAATTTTACATTTGGGCCTCTTAAAAATATTTGTCAAGCCATCCCAAATTTCATTAAAATCAGACAAATATAAATAAAAATAAAAATATAAATATAGCAATTATTTCTTTTTTTTTTTTTTTTTCCATACAAATTATACTGAAAAACGAAACTAAAATTAAATGTAGTTTTAATGCAGCATTGTTAGCTTTAAACAGTCTGTGCATGCTTCACTTGTTTTCTGGAGAGATACATATGGAGAGAGAAAAAGAAAGAATCAAAAAAAAAAAAAAAAAAAAAGAGTAAATGAGAGAAAAGATTATTATTAGCCATATGGTGCAAGGAAGCCTGAGGCTTTTGCTGCACCAGCCAAAAAAAATTCAGAGAGAGAGAGAGAAGGGTTTTTGGTGGTTCCCTTCTATTTGTTTTTAGGCACATTCACATATACTTATATGTTACATGCCTTTTATCTTCACCAAGAAATAGAAAGGAATCACCAAGAAAGAAAAGAATGATGATATCCAGCTGAAGACATTGGGTGTGTCAAGCCCATACTCACCAGCTGTGAACCCCTGTATCGTAATTAAACTGAATGTTTGAAAGTTTGTAGAGCATAAACAAATAGTTTTTTATTAAGTGTTCTGTATGGTTATAATCAGAATAAGAATAGTAATCAGAGTAAGAATAGTACACTATATATGTATTCATCATACAAAAATTATTATTATTATTATTTTTTTTTATGTGAAAAGTCTAAAAGGTATTAGAACTTATAGTATTTCTTACTCTTTGAGGGTTAAGATTGATAAGATGAAGAATATACTTGTTGACAACAGATGTGTATTTCTTTAGATTTTAAATTTCAAGAAATGCAAGTGATGGGAGGTTGTTCCAGAAAACAAAAGTTGAAGGAATAAATAAGGAAGAATAAAAGTTGGTTCTGTGAGTGTGAAGCTGGACAGTAAAAGGATGCTGACTGCTTGTGGCACTTATTCGGACTGGTTTGGAAGAGAGAGGGAGAATTATAGAAGCCAATTCAGAAGAACAATGCCCATCAAAGTATCCAGAGAAAAAGCATGCAGCAGAAACAGAACATCCAGAGAAAGAGAGTGGAAAGATTTTATAAAAGATGGGTCAAAAATTAACCTACTTGCCCTCTTTTAGAAGTCTAGAAGCCTGAGAGATGTTATGGGCATGCCACCCAAGATGTGTGAACAGTATTCCACGGTATGGTGGATTTGAGATTTACAAAGAGTGAATAACTGTTTAGAAGAAAAATAACACCAAGAGTAAAAAAGAAAAACCCAGTTTTTTAGAAGCAGAGGAAACAATTCATGTGCTTATGCCAAGAGAGATTAGAAGTTGGGATAATCCCTAATAGAGATATTCAGTCTTGTCTAGAAATCTGAGTGTCGTCAAAATATAAGCATAGGAGCAGAAGAATTCTGTTTTGCAAGAAATAAAACAGGACTGAGTTTTAGAATGATTGAAATTAACTAAGTTGTCTTTGTCCCATTGGAGAATTACCTGTAGATAAGTATTTAAGCAATTGGTAGTGGATGTTGGAGAAGTTGAAGCTGTTTGTATAGGGCAAGGTTTCTCGAACTGGAAGGTGGAATGCAATGTGCTATCATCAGCAAAATTATGGATAGGATTTATGGAAAGTGGAAGGTCATTAATATACAAAACAAAAAGAGTGGGAGAAAGAATTTACTTAACTTTACTATGGAGCGATTAGTGGAGTTAGCATTAGCAAGGGCACATGATGCAAGAAAGCAAGCTTATATAGCATCAGCCAAAAAAAAAAAAAAAAATCCCTTATTTCACCCATCCCCTCACTCCAAATGTTTGTCAAGTTTTGCCTTGAATCTATTTAAGCTATCAACTTCTGCAACGACAGATGAAGTTTGTTCCAGTGATCAACCCCCCTGGCTAAAGGCAAACTTCCTCACATCTATTCTACAACTGTCTTTCCTCAATTTGAATTTATGCCCTCTCAGGTGATTATTCTGAGCAAGAGGAGGAATCCCATCAGCATACTCAAACCATTCAAGGCTTTATACACCTCAATCAGATCACCTCGCAGGTGCCTAGTCTCCAGACACTGTAATTTGCAAAACTTAAGCCTTTCTTCGTAAGAGCAACCCTTTGTTCTCTGTTCACTAACCTTGTTTCCCTTCTCTGTACTTGTTTAAACAGCTCTACATCCTTCTTAAAATGAGGCCTCCAGACCTGTATACAATACTCAAGGTGTAGCCTGACCATTGCCTTATACAAGGGGATAATCACTTCCTTATCCCTGCTAGAAATATTCCTATATATCATTGACAAGACACCATGAGCTACTCTTGCAGACCGTCTGACTGCTCAGAAAACTTCATATCTGCCTGCACAATTACCCCCCCCCCCAGGTCCTTTTCGTTCTCTACCATTGTCAATGTGGTGCCACAGAGTTGATATGTTACTCTGGGATTACTGCTTCCCATATGCAGTACAGTCAGTCCTCGTATAACACGTGTTTACACTACATGAATTCGATCATACACGATTTATAAATAGGGGAACGATATCTTATATAACACGAACCGAATTCGCTTATGCATGATTCGCCTTTGTGTTTACAAGAAATGGCAATCGGACCGGAATCACCCCAACTGAACACAACATGATAGGAATGAAGAGAAGATTCTGAAAATGTATTTGTTTTTTATATCAGTGAAGGGGAAACACATTTCACCATAACTTAAAAACCAACACAATTCCAGCTATCGGTATTATCGCAAATGCAATTAGATTGAGTTTACTACCAGTTTATAATGGATTCCACTAGCAGAACGCAACTGGAAATTGTTTTTATTGTTTTATGGTAGTAACCCCTAGAAATGTGCTTTAGTAAAATGTGAGGTATTAATAGTGTATCTCTGCCTTTACGGTGTTGTTTACTGAGTTGCTACACGCGTGCAGCTTTGTTTATGTGTATCAAGCGTGCCTCCTCGTTTTGTAATTGTACTTTATTCCTTAAAAATGAGTGAAATACTTAAAAGGTGTGAAAAGGAAGTGTCCTGGTGAAGACACTGCAGATTCAGAGAGAAAAAGAAAAGCAACATCGATAAACAGAGGCGGGACTGGGTCAAAAATTCTTACCCAGGAAAATTTATAGTGGCCTCATACTAGCGTTTATGGCCAAAATCACACCGGCCTCTGTCCCACCCGGATTTCCCCGGTAAGGTTTATGGCCAGTCCGCCTCTGTCGATAGAGAAAAAATATGAAATTGTGAAGCGCTTTGAGCGAAAAGGAAGGCTGTGTGATATTGCACGTGCTACAGGCCTAAATGAGGCAACGCCGAGAATTACAAAAAATGCAGAGAAAATTTTTAAAAAATTCATAGCAGGAACAATTTAAAGTGTAATTAAAATTCATTAGATTAAGACACAAATAATTGGAAGAGATGGAATCTCTTCCAAATCTAAACAGCTGTCATCTATTTGTCAAATGACATTAGCAATATTTTATTACGCAATAGTCGTAATAAAATCCTTAAGTATTTTATTACGATTATTTATTGTGTGTGGTAATGTTTTGGTTACAAATGTGTGTTCAATCTTGGGTGGTCGGCGCCTAACCCTATTTTTCCCATAGGGCCTGTTGTTTTTATTGCACGATTTTGCATTGCACGAGGGTTTCTAGGAACACAACTATCGTGCTATACGAGGACCAACTGTACTTTACGTTTGTCAATGTTAAACTTCATTTGCCACCTCTCAGCCCATCTGCCAACTTTTCTAGATCCTGCTGCAGCAGAGTACTGTCATTAGTGTCATTAACATCCCTGCCAACCTTCGTATCATCTGCAAACTTGGACATTAAGCCAGATATACCATCATCAATATCATTAATAAATACAGAAAACAACAATGTACCCAACACTGAACCCTGAGGGACTCCACTAATAACATTAGTCCACGATGAGCAGTGTCCATTGATTACCACTCTCTGTCTTCTCCCTCTCAACCACCCCTTTATCCATAGCAGCAATTTGCCTCCAATGTCACACTGCTACAATTTGTGCAGCAGTCTTCCATGTGCAACAGTATCAAAAGCCTTTCTAAGATCCAAGTATATAATATCAAAGTTATTCCCTGCATCCAGTTCTTTTGTAACTGCATCATAGTATCCAATCAAATTGGTCAGGCGAGACTTCCCCTTAACAAAACCATGCTGTTTCCGAGCTATAACTGAAGTCTTGTCTAGATGATCCTGCAGTGCTTCTTTAACCAGTGCCTCCATTAATTTCCCTGGAACGGAAGTTAAACTAGCAGGTCTGTAATTACCTGTGTCTCCCTTTGATCCTCCTTTGTAGATTGGGGTAACATTTGCACATCTCCAGTCCATGGGTACCTCCCCTGAGGCCAGGGAAGATCTCATAATTATAGCTAAGGGTTTGCTTACTTCCTTTGCCACCTCCTTTAATATAACTGGATAGATTCCATCCACCCCAGGTGCCTTTCTTATGTTTATCTCCAACAATTTCTCTCCACTTTACTCTCATTATTACAAGATTACTGCCAGAATTGAATACATCTCTGGCATTCCCATCCCTGAATAACTCCTCGTGTGTAAATGTAGATCCAAAATATTCATTTAGTTTGTTAGCTACCTGAGCAGGATCATCAACAGTTGAACCATCGATATCAAGTGGACCAATCGGTTTCATCCCCTTCCTTCTAGAGTTTACATAAGTAAAGAACTCTTTGCTGTTTTTCTTTGCATCCTTTGCCAAAGATTTCTTGTAATCTACCTTTGTCTGCCTAACCTCCTTTGTAACTTGGTTACAGACCAGCTTATATCTATCATAGGCTTCTGTGTCACATGTTAATTTATGTATCCCATGCATTTTTCTTCTCTGTCACATGTCTAATTGGTTCATCTGACATCCATTTAGGCCTAAATCTTGAACAATATTTCTTTGTTGGTATGAAAAGCCTAGTAGCTTCCAAGATTAATTCCTTGAATGCTTCCCATTTTGAATTTTCTGTTGGTAACATCATCAGTTGGTCCTGCCGTATAGAATTTAAATACTGTCTCAGACCACCATAGTCACCTTTACGAAAGCAAAAATCCTTCCCTTTACCCTTGATGGTAGTTACCTCTTTGAGTAAATCCCACTTCAGCACACTGTGATCACTGCCACCTAGTGGTTCCTTTATCTGCAGATTCTTGATGCATGAAGAATCACTACTGCTAATTAGATCAAGAGTATTACTCCCTCTAGTTGCCTCCCGAACATACTGCTGTAGAAAACAATCATCCAATAAATCCACAAAAGCCTTGCTAGTGTGTGAGTGACCAACCCACAAATTCCGGTCAATCTCTGGTAAATTAAAATCCCCCATTATAAGACACTCTGATTTACTGGCCCACTATTTATTTGCACAATTGCTCATTATACTCATCAGATTCATTTGGCCTATAACACACACCTACTCTCATTTTTCCTTTCCAAGTGCTTATGTCACACCAAACAGACTCAACATTGCATTGTCCACCAACATCAATTGGATGCACTTCCTTAAATTTTGTGTTTCTTAACTAACAGTATAACCCCTCCTCCTTTTCTGTCCTGTCTATCCTTTCTGTACACGTTGTACTCCCCGAATTCCAGTTCTGCATTGCTTATGTATGTGTGACACCACAGTCTGTGTGCAGAGCTCCAACCCCTTACCAGAAGAAGGAAAGGGCAAAATGTGCACAAGAAATGTTGACATGCCAGGAAAACGAAGAGCGGTTGTTTACAGTTAGTCACCCTGGATGGAACTTGGATCTGTCACTATGATCATGAAACTAAACAATGAAAACATGCAGAATACCCCCCCCCCCCCACACACACACACCAAAAAAAGTCAAATGTGCAACCAAGTGCTGGCAAAGTGATGCTGTTAGTTTTTTTCGATCAGCATGTTGTAATACTAACAGATTATCCTCAAAAGGGTTGTACTCTGATGGCAAAGTAATATCCAATCTCCTCATAAAGCTACATGCTGCTATAAAAAAAAAAAAAATACTGAGAAAGCTGTCAAAAGGTGTGCACCTGCCCCACAATAATGTCACATGCTGCTTATTCCCCTGACCTTGCACCCTTGGGTTTTTCCCTCTTTCCTGCCGTGAAGTCTTTTTTTCATGGAAAACACTTTTCTACTCATAATGAGGTGATTTCTGCTGCAGTCATGGTCTGAACAACATTCAGAGACTTCTACAAAACTGGCTTGCAGAAGTGTATTGAGAGGTTGCAAAAACGTGTCATTTTTGTCTGGTGATGTTGAAAGTGTCTAATACATGGTGTTTGTTTCAACCCGCATTCACAAATCTTATTTGAACTGTCTTCGTATATCCAGCTCCTTGAGATAAAACTCTACAATACACCTGCATCCACACTACTCAGACTCCCTCCAGTCACTATCTGACAGAGTAGAGGCAGTGAGATTATGCAACTAGGTGATTCAGATGCCTCTTAGACAGTTACCAATAGGTTCAGTCCAGTGGACTATCTAGCAGCCACCCTGAAAACACCGTTTTAGAGCTGTATCCTTGAAATTTAATATTGAATCTCACCATGATGCCCATCATAACCTCAAAGACATTAATCATACTGCATGATGAGAGAGATGGGGGTCACTAGAGCTTTGCTCTGGAGACTAAACATCTGTTTTACTCCTTCACATCTCCAATAAGCAAAGTTGTCTTATTACACCAGTTAATGAAAGTCATCTATCACATTGCCTGGTAAAACAGAGGGTTAGCATTCCTCAGTGTGGTGTGGAGTCGCAACTTGACCCCTGCTTATGTTGATTCACGTCGGGTTTTATACCCAGGGTTACTAACAGCCCTACCATCATGAAGATGCAAGCAGAGGATTTGGTTGACACATAATGACTGAACATTGCTGAAATTTGGCAATGTTCAGTCTTCTGTATCAACCAATGTTCATGTAACACTCGGGTTCACTTAACTTGAATGTCACCTGAATATCAGTTCCATCAGCATTTTAGACTCGCAGTAGTAAAGCTCACCTTGTCATACCTGAGAGAATGTTTGTGACAGCCTGAATGATCATATTTGAACAAGATCAATCAAAATCACAGAATGAAATATTAGAGGGGATTCAATATTAGAGGAATTAATTCCAGATTAAATATTAATTCAGGGAACATTGTCAACTTTTCATTTTCTAATAGTGAATTTTCATAAGACTGATTGATTGTCAGGTTTCAGCAGTGCTGATTGTGAAAGCCATAACATTTTATTTAAATAATTCTTGTGTTAAAAAAAAAAGGTACTCTTACACATTTAAGATTAGATCCTAAAGAAGAGAAATTTTGGTGACAGAATTTTCAGAGATGTTCTCTAAGTAGAACTTGTTCAGAAAATCAGTCCAGCAAAGATATTGGGTGGTCCATCCAGTCGTAATAGTTTATCACAAGGTACAATAAATAAGTTTTTCTTTATATACTTAAACTACCTGAAATTTGTCAAATAACCATATTAAATTCATTAATTCATACTGAGCTTTCACATCTAATAAAATTGCACCCTTGAAATTATAAGAAAATACTCTAACATATCATGTTAGTCCTTTTTGTAAAGTTATACTGCCCGTATGATTGTAAGTGAAACAACCTTTGTAAAGAACTGGCTAAATCATCCTCATTTTAAAATACCATAGTAAATTCTTTGTAATTCCTTAGTAAATTCCTTAAAATACCTTTTAAAATTCCTTGCATCATCAACAAGTTAAGGATTAACTTGTTGATGCTGCACTGCAGTTAAGGGTTTTATTGTTAACCAAACAAAACCTGAGGATGGTGGAGTCTTATAGAGGAGGCAGGGAGGGAGAATAAGTTAGCTGTATTCTACAAAATAATATGGCGCCTCCGTAGCCAGGTGGGAAGGAGCGCAGTGCGTAGCACATGCTTCTTGATTAGACCGGGGTTCGAACCCGTCACCACTAAATACGGAGGATGCAGAAAGGTCAGAAAATGACCACCGCATATCCCGGGAGCAATATGGCCTTAGTTGCTAATGCTCCTAAAAACCAAACAACAACAAAATAATTATTTTTCATGAAGTGGCTTACAAAGATGAATCCCTGTCTTTTGTCACTTTTTATTTACTTTTTTATTTCTATTTTTGAAGGTTCTACCTTCATAGCTATGAAAGGTTGAGGCAATTTTTTTTTTTTTGATATTTTTAGCATTACTTAAAATAGATGATTCTCTAATACAAATTAGTTACATGTCTGTTTTGTTTTATAGATGTTCCTGATATTTCAAATCCACCTAATGGTATAGAAATTCAAGAGGGCACTGCATCTGCTGCCATTGAGCATTCATTATCTACTGATCAGAGTACTGCCCAAAAGATAATGGAACTCCTGACAGAAATTGGGACTTCAAATCTTGTAGAGAAAACTATTCCAGACAACTTCCATCCTTGCCCTCTATGTTCCGGCAGACTATTAACAGTTTGATAAGGATGTGCTGTCAATTTTTCACACTGAAACTTTTTGAGTGAGTGTCAGGCAGTGTAAATCCTATGCAAATCAAGAGGATGTAGTTTGCTGGTTGCTCTTCCATCAGTCTGTACAGATCATGAACAATAGAGGAATTATTCCAGTCAAGAATATAAACCTAATGCCTTTTCCTGTGATATTTCTTGTACTGACTTTCCTTAGGCACAAGGGTACAAGCTGTTGCAACTTGGCAGTAATGCTTAGTTCAATAGTAGCAAATAATACTGCTCCTCAAAATGTCTGTTGAATGGGGGAAAAATTTATCAGAAAAAAAGTAGTAAATAGTAGGCATATACATTAGTTTTTTAAGATTTATCTGTGGAAAAGTTTTTAAAAATATAAAGCTTAAGAGGAAGTTTTTACTATTTACTTTGCAGTTATCATATTGTATAGCTATATTTTGAAAGTAGAGTATAAGGTCAAAAATCCTATAAACATTAATTAAAAATTGTATAATAATGTAAACAGTGTTTTCTTATTTCCTATATGATTTAAAGTGTAATTTTCTATATTTTTAATGTGCAATCATTTTTCCCTTTTTTTTTAATTATTCAGGGGCTGGCAGCTCTTAAAATTTATTTTACATTGCATGTAGGTGCTGAAGGGTGAAATTATTTTGCAAAGAGAAGTAAAGAACTAAAATAGCTTATGATCAAGTAGTGTATAAAATGATGTTGGTAAATAAGTAATAAGCAAATGCATTGATAATATGTATTTATGTATATAATAGAAAGGGATATTATATGGGCGTTTAGTATTCTGAGAGCCAGTACAGTCATTTTTTTAAAACAAATCTTTTTCAATTAACAGTTGATCTTTAGATGTTAGAAGTGTACACAATGCCATGTAATTTGGTGTAAAAGTTAAAATATTTTGTGAAACTAATTTAAAGCTAAATAAATAAATGTTTTTATTATATTTTTATGCATTTGGTATATGCAGTTGCACCATTCCTAAAATTCTTCAACCAGAACTTTTTTTTTTTTTAAGTTTTGATTAAAAAAATTACATGCTTCAGCACTGTAAATGTCTTGTTACTCACTATCACTCAGTATAAATGTCAATATGAATTTATATTTTTGGTAGTGATTGGTTTAGGGCAGTTAAGTTATCTAAAGTTTTCCCATCTTAGGTAATTAGAAATTGTCAACTGTGGGGTAGCAAATAGTATAGAACAAATCACCAATAATAACCTGCTATATGTGTGTATATATATATATATATATATATATATGTGAAAACATTCTTCTAGTTTGGCTATGTGCCTGCTCAAAGCTCCTGAGGAAGTAGCAAATATATGGCCAAGAGGGAGAATGTTAATTTCTTTAAATTTCTCTAAATCCTCCAAATCCAATTTCTTTAAATTTAACATTAATTTCAATGTGTTACATATAAATATTAATATATTTATATGCATCTATGGTACATTAGGCTATCAATTCCAAGGCTAGTTTATATATAACTAGTGGGTTGGTTGGGGTCACCACAAACCTGATGCTCCCATGTAGGGGTCACCACAAACCCTTGAAATTATAAGAAAATACTCTAACGTATCATGTTAGTCCTTTTTGTCAAGTTATACTGCCCGAATGATTGTAAGTGAAACAACCTTTGTAAAGAACTGGCTAAATCATCCTCATTTTAAAATACCATAGTAAATTCTTTGTAATTCCTTATAATAAGAAATATAAGTTTAGTACATATAAAAACTATGCACGTATAATGGCTAATTGTCCCTATACAATAGCATTAACGTAGCACATAACTCCATTGACACCCTTAATAATTAAAAGTCATCAGACACAAATCCAACATCACACACACACACACACACACAGTAGGGCCCACTCACGTGGCAGGTTAGGTTCCAGACGCCCAGCCGTAAAGCAAAAAACGACACATAGCCTTTTTTTTTTTTTTTTTTTCTTTTTTTTTCATTTGCAAATGCATATAAAAGCCTAATAACATGCTTAAACTATCATGTGCTGTAAGCAGACTGAATCGCCAGTAATAAAATGGCACCTTATGACGCCCTTCTCGGACTCAGCTGCTGAGCACATCATGCAGAAAAAGTTGAACATAATGAACATGGATATAATTGAAAACCGCCGTATTAATAGAATGCCGAAAAGCAGGACTCTACTGTATATATAAATTAATTAATGGAAAAATAAATTCACTGTTAATTTAGAATATATATACGAGAAAAAAAATTTAAGACTATCGATGTCAGTATGAGCGCAGCATTAGCTTATCTCAATGCTAACCATGTAACATAGATTGAAACTATGAATAAATATAAACCAGAAAGTAAACATCAGTGACATCCAATTTAATATGTACTATCCACCACATGCTGCTAAAAATAGCTCAATTAATGGTAAAATAAAAATAAAACACTTATCAGTAAAATAATTTATTTTTTATAATTTTTTGCTCTACGGGCAAACCTGTAGAGCAAAAAATAATAAAAATAAACCCATACATAATAAAACAGAAAAAAGGAGGGGATCAAGATACAGGGCATTGTAGAAGGAATGCTTCTAAAATAATTTAGAAAAGCCAAAAATACGATACCAAATAACCAAAATTTTAAAATATGCCAATTAAAATTTAGCAATGCCACTGAAAATAGCACCAGTTCCAAATTATGCCAAAGATCATTAGAAACATATGAAAACTGAGTACAACACCTGGCCAACAAAATAAGAATAAATAAATAAATAAAATAGACTGCCCATTATGCCTCACCTCAACGGAGGACCACAAAGCCAATAATGGTCAGGAAATCACTGCATTTCGAACATTAGACAAATCCATGCATCATCGAACCGATACCCAGCTCAGACCGCAAATGCAATGGATTTGAATAGTGGTGGCCCTTATGCAATGAAAATTTATAATAGAATAGACTATAACACTCACATGGCAACACCATACCACTGAAAAAGTCACTGTTAAATTAGAAAATATATACAAAATATTAGGCTATAGATGGAAGTATGAGTGTAGTACAGGAACTCCCCGACTTACGCAATACATGATTTAAACAAATTCAACTTTACGCAAGTTTTTGCCAGTGGGTAAAATATAATGTGAACCCAATAATACATTATTATTTATTTATTTTATTATTATTTATTATTTTTTTTTTTTGTAATTCGTTTCAAGTCCGTTGAAGTTGAAAATTTCGCTATATTACTAAGCTATTTATCTCTCTGAAAGGTCATATTTATAATGGAAATTGCACTACCCTTTCGTTGTTATCATATGTTCCCATTATAAGAATCAATTTTCAATGCCTTTGTGATATTTTTCTAAAACACATTTCTGGAGATCACAACCATAAAACATTAAAAACAATTTGCATTTTCCGGTTTATTGGGCTTTTCTGTTAGCGCAATATATTATAAATGGGTAGTAAACTCGATCTTATTGCATTTACGATAATACCTAATAACTGCAATTGTGTAGGTTTATACGGTATTATGGTGAAATATGTTCCCCTTCACTGAAATCTTCAATCATATAAAAAAACATAAATAAATTTTCAGAATCTTCTCTTCATTCTATTTACTTATTACAGTGATGAAGGGAAAGGGACCAACGGAAAGTGCAAGTGCTGGCAGTGCCAGGAAGCGAAACAAAAATGATTAAGAAACAGGACAGTTTGTCATCTGTTTTGCATGGAATTAGGTCTTGCTGCTTCAACAGTGAATACTATTTTAAGGGACAGTGCGCATATAAAAGAACATGTCAAAGGATCAACGCACTTAAGGTCAACAGTGAACACAAAACAGCATTCAGGTGCTATATCGAAGATGGAACAGCTGTTAATAATATGGATGGAAAATCAGATCAGATTCAAAAGCAAGTACCCCGAGTCGAATTACCATTCAAACAAAAGCAATACGTATTTATGAAGATAGTAATGATACGTACGGCGAAACCCAAGCCAAGCTCGTGGCAAGCAACAGGTGATTTAATAGGTTCAAGCATCACGCTGGTTTTCACAAAGTTAAAGTATGTGGTGAAGTCGCCAGTGCCAATTCTGCAGCTGCAGAGAAATTTTGTGAAGTGTTGGAAAAAATTATTGATGAAGACAGCTATTCAATGCAGCAAATTTTCAGCAAATTTTTAACATTGACCAGACTGCTCTGTATTGGAAAAAATGTCGGATCAAACATACATTGCCAAAGAGGAAAAGACAATGCCAGGTTTCAAGGCTTCAAAAGATATTGCCACACTCTTGCTTGCGCTAATGCAGCAGGAGATTACAGATTAAAACCATTGCTTGTGTACCATTCTGGAAATCCTCGTGCATTTAAGGGCATCAATAAAGCCACCCTATCCGAGCATTTCCACTCGAACCAAAGAGCATAGATAACAATATCTCTCTTTGGGATTGGTTTAAATGCGGCTTCATTCCTGAGGTTGAAAAATATTGTAAAGACAACGACATTCCTTTCAAGATTTTGCTTCTATTAGATAATGCTACCGGACATCCTACACATTTAGATGATGTCAATTTGAACATGAGAGTCATATTTCTACTGCAAAACACAACTTCACTCATCCAACCTATGGATCAGAGTGTTATTTTGAATTTAAAAGCATACTATTTACGCACAACATTTGCTCAGGCATTTTCTGCAGTAGACGGTGAGAAAAATTTTACGTTAAGAGACTTTTGGAAATCTCACAATGTTTACCACGACATCTTAAACATTAATAAGTCCTTGGCCGAAAATTACTAAAAGTTGTTTAAATGGTGCAAGGATGAAAATATGCCCACAGCACATAAAAGGCTTCAAAGGGTTTGAAAAAAAAGATGAATCATATGAAGAGGTTACAGATAAGGTTGTAAAGGTTGCAGAGTTACTTTAGTTGGAGGTTGTTGCCAAAGACGTGGAGGAGTTAGAGGAAGAAGAGAAGGAATTATCTAACGAAGAACTTATTGACTTGCAAGCAGCAATAGTGAAAGAAGAAAATGCTGACGAAGCTAGATGGACCAAATTAGGAGCCAAGATGCTTCATCACCAGAGAGATGGCAATGGCATTTCGTGAAATTGCATCGGCAATGCCAATATTTGAGAAGATGGATCCTGACAGCGAATGATTCTTTAAAGTTAAGAGGGATGAATGATGTGCTTGCTTGCTACAAAGAAATCTTCGATGAAAAGAAAAAAGCCACTGTCCAGTCATCCATTAATATGTTCTTTCGTAAGGTTGAGTTAAGGAGAGGGGGAAGAAAACAGATATCATAACTGAACTCACTTCCTTGTATAACTTTTTTTTTTTTTGATAATTATCAGTATTTCGAAATATTATTATTAAAATAAATGACCATGGATTTGTGGTTGAAAAGAGGAACTTTAAAAGGAGAAGCAAGTACTTCTAGTAGTGCAACTGTTGATGAAAATGAACACAATATTCTCACACTTCAAAGTGAGGATGAATAATCACAGCCTTTTGTTCCCCAAAAATCCAAAGTGAAAAAACAAACCAACTAATAAAAGACCAAAATGAAATTATGATCAGGGCCGTACTTATAAATAGGCACCGAGGCACTAGCTTCGGGCTTCGTGCTATAGAGGGGCTTCTATAATAGGAAATTTTTAAAGCGGGTTTTTTTTTTTTTTTTAAGCCCTGATCTAAACTAGGGCCCACTTGTGCCTGGGTGCCTCTGTAGCCAGGTGGGCAGGAGCAGCAGTGCGTAGCGTACGCTTCTTGATTAGACCGGGGTTCGAGCCCGTGACCACCAAATATGGAGGATGCCGAAAGGTCAGAGAATGACAACCGCATATCCCCGGAGCAATATGGCCTTAGTTGCTAATGCTCCTAAATAACAACTTGTGCCTACCATGTTTATATTGTAAACAGACAGGTTCATCCTCACTTCAAAGTGAGGATGAACAATTACGGCCTTTTGTTCCCCAAAAATCCGAAGTGAAAAAACAAGAACCAACTAATAAAAGACCAAAACAAAAGTATGATGACAGTTATTTGAATTTCGACTTTACATGTGTTGGAAATAAAGATGCTGCTGTTATTATTTGGATTTTAGGAGCAATAGCAACTAAGGCCATATTGCTCGGGGATATGCGGTGGTCATTCCCTGACCTTTCCACATCCTCCGTATTTGGTGGTCACGGGCTCGAACCCTGGTCTAATCAAGAATGCTGCTGTTCCTGCCCACCTGGCTATGGAGGTGCCTGCTCCTGATGCACAGTGTGTCATATGTAATAAAATATTAGCAAACAGTTCTTTGGCTCCCGCTAAACTTGTGTCTCATAAGTGTTCTGTGGCTAAAAAAGTTTGGGAAACACTGATGTAGACAATGATGTTATCACATGTGAATTGCAAAGTATTGAAGATATTTGCAATGAAGATCAAAACATGACTGATAGTGAGTCTGAACAAGATGAGCTGCTGTATCAACATTCCAAGATGCAATGATTGGGTTCTCTTCACTGCACCATTTCATTCATAGTGTACCCAATGTTCCTGAGTCAGTGTTGAAATGTGTTAGGGTAATTGATTTATTCTGTAGGAAGCATTCCCCAAAATATTTGAAGCAGTCTTCTCTGGAGAGATACTTGAAATAAATTATAAACATTTTTTAGTTATTTTTTTTTAAACTACTCGTAATTATTATAATTGATTTTTATCATTCTCATTACCTTTCTTCTCATTGCATCCTTGTTATAATTTTGAAATCTTGACTAATAAATATTGTTTTGCATTTAATGACAATTCACATGATCAATTTTTATTCTTGATAGTTTTCCTACAATTCACATATGTGTATCTTTTCATTTTTATTTGTGTAGTTAATATTTCATACACTTAGGTCATTTTCCTTCGTAAGAAGTTCTAAACCTCTGGTCCCTTGGAAAATTCTTATCTGGGTTCTACTGTATATTGAATGCATATAATTTCCCAGTATGACCATAACAGAAGCAAGTATTCAACTTAGGAACAAATACAAATGAACAGCAAGTGATCATTACTGCAGCTATGTTATATAATCCAACTAGTATGTCAGGACATACCACATTATTTGGCCCTGTTAAAAAAAATAATAATAAAAAAAAATTGTGTGCAGCGAAATCTCTCTAAAGCATTCACCATGGAGTCAGAAGAAAGTGTCCACTACACTTTGCAGTGTAGCCAGTTTTAATAATTTGGAAAAATTAAATTCACAATTAGTTGCTTATTCAGATTTTTATTATCATTGCACATATTTATTTCATTTATTCATTTCATTTAAATTAACTTTTAGTAAATAACACACAAAGCCAATGGTAGATATAAGCTAGTCTATAATCAAGTCACAAAGGAGGTTAGGAAAGTGAAGGCAGATTACGAGAAATCATTGGCAAAGGATGCAAAGAAAAACAGCAAAGACTTCTTTACCTATATAAACTAGAAGGAAGGGGATGAATCAGGTTGGTTCACTTGATATTGATGGATCGACTGTTGATGATCCTCCTCAGATAGCTGACAACCTAAACAAGTATTTTGCATCTACATTCACACTTGAGGAATTCTGTAGGGAAATGGAGGACAGAAGGTTATTAAACTCTAATAGGGAGCTTAATGATTTTGTAATAACGGAGAGCAAAGTAGAGGAGAAATTGTTGAAGTTGAATATAAGAAAGGCATCTGGGGTGGATGGGATCTATCCAGTTATATTAAAGGGGTGGCAAAGGAAGCAAGCAAGCCCTTAGCCAAAATTATGAGAGCGTCCTTGGGTTCAGGGGAGGTCTCCACGGACTGGAGTTATGCAAATGTACAATTCACAAAGGGGGATCAATGGGTGACATGAGTAATTACAGCACTGTTAGTTTAACTTCTCTTCCATGGAAAATAATGGATTCACTGGTTAAAGGAGCATCGGAGGATCATCTAGACGAGACTGCAGTAATAATTCAGACACAGCATGGGTTTGTTAAGGGAAAGTCTATACTGACCAATTTGATTGGATGCTATAATGTGGTTACAAGGGAACTGGATGCAAAAAATAATTTTGATATCACATACTTGGATTTCAGGAAACCTTTTTATACTGTTACACATGGAAGACTACTGTACAAATTGGAGCAGTATGGTATTAAGTGCAAGTTGCTACAATGGATAAAAGGGTGGTTGAGTGGGAGAAGGCAGAGCGTGGTAATTAATGGACACTGCTCTTCATGGACAAATGTTATTAGTGGACTTCCCCAGGGTTCAGTGTTAGGCCATTGTTGTTTTGTATATTTAAAATGATATTGCTGAAGGTATATATCAGACTTAATGTCCAAGTTTGCAGATGATATGGCAGGGTAATTAATGACAGTATGCTACTGTAACAGGATCTAGAAAAGTTGGGTAGATGGGCTAAGAAGTGGCAACTGAAGTTTAACATGGGTAGAAGTAATCCCAGAGAAACATAAACTGTGTTGTACTACACTCCGGTTGGTAGAGAGTGAAAAAGACCTGGAGGTAATTGTGCAGTCAGCTATGAAGTTTTCTGAGCAGTGCAGATAGACTTCCAGAGCAGGTCATGGGTGGTCTTGTCAATGATATATAGGAATTTTGCTATTTAGGGAGGAGGTGGTGATTATTTCTTTGTATAAGGCAATGGTCAGACCATGCCTTGAGTACTGCATGCAGGTCTGGAGGTCTCATTTTAGGAACGAGTACAGAGAACGACAACAAGATTGATGAGGGGAAACGAAGGGGGTGCTCTTACCAAGAAAGGCTTAAATTCTGGAATTTGCAGCATCTGGAGACTAGGCACCTGCGAGGTGATATGATTGAGGTGTATAAAGCCTTGAATGGGTTGAACAGGCTCCCATGGGATTCCAAGAATCCCATGGGAGATCTCTTGGAATCTCAGCAGCATGGAATCCCATGCTGATGGGATTCTTCCATTTGCTCAGATTACGAACCTGAAGGAGCATAAATTCATGTTGAGGATGGACAGTTGTAGAATAGATGTTTGGAAATTTGCCTTTAGCCAGAGGATGGTTGATTGCTGGAACAAACTTCCATCAGTTGTTGTGGAAGTTGATAGCTTAAATAAATTCAAAGAAGAACTGGACAAACTTTTAGTGTGAATGGTTGTTTAAATTGGAGAATTTTTTTTTTTTTGCTGATGCTGTATAAGCTTGTTTCTTGCTTCAAATGCCTCTACTAATGCTAATACAAGGATATCATCATTCTTCTCTTTCTTGGTGATTCCCTTCTACTTTTCTCTCTCTCACAGGGTAATTCAGAAATTTTTTTTTTTTTTTTTTTTTTTTTTGGCTGGTGCGGCATAAGCCTCAGGCTTCCTTGTACCATATGGCTAATAATAATAACTTTTAGTAAAAATGGATATAAATGTCTTTGTTAGAGAATTTCATTTTCTCTAAGGATAATTAGATTGCCTACTAGTTTTAGCCAGTGTTCAACTTTACTCACATAGAATTCTTTTATTGGAATAGGATACATTACAATCTCCTTTTTAACAAGTGAAAATCTGTCCCTTTTTAAACTTCTGCATGTGGTCCTGCCATATGCAGAAGTTTAAGGAACTTCTGCATATGGAACTTCTTCGTGCAGAAGCCCATATGCACGAAGAAGTTCCATTTCTTAAAAAAATTAAGACTCGGGAAAATTTTGACAGAGGGGAGAACCTGCACACCCAAACTTCAATAAAAACCTTTTTGTGTATCTGCTTAAACAACTGCCATTTCTCACTGCTCAGTGAAAGCAGGGGGTGATGACATAGGAAAATCATTGCTAAGGCAGTTATGAAAGTAATATCAGGAATTACATAGCTTGTTTATTGAAGTATAGTATATTCATGGATGCAGAAAATCCCCATAGGATTGCTGATCAAAATTACCTGTGCAGTTGGTAGTGTTTTTTTTTTTTCTTTCATAAGTAGGAATAAAATATTACTTTTCCATTTGAAACTATTTCTTGCGTCTTTTCATCTAGAAACTGATTGGCAAATGAAAAGTACTGTATTCCTGTATTGTAAAAGTTTTTGGTGCAGTTGTTAGACTGTTAATGAACATATTCAACCGTGTGATATAAAAGAGGGCATTTAGCAAGCATAGTCCAAATCAAATCAGAACAAGACATTAAGTTTCTTTAAAAGGCCCAAAACTTAACTGCATTAAATGTGATTTGCAATGGGACATCCATTTGAGGAGAGGCTTCAAATATGTACAAACTACATAGCAACTAGGTACTTTAGAGGCAATCTGGCTGGTTTATAAAGCCCTGAAAGGAGATAATAAAATGAAATTGTTAAGGTATTAAGTTATGCTAGAAACTGAGCATAAATTCAAACTAAGAGGGAAGAATTATAGACTGGACTGTAGGAAGTTTTCCTTCAGCCAGCATGAATAACAATATGAATGACTGTTGTCCTTAAGCTACCCGTTGGCTGGTAACTTGAGGACAATAGTTTGGAAATTAATTAGTACTTACAACAAGAGGAAAATACATAAGGTAGTACTGTGGGGAACAGATGGTGCAGTTTCATCAGTGACCAGTGAATCAACTATGGTAAAATGGTACCATTACACTTCCACAACCAAGCTTAGTGAAACTATTTTTTGATTACAGCAGACTCATGCTACAATCATGGTATCAGATTGATCTGGACTGTAGCACGATTTGTAACATTCTGCCAATGCTGTAATTCTAATGCTTCCATTCGGCGCCTCCGTAGCCAGCTGGGCAGGAGCAGCAATGCATAGCACATGCTTCTTGATTAGACCGGGGTTCGAGCCCGTGACCACCAAATACGGAGGATGCGGAAAGGTCGGGGAATGACGACCGCATATCCCATGAACTATATGGCCTTAGTTGCTAATGCTCCTAAAAAAAATAAAATAAATAAAATAAAAATGCTTCCATTTTCTGCACAAGGATATGTGGTGATGTTCACTGCAGGGAGACAACTTAAACTTATAAATTTTTGTGCATCCATTGTAATTCATTTTCAAATTACCATCATTTTATGTTGATGGTCTGACACTTATCCCAGTTCTATAAATCGCCTTTCAAATTAGATCATTAATAGTACTTTTGAGATTTCCTCTAGCTGTTTGAGCTCTGACAGGAGGCATCATTATGGTGGTTCACCTGGTTTTGGATAAATGATAGTCACATTACTTCCTTCCTTTCTTTGGTATATGATGTTTCCAGCAGTTTATTTTGGGTGACCCACTTTCTTCTAGCTGGCAAATGAATATGCCTGCTATGTGGCAACCCTAATGGTCACACCTTGTGAAAAGGGTCTAGTTTCTTTTCTTCCCCCTCCATTCTGTTCCATCTATCTGTCATTAAGTGTGTATGCCTTTTGTCCTACTTTTAATTAGTACTGCCATTTACCCTGATATGACCTCTGGAATCAATCACTGTTTCCCAGTAATAAGATGTTCCAAGACACACTGGAGAATACAAATTAGGATAAAAAAGTTGATAAAAATATCTCCCCATCAAATAATAAAGATTTATTTGATACTTTGAACTGAATTTTAGGTTTTTTTTTTATAGTGGAAATGATTATTAAAGTGCATGGCGAAGATGCTTTATCAAGAGATAATCTATCTGAACATTACAAATCCCTCCAAGATGGATGATATCACCAAGGAAGTAAGGTGGGAAATCTTGTGTGTCAACAATTGAACTGCACAAGAAGCATCATTTGTATCATGTGGAAAAGGCCTGGGTCCAAATCCTGATTTTAATGGAACTTATATTGTTTTTGTTTTTTTTTTTTTCACACTGTGGTCTTTGGGAATGGATGCATAGTCCCCTCCCCAGAAATTAGTTTTTCTTCAAACAAAACAGACAGATTGACCATAGAGTACACATAATTTACAGCCAGTTATGAGCTACTCTCCAAAAAAGTATCTGGTTACATGTTGGTTTCACACTAATGTCACTGCCACTCATTTCAGTTGAGTGTCAGTCCCCTTTGGTCACAGTAAACTGTACTCCACCCTCCTGGATAAGTTTCTACCAACAAACAATAGACTTCAATGAGTATAGTCCTCTGTTCCTCCTGCAGAAGTGACCAATTGAGCTACTGATGTAGGCCATAGTCTAGCCCTCACCCACATTCCAGTTAATCTCGGTGCCTCAGTAGCCAGGAGCAGCAGCGTGTAGCACACACTTCTTGATTAGACTGGGGTTCGAGCCTGTGACTACCAAATACGGAGGATGCGGAATGGTCAGGGAATAACCGCCGCATATCCCCGGAGCAATATGGCCTTAGTTTCTAATGCTCCTAAAAACCAAATAACAAAACAAACAAACAGTTCATCTCATAGGTATTCCATAGGGTTCAAATTAGAATTCTGTGCATCAATTGCTTTAGTACATTCATGTCCATGAAATGTTCTTGAACAACACTTTCAGTAGATCATGAGGCATTATCCTTTTAAAACAAACATGGGTCTATACCAAAGAACTCCCATATTGTAGGAAGCATGGAATTTTCCAAAAGGTTAAGGTATCTGTTGAAGTTCATGTTTCCCATACACTCCTCACAGGTCCTAAGCCATACCATAAGAAACAACTCCAACTTCACCGAACTTCATTGTAAACACAATACACTCTGGCAACAGACATTCTTCAGTCCTCCTCCACACTATGCATCTGCTCAGAACAGTATAGAAAGATTTTTCACTTCTTAAATTATGGTCTCTCTTTTATACCAGTCTGAGTCACTTGTTTATCTGGGACGGTTCGATGGGCAATGAAAATGGGTGTCTGGCTACTTTTAACCAGAAAAGCTGCCCATACCTAGTGACATCTGGTGGCCAGGACAAACTTCAAAAAGAAATAGATTGAAAATATGATAACCACTGCAGTCATTAATTTATTCCTCTGAATTTGCAAAGTTTTTAACAATAAAAAGATTGAGGAAAAATTTGGTTCTCTAAATCCATTTTGTATATCGAAATAAAAAGACATTGCCTTGCCAAATGAATCCATTCGACATACAGACCCAAGCTGAGAAAGGAAATGAGTTTATAATGGTTCAGATAAGTTCACATGGCCAAGGCATTATAGTAGTACATCATGCAAAAACAAATAAAAATAACATACTCTTATATTTATTATATATCTGTTTCATTCACTGCAATAACTTTATTTAGAATAATAATTACTTTATGAAAATGACCAGTTTTAAAATATTTAGTAAGGTTTCCCCAAGGATCAGTTCTTGGACCATTGTTTGTCATTTTTATAAATGACATCAGCAAAGAAAAAGAGGATGTGATGTGAAAGTTTTAACTTGGTGTAAAGATTGGGAGATTTAGTTAATCAGTGCCAAGCAGAGCTACATTAGGATGATTTGAACAGCCTTCAAGGATGGTTAGAAAGGTGGCAGCAATGTTTAATGCAGCAAAATGCATGGTCTTACAATTGGCGAGTAACTCCCAAAATAACTTACACACACACATGGAATTGAAATAAAAACTGGAGGAATAAAAGGATTTGGTAGCTATGATATGGTCAAACAAGAAGTTCTCTAAGCAATGTAAAATGCACATGCCTTCCTACCCCTTAACTGGTGGCAAAGGAAGGAAAGCCTGTAGTGTCCTAATGATGATTTATTCAGTGTTTGCAAAGGGAAGTAATAATCCTACTGTATAAAACTATTGTAAGACTGCACTCTGAATATTGTGTCTGAAAATGGAGACCATACCTTTAAAAAAAAAAAAAAAATAATAATAATAATAAAACTGCTTGAAAGGGTGAGATCTGTAAAAGGACTCCCGTATGACGAAAGATTTTACGCATGTAGGCTACAAAGCCTAGCACCTTGGAGGGGACCTGTTAAGGCCTATAAGGCTCTGGTAAGGGGGGGGGGTTAGAAAAATAATGGGAAAATTTCATTGTTATTATTAATTCCACAACTAAAGATTGCATATTCAAACAACAGGGAAAATGATTTAGACAGGAGATCATTGGGGAAACTTCAAAGGGCTGCTGTATTAGTGAACTATGGGAAAAGGGAACGTATTGGTTGTTTTTTTTTTTTTTGTTTTTTTTGATACTGCAGAAAAGGCAGTGGCTTCCTTGTTGCTGATCCTAAATACAAACATAAGAAAATCACCAAAAGGCGATTTCTAGACCTTCCTAGCAAGTGCTAGTTTATTAAATTGCAGTAGCTGCTGCTGATTTTTACTAGGATTTTGTAATTTTTATGATAATATAGAAACTTAAACATGATTATGACCAACTGTGGTTGTCCTGCCTTTTGGTTCATACTATACAGGGTGTTTCAGTTAAACGTTTCAGAACTTCTAAGAGGGGTAGGGTACATCCTGACAACTCGAAATCATATAGCAATGTGGGGTCGGAAATGCTTTCCTGAAGCGGTGTTGTACACAGAAGCACCATAAAGAAAAGAGACCGTAAGTGAGAAATCGTTTTAATAATACATGAAAAGAAGCAAAAGGTACATGGATTAAAGTAAGTGTTCGAAGTTTCTTCCACGGGCTACAATGCACGCCTCACATCTCCTACGCATGGACATCCGAACATTCTGGAATACTCCAGGCGAATTTCTTCGGCAGCTACTGCGGTTCTTGCAACCAGCTCCTCAGCATTGTCAACAGGGGTGTCATAAACTAGCGATTTCATATGACCGTGAAAATTCCTTCCCAAGGGAAGGAATTTTCAACACGCATAACGACCATATCTGGGCGGTCGAGAACCCGCATGCAATACGACGTCGTGCAGCACAGATTCGATTTTCGGTCAATGTATGGGCCGGTATTATGGGAGATCACCTCATCGGACCTTACCTGTTACCGTGTCGTCTAACCGGACCTATCTACTTGATCTTTCTGCAGCAAGTATTGCCACAACTTTTGAGAGATGAACAGATTTCTGCATCGACGCAACAGACAATGTGGTTCCAACACGATGGAGCCCCTGCCCATTATAGCGGAGATGTTCGTAACTACCTGGATGTCACATTTGGTCAATAGTGGATCGGTCGTGGTGGTCCCGTGCGTTGGCCTGCTCGGTCACCCGACCTATCATGTCTTGATTTTTATTTCTGGGGTCATATGAAATCACTAGTTTATGGCACCCCTGTTGACAATGCTGAGGAGCTGGTTGCAAGAATCGCAGTAGCTGCCGAAGAAATTCGAAATTCGCCTGGAGTATTCCAGAATGTTCGGATGTCCATGCGTAGGAGATGTGAGGCGTGCATTGTAGCCCGTGGAAGAAACTTCGAACACTTACTTTAATCCATGTACCTTTTGCTTCTTTTCATGTATTATTAAAACGATTTCTCACTTACGGTCTCTTTTCTTTATGGTGCTTCTGTGTACAACACCGCTTCAGGAAAGCATTTCCGACCCCACATTGCTATATGATTTCGAGTTGTCAGGATGTACCCTACCCCTCTTAGAAGTTCTGAAACGTTTAACTGAAACACCCTGTATATATATATATCTTAATATCACAAAAGTGCATTCACTCTAGCACAATTTTATCCACAGATTTTTATTACACTGGCCTATAAGTTGAAACTTGAAGAATAGGGTTTCCTTTCTGGTAGGGCAAGTCATGAATTTTTGGTTTTTTTTACCAATAACACTTCCCTTATTCAATAAAAAATACCATAATTCTGATTCAGGTACCTACCCCACCTGTACACTACAGTTTTCACACCCTGTTCATGAGTCTTTTAGTTCCTGTTGGCACCACAGTTTTGTGAACTATTAGTATTAATAATGGCAAATGACGGAAAGAAGCAAACTTGTACACCATCAGCAAAATAAAAATATTTACTTGGTTGTAAGTGGATAGTTCAAGTAAATTTAAGGAGATTTACTTGAACTATCCAATTACACAACACTAGATGAAAGATTGTTCTAACAGTTAATTTTCCACAATCAATCCTGCACCACCTTTTTTTTTTGTTCAGTAGGTCTATTACGTGTATTGTCTGAGAAAAAGTAAGGATGCCATTGCCATCAGCATTTAGTTTACTTAATTCATTTAAAACCTTAAACACTTCAGTGAGGTCTCCTTGCATGTGCTTTGTTTCAAAGAGCTGCAATTTGCAGAACTGAAATCTTTCCAGGTAAGAGTACCCTTTTCTTTCTTTCACTAATTTGGTTGCTGTTCTCTGCATCCAAGAAATCCATATCCTCCTTAAAATAAAGCTTCCAGACTGTTAGGCAGTACCAAAGACATACATAGCCTAACTATTGCTTTATACAAAGGGATAATCACGATCTCTGATTTTTTTCTGAGAAATTTTGCCTGCTGGCAAAATTTCTGTATATGATTGAGAGAATCTAATGAGCTGTCTTAGCAGCCTTTCTGCAATGCTCAGAGGACTTCATATCAGGCTGTACAATTACCTCCAGGTATCTTTTGTTGTCCTTGACCTTGAGCATAGTATTAGTAGTGGAAAATGATGCAAGAAAGCAAACTTATAAAACATCAAGAAAAAAAAAACCCTTCTCATATCTCTTGTCCATCCCTTGAATTTATTCATATTACCCAATTTTACAATACCATATGGAAGTTGCTCTAGAAATCAACTGCCAGCAATATTTATTCTGCAACCTTCCGCAGTTTGAATTTATGCCCCTTCATGTGTAGTCTGAGGAAGAGGAAGGACAATATCAGCATTAAACTTACTCAATCCATTCAAAGCCTTAAATACCGCTCAGTCATATCTCCTCACAGGTGCCTTGTCTCAGAATTCTGCAATTTGTAGAATCAAAGCCTTTTTTTTCTGAGACAAGACAGGTGCCTTGTCTCAGAATTCTACAATTTGTAGAATCAAAGCCTTTTTTTTTTTTTTTGGTAAGACCACTCTTTTGTTAGTCTCCCCCCTCACTAATTTCATTGCTCTTCTCTGCACCCATTACAACAGATCTGCATCCTTCCTAAAATCAGGCTTCCAGATCTGTAAGTTTTTTTTTTTTTTTATGAGAACCCCAAACACGAGAGGTATTAGAACCTATAGTACTTAGTACCGTGCTTGGGTTGGAGGTTGAGAAGACGAAAGAAGATATTTGTTGATATTGGACTTGAACTTCTGTAGATTGTAATTTTCAGGAAATACGTATGAGGGAAGGTTGTTCCAGAAAACGGCAGTTGAATGAATAAACAAGGAAGATGAAAAGTTGGTTCTGTGGGTTTGAAGTTGGACAGTAAATGGATGTTGGCTGGTGGCGGCACGTGTTCGGACTGTTTTGAAAGAGAGAGCGGGAATTATAGAAGCCAATTCAGAAGAACAGTGCCCATGGAAGTATCTGTAGAAGAGGCATGCAGCAGAAACAATGCGTCTATGAGAAAGCGAGTGGAGAGACTCTGTTAGAGATGAATCATTAATTAACCTAACTGCCTTCTTCTGAATGGAATCAAGAAGCCTAAGAGAGGTTTTGGGGGGCACCACCCCAGATGTGGGAACAATATTCCATGGCAGGGCGGATTTGCGATTTATACAGAGTGAGCAGCTGTTTGGAAGAAAAGTAACGCCGAGAGCGAAAGAGAAAACCAAGTTTTTTAGATGCAGAGGAAGCAATATTTGTAATGTGCTTGTGCCAAGAGCAATTAGAAGTCAGGGTAATCCCCAAAAGAGATATATCATTTTGCCTAGAAATCGGAGTGTCACTAAAGATAAGCATAGGAGCAGAAGAATCCTTTTTGCGAGATATAAGACAAGATTGAGTTTTGGAAGGGTTGAAATCAACTAAGTTGTTGTTATGTTGTTATTTGTTATTTGGTTTTTAGGAGCATTAGCAACTAAGGCCATATTGCTCCGGGATATGCGGTGGTCATTCCCTGACCTTTCTGCATCCTCTGTATTTGGTGGTGACGGGATCGAACCCCGGTCTAATCAAGAAGCGTGTGCTACGCACTGCTGCTCCTTCCCACCTGGCTACGGAGGCGCCACAACTAAGTTGTCTTTGCCCCACTGGAGAATTACCTGAAGATCGGCATTTAAGGAATTGGCAGCAGATTTTCGAGAACTTGAAGCTGATTTAGCTGGACAAGGTTTCTCAAAATGGAAAGTTGAATGCAATGTGCTATCATCGGCAAAACTATGGATAGGATTTCCAGTCAATGGAAGAGGGTCATTGATATATAAGAGGAAAAGAGTGGGAAAGAACTGAACCTTGGGGGACACCGGCATTAGTGGAGAAGTTAGAAGACAGAGCCATCTACCATCACCCTCAGTGAGTGATCAGAGAGAAAACTGGATAACCAATTACTAAAAACAGTTGGCAAACCATAAGATGGAAGCTTGTTTAGAAGACCTTTATGCCAAACACGATCAAAAGCCTTTGAGATGTCAAGAGCAACTACTTGTGTTTCACCGAACCTTTCCATTGAATTAGTCCATAAATGGGTAACATAAGCCAGAATATCACCAGTGGATCGACACTGACAGAATCCATACAAAGGGTACTAGGAAAGTTTTTCAATACAGCTTTGTTTATTTAATTTTTTCAAAGTAATTTCCTCTACATTCAATACACCTCTCCATCCTCCGAAACCAATCTTTAAACCAGTTCTGCCAAGTTTCACTAGGGAGTAAAGCACACTCGTTGTCCCAAGCCCGTAGAAGGTCCTCATCACTGGAAACCCGCCTCCCTTTTAGCTTCATTTTCACATGCGGGAACAGTGCAAAGTCGCAGGGAGCAAGGTCTGAACTGTAGGAAGGGTGCTCGAGAAGTTTCAGTCCTGTCGTGGTCAAATATTCGGTGCAGGCTTTGGCGCGGTGAGCTGCAGCATTATCGTGATGGAGGTACCAGGTGTCCATTCTTGACTTTGGCCGCAGGTTCTTCATAGATCCAATGACTTTAGGCAGGCATTGTTCAGTATACCACTTAGCTGTGACTGTCTTCTGCGTGTCCAAAACGACACGTTCCACAATTCCACTTGATTTGAAAAATACAGCTATCATTTTCTTCTTTACAGATCGGGATTTTCTGACAATTACGGGTGTGTCGTCATCATCATCAAAGACCCAAACTTTGTTTTGAGCCTTGGTCGGCAGATCGTAATAGTACAGCCAAGTCTCGTCACCTGTCACGATGTTGTTCACATACCGAGATTGTCCCTTATCAAACTTTTTTAACATCTCCCGGCACCAAGTCACACGTCGTGTCATCTGCTCTTCAGTCAGTTGATGCTGCACCTAGAGAGAACAAAGTTTCTTCACGTGCAAATGATCTTGCAGAATCGAACGAATTGCTGGTGCATTTAGGCCCAAAGTATCCTCTATCTGTTGGTAGGTCACTCGCCTGTTTTCGTCAAGCATTTTCCTCACAGCAGTAACGTTGTCCTCCGTAACTGACGTTCGTGGCCTTCCCGGCCTCTCAGAATCCTCCAGAGTGAAATTTCCCCTTTGGAATTCTCTATACCACCTGAATATCGTTGTACAATGTGAACAATCATCATCTAGTGCAAGAGTCATTTCTTTAAGCACTGGTCTATGGTTAAACCACGCACGAAATTATACCGCAAAACTGTCCTTATCTCATTTCATGACCACGATGCCATCGCAAGCACTTTACACTCTCACTACTAATGAATAACTGAGCCCATCGACTTGGCGCGGCGGCTACTATGCACGTATGAACATGTCTCAACATGCAGCAACAAGCAGCTTCCTGTGATTCATTGTTGCGTCATATTGCAAAACTTTCCTAGTACCCTTTGTACTGGCGATCGTTGATCAGACGGAAGGTTTCTAGGTAGTTTAAGAGTTGGCGGTTAATTGATTTCTCCATTACTTTAGAAAGAGTAGAAGTAATTGCAATGGGACGATAATTGGATGGGAGGGATTTGTCACCCTTTTTAGGAACTGGCTGGATATGAGCAAATTTCCAAGCAGAAGGAAAAACACCTTTGGAATAAGAAAGTGAAAAAAGGCGGCAAAGAATAGGAGTAAGTTCAGGAGCACAGGTTTTGAGAACAAGTGGAGAAATACCATCAGGACCTGGAGCTTTCTTAGCATCAAGATTCATCAAAATCCTTCTGATATCCTTTTGACGGAAGACCACAGGAGGCATTGAATGGAGCATGTTAGGAATGGTGGGAGGTGTTTTACCAAGATCATTAATACATGAGCTGGAAGAAAAATGGGATGCTAGCAGGTCAGCTTTATCCTTGGCTGAAGTGACAACAGAACCATCTGGTTTGGACAGAGGTGGGAGCAGAGATGGGCAAAAGTTGCGGCCAATAGCTTTGGCAAGAGACCAGAATGCACGGCTACCATTAGGGCAAGAAGCAAGTTTTCTACTCTTAGCCTGTTCAAAATCTAGTTTGGACTGGTTAATAACTGCTTTACAATTGTTGCGAGCTTTGGTGTAGGCAGAAAATGAAACTGAAGAATTAGAAACAAGCCAATTACGATATGCAACATTCTTCTCTTGAACAGCCTTAGCACATTTATTGGAAAACCAAGGTTTAGATAAAGGACGAGATTTTAAAGTGGAGTGTGGGATAAAGGATTCCATTCCTGCAAGAATAATTTCACTGACACGATCTGAGCAAACGTTGACATCAGAAGTTTTGAAACAGTAATCAGACCAAGGAAAAGAAGAAAAGAAGTCTCGCAGGTCATCCCATTTTGCATTCTTGTAATGCCAAACAACACGAGGTTGGGAATAGCCATGAGATAAAGGTTCCATTGGAGAAGAGACAATCACCAAGTTGTGATCTGAAGTGCCTAAAGGATCTCTCACTTCAACCTTGTACTTAGAAGGGTTGTTTGTGAGAAAAAGATCGAGCGTATTGGCTGTATGATTAGGATTGTCCGGTATTCTTGTAGGTAAATGAACAATCTGTGCTAGGTCATTAGTAATTGCAAAAGCCTCAGCATCTCGACCTGCTGGGCCGGTGTGACTAGAAAACAGAAGCCAGCTGGAGTTGTGAACGTTAAAATCACCAAGGAAAATTACCTCACTGTTAGGAAAGTTGGACTGGAGAAAGTCAAGCTGCAAAGAGAGGAAGTCAAAGAGCTCCAAGTGATTAGTGGAGTTGGGAGAACGTTAGAGACAACAAATCAATTTGACACAATGAGGTAGAGAGATTTTAAGCCAGAGAAGATCAAAGAGAGGAGATTCCAAATTGCCAAGTCTCTGACAGGGAATATCAGAACGGACATATGCACAAGTACCACCTTTGAGGCGAAAGGAATCATACAGCAAATAATTTGGACATCTGAGATGAGCAGTAGTTGAATCAACTGATAACTGAGATTCAGTCAGAAAAAGTACATGGGGGTTTGGAAGACCGCAAGTGGAAATGGACATCGTTGAGATTGGAATTGAGACCACGTATATTTGTGAAATGAATTAGGAAGTCCTTAGGAGGTTTAGATCTTTTCGGAGATAAGCTTGCTCTATTATTTTGACAATTCATGGTGTATTCAATAGTAAGAAAAAGTGGGTGGGACATGCTGTATGAAGTAATGAAATTTTTTGATATGGCGTGCACGTGGTAAGAATATACCCAGATCCTTGACATAACGTGGCCTCGACAATGCTCCCCGCATACACACTACTCGGACTCCCTCCAGTCACTATCTAGCAAGATTATACACTAGCTGATCCGGAAGCCTCCTAGAGAGTTACCAATAGGTTTGGTCCGGTGTACTATCTAGCGGCCGGCCTGCGAACACCGTTTTAGAGCTGTACCCTCGAAATGTAAGGAATATTGGATCTCGCCATGATGTTCATCATAACCTCAAAAGTCATCAATCATACTGCATGATGGAAGAGACAGGGAAGGGTTGGCCGGAACTTAGCTCTAGAGACTAAACATGGGTTCCACCACTTCAAGCCTCCAATAAGCAAAGTGGTGGTATTTCACCGGTTGATGAGAGTCATCTACCACCTAGTACTGCCTGGTAACATAGAGGGGCGGCGTTCCTCCATGTGGTGTGGGCACCACACCTCGACCCCTGCTTACGTTGATTCACACCTGGGTGGTCACCCACCATGTACTTGTGCATGAAGGTTATACCCAGGATTACTAACAGTCCCACCATCGTGAAGGTGCAAGCAGAGGATTTGGCTGTCATAGACCGTCCGGACTTTGCCGAAATTGGGTCCACTTGACTTGAGTGTCACCCGAATATCAGTTCCATCAGCGTTTTAGACTCCCAGGTAGCAAGAACAGCTTGTCTGGCATATCTGAGAGAATGTCTGTGACATTCTCTCAGATATGCCTCAAGGACCTAAGTAGTACTCAAGATATGGCCCAACCATTGTCTTATGGTTAGGCCATATGCCCTACAGCTTCCTTATCCCTGTTACTAAAATTCCAATGGCGCCTCCATAGCCAGGTGGGAAGGAGCAGCAGTGCGTAGCCCACGCTTCTTGATTAGACTGGGGTTCGAGCCCGTCACCAAATACGGAGGATGCGGAAAGGTCAGGGAATGACCACCGCATATCCCGGAGCAATATGGCCTTAGTTGCTAATGCTCCTAAAAACAAATTAACAAACAACAAACAAAATAAAATTCCTGTATATCATTGACAAAACCCCATGAGCTGTACTACCAGTCCATCTGCACAATTTCCCCCATGTCTTTTTCATTCTCTTCTACCCTGATTGTGGAATCACCCAATATTCTGAGATTACTTGAAACATTTGCATTAGTAGATGCATACAATGCAAGAAAGCAAGCTTATGCAGCATCAGCCGAAAAAAAAAAAAAAAAACCCTCCCATTTCGCCCCTCCATTTGTTCCAAATGCCTGTCCAGCTCAGCCTTAAATTTATTTAGTCCATGAACTTCCACAACAAAAGATGGATGTCTGTTCCACCAATCTACTATCCGCTGGCTAAAGGCAAATTTCCAACATCTATTCTACAACTGTCTTTCCTCAATTTGAATCTGTGCCCCCCCCCCCCTCGGGTTCTTAATCTCAACAAGAAGAATCCCATCAGCATTCAGCTTGCTCAACCTGAATGGGTTGAGCAAGCTGAATAAGATCAGATAGGCACCTGTAAGGTGATCTGATTGAGCAAGCTCAATCAGATCACCTCACAGGTGCCTACCCTCCAAGCACTGCAATTTGCAGAACTTCAACCTTTCTTGTAAAAGCACCTCTTTGTTCCCCTCACCAATCTTGTTGCCCCTCTTTGTACTCGTTCTAGCAACTTTACATTCTTCCTAAAATGAGGCCTCCAGACCTGTACACAGTACTCTGGGTGTGGCCTAACCATTGCCTTATATAACGGAATAATCACATCCCTGTCAACAAAATTCCTATATATCATTGACAAGACTCCATGACCTACCCTGGCAGCCCATCTGCACTGCTCAGCTAACTTCATATTTCGCTTCACAGTTACTCCCAGGTCTTTTTCACTTTCCACTTCCCTGAACGTAGTACCACACAGTTGGTAGGTTTCTCTTTGGTTTTTGCTTCCCATATGCAGTACTTTGCATTTGTCAATGTTAAACTTCAGTTGCCACTTCTCAGCCCATTTGCTCAACTTATCTGAATCCAGGTGGAGTAGCATACTGTCTTTACTGTCGTTAACAACCCTGCCAACCTTTGTATCATCTGCAAACTTGGACATTAAACCTGATATACCTTCATCAATATCATTGATAAATATACAAAACAACGATGGGCCCAACACCGAACCCTGGTGAACTCCACTAATAACATTTGTCCACAAAGAGCAGTGTCCATCGATTACCACTCTCTGTCATCTCCCACTCAACCATCCCTTTATCCATTATAGCAACTTACCCTTAATGCCATACCTCTCCAATTTGTACAGCAGTCTTCCATGTGCAACAGTATCAAAAGCTTTCCTGAAATCCAAGTATATGATAGCAAAATTATTTTTGGCATTCAGTTCTTCTGTGACCACATCATGGTATCCAATCAAACTGGTCAGATAAGAAATCCTTTGGACAAACCCATACTGTGTCATAACTATTACTACAGTCTTGTCTAGATGATCCTGCAATGCTTCTTTAACCAGTGATTCCATTATTTTCCCCGGAACACAAGTTAAACTAACAGGTCTATAGTTACTTGTGTCACCTTTTAAACCCCCTTTGTGAATTGGTGATACATTTGCACGCATCCAGTCCATGGGGACCTACCCTGAGTCCAAGGAAGCTCTCATAATTAAGGCTAAGGGTGCTTACTTCCTTTGCTGCTTCCTTTAATATAACTGGATAGATCCCATCCACCCCAGGTTACTTTTTTATGTTTAACTTAAGCAATTTCTCCTCCACTTTGCTCTGTTATTACAAAATCACTTAGTTCCCTGTTAGAGTTTGATAAAGGTCTGGCACTCCCCTCATTGAATAACTCGTCATGTGTGAATGTAGATGCAAAATACTCATTCAGTTTGTTTGCTATCTGAGCAGGATCATCAACAGTGGAACCATCGATATCAAGTGGACCAATCAGATTTATCCCCTTCCTTTTAGAGTTTATATAAGTAAAGAAATCCTCGCTGTTTTTCTTAGCATCTTTTGCCAAGGATTTCTCGTAATCTGCCTTCGCCTGCATAACCTCCTTTGTGGCTTTATTACAGACTAGTTTATAGGCTTCTGCGTCACCTGATACTTTATATGCATCCCATGCATTTTTTTTCTCTGCCACGAGCCTCATTAGTTCATATGACGTCCATTTAGGACAATAACCTTGAACAATATTTCTTAGTTGGAATGAAAAGCTAGTAGCCTCCAAAATTAAGTCCCTGAAGGCTTCCCATTTGGAATTCAACATTGGTAACATCATCAGTTGATCCCAGTGGTTCTTTTATCTGCAAATTCTTAATGCAGGAATAATCAATGCTGATAATCAGATCAAGGGTATTGCTTCCTCTGGATGCCTCTTGAACATGTTGCTGTAGAAAACAGTCATCCAGTAAATCCACGAAAGTCTTGTTAGTGTGCGAGTGACCAATCCACAATTTCTAGTCCATATCTGGAAAGTTAATTTCCCATTATAAGACATTCTGATTTACTGGCCCACTATTTCTCTGCACAATTGCTCATTATACACATCAGATTTATTAGGCCTATAACACACACCTACTGACATTTTTTTCTTTCCCAGTGCTTATGTGACACCAAACACTCAACATTGCATTGTTCACTAACATCGATTGGATGCACTTCCTTAGATTTTGTTTCTTAACTAAGATCATAACTCCTCCTTCCTTCCTGTCATCTATCCTTTCTGTACACATTGTACTCCCCAAATTCCAATTCTGCACTGCTTATATCTGTGTGACACCACGTCTCTGATATCCCAACAATATCTGCCTTTGATGTCTTGACTAGCACTTCAGGCTCATCAAATTTATTAACTATACTCCTAGCATTCGTGTACATGCACCTGTTTCTACTCTTAGTTACCCTAACATAGCCTGTATTTATTTGTTCCACTGAATCCCAGCAGTCCTGGAAATCTCCATTGCCTTGCTTTCCAGGCTGTTGCCCATTCTAATAGAAGCAGTGCAAGTATCACTTTTGCCTCTGCCTGCATCCGCTTTTAACCTTTTAGTCTGTGTATCCCCCCAAACTACCAGTTTTCCAATCCACCTAAACACTGCCTTGATAGCATCAGCAGATATTCTTGCACCCTTTCTATTTAAGTGTACCCTCAACCCTGTAGAAGCAGTCTCTCCTGTAAAGAAGCACAGACCAGACTGATCGACAAGGCTCTCATCATATACACGACAAGATAGCACATATCCCTAAACATTAAGGATAAGGTGGAGTTACTAAATTGTCTGGACAAAGGTGCATCAGTCAAATTTTCGTGTGATGAGTATAGTATTGGTTCATCTACCGTCTGATTTGATGAAACAGAAAGAAAACTTAAGATTTTATGGTGATAATAAACTTTCTGAGTTCCATTAACTCTTCCTGAGTTAATGGAACTCAGGAAGACATAACACAAGACAAAGAATGTAGAAATAGACAAAGTGTTAATGGAATGAATCCGACAGTGCCGAAGTGAAAAATACCCTCTCAATTGTTCTATTATCATGGTCCAAGCAAAACTTTTCCATGAGCAGTTAGGCATAACAACACCCTGTGAGTATACATCAAGCTGGTATGCAAAATTTAAGAAATGTAATGATCTTCATATCTTGGCAGTGTGTGGTGAAAAAGCATCAGATGATTATGATGCGGCAGAAGCATATTTGGGCAAGTTTGCAAAATTAATTGATGATAACCAGTTTACTGCAGAGAAGGTGTATAATGCTGACTAGCTTTCTTTATATAGGAGGTAAATTCCTAGAAACACTGTTGTTGCACCCAAGGAATCAGTACTGGGTGCCGATTCCTTGGGTCCAAGGAATCAATAGTTTAAAGACTCAAAAGAAAGGATAACAGTTTTAGGTTGTGCAAATGCTACAGGGTCACATAAAATGAAACTGCTTGTTATCGGTAAAAGCAAAAATCCAAGAGCTTTCAAAGGAGTAAAGTGCCTTTCCAGTTATTTACAAGTCAAACAAACAAGCATTGATTACCAAACCAATTATCCTTGCTTGGTTTGAAAGCCATTTTGTACCAGAGGCTAAAGCACATTGTACATCTGCAGAGTTTCCCAGTAACAGCAAGATAATGTGTTTGCCGTATATCTGCCACCTAACTATACGTCCTTGATCCAATCAAGGGATACTGAGGTCATTCGAGGCAATTTATAAGAATGAATTCATGCATAAAATGAATGCAACAAGGGCATTAGAATAAAGACATTTCAAAAAGATTTTAATATCAAGGATGCAATCTGGATTGTTGCAAAAGCCTGAGACAGGATTGAAGAAGACACTTGAAAACATGGTTGGCATAATTTATGGAAATAATCAGTCTTTGATGATCATGAACAAGAACGTAATTTCGTGGGTCAAGAGAGAAAAAAATTGTTGACTTGATTAATTTTGCTAAAGGTTTGTTGTGTCCTGAGGCCCAGCTGTTGAATTATGATGCAGTGGAAGAGTGCCTCCATATTGATGATGATGCTCCAGTTACCCTCAGACTAACAGACATTGAAATCTGTGACATGGTAATGAATGAAAATGAAGATAATAAGAGTGATGACGAGGATGATGATACTGTTGAAGAAATAATCGGTACTGAAAGAATGATAAGCCTTACGGAAGAACTGATTCACAGAATGGCATGGAGGAGTTTTGCTACAGAGCATCACATAATGCCTCTTTATAAAATTCTAGAATTGCTTATAAAAGAAAGACCAAAATATCAAACAACTTAATTTGAAGGATATATTTCAGAAACTAGCTTCCAAGCTAAACTCTACAGGCACATGTACAGCATCTACACCTGAATCACAGCCTTCAGCTTCTGTGTGTCTATCCCATCACCAAGATATTTCTTCTGATGATCCCATGTAATTGATATGAATCAACTCAGCTCAATAAATATTCATATTTTATTTTCTTGTGTTTTTTTGTGCATTTTAGGCCTGGCTACCCAAATTCCCAAACAACAATTCCTATCCGGCAACCTTCAGGTTACTGGGTAGCCGGATAAATGGTGCCACACCTGTATATAATGTCAAAAATTGTTTGCATCCAGTTCCTTTGTTACTGCATCATAGTAGATAATAAGGAATATAAGACAGACAGGATAGAAGGGGAGGAGGTGTTACGCTGTTAATTAAGAAAAACAAAATCAAAAGAAGTGTACCCAGTTGATATAGATGAACAGTGCACTGTTGAGTTAGTTTGGTGTGACACAAGGGGCTTAAAGGGGAACAGGTATCCTGTGTGTTATCAGACACTCAGCTTAAAACACTGATGGATCCAATATCTCTCTATTACAGAAGATTTAGGAGAAGTCCGGTTGGCCTGCCTCCCTAAAATCCACTCATGCACACCTTCTCGATGGTAAGCCCTGTTACGTCACTTAGGTGGCAACGAACGTGTAGAGTGGTTCTCTTCAAGACGCCTGGTCAGCATGAAAAGGAAAAGACCAAACCCTCCAGCACATGAAAGCACAACGAAACAAATGGCCCTCAGTCCCCAGCAGCTTTCACTCTCCCTCTTACGGCAGCGAGAGGATCAGAGTGGAAGCAGAGGGTGCTAAGAATCTCTGGGTACGACCAGGCTGCCATGCACGGAAACTGAACTTGGCCTGTTATAACGTAAGAACACTCATTGGTGAAGACATGATATTTGAGCTAGAAAAGGAATTGGAAAATGTGAATTGGAATATCATCGGTTTGGCTGAAACAAGAAGAAGAAATGAATCACTTATAAGTTTATCAAGTGGAAATCTGCTGTACACCAATGGAAACAGTGAAAGGAGTGAAGGTGGAGTTGGGTTTCTGGCCCATAAAGATTTTAAAAACAACATTTTGGAATTCAAAAGTACATCACCAAGAGTGTCAAGACTAATACTCAAGATTTCTAAGAGATACAAGCTAAAGATTATAATGATTTATGCACCAACATCGAGCCATGATAATGAAGAGGTTGAAGAAATGTATACCGAAATTGAGAGTCTTCTAGATGAGCATAAAACCCACTACACTATTATTATGGGAGACTTCAATGCAGAGGTTGGAAAAAGACAAAACAGCGCAGAAAGGGGAACAATAGGAAATTTTGGAATTGGTGAAAGAAATGAGAGGTGAAAGACTTGTGGAATTTGCAGAATCTCAAGGATTGTCAACCTGTCTACAGTCCTTATCACAGAAAATACTTCAAGCCTGAAATGACAATCAAGATCTCCACACCATTTTTCTGGACATGAAATCTGCTTTCAACTCAGTTGAAATCACACCCCTGCTTGCCTTACTCAAAAGATTCTATGGGTTATGTGTCAATATACTCGAGCCTCCATAGCCAGGTGGGAGTGTTTGAGCAGTATGTAGCACACGCTTCTTGATTAGACCGGGGTCGAGCCTGTGACCACCAAATACGGAGGATGCGGAAAGGTCATTGAATGACCACCGCATATCCCCGGAGCAATATGGCTTTAGTTGCTAATGCTCCTAAAAACCAAATAACAACAACAACTCGAGCTCCTCAAAAATCTCTCTAGGAGAATGCTCCACTTCGTAGGTAATAACAGTACAGTCTAGAAGTGTGGATGTATGAATCCCACGTGGTGGTTCTCTCTCTTGCTCAGTCCTGCTATCTGCTTCAATATTTGTTCCACTCATGGATCAATTTCCAGCATTCTTATCATATGCTGATGATATTATGTGTTACTTGGCATGCAAACTATGATTGGTGACTCACACGAAAAACTCCACAGAAACTGGAAACAGATACCTTAAATACATTCTGTGAGTGTGCTAAATTTTTTGGCCTGTAAGTCAACGCAGAGAACTGAAGCTATTTCATGTTTACTTCAAGTTGGATGATGTCTGCTGATACTGTATTATCCTTACTTCCAGAATTAGCAGGAAATGTTCTGATTCCCACAGACAGTGTCAAATTCCAAGGGTAATCCTGGATACGAACCTCACCTATAGACAACAAATCCAAGCGCAGTATCCCAAAGCCTTGAGAGCATTCTGGGGAATGACAATAGATTTGTACAAAACTTACAGTAAACAAATAATGTATATAATATCGGTGTGTAGATACACCATAGACAACTCTTGGAGGACTGCAAAGTGGTTGTTGTGGGCATCGTTTGCTCTTTTTCATGTTGTGCTCTGCCTTCGCGGCGGGTTGCCGTGATGTTGCACTAGCTCCAGAGGTAGTGCAGTGTCGTGGCGGCTCGTCGTGGGGGCGGAGCGCGGTATGGGAGGGAGCGGGTGATGCCAGCAGCGGCTGCTTTGTGGTTTTTTGGGAGTTGTCTGTGGTGTATATACACACCGATATTATATAGATATTAAACTCTTAATGTATTATGCCTTGTGCATTTAATTATTTTAAACAAATAATGGAGAAATATCTCGCAACCTATTTCAGTAGTGTGCTCTCCTATGCCGTGGAAGTATGGTTTGCCATACCTCCCACCAGCCTCAAGAAAGCATGAGGTCTAGTATTATGAGTGTTGAAGTGGTCCAACTTAGGGTCTCACCAGATCTACACGACATCTAAATCTGCACTCTGCTCCAACCTTCAGTACACACCCACAGTCCAGAGAGTCCATGCACCAAAAATAAAGGCATTCCTTCATTTTTGCCCTTCTAAGCATGATTACATGAATATCTGGAACACGGTTAGTTGGCATTTACCAGGAAGACACCTCTTCGGTACACACTCCTTGTGCTCGAAGCTCCAGAGGTTACAGTGTTTAAGTAGACACTTCCCAAATGTAACTCTGGACACTCTCAACTCACTCAACATCGACATTGACCTATGGTGGGGTCGGCAACCTGTGGCTCACTAGCTGCATGCAATTGTTTGAACATGTAACTGTGACTCTTTAACTTTTAGCCCACATGTATGACAAGTGCCGCAGGTGCAGGCGGTGACATGAATATAGCATTAGTTTTAGCGCAAGCCACAAACACTTCTCAGTTTAGTTTGCCTGCACATCACAAGCAGAGCACGTGTACTGCAAGATGTGGCCACAGCTGCCAATGCGCCATAAAAAACCAAACCAAACAAACAAACTGCAAGATGTCAAAGATCAATCTTTGCAGCAGTGGCAAATATAAAATAGTTAAAACAGGAACGAAATAATATCTGTGTACATCGTGTTTGTGATAGGTATGTGAATACATATTATAAATAGGCAAATTGCTGCTATGGATAAAGGGGTGGTTGAGGGGGAGAAGACAGAGAGTGGTAATCAATGGACACTGCTCATCGTGGACTGATGTTATTAGTGGAGTCCCTCAGGGCTCAGTGTTGGGTCCATTATTGTTTTCTGTATTTATAAATGATATTGATGATGGTATATCGGGCTTAATGTCCAAGTTTGCAGACGATACAAAGGTTGGCAGGGTTGTCAAGGACACTACTGACACTATGCTGCTGCAACAGGATCTGGAAAGGTTGAGCAGATGGGCTGAGAGGTGGCAAATGAAGTTTAACATTGACAAATGTAAAGTACTACACATGGGAAACAGCAACCCCAGAGCAACGTATCAACTCTGTGGTACTACACTGACAGTGGTAGAGAATGAAAGGGACTTGGGGGTGGTTGTGCAGGCAGATATGAAGTTCTCTGAGCAGTGCAGACGGGCTGCAAGAGTAGCTCATGGAGTATTGTCAATGATATACAGGAATTTTTCCAGCAGGGATAAGGAGGTGATTATTCCATTGTATAAGGCGATGGTCAGGCCACACCTAGAGTACTGTATACAGGTCTGGAGGCCTCATTTCAAGAAGGATGTAGAGCTGCTCGAACGAGTACAGAGAAGGGCAACAAGATTAGTGAATGGAACAAAGGGGTGGTCTTACGAAGAAAGGCTTAAGTTTTGCAAATTACAGTGTCTGGAGACTAGGCACCAGCGAGGTGATCTGATAGAGGTGTATAAAGCCTTGAATGGTTTAAGCATGCTCAATGCTGATGGGATTCTTCCTCTAGCTCAGAAAAATCACCTGAGAGGGCATAAATTCAAATTGAGGAAAGACAGATGTAGGATAGACGTGCGGAAATTTGCCTTTAGCCAGCGGGTGGTTGGTTGGTGGAACAGACTTCCATCCCTTGTGGTGGAGGTTGATAGCCTAAATAAGTTTAAGGCTCAGCTGGACAGGTATTTTGAACGAACAGAGGGGTGAAGTGGAAGTGGGTTTTTTTTTTTTTTTTTTGGCTGATGCTGCATAAGCTTGCTTTCTTGCATCAAATGCCTCTACTAATGCTAATGCTAAAGGAACACTTTTTTCAAGAAAAGGGTGAATAGAAAGTGGACATGGAGGAGTCCAAATGGATTAACTAATGAAATCGACTTCATCCTCACTAACAGAAGATATATTGTGAATGATGTTACTGTCCTGAATAAGGTAAATGTTGGAAGTGATCACAGAATGGTAAGATGTACACTTGATATAGATGTAGGAAAGGAAAAAACTGACTCGAGAAAATAATACAAAGGTCTTTGAGATAACAGAAGAGGAGAAAAAGCAGTATGTACTGGAACTTAAGAACAAGTATGAGCTTCTGCAGACTGCTGAGGACCAAGATATCGACGAGGAATATTACAACTTTTTGAAAGTGATAAAGCCCAAGAAACCTATAGGGAAAAAGAAATCCAAAGAAGAAAAAATTAGTCAAGAAACACTTGTCATGATAAACCGAAGACGACAAATGAAAAGCAAGAAAAACACTGACAAGGAGAAAATTGAGTATACTGAGTTATGCAAAGCCATTAGAAAGAGACTCAGAGAGGACATAAAAATTTTTAACACAAGAAAAGTAGAACAAGCATTAAGGGAAAACAAAGGAATTAAATCAGCAGCCATGAGCAGTAATACAGAAAGACAAATGATACTGAAACTGAAGAATAGCGATGGTGTACTTATAAACAGCAGAGAAGGCATAATTCAAATAGCAGAAGACTACTATAGAGAATTATACAAGGAGCAGGGGAATGATGCCAGCAATGGGGATGATGGATTGCAAAGTAGCAACACATACAACATACCCAATATTCTTCCTGATGAGGTACAACATGCATTGAAGAAAATGAAGAATCAGAAAGCCCCGGGGGAAGATGAAGTTACTGTAGAGTTGTTAAAATTGGGAGGAAGAGACAACACAAAAACTGGCAAGGCTCTTCACAAAGTGCATTAGAAAAGGTGTGACACCTAAGCAGTGGAATAATGCAATCATAGTTTTGCTGCATAAGAAAGGAGATAAATCAGAAATTGGAAATTATAGACCAATTAGCTTGCTATCCCACATCTACAAGTTGTTCACAAGGGTCATTACTAACAGATTAGAAAGAATACTTGATGAGAATCAACCGAAAGAGCAAGCTGGCTTTAGGACAGGATTCTCAACTATGGATCACCTTCATGTAATATCACAGCTAATGGAGAAAGCAAATGAATATAAAACACCATTATGCCTGGCATTTGTGCATTATGAAAAGGCATTTGACTCCATACAGCATAAGGCAATGTTTCGGGCACTGGAAAGACAAGGCATTGATACCCCATATATTATGATTTTGAAGAAAATATATGAGAGTGCTACCTCCTTTATTAGACTAGACAAAGACAGTAGGAAATTTAAAATTGAGAAAGGAGTTCGACAAGGAGACACAATATCTCAGAAGCTGTTTACTGCTGCCCTTGAGGAAGCTTTCAGAAGATTAGACTGGTCGCAGAAAGGAGTCAATGTGCACGGAGAGTACCTAAACCATTTACGATTTTCAGATGACATTGTGGTCATTAGCCACGATCCCAACGAATTAGAGGAAAATCTTAATCAGTTATGCACAGCTAGTAAGGATTTTTGGACTAAAGATGAATATGGCTAAAACAAAAGTAATGATGAACAAGTATGCCACGGAAAGGGAAATAATGATTGAAGGAGCAGTAATTGAAAAGGTGGAGTCATATACTTATTTGGGACAAGTCATTAGCTGTAATAATGATAAATGGCTGGAAGTCAAGAGAAGAATAAATTTTGGATGGATAGCATTCAGGAAATATAGTCACATACTGAAGAGCAATATCCCAGTTTGTCTGAAATGTAAAATAATGAATCAATGTATACTCCCCACCATGACTTATGGAAGTGAAACTTGGGCACTCACCAAAAGAATGGAAGAGAAGCTGAGAACTACACTGCGAAGAATGGAACAAATCATATTGGGAATCAGAATGTTAGATAAGAAGAGAAACACATGGATTAGGCAACAAACTCAAGTAAAGGACATTCTGATCAAAACTAAAGAACTAAAATGGTCTTGGGCAGGACACATAGCTCGAAGACATGATGACAGATGGACTAAGAAAATAACAGAATGGTATCCAAGAGGAGCTAGAAGAAAACCTGGAAGACAAAGGCGGAGATGGATAGATGAAATTCATGAGTTTGTGGGTAGTAAATGGATGGCCAGTGCTCAAAACAGAAGGAACTGGAAAGTTGCTGGAGAGGCCTTCATCCTGCAGTGGATTGAAAATGGCTGATGATGATGATGACATAAGCACTGCGAAAGCAAAAATAAGAGTAGGAGTGTGTAGGAGTATAAGTAGGAGTATAAGCCTAATGACTCGAATGAGTACAATGAACAATTATACAGAGAAATAGAGTGGGCCAGTAAATCAGAATGTCTTATAATGGGGGATTTTAACTTCCCAGATATTGACTGGAACTTGTGGGTTGGTCACTCACACACTAGTCAGACTTTTGTGGATTTATTGGATGATTGTTTCCTGCAGCAGCATGTTCGAGAGGCAACCAGAGAGAGTAATACTCTTGATCTGGTTATCAGCAGTGATCATTCGTGTATTAAGAATTTGCAGATAAGGGAACCACTAAGTGGCAGTGATCACAGTGTATTGATGCCGGATTTACTTAAAGATATAATTACCATCAGGGGTAAAGGAAAAGGTTTTTGCTTCCGTAAAAGTGAGTACAGTGGTCTCAAAAAGTTTTTAAATTCTATACAGTGGGATAAACTGACGATGTTACCAACAGTAAATTCTGAGTGGGAAGCATTCAAGGAATTAATCGTGGATGCTACTAAAAGTTTCATACCTATTAAGAAATATTGTTCAAGGTTTAGGCCTAAATGGTTATCTAATGAACTAATGAGACTCGTAGCAGGGAAGAAAAATGCATGTGATGCATATAAATTATCAAGCGACTCAGAAGCCTATGGCAGATATAAGCTACTGTGTAATCAGGTTACAAAGAAGGTTAGGCAGGCGAAGGCAGATTACGAGAAATCCTTGGCAAAAGATGCTAAGAAAAACAGCAAGGATTTCTTTACTTATATAAACTCTAAAAGGAAGGGGATGAATCTGGTTGGTCCACTTGACATCGATGGTTTGACTGTTGATGATCCTGCTCAGATAGCAAACAAACTGAATGAGTACTTTGCATCTACATTCACACATGAGGAATTATTAAGATTTGAAAATGGCAGAAAGTTATCAAATTGTAGCAGGATACTTAATGATTTTGTAATAACTGAGAGCAAAGTGGAGGAGAAATTGTTGAAGTTAAACATAAGAAAAGCACCTGGGGTGGATGGGATCTATCCAGTTATATTAAAGGAGGCGGCAAAGCAACTAAGCAAACCCTTAGCCATAATTATGAGAGCATCCTTGGACTCAGGGGAGGTTCCCACGGACTGGAGATGTGCAAATGTATTCCTAATTCACAAAGGGGGATCGAAGGGTGACACGAGTAATTACAGACCAATTAGTTTAACTTCTATTCCAGGTGAAATAATGCAGTCACTGGTTAAAGATGCATTGCAGGATCATCTAGACAAGGCTGCAGCAATAATTCAGACACAGCATGGGTTTGTTAAGGGAAAGTCTTGTCTGACAAATATGATAGGATATTATGATGTGGTTACAAAGGAACTGGATGCAAAAAATAATTTTTATATCATATATTTGGATTTCAGGAAAGCTTTTGACACTGTTGCCCATGGAAGACTATTGCACAAATTGGAGCAGAATGATATTAAGGGTAAGTTGCTACAATGGATAAAAGGATGGTTGAATGGAAGAAGACAAAGGGTGGTAATTAATGGGTGCTACTCTTCATGGACTAATGTTATTAATGGAGTTCCACAGGGTTCGGTATTGGATCCTCTGTTGTTTTTTATATTTATCAATGATATTGATGAATGTATATCAGGCTTAATGTCGAAGATTGCCATGGTTGTTAATGACAGTGTGCTACTGCAACAGGATCTAGATAATTTGGGCAAATGCGCTAAGAAGTGGCAACTGAAGTTTAACCTTGACAAATGCAAAGTACTGCATATGGTTAGAAGTAATCCCAGAGAAACGTACCAACTGTGTGGTACTACACTTAAGGTGGTAAAAAATGAAAAAGACCTGGGAGTAATTGTGCAGTCAGATATGAACTTTTCTGAGCAATGCGGACAGGCTGCAGGTCAGGTCATGGGGTTTTGTCAATGATATATAGGAATTTTGCTATCAGGGAAAATGAGGTAATTGTCCCTCTGTATAATGCAATGGTCAAGCCACGCCTTGAGTACTGCGTACAGGTCTAGAGACCTCATTTTAGGAAGGATGTAGATTTGCTTGAGCGTGTACAGAGAAGGGCAACAAGATTGGTGAGGGGAATGAAGGGATCCTCTTACCAAGAGAGAGAGAGAGGCTTAAGTTCTGCAAATTGCAGTGGCTGGAGACCAGGCACCTGTGCAGTGATCTGATTGAGGTGTATAAGGCCTTGAATGGGTTGAGCATGCTGAATTCTGATGGGATCCTTCCATTTGTTCTGATTACAAATCTAAGGGGGCATAAATTCAAATTAAGAAAAGACAGATGTAGAATAGATGTGCGGAAATTTGCCTTTAGCCAGCGGGTGGTTAATTGCTGGAACACACTTCCAGCTGTCGTTGTGGAAGTTGATAGGTTAAATAAATTTAAGGAGGGACTGGACAGGCATTTGGAGGGAATGGTGTGATTTTTTTTTTTTTTTTTTTTGGCTGTTGCTGCATAAGCTCATACACATACTTTCTTGCATCACATGCCACTACTACTATAACATTTGTTATAAATGATCCCTCTTCCCCTTAACAAACCCATGCTGTGATTTCTTAATTCCATTCCTGTTAAGATGATCGTGCAATATTTCTCTAACCACTCACTTGATTAGTTTTCTTGGAACAGAAGTTATTATATAGGTCCGTAATTACTCATTTTCTCCCTTTGCACATTTTCAATCCATAGGCATTGACCCCAGGATGTTCTCATAATTATGGCCAAAAGCCTGCTTACCTGTGATGCTGCATTTAATATAAATGGATAAATTTATTTTGCCATTGTAGATGGCACAATGCCCATAAGCAGCATATCCCTACACCGGATGGGAAGGGTCTTGGTTCAAATCCCATCAATTATGGGAGAAATTTTTATGGACTTTTTACACAGTGTGGCCAAGTGAAATGATCTCAGGCGATTGTTGCTTGGTTTAGTCTTCTGGTTATTTGGTTTTTTTGTCCAGCAAATAAAACACAGAAGACAAACAGTTTACACACATAATATATACAGTGCAATATGGTCTCAGTTGCTGATGCATTTATAAACCCAACAACATCCACTTTCTTCTTAGTTATTACGAGATCATTTGGCTCTTAGTTATAACTTGGTATACTTCTGGTATTCCTCTCCCTAAAAACTTTTTCACATGCAAATATAGATATAAAATATTTATTCCTTTCATCAGAAATTTGGAATGGTTATGCCATTTATATCCTGTGGGTTCGTCCCTTTCCTTCTAGTGTTAACACAAGAAAGAATTCTCTGCTATTTTTATTTGCATTCTTAACCAAAGACTTGTCTTAGTCTGTCGTAGCCTACCTAACCCCCTTAGCAATTTGACTGCAGACTATTCTGTACTTACTGGAGATTTGTGTGCCTCCTAATAATTTTTAATCATCCCATGCATTTTTATTTTCTGCCATTAATCTCACCAGTTCATTTATCATCCATTTAGATCTAAACCTTGGACAACCTCTTAGTTGGTATAAAAAGCCTAGTAGCTTCTAAGGGTGCCTTCCTGGATGCTTCCTAAGACCATTGTAGTCACCTTTAAAAAAGCAAAGTCCTTTCTCTTTACTCGTGACAAGTACTTATCTTTAAGTATCTCCCACATCAATATATTATCATCACTGTCACGTAATGGTTCCCATGTCTGGAGATTCATAATACATAGTCACTGCTGATATAATCAAAGCAAGAGTGCTGCTTTCTCATCTCTCTAACATGCTGCTGTTGTAGGGAAGAATCATAAAATACATTCAGAAATGCTTTGGTACTATATGAGCAACCAGCCCACAAGTTTCAGTCAATGTTTGGAAAATTAAAATCCACCATAAGACATTCTAATTTACTGGCCCATTTCATTTGTCATATAATGGTGAATTATAATTCCGCATCCACATCTGAGTATCACCATTTGTCCACTATCCCTACAGTGTCAGCATATGATGACTTAAATAATACTTCAAAATTCATCGTTTATTTTCTGTACCTCTAGCATTAATGTACAACAGTGTATATGTGTGCACTTGTTTTTGCTCTTAGTAATCCTAACACAGCCATATACACTGTCCATTCAAATCATTATGACCACCTACCTAATAGTGGTTATGTTCTCCTCTTGCCATCGGTACCACTTCCTCATGACAAGGCAATGAACTCTAAGACCTCTGAATGTTGCTGTGCCATGTCATCCTGTAGATCTGCAATAGTTAATGGTGGAGGATCCAAATGCCAGATCTATTAATACCCATAAACCCAATGGGGATTTATATCCACCAAATTCACTTGCTAAGGTAGTTCTGGAAGTCACTTTTGTGTTTGACAAACCACTCTTGAACAATACTGGCAACATGGCAGGGCACATTATCCTGCTGGAACACACTTGTATCATCCTGGCAAACGTCACTATAAAAGGTTGTACCTGATCAGCTACAGTGAATAGGTAGTGTTTAGTATTCAGATTACAGTGTAGGGATATGAACACTGCTACCACTATCTGCCTGTTTTTGTTGTACCAGGATGCCAGAGTGATTCCTCTGTGCAGTTTGTCGCCATACCCTCCATACAGCAAACTTTTCCAGTCTTCAGTTATGCCATTCAGATGCAAACTTTGGGCATTGTAAGTGATGGATGGTTGTAATCAATGGGTTCCTTGATTAGGTGCCTATTCCAGAAGGCCCATACAGAGGAGGATTCATTGGATCATAGTCTTGGAAACACTGCTGGTTGTCCCCAGGTTAAAATAAAGTCCAGCCATTCTACCATTTTTCTACCTATCAGCTTGCATTTGCAAAAGAGCACAAAGTGAATGTAAAGCCTACATTCACTGCAACCATCAATGACTGCTGTGTCCTATACCCATCCACTCTTGCAACACCTTAACTACAGCATTCTGCAAATAGTCCACAAGATTCATTGTTTCCATAATACTGCCATCTTTCATTTGGTATCTAACAATATCTCTTTTTTTGAAGTCCATTAGATCGCCTTCTTTGCCTATGTTAATGAAATAATTTTTTATGAACTACATTCCATGAATCTACAGTATTACTTTTACTGGTTCTCACTGCAACACATATGCAACTAGGTGGGAACAAACAGCCAATTGCTAAAACATAGGCAGTCATGATGTTTTGACCGGACATTGTATGTGCTTTTCCCATTAGGACTGCCAGCAGGCCCAGTAATCCCCCATTCCGTGTTTTTCAGGCTGCTGCATATCTCAATAGAAGCAATGCTCGAATTAATTTTAACTCTGCTTGCAGCTTCCATTAGTCTGTGTGCCCCCAAACTGTCAGTTTTCCGACCCATGTAACACTCACTGCCTTAATACCATCAAATATTCTTGCGCTCCTATTTAAATGTTTTCCATCCCTTTAAAAACCTTTCTCCTATGGCCACAGACCATGCTGTGGAAAATTTTATCCCATAAGTCTTGCAGATCTCTCCAGGGCAGAAATGTAGATACTTTCAAATTTAATCCTAATCTGCAATTTTTCTTAACATTGCCCTGTGTCTCTTAAGGAAATAATCAGATTGCCTGCTCTTGAGATTATCAGTATACAACATCAGCTTTTGCCCATGGCCTATATGCCATGTTCCTATTCCATCTATCCTTTTTTGCATAATATATTTCCATGATTGTAGCGTCATTGAAATACAGGCTGACCTCAATTAAGGCGATTAATTTGTCCCACGAGTGCATCGCACAAAACGGAAATGCATTAATCGAATATAATAATCAATAGAAAAAATTATAATTGGTCCTTGACCTTCAGGAATGTCCATAAAAAATTTTAAAAATACCTTTTAAATAACTTTTTAACTGTATACCATGTAAAAATGATGAAAATAATTATGGAATTAAATGTTTATGGCATAAAACAGCGGTTCCCAAACTGCGGCACAGAATATTTTTAATTTTCAAGGGAAACACAGAAATACTACTAGCTCGAGGTAGTTCACAGGTTCAACATTTCTTATTAAGTTGTTTGGACTAACTACTTATTAAACAGAACTGTTAGGTATTTCTTTTGGTCTAGGTGCACCGTGAAAAAAATTACTGAGACACTAAGGGCGCCACGAACCAAGAAAGTTTGGGAACCTCTTACATAAAATACACAATGAAGAAACAATTTGTTACGGAAATATTTGAACAGTGTTGACTTTCTCTTTTCATCAATCAATTTCCGATAGCCAACAACAATCTCCTCTGGGCCCTGGCGAAATAAATATTGCAGAGAACCTCAAACCTTTTGTTTGAGATTCTCTGCGATATGAAAGATTTCATCTAGTTCTTTTCGATGACACAGTAGTCATCGATGGAGATTACCGTTATCTCCTTCATAGTAACATTTTCATCTGGCTCATTTAAAAATTCTAATTTTTAAATGCAAGTCTGCATTGACTTTATTTGCGGGAGACAAACAAGCAACATGTCTTCTTCCGATAGAACACACTGAGGCGGGCAGCAGGCAAATGTTTGTTTATTGCCTGTCCGACACATGGTAAGCTTAACACGTGATACAAATCTTTTTCAAATAGCGGTAACTGAAAAACGTGTTAATCGAACTCACGTTATGCAAGGCCTAGCTATAGCTACCTCCTTTGGACCGGCACTTTCCGCCTTGGTGGATGTCACTGTATTGTCTTATATACAACTGTCAACTCTTCCACTGTGCTGAGCACTCAATGGGACCCTCATTTTTATTTCTTTGAGGGCAATAATCATATGAAAGACTTCTTCAGTCTTTCATATTTGCCCACATCAGAACTCTGAAATATGTTTAATATTCATTTCCTAAATTACTAATTTCATTGTTGTTCATTTGGAATCCACAGCCTGTCATATTTTTTAGTTTTAGATTCACATGAAAAATGCAGATTTGCCAGTCTGAACTGGTAGGAGAATGCTCAACACTTCCCAGTGCAGTTCCTGGTTATATGGTCACACTGTTGTATAGCAAAATGAGAATATCAGTAAAATATGTAGTCTCTTGTTTTTGATGTTAATCCTCATCACAGATGAACTTTGAGGAATCACATGAATTGACTGTTTCATCTATACAGATGAAATGACAAAAACAACATGACCATAATCTTCCTGGTGCTTTAATAAACTCATTTCGCTTTGTTTAGTTATGGTGATAACTGCTGTTCCCACTTCATGCTGCATTTCTTTCTCTCTGGTTCAAAACGTTCCACCATGTTCAACAGTCACTGAAATCCAAGAAGCCATTTCCTTTTTAGTCACATTAGCATATACGAGGTGTGGCAGTAAAGTTCCTCGACTGTTGCAATAAAATGAACACAAAGTGAAGGAGCCCAAATGGTTTTATTTTTATTCAAGGTAATCACTATCTGATTGAATGCACTTATTACACCATTTAAAAAGCTTCACAGAGAGTCAGTGAAAGTGTCCAAAGAGATGTTCAGTTTGGTGGTTATGTTTTTCTCTATGTCCTCATCCTGAAATCTTTTTCCTTTGAGAGCAATTTTCACGTTGGGAAAGAAGAAGGTAATAATAAGTGTGGAATGTGCAGGGGCATTGTTGTGCAACAAGAACCAACTGCCTTTCTCTCAAAACTGCATCCTCACCTGGAAAATGCACTTCATAGTCTTTGAAGCACCTGTACACAGAATACAGCATTGACTCTCACCCCTTCAGGTACAGGTTCCTTGTGAATCACATCCTGCTTGTCAAAAAAAGCGTATCAGCATCATCTTGATCCTGAAATTCTGTAAGAAAAACCTTTTGCATCTTGATGATGATTTTGAAGTCCACGGCATACTCTGATGCTTCATCTCTGGGTAGTACTGAAATACTCAACATGCATCTCCAGTGACAATACAGTCAAAGAAATTAGGATCGTCTTGACAAGTCTGGATGAAGTTTTTGCATGGTGACACTCTGTTGCTTCTCATCCCTAAGGCTGTGTGACACAGATTGTGCACAGACCTTATTCATATCCAACTCATTAGCCATCATTCTGAGGGTCAAACAACAATCTCTTACCACAATTTCCCAAACACTTTTGTAACTCTGTTTTCATTTCAAGAGGTTGGCAGATGCCCACTTCTTTGGTCATCGCAAACATCTTTATGTCCACCTTTGAACCGCTTATACATTCAAACACGGGTATGACAAAGTTTCATCACCATAAACAGGTTCTAACATTTCTGTTGCAGATTTTCCCAGCTTAAAGCATAATTTGATATTAGTAGTAGTAGTAGTAGTAATGGCAAATGATGCAAGAAAACAAGATTATATGGCATCAGCCAAAAAAAAAAAAAAAAAAAAACCTGCACAATTCACCCATCCATACCCTCCAAGAATTTGGCTAGTTCTTGAATTTATTCAACCCATCCACTTCCACAACAACAGATGGAAGCCTGTTCCAACAATCAACCACCCGCTGGATGAAGACAAACTACCACATCTTCCTCAATTTCAATGTATGCCATCTCACGTGTGCTAGGTAGAACAAAAGCACCCTTCTGTTCCCTTTGAGGCTGGTTGCCCTCTTTGCATCCATTCCACCAAATCTACATTGTTCCTGAAGTCAGGCCCCCAGATTTGTATACAAATCTGGGGGCCTGATGTGGCCTAACCATGACCTTATACAAAAGAATAATCACCTCCTTGTTCCTGCTAGCAAAGTTTCTGTATATCATTGATAAAACCCTCATGAGCTGTCCTGGCAGCATGTCTGCACTGCTTAGAGAATTTCATGTCTGACTATACAATTATCCCCAGGTTTTTTTCCTTCTCCATTACAATATGGTACCACACAGTTGTTATATTAATCTGGGATTACTGCTACCCATATGCAATACTTTGCATTTGTCAATATTAAATGTCAGTTACCACTTCTCAGCCCATCTGCCTAATATCTTTAAACTGGAAGTAGAAGAAAGGAGGATTGGACATTTATCTTGAAGGTTGCATCATAATGAGGAGGTAAAATTAGCCCACTCCAAAAGTTCCCCCCCCCCATGCTCCTCTTATATTTTAGGCCAAGGAGGTTTTTCAAGGTGGTGTAATATGGGCTTGGCACATTCGGGTCCTGAGCTAGATACCATCATTCTTCTCTTTCTTGATGGTTCCCTTCTACTTCTGACTTTTGTTTTCTCTCTTACAGGGTAACTCAGAAATTTTTTCTTTGGCTGGTGCAGCAAAACCCTGGCTAATAGTAATAATGTATAGTGGACGGCAGTAGTTTGTGGTGCAAGATGACCTTTTCAAGTCAGCCCTATGCTATTGTCAGGTTGTGATTGTGGGTAGCCACTGAAGAAGGAAGCATTCCTCATTATGTTCTATGAACCAGAAAATGCAAATTAGCATGGAGCATTATCCCACTAGAAGTAACTCATCTAAGAACAGAGGTTGTATGGGGGTGGGTCATCTCAACTGTCTTTAAATTTGTTATAACGTACAAAAAGCAGTAAATTGGTCACATGTGAATGATCTATTTTTATAGAATTGATACTGAAACAGGCACTTGACTGATAAGTTCAAACATGCAAGAAACTGAAGTAGATAAAGGAATTAAATATTTTGCTGTAGCTAGCAGGAGAAAATTGAATATTACATTATAAATAAATAAATACAATCACTACTCCTTTTCCCATTAAGTTAGGATAGATTCTTTCCATTTTCTTGGCCTTTCTTTACTTTGTTTGCTGAGTCTCCAGTTCTTTAATATTTCTGCCATTATCCATCATATTTATGTTTTTCCCTTTTTTTTCTTTTCTATTATATATCCATTAATAGGGTGCATTGTAATTGTTTCCAGATTTACTCACTTTTAACATTTAATGTTTTATTAGTTATTTTCAATTATTTGTTTTATTCTTGATGTTGTATCTCCTCCTCAGCTGCATATGTTACTTTGTATTATAGGTATTACTACAGTTTGCTAACTTTAAATCTACCTGCTTAATATTTGGATTGTTCCAAATTATTTTATTCCCTGCCCCGTGATCCAGGATATTCTGCTCATTTTCAGTGCTTGTTCATTTTTTGTTCATTTTTGCTAGAGTTATTCCTGAAATATTATTAACTAGGTAATCGAAGTTCATTATTTGTTCTTTCATTTTCCTTTCTAATTCACATCTCAGTGGTTCTTTTGCTATTGTTAGGCACTTTGTTTTCCATTTTACATTCTTTTGGTCTTTTATTAAAATTATATAGCATTCTTTGCAAATCATTTTCATTTTCCACCATTAGTATTGAATCTCTGTGTAGTAGATTTTTATTCCAATCTTTTTATTTACTTTATTAATAAAATTAATAAAGTAAATAAAAATTGCTTTATTAATAAGCAGAGAGGGTTGGACTTAAATGCACATCCATTTTTTAATTTCTTTAGTTATTTCTGCTTGATCTGTTTCATTATGCATCTATTGTCTGTATACATATCTAATTACTTCTTCTATTAATTGTTTTATATATATATATATATATATATATATATATACACAGTGAAACTTCTAACAGACATCTCTCTACAATGGACATTTTCAAATTCCCTAACTCTCCTCTATTGGTTTTAACGTGTTTTCAGCTTCTGTCTAGTGGACATTCTCTGTAACGGACGCGAACAGGCAATCTGCACTGTTTCGTTTAGATTAGCACTTAATTTGATCTCCCCATAATGGACAGCGGGCAAGCTCACGACCCTTTTTCTAGGAACTTTTCTTCCACATACAGTATTGCCTCAATCGTGTGTTTCTTTTCTATTTCCGATTCTCTGAATTTTATCAAGGTTTACATCACGGTTCTAAACCCTTTTCAAGAATTTTAAGGCACGTGTAAAACTTCTGATGAATTCGGTGTGTGCAGGGAGGAGGGGGGGGAATTTGGTCAGCCTTTCATCTTTTGCGTTTCAGTTTTCAGTTTTGTTCAGTGTCATGTGAAGTGCACAATGTTTTCTCGTAAACATTTAACTTTAAAAGATAAAGTCGAACTCATTAATGCATATGATCAGCAAAAAAAGTGTTCGCAATCTCGCTGCAAAATTCAAAATCTGGAAGACGCAGGTAAGCGACATCCTAAAGAAAAAAAATGAACTGCTCGAACAATTTTGGCAACGTGGAAATGATCAGGTTCAAAAATCATTCCCGAAAACTGTTGGACTTCAAACTGACAATGTTACATATGAGTGGTTTTGTCGCGCACGTGCTAAAAAAATTCCCATTAATGGGCCTATTATTAGGGAAAAGGCTTTGGAGGTTGCAAAATCTATGGGAGTAAATGATTTCAAAGCTTCTGTGGGATAGCTAGACAAGTTCAAAACTCAGCATAAAATTTCTTGGAAAACCGTAAATGGTGAAGATGGATCTGTTGATACTGGGGTTGTAACGGAGTGGACCGTCAAATTGGAAGATTTATGTCGTGATTTTGAAGCTAAGGATATTTACAACTGTGACGAAACAGGGTTGTTTTTTTAAAGCTCTTCCTGAAAAAACAGTGAGTCTAAAAAACGAAAAGTGCCAGGGCGGAAAAATTTCTAAGGAACGCTTGACTGTACTATTGTGTACAAATATGCTGGGAGACTTTGAACAACCTCTTGTTATAGGAAAACCACAAAATCCTCGTTGTTTCAAGGGCATAAAGTTGAATCTTTTGAATGTTGACTGCAAGTCTAATAAAAAAGCATGGATGACACGAGATATTATGAGCGAATGGATAAACCAAAACATGATTCGTCAAAACAGAAAAATTATTCTTTTCATGGATAATGCTGCATCTCACCCGCACATTGAATCGTCCAACATTCAAATCGTTTTTCTGCCACCAAACACAACTACGGAGTGTCAGCCCTTGGATCAAGGGATAATAAAAAATTTTAAACTTCACTACAGAAAACGCGTTTTAAGACATCTCATTGCAAACATGAACGATGTAACGTGTGAGTGACCTTGCAAAGAAAATCAGCATCCTAAATGTGATTCAATGGATTTCCTCTTCAGTAAACGCAATTAGAAAACAAACTGTCGTGAACTGTTTTGTAAAGTCTGGCTTCTCAAACGCAAAAATTGAAGTTGTGAACAGCAATATGGAGCACCAAGAAGAACAAGAACTTCAACATCTGTTGATAATGTACGATACTTCCGCTACAAGTGACCCTGGCTACAAAGATATAGAACCTCACTACAGAAGATGGTGCTCTAGATATCAACAACATTATCATCAATATTGTTCAAGAAGTTCCTCATGAGGATGAAGAAATGGAAGGAGGTCATTCTGTCGAAGAACATATTAACGATGAACCACCGATGAAAATGGAAAAAGCGCTCGTACAAATCAATTGTTTAAAAATGTTTTTCGCCGCTGAAGAAGATACTGAAGGACTTTCGATGGTTTCTTCACTCCAAACAAATGTTGAAAACAAAATTATCAGCCAGAAGAAGGTGCAGAAGAAAATAAGTGATTACTGTATGTATTTTTCTTAAGATAAAGTCATAATATGCATAGCACAATTGTATGTATATTATTTACAAAAATATTGTGCAAAGTCTGTATATAATTTAATTTTACATTAAACGTTTGATGATTTTTCTTTATCTCTTGTGTATGTAATTGTATATTATTTACAAAAATATTGTGCAAAGTCTGTATATAATTTAATTTTACATTAAACGTTTGATGATTTTTCTTTATCTCTTGTGTATGTAATTGTATATTATTTAACAATAATTGTATATTATTATTCTAACGGACAAATTCTCGTTCCCCATGGCTGTCCGTTAAAGGGAAGTTTCAATATATATATATATATGAAAATTCCAAACACCAGAGGTATCAGAACCTATAATACTTAAAACCATGCATGTGCTGAAGGTTGAGAAAATGAAAGAAGATACTTGTTGACATTACACTTGAATTTCTGTACATTGTAATTTTCAGGAAATATGTATGAAGGAATAAATTAGGAAGAAGAAAAGTTGCTTCTGTGAGTTCAAAGCTGAGTGGGAATTATAGAAACCAATTCGGAGAAACAGTGCCCATGTACGTATCAATAGAAGGTGTGCAGCAGAAACAGAACATTCATGAGATACAGACTTTTTTAGAGATGGATTATTAATTAACCTAACTGCATTCTTTTGAATCTAAAAGCCTCAGAGAAGTTTTGGCTGCACCACCCCAGATGTGGGAACAATATTCCATGGTAGGGCAGATTTGTGATTTGTACAGAGTGAGCAGCTGTTCAGAAGAAAAGTAATGCCGAGAGTGAAAGAGAAAAACCCAATTTTTAAGATGCTGAGGAAGCAATATTTGTGATGTACTTATGCCAAGAGAGATTAGAAGTCAGGGTAATCTTTAATAGAGATATAGATGTGTGATCTTATCTAGAAATCTGATTGTTATCAAAGATAAGAATATAAACAGAAGAATCCTTTTTGTACATATAAGAGAGAGGACTGAAATTAACTAAATTATTTTTGCCCCACTGGAAAATTACCTGGAAGTTGCCATTTAAGGAAGTGGTAGCGGATATTCTAAAAGTTGAAGCTGTTTGTATGTAGGGCAAGGTTCAAACTGGAAGGTGGAATACAACGTGCTATCATCAGCTGAATAAAGGGAACATGGTCACAGCCATAAACACTTATGCATTCCCAGTACTAACATACTCCTTCAGGATGAAGATTGGACCAACACCAAGCTGGGGGAGATTATGAGATCGACCAAAATAATGCTGATGAAGAGCTGCCAACACCACCCAAAGTCGGCCATCAAGAGACTGACCACAGCCCAGAAAGGAGGGAGGGGACTGATTGACCTTGTCAAACACAAATTAAGAACCTGCAGGATTACTTCCAGAAAAACACTACCAAGCCATAAGAAAGATAGACAAACAGCATGCAATGCTCAACCTTATCAAAGACAGCCCACTCACACAGACAGAAGAAACAAACACAGAAAGAAGGATGAAGAAGGCAATCCATGGCAGACATTACAATGACCAGCATCAAGACCTTTTTTGTCACTATTACATCTTATCAAAAGTTTTTGTTAAATCTGTGAAACACATAAATTGATATATTATACTCTGATTTTTCTATTATCTGTTTTATCATAGATATTGCATCTATGCATGATCTGTTCTCCCTAAATCCTTACTGCTTTTTACTTAATTCTACAATTTTATTTAATTTTTCTGATATTAGCGTTACATACAATTTCAATGAAGTGTTTAATAAATTTATACCCCTAGAAATTTTCTGACAATTGCAGTAAGCACCAGTTATAATGATCACTGGTTATTAGAATCAGCCACTTTAGAGAATCAAATTGCAAAGAATTGATTCAAATCAATAAAATGCACTACTTTCATAATTTATTAGAATCACATTTTCGGTTATAAGAATCAATTTTGAACGCCTGTGATATTTTTCTAAAGCACATTTCTAGATGTCACAACCATAAAACAAAAACAATGTATTTTTCAGTTTATTGGGCTTTTTGTTTGTATAATCTGTTATAAATGGATAGTTACTACAGCTTTAATAGAAGAAATTGTCCAGTTTGTTACTGATAATTTCACCAAGGAGGAGGGAAATGAATATGAACCTGAATGAATTCCAGTTACAAAATGGCAAACTCATGAAGATATAGCCGTGCTGAGGACAGAGGTGGAAAAAACTGGTGCAAGTGATCGTAAATATAGACTGTTACACAATATTGAAAAATCTATAGACTTTGTAGTGATAATTTAAAGCAATCTAAAATAAGTGACTATTTTAACTTATAATCATGTTAAGCTATGTATGCAAGTATTATTTTTATTTTGCTATATTCTTCTGATTTTCACACATTTAATTGTTAAACTTTTGGTAATAAAGTGGAAATTTGTGCTTTATATCTTTATTTTTATAGCGTGTAGATAATATTCATCAATTTTCACTTATTAGAATCAAAATTCAATTTGCAAACGTGATTACTATAACCTGCACTTATCTCCTTTTTAAGTGTGTTTGAAAAATATATATATACACGTATGTGTAGTGTCCAACTGAACACCCAGTCGAGAGGTTTTAATGAAATTTTATAGTTGGGCCTTTTAAAAGGTATTTGTTGACCCAGTCCAAATTTCTTTAAAATTGGATATATAGAAATCTGTTTCTAACAATTCTTTTTTTCGTACTATTTGTATGGGAGAAAAAAAGAAATTCATAGATTAAATGTAGTTTTAATGCAGTACTGTTAATTTTAAACAGTCCATGCATCATTATGTAAGACTTGTGAATGTGGTGTTGCTTGCAAAGAGATACATACATATAGAGAGGAGAGATTTAAAAGTACTCTCACCTAAAAGTTTGTACTCACTGTATATGACAATTTTTGTCAATTTGTTTGAAAGTAGCTATAACAATGTAAGGTTTAATATTAAAAAACAACACCCTGCAGAATACTTTGATTTTTTTTTATTAAGTAGTGAAAAATTTACAACAAAAAATATTGAAATGATTAATATTAACAATTATACTGGCTTTTCATCAAAATATCCTCCATTTTGATGGAGGATATTTTGATCATTGCTTTATAGAGAAATGGCATTCTGGAAATAATTTTATAATAGTCAAGATACTAACATTATTCCAAGCGATCTGCAAAGTTCCCTATAAACTTTGTGATGATGGGCAAACTTTGCAGTCTAGATGATCCCATAAAAGCTCTATTGGATTTTTGAGGTGATTGGTGTGGCCACACCATAATTATATACCTGCTCTTGTTTAGTTGCTAGAAAGTCCCTGTAGAGCTGTGCTTCAGGTTATTATTGTCTTGTTGTTATATAAAATTTCTTCCATGAGGTTGAAGTCCAAAAGATATTATGTTCAAGAATGTTTTTATAGCCTTCTTTTCCTATGAGTATGTCCACCACTCCAGAAAAACAGATCATGATGAAACGGCCACTGCACTTGACTGTACGTACCAAACATTTGGCACCATTTTTCATTCAGTTGATTGTCTCACATGAACTGTACACTTGGATTGTAAAATTTCAAATATGGATTTATCCTGACATTTTCCACTCTTCAGTTATCCAACGTTGATGGCTTTTAGCTCAAGCGAACTGTTTTCTTTAGATTTTCCAGTTTTAATAAGGGTTTTTAGACCACTATATGACCATGAAGTCCTGCTTGTTTAAGACAAAGTTTTACAGTGACATAGGCATGGGAGTTTCTCTGTTTCTATTGAACTCAACTGGGATTTCAGATGCAGTACATTGTTGATTGCATTTAGAAATCAGTGTTATGGTCTAGCTTGTGCTGTTCATTGTTATTATGCATGGTTGGACTGGTCCTGGCTTGTTCTTTAAGCTGCAGGTTCTCTTTGAATTGTCAAATGGCAGTTTTTACTCCTTTAAATGAAACGCCTAGTTTTTTGCCAATACTACATATACTTTTCACTACTATTAATCACCTGAAAAAAAAAAGTTCCTGAAATGTAATGCACTGCAGACATTAACTGACTTGTTTTATTTATTAGTATTCTTGTATTTTTCCACCAATCACTTGCTATGTCCTTTTCTTTAAAAATTTGTTTTAATAAGTCTGTTAAGTCTGTAGATAGCTTTTTTCCTCCACTTTAGTAACTCATTTATTTTATTCATACCTGCAACTTTTGCAATTTTTTAATTTTCCTATTATCCCTTTAATTTTTCATGATCCTAATTTTTTTCGTTTCTGTTATTTGTTGTCCTTCCCTTGTATATAATTTTTTAAAATAATTTACGCATATGAACAAATCTGTTTATTATTATTATTTTAGCATAAAGGTACCCTGTAGCCAAGTGGGCACAAACAGTAGGCGTAGCATACGCTTCTCGATTAGACCGGGGTTTGAGCCCGTGATACAGAGGATGCGGAAGGTCAGGGAATGACCACCGCATATCCCCAGCCCAGATACAGGGTGAGGATTGGCGTCAGAAAGCATCCGGCCATAAAAATTGCATGCCAAAACAATAAAAACGCTGACCCCATATAATAATGGGAAAAGGCGAGGACAAAAAAATATATTATTTTAGCACACTCATTTTATTTGCCAAACTTTTCTTTGTTCTCCATAGAAATTATGTTCCAATTCTTTTAAAAAGCTGTCCCACTACTCTTTGTTTCAATAGTTAAATATTTCTGAAATGCTTTGCTTTGGCTTTAAGTCTTTTACTTCTCTATACTAAGGTATCCATTTTTTATTCTTTTTCATTTCTTTCTTGAAATGAAAAAGAATAAATGTCCAGAGACACCATCATATTGTGAAAATATCATAATATGAACTGAATAACATGTATTTTGGTAATTTGTTCCAAGACTTTGGAAGTTAAATTTTTGCTATATAACTAAGCTATAAAAAGTGATTTTTATAATGGAAATTGTACATAATGAAAAAAAAAATTATTAAAACTAATATACTGATTTACACAACACAAAAAATCACTTCGACCAAAGAATGCAAAAACAAAACACATGGCCAACATGTTTACAAATGCTAGAGGAAGGACCACATGGTCCAGTCGGAGACAGTTGTAAGCCCATCCCATCATAAAATGAAATAAGTTGGCACCAGTTACCATAATCACTGGTTAGTGGAATCACCACTTTCAAATCATTAAAATGCACTACACTTTCATCGTTATCATATGTTCAGTTATAAGAATCAATTTTGAATGCCTTTGTGATATTTTTCAAAAGCACATTTCTGGAGGTCACTACCATAAAACAATTTGCAGTTTCTGGTTTATTGGGCTTTTCTTAATACAATATATTAAGTATGGGTAGTATTACATCTCAATCTTATTGCATTTGCGATAATACCGATAGCTGGAATTCAGTGTAGTTTTTATGTTATTATGGTGAAATGTGTTTCCCCATTCCTCTTTCAGCTTCGTAAACTTGTTATTCCCTATCTCACTTGTGTGGATCGTGTTAGTTGCAATTTGTGTGTGCCGGGTGCTTTATTTTTTTTACTGTTTTAAATTTTATATCTCCCCCAAAAAAAAATGTCAGTGAAAATAAATATCAATCAGTATGTACATATTACAGTATTAATTAAGCCAAGTAAGTAAGCATAAATTTATTTTTATTTTGCTAACCTGCAGAAAATATTCTTCCAAATTTCACTTATTTAATTTTATTAATTGGTAATGTAATAAAGTGTAAATTTGTGATCTTTACTTTTATAGCCTGTGAATAATATTCCTCCTATTTTTGCTTATTATATTGCCATTTAATAGAATTAAAATTCAATTCACAAATGAATTGAATTGAATGAATTGAAAAGAGCCCATTGTACAGTGATTAGCATTAGCAAGGTCACATGATGCAAGAAACCAAGCTTATATAGCATCAGCCAAAAAAAAATTAAATCAAAACAACAACAACACAGACCCTTCCCACTTGCTCCAAATGTGTGTCCAGTTCTGCCTTAAATCTGTTTAAGCTATCAACTTCCATGACAGATCGAAGTTTGTTCCAGCAATCAACCACCTGCTGGCTCAAGGCAAACTTCCACACATCTATCTTACAATTGTCTTTCCTCAATTTGAATTTATGCCCTCTCAGGTGATTATTCTAAGCAAGAGGAAGAATCCCATCAGCATTGAGCTTGTTCAAACCATTCAAGGCTTTATACACCTCAATCAGATCACCTTGCAGGTGCCTAGTCTCCAGACACTGCAATTTGCAAAACTTAAGCCTTTCTTCATAAGAGCAACCCTTTATTCCATTCACTAATCTTGTTGCCCCTCTCTGTACTCGTTCCAACAGCTCTACATCCTTCTTTTAAAATGAGGCCTCCAGCCCTGTATACAGTACTCAAGGTGTGGCTTGACCATTGTCTTATCCAAGGGGATAATCACCTCCTTATCTCTGCTAGAAAAATTCCTGTATATCATTGACAAGACACTGCTCAGAAAACTTCATATCTGCCTGCACAATTACTCCCAGGTCCTTTTCACTCTCTACAACTCTCAGTGTAGTACCACATGTTACTCTGGGGTTATTTCTACCCATATGCAGTACTTTACATTTGGCAATGTTAAACTTCAGTTGCCACCTCTCAGCCCATCTGCTCAATTTTTCTAGATTCTGTTGCAGCACCATACTGTCATTAATGTTATTAAAAACCTTGCCAAACTTTGTATCGTCTACAAACTTGGACATTAAAGCCTGATATATCATCATCAATATCATTGATGAATAGGGAAAACAACACTGAACCCTGAGGGACTCCACTAAAATAACATTAGTCCACGAAGAGCAGTGTCCATTGATGACTCTGTCCTCTCCCACTCAACCATCCTTTATCCATGCGAGCAATTTGCCCTTAATGCCACACTGCTGCAATTTGTGCAACAGTATCAAAAGCCTTTCTAAGATCCAAATATATGATATCAAAGTTATTCTTTGCATCCAGTTCCTTTGTGACTACATTATAGCATCCAACCAATTTTTCCAGACAAGACAAATGTATGATGTGTCAAAGCTATAACTGAAGTCTTGTCTAGATGATCCTGCAATGCTTTTTTAACCAGTGCCTCGATTAATTTCCGTGGAACAGAAGTTAAAGTAACAGGTCTGTAATTACCTATCTCCCCTTGATTCTCCTTTGTGGATTGGAGTCACATTTGCATATCTCCAGTCCATGGGTAACTCCCCTGAGTCCAAGGAAGCTCTCAAAATTATGGCTAAGGGTTTGTTTACTTCATTTGCTGCCTCCTTTAATATAACTGGATAGATTCCATCCACCCCAGGTGCCTTTCTTATGTTTATCTTCAATAATTTCTCTTCCATTTTACTCTCAGTTATTACAAGATTATCTAGCTTACTGCCAGAGTTTAATACACCTCATGGCATTCCCCTCCCTGAATAACTCATGTGTGAATGTAGATGCAAAATATTCGTTTACTTTGTTAGCTACCTGAGCAGGATCATCAGTAGTTGAACTATCGATATCAAGTGGACCAATCTGATTCATCCCCTTCCTTCTAGAGTTTACATAAATAAAGAACTCTTTACTTATGTAAAGAGTTCTATACTTACTTAGTTCTTTACATCCTTTGCCAAAGATTTGATCATATAGTGAACCAATCGTAGTGGGAGGGGGGGATCTACTGTATTGTTTTTCTTTGATGATGAACAGAATTTTCTGATGACTTGAAAGATTTTTAAATTTCGGTAACTGACTTCTGCATTTTATCTTTGCTGAGGGGTCAGTCAAGCATGCGAGTTGACTTCTGATTTGATTAGACTTGACCTCTAACAACAGTTGACAATATATTCTTACCAAATAACTAATTGTGAAATCTTCTAATGTACACTGAGTGATCACTGGATTATGACCACCCCTATGAAAACTGAATGTGACCCATTGACCATGTTACAAGAGTACGCAGCTAGTCAACCTTTGTAGCATAGATAAGGTGTCAGTTTTAGTAAAATTGCTAGTGTGATGGGTAAAAGGAAGGATTTATCGGACTTTGATAAGGGACAGATTGTGGGAGCTCAACGAGCTGGTGCCTCGATTTCTGAAACAGCTGAACTGGTGGAGTGTTTGAGAGCCGCCATTGTTAAAGTGTACCAGGACTGGCATCAAAATGGTCAAACAACAATCCGATGGCAAAACTGAAAAGGTCAGCGAAAGGTTGACGTTAGAGGTGAGTGTCAGGTCCGACGACTCGAACAGGCACAGCACTATTGAAGAGTTTAATACAACATGGGCCAACCTGGAACGTGCAGTGCATGACCATGTGTCGCACGTATGGGCTATACCAGCAGACTACCCCTACGGCATGGTGCCTCCGTGGGCAGGAGCAGCAATGCATAGCACACACTTCTTGATTAGACCGGGGTTCAAGCCCGTGGCCACCAAATACGGAGGATGCGGAAAGGTCAGGGAATGACCACCACATATCCCCGGAGCAATATGGCCTTACTTTCTAATGCTCCTAAAAACCAAACAACAACCACCCTACGGCATCCTCTCCTAACCAAGGTTCATCAGCATAAAAGACTCGCCTGGTGCAAAGAGCATGCAAGTTGGATATAAAGGTGTGCTGGTCAGATGAGTCATGTTATTTAACCCAGGGGCTCACATCTGGTGGGTATGGGCTTGGCACACCCAGGGTCCTGAGCTGGATATCATCATTCTTCTCTTTCTTGATAATTCCCTTCTATTTTTGCCTCTCTCTCTCTCACTCATAGGGTAACTCTGGGTTTTTTTTTTTTTTGGCTGGTGCAGCATAAGCCTCAGGCTTCCTTTCACCATATAGCTCATAATAATTTACCCCACACTGTGGATGGTAGTGTATGGATTGGGCATCAACAACATGAGGCTCTTCATCCATCATGCATGGTATCAAAAGTGCAGGCCAGTGGAGCCGGTTATATGGTGTAGGACATGTTTCACTAGCAGGAACTTGGACCCCTGGTGCATGTGGAACAATTTATCAGTGGTCTCCGCTATCGTCAACTGCTTGGTGATGGTGTTTTCCAAGATGACAATGCGGCAAGCCATCGGACACTTGACGTACAGGAATGGTTTGAGGAACACAGTTCTGACTTCCAGCATATCGATTGGCCTGCGAACTCCCCCAATATCAATCGTATAGAGCACTTGTGGGACACTATGGAAAGGCGTGTCGTGTCTGGATATACCAATCACCTCCATTACTAGCCAAATTACACACAGCTTGGTTGGCCATACCTCTCGAACGCTTCTGACATCTTGTTGAATCAATGTCACGTCAGATAGCTGCTGTACTGAGGGCAGAACAAGGACCTACGAAGTATTAGGTAGGTGGGCATAATTCAGTAATCACTGTGCATATGGTCACACTGGAGCAAATTTTTTTTTGCATACTTTTCCAAACGATGCTGTGCATCATATTTTGGTTATTATTAATTGCAGAACTAACCTTAATTGTTCAGTGTTGACAAGGTGTTTTTTTTTTTTTTTTTGACAATTTTTTGTTATCAAAATGTTACAGGGAAAAAATGTTGCTTTTTTCCCTCAAGGATATTACTATCTCTTCATTTAGATATTTGCTCCTCTATTTATGAAATATTTAACGCTAAATTGATTGTGGCAGGACTCGGGACTAATAAGACGGTAACCTGGAAGAGATCAGATCACATCCAGACAAAAGCACCAAAGGATAGCAAAATAAATTGTATTAATTAGACTTTTTCGTATACTACGAATGGGATGGCCCATTCCTAGTATATGAAACCCTGCTTTAGCTAGTCTAACAATAATTGCATTTCTTTTACAAAAATTCATATCTAAATAATTTCAGTTATCATAATTTTGCTTGTTGCACATAGTGAGTGGTGCTAGTTTATACACAGACCAAATAATAAATGGCACTTCCCTAAGCCTTCATGATGATATCAAGGCAACTCTTTGAGGTGTTGAAAGTGTTCCACACAGATGTTGGCCTATACCTTTTTATTCCACAAATGTTTACCAAAAATCCTTTAACTGTATAGTAATATTTGTATTAAATTCAGAACTGCTGGCGGTTACTTATAGATGTACCACACATTGACTACTCATTTGGGGGCAGTTGGCCCTGCCTTGTATATGCATAAGCATTAATTCCTTGATGCATGAAGTTGCTTCTTTGCAGATATTATACACAGTTGATACCATATGTTACCATACATGCCAGACACAATCTCATTCTATCTAAAGCTGCAAGCAAACTAGGTTTGGTGCTTATTGCATCAGTCTCATGGTGATGTCAAATTGCCTCGGTATTGCACTACTCTGAATAAGAGCCACTACTCTAATGGAGAAGTATATTGCTTTTTATTTATAGTGCACCAAAACTTAATAGCTTTCACTCTAGATATAACTATACTGATACTAGATATAATTGGACATATTATTTAATAAAAGTCCAGTGAGTGCATTGCTATTTGTTGATCTACATCTCCAAACATTTGCTGTGGTTTCAGTCCTTGGCATATCTGTATGATGAATATCCAGCTTTTCAGCTTGTCAACAATTGGTATTAGAGGAATTTCTCCCCCATCACATCTTCCCATGACCTAGAGCAGGGATTTCTTTAGAACCACAATTGGGGTCCCCCACTGACAAACTTCTCAGAAGGAAGTGTGTCTATAATTAGTATTAGTACTAAGCCAAAATCATACAAGGAAGCTTTAAGCTTTTGTAAGGTGGGGGGAGGGTCTTTTTATGCTCCATCACAACTGCTGGGCCAGAGGATTTCATAATTAATCACTTCAACAGTGAATACAAAGGGTACTAGGAAAGTTTTGCAATACAGCTTTGTTTATTTAATTTTTTCAAAGTAATTTCCTCTACATTCAATACACCTCTCCATCCTCCGAAACCAATCTTTAAACCAGTTCTGCCAAGTTTCACTAGGGAGTAAAGCACACTCGTTGTCCCAAGCCCGTAGAAGGTCCTCATCACTGGAAAACCACCTCCCTTTTAGCTTCATTTTCACATGTGGGAACAGTGCAAAGTCGCAGGGAGCAAGGTCTGGACTGTAGGGAGGGTGCTCGAGAAGTTTCAGTCCTGTCGTGGTCAAATATTCGGTGCAGGCTTTGGCGCGGTGAGCTGGAGCATTTTCGTGATGGAGGTACCAGGTGTCCATTCTTGACTTTGGCCGCAGGTTCTTCATAGATCCAATGACTTTAGGCAGGCATTGTTCAGTATACCACTTAGCTGTGACTGTCTTCTGCGTGTCCAAAACGACACGTTCCACAATTCCATTCGATTTGAAAAATACAGCTATCATTTTCTTCTTTACAGATCGGGATTTTCTGACAATTACGGGTGTGTCGTCATCATCAAAGACCCAAACTTTGTTTTGAGCCTTGGTCGGCAGATCGTAATAGTACAGCCAAGTCTCGTCACCTGTCACGATGTTGTTCACATACTGAGATTGTCCCTTATCAAACTTTTTTAACATCTCCCGGCACCAAGTCACACGTCGTGTCATCTGCTCTTCAGTCAGTTGATGCGGCACCCAGAGAGAACAAAGTTTCTTCACGTGCAAATGATCTTGCAGAATCGAACGAATTGCTGGTGCATTTAGGCCCAAAGTATCCTCTATCTGTTGGTAGGTCACTCGCCTGTTTTCGTCAAGCATTTTCCTCACAGCAGTAACGTTTTCCTCCGTAACTGACGTTCGTGGCCTTCCCGGCCTCTCAGAATCCTCCAGAGTGAAATTTCCCCTTTGGAATTCTCTATACCACCTGAATATCGTTGTACGATGTGGAAAATCATCATCTAGTGCAAGAGTCATTTCTTCTAAGCACTGGTCTATGGTTAAACCACGCACGAAATTAAACCGCAAAACTGTCCTTATCTCATTTCGTGACCAGGATGCCATCGCAAGCACTTTACACTCTCACTACTAACGAATAACTGAGCCCATCGACGCGCGGCGGCTACTATGCACATATGACCATGTCTCAACATGTAGCAACAAGCAGCTTCCTGTGATTCATTGTTGTCATATTGCAAAACTTTCCTAGTACCCTTTGTACAATATTTAACTAGATAGTAACCTCCTTAATGTGTTTTACTCCTCATGTAGGTGGCTCGAACTACCTATGGCAGCAACTTATTCTAGGAAATAATTCTGACTACTACAATCCAGTCTAATACTCTTTCCCCCAAGTCCATAGTTTGGATTTTTGGCACGTTTCATGTAGAATTATAATTTCACCTTCCTTCATTTTACTAACTGCCCTCGCAGATCCATCTGAATACCTTGAGGGGATAAAGAGGTCGTCATCCCTTATACTGTGGGATGATGACCTGCCTGTTTCTATAAGAAAATGTTTAATAAATCACACACAAGCTTCAACCATGGGGCTGTCTTCTTTCTGAATTGCATGGAGAACTTCATGTGAGTGTCTGGATTGTAAACCCCCACCCCCTATAATCTTTCCTCCATCTCTAATTTTACCATTTTTAATTCCTTCTAATGTATAAATTACTTGGGGTTGTTATATCATAAATGTAAACCATGATTTTTAGTACTATTAGAACTTAATTGCTATTTTTATGACCATCCTTGAAGCCTATACAAGTAGTTATCCTAAAGAAAGTGCTACTTGGTGCTGGTCCCTAATTATCTTTATCACCTGCAAATTTTGATATGGCTTAATCTACCTTGGTCAGTGGCATTTAAGAAAATCAGAAAGTGAGCCCAGGAGAGATCCTTCAACTCCATTTAGTATTAGCAAAGTGGTCAAGGAAGCAAGCTTATACAGCATCAGCAACAAAAAAAAAAAAGTCACTTTGTTTGCTCATTCCCCTCCAAACCATCTACTTCTGTGGCATTAGGTAGAAGCTTATTCAAAAAATCATTACCTCTAGGTGAAGGCTAATTTCTGCACATTCATCCCGCAACAATTTTTTTTTGAACTTATGTTCCCTTCTTTGTGGCATTCAAGAAAGTAAAGACCCCCATCAGCATTTTTAATTACTCAAATCAGCTGTAGCTTTAAAGACTTCAATAAGGTCTCCTTTCAGGCACCTAATTTTCCAGATGATGCAATTTACAGAACCCAGGCCTTTCTTGGGTAGGGGTTATAAAGTATATGCTTCTTAAGCAAGAACATAACCCAACCATCATCTTTTCTGTACACATTGTACTTGGTTTATTCATATTCTGCTATCGTGGACCACATTTCTGATGTTCCTACAATGTTTGTATTTGATGAATTAACCAATACAGGAAACCCTTGATTAATGCAGTTTTAATTAGTGTGCAAAATTTTTTTGATACTATCCCCTTAATATATGCATTATCAAATTTGATTAGTGCACTGTTTTTTTCTTGCGGTGCTTGGCAACTCACAACGGCACCTGAAGCGGAAAATACGTGACACTCAACTCATATTCTTTTATTATTAATATTAAACTTCTTTAATATTACGATATTAAAGAAGCAGTTGAGAACATACACAAATCGTGGGAAGAAATGACGAACAGCTGCATGAGAGCAGTCTGGCAGAATCTTTTGCCTGAATGCGCAAATGATTTTTGCGGTTTCATTAATCCTGTCAACAAAGTTATTGATGAAATTACTACAATTGGAAAAGACCTCGGCTTTGAGGAAGTACATTCAGAAAACGTTAGAGAATTATTGGAATCGCATTCAAAAGACTTAAGTAACGATCTTCTTGAAATTGAGCATCAACATGCATACGAGGAAGACGACGAAAATGAAGCAGAAGAAAAGCAATTTGCTCCCAAAGAAATTTCATTCAAAAAACTTGAACTATTTAATACACTTTAAAAAGCAAAAGAACTCATTCTAGAGATTGATCCAGATGCAGAGAGAAGCATGAACGTTCGTCGAGGGTTAGATAAGCAAATTGATTGTTATCACAAAATCATGGAGGAAAGAAAGAAAGCTACCACTGTTCAATTGAAGTTAGATAAGTTTTTTTGCAAAAAATAAAATTTAAATCATATTTTTTTAAAATTTATTCCTTAATATTTTAACTATGCAGTGCATTAATTACTAAAGAAAAAATGTTTTTACAATTTCATAATTTTCAAGGATTCATTAAAATTATTCCCATTGTTTCTTAAGTTTGATTAGTGCAGTTTTAATATGTTTTAACAAAGAAACACGGCAAACTTACCAGACAAACTGGTTTGGCACTACTGCATGTTCAGTAAACAGGTGATGCGTGCTATCGGTCTGGAGCAGAAGTCGAGAACAATATATTGATTGACATGTAGGCGTGACAGCTGATGTTTATTAATTGGTGCATGAACACAACAGACGATAACATCATAGTATTAAGTGATTGACTGACACTGATACGTGTGTATATATATGTGTGTATATGTATATATAAAGAATGTCTTTCTTTTTCTATTATTTCCTAACCTAATCTTATAGGCTAGGTTATACTCCAGTCTATTCAGTTAAACCGATTTTTTTTTTTTTTTTTAATAAACTATTCTTTGGCTAGTGAAAAAAAGGTTAGTTAGTTTATGCTACTAATTTTGATCAGATTAATCCAAAAAAGAACTGTGAACGTATATAAAGATTGCGGACATTGTTTTTTGCTTGAATCCTTCCTGAATTAGTGGCATAACCTTCTATTATTATTAGCTACATGGTGCAAGGAAGCCTGAGGCTTATGCTGTACCAGCAAAAAAAAAAAAAAAAAAAATTCCCGAGTTACCCTAAGACAGTTAAAAGTAGAAGGGAATCACCAAAAAAGAGAAGAATAATGATATCCAGCTCAGGACCCTGGGTGTGCCAAGCCCATACTCTCCAGATGAGAGCCCACTAGCTGAATATTAGTCTATTAAAAAATAGTCCACTAGTGTCAAAGTTTAACCTAATAGACTAGTGTGTGTGTGCACCCTGTTCTAAAGTTAACCAAAGAAAGAAAGAAAGATGCTTTATATACACACACACGTATCATAACATCAATCAACGCTATGATGTTAGTGCCTGTTGTGTTCATGCACCAATGAGTACATAGTCCCATGCCTACATGTCAATCAATATATCATTCTCTGCTTCTGCTCTAGACTGATAGCACACATCGCCTACTTACCAAGCATGCAGCACAAAACTGTGGTAGTAGCAAACCAGTTTGTCTGGTAAGTTTCCCATGGTTCTTGTGTTCACTTTCTTTATCCTTAGCCCTCCTAACATCAGTGTATAATACACTATCTGCAAATTTGCAACCTCGGTAACTCTACCACAACCAATACAATTTCTTGTACCACTAGGAGCCTTAGCATACTAATTTAACCCACCTTGTTTTTTGGGCTAATGCATGTCAAAATAGAGCATAACTGGTTTTGCCACTGAACTTTAGTTTGTATTCTCCCCCACACACCGAAATAAAACTCTTACCACCACCTTAATCTGAACAGTAACCATTATTCATAACCCTGTGCCATCCTGTTATCCATTTAAGGAACTTATTATAGCAAGTTCCAATTTATATAGTAGGACAGCGTAAAATCTCTGATATAGTCCAATGTAAAAATTATTTTGTACATACAACTGAAGCATGGCTGTCAAAATAACTAGGTTAGTTAAGCAAGGTTTCCCTTTACAAACCATGCTGTGTGTCCTTTAGATTGCTACTTCTATCGAAATGACAGTTCTTTTGCATTCTTGATCATTAACTCCATTTTCCTTATCCCCAAAATTCAAGAGTGGTAAGTTTGAAATGCCATTATGGATGGGCAATATGTTTACATTTCTCCAGTCCAAGGAAATCAACCATAAGGCCAATGGCACTATTATAATTAATCTTGATGGTTCGATTATCTCTCTTTAACTAATACTACCTGCTATCATCTTAATTATGGTTTTCAGACTGGCTCAGCGAATTATTTTTGAAATACACACACACACACACACACACACAACACCATTCCCACGGATCAATGCCTTATCACAGTGGGAGTGTTTGCACATATCAATGAAGCTGAGAACTATGCTATCAAGAGCATATCACCTTTCATGGTCACCCATGATGGACAGATCAAAGCAATCTAAAATCTGCCAACCTGCACAGCAGATTATGGTCCATTTCCTCAACATGGCATCACAACAAAATACACAGCAATCATTCCCTAGAGGCTTACGGGCTACTACCTACAGCAGCAGGTAGACCAGCCGAATCGCAGAGGGTGCTAAGAACCACCATACTCGATCAGGTTGCCTTTGGACTTTAGAATGGGTAAAATTCAATCTATGAATTCAGACTCACACCTACACTGCTCAACAATATTAACAGAAAATGTGGTATAACTGATGCAGTGTGCACTGAGGGACAAAATTTAGTGTGATGGTGCCCCATAGAGCAACAATGAAATAGAGATAGTGAGAAACTTCACACAGGTACAAGGGACATTTATGATAGTTATATAAGAATTACAAAATGGTCACCTTACAAAAATCAATACAAGATGTTCGAAAATATGGTCACACAAAAAGAGTGTGATCCCCTCCAACAGCTAAATTGGCCTGACAGTGATGAGCCATGCTTGATATAAAGGTGGCTATAAGATTCTGTGGCAACAAATCCCATATTTCCACCAGCACAGACCTTAGCTCACCAAGTGAAGGGGGAGTTGGCTATCAGCATTCAATACAACACCCAAGGGTATCCAACACTATTTGATCAGATTTTAAGTCTGGCGATTTGTGCTGGCCACAGCAGTTGTTGGATAATTTGTTTCAAAATATTCCTCCACCACTTGAAATTTATGCGCAGTGGCATTGTGCATGAAAAAATCTGGTCCAACTGCACCTGCCTCAAAGGTCGCACATAACGTTAGAGGATCTGTTCTCGGTACTTCTGGGTCTGTGTGCCAAGCGATCTTTCTAGTGCTATTTTCCAGCGTTTTTCCTGGGGCAGGTACTTCTGCTTTCATAAACCCTCCACCACTTGCAACATTACTGCTATCGCTAGCAATGTACTGCTCTCCTCTTGTGCTGATCGCTTGGTCACTGGTTGGTGATGCTCCTGCCTCCATGTGGCGGGGCTGGTAACCTGCAAGAAAGAATTCACTCTTCCAGGACTAAAAAAGCAACAATGGATTGCAATGAATATCCATCACTGTAGCCCCAGGTATCAAAGTTATTAACTCTGTCTCGGATCACGAGTTGAATTGTCCAAAGAGACTACGGACAGATAAACCAAATTCAGAGAAGCCAGCATTTCTTATAATAAACTCTCTATCCACACAACCTGTCGGCAAGCTATCACCTTTTCTAATACAAAAATGGTTAGAATCAGTTGTATCCCCTAAAATGGTGAAGCGTCTCCAGTCTGCAGACCTAATTGAAACATCAAAAACATCACAATCAGACAAATTGTTAAAATTAACGACCTTTAACAATATTCCAGTGTCAGTTACGCCCCATAACACCCTGAACATCTCTAAAGGCATTATCAGCGGATGGGACTTACTGTCTCTGATGAACTAGTACAAGAGCTTAGTGAGCAAAAGGTAACACATGCACGGAGAATGACTAAGAAAGATGGCAACTGTACTGAACATTAAAATGACGGACCAACCAGTCCGTCATTTTAACATTCAGTACTGCCACACTTCCATCTTCTGTTAAGGCAGGTTATTAAACTGCAAGATTCGGCCATTCTCTGATGGGTATTGGCATTCTCAGATGACGTGATGCTGTTTATTCCCTACTTGTGGCTCGAGGAGACTACAACTTCCACTCCCACTTGCCCAAACTGGCAAGGAAGCCATCCTGCAATGCTCTTTAACCAGTGACTCCATTATTTTCCCCACAACAGAAATTAAACTAAAAGGTCTAATTGCTAGTGCAACCTTTTGATGCCCCTTTGCGAATTAGAAATACCTTTGCACATCTCCAGTCTGTAAAGATCTCATCTGAATGCTCCCATAATTACAACTAAGGGTTTGCTTACACTTCCTTTGCCACCTCCTTTAATATAAGTGGAAAGATCCCAACCACCCCCAAGTGCTTTTCTTATGTTTAACTTCAACAATTTCTCCTCCACTTTGCTCTCAGCTATTACAAAAGCATTGAGTTCCCTGTTAAGAGTTTAATAAGCTTCTGTCCTCCACTTCCCTACAGAAAATGTAAGTTTGTCAGCTATCTGAGCAGGATCAACAGTCGAACCATCGATATTAAGTGGGCCAATCTGATCCATCTCCTTCCTTCTAGAGTTTATACAAGTAAAGAAGTCTTTGCTATTTTTCTTTGCATTCTTTACCAAAGATTTCACGTAAATACGGATATGCTTAATGTGCTCTAAAAAACTTTTTTTTTTAATTTTTCATCCAGAGTTATTCCAAGAAATCTAATACTTTGTTGATAAGTAATTAGACAAGAATCGAATTGTAAATCTGGATTGGGATGCAAATTTCGTTTACGGCAAAAGTGTATTGCTGTTGTTTTATGGTTTGAGAGTTGATAACCATTATTTTTTGTCCACTGAACAAGCCTGTTAATTGTGCCTTTAAGCTGTCTTTCAATTTTTTTTTTTTTTTGGTAGTTGTTGGCACATCTGCTTCTGTGGCCATAATGCACCTACCAAGGTTTTTGCAGTACTTTGATCCAAGCCAGAGGCGGGATTCGAACCCGCGACCTTTGGGTTGCTAGGCAGGCACTTTACCCACCCAGCTAGCCCGGTCGGCTGTCTTTCAATTACATGCATATTTTGAGAGTGACATGAGATTGTCAGATAGTCTGCATACAGGTATGTTTCCACTGTGTCAGGAATGCATGTGGTAATTAAATTAATCCTGATGGCAACGAACATGGCATTAAGCAAAGAACCCTGAGGGACTCCTTGCACAAATGTTTGCGAGAGACCAGAATGAAAATGTACTTAAAAGGACCTATAGCTCAAAAAGTTCCAGATAAATTTTGGAAGATGACCTCGAATACCAGATTCAGAGATCGTGAAGAATCCCATATCAGCAGGTTGTGTCAAAAATTTTTCAATGTCAAGACATATCATCACTAGGCGTTCATTCCTGAAAAATGCGTTTCGAATGTTTCCTTCTGGTTTCACCACGAGGTCAAGTGTTGATCTTCTTTTTTGAAAGCCATATTGATTTCGACTTAGGATATTTTCTGTCTCTAGGACCCAACGTCAACCTGGCATTAATCATTTTCTCTAATGTCTTTCCTAAACAGCTGGTTAAAGCAACAGGTCTGTAATTTGTTGGATCAGAATGGTCCTTTCCTGGTTTTGGGAAAGGTAGTACAATGGAATGACACCAGTTAATAGGGTAGTGAACCTCAAGAAAGATTCTATCATAGTTTCAGTAGAGGAAACTGAGTGTCTTCACTCAAGTGACATAACAGATTCCATAAGGGCCAGCGGCACTGTTTTTTTTTTATTGTAAAATGCACTGCTTAACTCTGTCATGGTAAGGAGTACGTTATATGGAAGCTGAAGTGTAGTATTTAAATTTAGATTATATTTTTATGCTTGTACTTTGTGACTGAAAGGTTGAATCATACGTAGTTACAGTTGAGAGTTACAAAAATTTTACCTAATGAATTAGCAATTTCGAGAGGATTACAGATTTCTTTCTCTTTTAAAAATAGAATCTGAGTTGTTATAGGAGGAATTTTCTATTAAGTTTTCTCACTTTATTCCAAACTGTTTTCATGTTTGTGGTTCTGTTTATGGTGGAGGCATATCGGGACCATGTCTCTTTTTTGCTTATACGTTGTATATGACGAGCTTTAGCTCTTGCTCTTAAACTTTATCAGATCAGTTCTGGTCGGGTTTTTATGAAATAAATTCCAGTACGTATTTATTCTTCTCTTTTTTTAGCATTCCAACAGGCTTCGTTCCACCATATTTTAGGGTGCGAGCGGGCTTTGATAGATGATTTAGGTATGGCGGTTTCTGTAGCTGCCATTATTTTCCAAGTGATGTAAGTTACCAGAGTCAATGGCAAGAGTCTCAATGGTTTGAAAATCTAAATGTGCCAGTTTTTGATATTTCATCCAGTTAGCTTTGTCCAACTTCCAGATTGTTTTTATTTCAGTTTGTTGGATAATGTGATGTGGTACAAAGGAACTGAATTTGTGGTGGAGATTTAGTTGAAAATGTGAATAATATTGGGAAGTGGTCACTGTTACATAGGTTGTCATTAACTGTCCAGTCAATAAATGGAAACAAGTTTGGCAAGTATATTGAAAAGTCAATTGCAGAAGTTGACCTGGAGGAGAAATGCATGTGTGACTGCCATTGTTTAACAATGTTAAGTTGTGCCTTCAATCAATTGATCTCTCTTATCAAGATGTAAAGAACCCCATAAGGGGTGGTGCCCACCAGTCACCCAAGATACAAAAAGGTGGTGGTTGTTTTGGTTTTTAGGAGCATTAGCAACTAAGGCCATATTGCTCCGGGATATGCGGTGGTCATTCCCTGACCTTTCCGCATCTTCCATATTTGGTGGTGACGGGCTCGAATCCCGGTCTAATCAAGAAGCATGTGATACACACTACTGCTCCTTCCCACCTGGCTACGGAGACACCCAAAAAGGTAGTGGTAGCTGAGTGACTAAATCATCCAAATCAGCAAAAGTGTAGGAATGATTGGGCGAAAGATATAAGGAAAACTGTTATTGTTATCCCGACCCTGATTCGGGTAGCGATTGTTTCTAACGTTCTTTTCAGAGAGATAGGTCTGAAAGGAGTTCAGGAGTTTAGCAGTGCTACCCCTCCATGAGCTATATTAGAGTTGTTCCTATCTTTCTAAGCATTATGTTTTATGCTTATAGATATTTGAGGGGTCAGGTTTGTTTCCTGTAGGCAAAGAATAGCAGGCTTATATTCTGTAATAAGATCATAAAACATTTTATTTTTTATTTATTTATTTTTTTTTTTTTGTCAGTTGTTGGCGCATCAGCTTCTGTGGCCATAATGCACCTCCCAAAGTTTTTGCATTTACTCTGATCCAAGCCCGAGGCAGGATTTGAACCTGCAACCTTTGGGTTGCCAGACAGGCACTTTACCCACTCGGCAATAAACATCATTTAAGTTGGCTTGGAGTCAGCGACAATTCCACTGTACGATTCTATGCATTATTGAGTATTATCAGGTATAATGTTTGTTTACGCTCGTCTATTCTTGCTTTTTTTTTTTTTTTTTTTTTTTTGGGAATATTGGTCTACTGTTCTGCATGTATTTCGAGAAGGGTATCAGTTTGAGATTTTCGACTCTCTCCAGAACTTGTGTGCTGTACAGAGGTTTTATCTGGCAATATTGTCAGTGGCATGTTTACTGAAAGCTTTTTTACTGTTGTGTAGTTCTCAGTGAGGAAAGAACTGACCTTGCCCAGTCAGATATTGATGTTTGGAGGAACGGAGCAATCAGTCTGTACTGTTAGAGCACTGCAGCTTTTGCACAAATGAAGCATAAGAAGGCAATTTAGTGGGCACTAAAAACTGTTTCTTTGCCTCATGATATGGCACTTTGTGTTTTTGGATTTTCTTTTCCCTCTGCCATTGGGTGTACTCCTCAGATTTGCCGAATGATTTCCTTGGCAATATGAACAGCACTGCATTTCAGTAGTGCAGTGTGTGTATGTGCTCTTTTGAACCACAGGATTGTTATTTGGGTGTTTTTTAGGAACATTAGCAACTAAGGCCATATTGCTCCGGGGATATGCGGTGGTCATGGGCTCGAACCCCGGTCTAATCAAGAAGTGTGTGCTACGCACTGCTGCTCCTGCCTACCTGGCTAGAGAGGTGCCTTGAACCACAGGTCATAACACCTCTGCAGACTGCTTGGGCGTGCCCAAACTTCTGGCACTTAAAACAGTGGACTGGGTTAGGAATGTATGGTCTAATTTTACATCTCAAATATCCAGCTTTTATAGCTAATGGCAGAGTTGGTATACTGAATGTGAGAATCACTGTCCAAGTAGGAGTAAGTACTCCATCTTTCTTGGCTATCCTTCTCACATGTATGACATTTTGATCATTTAGTTCTTGAACGATCTCTTCCTCCAAAACGTTAAGGAGATCCCACTCCGCTATTACCCCTTTAGAGGAGTTTAAGGTGACATGTGGGGTAACCGTTGTGGAAATTCCACCAAATGTAGATATTCTAAGCAGTCTTTCTGAGTGTTTACTCATCTCAACTAGGTCTCCAGACTGGAATCTTCGGACCATTTTTGGAGGGCCAGCCACATTTTCAATACATTTCTGGATTAAAAATGGGGAAAGCTTACTCAGTTGGTTGTCTGTCAAGGAGTGCACAGAATTAGAAAAAGGGGAGCAGGATTTTCAGTTCCTTCTTTTTTCTGACTCTTTGCATTGGATGTAGTTATATCATCCCTGGTCAATGGATTGAGAGATCTGCAATTGTTTCTTCTGTTGCTATTCATCATAGCTCCTTTTTGCCCTGGGAGAGTGAGTTTCTTTTCCCAGGTTACCGGCTCCACCACATAGAGGCAGGAGCGGTTGTAGAAGTTAGTTGTTTGTTATTAATAAAATATATTAACAGTAGACTCTCGATTTTCCGGGATAGATTGTAAAAAAAAAAAAAAAAAAAAAAAAAAAAATATTCCAGTATAATTGATTTCCCGGTTAATCCAAAAATACAGTAAGTTCCTGACTTACATAAGAAATATGTTCCAAGACTTCTACGTAAGTCAAGTTTCATGTAACTCGGGAACAACTAATAAAATATTGCTACTATATCCCCAATCTGCCAAAATTACGAAAACCACATAATATCCTCAGAAGAATGAAGAAAAATAGTTATATATTTTTAATTAGTTCAATTAAAATTTTTATCTGGGGACAGCAGTGAAGTAGCCGGAGTGGCACATAAGAAAAGAAAACATAAAAGGAAGAAAAAAACGCATGTTACTGAACTGTAAAAACTGATATGTATTTCATAGCATTGGTTATTATTATAGTTGACCTTCATTGGTGCCGACCGCTTCTCATTTTGTCTTTCTCCTTCGTGTTCACCGTTGCCACTGGCAAATCTGAATTCTGTGCAATACATGTTATTAATGTTTGGCCATTTTCATACATCCTTATTTAATTTTCTGATCCAACTCTATCGCTTTCCTTATTCACTGTACTAATACCACTGTCACATATTCTCCTAGTTGGCACCGTGATAACGGTCAAAATGAAAATTTTCTGTAAAGAACTTCACAGGGTTAAGGCGAAAACTCACTATTATCACCCCACGCCAGCTCACATTTCTGGAGGTCACTACCATAAAACTGTTTTTATAAAACAATTTGCACTTTCTGGTTTATTGGGCTTTTCTGTTAGTACAATTAATTATAAATGGGTCGTAAACTCACTCTTATTGAATTTGCAATAATACCGATAGCCGGAATTCCGTGGGTGTTTTACGTTATTATAGTGAAATATGTGTCCCCTTCACTGAAATCTTCAGTCATATAAAAAATATAACTCCAAAGCTACGTAACTCGGGGATATACTGTATCGAAAAATGTTCAGCAATCTATGTAAAAAGTATAATAGATAAAAAACAAAAAAAAAAAAAAAAAAAAAAAAAACATACCGTGCACTATACGCGTGTCCAATACGATGCTGCCATTTATTTTTTACAATATTGATTTTAAATCAGATTCAAAATCTGATTAAGGATCAATTTTAAATCATTAGATTTAAAATTTTTGAATAATTAAGTTTTTGTTTAATTGAAAGCACAACTATTGCGTTTGCCCATCATTTTCACGATTTCTAAACGAAAAAAAATAAATAAAATAAATAATAATAATAATTCCGACATCCCTGACATAAATAACGAAACAAAATTTGTCCTTTTGCAGTGCAATGGAACAACAATCGACGCAATGCACTAAAACCAACTAAACATTTGGTCTCTCTCTTTTTTTTTTTTGAGCAGCAGATGTGAAAACGGCCGGGGGGGTTGCAAGAAAAATAGGTACACTAATCTCCCAATGACGACTTATTAACGCTGCTGCTTCATTTATTTACTTATGACTTGCAAAACATCTGTCTATACTTATTCTATTTATTACTTAAATTTTATGGTTTATGGCTGTTGTTTTTTGTTTTTTTTATTTGGAATCGTGAAGTTTCCCAGTTAATCGAGAGTCGGCTGTAGTAAATAAAGAAAGGTTGTTTTCCTTTCTGTGTTCTTACTTAATACTTTAAGCACAGAACCACTGGAAATAAAAAAGAAAAAGCACTAGAAAACTAACTTTTTCTTTGATAAGAGCACTCTATAAATCACCGAGAAAATCGCTTCGCACTCGGGGCCAGTACACTGTGATCACTGCTGCCTAGTGGTTCCTTTATCTGCAAATTCTTAATGCATGAATAATCATTGCTGATAATCAAATCAAGAGTATTACTCTCTCTCTCTGGGTGCCTCTCAAACGTGCTGCTGTAGAAAACAATCATCCAATAAATCCACGAAGTCTTGCTAGTGTGTGAGTGACTAACCCACAAGTTCCAGTCAATATCTGGGAAGTTAAAATTCCCCATTATAAGACGTTCTTATTTACAGTCCCACTATTTCTCTGTACAACTGTTTGGCATGCTCAGAGTCATTACCCTATAACACACTTCTACTCTCATTTTTGATTTCCCAGTGCTTTTGTCACACCGAACCAACCCAACATTGCACCATCCATCTACGTCAACTGGATTCGTTTCCTTAGATTTTGTGTTTCTAAACTAACAGCATACCCCTTCTTATCTTGTCTATCGTTTCTGTACTCCCTATATCCAAATTCTGCATTGCTTATATCTTTCCACCACGTCTCTGATATCCCAACAACATCAGCCTTGGATGTCAAAACCAGCACTTCACATTCATCAGATTTATTTACAATACTCCTAGCATTGGTGTATATGCACCTGTTGTTTCTCTTAGTTAACCTAACACAGCCCGTGTATTTATTTGTTCCATGATGGCTCCCACCAATCCTTCAAATCCCCAACACCTTGCTTTCTAGGCTGCTGCTCAGTCTAATAACCCCAGAGGCTCACATCTGGTGAGCATGGGCTTGGCCCACCCAGGGTCCTGAGCTGGATATCATCATTTTTCTCTCTTTTGGTGATTCCCTTCTACTTTTGTCTCTCTCTCTCTCTCTCTCTCTCTCTCTCTCTCTCTCTCTCTCTCTCTCAGGGTAGCTCGGGAATTTTTTTTTGGCTGGTGCAGCATAAGCCTTAGGCTTCCTTGCACCATATAGCTAATAATAATAATAATAATAATAATAATAGAAGCATTACAAGAATCACTTTCACATCTGCCTGTGGCTACTGTTAATCAATTAGTCTGTGAATCCCCCCAAAGCTAGCAATTTTCTAACCCACCTAACACTGCCTCGACAACATCAGCAAATATTCTTGCACCCTTTATTTAAGTGTATCCCACCCCTGTAGAAGCAATCTCTCCTGTTAACAAACACAGACCATGCTGAGAAAAATTCTACCCCATGAACCTTGCACAGTCTCTCCAGAGCAGAATTGATTGACAAGGCTCTCATCATAAACAGCACCTATAATCATGTCTGGGCAGAATTGCAGACAATCAAATTTAACCCTAACCCACGACTTTTTTTCAACGTTGATATATACTTGTTAAGTAAATCTGCAGATCTTCTCAATGCCACCAGTGTCAACATGTACAGTGTCACCCTTTGTGCCCTTAAAAGATGACATCTGCTCTATAACGTCATCAACTTTTGCCTCTGGCAGACATACAGGCCTATTCCACCTATCCATTTTGCACAGTGTTACCTCTCCCCAACAATACAGTCACTGACAATAACTAGCTCCTGTGGGATCATCGCATTCTGCCTTGAAGTTTGCCGCTGTGTTGCCCGACACACAAGAGTGGGCTCTGGCATAGAATTGGGCAGCTGATAGCTTGTTGGGGCCAATTTAATACCTTCAAGGGCATCTTCAAGGGGCAACTCTTATATACACCCATCAGAACGCTGAATTGGTGCCTAATTTCTTGACAGTCTCTACACCTAGCACACACACAAAGACATCCTCCCCGACTAGATCATGTCCTGTTCCAGAAAGATCCACAATTTCACAAAGTTGCATGTTTTTTTAAGCTGTGATGTATTGGAGAATTGTCCCCTTCGGTACTCCCCCAAGCCACAGCACTCCTGCTACTTTGTGCCCATTGCTTTGCTGCTCTAGCCGAACGATTTCCATTTGAATACAATTGATTAACAATGAAAATTAATAAGATTAATTAATTAATTAATTAATTGTCAATACTACACTAATCTAATAGATTCCTAAATGCAGTGACGTATTATGTTATCTAGTTTTACGTTAAACCTTTTGCTAATAAGTTTGAAATATACATTATGCTATACCGTAACCACCACAATGTTAAATTAGTTATATCCCTAGCTAAACAGAAAAATATGCCCAACAAGTGATTTGGAGTTAAGTTAATTATAATACATAACAAAATTATCCAACCAACAGCAACCTAATTGATTCGAACTTTTGAACTACCTATTTACCACAATTAAAAATTTAAATTCCCTTACCACCACTCACACTATACTATAACAATGGCGAAAGATTCGAACGAAATAACAGTTCTTTGTATAATAAGTAGTTCTTTGTATAATAAGCAATTATGATCCACAGATCATAATTAGAGTCCATCACTGATGGGCATACCGTGACAGAATTTCCTGCTTCAGAAACACTGTTTAGTTGGCTTAAAAGCTCCAGTGGTGTTGGTTGTTGGGCTCTTCTTCAATTCTACCTGTATTAGACTATACAGAGACAGCTGTCAATATCCCTTCTCATCGAATTTCTAAGGGCATAGTCGGTAGCAATACGGACAATCCCCAGCTTACATAATACTCTACTTATGGAATTTCAACTTTAAAGGTTCTGCTTTAAATATAATTTTTTAAATGTGAAAATGATGCCTTGATCCATTGGCTGAATCAAGAAGTGTTCTAGGGAAAAATCGATTTGTATATTTTCATTCATGATTTTCTGGTATTGCAAATGACTTAAAATTATCAGTTAACACCAGTGCCTTGTATTCTGCCTTTTTACAATATTGTTCAACTTCTGGGCAAAAGTTCTTTACAAACCAGTCGTTGAGCATTTGTACTGTCATCCACACTCAGCTACTGAACCTCCATTTGATGGGCAGGTTACTTTTCTTTAAACACTTTTCAAAGCTCTGTGATTTTCTCATTTACAGTATAAATTCAGAGGCTTGCACTTAAAATCTTCTGCATTTCCACAAAATAGTAACAGAATTAACCAATCCTTAGAGACCTTGAATCATAGAATCTTTGCTTATTTCTTAGAAATAAAGGTCCTTGCTGGCATCCTCTTCCAGTACAGATCCATCATCTATATTAAATACCATCTCATCTGTATTAAATATCTGCTTCAGTGAGTAGCCTTTCCTCTGGATTAAATTTCACAGTTCAGCAGGATATCAGTTGGTTGTAGACTGGTCAGCACTTGCAGTTTCACAGCTAAATTTAATGTGCATATTACTGCATTTATGAAACTTGTCAAACTGCCCCCTTACTTGCTGAAAACTCCAGGACTTTGCCACTACCTTCTTCAGCTTGCAAATGCTGTTTCCATCAACTGCAATGTGCTTTTGATTATTATCTCCTATCTACTGTATATACATTAACAGGTTTCACATAAACTTGGTTTTGGCAACCAGAAGAATTGAATGCTGTGAACTGTGGATTTGTTGATTCCAAATGAATATCCTATGGATGACACTTTTTCTGGCTTCAATCCTTGAGAAGACTGAGTTTCTTCAAAGTCAGTCTTCTTTTTTTCCTTCATTGGTGCAAGCATAGTTGCACTTTTGCAATTTTTACCAGATGCAGAAATTACGTAGAACAATTTTAAGCAGTACCATGAGTTGAAAGACAAAATGCTTATGATAGGAATGCTTGATAATGATGACTAGACTAAACCCTCCATGATGATTTTAACAACCATTTTTACAACTCTTAAAAAAAAAAAAAAATCAACATCACTGGTAACGTGGACCAAACATCTGCAATATCACATACCAAGTGTTAGTAGTACTAGTTGCTGCATATTTTAAACGAGTGGTATGCAATAATTTAATCATGCAGACAACTTTTTAACCAATTTTATTTGCCACTTTTTTTTTTTTTTTAAATAAAATTTGTGTATATCTCAATTTGGCTTCACATACAAAAAAAACACAGGTATATAAAAATAATTCCTGCACAGGGATGGTCTAGTATACATAATAAAATCTGGGAAGCAACTAGTACCTGGAGATTCATCCCCTAAAAGTTTCAGGTTGAAGATGTACTTTACAAACAAGGTGTCTTCTGCATGAAAATATCTAATTTGTAAACTAAGAATATATAATGGCAATTCAAAAATGAATGAATTCAGCAAAATAACTTACACATTTACCAATGTGGCTAATGCTTTTCAGAGTAGTTTTCTTACTCGACACACTTTTTCCAATGTCCCTGCCATTCCGCTACTATTTCCTTAAAAACAACCTCTCTGATCTCATAGCAGAATTCACATATTTTCTCTTCATTGTGAGAATAGGAAAAACTCACATTAGATACGACTAGGGATGAATATTGTTGGCTGTTTGGTGTTTAATGGCTCAATGGCAACTAAGGTCATAATGTGCCAAGACAGAGTAAACACATCAAAATATATTTGGTAACCTCTAAATAGGTTACTAGGTATGAATAAAAGATATGATTATGTGGATGACACCCATTGTATGAGAACACAGGGATTCCAGCATGCATATATTTGGGACACATGTAATTGTTCGTACTGCTATTTTTAACACATTCAATTATGCCATATTCCACTGGGTTCCTTGCAAAATAATAGCTGCTGCATATTTTCCATTACAACTGATTTTTTTAAAGCCGTGTGCTCCAATCTCCTGAAGTGATTGTTAAGCTTCAAGCTAGTGAAATGTAGTTGATTGTTAAAATGCTTCAAAGCCACAACCTTTTGTTGTAGGTGTCTTCAGTTAAACTTCAGCGCTGCACCTTCTATGTTTAGATGATAGTGAATTCGGAAAGCAACCAGAAAACAAGATTAACAACACAAATCACACACACAAGAAAATATCACTTGATAATCTTTCCATTTTCTAAGGGAACAAAAAAAAAAGAAATCAATCTCTCATGAGCAGCCTTTAATAAATTTTAAATCACACCATCCAGTGAGAATAACCTGTGTGGAATAATTTGTAAAAATAAAGCTCCCATAACTGTTTTTCCCCATTTCCCTTCCAAAAAAGAGAAAATATAAAATAATGTAAAACAACTGTTAAATAGTTTTATTTATTATTTTTGTTTTCCTTTTTTTTTTCTTTCTTTTTTTCTTTTGGAAGTACAAGGAAGTTATCCCTAATATTTAGAAAAATCTACACGTATAAATCAGCTAAATAAGAATGGTTAAGAATTAAAATTACAAAATTTTCTCACATGAAAAAAAAATATATATTAAAAATAAAACAATGGGTTCAACAAGTATAAGAAATTGAATTCAATTAATGAGGCACAAAAAAAGTTACAAATCTGTGACTGTTAAAGAAGTAAAAGGAATGACTGAGTAAAGATAACAAAGATTAAATGACAAAATGTTACAAGTCCAACTTTGGTGCTGGGTGTAGGAACATATTGGAACATTGCATTAGGAAAGCAACCTGTCAGAGGTTTGTAGTATGCTAGTTGTAAATGCTAAACACAAAATAATGGCAGCAACCAACACTGTAAAATGGCAAAAGTTGGCCTCTTGCTGTCCAGTACAGAAATTCAACTCTGCACAATTACTTCTGTTTTGACTTTACAGTTCCTTGATATCACAAATTTAAGACTTATTGGACAATGAAATAATTTATCAAGAGAAACATTTTTCTTGGTATGATTCTAATTGTCCTTGCTTCGTGTTCTTGAACCTAAACAGTTATCACACTAAAATAAATAACCAATAAAATATGATTCACTTTACAGTGAAAGGACCAGAAGGTTAGAAAAGACTCATTCTCTAGCAAATACTGCCAATCAGAAGTCACTCTGACTTAAACCATTCTTTGTGAAAAGTGGACTAAAAAATGACTAAATAAATACTGACTGTGTAGGCTGTACGAAATGGCACAGTCCTTCAATGAAGAGACATTTCCATTGTCTTCTGGCAGAGCCTCTTCACCATGATTGGCATATGCATCCAAGATAAACTGGAGTGAGGTATTTAGAACCAAAGTGGTCTTTGTCAGATTTGTTTAGGTGTCAAGCTAAAGCGTTTCACCGTTCTGGAGGTCTTTCTCTCAAAATAGGACGTTGTTTTTCCCTACAAAACTTCTTATGCACAGGCCAATCACGCTGCTGACAATATGGTCCACAATATCGTGCTTCCTGACACCTACCACAGATACTGAACTCTCTTGGTTCTTGTTCAATGTTTGTGCATGGCGGATAATGGCACTCATAGTAGCAAGTAGCATCATCTGAAAAATAAAATAAAGTAATAAATATACGCAATATACATTTAACTATGATAGATGATGACAGTGTCATCACACGAAACAAGAACTTACAGCCATTCTAGACCAGTAGAAATCATTTCTAGCAAACCTGAAATCAATCTTAAATCCTAAAGGAAGGATACTGCCATTTAACTATACTAAGCAAGATATTGTTGTTGGGGTTTTAAATCATCAGAAACTTAGATCATATTCTGCCACTGAGTATACAAGTGTGTTCAGGGGATGATGTGTGTTGTGTGGGCAGAAAAGCCCAGAATGACTCATGGCAGGGGCATACTTCCTCTGCCTGAGGTCAGTTAACTACAGCCTCATTTTAAGAAGACTAGAAATTCCTCAGCTCAATTTCTCATTAATTTGTGACATGTCCCCCTTCTACTTTTACCTTAATGCAGCATGGATAGATAAAGTAGCAGCAAATTTATCAGTGGAAAGATCTAAACCACCCAAAACTTTAATTTCATAAATATATGTTCCAATCTCTATTCTCAATAATGTCCATTTCCCAAAATGTGTCAAAAAACCCCACTTATTGCTTAGCTCAATTGCCATTCATCTCAGTTACCTAATTATTCACTGATCCCTTTTGCTTTCAAGGTGGTGTATGATGTGCTTAGGCCCACTTTTATATTCTTTATCAGAGCAATCAAGGAATATCAGAGCAGAATTAATAATTTTACTTCTTAATCTGGAATCCCCTTTTGATCTCTTTACCCCATTCTTTTAAATTCATCTGCTGCCTCTATTCCCAACTCCACAAAAAAAAAAAAAAAAAAAAAAAACACTCAGAACTGCCTGACATCCTTTCTATGAAAGCCAAATTTCAAATATCCTGTTTCCCTCTTGCTTACTTAATCTCCTGCTCAGATAAGCAAGAGGAAAACAGATTTCTCGCAGAAAACATGTATTTTAAAAAAATGTTTTTTTTTTTTTTTTTTGCAAAGTCCAGAATTCCTTTCACACACACTGGTTTCTCTCCAGTGTGTGAGAAAGATGTCACTGCATTACTATAATTTTAACTCCAAGTTTGTGGTCATGCCTCAAATTGTAACCTCAAAAATCTTGAATTCACTGAGGACCAATAATCTGTAGACAATTTTTTTTTCCTTTATCAAGATTTGTATTAATATATGCTTAATGACTAAAGAAAATAAAATCATTTAAAACAAAAAAATACTTGCCTTCTTCTTCAATAATTTCGCCATTTGCATTGAATCGTTTTGCATTATTAGTTATATCAGGAAAATGCTAAAAGAAAAGCATCCTATTAAACACCGTTTAATTTTTTAAATAATTTTATTTCACTTATTTAATACTTAAGTGAAATAAAAGTAATACTTAATAAGAAAAATAAGTACATTATTAAGATTTCCATTAATAAGACTTTCATTCAAGCTTCTACCATTATACGTCTGCTTCAAAAACAACACACGAAACCTAGAAGCTACCCATCACAGTAATGTTTGTTTTAATGGGAGTTTTTTTTGGCACAAGAATAACTAAGGCCAAATTGCCTGTCATGTTATAAATGAATAGGTATAGATGAATCTGCTTTAAAAAAGTATAAATTAATCTACTTTAAAATACTAAATAGTCAGTGAGATTAGCTTTATCACTGAGAATATGACTCAGTTGTAATAAATTATGCTGTATTAAAAGAGATCAAATTTGTGAGGTAAGCAGCTCGACTGTGGGGGGCAAATCAAGGAGGATATGTTTTATTGTCGGTAGGGAGGGGCAAGGAAAATAGCGAGGACGTTCTGTTCTCACCTCCATGTGTACAATACGTGTCCTTGCAAGGGCAACCTCCCAACTGTTCAACCAGGACCTAGAGTTCCACAGTTGTAGCACTTTCTTTATTTCAAGGAATTTATAATAAATTTGGTGTTGCCATATTGATTGGTCAGCACATGCCTGCCATATAATGAGTTTGAAATACACATAAGGGAGTAAGGATGGTGAAGACAGAGTTGAATGGATTTTTAGCTGCTCGATCTGCCTGCTCATTTCCAGGATTTCAGCCTTTTTTGTATTCTGTACAATTTATCAACTGATATTATGATTTCTTTGAAAATGGGATGAGAGTAGGGATATATGTGCATTCACTGTACTTGGTGAATCAGTATACATTATAATCCCTTGATTAGGCATGTTGCTAACAAGTTCAATATGCCATTCTCACTGAACAAGTTTGGCAGTATAAACACTGCAAATAGATGAAAGATTGGTAGAACCACTGCAGCACCATATTAAATTTGGATCCATCAGCATATATTTGAAGATAACATGAATTTTCTCATACATGAGCTGAATGTAGATGCTATACATTTTAGTTGTCCAGCATGTTTTCCCTATTGCCAAAAAATGTCATCACAATGGTTTTAATATACACCATGGAGGTTCCATGTTTCTTTAGTGTCCCGGTAGATGTTGTCTAGCGAGACAACTCCGAATTAGAACTTTCAGCCTGATTCCAACAAGCTTGCTTTCATTTGATTCATTCATTTAGTAGTTCATCAAAAAATGGTTAAAGAGTTAAGGCCAAATAGGATGAAAGGGAAATGCTCCAGAGTTAAGTTTGGGTGCATGATTAACCAGAAGCAAATGTCTCTGAAGGAATAATGGAGGTTCGAGTTAATCTATATGTAAACTATGGATTGGTGATGTTCAGAAAGCACCTAAAACCATTCTAAGGACATTATGTTGAGTTCGACTGAGCCACTGCCTGATTTTCTAGTCGAGGCACACCATAGTCTAGTTGGGATTGGATTATGATCTGATACTACAGGTGAAAAAGAGTATTGGTCAGCTCTCCATGACATGGCAGAAAGTACTCTGAGGATATTCATTTTCTTTAGACAAATAGTTGGTATATACTGTATTTGTTTTAGGAAATTTAGTTTCATACCTAATATTAAGCTTAGAAATTGGATGTTGTCACTTAGTGGTATAATATGATTTCCCAAATGCAATTCTGGGTTAAAGTGCATTCTGCACTTCTTGCAAGAGTATATTTCTAATGAATAGCAATGGTTTTCCGTGGAGATGTCTGTAACCAATTTGTAGCATTCATCACTGTACTTTGACAGTTGGAGCTGCCTTTCAATGGAATACATATTCTGAGAGTGAATGGATATGGTGATGTCATCAGCATAAAGTTAAGTTTCTACAGAATTCGAGATGGTTGTCATCAGAGTGGGTAGTCTAACTGAGAAAAGTGCAGCACTGAGGTCTGATCCTTGTGGTATTCCTTTCTCCTTCATGGATATTCTAGAGCAGGGGTGGCCAACGAGTCGATCGCAGATTTAATTTCGGTCGATCACAACGAATTTTAAATATATAATCATCCCTCAATTTGTGCACCTTGTGCAATGTAATTTTTGAGATGGTAGATCATGGCACATTTTGAAGGAAAAAAGTAGATCACATCATAAATTAAGTAGGCCACTCCTGTTCTAGAGAATACACTTCAATAACAGACCTGAAAGGTCCAATCTTGGAGAAAGCTCCGAATTAAAGATGTTAAATGTCTCTCAAGTCTTGGAGCATGGAAGTCAGGATGCTAAAACACTATGTGGTGTCAAAGGCTTTGGTTGGTTGGTTTGGATTTTATTGGCACATTAGCAACTAAGGCTATAATGTGCCAAAACCTGGTCATATATAAAAAATTTAAGCTTTCAGTGACCTAATAGGTCACTGTGTCAAGATATATAATAACATAGGTATAAATAGTATAAAAGCTATATCAACAAAGAAATAACAATAAAGGGTAAATTTTAAATATGAGTAAAAAGGTTTACTGATTTTAAATAGCTAAAAACAGCAGACACATGGTCATTGTCAGAAAATATCTGGCTAAGTGTATAAGGCTCGGCTAGATGACTAAAAGCAGTAAAATATAAATCATGTTCATGTCTAAAATGTAGACACTTGGTTAAAATGTGACAAATAGTTAAAATGGTGCCACAGTTGTAGCACATACGAGAGTCATCTCCCTCAGCAGAAATGCATGTGTAAGATGACTGTGTCCTATGCGGAGGCGAGCTAGAACAACTTCCTCTCTACGGTTCCTGCATAAACTAGACTGCTAGTGTAGGATTACAAGTTTTATCTGACAGAGCTTGTTTGTGACTTGCTCATGCCAAGACTGTTGCCACTGGGACAGTAATTTAGCATGTATTTAGCATGTAGTCTGTATAGGGGACTAACAGGCAATACATGTTGTGAAGTTCTGGTGATCTGGCCGCAGCATCTGCCAGTTCATTTCCCCCGATACCAATGTGGCTTGGAATCCAGCAGAAACCAATGTCGAATGAACACCCAGACAGAGAATGTATCGCCTGCTGAATCCAGGTCACGAATGGACGATGATTATACCTCATCACTGATAAAGCTTGTAGTGTACTTGGAGAGTCAGTGTACACCATACACCTTTGATACTTGTGGGTTTTAATGTGGCACAAGGCTAACTCTATAGCATACAACTCAGCTGTATATATGTTGCATTCTTGGGGAATCTTCCCAGATATAGTACAATCTGGAAAGATAGCAGCAGATCTGACAGACAACTCAGACTTCCGAGCCATCAGTGAAAACAGGCAAGAAGTCGGAATATTTCGGTCAATGGCCAGCATAGTTGTCAGTAGACAAAAGATGGAGTTATGGACTTACCCAACTTTTTAATGGAGAAGTCGCATGATGGTAAGTGAGCATGCCAGGGTGGAAGTGGTTGCCTTGGTGACTGGGCAACATTGTCTACCATGATGTAGAGCTCTCTCTGAGTGGGATACCAAAGGGACGGTTGGCAGTCTGATGAGTATTGTATAGATTTTCTCATCGTGGCTCAAAAACAGATGTCCACGTAGGGCTGTCTGGCAGAGATTTTAATTTAAAGGTATATTTCAAAGACAATTGCTTTCATCGGAATGACAGTGATGGTGGTTCAGTTGCTTTAACATATAAACTCTGAACAGGGGATGTTCTAAATGCTCCAGTGTCAATATGAATGGCTTGGTGGTGAACTGGGTCTAGCTACCTAAGTACACTGTTTCTAGCCAATGCATACACTTGGGACCCATAGTCTAATTTAGATTGGACAAGCGCACAATAAAGGCAGAGTAAAGTGGAGTGGTCTGCTCCCCATTTATTAGAGGAGATAGCACATAGGAGGTTCAACTGCCTCATGCACTTTGTCCGCAATTGACAGATATATGGTAAAAATGTCAACTTCTTATTGAAAATGAAAAGGATTTTGTCTCGGGTGCTACTGGAATGATGTTTTGTCCGAGTTTAAGTTCCGGTTCAAGGTGAAGGTTGCATTTGCGACAAAAGTGTATGTAGACAGTCTTCTGTGGACAGAACCTAAAACCATTAGCCACTGCCCAAGAGTTGATGTGGTCAATGACCCTCATATTGCATGACACACAAAAAAAAAAAAAAAAAACGAGGTGAATATTCAGCAGAGTGCACAATTTGTAATATGATTTTCATTATTAGTTATGGTGGAGAAAATGATATTAAATGACATATGATGACAAAAACTCATCTCAAATTTAAATGCATTGGCTCAATCTTCAAAAATATCCAACTTCTTTGTGGCACCAAATTTTAATTCTGAAAGTCAAATTATAATAGCTGAAACAATATTTTGCTGCCATTCCTGTTCACATTCACAAAGCTATCATTCAACCAGATGTGCTAGAGCTTTGTTTAGTGGAATCAATACAGCTGTGGAAAAATAAAAAGCAATGCAATAGCGACTGGTGTTTTAGGCCCATTCTCAAGAAAAATGATTTTAAAAAGATTGGAAGGTGAAAACCATTTTCTATAATGACCGATGCTTCAAATAAAAGCAACATTAAAACTTTTCCTTTGATAATCCCAGGGGCTCACATGTGGTCAGCATGGGCTTGGCACACCCAGGGTCCTTGAGCTGGATATCATCATTCTTCTCTTTCTTAGTGATTCCCTTCTACTTCTCTCTCTCTTTCAGGGTAACTCAGAATTTTTTTTTTTTTTAGGTGGTGCAGCATAAGCCTCAGGCTTCCTTGCACTATATGGCTAATAATAATTAGATATTTTGATAAATTGCAAGGAGTTCAAACTTCACTTCTTAGCTTCTATTCTCTTGAAAGTGAAACATCTAAAGAGATGGCTAATTTGTTGAAAATAAAAATCGAAGCATCTGGACTTCCATTAAAAAGTATTACATCTTTCTGTGCAGATAATGCACCAGTAAATTTTGGCAAAAATCAAAGTATTTTCACAGAATTACAAAAATCTAATGCCGATATTATACCAATAGGATGTAATTGCTCATATTTTACACAACATAAAAAAAGCTGCTACTACCTTGAAAATATATATTGAAACAATTGTTATTAAAATTTATAATGAGTTTATCTTCTACAAATATAACTGCAGAATTATAATTGGTTTCAAATTTTCTATCAGTAAAGTCATATTTTACGAGTCAAGACAACTGTTTGTTTATTACAAAAATTTTTTGAAGACGACTTGTCTCTTGCAAATCTTGGATTCATTTCTCAAAAGGCACTATTGAAACTGAAAAGCGAGAATGCAAGAATCATTGATGTTTATGATATAATGGAGAGTTTAAGAACATTCTTGAAGGAAATACAAAATGAAGAGTTTTATGGTACATTAGTTGAAAATGAATTAAGAAAATGCGATAAAGATCAAGAAATGAAGTGATTCAAATTAGATGTTTCAAAATTTCATCAAAAAGCTATTACATGATTTTAATGACAATAAATTAAAAAAAACTGCAACATTTAACATTATCTAATCCACCAACATTTAATGCAATTCAGGAATTTGTAGAGATATTCAACATCAAAAATGTTAACTTAAATATGCTTTTTGAAGAAATTAAGTCTAAAGACATTTTTTGTTCATTACTGAGTAATGAAGAAAAGAAAATGCATGTTGATAAAAATTGAGTGAAATTTTTCTCAATTTCTGGAGGCAAATAATTTGTCTCCGTATTAAGCATTCCACATTAAAATGCTGCATCAGAAAGTGTTTTCAGCTTAATGAACACTGCTTGGCAGAAAGAGAGAAACTATCTTTTATTAGAAAATTTAGAAGCCAAACTTATGGTGAAAGAAAATAACACATCCTGTTCAGAATTTAAAAACTTTTTAAAATCTTCAGAAAGAGAAGAAATTTTAAAACTGGCGAAATCTAAAGAAAAAGTAGTCTTCCTCACTATTTTTAAAATAACTGTTATAAATAATATTATAGTTTATATAGGACAAATACAAATTAACAACAATCATATAACAAATAAATACTATGATTGATTGATTAAAAAAATGTATTTTAATTGTAATTTTATATTTTTCTTTTACTTTTTGAAGGAAAAAATGCTATACTACACATTTCGTTTCAAGTTGTTCCACTTAAAAATTTTCAAAATATGCCCCTTCCCCTATGGTAGGAGTTCAAACTGGATTTTTTGAAGCTCCAGGAAGTCTTGATGCTGATGATTAAATTATTTTGAATTCCCACCTTAAATGCTAATAATTTATAATGTGTGCTTGATTGCCAGATTCACTGAACCTCCTCCTAAAGAATTCCTTCGATTTAATCTTAATTATGACTTGTTAAATTAGCAAAGAAATTTGGCATTTTAGGTGCCAGAGATGGAAACAACTGTTGATGACTGAGAGAATGGTGTGAAGGAAAGCAAAAATTGAAAGAACCACAGAGTTAAATATGACATATTGTCATTGTCAATGACAAATGTCATTATAAATAACAAATATGACATTTGTAAGATTCCAATTACCCTTCCTAAAGTTTTATTTAGGTTTACAAATAGATGAGTTGGGATATTGAGAGAAGGAAAAACAAGAGGGACTTGATTAGATGGGAAGAGTTGTTATTATTTGGTTTTTAGGAGCATTAGCAACTAACGCCATATTGCTCCGGGATATGTGGTGGTCATTTCATGACCTTTCCGCATCCTCCGTATTTGGTGGTGACGGGCTCGAACCCCGGTCTAATCAAGAAGCGTGTGCTACGCACTGCTGCTCCTTCCCACCTGGCTACGGAGGTGCGATGGGAAGAGTGGATTATCTTCTCTTAGTGATAGGAGGAAGCAAATGAGACCCAAGTAGGATTGTGTCCTTATAGAAAACTAAAATTCTGCTCAAGACCAAAGATGCCCATACAATTAAAAAGTCTAGTTGTGTTGAATGTAGATGCAGACTCCAGTTCAGCTTGTTTCACATTAAAGTCACTTGCAATAATAGTAAGTGCAAAGAACTGAATCTGTGGAAATATGATATTCAGCAATCAAGTCTAGGTGATGGACATTAGTTGGGGTAAATGGAGAAAATATGCAAAAAAGATAAACATTGCCAAGCTCTCAATTGGAAGAATGCCTTAAAGAGTCTCAAGATCATTAATTATTAGAAAATTAAAAATATGTGAATCTCTTTATAATGAAGTAGGGAAACACAACCACCACAGAATTCTCTGTGGTGGTTGTGTTGCCCTGGGTAGATGGGATCTATCCAGTTATATTAAATGAGGCAGCAAAGGAAGTAAGAAAACCCTTAGCCACAATTATGAAAGCTTCTTTGGACTCAGGGGAGGTACCTATGGACTGGAAATATGACTCCAATTCACAAAGGAGGATCAAAGAGTGACAAGTAATTATAGATCTGTTAGTTTAACTTCTGTTCCAGGAAAAGTAATGGAGGCACTGGTTAAAGAAGCACTGCAGGATCATCTAGACAAGACTTCAGTTATAGCTCGGACATAGCATGATTTTGTTAAGGGAAAGTCTTGCCTGACCAATTTCATTCGATACTATGATGTGGTCACAAAGGAACTGGATTAATGGAATAACTTTGATATCATAGATTTGGATCTTAGAAAGGCTTTTGATACTGTTGCACATGGAAGACTGCTGAACAAATTGGAGCAGTGTGGCATTGGTACTATGGATAAAGGGATGGTTGAGTGGGACAGAGTGGTAATCAATGGACAATGCTCATCGTGGACTAATGTTATTAGTGGAGTCCCTCAGGGTTCAGTGTTGGGTCCATTGTTGTTTTCTGTATTTATAAATGATACTGATGAAGGTATATCAAGCTTAAAGTCCAAGTTTGCAGACGATACAAAGGTTGGCAGGGTTTTTAAGTACACTAATGACAGTACACTGCTGCAACAGGATCAAGAAAAGTTGAGTAGATGAGCTGAAAGGTGGCAAATGAAGTTTAACATTGACAAATGTAAAGTGGGAAGCAGTAACTCCAGAGTAACGTATCAACTGTGTGATACTATACTGACAGTGGCAGAGAACAAAAAGGACCTGGGCGTAATTGTGCAGGCAGATATGAAGTTTTCTGAGCAGTGCAGACGATCTGCAAGAGTAGCTCATGGTGTCTTGTCAATGATATACAGGAATTTTTCTAGCAGGGATAAGGAGGTGATAAACCCCTTGTATAAGGCAATCATCAGGCTATACCTTGAGTACCGTATGCAGGTCTGGAGGCCTCTTTTTAGGAAAGATGTAGAGCTTTTGGAACGAGTACAGAGAAGGGCAACAAGATTAGTGAATGTAACAAAGGGTTGCTCTTACGAAGAAAGGCTTAAGTTTTGCAAATTACAGTGTCTGGAGACTAGGCATCTGCAAGGTGATCTGATTGAGGTGTATAAAGCCTTGAATGGTTTGAGCATGCTCGATGCTGATGGGATTCTTCCTCTTGCTCAGACTAATCACCCGAGAGGGCATAAATTCGAATTGAGGAAAGACAGATGTAGGATAGATGTGCGGAAGTTTGCCTTTAGCCAGCGGGTAGTTGGTTGGTAGAACAGACTTCCATCCCTTGTTGTTGAAGTTGATAGCCTAAATAAATTTAAGGCTCAGCTGGACAGGTATTTTGAACAAACGGAGGGGTGAAATGGGAGAGTTTATGGCTGATGCTGCGCATAATCTTGCTTTCTTGCATCGCATGCCTCTACTAATGCTAATAACTCATTGTTTTTTAGTTATTTGTTCCAAGACCTCAGAAGTTGAAATTTTCGCTATATAACTAAGCTTATCTCTCTAAAAGGTCATTTTTTATAATGTAAATTGTATTAGTTACCAATTCAAATCATTAAAATGCACTATACTTTCATCATTATCATATGTTTCATTATAAAAATCAATTTTGAACACCTTTGTGATATTTTTATAAAACCACGACCATAAAACAAAAACAATTTGCTGGACTTTCCCGTTTATTGGGCTTTTCTGTTAGCACAATCAATTATAAACAGGTAGTAAACTATGTTATTGCATTTTCAAAAATACTGATTTTTTTTTTTTTTTTTTTGTTAGTTAGTTATTGGCACATCAGCTTCTGTGACCATAATGCACCTCCCACGGTTTTTGCACTACTCTGATCCAAGCCCAAGGCAGGATTCGAACCCGCGACCTTGGGGTTGCCAGGCAGACACTTTACTCACCTGACTAGCCCGGTCGGCGCAAAAATACCAATAACTGAATTGTGTAGGTTTTTACGTTATTATGGTGAAATGTGTTTCCCCTTCACTACAATCTGCAATCATATAAAAAACAAATTTTCAGAATCTTCTTTTCATTCCTTTTTTTTTAAGCTTTGTAAAGTTGTTACTCCATGCGAATTGTGTTAACTGCAATCTCACTTGTGCGTATCATGTTAGTTAGTTGCAATTTGTGCGCGCCATTAAAAAATGCTTATACATGCTATCGTGAAATTTATAAAGAAAAGAGAAGAGATTATTTTGGAAACAAACTCCTCTTGAAGCATTTCTGAAGAAGATGACTCCTTGTGCAACAAACCAACACGTGATCAACAGTTGTGCATTTAGTCGATGATGATGAATAAACATTTTTAACATTTGTAAGTCAAATAATTTCTTTAAATTAGTTGCTTGATTTTACAGGCTATGTTTTCATTTATTTTGATAAATCAATCATTGTTTAAACAAACTAATTAGCTAACTAATTTCATTGTTGATAAAGTAACCCGTTTTTAACATTGTCTATGGGAAATAAATTCCTGCTCTACGAGTTTGCTTTAACAAGCGTGTGCTAGGAATGAATTAACTTGTAAAGTCAGGAACTACCTATATTGCTGTCCTTACATTACATCTTTTCACCATCACTTTTCCAATTTATTTATGTCCTTAAACTTAGGCAAGTCAGGGCAGATTATGAGAAGTCTCTGCCAGAGAATGCATCAAACAGCAGCAAAGGCCTCTATGCTTATGTTAACAGTAGAAGGAAGGTTTAAATCATATTGGGCCATTTGATGTCAATGGGTTAGCTGCTGATGACCCTGCTTACGTTGCTGACAGACTGAATAGGTATTTTTGTCATCTACCTTCACATACAAGACATTCTTTAGGGAAGAGGATGCTAGATGTTTATCTCTCTAATAAGGACCTACGTGATTTTGTGACAACTAAAAGGAAAATGGAAGATAAACTGTTGGATCTAAACATAAAAAAGGCACCTGATGTGGATGAAATCTATCCAATTATATTAAGTTAGGAGCAATGGAGCCATAATTATAAGAGCATTCTAGGATTCATGGAAGGTCCCCTATGGATTGATGTGCAAATGTATCCCCAATTCATAAAGGGATATCAAAAGGTGACATGAGTAATTACAGACCTGTAGCTTAAAATCAGTTCCAGGGAAAATAATGGAGCCATTGGTTAAAGAAGTAATGCTAGACAGGAATGCAATTATACTGCAGTCACAGTATGGATTTGTTAAGGGGCAGTCTTGTCTAACCAATCTGATGGGATACTATGATGCAGTGACCAAGGAACTGGATGCAAAAAAATAATTTTGATATCATATACAGGAACTCCCAGACTTATGTAAGGGTTGCCTTCCATGGAATGCTACGTAAGTCTGGGAATTTTCCCCATGTTCAGGCAGCACTCGCAACTGTGCTCGTTGAATTGATTGAATCAAAAAAGAAATATACGACAAACATGTAAATAGAATTATTTATTGTATTTCTTCAATTTTTTTATCCCATGCACAGGAAAAATTACAAAAGCGTGCAATTTAAAAAAATTTCAAAATTATAAAATTACAAAAAAAGGAGAGGAGACAGGCATAACGTCAGTAAGTTTTACCTCTCGAGCATCGTTGCCAGAATAGACGTCTTCGGCTGATAAGTGCACCACTGTGAATATTGAGGGCTGTGGAGATTTAGAAGGGGGTCAGCCACTCAACCTTATGAAAGAACATACTAATGGATGACTGGAAGGTGGCTTTTTTCTTTTCATCGTAGATTTCTTTGTAGCAAGCAGGCATATCATTCACCTCTCTGTTAACTTTTAAGAATCGTTCATTGTCAATATCCATCTTCTCAAACCTCACCACTGCCAATGCAATTTCATGAAATGCCATTGCCATCTCTCTGGCAATGAAGTGTCTCGGGTGCTCATTTGGTTCATCTTGAGCTTCATTGGCATTTTCTTCTTTCACTATCGCTGCCTGCAAGTCAATATCTTATTCGTTAGATAATTCCTCTATTAACTCATCCAAGTCTTTGGCATCAACCTCCAACTTAGGTAGCTCTGCAACCAATACAATCTTATCTGTAACCTCTTCATATGATTCGTCTTTTTCAAGTCCTCAGTACCCTTTTTTCGTGCCGTGAGTATATTTTCTTCTATGCACGATTTAAACAACTTTTAGTAATTACCGGCCAGGCCTTATTATTGTTTAAGATGGTGTGGTAAATATTGTAAGATTTCCAAGTCGCTCAACGTAAAATTTTTCTCACCGTCTACTGAAGACAATGCCTGAGCAAATGTTGTGCATAAATAGTATGCTTTTAAATTCTAAATAACACCCTAATCCATAGGTTGCATGAGTGAAGTAGTGTTTGGCAGTAGAAATAACTCTCACGTTCAAATTGAAATCATCCAGATGTGTAGGAAGACCAGGAACATTATCTAAAAGAAGCAAAATCGTGAAAGGAACATAGTTGTCTTTCCAATATTTTTCAACCTTGGGAATGAAGTAGAATTTAAACCAATCCTCAAAGAGAGATATTGTTATCCATGCTGTCTGGTTCGATTGGAAATGCACGGGTAGGGTGGCTTTATTGATGCCCTTAAATGCACGAGGATTTGCAGAATGGTACATAAGCAGTGGTTTTAATCTGTAATGCCCTCGAAGAAATTAATGAGGGGCCCGTCAAGCTCTCAGCTGCCCAATTCAATGCCAGAGCTCACTATTGTGCATCGGGCAACACAGCAGCAATCTCCAAGGCAGAATGCACTGGTCCCAAAGGAACTAGTTATTGTCGGTGACTATTGTCTGGGAGATGGGTAATATATTGTGTAAAAAGGATAGATGGAATAGGACCAGGGTATGTCTGCCAGGGGAAAAAGTTGATGATGTTGTGAAACATATATGATCTTTTAAGGACACAAAGGGTGATATTGTTGTACAAGTTGGCACCAACAACATTAAGAGTAGAAGATCTCCAGATTTACTTAACAAGTACAGGTCAATGTTGCAAAAAAGTCATAAGTTAGGGTTAAATTTGAGTGTCTGCAATTCTGCCCAGACACGATAGAAGAGAGTACATGAGAGCCTTGTCAATCAATTTGGCCATGGAGGGAATGTGCAAGGCTGATGGGGTAAAATTTTTTTCAGTGTGGTCTGTGCTTGTTAACAGGAGAGACTGCTTGTACAGCGATGGGATATACTTAAATAGAAAGGGTGCAAGAATATTTACTGATGCTATTGAGGCAGCGTTAGGTGGGTCGGAAAACTGCTAGCTTGGGGGATTCGCAGAATAAAAGGTTAAAAGTAGTCGCAGGCAAAGGTGAAGTTGATTCTTGCACCACTTCTATTAGAATAAGCAGCAGCCTGGAGCGAGGGGTGCTGGGGGTTTCAGGGACTGATGGCAGTCATCGTGAAACAGGTGGGTATATGGGATGTGTTAAGGTAACAAAGAATAAGAATAGGTGCATGTATAATTGCATGTATACCAATACTAGAAGTATAGTAAATAAATTTGATTAATTTGAAGTGTTGGTCAAGACATCAAAGGCAGATATTGTTGGAATATCAGAGATGTGGTGTGACACAGATATTAGGAATGCAGAATTGGAATTTGGGGAGTACAATGTGTACAGAAAGGATAGGAAGGGAGGAGGGGTTATGCTGTTAATTAAGAAAATCAAAATCAAAAGAAGTGCATCCAGTTGATGTAGATGGACAGTGCACTGTTGAATCAGTTTGGTGTGACATAAGCACTGCAAAAGCAAAAATAGGAGTAGGAGTGTGTTATAGGCCGAATGACTCGAATTAGTACAACAAACAATTGTACAGAGAAATAGTGGGCTAGTAAATCAGAATGTCTTATAATGGGGGATTTTATCTTCCCAGATATTGACTGGAACTTGCGGATTGGTCATTCGCACACTAGCAAGACTTTTCTGGATTTATTGGATGATTGTTTCCTACTGCAGCATGTCCAAGAGACAACCAGAGAGGGCAATACTCTTGATCTCGTTATCAGCAGTGATCATTCGTGTATTAAGAATTTGCAGATAAAGGAACCACTAGGTGACAGTGATCACAATGTACTGATGTGGGATTTACTTAAAGATATAATTACCATCTGGGGTAAAGGAAAGGGTTTTTTCTTTCGTAAAGGTGACTACAGTGGTCTCAGACAGATTTTAATTCTGTACAGTGCAATCAACTGATGATGTTACCAACAGCAAATTCTAAGTGGGAAGCATTCAGGGAATTAATCATGGAAGCTACTAAACATTTCATACCTATTAAGAAATATTGTTCAAGGTTTAGGATTACATGGTTGTCAAACGAACTAATGAGATTCGTGGCAGAGAAGAAAAATGCATGGGATGCATATAAATTATCAGGCAACACAGAAGCCTAAGGCAGATATAAGCTAGTCTGTAATCAAGTCACAAAGGAGGGAGGTTAAGGCTGGCAAAGGCAGATGAGAAATCTTTGGCAAAAGATACTAAGAAAAACAGCAAGGATTTCTTTACTTATATATTCTAAAAGGAAGGGGATGAATCAGATTGTTCCACTTGATATCAATGGTTTGACTGTTGATGATCCTGCTCAGATAGCAAACCAACAGTGAGTATTTTGCATTTACATTCACACATGACTTATTACGGATTGAAAATGCCAGAAGGTTATCAAATTTTAGTAGGATGCTAAATGATTTTGTAATAACTGAGAGCAAAGTGGAGGAGAAATTTTTGAAGTTAAACATAAGAAAGGCACCTGGCGTGGATGGGATCTATCCAGTTATATTAAAGGAGGCAGCAAAGGAACTAAGCAAACCCTTAGCCATAATTATGAGAGCATCCTTGGACTCAGGGAAGGTTCCCACGGACTGGAGATGTGCAAATGTATCCCCAATTCATAAAGGGGGATCGAAGGGGATCGTAATCTGAACAAGTGGAAGGATCTTATCAGAATTCAGCGTGCTCAACCCATTCAAGGCCTAAGCCATTCATTACAAACCTAAGGGGTCATAAATTCAAATTGAGGAAAGACAGCTGTAGAATAGATGTGCGGAAATTTGCCTTTAGCCAGCAGGTGGTTAATTGCTGGAACAAACTTCCAGCAGTTGTTGTGGAAGTTGATAGGTTAAATAAATTTAAGGAGGAACTGGACAAACATTCAGAGGGAATGGTTGTGAGAATTTTTTTTTTTTTTTTGGCTGATCTTACATAAGCTCAAACGCTTGCTTTCTTGCATCACATGCCACTATTACTCCTGCTGCATTAGCCCCAAGAAAGAGTGTGGCTCTATCTTTTGATGCCTTGAAATCTGGCATTGTATTTTCCTCTTTGGCAATGTATGTTTGATTCGACATTTTTTTCCAATACAGATCAGTCTTGTTAACGTTAAAAATTTGTTGCATTGACACCTTCATCAATAATTTTTTCCAACACATCACAAAATTTCTCTGTAGCTGCAGAATCCGCACTGGCGACTTCGCTGCATACTTTAACATTGTGTAAACCACTCGTTTCTTGCCACAAACTTGGGTTGGAGTTTGCCATACTTATCCTTAATATCTTTATAAATACTTGTTGCTTTTGTCTGAATGGCCATTAGACTCAGGGGCACTTGCTTCTGAAACTGATTTTGCATCCATATTATTAACAGTTGTTCCATCTTCGATATAGCACCTGAACGCTATTTTGTGGTCACTGGTGATCTTAAGTGTGTTGATCCTTTGATATTTTCTTTTATACACGCACTGTCTTTTAGAATAGTATTCACTGTTGAAGCAGCGAGACCTAATTCCCTTGCAATAGATGACAAACTTTGTCCTGCTTCGTACTTCTTAATCATTTTCATCTTCATTTCTAAATAAATTTTGTTTTGTTCCCTGGGCACTACCACCACTTGCAGTTTTGGGTGGTCGCTTTCCCTTCATCATTGTAATACATAAATAGGAATGAAGGGAAGTTTCTGAAAATTTGTTTTTTTATATGACTGAAGATTTCAGTGAAGGGGAACACGTTTCACCATGATAGCATAAAAACCCACAAATTACAGTTATCAGTATTATCGCAAATGCAATAAGATAGAGTTTACTACAGAAAAGCTCAATAAATCGGAAAGTGCAAATTGTTTTTGTTTTTTGGTCATGACCTTCAGAAACGTGCTTTAGAAAAATATCACAAAGGCATTCAAAATTGATTCTTATAATGGGAACATATGATAACAATGAACGGGTAATGCAATTTCCATCATAAATATGACCTTGTAGAGAGATAAATAGCTTAGTAATATAGCAAAATTTTCAGCTTCCAAGGACTTGGAACGAATTACAAAAAAAAGTGTTATTGAGTTCACATTAGGATATTTTCATGATACCTCCGTTTATTCCTATGGGATGCAAAATACGTTTCCACGAACTTTAAGTTTACACCGGACAGCAAAAATTTACGTAAAGTCTAATTTCCATAAGTCGAGTGTTACATAAGTCGGGAAGTTCCTGTATTTTGGATTTCAGGAAGGCTTTTAATACTGTTGTACATAGAAGACTGCTGTACAAACTGAAGCAATGTGACATTAAGGACACACTTACTGCTATGGATAAAGGGATGGTTCAGTAGAAGATAGAGTGGTAGTGCTGGCCCATTGTTGCTTTCGATATTTATTAATGATATTGATGAAGGTATATGAGGCTTAATTTCTAAGTTTGTCAATGATACAAAAATTGGCAGGGTGGTTAAGTACAGTAATCGGGGTGAGGTACTGCATATGAGTACCAGTAATCCCAGAGTAACTTACAACTGTGTGGTACAACACTCAGGGTAGTGGAGAATGAAAAAGACCTGGTTTAATTGCACAGTCAGACATGAACTTCTCTTAGCAGTGCAGACAAGCTGTCATGACAGCTCACTGAGTTTTGCCAATGATATACAGAACCTTTGCTAGCAGCAATACGGTGTTATCCCTTTGTATAAGACCATGGTTAGGCCACTTCTTCAGTACTGTATACAGGTCTGGAGGTCTCAATTTAGGAAGGACATAGATCTGCTGGAACATGTGCAGAGAAGAGCAACCAGATTGATAAAGGGAACAAAAGAGTGTTCTTTCCAAGAAAGACACCTACAAAATGATCTGACCAATGTTTAAGGTTTTGAATGGATTGAGCAAGCTCAATGCTGATAGCATTCTTCCTCTTGTTGAGACTACACATATGAGGAAGTATAAATTCAAGCTAAGAAAAGATAAGTTGCAGGATAAATGTGCAGAGGTTTTCATTCTGCCAGCAGATGGTTGATAGTTTGAACAGACTTCCATCTGTTGTTGTTGTGGAAGCGAATGGTTTGAATAAATTCAAAGAAGAACTAGACAAATTCTTGGAGGGTATGGATGGGTGGAGTATACAGTTCTTTGTTGTTGGGTTCTTTGGCTGATGCTATATAAGCTTGCTTTCTTTCATCACTTGCCACTACTACTTCTATTACAATCTGCCACACAGTAACAAGTGTCACCTAGAGGCAATAATAACTCTTGATGATTTAAGGCCAACGCGTTTTGCCAGCCTTTGGAAAATTCAAAAACAACAATGATCCAGAACCAATCACTGGGGAGAAGGATCAATGTGAAAAGTATCATGACCCAGCAGTTACACATGATATTGCAGCTCACCTATGATCCTAACACGTTACAGCTTATACAGTAGCCTCTCATTACGAATCGATTCAAAAGGTTTGCTAAAATCTAAAATAAATGTTGAAATTATATCCGACATCCTGCTCATGAGTAATCAAAATTGCTAACCAGGTTAGCTAAGCATAATTTTCCCTTATGAAATCATTGTATACCCTTCATAATTCTATTTCTATCTTTTCCTAGTATTGCAGTCCCTAATTTTCCATAATTTTATTGACTCCATAATTTTCCCTACGATTGAAGTCAGACTGACTGGATCTGTTGTTACCCACTTCACTCTTTGAACCATTTATATATTGGTTCTGGATCAGCACTTTGCCAATCCAGAGGAATTGCTTCAAAGTCCAATCATGTAACAACATTTATTAAGGTAGGAATTAAACAGTTACCACAACTTTATCTACTACTACTAAACTTTAAAAAATAGGGCAGGATTTCTCATCACTGTATAAAATTGACAAAACAATGACACTCAATTAAGCATGGGACATGTACAGCAATTTATACGTTACGGGATTTTATTATTTTTTTTATGAAAACCCCAAACACAAAAGGTATCAAAACCTATAGTACTTAGTACCATGCATGGGTTGCTCTGGAGACTAAAAACATTGGTTTCACCACTTCAAGCCTCCAATAAGCAAAGTGGTGGTATTCCACCAGTTGATGAGAGTCATCTACCACCAAGTAATACATTGACCTTACAGTCCCCTAACAGTGAATCCCCTAATCAAGCACTCTGCCAAAGGCATAGGGACAGTGTACATGCATTCATTGTGTTCACAAGCAAATTTGCATATTGTGGGAACTGAAAATCCAACATAGCTTAATCCACGAGAGGCCTCTACTCCATTCAGATGAGGTTGGATAACTACAATCCCGATTGAAGGAACCTTTACAAATTGCTTGAGTCTACAATAAGACTAATCTGGAACCTCTCCAAATGAGTGACAAATAGTGAAACCATACTGTTATATTTAATTATAAGTTTTTTTTTATAATGCTATGCAAACTGCATGCTATACAAATTGCATTTTATCTACTTACCTCTTCAACTAAGTGATCAGGAGGTAACTGCTGAATAGCAGCCCAATACAAAGATTGCTCCCTTTGTTTCATTTGTGGTTCTAAGAAGAATGGTTCAGAATAACCAAATGGAAGAAGACACAAGTTTTCTAGCCTATTATCCATAGTAATTCCATTCTTGTGGACTACTCGAAACCCAGGGGCAATTCCACCAAAATGTCTTTCCCTAAAAAAAAAATAATTTGTCACTGCACTTCAAGAAGACCACTAGTTTTATACCTTATTACATACCGTTAATATATAATGAAACATGTTATAAACATACATAATGAAAAATATTTTTATAAAAAAAAAACTATATTTTTAAAATATTTAATTTTTTAAAATTACACTGCATTATAAAAATTTAAGTTCCAGTAGAGAAAAAAATGTATTATCTGCTTCCTCCAAATATTTATCAAATCTAGTAGTAATCTAGTAGTGGTCCTTGAGAATGTCACAGACATTCTCTCAGATACGCCAGACAAGCTGTACTTGTTACCTGGGAGTCTAAAACACTGATGGAACTGATATTCGGGTGACTTTCAAGTCAAGTGGACCCAATTTCGGCGAAGTCCAGACAGTCTGTGACAGCCAAATCCTCTGCTTGCACCTTCATGATGGTGGGACTGTTAGTAATCCTGGGTATAAACTATGTGCGCAAGCACTGTGGGTGACTACCCAGGTATGAACCAATGTAAGCAGGGGTCGAGGTGTTGCGCCCACACCACATGAAGGAATGCCACCCCTCTGTGTTACCAGTCAATACTAGGTAATAGATGACTCGTCAACCAGTGCAATCCCACCACTTTGTTTATTGGAGGCTTGAAGTGGTGGAACCCGTGTTTAGTCTCCAGAGCTAAGTTCCGTTCAATACTTCCTCATCTCTTCCATAATGCAGTATGACTGATGACTTTTCAGGTTAGGATGAACATCATGGCGAGATCCAATCTTCCTTACATTTAGAGGGTACAGCTCTAAAACTGTGTTCGCAGGCTGGCTGCTAGTTAGAACACTAGACCAAACCTAATGGTAACTCATTAGGAGACTTCCGGATCAGCTAATTTATAATCATGCTACCTCTAGCATGATTATAAATTAGAGGGAGTTCGAGTAGTGTGTATGCAGGGGGCATTGTCGAGGCCACGTTATGTCAAGAATCTGGATATATATTCTTACCATGTATACGCCATTTCCAAAAATTTCCAAAACCTCCCAAACACTTCCTAGTTCATTTCACAAATATACATGGTCTCGGTTCTAATCTCAATGACATCCATTTCCACTTGCAGTCTGCCAAACCCCATTTACTTTTTCTGACATAACCTCAGTTATCGGTTGATTCAACTACTGCTCATCTCAGTTGCCCAAACTATTCAGCTGCACGATTCCTTTCGCCTCAAAGATGGTATTTGTGCATATATTCATTCCAGTATTCCCTGTCAGAGATTTGGTAATTTGGAATCTCCTCTTTTCGACCTTCTCTGGCTTAAAATCTCTTCCTCATTTCTTTCAAAATTCATCTGTTGTCTCTACCGTTCTCCCAACTCCACTAATCACTTTAAACTCTTTGACTTCCTCTCTTTCCGACTTGACTTTCTCCAATCCAACTTTCCTAACAGTGAGGTAATTTTCCTTTGTGATTTTAATGTTCACAACTCCAGCTGGCTTCCGTTTTCTGGTCACACCGACCCAGCTGTTCGAGATGCTGAGGCTTTTGCAATTACTTTGCACAGATTGTTCATTTACCTACAAGAATACCAGACAATCCTAACCATACAGCCAACACGCTTGATCTTTTTCTCACAAACAATCCTAAGTACACGGTTAAAGTGAGTGGTCCTTTAGGCACTTCAGATCACAACTTGGTGATTGTCTCTTCTCCAATGGAGCCTTTATCTCATGGCTATTCCCAACCTCATTGTTTGGCATTACAAGAATGCAAAATGGGATGACCTGCAAGATTTCTTTTCCTTGGTCGGATTACTGTTTCAAAACTTCTGATGTCAATGTTGGCTCTGACTGTGTCAGTGAAATTATTCTTGTAAGAATGGAATACTTTATTCCACACTCCACTTTAAAATCTCTTCCTTTATCTAAACCTTGGTTTTCCAATAAATGTGCTAAGGCTGATCATGAGAAGAACGTTGCATATCGTAATGGGCTTGTATCCAAATCTCCAGTTTCATTTTCTGCCTACACCAAAGCTCGCAACAATTGTAAAGCAGTTATTAATCAATCCACGGTACTTAGTACTATAGGTTCTAATACCTCTCGTGCTTGGGATTTTCATAAAAAAAAAAAAGTAAACAACCTGGTGATTGCACAAAACCCCTCAAGGACTAGCAAATTCCACTAATTAAAAAATATTTAAGAGCAAAGTATACACTGTGCTTTCACAATCAACAAAAAAATTTTATCTAAAAAAAACAAATTGTTTTCTGCAGGCAGTACCAAGCAACTTACACACACACAGGCCTAATTTTATTTTTTATCTGCGTAGTCAGGTAAGATAATTAGGTAATTCAGATAATAAAATTACAAATATAATGAACCTCTCTAAAACAGACACCATTCCATCAGAAGATTACACTGTCCTCTGCTTTGCAGAGGACAGTGTAATCAGTTTCATAAATTCATAAAAATGAAATTCATTGCGACTTACTGAGGATATTTTTATTGATTATCATTACACATGTTTTAATTAATTAATATTTTTACTGAAAGTTAATTATGTTTACTAAAAGTTTTGTTATTTATTAAATAACAAAATTAACCCCCAATCTGTTGAGTATGGGCTTGGCACACCCAGGGTTACAAGCTGTCTGGATATCATCATTCTTCTCCTCCTCTCTCTCTCAGAATTTTTTTTTTTTTTTTGGCTGGCGCAGCATAAGCCTCAGGCTTCCTTGCACCATATGGCTAATAATAATAAGTTTTAATAAACATATAATTAACTTTTAATGAATATAAATGGCTTTTTTTTTAAGTATTTCATTTTCATTGCAGATAATTAGATCATTTACTAGTTTCATGTTCATCATTTTTGCTCACATAGAATTTTTTTAATGGATATACCCCCACTTTTATGGGTCAAAACCACTCCCTTTTTAAAATTTTAAAATCCTGGCTATTGCCTTGTACAATGGAATAATCACCTCCTTATCCTTGCTAGCAAAATTCCTGTACATAATTGACAAAACCCCATGTGCTGTCCTGGCAACCTATCTGCACTGCTCAGAAACTTCATATCTCACTGCACAATTGCCGCCAAATCTGTGTGGCAAATTTTGGTGGTAGTTTTGAATGGTTAGCTTACACAGTGTAGTTTAAAGTGAGCACACTCTCTCTCTCACAAGAAGAAAAAAAAAATGCATTTCTTTTTTAAGTGCAGCTATAATTAATAGTATTTTAAAATTATTCTACTGTTTTTATTTAAGTGATGTAAAAGTAAAATAACGAAAGACATTTTTCATGCATATCTGCATAATTTTGCACAAAAGTTTGCGATTCATAATACCATTTTCTATAACACATTTCCTATGAAAATGTATTGCAACATCCAAACTGTTTACAGGTAGCTAATTTTGTCCATCTATTTTGAAAGCCTAAACTACTCAAACCAATGTGAGTTTCAACATGCTACTAAATATGCAGTGATGACAATGATAGCAGTTTATTTATTTAATTTAATTTTTTATTATTATTTTTTTTGCCACAGAGAATGTTTTAGTGTGTGTGATTTTGCAAAATGTGCTCTCGGAATTTACCCAGAGAACTCCTATTTAATTTCATCTGCACTGCCAATGAATTTTGAGATTATAAATGCATGTAGCCAAAAATAAATCATAATGTTTACCTTGTGTGTTTTTCATTAACGCATTTTAACATCATATAAAAAACATTATGTTAAGGCATTTTAAATGAAACCTTTTATCATTTAAAAGTAAAAAGTAATTTTTCAGGCATAGGTGAGTATTCTCAATTGTTTAGGATAGATAGATGGCTCCAGAAAGGATTTCCTAGCATCCTCAATACACTACAAGGCAGGTTTGAAACATTCGTGGCCTCAGTATGAAAGGAAAGTATGAAAGTGGTACAGTCTGAAAATTTTCTATATTTAATGTATAACAATTCAAATAGTAACTCTCAATTTCATGCTATTTCAATAACATCTTTTTTTAATTACTGGTCCTGAAGTCAAAGTTATTATTAGCCATATGGTGCAAGGAAGCCTAAGGCTTATGCTGCACCATCCAAAAAAAAAATTCCCAGACTTACCCTGAGAGAGAGAGAGAGAGAGAGAGAGAGAGAGAGAGAGAGAGAGAGAGAGAGAGAGAGAGAGAGAGTCAGAAGTAGAAAGGAATCACCAAGAAAGAGAAGAATGATGATATCCAGCTCAGGACCCTGGGTTTGCCAAGCCCACACTAACCAGTGAGCCCCTGGAGTTGTATGACTGATGGACAAAATCAGTCACTGTTACAGTCATCCGATATTTGGGGAAAAAGGACTAGCAAAGGAAATTCATGAGGATATGATTAAACAATGGGGGAGAATATCCCTTCCTATCCATAGTTAAGAAGTGGGCAGCAGAATTTAAATGGGCACGGGATAGTATTAGTAATGGCTGCATGGTGCAAGAAAGCCTATAGCTTATGCTGCACCAGCCAAAAAAAAAAAAAAAATCTGAACAAAACAATGATAAAAACAAAAAAAAAAATAAATAAAATAAATAGATAATAATAATTACTAAAAAAAAAAAAGGAAATTAAACCTATCATCCTATGCGCTTCCCTTACCCGAAGGTACTATCCAGATGACTTTTGAATTTCACCAAACTGTCGGCCTCTACCACCCATGAAGGCAACTTATTCCAGTAATTTATAACTCCCTGGCTAAAATAAAACTTCCTACAGTCCAATCTAAACATTTCCCCCCGTAACTTGAATTTATGTCCCCTAGTTCTAGCATCATTTATAATCTTGAAAATTTCGTCCTCATTCATTTTACTGATGCCTATCAAAGCCTTAAACACCTCAATCAAATCTCCTCTAAGGTGTCTAGTTTCCAAACTCTACAACCCACATATTCGAAGTCTTTCTTCATAAGGACACCCTTTTGCCGATCTCACCAGGCGAGTTACCCGTCTTTGCATCCTTTCAAGAAGCTCGATATCTTTCTTTAGGTGCGGTCTCCATAGCCTGGAAGATGACCCATATTGTGGAATCCTTACATTGAACGCTGATGCGCCAATAAAACCCATACCAAACCTTACATTGTCCATCACTCCAGAAGTTGACAAGTGATGGTTTGGTACATTGGCAGTGTCTTGGGCATCTCATCTGAATGTGCATTACATAATAACAGATGTTCTTGCTATGAAAGTATCAACATAACTGGTCCCAAAGTTGACAGCAGATCAGAGCACAAGAGTTGTCAGCGAAGGTAAAGAAAGCCAACACAAGAACCATGGGAAACTTCTGGAAAAGTTACCAGGAAAACTCGTTTCCTGCTACTGCAGTTTCCCCTTCATTCCCGGTAAACAGATGGTGCTTGTTATCAGTAGTGACATCAGTAGAAGTTGATAATGATATATTGATTAGTTTTTTCTCATTATTAAAAGCAGATTACTGGAGTTCAAGAGCGTAATATCTTCGCAGCTGAAATTTACTTACAGGTACACCTTCCAGACTGCCTCAGCCTTAGGGTGTTTATCCCCCCTTCTCGCTGTTTTAAAATAGGAAAACTACTTCTACAGACAATGCATGTTATCAGTAGTGGCAATAGAAGTAATTTTGTCATTTTCCTATTGGGTTAAAACAGCTGGAAAGGGGAATAAACACCCTAAGACTGAGGCAGTCTGGAGGGTGTACCCGTAAGTAAACTTCAGCCCATTCATGAACTCCAATAATTTGCTTTTAATAATGAGGAAAAACTAATCAGTACATCGTTATCGAATTCTACTGCCACTACCGATAACATGCACCACCTGTTTACTGAGAATGCAGGGAGAAACTGCAGTAGCAGGTTACGAGTTTCCCCGGTAAAGTTTCAGAAGTTTCCCATGCTTCTCATGTTGGCTTTCTTTACCTTAGCCGAGTTGTCAAATCAAGTGAATATTTGCATCGTTTAAGTATATCCAGGAAATTTCCTTGCAAGGTTTGTGACCACATATGAGACATGGGACCAGCATTTTCAGCCAGAGACAAAGGAGCAGTCCAAACTGTGGAAACCAAGCTTTCCCCCCTCCCCAAAGAAAGCCAATTTAATTCCTTCTACTAGCAAGGTGATGCATTAATTTTTTGTGATGCTGATGGAGCATTGCTAGTGGATTACCTTCAAAAAGTCACAGTGGCATATTACACAGACCCTATGAGGCATTTGCATGAAATATTAAAGAAACACTGAAGGGAAAAATCAACAAAGGGTCTTATTCCACTAGGATAATGGGATTTACTCACAAACATGTCATTGCCATGGCTGCACTGCATGAGTGCAGCTTTGAAATCTTGGACCAGCCCCCATATTAACAAAATCTAGTACCATCACACTTTCACCTCTTTCCTAATTTCAAAAAATACCTGACAGGCATCCATTTTCCTTACTGACAGTGACATCATTGCTGCAGTGGATGCATCCTGAAGGCCCAAAAGAAAAACCATTCTGTGCAGCCAGAATCAACACATTGCAGCATGAGGAGTCTGGTAAGTAAAATCTTACCAGACTCCTCAAACCAGGAACTTTTCAAATACACCTCATATAACCTTCAGTTGATAATTTAAACTGGGATTTCTATGACCCAAATGCATAACCTAGCAGTTTACACTTCCAAATTTTTAGACCAGTCACATAATTTAAATCATTTTATAGCAAAATACTCTGCCCAACATGACACTTTAGTGGCATGGTGCAGGCATAATCTAAAATCTTAAATTTAAGAAAAAAATTGCACTTCTTTCTGCATTAGAATAAATCTGTATTTATATCCTAAGAAATGTTTACAAAACTTTGTGGGCATGATCCTCACCATTTATTCAGTTTCTGTTAAAACTGCAAAAATTATAATGAAAATTTACAAGTTCACATAATTTAAAATTTATCTTATTTTGGAAGGAGCAATGGCTACTTCCACCGTTCCACAGTGCAAGTTCAGTGTGCCTTGCCCTACAAACATTTAAACAGTGTGCATTTGTTTTTGTTAACAAAAGCTTGTGAGCTACAATTCTTCCCTGAAATTTATGGCATACAGCTCTCTGTACCATCAAAACAATTAAAGCTTCCTTGTGGATGCTCAGAGCTACAAACTCCAATTCTGATGGTAAGGTGTGGTAACCAGCCATTTTTTCAGATTTGTATACCTCTAGACTTCATTTTTCTTCAATCTCTCTCTCTGTTTGTTTCTGAAAAAACTCACAGGATGTTTAATTTTTTCAAGCAATTAACTATTAACTGTTTGATATGTTCTAAGAACTAAGAATGTTAATTATTTTTTGTCAAATATAATGCCAAGGAAATGTATTTTCAACTATACAAGTATTGAAACTAAATGAACAAGTATTACTTGTTCATTTAGTTTCAATTCTGGATGAGAATGAAGATTAAATTTTTTTAAAAATTTAACTTGCTTTCTGTGCGGAATGTCTAAATCTGTTGATGTCTGCCCGAAGTATTTATTTTGTTGATGGCTTCTTGTAGCTGTCTTTCAACTGTTTGCATACTTTGAGAGTTACAGGAAATGCTCAAGTCACCTACATACAAAAATGAATCTACAGTCATGGAAAGTTCATCTGCTAGTAAAAAGTGTGTGTGCATATTTTTAATTGTGAACAGGGTGGCACTGAATACCAATCCCTGAGGGACTCCTTGGTAGGAGTTTGAAAACTTTCACAAAAGAACTTCCATGCAAACCATAATTGTGTACATCTCTGAGAATTCCATAGCACCAGGTTGTACTGCATGCCTTTTCAATGTTAAAGCAGACTAACTTGTTTCCAATTTTAGGAAAGAATTTATGTTCTTTTCCATTTTTACTAGCACGTGTAGTGATTATCTATTGTTTTCTTATTGCACATTGCACTGTGTGGAAAATATAATATTTTCCACACAGTGTATTACTAAGTGAGTCTTGTTAACCATTCTTTCCAGAGGCTTTACTTTACAAAGGCTGTGAGTTAGTGTTATAGGTCAGAAATGGTTTGAGTTACTCTGATCTTTGCCAAGTTTAGGGAATGAAAGTATTATTGCATGATGGCAGTGATCTGGGAATGCATTTTCCATATAAATCTTATTGTATAGTAGTAACAAAGCATATAAGGACTTTTAATTAACTGTTTTATCATCATCATGTAATATATGTTATCTGGACCTGCTGCACTTTGGCCTAACACATCTAAAGCTTTGTATAGTTCATGTATTGTATGATATTGAATTATATTAGATTATATTGCTCATTGCTTTTTTAGAAGGTTAATTTATGCTTCTTGATTCCCTTCCTTGTCTTTTGAAATGTGGCCGTGTGGGGTTTGATTGCTGAGACCTTTGCATATATTTCTCCAAGGATAATTGGGGTAAACACAGAAAGCAGATTGCAATGTGTATACTGTATCTATCACTATTTGGACAGTTACTGTTTCCAATAATATGATTAATTGAATCTTTTGAGTTTGAATGTGCAGAATGGTTAAAATTGCTACTCCACCATGTGCTATACTTATACCAATTCTTTCTTTCTTTCCTTCCTGTGCACAATAAAGTTGTACACAGGCACTGCACCTTTTGGTTTAAGGTACGTTTCTTAGAGACAGAGACACATTGGTGCATATTTTGTGAGGAAATCATGTGTATCATCAATACTTCTATTAGAATAAGTAGCAACCTGGATCGAGGGGTGTTGGGGGTTTCAGGGACGGATGGCAGTCATCGTGAAATAGGCGGGTATATGGGATGTGTTAGGGTAACTAGGAATAGGTGCATGTATACCAATGCTAGAAGTATAGTAAATAAATTTGATTAATTTTAAGTGTTGGTCAAGACATCAAAGGCAGATATTGTTGGGATAGCAGAGATGTGGTGTCACACAGCTATAAGGAATGTGTACAGAACGAATAGACAGGATAGGAAGGGAGGAGTTGTTATGCTGTTAATTAAGAAAAACAAAATCAAAAGAAGTGCACTGTTGAGTCAGTTTGGTGTGACATAAGCACTACAAAAGCAAAAATAAGAGTAGGAGTGTGTTATAGGTCTAATGACTCAAATGAGTACAATGAACAATTGTACAGAGAAATAGAGTGGGCTAGTAAATCAGAATGTTTTATAATGGGGGATTTTAACTTCCCAGATATTGACTGGAACTTGTGAGTTGGTCACTCACACACTAGTCAGACTTTTGTGCTTTTATTGGATGATTGTTTTCTGCAGCAGCATGTTCGAGAGGCAACCAGAGATAGTAATACTCTTGATCTGGTTATCAGCAGTGATCACTCGTGTATTAAGAATTTGCAGATAAACGAACCACTAGGTGGCAGTGATCACATTGTACTGATGTGGGATTTACTTAAAGATTTAATTACCATCAGGGGTAAAGGAAAGGGTTTTTGCTTCCCTAAAGGTGGGTACAGTGGTCTCAGACACTTTTTAAATTCTGTACAGTGGGATCAACTGACGATGTTACCAATTCTAAGTGGGAAGCATTTAAGGAATTAATCGTGGAAGCTACAAAAAATTTCATACCTATTAAGAAATATTGTTCAAGGTTTAGGCCTAAATGGTTATCAAATGAACTAATGAGACTTGTGACAGAGAAGAAAAATGCATGGGATGCATATAAATTATCAAGCGACTCAGAAGCCTATGTAGATAAAAGCTAGTCTGTAATCAGGTCACAAAGGAGGTTAGACGTTCGAAGACAGATTACAAGAAATCCTTGGCAAAATATGCTAAGAAAAGCAGCAAGGATTTCTTTACTTATATAAACTCTAAAAGGAAGGGGAGGAATCTGATTAGTCCACTTGACAACGATGGTTCGACTGTTGATGATCCTGCTCAGACAGCAAACAAACTGAATGAGTATTCTGCATCTACATTCACACATGAGGAATTATTAAGGTTTGAAAATAGCAAAAGGTTATCAAATTGTAGCAGGGTACTTAATGATTTTGTAATAACTGAGAGCAAAGTGGAGGAGAAATTGTTGAAGTTAAACATAAGGAAAGCACCTGGGGTGGATGGGATCTATCCAGTTATATTAAAGGAGGCAGCAAAGCAACTAAGCAAACCCTTAGCCATAATTATGAGAGCATCCTTGGACTCAGGGGAGGATTGGTGATGTGCAAATGTATCCCCAATTCACAAAGGGGGATCGAAGGGTGACACGAGTAATTACAGACCAGTTAGTTTAACTTCTGTTCCGGATAAAATAATGGAGTCACTGGTTAAAGATGCATTGCAGGATCATCTAGAGAGGACTGCAGCAATAATTCGGACACAGCATGCGTTTGTTAAGGGAAAGTCTTGTCTGACAAATTTGATTGGTTATTATGATGTGGTTACAAAGGAACTGGATGCAAAAAATAATTTTGATATCATATATTTGGATTTCAGGAAAGCTTTTGACACTGTTGCACATGGAAGACTATTGTAAAATTGGAGCAGAATGGTATTAAGGGTAAGTTGCTACAATGGATAAAAGGATGGTTAAGTGGGAGAAGACAGAGGGTGGTAATCAATGGGTGCTGCTCTTCTTGGACTAATGTTATTAGTGGAGTCCCACAGGGTTCGGTGTTAGGTCCATTGTTGTTTTGTATATTTATCAATGATATTGATGAAGGTATATCAGGCTTAGTGTCGAAGTTTGCAGATGATACAAAGGTTGGCAGGGTTGTTAATGACAGTAATGGTAGTGTGCTACTGCAACAGGATCTAGATAATTTGGGCAGATGGGCTAAGAAGTGGCAACTGAAGTTTAACCTTGACAAATGCAAAGTACGGCATATGGGTAGAAGTAACCCGAAAGAAAAGTACCAACTATGTGGTACTGCACTTAAGGTGCATGTATACCAATGCTAGAAGTATAGTAAATAAATTTGAGAGTAATTGTGCAGTCAGATATGAAGTTTTCTGACAGGCAGACAGAGCAGGTCATGGGGTTTTGTCAATGATATATAGGAATTTTGCTAGTAGGGAAAAGGAGGTGATTGTCTCTCTGTATAACGCGATGGTCAGGTCATGCCTTGAGTACTGCATACAGGTCTGGAGGCCTCATTTTAGGAAATATGTAGATTTGCTTGAGCATGTACAGAGAAGGGCAACAAGATTGGTGAGGGGAATGAAGGGATCCTCTTACCAAGAGAGGCTTAAGTTCTGCAAATTGCAGTAGCTGGAGACTAGGCACCTGTGCGGCGATCTGATTGAGTTGTATATGGCCTTGAATGGGTTGAGCACGCTGAATTTTAATGGGATCCTTCCACTTGTTCAGATTAAGAACCTAAAGGGGCATATATTCAAATTAAGTAAAGACAGATGTAGAACAGATGTGCAGAAATTTGCCTTTAGCCAGCGGGTGGTTACTTGCTGGAACAAACTTCCATCTGTCGTTGTGGAAGTTGATATGTTGAATAAATTTAAGGAGGAACTGGACAGGCATTTGGAGGGAATGGTGTGATTTTTTTTTTTTTTTTTTTTTTTTTTTTGGCTGATGCAGCATAAGCTCATGCACTTGCTTTCTTGCATCACATTAGCATTAGTAGAGGCATTTGATGCAAGAAAGCAAGCTTATGCAGCATCAGCCAAAAAAAAAAAAAAAAAAAAAAAGTAACATAAATAAATAAAAATAACCACTTCCACTTCACCCCTCTGTTCGTTCGAAATACCTGTCCAGCTGAGCCTTAAACTTATTTAGGCTATCAACTTCCACGACAAGGGATGGAAGTCTGTTCCACCCACCAACTACCCGCTGGCTAAAGGCAAATTTCCGCACATCTATCCTACATCTGTCTTTCCTCAATTTGAATTTATGCCCTCTCAGGTGATTTTTCTGAGCTAGAGGAAGAATCCCATCAGCATTGAGCATGCTCAAACCATTCAAGACTTTGTACACCTCTATCAGATCACCCCGCTGGTGCCTAGTTTCCAGACACTGTAATTTGCAAAACTTAAGCCTTTCTTCGTAAGAGAACCCCTTCGTCCCATTCACCAATCTAGTTGCCCTTCTCTGTACTCCTTCCAGCAGCTCTACATCCTTCCTGAAATGAGGCCTCCAGGCCTGTATACAGTACTCTAGGTGTGGCCTGACCATTGCCTTATACAAGGGAATAATCACCTCCTTATCCCTGCTAGAAAAATTCCTATATATCATTGACAATACACCATGAGCTACTCTTGCAGCTCGTCTGCACTGCTCAGAGAACTTCATATCTGCCTGCACCACCACCCCCAGGTCCCTTTCATTCTCTACCACTGTCAGTGTAGTACCACAGAGTTGATACGTTGCTCTGGGGTTGCTGTTTCCCATATGTAGTACTTTACATTTGTCAATGTTAAACTTCATTTGCCACCTCGAAGCCCATCTGCTCAGCCTTTCCAAATCCTGTTGCAGCAGCATAGTGTCAGTAGTGTCCTTGACAACCCTGCCAACCTTCGTATCGTCTGCAAACTTGGACATTAAGCCTGATATACCATCATCAATATCATTTATAAATACAGAAAACAATAAAGGCCCCAATACTGAACCCTGAGGGACTCCACTAATAACATTAGTCCACGATGAGCAGTGTCCATTGATTACCACTCTCTGTCTTCTCCCCCTCAACCACCCCTTTATCCATAGCAGCAACTTGCCTCCAATGCCACACTGCTCCAATTTGTGCAGCAGTCTTCCATGTGCAACAGTATCAAAAGCCTTTCTAAGATCCAAGTATATAATATCAAAGTTATTCCCTGCATCCAGTTCTTTTGTGACTGCATCATAGTATCCAATCAAATTGGTCAGGCAAGACTTCCCCTTAACAAAACCATGCTGTGTCCTAGCTATAACTGAAGTCTTGTCTAGATGATCCTGCAGTGCTTCTTTCACCAGTGCCTCCATTAATTTTCCGGGAACAGAAGTTAAACTCACAGGTCTATAATTACTTGTGTCAGCCTTTGATCCCCCTTTGTGAATTGGGGTCACATTTGCACATCTCCAGTCAATGGGTACCTCCCCTGAGTCCAAGGAAGCTCTCATAATTATGGCTAAGGGTTTGCTTACCTCCTTTGCTGCCTCCTTTAATATAACTGGATAGATCCCATCCACCCCAGGTGCCTTTCTTGTGTTTATCTTCAACAATTTCTCCTCCACTTTGCTCTCAGTTATTACAAGATTCTCTAGCTTACTGCTAGAGTTGAATACACCTCTGGCATTCCCCTCGCTGAATAACTCCTCATGTGTGAATGTCGATGCAAAATATTCATTTAGTTTGTTAGCTACCCGAGCAGGGTCATCAACAGTTGACCCATCGATCTCAAGTGGACCAATCTGATTCATCCCCTTCCTTCTAGAGTTTACATAAGTAAAGAACTCTTTGCTGTTTTTCTTCGCATCCCTTGCCAAGGATCTCTCGTAATCTGCCTTCGCCTGCCTAACCTCCTTTGTAACATGCCACTACTATGGTACAAAAGCCTCTGCGGTTCCATTGTATGAAGGAGTCCATTATTTGTTTTTGTTAGTTCTTTCGATTTTTCAAAGGGTTGTGTTTTTAAGTTTATCTGCTTTTGTTTTCTCTTTTTGGGAAGACAGGTCTTCCTATATATATTTTTTAGTCTGTAAAAAAGTTCAAGAACTGATTCCTCTTGGAGTTTTTCATCTATACCCATTTCAGCATGTGAGTTCAGTTGTACTGTTTTTCTTTATTTTTTTTACTTAGTTGGAGGTGGGCTTTTCAGTAGGATAAATACAGGCATATTTACTACCTGTTCTTGTGCCTGTAATAGATTAAGTGGTTATTTTGCCATAAGTGAGAAGGATTTGCTCAGCAGAACTGTGAGATCCATTTGAGTTCCATAGTTTTACTTTTGTGGGTTATTAGAGTGTAAATTGTTCTATTTGAACTTGTAGGTATGATTATTTTCTTTGTATTTTTGTATTGATTTCTCTTTCTTCCAAAGATCACATTCTCTAGAGAAGGCAGGATGACCACCTTCACAATTAGGACATCTGTGTTCTGATATTGAACAATCATGGCTGTTGTTCTTTAGATCCACACGTGGAGATTCCTAGGGAGCTGGTTTAGGGGTGGCTGCATTTTTGACATCCTAAAACACCAAAGACGGTTTGGGATGTATGGTTTTATATGGCACTTTAAACATTCAGCTTTGACACTAGTGAGGAGGGTGTATTGAATGTTAATATAACAGTCTTGCAGGAGTGATATTTCACTCCCTTTTCACAGCTATTCTTTTCACTCCTATACTCTCACACAGATAACAGTGCATGAAGGCTTTAATTTCAGTGTTGATGACATTCCATCTGGTTTTGATACAGGAAGGTTAACGACTGTTAGGCTTATATAACAAAATAAGGCACGTGGTGTGAAAGATTCCCATGGTAGTTTAGTTATTTCAATTTGAGCTGAAAATGAATAATTATAACCATCAGGCACAAGGTATTTATTACTAGTTATCAGCAAAACTAGTTTTCCTTTAGTATATACAATATTTTAATTTACAACATACAAGTGTGGCAGTGTGGCATTGGAGGCAAATTGCTGCTATGGATAAAGGGGTGGTTGAGGGGGAGAAGACAGAGAGTGGTAATCAATGGACACTGCTCAATGTGGACTAATGTTATTAGTGGAGTTCCTCAGGGTTCAGTGTTGTGTCCATTGTTGTTTTCTGTATTTATAAATGATATTGATGATGGTATATCAAGCTTAATGTCCAAGTTTGCAGACGATACAAAGGTTGGCAGGCTTGTTAAGGACCCTACTGATGCTATGCTGCTGCAACAGGATCTGGAAAGGTTGAGCAGATGGGCTGAGAGGTGGCCAAATGAAGTTTAACATTGACAAATGTAAAGTACTACATATGGGAAACAGTAACCCCAGATCAACGTATCAACTCTGTGGTACTACGCTGACATTGGTAGAGAATGAAAAGGACCTGAGGGTAATTGTGCAGGCAGATATGAAGTTCTCTGAGCAGTGCAGACGAGCTGCAAGAGTAGCTCATGGTGTCTTGTCAATGATATACAATAATTTTTCTAGCAGGGATAGGGATGGGATTATTCCCTTGTATAAGGCATTGGTCAGGCCACACCTTGAGTACTGTATACAGGTCTGGAGGCCTCATTTCAAGAAGGATGTAGAGCTGCTGGAACGAGTACAGAGAAGGGCAACAAGATTAGTGAATGGAACAAAGGGTTGCACTTACGAAGAAAGGCTTTAGTTTTGCAAATTACAGAGTCTGGAGACTAGGCATCGGCGAGGGCATAAATTCAAATTGAGGAAGGACGGATGTAGGATAGATGTGCGGAAATTTGCCTTTAGCCAGTGGGCAGTTGGTTTGTGGAATAGACTTCCATCACTTATTGTTGGAAGATGATAGCCTAAACAAATTTAAGGCTCAGCTGGACAGGTATTTCGAACGAATGGAGGGGTGAAATGGGAGTAGTGGTTGTGTGTTTTTTTTTTTGGCTGATGCTGAATAAGCTTGCTTTCTTGCATCATATGCCTCTACTAATGCTAATCTGCCTTCGCCTGCCGAACCTCCTTTGTCACCTGATTACAGATTAACTTATATCTGCCATAGGCTTCTGAGTCGCTTGATAATTTATATGCATCCCATGCATTTTTCTTCTCTGTTACGAGTCTCATTAGTTCATTTGACAACGATTTAGGCCTAAACCTTGAACAAAATTTCTTTATAGGTATGAAACTTTTAGTAGCTTCCACGATTAATTCCTTGAATGCTTCCCACTTAGAATTTACTGTTGATAATATCATCAGTTGATCCCACTGTACAGAATTTAAAAACTGTCGGAGACCACTGTACTCGCCTTTACGGAAGCAAAAACCCTTTCCTTTACCCCTGATGGTAACTAAATCTTTAAGTAAATCCCACGTCAGTACACTGTGATCACTGCCACCTAGTGGTTCTTTTATCTGCAAATTCATAATACATGAATGATCACTGCTGATAACCAGATCAAGAGTATTACTTTCTCTGGTTGCCTCTCGAACATGCTGCTGCAGAAAACAATCATCCAATAAATCCATAAAAGTCTGACTAGTGTGTGAGTGCCCAACCCACAAGTTCCAGTCAATATCTGGGAAGTTAAAATCCCCCATTATAAGACATTCCGATTTACTAGCCCACTCTATTTCTCTGTACAATGGTTCATTGTACTCATTCAAGTCATTAGGCCTATAACACACTCCTACTCTTATTTTTGCTTTCGCAGTGCTTATGTAGTGGTTTTCAACTCATCATAGATAATGTTTTTGCACAGCTCACCATTATACAGGTATTTAACAAATACTAAAAGCATAAATAGACTACTACTTATGCTGTTAGTATTCGCAAGGTAAAATAAGGCGACAACTTAAGTCTACAAATGAGTTCATTCAGAAGATCGGCTGAGCAAAGTAAAATTCATTTTATCGTGTCATTACAGAATGGCACCTTTTATTTTTGCTGATTCGATGGGTCCAAATATTGTCTTTCACAGGTCAGTAGTGCATGGCATTATCAAATTTTCACCAATAATGTGGGCCTCTCCTTGACAAGTAATGCAATAGCCCACTTTCAGTGAAACTTCTAATAATTCTCTTTTACATCTCACAAATATAGATTTAACCAATGATGTCATTTTTATGTAATACCTCTTTTCCTCTTCAAAACAAGCAATGGACTTGCCATTCAAGTCTCAATGATTTCTTTCAAAATGTCTCATCAACGAGAGGATTTCATACAGTTATTGCCGAGTTTCTGTTCACATATTAAACACAGAGGGATTTGATTCTGCTCATCACCACAATAATAGAAGCCACATTTCAAATATTCATTTTGATAATGTCAGTTTCTTTTGGTCCTTATCTGGAGCTAATTTGCTTATAGATGGACTTGGTGAATGGTCATGATTACACTTACCACTTGGTCTGTTCTACTTGACTTGTCTTCACATCTTTTCTCTCCATAGAATCTAACAGAATCGGCACTGGCAACTTCACTGCGTACTTTAACGTTGTGAAAACCAGTGAGATGCTTGAACCTATTAAACCACCCGTTTCTTGCCACGAACTTGGGTTGGGGTTCGCTGTACTTATCCTTAATATCTTTATCAATACTCGTTGCTTTTGCTTGAATGGTCATTAGACTCAGGGGCACTCGTTTCTGAATCTGATTTTCCATTCATATTATTAACAGCTGTTACAACTTCGATGTAGCACCTGAATGCTGTTTTGTGATCACTGTTGATCTTAAGCGCATATAGCACACTGTCCTTTAAAATAGTATTCACGGTTGAAGCAGCAAGACCCAATTCTCTTGCAATAGATGACAAACTTTGTCCTGCTTCTTAATTAATCATCTTCATTTCAAAATCAATTTTGTTTCGTTTCCTGGCACTAACACCACTTGCACTTTTTGTTGGTCCCTTTCCCTTCATCATTGTAATATGTAAATAGGAATGAAGAGAAGTTTCTGAAATTTTATTTTTATATGATTGAAGATTTCAGTGAAGGGGAACTGATTTCACAATAATAGCGTAAAATCCCACACAATTCCAGTTATTGGTATTATCACAAATGCAATAAGATCGAGTTTACTACCCATTTATAATTAGATGCACTAACAGAAGAGCCCAACAAACCGGAAAGTGCAAATTGTTTTTGTTTTTTGTCATGATCTCCAGAAACATGCTTTAGAAAAATATCACAAAAGTGTTCAAAATTGATTCTTATAATGGGAACATGTGATAATGATAAAAGGATATTGCAATTTCCATTATAAATATGACCTTATAAAGAGATAAATAGTTTAGTAATATAGTGAAATTTTCAACTTCCAATGTCTCTGAATGAATTACAAAAAAAAAAAAAAAAACACAATGTGTTATTGGGTTCACATTACGATATTTTCACGATATCTCCATTTATTCCTAAGGGATGCAAAATACATTTCCACGATTTTTTTTAAGTTTGCACCAGCCAGCAAAAAGTTACATAAAGTCGAATTTCCATAAGTCGAGTATTGCGTAAGTCGGAGTTCCTGTACTTTTTGTACTGAAATATCAGTACTTTCATCTACAATTAACGTGTGGAAAGTAGATGCTCTTATTTCGTTCAGGATATTTTTTATGAGAACAGAAATTATACATTCAACAAATTCAAATGAATAATTTTTGCTTCTCCAATTTTTAGGTATATCTATAAATTTTTCCATGTGTTCATGAATGTCTTGTACAGAGTTCACCGATGCATTAATTAATTTTTATGGCTAATATCACATCATTAATTAAAACCTTAACCCTATCAAAATTTGATTTTGATCGTTCACTTCTTTCCTTTTTTATGTTACATACTTCTACAGTTTCTGTCAAAATACTTAAAATTCCACCTCTTTTCAGATTACGTAACTCGGTAACTGCGTCTATATGTATCTTCTGACTTAGATGCCATTTTAAATAATCTAGTTTCCATTCTTCCCATACTAAATTCTCCTGCAACTTTTGCTTCTGCACAAAAAGTACACAAGACGACACCATTTTCTTCATTGTATTGAAAAATATCTCCCAGTTTTAGGCTTTGCTTTTTGTTTGATGATGGAATTTCAGCATCAATTTGCTTTAAAAGCCAATCCTTTATAAATGTTTTGTAAGTTTTTTTTTTTTTTATTTACGTCTTCAGTTTTTCTTCTGGACTTTTTTTTTCTGAAAAATTTTAAAATTAAAGAATTTTATTAATTCTCTGTATTTTGTAAATGAAGTTATAAAATATTAGGAAAAATCACAAATTTTTAATGCATTATTAAAATAGTTGATAAAAATTAAAAAAAAAAAAAAAAATTTTTCACATTTTACCTTCTTTAATAAAATATTAAGTAATACTAAACATTATTGGTTATATACAAAAAAAAAAAATCTGGATCAGTAGATCCGCTGACATTCTGCCCACATATTTTTATGTATTAATTAGTAATAATTAATTTGAGTGGACGGAATTTAAAAATGCTGACCTTCCCTATTATATGGTATTTTATTATTTTTAAAACAATAAACTCGCCTTAAAAACATACAATATAAACTAAAACCGCTACAGTCCTTTATATATTCGTAATGTAATAATTTTTTTCATATAAATAAAAATCAACACATAACCTTTCACTGTGCACTATGTATTTGCATTGTACTATGTATTTGTAAATAAAAGATGTGGGGAACATATCATACAATAGCAAATCTTATGGCACGAGTTATCCCCCCTTCCTATATCCATTCTTCCACTAATACTCCTGTCACCATCTATGTGGGCTGTGTGCATGGGAAATAAAAGCACCTGTGCAATTTCATAGAAACCAGTGCGCGGCCGTGCACGTGCGCAGCTTAGAGGGAACCATGCTCATGAGTTAGAATGTGGTGCAAAAAAAAAAAAAAAAAAAAAAATGTTGAAGTGTATAAATAGTTTTCTTTGTCCTCTTCAACAATATCAACATTGTGGAAGAATAAACATGTTTACATATTGGCACTGGATAAGATCATACCTGAAAAAAAAAAAAAAAAAAATTAGGAAGTGCAAAGTCAAATGTCAATGAAGCATTGCTTCAATGGTTCACTACACAAAGAAGCTGGATTTTCAATAGATGATCCATTTGCTAAATGGACCATCTATATACTATGATTCTGTATGTAACAATGGTTGGCTGGATTGGTTTAAAAACTGAATACAAGCATATTAATACAAATAATAGGTAGGTATATAATAATATTTTTTTTCTCTCTAATATTTCTTTTGAGTTTATCTTTATCAAGTTATTGAGAATTTAAAAAAATAGGAGGTGAGGTAGATTTAACTCATCACTGATATAGTGAGTAATGGTTATAACAAGGAATTTGTCAGTACCTTGATGCTCATTATAACCAAGTTTGACTGTAGTATCCCACTTCTTTCCCGAAATATTTTATTAGTATTATCCATATGAGGCAAGAAAGCCCTGGACTTTTACCGCACCAACAAAAAAATAAATGATAAATCACAGAGATATCAATCCAATTGATACTTTGAATTTTCCCAAGCTTTCCTCAACTACTGATGGAGACAGGTTACTCCAATTATTAACAACTTGCTGACGAAAAGAAAACTTCCTGCAATCCAATCTAAACTCTCTCTCTGTAATTTGAATTTATAGCCCCTACAGTTCCGGAATCATTTAAAACAGTGAAAATTTCACCCTCGTTCATCTTACTTTCACCTCTCAGAGCCTTATAACACCTCAATCAAATCTCTAAAGTGTCTAGTTTTCCAACTCTGCAGCCCACTACCTCACACCAGGCACATTGCCCACCTTTGGACCCTTTTGAGAAGCTCAATGTCTTTTTTAAACAGTCTCCGTACCTGGACACAGCATTTCAAGTGGGGTCTCACAATTGCCTTATACAGTGGTATTATGACCACCCTACAAGCCAATGTTTGATAAATCATCTACAGGACAACATTTGCTCTCTTTGCCACCTGTCATTGTGGTTGAGGAAAGATTGGGAAAATCTACACTGCTCTGAGAACTCTGACCATATTATCTTAACTCCAAAATCTTTCTCCCTCTACTGTTTTTAGTTCTACCCCATCAAATCATTTTTCCACCTCAGTTTCTACCCCATCAAGCTATTGATCAGCAATAAAATTAAGATATATATATATATATATATATATATATATATATATTTTTTTAACATTATCATGAAATTTGTGGTTTTCAAATAAAAATTACCCTAGAGTTAAATCAAAACTTTTAATGAGATATCAGGGCAAATACTTGACTGATTCTTAATCATTCTCTGCCATGCATTTTGTGTGCCCAAAGTTAAATCCCACCCCCATAATAAATCTAGAGGATTAAGACTGCGTGCAATTGTGGTAGATGCCTTCAGTAACTGTATTTAAGGATCGTGATTACTTCAAACCTTGGCCACCAATTTACTGTAGGACACCTACTGATAGCACTATGAACCACCATACAAGCTAAGAAGGGCTGATCAATGGATCAGCCATTCTTGGGAGATGGATCAATCTAGGAGTGAAAATATTGTCTATATCAGCATTGGATGGGTATCTGTAATTGGGAAATTTGTCTCATTATAAAGAGGCAGCCAGTCAAGGGAGGAATAGAATTTCAATCCAAACTTTATTACCAACAGATAAAAGATACTCACTTTTTATGGGCAATAATGGAGTTTCTATAAGAAAATTTCCAAGAAATAAGGTTTTTTTTGGGGGGGAAAAATAAAGCAGTATATCATGAAATTGCCAAAAGACCTACCATAAAAGTTCATGCACAAACTGTCCTGATGCCCTTCCTCTACTAATATCATATGCAAAAGCAAAAATATGTGCTCCATTGCCATCTCTATCGATTTCAATCCTTGCCTGAAAGGAGAGAGGGAAAAAAAAATAATAAAAATTTAGGATACTCAGATTGGTATCAAAACCATATATATATATGAATAAACTTTAACCAAAAATGTTCATCTATTAATTCAAGAAACATTTAAGAGAATTTGTTGCAAAACATGGACACAAATCTGATACTGTTCTTTCATGTGCAATAATATCAAAAGATTTTCTAAAATCTAAGTACATGATATCAAAATTATTTCTTGCAGCCAGTTCCTTTGTTATTGTGTCTATTGTGTCATAGTAGTCAATCAGATTGGTCAGACAAGATCACCCCTTAACAAACCAATGTTGTGATTGTCATGTTACTACACTATCAAGATGTTCCCACATTACTTCTTTAACGACTGATTGCACATTTTCTTTGGAACAGAATACAAGCTTACAGGTCTGTAATTACTCACTTCACAATTGAATCCCTCCTCCTTAGTGAATAGGGAGGACATGAGCACATCTGCAATCTATAGGGACCTCCTGCAAATCTAAGGATGCTCCCATAATTATGGCTAAATGTTTGCTTACCTCTTTTGCTGCTTCTTTTACTATAATTGGATAGAACCATCAGTCTGAGGTACCTTATTTACTTTTTGCTTCAATTTCACTTCCACTTTCCTCTCAATCATTACTAAATCTTTCAGCTCTCAGTTAGAATTTGATATACTTCTAGATACCCAATCCCTAAAAACTTCTTCACACGTGAATGCATAAGTAAACGATTTATTTTGTTGGTAACCCAAACAGGCTCGTCAAAACTTACGTCATTCATATCTCATGGACAAATGTGATTCATTCCTTTCCTTTTAGCATTAATATAAGTAAAGAAGTCTTACTACTTTTCTTTACATTCTTAGCAGGGGACTTCTCATAATCTGTCTTAGCTTGCCTAACCACCTTGGGGGCAAAACACCCTACTTTTTAAACAAACTTTCCAGTTTAACAGCTCTTAATAAAAACCGTAGTTATCAGGAGACACAGAAACCTATAGAAGGTCTGCAATTAATAAGCATCCCATGTATTTTTCTTCTCTGCCAGTAGTCTCATAGTTTATCTGATATCCATTTATGTTTAAACACTGAACAGTATCTCTCAGTTAGTATAAGAGCTTATTAGCTTCTACAATTACTTCCCTGAATTCTTCCCATTTAGAATTTGCAGTTGGTAACATAATCAGCTGGTCCCCACTGAAAAGAATTTAAAAACTGTCTGAGAGCATTGCAGTCACCTTTATGAAAGCAAAATCCCTTCCCTTTTCCCTTGACAGTAAGTATATCCCACATCAACATAGTGTGATCACGTGTCACCCAGTGATTCTTTTATCTGGAGATTTTTAATGCATGAAGAGCCACTGCTGATAATCAGATCAAAAATATTGCTTTCTCTTGTTGCCTCTCTCTAACAAGATGCTGTAAGAAACAGTCATGCAAATAAATTTGGATGAGTCCTGCTACTGTGTGTGCAACCAACCCACAAGCTGTAGTGAATATCTGTAAAGTTAAAATCCCCCAACATATGACATTCTGATTACTGGCCCATTATTTGTCTGTATAGTTATTCATTCATTTGGCCCATAATGTAGCATTACTGTGTGTAATGCTACATTGCACACAGTGCATTGGCCACCCATGTTAACTGTGTGCACTGCCTTAAATTCTATGTGCTGCTTCTTAATCAAGTATAACCCCCCCCCCCAACTATTCTGACTGTCCTTTCTGCACAGGCAGAGTTCAATTAGTGTTCCAGTGCTGCCTTACCTAAGACACATACATAATGTTCTTTCTGTACACTGAAGTGGTTTTAATACTGGCATTTTTCAAGATATTTGCACACTATCTGTTATTCATACAGAAAACATACAGATGGTTGCCTCAGGTGAATACCAAAATTACCAGAAAAAATTCTTTATTCAGGCAGTTTCATTATTGGAAAAAGCACATGTTTTTTTTTTTTTGGGGGGGGGGGGGACATAGCACTACTTTTTAAACAGACTTTGCAGTTAAAGAGCCCTCAATGAGGACTGCAAAGTCTGCTTAAAAAGTAGTGCCAAAAAATTTGAGTACCAAAAGATTCGAGTGTCTAGCTTTATTTTCATTAACAATATTTTTCTTATCATTTTTTGACAGATCATAAGAGTATTTTCATTTATTATTTAGTTATAAACAAGCATGTAAAATGAAACTGCTAATCACAATTCTGGAAAATGACTCTGAAAGTAAATTTGAGTATGCATATTTTATTTAATAAAATGTCACACCCTTCAAAAGGCTTGTGACTCTCATTAAAAGATTATCTTGTGCAAATAAGCTATATTATTTTTCAATGTATGAGCAGGATGCTGGATTCTATAAGGAACACCTCATGCACATATATTAAAATTAATGTGTCTATTAAGAGGAATAGGAACAAATTTTTCTTTATTTTACATTTTAATAATTATAAAAAATATATATTTATATTAGTTAAAACTATACACATAACTAAAACAATACAGGGATTTAAAAAATCATGCATACTTACAATAAATGAAGGGTTATATGAAGTGAAGAGAATGTCAATTATATTCTCTTTGCATATACAGTGGGGCCCCAACATCTGATGGTAATTCGTTCCACAAAACCCACTTATATGTTGAAAATGTAAGCTGAAACCAATAATACATTGATTTCCTATAATTCATTCCAAAACCTTGACAGGTGAACCCAACAACACATAAAATAGGCATTTCTTACATGTTATGCTCAATGTTTAGATTAAAAATTAGTGTTTTATAAAGATTATTTAATAAATAGTCATAAAACATCTTTAAAAAAATTAAATACAAGTTAGCATTTACCTAGGTGGTAGATGACTCTCATCAGCCAGTGCAATTCCACCACTTTGCTTATTGGAGGCTTGAAGTGGTAGAACCCATGTTTAGTCTACAGAGCTCAGTTCAGTCAACCCTTCCCCATCTCTTACATCATGCAGTATGACTGATGAATTTTGAGGTAATGATGAACATCACGGCGAGATCCAATCTTCCTTATATTGAAGGTACAGCTCTAAAACGGTGTTCACAGGCCGGCCGCTAGTTAGTACACCGGACGGAACCTATTGGTAACTCTTCCGGATCAGCCAGTGTATAATCTTGCTACCTCAACTCTGCCAGATAGTGACTGGAGGGAATCTGAGTAGTGTGTATACGAGGGGCATTGTCGAGGCTACGTTATGTCAAGGAACCGGGTATATTCTTACCATGTATACGCCATTTCCAAAAATTTCAATACTTCATACAACATGCCCCCCCCCACCTTTTCTTACTACTGAATACACCATGAATTGTCAAACAAATAGAGTAAGCTTATCTGCAAAAAGATCTAAACCTCCCAAACACTTCCTAGTTCATTTCACAAATATACGTGGTCTCAATTCTAATCTCAATGACATCCATTTCCACTTGCAGTCTACCAAACCCCATTTAATTTTTCTGACAGAATCTCAGTTATCGGTTGATTCAACTACTGCTCATCTCAGATGCCCAAATTATTCGCTGTATGATTCCTTTCGTCTCAAAGGTGGTACTTGTTCATATGTTCATTCGGATATTCCCTGTCAGAGAATTGGTAATCGACCTTCTCTGGCTTAAAATCTCTACCTCATTCTGTCAAATTCATCTGTTGGCTCTACCATTCTCTCAACTCCACTAATCACTTGGAGCTTTTTGACTTCCTCCAGTCCAACTTTCCTAACAGTGCAGTAATTTTCCTTGGTGATTTTAATGTTCACAACTCCAGCTGGCTTCCATTTTCTAGTCACACCCACCCAGCTGGTCGAGATGCTGAGGCTTTTGCAATTACTAATGACCTTACACAGATTGTTCATTTACCTACAAGAATACTGGACAATCCTAACCATACAGCCAACATGCTTGATCGTTTTCTCACAAACAACCCTTCTAAGTACACGGTTAAAGTGAGTGGTCCTTTAGGCACCTCAGATCACAACTTGTTGATTGTCTCTTCTCCAATGGAGCCTTTATCTCATGGCTATTCCCAAACTCTTATTGTTTGGCATTACAAGAATGCAAAGAACGAGAACGAGTCTGAGAACGAGTGTAGCCTGTGCGGACGTACATTTTTGCCGCTCCTGGAACAACGAAGTTTTTTTTTTATTTATTTTCTGTTTTATTAGCTTAAATTGGCATATTAACTTATTTTCTAGAGTAGCTTTATATTCCTATTTACGATACTTAGTTTAAAGTAACTTAGATAGAGATTTTGTAGGTATTACTTAGTATCGGAAAGGGTATCAAATCCACATGTTTACCGTTCGTAAATTGCCGCCATTGTTACGCGATAATAGATAGCATAAGCTTAATACAGTATAGTATAGTACATAATATTGTCAATTAATCAGATAATTAATCTTGTTGAACTTCATTGTCAATTAAATTGTACTTTTAACTATACATATAACGACTTGGGTTACGTAACAAATAATTAGTAAAAAATAAATAATTAATACTTAACTTGATACGGAAGTTATATAAAGGGATTTCGTAGATAACACTCGATACTGAAACATAAATATAGCGTTATAACTGTGTTGGGATATAAGTTTAGGGTTTTAATTTTGTACTAAAATTGAAATTTTATTGAAATTAAATCGAAATCATGACTCAGACCAGAGCAGCAAAGAAAAAGGCTCAAGCTAATGGGAGTGCTGTGGCTCGGGGGAGAACTGAGGGGGGCAGTTGCCCTCTGAATCACAGCCTATTAAAATGCACTACTTGCTTGATGTTTGTGGAGCAGTCGGGTACGGGACATGATACTGCCATGGGGGGTGTCTTTGTGTGTGTGCGCGATGCAAGGAGTGTAAGGAAATCAGGCGACAACTCAGCATTGTTATGGGCCTATATGAGAGCTTGAAGGACAGGGTGGATGCCCTCGAAGGATTAAAAGTGAAGGGCCCATCAAGCTCTCAGCTGCCCACACCAATGCCAGAGCTTGCACTTGGTCATCACGCAACACAGCGGCAGCCCCCAAGGCAGAATGTGCTGGTCCCAAAGGTACTAGTAGTTGTTGGTGACTGTTGTCAGGGAAACGGGAAACATTTTGTAAAAAGGATAGGTGGAACAGGACCAGGGTATGTCTGCCGGGGGCAAAGGTTGATGACGTAGAGCGGATATCATCTTTTAGGGGCACAAAAGGTGATATAGTTGTACACGTTGGCACTAATGATATTAAGAGTAGGAGACCGGCGGAATTACTTAACAAGTACAGGTCACTGTTGAAAAAAAGCCGTGAATTAGGGTTGAATTTGAAAGTGTCTGCAATTCTGCCCAGACACAATACAAGGGAGTATATGATGAGAGTAGTGTCGATCAATTCGGCCCTGGAAAGATTGTGCAAGGCTCAAGGGGTAGAATTTTTTTCAGCCTGGTCTGAACTTGTTAACAGGAGAGACTGCTTCTACAGGGGTGGAATACACTTAAATAGAAAGGGTGCAAGAATGTTTGCTGATGCTATCAAGGCAGTGTTAGGTGGGTTGGAAAACTGCTAGATTGGGGGATACAAGGACTAATAGATTAACAGTAACCACTGGCAGAGGTAAAAGTGATTCTTGCACTGCTTTTATTAGAATGAGCCGCAGCCTGGAAAATAAGATGCAGGATATTTCAGAGACTGCTAGGAGTCATTGCAGTACAAGTAAACACATGGGTTGTGTTAGGTTAGCTAAGAATAGGAACAGGTGCATGTATACTTGCGTGTACACCAATGCTAGGAATTTGGCAAATAAATTTGATGAATTTGAGGTATTGCTCAAATTCATCAAAATATCAAAGGCAAATATTGTTGGGATATCAGAGACTTGGTGTCACACAAATATAAGGAATGCAGAACTGGAATTTGGGGAGTACAATGTGAACAGAAAGGATAGGAAGGGAGGAGGGATTATGCTATTAGTTAAGAAACACAAAATCCAAGGAAGTGAAGCCAGTCGACAACGCTGGACAGCGCAGTGTCAAGTCAGTTTGGTGTGACAAAAGCATTGGGAGATCAAAATTGAGAATAGGAGTGTGCTATAGGCCTAATGACTCTAATGAGTATAATAAGAAACTGTACAGGGAAATAGAGTGGGCCAGTAAATCAGAGAGTCTTATAAAGGGGGATTTTAATTTCCCAGATATTGACTGGAATTTGTTGGTTGGTCACTCACACATTAGCAAGGCTTTTGTGGATTTATTGGATGATTGTTTTCTACATAAGCATGTTCGGGAGGCAACTAGAGGGAGTAATACTCTTGATCTGATTATCAGTAGAGATTCTTCATGCATTAAGAATCTGCAGATAAAGGAACCACTAGGTGGCAGTGATCACAGTGCGCTGAAGTGGGATTTACTCAAAGAGGTAACTACCATCAGGGGTAAAGGGAAGGGTTTTTGCTTTCATAAAGGCGACTACGATGGTCTGAGACAGTATTTAAATTCTATTCAGTGGGACCAACTGATGATGATACCAACAGCAAATTCAAAATGGAAAGCATTCAAAGAACTTATCTTGGAAGCTACTAGGCTTTACATACCTACTAAGAAATATTGTTCAAGGTTAGGTCTAAATGGATGTCAGATGAACTAATGAGACATATGGCAGAGAAGAAAAATGCATGGGATACATATAAATTAACATTTAAAATAAATAAATGCACAAAGCATAATACTTTAAGAGTTTGGTATCTATATATGATATCGGTGTTTAGCTACACCATAGATAACTCTTAAGAAACTACAAAGTAGTTGTTGGCGGCATCATTTGCTCTTTCTCATATTGTGCTCTGCCTTCACGACGAGTTGCCATGATATTGCACTACCTCGAATAAGTAACGCTTCACTGATAGAGAAGACTATTGTTACTTATTCTCAGTTGAGTACCACCACCCAGACAGCACTGTTTCGTGGCTATTGGCCAATCATCAGTGGGTGGGCAGGTACCCTGGTATTGTAGACATGACGACCCAGTTGTGAAGTTAATCACACAATATCAGAGATGCCAATAGGTGTAGATGTCAATATTTAAAATAAGATTACAAGAAAGAGCAAATGATGCCGCCAACAACTACTTTGTAGTTTCTTAAGAGTTATCTATGGTGTATCTAAACACCGATATCATATATAGATACCAAACTCTTAAAGTATTATGCCTTGTGCATTTATTTATTTTAAATATTGACATCTACACCTATTGGCATCTCTCATATTGTGTGATTAACTTCACAACTGGGTCGTCATGTCTGCAATACCAGGGTACCTGCCCACCCACTGATGATAGGACAAAAGCCATGAAACAGTGCTGTCTGTGTGGTGGTACTCAACTGAGAATAAGTAACAATAGTCTTCTCTATCAGTGAAGCGTTACTTATTCGAGGTAGTGCAATATCATGGCAACTCGTCGTGAAGGCAGAGCACAATATGAGAAAGAGCAAATGATGCCGCCAACAACTACTTTGTAGTTTCTTAAGAGTTATCTATGGTGTATCTAAACACCGATATCATATATAAATTAACACGTGACACAGAAGCCTATGATAGATATAAGCTGATCTGTAACCAAGTTAAAAAGGAGATTAGGCAGGCGAAGGCAGATTACGAGAAATCTTTGGCATAGGATGCAAAGAAAAACAGCAAAGAGTTCTTTACTTATGTAAACTCTAGAAGGAAGGGGATGAATCAGATTGGTCCACTTGATATTGATGGGTCAACTGTTGATGATCCTGCTCAGGTAGCTAACAAACTCAATGAATATTTTGCATCGACATTCACTCATGAGTTATTCAGCGAGGGGAATGCCAGAGGTGTATTCAACTCTGGCAGTAAGCTAGATAATCTTGTAATAACTGAGAGTAAAGTGGAGGAGAAATTGTTGAAGATAAACACAAGAAAGGTACCTGGGGTGGATGGGATCTATCCAGTTATATTAAAGGAGGCAGCAAAGGAAGTAAGCAAACCCTTAACCATAATTACAAGAGCTTCCTTGGACTCAGGGGAGGTACGCATAGACTGGAGATGTGCAAATGTGACCCCAATTCACAAAGGAGGATCAAAGGCTGACACAAGTAATTATAGACCTGTGAGTGTAACTTCTGTTCCAGGAAAATAAATGGAGGCACTGGTTAAAGAAGCACTGCAGGATCATCTAGACAAGACTTCAGTTATAGCTCGGACACAGCATGGTTTTGTCAAGACAAGGTCTTGCCTGACCAATTTGATTGGATACTATGATGCAGTCACAAAAGAACTGGATGCATTGAATAACTTTGATATTATATACTTGGATCTTAGAAAAGCTTTTGATACTGTTGCACATGGAAGACTGCTGCACAAAATGGAGCAGTGTGACATTGGAGGCAAATTGCTGCTATGGATAAAGGGGTGGTTGAGGGGGAGAAGACAGAGAGTGGTAATCAATGGACACTGCTCAACGTGGACTAATGTTATTAGTGGAGTCCCTCAGGGTTCAGTGTTGGGTCCATTATTGTTTTCTGTATTTATAAATGATACTGATGAAGGTATATCAAGCTTAATGTCCAAATTTGCAGACAATACAAAGGTTGGCAGGGTTGTTAAGGACACTATTGACACTATGCTGTTGCAACAGGATCTGGAAAGGTTGAGCAGATGGGTTGAGAGGTGGCAAATGAAGTTTAACATTAACAAATGTAAAGTACTACATATGGGAAACAGCAACCCCAGAGCAACGTATCAACTCTGGGGTACTATACTGACAGTGGTAGAGAATGAAAAGGACCTGGGGGTAATTGTGCAGGGAGATATGAAGTTCTCTGAGCAGTGCAGACGGGCGACAAGTGTAGATGGTGTCTTGTCAATGATATACAGGAATTTTTCTAGTAGGGATAAGGAGGTGATTATTCTCTTGTATAAGGGCAATGGTAAGGCCACACCTTGAGTACTGTATACAGGTCTGGAGGCCTCATTTTAAGAAGGATGTAGAGCTGCTGGAACGAGTACAGAGAAGGGCAACAAGATTAGTGAATGGAACAAAGAGCTCTTACGAAGAAATGCTTAAGTTTTGCAAATTACAGTGTCTGGAGACTAGTCACCGGCGAGGTGATCTGATAGAGGTGTATAAGGCCTTGAATGGTTTGAGCATGCTCAATGCCAATGGGATTCTTCCTCTTGCTCAGAATAATCACCTGAGAGGGCATAAATTCAGATTGAGCAAAGACAGATATAGGATAGACATGCTGAAATTTGCCTTTAGCCAGCGGGTAGTTGGCTGGTGGAACAGACTTCCATCCCTTGTTGTGGAGGTTGATAGCTTAAATGGATTTAAGGCTCAGCTGGACAGGTATTTCAAACGAACGGAGGGGTGAAATGGAAGTGTTTTTTTTTTTTTTTTTTTTTGGGTGATGCTGCATAAGCTTGCTTTCTTGCATCATATGCCTCTACTAATGCTAATGCTAAAATATTCTAAAATTCAAAAAAATAAATATATACGCTTATGCCTAGTAAACTAGAGATGTCATTCTTAGTGATGTACATTCTTCTGGGCATTTGCTTCCAGAAGAAGCCAGTTTCATCAACATTAAAAACTTTAAAATGGTAACCCACCTGATCCACAAGCTCTTGGAATTCAGTTTTAAAGGCCTCGGCTGCTTCTTTATTAGCATTGAATGCCTCACCATGCCTTACTTTTGATATTCACTCTTTTTGAAGTGCTGGAACTAGCCTCTGCTCTGCTGGCTTGAGTCTTCAAAGCACAGAGCACTGCCACCAGTCGATGGATCTTTAAGTTCAGATCGTCATAGATCTGCTTAGCACATTAACGGATGAATTGTCTAGGCACTGCGTCACCCTTATCCATATCAACAAAAAAAGTCTTTCCATTTCCACAATACAGTCTGTCCTTATACACTGATGTAGAATCACTACTCACTTTAACACTCTTTAGAATGTCCTTTTGTTTAACTATTGTAGAAATTGTCAATTGAGAGAAACAATATTCGTGCATTAATTTTTACCATGTTTTTTTTTTTTTTTTTTTATCATCTCCTGCTTCACTCTAATGGAAATTTTATTCTTAACTTTCACTTTAGAAGACAATTATTAATTTCAATTTATTTAATTAATAAATTGAAAAAATTAGTTAATTCATAAACATGCACTGTTTACACAATAACCGCATCAAACAGAAAATAACAAAGAACAACAATGCCCATTATGTATTTCAAAACAAAACTAAGACATTGTGCTGAATAATAAAAAAGATACTGATTGGTTGATAATCAATGTTCCATATGCTGATTGGCTAAGACTCCACCTAGACTTCATCTAGAAATTTCCAACCATACATCGTTCCCAGCTGTATCAAAAAACAATTGGTTGCTACAAATATCCTTAAAATGAAAACTCTTATGGAAGATAAATCGGTTCCTGAGAATATCAGATGTCAATGTTAACAGAAGTCTAGGCCCCACTGTATTTGCATAAATACAAAACCGAAAATATTAATGACGGAAATGCTAAGGTTTTGATAAAAATAAGATGAATTATGCTTTTTTTTTTTTTTTTTTCTATTTATAAGTTTATCCAAGACATGCAAATGTGTTGAATAAACATCATATACCTGTTTTTCACTGGTTCTGTAATTTCAACAACAGTTAATTTAAATGCATATAAACTTGAAACTGATGGTGATCATCAATTTTTATTTATTTAATTTATTCATTTATAATCAATATTTTATAAATAAAATATTTATTTTATTTTATTTATTCATTTATAATAAATATTTTATAAATAAAATATTTATTTCTTTTACTTAACAACCAGAAACCATTGAGATGATTTTAACTTAACCAGAACAGCACTGTAGGCCAATTCAAGGAGTAAATTTTCCCAACAGGAAAAATCATCTTTATTGTTTACAACTCACCTCAAATGCAAATTCCTGAACAAGGGCTATGTCACGTTCATCCAGGAGAGTATACTTCATCTGTAATGGAAATACATAAGTATATTAACAGCCAACAATAATAAATATATAAAAAAATAAATAAATAAAAAAATTCAGAAAAATGCCTTTTCATGTTTTTACGCTAGATTTCTAATCACAAAACAAAAGCTATCTGTATGATAAAAATACTGCAATCATGTGCAGTATAAAATAAAACACTTCTACTGCTGAGTCTGGTTTGACCCTATGCACAAAGTGACTCTCAAATGGAGGTCAAGGGCCCTCGATTTATGTAGGGGAACAAATTCTAAATTAAAAATGTTCTGTTACATGCAGAACAGAATTTTGCATTCATGACTTTGCCATTTGTTGATCTGATTATCGGTGGTTCTTTTTAGAGCATCAGCATGTATAGTCTAAGCTCTTTATAGCAATCTTCCTTTTAACATCCCAAATGTTGGGACGTTAAAAGGAATTTTGCTAGCAGGGAAAAGGAGGTGATTGTCCCTCTGTATAAGGCAATGGTCAGGCCACACCTTGAGTACTGCATACAGGTCTGGAGGTCTCATTTTAGGAAGGATGTAGATTTGCTTGAACGTGTACAGAGAAGGGCAACAAGATTGGTGAGGGGAATGAAGGGATCCTCTTACCAAGAGAGGCTTAAGTTCTACAAATTGCAGCAGCTGGAGACTAGGCACCTGCGCGGCGATCTGATTGAGTTGTATATGGCCTTGAATGGGTTGAGCACGCTGAATTTTAATGGGATCCTTCCACTTGTTTAGATTACGAACCTAAGGGGGCATAAATTCAAATTAAGAAAAGACAGATGTAGAATAGATGTGCGGAAATTTGCCTTTAGCCAGAGGGTGGTTAATTGCTGGAACAAACTTCCATCTGTCGTTGTGGAAGTTGATAGGTTAAATAAATTTAAGGAGGAACTGGACAGGCATTTGGAGGGAATGGTGCGATTTTTTTTTTTTTTTGGCTGATGCTGCATAAGCTCATACACTTGCTTTCTTGCATCACATGCCACTACTACTACTATATTTTATAACGTCCTATGTGGTTGGTCCTGGCCAATTTGCCATTAACCTAATGCTATTTTACGTTCAGTATAACGACATTGAAAATAAAAGGATTTATCTATAATGACCATAAATTTATACCTCTTAATCTGAATTTTTACTTTTTTATTACAATATTCACATTTCAAAATGACAAAATGTTTCAAATATATTGAAGTAATTGGTGAGCTTGCAGCCTGACTGTGAGAAATCATTTGATAAGATTTCCCATGCCCTTTTCTCACAATGAAGTAATGAAATGAGCATAGCCCAGAAGTTAATTTCATAAGTTAGAGTATGTTTATTGGTATGGTTCCAAGAAAGTGGATAACTCTGCCAAATGCAGATAAAAATTGGGATTTTGCAAGCTATAGATAATGGTGTGCACTCTAAGACTGACATTTCCAAACAATTCCGCATTCCTAAGATTACTCTGTTTACAATTCTGAAAGATTGGAAAAATATCGAGAGTTTGGAGAAATCTCTGCACCAGGTAGGATTTGAGCATGAAAGGCAAAGTATTGGGATCTTGAAAAGGTACTTTTGGAATGGCCAGTGATGATGTGTGCATAAAACGTTCCCATGGATGTAATCTTTTAAAATCTATGGCTGAATCGTTTGCACAGTGAATGGATGTTGAAGAATTTAAAACTTCAGATGAATGGATCCAGAAATTTAAGACTCATCATGGCCTGTCTTTCAAAGAAGTGTGGTGAAAGTGCAACCAAGGACATTGAAACTACAAATGAATGGAAGGAAAATCATTTAAAAAATGCTTTGCTGACAACCACATCTTCAATTCTGATGAAACTGGACTTTTTTTTTTTTTAATTGCTACCAGTTAAAACACATTTAAAGGCAAGAAATTTAAAGGCAAGAAAAAAGGCCAAAAAAATGGATTACCATTCTCCTAGCAGCAAAAAAGTCTAGCACAGAAAAGCTTCCCCTTTTAATAATTGGGAAAGCCCAAAAGCTTCAATGCTTTAAATTCGTTACAGACCATGTATCGAGCAAACCAAAAGGCTACACAAATCTACGAAGAATGGATCAGAGACTTAGATCGCAGGATGAGTGAGAAGAATAGAAAAATTTTTCTATTTGTGAATAACTGCACCCCTCATTATCAAGGAAACGACCTACATACAATCACTGTTGACTACCTACCACCAAATATGACACCAGTTCTTCAGCCACTGATCAAGGCGTAATACAGTGTTTTAAGAAAAAATACCGAAGAATGCTATTAAGAAAAATCTGACGCAAAATCGACATCCTGCAGGCAATGTATTTCAGTATGGAATAAAGTTAATGAAAAAATGATCGCCAACTGCTTCAAACATGCTGGATTTACCACCTTGAATGATGCACTGCGTGAAGTTTCACATGCTGCTGCTTCTGTTAATTGCAAAGGACAGTCCACTAATAGGGAATAAATATTTGAATATGTGCATCATCACTTAAACTTACAGAAAAACTTATAAAGCTTCAAAAATTACAGAGAAGTGGATGCAGACATTGAATGTTTCAGGATATACATGCATGAAAAGGAACTCATTTCAAACATAATGGAATCTTCTGAAATCTGTAAGAATGAAGATGAGGAACCTACTGTGGTTAGTCGAACAAGAAGTTTCAGTGAGAGATGCTCATCAAGGATTAGAATTTGTACGATAATTTCTTTTCAAGCACAGCCTAATTGCAAAAGTGAAATAACTGCGCACCTTCATAATTCTCTTTTTCTTCATATTTTTCTACCATTGAAACAGCTTTGTTTTTACAGATTATTTTATGAAACAATTCTCTTGTTAGGTTAGTTATTTTGGTTTTTAGAACATTAGCAACTAAGGCCATATTGCTCCGGGATATGCGGTGGTCATTCCCTGACCTTTCCGCATCCTCCGTATTTGGTGGAGACTGGCTTGAACTCTGATCTAATCAAGAAGTGTGTGCTATGCACTGCTGCTCCCTCCCACCTGGCTATGGAGGCGCCACCCTCTCTTGTTAGGTCTTCATAGGTATGTAGCAAAATTTACAATTTAATTGTAAATTTCTGCACTCTACAATCATAATTTTCTTGTTTAATACTGTAGTACATATTATAAATATAATTATATTATATTGTATAAGATTAAATGTTCAAGCTTTTACTTGTTTTGTTGCTGATTTTATGAAACATTAATATAATGTCCTTCCAACATAACAGCTGTTTTTCTTATTCCCTTGAGTAGCTATACATGTCTATATGTATAACAAATTTAGCAGCTAGCAGCCTTTGCCCCAACAGTAATAAGTATGCACTTCGATTGCATAATGTTAGACTTCAGCAACAGAACAATTTATTGCAATTAAAAAGTGATAATTACATTATGTCTGTGCCTGTGTTTTGTTGATGCAAAAAACACCACTTCCTTCGAATCATTTGGCCTTACTAATGGCTCATTTAGATGGTGCCTCTTTTCATGCAACTAGAGGCATGGTGATGCACACAACGCTGCATCAAACCTGTGCACATGGCTATGTGCAAGTAGGCAAATCTAATTGCAACATATTGTGCAACACTGTCTTCTTCAGGTCAACAAGTGAATAATTTTGAGGACCAGGTCTTTTGTTCTATCCAGGAATTCTGATATCATGCAGTGAAGTGCAGAACAAACTGCAAATTTTGTAGAAGACTACAGAAAGTTCCTTGCCGTTTGGTGTTCTGCTGATAAAAATTATAAAAATAGGGAAATGAGATGAGATACTCTCCAGCAGTTAGGGTTTAAGTACTCTATGGATTTAAAATTGGTTCTAAATAAAATTAAAAGCCTAAAGTCTTATTTTCACCAAGAACATACGAAAGTGATTAAGCAAAAAAGTAAATCTTCTGCATGCAAAAGATCCAACTAGTTCACTTATAAATATCTTCTATTTATACTGGAAGAAAATGAGCTAAGGACCAGAAAAGAAACAACATATGATGACAATGTAGTAAAACACATCCGTCAACTTGACATAACATTAATTCATAAAATTATTTAGAATCATTTTAGCATCAATACTAGGTTTTCTCGATGTTCTCTACAGATTTTTCATCCCAGTGTCATTCTCAGTAACATTCCTCCAAGAACCTTCCATCAGTGTTTTCCTGGGCTAATGTTCCCAGTGGGCTGTACAGGTCTTTTGAAGCAAAGTTTCTTCTTAAAAAGTTGTGTAGGTATATGCAAGTAAGCACAATATCTTCAGCTATAGAAGTTTTAACTGCTTATGGCTTACAAAATATTCTGAACCCAACTGACACCAACAAACCAAATGCATTTTCCACAATACTGAATGCTCTTGATAACCAATAATTATATACTCTTCTTGGAGATCATTTCTGCAAATCTACAGAAAATGGGTTCATAATATGAGTTGTAAGTGGAAGTATGTCATCAGCCACAAGTACATGTAGAGTTAACAAATCAGTCCCTGGAAGCTCAATTTGCAAGTGGCACTGCATTTACCACTTAATGGCAAATGCAATTTGCCATTGTTAAATGTATTAAAAATGAAGTATATTGGAATAAGTAATTTGCATCTTGTGAGTATGGGCTTGGCACACCCAGGGTTCTGATCATCATTCTTCTCTTTCTTGGCGATTTCCTCTCTCTCTCTCTCTCTCTCTCTCTCTCTCTCTCTCTCTCTCTCTCTCGGAATTTTTTTTTTTTGGCTGGTGCAGCATAAGCCTCAGGCTTCCTTGCACCATATAGCTAATAATAATAATAATCTACAGCAGCCAGTAAAATAATACTATATATGTCATCTTAAACTTATAAAAGGAGCTAATATTAGTTGTCATTCTTGAGACAGCTGAAGATGACTGTCACAACTGACACTGAGAAACAACCAGATATTGAAAATACCCCTCACCTCTCATTTCATGGAGCCATGGTGTGCACAACAGAACAGACCAAAACAGAAAAATGACCCCGCTGTTGAAGAAGTTTGTAATTTATTAACAGTTAAAAAATAAGATGAAAGGAAAAAAAAAAAAAATTATAATTTTGTAGACTAAACCAGAAGGGTAGCAAGAAAAGTAGTGCCTTGTGTGAACAGCAAGAAGCATGCAACCATAACAAAAAGTGCTTCTTGTGCCTTAATACAAGCATTGTCACATCAAAAAGGTACTGTGTAAACGAGCTTAATACTAACTCACTTCTCCTCGCCATTCCTGGCATGCTTAGTAGATGGGTAAAAGAAAACCCAGTACATTAAGTGAACCTGTTGGGCATACAGCAATGTTCATCCAACTGTTACAAAATGTAATTATGTCACTACTATTCAGGCCTTTAGTTATATGCTAGCAGTAGACAACTCGTTTTCTGCACAATCGAACCAACAGAATCCACATTCTACTTGCACCAAATGTCTTTCAATTCGCATAGATATTTAGTTGGTTATGAGGAATAACCAGTTGTACAAACACCTGAATTTAAAGCGATTGTATACTCAAGTCCTCTTGGATCAACAATGAATCGCATATGAGCTTAAGAAGATAATCTGTGCTACGTGTACCCATTTTTTTTTTTTTTTTTTTTTTTTTTTTAAATGTGAAAATATCTTTGGCAGCACCTACTACATTTTCGGACTGAATCAAAACCAACTGGTAATGAATATATCAGATGGAAATGTTGCAAATGATGTTGCTTCCTAAATGATACTAATGCTCCATAATTTGTGTCATTTCCATTTCACATTTTTGTCAAAAACGTTTTCACGTAAAACATCCTTTGTGTGTACAGGGTACACGTACCTTTTTTTTTTTAATTATTACTAGGTCACACCACTTGGAATAACATACTGTATTTCATTCCTAAGTCTTCATAAAATTACTCTCAGAAAGATATCATCAAACAAGCAGCAAATCTGTCAAAAATCAATTAAATTCCTTAACTTCAACTAACAAAATATTCATGTCATTAATTTCATCACAAATGAAATGAGGTAATGCACAAGGCTACGAAGCATGCATATTGAGAGATCAAGTTCACACACTGCTGCAAAAACAACAAGCAGTCCACTATTATTTGTTATTTAGTTTTTTTTTTTTTTTAGGAGCATTAACAACTAAGGCCATATTGCTCCGGGGATATGCGGTGGTCATTCCCTGACCTTTCCACATCCTCCGTATTTGGTGGTGATGGGCTCAAACCCTAGTCTAATCAAGAAGCATGTGCTACGCACTGCTGCTCCTTCCCACCTGGCTATGGAGGCACCGCAGTCCACTGTTAACTGAAGTGGAGCTAGTACACTGAAGGGTCCATTTACTAAGAACAATTTCATGAAATAGAGCAATTTTTTTAATAACAGCATCACATGTTCATACCATGAAGATAAAAAGCAAGTGTGCAGTTCAGTGAGAGAATGGGCAAGACAAAAGATTTAAGGGACTGAAATATGGCAGTATTGTGGTCACAGCCAATATGAGTATCTCAGAAACTTCGACGCTTCTGGGGTTTTAACATACAACTGTGTCTCAGGTGTATCGAGATTGATCAATGACCAAATAACAGCCAGGATAACAGTGATCCTGGTTGGTACAGCTCGTTAATGCTTGAAGCCAATGGAGTCTGACAAGACTTTTGTAGTGAGATGAAAGGCTATTCTGTCAAATAACAACCCAGTACAATAGCGGTAACCAAAGTGGTATTTCAAAATGCACAACTCTGTCATGGACAGAGTATTGCAGCCAATAACCAAGTTCTACAACTGTTGGGAAGGGGGGAAAAAAAAACAAAAAAAAAACAGGAGGTACAGTTCCAGTGGACTCTGAAACACCAACACTGGACAGTAGAGGACTAGGAAAACATTGCCTAATCCAATGAATCCCAGTTGCTGCTGTTTCATTGTGATAGGAAGGTCAAAATATGGTGAAAACAACCCAAGTCCATAGACCCATCCTGCCAGGTGTCAACAACAAAAAAAAAAAAAAAAAAAACTGTCATATTAGGGTTATCCACAAAACCTCATCCACTCGTGTATTATGTCCATAAATTGAATGTGTTCAGTGGCGGATTCAGGGTAGGGGCACGGGGCCATGTGCCCCCTTCCCCTGTCGTTTTTCGGAAAATATACACCAAACATAATTCCCTTTAGCTACAAAAATTTTTTTTCTATTGTTAACATAGGATTTTATCTATTTCTGCATTGTGGCTGAGCTATTTTCAACTGACTACAGTTGGCAACACTGATGTTATGTGACACCATTCTAGTTAATGTATGCCCCCCCCATCACAAATGGTTCCCATCCTGTCTTTTTTTCTGGATCCGCCACTGGATGTGTTCTCTGGTCGGTTTGTCTGTTATTGCTGTATGCAATACACACATTTAGAGGAGGAAAACCTTGCTATCCTTGCCTTAGACTGACTGACTAACTCAGTCACGCAGTGAAAAAAGCCGGGTGTTAACAATGCAAGCTGGTAGGGGGTAGTGAAAACACTTCCTTGTGTGGGAAGTATTTTAGTTGCATACAATGGACTTCTTGACAACAGTGCAGCCATGAAGGGATGCACCTGGTGGGAAACAATTGCAGATAAGCTGTGGCATTCAAATGCTACTCCGCTGGACTACAGTCACATCACAAAATCAGAACTGTTTCCAAACACAAGGGTGATTTCGGCCTCTAGTGGCCTCATCAATCTTTAAATCTCAATCCAACTAAGCACCTGTGGATGTAGTGGAACAAGCTCTTCAGAGTAAAGAGTTACAACCATTAATTTGCAACAACTGTGGGAAACAATTGAGTCAACAAGGACTATCATCCCTGTGGTATGCATTTTACACCTCACTGAGCCCATGCCATGACAAATCCAAGCTGTGCTGAGGATTAAAGGGAAACCTACTCACTATTACATAGGTGTATCTAATAAAGTGTCCCCTCAGTGTACACTGACTGGAGAGGGAAAAAACTACAGTAATGTAAACTTCCTTATACTATGCTCTTCTTCCTTTATACATGCCTAAGGAAAATATACAAAGGCAAAATGTATGGAGTTCATAAACAGTAGGTATATGATGGAGAGTTTAAAAATGGACTTGTTAGGTTCAACATAGAAGCATACAAGATTTACACAACACTGTAAAGGACATGGCACCGAAAGAAATCAGGAACACTATCGAGGTAGTGGTGCTTGGTGGGTTTATTTATTCACTTTAAAATCTGGTATTCCATGCCCATCAATTTCTTTGTGTGAGTGAGTAATGTAATGGAGTGAAGTGAGGGGTGGCATTTTTGCATCTTAATCCAGGGTGGCACCAGGGTGGGTGGCATTTTTGCTGTGTGGTGGCACCCAACTGCAGATTACGGAGTATGAAAGAAAGATCCTACTCCTTGTATTGTATCTTCCCTGATAATAAGCAGGACCTAGGATCCTCCAAATCTCTTTGCTAATCCCTGGTTCCCAGAGGCAGGGTAGAAACAGTCTTGCAGCACTGTAGCTGACAGAGTTTGCCCCTACACCGTGTGGGATACTCATCGATAATTTCAGGGAGGGTGGGGTCCTTAACTCAACATGAAATTGCCTCTTGCTGGCCCCTGGCTGCTGCTACATGGAGAAACTGACCATTAGCAAAAAGTGAACTCACCTTGAGGCTTCCAGCATTCTGGAAACCTCAAGACTGACCATTAGCAAAAAGTGAACTCACCTTGAGGCTTCCAGCATTCTGGAACATGACCCCCCCCCCGTCATACCAACATAATGAGTATGTTGCTAAATGATGAATCTCCACAAGAGTTACTTGGTGGAACTGAGGAAAATCTCTGGTAGGGCCTATACAACCATTGCCATAACTTTCATTCGGATGGGAGACTGAAATACTGGACCAAATGACTAAATCATGCAAATTCAAATGGAATAAGATGTTATTATAATAGATACAGTATTATAAGTTGTGGTTGGGCAATATCAGTAACTACTGAATTTGTTTATCATTATTTTATTATTACTGGTATTAACAGTCCAAAGAGTAAACTCATAATAAAAGTGCTTATAAAAAGCTTGTGTTCGTGGGCCGATTTGCATGCTGTGCTGGCTGAAAAATCCCACTCCCTCTGCCTGAGATCAGCTAACTACAGTCTCGATTAGAAATTCCTCCAATCATCAAAGCAAATTTAACTCTGACTTTTCGAAATGAGTGGCAAATGGCAATGCACCATCCCAAGTAAACTGCCAGGGAGAAATTGATTTGTGTATATGTGAGAACCTTGAAGTTTGTGGCGTTACCCTTCACCGATTGGTTTATTCATAGCTCAGTTTTTGTGAACCTCTTTCCAGTGTCTCTGACAACTGCTCTGTGTACCCTAAGTTCTCACTTTGATCATATTTCCCTCATTGTGGGCCAGGTGCTCAATTATTTACCAAATCTAATTATAGTTTCTAATTTTGGGTTTTATGCATTCACTGGAAATTTAGTAGTTATGAGTTCATTGATCTGGGCACGTATTAATCATTCACTTTTTCGGATGATTTTATTTCCTCATAAGTCCCACCATTAATTCAATGCATAGGCCAATCTCCATTTTACAAGGACACCTTGTCTCCATTTTGCAGGCCTGGCCAAAGAATGGAGTGATTGGCCTGTCGAGTTCTGTGATTGACTGATTACTATGAATGCAAAATTTGCCTTACCAATTGTTTAATTGGATGCAGTTTAGCTTCTGATTTTAGCAGTGTTGTTTAGTTGTTATTGTGCTCTCTGTTATTCACAAAAGAAGGTCACAAAAATTGTTCAGTGAGTTGTTTAGTCGTCACCATGCACTGGATTTACATCGAAATCTGCAGATAGTCATATAACCATTCCAGCCAATATAAAGACCAGGTTCAGCAGATGCGAAGTTGCAACAACTATACAAATGAACATCACACATTCACAGCACAGCTCAAGGTAATATCGCACATACCATTCCTACATGAAAAATACCTCCTTGGGCTGTTGGTAAAAATTTGTACCACTGTTTCTGACTTCATCATTGCCAAACGAATGCAGTGTCTAACGTTTTGTTGCCGACAGAGTTTTCAGTGAATTAAGTTTATATATTAACTTACACCATAAACTTTCCAATTAGATAACCTCTAGACATCTACTCAGTACAGATTCGACAGAATCAGTGGCTTGTCAATATGTATACATCAATATAGTACTAAAAAATTTTATAGAAAAATATCTTGCGGGCCGTGAACCTAACACACCTTTCCCCACAGGCACTTCACTGTACCAAAGAAGGCAAGATACTCATTCATTGGCCTGGCGTACTGCCAATCAGACAGCACAACGTACGCATTTCATTTGGTTAATACCAGTACATGTGTTTAACAATATGACCTTTTCCACAACAGATAAGTACCTGTGCATTCATTTTGAGAGACTGAATCCTCTTCGACTAATAAGAGCAAATATAAATGGATTAAGTTGCTTTGTCAATGATGTTTACAAACGAAAAACTAAAAGTTCTAAAAACATTCACTAAATAGTAACTTGTTCAGTGAGTTGTTAACTCAGTCTAATGTTTCATGTACAAATTGTAAAACTCAGAAACTGAGTAATCTGTCATTTATTCTTGTTCACAGCAAATTAGACCACGATCTAACAATTTTGCCTGTACATAGAGCTAAGTAAAAGCTTATTTTTCTGAGATGAACACTCCATCCTGCAAAATAAGCTCTAAGAGTGATTGTGCAGGATGGAGGTTTAGTTCACGGATTGTCCACTTTGGCAAGCAGACAAACTGCAACTCGTACTAGTCCGTCGTTGGGTTTTAGATGCATCAGCAATTTAGGCCATATTATACCGTATATATTATGTCTGTAAATTGCATGTATTCTGTGGCCGATCTGCTGAACAAAAAAAAAAACACCAAGTAAAAAAAAAAACATTCTATTTCAACCTGACACCGGCTAACTCCGCAAATTTGTAAAAAATTCCCGTAAAAGTTCCTCACATTGTTGACAGGATTCGAACTCTGGTCTTTTCCACCCAGTGTGGGGGAGGATGGCGATTCTATCAACTATGCTAACTGCAAGGGAGTAACTCATCTGAGCCTCTCAAAATCAATGACTGATGTTATTCAAAGGTGGAATGAAAGAAAAGTCAAGACGGCCTCTCACACTCATGAAATGTGTTCGACGAATCATGTCAAAATTGACCGTACAGCTTGTTTTTTTTCCCCACCCTGCATATCTGAGAGAGAGAGAGAGAGAGAGAGAGAGAGAGAGAGAGAGAGAGAGAGAGAGAGAGAGAGAGAGAGAGAAGCCTGTGAGGGATGCAAATCTAATTTGCACACACTTTCAAAAATATTTTAGTGTTTTTAGTACCTCATTGCAGAAAAAAAAATCAGGAAATACAATAAAAACTTGTGATAACTGTCATTGTTATATTAAAAGAGTTGAGATATCATATAAGATTACCAAAATTAAAAACAATTGTCTCTGAATTGCAAAAATGACTTGCTATCATATTTAAGATTAACAAAAAAATGAATGAAGAAAATTTTAAATTATCTTAATTTTCTCATGAAATAAGAAAGCAAGCAAACAAATCAGAAAATACTGAAATTTTATTATTAGTGAAAAATATTTTTTGAATAAAATATAAAAGAAAGCACGACATAACCAAATTCTCTCGGATCACTTATTATTCTTCTTCATAAACCCAAAGGACAGTAGCATAGGAATGCATTGGCATTGGGGCAGGTGCCAAGGGCGCTGGTATCAGAAGGGTGCCACTGACAGGCCACATCAGTTCCGTGTCAAGTTGTTTTGACACCCAAGGTTAGCTGACGAAATGGCGCCCCTAGATGTCGCATCAGGATGAGAGGGCGGGGTGAAAATTTTTGACAAATGAAAATTTTTTTTTTTCAATTTTTGCCAAATGTTTTCAGAGGGTGATTCAAACCTGCATGTATCCTTAAATCTGAGTACATACTGCATAGCAGCACAGATCTATTTGCAGTCCAGAACGAACTTTTAAGGGGCCAATCAGGCGACCACTTCATCAGCACATGCTTGAATGCACAGCAGTTCGCAATTCACGTACTGTGTACATTCTGCAATACTGAATAAGTTTGAAGTTATAAATAATGTGGATATAGTGGTTTTGTGCTTTTTATATAAACAGGTAATTGTGAATATTGTGATTAATAATTCAAATAAAACAAAAAAAAAAGAAATTAATTTTAGACATGCCACCAAAGAAAAGAAGCCGACATCAATCAGTGCAGCATAGAAAGACAGCATTAAAAAGGAAATTATTATAAAAAAAAAAAATTCTGCTTGTTTACAAAACTGGCTTAAATTTCAATTTTATTATTTTTAAACTGTACGAAATGTTGGAGACACTCAGATATTCAATTACTATGACCACGTAAACAGAAATAGGGGAAATTTACAGGAAAGTGTTGATGATTCACTTCCGCGAAACAGCAGACAACCCCTTGTTGGGGTAAAGCAAAACCACTTTCTCCTAAATGTCTAACAGTAGTAAGGTTGACCAGAGCCTATTGTACGAATGTGGAATACCCTTGATCTGCCCACTGGCTATGGATTCATATAAAGTAGTTGACCAGCTCGACTTCTCAGTATGTATTAGTAGTAGTAGGCAATGTGATGCAAGAAAGCAACCTTATGTACCATCAGCCAAAAAAGAAAGAAAACTCATTTTGCACATCCATTCCCTCTAAAAATTTGTCCAGTTCCTCCTTGAATTTATTTAAGCTATAAACTTCCACAACAACAGATGGAAGTTTCTGCCAGCAATCAACTACCCACTGGCTAAAGGTAAATTTCCGCACATCTATTCTACAACTGTCTTTCCTCAATTTGAATTTATGCCTCCTCAGGTTAATCTGAGCAAGAGGATGAATTGGAGTTACTTCTACCCATCAGAATTAAGCCTGCTCAACCCATTCAAGGCATTATACACCTCAATCGTATCTCCTTGCAGGTGCCTAGTCTCCAGGTGCTGCAATTTGCAGAACTTAAGCCTTTTTTGGTAAGAGCACCCCTTTGTTCCCCTCACCAATCTTGTTGCCCTTCTTTGTACTCGTTTTAGCAACTCTACATCCTTCCTAAAATGAAGTCCCTACACCTGTACAGAGTATTCAATCATTGCCTTATACAAACAAACAATCACCTCCTCATCCCTGCTAGCAAAATTCCTCTAAATCATTGACAATACCCCATGACCTGCTCTGGCAACCTGTCTGCACTGGTCAGAAAACTTCATATCTGACTGCACAATTACTACCAGTTCTTTTTTAATTTTTTACTACCCTAAGTGTAATACCACACAGTTGGTACGTTTCTCTGGGGTTACTTCTACCCATATGCAGTACTTTACATTTGTCAATGCTAAACTTCAATTGCCACTTCTCAGCCCATCTGCCCAACTTCTCTAGATCCTGTTGCAATAGCACACTGCCATTACTAACCTTGCCAACCTTTGTATTATCTGTGTACTTGGACATTAAGCCTGATATACCTTCATCAATGTCACTGATAAATATACAAAACAACTAGAGTTACAGCACCGAACCCTGGGTACTCCACTAATAACATTAGTCTATGAAGAGCAGTGTCCATTGATTACTACTCTGTCTTTTCCCACTTAACCACTACTTTTATCCATTGTAGCAACTTGCCCTTAATACCCTACTGCTCCAACTTGTACAGTAGTCTTCCATGTGCAATAGTATCAAAAGCTTTCCTTAAATTCAAGTATAAGATATAAAATTATTTTTTGCATCCAATTTCTTTGGAACCACATCATAGTATCCAATCAATTGTGGGACGGGCAGTTGGATAGGTTTTGCCAGTAGTACTAAGTTACAGATGGTAATCTCTTAAGCTAAAGAGATTACCATTGTGCTCAGCAACAGCACTATTTCCTAAATTTCTTGAAGGCCAGAGGGGCAAACAATGCATACCCAATTAAGTCTCTCGTAATATGGAAAATTTTTTGTTTTACGGACACACTATTTTAAATGAAATTATGAATGGGAATTCAAGAAATTTACTAAACAAAAAAATCTGATATAAAGAGGTTCATTAAACAAAGATCAGACTGTACTTATTGACTTTAAAAATTTTTTACTGGCATTATTCCAAAAATTTTGTAACGAAAAACCATCATCTGAAAAGTGTTATGGCAGTGACATCTTCAGCTTCTGCCAGAAGCGAATTATTGTAACTTGTATTGTAACATCATACTTGTGACGGCAACAATAATTTATCTTCTACTGGACCAAATTTAATGAAATTTTGCACAGAGCTTCATCTTATAAAAAAAAAAAAAAAAAAAAAAAAAATTTCAAACCTCTGAAAATTGAAATAGTTTTTCCAGGATAGCGGAAAATATGAACGTAAGATCAAGGAAACTTTCTCACGCAATAAACAGGATAATGTGGACATATAGCATATCACTGGAAAGCTAAGGAATTTAGAAACAGAAATATTAAGGTTTTAAGATATAAAAAAAAAAAAAAAAAAAACTTTCAGAAACTGGGAAAAGTATTAATTCGAAAACTCATCTGGTTTCAAGTCACATGGTGTTTTCAGATTGAATGTAATTTTTTTCTTTACAATTAAACTTTGAGGCTGGAAAAGTGTTCTGCACATTTATGAAAACATTCAACTTGGATACGTCATCAGATATTTCAATAAATACTACACGTAATGGAACAACCATAGATGGTGTATTTAGTCGTGAACTAAAATCTCTTCAATGTAAAAATTATATATCCTATTTTAGTCATCACAGACCAATACTTTCAGTAACCAATATGTAATTATTATTAATAAAATAAAAACACTGTTATATTATTGAATCCATGAATTTTATTAATATCTGAAAATTAAAATGGTTTTAATGCCTGCCGATGACTATTAAATGTAAAAGATGTTTAATATGCTAGCGGCAGGACACATATACCTGATACAGAAGTTTTATTATGATAATTTTATTTACCCTCCTTTTTACGATGATTTTACCAATTATTGTAAAAAGACATGTAGCCACAAATTTGCTAAGGGTGCCAAAAACCTAGCTACGCCTCTGCCAAAGGCACCTCATCTCCTGTCCCTCAGCTGGTGTTGCAGAAAAGAGGAATAAATGGTAAGAGTTCTTTCATATTCTTTTGTTTTTTTTTTCAACTTTGTGACTGGTTGTTTTGTTGGATATAATTTCTTGCTTTCGATAAATGGCAACAATTTTAGTTATCTTTTAAATTGAAAAGCTAACAAATTTTGCTACTAGAGTATAGGCAAAATTAATAGATGCAATCCCTTAGCATATTCTACACAAAAAAAAAAGCACATGAATCGCAAATTGCTACAAAGCAATTTCCCATATGAGATATTTAATGGTGTGCCTTTTATGAAAACTGTTACATATACAAAATGATGCTATTACACTACCTGTAATAGCATCATTTTGTATTATTTACATATCACAATAGCTATAGTGATATGTAAATAAAATTCTGTAAAAAAAAAAAAAAAAACTTGTGGGCCCTAATGCATGCACCTACAAGTGTGTAAACGAGCCATTATATTCCCACAAACTCCATCTCTAAGTCTAGCTTTGCTTCCACGATCTGGAAGCAGAGCATGCTGAAAGTACGGCCACAGCCAGTCCACGATAAGATTTTACACAGCTCGCGAAAGAAATTTGAAAATTACTGCTAAACAGATTAGACATCCTAAAGGCAAAATATGAAATTTGATATACTGTATACACATGTGACACAGCTGCCAGTGTTTCGACAACATTTCTAAAGTTTAGATATAAAAATATCAAATTAACAGGGAAAAAGAGTTCTATTATTGATTATTGCTACTAGCTCTCGATATTCATAATTAAATATAAGTTTAAATAAATTTTCTTATTTAGTTTAAATACTACAATTTAGTTATTTTTCAAGAAGACACCATGCGTTTTCATTAATACTGTATATGACATTAACCCAATCCTCTCCTCACCAAGCTCGCGGAATCAGACAGAATGGCCCTTTGAAAAGATTAAGCATCACTGCTATGTAGACGGCTAATAATGGTGTAATATTATTCTACCCAGCTACTAATCTCTCAAAATGGACTTGTCCAAAGTTCAACAAATAGCATCTCACACAACATCCATTTTGAATGGAGCTCAAGAATTCATTATCCATCCAGTGCATGTGTCCCGATAAACACTATCTACAGACTCTTTTATAAGCTGCTCTGTAAAGATGTAAAATAAAGATAAAAAAAAAAAAAAAAAGTGCGAGTTTACAGACGTAGATGAAACATTACTTCAATGGTTCACCACATAAAAAAGCGCTGGATTTTCAACAGACGGTCCAATCTTGAAGGCTCAAGCGGAAAATTCTGGACACGAGGATTTTGTATGTAACAACGGTTGGCTGGATCGATTTAAAAACCAACATAACATCGTTTGTGCAAAGATTAGTGGAGAATCTCTATCTACAGATCCAATAATGGCAAATGAATGGATTGGCCATGTTTAGGCAGAAATAAGGAAAGATTTCAATGATGAAGACATCTACAATGCCGATGAAACAGGACTTTATAATTTGACACTTAACAATGCATTAAAATTCAAATGGGGAAAATGTGTTGGTGGGAAAAAAATCAAAGACTCGCTTGACAGTGCTCGTAAGTACAAATATGACAGGAACTAACTGATAAAAAAAAATTGTTATCGGAAAATTGTTAAAACCTCAGTGTTTCAAAAACACAAGGAAACTTCCTGTGGATTACACTGCAAACAAGAAAGCTTGGATGACCTCAGATATTTTTTGGGAATATGTAAATGATTGGAATAAGGAGCTATTCAAAAAGAAGAAAAATATTTTATTGTTAGTTGATAACTGTCCTGGACATCCCCAGATTCAAAATTTGTTCAACATTAAACTAGTGTTTCTGCCTCCCAATGCAACATCAATTTTACAACCAATGGACAATGGTAATCAAGAGCCTAAAAGGATTTTATAAATGATTCTAGTTCTACATCTGATCAGTCAAAGAGAAGAAACTTACCGAGTCTATAATGATATTGGATGCTATAAATTTATTGAATGATGCGTGGAATAACGTTACTTCGACAACCATATCAAATTGCTTCAAGAAATCGAAATTAAATTCAAATGAAATCTCAATTGTAGATGAAGAAGTTGTAAACGAAGAAAACAACGCCATTATCCAAATGGTTGTACATAACAACGTTGTGGGTTTTAATACAGATAACATCGATGAATTTGTACAAGTCGATGACAACTTATTAACTAGTGGTCTTCCAACAGAGAGTGACGTAGATGCTGTGCTCAACAAAGACGATAATGATGATGGTAAAGACGATGATTGCGATGATGATATGACAATTGAAATTGAATCAAAATCAGTGCCAACAATCTCATAAGCTCAAGATGCAACGGACACAGTCAATTTTGTTCAAGGAACTGAGGCAAGTAATGAGACAATGTGAGAGTGTTTTAAGGGGAAACTTAAATATCCAAGTGAAATCTTTAAAACAAACAATTTTAAGATTCATAAATAAAGACTAATCAAAATCGTGTTTATTATTAAATAGTATTTTTTTAATTACAGAGAAATTGTGTGTAGTATTAAGTGTATGGTTTTAAAATTACAGACATAAATTGTATTTGATTTTAATTTTTTGTTTAATATTAAGTGTATTGTAGTTTATACAAGCATATTAATACAAATAATATGTAAGTATATACTTATTATTTTCCCTCTATAATATTACTTTTGTTTTTTTGAGTCTATCTTTTTATCAAGTTATTGAGAATTTTTAAAAAATAGGATGTAGAGTAACTCATCACTGGTATAAAAAGTGTTCATTGTCTAACACTCGCAGAAGTTTCTCCATCTCAGCTATCACTAATATAGTGATAGCTAAGTGAGTAATGGTTATAACAAGGAAATTTTGTCAGTCCCTTGATGTTTGTTATAACCAAGTTCAACTGTATACAGGGTGTCTCAAAAATATTGGTACAAACATTTAGGGGAGGTAGGTAACATCTAAAGGAATGTGAATCACATAGGAACCCATAACCGGAAACGTCACAGGAAAGTAGTAGCACAGGCACAAGAAGCAGAAATGACACAAGACAGTAATTAGTGGCAAACATTTATTTGACATAATATTAACAATTGAGTACGAGATGGATGCATTTCATGATGTTACAACAGATGCTCGAAGGTTCCACCATGAGATGCGATGCATGCGTGACACCGACGCAGCATGGATTGGTGGACACGGTCGAACACACCTGGAGTTTCTTTGACAGTAGCAGCAGCGCAGACGAGTCTCGCCATGAGATCCATTTCCGTTTCCACAGGCGATTCATACACTAGATTTGAGGGGGACCCCCCACAGAAAGAAATCAGGTGAGCTTCGGGGCCAGGCAACGGGTTCACCACGGCCAATCCATCAACGCGCAAAAAACGCCTGTTCAAATGGTCACAAACACACCTTCCATAATGGGCAGGCGCCCCATCATGTTGAAACCAAATGTTGCGTCTCACATTTGCTGTAACATCGTCAAGTAACCCTGGTAGAACTTGTTCAAGAAAGATCCGATATTTAGCAGAGTTCATGCAGGATGGTAACAGGTATGGGCCGACTAAGTGGTCACCGATCATACTTGCCCACGTTTATTGCGAAGCGATGTTGTGCCGCATAGGGGTGCACACCGTGTGGGCCCTCTGCTAATCCATGCACTAGGTGCATGTCTGCCAGCTCACAGTTCGTATATCAATGCATGCTCTTTGTGCGGCGACTGCTGCTTGAATGAGTAAACCAGAAATTTTCTCTCTCGCGAACTGATGAACAGCGCTGTGTACCGACTTACGGCGATGTTTCCGGTTATGGGTTCCTCTGCGATTCACATTCCTTTAGATGTTACCTACCTCCCCTAAACATTTGTATCAATATTTTTGAGACACCCTGTATAAGTAAAATCGGTCATCTCTGATGTAAATTAGAAGCATGATCTCAAACGGCTCCTAATCCCATCTCTAATGATTTCAGCATTTCCTACAGTAATTCAATTGCAAATCTCAGTACCAATTTCAATATTTTAAATTCACAGTTATTTTTATGTTCATATACTCATATCAACTTGCTTCTATTTACCTTTTTTGATCTCTACCACATTGTTATCATCATATCACCCTTCTAGCCCTTAATGTTATTCTGAAGTTTATGTATTAAAGTGATTAAATAAAACGTGCCAAGTAGAGGCTTACAATACAAAGATTCCGGGATCCTGGTCATTTTTTTTTTTCAGGAATTCAAATACTGGTATTGATACAAAAATACTAATTTCTCGGTACTAATTTAAAAAAAAAATAATAACTGTTCATGATTTGTTCACATAAAGGTTATAAAACTGACAACAACAAATCGTTAATATTGCTGAATTTGCAACCGAGGGATTGTTATACACAATACAAATGTAATGGAAGCCTGAAAATGTCACGAAAACATAAGGCAAAGTGATACTCTTAATTAGTAAACTCTTAAGTATTTTGTGGGGTGGGGGGAAGCAATTAAGGAATAAAGAAAACATCATATTACAGAAATATTTCCATTAGCCAGAGTAGGCCTGGTAGGGCACTTACGGAATATGGTAAACAATGGTATGGTAGGTGCAAAAGGATTAAAATTAAAACTTCAGAACAATAGTTTAATCCCTCTATTACACCACTACTTGAGGACACAACACTTAATGCATTTTGGGAAAGTATGCTGGTATGGAGCAGTTCAAAAGTATTATCAGCAGGTGATTTAGAGGTAAAAGATTAAAAGGTTCCGCTGCGTGTGAAAAATATTGTTTTTCCCACACAACCAGGAAGAGCAAGTTTAAAGAAAACACCATGTTGGGTCAGATTTAAATTAGATAGGTGGAGATAAATAAATAAGGTTTCTGTGCCAAAAGAGGGGGTTGTGATTGTTTTTCAAAGGGGTTGCAGTGGTAGTTCTGGTTTTAGTTCGGGGTCCAGTTCTGGGAGAGTCCTGCTATATAGTGAAGAGTTCTGCCGAACATGTTCCTGTGCTAGAAGTTAACCTGGAAGCTGAGTAATAAGCCAGTCAGATAGTGCCCTGGCTTCTACTACTGCTTTGGTAATTCCTTCAGTATTAACAGAGAACTGTTCCTGAAAATAAGCCAGTACTGGAAGAGCTATATGGTCGAGTTCAATTATGAAGAGAGACTTCACTGCACTCCATGGAAGGAATCCGGAATAATATATATTATATGAGAAAATAATATAATATAATATATATTATATGAGAAAATCCCTCAGCTCCTGGAAATTCTGATATTTCAATGCATTCAGGTAGCTGGGCCTTAGTGCTTGAGAGGAGATGCTGTATGAAAATAATAACTATTGTCACTGATGGCAATAGTAAGGTACAGGAAAATAAAAATTAAAATTAATAAATAAATAACCCTTACCCAAAAAAAAAACTCAGATCTGGTTTCCTCACCAAGCTTAAATGTCAACCCCTTTCTTTCGTTAATATGGATATAGTGCCATAAAAGGAAATTTTTTTTATAATTTTTTATAAAAAGGAAAATATTTTTTGAAGATGGAGGGGAATGGTGGGAGGGTTAACCTGCAACTCGTCTATGACTATCTCAGTACAATAGCACCATCCAGCATAGCATCCAAAAGGTGTTTTCTTCCGCTAATCAAATATGTACCAAAATTAGATCCATTTTAAACGATCATACTATTGATTGCTTCAGCTCACTTTATTCAGACAGGTAGTGTGGATGCTTAAACATAACTGAATTTGCAGTATCCATGTGCATATTTTTTTGTTTTTATTTAAAATAACTATATTTAATCATTTTTTGTCTGAATATTTATTATTGTAATAAAAGTTTGATTTAAAACATGAATTCAAGTAATTGCTCGATTTTTACTTAACTTTATTGTACCCAATTGTCATCAAAATTTATTGAGAAAAAAAAATTTTTTTTTTTTTTTTTTCTTTTGGAATACTGCTATTAACCTATACTCGTCCCTGACATTTCAAAGAACAAAGCACTGAAAAGAGATAAACCTTAAAAGAAGAAATTAAAAGCCTGCCACTGGTCTATCGGGTAGAAACGCTACCTACGGGACTGCGGTCATGAAGGAAAAGTGCAACAATGTTTCGGAATGCCACGACAAACACTTTTTACTGCGATCCGTTTTGTTTCTTTCCAGGTCATGAAGTCCGGCAGTGCTGTCATCGGTAGTATTATTCGGTTTTGTGGAAATGTCCGTAAGAAATCTGCAGTCTGTATTGACGTTATTGATTTCAGAAACTGGACGCAGTCGACAAGTGCTGCCTCGGGCCGTTACGATACCGCTGTGTGGGGTTGACGGTCAGTATTGTTCACAGTTGCTGCATAGGTCGAAATAGAAGGAAAAGTAGCTAAAAACAAAGTGAACGTAAAAAGGTTGGTCACACTAGCTGGACCACTAGGAATATTTCATTTCCTTAATTAGGTGGAGAAGGTTATCTGACGAATACACGCCACCTGTCGTTAATTATTCCAATTAACTTCTATTAACTGTTATTGATTTATAATCAATAACAATTATTAAAGTTATATGAAAATAAAAGACTGTTACACCACGCGAGAATGTTTTTAAGATGTTTTTGAAGTGTTACCATAGCCGAATATATATGAGTACATCTCATAATACAATATAAGATGTACTCATGTATTATGTAATATATTATGTCATTATATATTATGAATATATTGTATTTCATATCATATTATGTAATATATTATGCCTTGAACATATATTTTATTTTAAGCATTTTCTTGTACACCTTTTGGCATCTCTCATATTGTGGAAATAACTTCAGAACTGGGTTGACATGATTGCAACACCAGGGTACCTGCCCACCCACCGAGGATAGACCAATAAGTCTTGAAACGGTGACGTCTGGGTGGTGGTGCCCACTGAGAATAAGTAACAATAGTCTTCTCTATTAGTGAGGCGTTACTTATTCGAGGTAGTGCAATACATGGTAACTCATTGTGAAATAGTCACAATATGAGATACAATTAAATCGGTGCCTTTGCATTACTAATAGTTTTTCATTATGAGTTCGCTATGGTGTATTTACACTGATATTTTATAGTGTATTAATAATGAAAAAGGTATTAGCCTAGAGCTGATTAAAAAAAAAAAAAAAAAAAAAAAAAACACAATACTATTAGACAAACGTTTTATATGAAAAGAAGGCTGACTGTCTTACAAATAAATAAATACAAATAAACCTTGGCGACAAAGATTACTGATAAATAAAAGCCTGATATTAAAAAAAAAAATTAGGCATATTGGAATAATTTATAAATAGTGTTAAATTCGTACTGTTCAACTCTGCCAGACTTGACCTTCACTATTTAAATTACTCTCTTCTTTCTTATATTCGCACATCGAAATTCCCTATTCCTCCTCTTAGGTTTTCTTTAATAGTGCTCTCTTGTAATCAGTTTTCTCTTAATTCCATCAGTGTCGTGTTTGCAAATTCTCTTATAATGCCCATAAATACTGATATGAAACAATCTAACTATTCCGTGTGTTTATTTTGCTAGTTCATAGGATATTAGAACCTCTTCTACTATTTCGAATATTCTAGGTTAAGCATCAACCATCCAGTTCAAAAAATAAAATACTGCTACCATATAGTGCTGGAGTTCAAAAAGTGCGGCCTGCGAGCTGCTTTTTTTCTTTTTTTTTTTTAATGCGGCCAGCGGCCGTTTTTGGTATTATGTATAAATGTGAAGAATTTTTCTTCACATTTTATGGAATCATAAAACTTGTGTATTAACTATAGTAGAAACCGGTTAATACGAAATGCGCAGGAATTTCACAAATATTTCATATTAACCGAATTTCGTGTTGAAATTTTTATGACCGATGCCAAATATGGAGAAATATATAAGTGGGGATTAGTACGCAGAAGAAAATTAATTGACCAGTGGGAACTGCGAAAATCCCAACTATCATTCATAGTCGCGATAACATGATGCACCCGCAAACCCTTCTCTTTCCAACCATTCTTTCATGCGAGGATGGTAGCAATATCACAGCGACAGCATTAACCCGACATACGGCCCACACAATTTATATCGTCGTATTTTCATCAACATTGGCCCGCTGAAGAAAAAATATATATTTTTTTTTTGAGAACGCTGTTATAGTGGAATTTTCGGTACACGTATTCGGATCTATAAGAAATAAGTTGAAGTCAACCATAATGAAATAATCGTACTTAATAGCCCATTCAATCTCTGTAAAGAGATTTTTGTCATAATGCTAGTCCACAGGGGCTCACATCTGGTGAGTATGGGCTTGGCACACCCAGGGTCCTGAGCTGGATATCATCATCTTCTCTTTCTTGGTAATTGATTCTCTTCTCTCTTTCTCGGTAATTCAGATTTTTTTTTTTTTTTTTTTGTCTGGTGCAGCATAAGCCTCGGGCTTCCTTGCACCATATGGCTAATAATAATCGTTTGGCCTGTAACAGGTCCTCAGCTCACACTATCACTTCCCATTACTTCAAGCCATTTCACACCAAACTGACTCAACTTACGAGTTATTTTGTTCTGACTCGTGGAACATTCTTGCCACCTTTAGGCACTTTTTTTTTTTTTTTATTTATCAGAAGCATCATTCCCCTCATCATTCCCACCATAACTCCCGAATAATAATTTCAATTAAATTACATTTTTTGTCTCTATATCTGAGTGGAATCATGTTTCAGCAAATTAAGTTTTGTACATTATGGCTTATAACTACCCTGATATAACCCTTATGGTTACTTAAGTGTTTTTACACTAGGTCCTAGATCGGTGTTGCATTTCACTTCTATTAGAGAGCTTCCCTTTCAGTTTTTAGGGTAATTAATTTGATTTTTTTTGGATAATTACACACGAGCTCTCAGAGGGGGATACAAGTGTAATTTTGTCCCCTGCCACTAACCTGAGTCGAACGTGTGTGTCGACTTTCCTAACTCTTGGAATTAGCAGTTTACCTAAACCCTTAAAGACTGCTCAATGGCATTAGCAAAAGCGCTTGCACCTCCTCTGCTTAAGAGAATAGTCTTTACAAAATAAATTAAATTCTCTCCACCAGCTGAAAAATATATTTTTTCCTCCAATGAGCCCATTAAGAGTCCGTGACGCCTACAACTGAATCCACAAGGCTGAATTAATCTGGTTAGAATTGAACACACATTTTTCCCCATCTCGCGACACTTTTCAAATACGACCTCGCATTTTATTAAAACATAGTACCCACATATACTTGCATTCCCTCACTGACAGCACAGCGAATATAACCACCGTCCTCCCCATACTAGATGTAAAAGGTCCGAGTTCCAATCCCGTCAATGACGCCAGGAATTTATGGGATTTTTTTTCAAAGTCGCCGTGTTAGTAGTCGAGGGCTGCATGTGTTTTTCTCCCAGCAAAAGTCAAATCAACCGAAAAATGCGCGCAATTTGCAGTACAATATACTGATGCCCCATAGCCTTAGTTGCTTTAGGGCTAATCACGCGCACACTCATTCCCCATTAAGAGTGATGATAAATTGTTATATTTTTGCGCACAGCAGACACTGGTTCTGTGCAATCTGTATCTCACGGTAGATGCTTCCAGGTTCCTTTATACTCAAGTATAAGGGAGAAAAGAAGCACAAACAAAGCATATTCTGCCGGTTGATGAATTTATGAGGCAAAATTTAAGTGCATCGCCTGACACAGCATCGAGCACTTCATTACCTGAGGAGTCCCAAATACGAATTTGCTCCAGGGCATCAACTCGCTTTTTCAAATGAAGTATCACGAGTATGTGGAGTTATGAATTCAGTTCGTTACACTCGCAACGTGTATAAAGCGAACACGGTAAACAGAATGTAATTAATAAAGCAAAACATTCAACCGCATAATGCCATCAGATGAACGGGGGGGGCAGAAATCAACTAATCTCTTGTTAGAAAAACTAGCACTTAGCCCTCACGCGTTGAGCAATATCGATATGTTTTCCACGATAAGCGCTATGAACGCGGATGCTTCAAATCTAATTCAAATGAACCATGATGTTAACTCGGAACTTTAGACTTTCACTTGAACTACATATAGCACGCACGCACGCACGCATTGACAAACTTGAGAATTTTAAGAATAATACAAGAAAAGTCTCCCGCAGTTTAAACATAGGAAATGTACTCATTGTTAGTTTTTAGTAGCCACGTTTGTGCCTATCTATGCACGTAATAGTCTCACTGAACGTTGGTTTACTTTACTTTCGAACCAAGTATCTGAAAGCGTACATACGTGAAATATTTCTTTTTAGAATTTAGATTCTAATTCATGAATCTAAATAATAAAATTATAGCTTCTAGAAGCTATAATTTTATTATTTATGAGAAAGGAATGTCCGTTAACTTGAAGCATATAACGACCTCATTTCTGAAATTTAGCGTTTTTGGTATTAATTCAATTTGGTATTAGCGTTTTTTTGGTATTATTTTGGTATACATCAGGCTTAATGTCCAAATTTTCAGACGATACGAAAGTTAGCAGGGTTGTTAAGGAGAGTACACTGCTGCAACCGCATCTAGAAAAGTTGAGCAGATGGGCTGAGAGGTGGTAAATGGAGTTTAACATTGCCAAATATAAAATACTACATATGGGAAGCAGTAACCCCAGAGTAACGTATCAACTGTGTGGTACTACACTGACAGTGGTAGAAATGAAAAGGACCTGGGGATAATTGTGCAGGCAGATATGAAGTTTTCTGAGCAGTGCAGACTGTCTGCAAGAGCAGGTATTGGGGTTTTGTCAATGATATACAGAAATTTTTCTAGCAGGGATAAGGAGGTGATTATCCCCTTGTATAAGGCAATGGTCAGGCCACACCTTGAGTACTGTATACAGGTCTGGAGGCTTCATTTTAAGAAGGATGTGGAGCTGTTGGAACGAGTACAGAGAAGGGCACCAAGATTAGCGAATGGAACGAAGGGTTGCTCTTACGAAGAACGGCTTAAGTTTTACAGTGTCTGGAGACTAGGCACCTGCAAGATGATCTGATTAAGGTGTATAGCCTTGAATGAGGAGTTAAATCCTTAACTCCTCATGTGTAAATGTAGATGCAAAATACTCATTCAGTTTGTTTGCTATCTGAGCAGGATCATCAACAGTCGAACCATCATTATCAAGTGGACCAATCTGATTCATCCCTTTCCTTTTAGAGTTTTTAGAAATAAAGAAGTCCTTGCTGTTTTTCTTAGCATCCTTTGCCAAATATTTCTCGTAATCTGCCTTCGCTTGCCTAATCTCCTTTGTGACTTGATTACAGACTAGCTTATATCTGCCACGAGTCTTATTAATTTATTTGACAACCATTTAGGCCTAAACCTTGAACAATATTTCTTAATAGGTATGAAACGTTTAGTAACTTCCCACTTAGAATTTGCTGTTGGTTCCACTGTACAGAATTTAAAAAAAAAAAAAACTGTCTGAGACCACTGTAGTCTCCTTTACCAAAGGGTACAATCGGTGGTTAGCTTTCGGCCGAATGTATCTCAGGATATGACACGGTAAAAACTTTGTATGAGGGTGAAAAGTCAATTTGTCCAAAACCATACTTGCATTAATTGGGCTTCCAAACATAGAATGCCGCAGGCACGGCTGACCAGTTCCGTTTGTATACAATACGCCTAAATGATGATTATCAGATAAGTTAATGGGAGAATATTTTAGGCAGATAAAAATTGTGGAATAGATGAGTAGTTTCTCATTAAAATAGGGATTTTGGCATTGATATTTTATTAAGGTAATATACATATGTGTTTTCTGCTTTATCCGGGGCGGCCACAGAATCAGATAAGTTCACAACACACAATACAAGAACATCGCCGTATTTAGTAGCCATAGGCTACTGAATATTATTATTGGCTATATGGTGCAGAGAAGCCCAAGCTACACCAGCCAAAAACAAAATTTCTGAGTTACCGTGTGTGTGTGTGTGTGAGAGAGAGAGAGAGAGAGAGAGAGAGAGAGAGAGAGAGAGAGAGAGAGAGAGAGAGAGAGAGAGAGAGAAGAATCAGAAGCAGAAGGGAATCACCAAGAAAGAAAAGGATGATGATATCCAGCTCATGCCCCTGGGTATACCGAGCCCACACTCATCAGATGTGAGCCCCTGGGGTAGATATGGCTAAATATAACAAAGATCTCCAATATGGTAAAGATTGCTGATTTAAATACGATACAGAATCTTAAGATTTCCGATATGCTAAAGAAATTAAATCTGTGAGAGTTTCTTGTACTTGTATTATCATTAAGTGCTACAACCCCAAGGGCTCATATCTGGTGAGTATGTGCTTGGCACCAGGGTCCTGGGCTGGATATCATCATTTTTCTCTTTCTTAGTGATTCCCTTCTAATTGACTGACACACTCACTCTCTCTCTCTCGGTAACACAGGATATTTTTTATTTTTTTCGGCTGGTGCAGCAAAAGCCTCAGGCTTCCTTGCACCAATACGCTAATGATAATAATAAAGATAGGCCCAACAAACTCTCAGCTGCCCAATTCAACGCAAGAACTTAACAAAACTTACACAATACAACCAGGGCCTCACTTGAAGACATGCGGGCCCTAGGCAAAAATAAAAAAAAAAAAAAAACTTTTGGAGCCCCTGTAAAAATGATTATTATGAATTGACATTTAATGTTTTTGGATTAATGATAAATGGATAGGTTTTGGCAGTGACGCGTTAACCTATAGGCAAAAAAGATATGTCTAGGGCCCCAAAATCACCGTTTCAAAAACTCATTGCTGTTTTTCACTAATATTTTAAGTGATTTTTTTTTTTTTTTTATCGGAAACTGAAGTTTCCACCTGCCAAGGTAAACGAACATGAAGATTAATTTCCCCCCCCCCCAAATGGTTTTACCATTTTTGATGAAATTTTATATTTAGTTCTTATGTAATATAATTTGTTTTGTTGTCTCGATAAAATAAAATTGAAAGTGTTCTTTATTAGTTTTTTCTTTAGATAGGGCCCCAAATTCCATTTTGACACTGGGTTTTGGTGAAGTTTTGTGAAATAGCACCAATGGCGCATTCAAAAATTCATCTTTTCAATAATTCTTGCTTGAAACTGTTTTAAATTACTCATATGATACTATTCTGCTCCAAGATGAGGCGCCAGCTGTTTGCTAAATACTTATTTGATACAGATGAATATTTCACAAAACAAAAATTAACTTGCGGAATATTAAACACAGAAAGGTGACTATTTAGGAAAATATATTAGTTACTTAAAAACTCATTTATATTGCAAAATAAGATGTTTATTCAATTATTCTCAGTGATTTGAAACAACTAATATTCTACAAAACAAAATCAAGACACGAATAAAAAATAAAAATTCACTACAGAAAATGACAAAAACGAAAATAACAGGAGGTTCCCAACACTTCTTCGAGACCCCGTTTTAGCTCCTAACAATGTCACGCGTTATGATTTTGGCTATATCCATTGCCATTCACGGGCCTCCTCAAAGTATGGGTCCTAGGCAAAGCCTAAGATAGGCCCTAAACACAATGGCAGTCCCCAAGGCAGAATGCACTGGTCCCACAAGAGTTATTGTCTGACAATATTGTCAGAGAAACAAGAAACACATTACACAAAAAAGACATGTGGACAGAGGCAAAAGTAAATACCGTTGTAGAGCAAATATCAATATCATTTTAAGGTCATGATATTGTTGTAGACGTTGGCACTAATGATATTAAGAGTAGGAGACAAAGGACTTACTTAGCAAGTACAGGAGAGGGCAATGGTGGGAAAAAGTCGCAGTAAGGATTAAATTTGAAAGTGTCTGCAATTCCGCCTAGATACGATAGGAGGGAGTACGTCGATGTTGAGTCTAGTCAATTAATTCGGCTCTGAAGAGACGGTGCATGGCTCGTGGAGTAGAATTTTTCCCAACATAGTCTGTGCTTGTTAACAGGAGAGACTGTTTTTACAGGGATGGGACACACTTAAATAGAAGGCGTGCAAGGATATTCGCTAATGCCATCGACGCAGTGTTAGGTGGTCGAAAACTGATAGTTTATTAATTAGACCTGCAGGCAGAGGTGAAAGTGATTCTTGAACTGCTTCTCTTGGAACGTGCAACAGCCTGGAAAGCAAGTTATTGGGAATTTAGAGGCGTCCTGTGGGTCATCATGAAACAAGTACACTGATGTTCAAAGAAAGTGCATCACCTAGGAATTTCACATTTCTAATCCTTTTTCGAGTTAGTATGTTACATTAATGACTAGCATCACAAATAGAAATATAAACAAAAGATATTTATTAATAGTTAAGGCAAAGCTAAGTAATATTTGACAGGTGCTCTCAAAATATTCCAAAATCAGCATTTGCAACCTTTATGCAACAGCTTTGGTAAACACGAAAATTATGGCTGAAATGTTATCGGAAAGCCTCGATTTGCATTCTCTTCTCTGCAATCATGGTGCCGTTTGTGACCAACAAGTGCAATTGGATCACATATGCTGACGATGTCAAGCTCCTAACTAGGATATCGCCATCCAACTCGGCAGCCGAAACCACTCAGCAAATCACTAGCAAACTGCAGGACATGGATGACTACCTCAATACTTTCAACCTCCAAATCAACCCGCTAAAATCGGCACAAATAATTTATTCACTAAAGGGCAGTCCAACAACACTGGAGCCTGTGCTTAACGGCTCCTCAGTTCCAAGTGTTCAAACGCACAAAGATCTGGGGGTCGTTTTCGACTCCAAACTATCTTTCAACGATCACGTAAACCTCATACAGTCGAGGCTGAATTCACTACGCTGGGTCGCCAAACAACAGCTGCTCCACACCACCGACCCACAACTGGTAAAAAGATACATCGTAACAATCCTTTACCCGACAATACTGTATGCTTCAGAGATATGGGCCTCGGCTGCCGAATCCAACATTAAAAGAATATTCTCTACCGAATTCTGGCTTCTAAAATGGGCCAACAGCAAACTCCACCTTCCCCCAGCTCTCAAATCAACGCAGTTAGCAGAAGCCCTTCAACTACGCAGGCTCCGATCCTACATCGGAGAAAGAAGGCTGCTGTTCACCATCAAGATGGCCACAGGTAAAATTACAGAGCCAAACTTCTGGGATCACTGCTCTTGGCGCATTCCTCCCCCTTATCTCCGGTCTTCAGCACAGCTGCTAGCAAACCGTAACCGGCTAGTACTAACCGACAGATTCCTGCCAAAGCAAATGCTGCCCTCACTGCCAGCCATCGACGGGGACCTCCAAGAAGTAGTCAATAATAAAAAATACAGGAAGGGAATCATCGTGGAACTGAAAATGTAAAACTGTGCTTTGTTGCTTTCCAATAATCTGATGTATATTATGTTTTTCTCATGTATATCTCTTTTGTAAACCCCTGCCACCACAATGCCGTAACGGGACTAATTGTATGTCTATCATGCTGCAATTAAAGATTCTATTCTATTGCTTCAGTTTAAATGAAAAACAAAATGAAAAGTTCACCAGGTGCAAACTAATATCTAGTTGAACCGCCTCTGGCCCTGATGACAGCAGCACACCGTCGAGGCATTGACAAGATCAATTTCCTTAGATAATCAACTGATAGTTCGTGGTTCCAAACAAGAATTATGGCTTCCTGAAGTTCACGAAGAGTCTTTGGTTTCTTTCTGGAAACTGCAGATTCCACCCGATGCCAGCAGTTCTCTATAGGATTCGGGTCTGGGCTGTTTCCTGGCCAACTAACAGTTGTAATGAACCGTTCTTCCAACCCTTTTTTGCACCTGTAACAAATGTAAATACATTACTATCGAACCTCTAATGCAGAAAGGGAGCTAAAGTAACTACAGAAGTGCCTACTTACACTTTTCGCCCGAAGAAAAGGAGCAGAGTCGTCCTGAAAGGTGCAGTTTACTTCGCAGGTCTCTAATGGTTGGCAGAAATTTGCCTTCCAATATAGCCAGGTATCCATTGGCATTTACGGAACCTTTTATAAACTGCAGGTGATACGAAATGCACCCCCAAATCATTTGCTGGTAGGGAATTTCACTGTAGACACCATACGGTCTGGACGGTATTCTCCACCACGTCTACAGCGAATCGTTTGTCCTCCCATCAGAGCCATGCAGGTTGAATTTCTTCTCATCCGAGAAAATAACTGACTTCCACTGGTTGGGGGTACATTTGACATTCTCCTTACACCAAATTAATTGGGCCTTTTTCATTTTTTTGTGTGAGGAGGAATTCTTCTTAGGAAGACAGGCTACAAGTCCATTTTTGAAGAGGCGTCTTCTGACTGTTACTGCACTTGCTACCCTCCTGTATGTTCTTCCCATTCTCTTTTCAGCTCAGACGAAGACGCTTTACGGTTTTTAAGGCATAAGCGCTTCAAAACGCGGTCCTGTTTTGTGGGAATGTATCCCCAATTCACAAAGGGGGATCGAAGGGTGACACGAGTAATTACAGACCAGTTAGTTTAACTTCTGTTCCGGGTAAAATAATGGAGTCGCTGGTTAAAGATGCATTGCAGGATCATCTAGACAAGACTGCAGCAATAATTCAGACACAGCATGGGTTTGTTAAGGAAAAGTCTTGTCTGACAAACTGGATAAGATATTATGATGTGGTTACAAAGGAACTGGATGCAAAAAATAATTTTGATATAATATATTTGGATTTCAGGAAAGCTTTTGACACTGTTGCGCATGGAAGACTATTGTACAAATTGGAGCAGAATGGTATTAAGGGTAAGTTGCTACAATGGATAAAAGGATGGTTAAGTGGGAAAAGACAAAGGGTGCTGCTCTTCTTGGACTAATGTTATTAGTGGAGTCCCACAGGGTTCGGTGTTGGGTCCACTGTTGTTTTGTATATTTATCAATGATATTGATGAAGGTATATCAGGCTTAGTGTCGAAGTTTGCAGATGATACAAAGGTTGGCAGGGTTGTTAATGACCGTAATGGCAGTGTGCTACTGCAACAGGATCTAGATAATTTGGGCAGATGGGCTAAGAAGTGGAACTGAAGTTTAACCTTGACAAATGCAAAGTACTGCATATGGGTAGAAGTAACCCGAGAGAAACGTACCAACTGTGTGGTACTACACTTAAGGTGGTAGAAAATGAAAAAGACCTGGGAGTAATTGTGCAGGCGGATATGAAGTTTTCTGAGCAATGCAGACAGGCTGCCAGAGCAGGTCATGGGGTTTTGTCAATGATATATAGGAATTTTGCTAGCAGGGAAAAGGAGGTGATTATCCCTCTGTATAAGGCAATGGTCAGGCCACACCTTGAGTACTGCCTACAGGTCTGGAGGCCTCATTTTAGGAAGGATGTAGATTTACTGGAGCGTGTACAGAGAAGGGCAACAAGATTGGTGAGGGGAATGAAGGGATCATCTTATCAAGAGAGGCTTAAGTTCTGCAAATTGCAGTGGCTGGAGACTAGGCACCTGCGCGGTGATCTGATTGAGGTGTATAAGGCCTTGAATGGGCTCAGCACGCTGAATTCTGATGGGATCCTTCCACTTGTTCAGATTACGAACCTAAGGGGTCATAAATTCAAATTAAGAAAAGACAGATGTAGATTAGATGTGCGGAAATTTGCCTTTATCCAGCGGGTGGTTAATTGCTGGAACAAACTTCCATCTGTCGTTTTGGAAGTTGATAGGTTGAATAAATTTAAGGAGGAACTGGACAGGCATTTGGAAGGAATGGTGTGATTTTTTTTTTTTTGGCTGATGCTGCATAAGCTGATACATTTGCTTTCTTGCATCACATGCCACTACTACTGTTTTGGTTATCAACTCTGATACGTTAATCAATGATTAACGTATGAACTCTGTGGCACTCCGGATGGCGGAAAATGAAAAAGAACTGGGAGTAACTGTGCAGTCAGATATGAAGTTTTCTGAGATGCAGACAGGCTACCAGGATAGTTCATGGGGTTTTGTAAATGATCTACAGGAACTATGCCAGCAGGGATAAGAAGTGATTATCCCCTTGTAGAAGGCAATGGTCAGGCCACATCTTGAGTACTGCATACAAGAAGGATGCATGCAGATCTTCCCGTATGCAGTATCATTTTAGAAGGATGTAGATCTGTTGGAATGGGTGCAGAGAATGACAATGAGATTAGTGAAGGGTAGAAAAGAGTGGTCTTACCAAGAAGGGCTTCAGTTTTGCAATAAGCTTGATTTCTTGCACCATTTTTCACTAGTAATACTAAAAATTAAAGTAGTTATCAGATTTTTGACAAATATTGATTCTGAAATGGCTGAGATAAAATAATGAACGGAGTAAAATTAAGAGAAGTTGGCTAGAATATAAAGGCCTTCTATCCGAAAATTTTCTTATAAAAACTTCTTTGTACCCTGCGCGGCCATCTAGGAGTATACAAAAAGAGATTTCATTGAGTACCTATAATGTCTACGTTAGTTGTTAAACAAAAGGTACGTTAAGTTTTACTGATTGTCTCGTTATAACTGTCCTCTCTTTGAACGCTCAATACTGATACTCTGCCATACTGATCTATTATCCGGATTGTTAACAATAATCCTGATTAACAGATCAGGATGGAAGTTATCTACAGATTTAGTCAACTGCAAGATATTGCCAACAAATGACCACTTTTTTTTTTTTCTTTTTTTTTGGTAGTTGTTGGCGCATCGGCTTCTGTGGCCATAGTGCACCTCCCAAGGTTTTTTGCAGTACTTTGATCCAAGCCCGAGGCGGGATTCGAACCCGCGACCTTTGGGTTGACAAACGACCACATACCTCTGTTTCCGGATCAGAAAGTTTAATGAGAACCACATTCAGCTATTTATCTTCAGAACGTCCCCATTTTTCAACTATGGGGAATGATTAACACAATCCATGTAATTAGCTGAGGAAGCATAATGATACGAATTTCAGCAACGATTGAACCGTGAACACTACATAAATCATTGGATGGAAACTTATGATCCCAGGTCAACGGATCAACCTGCCACCTAAAGTTGGCTCACTAATTAAACACAAAATATATTAAACCGTAATACCAGAAAATAAAAAATAATAATAAACTAAAAAATAGCGGCATAAGGCCCGGCGCTAGGGATGCGCAAGTGAGGCACTTGCCACAGGCGCCGCACTGTTAATAAAATGTTTTATATTTAACATCAAATTCCTACTTTCTCTCTACCCCAAATACAAAATATCTTTTCTTATTTATTGTACTGTTAAGTTTTCACTATCTACAATCATGCAAATATACCAACAGCGATAGGTACACTAATCCATAATCCCTTAATGACGTTGAGTGCAGACGCTGTTACTTTTCTGTGGGGGAGCGAGTAAATTTGCAAGGGCTTTTTTTTTTAAACCGTTAGTAATTTTCTCCGAGTTAATCCCGCAAACCGAAATGCTATATGCGCTACTGCATATATAGGCGGCGCAGATGTAGGGAACCACAGGTGGCACCTTACCCTAAACGTGTTAAGATACGATATGAATTAAGCGTGGTTACAAGGTTTTGCCACGGGCGCCATAAACGCTAGCGCCGTTTCCGAACAGCACTGTAGGTACTGTAATTTCTAAAGCATCCTCCTCACCTCTCAATAATGAACGGCATATTTTTCGATCGCTCTTGAAGTTTGCAACATACTGATTGAGTATCAACCCCCCCCCCTCCAGAACAGAACCACCAATAAGGCCCAACAACTAAATATACGAAGGCTTCCAAAACCATGGCACTGAGGAACATGATGACAATAAAAATGTTTACAGGCGTCATTTTACCGGCTCAGATACTCCCTTATAATCCAGACCATTGCGCTCCAATACATTAAATTCGACGAATATTTCCATGATAATGATGGCAATCCCTGATAAAATTTGAATGAAGAAAAGGGGGGTTAATGATTATTTATTACACAGGTGGGGTAAATTATTCACGTTTGCCCCTTTTTTCTAAAACCTTTAATCACCAACGCTTTCGAAATTTATAAAAAAAAAAAAATTCTTGCTAGTTATTACTGTATGTAGCATTGTGAAATGATAACGAAACTGATAAACAAGACCCAATCGTTATTTCGGATATGTGACAAAACGGAAGTAAATAATTTCTATATTTATAACCAGGACTGTCTAGAAATGTGCATTAAATAGTAAAATAACCAGGAATGCTTGTCTGAATTGTTACGTTACTAGTCTAGCACAACGGATTATCCCAATTAGTCTTTATCTGGGAGGAGGGGACGAAGGATTCTAAAGTCGTTAATTAGTAAATGAATTCGGTAGCAGTAAGCGATGAACAAGTTGAATGAAAAAGGTGCTCGCTTCATATTTTCGGGATTTTTCATTTAATGCTTTGTTGACGATTTTAATAACCAACAGCTGATCGTTCTAATTTGTATTACCAAACGATCAGCTCAAACGCTCTTATGGTAAAATAAAAACTGAGGATTTTCTGCCTATCTCTTCTTCAGGACACAAATATTAACACTCCCCCCCCCCCCGCCCAAACGCGCTGTTGAAAAACAAGCCTAAAGCGGGTTTTCCTAAAAATTCTGCATCATGCATTTTCCCCTTTGGTCAACACTCCCTTGCATTGCACTATTTTACAGTACAGTACAAAAACACTTCGTCAACGGTAAACATCGTATACTACTAAAAGTACGGGAAAAAACGCAGTAGATTATGTCGTTAAAGTTCTGTTTGAAAGATATTGTTGTTATTCCCTGACCTTTCCGCATCCTCTGTATTTGGTGGTCACTGGCTCGAACCCCGGTCTAATCAAGAAGCGTGTGCTACGCACTGCTGCTCTTGCCCATCTGGCTACGGAGGCGCCCTGTTTGAAAGAATGCACCTCTTTTCCGCTTAGCAAAACTGTAATACAGCTACTAACTGATACTCGCAAAACTTACAGAAGAGAGGTGGGGAAATAATAAAGTAATAAAACTGAAGGCCCTTTTTCAGTTTGATCCTTGAAGGCATGTGGACATATGTTTTTGTAAGGGGCGGTTCCTAGAACGTTAGTTAAACTCCGCCTCGTATCTGTGTGAAGAACAGTATCACTACAAATGGGCCAGATATGTGTGTGACGTAGGTTTGTGTGTATTATGTGTGTGTTCTGTTGTGTCTGGCCGCTTGGCTACCCAGAAGCATCAGTCACCTGGACAGATGATTCTGGGTACTCGTCCAGACCACGGGAAGGTGGGCCAGTCCCAATGGAACACGTGCTGTCTCAATACGAGACTCTGATGTTGCCAAAAGGTGGCCAGATTCCTCTCTTGAAGGCAATTATAACTAAGTTGGAACAGACTGAATTAATAACATTATTAATAAAAAGCGAAAAGCCATCCCTCGATACCTGTATAAACTGTCACCGAGATTAGCCAAAGTGTAAAACAATTATCCTGAAATTTATCTCAAGAGAATACAGCGTGGATAAAATTCCTATACTTCAAGCACCAAAGATACCTGGAATGAAAACAACCAAGATCCTGAAAGTTAATCTCCAGTTGTTGCCCTTTTATATTACGTTGAACCTCAGTTTTATCTTCATTAGGACTTGAAGCAGTGGCTTTCTTTACATAAATCAAAACGTAAGAATGAGAAAATCTTGCCGATTTATTATCCTGTATATATCTTTTATAAATTAGTAAGTACAGTACAGTATTAAATTGCACGCTTGTCTCGTGTTTTTATACCGATATTGTCGGTTTGCTGTGGCCAAGCAAACCCATGAGACACTTTTCGTGCGACGAAATCTAGCGAAGGCAGACGGTGCATTTCGGAAGGGTAATCGTAAGGCGGTCTGCAGCAAGGGGGAAATGCGAACAGCCCTGTTTTTCGATTGGTCAACTTGCAATCAAAACAGAGTTCTGACCTAGAAGTTTTCAAATGTTTTAAAATGAAAATTAATAAAAAAAAAAAAAATACTTCACTGAATCCTGTTAATTTTCGTACTAGTAACAATTTTATTAGCAAACTTTTAACACTGTCTGCTCCCTGTGTATGTGTTACCACAACTGTCACTTCCGCTAGCCAATCTCCCTCTACATAACAGCTGAAAGAATATTTAAAACAGCTATCTGAAAAAAAAGTTACAGGAACGGACTCAATTTGACGTATTTATAAGGGTCATTTAAATGAAATACAGAACCCCAAAAGAGGTAGAATATTTCGACACACAGATGCTCTGCATGTACGTGTTCAAAATGCATATATAGGGGCAGCATAGCATATAAATCAAACAACAATCCTGATTAACAGGATTTTCCATATGCAAGAAATATGTTTGACTATTCAAGGAATTTAAGTTTGATTACTTCATTTAATATCCTTCACTTACCACTAATTAGAAACCCTCAGTTACATGCTACAGCCGAAGAAACTGACTGATTAAGTATATTAACCTACCAGAAATGAAAAAAAAAAAAAAAATTGCACAGCTTTCACTGAAAGCTATCAAGTTTTCAGACTTATTCCACTCAAAAGTACTTAAAAGCAGCTATGAACTCGTTTTAGTAAGCAGACAATTCCTGCATCGTCGGGAATTCAATCTAGATGCTAAATTTCTAATACAAGTTTTTCTTGTATTTTTTCTCTATAGAAAAAAAAAACGTTCATAGCGCCAACAGCTGAAGCTAATGGTCTTTTGAAAAGAACCAATTCTCTGCTATAAATAGCAGATAATTAACATTTTTTATAAGTAAAAATGGCAAGTTTTTTTTACCTCGTTATTAAAGGTTTTATTTTAATTCCTCCTTTTTGCTACGTTAATTACCTGTAGAGCTGAAACTCTCAAAAACTGGTCTTTTCATATTTAAGATGAGTAAGCATAAATGGCAAATACACATTTTGCCAACGTCGATGGTCATATAATGATTGCATCCCGGACTAATTATAACTTCCATAAAGTTCCCTATTATAAAATAAAGGTAAGAGTAAGAACAGCTTTCTCTACCAATGAGTAGAGAAACGATGGAGTGCAGCAGCACATGCGTTTGGCTTGAGTCCGCCACTGCTGGGGTAATGCTTGTATTAATCGTCAAAAATGAGCAGGCCCATATGCAAGTCCTGATTATATGGTCGTGCTGAAATATTGACAATGAACACCATCGTGCCAGGTCATTTTTTGGATTAATGGATAAGTACTTTTAATATTATTATTAAAAATTATATGTATTTATACTTCGGATATGAAAAATTGAGAAACCAATGATTTTTTTTTTTTTTTTTGTCTTTCTTGTATAAATACTTCTAAAATGATGGATCGAACATGAAATGTCACGTTATAAAAATTGAGAAACCATGTATTTAAAAGACAATCAGTCCATATCAAGGTGAGCTGATATTGCTCTGCAGGTTGTTGTTATTTGTTTTTTAGGAGCATTAGCACTAAGGCCATATTGCTCCGGGAATATGCGGTGGTCATTCCCTGACCTTTCCGCATCCTTCGTATTTGGTGGTGACTGGCTCGAACCCCGGTCTAATCAAGAAGCGTATGCCACGCATTGCTGCTCCTTCCCACCTGGCTACGGAGGTGCCTGCTCTGCAGGAGAATGAAGATCACACATAATACAGAAACACACGTTAGGTACGTTCAATGAACTGGAACAGTTCAGTGAACGTACTTGTGTTTTTATATTAAAATTTTAGCTTCTATATTATTTTTCACTTTCTTTGTAGCGTAGGAATTAACTGAAATGAATTTTTCGCTGAAAAAAAAAAAAAAAAAAAGGCGGGGGGGATTACTCAACTACTAAAACTGATTCCACAGTTTTCATCACTCGTAACATCCTAGCACTGTTAATCCTAGAACTCTACACACTAAGTTACTTCAATACTGAAGACAAAGTACCGTGTCCTAAAAATATTTGGACAACTCTTACCTATTATACCTTGGGATGTTCACTTTCAGGAAAGGTCGCAGTTAACAGCTACAAACATAAAATTTCTTTAAAGTGTGTTAAAGATCAATCGCTGCTTTGACTTCAGTGTCGTAAATAGGCAGGGCCTATCTTACTCCTAGGCAAAGAAGGCAATTGCCTAGGATTCGTAAAATCATGGGGCCCGGTCCCCTCGAATCATAAAATATTTTTTTTTTTATTTACAATTCAAAAAAACAAAAAAAATTCTACCACAGTGCCCTCTGCCGCTGCGAGAACCTTAAACTACGGATAAGGAGACGTCAACTGTTCTTCCTCGGCGATTACGGCCGCACAAAACGCCTTCTTCCGGAAACTTTCAGAGTTACCTTCGTATTCATTCCACACAATTTTGCTTTAGCCATCAGTGAGTCTGTTGGAGTCTGGATAAGTGTACAAACTGTATTATTGCTACTTGTGTGTGAATGCTTGTATACACCAGTGGCATTATGGGGCTTTAGCCTAGGGGTCCCAACTAGTGCCGGGACCAGGCTATTTCGCGGCCTAGGCAAGGCACACCCCCAAAAAAATTGCCAACTTCAATTTTCAAAAACAGATGTCTTGTAGAGAAAGTGAAAAGCACAAAACTTGAAACTGCTAAATTTATTTTAAATTGCAAGAATAAGTAATACAACAATCTTTGATTATCTTTCTCAAATACAAAATAAAATGTTTTAGCACACATAATTTTGAATAATCTTATGAATTGTGATGTTAATATTTAAGTCTCGTAAAAGTTTCAATTTCAGGCACATCAAAATCTCACTTTGCGAACCCTTTCCTTTGCAAATTCTGTCACCAATTCCTTCAGGTAAAATGGTCATGTTCAATTGATATTGATGCCCAGCCAACTAGTCTCTTTTGCAACATTGTTGAGCATATGTAAGTTTTTATAAGTTTGAGCTTTGAGAAACTGCAATCACCACTTGCCACCGACGTGTGAGAAGCATCCTTAGAGCAATAGAAACATTAGGCACATTATCCAAGAGTTTTTGTTGTAGTATGAAGATAAGTACTCCTTGTGGCGGCATAGACTTTTGAAGTCTTCGAGCTATTGCTACAAGTTCACAGCACATAGGATAGTTACTAGGTTAAGCAAGTGGGAAAGTGATAGAAATATTGTGTATAGGGGAACATTGAGAAAGTTTTGAGTGTAGTGTGTTAGAAGGGAAGTAAAGGGTTTAAAGAAAAAAAATTCTGGATATATTTTAAATGATAGATAAATATGGTATGTGAGCAAAGCCGAATATAGTGTTTTAATTGATGAAAATTTGTGTACAAGTAGTTTATCTGAAGGATTAGTAACAAGGAGGGAAATTAGGATACTGAAGGTTTGTCTAAAAGTATATTGTAACAATGTAGTGGGAATAAGAGTTGAATTATGAATGCAGCATTTTGAATATTACTATATGAAACAGTATTGTATCCGGGAGTAAAGTGAATGTATAAGTATTAGGAATAAATTAGGAAATAAGACAAGAAGAATGAATGTTTTTTTATATAACTGTCTAATCAGATTAACTAGTGAAGGGAAACTAATAAGACTAATATATGCAAGGTATCTCTGATTTAACTGTATGTTATGATTATATGATATCTGGTTCAGTTGTATAAATAAATAAATTATATATATATATGTGTGTGTGTGTGTGTGTGTGTGTGTGTGTGTGTGTGTGTGTGTGTGTGTGTGTGTGTGTGAAATAAAATTAATGTTTTATTTCCACTTCGAATCTTGTTATTCTGAGTAACACATGCTTGGCTAGATTAGTTAAAATTTGCTGTCCCACAGTTTGGCGAGAGAATCCTGGAAAATGATTAAGGGGAAAGTGAAGAAATTACCCTCATGATCCTGAGAATCTTCTGTGAAATAAACGAGTATAGCAATCAAATAGCAAAAGTGGGACGTGAAAGGTGTGAGGGTGCCTAAAAATCTATAAAAAAACATTTCCAAGGACCCCAGAGGCTCACATCTGGTGAGTCTGGGCTTGGCACACCCAGGGTCCTGAGCTGGATATCATCATTTCTCTTTCTTGGTGATTCCCTTCTACTTCTCTCTCTCAGAAATATTTTTTTCTTTTTGGCTGTTGCAGCATAAGCCTCAGGCTTCCTTGCACCATATAGCTAATAATAATAAAGGCAAAGTATAAAATAACCCCCCCACACACAAATATTTGTTTCCATTGTGCATCAATGATTTTTCCAAATTCTTGCAGACCTTAAGTACATCTTCAGTAGATTTTTTGTTGACACTGTATATATCATACAGGAAGCCAAATAGGCAATTATACTGTTGCAATCTCTCTCTTCAACAGATTGTATGGCTATGTTTAAGACAGTATAATAGAAACCTATTTTGAATTTCTTAATTATAATTTATAGCACTGTTGTGGTATTTATCTTAAAATAAAATATATAAATTGTCAGTTGCATTTTTATATAGGTTAAAAAACTAATCTGCATAAAACTGTTCCCCCCTGAGGTATGCAACCTAGTTTGCCTAATGATAACACCGGCCATGGTCCCAACTTTTTCCTACACGCGACTGCAAAATTTTACATGATAATCACACGCGAGCCCATATATTTGCCTTTGAATGGGCCATTGGCGCCATGATTTCACAAAATATCACTATTAATCCAAAAACATTAAATTTCATTTCATAATAAACATTTTTACAGGGGTCCACATATCCTCAAGTAAGGCCAAAGCCACTGGCGCCGAATAGTTAAATACTAAAATAACTGAATTAATAATTTACATGTATTTTTAAAATATAATTGTTATTATAGTCTTTATTTTATATAAAAATACCATCTTACAAATAATTTAATTATTAGTTTTTTTATAATTTAGTTAATATTATAATTCATTCAAAAATATTAATTATTTAATTTTACAATATAATTAAATTTATGAAAAAGACATTTCTGAAATTGGGCCATGGGTGTAAAAATTCCTAGTTACGCTTCTGTTTGATTTAAATTTGTGTATTTATAATCGTTTATTTAATGAAATCCAGATGGGAGAGTAGCTGCGAGATTAAAATTTTTTTTAATCGTTAGAGGAACACGGAAAAACTTCCTACGTAATTAAAACAGAATTATGAGATAATCCATTATGCTAACAAAGAACTTCAACGTCCACAAAATATCATATGGCTTTTGAAATAGCATATTCAGGTAAAATATTTAGGTCGGGGTCATCAAGCTTATTTGAAGACGAGAGAATAAACAGAACGTGAGATATCAAGCATTGATTCTAAAGAAATTAGTGGGCATATATTGAACTAAATTAAGCAGTCACGTCTGTCGACTTTACGGTTGATGAGCACTTACTCAGACCAGATCTGGATTCCTTTGCATATTATTTTGAGGATGTTTAAAATTATAAAATTCGCGATCAGGATCTTCTCCACTAGAGCACGAAGCTTGCGCATCTGTGCTGAATTTCAATTACCGATGCTGATCACGTGCGACAGCAGGCAAATTACGAGTTGGTTTTAAAAAATTCATCGTTTGTTCCTTATTATTGATAGATCAGTGCACGTTCTTGCTCATGAAACTAGATTCTTTAAATTTCTCGATACTAATGACAAGTTTTTTCCTCTATTTAGTTCCAACTGTCTTCATAGAGATCCTATTACTTCACTAGAATATCCGTAGTGACTATTTCGCCAAAACTTTATCAGAGAAGTAAACATTAATATCGAAGTAATTACAAAACCTTTCCCTCGGCTCCCTTCGCTGTTAGCCTAAGGTGTCAGTGGGACGGACTCGGGTAAAAATGAAATTTGATTTTTTTTTTTTTCCATGTACGACTATATCTATCGTCCTTTAAAAGAATTAAAATGATTTTACAAAAATTATCCGTTACGTAAAGTTAAGAGTAAAAACGCCAAATTTGTTGATTGTGATGACAAATGCTAAGAAATTATCTTCTCTTCAAAGTAAATGGCAAGTTAGTTTCACTGGGAGCTAAATCAATTCTCAGGATTTGAAAATCAGTTGGATTTTTTTCCCCCCTCAGTATTACTGCTTGTTTTATCACAGTGAAACAAGCTTCTGTTACCTATTTTAGTATTTGTTAAGTATTACCACGTAACCCACATCCCTCTTCTCCCACTGACTGAATAAATATCACTAGGAGGAAAATTATTTTAATGTATAGAAAGATAACTCCTCGCTGCAATTTTAATTATTATTTATACACCTGTTATTTGTAAACTCCTGGCCTTATGGCTGTGAAGAGCCTTTGCAAGACTATGCAACTTGTCTTTGTTTACAACTGAACGTTTGCGATAAAAATTCTGAATAAATATCATAGCACTGCATGCCGCAAAAAAATCCAGCGTGCCTAAGGATGCTAATGCCTGGGACAAGCGCAGCACATCTGTCTACTTCAGCACTGGCAAGAAAAGTGTCATCATCATCAACAGCCATTTTCAATCCACTGCAGGATGAAGGCCTCTCCAGCAACTTTCCAGTTCCTTTTGTTTTGAGCACTGGCCATCCATTTACTACCCACAAACTCGTGAATTTCATCTATCCCTCTCCGCCTTTGTCCTCCAGGTTTTCTTTTAGCTCCTCTTGGATACCATTCTGTTTTTTTCTTAGTCCGCCTGTCATCATGTCTTCGAGCTATGTGTCCTGCCCAAGACCATTTTAGTTCTTTAGTTTTGATAAAAATGTCCTTTACTTGAGTTTTCTGCCTAATCCATGCTTTTCTCTTCTTACCTAACAGTCTGATTGCCAATATAATTCGTTCCATTCTTCGCTGTGTAGTTCTCAGCTTCTCTTCCATTCTTTTGGTGAGTGCCCAGGTTTCACTTCCATAAGGCATGGTGGGGAGTATACATTGGTTCATTATTTTACGTTTCAGACAAACTGGGATATTGCTCTTCAGTATGTGACTATATTTCCTGAATGCTATCCATCCAAAATTTGTTAGTAATCATTATTAAACTTCATTAGTAATCCCCATAAATGTAATTTGTTTTCCCTTACGTATAAAATAACAAAAAGCTCTATACACGACTGCTAAATCCAAAGGCAATACCCCCGCAATCACCTGTAGAGCATTAGCCGAAACGGTCTTACAAACACGCAAAATAGTTAACAACATTATTCTTTGTATTGATAATAAAAAAAAAATAAATAAAAAATAATAGTTTTTGTTTAAATTTTACATTGACAATACGAACGTACCAGATTGATACAGCATACGACACAATCGGGATAAAAATAGTTTTATAATATAGATACAAAATGCGTTTACCTAATCCCCAATCTTTTCTGGTAACCCTAACTATAGAAACAGTGTAATTTTTTATTTTCCTACTTAAATAATTCAAATGTTGTAAAAACAACTTATCATCTAAGATAACCCCTAAATATTTTATCTGGGAAACAAGAGAAATTTGTTTACTGTTTACTAATAATCGAGGTGGACTGTTGTAGTCTAATTTTTCTTTTAATAACATCATGACAGTTTTAGTTTTTAGTAGATGAAATTTTTAATTTGTTTAATCTAGCCCAATCAGTCAAATCCTGAACAATAACCTCCATTCTACTTTCTAAGACTGCTCTAGATCTTCCTGTCACGCACAAAACCAAATCATCAGCATAAGCCACCTTATGACAATTGGGGATTGTTCTACTTAACCACTGGTTTAAGACCAGATTCCATAAAATAGGACCCAACACAGATCCCTGTGGACAACCGCGATCAATAACTCTATTAAATGTTAGATGTTGAGATCTTATAATAATCTGCCTATCCATTAAATAACTTAATAATGGTATAACAAATCGGGACAATTTAATTCTCTTAATGAAAAAAGAACACTTTGATACCATACAGTATCAAATGCTCCTTCGAAATCTATGAATAATGCTAGCACATTTCTCACCAGAATTTACACTAAAATTAATCAAATCGCGTAGGGCATCCTCTGTTGAGCTATTTCTCTTAAAACCATACTGATATTTAAAATGAAGATTTTCTTCATTGAACAATTTCTCTAGCCTTAACGACAAAATCTTCCAAAATATTTTGTCCACATTTGCTAACAAAGAAATGGGTCTATAACCCCCTAGGATCAGTCAACAATTTAACAGGTTTTTGTAATAATTTAACAGATCAATTTTCCAAAATCCTGGAAAAACTCCTTTCAATAAACACTTATTATACATATTAACCATTATTTCTGGACACAACTCAACAAACTCTTTAATACAATTATTTTCAATCAAGTCTAAACCTGGTGTTTTATTATCCCCAACCTTAGAACATACAAATTTCACTTCATCAATATTAAACAATTCCATCTCAGATGATCCAGTATATTGTTCATTCCCCTGTCTAATTTGTTGCTGTACGCTATCTTCCCCACAATTGTCATTCTGAAATAAAGTACTAGTAATAGTAGCAATTGTAGAGTACCAATCAATAGGCTCAGTATCATTTGAATACACAGTAACTTGTTTATATAACTTGTTTCTGGTTAACTTAAATAACAATCCCCATGGCTCACTATTTCCAGTAGTACAAACCAATCGTTTCCATGCATTAAATTTGCGTTGAGAGATTGCCTTATGATATTCTCTCCTCTTAATTTTATACATTTCTTCATACCTTAATGCTTCATTATTACTTCTATCCCTAACCCGCTGAAAAAGCTTCCTCATTCTAAACACTTCCCTCCTTAATACTGATAGCTCCAAAGACCACCAAAGTACTTTATAACCTCTCTGTTTCCTTCTCTTAGCAGCCAAATTTAAAGCATTGAAAATAGAAGATTAAACAAAAAATGCATATTCAGAAGCAGTTAATGAATTTAAATTGTCCCTAGTATAAATTGAAAAACTATGTAACACAGCACCTTTAAATTTATCCCGCTTAATATTCTTATAATTAAATCTCAAAGTATCATCTGTTGACATATCTGTATTGCTACTTTCTGATAAATTTATAATTATTACAATAGCTCTGTGATCACTGTTAGTCATATTTGTAACAACATCCCAAGAACTGACTTCTATTTAATTGATTATTTTCCAAGGTGATATCAATATTGGAAACACCATGAATGTTATCAAAAGTACAGTATATGGTTTAAAAGGTTCATTCAAAACACTTAAATTATGACTTAAAATGAACTCCTCTAATTGAACACCTCTATAATCAACCATATCACTATACCACAAATGTGATTTTGCATTAGCATCCATTGCTAAAATAAGATTACTAGAAGCTACAAAATTCATTACATTTTGTAAGTATTGCACTGAAATATCAATATTAAATTTAAGGTGGACAGTATAGAGATACTAAATAGAATGATATCACATTAGTTGAAACATGAATACAAGTAGCATGTTCAGAGCAAAGACTAAATATAACAGTGATATTAAAACTCTTATTAAAAACACTATTTCTTCCATAAAGTCGTCGCAATAAGCAGCGTCCACTGTATCATATGGACACCAACCTGCGAAAGTCGACATTTGGGCAGCCGCACGCGGACCGCCATTTTGACATGCCTCCTCTAGAACGATGTTTCTCAACCTTTTTTAAATACCGCCCCCCTAAAGGGCTTTCTTAAATATATATATTTTTTCTAATCTCCCTCGCCATGAAATTTTAAACCAGAAAATACTTTATACTTATTCCTTTTATTCAATGGGATACCTGCGCCTGATGCTTCTTAGCTAAAAGTTCAATGTATGGTATGATGTTAGTAAGTTTAATTCTAATGTCTCCTCTTGAAAATAAATCAATTCTGTTTCTTTCCTTTATTAGTATTTTATTTACTGAACTAAAACCACTTTCAACCATATAAGACGTTGGAAAACAAAGAAGTACTTCGGCAATTTCAGACCACATTGTTGGATAAAGAAATTCAGTTGTATTTGACAGCGCATCTTTTTCGAATTTATATTTGCATTCTTCGTTACATTTTAATTCAATGGGTTCTTGAGTTTCTTCACTAGCAGACCCAAAATCAGATCCAATTGGATCTAACATCCATGGCTTCACTTCAAAAGAAAATAAATCTGAAAATCTATTTTTCATTTCACCTTTTAAAGAACACAAATGATCTGAATAATTCTTAAGATCATCCTCAGTGAGAGAGATTCAGTGATTTCAGCTAACTCTTGGATACAATGAAATTGTTTTTTCATTAAATTGCTTTAAAATATTTCCAGTTTTCCGGTGAAAGCTTTTAATATGCCTCTGTAGTCTATCACCGTAATTAATTTCCCTTGAAGTTGAAATGATACTTCATTAAATTTTCGAAAAATCCAAACCATATAGTATAAGTTGTTTTTGTGTTTGCTGATCTCCTTTGCTAAATCTGCCTCCTTCGCTTTCTAAAAAAATAATTATCATATCAAAAAGGTTTACAAATCTTGTTAGACAGTATCCTTTAAAAAGTCATCTGGCTTCTGTACGTAAGAGAAGTCTCAAATACTGTTCTTCATTAACAACACAATTTTTTGAAAAGGCGATCACATTTGCTATGTGACTATTTTATTGATGGTTTTAACAACTATACTGAGAGATTGATAAAGAACTGGACTAATATTTTTGCAACCAGATGATGTCGGTGCACAATGCAATATATTGCAAGAACTTCACTTCGGGACATACTTCCTTTAGGTAGGCTATAAAACCTTAGTCTTCCAACCACGGAGGTAGCACCATCGGTGGAACTGGATACCAAATTTTCCAGTGGTACTTGTTTTTCCATCAAACCACGTTTGTACAGCAGCAAAAATGGATACTCCAGAAAATCCAGTTTCTATAGATTTTACAAACATCTTGCAATTTACAATCATAATCGAAATAACGAATATATGCCATTAGAAGGGCCTTATTGTCAGTAACTGTGGATTCAATCTGAATATAAAATTTTCTTGTTTTTAGTTCGTCAATTAGCTGCTCTTCAATGTTAACTGACATTTCATCGATTCGTTTTCGAATTGAATCGTTGCTCAATGGCAATGCTTTTAAAATACTGGAAGAATTTTGATGCATCACTTGAAATTACAGTCTCTAATGCAAGTCGTATAACAGTCTCAGCAACTGTAATAAGCACTACCAGTTTTTGCAATGATTTCTGCAATTTTATAAGGCGCAATCATTCCCTCGTCATTTGTTTGTATGTTCTTAAATAAGGAAGTAACGGTGTTACGTTGCTCAAAATTCGTTTAAAATATTTTTAAAATATTCGATATCTTTACCAACTTTACCAGAATGTTTCCTTTTTAAGTGATCTAAAAAAAGTCTTGATGGTTTCATTGCCTCATTACACATAAGATGCATAGGCTGTCTTGTGTGGAATGGGCTTTCAATAAAACCATAAGCTAGATATTTCATCCAGATACTGTTGACACTTTCTTTCCAGCATTTGACATGATTGATGATGGGCGGTGAATAACTACAAAGAATTAAATAATAAAATAAACTATTTTTATTTAACTCTCATGACCCATGTCACTCACAAAAGCACTGTGAATCAAAAATAAACTTCCACAAGGAAACAATAAATCAATACTAATTGTTGCTTAAAAAGTGGAAACAACAGACAAACATTTTCTCATCCCATCCATGCCTCATATATTGACCAAAGAAACAAAATAGAATAAATAAATAAATAAACGCCACCCCCCCCCCCCCCAACCATGCCGCCGCCAAGTTGGCAGCTGTCGGAAATGCGCAAACGGCAAGGATTTCGGAGACATTACCTCTGGAAGCACTTAGGCATTTAATGCCTATGAAAAGCAAATGTGGTTAAATTAAATCACGCCCACTATTTTCCTTTTATCAAAAATTCTCACTCACTCCTAATATAATATACCTATATGTTAAAAATCAGTTATCTCAGGGGAAAAGAAACCCCAATGAAAGAAATTAAATATTAAGGAATAAGATGTCGGTTAAGGTTGAACTCGAGGGCCACAAACCATTGTAATACCCATGATTTTTTCGTCCCCCAAAACCAATTTTCATCCCCTTGGGGGAGAAATCGCCCCCCGTTGAGAACCCTGCACTAGAGTATGTGCACATTGAACAAATTTACAACTGGTAACTTCATTAAGAGGTTCATCTATTCTTTCCTAACACCTATTATTACTACTTTCAGATCTTGTACGGTTTCTACAGAAACCGACTAACTACTGCGTGGTAAATCAGATTCTGCCATCCCTGTCTTGCTGCTTGCTTTTCCCCTTCCTGTTTGTAGCTCGGTCAAGGTCTATTGCGCAAGTGATCTGGGTTTGGTTCTTAGATTATGTTTAACTCTTAATTCAACACTTTTTTTCTACTAGGAGCAAAATCTTTGAAGCAGTAACGAACCCGAAATTACGGTAAGAATTAGCGCAACCGAAAGGTGTGCATTAGAGTAAGCTTACCAATCTACATTGTAGTCACATGATCTTGACCAAAAGCGATGAGCTTTTGGTCAAGTTGCTAGGCACAAATATACTTATACTCCCTCTTAGTGTTCCTTGTTAGCGATAATGTATAATAGTATAGAAATTTCAGATGAAAGGAAAGACAACAGCGGAATAATTATGTATTCACTTTCCAAAAAAACAGTTTAAGGAAAGGGCCATACTCAGAGAAAATTTTCAGCTACAGTTCAAAATCAAATCTGAATGCTTGATGAATCACTGGGTAGAAAAAAACTTGAGTTCGAATCCTGTCAATGACATGACAGGATTCGAACTCAAGTTTTTTTCTACCCAGTGTGGAGAGGACGGTGCTTATACCAGCAGCGCTGAAGGAGTACTGACTGAGAAAAAAAAAAAAGTAAAGCCCATGAGTTCCAGAAGGCATCAGAAAACCTATGGACAAACTTTAGGACACAGGAGAAATAAGACAGACGGGCGAAGTTAAAACAAAGATGAAAAAGCATTACTGGAGACGTGGTTGAGAGGATTTCGATCAGCACACATGATCTTATTTTTTTAAACTCTTAAAGGAGTTCTTCTTGGTCAGCACAGATAATGTTCCCCTTATACTTAGAAGAAATTCCTGATGTATACAGTGTCGCATATATTCAACAGTGACGGGAACCTTCTCCCCAAGCTTTAAATTTTAAAGTTATGCCAATTCCTAAAGCAATGCAAACTACTCGTTAAAAACAATTAGTCTCATTTGTCTTCTAAAATCGAAAAAATTCTGGACACAACAGTCGGCGGTGAATCTTACCTACAATAGTCTGGCTTTACCAGAGATCAGTCAATTTTAAGTAAGCCTTCTCACCTTATTCGAGAAGGTTTTGGACACGATCACTATAGAGGGCAGGTTGGTGTGATTTACACGGAATCTTGCTGCCGGGTAAACTGATTTATTTACTGAATAAATAATTATAATAATATTAGTTTTAAAAAGGCATAATTATGCACAGAAGTGAATTTTTCTGCATCAGTCAAAAAAGGAAAAAGTTATATTATTCCCATCCTCCTCATTGAATTTTTCCCATATCTCCGATTTGGCCACTCTTAAATGTATGGTGGATTCGCTTTTGTGGCGAAGTTTATACAATTCAAAAATATATCAGCAATCCTGCCTATTGGCAATAGGCAGGATAAACTAACACCGACTGTTATAAAAACCACAGAAATGAAAAATCAAGATCATTCTAGTTTCATTTTCGGTTAGCAAGACTTTTAAAAGCAAAGCTACTTATAAATGCGTTAAATACCAAGACATTACACTGAATCGTGATATTAAAGACTGATTGTACAGGTTTATAGCAGTTATCGCACGACCCTTTGTCAAGAGTTTACCGAAGTAATTATTACAACAGAGTACGTCACTGGATATGGAGTAGCCTATTAAAATAAATAGAAGGCAGTTTCGTTGTGACAGCAATAGTATTTATAGAGTAATACGGAACTTTACCTTGCAATCAAATCATTTCTGAAATGCATTCAGTAATATCCTACGCCTAAAAATAATGGATAGGTCGGCACGAGCAAAATGAACAATTCCAGCACATTTTCTGTATTCGTTTTTAATAAAAATTTTACGTATTATAAACCGGGATGTATTTTAATAAGATAACTATACAATATGATAACACGAGACCAGTAACATGAGACTAAATTACACACATTTAGGGGGTATAGGATGGAACACTTTAAGACAAGTTGTATGTATTAGGTAAATAAAATTATGAATTTTTAAAAAAACAAGAAAACACGGTGAAACTTTGATTATTTATTTGAACATATTCATGCATTTATACGTCTTAGATTAAAAATAATTACGAAGCCAAGAGGCACTTTATGCCTTAATTTGCCACTGCTTGAGCCTCCTTTTGAAAAAGGAAGAAACTCACTATGAATTCTCTTCCCATAAAGAAAAGTAATAACTTAATGTATTTTCTTTATGAAGTTACAATAAATTCTATTCATTATGTAATTTCATGAAGAAAAATCACTGTAAAAAAAATTAATAATAATACTGTAGCAAAATTTGACTCCAAGCAGAATTCTGGATTATGATCTCGACAAAGAAACAGCTCGTGAACGGTTTTGTTTTGTTTTTTAAGTAAGATTCCTGTAAAAAATAGAATTGTAAAAATAAAATTATAAATGTGGAATACATCACAACTCACTGTTGTGAGAGAAAACTACATAACAGAATCGAGGACAACTTCACCACCAGCCATGCATACGACACTGTTTAGGTTCTTGACGAATTCACACAGCCTCGCATTTCAGCTAAGTAGACCATCAGTCACTCTCCAGTGATAAGCCAAGATCTCCTTCACCTCCCCCCCACCCCGACAACACACACAATGACTACGTAGCAAATCCTGAATCAAAGGCAAGGCAACCTAACACGAGTGCGTAAAGGCCAGGACTACGTGCACCATAATTATCTAGTCCCAGTTGCCTCCAAACAATGGCTTTTAAGGAAAGCACATCAAAATAAAAAGTGGCTGCACAATTTTACCCGTCGATGACATTTAACCCGTTCATTTATTACGGCCCTCCAACTGTTAATAAAAAAAACAAGCAAGCAAGCATTAGGAACCCTACGTTACTTTTTAACAGCTACTTGCGATACTGAATCGCGTAACAGGCACATCTGCCCGTCACGCTGTTGTTCCTCTACAACTAATGTCTGAATCAGCTACTGTATTTTTAACTGGAGGCGAACGTGGCTTCCTGACCTCGATCTTCCTTCGTTCATTCTCGTCCGATGGAAAAAGCACTTAATAAAGACAACGTTGCCTCTGCTACAAACATTCTTTTGTAATAACCACTTTATGAAATTTGTATACGAACACTTAATGTACTGATAAAGACGTAGAAGTAAAATAACAAATGACACTTTCTGTACTCTTTTCGTTTGTAAATATCAATTTGGAAATACGCCACATTACATACACCTATCGGTTTTACACTATCTTACGAAAATTAGGGACATCCACTTCCCCTCCCCACTTCAATGCAAGATATTGTGACCGTTTCGCCTACAAAGATGATCAGCAATTAGCCCGAAGTTCATTTCAAACACGTATGCCGAATGACCAGAACACGAAAGGGCTAAAAGATTTAAAGAGGTGGGGGAGGAGAGAATGATGGGTAGATGCCTATGTTGGGAAAATGTCTGTGCATACTATAGTCAAGAATTAAACGTTCCCAAGTCCTGGTAATGACATCGCCGAAAGATTAATCTTTCAAATGCGCTACTTTCAAAACAAACATCTAGTGTTTGAAAGCAGTGCATCTCACGGTTAATCTGTTGTTTTGGGAGAATTATGACTATTACATTACTCAGGCAGCTTAAATCCTAATCTCCCTCCCAAAAAAAAAAAAAAAAATAAATAAATAAATAAATAAAAAATAATAAAGGAGGATAGGCTTCTAATTCCATACAATTTCAAAAAGACCAAATAGTCGCCATCTTATTTTATAGTTACCCAAAAGGTTAGCCTTTCAATAAAAACTACAGACTTATAATACTGTAATTGATTTAGATAACAACAACTGTGCTTATATTTTAAAATTAATTATAAATTCAGTTACGCAGAGTCAAACTCCATTCGGCGCCTCTAGCAAAGGCCACATTTTCCCATATCCTAATTAAGCCACTAACATTCACACTAATGCATCCATGGCAGTGCTAAGCGAATATGTCATTGACCCCAGGGTTCTGGGCCCGGCCGTTTGGAACATGACCTTGAATGAGTGGCTCTCCAACAACTTCGATAGGACTACCATGTTGTCGTACGCAGACGACCTTGTTCTAGTCGTCGAAGGTCCCTCCCGGGATGCTCTGGAGCTGCAAGCCAACTCTCTTTCGAATGCTCTTACTGAATGGGCTGAATCTCAAACTTACCATATCCTCAACCAAAATGTTACTGATACCATCCATATCCGTAGGCCACCTGTCGTCCGACTCCAAGGCACATCTGTCAAAATGCACACAACTGTAAAATATCTCGGTGTCCTCCTCGATCATAAATTGTCCTTCGTGCCGCATCTCAATTATATCAAGGATAACATCAAGAGATACACCGCCATGCTGGCCCGTGTGACCACAACAGACTGGAGATTTAAGGGAAGAACTCTCAAGCTCTTGTATTCTGCAGTCTTCCTCCCGATTGTTTCACATGGTGCCCCTGCCTGGTTTCACAGGGTTGAGAAAATCCATCTTCGCCGACAAACTAAATGGTATTCAACGTCTTTCTTCTCCGATCCATAAGAGCCTGCAGAACTATCTCTGCCCCAGCACTCCAGGTTATTTCCGGAAAACTACCTTTAGACCTCTATATTGCTTACTGCGGCCTCTTACATTGCTCCAAAAGGAACAAGCAAACTACCTTCATCGTTATTTCTGCTACTACCAACGCCAACCTTGCAACCGAGAAGAAAAGACTCTGGTCTGAAGTTTCCAATCTCTAGCAGTCCCACTGGTCCGCAGGACTCAAGGACGAGACCACCAGAAACTTCATTCCGGATATTGCTTTCCTCACTAAAAGTACCCTATCTTGGGCTCACCCCCCCCCAACTTAGAGACCACCTTTATGCTCACTGGGCATGGATCCTTCAAAGCTCGTCTTTGTCAATTTGATGCAGTGGATGAAGACACTTGCATCTGTGGTGAAACGGAGAACTGGAATCGCCTTTTGCTCGACCGTGTGGTTTATTTTAATCTGAGACAACAAATCCACCTCAAAAGCAAAGCCTGCTCTCCAGCCCCTATACTAGTTGATTGAAACTAGTGAAATCTTCAATATATTCACACACTACTGTACTGCCCTTTTCAAGAGGAGGAGACACCTTATGACTACTGCTACCCCACTGGAACCTGACTAGGTTTCTCTCGTGTGCAATCTCCTGGTTGTCCCTGCGCGCGCTCTCCCTCCCCCCCCCCCCGAACTTGGGACCATCCTCATGCAAACCCAGACCTGGGGTAGGAATTTCTAACATTCCTGCTGGTGCACACACACACTGCTATGCAAGATTCTTCCACCGAGTTTCTATGGTGGTCTGCCAACCTAACTTAGGGGTATGAGTAAAAAAAAAAAAAAAAAAAAAAATTAGCGAGAATAGAAAAAAGGAGAAAAAAAATTTATTTAATTTACTGTACTTTTAGTTTTATTTTATTATCTTTTATTTCTATATTGGTTTTTCCAGCTTTTCCTCTTCCCTTTGCCCCATTTCATTTCCTCAGTTCTCTCCTCCCTTGCTCTGCTTGGGGGGGGGTTGTTTGTTATTTGTTTTTTTAGGAGCATTAGCAACTAAGGCTATATTGCTCCAGGGATATGCGGGGGTCATTCCCTGACCTTTCCGCATCCTCCGTATTTGGTGGGGAGACTGTACTCCAACAGGCATCCCTCTACTGACCTGGTCCGGCTCCTCGTGTAGTGGACGGATGCTGGAATGTCTCTTCCTGGTGACGGAGCCTTCCAGTAACTGAGAGGTCATATGAACAACACTATATCCACGGTACATGCACTATTCACACGCTCATCTGGCTGGCCTTGGCAGATTTTATTTCTTCACAGTAGCACTTTTTCGCGGTTTTCTGGGATACCATTAGCACCGCTGACGATACACTATGTGTGAAAAAATTCCACAGCAGCTTAGTCTGCTACTCGTTTGGTGAGGTCTGGGTTCGATTACCCTCAGTGAACGGAGGAATTTATGAAGCCCACCTCAATCGAGGTTATAGTTAGCCAATTTCAGGAGAAGAGAGTAGGAATTTTTTCCCTCTGTGAATTATTCCGGGTTTTTCAGCCCGCAAGACAAGCAAATCAGCGTGTGATCACATTAACAAAATACTGATATCAGCGACAACCTCCGGGCTATTAGAATAATAATTTGAATTTTTTGGCATTGTTGACTATTTGGAGAGCTATCGTGATTGAATATACCAGATGATTTGCAAGTCTCGTGAGTTAGCTTTCCAGCGACAACTAAAAACTAGACATTTCTGTGGATGTCTGGTAACCCCTACTTACCTTTGGTTATTTATGTCAATGATACAGCATACATCTCTCATATCTTGCTATCCCCACCCTCCCGCTTCTTTGGTCTATAACATTTTAAAAAATGCAACGCACTTTCATTAATCATCACGAATATTCCACTCCTTTCAAAAAAAATAATATTTGAGATGAGGGTGGAAGTCAAAGCATATAAACCTGATGCATGTTGAATATACCAAATGAGCATTACATTCATCTAGAATGTCCGTACAGAGGTGAAATGGCCATCCAACAATACTGGGGTAGCGCACCAGTGAATTATCCCGAATTTACACAATGATTTGTTTAGGCGCATCAGCGACTTAGACCATACTGCGCCATACGTAATGTCTGTAAATTACGTGTTCTATGATCGATTTGCTGTTTGCTATACGAAAAACCAGAGTTTTCTACGCTACCTTCGCCTGAAACTGACTCTGACTAACTCACCCACTTTGTGAAAAAGGTCAATAAAAATTCCTCGCTTAAGGAATTCGAACTCGGGTATTTTGAATCCGGTGTGGGGAGGATGGTGATTACACCAACTGAGCTACCCACGAGGGCAATGTACACAGACATTTAAAAATAGCAATAACACACACAACTCTGCCAAACCACAAAGGTGCTGCAATAAATTTTGTTTGATATTTGGGAGAATATAAGCAAAACAGTTTATGATCGGTTTATACTAGCATATACTAGAGCCAATCGGTGGATTGGCTCTAGTATATGATTCCGACCACAAAGAAGCTCTTCGAAATCACCTATAGGATTAGACAACGTTTATCACATGTTTATTTGACCATTTAACGAGATGGAAACAAAAGGTGGGAGAACTCCATAATCACATGATATACCGAGGGAGTTGGCAAATGTAAAGCTACACAGGAGGATAACGTACGCTGACGAAACCGTACTTATTTATAAGTCAGACAATGAAGGCATTCTGCTGGATCGTTTGGTACACAGTCTACTATAAACGACCCGCGTAATCTCTGCGAGTTGACTAAACGCATTCATTCGTGCATGTTTCCATTTTTTTTTTTTTTTTAGTCAAGAACGTATTCACGAATGTCAATCCTCTTCAATCAATAATACAGCTGTGAATAAATTAAACAGTGGGGAATTTAACGTCAAAAAAAATTTTTTTTCGATTAAAACTCTAGGACGGTTGCGTAGCATCTAACAGCTCCATATATCTTAATTTTCGGAAGGAAAACAAATCCTCCAAATGTACCTTACCCCAGAAATATTCTCTAAATGATTACAAAGTATTTTCTGTTTTCATTTCGATTTACTAGTTACGAGAAGTTAATTGACGCCACGTGAGCGAATGTATTTTTGGTTTTTGGTTTTTTTGAATTAGCAGGAGTGTACAAACACAGCTCGTCTGGCAAACTATAATTCGTCCCACCCACCACACACACATCCTAAAGAGTGGATGGGAAAACGAATCATAGTATTGAATTGCATAACCCACTCATCCTGAAGGAATGGACGGGGTATGAATTAACTGTAACTGCACCAAACAGCATACTATAATTTGACTATTTTTACCATTGTGCGTATTTTTCCGAAACCTACTCCCCCCCCCCCAAAAAAAAAAGGTTTTCCGGATGAAACTTCGGTAACTGAGAGATGTGGCTATTGTAGAATACAAGTGAAGAAAAAGTATACCCAGTTCAAGAAATTTAAAATAACGAGGAGTGGGATGAATTATATAAACCACAATTGATAAAATACAGTTGCCAATTCAACAAAAATTTTAAAGTTTTGTTTAAAAAAAAAATTGCCCGTCAGGCGTATTTCTTTTTTCGTTATTGTTTTATTTGTATTCGTGTACTGTATTACTGTTTTTAATTGACTTAATTATTAATGTCTTAAATGATCTGCAAAGGGCTCGGTGGCCAAATCAAAGTTTGAAACAACAACAAAAATAAAATATCGCCTAAGAAGTTTTTCACTGATTGTAATAAAGATATTATTATATTCAATGAATAAGCATTTAGTTTTTCATCATCTAACAATAATGTGTCAGGTGATGACCAAACTAAAATTCGATGACCAATTACCGCGAGTTTTGGCTATTTATGTGATACATACAAACAAACGTTCAGTAGGCGCATTCAAAAAGTGATTGGTCAACTCTAGTATTCGGACTATGAGTAATTTATTCAATAAGTGGCAAGTGCAACTAACCAGCTATCTTCTGCCTGGTCGTCAATTCCAAATTAATGACCACAAACTTGAAACTTCCAACAGCGTAAGTTACCATGCACACGTAGTCCACCAACCTTCTGGAAATCGATTAACTAATGGTGGAGAAGTCAGAGCAGTAAAAGACCAACCTACTGCAAAAAGCTACTATTTATAAATGTTACGATGCAAGGAAAGGTGTTTACCGATTTTTATAAGTAAAACTGAAAAGCAAAATATGATGCTAGAAATGATCTTCTGCAAAATGCAATTACCATTACATTTCTTTATGTATTTCAGAAGTCCAGTACAAAACATCTACATGGCAGAGACAGTAACTAAAAATAATAACGCACTTCAACCAGGAGTACCTGACGGCACTCGGCGCGCATTTCCCACGCCCAGAGATGCTTCGCATGTAAAGGAGATGAGGACCACCTATAACCTGAACAGCGAGAGAGAGAGAGAAAGAAAGAGAGACTCTCACGAGACACTCTTACAGATGCAGCGCAGTGTGATCGATTCTTACTACTGGCAGCAGAGAGCAACAAGTACGTATTGGAGCTGGGCTTCAGCTAGCTCCGTCATCGCCCAGGCGTGTTTACTAGATCACTTAATGGCACAACTACCGGAGCCTGTGACAAATCCCGCATCAGAAAATGGCCTGCTCATTCTAACATGGTAATTACTCTCCATAAGTCAACACAAGGAGCAGCGTACCGCCTTTGATTTAATCCCCGAGGATGGTAATTATTTTGCCACTCTCCCCGACCCCCTACAAAAAAAAAAAAAATAATAATAATAATAAATAATTCTTTGTACCATTTCTCGCTTAATAATACAAAATCTGAAGAGGAGGATGGCATCGATCTACCCGTCCCTATATTTTTCATCGCATGCTTTCCAACAAATAGTTGGTTTATACTTTTATCTATTGGGGAAAGTGAAATATCTGTGAAGAGTATTCAGAAAAATTACGTCTTTAGATCCCAGTTCAAAATATTTAATTGCAGATTATAATATAGTGTGTGCAAAGATGGTTTACATTCACTTATGTATATACACTGCCTACCATTATTATATGGACACCTGCATTTTTACAAATAGCCAAATTTAAAAAAAAAAAAAAAAAAAAAAAAATCATGAAAATCTATTCACTGGGAGTCAATAGGTGAAGACTAAGTGCATATGCGCATTATATACACTGAGTGATCACCGAATTAGGACGACCTATCCAATACAGTGTTGGGCCACCAATTCGCACGAATGAGAGTCGCTATTCGCCTTGGCATTGACCCCACTAGATGTCTAAAGACATTCGTATGGATCTGCAGTCATGCTGCCTGAAAGGCTTTTCACAGTGTCGGAACAGATGACGGTTGTGTGCTTCACTCCCCGTTCCAAAACATCCCACACATGTTCAATTGAATTGAGGTCAGACGAATTTAGAGGCCAACCAAAAAAGTCTTCCTGTAGGAAAAACCCATTCGCAGATGGATACACTGCAGCCATGAAGGATGCGCATACCAATCAAACTATTTCCAGGTTACCTGACATCCAAAGTTTATCCAACTAAGCCTGACGTAGCCCAGTGGTCAGGAGCGAGAGTGCATACCACGCGTTCCTTGAGTGGACCGGGGTTCAAGCCCATGACTACTAAATAAGATAAATATTTGTATTGACGATTTATTGTAAACTCTACTGACTTGGTTGTCGTGCCGGAGTATAAACAGAAAATTTATTTATTTATTATGGGACTCAACTCACTCCAAAAACACCTCTACACCATTAACACCACTGCCAGTCTATATGGTTTTTCACCTGGCAGGATGAGTCCATAGATTCATGCTGTTTTCGTCCTCCCACCGGCATGAAACAGGAGCCTTTATTCATCGGCTAGCCAACATTTTACCACTCATCCGCTAGTCCAGAGCCCACTATAACTGTACTTTTTGGTGACAAGAGTGGAACCCTGTTCTGTAGTTGACTGCGATATCCATCAGTGACTAGGTTGCATCAACGAGCTCTTTGAATTCAATGGTTTCTTGTCTTCAACAGCACTAGCAACTACCATTCAAAATTGTGCTCTCCCAAAGACTCCACTTAGGAAGAATTTTTACCCCGTAGCTATTTCTATTTAGCCAGAAGACAGGATAAACACACTAGAAATGGAGGTATTATGCTTATCCTAAGAATCATATCAAACTAGGTAGTGAGACAGCCGACAGAAACCATATTAAATTTATTGTTGACGCCGGCGGATTCAAATTCTCTCTTCAGAACTTCTCATTTACATTCCTTCACCACCACCAGAATCTAAGCAGCACTCTTTAGGACTTAGATGATCAACCTGGTGACTCTTTCTTCAGCCTCGCCTATCTGAAATCTTATCATATGGGAAGTTAATGTGCCTGTGCCCCCCCCCCCCAAGCATTATGAAGCAGTTAACTGCAGCAGAGGCTCTAAAACTTTCTCAACATATCAATTACATAATGCTCTGATACCCTCAAACCAACTGTCGGATTTATATTTGTTCGATTTCAATGAAATTTTTGGTGGTTCAACAAATCTTTCCAAAATACCTGAATAAAAATTTCACAAAAATTCGCCCACTGGAAACAGTTGTGATACGCAGTACATGGTGGTGAAAACAATTGGCGCTTGACACATTTAGAAGCACCAAAAAAAAAAAAAAAAAACTGAATTATTAGCAAGGTTCTCGATCTTAGTACAGTTATGTATTAGTAGTAGCGAAATGATGAAAGAGCACCTCAATTAGGGTGGACGACAATAATAAGCCTGACTAGGTCGGGAAGACGTCAACATTATCAACAAATTATTCGCGGGGCACGTGGACAATTTTAAAATTAACAACAAAATACTATTTTGAAATAAAATAAATTGCCCATCAATAACCGTAAATCAGCTAAAAAATAAAGCAGCATTACTTTTCAATCACTTTTTTTATTAAGAAAATATTTGGGATTTCAAGCAAAATTTCTTTTAAACCCGTAGTAAAAATTTTCACTTTTACTTGCAAAATTCGAATGTTGTTCTTTTCGTTATTTGGTTTTTTTATGAGCATTAGCAACTAAGGCCATATTGCTCCGGGGATATGCAGTGGTCATTCCCTGACCTTTCCGCATCCTCTGTATTTGGAGATCACGGGCTCGAACCCCGGTCTAATGAAGAAGCGTGTGATACGCACTGCTGTTCCTGCCCACGGAGGCGCCAAAATTCGAATGGCTCAGCATCTAACGACTTCTCCAATACACACTAATTACTCAGAAAATAGTTGCGTTTGCCATTTCTACATCCGCAAAGGTCAGTTTATCCTGGTAATATTTCCATCAATGGAACATTGAATGCATGAGATCTGTTAAAATTGCTTTTGTGCAGCCTGCATGATGCATAAGGAAGTGGTACCTTATACTTGACGCCTTTTAACTTTATTCATCTAAAACTGATGATCTGATGTGTAGTAATGGCGGGTCATTCTAGTTATTCTAATGATCTGATCAGTCCATCTTGTAGGGGATCTCCCTCCCTCCTTTTTCCCGTTACTTTACTAAACAAAATTGTTTTCTCTAGATTATCCGCTGGTCTTCTACCATGTGTCCACAATACTGCAGGATTCTTTTATCTATTATTTCAGCCAGGTGGTCTTAATTGTGAGTTAGTCCATTATACTCGTGTTCTTTTCGCCATCCAAGACACTCCTAGCAACCTTCTCCAACACCACATCTCAAAATGGTTTACTTTAATTCTGTCAGCTAGGTTCATCATAGTCCAAGTTTCAGCTCCTTAGAGTCCAACTGTGAATATTAAAGTTGTTTCTCGATCCTAGTACAGTTATGTATTAGTAGTGGAGAAATAATGAAAGAGCATCTCAATTAGGGTCGATGACAATAATAAACCTGACCTAGTCAGGTTTATTATTGTCTTGGTGTCATAAATAAATAAAAAAAAAAACGGTTTATCAGACTGTTCCCCTACGTTAATATTAGCATAATGCTTGTTGACATTTAACTAAGGATGCTCTAACTAACAAAGTGATTCCTTTTTCAACCTTTTTATGATGCTACCGAGTCATATACCGCCAATATTCAACCAAATGATGTTCTATAACATTGCAAAAACACTGACATCCTAAAACATTTACAAAGAAACAGTTTTTATTATTTTTGTAATACATTACTGTTTAATTAATCATAATGTATTTTTTAATTCGTTATTATTATTTTTTGAACTTCATATAAAATTCCATGCCACTAAATTTGAATTGGGTCCAATAGGTTGAGAAAAATGTACTAAGCCAAAATGGGTACCCTATGAGAAAGGGATGCACACAGTGCGCAATTATCCGATTTCAGGATTGCTAAAAGTACCAAAACCCACAGCAATTCATATCTAACAGTCACGTCCAAAAAACGTCTCATTTTAAGTTATTTTTTATTTCCTTTTACTTTTTTTTAATCAGTTCAAAAAATGCACAGACGACAGCGTTACAGTCGGGAGGTGTTTACTCAGACACCACAGTTCCAATTCGGCCCATTCTGACTTTCACTAGAAAAGAAGTCCATCCGATAACGATGAAATTAAAACGAATGTCTGAACCTGGTTTAATGGGAATTTTCTTACATTTTGCGACAAACGTATGACTCTGGTGACATGGTGGGACAAGTGCTTAAAAATATGATGGTTACTATGTTGAGAGTGGTACACTAAAGTGCTTTCATTGAAGTGTCGTTTTGCTGTTATGACACACTCCGTGATGAAAAGCCAGCAGGTCGACCAACCACCATCAATGAGATGAACTGAAGATTGCTATTGAGTGGATTGTAGCCAAACATGCTAGGTACCTGCAGCAAAATTCAACGTGAGCGAAGAAACCATTCGTTTCCAGTTACATCGATCAGGAAAGGTGTAACACAGTGAGAAAGTGAGTTCCACGTAACTCAGGAGCCTATCAATTTGTTTGTCGCTGCTTGTACTTCACAATAATAATCCATTTTGGACCGGTTGTTGATGTGCGACAAAAAAAAAAGCTTATTTACAGCAACACCAAAACGAGCACATCATCCTATGAATCTGTGCCACACACGTCGAAGTTCCCCACTCTTCACGGGGAATAACAGAAGTCTGATGTGCGACTGGTAGAATACAGCTGATATTATCCATTTACGAGTTCCTTTTCCAATCAAAATGTTTTTGTTCGTTTTTTAAATTTTATCCAGTAAACGCGCGAACTGTTTTAGTCACTTGATATTTCATACAAAAAACACGCACAATAGGCACTACTCATACACATGTGGAACAAAGAACAGTGGACATTTGTAACAGTCATAAATAAGTATAATTAACTCTCCAGATGGCAAAAAAATTATAAAAAAAATTAAATGAATTAGATTGAAAACGTTTCAAGGCTGTTTTTATATCAGTTTTTAAATAAAGGATTTTTCTGTTCAATCTTCGTGGAAAGGATAATACCTTTCTACATATTGACTCTCTCCTCCCACAGGCAATTCTTCATCGTTGATACTGGCCAATCCCACCTCTTCCTGCAGGTGATTTTCAGCTTTCTGCTCTCTCAGGAGAAAGCTGTCAGTACAGCATTAGGACCTTGGATGGTTTGCGTTCGTTGGACTGCTAGCACTTGCCCACTAACAACGGAGGGATGCTTGATCGATTCTCCGCTTCTGCCTTGACAAAAAAATTTTCTAGGGCTTTTCTAATCGGTTCTGATGTGGCGTAAAATTCATTTGTTAGAACCTAACATAGCTGAGATAATCTGCTGAAAAGGAAAGTACAGGGTTAACTATTTATTGTGGAGCCCACTGGTCGGCGACGAATAAAAATAACCATAGCGGCTCAGCACATGATGTTATCGAATATGGAGAGGTCTTGAACAGGTGGCAGTAATAGTTTCAAGATAGAGGTGCGAAACATACTTTTCCGTAAAAGCTGTATTTATTTTAGACCATTACTTTACATTCAAATCATTTTTGACAATGTCAAAAGACATTCATTAGTAATAAATCTAAACATTGATAACTACATTCGCGCTGTTGATTAACATGTTTCGTACAGTTGCATCAAACAGTAAGAGTGATTGCAAATCTACAAGAGCAAGGGCATTTCCAGCACACACTGTATTGTTTAATAGTTTCGATTTAATAAAGTTCTGTTGTATGGAAAAGTGGGTTGCATTTTAGTTGGATAATCCAGCATTACACGAACCAGAAAACTATCCTATATACAGAAGTTGGTAGTAATACAATTACAGAAGTAGCGTATTAAACTTCAGTAATGGTAATTTATCTTTTGTGTTCCTTCACATTTTCATACTATGTGATAGTTTCGGATACTTTCACGCGTTGTGGGCAAATATAACGGTTTGTAATACTTTTTCTAACTGGTAAGATTCTAGCAATGAATAGGCCTGGTCTTTTAAATATACTGTTAAAAGAATTTCTCCTTCAGATAAGGTGGTTTGTTGGTCACCCACCTATTCTTAAAATTGGTGGGGTGAAAAAAAGGGGGAAAACCGTGTTCGAATCTATTACCACAAAATACGATAATGTTCTTGACATGACTATCTTGTGAACTCCTCTCATCCCAACTGACCTTTCCATGCCTCCTAATTATACATAAATAAGAGGTCAGTGAACTGAGCAATTGCAGTAAGTAGGGGAATTTGATGTCATACAAGTACAATGAAACAAATGAACCCTTCATTTGTTTCATTCATTATAAAATATATCATAATGGATATGATCTGGTCTGGATTCATCCCAGGTCGGAGGAAATTGGCTTCGTGTACCTATTTAGAATGAAGTTTTATCAAAACAGTCGGGTTATTAAACTTATCTTGTAAATCCCTTATTTAATCTAAATCTCCCTGAACGTTTGGGAGATTTAGATTGTTTATTATATTAAAGGGGTAGCAAAAATTAAAATTCATAAAAGTAAAAAAGTAATATTAAAAGGGTAGTAAAGAGTAAAATTCAAGAACATTGCCATTCAACCGGGTTTCAACATCTTTCAATTTCATCATTATCTCGATTGGTTCCTTGCCAGCTGAAAGTCAAAGAGAAAGTTGGGACTGTGTGGTGTATGGAAAACACCTCCAATTTGTAATGCTATTGGCTACTGTCTTGCAATTCTGTGATCTTTCATCCTACAATGAAAGATCACAGAAACTCAGTTACTGGGCTGATCCCTTTGGCAATCAGAAATCAGGTACCTGAGCTCTCTTCATTTGTTCACATTTCAAGTAGGGTAGCCATTTTGGTTTACTCCACTGTTTTCTAACCTATGAGAGCAGACTGAAAAACCTGGGGCGCCCTCTACATGAAGATCAAAAAATAAAAATAACGAATAAGATACATTTATGATAAATTAAACCAATATTAGTTACAAAAATAATAGAAATGGTATGCAGGGGTGTTGTGTTTGATATATATATATATATATATATATATTTTTTTTTTTTTTTTTTTTTGACTAAGTACTCTTAATATATCAGAGGCAATAAGAAGGCTATCAAGCTTTTTTCTTTATTTATTTATTTATTTATTTACCCACATACATATGAGTTTTGTCCATGTTTAAAAATGCCATAAGTCGTGTATCATTGAATATTTACGCATGCATTGTCTTGAAAGGCAGTTAATTGAAACATTTTTCAGTACACACATCCTGAAATACTGGATAAAAAAAACCCGGCGTCTCAAAGAGGATGTATAGTAATGGCGGCTGTACTATCAGATCATTAGTTTTGGATGAACAAACTTAAAAGGCGTCAAAAGTATCAGATACCACTACCTCACACAATCATGCAGGTGGCAAAAATACGGCTTGAACACATGTTGTCATGCATCTAGGGATCCGATTGATACGATGGATTACCAGAAGAAAGATACGTTTACAGATACAGCAATGGAACTGCAATGTGCAGCATTCCAAAGCAATTAGAATTATTTTATGAGTAATGATTGATTAGCGGAGATCAGCCGTTAGATGCTGTGCCATTTAAATTATACGAATGAAAGTAAGCTTTATTTAGTAGGGTTAAAAGAACTGTCACTTGAATTCTCAAATATTTGGACAATACAAAGGTGAATTCAAAATTAATGTCATTTTAATTTTTTACTAATATATAGTAATTAAATCATTTGATTTTATTTCAAAATTAAAACACCTAAAAACAGTATTTTGTAGTTAATTTTAAAATAGTTCACACGTGGTGCGAGTACTGTATATTCCGGCGTATAAGTCGACCTCTATTTTTTGCTGTGAAAATTCATGCTCAATCATAACCCACATTGAACCCACTTCGAATCTTTCAGAGTTGGTTGTTTTCAGATTTATTGGTGCATCGCTGACCATACTGCATTATTGTACAAGGGTGTTCGGAAGAGCCAACCTGCATGTTGCGCGCTGAAAAACCCTGGAATAACTCATGGGGGTACCCTACACTCTGCGCCTGAGCTCGGCTAACTAGTCTCGACTGAAAGAGATTTTAGAAAATCCTCCAGTCATAAACACGAGAATCAAACAGAGACATCTCCATACGAGTGCCAAGTGGTGAAACAACTATACTGTCACGGAAGGCGCAATTTAGTGTATTACAGTAAAACTTCAATTATTTTTGATATTCCTTTAAAATTGTACATTGTGAAATGTATGTCGATGCCATATGGGAGGCTTGGTTATGTAGCTGAGCCATACTGCATACATTGGTCTCTCTGCAAATAATGCCTCAATAAGGAAGAGCGAAATCTAAGCGAATTTTAAAAATTACTTTTTGAATTATGAAAATTCCAAAAGTAAACCCGAAGCCTTATTTCCCGGCATAACTCTCTCTCTCTCTCTCTCTCTGATCAAGTTCGCTTATTAATGTTTAAAGGAAAACGCCGCAACAGTACGGATGAGGCGTTAGCACGTACTGTGGAAAGGGGGGTGGATGCTCGCAGAAATCTTTTGAGTCTTATTAATTTTAAAAAAATAATAATAAAAGAATGAATAAATGAACGTTGTCGAAATTAACTTCAGTCTGGTATTAAACAAAAAGATGTGGTATACTGAGTGAAAGCGTGTGAAACTTAACACTGCTGTATACTTTTGAGTTACATTCTTACTCTAATAACAGTAAAAGCAAAACAGATGGAAAGAGACCAATAGAATCTTTGGGAGGCGGGGATAGAATACCGGTAGCCATTGAGAATGGCTTAGAGAGAGGATTTTTACTGCAACTGTATTCTGCCTGCCAAAAAGATATCTCTTGATCCAACTGAGAATGTGATGACATAAGCAGAGTGGTTGGTATTCAAACGCTTCTGATGGGTCTGTAGAGATGACATCTAGTAAGATGTCATCTGTACAGATTTGTTAATTGCCTTTGAAACCTCGTTTCACGAGAACACAATTAAATTATAAATGTTTGTTAGTGAATTCTCGTTGTTCTTTGACCAAGAGGTTTAAAGTTGGCGTGAAGCGTACGTAATATTTCGGGAGTGCCTTAGAGAAGGAGAGTTTAAAACGTCATGTGAAATCTATTACCGTGAGGGGAATGTATCTCGCCAATGTATTTATGGTTAGACAAATAATTTATTTAATTATTCTGTAATTAGATATTTTATCACCTTTCTTTTCTTCTGCACACTAGGATTATTTTATCCATCTTGAAGCAGTCCGGGGAGAGGCGTATTTGAATTAAAGCATTGAAAATAATGCTCAATGAACTTTTCGCTTAACTTTGAAAGTATAATAGGCAGAATGCCACCCACAGATTTTCTTCCAGAGAGAGTTCTCAGAAAGCGCATGATGTGGTAATGCAAGTGCGGGAGTTGAAATGGGTAGCAAAAACCTTAGAGAAAAACTCTATTCCAATATCGTATAAGGCCTCAAACCGACGCAATATTTTAAAATATAAATAAAAATAAGGAACAAGGGTGAACATTTCGTTGAATCGGTTTCCAAACAGACTGGCAATTACAAACAACTCGTCGAATGAACTCCACCTCCACGTACAGCTGAGCCTTCCCTTCCAGATCCAGCAATCATTTTTCTGCAACATCAACTTTTTTTGGGTACTTTGAGGAAAATTGAAGGATCTGGGAAACAATACTTTATAACTGAAGTATATTTGCATTTTTGTGGCACAAGAAGTTTATTAGGATTGTTTGACGCTAATTTGTGAATGGCATTAGAAAATCAGCGAGAATTAGCAGTGCAAAACGCAGTTTCTGGGTCCCGCAATTCAGTCCGGCTGATACAATGCTTTAGCCGAACACGTTAAAAATCTTTTATACCATTGTTTTTGTAAATATTGACACTACTTTAACCTACTGTATCGAAAGGGGGGAGGTAGCCAGGTGTGGCCAACCTGCTACACACCACGTGCAGCAGTTCTTGCCAGTGCTTGGCTTAATTATAGCAGGTGAAGGTAATCTATGATTGGCCACCTAAGAAGTCAATCGAGAGGGTATAGCAGTACACGAGTTCGGGTGACTGTCATTCAAGATCATGTGACTACTAAATATGGTGACGGTCTTGTATTATATCTTGAACTCATCTGACTTTGTGGTTATCCCCGGAGTATAAATGAAAATTCATTATTTATTTACGAGAGGCAGTCAATAAATATTTACCCTAGATATGCTTTGCTTCTTCGCCTTGCAAAGAAGCAAAACAAATCCATGACAAGATGGAAGCTGTATATGGGAAAGACTGCCCATCATATGAGCCTGTGAGAAATTGGTAGGCAGGTGTTCAGGATGACACGAGAAGGAAGACCGATTTCAGCGATAGACCCTGACATTGTGGCTAGAGTGGAACAGCTAACCCTTGAAGACAGACACGTGACTAACTTTTGTAGCAGATGAAGTGAACATTAGCCGTGGGTCTGTTTGCACCATTTGTATAAGTTCCTGCACGTGCGTAAGGTGGCAGCCCGATGGGTTCCGAGACTGTTGACGTCCTCAAAAGAGTCACAGAAAAACAATGTGCTGCACAACTGTTGGAGTTTTGTAAAGAGAATGATTTTCTGATCGAATGACGGTGCATGGATGCTTGGCACATTACTATGGCCCAGAAACAAAAAATAAAAACAAAAAAAATATGAGCAAACAATGGAAATATTCGCCTTCATCAACCCCCGCCAAAAAAAACCAAGATTCAAATGTCTGCCCAAGAATGTCATGTTGTCAGTCTTCTGAGAATCTAAAGATACCATACTGGCAGATTACCTCCCAAAAGTGTAACATCACTCGGGAGTGCTACAGAAACCTTCTGGGAAAGCTAAGAGATGCTAACAAGACGTGGGAAGATATCCAAAACGTGTATGTCTCCTAGCCTACATGGCTGCTCTCACAGTAGACTTCTTTGCAATCAGATGGCTTTGAAAATCTGCAGTGCCCACATTCTCCTGACCACTCACCTCCAGACTTCCCTTCCCTAAAAATGAAATCATTGTGGGACCGCAAATTTCGGACTTTGAGTAATTAATGAAGTGGAAGCTTGATTTTCTGCTTAAGTGAAGAGTTTTATTCAACATGCCCGAAAGCACTTATCCCTCAGATGGTAAAATGTGTTAACTACAGAAAGTAGTTACAGAGTAGAATGAAACTGCCAGCCAAGTATCAAATCCCTAACTCAAACTTTACTAGGTGAGGGTTAATATCGAACGCCCATCGTATAAGGAAGATTTCTTAAGCTTGATAACATGATGGAATGCCTGCATTGTATAAATCTGCCTAACTGATCGCATACAAATGACAACTATTTTGTATACAGCAATTCCAAGAGGAGATTGATCTCAACGGTCAAACATCAGTCATTTCAAATGGTATATGAACGTGGTATATTTCGTGGATATGAATTTGGTTAGTGTAACTTACATTTTGAAACTCTTCAGTTTATCATTCCTTATATTATTATAGGTTGCTAATAATTCTTTCGTCGTCCATGCGAAGATAACAAAACTGGCGTGTCTAACAATCTTCACTGATCTACGGAGGTGCAGATGTTCTTGCAACCCACGTGAGCTATATAACTCTGATCATTCTTAGGCTGCTCCACATACACGTGGAAACACCAATGAACACAGCTCAACGTTCGGTCACATTGACCGCATCAGCTACAACAAAGCGAGATCACAAGATTACATTACTGCGTAAGTGATGACTGCGTTTTATACAGTGTAAGAGTAAATAATATTGAATTATACCAGAAAATATCCTAAAATATTTACCAAAAAATGCTGTTTTTATGGATTTTTGTAACTCACATTTTTATTATTTTATTCGTTACTTTATTATTATTATTTATTTTATTTTTGAACCTCAGAATTCCACATGATCTATTACGATTGTATTGGTGAAACAAGTTTGTCATGACCTGTGGAACGATGATACCAATCTATTATACATTATCAAAATCGTTCTTGAAGATACTGGCCTCGTGTTTGCATCTACAAAGGTAAATCATATACAATGGTGTTCAAAGAAAGTGCATCACGTAGGAATTTCACATTTCTAACCGTTTTTCGCGTTAGTATGTTACATTATATTTATAATGCTAGTCATTAAACAAAAAGATATTTATTAACAGTTAAGGCAAAGCTAAGTAATATTTGGCAGATGCTCTCAAAATATTCCAAAATGAGCATTTGCAACCTTTATACAACAGTTTTGGTAAACACGACAATTATGGTTGCTATCAGAAGCCCTCAATTTGCTTTAGTTTATCATTTTAAATGGAAAACAAAATGAAAAGTTCACCAGGTACAAACTAATATTTAGTTGAACCGCCTGTGGCCCTGATGACAGCAGCACACCGTCGAGGCATTGACAAGATCAATTTCTGAAGATAATCAACTGATAGTTCGTGGTTCCAAACACGAATTATGGCTTCCTGAAGTTCACGAAGGTTCTTTGGTTTCTTTCTGGAAACTGCAGATTCCACACAATGCCAACAGTTCTCTATAGCATTCGGGTCCGGGCTGTTTCTTGGCCAGCTAACAGTTGTAATGGATCGTTCTTCCAACCATTTTTTCACCTGTAACAAATGTAAACACATTACTGTCGAACCTCTAATGCAGAAATGAATCTAAAGTAACTACAGAAGCGCCTACTTACACTTTTCGCCCGATGACAAAGAGCAGAGTCGTCCTAAAAGATGCAGTTACTTGACAGGTTGAAATGGTCTCTAATGGTTGGCAGCAATTTGCCTTCCAATATAGCCAGGTATCCACTGGCATTTACGGAACCTTTTATAAACTGCAGGTGACCTACTCCGCGATACGAAATGCACCCCCATATTATTTGGTTGGCAGGGAATTTCAGTGTAGACACCATACAGTGGATGGTATTCTTCACCACGTCTACGGCGAATCGTTTGTCTCCCATCAGAGAGCCATGCGGCTTGAATTTCTTCTCATCCGAGAAGATAACTGACTTCCACTACTCGGGGGTCCATTTGATATGCTTCTTACAACAAATTAATCGGGCCTTTTTCATTTTGTGTGTGAAGAGGAGGCTTCTTCTTAGGACGACGGGCTACAATTCCATTTTTGAAGAAGCGTCTTTTGACTGTTACTGCACTTGCTACCACTCCTGTATGTTCTTCCCATTCTCTTTTTAGCTCAGACAAAGAAGCTTTACGGTTTTTAATGCATAAGCGCTTCAAAACCGGTCCTGTTTTGGCGTAGAGACTCACTTGCGACCGGTTCCTTTTTTCATATCAGCAGAACCAGTATTCTTGAGTTTGGAAATAAATTTACTTACTGTCGACTGATTACAAGACACTCTATAAGCAATATAACGGAAAGAACATCCTTCACGTAAAACAACAATAGCACTTTCTTCGTGGCGTCAACTGCACGTAACTCGCCATTCTGACACAAGCAAGGAATGACTACAACTCTTGTAGAGGTGCTTATACAGCTGAAAGTAACAGCTTTATGCAATATTACGTCATCATTACGCGTGTCAATCTTATCTGATGTAATCTGTAAGAAATATTGCCATATATTTACGTTATTCGGACAACAATTACAATTTCACGGGGTGATGCACTTTCATTGAACACCAGTGTATTATTCGTTCATTGGTTGTGTTAATGTTTAATGGCGCATGGACTTACGTTATTAGGACGACAATTACAATTTTAAGGGGTGATGCACTTTCTTTGAACACCAGTGTATTATTCGTTGATTGGTTGTGTTAATGTTTAATGGCGCATGGACTTACGTTATTAGGACGACAATTACAATTTTAAGGGGTGATGCACTTTCTTTGAACACCAGTGTATTATTCGTTGATTGGTTGTGTTAATGTTTAATGGCGCATGGACTACGTTGGTCAGAATGCACCAGTTCATATGGTATGATGTTTCACAGGTGCTTACTTTGAATTCAAGTTGTTCCTTTTAGCCTGATTCATACTTCATTGGGTTAGACCATTGGTTTTCAACCTTTTTTTAATAACAATTAATTCATTAATTGTTATTAAAATAATGAATTACTAAGTAATTCATTATTTTGCGGCACCTCTACTCAAATTTCTGCCTGTTAGATCCGATTCTCAATCTCTCTCTCTCTCTGTATCCATATATAAATATATATGTTATATGATATTTATTACAATATAATTAAAAAAAATTATATTTCATAATACAAATTATATATATAAAATGTAATTTTATTCTTTATATAGAAGTACTAAGTAAACAAATTATAGATCACCACAAAATTAAAAAGATACTGTACACCTTTTTATAATGAAATGAACATATAAATTTAAAAATAATAATATATTTAAGTAACTTAAAGTAATATATATATTTAAGTAACTTAATAATAATATATTTAAGCACCCCTGGAATGTTGTTGCGGTACCCCGGTTGAAACCACTGGGTTAGACTGTTGCTTGTGTTTACTTCCATAGAGGAGGCGGTATAAATTAATATCATTAAGGAAGGTGAAAACATCTGTAAAGTCATCTCTATCATTCAAGAGATCTGCTTGGGTAATGAGTCCTATAAACATCTTTGAAGGCTTGTTTGCGTTCTTTCGCATATTTAAGACAGTCTATTAACATGTTTTACTGTCTGGATACTATCACAAGTGGTATATTATTCATTTCAACGAAGAATCCAGTTTTTTGTGAATTTGGATATCATAAGCACAACGATAACAGTTGAACCAGTAGTGCAATGGATAAAAGAATCGTGTGTATTTTTAAAAGTGGAAAGGGGGAAAAAAAGCCGCCTGATTCTTACTTCAGTCTTTGAACAGAAAAATTGAACTAAATGATATAAATGAGTTTTAAATAAAACGCATATCCCCAGGAAATAAATTTATTGATTACATAAACTAACCACTGAACGTTACACTGTAACCTTATTTTGGACTTATAATTTGGATGCGGAATGCCTCCACATTCTGCGACCCACTTGGAACATAAATATCACAGAATCCAGCATATTTTCGGGTAAAGCAGAGTTGCCGTATTTTCATATCTCGAAATCGGAACACACAGCGGAACTATCTGACCTTTACCGAAGGAAATGACAACTAAGGAAGTAACGTCACAAATGAGTCCCGTGTGATACCAATGTATAAATGACTAATGGGGGGAAAACTTTCCTCCACAAAAGATAAAAAAAATAATTTTGCTACTACATTTTACAAATATCATTTACTGTAGGTAATGATATTTGTAAAATTGTTGATAATATTACACATTATCAACAAGGTTAACAATGTCCGAGAGAAAAAAAAAAGGCTATTGCAACAAAAAGGAATTCTTATAACGTAATACACTTATCGCCTATTTAATTTTTTATCACATGCATGTCCTTCAGTTTGATTTTTAACCCCTGGCATGGCGCCGTGAAGGGTTTTAATGTCTTGGCACCTGCGCACCTTACAATAAAGATCATATTTATTATTATTTTATTATTATTTTTTTTTTTTTTGGCTTCCCCCATCACGTGTATCGAGATGTTCCTGAACTGTGTAGAAGTAAACTCAAAACTGTTTCACGATTAAACATTACAACCAGACATGAATAGCAGTCCTATTCATAGTTTCTGCTCCTCCACTGTTTGTCCGATTTAGCATTAGCAGAGGCATATGATGCAAGAAAGCAAGCTTATTCAGCATCAGCCAAAAAAAAAAAAAAAAACCACTCCCATTTCACCCCTCCGTTCGTTCGAAATACCTGTCCAGTTGAGCTTTAAATTTGTTTAGGCTATCAACTTCAACAACAAGTGATGGAAGTCGGTTCCACCAACCAACCACCCGCTGGCCAAAGGCAAATTTCCGCACATCTATCCGACATCCGTCCTTCCTCAATTTGAATTTATGCCCTCTGAGGTGATTATTCTGAGAAAGTTGAAGAATCCCATTGGCATTGAGAATGCTCAAACCATTCAAAGCCTTATACACCTCTATCAGATCACCTCGCCGGTGCCTAGTCTCCAAACTCTGTAATTTGCAAAACTTAAGCCTTTCTTCGTAAGAGCAACCCTTTGTTCCATTTACTAATCTTGTTGCCCTTCTCTGTACCCGTTCCAGAAGCTCTACATCCTTCTTGAAATGAGGCCTCCAGACCTGTATACAGTACTCAAGATGTGGCCTTACCATTGCCTTATACAAGGGAATAATCACCTCCTTATCCCTGCTAGAAAAATTCCTGTATATCATTGACAAGACACCATGAGCTACTCTTGCAGCTCGTCTGCACTGCTCAGAGAACTTCATATCTGCCTGCACAATTACCCCCAGGTCCTTTTCATTCTCCACCACTGTCAGTGTAGTACCGCAGAGTTGATACGTTGCTCTGGGTTTACTGTTTCCCATATGCAGCACTTTACATTTGTCGATGTTAAACCTCATTTGCCACCTCTCAGCCCATCTGTTCAAACTTTCCAGATCCTGTTGCAGCAGCATAGCGTCAGTATTGTCCTTAACGACCCTGCCAACCTTTGTATCATCTGCAAACTTGGACATTAAACTTGATATCCCATCATCAATATCATTCATAAACACCGAAAACAACAACGGACCCAACACTGAACCTTGAGGAACTCCACTAATAACATTAGTCCAAGTTGAGCAGTGTCCATTGATTACCACTCTCTGTCTTCTGCCACTCAACCATCCCCTTATCCATAGCAGCAATTTGCCTCCAATGCCACACTGCTCCAATTTGTGCAGCAGTCTTCCATGTGCAACAGTATCAAAAGCCTTTCTAAGATCCAAATATATAATATCAAAGTTATTCCCTGCATCCAGTTCTTTTGTGACTACATCATAGTATCCAATCAAATTGGTCAGGCAAGACCTGCCCTTAACAAAACCATGCTGTGTCTGAGCTATAACTGAATTCTTGTCTAGATGATCCTGCAGTGCTTCTTTAACCAGTGCCTCCATTAATTTACCTGGAACAGAAGTTAAACTAACAGGTCTATAATTACTTGTGTCAGCCTTTGATCCTCCTTTGTGAATTGGGGTTACATTTGCACATCTCCAGTCTATGGGTACCTCCCCTGAGTCCAAAGAAGCTCTCATAATTATGGCTAGGGGTTTGCATACTTCCTTTGCTGCCTCCTTTAATATAACTGGATAGATCCCATCCACCCCAGGTGCCTTTTTTATGTTTATCCTCAACAATCTCTCCTCCACTTTCCTCTCAGTTATTACAAAATCATCCAGCTCACTGCCAATGTTTACTTTACCTACATCATTCTCCTTCCTGAATAACTCCTCATGCGTGAATGTAGATGCAAAATACTCGTTTAGATTGTTAGCCACCTGAGCAGGATCCTCAATGAGCAGGATCCTCAACTGTTGAACCATCAATATCCAGTGGACCAATCTGATTCATCCCTTTCCTTTTCGAGTTCAAGTATGTAAAGAACTCTTTTCTGTTTTTCTTTGCATCCTTTGCCAAGGATTTTTCACAGTCTGCCTTTGCCTGCCTAATCTCCTTTGTGACTTGGTTACAGACCAACTTATATCTATCATAGGCTTCCATGTCACCCATTAATTTGTATGTATCCCATGCATTTTTCTTCTCTGCCACATGTCTCATTAGTTCATCTGACAACCATTTAGGCCTAAACCTTGAACAATATTTCTTAGTTGGTATGTAAAGCCTGGTAGCCTCCAAGATTAGTTCCTTGAATGCTTCCCATTTTGAGTTTGCTGTTGGTAACATCATCAGTTGGTCCCACTGTATAGAATTTAAATACTGTCTCAGACCATCATAGTCGCCTTTACGAAAACAAAAACCCTTCCCTTTACCTCTGATGGTAGTTACCTCCTTGAGTAAATCCCACTTCAACACACTGTGATCACTGCCACCTAGTGGTTCATTTATCTGCAGGTTCTTAATGCATGAAGAATCACTACTGATAATCAGATCAAGAGTATTGCTCCCTCTTGTTGCCTCACGAACATGCTGATGTAGAAAACAATCATCCAATAAATCCACAAAAGCCTTGCTAGTGTGCGAGTGACCAACCCACAAATTCCAGTCAATATCTGGGAAATTAAAGTCCCCCATTATAAGACTCTCTGATTTACTGGCCCACTCTATTTCCCTGTACAATATCTTATTATACTCATCAGAGTCATTAGGCCTATAGCACACTCCTACTCTCAATTTTGATTTCCCTATGCTTACGTCACACCAAACTGACTCGACACTGCCCTGTCCATCGATGTCGACTGGCTTCACTTCCTTGGACTTTATGTGTTTCTTAATTAATAGCATAACCCCTCCTCCCCTCCTGTCCTGTCTATCCTTTCTATACACATTGTATTCCCCAAATTCCAGTTCCGCATTACTTATATCTGTGTGACACCACGTCTCTGATATCCCAACAATATCTGCCTTTGATGTTTTGAGCAATACCTCAAATTCATCAAATTTATTTACCAAACTCCTAGCATTGGTGTACACGCAGGTATACATGCACCTGTTTCTATTCTTAGCTACTCTAACACAACCCATGTGTTTACTTGTACCGCAATGACTACCAGCATTCTCTGAAATATCCTGCATCTTGTTTTTCAGACTTCTGCTCATTTCAATAGAAGCAGTGCAAGAATCACTTCCACCTCTGCCACTGGCTACTGTTAATCTATTAGTCCTTGTATCCCCCCCCCCCCAACTAGCAGTTTTCCGACCCACCTAACACTGCCTCGACAGCATCAGCAAAAATTCTTGCACCCTTTCTATTTAAGTGTATCCCATCCCTGTAGAAGCAATCTCTCCTGTTAACAAGTACAGTCCAGGCTGAAAAAAATTCTACCCCTTGAGCCTTGCACAATCCCTCCAGGGCCGAATTGATCGACAAGGCTCTCATCATATACTCCCTCCTATCGTGTCTGGGCAGAATTGCAGACACTTTCAAGTTCAACCCTAATTCACGGCTTTTTTTCAACAGTGACCTGTACTTGCTAAGTAATTCCGCCGGTCTCCTACTCTTAATATCATTAGTGCCAACGTGTACAACTATATCACCTTTTGTGCCCTTAAAAGATGATATCCGCTCTACAACGTCATCAACCTTTGCCCCTGGCAGACATACCCTGGTCCTATTCCACCTATCCTTTTTACAAAGTATATTCCCCGTTTCCCTGACAATAGAGTCACCAACAACTACTAGTTCCTGTGGGACCAGCGCATTCTGCCTAGGGGGCTGCTTCTGTGTTGCCTGATGACCAAGTGCAAGCTCTGGCGTTGATGTGGGCAGCTGAGAGCTTGATGGGCCCCTCAATTTATTACCTTCGAGGGCATCCACCCTGTCCTTCAAGCTCTCATAAAGGCCCATAACAACGCTGAGTTGTCGCCTGATTTCCTTGCACTCCTTACATCGTGCACACACAAAGACATCCCCCTTGGCAGTATCATGTCCCGTACCCGACTGCTCCGCAAACATCAAGCAAACAGTGCATTTTAATAGACTGTGATTTAGAGGGCAACTGCCCCCCTCAGTTCTCCCCTGAACCACAGCACTCCCATTAGCTTGAGCCTTTTGCTTTGCTGCTCTGGTCAGAGTCATGATTCCGATTTAATTCAATAAAATTCAAAACAAAAATTAAATCCTTAAGTTATATCCCAAAACAGTTATGTTATATATATATTTTTTTCGGTATCTAGTGTTTTCTACGAGTTCCCTTTATACAACTTCCGTATCACGTGCACCACTATAGTTATGTATTAATTATTTGTTACGATTAAGTCGTTATATATATATATTATATATATATATATATATATATTAGAGTTAAAAGTACAATTTAATTGACAATAAAGTTTATCAAGATTAATAGATTTACTGATTAATTGACAATATTATATTATGCACTATACGACACTAAGCTTATGCTATCGTGTAAAATGGCGGGAATTCACGAACGGTATTTCTACGGACTCGTAAGTATTGATTAGCTTCCAAATCTCGCTATCTCAATTTAGAATAAACTAAGGATCCTGACTAGGTCTATAATCTACTTATAGAAGATAATTTGATATAACAGTTGGTTAATAAATCGACTAAATTTGGTTAAAAAAAAAATTTGGTTTGTGACACGTGGATTTGATACCGTTACCGATACTAAGTAATATCTACAAAATCTCTAAGTTAAACTTTAAACTAAGTATCGTAACTAGGAATATAAAGCTACTTTAGAAAATAAGTTAATATGACAATTTAAACTAATAAAGCAGAAAAGAAATCAGGAAAAACTTCTCTGTTTGAAGAGCTTTAAGGTACAATGTCCGCACAGGCTAACCTCGCACCCAGACCCATTTAAATAAATGAAACTTCTTAACTTTTCAAAGAGAAATCTTTAATTTAAATACAGCTACTTATTGAGTTAGTTTATTTTTCCATTCCTTTAAACCTGCTTTTATTATTTACTATTTTATAGTAAAGTACAGTACCAAGCAATCTAAAATAATTTAAATTTAATTATATACCAACTTAATTTGATTTAAAAAAAAAAAAAATTTGAAAGTTTTCACAACCAAGCAACAAGCTACCACCGTTAGTGGGGACACGGAAAGAAAGCTAAAACTTTTTTCTGGAGTCCAAAGGGTTTCAAGCCCTTTGGCATCCAGAGATTTCAGATCATCTAACAGCGTTTTTCAACCTGCGAAGGAATTTGAAATAGAACCCAAAAAAGTTAAGTTTACGTTAAAATATTTCACTTTACTATATAAGTTAACAAACTTTCATTCGTTTTTCATGTTTTACGATGTCTCAAAGGATATACAGGGTTGTTAAAATTAAAGTATCCCTATGTAGAGGGCCCTGGAGCGAGTTCTAAGGCGCGTACTGAAGATAAATTTGGACAACAGGTGCAATAAAGAATGCGCTCGCCATTTATTGGAGAAAAAAAAAGTTAGTTACAAAATTTGTCACTATATGGTGCTGTAGCAATACAAGTCACTTGAACAGCGCTACAATTGTTCAATGTGTCCTCCATTTTGGTCAACAGTTTCCATTCGAAGCAGAGCATTTTCTACAGCAGAACTTAACATGTCAACTGGAATAGCTAGCACATGACGTCTAGTGCAGTGTTTCAGATCTGCCAGAGTGAGTCTGACATCCTTCCCGACACACCTGGTTCTTCAAAAAAAAAAAAACCCACAACCAGAAGTCGCATGGGGTGAAATCCGCTAATCCGGGTGGCCAAGATGTCTGGAAACAACGGCTAATGACCCATTCGTCTGTAAAGTGTTGCCTTAGCAATCTTTGGACACAACGGTGGGTGTGGGGTGGCGCACCATCTTGCATGAATATAGTATCCTGAAGACACCCACGTTGTTGCAGCTCTGGTATTGCGAAATTTGCCAACATTTCATAATATCGCTGTCCAGTAACGGAACAGATGCGGGGTCCAATCGGTGTTGCCTGTTCAAAAAAATATGGCCCAATCATGAATGTAAATCCACACCACACTGTCACTTTTGGAGAATGCAACGGGACCTCTTGGATAACTCGAGGGTTTTCTGTTGCCCAAACGCGACAGTTGTGCGTATTCACTTGTCCCTTCTGCTTAAATGGACAAGTGCGTATTCACTTGTCCATTTAAGCAGAAGTGAGCTTCATCACGCCAAAGGATGTTCCATGGCCAAGTGATATCCACTGTCATTCGCGTCAGAAACTGAAGTGCGTATGTGAAACGAATATCTGCATCCCCATGCTTTAGCTGCTGTAGCATGTGCATCTTGTAAGGATAGTACCGCAACACCTGACGCATTACTAGCCTTACAGTGGAATACGGCATGTCCACTTCACGAGAAACAGCTGGAACACTTGCGCTTACCACATGGAGATTGACTTGATAAATCCACGACAGCCATAGCCACATTTTCAACATGAGGAGTCAACTCGTTTTCGACCTCTACGTGGTTGAACACCAAGATGTCCTGTCGCTTCAAATTTCGCAATCACAGGTACACGCCTTTTGCGCTTCTGACGCCGGAATTCTGATAGCCGCAGCTGCATTGTTGCTGTTCTGATAGTACAGCTTCACTAATGGAGCCTTTGCCTGCAACGTTATTGGCATTGCTGCTGTAGTGCAGGCAAACATCTACTGTATGATTTTGAAGAGACTGCTTTGCTTTTATAAAGTACAGTAGAGTTGAGTAGTGGCGCTGTGACAATAACTTACGATTATGCAAATAACTTAAGTTATTTGCATAATCGTAACTAAGATAGTTACGCGCCATACAGTGACAAATTTTGTAACTAACTTTTTTTTCCCAATAAATGGCGAGCACATTCTTTATTGTACCTGTTGTCCAAATTTCTCTTCGGTACGAGCCTTAGAACTCGCTCCAGAGCCCTCTATATAAGGATACGTTAATTTTAACAACCCTGTCCTACCAATTTATTACTTCACTGTCCTACCAATTTATTAGAGAAAGAAACCTTCTGCATGCCACCTCTCCCTTTCGTTGGTAAATGAAATTGCCTATGACATTCTGGTTCATGTCGTGAAAAAGGCAACTTTACGAGAGGCACAATCATGAGTGCTCGTGCAGCGAGTTTCGTTACAAATAGCAGTGCAGTTCACGCATTTATCTAGGGCAGTGGTATCCAAAGTTGGGTGCGCGAGATAACCTGCAGTAAATCAATATTTATTAATTATGAAAATACTTTTTCGAAACGTAATTGAAAATAAAAATTGTTTTTTTAATACTTCAAATATGCGGCTTTGTTTGATCGCAAGATATACAGCCATAATGAAAAAATATTCATGCACATTGTTCCCACAAAAAAGTGCTGTTGATTTGATTTATACGACTGTACTTTAATTTCAATTTCGTTTTGTATTTTTGCATCGAATTAGATTATGATCTTTTCAAATTATATGTGATTCTAGACATAATGCATACCATGTAAATTATTTATTAAAAAAAACATAGTATTACATTACATTTACTACACTTGTTTACATTAATGATTTCATATCATATTGTACTTCAATTTAATAACCCAGAGACTCACATCTGGTGAGTATGGGTTTGGCATACCCAGGGTCCTGAGCTGGATATCATCATTCTCTTTCTTGGTGATTCCTTCCTACTTCTAATATCTCTCTGTCTGTGTGTGTGTAACTGAGAAATTTTTTTTTTTTTTTTTGGCTGGTACAGCAAAAGCGTAAGGCTAATAATAATATTGCTTTGTATTTTTTTATTTGTAATCTTCTAAAAATATGTGATTTAAGATATAATGCTTTCCATGTAAATGATTTATAAATAAGAAAAATATACCGTTTCTCAAAGTGTGATCCGCGGCCTGACACCGGCTCTTTGAAAAATAAAATATACAGGTCCGTAGAAAATATACAAATAATCACATGATCCTATTATTGCCGAACATTCACGAGCTCGGCAAGTTACGAAACATTGTGAAACTAGTTTTTCGTCTTTGTTTCGTAACTTGCCGAGTTCGTGAATAAAATAACTTAAGAGTGAAAAGTATTGGTTTTTTTATATGCATTTAATTATTTTTTGGTACTGAATAAAAACAGTTATACGAAGTTTGGGAAACCTGGTATAGGGTCTTCGATCAGTGGTTACTGTAAAACAAAACTAGTAAAGAAAAGTCTGGAGAGAACTGGGACAAACTTCTGGTACGTTTTATACGCAGAAATCGGAAGGCAACACTGGAGAGAGTCATCAAAATCTTCAACAACTGACGGTAGCCACCCATTTTCACTAGATTAAAGGAGCTCAGGGCAATGGATCTAGTCGACTATAATCTGAAAGCCACTACACTCATTAGGGAAGGTGCCAATATGTGGCCAGAACAGAGGCGCGTTTGATCTGGACAGGATCATACACACTAACCAGCATGACACATCACTTCCTTTTAAATGTCTCAAATAAAGTAGCCCAGCTGAGTTCAGAATCGCCATGTAAAACATCTTTAAGATGACTTGGTCTAGGTAGACTGTGGCGCGTTATACCTTCATGGGGCCCAAGGCAAAATGGAATTTGGGGGCCCTTAGTTCAGCTCTCCGTGTTCTTCTGTCATTCAATATTTAATGTACTTACACTCGTTTATGTTTCTTACACTCATTAAAATCAAAAACTGCCGAATTATTCAGCTGCACCTCAGTTCTGCTTGGGCATTCACACAAGACTGGTTGATAAGACCCTGCTACTGTAATGCCGTAGCTGAGTGGTCAAGAGCAGGAGTGCAGCAGCACACGTTCCTTGAGTAAACCGGGGTTCAAGCCCCTGACTGCTAAATACGGTCGATCTGCCAACCGGCACTGGACCAGTGTGGCAGATTATGGTCCATTTTCCTTAACATGAATTGTTGAGGAGGCTTCCATCCTGCAGTGGCTTGACTGCAGGATGGCTGCAGTTTACTTTTTCTTTTTTTTTTACTGCAATGCTTTAAGCATAAGGGCGCCAGCTTACATACAAGGCGGTCTTTATTTTTTCAATTAACTCAACTATTTAAGGAAGAACTAAATATAAAAGTTCACTGACCTTGGCAGGTAGAAAGTTTTAAGTTTCCGATAAATATCACTTAAAATATTCGTAAAAAACAAATTACTTTTTAAAACAGCGATTTCGAGGCCCCCTCTCCGATCGCGGCCCTAGGCAGATGTCTTTTTTGCCTATAGGATAACGTGCCACTGTAGATAGGCAAATATGCTCGGGACCATCATTAATGATGAAACAACAACATACTGATCCAACAAACGGTCATTATCCAGCACTTACAGAGTTTCGTTAAGATAATTGATAGCATTCAAACGTCTGGGAACAAATAAGGACCAAGCAGGATGTCGTCCACAATTCCAGCTCACGTTCCAGGATCTCTGTGCGGCCATACATGACTACTGTGATATAGTTGAATAAGCGTAGTATTATTTTACGCCTCATTCATATTCCTTTCCCTTCCATAGATAAATGTGTGAATCGCAAATATTTAAGCGGTTTTTTCTTTTTCTATTCGCAGTTGTCTTCCACGCAGTGATTGTACACAATTTTCTTAACACCCTATTAAAAATATTAAGATTGAGCTCTGCATGGAGAGCAAATATTTGCATTACTGGTATTTTAAATCTCGTTTCATTTTTATCAAATGTTTAAATGTACTTTTATATTGAAAAATGTGCATTAGATTAATTAATACAAACTATCATCTTTTTTTTATAACCAAAAAAGAATGAAACAATTGGCTAATTACAGACAATACAAAAGCGGAACACATTTTGAAATAATTTATTGGATACACTGATGATAGCAGAATCCATATTTCTTTACCTTTAACATAAAGGGATAAAAGAAAAGACGTGCTATTTTGTTATATTACGTACATATGATACTTTCTTTACAATAAGTCTAATATATCTAATTACAAGGAACGAAAAGCACGATGAGACAAACGTGTCACCTTGACACGAAAACGACTATGAATCAGCGCAAAGCATATCAGACTTCTTATAACGTAACAGGTGGTGATTTGTGATCTAGACCAGCAGTGCTTCGAACAGGTGGTCCGTGACTGCAGTATCGTTCTATGAGATCGCCATCACTTCTGCATCGAAATTAAAAAATAAAGAACACCAAATGAATTATAAATACACGATGAAAGGGTCAGGGACTAATTTGAACAACATGCAGGGAATACGTACAGAAAGAAAAAACAAAACTTGGGTGCCACCTAGTACTGAATATTACACAGTGAAACGGCGATAAGCTGTGGGAACGAGATTGGTCTTTGGCCAAAAATAAGATATTTACCTCATTATTAAAGTGCCCCCTCAACGAGATGAGGTTTAGATAGCAAAAAGGCAACTTAGGCCATTAAGCTTCAGAGAATGAATTGTGCTTGTAAGCCGCATTTGTGAAAAATGAAACAAATTATGTAATGATAATGAACACCCTGCGTCATATTTCAGGCGCGGCTAAAGTTATTAATTTTAATTACTTTTATGTAGCATTCAAATGTAAGTGCTATGATTTAAATGAAAACCAGCTGAATATAACCTGAGATATGTCTAGAAAAATAAACTGATACATATACACAAAAAAGCTTGATTTATATTTGTGCGATTTTAATGAAATTTGGCATGACTGGGCAAATGTTTTCAAAAAAAAAAACTAAATTTAAAATTTCGCAAAAATCAGTTCACTGGAAGTATAGTTGATACTTGCAGTGAAAGAAAGGCCGAACGCACCGAAGGCGCATTCCCTCTACACAAAATCCGCACCTTCTGCCAGGGACCAGCTAACCGATTTACACTTGAAAGGCCTCAACTTCTAAGATACAGCCCAGGACCTTTAAGCTTATGGGATACCTTAATCATAATAAAAATGAAGATACAACATAACAAACGCTTGATACACTGTCCTAAGGCCTGCTTTGTCCATTTTCAATATGGGGGAGGGAACATTACCGAAAGCATTGTTAGTAAAGTTATACTGCATACCAAAAAATTCATAGCATGTAAAGTTGTGTTGCATATTGTTTGCAGCACAGCATTACATGCTATGAAAAGAACTGGTTTGTTAACATTAATGTTGTAGGGATATATTTCCAATGTTGTACTCTATTTCCACATAAATATGGAAGTACTGTATTTCCATATTTATGTTGATTAATGTTAGTTTTTATTCAGTAGTAATTTTAATTTCAATAACCTAACCACAAACAAACTTGTTTACAGAAGCAAAAAATTAAAGGGAAAAAAAAAGTAACCTGTTCATCCTGTATTCTTTTAAATATTTTTAGTACAGATTACATTCTTACTGACTGTATCTGGCATCCGACACACTGAAAAAGGATCAGTTTGAAAAAATGCAGAAAGTTTTAATTCAGTTTTATTCTCCAAAAAAAGTACACTGATAGGTAACCAAATATAAGATGTCAAATTTATTTCTGTTTATTTTAATTTATGGTTAATACAACAGCTATGTATCACTGCATCACAAATATTGCTCCCTTTGCATCAAATCTCGAATCCATCCTACCATAGAATATTCTTCAAACATCTGGGATGGTGCCCCCATGACCCCTCTCAGGCTTCTAGACTCCACTCAAAAGGGAGCAATTAGGTTAATTAATGACCCATCTCTTACAAATTCTCCCCACCCATCTCATAGGCATTGTTTCTACGCATACTTTTCTATAGATACTTCCGTGGGTATTGTTCTTCTGAATTGGCTTCTATAATTCATATCTCTCTCTCTCTCTCTCTCTCTCTCTCTCTCTCTCTCTCTCTCTCTCTCTCTCTCTCTCTCTCTCAAACCAGTCTGAACACATGCCAAAATCAGTTAGCATCCTTTTACTGTCCAACTTCTATCTCACAGAACTCTTCTTCTTCATTTATTCCTTCAACTTCTATTTTCTGGAACAGTCTCCATTCACATGTATTTCTTGAAAATTACAATCTACAGAAGTTCAAACAAATATCTTCTTTCGTCTTCTCAACCTTCAACCAACAAACAGTACTAAGTACTATTAGTTTTTAATACCTTTAGTGTTTTGTTTTTTTTTTGTAATGAAAACCCCAAAGACGAAGTGGAGTTTTCGTTTTAAAAAATTTTAAAAATAAGAAATTGACAATTCTGAAAATTTACTTTATGAGAATCTCAAAACTTAACAGCCAACAAATTGTATAAAATATTTACATCTGATGAAGAAGACAAGCAAATTCTGGTTTTAAATGGCGAGAAACAACATTTAAACATTTATACACAATATATATGTGTAATGAATTGTAAATATATTGGTATAAATTTATCTTCTCACCATACTAACTTACATTTAATTCAAATCCAGAATTTTATAATCTGTATATAAGCTGATCTTAAAATTTAAAACCATTTTTTGTGCTTCCAATGCCAACTTATACACCAGAATATATGGTACACATGCTATGAATACATATATTCTATAATTCTGACTTACATATACAGAAGGCATATATTCTATAATTCTGATTTTTCACTAATTACGGCTAACCCTATCCCCCATATTTCAAATTAGCAAGGATCTACCGTATTGTGGAATTGCTACAATTTCAGCATCATTCAACAATAGTAAAAATATCAATCAGATTACCTCTACATAGGTCTGATGTAGCTGAGCAGTCAAGTACAAGAATGCACTGGCATTTGTAGTAGTAGTGGCATGTGATGCAAGAAAGCAAGTGTATGAGCTTATGCAGCATCAGCCAAAAAAAAAAAAAAAAAAACACACACCATTCCCTCCAAATGCCTGTCCAGTTCCTCCTTAAATTTATTTAACCTATCAACTTCCACAACGGCAGATGGAAGTTTGTTCCAACAATTAACCACCTGCTGGCTAAAGACAAATTTCCGCACATCTATTCTACATCTGTCTTTTCTTAATTTGAATTTATGCCCCCTTAGGTTCGTAATCTGAACAAGTGGAAGGATCCCATCAGAATTCAGCGTGCTCAATCCATTCAAGGCCTTATACACCTCAATCAGATCACCGCGCAGGTGCCTAGTCTCCAGCCACTGCAATTTGCAGAACTTAAGCCTCTCTTGGTAAGAGGATCCCTTCATTCTCCATCTGTAAGCATATTTAAATTATTCTTGAAACCAGGGCTTTTTTTTTTTTTTTTTTTGTAAAATATAAACTTGCAGAATGCTAAGGAAGTTCCTCTAGAAAAGAGGGGTGGGGGGGGATCTTGGCATTTTGGTTGTTAAAATTAGTTTTTTCCAAAATAAGCTCCTGGGAACACAGATGGCCAAAATCTTCAAGAAAATCTAGACAATTGAGCACACCAAGATCATCCACACATCCAAACAGAAGACTGTCCTGTGGGAAATAGATTTCAAACAAGTTATCAAAGATACATGAAGCAGCACCACCCATAGGTGCCACCAGAATTTGATATAAACCAAACCACCACCGAAGGCAAAGCTACCAAAAACACAAAGATCAACAAAATCATTCCAATATGCAGCATTACACCCAATTTCATGTTTATACCTTGATATATTCCCTGAAGAATTGCTTTCAAATTAAGCAGATCAACACTGGTGAACACACTACGAAAGTCAAAGAAACGATACCTTCAATGTTGACTAATAATGGTAACACTGAAGATATCAAACCTATGACTTTCATAGCCCTCTCATCAGTATTGATCTGCTTAATTCAAAAACAGTTCTTCAGGAAATACATCAGAAGTATAAACCTGAAACCAAATGTAATGCCACATACCAGAATAACCCGTCAATCCCTGCATTCTCAACAACTTCGCCCTCTATGGCAATCTGGTCTACCAGAAAATCCAGGCAGCACCCCTGGGCAGTCCTGCCTCATGTATCATTGCTAACTTTTATCTCTACTAGTTTGAAATCTTTCCCACAAGACACCCCTCCACCTAGACACGTAGATGATCCCTGTGCACTCAAGTGTCCAAATCTTCTCGAAGACTAGGGAAATCTACATTCCCAGGAGCCCATCTCGGGAAAAAACCAATTTTAGCAACCAAAATGCCAATTACTTACACCTGAATATTAGTATTAATAATGGACATACTACTAGTAATCTAATAAATGTGATGCCTTCAACTCTGAGATGGTTAATTTTTCTCTCTGGTCATCTAATATCTCAAAAAGAGTTCATTCCAATACCATCCTCTCTCAATGTATCAGGATTGCCACCATTTGTAATGATTCCAATATTGCTATTTCTAACATGAGAAAATTCTACCTTAAACTCACTGGCAATTCTTTTCCTTTGTCTTATTTACAATATCACTTCCACAAAGCTCTTAATATTATCAATTTAAAAAAAAAAAAAAAAAATTTCCAGATCATATTGATTTAAAGCAGATTTATTTCTAAATTTCCATAACATTTTGTCCAACTACATCTTAATTTTGGCATGCTGTTTCAGTTAATTTTATTCACCATTTCTCATTTTCTAGGTTTGTACATTCTGTAAATATCACGTATGACTATGTGTGATGCCTCAAGATGCAATATATGTCCCCCTGCTCCTTTTTTTTTTTTTTTTTTTTCACTTATTATAACTTGAAACCCTACTTTCACATTATTTTAAATTTGTGATTCTCAGTTCAAGGTCCATTCTACAGGAACAGAATTTGTGACCACAGACTAATTGGGCCTTAATATTTTGCTACATTTTCTTTACTTTTTCTTTTATTTCACATGAGCCATTAGTTTTATGAATGCGTATCAAGAAATTTTCTTCCTATATTTAACTTTTTTCTGCACAAAGTTTTCAGCAGTTTTCCTTGCTGCTTTGTTTGTTAATTATATACTTATCTAGGCTGAGCTGTGTTTATCACAAATTTAATTTCTCGTTTTTTCCACTAGAAGTGGCTAGTCCGTGCTGTATATATATTAAGTCATTTCCAATTTTGCTTCATTGTGTTCAAGTAGATCATGGTTCAAGCCATATGACTGCTAAATATGGTTAATTGCATTCATTGTTGAAATCATTAACTGTAAATTCCTTTGACCTAGTAACTGTTCCAGTGTATAAACAGAATATTATTTTATTATTATTTATACATAAGGCAGTCCCATAATCAAAATTCAGCTGTCAAAGTTTGGGAATCTAGGTAGCCATTCATACGGATGATACTGATATGAGTAACTGTTTTACTGGGTGTGCAATGTAGGTGATGCACCATCATTTACAAATTTTATGGTGTTAATCATTTCCTTTCCAGAAGGCTAGGTACACTCCCACCTAAAAGTTTGGAATCACAATATGACAACAGTTTGTTATTTATTTATTTTTTTTTAAATTAGCTATGACAATGGTATAAAGTTTAATATAAAAAATAAATTAAAAAACACTAAAGTATTTTAAGATTTTTTCATTAAACAATGAAATATTTGCAGAAAAAAATTTAAATGGTTAATATTAACAACTATACTGATTTTTCATAAAAATATCCTCAGAGATTTTATCACTGCCTTATACTGACGTGGCATTCTGGCAATTAATTTTATTATAGTGTCTTGACAAACAATATTCCAAGCAATCTTCAAGGTTCCCCATAAATTTTGTGAAGATAGGTAGACTTCAAGGATTTGACAGTCCTGATGATCCCATAAAAGCTCTATTGGGTGTAAGTCAGGCAAGTGGGATGGCCACACCATAATTTGCAATACCCACTCTTGTTGTTTAGTTGCTAGAAAGTACCTCCACAGCTTAGAGCTGCACTGTGGGTCATTATCTTGTTGTAACAAAATTTCTTCCATAAAATCAAAGTCCAGAAGATACTGAATTATGTTCAAGAATGGTTATTTCCCCCTACTTTCCTTAAAATGCCTTCAATTCTGATGATGTCACCCACTGCAGAAAAACAAATGCAATCACAGATCATGATAGAACTCCCACCATGCTTGACTGTAGGCACGAAACGATATTGCACCATTTTTTCTTCAGTTGATCATCTCAAACTCCACAGTGGCATAGTATTTAGGGTCAGGCACCACCGGTGGTTTCCCACATCTGCACCATATGCTCTCTGTGATGGAATGCAGTACTGCAAAAGCCAGAAAAAAGTGCAATGTCTGGTTTATGTAATACTGTGTTTTGTTCTGTTGTTGTTTCTCTGGCTGCTTGGCCACAGGACCCCTATGTTGCCCACCACCATCACTGGGAGGTGAGCCAGGCAGTTCCATAGTTCTTTGGCTAGTCTCTGCCAGGGTTGCTTGAGCTTCCTGAGAGAGACTAAAAAAAAAGGAAGAGATTGAGTTTATTGTGGGAGGATAGTGAGGGCAGGTCAGACCGAGGGGAGAGATTTAGGTGAACCAATAGGGTGGATGGACCACCCAAGCAAGGCAAAAAAGAAGGTAGGGGAAAGGGGTATAAAGCCAAAAGGGAAGGTGCCCCTGTGTGATTGTCAGAGGCCCAGGGCACTTTGAAATCCTGCATTCCAGGGAACGCCAGCAATCCTGCACCTTGACAGGTGCCAGCAGCAAAGTTGAGTTATGTGGGAGTCTATCTGGTTGTTTGTCCAGGTTAACCTTATCCAGAAGGGAGTTGCAGCTGCTGTACAACAGCTTGTACAGCTCTATGTTCAGCAAATTTCATTAAGGCCTTGTAGGATTCTTCACTCTGGGGACGTAAGAACCCTTGATTGCAGAGGTTGCATTGCATCATTGTAAATTGTCTAAGTCTGTAGTTATCATGGGCAGGACACTCGTAAATTAGACACTAGGACTCTTCCAGTCCACAGTGGCAAAGCGGATCTGTTTCCACTCCAAGAGCAGTCAGTGTTTGCTTGAAGGATCCATGGCCTGTGATGATAAAGGTAATGTAAAAGCATGATGAGAACCATGGCAGGGCTTTCGGGAACATGTAGTCAATGCTTGAAATGAAACGTTTAGTGATGTCACCTTTTGGCGTAGTTGCACCACAGGTTCAGGAGGTGGTTGCAGATTTTTTTCTTTCTAACCTTGGATCATTGGTGTGGTCAAGCTGCAAGTTAAGAATTTGTGTCTGGACATCCTTTTTTAAATAGGTGAAAAGGCCTCTTCTAATGACTTCAAGATATAGTGGTAGGGAGCCTGTGATGATTTGGCAGGCAGGAGTGCTGACTGTACAGCACTCCCTGCTGATGGAGAGCATCATGAACCTTTGTATAGTATCTAGTTTCAGTTTATTCCTTTCCATAGTTGCTTTGGTACCCAGACAGAGGCCCCGTAGCAGACTATTGGCACCAGAACTGCTTTGTAGAGAGGGGATAGGGCTTCGGTTTTGAGGCCCCAATCATCCCTGCTAATGCACCGGATCATAGCTGGCAACTTCTGAATTTTCGTTGACAGATACTTGAGGTGAGGGTGAAAGGTAAGACCTGCATCAATGACTACTTCCAGATATGTGACCTCCACGTATAGTCAGCAGTGCATAGTTTAACTTTATAGTTGGCAGTCTACAAAATTGCAGTTCTCCTTTAACAAGATTGATTTTGTTTTCTCGCCAGAGATGAGTAGTCTGTGGGTGGCTGCCCAGGTCTGGAGCTTTCAAAGTGCAGCATTTACTTTAATTTTAAGAGTTGCTCTTGTGTCAGCATCTGCTATGAGAACCAAATCATCTGCAAATGCTAGGGGATTGACAAATTCTATAACTGGATCGAAATTTTTCATATTTGGATTCATCCATCCATAGTTTCCACTCTTCAATTGTCCAATGTTGATGGCTTAGCCCAAGCCAAAAGTTTCTTTTGATTTTCCAGTTTTAATAAGGGTATTCAGATGGCTACACAAAGTCCTGCTCATTTCAGAGAAGAAACGAGAACAAAGAAGCTTTCATAGAAATGAGAGCTTCTCTGTTCCACTTGAACTCAGCTTGGATTTCAGGTGCAGTAAGTCATCGATTGCATTTAGAAATCAACATTATGGTCTTATGTTGTACTTTTGGTGTTACTCAGGTAGTCCTGATTGTGGTTTATCCTTTAAACTGCCAATCTCCTTGAATCATTGAACAGTGATTTGTATCCCTTTAAAGGAAACACCTAGTTTTTTGCAAAGGCACGATCGAGCAGTTCCCTAACCAAAATCCCTGAAAATACACTGATTTGCTGTAAATTTCAAGTTGGAGAAGGCCCACCAAAAAATCTCTCACAGGGCGCTGATAGACCTGGGGCCGGTTCTGTTTTTTTGCCAATACTTCTCGCAAAATAACTTTATACGAGTTATAATAGGTTTTTTTTTTTCAATGCTCAGTTCCTTATATCTTGCCATTTTATCATGAAGCACAAACTTACACCAAACACTCTTTCTGAATGATGGGTTACAGGTCTTGCTCCTGCACTTATATTATCACAAAACATCTATAGAATCATCTACAATTTTCTATGATATTAAAACAATACTCCCACTTTCCATAATGAGCTACAACGTTCTACCACATTCATGATTCTTATACACCTTTCTCGAATATTCAAGTATTTTAAAAATTTCTGGAATATTATTTAAATTTATTAATTTTTATACATAATAGAAAATATTTTAATATTAAATTGATAAACAAGTTGGTCTTATTTAAATAAAAACTTTAAATAATTAAGAAAAATGAAAATGTGATTGCAAACTTTCAGGCAGGATTATATACTGGTGTGACATAAAAGTTCAACATACTGCTATATTGCTAGAGATAAGTTCAACCTATGTTTACTTTTAACAGTACAGTTTCAAACCAGTGATACAATATTCCTCAAATAAAAATGGCCTAATGACAAAGTGCAGTAAAATCACATCTTATTATTCATTGCCTTTAGTTCCTGCAAGCCAGATTCAATGCAAGAATGAGGGTTGTCTATTGTCCAAGTGTGACAATTATAGACATTCATTTCACTCATTCAGTGAAATATGAGCTTTGATCATCCAAAACATTTTGAACAACCAAATCTCATCCTGCTCAATGTTCACAAAAGTCCATCCAACAAATACCTCTTGCCTCAGTTGTTGTTTGGTTTTTAGGAGCATTAGCAACTAAGGCCATATTGCTCCGGGGATATGCGGTGGTCATTCCCTGACCTTTCCGCATCCTCCATATTTGGTGGCTCACGGGCTCGAACCCCGGTCTAATCAAGAAGCGTGTGCTATGCACTGCTGCTCCTGCCCACCTGGCTACGGAGGCGCCCTTGCCCAGTAAATCTTTTAAGTAGAAACTGCTGCACATGTTGAATTTTAGAAGGATACCACTGTAACAAATTCTATAGTGTTTGCCATGCAGTCCCACTTGAAATGCCTGATTGACTTTAGGTTGGAGTTTATTGGTGCCTTAACAACACAGGCAACAATGGTAAAAGATTTAAAAAAAAAAAAAAAAGGATAAAAGATTAGTGACCCATGAAAATTGGTCACTATGTCAAGAAAGGGTTTGCAAGCTATATAAGAATAGAAAATCATCAAAAAAAATATTAATGTATATAAATAAGTATTAAAAGTATATGTAATGAGTATATTTTATACAGGACAGGTAGTGAATGAAACAAGTTAATTTTAAATAGTTAAAAACAGCTGACATGGTCATTGTCAGACAGTATCTGAAGCGCTCTATGTCACTAAAAGATGCAAGTTGCTCACGTTTAAAACATGGACATTATACATAATCTGACATGATACAGAACGTGGACAAAATTAACATATGTCCAGTGGTTAAAATAGTGTTGCAATCCTCACACATAGGAGAGTCATCCACCCTCAGCATAAAAGAATGCATAAGATGACTATGTCCTATGCATGCAGAGGCAAGGAAGAAAAACTTTCTCTGCAGTTCCTGTGCAGACCAGACTGTCACATTTGGATTGTAGGCTTAATCTGATACAACTTGTTTGTGACCTCCATGCCACAATTGTTACCACTGGGATTGTAATATATTTCTTATTACTTACCTGTAACTTAACTTACAGGTAAGTAATAAGAAACTTACCTGTAAGTTAACTTAACTGTAATCGCCACCTGGAACAGCAGGTGGCGATTCCTCTGGAATTGTGCTAATCTGGCAGCAGCAGCTGCCAGATCATTACCCCTGATTCTAATGTGGCTTGGGATCCAGCAGAAGTGGATGTAGAATATAACTTCTGCTGAACTCTGGACAGGTACTGAATGAGAATTATATCTCATCACTGATAAAGCCTATAACGCACTTAAAGAATTTGTATATACCAAACACTAATTATATATTCTGTATATACCACATATTAGTTTTAATGTGGTCCAAGACTAGCTCTACAGCATATAACTGCAGTTTATATACTGCACTTGAAGAATCTTCTCAGGTACTGTACTATCTGGGAAGACTGGAGCAGATCCCACAGAAGATTCTGATTTCAAGCCATCAGTGAAGACAGGTAGGAAATCTGACTAAGCAAATCAATGGACAGCATAGTTATAGATAGACAAATGGTAAGTGCTGGCCTTTCCCATTATTAATGGAAAAGTAAGCATCTAGGGTTATAGGGGTTGCCTTGGTGACTGGTAACACTAACATCATAGCTTAAAAATGGATGTCCACATCCATTTTTAAGCCATAATGGGAAAATACAGTGGTCTAGGGTTTCAGCTTAAAAATATATTTAGTAACAAATTGTTTTCATCAAAGCAACAGAGGTGGTTTAGTTGCATAAATGTATAAACCCTGGACAAGGCATATTCTAAATGCTCCAGCAGTAATGCAGATGGCTTGATAGTGACCTGGGTCTAGACATCAGAGTACACTGTTTCTAGCACATGTATACAATTGGGACCCATAATCTAAATTTATATTGGATGAGTGCATGATACAGGAAGAATAAAGTGCAACGGTCTGCTCCCCAAGTAGTAGATGAAATGGCACGTAGGAGATTCAGTCCCCTTGTGCACTTTGTCCACAAGTGAGAGAGAGAGAGAGAGAGAGAGAGATGGTAGGAACGTTGAATAAAAGCCCTAAGAATTTTGTCTCGGGTGCTACTGGAATGATGTCAAAAGAGTATGCAGATAGTCGTCTAAGATGAGAAACCATTAGCCATTGCCCAGGAGGTGAAACAGTCAATGGCTTGTGACAATTGCCTTTCAATGACCCTCATATTACATGACTACGAGAAAATACTGTAATGATCAACAAACAGGGTATTTTTCACCACTGGAAGTCGTTCAGTAAAAGAATTAACTATGATAGCAAAAAACATAACACTTAAGAACTGACCCAGGGAGAACTCCCTCCTCTTAACAAAACGTTGGAGAGAGAACGGACCCCAAATGAACTTGGAATGAGTGATTTGACAAAAGATTTTTAATAAAAAAAAAATGCTAGATGGCCCTGAAGACAAAGATTATAGATATCTTTTAAAATTCCAAATCTCCAAGTAATTTTATACTTTTCCCATGTCAAAGAAAATCAATGCCAGGTGCATTTGAGGAAAGACTCTTGAATAAATGTTTCCAATCTTATTAAATGATTGCATGTGGACCTATTCCTTCAGAAGTCACATATTCTGGAAAAGAGGCAATTTGCTTCTAAATACCACATTAGGCAGGCATTGACCACATCTTCCACAAATAGCTTGTCAGAACAATTGGGCAGTCATTGCTCAGCACTTTTGGATCCTTTCCTGGCTTGGGGAAGGCAAGCATGATTGCCTCATGTCAGAAATACAAAAATGGTTTACAGGATAGATTCTGATGTACAGACAGAGCAGCAAATAGATTCAGATGGAAGATGTTTAAACATCTCATAATGGACATCATCTGGCCTGACAGCAGCCACCTTGGCTAGAGATAGTGTTGCTTTCATTATCCATTCTGTGAAATGGCTGATTGTATGCATCACAGTGATTTAAAGACAACTTCAAATGCTGCTTTTCAGCTTTTTGTTTGAGGGCAAAAAACTCTGAAGGAGTAAGATGTCTTCTCTAGGGTGTTTGCAATTACACATTCATTATGTTTTAGGATCAATGTAGGGTGCCATGTGTAGCTGCCCTTCATTTTACAGATTTTATCCCAAATGAGCTTAAGCACTGCCACCTGGGTGGTGGAAGATGTGAAGCAGATCAAAGAATTCTTCTGACTCTGATGTCTAACAATGTGCTTTGGCACATTGCATGTTGGAAGGCTATTGGGTTATCTGTGATGGGATAATGAAATATACCCCATGCCTTGTTTTAAGTCATTCTTACTGCTGTGCATTCAACGAGTTTCTCCACATGAACCTTGGGGATGTGCAGTCCCAAGCATTTGCTAACGACCTCATTTTGACTGTAGCTGCATACAAACAGAGCTGAATTGGAAGCCCAGACAAATCAAGTGCTTACAACCCTGCAAAACTGGGCGGAGGAAAATTTCCTCAAAATCTCATTTACCAAAACCTCAATCTTACTAAAAGGATCCCTGAATATAAGGAGGCCACCACAGATAAAAATCAACAGAGTTACCATCAAACTCGCCACCCAACTGTAGTATCTTAATTTCATTTTTGACAACAACTCTTTCCAGATGCACCTTAGAGCAAAATTCAGAAATTACTCTGCTCTAGTCGCTCGTGTTACATGTTGGAACTGGGGCCTGAATAGGCGTATACTTGCCTTGTACTATAAAACAACATTTATACCAGCAATATCCTATGCAGCCGCAATTTGGTACCACAAAACAATGATGGCAGTCAACAGAAGAACCTTGTATTCAATACAGCGAACAATCTTACTCACTGACTCGCACCTGCAGCACCATTAGTACACCGGCACTCCAGGTCCTGGCAAGGACCCTTCCCTGGAGTTAGAGATTATATGGTGTGGTCTTTTAAATTGCCTATCAGAAGGAATCTGTCACATTCCTAGAATTCAGCACTGAGCCAGCAAATGATAAAAGAAGAGAATAAACCTCACTTACAGCTCACCTACAAAGAGAATGGAAAAACAGAAGAGCCACCACTACTAAGGGCAAGGTCACCCGAAGATTCTTACCCTATGTAGACTAAGTTTTCCGAAATCACCACCATGGTTCCAACTGGGACTGAACATCACCTTTCTCTTAATGGGTCACAGCTCCTTTAACAAAAAACTTGCAACCCTTGGTATTCTGGAGGATCCTTTCTGTGCATGCTGGGAGCCTGAGAGTTTGCGGTACGTTATGCATGAGTGCCAGCTATACGATCTGCATAATTTGTTAATCACCAGAGCTAGATTTATTCTCCAGGAGCAGGAACACCACCTTCTGGATACAGATGAAGAGTATAAGGCCCTTACTAGATATGTGCAGGCTCTCTTCGCAAGATTAAGGGCACAAATTGCAGCAGGAAATGGACTGAGAAGAAACTGATAATCACCCTTATTTCAGAAAGGGCTAGAATAGAACTCTATTCTAGCCATGAGGCTTCAACTAAAACATCTCCAGATTGTAGCCTTCTCACAGATTTTGGGAATCCTGCCAACCCTTCTAATCCTTTCTGGATGAAGGGGACATTTTCCCAATTGCCTGCTCTCTGGTAAAATGGAAAATTAGGAAAAGTTGTCGATGCATCATCCATTCTGGGTTTTTTGAATTGGTGTTATCCCTTTCATCTGGTTGGTGGACCTCATTGGGGTCCTAGAAGAAAAGATTTAAATAGAAGTAAAATAAAAATTTCTGATGCCCTAAGTACTTCACCCACCACAAAGCCATTCAAGGGGATGTCCACTTGCGAACTAGCAGGTACTGCATACGCAAATGGAACACCAGGTTTGCTTAGAGCATCATACCCACATTTCCAATGTCTTGACCCTCTCCCAGGACCAAAGGGAAGGAGACATTGGAATGCAGTTGCCCATAGCAGTAAAAACCATCTTGTCAAAGCAGGGACCAAAGTGGTGTATTAGGGCTGGACCCTTCTTCCACCAGATCCCTATTTCAGAGTTTCCATGGGTCATGGCACACTGCTGCATGTGCCAGATTTCAATGATTCCAACCCTGGAACCAAGATATGGGTGTTGGATCCCAGTGATGCTAATCTGGGGGTGTGGCAGCATCACTGGGAGGTCACCTCACCATAGACAGGTGCCCACGTCGAGGGGAATGCCTGAAATGAAACTCCACAAATGGCAACTACCAATGCAAACATGCTCTTCAATAGCAGGCACAATGCAATAGACAAATCTGGCAGCACAAGAAATGGCAGTTCAAGTTTAACATTGACAAATGTAAGGTGCTGTATATGGGTAGCAGTAATCCCAGATTAACATACCAACTGTATTCCACTCATAATGGAAAATGAAAAATAGAGGTAATTGTCCAGTCGGATACAAACTTCTCAGAGCAGTGCAGACAGGCTGCCAGGTCAGCTTATGGGGTTTTGTCAATGATAAACATGTACTCGGCTAGAAGAGATAGCAGGTGATTATTCCATTGTACAAGGCAATGGTTAGGCTGCAAATGTAAGGTGCTGTATATGGGTGATGCTACATCCTTTACTACATATTTTACTACTGCATACAGGTCTGCAGACCATTTAAAAAGGAAGTAGATCTGCTAGAAGCAGAGAAGAATGGGATTGGCTAGGGAGAAGGGTTCTCTTATGAATAAAGGCCTTAGTTCTGCAAACTATAGTGTTTAGAGTAAGGCACCTGCAAGTTGATCTGATTGCAGTGTTTAAGGTATTGAATGGATTGAACAAGATTAATGGCATTCTTCCTCAAAAAAGGTAGCATAAATTCAAATTGAGAAAGGATGGAGGCAGGATATATGTGCAGAAATTTGCCTTCAGCCAGCAGATGGATGATTGTAAGAACAAACTTCTGTCTGTTGTTGTGGAAGTGGGCAGTTTGAATAAAATCAAGAAAGAACTAAATAAAATATTGGAGATTATGAACAGGTAACATGGAAAGTTTTTTTTTTTTTTTCAGATATTTTATAAGCTTGCTTTCTTGCATCATTTGCCACTACTAATGAGAAAGGCAATGAGATTGGTGAGGGGGAACACAAGGGTTCTTTTACCAAGAAAGGCTTCAGTTCTGCAACTGTATTGTGTGTGTTCAGCAAAGAGCACTATTATACACAGGTAGACAATCATAATAAAACATTTATGATTTTATCTGTGCACTGAGATAAAAACATTTAATTAATTAAATTAAATAGATAATTTTCATTCTGATTGCATAGAAAGCTGTTAAGTATATATTTTTACCTCTATGCAACAAAGTGTAGTTTTATTATTACAAATGCGCTATCTTTCCCAAATTTTATAATACACCAAAAATCTTACATTATGCCTTGCTAAACACTACATATTTCTTTGCTATCTTAGTGAATGTGATACATGGAAGCCTTGGGCTTCCTAATACTAACTCAAGGTAGAGTATGAAAAAATTCTAAGGGTAATTTTAAAGTCCAACATGTTCTATAGACCAGATAGACTGCTAAGATAGATCATGGTGGTTCTCGAAATGATATGCAAGAATTTTGTCAGAAAGATTAAAGAGATGACAATCAAATTATATGAAGCAATGATTAGGCACATCTTGAGTATTTTATACAAGTACAGAAGCCCCATTTTAAGAAGGATGTTGTTGTTGTTTGGTTTTTAGGAGCATTAGCTACTAAGGGCATATTGCTCCGGGGATATGCGGTGGTCATTCCCTGACCTTTCCGCATCCTCCATATTTGGTGTTTAAGAAGGATGTGGATCTGTCAGAACAGGTTAATTGAAGTGCAACAAGTTTAGTCAAGGATGCAAAAGGGGTACCCTTACCATAAAAGACTTCATTTCTGCAAACTGCAGCATCTGGAAACTAGGCATCTGCAAGAAGATCTGATTAAGGCTTTGAATAGGTTGAGTAAACTGAATATTGATGACAACTTTAGTTGTTCTCTGATGACACACACAAGTAGAAAATTATGTACTTAAATTGGATAAATTGGTTACAGGCTAGTGTATGGAAATTTCTTTCAGCCAGAGAGTAACTGAATGTTGAAATAAACTTCCACCTAACCCCAGGAGCTCACGTCTGGTGAGTATGGGCTTGGCAAACCCAGATTCCTGAGCTGGATATCATAGTCTTCTCTTTCTTGGTGATTCCTTTCTACTTCTGGCTCTTGCTAACTTTGGAAATTTTTTTGGCTGGTGCAGCATAAACTTCAGGCTTCCTTGTATCATATGGCTAATAATAATAATGTTGTGCAAGCACTACTCAAATTATTAAATCAGCACATCAAAAAAAATTTTTTTTGTCAAATTGCTGTATAAATTCTTGTAACATTTTGCCACTACTAATATTAACTTTAAACATTTATGATGGCAGTGAAGAACTGGCTGAAATTTATGAAACTTGCAGATAGAAACAATTTCTGTGACATAAAACTTGTATAGAAATTATTAAGCCTTCAATTCTGAAGGTTTCTCTTCCCTCCCCTTCTGCACAATCAAATATTAGCAAAAACATTAACTTAGTGAGCTGTCAAAATATAATAAAAAATTCTTACCATATGTATCCTGCCGCTAGCATATTTAACATGTTTTTCATTTAAGAGTCATCAGGAGGAGTTAAAAACGTTTTAATTTTCAGATATGAATAAAATTCATGGATAATAATATAACAATGTTTTTATTTTATTAATAATAATTACATATCGGTTACTGAAAGTATTGGTTTGTGATGCCTAGAGTAGGATATATAATTTTTACAGTGAAGAGATTTTAGTTCACCACTAAATACACCATCTATAGTTGTTCCATTATGTGTAGTATTTATTGAAAGATCTAATGACATGTCCAGGTTGAAGAATGTTTTCCTAAATGTGCAGTACTCTTTTCCAGCCTCAAAGTTTAATTGTAAAGAAAAAAAAATTACATTCAACCTGAAAACACCAAGTGACTTGAAACCAGATGTGTTTTCGAATTAAAGCATTTCCCAGTTTCCGAAAGTTTTTTTTTGTATCTTAAACCCTTAATATTTCTGTTTCTAAATTCCTTAGCTTTCCAATGATATGCTATACGTCCACATTATCCTGTTTATTATGTGAGAAAATTTCCTTGATCACACGTTCATATTTTCCACTATCCTGGAAAGGCTACTGCAATTTTCAGAGGTTTGAAAGTTTTTTCCTGTAGTATAGAGCTAAGATGAAGCTCCATGCAAAATTTCCTTAAATTTGGTTCGATAGAAGATAAATTATTGTTGTCATCATACAAGTATGATTCCAACAATACAAGTTACAATAATTCGCTTCTGGCCACTTCCTTAACGCTTTTCGCATGACAGTTTTTCGTTACAAAATTTCTGGAATAATGCCACTAACTTCAAAATTAATAAATGGAAAAGGGAATCCTTTGCTCACTAGAGTCGTATATCACTGGTTTTAGTAACATGCAAATATCCATTAGGAGAAAGGCAGTTACTTATTCCCAAGTAACTCTTTTGATTATCACAAATGTTTACAAGTTAGGTAATCACTGCACTACTTTTTAAGGCATGTTTACCAAAATATCACTAAATGATAAGTAACCATTAAGGGGATTTGTAGCAAGTCTTTTTAGGGGTGGAGAAGGGGAATATGAATAATAGATATGCAAGGAATATGGAGCAAGTTAACATGAAATTTTGGTATAAAAGTACCTAAGGATATTTTAAATAAGTCCTGAAATTTTGAAAAGGATTGGAGAAGGTGCTTCAAATTAATAGCAATGGTTCCGTGGAATTTGAACTAGCACATCCCCGGGACCATTAGGAAACATGTACTGAAAAATTTGGCATCAATCAGACTTTCTCCAAGTAATTGCCAAAACAATTTCATTGATTATAAACACATTCAATGATCACTGAATTGTAACCACCACATCCATAATGGAGTATGATACATAGCTCGCAGTATAAAACAGTGAACAGCTTCATATGTAGAGCAGTGGTAATTTGCATGTGGTCAGTGATAAAGTAGCAGTTACGGGATGTAGTAAAGATATAATGGAGTTGTGTATGTCAGGTGCTTCCAGGTAAGAAATGGCACATCTTATCAGTTGCTCATGGCTTGCAGTGGTTCAGGTATACAAAGAATGGTACCCAATGAATCAAATCACCTCCCACCAACAGAACTGTAAATGATCATACAAGGTAGATGTTTGTGGTGGCAAAGGGTGGAGCACATTGTACAGCAGGTCACTGTGCAACAGATGACATCGCAATACAATATGAGGAATGCACAAACAATACCCCAAAAGACAATGCGCCATACACTCAGACGCATTGGATTCCACGACAGAAAACCACTCCTCACCACTGATCATTGTTGATGACAAATTCTGTGGTGCCAAAAACACACTGGTTGGACACCGGGGACTGGAAACAAGTGTGCTAGTTGGACAAGTCCAAATACTTGGTGCAAATGTTGATGGACACAGTGTGAGGCACAAGCAATACAAGTCTAGGGACAATTGTATATGGTGCCCACTATCCAGGTAGATGGCAGTGGTTGCTTAATATGGGGCATGTTTTGCTGGCAAGAACGGATCCCTGGCGAGTATAAAACAATGTTTCACTGGTGAAGTCTACTAGCAGCTCTTAGAAGACCATATGAACCCTGCATGTTGCATTTTTTTCGCAGGAAAAAAATGGTATCATCCAAGATGATAATGTGCTGTGTCAAACAGACTTCTTGTTGTTATTTGTTTTTAGGAGCATTAGCAACTAAGGCCATATTGCTCCAGGGATATGCAATGGTCATTCCCTGACCTTTCTGCATCTTCCGTGTTTGGTGGTCATGGGCTCGAACCCCGGTCTAATCAAGAAGCGTGTGCCATGCACTGCTGCTCCTGCCCACCTGGCTACAGAGCCACCTGTCAAAGAGACAACCATCCCATTGTATAAGGCATTAGTTAGGCCACATCCATCTTGACCAGCCTTCAAATTTGCCTGACCTCAAACCATTTGAACAACTGTGGGATGTTTTGGAATGGAAAGTAAGGCATAGGAACATACACCCATAATCTATTTTGACACCATGTAAAGCCCTGCAGGCAGCATGGCTGCAGATCTCTATGGACGTCTTCAGATGTCTAGTGAAACCAATGCCTAGACGAATAACAGCTGTTATCTGTGAGAAGGGTGGTCCAAGAAGGTATTAGGTAGGTTGTCACAATTCAATAATCACTGTGTGTGTGTGTGTGTGTGTGTGTGTGTGTGTGTGTGTGTGTGTGTGGAGAGAGATCTGGAGACTACAGAACTACAACTGGTCTTGAAAGCTTCCCAGAGACCCCAATGAAACATTCACTCAAAACTTCGTATCAATAAAACTTTTCCTTCAAGTGATGCCTGAACACTGGAACTGTAGATTTCTCTGGGGGGGGGGGGGGGTAAAAAGGAGAATGGGAGACTTAAATCTGAAATCTTCCCAGGAATTAATAAAATATGCATTGCATTGAAAATTTGGTGTTATTTTGACCAATGTTCAACATTGGAATCATACATCCATTTATACAGAGAAGGAACTCAATTCATTTCCAAAAAAAAAAAAGCCATATTTCTATTGATCCAATTTTAACAAAATTTAGCATTAGCAGAAGCACACGATGCAAGAAAGCAAGCTTATGCAGCATCAGCCAAAAAAAAAAAAAAAAAACCCCTCCCAGTTCACCCCTTTCCAAATACCTGTCTGCCTCAGCCTTAAATTTATTTAGGCTATCAACTTCCACAACAAAAGATAGAATTCTGTTCCACCAATCAACTACCCACTGGCTAAAGTCAAGTTTCTGCACATTATTCTACAACCGTCTTTCCTCAATTTGAAACTGTGCCCCCCCCCCCAGGTTCTTAATCTGAGCAAGAGGAAGAATTCCATCAGCATTCAGCTTGCTCAACCCATTCAAGGCCTTATACACCTCAATCAGATCAACTCGCAGGTGCTTACTCTCCAGGCACTGCAATTTGCAGAACTTAAGCCTTTTTTGGTAAGAGCACCCCATTGTTCCCTCACCAATCTTGTTGTCCTTCTTTGTACTCGTTCTCGCAACTCTACATCCTTCCTAAAATGAGGCCTCCAGACCTGTACACAGTACTCTAGTTGTGGCCTGACCATTGCCTTGTATAACGGGATAATCACGACCCTGTCCCTGCTAGAAAAATTCCTATATATCATTGACAAGACTCCATGACCTGCCTTGGCAGCCCATCTGCACTGCTCAGCGAACTTCATATTTGACTGCACTTTCCACTTCTCTGAGTGTAGTACCACATAGTTGGTACATTTCTCTTCGGTTATTGCTGACCATATGCAGTACTTTGCATTTGTAAATGTTAAACTTCAGTTGCCACTTCTCGGCCCATTTGCACAACTTATCTATATCCTTAACAACCCTGACAACCTTTGTATCATCTGCAAACTTTGACATTAAACCTGATATACCTTCATCAATAAATATACAAAACAACACCAAACCCTGGGGAACTCCACTAACAACATTTGTCCAAGAAGAGCAGTGTCCATTGATTACCACTCTCTGTAGTCTCCCACTCAACCATCCCTTTATCTATTATAGCAACGTACCCTTAATGCCATACCTCTCCATTTTGTACAACAGTCTTCCATGTGTAACAGTATCAAAAGCTTTCCTGAAATCCAAGTATATGATACCAAAATTATTTTTGGCATTCAGTTCCTTTGTGACCACATCATAGTATCCAATCAAATTGGTCAGACAAAACCCCCCTTTAACAAACCCATGCTGTATCTTAACTATTACTGTAGTCTCGTCTAGATTATCCTGCAATGCTTCTTTAACCAGTGATTCCATTATTTTCCCCGAAACACAAGTTAAACTAACAGGTCTATAGTTACTTGTGTCACCTTTTGAACTCCCTTTGTGATTTGGTGAATACATTTGCACTCCTCCAGTCCATCAGGACCTCCCCTGAGTCAAAGGATGCTCTCATAATTATGGCTAAGGGTTTGCTTACTTCCTTTACTGCCTCTTTTAATATAACTGGATAGATCCTGTCCACCCCAGGTGCCTTTTTTATGTTTAACAACAACAATTTCTCCTCCACTTTTCTCTCAATTATTACAAAATCACTTAGCTCCCTGTTAGAGTTTGATAAACTTCTGGCACTCCCCTCATTTAATAACTCCTTGTGTGTGAATGCAGATGCAAAATAATTATTCAGTGTATCAGCTACCTGAGCATGATCATCAGTAGTCAACCCATCTATGTTAAGTGGTCCAATCTGATTCATCCCTTTCCTTCTAGAGTTTACATAAATAAAGAACTCTTTAAAGAAGGCTTCCCATTTAGAATTCAACGTTGGTAACATCATCAGTTGATTCCACTGTACAGAATTTAAAAACAGTCTGACACCCCTATAGTCACCTATATGAAAGCAAAAGTCCTTCCTTTTAGTCTTGATGGTAGTTACACCTTTAATCTTACATCCCACATCAGTACATTGTGATCACTGTCACCCAGTGGTATTTCGAATAGCCTGACATAATTTGAAATAACACAATTAAATACAAGATACTACATGTGGACAGTAACAGTCCCAGAATAATACAATTTGGTGGTATCACACTCAAGGGGGAGGACAAAAGAAACCTAGGGGTAACTGTCTAGTTCAACATGAAGTTCTCTGAGCAGTGCACACAGACACCAGAACAATTCATGGGGGTTCTGTCAATGATATAAAGAAACTTTACCAGCAGACACAAAGAGACAATTTTCCCATTGTATAAGGCCTTAGTTAGGTTACATCTTGAGGACTGCATACAAGAATGAAAATCTAATTTTAAAAAAGATGTGGATCTTTTGGAATGGATGAAGAGAAAAGTGCCAGATTAGTCAAGAACACAAAGGGGTACTTTTACCATAAAAGAATTCAGTTATGTGATTTTTTTTGATTTGGTAGTTGTTGGCACATCGGCTTCTGTGGCCATATTGCACCTCCCAAGGTTTTTGCAGTACTTTGATCCAAGCCCGAGGCGGGAATCGAACCCGCGACCTTTGGGCTGCCGGGCAGGTACTTTACCCACTCGGCTAGCCCGGTCGGCTCAGTTATGTGAATTGCAGTGCTTAGAAACTAGGCATTTGAAGGGCAACATGGCTGAAACATTTAACAATTGATTAACTTTTTTTCTTTTTTATTGGCTGCATCAAATGCCACTACTAATTTTAACACATACATGATGGCAAACTTAAATTGAAAAAAGGATGGCTCCAGTACAGATGTTCAAAGGTTTGATTTCAGCCAGAGAGTAACTGATTGTTGGAACTACCATCTGGTATTGTGGAACTAGGCAGTTTGAATAAATTTAAGAAAAAAATTAGACATTATTAGTGGGGATGGACAATGAAACGGGTATGGTTTTTTTTTGGCAGATGCTGTATGAGTTTGCTTCTTTGCATCATCTGCCAGTATGAAGAATATAAAATTCATCCACTAAGAACAAAGTTGCTACATGTGAACAGACAGGACAAATACAATAGGGACTTTATGCACATGCAAACTCCTAAAAAAAAAAAATTAATAATAAAAAATAAGGGCTATCAGGTTCCCTTCCCAGAAAAACATCTACAAGTTAACGCCTTCACTGCCTGAACATAAACTTGCATCCAAACGAAATGTAATTTTGTGTTCAATGCAGATATGCATCCAATGAGCGCTGTAAATTGAAAAGCACATGAAATGAACAACTGAGTAATGTCAGCACAATAACTGAACCATGACCTATTGCATTATGGCTGGGATTTTGCTTAGCATCCATTGCACTGTCTAGGAAACATTATAAAAGCTGTAGACTTGGTTGCTTTTTGAAAATTATGCTTGATATGCTAACCTGAATTTCAATTCTTTAGGTTTGTGAAAAACAAAAGATCATCCTTAGTGTGTACCTACTGATAAAATTTTACCTTAAAGGGTTGTTATAATGGATCTACATAAGGACTGAAAAGGAACAGGGATGGACAGTATGTTGAAGCTTATGACACTGAATCAGCTCTTTATAAAACATCACTGATACTAAACTAAAATTCTATTCAAGTGATGCAAATTCTGAATATCATTCAAATCCATCTTTATAATATACAAATAGCAGATGCCAGTGTTACTACAAACAAGAGATGCAGGAGTGATGATTCTTCACAGATTAAATCCATTTACTAAAAAAAAGCACTGCCTGCTTGTTCCAGCACCCCAGATAAATGGCCCGAGGCATACGTAAAGGGCCCTTATATAAAAGGCAACAAACATGTTAAGCAACACAACTGCGGTAATATTTTTACAAATTTATCTAAAGCACTGTAACATAACCATACGTTCTATATAATCTAATCTAATCTAACCATAATAAAAAAATATTATACTAATTCTACAAATGGATATTTTGTTTAAAAAGGGAATACTTGTGAAAAACTGTGACACATCGATCTCATGACCTCATTTATTTTTAAACCAGCTCAGTGCCAGGAAAGACTCTCAGCACCTGATTTATAAACGTTGGGGTACATGATGCAATATTAAATAAATTACAAGTAATTATACATTCTTTAAAAAAAAAAAAAAACCACATGACATACAATAATATCACATTCGTCACAAAATGGAATGGAAGTTTTATTTTTTATTCTTCAATCATTTTACAACCCATAAATCCATAAAATCCGGAGAGGTGGAAACTAATCAGAGCCGGTATAGGGGATTTCTGCGATGCTAGTGAGAAAAGTCTTCACATTTTTGGCATATGCATGGCTTTCAAGTATATGCAAAAATATATATTATTATTATTGTTGGAATTTTAAAACAGCTCTTTCTAATCTTCTTCATACTTTCCAGTAATACTTTTCCAGTAAAGCTTTCAGCTTCATACTTTCCAGTAATCGCATTCACACTACAAGAAAAGTTGTAGATTTAAAAGTAATTTTAAATGTAGATTTGAAATGTAGTTGTAGGTTTAAAGTATAAATCTACAACTTCGGCTTTTAAAATACTGCGCACACTTCTGCTAACCTTTCTGGAAATTAAATACCCGAAAGGTTAACAGCCAGTGCTAACGAACGCTCACATCGAGTTACAGGCTTAATACGAATGGGACAACAAGCGTCCATCATTCAGTCTACGACTAGTAAGCCCTTTGTTAGCAAGTTACTCAAACCAAAGCTCCCACTATAAACTGCATGTATCCTCCAAATGACCGGTTAACTCGAATGCGAAAGCGGACCCTGACCTCAGGCGGGTGCGGCAAAATAGACAGCGCTTTGCGGAAACGACTTGGTAACTTCTTCTGACTTGCTGCTGATATTACACTTATTACTTTACTACTGCTACTACCAACACGGGTGAGGCAGGTTCTTAGTAGTGGAGAAGGAAAGGAACAGATCAATTTGATGTAGCCTCTGTTGTCTCACTTTACTCCCGCCACCAGACTATCGATTGGACACGAGCATTCTGTTTCGGTAAAGCTCCTCCACTATGGTCTCTCGGCTGGTTGCCAAGATATGCCCAATCCTACACGTTTTGTGGTATGAATGAGTACGTGTATTTTCAATCAATCTCCGCATCATTTAAATAAACAGCATTACCTTATAAATAAAACAAAAAGGATATTTCCAAACGGATGCTAACTGACTACTCCGATAAGCATCATTCTGGTTTAATTTATCTGTAAAAATAGCTTTATTTCCAGGGGGGGGGAGATAAAACCCATTGTTACAACTCTGAAATCCCTCCGTGGGGGCACACTGGGAACCTGTTTAGTATCAGCATCTCTTAAACCGGCTTCGGAGCAACACTTGGGTTATGTGAGAGGGAGAACGGAATGCCTTACATTTCTTTATTGGAAAAAATAAATTGTTACAGTAAAAATTGTTAATTGCCTTGTTATGATGTTGATGCACATAGATAGAGAACATGAATTACATTTAAGAGAAAAAAAAAAAAAAGAAAAAGAGGGAAAAAAACTGATCCTGCACAATTTATACTATTCAACCCTTTTTGGTCAAAGATACCTACAAACGCTAGCACTTATTTGAGAGCTCGTTTGTTCAAGTTCTTGTACTTTTCTTACAGAATAATGTTAACGCCACAATTGGACTACAGCTATCTATTTCTATTAATTTCTATTCATTTTCAAGTTATAAGGAACCCATTACTGAAGATAGCTTACCTTCCCCGCCGCTCGACCGAGTCGGACAATCCCAAGCTTGACTCCAGACATCCATACTTCTGAAGCATTCGTTGGATCCTTCATACGTGCAAGATGCACATATAAGTTACTCAGATAGTATAAACCTATTCTTGAATTGTAAAAACTATAATAATTCTAAATACCTGTTAACACCCACGCGATCAACGGTCATGCACACGCGCAAGAACCAACCCACCAAATACAATGGCGAAAGTCACTGCCCGCCAAACATGTGGCATTAAGTTCCGCTCAACAGCTGGCTCCCTCCAGGCGGTACAGATGCCATGAACACACACGCCCTCTGCATCTCTCGATCTACATATACAAATTGTGTCAATTAATTTAAAGAACACATTTAATTTTGTCACTTCAAGTTCAATTACATAGTAGATATATAATGGTAAACAAACTTTAAACAAATATAAAGTTTATTTCAGAAAGAGTCATATTACTGAACGTCAATCTTTTAATGTTTAATTTTCGTTTATTGGTAGTCTGGTTTCTTAAAAAAAAATAAATAAAATAAATTACTAAATTTGCTCTTTTTACTGCAGACTTTTTAATACTGCCTGTTTGTGGTTTCTTTCTTTCATTCTTCGTGCTTATATATATATATATATATATAAAAGTTTTATATATATATATATATAAAACATAGTTTATATATATATATATAAACTATGTTTTATAGTTTATATATATATAAAACATAGTTGTTCATAACCGTTTACGAAGAACATAAATTAATTGCAACCCCACTGAAAATACAGTAGACAGGAATGTTATATTCATATTCAGTTTTATAATTTCCCATTGGCACAAAACGCACTAAACTATTCGTCAAGGAGAATGCACTCAGGACGATTCCTCTTTAAAGCCTAATATCTTTTTTTATAACAATGACAATTAATAATACCCATAATAAGAATAATAATTTTAACAAGCAGCGTTTTAATTTAAACTAACTTATTATTGAAATAAACTTCCATCTAATGTGCGGTAATTTGACAAATTGGAGAAAATAGTGAACAAAATATTTTGTTTGTTTGTTTGTTTGTTTGTTTGGTTTTTTTTTTTTTTTTTTTTTTTTTTGAGGAGGGTGCTGGTGACGCTTTCCTCATTGCTTCCGATACTGATACTAATATCCACTGGACATGCACTAAAATCATCCCATCCAATGGATCATTCTACAAACAGAAAAACTGACCAATCATGACACCTCATATACTGTTTGAACGGCATGTTATGCAGTTTATCTGGATCTAAATATTTGAAATAAAAATAGCTCACTTGTGTAAATTTTATCACATATGTATTGCTAATAGAATATAGCAATATTACGTTTCATAGGTGATTTCTCCTCCTCTTCTCCAATGATCATGTTACACGGCAAAAAAAAAAAAAAAAAACACCGAAAAACACCTATTTCACAGCCAGCCGGATATAAGCTCTAAGAGAGCTTACATCCGGCTGGCTCTGAAGTTTTCAGCTGTCTATTATTTCCCCAATTCCCCCATATATACAAAATGACCCATTTAAACTTTTGAATTAATGCAAGAATCATGTTAACTGGACTCAAATTAAATGGGCTATGAGGCTGTCACTGATGGGTAAAGGTATAGCTGTAACTGGATTCTCACACTTTCATCTGTAGGAAAGAAGGAAATCAGAATTCGTCCCTATGATATCGACAAAAGACGCATATCTAATATGGTGTTCTAATGATGTGAGCTGGAACTTAGTACTCCTGCAGATCTCCATGTGTTCCTGTGAAGAACTCGCACTCGCATACTGTAAAGTAGTAAGATGCGAACATACATTAATTCTTATGTTTGCTCTTTTGCATCGGCAATTGTTCAAACCTCCCTTTCAATGAACGATAATGCACGTACTCCTAGTGAATCAATATCTCCAGAGGTAGGGTACACTCCATACGGAATGGCCAGCAAGATGATCAGACTGTAATCCTATTGGATTACAGTCTGATCATCTGGCTATGCCTGAGCTGCTCTAGACAAGAATATTGCCAGTTACAGAATTCTCTAGAAAGCTCACTGAGGTTGTGTGAACCCTTGTGCAAGAATGGAAATTTATATTGTCATTATTAACAGAATATGTAAATACTGGCAATAACGGTCCCCAAGCATATGCTCATAAATGTATTATGTCTGCAGAAGCGTGTGTTCGCAACCCATTTGCAGATTGCGGGAGCTGAAAAACCAGGAAAAATTCATGATGGAAACTCTAAGCAATCCTGAGATTGTAACTACAGATCAAATGTATTAAAATGTAACCTCAAATATATCCATGAGTAACAAAGTAGTTATAATAACCATCCTCTCTACACTCAGTTGTAAAAGCATGGGTTTGAATCTCCTCAATGATAGGAGGAAATATATATATATATATATATATATATTTTTTTTTTTTTTTAACTCAATAGATCTTAGTCGGTCTTACGCGAGAAGAGCAAGTTTTTTTTTTTTTGGCCTGGAAACTCGAGTTTTTTTGTCAAGAAAAACGGGCAAACCGAACAGAGAACACACTCAATTTATGAACACAACACACATAGCCGTGTTAGATTATTTCCGGGTAACCCGACAGTCCCGAATAAAGAGGATTAGACATTCTTCTATAGGTCTACGGGAATCGGGCCAACCTCCTCCTCCTCCATACGAATGACAGACGGCGACGTACCGTGCTCCCTATGCTGCCACAGAGGGCTAATAATTAACAATAGTAAGAGGAGTCAATGTCACGTTTTATAAGCTATGGTTACACACCTTATTAAGGTAAGTTTCCATGGTATGTTCGTGAAAACATTTGAGCAACTCTATAATTTCAGTCGCCGTCCTCTCTACACCGGGTGAAAGGACCTGATTTCGAAACTGCCAATGACGTGAAACCGCCAATGAAATTTTATGGGCCTTTTTCATAACGTGGTTGGGTTATTCTTTCTCAGAAGAGAGAGAGAGTTACATGATTTTCATTCGCAGAAACTAGGATTTTTCGTCCATCAAAACAGTAAATCGACCACAGAAAACCACGCAATTTACAGGCATATTATATATATTGTGCAATATGCCGTAAGATGCTGATGGGCCTTAAACCCTACAATAACAACAGTGTATGTAGAACAATATGATACATACACTGTTGAGGAATTATTAAGGTTTGAAAATGGCAGAAGGTTATCAAATTGTAGCAGGATAATTAATGATTTTGGAATAACTGAAAGCAAAGTGGAGGAGAAATTGTTGAAGTTAAACATAAGAAAAGCACCTGGGGTGGATGGGATCTATCCAGTTATATTAAAGGAGGCGGCAAAGCAACTAAGCAAACCATTAGCCATAATTATGAGAGCATCCTTGGACTCAGGAGAGGTTCCCACGGATTGGAGATGTGCAAATGTATCCCCAATTCACAAAGGGGGATCGAAGGGTGACACGAGTAATTACAGACCAGTTAGTTTAACTTCTGTTCCGGGTAAAATAATGGAGTCACTGGTTAAAGATGCATTGCAGGATCAACTAGACAAGACTGCAGCAATAATTCAGACACAGCATGGGTTTGTTAAGGGAAAGTCTTGTCTGGCAAATTTGATAGGATATTATGATGTGGTTACAAAGGAACTGGATGCAAAAAATAATTTTGATATCATATATTTGGATTTCAGGAAAGCTTTTGACATTGTTGTGCATGGAAGACTATTGTACAAATTGGAGCAGAATGGTATTAAGAGTAAGTTGCTACAATGGATAAAAGGATGGTTAAGTGGGAGAAGACAGAGGGTGGTAATCAATGGGTGCTACTCTTCTTGGACTAATGTTATTAGTGGAGTCCCATAGGGTTCGGTGTTAGGTCCACTGTTGTTTTGTATATTTATCAATGATATTGATGAAGATATATCAGGCTTAATGTCGAAGTTTGCAGATGATACAAAGGTTGGCAGGGTTGTTAATGACAGTAATGGCAGTGTGCTACTGCAACAGGATCTAGATAATTTGGGCAGATGGGCTAAGAAGTGGAACTGAAGTTTAACCTTGACAAATGCAAAGTACTGCATATGGGTATAAGTAACCCCAGAGAAACGTACCAACTGTGTGGTACTACACTTAAGGTGGCAGAAAATGAAAAAGACCTGGGAGTAATTGTGCAGTCAGATATGAAGTTTTCTGAGCAATGCAGACAGGCTGCCAGAGCAGGTCATGGGGTTTTGTCAATGATATATAGGAATTTTGGTAGCAGGGAAAAAGAGGTGATTATCCCTCTGTATAAGGCAATGGTCAGGCCACGCCTTGAGTACTGCGTACAGGTCTGGAGGCCTCATTTTAGGAAGGATGTAGATTTACTTGAGCGTGTACAGAGAAGGGCAACAAGATTGGTGAGGGGAATGAAGGGATCCTCTTACCAAGAGAGGCTTAAGTTTTGCAAATTGCAGTGGCTGGAGACTAGGCACCTGCGCGGTGATCTGATTGAGGTGTATAAGGCCTTGAATGGGTTGAGCACGCTGAATTCTGTTGGGATCCTTTCACTTTTTCACTTGTTCAGATTACGAACCTAAGGGGGCATAAATTCAAATTAAGAAAAGACAAATGTAGATTACATGTGCGGAAATTTGCCTTTAGCCAGCGAGTTGTTAATCGCTGGAACAAACTTCCATTTGTCGTTGTGGAAGTTGATAGGTTGAATAAATTTAAGGAGGAACTGGACAGGCATTTGGAGGGAATGGTGTGATTTGTTTTTTTTTTTTTTTTTTTTTGGCTGATGCTGCATAAGCTCATACATTTGCTTTCTTGCATCAAATGCCACTACTACTACTACTACTACTACATGCTACTTGGAGTAAACAATAGCAAATCAAATCAATATACCTCCCCCTCCCCACCACCACAACCAAAACATTACAGTAAAAATTACCACAACACCGAACTTTAAATCTGGTAAAAATTTCGCTCGGTTCCTCATTTTGTAAAATTAAAATTTTAGAACAAAGCTACGCAAACAGAACTTGTATTCAGCACCCGTTGACGTGACGTTGAATGATATTGAATCCAGCAAGTTTTTCTCTGTGTATATATAAATATAATGGTTACCCTTTTACTCTGCATGTCACATAATTTCTTCAGATTCTTGTTTTTCTTAATAAAGTTAATTCAGTAAAATCCGGATAAGAAATTCCTTCATAAGAAGTTTTCCCCTGTGCTAAGTTTTGTTTCTTAAGTCCCAATTTCACCTCTATATACTGTAATGTATTATTTTCTCGAGTAAGAAGAAGTTTCCCGGCTAAAATGTTTTCCCGCATAAAAAGTTCGTGATAAAGAATACACAGTGTATTATATAATGGCGCTTTCCCACTTAATACGTTTTTTAAATATAGAAATTCTTTATTTTTATATTAAATAATATATAAATTTTGGTAATCGAACAAGTTAGTAAGTGTAAGTGTAAGTGTGTGTTGTTGTCTTACGGCACCAGGGGTTTCCCCCATCTCCGCGTTGCTTTCATTGTGGTGAACCAGTTCACTGGGAAATGCCAGAGATTTAAAAGTGTGTGGGAATTGTTCATGTGTTGTGTTCTGTACCGTTGTTCATCTGGTCATTTAGCCGTTGGACCCCTATTGAGGCCCAACGTTGTCCCACTTACGCCCCGTGGAGGCAGACCAGGAACCCAGTAGCTGTAGATTCACTCTGGCAGGTCCTGCCGCTTAATTTCCTGGGATTTCGGCGGCTAGGACCTTAAAAAAAAAAAAAATAAATAAATAAAATAAAAAAAAAAAAAAATAAAAATAAATAAAAAAAAAAAAAATAAATAAATAAATATATAAGTAAATAAAAAATCTGCGCTGGGGTAATGTCGCTTTGGTTTGCTAGGCCGAGTTTTGGGCGTAAGGTAATTTTATCATATTTAGTTTTTGACGTGTGGGGCTTTCGCTATGATGAAGGTAGAGAGGGGAGGGAGACCGAAGATTGGGGGGAAAAGACAGAAATATGGGGCCAATAGAGTAGATAGCCCCAGTTTTCAGTGGGGCATGCCCATGCCCCACCAGAGTAGAAGTTTGGGGGTGGAGGAGAAGGAACAAAAAATGTCCCCTCCCCCCAAGGAAGTGGGAATAATAGGTGAAGAGGGCGAGGGTGTCCTCTTCAGATCGCCATCAAGCTGTTTGCAACTGTGCTGCGTTTAGTCTGTTCTCTACTGTCTGTGCTGCATTCCCCCGTCCTTGCTTTTCTCTTCCGTGTGATCAGCACTCTTCTTTTCCAAGTACTGGTCCTCTGCAAGGTTTCAGTTTTTTTGTCACATTTGGCGCCGATTTTTGTCAATCTCTGTGTACGTTGCTGTAGATAGCTATTAGTGTTTTTCTCCTGGTGAATAAGTCTTGCGCATACTGGGAGAGTGCCCTATATTCATCCTCAGTGTCCAGGAAGTGGTGCTCCAGTCCTTTTGGGAAGTATCTTAACCTTGTTATTAGTAGCCCTCTGAGGTCTTCATAGTGTTGACAATCATAGACTATGTGGCTCCAGCTTTCACTTTCTCCACATATGCAGTTGGGGTCCTCAACGAGTCGGAAGCCAAACAGCTTCTCCTTGTAGGGTCCGTGTCCGGTTAATAGTGTTGTCATATGGTACCCTGGGAAGTACCACGGTGGCTGCTTTGGGTATATTTTCCGGAGGTCTGGTAGAAATCTTTTTGTTACTTCGCCTTTTGTAGTCTCTGTCCATCTTCTCTGCCAAAGATCTAGGAGGTGGGTCTGTAGCCTATTTTTTTCGTGTTTTAGGTTGCCCGCCGGGTCAGTCGTGTATCCTTGGTGGGTAGCGGCCACTCCCCTGGCCAGCAAAAACAGTAGCCCGGCCTGAACTGCCTCCAGAACAAGTTAGTACAAGCATAATTTTAGTTCGTAGTAAACCACCGAAGTAGGTGAAATAGTATCATTTTTTAACAGCTCACGTTGTGAATTCACAACGCCGGATACCACTACTCCAGGGTGGTGGTATCCGACGAGACTCCACTGCCGAAGTGTTGCCTATTCGAGAATTTAGTGTCGAAGTGTTGCTTATTCTAGGTATTTCAATATCAGGGCAACTCGTTGTGAAGGCATTCACAATATGAAATAACACAAAAACGATGCCACCTACATCGATGATTTACTACGAACTAAAATGATGCTTGGCACCAACTTGTTCGATTAATGAATTTTCCGTAGTCTGAGGCTTTCAGCCCTAAAACCTTTTTAGTATAAACATTTTGATATAATGGAAGTGACATTTTGCAACTGTTTTCATCGATATCCATAATTGGACAGCGTCGGCCACGTGAAGCACTGTGAAGCATTTGCCGTTAAGTTCTGATTTTTCTGAATAGTTCTGAATTATTTAGTGGATTGTTGCTCTGCCGTATTGTAATTGTGACCTTTTAAGGTATTTTGAAACTCCAAAGGAGCTCATCCTTCCAACTTGTTAATGAGTATTTGACAATGAGTTTAATGAAGAGAATGTTAAGCAATTAGAAATCCTCAGTTTAAAAATGTTTCCCATAGGCAGAATAAAATATTTATAAATTCTCAAATAGTACTTAAAAATTATCTTTGTATGTATGTGCATCTTTTCATTTTTATTCGTGTAGTTAATATTTCATACCTTAGGCCATTTTCCCTTCTAAGAAAAATTTCCCGTGTAAGAAGTTCTAAACCTCCAGTCCCTCGGAAAATTTCTAATCCGGGTTCTACTGTAATTTTTCCGTCTTGAGAAACAGGCAAGTTGACCCAAAACACATGCCATTACGGACACACTGCTCTGGATTGCATGAACTTCGGCACGCAGAGCTCTTAACATGACAAAAGTTTTGTTTTGTATTTTGTAACTTCCAGTGTATAAAAAGTCAATTGACTTTTTATACACTGGAATTTCTTCCCGAACACTTCGATTTTTCATGGATTTCACGCTTTTATTAGAAAAGCGTGCATTTAAGAAAGTGACTGTCAAGAGAGAGAGAGAGAGAGACGAATTCCCTTCCCTTCCCTTGACTTTTAGATACCATTATTACTTTTTTTTACATTGCTCCTCGCTTTTTATTGGAAAGATACTGCCTTTCATAAAGCGGATCCCTTATTCTCATATCTTTCCCCATCCCCATCTATACACAGAAAATTTCCGATTATCCAGGACGCAGAATGCCGTTCCGTTTCGTCACACGCATTAGTATTGCTCAGTTGGTAGAATCGTCGTCCACCCTACACCGGGTGGAAAAGACCTGAGTTCGGGTAATGTCGATGAAGTGAGGAATTTTTATGGGCCCTTTTCACAATGTGGCTGAGTTAGTCGGTCTCACTCGAGGACAGCATGATTTTTCTCCTGGAAACTCGGGTTTTTGGCCTGCAAGCAAAAAATCGACAACATAACACATGAAATTTACAGATAATATATACGGAGCAATATGGCCTTGGTAGCAGATGCTCTTAAAACGCTATTACAACAACATTAGTATTGCTATGGGCATACATGATTATGATTGTTGCCCTCGTGGATAGCAGAGCTGGTAGGATTACCGTCCTCACCACACCCATCATCAGACCGTGCTGCACGGTCTGATGATGGGTATCGGCAAGATACCAGAAACGTCACACTATTGTATATATTAGTTTAGGCTATGCTTAAAATAATATATATTAAAAACTCCACGTGGTAAAAGAGTGGTTAATTGTACATATTAATAATTCTTAATGGATAACAACCAGGTAACGTCCTTCCCCAACTATATTAAAAAACTTGATTATTTAAAAAAGATACTTTATTAATGAGTGTTCTGTTCGTAATTTTTTTTTTTTTTTACCTCTATTATTATCCTGATTAAACTATGCACATTTCTTAGTCATATTCCGAGAAAATTGACTGAAAGTTACAAAATTGAAATTTATGTGCTGTGTAAGAGTTGGCTAGTAGCGACATCTGTAGTCCACTCGAGTCATCATTCTGAATTAAAATCACAGTTGGTTTGTTTTTTTGCCTATCAAATTTCAGTACGTATAAGTTTGTTTGTTTGTTTTTTTTCTCTTTTTTTTTCTCTTTTTCTTCTTTTTTTTGTGACGAGAGAGCAAATATGCTTCTAAATGGATTTTCCTAGTAAATTAATCTAGTGCACATTCACATTTCCAAAAATACGATCACTGATTATAAGGTTCGCATCTATATCTGTAGTAATATTTTGAAGACTAAATGCACAAGGAATAATATTTTATGGGTTGAAATTAACTATATAATATCGGTTTAAATACGCCATAGTTTACCCATAAATTTAACTACATAAGTAGTGCAACGGCAACGTTTGATTTTATCTCACTTTGTGGCTACCTTCACTTCTCCTCTACTAGAGAAGCGTTATTTATTCGAAGTAGTGCAATGCCTGGTATCTCGTCGTGAAGGCAGCCTCAATTTGGAATAAAATAAAACGATGTCGCTACACTACTTAAGTAGTTAAATTTATGGGTAAACTATGATGTATTTGCACCTATATTATATAATATCCGTAGTAAGAATTGGTTAAGTGGCGACATCTACAGTCCAATTGAATCACCTGAATTTGAATTACACTATACCATTTTTTTTTTCTTCTTTCTTTCTTGGTTAACAATTTTAATACCGTTAAACATGCTGAAGCAAGTTTAACGATATTAAACTTACTGAAGATATTAATTATCTCAACAGTAATTATCTCAGTAAAGTCAGAGTAATTATCTCTGACAGCTGTGAAGGGTATAAAAATGAACACAAACCCTTTCATATTTAGAAGAGAGGCATGATAAAGCAAACATCGAGATCTTTTCATATTTGCGAAAGGGGCAGCATTTTCTTGTTTGATTCCAGGCACTTAAAAGTCTTAACACAGTATTAAGTGTTTCAGCAAAACCAACACTCCTTCCTTTAGTCTGAGGGCCTTGTATTCTTAGAGGTACTAAAAATAAGGTCGAGGTAGACCTAAACTGGCAGAAATCAAGTCGTAACGGGCTCCCCGCGACTTTGAGGCTCTGGAATGATTGCAACATGGTGAGATCGGCCTTGGTCCCAGTCTGATCACAAGAAGTCTCACGGCATAACTAGTGACTATTCATGCAAAATGGAGTGGGAAGCGGATCTAATTCGACCAGCTGCCGATTCCACAAGTCCTCTTTTTTAATTCTGTCCCACTTTCACAAATTAACAACTCCACCAATTTCAGAGACACGAAAGAAGAACTGAATTTATCGTTTTGTACTGAAGTTCTTATCATTTCCCCTTGGCACTATTTTTCTTATGACAAAAACTGTTTCCTATATTTATTAGTGATTTATTTTTCTATGGTTTGGTTGTTGGAACGCGTTGCTGCATTGTAGTTCGCATGGGATGAAGTTGTTAATATATGTATTGTAGTTCGCATAGTGGTCAGTGAAATTTACTGAGCTTGTAGTGCTCATTGATATTTACGGAATAATAAAGCTTCCTCGTCCGCACGGTATTGCTGGAAAAATGCACTAACAGTGGTCTTCAGGTATTCTCAAAACTCAAACTCAACGATCGCAGAGCTGGTAGGAGATTTAAACAAATCCGTGAAGATGGTGTAACAACTGAGGTATATTCCTCGATATTTTGTTTTATTTTTGCTTAGAATTGCAAAAAAGCACGCTTCCTCAAATTATCTTGATACTTATGAAAAACTAAAAATCAATGTTCTAAGAAAGAAATGAATGGCAACATTCAACCACCTGCTGACTGAAGGCAAAGTGCCACACATCTATTCTGAATCCATCCTTCCTCAGTTTCAATTTATGGTGCCTAATATCCGTAGTCGAAGCAAGCGAAAGAATCCCATCAGCATTGAGCTTGCTCAATCCATTCAAAGCCTTAAACACCGCAATCAGATCACCTCGCAGGTGCCTGATCTTCAGCCGTTGAAATTTTCAAAAATGAAGCCTTTCTTGGTAAGAACACCCTTATGTTCTCCTCACGATTCTCGTCCTGAACCCATTACAGCAGATCTACATCTTTCCTAAAATGAGGTCTCCAAACTTGTATGCAGCAGTCAAGATGAAATCTAACCATTGCCTTGTACGCAAAGTAAAGTGTAAAGTGTGTTAATTGTCTGACGGCACCAGGGGTTTCCCCCATCTCCGCGTTGTGTGTACTCTGTTTTTGTGACACAGAACTCTGTGGAGGCCAGAAATTTAAAAAGTGTGTAGGAAGTGAAATGTCGTGTAGTGTTATGATTCTGTTGTTTCTCTGACTATTTAGCCGTTCGGGACCTACCGTTGCCCACACTTGGCCACGAAGAGGCAGGCAGGCAGGCACCCAGTAGATTTTTTAAGTGCTCTGGCAGGCCCTGCCACCTAATTTCCAAGGATTTCAGTGACAAGGCCTATTTATATAAAAAAAAAAAAGAAAAGGGGGGGGGGGTTGAACACTAGAATTTGGAAAGGCCAAAAGAGATTTTCGAGACAGCGGTTGAATTTAGACGTTGATTAGAATTTGGCAGCATTGTTCAGGGCATACTTGGTCAGTTTAGTTAGAGTAGGAGGGCTGAAGATTGGGGGAAACAGGTAGAAGGATGGGAACGATAGAATAGGCATCCCCAAAGAGGTCAATGGGGACGAGTTGTTGTTGTTGTTGTTATTTGGTTTTTAGGAGCATTAGCAACTAAGGCCATATTGCTCCGGGGATATGCGGTGGTCATTCCCTGACCTTTCTGCATCCTCCGTATTTGGTGGTCACGGGCTCGAACCCCGGTCTAACCAAGAAGCGTGTGCTACGCACTGCTGCTCCTGCCCACTTGGCTACGGAGGCGCGGTGGGGACAAGCCCCACCAGGCAAAGTATGGGAGTAGGGGGAGACAGATACCCGTCTCCCCCTGCCTGGGGATGGGGTTTTATTGGGAACTGGGTTAGAGTACCCAGTTCAGATCGCCAAATGGCGTGTTGTGCCGATTCCAGTAGGATGGTCAAACTGCTCATCCTGCTCCGCGGGTAGGATATGTTCGTTGACATTGGGGAGTGGGAGAGACAGACATTTACTTCATTCATAATTTGCATTCTCACTGTACTTGCATTCTATTTTTATACTCTTTTCTTATATTTTATAATAATTTTTTTTTCTGTTGGACTATATATATATATATATATATATTTTTTTTTTTTTTTTTTTTTTTTTCACGCACAAGGGGGGAGATGCAATAGTCTGGAATGTAAATTTAATATTAATGCATAATAGTTAAATAGGTAAGAATATAAATGATTGAAACTAGGGTCGAAACTTAACTGTAACATTTATGGTTTGTGTTCTTTTTCTCACACAGTTACACTCATTCATACTTCTTGCATTAATCTCATTTGTTCGACGCTGTACTCTCTGGGCAGCTCAACTTAACTGTTATTCTTCAGTTGTGGTGCAGGCTAAGCCGCAAGTTTTTTCAGGCCAGGGGAGAATGCAGTGATAGTGTTTGTGTTGTTAGTAAATGTTTGTTAGTATATATAAAGTAATGTAAATTATTATTAACTTTGTATTCTTTCAGCCAATTACATTTGCTCTTCCAGTCATTCCCATTCATCATAACATTCATTCACTCTCTCCATGCTGGGTCACTCTTTTCTTCACCAAAACTGACATTTATTTCCTTTATCCATAATTTCTAATTCACTCTTTCGCTCAGTGCCCAGCCTGTTCATTCTGTCTTTCATTCTCATTCATTCTACATTGCATCCCCTTGCTATTAGCTTACTGATATTTTTCAGCTAATCTGCTTCCCTGGCTGCCTCTACATCTCCCTCCCCTAAATAAGTAATTATTTGGTGTGGGCCCCACGTTCCTACACATGGCAGGGTAATCCTGGGGGTACCCAAGTCAATCCGGTTTTGTCGTGTCAAGTTTCTGTCAGGGCGCAGAATATTGCTATCCTGACAGTTTTTAAGTCATCGTCTGGGGGTGGTGGGAGACGTGGGCAATTTTAACTATTGATTATTGGTAATTGTTGGAGGGCTGAATTGCCATTCTTTTGATAGTTCTGCGCATTTCGAATACTTTCTGTGTGCGATGAGATAAGCACCTCCTTATACCCTCTTAGAGCTAGTAAAATTCCTGTATATCATTGACAAAATTCCTATGAGTTGTCCTGACCGCCTGTCTATGCTGCTCAGATAATTTCATCTCAGTGCTCAATTACCCCATTATGGATAGCAGTACCTTGCTTTTGTCAATGGTAAACTTTAATTGCAACTTCTCAGCCCATCTGCCTAATTTGTCTAGATCTTGTTAAAATAGCTTACCTTTGTTACTGTCATTAACTATCTGCCAACCTTTGTATTATTTGCAAACTTAGACATTAAGCTGATATACATATAAGCCTGATATACCTTTATCAATATCAATATTAATTATTAATCAATAATTATTCATATAATTCTTTGATTCCCCTTTGTGAATTGGGGACACGCTCGCATATCTCCAGTGTTCATAAAAATCTCCTCTGAATCCAGGGATGCTCTCATAATCATGGTTAAAGGTTTGCTTTACTCATCTGCCGCCTCTCTTCATATAACTGGATAGATCTTTCCATTACAGGTGCCTTCTTTATGTTTAGCTTCAACAGTTTACCTTCCACTTTCCTCTCAGTTATCCCAAAGTCAATTAGCTCCCTCTTAGAGTTTGATAAACGTCTGACATCCACTTCACTAAAGAGTTCCTCATGTTTGAACGTAGATGCAAAATATCTATTCAGTTTCTCGGAAATTTGAGCAGGATCATTAACAGTTAAACCATTAATATCAAGAGAACCAACATGGTTCATTCCCTTACTTCTAGTGTTTACATAAATAAAGAACTATTTACTATTATTCTTTGCACCCTCTGACAAATACTTCACATAACATGCTGTATCTTGCTTGGTCTCCATTGTGCCTTGATTGCAGAATACTTTATATCTACCATAGTATTACCTGATTATTTATATGCATCTTGTGCATTTTCCTTCTCTTCCGTGAGTTTCATAAATTCGGATGACAACCATTTAGGTCTAAGATAAGAACAATATTTCTTAGTTGGTATGATAGGAAAAGGGTAGTAGCTTCAATGATTACTTCTTTGAATGCTTCCCATTTAAAATTTGCTGTTAATAACATCATCGTTAGTTTCTCACTATATGGAATTTAAACACTGTGTGAGACCATTGTAGTCACCTTTACGAAAGCAAAAGCCCTTCCTTTTACCCTTGACATCAGTTACGTCTTTAGCATTAGTAGACCCATATGATGCAAGAAAGCAAGCTTATGCAGCATCAGCCAAAAGAAAAAAAAAAAAAAAAAAAAACCGCTCCCATTTCACCCCGCCGTTCGATCCAAATACCTGTCCAGTTCAGCCTTAAATCTATCAACTTCCAGAACAAAGGATGGAAGTCTGTTCCACCAACCAAATGAAAAGCCTTTTGTGGCAAAGGGAAATTGTGGGAGCGAAGTTAAAAAATATGTAATTAATGATATTGAAATTTCGCAAGATTATTTAATGAAAAAACTTTCGAGCCTACAGACCAGTAAAGCTCCTGGAGTTGATGGGATATACCCTATAATCTTAAGAGAGGCGGCAAGCGAGTGCATTGAACCATTGAGGCTAATTATGCGAGCATCATTAGACTCTGGGGAGATTCCCTTGGATTGGAAAAGTGCAAATGTATCTCCCATACATAAGGGTGGCTCTAAAAGTGAAGTTGGAAATTATCGACCTGTCAGTCTGACTTCAGTAGTAGGGAAAATCATGGAGGCAATGATCAAGGGTGGAATTCAGGATCATTTGGATCGAATTGAAATTCTCAAGGATACTCAGCATGGTTTCGTAAAGGGAAAATCATGTTTAACAAATCTGGTTCGCTATTTCGAAAGGGTCACTCACGAGCTGGATTTAGGGAATAATTTCGACATTGTTTATTTAGATTTCAGCAAAGCTTTTGACTCAGTCCCACATGAGCGGTTGCTTTATAAGCTGGAACAGGTTGGAATCACTGGGAAAATCCTTAGATGGATAGAAGGATGGCTTCAGGGCAGGAGGCAGAGGGTTGTGATAAATGGCTGTTCCTCAGATTGGGTTGATGTAAGAAGTGGGGTTCCCCAAGGATCAGTATTAGGACCACTGTTGTTTTTAATTTTCATGAACGACATTGATGAAGGGATAGAGGGCGTGATGTCTAAATTTGCAGATGATGTTAAAATTGGTAGAGTAGTTAATGATCACTGTCAAGCTGAGCTTCTTCAGAGAGACCTAGATAGACTTCAGGAATGGTCAGAAAAATGGCAGCTGTGCTTTAATCCAACAAAGTGTAAGGTATTACACCTGGGAAACAGTAATCCCAAAAAAACGTATTCACTTGGTGGAGTTCAACTAAACCCAGTACTGGAGGAAAGGGACTTGGGTGTTACGATACGGTCAGACATGAAGTTCTCTGAGCATTGTAGACAGGTTGCAAGGAAGGCCCATGGTGTCCTATCGATGATCTATCGAACTTTTGCAAGTAGAGATAGGGACGTGATAATCCCATTATATAAGGCTTATGTTAGACCACACTTGGAATACTGTGTTCAAGTATGGAGACCGCACCTGAAGAAAGACATCGAGCTTCTTGAAAGGGCGCAAAGAAGGGTAACTCGCCTGGTGAGATCGGCAAAAGGGCGTCCTTATGAAGAAAGACTTCGAATATGTGGGTTGCAGAGTTTGGAAACTAGACACCTTAGAGGAGATTTGATTGAGGTGTTTAAGGCTCTGAGAGGCATCAGTAAAATGAATGAGGACAACATTTTCAAGATTATAAATGATGTAAGAACTAGGGGACATAAATTCAAGTTACGGGGGGAAATGTTTAGATTGGACTGCAGGAAGTTTTATTTATAGCCAGCGAGTTATAAATTACTGGAATAAGTTGCCTTCATGGGTGGTAGAGGCCGACAGTTTGGGGAAATTCAAAGGTCATCTGGATAGTACTTTCGGGTAAGGGAAGCGCATAGGATGATAGGTTTAATTTCCTTTTTATTTATTTTTTATTTTATTATTATTTTTTTATTTATTAATTATTATTATTTTTTTATTTATTAATTATTATTATTTTTTTATTTATTAATTATTATTATTTAGTTATTTATTTATTTTTTGTTTTTATCATTGTTTTGTTCGGATTTTTTTTTTTTTTTTTTTTTGGCTGGTGCAGCATAAGCCATAGGCTTTCTTGCACCATGCGGCCGTTACTAATACTAATACTAACCCGCTGGCTAAAGACAAACTTCTACACATCTATCCTGCATCTGTCTTTCCTCAATTTGAATTTATGCCCTCTCAGGTGATTATTCTGAGCAAGAGGAAGAATCCCATCAGCATTGAGCATGCTCAAACCATTCAAGGCGTAATGCACCTCAATCAGATCACCTCGCAGGTGCCTAGTTTTCAGACACTGTAATTTGCAAAACTTAAGCCTTTCTACGTAAGAGCAATCCTTCGTTCCATTCACTAATCTTGTTGCCCTTCTCTGTACTCGTTCCAACAGCTCTACATCCTTCTTAAATTGAGCCCTCCAGACCTGTATACAGTACTCAAGGTGTGGTCTGGTGTGGATAAATCACCTCCTTATCCCTGCTAGAAAAATTCCTGTATATCATTGACAAGACATCATGAGCTACTCTTGCAGACCGTCTGCACTGCTCAGAAAACTTCATATCTGTTTGCACAATTACTCGCAGGTCCTTTTCTTTCCTTACTCTGGGGTTACTGCTTCCCATACGTAGTACTTTACATTTGTCAATGTTAAACTTCATTTGTCACCTCTCAGCCCATCTGCTCAACTTTTCTAGATCCTGTTGCAGCAACGTACTGTCATTAGTGTCCTTAACAACCCTGCCAACCTTCGTATCGTCTGCAAACTTGGACATTAAGCTTGATATACCATCATCAATATCATTTATAAATACATAAAACAACAATGGACCCAACACTGAATCCTTAGGGACTCCACTAATAACATTAGTCCACGATGAGCAGTGTCCATTGATTGCTACCCTCTGTCTTCTCCCACTCAACCATCCCTTTATACACAGCAGCAATTTGCCTCCAATGCCACACTGCTCCAATTTGTGCAGCAGTCTTCCATGTGCAACAGTATCAAAGGTTTTTCTAAGATCCAAATATATTATATCAAAGTTATTCCCTGCATCCAGTTCCTTTGTGACCACATCATAGTATCCAATCAAATTAGTCAGACAAGACTTTCCCTTAACAAAACCATGCTGTGTCCGAGCTATAACTGAAGTCTTGTTTAGATGATCCTACAGTGCTTCTTTAACCAGTGCCTTCATTAATTTTCCTTTAAGTAAATTCCACATTAGTAAAGTGTGATCGCTGCCACCAAGAGGATTTTTTTCCCTGCAAGTTCTAAATGCATTAAGAATCGCTGCTCATATCAGATCAAGAGTATTGCCTCCTGTTGTTTCTCTATCATGCTGCTGTAGACAACAGTCATCCAATAAATTCCACAAAAGTCTTGCTAGTGTGTGAGTGACCAACCCACATATTCCGATCAATATCTGGGAAGCTAAAATTTCCCATTATAAGACATTCTTATTTACTGGCCCACTTTATTTGTCTGTATAGTTGTTTGTTACCATCATTGCAGTTATAAGCAAAAAGGCCTTTGTGCTCTGGATTCAATTTAATAGTAATAAATTATTTTGCCACAGAGCAAAAACGGAAAGAAAATGACAGGTTTCAGTTAAAAATACGTTTAATGTTACGTAAAAATACGTTGACGTTCACACGAACAAAAACACAAGTAAAAATAATACAGGAAAGTAATACACAGCTTTCGGACTCGAAGGCATCCTTCAAGGATACCCTATATACTACACAATAAAAGAATCCACCACGGACACCACGTAGGCAGCAATCGCTCGCAATTAGAAATACAAATATTGTAGTAATAAAAATAAACCGCGTATGCACTCCTTTGCAGTCTATTCACAGGTTACTTCCCCTCTAGGGTCATTCCACGTAATATCTTCATATCGTAGGCCTGGCATAAACATTAGTATGTCCCAGCACACAGCACCTATAACTCTCAGCCTCTTACTTGGCAGCAAAATATTAATATCCATTTAAAGATAACAGACACTGTCATGGATTCTAACTGCAGATCATCCCTGTGGCATATATATATATATTTTTTTTTTAATTTTAATTTTTATTAGCAAGCGGCCCCTAGCCAGAAACTGGCAACTCCGTTATCTATAGATTCATATGATATACAGATAACTTACAGATTCATATGATATATAGATAGTATACAGATTCATATGATATACAGAAATATAAATTGTGGCACAAGGAACCACAGGACAAGCACATGGCACAATTAGCCATATGACATGAATAAGACCAAATGTGGCGCAAAGAGCCGCTAATCTTACGAAGTCAACATGAGATGAAGACAAATAACAATATGGTCACAAGTAACTACATAAATTGTCCAATAAGATTAGCCTGTTTACAAAGGAACACGATGATCATTAACTACCAGGTCAATTACACTGTTTATTTCAGCATCTTTAACATTATACATAATTCATGTCAATAGTCTATAGGTAGGCCTTCTACTGTTCTTTCCTGAAGGTCAAGAAGCTAATCTTCTCTGGAATAATTTCTTGGAAAATTTTTGAAAAGCGTGAAAATCTTCCTCAGTCTTAATTAATTGAGCCTCATCGCCCTCAGTCAAGTGAGCAAGATTAGGACTAGCAAATAAAAATTCATTTCTGAGATCCAAGTACTCATGACAATAACATAAAACATGGTTCCACGTCTCCAGAGCCGGGCAGTGACACTGCGACCTTTCCGAAACACCCAGCTGATTTAGCTTTGCTAAAAATGAGCCGTGGCTGGTTAATAAAAACATAGTTTGTAGAATTAGGCACAAACTATTTTTCTGGCGGAACATCAACAACAGAGGGAAAGGACCTACGAGTTATTTCACCTTTATTTGAACCCTGGCAGAACAACACAACAGAAATAACTGGCACTCACAATGGGCAAGCAATGAAGGACTTCATAACAATTACACCATTCACTTTCATCAACCAGCAACACGATCTTGCAACATCTAGCAGTACTTTGCATGAGAGTTGATTGACGTGACAATGGCATATTGCTTCCTGGCAATGGCATCCAAGCTATTGCCTATAAATATACAAACTGGAGAGTGCAAGAGGACTGGACTACCCACGACCACTGTGCAATCGCTTTTCAGCTGGTTAGCCAACTGGATCAGACTCCCCTCCTCGTATAGGACATAACCAAGTATAATATAAAAAGGCTAACTGTGAAAAATATACATATGCTTTATCTACCATAATTATGGGGACTTCCGTACAGGACAATAAACGCTATCAACTAAACTGAATGAACTCTGTCCAAGTGAAGACGTTTTAAAGATAACAGATGTTATCAGAAAAGCTATAGATGCCTCAATGGGAAGAAAACAACCAAGAACGAATGCAGTCTTCGAGTAGTGTCCTGAGTTGGAGAATCTCGGGTGGAAGGTAAGCCATTTATGGGCTTTTTTCACTCCGTTATTGAATTAGTCGGTCTCAGGGGTAGATAGCAAGGTTTTTTCTCCGGAAAAACTAGGATTTTTCGTCCAGCAAAATCGACCAGAGAACACGCTCAATTTATAGACACAATACACATTGGTAGTCGAAAGTAAATTTCCAGGTGACCTTAATATATAATTGTTTAGTTTAGTTTTTTATCTATCGCTCCATGAGAAATTCATATACAAGCTTTATTAGACAAAATAAAAAGGAATCATAGCAATTTCTTGTTGGCACTCTGGAACTGCTCACCCATATAATGTGGTTTACCACATAGTTACCAACAAGCTGCCAAGGGGAGAAGTGGTAAACACCACTAATACCCTGACTAGACAAACTTCATACATCTGTGAGGAGATAGTAAATGACATCTTGAATATACAGTTCTCAGAGGATACTTAACTTCTCTCAGGAAGAAACTGAAATTTGCAAAGAAAACTAAGAACCACAGATATAACCACCCTTCCAATCCGAGGAATTAACTGCCGCAATTAATACAACTGATGATTAAAAAAATGCTAAAGACATGATCAAATAGAAATAGAGATAATAAAAAAACTAGTGAAAAATTTTCCCTGTCACCTGTTACAATTATATAATAACTGCCTGGATAAGGGAATATTCCCTACAACCTGGAAACTGGCCAACTTCTGGCTCATACTAAAATAACAGAAAAACACCCAAAATACCCTAAATTATAGAGACCAATTGCCTTGTTGCCAGTACCTGGTAAGGTACTGTAAAGGTCTTCTACACCTTTAAACTCAGTACTGAAATGCCAATTTTCAGTCGAACAAACAATTTGGCTTCAAGCCTGTTTGCATAACTGAAGATCCCAAGAAATGCCTCATAAAGGCTGCAGAAAACACCAAGGAAATGTATCTGCTGGCTATATCAATTAACTTTGCTGGTGCATCGATACCATATGGTGGCCCAGCATTATCAGAAGATTACACCAAACTAGAATTCCACAGAACCTGTATAACTGTATAAAGGATTATCTCAGGAATAGACATGCAACGGTAAAAACCCAATAGCAAAGCCTCGCTGTACAGTTACCAGAGGATGCCCCAGGGTACTGGGTCTCTGCTTTTGGAACCCATTTCTGGACGAATTCCTGGGAATGGATACTGGCCATGCAGACAAGGTTTCTTTCGCAGGTGACATCGGTTTGCTTGTAAAGGCCAATTCAAGAGCCAGTAGAGAACAGGCAATCTATGTTCTCAATATACTGCAGAGCTGGACTAAAACTAACAATCTGGCAATATCCAATACTAAAACCAAGTCAGTACTGCTAAAAAGAAGCCTAATTAGACAAACAGAAATCAAAATTTCAGATAAAACTCAAACAGATTTCAGATAGCCGTAGTAACAGAATTGAAACACCTAGGAGTCATGCTTGATAACAAACTGACATTCTACCTGCGTCTGCTTTACTTGCTAAAGAGTAAGAAACTACTTGCTGAAGCTAAAAAAAGAAAGAAACTATGCTGGCAGGATTGCAAGAAACAGACGCGTTGACTGTGGATTAAAAAGGAAGACGCTTGCACTTATTAATAAGGCAGACTTCCTCTCAGTCATAACCTATTGTGCAGGCACTTGTTTCTCTAGGGCTCCTCTAGAAACAGAGCAAAATTAGATTCCATCTAGCATATCATATTATTGACCATAACGAGGGACTGCCAGTTATCAGGCCTGCTTTGCAGGTCCTGGCAGGTGTACTGCCATTTGACCTAGAAGTCATTAGAATGCCTCAACCACAGACTCTAGAGACAAATCCCAATCTTAGGGATCATAACCTTGAAGACAAACCGAAATAGGAAAAAAAAGGAATTCTAATCACACTTTATGAGCAATTGCACAGTAGATGGAATAGACACCCAAAGAGGAAATAACTAGGAGGTTCCTGCATCAGGTAACCCTAGAATCCTCCAAACCCCCGGGTATGCTCAAGGACTCTATGCACTATTTTTGTTTACAGGGAATAATAGTTCTCCGAATGCAAAGCTGTGCCAATTGGAACTCACCCAGGATCCTAAATGTACCTGTGAAATTGATCAGGATTGTACCCATGTCCTGTATGACACTCCTAATTACCATTCCTACAGATGCCGACTAATGAACAAGATTGGACCCATAAACCACGGAGACGAGCATCTGCTAATCTCTGATGAGATGCACCATATGGCCTTCTCCGACTTTGCCCAAAAAGTCTGAATCAAGGAGAAGTAACCATGCTATGACAACCCTTATTGTCCCACCCCCCTACTTAGACAAACACCTCTCCAGTTATGACACCTCCGTACTTAGACAAACCGCAATGAGTCTAGCCTGTCAGAATGTGTTTTCCACCAGCTACGATGCCTAAGATAAAAATTGATAAAGTTATTTATTTACTAAATATATGTTTTTGAATATTAGTATAAATGAATGATATAAATGAATGATCGATTGCATGGGAATATGTTCATGAGTATACACTGTGCTGTCACTTTATTAGGTACACCTACCTGATAGAACGTTGAGCCTTCTTTAGCCTTAAAAACAGCCTGAATTCCTCTAGGCATGGATTGAACAAGATGCTGAAAACGTTGTGTAGGAATGGAATACCATGCAGACATGAGTGTATCACGCAGTTCCTTGAGATTCGACGGAGATGTAGGTCTGCAGCGAACAGCCCTTTCTAGCTCATCCCAAAGATATTCAATAGGATTGAGATCCGGGGAAACTGAGCGGGCCACTGCAGCAAAGAAAAGGCATTGTCATGTTCCTGGAACCATTCCATTGTGATTCGGGATTTATGCACCGGCGCATTATCCTGCTGGAAGTAACCATCTGACTCAGGATAAACTGTCAACATGAACAGATGCAATTGGTCAGCAACGATGTTTAGATACGATGTGGCATTCAGACGTGAATTTATGGGTATCAATGGACCCAACGTGTGCCAAGAAAACATTCCCCACACCATAACACTGCCCCCACCACCTTGCACAGTAGTCGTCGGACATGACGGGTTCATGGATTCATGTTGTATTCGCCAAATTCTGAGCCTTCCATCAACATGATGCACCAGGAACTTCGACTCGTCAGACCAAGCAACTGTTTTCCAAACCTCGATAGTCCAGTGCTGGTGTTGCTGTGCCCAGAGGAGGGTGCTCTCTTGTTCTTCATTGATAACAAAGGTACGCGATGTGGCCGTCGGCTGTTGTAGCCTATTCGCGACAGAGTGCGACAAGTGGTCCGTTGCAATATTTTGTTCTGTGCACCAAGGTTGTATTCTGACATGATGTCCTAGAAACTGCATCTTCCTCTTTATTATGATTTTCTTGATTATTCTTTGTTCCTCGGCTACTCTGAGGACTTCTTCATCGTCTTTTTATCTCTCCAGTTGATTTCATCAATGTTCTCCAGCAAAACATCTCAAATGCTTCAAATCTCCTCCAGTCTGTTGCTATTATTGACCATGTTTCACATCCATACAGCAGTATACTCCATATATAGGTTTTCACGAATCTCTTCCTCTTTTCTTTGTTTATCTTGCTTGCAATAATTGATTTCTTTTTCCCAAGTGCTTATTTCACTATAGCAATTCTCCTTTTTATTTCTAAATGGCTTTTGCCATCCTCTTGTATGTTGCTTCCAAGATATACAAATGAACTTACTTGTTCAATTTCCTTGTTATCTATTTCTATCTTGTCTGTTTTTCTTTGACTTTCTTTTCCGGCAACCATTATTTTTGTCTTTTTTGTATCAATTTTGAACCCGTATTCTAAGAAAACTTCTTCCATTACTGCTATTGTGTTTTTCATCTTTTCTTCATTTTCCGCTAGTGCTGCTATATCATCTGCAAAGTGTGAGTAAATGTCTAAATATATGTAAACGAATGCAAGAATGTATAACGTTATTGTTCCCCTTATGCGGTTACCGAGTGATTGTTTCTGACCAGTATTATAAAAAAAAAACAAAAAAACTCGTGACTGTCTCTAAAACATGTGTGTGCCTGTGTGGTGTAAGCTGAGTACATGTAGATTGTAAGTTGTTCTGACAGAGCCCCCCCCCATTAGACTGTAGTGGTGGGAACCTACTATGAAACCCTCCCTGACGTCATGCCTCATCCTCCGAGGCATGACGTGAGATCTGCAGACATTGGTTTCAGTTGGCCTGGCCAATGTGGGATTTAAAACAGAGAAGTACTGTACGTCTACAGCGCGATCTCCTCCCCCACATAGGGTGCCCTGTCTCTATGACTTTACTCCCATTTAATACCCGTGTCCCTACTCCACCTCCCATCCAAACCTTTTCGCCTTGATTCTACCAACACAAAAGTTTCCCTTCTCTTAACGGTTCCACCCGTGGAGGATGGGCTCCTTCCACAGAGATGCCCCTGTGTTCCTTTAACCTCTTAATCAACCTTCATTTCTTCATCTGTGCTTCCCTATTCAAACTGTCTCTCCGGCTCTCTTTTCTGATAAAAACCCCTTTTTTTCTTTCTTTCAGGGGCTCTCCGGAAAAAGCTTCCGACAGAAACACGTTGTACTGCCATATCATCCCGCATTGATAAAAGAAGACACCCATAAAATATTTTATCAGTGGTTGCACTTATGGAACATCGTGTGTGGTTGCAGAAGGAGATTGTATTGGAGAATATTAACAATGTAAACATTTATCGCTGAATAAAATGAATCTTTTGCAGCAGTCACTGAGCCTTTGACCCAATCGGGCCCAGCGCGCTGTGGCCCCGTGCGCAGCAGAAAAATTAAAATTAGTCGGAAAAACGAAAAAAAGAATAGATGAAAAAAAGAGATAAATGAAGCGAAAAAGCAGAAGGAAAAGGTTGGGGTTTTTTTAAGTTTAGTTAAAGAAATGATTTCAAAAAGTATTTAAATTGCATGGGACCCCTGTGAAACCCGAAACAATAACTTTTTTTCATATATGTTTAGAAAATATGCAGAAAATAGCATTTTATCAATGAGTACAAAGGACTCAAAAAATAATGTCTTTATTTTTTATTATTATCTGTTTTTTTTTTTTTTTAATTCGTAATATGTGAAAAGCGAAGTCTATAATTTATAAAGGTGTGGAAATTTTGGCCATTCTCTAGGGCAAATTATTTATCTCAAAGTCAGTTTTTACACATCCCTTGAAATATTAAAGGGCCTGTCAAAAGCCTTGAAATATCAAAATTAATTAATTTTCATATATGTATACCCCACCTTACGTATGGGCCAGACATAAGGTGGAGTATACACCGATGAGGGAAAATATGGCCAGCGAGTAGTTATGCAAATCGAAGCAACTGCAGGTGAACCACGACGCGTGCGCGGGTCGGGACACGGTTTAAAAAACACCTGATACTGAGCTCCGTTATTCAGTGTTACTCTTGTTCTTCAGATGGGAAAGGCTGCGAACTTTTCTGTTTCGGGCAGTGCGATCCCCCATTTTGGTCGTGGGCTCCTAATGCACCGCATTGGCATGGTTACGCCACTGCCTCGTGCAGTCAAATTTACACGTAAGGGAGTGGCAGGTTAATGCACGGACGATTTTGACATGTACAGAGCACCTAGTAAAAGCAAAAAAAAAAAAAAAAAAAAATGGCCGCGAACTTTCAATTTTCTCAGAGCCTCGCAAGTACTAAAACCCATATTGAAACTGTGCCTTTTTAAATTTTTTTTCTTTGCTTCTACTCAGCGATTTACCACGTTTTTCACCAGCCGGTTCACTTCCGTTATTTTCAAAAGTATGATAGAAATAACATTTTTCTAAAATTTTAAGTCAGTTCGCATCAGTTTTACTCACAAATTTCTTTACTGACTTTATGATATCACGTCATAGTTTAGCAAATATTCAAAATATCTCATTCACCAAATTCCAAGCCAGCTTATGCTCCTCTAGCTTGCTCTCATCCCTCTCTTTTTCATGTGCAATTCTTCTACATCTAACTTATTTTGAATACTGGTACTGTATTATGAATTTATCTCATTGATCATCCACTCAGTTTTTTTTTTTTTTTCTCTTAGGTTTCATTTTGAATGAAACCTTTTGATACTGGGATGTTTATATGTTATGACCATCACAAGATCAAATCAGTCTCTCTCTCTCAATATACACTACAAGTTATATGTTATAACCCTCGCATTTCACATTGTTACGATTACAATAATAGCTTGAAAATGTGTTCATAGATGGCAGATCGGTATGTGATGATGATGACACTTACAAGTCTGCCACCTATAAACATTTCTTTTTTTTTTTCAATAATCTTTTAGTCACCCTTTGAACTTTTTTTTAATATAAACAGTATTATTAGTTTATGGGGAACATTAATTACCCAGATCCCAGATTAATCTATAGAGAAAGCATAAGTAAATTATATTACATATATACATAAATTTATCGTTGTATACCTACAATCTAGGTGATATTTCCGGGGTCAACCAACCAAATAAAAAAAAAAAAAAACACGACAAGGGCTTCCTGACTCTGTAATGATCAATATGCACTAAGGCAAAACCAATTACATGTATAATTTTTTTTTTTTTTTTTTTTTTTTATGTAAACCCCAAACACGAGATGTACTAGAATCTATAGTACTTAGTACTGTTCTCGGGTTGGAGGTTGAGAAGACGAAAGAAGACATTTGTTGACATTGGACTTGAACTTCTCTAGACTGTAATTTTCAGGAACGTATGAAGGAAGATTGTTCCAGAAAACGGCAGTTGAATGAATAAACGAGGAAGATGAAACGTTGGTTCTGTGAGTTTGAAGTTGGACAGTAAATGGATGGCTGGTGGCGGCACGTGTTCGGACTGTTTTGAAAGAGGGAGAGGGAATTATAGAAGCCAGTTCAGAAGAACAGTGCCCATGGAAATATCTGTAGAAGAGGCATGCAGCAGAAACAGTATGTCTATGAGACAGCGAGTGGAGAGACTCTGTTAGAGGTGAATCATTAATTAACCTAACTGCCCTCTTCTGAACGGAGTCAAGAAGCCTGAGAGAGGTTTTGGGGGGCACCACCCCAGATGTGGGAACAATATTCCATGATAGGGCAGATTTGCAATTTGTACAGAGTGAACACATGTTTGAACGAAAAGTAACGCCGAGAGCGGAAGAGAAAACCAAGTTTTTTAGATACAGAGGAAGCAATATTTGTAATGTGCTTGTGCCAAGAGAGATTAGATGTTAGGGTAATAAAATTCATTTATGAAATAATGAAATTGTTGGATATGGCATACATATGGTAAGAATATACCGAGCTCCTTGAAATAATGTGGCCTCGACCATGTCCCCATGCTACTTGAATTCCCTCCATCACTATCTGGCAGAGTAGAGGCAGCGAGATTATACACTAGCTGATCCAGAAGCCTCCTAGAGAGTTACCATTAGGTTCGGTCCAGTGTACTAACTAGCTGCCAGTCTGCAGACACTGTTTTAGAGCTGTAGCCTCGAAATGTTAGGAAGATTGGATCTTACAATGATGTCCATCATAACCTCAAAAGACATCAATCATACTAAATGATAGAAGAGATGGGGTTGGTTTACCAGAGCTTTGCTCTGAGACTAAACATTGGTTCCATCACTTCATGCCTACAATAAGCAAAGTGGTGGTGGTGTTGCACCTATTGATAAGGGTCATCTACTAGTATTGCCTGATCACACAGAGGGGCAACATTCCTCCATGTGGTCTGGGTACTACATGTCGACTCCTGCTTACATTGGTTTGCATCTGGGTGGTTACCCACAGTATGCTAGTTGCCACATTTTGGGACTTGTACATGGGGGTTATGCTAATCCCCATGTACAAATCCCACCATCATGAAGTGCAAGCAGAGGATTTGGCTGTCATAGACTGACTGAACGTCACCAAAATTAAGTCACTTGACTTGAGTGTCACCCGAATATCAGTTCCATCAGCATTTTAGACTCTCAGGTAGCTTGGCATATCTGAGAGAATGTCTGCAACATGCCCCAGGACCTTTTGCTGAGATTCCACATCTGATGGGGCATAAATTCAAATTGAGTAAAGACAGTTGTAGAATAAATGTGCAGTAATTTGCCTTTAGCTAGCAGGTGGTTAATTGGTGAAACAAACTTCCATTTGTCATCGTGGAAATTGACAGTTTAAATAAATTCAAGGCAGAGCTTAACAAACTTTTGGAGTGAATGGAGGGGTGAAATGGGAAGTGGTTTTTTTTTTTTTTTTTGGCTGATACTATATAAGCTTACTTTATTGCATCATATGACGTAGCTGAGTAGTCAAGAGCGTGAGTGCAGTAGCACGTGCTCTTTGTGTAGACCAGGGCTAAAGCCCGTGACTGCTAAATATTAAAAATTACATCATTCCGGCTTTTTTTCATCTATGGGTTCCAGAAATTAACAGGTTTTTCTTCCTCAGAGTGCATTTCATGCTGATTTTCATCCCTGGAAATCTGATCACCATAGTAATGGCAGACCATGGGTGAATGATCCACATGTCAGTACAGAATTACACGAGCTTCATGTCTGAAACCACATGATAGCAGTTACGGTACTATTCTTGTATGCTCTTTATCGTTTTGAACTTCTCTGGCAACAGGAGACAGTCACTGAGTATAAAAATAAATTCTTTTTTTTTTTTTCCATATGTAATAAAATATTTGACACCATGTTTCGATAAAAGACAAGTTTTTCGGTTTCAAATGTAGAAATAATCAGATAACCAGAAACAACAATGGTCCAAGAACTGATCCTTGAGGGACCCCACTTCTGACATTACACCAATTTGAAGAATATCCATTAATTACAACCCTCTGCCTTCTGCCCTGCAATCATCCAGAAATCCATCTTAGAATCTTATCAGTAATCCCAATCTATTCAAGCATATACAGTAACCTGTCTTGAGGGACCAAGTCAAATGCTTTGCTAAAATTCAAATAAACTATGTTGAAATTATTATTATTAGCTATATGGGGCAAGGAAGCCTGAGGCTTATGCTGCACCAGCCAAAAAAAAATTTCTCAGTCACACCCTGAGAGAGAGAGAGAGAGAGAGAGTAGAAGGGAATCAACAAGAAAGAGAAGAATGATGATATCCAGCTCAGGACCCTGGGTGTTCGAAGCCCATACTCACCAGATTCCCCGAGTTACCCTGAGAGAGAGAGAGAGAGTCAAAAGTAGAAGGGAATCACCAAGAAGAGAAGAATGATGATATCCAGTTCAGGACCCTGTGTGTGTGTGCCAAGCCATACTTACCAGATGTGAGCCCCTGGGGTAAAATTGTTCTCTACATCCAGCTTATGAGTAACTGTGTCAAAATAGCCCATTAAACTAGTTAAACATGATTTCCCCTTAACAAAGCCATGTCGTGTGATTAGATATGGCCTCTAATCACATGACATATCTAATCGCAATGATTAGATATGGCCTCTGAGATTTTTCCTGCCATTGAAGTCAGACTAACTAGTCTGTAATTATCAACTTCACTTTTAGAACTGCCTTTATGTATTAGCACTTCTCCAATCCAAAGGAAACTCTCTCTCTCTCTCTCCCCTGAGTCCAAAGATGCCCTCATAATTAACCTCAGTGGTTCAACACACTCCCTGGTGGGCTCCCACAAAACTACCAGGTAAATGCTATAAGCTCCGAGAGCCTTACTTGCCTTTACCCACAAAGGTTTTTATAATAAACAATCATCTGTAATTATGAAATCACAAATTTCATATAGCTCAGCCTCTTCTCAGCATGAAGGGTCTTTCATCAGTAAAACTGATACAAATTACATATTCAATTCATCCACAACATCAGCTGGGTTATCTAAGACTTTCCCACACCCAGTGCACAAGGATCCGATGTGATTAGCTTTCTTCTTTGTTTTACTCACATATTCACATCATGTTACATGAAAAATTCCTTGATCCCATTCTTTGTTCTCTTAGCCAATGCTTTCTCATATGCACCTAGGTTTCTCTAACCTTATTTATGGTACTATTACAGATCAACTTGTACCTGTTGTAGGCTTCAGTACTTTTCATCGCTCTGTAACTGTATCTTTTTCTGTTCTATTTCACCAGCCAGCTCCACACTGATCCATTTCATCATCCTCCTCCTGCAAAATTTTCTTAAAGGTATGTATGCGTTCATGGCTTCTGTGATTTTTGCTTTAAATATTCAATGATTCAAATGTATTTGCTCCCTCTCAGCAATCTGCCAAATTCATAGATGCCATATAATGCCTTAAGCTGTCAAAGTCTCCTCTTCTGAAGTTAAAACCTGTGCCTTTACTTTTAACTACTGCAATGTCTTTCTTCATCTTCCAACTGACAATTGCATGATCACTTCCTGACAATGGGTCTTGTACTTTAAACCCCGTGATGTCATCTGATTCAGTAGTAATGATGAGGTGAAGAATATTCTCACCACTAGTACTTTCTCTAACATGCTGGTACAAATAATAATCATTTAGTTTACTTAAAATTTTTTTCCCCACAGTGAGTTTCCCCTCCCACTTATTCCAATCAATCTGGGGCAGATTAAATTCACCCATAATAAGACATTCATGCTTGCTTGCTCGTTCCATATACATATAAAGACTCTTGCCATATTCTTCACAATCTTCCAGTCCATAGAATTTTGAATGGAGTAGTGCCAGATCTGCCAAAATAAATCTGAACATGTCTGGAGTGCTTTAGACAAATGAAATAGGCTACTTTATATGCTCTATATTTTATTTTTATCCTTATTTCTATCTTTATTACCTCAAAGAAAGTTGGGTTGGAGACTAGCTCTAGCCCAACTAGCTTCTAGGTAATCTTCTTCTGGCTTTATAAGTCAGGGTGGGTCTTAGCCTTCTCAATGATGTTCCACCAGTAAGCCTTCCCAGAAGTCCAACTTCTTATTCTCATGGTCTTTAAGTTGTTTTCTACATCATCCATCCATCTTTTCTGCGATCTTCCTCCCTTTAGCCCTCCTACCAATAGGTTTCCATTCCATTATCCTCTTAGTTGCTCTGCTGTCACCCATTCTCATAAAGGGTAGTAAACAGCATGGGAGGTGCTTATTGTAAGGGTTGTTTAGCTGTTAGAGATGATTCTACTACTTATTAAACGTCTGAGTTAAACAGGACTGGCTACTTAATAGGATCCTAGGTAAATGATAAAAAGAAAAAAAAAATCTTTATTTGTAGCCAGTATGACAAACAATGAGCTGTGCATTTTTTGTGGTTTCATAAAGGCCAATCTCATAATGTGCCTATTCCCATCCATATGCATAGGAACTGATGCTCCGGTGTCAGTCCCTATGCATATTCTTCCAGAAAATATTTAATAGAATTTTTTAATGAAATTCTATTAAATCTGCCAGTAAATTGTAAAAGTGCTAAAGTAAACACTAGCACTGCAATCAACTTTAATTAACTGATTAAGAAAAATGTTAGTTTTGCTTAATCAGTTAACTTTTAGACAGTCTATTTGGGTGTGGCTCGTTGAGGGTTAAATAATACAGCTTTTGTGTAATTTTAAGAAGCTGTACCTAAGTGCTTTGTGAAAATGATGCATATTAGCACTTTGCTTTGTAAAATGAATCTGTGAATTTCTTTAATAAAACTATACAACTAAATGTTAACTTTTTTTTTTTTTTTTTTCTTTTTCCAGATGCCAACAAGCTAATTCCTAATGATGGAGATCATCTAGTAATGTGGCACAAGATAGCAAAAGTGTAAAATTAAAGTTCTGCTCTTTCAGATATAAAAATTCATTTAGCACAGAAGTAGTGTTACTTTTCATAACACATGTGGTATTGCCAACTGTGACTGGCCCCAGATTTTAACTTTAATATTTGGGAAAAAAAAAAGAAAAAAGTATTCAGTTTTTTGAACTGTGCTTGGAATTGGTTATTAATTTTATTTATTTTTCAATAATAATTCTAAAAATTTTAAATGTACTTTTGGCCACTAAAAACTCACATATAACTTTGGTACTTCCAATGCAGCCAACTATGTCAATATTTACAAAAAACAGTTTGAAATTAATGTATTTCAGTGAGGAAAAATTACAATAAATTGTTATTAATTCTGCTTATATATATAATGAATATTATAATCATGAAAGTGTAACATGCAATTATCTCTTTTTTTATGAAGTTTTTGTTTAGCTTACCTAATATGTCAAACCTTCATAGATTTGTAAAACGTGGCGTTCTATGGCATTTTTTCTTTCCGTTTGTTGAAGTATCAATTTTTACCACTGTACTACACATCAGATGTCATGATAACATTCCGGTGTTTTTTTTTTGGGCAACATATGGATTGGAATACCTTTGTGAAATGCAGATTTCATGTTTGTGGTCACAAACTGTACTGTACTGAAATTTCATTTATTTTTTATGATAGCACCCATGCAAGCAAGCTAGTGATTTTTGAGAAACTTTTAAGGGAAGAAAACTTGCTACTCTGACGTAAAACAATGTTGCTAACTGTACTTACTGAATACAATAGAGTAACATAAGTGATATTACCTTCTTAGGCCACTTACTTAAATTAGGAGGGGATAAGGGAGGTAATTACTCCACTTCAAAAAATTATGTCAGATTCATGTTTTTTTTTTTTTTTTTTTTTTGACATGTTCTTTTTTATCTGTGAATGGAACACTTTACCTAAGCAGTTATCTCTCCTCCCCAAAATTGAAGGACAGATCTACCTTTGCTGTTACTTCTCTCCAAAGCATGAAAGCCTGAATCTCCACCCTATTAGGAGTCTACCTAATTCCAGGAAATTAATCAAATGTTTCTGAATGTTCTCAAATTCCTAAACAAGAACCAATAAAGTGTACAATTATTGTGATATGTAGAATTATTACAGGAGAATTACTAGTTTCAGAGGAATGTGATTCTTACAATAATACCAGATAAGTTATGGGATTTTTTATGGTATAAAAACTGGATTAAGTTAAAAATATCTCTGGAAGAGGTGTGATGATTCCCAAAGTGATACCAATGAGAAATGATTTCAAAAAAATCTACAGCAGCAACTGCTGAACTGCCTCATGCCAGTACTGTGTTTGTTTTGCTATTTGGTTTTTTAGGAGCATTAGCAACTAAGGCCATATTGCTCCGGGATATGCGGTGGTCATTCCCTGACCTTTCTGCATCCTCCGTATTTGGTGGTGACAGGCTCGAACGCCGGTCTAATCAAGAAGCGTGTGCTACGCACTGCTGCTCCTTCCCACCTGGCTACGGAGGCGCCTCCAGTACTGTGTATTAGAATAGCAAAATGATTCAAGGAAGCTGTTGTTGTTATTATTTACACTAAGATAGCTTTGCTTTAGGAACACCTATTCAATACCTGGTTATGCTACATTTAGCATGTAGCATGCTGTGGATACATTACAGTAAAGACTGCACTTCTGGAGGATATCCACATGTATGGTAACCCATTTTGACCACATTCTAAATTCCCACAACAGTTACCATGTATTCAGTAGTAAAGAATCCATGTGTGAAAGAGCCCCATGACACCACATGTTCAATTGGGCTAAGATCTGTTGAGTCTGGTGGCCATGGGAAGATAAAGAACTTGCTGGAATACTCATCAGACCAGTACAATACTGTTGCAGCCTTGTAGCACAGAGCATTACTTTGTTAAAACATGCTTTGGTGGTGCAAGAGAACAGTCACCATAAATGGTGCATATTTGTGAATTTATTCCATTGATAAAGTAGCAAAACCTCTACACAAAGCAAAATAAGTGGAAAACAAATTTTAAATGTTGGCCCAGCTCATTAGCATTAGTAGTGGCATATGATGCAAAAAAAGAAAGCCTACACAGCATCAGCCAAAAAAAAAAAAAAAAAAAAACCTTCCCCATTTCACTTATCCACCCCCTCCAAAAGCCTGTCTAGTTTCTCCTTGAATTTATTTAAGCCATCAACCTCCACAGCAACAGACAGAAGCTTGTTCCAGCAACCAACCACTTGCTGGCCAAAGGCAAACCTCCAAAATCCACTCTGCAACTATCCCTCCTTAACATGAATTTATGACCCCCTCCAAGTGCATAATTTGAGCAAGAAGAAGAATCCCACCAGCATTGAGCCCACTCAAGCCATTCAAAGCCCCAAACACTTCAATCAGACCACCTTGCAGGCACCCAGTCTCCAGATGATGCAACTTGTAGAAATGAAGCTCCTCCTAGCATGTGCATCCCCACTTCCCTCACCAATCCCACCCACCTCTGCACTTGCTCCAGCAGCCCCACATCCTTCCCAAAATGAGGCCCCAAACCTGCATGCAGCACTCTTTTCTGTAGGCAGCATCCCTTTCTGTGGGCCACATGTAGCCCACAGAAAGGGATGATCACCTCCCTGTCCCTGCCAGCAAAAACTCCTGCATATCACTGACAAAATCCATGTGCTGTCCCAGCAGCCCATCCACACTGCTCAGAGAACAGAGAACTCCACATTTGACTGCACAACCACCCCAAGTCCCCTCCATTCTCCACCACCCCAAGAACAGCACCACATAACCAACATGCCACTCAAGGGCCACCAGCACCTATGTGCAGCACTTAGCACCTGTCAACACCAAACCAGCTGCCACCTCCCAGCCCTCCCATATCTCATTGCAGCATCCTCAATTGGATACAGATGTGGAGAATTAGGAGGCCAGAGTAGATTTTGGAAATCTTGGGAATGTTCCTCCTAACTATTCAGATATAAATTTTTCACAATGGATAGTTGCATTGTCGTCTTTAAAGAATCTGCCACAATCTGGCTAAAAGTGAAGCACTGTAAGGTGAACTTAGTCCAATACGACAGAAAGATATTAATTGGTGGTTTGTTTGTTTGGGGAATTTTTAGGCGTATTGGCATCTATGTCCATAGCGTGCCATAATTGGTGGTGACATGACCTTCTAATGGTATGAGCAGACCCAGTCCATACCAACAGAATATATCCCATACCATGATACTAACTCTAGCCACTTGAGCAATGGACATAAGACAGCCTGGGTGTATGAATTCATGAGGGTCATGGCACTCTTTAACTCTACCATTGGTGCAGAAAAGTGTTGAAACTCGTTAGGCCATACAGGCAGGGCCATGCAGAGCCATTTTAGTACCTGAGGCAAGAATGAAAAATTGTGCTTTACTGTTAATGATGGCAACGTTGGCATTTATTTAATCTTTCTTTTGGGGTCCCTTTCAGCTTTTAACCTGAGGCAAGAGCCTCGTTCACCTCACCCTTGGCATGGCTCTGCACACAGGGATGGATTAAGGATGAAATAGCCCCCCCCCCGGCCATATATAAATTTGAGGCCCCTTCCCTAACCATATTTAAATTTGAGGCCCCTTTAATATATATATTGCACATACATATAAATACAACATAGGTTTTAATATTTATATTGTGAATAATAATTCCTTGAAAAAATGTAAAATAAGAGGTCAAAAATGTTTTATGTGTTTTGACTTGAAAAATAAAGCAATAATAAAAACAATTTTAATAGAAACTTTTAACTTATTTATTGTACAATAAAAAGGTATAAGAATAAAATTTAAACGCTTAACAAGTTAAACTTAAGTCTGCATCCGTAGCCGAATGGTCAGGAGTGGGAGTGCAATAGCACACGCTCTTTGAGCAGACCGGGGTTCAAACTGCTGAATGCGGTCGATCTGCTAACCCGCAATGGACCAGCGTGGCAGATTGTCCATTTCCCTCAACATGAATTGTTGAGGAGGCTTCCATCCTGCAGTGGGTTGATAATTGCTGCACTTTATTTTTTTTTTTTTATATTACACATGGCACATTTTCGGGGCTTATTATTATTATTATAAAATTTATCACTACTTTGGAAAATATTTACACTGAAAATGTGGCCCCTCTTCGGGTGAGGCCTATGGCCATGGTCGGTTTAGAAGTACCTACCTAACGGTACTGTACTTCTAACTCTGCTCTGAGGCCGCATGATATTCTTCCACTGTTCTACAGGGCAGTCTTGGCGTTTGCCGTACACGTCGAATATTTCGATTTTTGATTTTTTTTTTTTTTTTTCGGAGTGACTTTCGTATAGGCATGATTACCAAATTCCAGATTCTTCAACTACGCAACTAAATGTGGACAGTTCGGTCAAGAATTCGTTTTTCTTTGCCTAAATTGAATTTTTTCAGTCATTTGTTGCACACTGTACCTTCAATTCTGACCCATAATTCACTCGACCACAAGAATGTGGTCGAGTTTTGACGTATCGACTTTCTGCTGATTTCTTCCTTTTAGTACTGCATTATCCGTCTTCCACTCATTCTATACTTCTGAGATGGTTGCTTTCTCAATTGTGTATCCTACTAAACGTGATCCAACAATAACGCCTTTCAGTAAATTGGTAAGATCACTTGCCTTCCCCATAACCAGATCGACTAAGAACCTCCAGGAAAGTGTATATTACTTAGGTGACACCAAGAACTTGCGATAATACCATGTAACGCTGTACATTTAATTATCTGTTGACGCCAGTTCTAAAGGTTTCTAATACAGTATTTTGACCAATGAGTGTCATTTATGTATTCAATCACTATAACGGTGAAATAATTCCCAAGGTTTTGCTTCAGGTCTTTCAGTACGCTGCTCTCTTTCCTTCCTTCTTCAAAACCCTTCTTCTTCAAATTCCTAGGTGATGCACTTTCTTTGAACCATTTTTTTTTTTTGAACCATTTCTTTAAACACCAGTGGCAACACTAGTGTTGCCACTGGTGTTCAAAGAAAGTGCATCACATAGGAATTTCACATTTCTAACCCTTTTTCCCGCGATGGTATATTACATTAAAGACTAACATCACAAATAGAAATATAAACAAAAGATATTTATTAATAGTTAAGGCAAAGCTAAGTAATATTTGACAGGTGCGCTCAAAATATTCCAAAATGAGCATTCGCAACCTTTATACAACAGTTTTGGTAAACATGACAATTATGGCCAAAATGTTATCAGAAGCTTGATAACATTTCGGCCGTAATGAGCTTGAAGTGCTAGTCAAGACATCAAAGGCAGATATTGTTGGGACATCAGAGACATGGTATCACACAGACATAAGCAGTGCGGAACTGGAATTTGGGGAGTACAATGTGTACAGAAAGGATAGACAGGACATGAAGAGAGGAGGGATTATGCTGTTAGTTAAGAAACACATAAAATCTAAGGAAGTGCATCCAATTGATGTGGGTGAACAATGCAATGTTGGTCTGTTTGGTGTGACATAAGCATTGGGAGATCAAAATTGAGAGTAGGTATGTGTTATAGGCCTAATGAATCTGATGGGTGTAATGAGCAATTGTGCAAATAAATAGTGGGCCAGTAAATGAGAGTGTCTTATAATGGGGGATTTTAATTTCCTAGAGATTGACCGGAATTTGTGGGTTGATCACTCACACACTAGCAAGGCTTTTGTGGATTTATTGGATGATTGTTTTTTACAGCAGCATGTTCGAGAGGCAACTAGAGAGAGTAATACTCTTGATCTGATTATCAGTAGTGATTCTTCATGCATCAAGAATCTGCAGATAAAGGAACCACTAGGTGGTAGTGATTACAGTGTGCTGAAGTGGAATTTACTGAAAGAAGTGACTATCATCAAGGGTAAAAGGAAGGGTTTTTGCTTTCGTAAAGGTGACTAATAGTCTGAGACAGTATTTAAATTCTATACGGTCGAACCAACTAATGATGTTACCAATAGCAAACTCAAAATGGGATGCATTCAAAGAATTAATCTTGGAAGCTACTAGGCTTTTTATACCAACAAAGAAATTGTTCAAGATTTAGGCCTAAATGGATGTTAGATGAACTAATGACATGGAAGAGAAGAAAAATGCATGGGATACATACAAATTAAAACGTGACACAGAAGCTTATGATATATACAGGGTGTTTCAGTTAAATGTTTCAGAACTTCTAAGAGGGGTAGGGTACATCCTGACAACTCGAAATCATATAGCAATGTGGGGTCGGAAATGCTTTCCTGAAGCGGTGTTTTACACAGAAACACCATAAAGAAAATAGACCGTAAGTGAGAAATCGTTTTAATAATACATGAAAAGAAGCAAAAGGTACATGGATTAAAGTAAGTGTTCGAAGTTTCTTCCACGGGCTACAATGCACGCCTCACATCTCCGACGCATGGACATCCGAACATTCTGGAATACTCCAGGCGAATTTCGAATTTCTTCGGCAGCTACTGCGATTCTTGCAACCAGCTCCTCAGCATTGTCAACAGGGGTGTTATAAACTAGCGATTTCATATGACCCCAGAAATAAAAATCAAGACATGATAGGTCGGGTGACCGAGCAGGCCAACGCACGGGACCACCACGTCCGATCCACTGTTGACCAAATGTGACATCCAGGTAGTTACGAACATCTCCGCTATAATGGGCAGGGGCTCCATCGTGTTGGAACCACATTGTGTGTTGCGTCGATGCAGAAATCTGTTCATCTCTCAAAAGTTGTGGCAATACTTGCTGCAGAAAGATCAAGTAGATAGGTCCGGTTAGACGACACGGTAACAGGTAAGGTCCGATGAGGTGATCTCCCATAATACCGGCCCATACATTGACCGAAAATCGAATCTGTGCTGCACGACGTCGCACGACGACTTCTGTGTACAATACCGCTTCAGGAAAGCATTTCCGACCCCATATTGCTATATGATTTCGAGTTGTCAGGATGTACCCTACCCCTCTTAGAAGTTCTGAAACGTTTAACTGAAACACCCTGTATAAGCTGGTCTGTAACCAAGTCACAAAGGAGGTTAGGCAGGCAAAGGCAGATTATGAGAAATCCTTGGCAAAGGATGCAAAGAAAAACAGCAAAGAGTTCTTTACTTATGTAAACTCTAGAAGGAAGGGGATGAATCAGATTGGTCCACTTGATATCGATGGTTCAACTGTTGATGATCCTGCTCAGGTAGCTAACAAACTAAATGAATATTTTGCATCGACATTCACACATGATTTCAGCGAGGGGAATGCCACAGGTGTATTCAACTCTGGCAGTAACTAGACTTCAGTTATAGCTCGGATACAGCATGATTTTGTTAAGGGAAAGTCTTGCCTGACCAATCTGATTGAATATTATGATGTGGTCACAAAGGAACTGGATGCAGGGAATAACTTTATATCATATATTTGGATCTTAGATAGGCTTTTGATACTGTTGCACATGGAAGACTGCTGCACAAATTGGAGCAGAATGGCATTGGAGGTAAATTGCTGCTATGGATAATGGGGTGGTTGAGGGGGAGAAGACAGAGAGTGGTAATCAATGGACACTGCTCTTCGTGGACTAATGTTATTAGTGGAGTCCCTCAAGGTACAGTGTTTGGTCCATTGTTGTTTTCTGTATTTATAAATGATATTGATGAATGGTATATCAGGCTTAATGTCCAAATTTGCTGACGATTCGGAGGTTGGCAGGGTTGTTAATGACACTAATGACAGTGCACTGCTGCAACAGGATCTAGAAAAGTTGAGCAGTTGGGCTGAGAGGTGGCAAATGAAATTTAACATTGACAAATATAAAGTACTACATATGGGAATCAGTAATCTCAGAGTAACGTATCAACTCTGTGGTACCACTCAGAAAACTTCAAACCATTGAAGTTTTCTGAGCAGTACAGACGGTCTGCAAGATTAACTCATGGTGTCTTGTCAATGATATACAGGAATTTTTCTATCAGGGATAAGGAGGTGATTATCCCCTTGTATAAGGCAATGGTCAGGCCACACCTTGAGTACTGTATACAGGTCTGGAGGCCTCATTTTAAGAAGGATGTAGAGCAGTTGGAACGCGTACAGAGAAGGGCAACAAGATTAGTGAACGGAACAAAGAATTGCTCTTTCGAAGAAAGGCTTAAATTTTGCAAATTACAGTGTCTGGAGACTAGGCACCTGTGAGGTGATCTGATTGAGGTGTATAAAGCCTTGAATGGTTTGAGCATGCGCAATGCTGATGGTAATCTTCCTCTTGCTCAGAATAATCGCCTGAGAGGGCATAAATTCAAATTGAGGAAAGACAGTTGTAGGATAGTTGTGCGACAGTTTGCCTTTCGCCAGCGGGTGGTTGATTGCTCTAACGAACTTCCATCTGTCGTTGTAGAAATTGATAGCTTAATTAGCTTCAAGGAAGAACTTGACAAACATTTGAAGTGAGTGGATGGGTGAAATAAAGGTTTTTTTTTTTTTTTTTTTTTTTTTTTGGCTGATGCTATATAAGCTTGCTTTCTTGCATCATGTGCCTTTGCTAATGCTAAGCCCTCAATTTGCTTCAGTTTATCATTTTAAATGGCAAACGAAATGAAAAGTTCAGCAGGTGAAAACTAATTTTTAGTTGAACCGCTTCTGGCTCTGATGACAGCAGCACTTCGTCGAGGCATTGACAAGATCAATTTTTGAAGATAATCAACTGATAGAGTTGACTGAAGATAATCAACTGATTGTTCGTGGTTCCAAACAAGAATTATGGCTTCCTGAAGTTCACGAAGGTTCTTTGGTTTCTTTCTGGCAACTGCAGATTCCACATGATGCTAACAAATGTAACCACAATACTGTCGAACGCAGAAATGAAGATAAAGTAACTACAGAAGTGCCTACTTACACTTTTCGCCCGATGACAAGTAGCAGAGTCGTCCTGAGAGATGCAGTTACTTGGCAGCAAATTGCCTTCCTGTATAGCCAGGTATCCATTGGCATTTACGAAACCTTTTATAAACTGCAGATAACCTACTCCGCGATACGAAATGCACTCCCATATCATTTGGCTGGTAGGGAATTTCAATGTAGACACCATACAGTCTGGATGGTATTCTTCACGTCTACAGCGAATCGTTTTTCTCCCATCAGAGCCATGCAGATTGAATTTCTTCTCATCCGAGAAAATAACTGACTTCCACTGCTCGGGTTTTTTTTTTTTTAGGAGCATTAGCAACTAAGGCCATATTGCTCCGGGAATATGCGGTGGTCATTCCCTGACCTTTCCGCGTCCTCCGTATTTGGTGGTGACGGGATCGAACCCCGGTCTAATCAAGAAGCGTGTGTTACGCACTGCTGCTCCTTCCCACCTGGCTACGGAGGCGCCCACTGCTGGGGGGATGGGTCCATTTGATATGCTCCCTACAACAAATTAATCGGGCCTTTTTCATTTTTTGTGTGAGGAGGGAGCTTCTTCTTAGGACGGCTGGCTACAAGTCCATTTTTGAAGAAACGCCTTCTGGCTGTTACTGCACTTGCTACCACTCTTGTATGTTCTTCCCATTCTCTTTTCAGCTCAGACAAAGAAGCTTTACGGTTTTTAATGCATAATCGCTTCAAAACGCGGTCCTGTTTTGGCGTAGAGACTCGTTTGCGACCGGTTCCTTTTTTCCTATCAGCAGAACCAGTATTCTTGAGTTTGGAAATATATCTACTCACTGTCGACTGATTACAAGACACTCTATAAGCAATATGATGGGAAGAACATCCTTCCTCACGTAAAGCAACAATAGCACTTTTTCTTTATTCCGTCAACTGCACGTAACTCGCCATCCTGACAAAGCAAGGAATGGCTACAACTCTTGTAGAGGTGCTTATACAGCTGAAAGTAACAGCTGATGCAATATTACGTCATCACCTATGCGTGTCAATCTTAGCTGATGCAATTTCTTTGAACACCAGTGTAGATTGCAGAGCAGTTGTTCTGGAAATATCAACCACAAGGCTGATATTATAATTTATTTAATAATGGAATTTTTATTCATTTGGCCTTAAGTTCTTTCACTAAATTTAGCCTTATACTGGATTTCTATGTTATGTTGTTTGGGAGAATGAGAAATTGAAAATGATATCCGTTTTTTGTATGTGTAAAAGATTCTTTCTTCTTATTTTTTAAAAAAAATTTTCTCCTTTTAAAAGCATGCAAGATATTTTTTTTTTTTTTTTGGGTTTTTTTAATGGTGCAAACACGTTAGTACATTCTTTATACTGCTTAATGGTAGTATTACTAAGACGAGTATGGCTTGTGTACATAGTAGCCAAGGGTGCTAACAGGGAACATGAGCCTAGTGCCAAGTAAATGAGGGTTCCTTGCAGAGCCGGCCCCAAAATTTGAGGGACCCTGTTCAAAGATTACTTTCGGAGTCCTGGGGTTGTGCGCAAAGCTTGAACGGAGTGTTTTTGTAATAGCGATTTTTTAATTTTTCAAATTTTAAAATAACTAAGGAATACATCTGGTGAGTATCTGCTTGGCACACCCAGGGTCCTGAGCTGGATATCATCATTCTTCTCTTTCTTGGTGAGGCGCCTCCGTAGCCAGGTGGGCTGGAGCAGCAGTACGTAGCACACGCTTCTTGATGCAGACCGCGGTTCTAGCCCGTGACCACCAAATACAGAGGATGAGGAAAGGTCAGGGAATGACCACCGCATATCCCCGGAGTAATATGGCCTTAGTTGCTAATGCTCCTAAAAACCAAATAACAACAACAACATTTCTTGGTGATTCCCTTCTACTTCTGACACTCTCTGTCAGGGTAACGCAGAAATTTTTTTGGCTGGTGCAGCATAAGCCTCAGGCTTCCTTGCACCATAATAATAATAACAATGAATTTACTTACTTAAAAATCGTAATTAAAGCCTCGGCTGGGCTCCTTGAAGAATCACAGACCCGGAGAGATACTGCAGATCCCCTTGCTCCCCCCTTCTCTTCAGGAGGATGGGAATATACAGTGCCCAGTAGATTGAATTTTGTTAGTTTGTTAAAATTTTATCAACAAAAGCTACTATACATTGTCAAATTCAAATCCGTTCTTTAATAGGCATATATTTATTCACGACATTGGCTCGAGTTTTGTATCTACAAACATACAAAGCTGAACAAAATAATGGAAACGCCTGAAATATTATTATATTACATATTATTATTAGCAGCCATATGGTGCAAGGAAGCCTGAGGCTTATGTGGCACCACCTAAAAGGAAAAAAAAAAAAAAAAAAAAAATGAAAGTAATAGTTTTTGTAATGGCTGTAAGACAAAGGTACATGAAGAAAATGGCCGAATTCCAAAGAGCTAAAATTGTTGGTGCGCGTTTAGACGGGCATCGGTGACTAAAACTGTTGATTTGTTTAATATATTCAGAGTAGCTGTATAAAATAATGTCACATTAGGGTCACCCGGAATATTAAATATTAATTCAACTACCCGAGTGTATTATGTTCGTGAATTCCATGTTCTTTGAAATTCATATAATATTAGAAAAGTATCAACCAGAAATCGAGTTTATGATATTAACCAGAATTGAATGAGTTAATTTTTATTTGAAACTGAGTAATTAATGTGTGTGTGTGTGAAAATGACTGAGTGAAGTTGTAAATCAGGATATTATAAGCACCATGATGCTTGAATTAGTAGTGCAGTAGCGTAAGAGATAAAATTTTGTGCATGTGTTTTTATTACCCGGGGTATACGGGTAATAAAACACATTAAAAAATTTAAGAGGTCAGCATTTTTTTATCCCCCTCTCCTAATGATATATATATTTTTTTTTTTGACAGAAAAACTGAACCTATGAGATATAAATAAAAAAAAAACGTTACTGTTAAAGGAATTTACTTATGACATAAACTAGCCTACCGAACGTTAAACTGGAACTGATTTGTGCCCTTTTGGTGAAAATATTTTTGAAAATTTAACTTTATTGAAAGATGTTTGAAAATGTGTGCTGAAACTGTCAGAAGTTAGTACTATAGTTATAAGTTTGGCATTTTTTTTTTTTTTTAATCATATGCAAGGCAGTACTTTAAATTGTATCCGGCTGTGCGTCCTTAGATCAACTCGTATTCTTCTCTTTCTTGGTGATTCCCTTCAACTTCTCTCTCAGGGTAACTCGGAAATTTTTTTTTCTGGTGCAGCATAAGCCTCAGGCTTCCTTGCACTATATGGCTAGTAATAATAATAATAATAATAATAATAATAATAATAATAATAAGTACAATAGTGTACTAAAGTCTTTAGTACACTATCGTAATACTTTATAGTTGCGTATAAAAGGTCAGTAACATATTAATTACAACAAATTTCGCACGCCAAACTGAGAAATATGAAAAGTTATAGCTTCATAAATATAAAAAAAAAAATGACTATGCATTCTTCAACAGAAACTAAAATGGGAAATTTTTTAATATTAATAATTAAAAAAAATGTAATATTTAAAGAAAAAACTGCTTCCCGGGAATTATACCTGCAGCCGCATTCAATTTAAGAAGAGCACTATGCGATGAGGGAGTCCTCTGTCGGGCAGGGCATACCTACATAAATTGCAGTGACGTGATTGTAGTGTGCGGTCGTTGCTACTGTGCGATTGTGTTAGGCTTAGGATAAGGATCTTCACCCCAACGCTTTCAAATGAAGTAATGATGTAGTGGCCGGCTTACTTCTCCGATGCTGACTGAAGGAGGGTGTCGTCGCATTCAGGGAGGAGCCCATCATCCCTGTTGAAAGAGGTAAGGTCATTCACAAGTATATTAAACGGAAAAAGCGTCTCATCCTTGTACTCGTTTGTCGTCGTTTGGTGCGCCCCACTGTCGAAATGTGGTTGAATGTCGCGCAGGACTTACGTAATATGACGTTTGTATTCTGTGAATCAGTTAGGCGATAGTGTTAATAAATAAATCTGGGAGTGTAAAACATCCTACCATTTAATTAACAACTAATAACAGAAATAGAGATAATGTTCGTTGACTTCGAAATGAACAGGGCCTTTTCAATTATAATGTATTTTTAAATTAAAAACAAAACATCAGGAACTCAGTTGCCGTTATTCTTGTAAAACATGCATCATTGTAAGAAAAATATAATTATATTTATTATATATTGCATATTAGTTTATTTTATTTTCCCTTGTATTTGGGTAGAGTACTACTTTTATTGGTATTTTATTAAATACAATGAATACTAAGTTTATATGTGTCTATCAAGCTTTTGTATATCTGAACATGCCTACCCCCCGCCCAAATCTTCCTATTAATCTCTCGTACATTACTGATGTGCTTTTTTTTTTTTTTACATAAGTATTATCAGTTTTTAATCCACATTTTGTAATTAGAATATAACTGAACACATTAGTTTGGAAATTACATTTATGTTAATATTCGCATAATTCTACAACAGCTTAACCAAGGAAGTCTTATGTGGTATTTTCTTATTAAACCAAGATTTTATAATTCAATGCAGTTAGTAGAATCGCAATGTAACAGGAATATCAGTAATATTTTGCGATTTATAGTACTAAACATATACATTGCATTGAAACTGCAAACCTTTTTGGTTATAAATAAATTTATAATTTTTAACTTATGTTTACAGGAATATGGCAGCCCAATTCGCTGCATTTACTCTTAAAAAAAAAAAAAAAAAACTTATATAATCTTTCCGGTTATGAAACTGTAAAACCTTGAAAATTGTGTGAAAATTATTGAATTGAATTGAAAATTTTTTAAATTATCGAAATGAAAGTTATTAATAAAAATTATTAAAAACATAAGTTATTATTAAATAAGCGCGATTCTCTCCCGACCTCTGTGGCAGTGTGGTGTCAATGTCACTTACCTCTTGACTGAATAATCCGGTTTGAATATTGCCCATGCTATCTAGGGTTTATTAAAACTTTTTAAGCGGGGCTAAGTTGTCTGTCATCAAAAAGATTTTGCTTGGACTATTCCACCATGTTTTCATCCAGTAAATAAACTGGCCTTAGATCACCAATTTACAGATAAGAAACACCGGCCCCTCGTGGCCTGAGCTGCCCTGGCCACGAGGGGGCCGATGTTTCCAGCATCCGCACTTTTCATGCTATGCTAGTGTATGCAGTGGCGACTGGCTATATAGAGCCATTTGAGCATGGCACTGGCACAGAAAGCTAATAAAATAATAAATACAATTTTATATTTATTAACCTATTTATTTTGTTTATTACTGATTTGTATTTATAAATGATTAAATTTTACATAATGTAGTCGTATGCTTAAGTCTACCAGAAAACGACATTTTGCTCTGAAATTGGTCCACATTTCTTATATATATTGAATTATTAAAAAAAATTATGTATTCACCTAATACTGTACAGTGTTAATTATTCAATGAAAATGAACTCTAAAACTTTGATTTATTCTATATGCTAGTTCTTCCAACTCGGAAGCATTATGAACATACTGATTACTAGCGGCTACTGGAGTGTGTGAGTGTATCAAAATTATGCAGATGAGATATATCGCAGCATTCAAATATAATATTTTATGAATACCAAGTAGAGTAGATAGCGATTCTTCTCTCAGTACTGCATTAGTCAGATCTTACTCTTATAGACCGGCCATAGTTTAGCAGAAATTTCTGAAATTTGAAGTGGGGAAATCAAAGAAAACAGGCTCCGTAGCCAGGAGCAGCAGTGCGTAGCACACGCTTCTTGATTATACTGGGGTACGAGCCCGTGACCACCAAATACGGAGGATGCGAAAAGGTCAGGGAATGACCACCGCATATCCCCGGAGCAATATGGCCTTAGTTGCTAATGCTCCTAAAAACCAAATAACAAACAAACATAACATAACAGTTCTGGCGGCAGGTATTGCGAAAGTGTAGAAATTATAAAATTAATTAGTTGCAATTTTAACCGGGTTAAAAAAAAAAAAAAAAAACAGACACCTATTACAGGGTTAAATAACGAGATTTTCAAAACCAAAAGAAGGATAAAAAAATAATAATAATAAAAAAAGGGAAAGAGAATGAAAATGAATATATTCATTTTTATATAACTTTCGACGATTTTTTTTTTTTTTTTTTTTTTCAATAGCTGATTTTTATTTTGAAGTTCTACAACTGACGGTTATCAGGGACAAGTTTTCATAGAGTTTGGGTTTTATAAGATATTTCCTAGGTGCTCAGTTAGATAGTCTCAGGCTAACCAACTTATAAGCACACACGTTGTTATAAATTGGTTGTCCTGAATATCCATAAATATTGAATATAACGCACCGGTGCGTCATGACTGGTTGTGATAATGCCTTTGTGATAATCCTAAAATGCAGAAACGGTCCATACATTTCATTTACTTTAAACTCTGCTTTCGTTGTGAAGTAAATAACTACAAATTGTACTATACCGAACAGTGGACGAATGATTTATATGTATATATAATGTGTACCATTTATCCATACAGCCGTTTAACTACACGGGTCATACGTGTCCGTGTGTCATAGGTTGGCCACCCTTGATAGAGACTGACCAGACGATCACCTAATTGGGGTGTCAAGAAGCTTCGGCTTACATTTGCTATGGTTTGGGGGGAGGGCGTAATTGCATTGTTCGCTTAAGGTGCCAGGCTACTGCTGGTTCCAGCACTGCTTTTTCTATGTAGTGTAAGATTGAGGAAACTTGTAGGGATTTGATTCACTGAATGAGTTTGTTTGCATCATTAATATTAGTTTGCTCTTTCGCAATGTACAAAATAATTTTTTTTTTTTTTTTATAATACACAATTACATAATGCCAGTTTTGAATGCAAATCGAGTGTTGGCTGGTGATGGGTAAGTTAAACAGCCGAGTGATGAGACGCTAGGGTGCGTAAATATATCTGCTTTGAGTGACCGGAGTTCAAGCCCGTGATTTGCTTAATATGGTGCAGTTTCTTGCATTGTCTCTATTTGTGAACTCCTCTCACCATGTGGTCGTTCCGGAGAAACACAATTTATTTATGATACTTGAGACGGGAATTGATTGTTTGATGCTAAAATTGCTCTGTAATATAATTAATGTTTCAAAAAAATATATTCATGATTCGTGAAATCGCGAATCCAAATTGTCAAGGAATTTGTTATACTAATATAATTTGCATTTTTTAATTAAAAAACAGTCGCTTTTAATTTCCTTAAATACGTAATTTGTTCTTGAACTAATTTAACCTTATTATAAAAAATAAATATTATGCAAATATTTGCTATATATATTTAAAAAATATACTAACTCCTGTTGGTTGTATCAATTATTTTGCTCAGTCCTTCATGATAGGTTACTGTATACACTGAATGGACAGAAATCATGCGATACCTACTTAGTAACGGTTAGGCCCACCTTTCGCCCAGATAAGGGCAGTCACACGTCGAGGCATTGAGTCCACTAGGTCACGAAAGCATTCCACAGGTATTTCCATCCATGCTTGCTGCACAGCTGTCCATAATTCCGTCACATTCCTGGATCCAACAATCCTGTGGAGCATCTCCACAATCCTGTGGAGATGCTCCACAGGATTCATGTCTGGTGAACTGAGAGGCCATTCCATGGTGGTAAAATCTACATAATGCTCTTCGAACCATGTTCTAGTCACCACTGCTCTGTGGGGAGGCGCATTGCCGGCCGGAAGAATCCATTGCCTTGTAGGTGCACGATGACCATGAAGGGATGCAGATGGTTTGCAAGGATTGACATGTAACCTGGACCGTTTAGAGATGCGTCTAGACGTACCAGAGGTCCCAACGTGTGCCAGTTGAACACACCCCAGACTATTACCGACCGTCCACCTGCCCGAACAGTTCCTTGTTGATATGACGGGTGCATAGCTTCGTGCGGTTTCCGCCAGATACACACCCTCCCGTCCTCTTGAAATAACTGGAAACTGGACTCATCAGATCAGGAGACCCATCTCCAATCATTTGAGGTCCAGTGCCGATGTTCTTTCTCCCAGTAGAGACGTAGAGTCCTGTGTCGTGGTGTTAGCAATGGGACGCTGGTTGGTCGGCGGCTCCCATAACCTATTGCCGCTAATGATCGTCTGATGATCTTGGTGGGTTTCTGGCACCTTCCTCGTTGAAGTCAGCGGTGATTTGTGCCACTGTCGCTATCCGGTTGGCTGAAACAATGCGAGACAGACGTCGACGGCTACTTTCATCCACCGCCTTTCTCCACCCACAGCGCTGTCCACGATGAGGTGTTATTCCGGAAACGGCGTATTCCCGATACACTCTTGACTGTTGAACGGGGATAGTGCAATTTCGGTACCACTCTGCGATAGAGTGACCCATGCATCGGGCACCCACTATCATCCCTCTTTCAAAGTCGGTTAACTCAACGTTTATCCATACTGACATCGAATTACTCTACCTGAAGTAGTGATGCAGTGTACCTATATACCTGCCAATCGGTGAGTTCGTCCACTAGCGAGAGGGGTGACAGCGTTTCGTTGTCCTTTCAGTGAACGCTGTTATAACATTCTTCACATTAAAAGGATTCCAAAGAATCGTCCTATTTTCCAGCTTAATTGTGTTGCAAATCGATGTTATTTACCGTAAACTCTCTAATCCTGGCAGATAAGACGGTACTATATAATTTCAATTGTTATAAAGAATTACAGAACCAGGGACCATAAATTCAAATGGGGAAGAAGTTTAGACTGGACTGTAGGAAGTTTTATAATCGTTGATTTTTGGAACAAGTTGTCTCCGCAGGTGGTTGAGGCTGACAGTTTGAAGAAATTCAAAAGTTAGCCTACATGAGTAGGAAGTGTATAATTTGTTTTGTATTTTCTTATCTAATTTTTTTGGTCGGTGCAGCAAAAGCCTGTGGCTTCCTTGAACTATACGGCCAATAGTAATACTAATATATTATGTTTTCTGCTAAAATATCTGGTTGCCCTATAGTATCTGCTGTGGTTACTTCAGATCTTGGTTCCATTCGTTTATAATATCCGAATTTCTTTTGATAGCGGCGACGTAATATCCCTCTCGAACTTGGGAAATGTGAAATAAAATTGCAGTTAAGTAAATATAATCCCCATTAAGTAAATATAACACATTTAACATATAACACAGTTAAGTAAATATAACCCCCATTAAGTGAATATAACACATTTAACGTTGCCGTTTTTGGTAGATGGAATTTTAAGTACTGCACTTAGTGGAGCAGTTAAATATCATTTTATAGACCTTTGGATGTCTTAATAAATTTTTCAGTTGGAGTTTCTTTTAACTCGTTTTCATAATATTCGTTATGACGAATAATTATTGCATATTTAGTTGTGCTTCGATTTTTATTAAATAATTAGATGTAGATAATAGTTAAATTAATTAGATGTAGATAATAGTTAAAATAATTAGATGTAGATATTAACTAAATACAGTAGTACTTATTCGGATTCGTCCTGAAATACTCAACGATATTTTAGCACTCGAAACACTGCTCTTAAATTTCATATTTCATAGTATTTTAATATCCAGAGATCAAGTAGATTAATTATTATAATTACATTGATATTTATTGCTATTTATAATATTAAATATTAATAACAGGACTGTAATGATTAAGCATTAATAATAAAATTATTTAATTAATAAAATATATGTAATGCTGTCTTGTAATCTAAAATGCATAAACAAGCTGCAATTAAAGCATTACTACATTATCATTTCTGTTGTAAGAAAAGTTTTTATTGTATTTCATTCAAACTTGCACTCTACACTGGGTATTCAATTTATTAGGAACACAACCCTGATTGTTGTGTAGGATCTCCATTCACTCGTAAAACAGTAGTGATTTGTCTCGACATGGTTCAACGAAATCACAATATATTCAATAGTATATTCGCTCATGTAGACTGGTTGATGTTCCTTAATTTTTGGACAGTGGGTTCACACGATGAATACCCTTCCGATCTCAGTTGCTGTATGAGTTGAGATCCAGTAGTTGCAGCAGCTAGAAAAGTAGGAATAGGTCATTTTTAGGCTCTGAAACCAGTCTTGTATAGTGTCGTCTAATAGTACTGTATATTATCCTGCTCGATGTAGGTGTCTGTAGGGGAACCTTTGAAATAGCCTCTTTGCTGCAATTGCTATACACGGCAGATATTTGCAATGAAATTGACACCCCCATCCTATTGAGCGTTCAGTAGTTCCATTCTGCTTTTTAAATTAGTTGCATGCAGATCAGCTGCAAGCGAATGTACAACCATCCAATTTACAACCGTGGGAAGCAGTTGAATCAACATGGGCCGTAGAATGCTGGCCCATGTTGGATGGCTCTCGAAAGTCTATGCCATGAAAACTCCAGGCAGTTCTGAGGGCTAAAGGTGAACCTACTCGCTATTAGATGGGCGTACCAAATAAAGTGGCATGGACTTTCGAGGTGTCGAAAGCATACCATGGGGATACTGGTACGTGCTTTCTAAAATAATTAAATTACGTTCATTACGATATTGATATCAAAAGCAGATATTATGATATTCTGCTTAATGCAGGATTTAGGTTCCTGGCGTTTTATATAGTCAAACTGATTAATAACCATTTATATAGTCAAACTAATAGAAATATTTATCTGCGAGAAGATCTAAACCTCCCAAACACCTTCCTCATTCATTTCACAAATATACGTGGTTTCAGTTCCACTCTCAGTTATGTCCATTTTTACTCAGAGCCTGCCAAGCCCCACTTACATTTTCGGATCGAATGGTAATTATCTGTTGCTTTAATTACTGCTTATCACATGCACACTCATGAGCCAAAACATTATGACCATCTACCTAATAGCATGTTATGCTGCCTTAATTGCTTGCACCCAGCGTGGCATCGATTCCACGAGACCGCAGAATGTGTCCTCAGGTATCCGACCAGCTGGACAGAAGGACGTCCCAGAGTTCGCCAACGGGGCGAGGCAGTGGCGTGGACTGGTGAATGCTGCCTTAATATGTGGGTGTAGCACAGTGGTATCGTCACCGTCCTCCCCACACCCGGTGGAAAAGGCCCGGGTTCGAATCCAGTCAGTGACGCCAGGAACTTTAGTGGGCTTTTTTCACTCCGTGGCTGAGTTAGTCGGTCTCAGGCGTAGACGTAGATAGTAAGGTTTTCTCTCCCGGCAACTCGGATTTTTCGTCCAGCAAAACAGGAAAATCGACCAGAGAACACATGCAATTTATGCACATAATACACAATGCACGGCAGATGAATTTAATTATTCGGGTGGCCTAAAAATAATAGTTTGGTGAATGTTGCCTGCTCCCGCATCCCGCAAATGTTCGGTGAGATATGTCGGGGGAATTTGGCGGCTAGGGGAGCACAATGCTTGGACATGATCCTCGCTGCACAATGCAGGCATTGTGTTATGGGGCGTTGTCTTGTTGAAAAAGTACAGTGCCATATGGATACACGGTAACCATGTAGGGCAAAATTGGTCTGAAACAATGCCGAGGTAGACATCTATAGTAGCTTATGTAGGGCGAACACCAGAATGTTAATTCAACTCTGCCATGGTACGCTGTGATGCTAACGGCCAGGTGGGTTTCTGGCCACTTTGTCATCAGGAAGGCGATCATCTGGAAACCCTGCCAGGTGGCCGTTTATACCACGAGGAGGTCGGCCACAGCAAGATGTGAATCGTGGTATACCAGAAAATATCCTGTACAGAATGCCCAAAGCGAGTTTGATATCATAAATAAAAAATAACTCCCGCGTTCTTTGGGTGAGTGAAAGACTAGCGATGCCAGCAAAATCCCACCTATAACATAAGGCTAAAGGCGAGAAAAGATATATAAATTAATACAGAAAAATAAAGAAAAAAAAATAATAAAAAAATTGGCCCAAAGCAAGCTGGGCGCCCGGAAATCTATCCGCAAAATGGCTAACATAGAAAAATAAATAGCAATAATAAAAAAAAGCACTTCATAGTATAGTGCAATGGTGCGCAAACTATGGGGCGCGACCCTCAAGAGGGGTCGCGGCAATTTTTAAATAAAATTAGTTTTTGTGTACACGAAAGACAAAACCTGTTGTTAAAATTACTTTTTCAATATTGTAAGTGTAGAGACCTTACTACTCGAACGAAGTCTGAGATACGAATGAACCCTATTACCAGTCTTTATTTTTTAGGATAGTTTCACTTGTGATGTAGACGGCTTTCTTACTTATTGTCCTTGTGGATAATATGGCTTAATTTGCTCACTGGCTATGGACACACAGAAAGTAGCTGACTAATGTGACTTCTCAGTATGTATTAATACTTCTCAGTACTATTCAGTTGCTGAACCGTAATCCCTCTAGCTGTTAATTCGTGCTTTCTACAGCAAAAATTTCTGAAATTGCCTAAAGGCCAGAGGTGAGAATATGCGGTGGCAGTAAATAGCAAGTCTGTTGCACGCATGCTTTATTTTGCTTCGTAATTCGGTGCTTTCACGTCAACCTGGATGTGTTTTTCATTCTTCTGCTACTTTTTATATTATCGTTGTTTTTAAGAAAACAAAAAAATTTACACATTTATATATTTTACCATCAGAAGCGGATTAAGGCCGGCTGAGGCCCCGGGCGCAGAAGAAAATATTGGGCCCCTTAAAAAAAGAGAGAGAGACAGGGAAAATAAAATACATGTTAACCATTTTTTTAAATAAATAAAAAAAATATTATGTACTATTAATGTTTTATTTCCAATGAAAAATTAATATAATATGTATTATATTATATTCTCGTCTTTTTTTAATTTGTCTTTTTTCAGCCCCTCATAGATGTTGCTTCATTTTTCTAGCTACCATCGGTAGCCTATCAATGAAAAGAAAAATATAAAATTTAATAGTCTGATGATTAGAATACTAGAGAAGAGATTTTTCGTTATAGTGCAATAAATGATTAATTAAAATTCAAAGATTATTCATAAACTACGAAAATCCAGGCGCTGATGTAACAACAGGAATTAATTTTATCTTAATATAATTTCAACAATTTACGATATACGCGTATATCGTAAGTCTGCACTGCAGGATAACCTTTGTAAGTTTGTACTTACAAAGGAGCAAATACGATTCTATACCTCTGATGAGCGGTAGCGCAGCCGCGTGGGGCCTATGCAGCGTAGTATGTGCATAGTATGCAGCGTAGTATGTGCATAGTATGCAGCGTAGTAATGAAATAATGAAAATAAGCGAATAAGCGAATATAAACATACTATCAGGTTTTACCGCCGATTTTAATTACTTGTACGTAATTAAAATTGCACATGTGGACATGTGTTTTGTAAAGGGCGGCTCCTAGAACGTCTGTTCAACTCCGCCTCGTATCTCTGTGAAGAGCAGTATCACTACAAATGGGCCAGAATATGAATGACGTAGGTTTGTGTGTATTATGTGTGTGTTCTGTTGTTCTGTTCTGGCCTCCTAGCTACCCAGAAGCATCAGTCGCCTGGACAGATGATTCTGGGTACTCGTCCACACCACGGGAAGGTGGGCCAGTCCCAATAAAACTCGTACCGTCTCAAAAGAAACTCTGACCCACCTGATGTTGTCAAAAGGGGGACCAGTTTCCTCAGAAGTGAGAAAAAATAAAAATAAAAAAAATAAAATAAATAAATAAAAATAAAAATAATAATAATAAAAAAAATCCCGTGATGTAATTAAAAAAAAAAAAGAGAGAGAAAAAGAGAGAGAAGCTACACTAGTGGGGAGAGGAATGAAGGGGGAAAAAAAGTACGTTATCACGAAGAAAAAATAAAATAAAATAAATTAAAAATAAAATTTTTAAGCTGCTGTCTGGGGATCCCCATTAGTAGCCTACGTTATTCTGTAGGAGGCTTTCCTGCTCGTGAATACTTGTGTCGAGAAGTTCTGGAAGGCAGCAAGGTTCTGTGGTGTCTGTAACAGAATGTCCAGTTGGTTTTCAGTGAGAGGGATGGTATTTGCCAGGTCTTGCCTCAGGTCCTCATAGACAGTGCACTCGAAGAGAAGGTGGAACCAATTCTCCTTGGCCCCGCAGTAACAAACGTCTATGGGTATTAGGCCCAGTTGGAAGAGCTTCTCGTTCAATGAGCCATGCCCAGTGACTAGGAACGATGTCTCAAGAGTTAGAGAGAGCCACTTCTGTGCCGACTTAGAGGAGGGGAAAGTCACATCCGGCAGGAATCTCCTTGTACCTGCTCCCTTGGTGGAAGTGTCCCATCTTGTCTGCCAGATATTTATCATCTCATTGTAACAGCATGTTTTCTCTGCCTTAGGGTCAGTGTTCAGGTTTAGCTCAATGTCTAAGATCTTGGTTGGAATTTTCTTGTTGATTCTAAAGGTCAGGCCACGGAAGGTTACATACAAGTCCAGTGGAAGGGTCCCAGCTAAGACCTGGATAGCAGCAGTGGATACTGTCCTGCATACCCTTTGGGTAGCCAGAAGCATTGTCCGTTGTATAGACCCTAATTTGCCTATCATATTAACCAATCTAGCTCGGTTGAACCAAGCACCTGCAGCATACGTCACGATCGGAAGGAAGACGGCTTTATAGTACAGCTGAAGCGACCGCTTGGACCCCATTCATTCCTGGTGATTCTGATGATTGAGCCTGAAAATGTTTTCACCTTGAAGCTGACATGGATGAGGTGGGGGTGAAAGCTTAATTTGTGATCCAGAACCACCCCTAGCACAGTGGTCTGTGTGACAATGGGAGGTTGTACCCCAGAGACTTGCGGAGGCCGCCTGAGGTCCAGCTTATTTTTAAACAGCATCATTTTAGTCTTGCTTGGATTTATCCGTAGTTTATTTAGTGCAGCCCAGGAAAAGAGGTCGTCAAGGACCCGATTAGCATTGTCTTCTATGGCTTTGCGAGAGCGGCCGGACACCACTATCGTGAGATCGTCCGCAAAAGCAACAATCTTGGTATTAGCAAAGGAGAGGGAAAGCCAGTCTTGTAGGATCATATTCCACACGAGGGGTCCCAGGACTGAGCCCTGAGGGCACCCCCGGGTGATTGGCCTGGAGACGTGATGGTATTTTGACTTTAGAATTACTGTTCTATCTGAAAAGTAGCTTTGAAAAAATCTATAGAGATGGCTGGAACAGGAGGCTGTCTGGAGGCGTGCCAGAGCACTGTCCCACCAGACAGTGTCAAACACGCCCTCGAAGTCAATGAAGATGGCAAGTTCAAATTCAAAGTTTTGCTTCAGAGTTTTCTATGTGCAGAACTAGATCAAAGAGAGCCTCCTCACAGGTTCGTCCTGGAGTGAAACAATACTGGCAGAGGGAGAGGAGATTCTGTGCTTGAAAGAGAGCTATGGTCCTGAGTGCCATAAACCGCTCCAGTATTTTTCCAAAGTTTGCATGTAGCGCAATTGGACGGTGAGAGCGCGGGTCAGTAGGGTTTTTGTGCTGCTTCTTAATTCACACAGGAAAACATCTTCTTAGTTCTCACAGGAAAACATCCCTCCTGAAGACATTTGTTGTACAGTAAGAGTATATACTCTGGCCGAAGCTTGTGAAGACGGAGGATGAAACTGTATTCAATGAGATCTAATCCTGGACATTTTTGGATGTTAATATTTTGGAGAACTGCTGATAATTCTTCCAAGGTGAAAGGTTCTGTGGTTTCATCTGATTCATAACTGTTGTTTGCAGTACGAATGGCAGTATGCTCAGACAAGTCCTGAGCAGTGTCGTCTGGTGGAAATAGCTTATCCAGGATGTGATTGGCTGAGTCCTGCCAGTTGGAAGTCTCCCAGGAGTCTGCAGTCACTGTGCTGAAGATGTCCGGATTGTAGATTTTGTCCCGCATGATCTTGTAGACCAGGCCCCATGGATTTGTCGTGCCAGATTCTCTGACAAAGTCAGACCATGTTGCCTTCTTCCTAGTTGCAATAGCCTTTGTGTATTCATTTTTCTTAGCGATGTAGTCGCTGTATAGTCGTGCTACTTCTGGGGCTGGCCAGTCACGGTGTCGCTGGTAAAATCGGCGAGATCGGTGGACGGACCGTCTAAGCAAGGTGAGTTCCTGAGTCCACCAAGGGCATACAGTGGGACGGAAGATTTTCTTCTTGGCAGATTTATAAGAGGCCTTCAGGACAGCTTGCTGAAAGGTGGTAACTAATTCGCACATATGAAACCAAACTTGGTGTCATTAGAAAAAAGTGTAAAGTTGGGTTTTGAGGGGCCCATCAGACGTCGGGGCCCGGTGCGCCCGCCGTTAAATCCGCCTCTGGTTGTAAGGTATGTTGGTGTCCAACGGCTTCTGGGATTTCTCCCATCTCCGAGGGTGTGCGTTGTATCGGGTCAGAGATTTGAAGATGTGTACATTGTGCAGTATATTGTGTTGTGCCCTTTGTTTTTGGCGCATATGATCCGCGTAGTCCATGCGCCACTCCTGTGATTTCAGTGGCCATAAGACCAGATTTGAGAATGAAATGATCGCTGTTTCTTGAGCAACGGTTGTAATTTTAACAGTTAGTCGGTCTCAGGCAATAGCAAGGTTTTTCTCCGACAGACCTGGGGTTTTTTCGTCCAGAAAACAGGCAAATCGACCAGAGAACACACGCAATGTACAGACAAAATTATGTTATATTCGTAGATTATTGGTAGATGTAATCATTTACAGGGGACCCTAATATCATAATTTTTGTAATTTTAGATTACAAAACGTTGTGTAAGTGAAAAGTAAGGTGGGGAGGGTAGGAAACAGGGAAGATGGGCCCGGCAGACAATGCTGCTTGGCACCTATGTAGGCGTCACATATTAGATGACGAGGCATTGGGCCCAAAATGAAATAGAGGAGGGTTATTGATTCTGATATATATATCGAAACCCTTCACTTGCGTATATCGTAAGTGAAGGGTAACGTTAGAACAATTCTAAGTTTTATAAAAATTCTTGGAAATATATCGTTACTTGTAATAGTATCTTTCTTGTACGCATCTTACTAAATCAATTTCTTGTGTCAAATTTCTTCCAATTCCTTGACATACTAATGTCAATTCCTAAATCGCCACAATCTTCTTATTACACTGCTTTATGTCTACTTTTTTATAACCCACGTTTTATAACGTATTTGGCCCCTATTCCCACCCACGTTTTATAACACGTTCCTATTCCGTTTGCTTTCCTCCCCAAGTGTTCCGCTGTAGAGCAATGTTCTATATTATTAAAGCCGCCGCCTGTATTACGTCATTTTTCATTGACTGTTACTTCATATGTGTATTTTGTAGTAGGACTTTCATTATGTAAGGGGCTGTCTCCCTCCCCAAGTTTTTTGGGGAGGGAGACAACATCGACGGGCAGTTGCAGCTGCTACAACAACAGGGCAACTATTGCTGTTCACCAAGGAAACAAATTGTAACAAAAAATTTTAAACGTTTGCTTTTTACAAAGAGTTAATTACTTGATTTAAGAAGTTAAATCCTTAATCCGCTTCTGTTAGTTAATGACTAACAGAAGCGGTTTAAGTCCCCGGGCGCAGAAGAAAATATTGGGCCCCTTAAAAAAAAGAGAAAGAGACAGGGAAAATAAAAATACATGTTAACCATTTTTTTAAGTAAATAAAAAATATTATGTACTATTAATGTTTTATTTCCAATAAAAATTGAATATAATATATGTATTATATTATATTCGCGTCTTTTTTTAATTTGTCTTTTTTCAGCCCCTCATAGATGTCGTTTCATTTTTCTAGTTACCATTGGTACCCTCTCAATGAAAAGAAAAATATAAAATTTAATAGTCTGATGATTAGAATACTAAAGAAGAGATTTTTCGTTATAGTGTAATAAATTAATGATTAATTAAAATTCAAAGATTATTCATAAACTACGAAAATCCAGGCGCTGATGTAACAACAGGAATTAATTTTATCTTAATATAATTTCAACAATATACGCGTATTTGCATATATCGTAAGTCTGCACTGCAGGAGAACCTTTGTAAGTACAAAGGAGCAAATACGATTCTATTCCTCTAATGAGCGGTAGCGTAGTATGTGCATAGTATGCAGCGTAGTAATGAAATAATGAAAATAAGCGAATATAAACATACTATCAGGTTTTACCGCCGATTGTAAACTTGTACGTAATTAAAATTGCACATATGAAACCAAACTTTGTGTCATTAGAAAAAAGTGTAAAGTTTGGGTTTTGAGGGGCCCTTCAGAAGTCGGGGCCCAGGGCGCGCGCCCGGTGCGCCTGCCGTTAAATCCGCCTCTGTTTACCATGGACAATTGGGTAATCAGAACAAAACGGTCGAGGAGTGATGACAATAATGTTGCTACAGATACATCAGAAATCGAAAGGGTAAGAAATTTATCATGTGAAATTTTGGACACTAACGTTATTTCAAGTGTAGTCAACTCTTCAACGTGATTCCTACAGCAACCACCAATTTCTGGTACAGAGCTATCATATCCCAAATCAAAAAGAATGAAAATGAATAGAAAATATCAAGAAGAATTTATGAAGTACAGCTTCACTTTACTTAGTATTGTTGATGATGGGCAACGTCCTGCGTGCATAATATGTTACGAAAAACTGCCTAACTAAAGCATGAAACCTATTAAATTAAAAATACACTTACATACGAAACATGCAGAGATAATGAAAAAACTGAATCCGTGTTCAAAAGACGACGACGCCATACAAGGTCTGAAATCTGTCATGAAGAAACACTGCAGTTCCTTGTAAAGCTTTAAGAGCATCGTTGGAAGTTTCATATTTAATAGGAAAAAAATTGAAATCATATACTATTGCTGAATCCCTTGTTCTCCCTGCTGCAGTAAAAATGATTTCAATTATGCATGGGGAAAAGTACAGCAACGATTTAAATACCATTCTTCTATCCAGAGAAACAGTCATCGCGAACAACATAAAATTCAGTTTATTAAATCAATTGAAAGAAAGTTCAATTTTTGCAATACAGTTTAGATGAATTCACAGATATTTAAAACCTTGCTCAACTTATTGTATATGTCAGATACTGCTACGAGGGAGATATTTTGGAGAATTTCTATTTTGCAAAGCTTTGGAAGGAAGAACGACGGGAGAGAATTTTGATGTTGTAAACATTTTCTTTCAAACAAATATTGTCTAAAGTGGAACAACTGCTTTGCGATTTGTACTGATGGTGCGGCTGAATTAATAGGATAAAATAAAGGTTTGAAAGGCAAAGTAAAGGAAATTGCTCCAAATATAGTTTTGAATCATTGCATTATACAGTACATAGGGAAGCATTAGTAGCAAACGAAATGCAAACTGATTTGCACGAAATTTTGATTGATGCGATAAGGATGATAAACTTTATTAAACAGTAGAAGTTTAAATAAAAGACTTTTCACAATTTTTTGTAATGAAATTGGATGAAACGCTTCTTTTAGATCCGAAAGTGGGATGGTTGTCCAGTGGTAAAGAGTTGCGACGTCATTTTGACCTTAAACATCAAGTTTTGTTTTTATCTATCGGATAAAAATCGGAATCTTGCTCAATTGTTTACAAATCAAAAATGGCCTGGAAAACTTAGTTCCCTTGCTGATATATTTGAAAAACTTAATGATTTAAATTTAAGTCTTCACGAACAGGGAACAAATATATTAATACTCAGTGATAAAATAGAAACTTTCAAAGGGAAGCTTAATCTTTGAAAAACTGAATTTGAGGGTAATAATACTAAAATTGAAATGTTCCCATGCTTTTCTAATTTTGTTATAATATTGACATTTTACAATTTAGGGATATCATTGCTGCCCTTCGGGTCTACATATTTATGTGAGGTTGGTTTCTCAAAACTAATAGCTATAATGACAAAACAGCGTTCCAGACTTGATCCAGAAGATACCATGAGATTAGTAATTTCAAACATTGCGCCAAATATGGACCAAATATTATCGGTTGTCCAGGCTCGTCCTTCTTATTGTTTTGTTTTGTAATTGTTCTTTTTTTATTGTTTTGTAATCTTAATTGGAGAATAAGAATTTGAATTGTTTTTGCTGTATTCAATTAAAATATTAAACAATTATTTTAACGTGTAAATTAAAAAGGAAACAATTTTTTTATTCCTTTCTCAGTATTGGAATAAAATTTTCTACTACATAATTTATAAAATGCCATTTTTCTTCTAAAAAAAATCTGGTCATCCTACCTCGGGGTTTACATTGAGGGGTCGCATTAATTTTATATTTAATACAGGGGATCGCCAGCGAAATAAGTTTGTGCGTCACTGGGACAGTGTATAGTGTATTTGGGGTCTAACGGCACCAGGGGTTTCCCCCATCTCCGCGTTGCTTACATTGTGGTGTGATACAGAACAATGTAGAGGCAAGAGATTTAAAAGTGTAGAGTGTAGTGTTGTGTACCGTTGTTCTTCTGACCTTTCAGCTGTTGGGCCCCTAGTGGGCCCCACAGTTTACCACACTATTCCCCTGGGAGGCAGGTCGGTCATGTACCCAGCAAATTTTTATAGTACTCTGGCAGGTCCTGCCACCTAATTGTCTGAGATTTCAGTGGCTAGGACCTAAAAAAAAAACAAAAAAAAAAAAAAAAACACTAGGATTGGGTTTGGCCGAAAGGAATATACATACGTAAGTTATGTGATTTAAGATTAAAATTTTGGGTGTTGGGCTCGGTAAATTTTGACATGTGTTGGACGCTAGTAGTGAAGATAGCAGAAGAAGAAGAAAAACAATGCCGAGGTAGAATCCGTCGGAACTCAACGATGTCCATGAAAACATCTCCAAACCATTACACTACCTCAGTGGCCTATTTTTGTCCAACCGTGTCATCTGGTTGCAGCTGCTCGCCGTCGAATACGCATCCCCTCCATCTGGATGATGGAGCTGGAACCTTGATTCATTAGACCAGGCAACTCTTTTCCAGTCATCCTATATCCAGGAACGGCGCACCCGTTCCTGGACATAGGCACACATTATGGCGCAGATGTGTGGAGAAATCAGACATTATACAAAACTGTAATGTCTGGTTTGTGTAAGCAGTGTTATGTTCTGTTGTTGTGTCTCTGGCTATTTGGCAGCAGGGTCCCTAGTGGAACCCTGTGTTGCCTGCCACCGCCGCTGGGAGGTGAGCCGGGCCGACCATCATACTTCAACATAGCATAGTGTGCATAGTGTTAGGGTCAGGCGCCACCTGTGATTTCTCACATCTGCGTCATATGTACGCTGTGAAGAAATACAGAACTACTGTAAATGCCAGAAAAGTGTTGTCTGTTGTATATGACATATTGCGTTAGGTTCTGTTGGGTGTCCTGGCATTTGGCCGCGGGACATCATACTTCAACATGAGCACGTGAACAGATCGCCTGTTCTCTAGTCCTATCCGCAAGAGAGTTCTCTGGATGGTGTGCTACGAAATGTTTCTCCGTGCGCCCTGGTTGTAGTCTGTTGTTAATTAAGGGATCATGAGCTGTCTGTTGTCCGGACAACACGTGCTAACCGCCATTCACCTCGACTGTCAAGCATAGTATGCATAGTATTATTAGGGTCAGGCGCCACCTGTGGTTTCCTACATCTGCGCCATATGTTCGCTGTGAAGGAATACAGTACTACTGTAAATTCCAGAAAAGTGTTGTGTGTTGTTTATGACATATTGCGTTAGATTCTCTTGTGTGTCCTGGCATTTGGCCGCAGGGCCCCTGGTGGGACTCCACGTTGCCCGCACACACCACTAGGAGGTAACCAGGCTGCCCATTATTCTCTGGCTTGTCTCCGCCAGGGTCGCCAGAGCTTCCTGGACGAAGACAAAAAAAAAAAAAAAAACCCGTAGAGTCGGAGAAGTACAGAGTTTACGCAAGAAAAAAGGAGGGTATAGCTAGAAATATGGAGGAAGTAGGCGAAGGCATCCTCCAGGTTATCAATGTAACAATAAGAGCCATCAGGTGAAAGGGGAACCCGGGAAGGACGATAAATAAGACACAGCAAATGAGCTGCGTGTAAGTTGCCACTGAGGAATCAGGTGGGCCGTACGCCAGTTGATCCTATCCAGGTTAAGATCGGTTGGCCAGTTAGGTAAGGATCAGATGTTTGGGTTGTTCCTATTTTGTGTTGGCAATAGGGTGCTCCGTCTTGTGAAGAGGGCGTGTGTAGTAAACTCATAGTAGTAGTTTTATTCTGTGATGAATAAGTGTTCATTTCCTTGAGGGTTATCTTGTATACGAGTAAACAGGATGCTGCTGAGGTCCTCATAGTGTTGACAGGTGTATACTAGATGGTTCCAGTCTTCTATTTCACCACATGCACAGTAGGGGTTGTCAATGATTCCCATGGATGTTAGTTTATGGTTTATTGATCCGTGTCCGATAATGAGGTAGGTGGTATAAAGACCAGGAGAGAACCAATTTGGAGATTTGGGAAATACGGCATTCACATAAGGTATAAATTTCTTGGTGATTGGACCCTTTTCGGTAACAGTCCATCTGTCCTGCCAAGTCTGAAGTAGTAGGATGGCAATTTGTTTCTTTTCCTGCCTGATTTCATTCAGGTTATTGATGGAGTGTCCAAGGATAGTTGCTGGTGTATACCCCCTGTCAAGCATTGGTCTTCTCGTCCCAGCCCTTCTGGTTATGTGTCTCTCTTTCACCATTCCCTTCACACCTTCACTACGGCTGCCCTCGAACAGCCGACAATGTGTGCGTTTGCTAATATGCTATCCCCGCCTTCCTAACCCGCAGATTATTCCCCGTTCAAACTCTGTCAGATCCTTCCATTTTCCCCATTGCACGAGCTTCGTACTAGCGAACTGACGGCTACCCGTACCATCATTATATGTTTCGCAGGTCGGTAACATCACTCCTAGGTGCTGTGGGATGCGCACACTCATAGAGACAAGGGCGGTCATAATATTTTGGCTCATGAGTGTAAATCAAAAAAATTTCATATTTACGGTGATTGCTCTGGTTCTGGGAGCCCTTCGTGACCTTGGGGCCTACTACAACTGCTCCACTTTGTCCCGACAAATCTGGTTATGTATCTGTCTCAAAGAAGGATGAAAGTTTTACGAAATATACTCTGATGTATTCCTCATCACTTGCTCATAAATGAACCGGTCGGTTGTCAAGGCAACGGTAATCCTAAATTATTCTTCAAGGGACTACAGTGTATTCTCCAAAAATCCTCAAGCAACCAATAAACTTAATTTTGGTGAGTGGAAGGGGGGGGCAGATTTTCTTTTACACACGTAGACATCAAGTGTTGCCCAGGTTGCATGTTATGGTTATGTCGCTTGCTCCTTTTAGCATTGCAAATGTAGTGTAATGTCTGCTGACAACCTATATGCATACCCTTCGACACTTAGCGGTAGGTAAGTTCTGTATCCTTATTAGGGATGAGTGGATGAAAATAATGTCTTTAATAAACTGCTCATCTCATGAAGATAAATATAAGCTGTAGAATATTGTCTGAAATGATTGATTGTTTTCGATAAATGTTATAGAACGTTAAAAAATGTGACAGAATGTGCTAGAAATGTCCACCTTCTCTTGTTGACATAAATTTTCTTTTTAGCGTTTGATACACTTTTAATGACGCCTTGAAGACTATGTTTGTCATGCGTGAATGCAGTTCTCTGCTTCTTATGCACTATATGAACTGTTTGTGTAAGTCGTACAGATAAAAATCTGAACTAAAAATGTGAGCTGTTTGCGTAAAGCCCTACAGATACTACTCATCTGGAGGGTGATAAAATATACACGTTTTGTTGGGGGAAAAACCCATATTATGCACCGCACTAATAAAATTTGTACTATCCTCAGATTCCATTGCTATCACACTGGATCCCTTTTGCCACCTGTCTAAAAATATCTCGCCTCCATATCTAATGACATTATGTTCTCTGTTGCCATAGTTACTCGCTACGGAGTAGGTTGAGCGATAAATTTTTTGGGGTTTTCTGGGACATCAGTTATTGAGGCTATAGAACGTGCATGATAAATGGATAACCCTATATTTTAATAAAAAATAATAATAATATTAAAAATAAAAAATAATAATAATATTAAAAATAAAAAATAAATCTAACTAGAAAACATGGAAAGAACTCAAAAGCACCGTTAACTGATATGACGATTACAAGTTCATTTACAATACAATAAAATAAACAGATAAGTTGCTTACATCTCACTTTATCCGGGCCTTCTGAGTCGGAGCTCTGAGGTACCACATGATTCGCATGTACAGTGTGTATGTATATAATATTTGTGTAAATACACCATAGTTTACTCATAAGTTTAACTACACAAGTAGTGTAAAGGCATCGTTTGATTTTATCTCATATTGTGGCCACCTTCACAACGAGATACCAGGTATTGCACTACAAGAACTCCCCGACTTACTTAAGGGTTGCGTTCGGCGGAATGCTACGTAAGTCGGAATTTATCCCATGCTTGTGCAGCACTCAACTGTGCTCGCTGAATTGACTGAATCAAAAAATAAATCTTCGACGAACATGTAAATAGAATTATTTATTGTATTTATTCATTTTTTTTTTTTTTTTTTATCTCTAGCGCAGGAAAAATTACAAAAGCGTGCAATTTAAAAAAATTAAAAAAAGAGAGAGGAGACGGGCATAACGTCAATAAGTTTTACCTCTCGAGCATCGTTGCCAGAATCGAGGTCTTCAGCTGATAAATACGCCGCTATGGAGATTTAGAAGGGATCGACCGCTCAACCTTACGAAAGAACATATTAATGGATGACTGGACGATGGCCTTTTTCTTTTCATCATAGATTTCTTTGTAGCAAGCAAGCATATCATTCACCACTCTGTTAACTTTTAAGAATCGTTCACTGTCAGGATCCATCTTCTCAAACCTCGCCAGTGCCATCTGGCGATGAAGCGTCTCGGATGCTCATTTGGTTCAGCTTGAGCTTCGCCAGCATTTTCTTCTTTCACTATCGCTGCTTGCAAGTCAATAACTTCTTCATTAGTTAATTCCTTCTCTTCTTCCTCTGTTAGCTATTCCACGTCTTTGGCATCAACTTCCAACTGAAGTAGCTCTGAAACCTTTACAATCTTATCTGTAACCTCTTCATATGATTCATCTTTTTCAAATCCTTCGAAGCCTTTTACTTGCCATGGGCATATTTTCTTTCATGCGCCATTTAAACAACTTTAAGTAATTTCTGCCCAGGCCTTATTAATGTGTAAGATGGCGTTGTAAAAATTGTAAGATTTCCAAAAGTCTCTTAACGTAAAATTTTTCTCATCGTCTACTGTAGACAATGCCTGAGCAAATAGTATGGTTTTAAATTCGAAATACCACCCTGATCCATAGGTTGGATGAGTGAGGTCGTGTTTGGCGGCAGAAATATGACTCTCTCGTTCGAATTGAAATCATCTAGATGATTTCAATTCGAACGTGACTCTCACGTTCGAATTGAAAAAGAATTATAGATGCGTAGAATGTCCAGGAGCATTATCTAATAGAAGCAAAATCTTGAAAGGAACGTCGTCTTTACAACATTTTTCAACCTCGGGAATGAAGCAGCATTTAAGCCAGTCCTCAAAGAGAGATATTGTTATCGATGCTCTCTGGTTCGATTGGAAATGCAGGGGTAGGGTGGCTTTATTGATGCCCTTAAATGCTCAAGGATTTCCAGAATGGTACACAAGCAGTGGTTTTAATCTGAAATCTCCCGCTAGATTAGCCTCAAGCAGGAGCGCGGCCCTATCTTTTACGCCTTGAAACCTGGCATTGTATTTTCCTCTTTGGTAATGTATGTTCGATCCGGCATTTTTTTCCAATACAGAGCAGTCTCGTTAACCTTAAAAATTTGCTGCGTTGAATAGCCGCCTTCATCAATATTTGTTTTTCCAACACCACAATTTCTCTGCAGCTGCAGAATCGGCACTGGTGACTTCACCGCATACTTTAACGTTGTGGAAACCAGCGCGATGCTTGAACCTATTAAACCACCCGTTGCTTGCCACGAACTTGACTTGGGGTTCGCCGTACTTATCCTTAATATCTTTATAAATACTTGTTGCTTTTGTTTCAATGGTCATGAAACTCAAGGCCACTTGCTTCCGAAACTGATTTTCCATCCGTACTATTAACAGCTGTTCCATCTCCGATATAGCACCTGAATGCTGTTTTCTGATCACTGTTGATTTTAAATGCGTTGATCCTTTGACATGTTCTTTTTTACGCGCACTGTCCTTTAAAATAGTATTCACTGTTGAAGTATTTAGACCTAATTCCTTTGCAATAGATGACAAACTTTGTCCTTCTTCGTACTTCTTAATCATTTTCATCTTCATTTTTTAATCAATTTTGTTTCGTTTCCTGGCACTTCCACCACTTGTACGTTTCGTTGGTCACTTTCCCTTCATCATTAATACGTAAATAGGAATGAAGAGAAGTTTCTAAAAATTAGTTTTTTTATATGATTGAAAATTTCAATGAAGGGGAACACAATTCACCATAATAGTGCAAAAATCCATACAATTCCAGTTATAGGTATAATCACAAATGCGATAAGATCGAGTTTACTACCCGTTTTATAATTAGATGCACTAACAGAAAAGCCCAATAAATCGGAAAGTGCAAATTGTTTTTATTGTTTTATGGTCGTGACCTTCAGAAATGTGTTTTCGAAAAATAACACAGAGGCGTTCAAAATTGATTCTTATAACGGGAACATATGATAACGATTAAAGGGTAGTGCAATTTCCATTATAAATATTACCTTTTAGAAAGATAAATAGCTTAGTAATATAGCGAAATTTTCAACTTCCAACTATTTGGAAAGAATTACAAAAAAAAAAAAAATGTGTTATTAGGTTCACATTACGACATTTTCACGATACCTCCATTTATTCCTACGGGATGCAAAATACGTTTCCACGATTTTTTTTTTTAAGTTTGTACCGGCCGGCAAAAATTTACGTAAAGTCGAGTATTACGTAAGTCGGGGAGTTCTTGTACTTTGAATAAACAACGCTTCTCTAACAGAGGAGACTACTGTTATTTATTCTCAGTGGGCACCACTGAGAATAAATAACAGTAGTCTCCTCTAACAGTAGTGCAATACCTGGTATCTCGTTGTGAAGGTAGCCACAATATGAGATAAAATCAAACTATGCCTTTACACTACTTATGCAGTTAAACTTATAGGTGAACTATGGTGTATTTACACCAATATTAATAGTTAAATTCGACCCATAACATGTTATAATGCCTTGCGCATTTAGTCTTCAAAAAAGTGTGTATGTATGTACAACTATTTGGTAGAAACTTACATTCCATCTACACAGCCAGGTAAACATCTTGTTTCAGATCTTACGAGTAGTTTAGTTTATAAAGTATATGCTATGAGGCATATATTTTATAAATATAGTAAATTTTATATATTATGGGCCTAGCTACCTCATTGGACAAAAAGGATACGGAGTTGTTTTAGAGAGAGAGAGAAATAACTAGGATGTCGCCAGTTTTTTTTTTTTTTTCATGCTAGCTTACTATTGGATGAGCGCTTACTCTGCTGGGAATCACATGGCTTTCGTCATGTTTGCAGAAATTGCCGTAAAGGTAGCCCTATTAAAGATTTACGGTTGAGAAAAATGGTATGCAGCTGATGAAAGCCACGAGGTTTTTTTATGCTTGCGTCTTTTTTAAATTTATTTATTCATTTATTTTAATGCCGACCGGGCTAGCCGGTTGGGTAAAGTGCCTGCCTGGCAACCCAAAGGTCGCGGGTTCGAATCCCGCCTCGGGCTTGGATCAAAGTACTTTTGCAGTAACCTTGGGAGGTGCATTATGGCCACAGAAGCCAATGCGCCAACAACTACCCACAAAAAAAAAAAAAAAAAATGATTTTAATTATACATGTTTATATATTTTTGTCATTTATGTTTTACGTATAAGAGGTGTGATCAAAAAGTTCTGGTATTGAACTTATATTTGAGAAAATATAAGTTCATTTGGGAAAATATGACGCTTACCGGATATTCTGATGCATCTCCTTCAAAGTCTCCTTGACTATACTCGAATTCCAGCATTCCTAATAGGCGGCGCCTCCGTAGCCAGGTGGGCAGGAGCACCAGGGTGTAACACACGCTTCTTGATAAGACCGGGGTTCGAGCCCGTGCCCACCAAATACGGAGGATGCGGAAAGGTTAGGGAATGACCACCGCATATCCCCGGAGCAATATGGCCTTAGTTGCTAATGCTCCTAAAAACCAAATAACAACAACATCCTAATAGGCTTCTTTTGAAAATGCCAATAGTTCCCATTGCGTTCTAAATGATTTCTTAGATTTCTTGGGAAAAAAAAAATAATAAAATAAATAAATTAAAAAAAATAATGCCATGAGTATGGTAGATAGGAGACAACAGTGACGAAATAGGCGCCTCCGTAGCCAGGTGGGAAGGAGCAGCAGTGCGTAGCACACGTTTCTTGATTAGACCGGGGTTCGAGCCCGTCACCACCAAATACGGAAGATGCGGAAAGGTCAGGGAATGACCACCGCATATCCCGGAGCAATATGGCCTTAGTTGCTAATGCTCCTAAAAACCAAATAACAAACAAACAGTGACGAAATGATTCGCACGAAATTCTTGAATGAAAAGCGCCGAGTGTGCCGGGGCGTTGTCGTAATGCAATCGCCAATTCTCTGAAGCCTATTTTCCAGCCGGTTTTCTGAATAATATCATGCAATCATTGTAGAGTTTTTTTATAATATTCCTGGTTCGCTGTTTGACCATGCAGGACAAATTCATAGTGAACAGTGTCCTGCGAGTCAAAAAAATAAAATAAAATAAATAAATAAAAATAAATAAATAAAATAAGGTAAGTGTGATATTTTATATATAATGTATGAAAATATATTTTATATATTTTCACATTTGATTGAGATAGTCTTGCTTTTTTTGGGTCTTGTAAAAGACGGAGTCTTCCATTTTAAGAACTGGGCCTTTGTTTTCGGGTCGTAGCCATTCATCCACAAGTCGTTACCAGTAATAATGGAAGAAACAGCGTACGGGTCAGTAGCAGAACGTTGACGAAGATCCTGACATGCGAGAACCCGCCTCTCTCTCTGCGATCATCAGTGAGGATGAGAGGCATAAACTTGGCTGAAACGCGTAATACTTCCATAACTTGTGTTAAAATAGATTGGCATATCCCATAAAAAATAACAATTTCACTATCAACTTCCTCTATAGTTAAACATTGGTCACTTAGATCGGAACTCGATTGATTGAATTTTGAGCGATATGTACATTGTGTTTGGAGTTGAATGGCGGAATGAGCAGGGATTATCACCGACCACGAACAAGAGATCCTCTTTAAACCTCGGAAATCACTAAAAATTCTTCGAAACTCACATGCCATCTTCTCCGAAATGTATTTTTAAAAGTGTATTAAAAGCTTGTTTTTTGGCATACGCAAAAAAAGTCCTAGTCCTTACATCATGTAGCCATTTCTAATACTAATAGTGCTGCCTGAAAAATCACTTTGCGCCGATAGTTTTCTAATGTATGAAAATATATTTCTAAGCGATTTGTGAACGTTTCTTTGCAAGTGGATTTTCATTTCATGTTTACGACACAGCTAAACATTATGCCAACCGCTTTTGTTGTTGGTTTTTAGAGGTATCAGCGACTTAGCCATATTACTAGGTCCCCAATCGTTTAGGTTTATTGTCTAATTTTTCTTACCAACTTCCAGATGCTCTTCTTTCCTGGTGTTTTTGTCGTGTGAAGTTCATGTTTAAACTGCTTCTTCGCGAATAAATACGTTTTTGATTGACCCCCCCCCACACACACACTGCTTGTGTGTGTGTTACCTGTACTTTATTAGTGGGCGCACCTATACATCATATTTCACGTTCTTTGTCTTAATTAATTTCGAATATAATTATAGCAAACATTTTGGCTGGCCCAACTCAAACTAATCACTTTGAGTATAATTACTGTTCGTATGTGAAAAATGTAGCATTGCCTGTAGAATACGTTATAAATACGAGGTTGAATTTCTTTAGCGTATATTATTTAAATCAAAGTATCATGTAAATTGATAAAGATTGAATATATCCTCGTTGTGATTATTCCGTAAATAAGAAGAATATTTAATTTTTAATGCTAACATATTTTTTCTTTAAAGTATATTCATTAATGTTCTCTCTTTTTCTGATACTGTACTAGACAAACGTTTTTCATAATACTCTGAAGATACTGTTTTACCAGTGGAGCAAGACAAGGATTCTTTGCTTCTTAGCGCTAATGTGTAAACGAAGCCCTGCTTCCGCTAAACGCTGGACTAAAATTAAGTGGAGGCCTTATTGCGTACCTCATGAGGTTGTAGGGCTTTACTTGCTGGATGTTAGATTATGAATGCAATATAATAAGCGAAAAACAGCTTTCATGAATCAATAGGAAATAGCGTGCGGTTATAGTCGTGGTAGGTTCGATGAACTTCGTTGCACGGGGCGGATGGGAGGGCAATACGGTATTCATAAATAAGAATTAAGTGCAGTCAGTACGAAATGTTTTCCAAATAATTGCAATAATATATAATGTTATATTTTTGTTATATTATTATTATTATATTATTTTTGTTATTGTAATCAGTTAAACAAAATTGTACAAGTAGGCATATCTCAGTCTGTGCCTAGCATTGAGAAAATTAAGCTTGCTGATAAAAGCATCGATCTCATGAAATAAAAAGCATTGTTATAATAGAGCAGTATATTGTTATTTATTTAAAATGTATAATTTTAAATAAATAGTAATATTCTTCTCCATTGGAGCAGTGCTTTTTATTTCAATATTATTTCATATAGTAGAGGAACTCATGGCAGAATTCCTCTACAATATGAAATTGTTCATCGATCTCATAATGTCGACTTTAGCAAGGGTGGAAAACTCAAAATTGTTCATGGGCCATGTTTTTTGGTGAGCTTGGGGGTTGCCAGCGCCAGCACACCAGCGACATTTCTAATAGAAAATATTAATATTAAATATAGGTGACTTTTTAAAATCGGCACATTTTTGCAAAAAAATCATCACTTTACAATTCGGAAGTAATAACAAATTCTGTAGCAGGTACATAATGTTTTCGACCGCTAGTATATTTAACGTGTTTTACATTTAAGAATCATCGGCAGGCGTTAAAAACGTTTTAATTTTCAGATATTAATAAAATTCATGGATAATAATATAACAATGTTTTATTTTGTTAATAATTACCCGTAGCCTAGTGGTTAGGCGCGGATGCATAAGTACACGTGCCTTGAGTGACCGGGGTTCAAACCCGTGACTGCTGAATACGGTGATGTTTCTTGTATTTTGCCTATCTTGTGAACTCCTCTGACCGTTTGGTCGTCCCGGAGTATAAACAGAAAATTTATTTATATCGGTTACTGAAAGTATTGGTCTGTGATGACTAAAGTAGGATACATAATTTTTACATTGAAGAGATTTTAGTTCACAACTAAATACACCATCTATAGTTCCATTACGTGTAGTATTTATCGAAAGATCTGATTACATGTCCAAATTGAAGAATGTTTTCATAAATGTGCACAACTCTTTTCCAGCCTCAGAGTTTAAATGTAAAGAAAAAAATTACATTCAATCTGAAAACACCAGATGACTTGAAACCAGATGCTTTTTCGAATTAACGCATTTCCCAGTTTCCGAAAGTTTTTTGTTATATCTTAAAACTGTAATATTTTTGTTTCTAAATTCCTTAGTTTTCCAACGATATGCTATACGTCCACATTATCCCGCTTATTACGTGAAAAAATTTCTTTGATCACATGTTCATATTTTTCACTATCTTGGAAAACTACTGCAATTTTCAGAAGTTTGAAAGTTTTTCCTGTAGTAGAGAGCTAAGATGAAGCTCCGTGCAAGATTTCATTAAATTTGGTCCAATAGAAGATAAATTAGACTGGAATAAATTTTCATGACTCTTTTCGCATGACGGTTTTTCGTTACAAAATTTTTTTGGACTAACACCAGTAAAAACGTTTTTAACGTTAAAAGCAATACTGCACCCGTATCTGCGATCTCTTTTATCGTTAAAAATTCATCAGGCAAAAAAAAAAAAAAAAAAAAAAAAGTAACATTTCTCTCTGTCTTGAAGCTCGACAAACGCTGGTAGCAATCCCACACACGTCCATGTACCAACAGTGAACGCCAATTTAATATATGAATGTTCAATCACGCGGCCGTGTACGCACCAGAGCACGTACAACTCTTGTATTTGTTAAAATTTTATCTCTAATTTCCATATTCTGTTAGAATCTGTATACGTTATAATGCTGAAGAAGGGGTACGTTTACCATGAAAGCTCCATTTTTAGTCATTAAAATTTGCCACTGGATGTATACTGTATTGTTGTTTTCTATTCTTTTAACATTTCTCTCTTTTAATGCTATTGCTTATTCAAGAAACTTCGTAACTTGGCTCGAACTGCTCTTGCAAATTATGGTCAGTGACCAATTAGACGTCGCCATTTTAGAGCAACCGAGAGCAAATAGAGATGGAAAATGCCCAGCGTGGGTGCAGCTGGAAAAATGGTCGTTTCCATAAACAACGACTTATTGACGCCCAAAAGAAACAGATTTGTAATACCTCTCGTCAGCTGCACGATAAGTTGAAATGGTGGAATAAACAAAACTTGTTGTTGTAGTGGGATTTTAGGAGCATCAGCGACCTAAGGCCATATTGCTGTCTATAAATCGCGTGTGTTCTGTGGTCGATTTTCTGTTTGCCGGACAAAAAAACCCGAGTTTCCGGAAGAAAAAAAACCATACTACCCTCGCCCGACTAACTCAGCCGCGTTGTGAAAAAGGTCCATGAAAATTAGTGAAGTCATCGACGGGACTCGAACTTGTGCGTTTTCCACCTAGTGTGAGGAAGATGGCGATTCTACTAACTGTGCTACGCACAAGGGCATAACCGAAACAAATTGGTTGAATTTCTTCTGCGTATATCATTTTTATTTAAATATTATGTAAATTGATAAAGATTGCATATCCTTGTTATAATTATTCCTTAAGAAGAATATTTAATTTTTAATGCTCAGTTATTTTTCTTTGAAGCACATTCATTAATGTGCTTTCTGGCTTTGTCATTTGTAATAAATTTTGATGTAAATAAAAAGAGCGTAATATTAGCTGAAATGCACTTCTCCAAAATTGCTCAACCACTACCAATCTCCAAAAATGTGGAAAATTTTAAAATCCACGTGGTGCCGGATTTTAAAGCTTTTACTGTATTTTCAGGTATTTCTCCTTGTGCAAAAACATGCAAGCTCGTGATCATCCGGATTCAGGACTTAATCAATCTATCTTCATTTCTAAAGATTCGTAGGTCCTGAATTTTATTTAAATCTTATATTAATATATAGGTTAACTATTACCATTTACCATTCTTTTCATAATTTAATACTTTTAACACTTGATATGTTGTATGTAGAGGAACTAAGTTTGGTTTGCAGTTGTAGTTTTGTTTTGTAGTCCCTTCGTAGCATATTAAAGGAGGCAGCAAAGGAAGTACGTAAATCCTTAGCCATAATTATGAGAGCATCCTTGGACTCAGGGGAGGTCCCCACAGATTGGAGATGTGAAATGTATTCCTAATTCATAAAGGGGAATCAAAGGGTGAGACGAGTAATTACAGACCTGTTAGTTTAACTTCTGTTCCGAGGAAAATAATGGATTCACTGGTTAAAGAAGCATTGCAGGATCATCTAGACAAGACTGCAGTAACAATTCAGACACATTATGGGTTTGTTAAAAGGAAGTCTTGTTTGAACAACTTGATTGGATACTATGATGTGGTCATAAAGGAACTGGATGCAAAAAATAATTTTGATATCATATACTTGGATTTCAGGAAAGCTTTTGATACTGTTGCACATGGAAGACTACTGTACAAATTGAAGCGGTAGGCATTAAGGGCAAGTTGCTACAATGGAATAAAGAATGGTTGAGTGGGCGAAGACAGACAGCGGTAATCAATGAACACTACTCTTCGGGGACAAATTTTATTAGTGTATTCCCCCACGGTTCGGTGTTGGGTCCATTGTTTTGTATATTTATCAATGATATTGATGAAGGTATATCAGGCTTGATGTGGAAGTTTTCAGATGATACAAAGGTTGGCAGGGTTATTAATGACAGTATGCATGCTACTGTCATTAACAACATATGAATGCTGAACTGGAATTTGGGGAGTACAATGTATACAGAAAGGATAGACAGGATAGAAAGGGAGGAGGTGTTATGCTGTTAATTAAGAAAAACATAAAATCAAAAGAAGTGCATCCAGTTTATATAGATGAACAGTGCACTGTTGAGTGAGTTTGGTGTGACATAAGCACTGCGAAAGCAAAAATAAGAGTAGGAGTGTGTTATAGGCCTAATGAGTACAATGAACAATTGTACAGAGAAATAGAGTGGGCCAGTAAATCGGAATGTCTTATAATGGGGGATTTTAACTTCCCAGATATTGACTGGAACCTTTTTTTAGTATAAACATTTTTATATAATGGAAATGACATATTGCAATTGTTTTCATTGATATCCATAATTGGATACGTCGACAACGTTAAGCTTTAAGTTCTGATGGTTATGAACGGTTCTGAATTACTTGATGGATTTTTGCTCTGTCTTATTGTAATTGTGACCTTTTGAAACTCCAAAGGAGCTCATTCTTCCAACTTGGTAATGAGTTTAATGAACAGAATGTTAAGAAATCCTCAGTTTAAAAATGTTTCCCATAGACAGAGTAAAATATTTATAAATTCTAAAATAGTCCTTAAAAATCATCTTTAACTTATGTATGTGTATCTTTTCATTTGTATAGTTAATATTTCATACCCTTTGGTTTCCCTCCTATTAAGTTTTCCCTTGTAAGAAGTTCTAAACCTCCACTCCACTGAAAAACTTCTTATCCGGGTTCTATTGTAATATATTTATCTGTTTGTGTATTTGTTTTCTTTATTCTAAAACAAGAAACATTGCAGGAAAAGTACACAAGAACCGTGCAGAATTAATTAATACATAGATCGAATACTTGCTTTCCATTTTCCTGAATTTTCAATCAACTTGTCGCTCTCCTAATGTTATCAAGAAATATGTTCGCTACAAGGCGAAAAGACTGCTAGGCATTTCACCCAGCATTGGTAATTTTGTCTTCCGAAGCTAACATCTGCTTAACTTTTGGACCAGTAAATATGTTACCTTTCACTTTTGCATCGGGCAAATTTGGAAAAACAGATTGTCCTTCTTCAAGTTCTCTGCACTCGACAGGTTCAGGGCTCCATTGACGCCATGCTTCTCTGTCTTGTGCTTTCCTTAATTCCTGCATAATTTCCTCTTCCTATCCAATCCATCATTCCGATTCTCCTTCCAACAGCTCTCTTCCCACACATCTTTCCCCAGTCACTTTCCTCAACATGCTTTCTTTTCTCAAAACATGTCCTATAAAGTTATTTTGTCTTCTTAGTGCTTTTACTAACTTTCTCTCTTCTCCTACTTTCCTCAATACTTCCTCGTTACTCACTCTGTCCACTCATTTCGCTCAATCCATTCTCTTCTACAGCTTCTAGCTGTCTGATCTCTCTTCCCAGTGTCCATGTGTCTGAGCCATATAGTACAACAGTCCATATTAACTTTTTCACCATTTGCTTTCTTAATTGTCTTGAAAAGAGCTATTGTCATCTCAATAGCTCTTTTCTATTACTAAATGCCTCTTTGTCCATTGCAATTCTTGTTTTTATTTCCTCCAGCCTTATCCATTTCTGTCATTATGCTTCCCAAGTATCTATCCACCTGTTCCATTCTTATTACGTCTAAAGTTACATTGATTCTTGGCTGACCGGGCTAGCTGGCCGGGTAAAGTGCCTGCCTGCCAACCCAAAGGTCGCGGGTTCAAATCCCGCCTCGGGCTTGGATCACAGTACTGCAAAAACCTTGGGAGGTGCATTATGGCCACAGAAGCCGATGCGCCAACAACTAAATAAAACAAACAAACATTGATTCTTATACCTGACCACTTTGAAATTAACATTATCTTGGTTTTCTTGCTGTTAATTTCATATTGTACTTACTTTACTTTGCCGTTCAAAATATCCAAGGAGCTCTGTAATTCCTCCTCATTATTAGCAGTCAATACCTGGTCGTCTGCAAATCTTATCTTCTTCCCTCCTACTTTTACACCTCCTTTCTGCTCTTCTTTGTACTCTGTCATCAATGCTTTTGCATATATATTAAATACGAGTGGTTTCCGAAAAGTAAGGTAACACATTTTTCCCCTTTCACCATTATCCAATGGTGAAAGGGAAAAATGCGATGAAATGCGGTGGACAAATAGACCTGTTAATAACGTTCAAAAAGACCGCCAGTGCAGTGTTTCTGTACTGTCGCCTCCCAGCGGATTCCAGTTTCAAAATGGCGGCTACCGTGCGGTCCGAAACAGGTGTTCGTGAAGTTATTCGCTTTTTGCAAGCAGAAGGGTCTTTACCAAGTGAAATTCACCGTGAACTAGTTGCTGTGTATGGCGAAAAGGTGATGACAAAGAAGCAGGTGTGTTTTTGGTGCAATGAATTCAAAGCGGGCCGTGTTGACATTGAAGGTCGACATCGGGCGTGCAGGCCTTCATCGAGCAAGACAGAAGACAACATTTCGCGCATTAAGGGCATCGTTCTTGAAAACAGGCGAGTGAAACTGTGAAATTGCACAAATAGTGAACGTGAGTAAGTCGACTGTTCATGAAATTGTTTACAATGTCCTTGGCTTTCGAAAGGTGTGCTGCCGTTGGGTGCACCGAGAATTGTCAGAGGACAAAGCAAAACGCATGGGGATGTGTCTGGAGAACCTGTTGCGATACAGCGACGAAGGAGAGAATTTTCTCGCTCGCATAGTCACAGCAGACGAAACGTCGGTTCATCACTTTACCCCGGAGAGCAAAAAGACTCCATGACCTGGAAACATCCACAATCTCCTGTGCGCAAAAAAATTTAAAACTGTTCCCAGTGTCCGAACAGTCATGGCCACAGTGTTTTGGGAAGGCCAAGGCGTTCTGTTGACGTGGATTTCTTGCTGAAGGGAGGAACAATCAGTGCACAGCTTTACTGTGCAACGTTGGAAAAACTGAAAGCCAACATTCCACGCAAACGACCAGGACTCCTGACAAGCGGCGTGATTTTGTTGCACGACAACGCAACTCCACACACTGCCCACACCATTTGTGAGTGGTTGCGCCGTAATCGTTGGGAAACTCTGTCACATCCTCCCTACAGTGCAGACTTAGCACCTTCAGACTTCCATTTGTTCGGCCCTCTGAAAAAAACACCTTTCAGGAAAGCATTTCACCACGGATGCGGAAGTTCTTCAAGCGGTGCGATGTTGGTTACTTCGTGTAGGCACGGACTTCTTCAGTACTGGTATTGATAAACTGATCCATCGTTGAGACAAGTGCATCAATAAAACTGGAGTCTAAATAACTGGAGTCCACAAGTCTTTGTGGAGAAGTAGTGCATGTTCATTTATTTCTTGGTGTGTAATTTCAACTTCGTATAATTAAACATCATCGAAAGAAAAAAATGTGTAACCTTGCTTTTCGGAAACTCCTCGTAGTAAAGGGTACATGGAACACCCTTTCCTTACGCCCCTACCATTGTCTATTTCTTCTGATTCCTCTCCATCAATCCCAACCACAACTGTCTGTCCCATGTAAAGTTCCCAAATTATTTTTAAATCTCTTTTTATCTAGGCCAATCTTTCCTAGGACTTACATCAGCTTAACCCAATTCACTCTATCAAAAGCCTTTTCTCTGCTACTCCTACTACAATCTTTTTAAACCTTTCCCATCTCTTCTTCACTTCTTCTATTTCCTCCCCCTCCACTATCTGCCTGCCAATTGCCTCTCTGAAATTCCATCCAGTGTAGTCTTCAGTACATTTAAATTCCATTTCCTTCTTTTTCTTGAAACCCAATTTCTTGAAACAGATTGTATATGTTTGAAGGTGTCATCTTGAGGATCCAGTGCTTTAACAAATTGTCTGACCAGTCCCATCTTGATACGAAGTGCTGGAAGCAAGATTTTCTTTCTTGGAATCAAAGGACTGTTTACCGCACTGTGCGTGTGTGCGCCAGGCTGCAACTCAATTCTGGCATGCCATTCTCTTCTCCTGTAGTGCTGTTCTACCACCTGCTGTCTCAAAGATAAAGAAAGCAAGGAACTTAGTGAAGCAAACCCAGAAGGAATCTCAGCATCTTTGAAGTCACAGAAACCCATTTATACTGGTCATACTAGATATTCTCTGAAATAAGCATCACCTTTCCATAGTCTTCTTTAATACGAGGTTATCCACGTGTTGGACAAGATTTTGCAGCTCTGGCGAACGCTAAGTTTTTATTTATATTTAGCCATTTTATTGACTTAATTGTTATATAAATTATTGTCTATAAGTAGCTCTATAGTCCTAGTCCAGCTCCTTGTCTGCGCGGTAGCACAGTGGTATCGTCACCGTCCTCCCCACACTGGGTGGAAAAGGCCGGGGTTCGAATCCCGTCGATGTCGTGAGGAACTTTAATGGGCTTTTTTCACTTCGTGGTTGAGTTAGTTAGTCGGCCTGAGGCGTAGAAAGCAAGGTTTTTCTCCCCAGAAACTGGGATTTTTTCGTCCAGCAAAACAGGCAACTCAACCTGAGAACACACGCAATTTACAGACACAGATACGAGTTAATGTATTCAATTACGGGCAACCCTGAAATAATAATTTAATTTTTTTTTTAAAATCAAGCTCCTTAGTTTATTTTGAATTTAGATAGAGATTTTGAAATTTAATACTTAATGTTCATAGATTTTACCGTTCTTAACTTGTCGCCATTGTTATACGATACGGAATAGCGTAACGTATATCCCTAGCGAAGTACGTGGCACTGTATTAGAAATCTCATAGCTTATTATCAATTAATCGCTTAAAAATTTATTAATCTTATTAAATTTCATTGTTAATTAAATTGTACTTAAAGGAATCATGACCCAGACTAGAGCAGCAAAGTAGCGGTAGTACTGTGACTCGGGGAAGTACCGAAGGGGGAAATTCTCCAATGCATCACAGTCTAAAAAAATATGTGAAATGTTTGCAGTTCTGTCTAGAACAGGACATGATCTAGCCAAGGAGGATGTCTTTGTGTGTGCTAGGTGCAGAGACTGGGGAAAAATTAGGCGTAAACTCAGCGTTCTGATGGTCGTCTATGAGAGTTTGAGGTGTAGGGGGGGATGCGCTCGAAGAAATTAATATGAGGGCCCATCAAGCTCTTAGCTGCCCAACTCAACGCCAGAGCTCGCTCCTGTGCATCATGTAGCACAGCGGCAAACTCCAAGGCAGAATGAGCTGGTCCCACAGGAGTTAGTTATTGTCGGTGACTCTGTTGTCAGGGAGACGGGAAATATATTATGTAAAAAAGGATAGGTGGAACAGGACCGAGGTATGTCTGCCAGGAGAAAATGTTGATAACGTTGTAGAGCAGATATCATCTTTTAAGGGTCTCTGCACCTAGCACACACAAAGACATCCTCTTTGGCTAGATTATGTCCTGTTGTAAACAGATCTGTAAACATTTCACATTTCGCACATTTTTTTAGACTGTGATGCGTTGGAGAATTGCCCCCCTTCGGTACTTTCCCGAGTCACAAAAGGTGATATTGTTGTACGGGTTGGCACTAATGACCTTAAGAGTAAGAGATCTGCAGATTTACTTAACAAGTACAGGTCAACGTCGTAAAAAAGTCGCGAGTTAGGGTTAAATTTGAAAGTGTCTGCAATTCTGCTTTGACACGATAGGAGGGAGTATATGATGAGAGCTTTGTCAATCAATTCGGCCCTGGAGAGACTGTGCAAGGCTCATGGGGTAGAATTTTTTTCAGCGTGGTCTGTGCTTGCTAACAGGAGAGACTGCTTCTACAGGGATGGGGTACACTTAAATAGAAAGGGTGCAAGAATATTTGCTGATGCTATCGAGGCAATGTTAGGTGGGTTGGAAAACTGCTAGCTTGGGAGATTCACAGACTAAAAGATTAACAGTAGCCGCAGGGAGAGTGGAAAGTGATTCTTGCACTTCTATTGTAATGAGCAGCAGCCTAGAGTTGCTGGGAGGCACCACGGAAAAAGTGGGCTATGTTAGGGTAACTAAGAATAAGAACAGGTGCATGTATACTTGCATGTACACTAATGCTAGAAGTATAATAAATAAATTTGATGAATTCGAAGTGCTGATCAAGACATCAAAGGCAGATATTGTTGGGCTCTCAAAGACATGGTGTCGCACAGATATAAGCAGTGCAGAATTGGAATTAAGGAGTACAATGTACACAGAAAGGGCAAGCAGGCAGGAGGGGCTATGCTGTTAGTTAAGAAACACACAAAATCTAATGAAGTGCATTCAGTTGATATGGGTGGACAGTGCAATGTTGAGTCAGTTTGGTGTAACATAAGCACCGGGAAAGGGAAAATGAGAGGAATGTGTTGTAGGCCTAACTCTGAGTACAATAAACAATTGTGCAGAGAAATAGTGGGCCAGCAAATCAGAACGGCTTGTAATGGGGGATTTTAACTTTCCAGATATTGACTGGAACTTGTGGGTTGATCACTCACACGCTGACAAGCCTTTTGTGGATTTTTTGGAGATTGTTTTCTACAGCAACATGTTCGAGAGGCAACCAGAAGGAGTAATACTCTTGATCTCATTATCAGCAATGATTATTCATGCATTAAGAATTTACAGATAAAGGAACCACTAGGTGGGAGTGATCACAGTGTACTGATGTGGGATTTACTTAAAAATGTAACTACCATCAAGGGTAAAGGGAAGGGTTTTTGTTTTCGTAAAGGTGACTACAATGGTCTCAGACAGACAGTTTTTAAATTCTATACAGTGGGATCAACTGATGATGTTTAAAACAGCGAATTCTAAATCGGAAGCCTTCAAGGAATTAATCTTGGAAGCTACAAAGCTTTTCATACCAACTAAGAAATACTGTTCAAGGTTTAAACCTAAATGGATTTCAGATGAATTAATGAAGCTCGTGGCACAGAAGAAAAATGTGACACAAAAGCCTGTGGCAGATATAAGCTAATCTGTAATCAAGTCACAAAGGATATTAGGCAAGCGAAGGCTGATTACGAGAAATCCTTGGCAAAGGATGCAAAGAAAAACAACAAAGACTTCTTTATTTATGTAAACTCTAGAAGGAAGGGGATGAATCAGATTGGTCCACTTGATGTTGATGGTTCGACTGTTGTTGATGATCATGCTCAGATAGCTGACAAACTGAATGAGTATTTTACATTTACATTCACACACGAGGAATTCTGTAAGGAAGGGGAGGACAGAATTTTACTAAATTCTAACAGTGAGCTAAATGATTTTATAATAACGGAGAGCAACGTGGAGGAAAATTGTTGAAGTTAAACATAAAAAGGCACCTGAGTCAGATGGAATCTATCCAGTTGTATTGAAGGAGGCAGCGAGGGAAGTTAGCAAACCCTTAGCTATAATTATTACAGCATTCTTAGATTCAGGGGAGGTCCCTATGGACTGAAGATGTGCAAATGTATCCCCAATAGGCAAAGGGGGTTCAAAGGGTGACACAAATAATTATAGATCTGTTAGTTTCACTGCTGTTCCGGGTGAAAATAATGGAGTCACTGGCTAAAGAAGTGATGCAGGATTACCTGAACAAGACTGCAGTAATAGTTCAGACACAGCATGGGTTTGTTAAGGGGAAGTCTTGTCCGACCAATTTGATTGGATACTATGATGTCGTCACAAAGGAACTGGATGCAAAAAATATCATATGATATTTTGATATCATATACTTATATTTCAAGAAAGCTTTTGATACTGTTGCACATGGAAGACTGCTTTACAAATTTCAGCGATATGGCATTAAGGGCAAGTTGCTGCAATGAATAAAGGGATGGTTGAGTGTGAGACGGCAGAGCGTAGTAATAAATGGACACTAGTTTACGTGGACTAATGTTATTAGTGCAGTCCCCGAGTGTTCGATGCTGGGCCCATTGTTGTTTTGTGTATTTATCAATGATATCGATGACGATATATCAGGCTGAATGTCCAATTTAGCAGATGATACAAAGGTTTCTAGATCCTGTTGCAGTATGTTACTGCATCAGGATCTAGAAAAGTTAGGCAGATAGGCTGAGAAGTGGCAACTAAAGTTTAACATTGACAAGTGCAAAGTACTGCATATGGGTAGCAGGAACCGAAGAGAAACGTACCGACTGTGTGGTACTACATTCGGGGAGGTGGAGAATGAAAAAGACCTGGGGAGTAATTGTGCAGTCAGATATGACGTTCTCTGAGCAGTGCAAACGGGCAGAGCAGGTCATGGAGTTTTGTCAATGATATATATAGGAATTTTGCTAGTAGAGACAAGGAGGTGATTATCCTCTTGTATAAGGCAATGGTCAGGCCACACCTTGAGTACTGCGTACAGGTGTAGAGGCCTCATGTTAGGAAGGATGTAGAGTTGCTAGAACGAGTACAGAGAAGAGCAACAAGATTGCTGAGAGGAACAAAGGGGCGCGCTTACGAAGAAAGGCTTAAGTTCTGCAAGTTGCAATATCTGGAGACTAGGCATGTGCGAGGTGATCTGATTGAGGTGTATAAGGCCTTGAATGGTTTGAGCAGGCTCAATGCTGATGGGATACTTCCACTTGCTCGGATTAAGAACCTGAGAGGGCATAGATTCAAATTGAGGAAAGACGGTTGTAGAATAGATGTGCGAAGTTTGCCTTTAGCCAGCGGGTAGTTGATTACTGGAACAGACTTCCATCTGTTGTTGTGGAAGTTGATAGCTTAAATAAATTTAAGGCTGAAATAGAAGTAGACAAACATTTAAAGCGACTAGATGGGTGAAATGGGAAGGTTTTTTTTGGGTGATGCTAGATAAGCTTGCTTTCTTGCATCACATGCCTCGACTAATGCTAATGCTAATGAATAGATAGAGTTCGCAACAGGAATTAATGGATGTACATATTTCCATTGTGAAGCAACACAGCTTTCAAACTTTTAGTTGGCCTTTCTGTGAGAAGACGCTACTCTTCTGGATTGCGACGATTAATATAATTGTTTTTTCTATGAAGCCCAATGAAATCAGAACAATACCACACAGAGACTTTGCAACACTTTAAAAAGTTGCAAAGTGACATGTTTTTTTTTCTTTCTTCCTGTTGGTCTCACAGTTGGAATCGAATAAGATTTCATTGTTTTAAACGAGATGTCCGGAGCTCTTCGTTTGATTTAGTTATATATGAGTCCCTCAGTAAGTTATATAATTCTTGGTGATTAGGCAGTCAAACACTTTTCTTTTCAGGCTTCTGAGATGTAATTCCAGTTATCCTATTCACCACATTTAGCATACGCTTCTGCAGAGTGTTGTCTGGAAAATGGATTGGGAATTGTCAATAGAGGATGGTATATAGGAATGCACTGCGACTTTTCTATCCACAATTTTTTTAAGTTTTGGTATATCCACCATACAAAAGTAGCAGTTGTGATGGTAGTTTGTGTGTTCTTTCCATATTCGATGTATAACATACTCTTACGACTACCACTAAATCATCATTCTAATGGCGACTGAAACTGCCATATCAGACATGAGGTGCTCATAACTTGTCTTGATTACCTATAGGCATTCCAAAATAGGCTTCATATGCACTGCAGAAATTAGTGCCACCAACCATATCACGCTTCACCTGATTTGGACCTATATCCACAAACATAGCACACACATTGAAAATGTATTAGTATTAGTAACGGCCGCATGGTGCAAGAAAGCCTATGGCTTATGCTGCACCAGCCAAAAAAAAAAAAAAAATCCGAACAAAACAATGATAAAAACAAAAAAAAAATAAATAAATAAATAAATAACTAAATAATAATAATTAATAAATAAAAAAAAATAAAATAAAAAGGAAATTAAACCTATGTGCTTCCCTTACCCGAAAGTACTATCCAGATGACCTTTGAATTTCCCCAAACTGTCGGCCTCTACCACCCATGAAGGCAACTTATTCCAGTAATTTATAACTCGCTGGCTAAAATAGAACTTCCTGCAATCCAATCTAAACATTTCCCCCCGTAACTTGAATTTATGTCCCCTAGTTCTAGCATCATTTATAATCTTGAAAATTTTGTCCTCATTCATTTTACTGATGCCTCTCAGAGCCTTAAATACCTCAAATCTCCTCTAAGGTGTCTAGTTTCCAAACTCTGCAACCCACATATTCGAAGTCTTTCTTCATAAGGACGCCCTTTTGCCGATCTCACCAGGCGAGTTACCCTTCTTTGCACCCTTTCAAGAAGCTCGATGTCTTTCTTCAGGTGCGGTCTCCATACTTGAACACAGTATTCCAAGTGTGGTCTAACATAAGCCTTATATAATGGGATTATCACGTCCATATCTCTACTTGCAAAAGTTCGATAGATCATCGATAGGACACCATGGGCCTTCCTTGCAACCTGTTTACAATGCTCAGAGAATTTCATGTCTGACCGTATCGTAACACCCAAGTCCCTTTCCTCCAGTACTGGCTTTAGTTGAACTCCACCAAGTGAATAAGTTTTTTTGGGATTACTGTTTCCCAGGTGTAATACCTTACACTTTGTTGGATTAAAGCACAGCTGCCATTTTTCTGACCATTCCTGAAGTCTATCTAGGTCTCTCTGAAGAAGCTCAGCTTGACAGTGATCATTAACTACTCTCCCAATTTTAACATCATCTGCAAATTTAGACATCACGCCCTCTATCCCTTCATCAATGTCGTTTATGAAAATTAAAAACAACAGTGGTCCTAATACTGATCCTTGGGGAACCCCACTTCTTACATCAACCCAATCTGAGGAATAGCCATTTATCACAACCCTCTGCCTCCTGCCCTGAAGCCATCCTTCTATCCATCTAAGGATTTTCCCAGTGATTCCAACCTGTTCCAGCTTATAAAGCAACCGCTCATGTGGGACTGAGTCAAAAGCTTTGCTGAAATCTAAATAAACAATGTCGAAATTATTCCCTAAATCCAGCTCGTGAGTGACCCTTTCGAAATAGCGAACCAGATTTGTTAAACATGATTTTCCCTTTACGAAACCATGCTGAGTATCCTTGAGAATTTCAATTCGATCCAAATGATCCTGAATTCCACCCCTGATCATTGCCTCCATGATTTTCCCTACTACTGAAGTCAGACTGACAGGTCGATAATTTCCAACTTCACTTTTAGAGCCACCCTTATGTATGGGAGATACATTTGCACTTTTCCAATCCAAGGGAATCTCCCCAGAGTCTAATGATGCTCGCATAATTAGCCTCAATGGTTCAATGCACTCGCTTGCCGCCTCTCTTAAGATTATAGGGTATATTCCATCAACTCCAGGAGCCTTACTGGTCTGTAGGCTCGAAAGTTTTTTCATTAAATAATCTGTGTGCAAAATAAGTTCTCACAGCCTGAGATTAGCGTTCGACAGAATTTATTTTTGGATAAATAAATCAAATATTTAATATTATTATAGAAACACGAATTTGGGTACTATTTTAACTTAAAAATTGTACTTAGCGTTATTATACTTTAATTAGATTATTTTAAAATCATAAAATAAATTTTTTTAGAAATTATAGGATCATTTAATGAATTTTTTTTTTTTTATAATTATTGTACTTATATGGTAGTACACGTCATATACTCGCCGCTTTTCATTTTGAGTTTTGGAAAATATGGTGTGTATGATATATATACAGGGTGTCTCAAAAATACACGGCATAACTTCTTGGTTCCCGAGTTGTTAACCGGAATGTTTTATCTCCCGCAGGTGATTTCCTTCATCACATGGTATTGACAGAATCTGGTGGTTTTCCATTCCGACCATGTACTCAAATCAGAAGCAAGCGGATATGCACTTTATGTACGGTTTGGCGGACGGCAATGCTCTGGAGGCTCGTCGTTTGTACCGCTAAAGCAGGAGTGGCCAACTTAATTTGTGATGCGATCTGCTTTTTTTTCTTCAAAATGTGCCGCGACCTACCATCTCAAAAATTTCATTGCACAAGGTGCACAAATCGAGGGATGACTGTATATTTAAAATTCGTCGTGATCGACCGAAATTAAATCCGCGATCGACTTGTTGGCCACCCCTGTGCTAAAGCAGAACGAAAATGTCCAGACAGAAAAACGTTTGAAGGTATCCATCGCCGCCTTTGTGAACATAGGACCTTTACACTTCGTGCTGCCGACAGAGGCACTACCAAGATCTACAACTCCTGAAGCAGAAGGATGGACCAACTGACTAGCCTCCACGCTCACTGATTTAAACACACTAGATTTCTTCTTGTGGGGCCATTTAAAGTCATTGGTGTATAGGACTCTGATAACTGTTGTGGAAACTCTCCGCAATCGAATTGTGGCAGAGACAATACGAAACATGCCAGGAATTTGGCATCGTCTTCGCGAGTCCATGAGACGTCGATGTGAGGCCTGTATTCAGGCAGAAGGTGGACATTTTGAACAATTACTATAAGGTGATGTGAACAGTTAAGTGTCATAGACAGACCTTCAAAACTCGGAAACCAAGCATTTCCGGAACTATGTTGATATAAAATATTTTTATTGTCTACATATGAGGAACTCATTCCTGAAGTTATGCCGTGTATTTTTGAGACACCCTGTCTATATTCAGTTTGTTGTAGTGGTAAAATCCCCAACAGGAAAGGACTGAAGAGGCGAAATCCGTTAGTGTCCTCTACTGGATACTTATTCATTTCTTCAGTGCGTACTAAACTAAGTAATTTATAACTATAATTTCGAGTTTTACGGGGCTACGTGAAAATGTTACAGATATACTGATTTCAAAATGAAGCGCTGTTTTTATACTGCAGGCGAAATTTGATCGTATACTATTTATACAGTTTCTCTCTCTGCGCATTACTAATAAAGGGAGAAAAACTGGAAACAACACGAGTAATGATTGATTCTTAAACCGAATAGTCACGTTTTTAATCAAAAAAACTAGGAACTTTAAAACTGAATGAAATGGATCTTCGTGAGAATACATGTTTATCAGAGAGAGAGAGGAGTTGAAAACAAAGTCTGAATGATTTTGCAGTTTTTGGTTAGTTAGCACGAAACTTGTGCTAATGCAGCACAAAAACTTGTGCAGTTTATAAGACAGGAAGCTTCTTATGATGTAGAAAACCAGTTTGGCATATGAGTGAGATAATACTAGAGTAGTTCAGTAAAGATTCATATTACCCTAGAAATCTGGTGGCAGAAGGTTGAGGTTGGGTTTTGGCTTAATTAGTGACTTTTGGACATATTGCGCCATCGTGTATTGTCTGTACAAGTGTGTGTTCACGGCCCAGTATGCATGTTGTGGGGGCTGAAAAGCCTTGAATAACTAACATAGAAAAAACTTACTCCCTCCGTCTGTTCAATCGTAGTTGTAACTATTGAAATTTTTCCAGTCTCCACTGGAACTCGAACCCAGACCTGTCCAAACTAGTGACAAGTGGAAAGTTTGAAATCAGATGCATTAATAGTCCTATGATAAAAAAGGCACATGCCGAGAGAGACACCATCTTGCCTGTATTTCTGCCACTTCTGGATGCCTTTTTTTTAAAAAAAAATACCTTTGATTGCCTTTGAGACCATGGTACGCTCTCAGGAATCACACTTCTTATGGATAAAAAAAAACAAAACAAATTATGATATTAGGGTCACCTTTAAATGATTACATCTACCCATATATTTATTTTATCTGGAAATTGATTGTGTTCTCTGGTCGATTTATCTGTTTTGCTGGACGAAAAAAACCCAGTTTCTGGGGGAAAAAACCTTGCCATCTACGCCTGAGATCGAGTTGGACGATTATTTCTTCAAAAATAAGCTCACTAACCTTTACATCAAAGCTGTTCCAATCAACATGTTTTGTTTTAAACCGTGGGAAGTCAAAACAGCAACTGATAGCCCTAGGATTGTTGTTGTGACTGATCGTAAAGGTGATGACATTTTGGTCACTCGAGAACCACGATGTATGGCTAAGCCAGCTGGAAATGCCATTACCAAGAGCAGAGTTTGAAAGGGTAATGTCAATATAGGATTGACCAAGAGATGAAACGAAAGTTGGTGGATGTTCTGGGGTATTACACAGAGTAAGATTATTGGACTGGATAAACTCTTCCAACAGCTTCCCTTAGAATCTGTAGTAGGGATATTCCAAAGCCGAGAGTGGGTATTAGTATCCGTCATAAAAATGACAGGAAAACCAGACAGACAGATCAGAAAGTCTTCCATATAATTTAGAAATGGCTCAATGGCCAGTCCGGCCTGATTGCATTGAGCATACAATGAGATCACATAAATTTTTCCGAAACAGCCATCCAAGAATGCACATGCGGCATGAGTGGAGCAAAGACTCGAAATTTTTGTTACAGTAATAAAAAACTATTATATTTAGGCCACCCGAATAATTAAATTCATCTGCCGTGCTGTGTCTTATGTCTGTTAATTGCGTGTGTTCTATGGTCGATTTGTCTGTTTGCTGGACGAAAAACCCCAGTTTCTGGGGAAAAAACCTTGCTGTCTACGCGTGAGACCGACTAACTCAGTCACGAGTGAAAACCCCCATTAAAGTTCGCATCATCGATGGGATTCCAACCCGGGCCTTTTCCACCCGGTGTGGGGAGGACGGTGACGATACCACTGTCCTACCGCGCAGACGTTGTTACGGTAATGAGGAAAATCCAGGAATTTCGACAAGGAGGGTTGTTCTGCAAGAGCTTGTACTGAGACATAGCAGTGTGTGGCCAATTTTGCATCGCCAGTTGCTGTACCCCTACTATATCCAGCGTGTACAAGGTCTCAGCAATACAGACTACCCTCCCAGAGTGCTCCCATAGTCAGTGGCAGATCTTAACAGAAAATGTGCATCATCTCGAAAACGGTTCACTGGGCCTTTTTGCTTGTTTTAGTTTGTACTTTTCACCTTTAAACTATTGACCATTTTTGAAACACCCTGTATATACACTATAATCACTGAATTATGACCACCTACCTAATACTTCGTAGGTCCTCCTTTTGCCCTCAGTACAGCAGCTATCCGACGTAGCATTGATTCAACAAGATGTCTGAAGCGTTCGAGAGGTATGGTCAACCAAGATGTGAGTAATGCGGTCAGCAATGCAGGTATGGAGGTGATTGGTGTATCCAGACGCCTGATATGCCTTTCATTGTGTCCCACAAGTGCTCTGTAGGATTGATATCGTTGGAGTTCAGAGGCCAATCGATATCCTGGAAATCAGAACTGTTCCTCAAACCAATACTGCACAACAAGTGCCCAATGACTCGGTGCATTGTCATCTTGGAAGACACCATCGCCATTCGGAAAAAAGTTTAACATAGCGTAGGGTGTACACAGTCAGCAAGCAATTGACGATAGCGGAGACCACTGATACATTGTTCCACATGCAGGGGGATCCAAGTTCCTGCCAGTGAAACATGCTCTACACCTTACAACCATCTCCATCAGCCTGCACTTTTGATACTATGCATGATGGATCAAGAGCCTCATGTTGTTGACGCCAAATCTGTACACTACCATCCACGGTGTGGGGTAAAAAAAAAAATAAATAAAATAAATAAAATTTTTGGGTTGCCAGTAATTGAATACATTAAACCGTATTTTGTGTCTGTAAATTGCGCGTGTTCTGTAGTCGTTTTGCTTGTTTTGCTGGACGAAAAAACCCCAGTTTCTGTGGAGAAAAACCTTGCTATCTACGCCTGAGACAGACTAACTCAGCCACGTAGTGACAAAAAAGCCCATTAAAGTCATCGACGGGCCTTTTCCACCTGGTGTGGAGTAAATAACGTGACTCATCCGACCAGCACATCTTCCAGTCTTCTAACGTCCAACTTGCATGCTGTTTGCACCAGGTGAGTCTTTTACGCCAATGAACCTTTGTTAGGAGAGGATGCCATAGAGGTCGTCTGCTGGTATAGCCTATACGTGCGAGCGTGCGACGCATGGTCATGCCAGATATTGTTCCGGGTTATCCCATGTTGTATTGGGTAGTCAACTCTTGAACAGTGCTGCGCCTCTTCGCCTGTACGAGCCCTAACATCAACCTTTTGCTAACCTTTGCAGTTTTGCCGTCTGGTCGTTGTTTGACCATTTTGACGCCAGTCCTGGTACACTTTAACTGCGGCGGACCTCAAACTCCTCACCAGTTCAGCCGTTTGGGAAATCGAGGCACCAGCTCGTCGAGCACGCACAATCCGTCCTTTATCAAAGTCTGATAAATCCTTCCTTTTACCCATCACGCTGGGAATTTTGCTACCTACCGAACCACTGACACCTTATCTATGCTACGTAGGTCGGCTAACTCTGCACTCTTGTACCTCATGTGGTTAACGGGTCGCATTCAGTTTTCATAGGGGGGGTCATAATTCAGTGATCACTCAGTGTTTATATACCGATAAATATTAAACTTAAGCGCACACGACAGGTACTGCATTACAAAATAATGATAATAAACATCTGAGCAGTCCCAATGCTAATACATTACTTGGGGCTCGTGGATTGGACTGACACCAAACTGGCGAAAATCATGAGAAAGACCAGCACAGTGATGACCAAGAGCCGCCAACCTCACCCGAAGTTGGCCGAAGTCGACCATAGCTCGGAAAGGAGAAGGAAGGGGTTTAATAGACCCCATCGAGCAACAAAAGAAAGTGATAGGGAACCTGAAGGATTACTTCCGGAAAAACACAGCGCTACTCTAACCAGGCTATAAGGAAGACAGAAAAGAGTCAGTCAACCTGATATGCTTCTTTTGACTTCCATCAAAACCACAATAGATAAAATGGCTTCCAAGGCATGGCTCACGAGCGGGATGCTCTTCCCTGAGACTAAAGTATTTATGCTCACCGTCCAAGACTATTTAATCAACACCAGAAACTATAGAAAATACATCGCCAACAGGGACGGACTGGGTGAAAAATTCTTACTGGGAAAACAAATAGAATGTGGACATGTGTTGTCTTTTGTACGGCGGCACCTAAACGTTAGTTCAACTCCGCCATGGTACACTGTGATGAGTACAGAGCTCTGGAAATGGGCAGATACAAGTATGATGTTATGTCTGCGAAGTGTGTGTCTTGTTCTGTTGTTTTGTTGTATCTGGCCACTTAGCTACTAGGGAGCAGCGATCACAAGGATACCTGCTCCCTAGTACCCGTCCACGCCGCGAGGAGGTGAGTCACAACAATACGCGTACTGTCAAACGAAAGTGACAAAGTAAGAATCCCGCATTCAGTGGAGGAAAGCCCACCAGGCTAGCCAGGTGGGTAAAGTGCCTGCTTGGCAACCCGAAGGTCGCGGGCTCGATTCCCGCCTCGGGCTTGGATCAAAGTACTACAAAAAAAAAAAAAAACCTTGAGAGGTGCATTATGGCCACAGAAGCCTATGCGCCAACAACTACGGGAAAAAAAAAAAAAAAACTGGAGGAAAAATCAATTCCAGTGGATGCCAGCAAATCCTGTACCACTGGAAGCCCAAACTGGTTGTACCAGCAGAAAAAAAAAAAAAAATAATAATAATAATAAAATGAGAGAAAAAAATAAATAAAAACGATAATATTTTAAAAAAATAATATTAAAATAGAAAAAAATAAATAATAAAAAAAATATATAAATAAAAAAAAAGATAAGTAAATGTATTGGAGGTCAGAGTGTAATACAGTGTGTATTGTATTGAAAATCCTCTGGCCCATTGGGGTTTCGCCGCTAAGTCTTATGGCCAGTCCGCCTCTGATCGCCAAGAAACTCGAAGTGACAGATTGTTGACGATGCCACCTGGCCCCAGAAACGATCCAACATATCACAGAGGGGAATGTAGGGCGATCACCCGGACGGAGTGTGCCCACAGACTCGACCAGATCGAAAGCCGCGATCTTGAAAACCTTTAGGATAATGAGAGAGTTCCTCGACTAACAGTAATAACAATAATAATAGTAACCAGATTCAATCTATCAACCCATGCATTTGGTACCAGTAGCCATCACAGGGCCGAAAAAATCCCATTAAAAAAAAGGAGAAAAAGTTTTAAACATAATAAATAAAAATAAAAAATTAAATAAAAAACAACAACAGAGTGCTCTTTGCAAATCATTTTCAACTACTATCTCAATTTCTATCCATTTTCCTACTTCACTTAATATTGGAAATATTAGCACGCGTGGGTAAATTTTATCTGTATATTAAAGGAACGTACTGTATGTATACGTAAACGGAAATTCCCAGGGAAACTCAACAAGTCCCCTCAGTAAGTTATAGATGGAAATGTTCTTGAAAGGTACTGAAGAGTGTGGAAGGCTGTTTGCATATGTCGTGAAGTCGTCTGTTTTCAAGGTTCATTGAGTAATTTTTACTCTACAGCCTGTGTCTCTTGCTAACATTCATTTTATAGCCAAGAACTGTTTTCTTATTCCTATATCTTATCTCCATCAAGGATATCCAAACGTTCATCGTATAAAGACGCAGAAACATTTTTAATTATCTTGGCCAATATGATCCATGCGATCTTAATATTAAGATCATGTTTGGAATGGTCTAGAAACATCTGCTGGTCTTTTACCTTTGTCTTTTACCGGCGATCTTTATCTCCAACAATTAGAATAGCTGTTGCTTTGGAGTAGAGTTACTACCTCCATCATCATCAGTTCATTTGCCATCTCATCATGGGAAGACGTTATAATGTATTTGTAACATTAATAATACTGTGACATTGCAATTTATCAACTGAGTGGTATCAGCTTACTCAATCCTACACTCAGGGTAGTGGAGAATGAAGATGAGCTGGGGGTAAATTGTGCAGTCATACATGAAATTCTCTGAGCAGTGAAGACATGCTGCCTGACAGCTCACGGGGTTTTGTCAATATATACAGAAACTTTACTAGCAGGGATAAGGAGACGATTATCCCTTCTTAAGGCTATGGTTAGGCCGCATCTTGAATACTGCATACAGGGCTGGAGACTTCACTTTAGGAAGGATGTAGATCTGCTGGAACGGATGTAGAGAAGGGCAACCAAACTGGTGAAGGGAACAAAAGGGTGCTCTTACCGAGAAACGCTTAATTCCTGCAAATTGCAGCGTCTCGAAACTAGGCACATGCGGGGAGATCTGATTGAGGTGTTTAAAGCCTTGAATGGATTGAGTAAGCTGAATTTTAATGGCATTCTTCCACTTGCTGAGAATATACACGTGAGGGGGCATAAATTCAAGCTGAGGAAGGATGGTTGCAGGATAGATGTGTGGAAGTTTGCCTTCAGCCAGTGGATGGTTTATTGTTGGAACAGGCTTCCATCTGTTGTTGTGGAAGTGGATGGGTTGAATAAATTCAAGGTAGAACTAGACAAATTCTTGGCGCGTACGGATGAGTGAACTGTGTAGGTTTTTTTTTTTTTTTTTTTTTTGGCTGATGCTCATAAGCTTGCTTTCTTGCATCATTTGCCATTATAACTAGTGTATTTGCTTCTGCAGTAGTTCTGCTTATTAATCCGGTTTGACGACTTAGTTCTGGTTTTGCTAGAATCAAATCAAAAACCATATTTAGCAGACATATGGGCTCGAACCTCAACCAAAACGCGTGTGCTGCTGCACTTTAGAATTGACGAATAAGCTACATCAGGCGTTGCCGTAAGAGGAGATTATGAATTATACTTTTAGTAATAACCACTCTTATATCATGTGAATATTAAGTTGGTTTATTCAGTTAATAACTGAATTCCTATACGGTGGCGTTTCGGGAACCTGTCTGGTACCTATCATTAGACCATATATTGGCTGTTGTCAGCCCCCCTGCTTGCCCAGTGTCTCGATTCCCACTGTGCTTTCTTTATACATCGAGACAAGCTCTTGTCATCTCCTTGGTAAGCAGGGAGCTGACAATAGCTATATAATATATGGTCTGATGATGGGTACCAGCTAGGTTCCCGAAACATCACCTTAATGTATAGAAATTTAGTTATTAACTGAATAAATTATCTTAATATTCACGTGGTATAAGAGTGGGCATTATTAAAAGTATAATTCTATGGAATATCACCACGTAACGCCTTCCCTAACTGATAACATCTTTTCTGTACTTTTGTTCTTTAACTTTTAGATATTTTTTTAAAACAAAGAATGTGTAAAAATTCCTTGCACGACATATAACCGAGCTAGCTAGAACCGGGTTTTTCCAATGTGAAACGTTCTAAAAATGTTTTCAGTAGTAAGTATTCTCGTGCAACCAGCTGAACTTGACAGTTGCCGTCTTTATGCTGCCCTTGAACCTTGACTGAACGCCTTTTGCTAATGAATTATTTCCTTTGACAAACCCATTTACGTGAAATCCTTAGGAGGAAGTTTCAAAATTATCCTTATTTTGATTGCAAACATTCTGTTGGAAGTAGATCTAAACGAAATGCCTTCTTGCTATAGGGAATAATCTGGGGCCGTTGTACGTCTTCTGAGAATTCACTTACACTTGGGGAAATTTTGCTTTCTCTTTCATTATGGAAACTTATTTTTTTCTCAGTTATGTAATTCTCGTTTTTTAAACGTTGCAGATTAAACAATAGCAATTTGTTACGCACTTACGGGTATGTAAAATATAAAATCAAGGTGCTTATCAATATTCCCTGCCTTTAATCTTTGATGTAATCTTAAAACCACAGTTACTTTTTTTTTTTTTTTGACAGAATCTCAGTTATGGGTTGCCTCAACATTATCTTCTCATTTGTTTTAATTATTTTTTTCTGTGATTCTTTAAAAGTAATTCTTGTCCATATATCAGCTTTGACATTCCTTATCCTACTGCCAATCTAAAAACTCCTATGTTTGACCGTCTTTGGCTTGAAGTCTTCTTACCACCCCCCCCCCCACCCCAATTTTGCCATAACCATCTGTTTTCTATGTTGTTTTCTCAACTGTACAAATTACTCAACTGTTCACCTTTATTCGAAACTTGACTTTCTCCAATCTGACTTTCGTAACAGTGAAGTAATTTACCTCGGTTAATCCAATGTTCATAACTCCAGATGGTTTCCATGCACCGCTGGTAGAAATGTTGAGGCTTCTGCTATTACGAATGCCCTTTCGCAACCTGTTCGTTTACTCACTAGAATACCAAGCAAACCTAACCACACATATCTAATACTCTTCATCTTTTTTCTCCCAATAACAAGTACAGATAATATTAGTTTTCTCCTTTTAGGATTGATGACTTTTGAGGTTATGATGAACGTCGTGGCGAGATCCAATATTCCTTACATTTCGAGGGTACAGCTCTAAAACGGTGTTCGCAGGCCGGCCGCTAGTTCGTAGCGAACCTATTGGTAACTCTCTAGGAGGCTTCTGGATCAGCTAGTGTATAATCTTGCTACCTCTACTCTGCCAGATGGTGACTGGAGGGAGTCCGAGTAGTGTGTATGCGGGGAGCATTGTCGAGGCCACGTAATGTCAAGGATCTGGGTATATTCTTACCACGTGTACGCCATATCCAAAAATTTCATTACTTCATACAGCATGTCCCACCCACTTTTTCTTACCATTGAATACACCATGAATTGTCAAACTAATAGAGCAAGCTTATCTGCGAAAAGATCTAAACCTCCCAAGGACTTCCTAATTCATTTCACAAATATACGTGGTCTCAATTCCAATCTCAACGATGTCCATTTTCACTTGCAGTCTGCCAAACCACATGTACGTTTTCTGACAGAATCTCAGTTATCGGTTGATTCAACTACTGCTACAATAATTTGGACATCTCAGATGTCCAAATTATTCACTGTATGATTCCTTTCGCCTCAAAGGTAGTACTTGTGCATATGTCCGTTCTGATATTCCCTGTCAGATACTTGGCAATTTGGAATCTCCTCTCTTTCATCTTCTCTCGCTTAAAATCTCTCTACCTCATTGTGTCAAATTCATCTGTTGTCTCTACCGTTCTCCGAACTCCACTAATCACTTGGAGCTCTTTGACTTCCTCTCTTTGCAACTTGACTTTTTCCAGTCCAACTTTCCTAACAGTGAGGTAATTTTCCTTGGTGATTTTAATGTTCACAACTCCAGCTGGCTTCCATTTTCTAGTCACACCGACCCAGCAGGTCGAGATGCTGAGGCTTTTGCAATTACTAATGACCTAGCACAGATTTTTCATTTACGTACAAGAATACCGGACAATCCTAATCATACAGCCAATACGCTTGATCTTTTTCTCACAAACAACCCTTCTAAGTACACAGTCGAAGTGAGAGCTCCTTTAGGCACTTCAGATCACAACTTGGTGATTGTCTCTTCTCCAATGGAGCTTTTAGCTCATGGCTATTCCCAACCTCGTGTTGTTTGGCATTACAAGAATGCAAAATGGGATGACATGCGAGACTTCTTTTCTTCTTTTCCTTGGTCGGATTACTCTTTCAAAACTTCTGATGTCAACGTTTGCTCAGATCGTGTCAGTGAAATTATTCTTGCAGGAATGGAATCCTTTATCCCACACTCCACTTTAAAATCTCGTCCTTTATCTAAACCTTGGTTTTCCAATACATGTGCTAAGGCTGTTCAAGAGAAGAATGTTGCATATCGTAATTGGCTTGTTTCTAATTCTTCAGTGTCACTGTCTGCCTACACCAAAGCTCGCAACAATTGTAAAGCAGTTATTAATCAGTCCAAACTAGAGTTTGAACAGGCTAAGAGTAGAAAACTTGCTTCTTGCCCTAATGGTAGCCGAGCATTCTGGTCTCTTGCCAAAGCTATTGGCTGCAACTTTTGCCCATCTTTGCTCCCACCTCTGTCCAAACCCGATGGTTCTGTTGCCACTTCAGCCAAGGATAAAGCTGACCTGCTAGCATCCCATTTTTCTTCCAGCTGATGTATTAAAGATCTTGGTAAAGCACCTCCACCATTCCCAACACACTCCATTCAATGCCTCCTGTGGTATTCCGTCAAAAGGATATCAGAAGGATTTTGATGAATCTTGATGCTTAGAAAGCTTCAGGTCCTGATGGTATTTCTCCACTTGTTCTCAAAACCTGTGCTCCTGAACTTACTCCTATTCTTTGCCGCCTTTTTTCACTTTCTTATTCCAAAGGTTTTTTTCCTTCTGCTTGGAAATTTGTTCATATCCAGCCAGTTCCTAAAAAGGGTGCCAAATCCCTCCCATCCAATTATCGTCCCATTGCAATTACTTCTTCTCTTTCTAAAGTAATGGAGAAATCAATTAACCGCCAACTCTTAAAGTACCTAGAAACCTTCTGTCTGATCAACGATCGCCAGTATGGATTCCGTCAGTGTCGATCCACTGGTGATATTCTGGCTTATGTTACCCATTTATGGACTAATTCAATGGAAAGGTTCTGTGAAACACAAATAGTTGCTCTTGACATCTCAAAGGCTTTTGATCGTGTTTGGCATAAAGGTCTTCTAAACAAGCTTCCATCTTATAGTTTGCCAACTGTTTTTAATAATTGGTTATCCAGTTTGCTCACTGAGGGTGATGGTAGATGGCTGTCTTCTAACTTCTCCACTAATGCCGGTATCTCCCAAGGTTCAGTTCTTTCCCCCACTCTTTTCCTCTTGTATATTAATGACCTTCTTCCATTGACTGGAAATCCTATCCATAGTTTTGCCGATGATAGCACATTGTATTCCACTTTCCATTTTGAGAAACCTCGTCCTGCTCAATCAGCTTAAACTTCTCGAAAATCTGCTACCAATTCCTTAAATGCCGATCTTCAGGTAATTCTCCAGTGGGGCAAAGAGAACTTAGTTGATTTCAACCCTTCTAAAATTCAGTCTTCTCTTATATCTCGCAAAAAGGATTCTTCTGCTCCTGTGCTTATCATTAGTGACACTCCGATTTCTAGGTATCATTTCTCCGATTTCTAGCTATTCTCGATATCATTCATCGAGAGGTGTCATTTCGGAGTGGGACCTTCTCGACGTAACCGAGGAGGAAATCTGCTCCGAATTAAAACCCCAGGGAGTTATTGCCGTCAAGAGAATTACTGCGCGAAGGGATGGAAAAATTGTTAAAATCAGGTGCGTTATCCTGACTTTTAACTCTCCTAAACCTCCTGACGAGATTAAAGCTGGATACATTAATTGTTCAGTGCGTCCATACGTTCCAAACCCTTTACGGTGTTTTAAATGCCAGAAGTATGGACATTCTCAAATGGCCTGCCGTGGAGTCCTTGCATGCGTTTGATGCTTTACCACGAAACAACAGCATGTTCAGCCGCAAAACCCACCTGTATTAACTGTGAAGGCGAACACCCGGCCTACTCACGAGCATGCCAGAGGTGGAAAGAAGAAAAAGAAATTCAACGGCTGAAGGCAGAGCTAAATATATCATACCAGGAGGCAAGGAAATCGGTCAAACCCCTGAATATCAACAAACCTACCTACGCCCAGAAGGTAGCAGGGAGATGTTCCGTCGGAACTCAGACGGACATGACCATTCCTCCAGAGGAGTCTTTCACTCCCATCGCGCGGTACCTCTTAAGTTCTCAAAAACCTGCACAAAAGGACCAATCAGCTGCCACTCCTATATCGGTACCTCCTAATGCTCCACAAGTAACAAAGGTAATTATGAAAGAAAAGAATAAGAAAGGGGAAGTTCCCCCTAGTACCCAAGAAAAGATGGATGTCGAGCAGAAGGAGGTACCCGAAGATTCAGTCTTGGAACTCTTTGCGGAGGAGGAAATGGACACGGGACAGCGTCCATTCTTCCCCAAAAAAGATAAATCCAAGACTGATAAAAGTAAGCCCTCAGCACCTCGGAAGCCGCCTGATGGACCCACCAAGCCAAAATAATGGCTAAATTCCTACAATGGAATTGTCGTGGATTCCGGCGAAATATTGATGACATCAAGGCCCTCCTGCAAAAGCACGAGCCAGTTTGCTTTTGCTTGCAGGAGACATATCTAAAGGCAAATGATGATCCCACCATGCACAATATCACAGTTTTTCGAAAGGATAGAATTGCGGATGGCTCTGTACATGGGGGAGTGGCTATCCTTGTGGGTAACCAGACCCCAGTGCAGCCCTTGCTAATTACAACCAGCATAGAGGCTGTTGCAATTCGCCTTTCAGTGGGATTTTTATTAACTGTGTGCTCCATTTATTTGCCACCTGGGACTGACATCTCCCAGGCAGACCTTGATGATCTTCTAACGCAGCTGCCTCCCCCTTTCTTACTTCTCGGGGATTTTAACGGACATAACACCCTGTGGGGTAGTGCTAACATCAACGGAAGGGGACGAGTCATAGAGCCTATGCTCAATGACAATGACCTTTCCCTTCTAAATACCGGAACAAACACCTTCTTCCACATGCCTACCCGTACTTTTTCTGCCATTGATCTCTCTATCTGCTCCCCTTCTCTACTCCCTTCACTCACTTGGGAAGTGGAGGAGAATCCATACGGAAGTGATCACTTCCCTGTGATAACCTCGTTATACAGTGGGAGACCATGTTCCCTTCAGGTTACCACGGTGGAAGATTGATCAGGCTGACTGGACTGCCTTCCAACATCAGGCAAATTTTGATCTTAGCACAGTCAGTCAAGAGCCTATCAATGATGCAGTTAAGTACATCACAGAAAATATTGTCCAAGCAGCTGCGAATGCTGTTCCAAAAACATCTGCCCGGTTTCCACCATTTCCCAAACCTTGGTGGAATTCACAATGCACAGCAGCAAAAAAGGCTCAAAACAAAGCGTGGGGGATATTCCGCCGATATCCTACCACGACCAACCTAATAGCCTTTAAACGTGCACGAGCCAAAGCACGATATATCCGTCGTCAGAGTCAAAAGGAATCATGGATCCATTTTACCTCATCTATTAACCAGGCTACCAATTCTAAGGTAGTCTGGGATAAAATCCGGAAAATGAAGGGAAAATATACATCCCACCCTTCTGCAATCCTAGATTATAATGGATGCGCTATTGCAGATCCAACTGCAATAGCCAATGCTCTTGGGGAAACATTCTCTAACATCTCCGCAACATCCTCGTATTCTCCAGAGTTCCTGGTCCTGAAACATAAACTGGAAAAGCAAGCACTTAATTTTAAGTCCAAGGGCCTCTATCCCTACAACGGGGATTTCACTATAGAGGAACTGAAAAGAGCCCTCACTCTTTCCAAAGCAAGTGCTGTTGGACCAGATGGCATCCATTATGAAATGATTAAACATCTTTCACCAAAGTCTATGGATTGTCTGCTCCTTCTGTATAATAGAATCTTTATTGAAGGGCAGTTTCCGGACTCCTGGCGAAAGGCAATCGTTCTTGCCTTTCCTAAGCCAGGAAAGGATCCAAAAGTCACCACCAATTATCGTCCTATTGCTCTGACTAGCTGTTTGTGCAAAATCCTGGAGAGAATGGTTAATTCTCGTTTAATATGGTATCTAGAATCAAATGACCTTCTCTCCAACATCCAGTGCGGCTTCCGAAGGAACCGGTCCACTTTGGACCATCTTATTAGATTGGAAGCATCCATACGGGATGCTTTCCTAAAACGCGAACACTTGGTGTCGGTGTTCTTTGACATGGAGAAAGCGTATGACACAACTTGGAGATTTGGCATCTTAAAAGATCTGCATAGCCTTGGTCTTAGGGGGCAACTCCCCATTTTTATTCAAAACTCTTTAGCCAATCGATCGTTCCAAGTTCGTGTGGGATCACTCTCTCGCTCCTTTAGCCAAGAGGAGGGAGTACCACAAGGATCAGTATTAAGTGTCACGCTTTTTGCCATCAAAATAAATTCCATCACAGAACAACTTCCTCCAACTGTAAACAGTGCCCTCTATGTTGATGACTTTAGCATTTTTTGCCAGTCGTGCAACATGAGGGTTATTGAAAGACAACTGCAGAAAGCCATTGATAGTCTGAATTCCTGGGCACTTGCTAATGGCTTCAGGTTCTCGCCGGAGAAGACCGTTTGCGTACACTTTTGTCGCAAGCGTAATCTTCATCCTGAACCTGAATTAAGGCTCGGACAAAATGCTGTTCCAGTAGCAGGAAACACAAAATTCTTGGGACTCATATTCGATAAAAAATTAACCTTTTTGGATCATATTCGTCAACTCCGCACAAAGTGCACAAGAGCCCTTAATATGCTCCGCTCGCTCTCCTCCTTATCTTGGGGTGCAGACCGATGCACCCTTCTACGGCTTTACCGTGCACTTGTGCGATCCAAATTAGATTATGGGTCCCAAGTATATTCTTCAGCCAGAGACAGTGTACTTCGATGGCTGGATCCTGTCCATCATCAGGCTATACGTATCGCTACTGGAGCATTTCGAACATCTCCTGTCCAGAGTTTATACGTCGAAGCAAACGAACCACCGTTATCGTTTCGACGTAAGCAGTTGTCTTTAAAGTACGCTTTAAAACTGAAATCCCTGCCAGACCATCCTACGTGGCCCTTCGTTTTTGAGCCACGATGGGAAAACTTCTACAATACCCGTAAGACTGCCAATCGTCCTTTTGGTATTCGTCTCCAAGAGCTACTCAATGAACTTAATATCAAGGTAGACAAGGTTGCCCAAACATCCAAGCAACCCTTTCCACCCTGGCATGCTCGTGTCCCGGCATGCGACTTGTCGCTTAGAAACGGGGGAAAGTCGGACACTCCATCATGTGTCTACCTGCAGCTTCATTCAGCACACCGAACAGAATATTCCGACTTCGCGCCAGTCTACACAGACGGTTCGAAGTCAGAATCATATGTGGGATCTGCTGCTGTCTTTACAGACAGCACTATATCAGAGCAGATTTCCTCTGAATGCAGCATATTTACTGCAGAGCTGCACGCTGTAGAGTTAGCCTTGGATCATATTAGTAAATGCCAATACCAACGGTTCATTTTATATTCCGACTCTCTTAGCATGTTACAGGCTTTAATATCTGTGAAGTATAATTCTCATCCAGTTCTGTCTAGCATTCAGCAGAAGATTCACGTTCTCCATGAACGCGAATATGACATCCGCTTCTGCTGGATTCCCAGCCACATTGGGATTAGGGGAAATGATTTGGCTGACGCCGCAGCCAAATCAGCAATTCCCAATAATAACCGCTGCCTGTTAGTCCCCTATACAGACTACAGGCAAACAGTACATCAAAAGATACATTCCCAATGGCAGGATTCGTGGAATAGACAGACTGCGAATAAATTATATCGTTTCAAGCCTGTAATTGAACCCTGGCAGTCCAGTCTGCGCAGGATTCGGATCGAGGAAGTTGTTCTTGCCCGACTCCGCATAGGACAGTCATCTGACACATTCGTTTCTGCTGAGGGCGGATGATCCTCCTATGTGCGAGCAATGCGACACCATTTTATCCGTTAAACATATTTTATGTGACTGTTCCAGTTTTAGTAATGCTCGTTTTATCGCTTTTAACCATCTGACTGAGCCTTATACACTCAGTCAGATTTTATCCGACAATGACCATGTGTCTGGTATTTTTAGTTTCCTGAAATCAGTAAACCTTTTTATTCATATTTAAAAAATCTTATTATTTTAAGATTTATTATTTTTACCTCGTTTACTGATATTCGTCTTTTACAGTTTATACCCTGACTTAGTGACCTAATTCGTTAGGTCACTGAAAGATTTTAACCATTTTTATGACAAGGTTTTGGCGCATTATAGCCTTAGTTGCTGATGCGCCAATAAAACTAAATCAAATCAAATCAAAAAACTTCCCTCGCTGCCTCCTTCAATATAACTGGATAGATTCCATCTGCCTCAGGTGGCTTTTTTATGTTTAACTTCAACAATTTTTCCTCCATTTTGCTCCTCGTTATTAAAAAATCATTTAGCTCCCTGTTAGAGTTTAGTAAACTCTTGTCCTCCCCTTCCTTACAGTGTTCCTAATGTGTGAACGTAAATGCAAAATACTCATTCAATTTGGCAGCTATCTGAGCAGGATGAGCAACAGTCGAACCACCAACATCAAGTGGACCAATCTGATTCATCGCCCGCCTTCTAAAATTTACGTAAGTAAAGAAGTCTTTGCCAAGGATATCGCTTATCAGATTGATATCGTAATACATTGCTGTGGGGGTTACAGTGAGAACTCGATTTTGGAGTCACGGACTCATGACCCTGTTGTTGGATGTAGGGCGTCTGGACGAATGTACTGCAGGCTAAATGTGTTAAAATAAAAGCTTTCTAGGTGAACCAAAGAAGAAAAAATCAGTCAAGAAACACTTGTCATGATGAATCGAAGACGACAAATGAAGAGCAAGAAAAACACTGACAAGAAGATAATTGAGTATAAGTTATGCAAAGCCATTAGAAAGAGGCTCAAAGAGGACATAAGAAAATTTAACACAAGAAAAGTAGAACAAGCATTAAGGGAAAACAAAGGATTTAAATCAGCAGCCATGAGTAGTAATACAGAAAGACAAATGATACTGAAGAATAGCGATGGTATACTTATAAAAAGCAGAGAAGGCATAATTCAAATAGCGGAAGACTACTATAAAGAGTTATACAAGGAAATGATGCCAGCAGTGGGGAAGATGGATTCAAACCCGCGCCCTTTGGGTTACCAGGCAGGCACTTTACCCACCTGGCTAGGCCGGTCGGCTTCATTCAATATTTTACTCAATTATTAAAGTGTTTGTGAAACACATTTACTGTATACGGGTCTGACGGATTCCACAATTTTTTTATAATTATGTCAGATGAATTACTTATTTATTGCGCTAATCTATTTATATCGTATATATTTTACCAATGTATATAATTATCCTAGATGAGGTTGCTGAAATTTTAAGATAATACAAAACTAAATGCAAAACTTTACTAGAAGAATTTGTTTCTTGTTCGAGAAACAAATGTAAGTAGGAGCGCGTGAGAGGCTTAAGTATCTCGTGACCTGCCAATTGACGCACCCTTGTTTCGGGTCCCAGAACAGAATAGCCAAGTGCACACTGCTCTGGTGATTTAGTTTCATTGGGAGACTATTGTCAGGGAAACAGGTAACATTTTTTGTAATAGAGACAGGTGGACCAGAACCAGGTTGTTTCTCAGGAGCAATAATTCATGATGTTACCAACAGATTGTTAGGTTTTAAGGGAGAGGGAGAGGATAAAGAAAACATTATTATTCTTGTGGGACCTAACAATATTATACTAACACGACCTGACGATTTGTAGGATAAATATAGGATTATGCGAAAAAATGCCTTGAGTTAGGTCAGAATTTGTATACAAAGGGTACTAGGAAAGTTTTGCAATACAGCTTTGTTTATTTAATTTTTTCAAAGTAATTTCCTCTACATTCAATACACCTCTCCATCCTCCGAAACCAATCTTTAAACCAGTTCTGCCAAGTTTCACTAGGGAGTAAAGCACACTCGTTGTCCCAAGCCCGTAGAAGGTCCTCATCACTGGAAAACCGCCTCCCTTTTAGCTTCATTTTCACATGCGGGAACAGTGCAAAGTCGCAGGGAGCAAGGTCTGGACTGTAGGGAGGGTGCTCGAGAAGTTTCAGTCCTGTCGTGGTCAAATATTCGGTGCAGGCTTTGGCGCGGTGAGCTTTAGCATTATCGTGATGGAGGTACCAGGTGTTCATAGATCCAATGACTTTAGGCAGGCATTGTTCAGTATACCACTTAGCTGTGACTGTCTTCTGCGTGTCCAAAATGACACGTTCCACAATTCCACTCGATTTGAAAAATACAGCTATCATTTTCTTCTTTACAGATTGGGATTTTCTGACAATTACGGGTGTGTCGTCATCATCAAAGACCCAAACTTTGTTTTGAGCCTTGGTCGGCAGATCGTAATAGTACAGCCAAGTCTCGTCACCTGTCACGATGTTGTTCATATACCGAGATTGTCCCTTATCAAACTTTTTTAACATCTCCCGGCACCAAGTCACACGTCGTGTCATCTGCTCTTCAGTCAGTTGATGCGGCACCCAGAGAGAACAAAGTTTCTTCACGTGCAAATGATCTTGCAGAATCGAACGAATTGCTGGTGCATTTAGGCCCAAAGTATCCTCTATCTGTTGGTAGGTCACTCGCCTGTTTTCGTCAAGCATTTTCCTCACAGCAGTAACGTTTTCCTCCGTAACTGACGTTCGTGGCCTTCCCGGCATCTCAGAATCCTCCAGAGTGAAATTTCCCCTTTGGAATTCTCTATACCACCTGAATATCGTTGTACGATGTGGACAATCATCATCTAGTGCAAGAGTCATTTCTTCTAAGCACTGGTCTATGGTTAAACCACGCACGAAATTATACCGCAAAACTGTCCTTATCTCATTTCGTGACCACGATGCCATCGCAAGCACTTTACACTCTCACTACTAATGAATAACTGAGCCCATCGACTTGGCGCGGCGGCTACTATGCACGTATGAACATGTCTCAACATGCAGCAACAAGCAGCTTCCTGTGATTCATTGTTGCGTCATATTGCAAAACTTTCCTAGTACCCTTTGTAATTCTGCCCAGACACGATAGGAGGATTATACGTTGAAAGCCTTGTGGATCAACTCACGACTTAAGGGCTCTGCAAGGCCTTTAGGGAGGAAATTTTTATCAGCGTAAGACACACTTATAGGTAGAAGGAATCTGTTTTGTAGAGATGGTATTCATTGAATAAAGGTGGTGTAAGGGTTTTTGCCAATATCATTGAGGATATCTGAATGGTCTAGAGCAGGGGTCACCAAACTACGGCCCGCGGGCCAAATCCAGCCCGCGTAGTCTGTTCATCCGGCACCCCCCCGCCCCGCACTGTGCTACAAATGATCAAAATTTCTAAAATATATTGTAATTATTTATATGGAAATATAATAAATAGTGAATCAACGGAATACTACTGTTTCAATGACAGCTTGTGAGCGGGGCTTATACCTTGGCAACATATTTTGTATATTGGTAAATAAATATATTCGTTGTCTTCATTTTTGTTGTATTTACTGAATTGTACATATTGAACAAAATGATTATACGGCCCGCGCTCGTCAATCTCTCGGTTATCTGGCCCGTCGTGAAAAAAGTTTGGTGACCCATGGTCTAGAGAAACTGCTGGGGGAGAAGGATAATATAAAAAAAAACATCGGGCACGCTTCCTATGCATACAGAGGATAGCACAGAACGACTGGATTGCACATAGAATGAAACTTGGGAAAAGGACCTACACCAACACCAACCACCAGTTCCCTATAACCACTGACGTCTTTCTCTCGTGGACTAATACGCTCGAAACTAAGCTCCTGCCTGCCCAAAACTCCTTTATTTGGGTTAATCCACCAGCTAACCAAACATATCTCGATAAAACAGCCATTAAAAAGAAATGCCTTACTGAAGTCATCAACAGTCTTCCCAACAAGTCCACCACTGGCCCGGATGGATTCCCTGTTTTTATGATTAAATTATGCAGTGTATATATGTCATCGACCTCCTGCTTAACGCATACAATTCCATCCTCGCAACAGGAGCTTACCCTACCATCTGGAACACATTATGTTTCTCCGGTCCCAAAAAAGTCTAACCCAAAATCGCCTAACGATTACAGATGAATTTCCGTAGGATGTACCTTCCTCAAAATTATGGAAAAAGCCATACTCCCTGCTCTCACCCATGTTCGGCCACAAACCTCCATACCTCCATAGTGTACTTACTACCTTGACGATCCACAATCACCACCCTCATGGACACGCTGTTCAGAATTGAAGGTACCTTAAGTAACAAAGAGCAAATGGATATTGTGTTCCTTGACATTAAGGCGGCTTTCGACAATCTGTCCATCTATGCATTATGTGCCATACTGTGCAGTTACGTCAAAATCTTTAACCACATTCTAGTTCTCCTTAAGAAACTCCTACAGTCCAGGACCCTATGCATCAGAAATCAGAACCATCATCACCGCATTTTGTGCTCCAGAGGGCTTCAAGCCCCCAAGTGGGCGTTCTCTCTGCCGCCCTCTTCACCGCATCTTTAGAACCCTTCCTCGCAAATCATGCTAACTTTACCATGTACACAGATGATATAAAGTTCTTCATTATCGCACGGCCTCCGTAGCCGAGTGGGCAGGAGCGGGAGTGCAGTAGCACACGCTCTTTGAGTAGACCGGGGTTCAAGCCCCTGACTGCTGAATACGGTCGATCTGCCAACCCGCACTGGACCAGCGTGGCAGATTATGGTCCATTTCCCTCAGCATGAATTGTTGAGGAGGCTTCCACCCTGCAGTGAGTTGATAATGGCTGCACCTTACTTACTTACTCTTCATTATCACAAAATGCCCCCAGTCTATCATCGTGAGCTCCAATCGACAGCTACACGAACTGGAAAATTACCTTCATACGATTAGGCTCTCCATCAACAAGGTGAAAACTTCACAACTCTGTCACCAAGAAGAGAAATATCAACGATGTGAACATCATTATAGTGAACTCCTCAATGTTCAAGCTGCATCAACTCATGTATTAGACCCTCAATGTCATGCCAATCGGTCTGTAAGTGAGCCGAATTTAGGCGCCAGGTACCTCTGCCATAATCTATTGTTGTGCCTTTCATTATTAACAGTTTGTGATCCGTGACGGGGCGTGTCCCTGAAATATTAACATGCCTAACCCTGGTTGCTTTGTTTGCCATATTTCGTGGTGCATATATGCGATCTATTCTTGTACCCCTACTCCACGTTGCACCATGTGCTGTGGGATTATGCCAGCGCCATACATCTATTAGGTCATATTTTAGGCAAATGTCATTCAGCTCCAGAGCACCCCTTGTCCCCCTTGTAGGATCCCCCGTGCCAATCTTGTCGACTGAATCTAGGACACAGTTCCAGTCACCCCCCAAGGATATTCCAGCGTGTGCCCATCATGAATGGGCGCAAGTTATTGATTAACCGTATCCGTTCTAGAGCATCATTTGGCGCGTACACGTTTATCAGCCGTATTGTATGTGAATCTAGTTTCCAGTCTATACAGACTATCCTGCCCTCTACGTCTCTTTGAAGATTACTAAATCTGCCTAAAATGGGTGGTAGGATTATAATGCCGACCCCCTGGCATTCCTCCAGAAGCTTAAGCATTTAAATCTATTTTGAAATTTTTGTACTTGTAAAATGCTATGGACATAACTTTCCTGAATAAACAAGATTCTAATACCCATTAATAATGTCATTCTCCAAATATGCTGTTTGCGTCCTTGGGAGAAGCCCCGAACATTTTAGGTGCCAATGGTTATCATGTGTACCGATATTGGGTCCGCCAAGGTGCTTCACCTATTTTGTTTGGGATGTACTAAGGCCATATAGGGTTTTGCCAAGCTCTTGTTTCTTGCCCCGCGATCCATTTGATTCGGGAGTTGCTTAATTGCTGTGTGATTCCGAATAGAGTTTGTCCTACCAAATTCCCCAAAAAAAAAAAAAAATCCTTCCACATAAATTGTATTCTCTCTATTCTTCCTTCTCCGGTTTGTTCTAATATTATTCTGGGTTTCCCCAGATTTTGCTCCCATTCTGTTAGCTTTATCCCCAGCTTTTCCTGTCCTAGTGGTATATATTTTATTAAATGCTGTACACCCGTTAGCTTTTACCTTCCTTCCCCTAATGGCCCTTCTACTTCGGAATCCTCTGAGCTCGACTCGTCCATGCGACGATGTTATCTGTGGTTTGCTTCCTTTTTTCTCCTCCTCCCATATGTTCTCGCTCTCCGTTTTCTCCCCTCTTCTGCCCTCTTGCTATCTCCTCTGTTTCCATTAGAGTAGGGGGTGACTTGTTTTATATCTGTGACCCCATTCTCCTCCTCTATTTCCGTTATTACTTTCGCTGGTTCTATCGATGGACTTTTTTCCCTCCTCCCTGTGGCTTTAAAATAATCATGTTTTCCCTTTTCCTCCCCTCCTCTGATAGCGTTTGCATACGACCTCACTGAACAGCTGCCCGCTTTGTGATTTGTTTCCCCACATTTGCTGCATGGTTTTGAACAGTCGCTGCTGATGTGCCCAACTTCTCTACAGTTAAAGCATCGCCCACTCGTACAATTCGCTCCTAGATGGTCCGAGCTGCCGAACTTCAAACATTTTTTCTCCACTCCCCCTATAGTTCAAAACTAGCCGGTTTCTCATAACATATATGATATTGGGCACCGGCTTCCTCATTTCTATCTGCACCGTAACCTTGCCCGTGTATAGCTCTGGGAACCCCTCCCACGCATGCATCTCTATTCGTGTAGCTTTTCCGTATGCGTCTAGTGCGCTTTTCAAATATGTGTTTGGCATCTCAATTGGATAACGTTCTATGGTTATGTATTTTCTAATGCTGCTTACCATATGGGGGTGTACCATTTGGTTTTCAAAAGAAAAATCTCTCAGTAATATGTCCCTGGTCACGCAGTCCTTGCACACTACTTGATACTTCCTTACGGGCAGCAGAGTAAACCCTTGTAATCTCGATAGGTTCACGCATTTCGCTAATCCCTCTATTACCTGCCGCAGTTCATACTCCGTGTCCAGAGTGAACTCCAGAGTTCTTTCGCGTATGTAGAAACTCATCTTTAACACAAAAAAAAAAAAAAAAAAAACAGCCAACACTGAGTGCCCGCAGGCACTTAATCCCACCCTGAGAACTTTATCAGGGTCAGCAAAAAGAAAAAACCTTAATATCAGAACTTACGGTCTCCAAAAGTCTTCCCTCTTTTCAAAGTAGTATCCGCCAAAATAGCTCCGTTTGGGCGCCTCCGTAGCCAGGTGGGAAGGAGCAACAGTGCGTAGCACACGCTTCTTGATTAGACCGGGGTTCGAGCCCGTCACCACCAAATACGGATGATGCGGAAAGGTCAGGGAATGACCACCGCACATCCCGGAGCAATATGGCCTTAGTTGCTAATGCTCCTAAAAACCAAACAACAACAACATAGCTCCGTTTGAAAGTTTTTTGGCCCTTTTTTGGTAGGTGGATAGGTACCCAAGTGATGCAATGATGGCAAAACAGTTATGAAGTATAACTCCACAATATGAGCGATGCCTGATGGTGTATGATGTATTTAGACTAAGATGCATTTAGGGCTAAAGCCTCAAGCTGCGAGCAAATTTAGCCCAAAATGCATCTTAGTCTAAATACATCATACACCATCAGGCATCGCTCATATTGTAGAGTTATACTTCATAACTGTTTTGCCATCATTGCATCACTTGGGTACCTACGCACCCACCGAAGAAGGGCCAAATAGCCCTGAAACGGCACCAGGGGGAGCCTGATGATGTCCGGAGTTTCCAAGAATAGGTAGCAACAGCCTTCTCCACTGGGGAAGCGTTGCCTATTCGAGGAGTTTGAGTTTTTGAGTGGTGTGAGTTGAAGGAGTTACTGTTCCTTTCATTCTTCTACACCGTTTCTTTTCCTCTTCCACTCCTACTATTACTTTCCCTCTACCTTTTTGCTTTTCTAAGTCTAATGGGGACAACTGGATAGTCGAGTTATTATCCCCCACAAATACAAAATATCCCTGAAACGGCACCAGGGAAAGCCTGATAATGTCCGGAGTTTCCAAGAATAGGTAACAACAGCCTTCTCCACTGGGGAAGCGTTGCCTATTCGAGGAGTTTATGAGTTTTTGAAGGGTGTGAGTTGAAGGAGTTACTGTCCCTTTCATTCTTCTACACCGTTTCTTTTCCTCTTCCACTAGCACTATTACTTTCCCTCTACCTTTTTGCTTTTCTAAGTCTAATAGGGACAAGTGGATAGTCGAGTTATTATCCCACACATATATACAAATAGCCCTGAAACGGTGCCATCTGGGTGGTTGTACCTATCTGAGAATAAGTAACATTAGTCTTCTCCTTAGGTGAAGCATTACTTATTTGAAGTAGTGCAATATCATGGCAACTCGTTGTGAAGATATTCACACTATGAGATATAACTTAAAACGATGCCGCCTTATAAATATTCTGTTTATTCAGAAATCGCTGTGTATTAATGATGCTATTGCACTTAATATATACATAGGCTTCATTGATCTTATTGCAGAATTCGATCGAATTCTAAAAGATCATTTAAATCGTTTTTCAGAAAAGAATAAAATTGGACAAAATACTTATTTATCTCATATTATCCAAAATGAATCAATACTGTGGGAAGTAAGGTACGACAAAAATAGTAAAATTGGTGAAGAATGCAAAATACTATTCTCTATTACTTGACTGCACGCCAGATGTAAGCCACACAGAAAAAAATGTCAGTTATTTTGAGATTTGTTTACATTTGCGAATCTAACAGCAGCGACATTATTATTATTATTATTATTATTATTATTATTATTATTTCTCCTTGATTGGGGGTTCCACCTCGTGACGGGTATTGCTACCAAGTACACAGGGTGGTTGTTGTTATGTCTGGTGTTACTGTTGGTCGAGGAACTTTCTGACTATCCTACAGGTGTTCAGGATTGCGACTTTCTGGAGTTCCTTGTATGTGTTCGCTGGGAGACCTATTGCTGCTAGGCTGTTATGTAGAGTATTTGGCACCATATCTGTGGTTGACACGATGATCGGGATGGTCGTTACTTGTTCCATATGCCACATCTCTTTGATCTTCTGTCTTAGGTTCGTGTACTTCCTGATTTTTTTCCCCATGGATTTTCTGCTGGGTGCCAGTGTTAGGTACCGCTATGTCAATCAGATCGGTAGTCTTTTCCTTCTTGTCCACAAGGGTTGTCCGGTCTGTTGTGCGGGATTGTCCTATCCGTTATTATGGCGCTGTCCCAGTACAGTTTGTGGGTTGGGGGGTCTCTAGTACTCCCTGTGGAGTACAAGAGACGTTTCTTTGGTCAACTGGTATTTCCTCGCTAGCTTCTGATGTATTATCCTTGCTACCTGGACGTGTCTATGAGTGTACTCAGTCTGGGTGATCACCTTGCACCCCGCGGTGATGTGTTGGATCGTTTCTTAGGCCAGGTGGCATCGTCGACATGTATCATCGGGCACTCCGGGCTTCTTGACGATGTATTTTCTATAATTTCTGGTGTAGATTACCTGGTCTTGAATGGTGATCATGAATCCTTTAGTCTCGGGGAAGAGCGTCCAGCTCGTGAGCCATGCATTGGAAGCAATTTTATCTATGTGACCCTGATGGAGATCATTGTAGTGTCTGCCATGGAGTGTCTTCTCTGCCCATCTTTCTAGCTTCGTTTGTACCTCCTGGATGGGGGGGGGGGTTCTCCTCGCTTAGGTTGAGTGGGGTATACCGCTTGTCTATTTTCCTTATGGCCTGGTGGAATGCTGCCTGCTGTGTGTTTCTGAAAGTAATCCTTCATGTTAACTATCGCTGTCTTCTGTTGCTCAATTGCTCATTGAGCAACAGAATACAGCAATCGTCAGTGTCTCCACGGCAGATATCGGGTGGTGTTGGCGGCTCTTGGTCATCATTGTCCTTGTCTTTTTTATGATATCCTCCAGCTCGGTGTTAGTCCAATCTATGACCCCGAAGGAGTATGTTAGCACTGGGACTGCATAGGAGTTTATGGCTTTAAATGTGTTCCCTCCATTCAGCTTTGTTTCAGCAGGTTTCTGAGCCTCTGATGGTATTTTTCGGTCAGGCAGGCTTTAATTTCCTTGTGCTGTAACTGTTGAGCCTGCATCATCCCCAAGTGTTTATAGGCCTCTCCCTCTGCCATGGCTTCGATCTCTTTACCAGTCTGCAGCTGGTAGTTTCGGTTGACTAATTTTCCCTGGTGTAATCCGTGGGTTTTGCATTTGTCTAGACCAAATTCCATCCTAATATCATTACTGAATTCTTCGGTGATCTGGAGTAATTGCTGGAGGAGAGCTTGATGTGATCCATGTACATCAGGTGGGTGAGGGTGTACAGGTTCTTCCTTCCTTCTTTGAGGTTATATCCGTACTTGCTACTGTTGAGCATGGTGGATAGCGGGTTAAGTGCTAGACAGAACCACAATGGGCTCAGGGCATCTCTCTGAAAGATCCCTCTCCTGATGAGGATTGGCCTAGGAGAAACGATGGCGAAATGGTACTCTATTTCGCCATCGTTTCTCCTAGGAAGTTTGTCACTATTGGATTGACTTTCTAGATGTTCAGCGCCTCTATTAGCCAGCTATGAGGTACGGAGTCGAAGGCCTTGCGGTAATCGATGTAGGCTGTGTACATGTTGCGGCGCTTCTTGTAGGCTTGCTCCATAACCGCGGCGTCTATGGTTAATTACTCCTTGCATCCTTTACTCAGCCGCTTGCATCCTTTCTGCTGTTCGGCCATTATGTTCTGGCTCTCCAAGATTATTATTATTATCTTACTATACATTAAAATAATTTTCCTCCTAACGATATTAATCAGCCAATGGGAGAAGAGAGATGCGGGTTACGTGGTAATACGTAACAAATATTAAACTAGGTAACAGAAGCTTGTTTTACTGTGGTAAAACAAGCTTCTATTTAAGCATCGTCACGCGTTATGTTTATCTAACATGACCACGTACCTGCTTGATTTCCATGTGTAACGTATTTATGTATTCATATTACTGTGACCAAAGCAGCCCAGCACTGCTTTGGTCACAGGCCCGAGTACCTTCATACCATTTTGCACAAGAGATCAACTACCAATCTTCTAGATACTCTCCTCAGAATCCAACAAGCCCTCAACAACAAATCCCAGATCGACATCATCTTCCCGGACATTAAATCGGCATATGAGAGAATATACCTTCCAACTCTGTTTACCATACTTAAGCACTACTTCTGTCTGGCAGATACCTTGCTACAAATCTTTAAATCAATTGTACTTTCCAGACATCTGTCTGTTACCGTCAATGACATCCAGGTAACTTTCGACGTCACAATAGGCATCCCGCAAAGGAGTGTGCTTTCAACTATCCTCTTCGCAGCTGTTTTGGAACCTTTCCTAGCATGTAACTTTAACTTTGTTTCTTATGCTGATGATCTGAAGTTCTACGTGAGTTCAAATCATCCTCATCAGATTTTTGATATTAACCAACATGCCTCTACACAGATAACGAAACTGGAAAACTATCTATCCACAATTTGGCTGCATCTGAACCCTTCCAAATCTGCTCAACTACCAATAACCAAAAAAAAAAAAAAAAAAAAGTAAAAAATAATGTTCAAATCTTCGTTAGCGGTGAAAGGGTGCAAAGGGTAACTTCCCATACAGACCTAGGCCTCACCTGGGATGTTGGACTCATCTTCCAGCCTCACTTTGCCAGGATGAGACAGAAGACGTACGCGGCACTTTGGGCGGTGCGCTAGGAGCTCGGTGTGCATCAGCAGCGCTGATGCACACCATCTGAAATTTGGTCATCTGCTCCTGTTTCTCACCTAAAAAAAAAAGTACTTCAGTCTGGAATATTGGTTGCTCAGATGGATGAACAGGGTGGTGGGCCACCCTTTTACTATCTCCAGATCCATCCTCCAAGTTAATCTAGGCACCACTCCCTGGAGACTTCTCATCACGAAAAGAAATACACTCACGCTGGCTCGGCTTATCACAGGTCGAATTGATGCTCCGTCTATATGTCCTTTAATCTCTGGGCCAAAGAAGACAAGAGGAGAATACCTCGACTCCTGCCTCCCTCTCTGGCTTAACCTTACAAACATTGATTCCCTTAGGGGCATGTTCCCGGCCAATTGCCTTCAGATCTACAATAAATTTGGCATCCACCCTGATAAGTTCTGTGAGGGCAAGCTCAACAGAAAGGAAACACTCAAGAACTATTACAGCTATTGAATCTATGACGTTCATCTACACCTGGACTTTTTTTGCTTGCTGCATTTATCTTGCTGTTTATTTCAAACTTTGTTTTCTTTTTGAGCTCTTGTAAGTTGATCTCTGTAAATATGTCAGGTCGAACACGCACGTACTCTTGTACATTGCATGTGTGTTTCTTCGCACCTTAGTATGTAAATTTCACATCCTCCTGGCATATTGCTGTCCGGGGTGGGCTACATTTTCCTGGGGTAATAAATTGATAATAATAATAATAGCAGAGGAAGAGACACATACAGTGTCGAAAGCTTCTGTAAGTATTTTATTTTACATTATCAAAATAAGCGAGCACAGCGAGCGAGGAGCGAAGTCCCCTAGTTATTATTATCCATATGGTGCAAGGAAGCCTGAGGCTTATGATGCACCTGCAAAAAAAAAAAAAAAAAAAAATTGAATTACCCCGAGAGACAGTGTTAGAAGCAGAAGGGAATCAACAAGAAAGAGAAGAATGATGATATCTAGCTCAGTACCCTGGGTGTGCCAAGCCATACTCACCAGATGTGAGCCGCTGGGGACAAATATCAGAAATGGTTAAATTACTTTTGGACAATTAGGAATGGAATCGTCCAGCTGTCGAGGCCAAGGCTACGACAGTGGTGTGAGCTGAAGGAGTTACTGTCCCTTTCATTCTTCTACACCGTTTCTTTTCCTCTTCCACTCCTACTATTACTTTTCCTCTACTTTTTTTGCTTATCTAAGTCTAATAGGGACGTGGATAGTAGAGTTACTATCTCACACATATACAAAATAGCCCTGAAACGATCACTAGGGGGAGCCTGATGCTGCCCGGAGTTTCCAAGAATAGGTAACAACAGTCTTCTCTACTGTGGAAGCGTTGCCTATTCGAGGAGTTTTGAGTGGTGCGAGTATGAGGAGTAATTGTAACCTTTCCTCTTTCGACGGTATTTCTTCTTTCTCTCCTACTATCACTTTCCTACACCTTTTTTGCTTTCCTAAGTCTAACAGGGATAGTATGAGGATAACCGAGAACTTTATCCCATACCATATTTCAAAACGGTGCCGTCTGGGTGGTGGTACCTATCTGAGAATAAGTAACATTAGTCTTCTCCTTAGGTGAAGCGTTACTTATTCGAAGTAGTGCAATATCATGGCAACTCATTGGGAAGGTAATCACAATATGAGATATAACTAAAACGATGCCGTTTTTAGCTTTTTGTAGAATTGCTGCTTACTAATATGCTGCTTTTGGCCAAACTTGCATGAAGGGTGCTTATCATGGTGTCCAGGCATATATTTCAAAAGAAAATCCCAAAGCAACGTTGCCTGGAGATGTAGCAAACTCGTCAATAATAGCAGATATTTTTTCTGGCATTTTGCAAAAAAATTACACTATATTTGCCGTATTAACATCACGCTGGCATATATTACAAAAACATGTGAGGGATTTAAGACCAAAAACCTTGTCTGATAGACGATGGGAGTGTAGAGTAGACAGCGTGAAAGCAACACGTTTTCAAATACCAGAATTTAAAGAAGCACTAAAGGAAATTTTTGAAGTAGTTTCTGATACTAAAGTAAAGTCTGAAATAAATTACATGAACAGTTGTTTCCCATTGAATTTGTACACAGTCTAATCATATGTTTTGATCTTCTATCAAAAGTAAACTGAGTAAGTAAATTACTGCATGAAAAATCTCTGCATGTGGACTTAAATTAAGCACTTAAAAGAACGTGTAGAAATTTTACATGGGATAATTTTTAAAGATATTATTTTCTTCAAATTATTGATACTGCAATTCAATCTTTTAAAAAGAGTTTTGAATTATATGTGAAACATAAAACATTTTTGGGTGTTTGTATGATTTTAATAAATTAAAAGATATACCCGCAAAAGAACTTCAAAAGCACACTGAAAAATTATGTTTACATTTAGAATCAAATTTGAATAAAACGGATTTGTATGAAGGTATTGGTATTCCGAAAAGTTGTTCCTTCTGACTCTTCATACTGTATTGTCAAAAATATATCCCAATATTATAGTGGCGTTCAGAATCTTATTAACAAACCCCATGACAGTTTCTACGGTTGAAAGATCATTTTCTAAATTCAAAATGATAAAAACTATTTAAAGTCATCTATTTCACAAGAATGGTTAACTTCCTTATCTTTAATATCAATTGAAAGCGAAATTGCCAATCCGTTACATGTCAATGATATAAATGATTTTGCCGCGAAGCGTGCTAGAAAAATTATATAAATAAAATAATTCATTTTTATTGTGTATTCACTATTAGTTCATATGTAAATACTTTACCTATTGTGTAATATAAATAAAGTAATCTGTACCTATAATAAAAATAAACAAGAATAATAATACCGTTTGGGGTGGCCACGCAGTTTAAGGCGTGGACCTAAGACCGGGAGATCGCGCGTTCGATCCAGGCTGGCCACTCTGACTGGAGTTTTTCGTGGTTTCCTCAGGTCTCCCAAGATGAATACCTATGAAAAACGGACCACAATCCGCGTGCGACTTTCCCTTCCCTCTAGGGCTGGGTGTGAGATTGGTCACTCCACCCCTAAAGGTCCTTCCTGACCTAGCAAACCCTTGCAGTAGATTACTGCGAGTACTTAAGGGTCAGCCTTGGCTTACCACGGGCTGTCGTGTCGCAGGAAGTAAAAATAATAATACGAATAATAATAAGAAGGAGATCATTCCCGCCCCATCTCGTGAAATATCCAGCCAGCCCTGTCTAGACCTCATCATGCTCGGGAATCAAATGACACCACAGGGTTTACAGTACAGGAACAATTGGCAGGTAGTGATCACTACATCTTTAGTTGGAAGGTGAAGAAAGATTTGCAGTAGTTAACGGTTTCACTAAAGGTTTAAAGGTTAAAGCATGGGTTTTGATTTCAGAAAACGGGACTATGTCAGTTTAAGGCGCTACATGGCATATATTCATTGGGAAGATTGCACAGGGTGAATACATTAGAATTATGAAATACCTTTAAAGCAATAATCATATTAGCCACGAACGCATTTATACTATTAAGAACATATAGCACGAGAAGGATGCCGAGATGGACGAATACGGAGCTGGTCAGTCTAATAGAGCAGAAAAAATAGCATGGGAAAGTTACAGAGCGAGAAAAAGTACTGGAGTTTACAACAGCTACAAGTTGATCTATAATAGTACCACATATAAAGTTAGCGAGGTCCAAGGCTGCTAAAAATATTGGTTAAGAGAGCAAAGAATGGGGATTAAGGAATTTTTCACGTATGTGATTACAAAGAAGAAAACGAATCAGATCGGACCTTTATGTTACTAGGTGTAGGAATGTCTGATAATTCAGCTGAAGTTGCTGATGAATTGAATAAGTACTTCTCATCGGTCAACGCTGACGAAAGGCCATTCGTGCTGAGGAGAGGCTGAGAGATATGAAATTAGTGATTTCGAATTTACAGATGAACGTTTATTAGAAAGACTTACGAGTCTAAAGGCAAGTAAAACTCCTGAAGTTGATGCCATATCTGATTTTACATTAAAAAGGTTTTCCTCCTAGTGATATTTATTTGAGCCAGAGGGCGGGGCGATTACGTAACTGCAAATGCGCAGGTAAATAATTACATTGTTGCCTTCCATTGAAATACAACTGTCTCCATAACGTTTACCAACCTTGTGCTTGACTGTCTAATACATGATCACGCTCGCATCATTTGATGTTCTATTGTAATGTCAGCTGATGAAGGGACTCGATATGGTTGTATATTTGTAAATAGTTTAGTATTTTCTAAATATTTTAAATATTTGTATAGTTTGTAAATATTTTAGTCCTGCTCTTTTGGATGCAACAATGTTCCTCATGCATTATGGATCCTGAAGCAAAAGGTCTTTTCCTAAATGACCTATCTATAATTACATAGTGATATTTATTCCACCTTGAGAATGCCGCGTGGTAAGGAGGGTGACCAATGGGAGAAGAGGGATGCGGGTCACGTGGCACAAGTGGGTCGGGCAGTTACGTCACTACAATTGCACAGGTAAATAATTACATAGGTCATTTCCTGATTAGATATCTATTAAGGTGTAAGGTGTATTTAGTGTCAGACTGCACCAGGGGTTTCCCCCATCTCCGTGTTGCTTTCATTGTGGGTGTACCAGTTCACTGGGAAATGCCAGAGATTTAAAAGTGCGTGGGCTTTGTATCTGTGTGATGTCGTGTACCGTTGTTCATCTGGTCGTTTAGCCGCTGGACCCCTGCTGAGGCCCAACGTTGCCCCACCTTCGCCCCGTGGAGGCAGACCAGGAACCCAGTAGTTTTAGTTTCACTCTGGCAGGTCCTGCCACCTAATTTCCTGAGATTTCAGAGGCTAGGACCTAAAAAAAAAAAAAAAACGCGCGCGCTCTTTTATATGCACGTACCTACAGACAGTTACATATATCCATCATCGTCGGTTTGATGATAGTTAGGTGAGGGGGATAATGCTTGCATAATAAAAGCCGAAAGAATGGGCGAACGGGAATTTTGACATAATTAAGTTGTTGTGTGTGGGACATTCGCTAGCATAAAGATAGAGTGGGTGAGAGACTGAAGGCTGGGGGGGTTAAGGCAGAAATATGGGGATGATAGAGTAGGCAACCCCAGAAGTCAGTGAGGCATGCCCATGCCTCACCAGGAGAAAGTAGGGGCGCCGGGGGGGCCGTCCCACCACCGGCACAGGGGAGGGGGGGTGGAAAGGCACCAGGCAAGGGAGCCCGGTGAGCTGAAGAACAGATGTTCTTTGGTTATAATGGTAGTGAGTTGTGGGCTGCGGCCATTTGGTTTCTCCTCGTCCTCCTCGTGAACAGTGCCTGTGCGTAATCCGAGAAGGCTTGATACTCCTCCTTCGTGTCTAGGAGGTGATGTTCTTGTCCCTGTGGTAAGTAATGGATTCTGGTGAGTAAAACACCACGTAGGTCTTCATAGAGCCTGCAGTCATACATTGGGTGCTGCCAGCTGTCCAGCTCCCCCGTAAGTCCAGCCCCCCCCGCAAGTGCAAGTTGGATCAACCTGAATCCCAAGTAGAGACAGTTTGGCATTAATCGCTCCGTGTCCAGTTAAGAGGTACGTTGCTTGTAGACCTGGGGAGAACCAGTTGGGTGAGGTTGGGTAGTTTTGTTCAATATTGGGTAGAAATTTCTCTTTGTGATCTTTCCCTTTTGAGAGTTGCACCGCCTTTCCTGCCATGCCTGCTGCAAGAGGATACAAACTAGGAGTTTGTATCCTCTTCTTTTCCACATTTCTGTTGCTGGTTAGGTTAATAGTGAACCCCACAAAAGTCTGTGGGGTGCCTTTGTCTAGGTAGTATAGTAGGCCGCGTTGTATAATTTCTAAGTCCAGAGGGAGAGTGCCTGCGAGCACTTGCAGGGCGTGGGTGCTCACCGTGCGGCAAGCGCGAGTGATGGTTAGGAGGATGGATCTGTGAATTTGGTCCGTGATACGTCTGTTTACTGCTGTTGTAGTTTTTTGAAACCATGCGCCGGATGCGTAGGTGACGATCGGAGTGAAGATAGCTTTGTAGAACAGTTTGAGGACTCGCTTTTTCAAGCCCCATTCTTTACGCGTGACCCTGGCAACCATGGCTGCGTAGCGTCTTATTTTTTTACGGAGATATTTCAGATGGTCCTGAAATGACAGGTTTTGGTCCCGTATCACGCCTGGGTATTTCAGTTGGTTGGAGAATTTGATTGTTTCCTGTCCAATTTTTATTTGCGGAGGCCGCCTAAGATCAAGGCGTCCCTTGAGTAGGATGGAGTTTGTTTTTGTGGGGGATATTTTGAGTTGATTTCGGTTTGCCCATTCTTGGAGAGTGGTCAGGGCTCGATTTGCCAGGACCTCTAACGCGGCTCTTGAGTTTGCCTGTATCGTCAGAATGAGGTCGTCCACGAATGCCTGAGATTGTACTTCATTGAGATCGATGTTAAGAAAGGTGTCCAAAACAATATTCCACAGTAGTGGGCCAAGGACCGAACCTTGAGGGCAGCCCCGATGGACATGCCTGGAGAGTGTGCCATAGGGGGCGGTGACTTTGATGGTTCTGTTGCTTAGGTAACTTTTGATGGTGTTATAGAGGTTTTCCGGCATGTTGGCTTCGCGCAGCCTTGCCAGGACGCTTGGCCACCAAAGTGAGTCGAACGCCCCAGCGAAGTCCACGGCTATCACTAGGAAGTACTTTGTATTACATCTGTTTACTTTGGTCAGGAGGTGAGTTAAGGCGTCCACGGCGGAGGTTCCCCGTCTGAAGCCGAATTGGTTTGCTGAGGCCAGGCCTGCCTCATCATAGCAATGTTGGATCCGTGTGTAAAGTAGTCGTTCAAATAGCTTACTGATAACTGTCAAAAGTGCAATGGGCCGGTAGGAGTCCGGAAGGTGTGGTGGCTTTGTTGGATTCTTTAGGATGAGTTTAATGTTTGTCATCTTCCATGAATTCGGGAAGGTACCTTCTCTGAGACAGAGGTTATATAGGTTTAGTAGTAAGTTCGGAGCGTACTCTACCGTTTTTTTGATAATTTCGGGTTCCAGAAGGTCCGGTCTAGAGCATCTATTTCCCTTTATTTGGTCTGATGCATTACTGATCTCTTCCATGGTGAAAGGGTGCTCTTTTCTTGCCGTTTGATGAGTCTCGTTGGCCTGGCAAACTCGGCTCTGTTCTGTTGTCATTGTTGGTATCTCTGGATGGAAGGCAGCGTCAAGGATATTTTTAGTGGCTTCAGCTACTTCCCCTCTGGGAAGTTTGTTGGTGACGAGCTTGTATACAAGTCCCCAAGGGTCCTTGTTTCCAGTGGTGGAGACCAGGCGCTCCCAGGATTGGTTTTTGCTTTCTCTAATTTGTGCTGTATAGGCGTTTCTCGCCTCTTTCTAGCTCTGTCGTAGGGTTTAAATTTCCGCCATCGGCCAGGAGCGCCTGGCTCGCTGGAAGGCCTTTCTTCTTTCCTGTGCCTCCTTCCTGAGTCGCTGGAGGTTTTGATTTCTATTAGTGCGTTTCTACAGGTGAGTCTTTTACGAAGAAAAGATTTGACTTATTCCGTCATATCTTTTACATTTTACGTAGAAAAGCGTGCGCGGGGGAAAGCGAGCAGGGGGCGTAGCCCCCTAGTGCCCATTAATTTTGAAAGAGCCAGTTAGTATTTTGATTGTTGTTGTTATTTGGTTTTTAGGAGCATTAACAACTAAGGCCATATTGCTCTGGGGATATGCGGTGGTCATTCCTTGATCTCTCCGCATTCTCTGTATTTGGTGGTCACGGGCGCGAACCCTGGTCTAATCAAGAAGCGTGTGCTACGCACTGCTGCTCCTGCCCACCTGGCTACGAAGACGCCTAGTATTTTGAACCATTGAGGTTAATTATGAGGGTGTCATTGGACTTGAGGAGATGTCTTTGTATTTGAGAAGTGCCACCGTGTCGCCAATACATAAAGGCGATTCTGAAAGAGAAGTCGGTAGCTATAGACCGTTTAGTCTGACTTCAGTGTTAGGGAAAATCTTGGAGCAATCATTAAGAGTGCGACCCAGAGACATTTAGGTAGAAATGGCATTCTGAAGGTTGCACAATGTGGATTTGTTAAGGGAAAATCATGTTTGACTAACCTGGTAAGCTATTTTGGCACAATTACTCACGAGCTGGCTGTAAGGAACAACTTCCACATAGTTTATTTCGATTTCAGCAAGCATTCGACTCATTCCTTCATGAGAGGTTATTGTATAAGCTGTAACATGCCGGGATTACTGAAAAGTTTATAAGCTGGATCGCAGAGTGGCTGTAGGAAAGAAGGCAGAGGGTTGTGATTAATTTGCTGAGTTGCAGATGCAGAGCGTTTTCTGTCACTGAACTAATACAATGTTGTACATCTGTTACATTTCTGAAACAATATATAATTTCGTTGACTTGTAGACTTCTGTAGTCCTCCCTGACAGTATAGTGGTTTCGCCACGTATCGTCTGTTTAGAGAGTCTGGTTTAGTTTCCCGTCAATGACTGGAGAAATTTCTAAAGTCCTCCTCAACCAAGCTGTAGTTAGCTGATCTCAGGAATGGCGTTTCCCCCCATTGAATTATTCCAGGTTTTTCACCCCTCATAACATGTAAATCGACCAGTGAACACAATTTGTGCAGACATAGAGAGAGAGAGAGAGAGAGAGAGAGAGAGAGAGAGAGAGAGAGAGATCTTTATTGCCCTTCACGGCCATAAAGCCAGGGGTTTACAGCCTTCCGAAACTTCCGGGAAAATCGAACAATTATTTACAAAAAAAGATAATTTTACAAACGAAAACATATTTTAATACAAAGGAGAGAACTCCTTACTAGAGTTAAGTCTGATTGAGCTGGCTTAACATCGAGATAAGAGCACCAGCTCAATCAGACAGGAACAGATGCAAGGTACACATCAGTCATTGCTGATTAGTCCTACTAGTCATAATTTTTTTCCCGTAAGTCCGGTCAACAGCGAATTTGTTCAGGTCGGCGTCAAGTGCCTGGGTTTGCTTGAGCATTTGCTGAGGGAGGAACCTGTCCGAGAGATGGAGTCGTGCTGAATGCGAGTAGAGCTCGGGATTGGCCCTAAGGGCAGCAGGGGAAATCCTCTAGCCACAGGTATCCTAGAATGAAGGTGTTGCAATTATGCCTGTTATCATCTTGACTGTTGCTAGGAGGCGTTGGTCGTCGACTAAGGTGGGAAGCCGTGGAATCCCGAGAGAGTCGGCAAGCTGCGTGGTGCGAATCAGAGCTGGAAGGTTGTGCTTCCTGTTGGCCCACTTTAGGAGCCAGAATTCTGTGGCAAAGAGTGGTTTCTTTATTGACGGTGCCGCCGACGCCCAAATTTCAGTAGCATAGAGTAAAGGTGGAAAGATAACTGTTCTTATGTACCTCACGGCTGTCTTTTTATCTGTGATATGAAGGAAATGCTGTTTTGCTATCCACCGGAGTCTTGAAGCACGTGTGAGGAGCATGTTTATGTGGGCGTTGAATCGAAGTTTGGAGTCGAATACAATATACTACTGCGCAATAAGGTCCAAGTCGTTGATGCGTCTGAAAATCCTGCAACAAAAACAACCTCTTGTGTAAACACACATTGTGTTAAAGACAGATTTTACTGTCTTTTTGCTGCTTTAATATGTAGTCATATTGCAGACAGATTTTACTATCTGTAATACCACTACACATGTGCAGTTGTGCCGTCTTGTTGGAAATGCCCCTTTCTGGCATTCAAACATTTCCTGATATCGCTGGTTGTTAACCATTTCTTTAAAGAATATTAGGCTGACACTTTACGCCTGCCACTGCGCTGTTTATCGATTACACCATTCTTGCGAAACTTTAATATTCAACTCCCGTATGGCGGTCTTCCTTCGTAACTGGCATCTTGAAATATTATCTATACAGTATTCCTGTATAACTGCTGCAGAGGAATTTAGCTTGAAATATCTCTTCGCAGTAAAGCATCTCTATGGTAGGATTAACTCCATGATGAATGGCTATACTTCGCATGCTGTGTGCTGTTAACTTCCAGTCTACACGTCACCAAGTTACATGTTGATCTCACAAATCTAACCAACCGGTGATCATGAGTGGGGCGACTATAAAAACACCCTGCAATAAGGGGGGTCAAGTAAATCTTACTCAATAGCATTGGTATTTTCTTTTTTTAAATAAGTATCGTATTGATAACTTCTTTTGAGAGGGCATATTTTCACAACTGAAATCAGCATTGTGATATCAAAAGCTTAACCAAAAAGTTTCACTGTATGTGAGTTATTCACATTACATTTTTTATTGATCGATATCCGAATAACGAGAGAGAGAGAGAGAGAGAGAGAGAGAGAGAGTTAAGCTGGCAAGCATAGAATACCTATCTCCCAAGGCACTCCTAGTTTCTCATAAATATTCTAAACCAAATTCATTCTCTCTCTGGTGCATGCGTATTTGCTTTAAAAATTCATTTCATTTAACAAACATTGTCGTCACCGGCAGTGGCACAGTTTTCTCAGATTCGTGTCTGTGATAATAGCTCCATAGTTTTTGTTACGTCAGCAAAATATCCCTTGGGTATTAGAAAACTCAAATCGGAATTTAGAATATAAAAAAGGTGATTATTGCGCACCATGACTTCCTTCGGAGTGGTGGCGCAAATGCAAACATAATTTTGTATATATTCGCTGAATTCTCTAGCAAAATTGAGAAGTTAAAACTCCATTTTTTTTTTTTTTTTTTTTTTAGCAAATTAGATAAGACTCAGGTACCTATGTGTGCTAATTCTCTCCATTTGCCATTTCTTTAATATGAAATATCGTAAGGGCACACACGCACACCGCACTTGGCGCCTTTTCCATTACCTGCTGTAATATTTCCATTATCTGTACAAGTGTGCCTTCACGAAATTATTTACTTATTATGTGGGCTGAAAAATCTACAAATAACCCCCTTGCAAAATCCTACTCTCTCCACCTGAGGGGATGTGAGGCGAGGTTATAAAAGAGTAGGAATGAAAGTAAAAAGTAAAAAATAGCATGTTTATTTTAAAAACAAAGATTATTACATGAAATGGGGAAAAAAAAAAAAAAAAACGCGTCTGTACCCTGTACGCACGAAAGATGTTTTATGTGTAAACATCTTTGACGACACCTATTAAATTTCGAACAGCTGGAACCGAAATCATGAACGATGTGATTTATGTTCACGCCCGCTACTTACTGTACCGAATCAATGGTAGTGATAAATAGGATACACACGCCCGCTGCTTACTCTACGTTGGCAATCAACATTTGGAAGAGGTTAGGCCAATAGCCTAATTACCCATTTTATTACGAAAAATTTTATTTTGTTTCTCAGAGCAAAACTGGAGTTACAATTAATAAGCTTTCGGCTGGGAGGCAGCCTTCTTCAGATTGAATACATGAATGGCAGTTGGAATAAAGATGTGCACTGCCAGGATGGTGCGTGAGGCGCGTGGTTAATTGTTTGTTGATGTTTGTGGCTGTGACATATGGTGGTGTCGTGGCCAGCGTTTGTCTATGGATAGAATTACTGCCTCTGTGATGGGGTTAACTTGGCAACCACTGTTCCTGTTCAAAGAGGTTGCCAAGTTAACCCCATCACAGAGGCAGTAATTCTATCCATAGACAAACGCTGGCCACGTCACCACCATATGTCACAGCCACAAACATCAACAAACAATTAACCACGCGCCTCACGCACCATCCTGGCAGTGCACATCTCTATTCCAACTGCCATTCATGTATTCAATCTGAAGAAGGCTGCCTCCCAGCCGAAAGCTTATTAATTGTAACTCCAGTTTTGCTCTGAGAAACAAAATAAAATTTTTCGTAATGAATCCAGAGCACGTAGGCCTTTTTTACTATACCCATTTTATTGTAGCCATTTGTTGAATAGTAATTGCAATAATACAAGTATTTGTATTGTTACAATCATACTATCATGTTGGATCATTTTACTCTCTCATCTTTGTCCCAAATTACACATTAAGCGCTATGGGATCTGCAAGAAACGACAATATCAATGCATAATACGCTATCGAGACTATGACTTGGCTCAGGATCTCAACGAATACAAGCGCGAGATGGTAATGCTGCACATTCCATTTCGCAATGAGGAAACAGAGATAGTGTCAGAGATGAAATATGTCAAGATCTACGACGACAATGAAGAGCTCATACTAGATCGTAAATTGTATGAACTGGACTTGGACATTCACAAAACGATTGAAATATGTAAGACGATGTGTCAAGACAACGACGACGTTGGCCCTGACGAAGCATGCAGTAATGACTGCATAGCCTTGTAGCTATGCAGTCATTACTGCATAGCTACAAGGCTACTGCGAGAAGGAGACCCCTTCGAAACTTTTATAATCATCCAAACAGCGAAATGAATGAGGATCTAAAGCTCACCACCTCAACTGACTCAGTGCAATTGCAAAGAAACGCGAAAACTTGATAACCAACGAGGACTTCTGCAACTTAATGAGAATGGCCAATGACAAGCAAAAGGTTCTACTCATACATGTAATTTGGAGTCTGTTATCTCCCAATCACGAACCGATTCAAATATTCTTGACCGGTCCAGTTGGTTGCGGAAAAATGTTTATGATTCGTCTCTTGATGGAAATTTACAACCGCTTCAGTAATACAGAAGGGTACTGTAACGCCTACATTACATGCGCTTCAACTGGTAAGGTAGATATGGATGTTCTCAGAGCTGGTTTATGCCAGCTCTGAGCACATCCAAGATCACTACCCTCAAGATATCCATTTCTCTGGTTACTAAAAGGTTTCTGCCACGGGTGACAGCGGTTAGCCCAAAGCCACCTAAATGGTATACCTCGAATCATAAACGTTTTTCCGCAGCCAGCTGGTTTATGCCAGATCTGAGCAAATCCAAGATCATCTCCCATGATCCTTTGGGCGAACTCCTCTTCCGACCCCGTTCTTTTTGTCTTTCCCACGTTTATACCCAACCATCTGGTTCATACCAGCTCTGAGCACTTCCAAGATCACTTCCCATGATCCTTGCTTCAAATGCTTTATTTTACTTTAAATTTTGCAAGATATCCATTGCTCCGGTTGCCAAAAGGTTTCTGTCACGGGTGGCAGTGACAGAAACCTTTTGGTTAGCTCAAAGCCATCTAAGTGGTATACCCCGAATCATAAACGTTTTTCTGCCACCAGCTAGTTTATGCCAGCTCTGAGCACATTCAGTATCACATCCCGTGATCTAAGCACATCCAAGATGAGCTGATCTCATCTCCCTAGTACGTTTTTCCTGTGTTTTGAAACCGAAATGACGTCTTTTCCGCGTCGCAAAATCGTGACAATTGATTTTACTACCGTCCGAAATTTAGTAGGTGCCGCCAAAGATGTTTACACATAAAAAAAAAAACAAAACAAAACATTGGCAGTAAGTGTTTTGTCACAATTCAATCCTCCCTCAGACCAATTATCCAGTCGTATTGAACACGTTTCGCGTGTATGAGATAGTTGTAGACCGGAAATAAGAAAATTCTCTTTTCAGAATCAGGCAGGGAGGTTAACGTTATAGTGCATCTTGTCCCCGGATTGAAGAGGGCTACAAATCCTTACAAAAGGCGGGGGGGGGGGGTGTTCAATATAAGTAAAAAATTGTTCCTCCTTGCTGTCCTTTTCCCCAAAGTTAATTTTTACACCCTGACTACCTGGACCATAGAATCAATAGTAATTCTCCACATCATCAGCCATTTTCAATCCACTGCAGGATGAAGGCCTCTCCAGCTACTTTCCAGTTCCTTCTCTTTTGAGCACTGGCCATGCATTTACTACCCACAAACTCATATCCATCTCCGCCTTTGTCTTCCAGGTTTTCTTTTAGCTCCTCTTGGGTACCATTCTGTTATTTTCTTAGTCTATCTGTCATCATGTCTTCGAGCTATGTGTCCTGCCCAAGACCATTTTAGTTCTTTAGTTTTGATAAGAATGTCCTTTACTTGAGTTTGCTGCTTAATCCACGTGTTTCTCTTCTTATCTAACAGTCTGATTCCCAGTATAATTCGTTCCATTCTTCGCAGTGTAGTTCTCAGCTTCTCTTCCATTCTTTTGGTGAGTGCCCAAGTTTCACTTCCATAAGTCATGGTGGGGAGTTTACATTGGTTCATTATTTTACGTTTCAGACAAAATGGGATATTGCTCTTCAGTATGTGACTATATTTCCTGAATGCTATCCATCCAAAGTTTATTCTTCCTTTGACTTCCAGCCATTTATCATTATTACAGCTAATAACTTGTCCCAGATAAGTATATAACTCCACCTTTTCAATTACTGCTCCTTCAATCATTATTTTCCTTTCTGTGGCATACTTGTTCATCATTACTTTTGTTTTAGCCATATTCATCTTTAGTCCAAAATCCTTACTAACTGTGCATAACTGATTAAGATTTTCCTCTAATTCTTTGGGATCGTGGCTTATGACCACAGTGTCATCTTCAAATCGTAAATGGTTTAGGTACTCTCCATTCACATTGACTCCTTTCTGCGACCAGTCTAATCTTCTGAAAGCTTCCTCAAGGGCAGCAGTAAACAGCTTCGGAGATATTGCGTCTCCTTGTCGAACTCCTTTCTCGATTTTAAATTTCCTACTGTCTTTGTCCAGTCTAATAAAGGAGGTAGCACTCTCATATATTTTCTTCAAAATCATAATATATGGGATATCTATGCCTTGTCTTTGCAGTGCCCGAAACATTGCCTTATGCTGTGTGGAGTCAAATGCCTTTTCATAATCCACAAATGCCACGCATAATGGTTTTTTATATTCATTTGCTTTCTCCATTAACTGTGACATTTAATCCTGTCCTAAAGCCAGCTTGCTCTTTCGGTTGATTCTCCTCAAGTATTCTTTCTAATCTGTTAGTAATGACCCTTGTGAACAACTTGTAGATGTGGGGTAACAAGCTAATTGGTCTATAATTTCCAATTTCTGATTTATCTCCTTTCTTATGCAGCAAAACTATGATTGCATTATTCCACTGCTTAAGCGTCACACCTTTTCTAATGCACTTTGTGAAGAGCCTTGCCAGTTTTTGTGTTATGTCTCTTCCTCCAAATTTTAACAACTCTACAGTAACTTCATCTTCCCCCGGGGCTTTCCGATTCTTCATTTTCTTCAATGCATGTTCTACCTCATCAGGAAGAATATCGGGTATGTCGTATGTGTTGCTACTTTGCAATCCATCTTCCCCACTGCTGGCATCATTCCCTCGCTCCTTGTATAATTCTCTATAATAGTCTTCTGCTATTTGAATTATGCCTTCTCTGCTGTTTTTAAGTACACCATCGCTATTCTTCAGTTTCAGTATCATTTGTCTTTCTGTATTACTGCTCATGGCTGCTAATTTAAATCCTTTGTTTTCCCTTAATGCTTGTTCTACTTTTCTTGTGTTAAAACTTCTTATGTCCTCTCTGAGTCTCTTTCTAATGGCTTTGCATAACTCAGTATACTCAATTTTCTCCCTGTCAGTATTTTTCTTGCTTTTCATTTGTCGTCTTCGGTTCATCATGACAAGTGTTTCTTGATTAATTTTCCTTTTTTGGATTTCTTTTTCCCTATAGGTTTCTTGGGCATTATCACTTTCAGAAAGTTGTAATATTCCTCGTCGATATCTTGGTCCTGAGCAGTCTGCAGAAGCTCAAACTTGTTCTTAAGTTCCAGTACATACTGCTTTTTCTCCTCTTCTTTTATCTCAAAGACCTTTGTATTATTTACTCTAGTCAGTTTTTTCCTTTCCTACATCTATACTGTGTAAATCTTACCATTCTGTGATCACTTCCAACATTTACCTTATTCAGGACGGTGACATCATTCACAATATATCTTCTGTTAGTGAGGATGAAGTCGATTTCATTAGTTGTTAATCCATTTGGACTCTTCCATGTCCACTTTCTGTTCACCCTTTTCTTGAAAAAAGTGTTCATTACTGACAGTCCTTGAGATTCTGCAAATTCCACAAGTCTTTCACCTCTTTCATTTCTTTCACCAATTCCAAAATTTCCTATAGTTCCCCTTTCTGCGCTGTTTTGTCTTTTAGCATTGAAGTCCCCCCATAATAATAGTGTACCTTAGCATTGAAGTCCCCCATAATAATAGTGTAGTGGGTTTTCTGCTCATCTAGAAGACTCAATTTCGGTGTACATTTCTTCAACCTCTTCATCATCATGGCTCGATGTTGGTGCATATATCAATATAACCTTTAGCTTGTACCTCTTAGAAATCTTGAGTATTAGTCTTGACACCCTTGGTGATGTACTTTTCAATTACAAAATGTTGTTTTTAAAATCTTTATGGACCAGAAACCCAACTCCACCTTCACTCCTTTCACTGTTTGCATTGGTGTACAGCAGATTTCCATTTGATAAACTTATAAGTTATTCATTTCTTCTTCTTGTTTCAGCCAAACCGATGATATTCCAATTCACATTTTCTAATTCCTTTTCCAGCTCTAATATCCTGTCTTCACCGATGAGTGATCTTACGTTATAACAGGCCAAGTTCAGTTTCCGTGCATGGCAGCCTGGTCGTACCCAGAGATTCTTAGCACCCTCTGCTTCCACTCTGATCCTCTCGCTGCCGTAAGAAGGGGAGGAAAGCTGCTCGGGACTGAGGGCCATTTGTTTTGTCGTGCTGTCATATGCTGGAGGGTTTGGTCTTTTCCTCTTCACGCTGACCAGGCGTCTTGAAGAGAACCACTCTTCAAGACGTCACTTAGGTGGCAACGAACTACACGTTCGTTGCCACCTAAGTGACGTAACAGGGCTTACCATTGAGAAGGTGTGCATGAGTGGATTTTAGGGAGGCAGGCCAACCGGACTTCTCCTAAATCTTCTGTAATAGAGAGATATTGGATCCATCAGTGTTTTAGGCTGAGTTTCTGATAACACACAGGATACCTGTTCCCCTCTAAGCCCCACATAGGCTCCCTGAAATCAGGTGACTATTATTTTACCTTTTTTTTTTTTAAAGACTGGCTGAATAAGCCTGGTTTCCTTGCAGCAGTTTGCATTTATTAATACCATTACTAAATATTTAAGGTTAAATTATCGGGGTTATCCTCCTCCTCTTTCATTTGAAGGGGCATTCCCGTTTCGATCGGACGCAAAATATAAACGCTGTGTGTTCCGAGCAAAGATATTGGCAATCTTCTTATTTATAGAGATTCGATAAATTGATAGTCCATGAAATGACATTGAATGTTTGTAACTTAAACTAAACTACATTCGTTTTATGGATAATCATTTCGGTAGCTTTCCTGGCAGTAAGCACCTAACTCGACTGCGCAGAACATAGTCACAATATATCACTTTGCCATATTATAAATAAATAATAATAAAGACATCAGTGGGCTTATGTGGTTATATGTTAGCCCTAAGCTAATAAAAAAAGAAAGAAATATTTTAAAATAGTTATTTTATTCATTATTATTATTAATATTTTTCTCTTTTATGGGATTTTTTCCGCCCCGAAACTTGTAGTGCTGTCAAGTGCATGGAGTGGCTGGGAGATGGTTGGTTTTGGTTATTTTATGGCTCAAAATCAATAACAAGTATATTGCGCCATGACAGTGGTTGAGAGAGATGATAAGAGAATAGTCAGAGTTCCTCGACAAACAGTAACACCAGCAATACTCCTCGTGGGGTGGAGCCCTCAATCAGGGAGAAATAATAATAATACCGTGAAGGGTACTTGGTACCAGTGCACAAGGTGGTGTTTGTCTGGTGTTACTGTTGGTCGAGGAACTCACTATGCTACATGCGCTCAGGATCGCTGCTTTCTGGAGTTTAATGGAAATATTCTCTGGGAAGCCTATTGCTGCTAAGTTCTTATGGAGGCTCCTTGGCACCATTTCGGTGGTTGACACTGTAATCCGGATGGTCATTACCTTATGTCTTAGGTCTGAGTAATTCCTGATCTTTTTCTTCGTATGTTTTCTGGAGGTTGCTGGTGTTGGGCATCGCTATATTTATCAGGTAGGTAGCTATTTCCTTCTTGTCGATGGGATTATGTGTGGTCTGTTGTGCGAGTTCATCTTGTCCGTTATTATGGTACGGTCCTAGTATAATCTGTGAGTACAAGTCTCTAGCATAGCCTGAGGCTCTTATCTGTAATACGGTAAACCTTCTTTGATCAGCTGGTATTTTTGCGCTAGCTTCTGATTTATTATCTTGGTCGTGTCTAATAATTATTGCTATTATTATTGTTTTATTCTTTTTAAATATTACTAATCAATAGTTTTGATGGTAAATGTATAATTCACTTTGCCTGCTGGATTAAAGGTATGTCTTTTAGAATCACTTGTCTGTGGAACTTAAATTATCTGATATCGGATATTTGATTCCTGATAGGTTATCTGAGTGAGCTATTAGTGACCGAAACATGTCATAAATGGAATCCATTAAGAACACTTTATGTTGTGCATTGGATATGTGTTCAGTTAGTTTTATGACCTGTTAAGTGTTTTTTGGGCATAGAATGTAAATACTTTTCAACATATGCGACATATGCTTTGGATTTGTCGTTGGAAATAAGACGTAACGTAATTCGTAGCTGCTAACTATAAAGTTCCATTGAGCCGAGCACTACCATAATAATACTGAAACAGTAAAAGTAAATACTTTTTGTATTTGTGTGTGTGTATATATACAAATTGTATATATACACACATATTGTATATATAACTAACCATTGCTCCTTGAGACAAAATAAAAATTCCTGGCGTTACTATAGGATTCGAATCCAGGCCTATTCCACAAGATATGAAAGGACAACGATTATAACCGCTGTTCTGGCCGTTAAGAAGACCCTATGTAAAATTATCTACACCTCCAACTGACCCCCAGCCTACTCATCTTTCGGGAAATAGTCATTAGATGTTGTTCCAATCTGAGATGGAAGGAAACTCAGGTGTGTCCGAAAAGGAGCCTAAGGTCAGCATATCATTTCGAGTTGATTTTGGCATCATGTGTTTTAAAGTTTAACAGCAAAAGACCACGGTAGTCGAAGAAAACGGTTGCCATAACTTCTGCAACTTAGACTAATTCAGGACGATGACGCCAAAACTCATCTCCTGCTGCCCTTATTCAGAAATCCATAACCCTCTTTGCAATAGCGTAACAAGTGCTTAAATAAGTGCTCAAATGCCAGTGTCCTCCGTGACCGTAAGTCACGGAGGACACTGGCATTTGAGCGGAGGACACATTTGTCCTCCGTGAGTGGTTACTACTTGCCATTCGTTTGAAGAAATTAGGTTCGAAACTGTCAAGGACTGAGGAATTTTGAGAACCTCTTCAATCAAGGCTATAGTAAGGCGATCTTAAGTGAAGGAAATAAATAAATATTCATTTATTGAAAATACATCAAGCCCATCACAGCACATGGCTAGGGGCAGATAATTAGGTACAAAGAAAATAAAATAAAATAATCGAATACATAGCAGATTTCATATAAACAATAACAATGAATAGGAATTATACTTATGAATTAATAAAAAAAATTGCAGACCAGCACATTTGGCTTTCAGTTGCAGTTACTGTGTTGAAGGCAAGCTATTGTTTTAATTTCTCTTCATTTTATCGGATATCTGATTCCTGTAGGCTTCAGAGTTGAGTAACCTTTTGCAGTCAATGTTGTGATGATTTATGAGGTGAAGGAATGCATTGGGGAACAGTCTGTCCATATGTTTGAGTCTGGAGAGGTTGGAGTTGAATTGATGGTTTCTTGAATTTTCTCTGTTGGGAACAGCTATTATATTGGCTAAGTTTGGTGAATTGGTTGCAGAAGTAATTAACTTTGTAAGAAGCATGATTCCAGACTCGTTGATCATCTGTTGCAGAGGCTTTGTTTTTAAGTTTTCATAAAACTGTTGCCTGGATATTGTATGGGGAAAATGAAGCCTACTATTGAGCCATCTAAGAACCTAATATTATAGTGCAGGGAATTTCAGGGATTTCATGAGTTGTTGTGGCGGACCCCAGGGATTCCCTCATTAGCCGCTGTTGTACAACCTGTGAAGAAGCTTGCACCAAAGCCTACCATTTGTATGTAGTGTGTTGAGTGTTACGTGTAATGATATGGTCTGTTGTTGTTTAGTTGGCTGGCACCTGGCTTTTAGCAAATGAGAAGCAGCAACACCTGGTCAACGCGTCCCACCCCCATCCCCGCCACGTGGAGGCGGCCAGGATCTACTAACATCTTGCTGCACTCACCTGAGACAAAGTCCCAGGGAGACACGGGAGGAGAAAATGAAATAGGATTTATAGTAGGATAAGTAAGGGATCTGGTGAGGGAAGGATAATAATATTATAGGGCAAGGAATTTCTTGACAGTTACTTGAGGAGCACTAGACCAGATTTCGGAAGCATAAGACAGAATGGGAAAGATGCATCTTTTGAACATGCTTAATGACTTTTTTTTGTCTTGAATCGCTGCTGTTTCTTGTTTGATTAACCATTTTGCTTTTTGAATTTTTTGGCCCATATAAATGGTTTAATGCCTATATAAATAGTGGGCATTAAACGAGAGATGTTTTTATCAAAAACAACTCCAAGGTCTTTGTAAGCATAGACATTTGGGATTGAGACATCTGAAATTTTTATTTCTATGTGGTTGGGTTGTTTCTGAAGGGAATAAGTAATTTGAGCAGATTTGCTTGCATTTATAGTCAGATTGATATCTTTCAGAATTGGCCCGTAAACACATATTTGTATACATAAATATAACACACACACACACAACAAATCGTATGGATTAAATTACCAGTGGAACTGGTATACCATATATGGCTTGATAGCCAATGCCTAAAAGAATTCTATGAATACAGGATAATTCCATTCTCAAGTTTTGTTCTTTCAGCAGCCTTAGAGCCACTCAAACTCTTGTGGAGCCCCCAGTGCAAAATTCGATTTTGCCACATTCCCTTTATTTATGACCGATTGTTAGGCCTCCAGACGAAACTTTATTGTACTCCCTTGGCCCAGTATTGAAGAAAAGTATATTTTCAACTGTTTTGTCCAGGAAAAGGTCGTAGTAATTTCCGCGAATGTGATTATAAAGAACACAAATAGTAATACAATGTCGGGAAAACCGTTTGCGGTAATCCGAATGTCATTTAATCCACGTTTTAACCAGATTGGGGCCTTCGAAGAATGTTCAAATTAACAAAAGCTTCAGAATGCTGTCTTATGAACTATTGTCTGCGCTTTTTCATTGATTCGATATAAAATTTCCAGGTGAAGTGAGTGGGGGGGGGTATTTGGCGATGGGGCCCCATGTGCGTTGCAGGTTTGCTATTCGTACATGTACGCTACTCCCATGGATCATCCACTAAACTACCGTAACGAAGGTCATTTAATGAAGTCAACACTTTGTAGTAATGTTTAATAGTTATATGAGTTCTCTAACTGTTACGCGTCTGTTATGGCTTAGCTCAATTTCCAAAGGCTCATTATGAAGAAATTCCACTTGGGGGGGGGGGGGATTTACTTGAACGCGTCAAATCGAGTGTCCTTTTCCTTCCTTCTCGAAGCTTTCTTGACCACTCTACGGACAACGGTGTTTAAAACTAGTATCACGAACTATGAAGGGAAATCTGAGCAATTCGTTTAAAACTAGTATGTGGAGACATGTGTATATGTATAGGGCGGCACCTAGAACTTCTGTTCAACTCCGCTTCGTGTCTCTGTGAAGAACAGTATCACTACAAACGTCCAGATATGTGTGTAAGGTTTATGTGTGTGTTCTGTTGTTTTGTCTGGCCGTTTGGCTACCCAGAAGCATCAGTCACCTGGACAGATGATTCTGGGTACTCATCCACACCACGGGAAGGTGGGCCAGTTCCAGTAGAGCACGTAATGTGTCAAAAGTGACTCTGACCCACCTAGTGATGCCAAAAGATGGGCCAGGATCCTCTGGGGCCCATTCCAGAGGAAAAGAAAGGAGCAAGAGAGGGAAGCAAAAAAAAAAAAAAAAAAAAAAAAAGCCAACCCGTGGTGCTGGTTGAAAAAAAAAAAAATAATAATAATAGAATATAATTAAAAATAAAACATTAGTGCAAAAAAAAAAAAAAGATTAAAAAAAGACACATTGGCGATAGTTGAGATTAAAAAAAAATTAATAATAATAAAAAAACAGTAAATAATAAAATTTAAATAATAATAATAATACAATACAATATAATAATAATAATAATAATAATAATAATAATAAACAAATAATAAAAAAAAACTGGTGCTGGTAAAAAAAATAAAAAACTAGTAGCCTTCACCATACACAGTCAACATTTTGTTATGAATTTCTTTTGTAGTTTTTTCCCATCACCAGTTAAAAATTGAATCATTGCTCTCTGATCCGTTTTGGAAAAGTTGTCTATTTGAAATACCATACGAACTGTCAAGCATCGAATGTGTGTTTCTTGAACCTCTATCATACTAAACCTGCATCTGAATATTCTATCGTTTAGTGGGGAAGAGTTGAGAGTCGTACAAAGCATTTATGGAGGAGGCTAGAAGTTTTTTATTAGTAGCCGACTCCTCGTGCTGTGTCATATACGATATAATGTTCCTGTACAGCTAACGTGAAGCTGATGGTGTGTCAGCCGGTTGTGCCGAAGAGATTTTTCCCTTGAAGTTTAGGCTTTTTTTGTATCCTTGAAGGCAGTCATTTATATAAATGAATTGAGAAGCAAATTTTGACAATTCATAACATGATTAGGACTTAATGTTTTCTATAAAATACCGACCAGTCCAGAATACATTATAACTGCTATTTAATGCTGATGCTTATTAAAAGTAAATTGAGTTATAAATACATAGTGATGGCGATACTAACAAGGAATATCATTTGTTTAGAAACAATGTGGACTAAAGACAGGAAAATGAGAACTCTGTTCGATTTCTCATTTACAAATCCCTAAGCAAAACTGTTTACGGCATATTTCTACAGAACTGTTGTATAATGAACACGCAAGGCGTTTATTTTCACACGGATAGAAGACGCTTTGAACCCCATTTAGAGTGGCGGTGGAGTAAGTATTCTAAGGGCTGGGAAACTGTGATGCGGAGTGAGAAAGACCAGATACAGTGAAAACAAACTATTGGCAGTCTCACTGAAAGGTATATTTCCGAGAAAAGGGAACATTTTCGACTTGTTGGACCAAAAACCCACTACATTCCTTTTACAAATTGGGGGCAAGTGGTGACAAACACGAGACAGAAGCATCGGTTACCAAGGGAAATGCCCGTTCAGCCATTTATTGTAATATTTTGGAGGACCAGATGTCAGAAAAAAACATCGGAAATAGTGATGTATATGATTCTAAACGTATAATCATATGTTTTTCATGTAAGTTTAGAAAAGGTGATTTATTAAAAAAAAAAAAAGGGAGATCAAGAAGGCAATGAGTATATAAAGGAATTTCAGCATATAGGAATTTCAGGAATTTCATTTATGGTAGCTTTTTAGAGTGTGGAAAATCAATCGAAATAAATGAATCATAAATGGAAAGTTATTTGACAATTAAACAGGTTGGAAATAATAGCTAGGGTAACTAGAATTGCGAAGACAATCCATGTGTTGTTTTCTGGTCGAATTTTATGATTGGAATAAATGCAGGGTAATTATAAAATGATTTGTGAAGTTTGAGGCCTTAGATCACTCAAAGTACTTGATGAAAATAATTGAAAATTTGGAATATTCGTATAATTAAGCTAGGTTTTTTTTAAAATTTTTTTCGGTATGTTGTGTGCATATATTTGGGTCTGTTTGCTGTTTTATGGAGGAAGAACCCGAGTTACCTGGGTAGGAAAGCCATGCAACCCTCGCCTGAGACCGACTAACTCAGAATTTTTTTCATGTGCATAAAATACATTTAAAAAATTCCTCGCGTCACTGACAGGAACCGAGCTCAGACCTTTTCCATCTGGTGTGAGGATGGTAATTATAACCACTGTGCTACTCGCGAAAGCATAATTGATAGAAGAAGTTTCATATATTTGTTTCAAGAGAAACAAATATATGAAAATTGATACTTATATATTTGATATGTTTAAAATTTGATACATACACTTCTGGTATATGTATCAAATCCTGATACAGGATTATTTTTCTTAACTCTTCCTTGATTCTTTTGTTAGAAATATTGAATGAAGTGATATAAATAAAAAAAAAAGTATATAATCGGAAAGGCTGATTAAGTATACTAAACTAGAGCCTTTATTTTTTACTTTTATATCTAATCTCACGGCATTGTGCGATCCTCTTCTTCACAAATATGACAAGTCCGTCATAAAACATGGAATACTTCCGGGTAAAACAAAATGACTATTCTGTATATGTGTCGTAGAAGTATACTAAGCGTATAATCAGAGTAAAAATTCTTAACATTTATGACATACATTCTCAAATATATTTGAATTACAATGATTTAATTGTAATTGATTCCAGGACTTATCAGTTAAAATTAAATCATTTATTTACAATTAAATCATTAGCAAGGCAGACACAGACCTCCATCAAGAAAAGTTGTTGTTGTTGTTGTTTTTAGGAGCATTAGCAACTAAGGCCATATTGCTCCAGGGATATGGGGTGGTCATTCCCTGACCTTTCCGCATCCTCCGTATTTGGTGGTCACGGGCTCGAACCCTGGTTTAATCAAGAAGCGTGTGCTACGCACTGCTGTTCCTGGCTACCGAGGCGCCATCAAGAAACGTCTACACCGAAAATATTGTCTATCAAGAGATTTTATAACGCAATGCATTCTAGTAAACTAAGCTAAACTTCAAGCATTGTACCTAAATACTAATTCTTGTTTTTAAATAATTGTTTTACTTTATTACTCATCTTTAATTTTTAATAAAATATTTTGAAAATTTGGCTTTATTGAAAGATATTTGAGAATGTGTGCTAGTAAGTGTTAGGATTTAGTATTATAGTTATAAGTATAGTATTCTTTTTAAAAATTCCATATGCGAGGCAGAACTGATATCAGCCATGGCACAGAACCACTAAATGTCCGATAATTCTCGGCTATCGCCATTCTGAATATGTCACAAGAACTATCTGAGCTATCATTTTTGCAAGATCCCCATCTCCCTCCCAAAAAAACTAAAAGCGTACATCAAAAATTTTCCGAGGGCTTAAAGGCCTCACTCGCAAACAACTACAAACGACTGATCAAGTTGCTACCACCTTTCGTCAGGAACTCGTGGTTCAAACAGGATCGGACTGGAAGGCGTTACTCCCTGGTGGCTCCCAGTAGTTTTGGCACACCTTAGCCCGTTTATAATATACCCGCTCTGGTCCATCTTCAATAGAATTGTTGTGGTCACATTCCCTCAATCCGACCTCCATGATAGTATAGTGGCTTCGTCACTCGTTTGGAGAGGGCGCTGTTCGATCCCCCACCCGTCTACGATTAGAGACATTTCTGGAGCCCTCTTTAATTGAGGCTGTAGTCGACCATTTCAGGCGGAGGTAGTAAATTTTTTCGAGTGAGTTATTCTAGGTTTTTCAGCCCACAACATGCAAATCGGCCCGTGAACGGTTATTTTCATATAGTTGCGTTCATATAATAATATGTGATAATATGGTTTATATTTTAACGGTTTTATTGCACATCACATTTTTTTTAAAATTTAAAATCACCTGCAACATAATACACACACATATGGATATGGGTTTTGCCCTAGGATCGTTAAAATAATAATATTTTTTATTATTAAATAATTCCCTAAAGCGTGGAACAACCATATAGCGAGACCACATCTACAGTTCGAAAGCTTGCTCTCACTTCGGGCCTGTATGAAACATCTCAGTGTTTAACTTAATTTCTAGAGAAAACTATGCTAACTTAACAACAACAAAAACAACAACAACAAAAAAAAAAAAAAACAAGCTGCCCCAAAAAATCGGGTGAATTATTGGCTCACGGAATGATGACGCATTGTTGGTATTGCTTTCGCGTAGCGTCTTTTCATGTAACTGCTTTGTCAGGAAAACAACTGACACCCCACTCTCATTCATCTGATAACCACTCATGATGGTGCAACTTTTCGTAAAAATTACTTTCAAAAGAACACTTTTATTTAGTGTTCATACAAGTGTGATGACAATCTCTAATTGCAAGTTGACTACGACATGACGTGCAAGTTCAACATTCGTCACGTATAAGTTCACAGAGGAAAAGGGCCTTGAATTACATTGTGCTCTTTATCTGAAATGACGAGGTGGTGCTCTCTGTAGGAAGAAAAACGTTAGTTCGTTTCGTCAACAAAGTGATTTGTCTTCCAGGGAAAGGTCTAGCGTGCATTCTCTTGGCAGTTGCTGAATAAATGTTTTTTGCTGTGGTGGTTATGTGAGTAGGGAAGTATTTGCCATTGTACTTGTCGAAAGTAAAAAAAAATCCAGCTCGAATATGTTCATCCACTTCTAAATGTTAGCTTGGTTAAGTGACTGAAAAAGAAATGGGAAGTCCCATATTAACATAATCTGCGCAGGTTAATGTTAGCAGTCATTTAAATAATACGCAGCTTTACACACAAACGCAAAGAATGTTTAATTTTTCTGTAATTCAGATTTTTTTCCATACTATTACGTTGCCATCTACGATTTTTTAATAATAATCGTTTTATTCAGAAAAGGCTGAAAATAAAACGTTATGTTAATACAGTACACATTTGGTGTATCGGATAAATATTTGAAGAATGCTCCTGACCCAAGGCAAGTATTATATCATATTAAATAGTATGACAGCTAAATAATGATAGTAAGTAATAATATAGCTTATCTTTGAAGGGCTTATTGCATATCACAAGTTTTAAATGAACATCACCTGTTCTTGACAAAAGCATTTCAGTAGCTACTTGAGAGTTTTTTGCATTCGAAATTCTTATCATAGGGCTTGTTTAGTATTTGCGCAGTGGCGGCTAAGGCCATTAGGCATCTGTGTGTTATGTCTGAAACTGCAAACTGCATGTGTTCTGAGGTCTTTTTTTTTTTTTTTTGCTATTTTTGAATATTCTTGTTTCCTGCTTTGACTGCACTAGATGGTAGCGAGTTCGCTACTCCTTTTCGTGGAGCTTCGCCTGTTTACTTCCAAATAAGCGCAATGAGTGCGGTTGGACGATTAAAAGTCGACAAACAGGGTCGTAGTCAGGGGGGGGGCCCTGGTTGTCGTGACGACTAAGTCTCCTGTAAGCCCAACTCTAAAATACATTTACGCGAAGGCCATCCATTGTATCTACTGGACTGCGGAGGCGCGCGCATTTGAGCAAGATGCATATCGTCGGTAAACGTAATAATGGCTCATTATTTAGCTTATAATGGACTGTTTGTATTTTTTTAAATCGATTTTCTTCTGCGTCTATCAATTTCTGGTAACTGACGTTCTTTAAACTGTGTAGACCAGTCTATTTTTTTTTTTTTTTTTTTTTGGTAGTTGTTGGCGCATCGGCTTCTGTGGCCATAATGCACCTCCCAAGGTTTTTGCAGTACTTTGATCCAAGCCCGAGGCGGGATTCGAACCCGCGACCTTTGGGTTGCCAGGCAGGTACTTTACCCACCCGGCTAGCCCGGTCGGCTAGACCAGTCTAGTTGCCCACTGTTCTTACTCTGCTTATTTCTAGACTTGGGCCCATAAACAATTCTCGAGACAATTTGGCCGCAATACTGCTACATTCGAATCCACGTTCTCAGTTTTAACTACAATAAATTGTCCACCAAGACTGTCAGCGTGTCACCAAAAAATGGCCAGTTCAATTTTATTTGGAATAGGAATGAACAAATCTGCCAGTATGGACAATCTTTAAAAGAAACTTAATGATCAGAGAAATGCACTCGCAACTAATTTGAAGTACCGTATACTGTGTATATTCGAGAAGTTGAAGCTGTTTGTTCAAGGCAAGATTTCTCAAACTGGAAGGTGGAATACAATGTGCTATCATCAGCCAAACTGTGACTGGTCAGAGAGAAAACTGGATGTTCAATTACAAAGAACAGTTGGAAAACCATAAGATGGAAGGTTATTTAGAAGAACTTTATGCCAAACACGATCAAAAACCTTGGAAATGTCTTTCACCAAACTTTTCTATTGAATTTGTCCATATATCAGTAACATAAGCCAGAATATGTTACTGGTTATATTCTGGCTTATGTTACTGATCTATTGATCAGATGGAAGGTTTCTGGATAGTTTAAGGATTGACGGTTAATTGATTTCGCCATCACTTTAGAAAGAGTAGAAGTATGTGCAATGGGACGATAATTGGATGAGAGGTATTTGTTACCCTTTTTTAGGAACTGGCTGGATATAAACAGATTTACAAACAGAAGGGAAAACACCTTTGGAATAATAAAGCGAGATAAGGCGGCATAGAAGAGGAGTATGTTCAGGAGCTTTCTTAGCATCGATTGATCAAAATCCTTCTGACAACATTTTGACGGAAGACCACAGGAGGCATTGAATGGAGTGTACTGAGAATGGCGGAAGGTTGTTTACCAAGATCATCAATACGCGAGTTGGAATAAAAATAGGATGCTAGCAGATCAGCTTTATTCTTGGCTGAAATGGCAATAGAACCAGCTGGTTTTGACAGAGGTTGGAACAGAGATGAGCAAAAGTTGCGGCCAATAACTTTGGCAAGAGACCAGAATGCTCGACTACCTTTTGGACAAGAAGCAAGTTTTCTACTCTTAGCCTGTTCGAAATCTAGTTTGGACTGATTAATAACTGCTTTACAATTGTTGCGAACTTTGGTGTAGCAGAAGATGAAACTGAAGATTTGGATACAAGCCCATTACGATGTGCAAGATTTTTCTCTTGAACAACCTTAGTACGTTTGTTGCAAAACCAAGGTTTAGATAAAGGACGAGATTTTAAGGTGGGGTGTGGAATATTCCCTACAACAACAATTTCACCGACTCGATCTGAGCAAACGTTGACATTGGAAGATTTGAAACAGTAATCTGACCAAGGAAAATAAGAAATCTCGTGGATTATCCCATTTCGCATCCTTGTAATGCCAAACAACACGAGGTTGAGATGGCCACGAAAGGAAGGCTCCATTGGAGAAGAGACCATCACCAAGTTGCGATCTGAGGTGCCTGGAGGACTACTCACCTCGACTGTCTACTTAGAAGGGTTGTTTGTGAGAAAAAGGTCAAGTGTATTGGCTGCGTGGTTAGGAGTGTCTGGTATTTTGGTAGATAAATGAACAATCTGTTCTACATCATTAGTAATTACAAAAACTATAAAATGGAAGCCAGCTGGAGTTGTGAACATTAAAATCACCAAGGAAAATTACCTCACCGTTAGGAAAATTGGGCTGGAGAAGGTGAAGTTTCAAAGTGAGGAAGTCAAAGAGTTCCAAGTAATTAGTGGAGTTGGGAGAATGCAACAGATGAATTTGAGAGAATGTAGTAGAGATTTTAAGGCAGAGAAGATTGAAAAGAGAAGATTCCACATTAATATGTCTCTGATAGAGTATATCAGAAAGGACATATGCATAAGTACTACCTTTGAAGCGAAAAGAATCATCATACAGCTAAAAATTCGGACAATTGATATGAGCAGTGGTTAAATCAACCAATAACTGGGATTCTGTCACAAATATTACGTGGAGTTTGGCAGATTGTAAGTGGAAATGGACATCATTGAGATTAGAACCGAGAGAGACAATCTATATTTGTGAAATGAACGAGGAAGTGTTTGTGAGGTTTAGATTTTTTCGCAGATAAGTTTGTTCTATTAGTTTTGACAATTCATGGTGTATTCAGAAGTAAGAAAAGGTTGCGAGGATATGCCGTATGAAGTAATGAAATATTTGGATATGGCGTTCACATGATAAGAATATACGGCATTGTGACCTGCACATTAAAATGGCACTTCAAGCCTCCAATAAGCAAAGTGGTGGTATTGCACCGGTTGATGATTGTCATCTAACACCTAGTATTTCCTGGTAACACATAGGGACGGCATTCCTTCGTGTGATATGGGCTCCACACCTCGACCCCTGCTTACGTTGGTTCGCGCCTGGGTGGTAATCTCCAGTATGCTAGTTGCCGTATTTCAGGATTTGCATATCGGTAGTATACCCAAGGTTACTTACCGTCCCATGATTTGGCTGTCATAGATCGACCCGACTTTGCCGAAATTATGTCCACTTGACTTGAATGCCACCCGAATATCGGTTCCATTAGCATTTTAGGCTCCCAGGTAACAAGCAGCTTGGCATACCTGAGACAATGTCTGCGACAGCTTGAAGGACCATGTTTGGCATTTTTGGTTATACTGTACATACTTTTATGAACAAAATACTTTTACGAACGCTTGTCACACATGGGGTTTCCCTGATAGATTTAGATTATTCATACCACTTGGCAGCTCCAAGCGCCTTTTCCTTAAAGTTTTGCAATTTCCGTTCCCATAGTCTGGCTATTAAAAGTTTCCCTTTATATTTTTAGAATTTGTTAACTTGTATTATAATTACTCATGCACCAAATTATCTGTGACAAGAAACAGCGGACGTGAGTTACGAAACCAATTGGTTCTATCGCTACCAATGATAGGTGTGTCTCACATAATGAAATGTTTTCATTCTTGAATTCTCCTCCCGCATCTGAAATCCTTATAGATTTAAAACCAAAAATCATATTCAAACGGCACATTTTGAATATGACTTTTGTTTTTTACTTCACTAACTGCTGCCGAATGTTTGTACCATAAACTGTTTTATGTAATTTTTCTTTGAAAATTCGGAGAAAATCATTCCATATTTATCATTCTATAATTCCCACAGCAACATCTAGGAAAAAGTAAACCTTTCATATTCAGAGATTAAAACTTAAATAAAAATTAAAGATATAAATAATTGCTCAATAAAGATTACTTATTTATTTATTACTTACAATACATGACTGGTTTTATTCATCACGGCAACAATCCAGAAGCAAAAAATGTTCCGTTTGTATTCCGGCTCAATCGAATAGATCAGAGAAGTAAACTCCCTGATTGCATATAACAGATAATCCAACGTAGATTCTATTACATAACCGATTGAGACAGAACTTGACATTTGACTGGAACATTATCATTAACCATAATTTGTGTTCACATGGATTCGAAGTAAATCAAACGCGTGTACTACTGTACTGTTAAGGGTAGTTTTCTGGGCTATCTATCCTAAAGTCTTAACTCAGAAACAGTTTTAAAAGAGCATCCTTATTAGCGAACTTCCTAGGCCTCGATTTTTCTGATTTCTGTGAGTTCATACCTGACGCATCGAATAGTTGACATTCCTGAAATTCTTTTCTGAGCGCACTTGGTATTCTCAATTATTCTGCTCATTATATTCGAGAACTTTTGTCTTACTATACCCCAGACCTCCTATCTACAAGCAGGACATTTCAAATTGCAATTAAAGTTACGGTAAATTCAATTTAGTATTTAATATTAATTTAATCAAGCCAAATTCTGTAAGGAAATGAACGTATTTCGCACTGCTAAAAATAAAAAAAATAAAAATTCTAAATCGATCACAATTTGCCATTTGCTAAAAAAAAAAGTATCAAATTCAGCCATGAGCAGCATGATGGCCAAAGGTTAACTTTATAAAATCTATTAATCTTCAGTTGCTTCCCAAAATTTTATACCTATGCTTCACCTTATTTTATTTCATCTGCTAACTCGAATATACCAACCTAATTCATTATATTTATTCCTTTAAGGCCGTTCAAGCACCTTGATCAGGTTACCCTGAGATGTCGCTTGTCCAGGTTCTGAAATCTCGTCTTCTGAGACTCTTGGTTGGGATAACTAAGGGATAACCCTGAGCCCTCCCCATCAATCTAGCTGCTCTGCCCTTCTTTGGCCCCGCTTTAGAAGTTCCATGCCGTTTTTTTAGGTGAGGCTCCTTCTGAATACAGTATTCCAAATGTGATTTTACTGTTGTTTTATAAAGATAAAGAATAACATTCGTTTCTCTGCTAGTATAAGCCCTATTGATCATTGATAATATGTACACTGGCCAAAAAAAAACAAAAAAAAAAAAACGAATCTTTATTTAGTATCGAATCAGGCTGCCTTTGTTTCGAATAACAGCAAGTGTGATGCGTGGCGTGGGTTCTGTAAGGTGTTTTAATCTGATTGTAACGATTCTTGCCGCAAAATATCACATAGCTGCGACAAAGCTGAAGGAAGAGGATTTTGTTGCGTAATAGTTCTCTCTAGCATATCCCCCACACATTCCCAATAGGTTTGAGATCAGATGAATGTGGGGGGCCAGGGCAGATGGTTTAAATACGTGTCATGTTCTCCGAACCTAGCACGATTCTAGCGTGATGCGCTGTTGCATTGCAATCTATAAAGTGGCTATCTCCTTCGGGATTAAAGTGTAACACAGCAGAGTGCAGTAGATCTGATCCAAAATTCAGGTACATTGGATGACATTCGATTTCCCACGAATTGAATGTCATCCAATGACATTCGATTCGATTATCAACGAATCCAGTCCGTGTGCCAACAAAACATTCCCCATACCATGATACTACCTAGAGATGCTTGGGTTATGTTAACAAGGCAAGTAGGGTCCATCGCTCTGTGAGGTTCTCGCTACACTTTCTGCCCACCATCAGTACAAAATGAACTGTACCGTGATTCATCTGACAACATGACTTTCCACGATTGTTCCACTGTCCGATCACGAAGTTCTCGGCACCACTGTAAGCGGATTTTTCTGTTTTTTTGTCTGAAACAAGTAGCAGCTTCCGACGACTACCAATACCCAATTTCTTCAGTTCCCTGCGTATGGTATGAGTTCAAATTGGGCAGGTCTGGGCTTGATTGAATTCAGATGTTATTTGCTGCACCCTGGATGTCCTATATTTTTGTACAGTCCTCCTTAGAGTACGACGGACTTCGCTCTTGAGGTATTATTTTTCTGCCACATTTACGCCTTTGAGATGTGGAAGAGCCACTTGCTTTCCAGTCATTAAAAACCTTTGAGATGGATGCTTTAGAGAAAACAGTTAGGTCTTTTTTTCCTTGAATCATGGTTTCTGCTGAACGTTCACCCACGATAAGACCTTTTTCAAAGTCTGATAGGTCAGGTGTTTTCCCCATTCTAGATTCAGATTATTGCAGTTAAACAGCCTGTGCATCTTTAATCCTCCTGGCGGCCTGCTTGCCTTGAGAAAAATTTATTGTTTACTTGTGTCACAACTCCCAAGCTTTCTCATTCTGAACTACCTTAATTCCATGTCTCCTAGTTTGCGATGATTATAATCACTGTCTTTCCCATACCGGCTGGAAAAGATATGGGTTGGAATTCCGTCAATGAGGCTCCGTGGTTGCGGTAGTCTGTCTCAGGCGTGGACAGCAAAGTCTTCCCCTCCCAGAAACTCGGGTTTTTCGTTCAACAAAACAGGCAAATCGACTAAAGAACAAATTTATGGACATACTAGACGTGGGCAGTGGAGTTAGTTGTCGGTTGGTCTTAATGTGACATCTGTCCGATAGTGTAAGCGAACCACAGATTTTCTTTCCCTAAACCTTTCATTTAGCAAGATTAAATTTAAGTTGCCATATTTCAGACCATATGTAAGCTGATCTAAGTCATTCTGAAGCAGTATAGCCTGGTCCTTATTATTTACTACCCTACGCACGTTAGAACCATCAGCAAATTTTGACAGCTTTCTCCGTATACCCTCATCCTTACTAGTAAGAAAAATCAAACATAGGAGAGGTTTCACCACTGAACCCAGAGGATCCCGCTCCTTACACTAGTCCACTCTGAAGAATGCCCATTGATTATCACCCTCTAACTTCTTATACTCAGCTTGCCCCAGAATTACCTACAGACCTTCTCAGCAATCCAAGTACAGGATTTTACTAAAATCAAGGCGCCCAATATCGATATTTTGTCTTGCATTTAAATCAGTGGTGAGAAACGTTTTTGGCCAGTTCAGGAAAAAAAAAAAGTTTGCTGGCCGCATTATAAATAATATCTATATTTTTCTTTTTATTTATCATGAATGATATTACAAATTGTCCTGAGATCGACTAACTCAGCCGCGTTGTGAAAAAGTGCCATAAAAATTCCTTCCGTGATTGGGGGAATTGGAAATCAGGTCTTTTCCAGCCGGTTTAAGGAGAACGGCGATCTTACAAACTGTGCTACCCACGAGGGTAGCACAGTTTGTAAAATCGCTTGCTAAATGAAAGTAATAAGTCAGCATTACCTTTAGATGAGGGTGCAATAGAATCATCAGGCACAATGGACAGGAGCCGCGGCTAATAGTGTTGGTAAGAGACCAGTAGCCTCGACTACGATTTGGACAAGAAACAAGTTGCCTTTTTAAAATCTAGTTTGTTGTGCAGACGACCTTGTTCTGCTCCTACAGGGTAACTCACGGCTTGAGCTGGAAACCAGAGCAAGAGAGGCCTTAAATGATCTAATCTCCTGGTGTGCAACAAACAAACTAGAATTGTCTGCAGAAAAAACAAAACAAGTCCTTTTTAAGGGAAAACTCAACAGAAACAGGCCCCCATTAATAAAAATCAATGAACAGAGTATAGGTAGGGAATCCACTTACAAGTATTTAGGAGTCATACTAGATGAGAAACTAAACTTTGTAGAGCACGCAAAATATCTAAGAAATAAAACCCAACAATTAACAGGAAAATTATTGAGAATTGCCCGGAAAAAGTGGAACATAAAATCATCTACACTGGCAATGTATTACAAATGTCTATTCCTACCCATTATATGCTACGGAGCAGGTGCTTGGGCACCCAGCATTAAACACAGCCTAGTAAATAAATACTTAATGCAGGCACAGAGAATTTTCCTGCTGGCCTCCTCCAGAGCATGTAGAACCATCTCTACATCAGCACTCCAGATAATATGTGGTAAAATACCAATAACATACGAAATTATACAGGTATATCTAAAATACTATAGAAGACAAGGAACCCCACATTCCCTAGGAGAATATACAACAGATCCAAATGAGACAGATAAGGAAGAAAAAAGAAGATTAAGAGAAATGTTCATTACAGACTGGCAAAGAGAATGGAGAGAAGACACCAAAGGGAGAACAACATACCAGTTCATCCCCCTGGCACAGGAAATAAATAAAAACAATAAACCCTGGTTGAGCCCAGATTTATATACTACCTTCCTCCTGTCGGGTCATGGAAGCATAAATGCAAGACTGCATGCTCTGGGGCTGGCTGATTCCCCCAACTGCAGATGCGGGTCACTGGAAACCGTACAACATATAATGCTCGAATGCATAAACTACACAGACCTGAGACAACCATTCCAGCTTGTAACAGAAGTGTATCACACTGAGGATTTCCCCAAAGTGCTGGAATCACCAGATAACTTTCAAGCATTAGTAAACTTTGCAACAAGTGCATTCAAAAGAAGAAGAACCCTCCTCGGTATGCCGGAGTAAAGCAAGAGGCAACACACAAGCCCATACCTAAAATTGGGAGAGAGGACACAGCATGGATGGAGACTAACCTACGGAAAGGGACTGATATATATTCTCAGTACCCATGCTAAAAATACCACAATAAAAAGGAATACATGCTGACTGCAGCACTGTCATTTCTGATAGTCATAACAATGGACATAAACTGTACATGTACCATAATAAACAGTACCAGGAACAAAAGACCAGTCAACCCCAACATGGCAAAAGTCTAAGACACAACAAGTGAGTAAGGGAAATGGAGAGTATACCCTATGCCACAGAAATATGACAATAACAAGAAGTAATGATTGCAACATGGAAAACAACAAAAATAAATTCAAGGGCATGGTACTGAACTACATCCTCAGTGCCCATGTTTCAGACAACACGGTGCACTTACCACACAAGTAGTTTAGCACCATTAAGAAAATACATGTTGACTACAATAGTACCTTCTTAGGGAACCTCAACAACGGTCATAAACCTTATATGTACCACAAATTATCAGTACCAGGCTCACTCAGACCAGTTAACCCTGTCAGTGCCTGGGCCTAGGGCACATCTGGTAGGTATAGGAAGCAGTGAATAATTGTCCTAGATCACGGTAGTAGTGAATAAGTGTCCTAGATCACAGTATGAACCACAAACTATTAGTGCCAAGCTCACTAAGACCAGTTAACCCTGCCAGTGTCTGGGCCAAAGGCTCATCTGGTAGGTATAGGAAGTAGTGAATATTTGTCCCAGATCACAGTAGCACTGCAAGAACAAGAAGGAATGATTGCGGCATAGAAGACAACAAGAAGGGAGGAAAGGGAAGGAAAGAGAGTAGAAGGAAAAGGGGAAGAAGAGAGACAGAATAAAATCAAGGGCAGGTCACTGAATCACATTCCCAGTGCCCATGCCTCAGACAGCTCACCCTGCAAGCAGTTAAGTGCCAATGAGAACAAAGCAGGTTGACTGCAACACTGACATCACAAATTACACCAAGGGCCAAAAACTTTGTACCTCACATCAACAGTACCAGGCACAGTAAGGCCAGTTAACCCTAACATTGCCAAAGCCAAAGGCACATCAAGTGAGCAGAGGTAATGGGGTGAAATTCCCAGGTCACAATAGTATGACATGGACAACAAGCAAAGATTGAGACATGAACAACAACAAAGAAGAAGGGAAGGGGAAGAGAAGAAACTTTGTCCCCTCATTCCCACTCTTGGTCAGGATTGAGCCCTGCAAGAGATAGAATAGTACATCCCTCCCACTCTTGGCCAGGACTGAGCCCTGTGAGAGATGGGGTATAGGGATATCGAAAAGTAAATGATAGTCCTTATATTATTATAGTTTAATTTATTTTATTTTATTTATTTTATTTTAATATATTTTACTTTATTTTATTTATTTTAATTATCTTATTTTATTTTACTTTACTTTATTTTAATTGTTTTATTTATTTTATTTTACTTTACTTTATTTTAATTGTTTTATTTATTTTATTTTACTTTACTTTATTTTAATTGTTTTATTTATTTTATTTTATTTTATTTTATTTCATATCTAAGGGGAAATAAAACCAAAAAAGTGTGCCCTGGTAATTCTGAGGGGACCTTCCCTGATGCATTACCTGGCCACACAGGATTAACTTGATGGGACATCAGACGTCCAAAAACTTAACCACAGGACCGGATCAGTCCGTGTCCTCTTAAGATACAGTAGATCCTGGCTGCCTCCATGTGGCTAGGGATGGGAGTGAGGGGCTGTGACACAAACCCGCCACAGCCCCCTACTGCTAAATGCCAGGTGCCGGCTAACACACAACGCAAACACAACACTAATGCACACCTAATTACATATTTCATCTATCAGATGCATTTTTTTTTTTTTTTTTTGTTTGTTTTGTGTTAAATATATACGTGAAATTTTGATGCTCTTTTAAGTTCTTTTCTAAGCCGGCAACTTGGCAAAAAGCCTAACAAACGGCGGATATAGGGGAAACCCTGGAAGCCGCTAATAACTTACAAATACACTTTATCTGTATACATGTCGCGAATGGATATATATGTGAGAATGTATATAAATTGTATATAAATCTTGTGTCATGTATATATAAATGGATGTATATAAATCTTGAGAATGTATATAGAATTGTGTGTATAAATAAATGTAAAAAAAATGTTGTTGTTTGGTTTTAGGAGCATTAGCAACTAAGGCCATATTGCTCCGGGGACATGCGGTGGTCATTCCCTGACCTTGCCGCATCCTCTGTATTTGGTGGTCACGGGCTCGAACCCCGGTCTAATCAAGAAGCGCACTGCTGCTCCTGCCCACCTGGCTACATGTAGTTTGTATTTATTAATATCTTGACTGCAGCTGTTTGGAGCTTTAGTGTAGCAGAAAATAAAGCTGCAGATATGGTTCAGTCTAATTGCTACGTGCCATAATCTTTTCTTAAATGGCGTACTCACTTTTATTGGAAAATCATGGTTTAGATATGGCACGAGAATTTAGTACGAATGACGAATAAAGGATTTCTTCTCTACAATACAAATTTCACTGCACCATCTAAAGTAGTATTAGGATTAGAAGATTTAAGGCACCAGTCCACCGAGGAAAAGAGAAATCACACACATCCTATTCGGCGTTATAGATCATCCTATAATGCCGAATGACATGAGATTGAGAATGGCCATGGGAAAGAGGCTCTGTTACAGAAATAATCACCATTATTGCCTGAGGAACCTAGCGGAGAAAGGTAACGTTAACTGTGTAATTTGAAGGCTTGTTGGTGAGGAAACGATGAAGAGTTTAGGTATGTGGGCAGGATTTTCTAGTATTTTAGTAACTGAACTAGTCGGGCTAGGTTATTAATGACAGAAAAAAAATGGGGTGGGTTGTGTACGGGGACACAACCGCAATCGTTTAAGGCGTGAATCCGTCTTTGTGTTATTAGAGGAAGGGGTAAGATGTAAATGAATAAAGTCTTGGTGGTTGTAATTGAAGTATAATTTTATTTATCAAAGGCCGATGATAGGAAAAGTAAAGGAGAAGGAAGATACATATGGCATAGTATTTACATCGATGTTTCTTACAAAGGTTAAAGCTATACAAGTGTTGCCTAGAGTAGTGGGCAATATAGAAACGTACTTCAAGTTGAACTTTTGAATTTTTCTTTCCAATGATATACGTTTCTTACATTTCTGTTCATATTTCCCTTGCAATTTTTTTGACATTATGATAATTTTGTTCAACTCAGCACACTTATCGGCTTATAACTTTACAAATTTTATTTTATCGGTTATTATTGCTAAATAATATTGTAGATCCTCTTATTCTCTACAAATCGACACCAATTTAAACGTCCTATCTCTTCGCAATTCAAAGTTACACTGCCCAAACGCCGCGCGGCGTCGCCATTTTCAGTGTTCACTCGCAAGCGCTATCCCCCCCCCCCCCACCGCTGCACACCCACATTACCCACCATTTTAGAAACGGACGTAAGCCTTCTTTCCAACAAAATTTAAATCCTTAGATTATCATTTATAATTTATGAGATATAAGCACGACAAATCTTGCCATTTTTTTGGTCTCTAGAGTTTTCGTAGAGACCCCCCCCCATATACCGGACCGAATTTAAGATGTATTCACGTCAAAACCTCAGCATCTCTGGTAGCTGGCTCTGTACAGCTATAAAACTGAAGTGAGTTGGAGTTTTGAAGTTGGTGTTTTCTTTAGTGATTATTTATGTGACATTTTGTTTTTCAACTCAAAATGTTTCACGCTGTCTACGTTGTACGCATATCTTATATTTGTACATGTACTGCTGCTCCTGGACTCTTTATGTAATAAGAAACCTTTTGTACGAAATTAATATACCTATTGACAAGCGGAAAAGAGAGGAAAGATCGAATACAAAAGAAATGCATAGGGCTGCAGAGCTACAGTGGAGCTCATATCGAATTGTTAAAAAATAGTCTACTCGTAAGTGAAAATTTTTCAATTATGTGATATATTTTGGTAAAATAAAATGCCTCAAACCTTATTCTTTTAGTACAGAAGAAGGTTTGTGGCTTTGTATCATTGTGACGATAGAGCTACGCGTGATCTACTCTATATATAGTTTTATATATTGATATTTAATAATCTTATAGGTATAATTTTTAAAAATATCTTTTCTGGTTGACATTTCGTTCGAATAAATACATTAGAACCTAATGTATTTATCATTAGATTGTGCATAGTGTAGTGCAGCACTACACCATGTGCATAGTGTACCGTTGGGTTATGCTGGTCTGTTCTTCCTCTGGCCATTTAGCCACGGGGTCACTAGTGGACCCCCCATTGCCCGTCTATACCTCGGAGAGATAGGCCGGGAGTATGTGGGGAGGGAAGAAGGGGTTGTAGGAATGAAAAGTCATAGGGCCAGGGTGCCCTAAGTGAGAGGGGAAGCCGGTGGCAGCTAATCCCACGTCATTCCCCAAAAGCGGGAAATGATGTCGGCAAGGCAGGTGGGGTTTCCACCTAGGTTGCCACTTTTGCAGTCTAGGATTCATTAGGACATGTGTTTATGTAAGGAGTGGCTCCTAGAACGTCAGTTCAACTCCGCCTCTTATCTCTGTGAAGAAGAGTATCACTACAAATGGACCAGATATGTGAATGACGTAGGTTTGTGTGTTTTCTGTTGTTATGTTCTGGCCGCTTGGCTGCTCAGAATCATCAGTCACCTGGACAGATTATTTTGGGTACTCGTCCACACCATGGGAAGGTGAGCCAGTTCCAGTAGATGAGACACCTATTGTCTCAGGGTATGAAATAAAAAATAAAATAAAATCTTCTTCTTTATCTTGGCCTTCTTCCCACGTTTATATGGGGTCAGCATTTCCGTCCTTAATTCTTTTCCTCCATCCCTCCCTATCCTGGGCTTCCTCTCTCCTCCATCCTCTCTGTTTTAAATCTTCTGCCACCTTGTCCTTCCATCTCAGCTTAGGTTTCTCCCTCTCTTCCTCTTCCCTATCACCTCCAACTTTTCACACCTCTTCCCTACCTACCCCTCACTTCTTCGTTCCACATAAAATAAAATAAAAAAAGAATAATAATAAAAATTCCTTCTCTGGGGCCCAATCCAGAGGGGGGGAAAAACATGAAAGGAAGAGAGAAAAAAATAATAAATAAATAAAAAAATAATAATAATAAAAACTGAAAGGAAGAGAAACAAAAAAAAAAAAAAAAAAGGCAGATAAAGAAAAGAAGAGTAGATCTTCCAGTTGTGCAACCATTCAGAACGGCAGCATCCAAACACTATGATTCCTCCAGCCAGATGGATTTTATCAACCTCGTATCACTGGAATCATGCTTTTCCTTAGTTCAAACACTTCTTTAGCAAATACCTGGAACATCTGAAACTTACTGCGGTCTCTTAAAAATATAGCTTCTTCTCCTGGAGCTATATTCAAGAAATTCACGTATCGCTGTCCTGTCGTTGTCATATATTCGACAATCATATAGTATATGCTGCCAGCTTTCCATGGCCCCGCAAAACAAAGGTCCGTGTTACTTAGTCCTAATGCATATAATTTCTCAATCATTCACCCGTTCCCTGTTAACAAAAATGACGACTGTAGATTAGGTGTAAACCAATTGCGAACTTTTTTATCATTGAGAAAAGTCATGTTCGGGATAAGCAAGTTGATCTCTCTTCCAGTAGGTGTGGTATCCCATCTTGTCTGCCATAAATTGATTACTTCATTCATACATCTTTTCTTTTCGCCTCTACAGTCAGAGCGAATATTGATCTCTATACAAAAAAATTCTGTAGGAATTTCCCTCTTAAATACGGTAGCAAAAACCACGATACAACCAATGTAGATCCAAGGGTAGCGCTCCGGCCAACACCTGCAGCGCGGCAGTGGACACCGTTCTGCACACTCTTAGGATGTCAAGAAACATGATGCGCTGTGTAGAATTTAGTTTAGCCTGAAACGTAGCTATTTTAACTCTGTGGAACCAGGCTCCTGCAGCGTACGTAGTTATAGGAAGGAATACCTCCTTGTAATACAGAAACAGTGTTTTACGTGATAGGCCCAGTCAGACTTTGAAATTCTAAAGAGAGCACCAGAAAATTTCCTGATTTTATTGCTTAAATATAATAAGTGCTGGTGAAATGATAACTTACTGTCCACAATAATTCCCAGGTATTTGGTACACCATTCAACAGCAGGTCGATTTATATCTAAAGCTGTTTTAAATAACATCATTTTAATTTTATAAGGACTAATAGTATAATGCTGACAGACTAATAGTTCTTGAGCTCAAAGCTTTGAGCTCAAGAACTTAAGTGTGTCAGCATACTACTAGCTCTCTGTTCTAAGAGTGAGCGAGACGTCCTGCAATTATAATCGTCAGATCATCTGTAAATGCCAGCACCTTAAAATTAGGGAACGTGCGAACCAACTAATTCTGTAAGCCTAGGTTCCAAATAAGGGGTCCCAAGATGGAGTCTTGAGGACACGTCACAACCTGTTTTCGTATCTCAAAGTGCTTGGACTTCACTAGCACATATCTATTTGAAAAGCATATATATAATTCCTTGGAACAATCAGTATTTCTTAACTGAGCCATCGCTGCCTCTTACCAAACTGTATCAGATGCCCCTTCGAAATCAACGTAGATTGGTAATTCATATTTGGAAGTAGAATTTTCAATATGCGTTCGAAACGCCATTAGACAGTCTTCACAGGATTTCCCAAGAGTGAATCCATATTGCTGAGGCGATATCATATCCTGCTGCATTAGCAGGTCGGTTACCCGTAATGTCATTAACCTTTCAAGGATTTTACCAAGATTTGTCAAAAGAGCGATCGGACGATATGAATTAGGTTCAGATAGTGGCTTCCCAGGTTTTCTAACTAACTTCAATAATGCAATCTTCGATTCATCAGGACATACGCGTAGCACTTGCCGGATTTTTTGAAAATTCCGATTTTCTGATAGCCACAGTATTCTCGGGTAATGCGCGTTACTCGCCAAGCACAGGTAAGCTGATAGCATAATTTAATGGTCACATGATCAGAGAAAAAAAATTAATTTTACCAATGTGAATTCGAGAAAGCTTTTAATTGCATAATAAAATAAACGTGTTTTTTTTTTTTTTTGTTAACTAAATAATCTAAAATATTATCGGAAATCATATTTGAATATTTTTATTAGATAATGAATATTCAGGAGTAATTCATTATTTTTTATTAGATAATAGACTAGCTCTAATCCCTATAATCTCCACTGGGCGATAGCCACACTAAGAAATATAGGTCGCAGGTTGAAATCCGCCTCCAGTATGGGTGTTGCGATTGTTCAGTTTTCTTTAAGGAAGTGTAAACAGTGCCCTATGATTTCAGTAATCGAATGGCCTTAAAAACTAAATACATGCTGCTCTACTACTTAGTATTATGCTTTGAATTAGTATTGAATGTCTCCCTCAAAATTAATGATTTTTATGTTCGCAAATACATAGTAATAATGGCGTACAGTCTAGAAATACGTTAATGAGAAAGAAATTATTAATGGATTATAAACGCATAAATCCGATACCTGCAATCTTTTTTTTTTTTTAAGTCCGGCCAGACCTACCTTATTCCGGCGCAAAAGTCGACTTTTGCTTTTTGCCTTGAAAATTGGTGCTTAGTCATATATTCGCCGAATAAGTCGATCCCCTTTTACACAGTCTTTTTTTTTCGCATGTCACGTAGTGCCGTATTACGATAAAATCTGCGTTAAATAAGAACCACTGCTTTTGTTTTAATTCAATTATTTCTGTTCTTTGTTTTGAACGTTAGATTGTGACATGACATTCTTGATACCGGTCACGTCTCCTTCAAGGATAAATTAGCATCAATGGGAATCATTCAAGATCCACTCTGTCACTGTGGCCAGCCTGAAGATTGGAACCACATCGTTTATGATTGCCCCAGCTACGAGGATCTCCGATGCACTTTTTTTTTACAGAAACACAATATATCCCTTGAGGACATGAGTATATCTACAATTCTACATCAATGGTGCACATCGCTACAAAGCCTTCTCCCATTTTGCGCTGAGTCTATTTGAACGGAGAAAATCCCTGCTCGCTCGCCGAACAAACCAAAACAACGGTGACGGCTTACTGAAGGGTTCCTTGATCTGCCTCACCTGAATGTACACTTACCGGACTATCCTCATCGCTGGACCTGACACTCACTGTATTGACTTACCTTTGGACAACTACTGGACTGACCACACGCCCAGATGTGACACCTACTGGATTGATCCACACTTGTTTTCTTCTCCAGGAATTGACAACCACAAACTTCTGACCCTGTTTCTCAGAATGGTATGTTGCTAACCCAGTCCCTGGACTAGGTAGTGGCTTAAATCCACACTAACGCCAAAGGCGACCACACCCAACACCCCTGCTGTGTAGCTTTTCTTCCCCTCTCCCTTTCGCTGGTCGAGCTTATGTTTCACTTTCAACTAGGGGGGGCTGCCTTTATCTACATCCCCTCACTCTTAATATTCCCCCCCTCTTGTGTTACACTCTACTCTCCATACTCTCTCTCTCTCTCTCTCTCTCTTTATTTATTTATTTTTTTTTTAACTTCGTCTCCATCCAGAAAGCTCAGGCGACCCTGGCGGAGACCAGCCAAAGAATAATGGGCAGCCTGGCTTACTTCCTAGCGGTATGTACGGGCAACGTAGGGAAGCCAGAACCCAGCACAACACACAACACTTTTTCGTTTACAGTGTCACTGTATTTCTTCACAAGAATACTTATTGCGCAGATGTGGAAACCCACTGGTGGCGCCTGATCCCCTAAACGCTATGTGACATGACATTCTTGTCGACGCACGATTCTTTCCCTGTAATACAATGCTGATCTAGTTCACTCTTGAGCCTGGATGGGATCTCTACTTCGGGTATCTCACATCCTGCGTTCTGCGCCAGGCCACCATGGCCCTAACATGGAATTTTCAGCTTTTGGGTAGCTCCGTCGTGCAATCTAATTCCTGTTTCTCAGGACGTTCTGATGGCTCTGGGGGGTTGCTGTTCGCCATAGTAATATGACTTCACCTTTTTTCTCTAGGTGAATTACCAGCACTATTGCTGACTCCCAGACCCTCCTGAGAGTGCTCTCCACTTGACCTCTCACTTTCTTTCTCTCTACCTTACCCCTGCTCACTTGTAGCATCCTGCCCTCCTAAAGAAGGGTTCCTTACTTCTTTAGGTTTCCTTGGTCTGTTTCGCCTTGGGGATGTGTTCTGTAATACTCCCCTCATTGCCTTCCCCTATTATTCAATTCTTAAACTATACACAAATTCCTTTCCCCTCTCGTCACCTTCACTCTCGCCCTTGCAAAGTGTTGGTGGCCGTAAGCTTGCGTAATACTCATGTAGATGGTCACGAAACTAATACCCAGTGGCGGATTCAAGGTAGGGGCACCGGGGCAGGTGCCACCCCATGTAGTTTTTCGGAAAATATACACCAATCGTTTAAATTCTCTTTAGCTACAAAAAAAAAAAATTTTTTTTTTTTTCCATTGTTAACATACGATTTTATCTATTTTTGCATTGTGACTCAGCTATTTTCAACTGACTACAGTTGGCAACACTGGTGCTAATGTGATTACTATTCTAGTGCACAAAATGGTGCCCCCCCGTCACAAATGGTGCCCCTGCTGTCATTTTTTTCTGGATTCGCCACTGCTAATACCTACAGGCATATCAACAAGGTGATTTATTGATGCTACATATGTACGTGGGACACTTTGTTTATGTAACCTGGCCATTGTTTGTTCCCTGTTTAGTGTAGGGTACCGCACATGGTTTCTTCTGCAAACAGTTCCTCAATGTGGAAGTGCGTTTGCTATAACAAATTGACAATCTGAAAGGTTTACTTTTCGAAAACTCGAAAAGTAAATCCGAAAAGCATAACTCCCGAGTTCCATGAGCTGTTTTTATCTGACGAAGGAGATTAAAAATTCTTGGATATTAATGTATTATATATATAATTACGGGACGGTGGCCATCAGATTGGAAGAAATCAGTTTTCATCCCCTTACCAAAAAAGAGATCTGAAAATTTGCTCAAATTACAGGACTATTTGCCTAATTTCTCACGCTAGCCAGATTCTTCTTAAAATCATATTAAACAGAATCTCAAGAAAACTTGAAGAAGAAACTAGTGGTCAGGCGCGCGGGTGCATAAGTACACGTGCCTTGAGTGACCGGGGTTCAAGCCCGTGACTGCTGAATACGGTGCTGTTTCTTGTATTCTGTCTACCTTGTTAACTCCTCTGACTGTTTGGTCGTCCAGGAGTATAAACAGAAAATTTATTTATTTATTTAAATGCCAGAAGAGCAAGCATGTTTCAGAAGAGGTAGAGGACCCAGAGATCAGATCTAAAGTCTACGACTAATTATTGAAAAATGCAAAGAATTCAATGTTCCAGTCGTTTTGTGATTTATAGATTATGCAAAAGCATTTGATTGTGTTCAACATGAGAAACTATGGAAACGATGACTATAATGGGTTTCCCAATCCACATAATTCAGCTATTTAAGCTACTGTACCAGGAACAGGAAGGGACTGTGAGAACGAACATGGGAAACACGGAATTTTTCACACGGAATAATCATAGGTAATGGTGTCAGGCAGGGCTGTATTTTGTCACCTCACCTTTTTAATCTTTATGCCGAAGATATCAAGCGTGAAGCTTAGATTTAGAGACTGGCATCAAAATTGGAGGACTGAAGATATGCAGATGATACTGTGCTAATTTGTAATTCTAAGGATCATCTTAAAGAAACTATGAGGAGATATGTGAAGGAAGTAAGAAAAAAAGGATTGTTTCTGAATATGTGTAAAACTAAAATTATGGTGATAATCTCGGTTCCAGTAAGGTGAAGGTTAATGGGCAAGATATCGAAGAAGTTGATGAATTTGATTAATTAGGGACAAGAATAAATAAAAATAGTAATTGCTAAAACGTTGGTCGCTGATCTGATAAAATTATGGAGAGATCATGATCTGCCCCTAAAGACGAAACTGAGAATCATTGATTCGTTAATTTTTCCAGTTGCCACACTTATGGATTGAAGAATGCAATCTGAAAAGGGTTGACAGGAAGAAAATTAAGGCATTTGAAATGTGGTGTTACAGGAGAATACTGCGTATTTCTTACTTGGATCGAAGAACAAAGGAGTGGGTATTGAATAAAATTGGCAGGCCTAAAATTCTTCTTCATTGCATCAACATAAGAAAACTCAAGTTTTTTGGTCATATAGTAAGAAGGGAAAACTTTCTGTTGAAGAATATAATGGAAGGAAAAACCGAAGGGAAGAGGTGCAGAGGAAGACCTGCAACTAGGTGGAAGGATGGGATCAGTGAACTTCTGGGCATGACACTTTGCGATGCTGCTCGTATAGCACACGATCGATGCAGTTGGAGGAATTTGTTGTTGACCACAACAGCTCCTCAGGGAGCTATGTGATTGGAAGAAGAAGAAGAAGATATATACAAATTTGTAATTAGCAGAATCCTAATACTGATATATTTGCAATTTACCATATACTGTATGCGCCACAATGTACGTTGTTTACTCTTTGGCCATTAACCCTCGGAGAAATATTCAAGAAATTTAAGGATTTTTTAATGTCCGAATTGCGAGATTCTATCGTAATTGGATCCAATTTATAATAACCACAAATCCACATTTCTTCTAAATAATTACGAGTGATGCTGTCCTGGTTTTGCATTATGACCGAAGAAGGCTATAGCTAGTTTATATATATACTCTACATACTTGTGTGGGTGTAGAAAATTATGGTACAGTAATAGATTTTACTAATTCTTATAGATATCATGATAACGAGCTATATACATATTCAGATTAATTTCGAGTAGGGTTGCATAACATACTTGATTTCAGCACTTATACAATTCATGGTGCCTCCGTAGCCAGGTGGGAAGGAGCAGCAGTGCGTAGCACACGCTTCTTGATTGGACCGGGGTTCGAGCCCGTCACCACCAAATACGGAGGATGCGGAAAGGTCAGGGAATGACCACCGCATATTCCAGGTGCAGTATGGCCTCAGTTGCTAATGCTCCTAAAAACCAAATAACAACATATAAAATTCATTCCTATTTTTTGATGTCATCAGGTTAAACTTAAAAAGTTTACATTATACCAAACGTACAAAGTTATGATTATTTATTCTCTACAACATCAGAGGCCCTCGTGTGTAACATAGTTAGTATAATCACTTACCTCCCCACACTGGCTGGAAAAGACGAGTTCGAATCCTATCAATGATGCGAGGAATTTTTATACGTCCTTTTCACAATGTGGCTGAGTTAGTCAGTCTCAGGCGATGGTAGCATGGTTTTATCTCCCGAAAACTCGGGTTTTTCGTCCAGCAAACAGCAAATCCTACAGAACACACGCAATTTATAGGCCTTATGTACGGCGCAGTATGGTTGAGGTTGCTCATGAGCCCAAAACCCTACAACATCGGAGATAATGTTTTGTTGTCCTTTGTAGGGTAATTTCGAGTGAGAGTCAGAGGCCGCCGTAGCCTAGTGGTCAGGCGCGCTGGTGCATAAGTACATGTGCCTTGAATGACCGGGGTTCAAGCCCGTGACTACTGAATACGGTGCTGTTCCTTGTATTCTGTCTACCTTGTTAACTCCTCTGACCGTTTGGTCGTCCCGGAGTATAAACAGAAAATTTATTTATTTATTTTATTTAAACCGACTGGAATTTCCAGGTTTCTGTAATCAATGAAAAAAACTCGGTGTTGAGTTTAGTGAGAGAAGGTGCTGACTGCCTTGGGGCAGTCAACATAATTAAATCAGGTGGTCATATTTCCATAGCAATTGAGTGTATATCAGCCAAAACCTGCTAATATTCACCGAAGACTTGCAGTACAGTTCGGGGATGACTCACTGTAGACAGGTGCACGAGTGATATTCAAGGACATCTGTGAAACACTCAGCAGTCCCTCTCTCTCTCTCTCTCTCTCTCTCTCTCTCTCTCATGCTGCACAACCACAAAGAATAGTTAATCGTATGAACATTAACAAATTTGAGCTGTTTATTCTTAAGTTGGCACACATCTCTGCGTGAATTCCACCCCATCATACCGTTTAAATGTATTTTTGGGAAGGACGAAAGTTTGACAGCGATGCAGCAGTGCAGGCATGTATTCTCCAAGGTCTGCGAACCTAAAGAATTTATCCTGCGTGGATTAGTACTGCTAAGTCAATTGGACAAAGCGTATATATAGGGAAAGACGGCCTGATATGAAAGAGGTTGAGACGATTTGCTAATATGCCGCAATTAAAAATCCCCGTAAAATTTGACATCCCCCCAAGTACATTTATGCACTTAATACATACAAGGTATAAAAAATAGTCATTGACGAAGTTCTCCAACCAGTCGCTCACCATTAATTCTGAATGGCTCTCTTGAATTTTTTTTTCTTCAAAAAACTGAAAATCCTCGCCACTGCTTATTCACCACATTAAACAAAGTATGAGAAGTAAAAATGTAATATTCTAATGAAGTGTAGTGTAGGCTATATAGTTTGCACATACATCAAAAATAACCAGAGAAATAATATCTCTAAACAATTAAATGACTTTGTTGTCACAATACGGATTTTGTATTTTTTTATGTATTTCTGTATACGTAAAAACTACGTATTTTCACACGTACTCCAACCGCCACATTAAATATAAACTTCCCTTTTCATTAATTAATTAATACTTTGTTATTTGCATGGTAGTAATAAAGTATTTACTACACTTGTAATTAACTAGCAGGTTGTTATTTACATTATATTAATAAAGCAGTTTTCCATACATTAGAACAATCTATATAATAATTTGCTTATGACCCTCCGTCCAATATGCTTTTTGAACTTGAATAGCTCAAAGACTAAACAAGCTTTTATTCTGATTCTTTTTGCAATAGGTTTTATTTAGCACTAAAATTGGGGGGGTGGATTCCAACAATTTTCCGACCGATTTTCAAATCCCGAGGATTGATTTAGCTTCCATTGAAACTAACTTTTACTTTGAAGAGAAGACAATTTCTTAGCTTTTGTCATCACAATCAACAAATCTCGGCGTTAGACTTTCAACCAAGTTGACGTTTTTCGCTCATGGACAACTTTATGTAGCAATTTCCGGAACGAGATAATTTTTGCGCATTTACTGTAATTTTTTTTAAAGGATGATATGGTCATACATGTAAAAAAAAATTATCAAATTGCATTTTTTACCCGAATCACCTTAGCTAGCAGCAAAGGTAGCCGAGGGAAAGGTTTTTCTAATTACTTTGATATTAATCTTTACTTCTCCGAAACAGTTTGAAACTCAGATTAAAATCCTGAGTCTCTTTTGGTGTAATTTGTCAAAATATTACACAAATTAGAGAGAAGTCAATTAAAAGATGAATTATTACGGTAAATGAGAATACTACATAAGTATAAAGTAAGATAAAAATTATACGAAATTTAGAAAAAGGTAACAGCAAATAATGAACACTTTCCATCTGGATTTCCATGATATCACGGTGGCGTAAATCTTCTTTTCTAGTGTTATGCTTGCAGTGACGTCTTTTCTGTACTTTTTTGTTACATTTAAACTGATGGAGATCTGCATCTAGATTCTGGACAGTCTGAAGCATGCTAGTGAGAATGAAGCAGTCAGATAGGTAGAGCCTATTATAGTTGCTACGGAGAAAGGGAAAGACTCAGAGTTTGATGTGTGATCGTCCAATAGCGGATGTCCTAGAAATCGGGAGAGCTGATGTAGTTCTGTAATCAGCTTTATGGTGGCAGTCAGCCTTTGATTTCATAGATGTATAATTGAGGTCTGCTGTAATTGGTGGTAGTGTGGATGTAATTTGTGAGTTTGTTTTTTGCTTGCAAGCCACCTAATCATCTAATATTCGGTGGACTGAATGCTACGGAATGTGGATTCTGAAGGTGAAGCTCAGACCTCTGAGCCATACAGGACAGAGGGATGATTTGACAGAAGTTGCAGAGTCTCAAATATGAAATGAATGCTTTTTGAAGTGAATAACGTCTATTATGGGGGTATCCTACAGCTCTCAGGCTGTAACGAAAAGTGAAACGTCTAACCGCTGTTATATCTCCGAAACTAATAGAAACTAGTACAAACAATTTTTACTTATTTTGTCGGATATATAATGCCATTGACGAATATGAAAAAAATAATAATAATAAAATTAAACGGCCGAAAAGGTGAACTAAAAAGTTCACATTTTGGGCCGTTGCGCCTTGGTTACTTTCATTCTCAATAACTTCTAAACAATGATAGATAGACATAAACAGTAAGCGAAAATATTGTTCAGTAGGAAATGTAGTTTTTAAATCTATAAATAGTTTTGATGTAGCTCTTATGGTTCCAGAGTAGCAGTGATTCAAAGTTGAGAGAGTTGAAAAATTCGAGCATTTTCAAGTTTGTTTTCGCAATATCTTGAAAACTATAAATGTTAGACAAAAACAGTAAGCAACAAAATTGTTGCCCTTTGAGAGCTCTACAAGGATATATAACCTAAATTTCAAATTGGGTTTTTAGTTTTCGAGAGTTGAATAACTCGTTAAAGTAACTACTTCGTTCAGTTAATTCGCATTTGTCGAGCGTGCGGTTCTGTTTCATTTAGTTAAGTTGTGACGATGCCGAAAGTTACATTAACTAAACGAGTTCAAAGATTTTGACACAAATCTAACGTTGAAAAGCAAGCACCAAATAAATATATAGCTAACCAAAATACAATTTATTAAGCTTTAATTGTATTTTTTCATTTCACATGACATTATTCACGGATCCACCTTCGGCTCCATGGAACCAACGTCGACTTTTTGCTAACTATCTCAATCTACGCATTTTTCTACGAAAAGTCTCAGGGTATCTGTGAAACTACAGCTTTGGTTCAGTTATCACTCCTTGATCTGTGTGCTGGTAGACTTTCGGGATTTAGCATCAATGGAAGATGTGGCTTGTTTGGCTTCAGTAGAAGATCATCATTGCATATTTTGAAGGATTTATTTGCATACCAAAGTTGAACAAATATTGAGTGAGATGTAGGAGTTTTGAATTGATGGCTTCAGTGATTTGTTGGTCGTTATCTGTTCCGTGGACTTCTGTTAAAAATTTTATATCACCTGCATAGCGCAGTATGTCTGATCTGTTGGCGATGAATGAGATGAGGATAGCCAGGAGGAGTATGCCAGAAAGTATGCTACTTTGTGGGACTCCACTGGTTCTTTTCGAGTGAACATGGACTTACCGAGTTTAAGGTGAAGGATTCTATTGGACAGAAGAGATATTAAGAAAAGAAGTACGTTGCCTTTGAGCAGATAGTATTTCTCACAGAGGTGGAGGAGGCTAAAGATATTGACTGTGTCAAAAGCTGCTTGAACGTCCAGGTAGATAACTGCGAGCTGAAAATTTTCTTGGAACACATCTAGCACTGAATTTGTTACAGAAAAGTTTGTTTGTTACAATTGATCGCCGCTTCATGTACTTTTCAGTTTTTATTTCATAGGGGTGTTGTAGACCGTCTGTGGGATTTAATTGTGTAAAATTACCGCACACGTGGCACAAGTTATCTGATGTATCAACACACACACTTATGACATTTTAAAACATTTATTTCCTGAAAACTATAAAAAGAACAAAAGTTTACTAATATGTAAGAACTTTAATTCATAAACTAACACTCGATTGACTTGACTGATTGACCTAACTGAGTGCTGTGCTTCATACATTCATCTGACATCCAGGAAGCAGGAACTCTTGGCCATAGAACGTCTCAATCAGCAGTCTATTAATATGAACAGATCGAAGTACGTGATCGGAGTACGTGAAAACTAAATATGAAAATACCTTGCGCAACTGAGTGAGCTAGTTAAAAACGGGCTGCACATTAGAAACCACCTTTAAATTATACGCTGGTCCACCATATTCTGAAAACAATGTCTGTTTCCCATAGAATATGGGAAAATTCGTCTTGAAGATAGCAGTACTTTTAAAGTAGAATAAATGGTACGTATGTTGGTGATGTTTATTTTCGTACAGTGCAAATCAATATAACACTTCAAATTTTCTTTAATTGTCAAAGCTTTACTACGAAAGTATACGCATTAACTTCCTTTATCACCATTCCTTCATTTCAGTAATGTATTTTGAATATGATTGCAGAATAAAAGATATCTCTTTTATTCTGCTCGTCTGTGAGATAATTTGTTCTTCATCATTTTCTACAGGTATTTAGGAATTCTGATCATCTGCCTGGAGATTTTAATTATAATCCCCATTCGCCCGCTGTCACTTCACCATTCATTTCTGTATTGATCCGCCATTAGATTTCACGTTTATGTTCAAGAATCCTCAAATGGATCCCCTATAAAGAAAATATTGGAAATTGCAAAAATCTATGACTGTTTTTAAAAACAACTATATTTGGTAACAATGTACATAAAATAAATTATTCAAATTTAATGAAGTTAGGTAGTCTGTTTTTCATTTTATAAAGAGTTGGCTTATTAAATGAGAAATACTCTGGATTATCCGCTTAATAAGGAGGAGAAACAATTTAGATAATCCGACAATCATTTATATTTTGTTTTGGGATTTATTTTAGTACTTACTTTTGAATATGGGTTGTTTTATGAGTTCATTACACTCAAAGTGATAAATAAACGCATAAAAACAAAAAGTCTCTTTGCCTCCTTGTGTTCTTTTTTGTTTATTCTTCTTTCAGTGTTGCAATAAATGAGGTAAAATTCCTGGCTTGTTCTCATCAAGCATTGTGCATGACAAGTTAAAAGTAAAGTGGGCATCTTAAAGATGCATTCAAATAGCTTTATTAAAGTTAAACGAATGCCATCCACCTTTGTGGGTTAATTAAAATATTGTGTGTGCTGAGCACGCATTGCGGAAGTTAAGCGAAACTTCTTTAGAATCTTTTGAAACGTTTATTATTTCAATGTTACAGTGGTTTAATATTTTACAATTGTTTTACAAGTTTTGTTCTATATGCTCACTATTAGTCTTTAGCATGGTGAATTATAATATTTTTTTCCCTCGAATTTTTTTGTGAAATACTGTAGAAAATGACGAAAGAAATATTTTGGGTTTTAAATTTTTAAATTCTGAGTGCTAGAAGCTAAGATGTAGTGATTTGAAACGTAAACGCGACACGTGTGCGAGTTACACCGTGGCTGCCCTGTAGGGGTACTGATTGCGCCATACGTCGCTACTACGTATGGCGCTGCGTCGCTCCTGATACGTAGTGGTGGAAACGATGAATATTTCATGTCGCATTTTCATGGCGATTTTTGTCAATCCACGGACGCAAGTTATTCCCATGTGTCCACGGGTCCTTGAGGTTGTCACAGACATTCTCTCAGATATGCCAGACAAGCTGTACTTGCTACTTGGGAATCTAAAACGCTGATGGAACTGATATTCGGGCGACACTCAAGTCAAGTGGACCCAATTTCGGCCAAATCCTCTGCTTGCACCTTCACAACGGTGGGAGTGTTAGTAATCCTGGGTATAACCTCCATGCACAAGTACATGGTGGGTGACCACCCAGGTGTGAACCAACGTAAGCAGGTGTCGAGGTGTGACGCCCACACCACATGGAGGAACGCCGCCCCTCTATGTTACCAGGCAGTACTAGGTGGTAGATGACGTTCATCAACCGAGGCAGTACCACCACTTTGCTTATTGGAGGCTTGAAGTGGTGGAACCCATGTTTAGTCTCTAGAACTAAGTTTCGGTCATCCTTTCCCCATCTCTTCCATCATGCCTGTATGATTGATGACTTTTGAGGTAATGATGAACATCATGGCGAGATCCAGTATTCCTTACATTTCGAGGGTACAGCTCTAAAACGGTGTTCGCAGGCCGGGCGCTAGTTACTACACCGGACCGAACCTATTGGTAACTCTATATTAGGCTTCCGGTTCAGCTAGTGTATAATCTTGCTACCTCTACTCTGCCAGATAGTGACTGGAGGGAGTCCGAGTAGTGTGTATGCGGGGGATATTGTCGAGGCTACGTTATGTCAAGGATCTGGGTATATTCTTACCACGTGCACGCCATATCAAAAAATTTCATTACTTCATACAGCATGTCCCACCCACTTTTTCTTGCTATTGAATACACCATCAATTGTCAAACTAATAGAGCAAGCTTATCTGTGAAAATATCTAAACCTTCCAAACACTTCCTAATTCATTTCACGAATATACGTGGTCTCAATTCTAATCTCAACGATGTCTATTTCCACTGGCAGTCTGCCAAACAACATGTACTTTTTCAGACAGAATCTCAGTTATCGGTTGATTCAACTACTGCTCATCTCAGATGCCCAAATTATTCGCTGTATGATTCCTTTCGCCTCAAAGTTGGAACTTGTACATTTGTCCGTTCTGATATTCCCTGTCAGAGACTTGGCAATTTGGAATCTCCTCTCTTTGGTCTTCTCTGGCTTAAAATCTTTCTACCTCATTGTGTAAAATTCATCTGTTGTCTCTACCGTTCTCCCAACTCCACTAATCACTTGGAGCTCTTTGACTTCCTCTCTTTGCAACTTGACTTTCTCCACTCCAACTTTCCTAACAGTGAGGTAATTTTCCTTGGTGATTTTAATGTTCACAACTCCATCTGGCTTCCGTTTTCTAGTCACACCGACCCAGCTGTTCGAGATGCTGAGGCTTTTGCAATTACTAATGACCTTGCACAGATTGTTCATTTACCTACAAGAATACCGGACAATCCTAATCATACAGCCAATACGCTTGATCTTTTTCTCACAAACAACCCTTCTAAGTACACAGTCGAAGTGAAAGCTCCTTTAGGCACTTCAGATCACAACTTGGTGATTGTCTCTTCTCCAATGGAACCTTTATCTCATGGCTATTCCCAACCTCGTGTTGTTTGGCATTACAAGAATGCAAAATGGGATGACCTGCGAGACTTCTTTTCTTCTTTTCCTTGGTCGGATTACTGTTTCAAAACATCTGATGTCAACGTTGTTCAGATCGTGTCAGGGAAATTATTCTTGCAGGAATGGAATCCTTTATCCCACACTCCACTTTAAAATCTCGTCCTTTATCTAAACCTTGGTTTTCCAATAAATGTGCCAAGGTTGTTCAAGAGAAGAATGTTACATATCGTAATTGGCTTGTTTCTAATTCTTCAGTTTCATTTTCTGCCTACACCAAAGCTCGCAACAATTGTAAAGTAGTTATTAATCAGTCCAAACTAGAGTTTGAACAGGCTGAGTAGAAAACTTGCTTCTTGCCCTAATGACAGCCGAGCATTCTGGTCTCTTGCCAAAGCTATTGGCCGCAACTTTTGTCCATCTCTGCTCTCACCTCTATCCAAACCAGATGGTTCTGTTGTCACTTCAGCTAAGGATAAAGCTGACCTGCTAGCATCCTATTTTTCTTCCAGCTCATGTATTAATGATCTTGGTAAAACACCTCCCACCATCCGCAACACGCTCCATTCAATGCCTCCTGTGGTCTTCCATCAAAAGGCTGTCAGAAGGATTTTGAGAAATCTTGATGCTAAGAAAGCTCCAGGTGCTGATGGTATTAGTCCACTTGTTTTCAAAACCTGTGCTCCTGAACTTACTCCTATTCTTTGCCGCCTTTTTTAACTTTCTTATTCCAAAGGTGTTTTTCCTTCTGCTTGGAAATTTGCTCATATCCAGCCAGTTCCTAAAAAGGCTGACAAATCCCTCCCATCCAATTATCGTCCCATTGTAATTACTTCTACACTTTCTAAAGTAATGGAGAAATCAATTAACCGCCAACTCTTAAAGTACCTAGAAACCTTCCGTGTGATCAACGATCGCCAGTATGGATTCCGTCAGTGTCGATCCACTGGTGATATTCTGGCTTATGTTACCCATTTATGGACGAATTCAATGGAAAGGTTCTGTGAAACACAAGTTGTTGCTCTTTACATCTCAAAGGCTTTTGATTGTGTTTGGCATAAAGGTCTTCTAAACAAGCTTCCATCTTATGGTTTGCCAACTGCTTTTTTGTAATTGGTTATCCAGTTTTCTCTCTGATCGCTCACTGAGGGTGACGGTAGATGGCTCTCTGTCTTCTAACTTCTCCACTAATGCCGGTGTCCTCCAAGGTTCATTTCTTTCCCCCACTCTTTTCCTCTTTTACATTAATGACCTTCTTCCATTGACTGGAAATCCTATCCATAGTTTTGCCGATGATAGCAGATTGCATTCCACTTTCCATTTTGAGAAACCTTGCCCTGCTCAATCATCTTCAACTTCTCAAAAATCTGATACCAGTTCCTTAAATGTCGATCTTCAGGTAATTCTTCAGTGGGGCAAAGACAACTTAGTTGATTTCAACCCTTCTAAAACTCAGTCTTGTCTTATATCTCGCAAAAAGGATTCTTCCGCTCCTATGCTTATCTTTGGTGACACTGCGATTTTTAGGCAAAATGGTATATCTCTTTTGAGGATTACTTTGACTTCTAATCTCTCTTGGCACAAGCACATTACAAATATTTCTTCCTCTGTATCTAAAAAACTTGGTTTTCTCTTTCGCTCTCGGCGTTACTTTTCTTTGAAACAGCTGCTCACTCTGTAAATCGCAAATCCACCCTACCATGGAATATTGTTCCCACATCTTGTGTGGTGCCCCCAAAACCTCTCTCAGGCTTCTTGATTCCATTCAGAAGAGGGCAGTTAGGTTAATTAATGATTCATCTCTAACAGAGTCTCTCCACTCGCTGTCTCATAAACGTACTGTTTCTGCTGCATGCCTCTTCTACAGATATTTCCATGGGCACTGCTCTTCTGAATTGGCTTCTATAATTCCCGCTCTCTCTTTCAAAACAGTCCGAACACGTGCCGCCACCAGCCAATATCCATTTACTGTTTAACTTGAAACTCACAGAACCAACTTTTCATCTTCCTCGTTTATTCATTCAACTGCCGTTTTCTGGAACAACCTTCATACGTATTTCCTGAAAATTACAGTCTGCAGAAGTTCAAGTCCAGTGTTAACAAATATCTTCTTTCGTCTTCTCAACCTCCAACCCAAGCATGGTACTATGTACTATAGGTTCTAATACCTCTCGTGTTTGGTGTTTTCATAAAAAAAAAAAAAAAAAAAAAAGTGAAAACTGCCTGGGATGCGCCTAAAGAAGTTTCACCTAATTAAACTCCACTTTATAAATATAATCTCCAATATCGATTTTTTAAACCACCACGCATGCGACTTGTCAAGATTCTTGTGATTCCTTCCGTTTAATAGTGTTATTTGTCCTTATACTGTATCTGCTTTGATATTCCTTATCAGAAACTTTCTACTTTGCAAGTAGAAAGTTTCTTCTTCTTTTATGCTTCTCTTCTATACGAATCTCTTCTTTTATACTTTCTTTGTTTCGAATATCTTTAAAATGTTCTGTTTATACTCTGACACTACCACATAACTAAAAAGAGTTTGCAACTAATCAATTTGACAAAAATACAATCATTAACCGTATTTAGCAGTCATATGAGCTCGAACTGTCGTCACTTCAAACGGATGTACGACTACACCGCACTAACCACTCGTCTGGGTCAGACCATTTTCGGCTAGTTTATTTGCTTACTTCTTCATTGGTTATTTTATTTTCTGTTTGTCACTCATAACTCCAGCTGATCGCCTTTCTACAAATGTAGTGACCCAGCTTGGTATGGCTATGAGCAGAGGCAAAACTATAAATTCTACCTCCCTCCCCCTTCGAGATTTGTGAATGACTTTTATGTGATTTTTAACAACTAAACTTTATCAACTGTTGCGTCTATGATGCTTCGCCTACCCGCCTACCCGGTGGTATGGCGAGGTATCACCACTGGATGTGAGGCCTCTGCTACTACCAGTGACTTCATACAGGTTGTTCATTTAGCTATTAAGAATTTCAAATAAACCGAATTTTTTCTGATACTGGCTTTCTGTATATCTGGTACTGGATATCTGAAATGACAACTTACTGACGATCTCTCGTGTCATGTAGTCCCTTTCTCACAGCTATTTCTGGTCGTGTTGTTTTAAACCAAAACTAAAGAAATTAGTTTTAATTAGTTCAAAGAAATTAAAACTAGTAAATAGAATGATCTGCTGTTTATGTCTCTCACTTCCTTAGTTGAACTACTTAAATGTCTGTTACTGTTAAATCTTCGTTGTTGTTTTTAATCTATTATATCGTGATTGGATAACTGAAACTATTCTGGTAGGCATGATATTCTTAATTCTTCCTCTTAAGGTGGAAGAGGATACGAATCTCTGCAATCCATTGTTCTGTTGTCCTTCAATCCTATCTGAAATATTGGATCATCCGTTAGTTGCTAACTGTTGTGGTATGCTCCACCAGAGCGCAAATTTTCTCTTACTACCACGAATCACCAAACCATTAAAAAGCTTATTTAACAGTTGCTATCTAACGTGGTATTACTTTCACAGGTCAACTTTTACAACTGATGACGATTTATGAATATAACGCACGACAAAAAACATAATACCCAGTGCTTCAGCTACAATATATAGCAGGGGCGTGACGTAGCCCAGTGGTCAGGAGCGAGAGTGCATAGCTCGCGTTCCTTGAGTGGACCGGGATTCAAGCCCCTGACTACTAAATACGATAAATATTTGTATTTACGATTTATTGTAAACTCTACTGACTTGGTTGTCGTGCCGGAGTATAAACAGAAATTTAACTTAATATGTAGCCCACTTACGTTATGGGCATATTTTATTGAAGTTAGTAAATATTGCATAGTGTACTTTTCGACGGGGCTACTTCTAGCTTTAGAGGATGATCAAAATTTAAGTTAGCCTACTCTGAAAGCTTTACAGAGAAATATATTTGTCATATAAGCATGATTTTCGAAATTATAGACATTGTTGCCAACACTAAGATTAGCCAAAAAAAGTTAAACGTGTGATCCCCACCGAGATAACAATAGATGATAAATTCTATTCTTATCAGCACTAAATATTTCACCGTCAGGGTCATGTCACTCTAAATACACCGTAACAGAAAAACGGACAATCCTGTCATTTTTATAAGTAAAAGGGTAATGTACTCACCTCATGACAAGACTTCTGGCGAATTAATCTTTACAAGAAGGACCATTATAATGAAAAATGATGGAAAAATTCGAAACAGGTTCCTTATCCATGGGAAAGGGACGTGGACATTAGAAAATTAACTATACTGATGTTGCAATCCTTCATGCCTTAGATATCAAAAAGGCATCCCGCTTTAATGACGTTGCTAAGTCGTGCTGGTGCTCGACACCTAATCTTACCTTGCATAACTGTGCAACAAAGTCACGTTCTGAAATACTATCCGTATGTGGTGCAGAATTCACGAATTGTAATGTGACGATTATATTGCAGTTGGATTCAACACATGTTTTCTGTAAATATTGAATGATATCTGAACTACTAAGTGTCACGTTATTCAGAATATGTAGCAATTTGCCCAATTGCTAGATTTGTTAAAGGATTCTGAAGAGATGAGAAAGAATGGGAATGGGAATTCACAGAAGAAAAGAATAAGCCGAACATTTCATGAGCATCCCGCTTCTCTGATATTATATCAAGTGATTATTTGGATTTGGGGATTTCGGAAAACTAGAATTTACTGCTTCAGTCTTAACTAGCTACTGTAGTTTAAGACATTCTTGGTTAATCCTCTCCTTCGTTAAAATATGGAGAAAACAACAAGCGGCAGAAGGTCACTCATTTTGGTTTCTCCTTACTTGCTAACGCTAATGAGAAGACCTAGTGGGTGACATTGAGCCGCCTATTATTTTTTCACGTTATAATTATAATGCTTGCATTCTGAATATCTTGCTTATATGACAGTGAAGTCGTTCTGTGTAACCTCTGGAGTAGACCAGCTGTAACTCTGATCCCTTATGAGACCGATGTCATTTAGAAAGAACGAGGCAAAATGATTTCTGATTATTTTATTTTCTTCTTTACAGGTTGATTGATGAACTCTCTGATCTAGGTGAAGAAAACACAGTGGGAAAACACCATTACGTTCTACTTTTATAACCTTCATATGTTTTTGAAGAAACGAGGACTAACTGGATGAACATTGTTTAACGTCGTTTTTGGCGAATAAATTTCATTAAATGCTGCACTTAAAATTTTGAATTGAGATCATTATTGCAGCATTTCTTCCTATTCAAAGCACGTTGCTATGCACTACTTGTGGATCATGTTATCCTGAACCAATAACAAATAATTTTGAGCGTATTACTTTTATTGCAAGCTGGAGCACTCTTCCACTTCGCTGGATCTGCTGAGTTATTGCAAATATGTGCTGTATATACAGAAGAAAGAGTACTCTCGAGCATGCCCATTATTGTGGAATCGTTCTACTTAGAGACAACCTTTATATATATATATATATATTTTTTTTTTATTAAAATGATGGAACGGCTCGGTTTCGTTATGGAATCAAAAAATTGATGAAACCATTGAAAACATCCTTTAATTGATGAGGGAAATGGTATTGGTTGTAATGACTTTCCTGTGATTACAGCATCTATCCCCAGCACGTGATGGCCCATTTTTTCGGGAAGACAATGTATATATAAATGCAGCATTTATTTCATGGTACGTGGATGGCCCATTTTCTCGGAAAGCAAATGTGATGTCGTTAGAGTTCGCGCCCAGTGCCTTACATCGTGCCGGTACCGGAACTTTAACTGAGAGAAGAAAAAAAATGTTTGATCAGATTTAGTTTTAGCATGACAAGTTTACGTCCTACTTGAGCTAAAGCGTTTGTGAAACTGCTAAGTACTAAGTTCTTTGATATTCGTCATCCGTATACAGGATTCACTGTAATGATCAGTGCCCAGCATCTTCAGATTTTTCTGCATCGGACTGGTTTGTGTGTAGGCAACAGACACACGTCGGTAATTTAAAAAAATAAATCTTGATAAATTGAGCTAGTGTCAAATGAACATTTTAGTTATCTCTCTGTTGCTCTCGTTAGCTATGAAGTCAAAATCTGAAAAGTATGGTTTTAATTTGACGGAGAAAAACTTTTAAACCCAATTTAGTCTATTCCTGAAGATTCAATTGTTTCCAGGTTTAAATTTGCAACTTTATAATTATAAGAGCCGAAGAAAATTTTGTGCCGCATATATATTACTTCTGTGCTGTCGTTAGTGGTCAGCTCACACCTCTTTAATTGTTTTCTCTGGCTAATGGCTTCGAAAATAAATAGCCGAAGGTTGGTCGCACTAGACGTACTCTTTCAACCATTAGTCCATTTGCTCTTTGGTTTTTCCTTGATGCCTTAAGAAAACTAGCATTATATAAACCGGTCCTGCTAACAGTGTGTGAAGGAAAGAAAGATTGCACGAGATCACGTCATGTTATAAGCCATGGGAAAAACGGACGTGGAGTTTGGTGACGTCATTCTCCGAGAAGAAGCCGTAACCTTAGAGCTACAGAGCAGGCGGTTTTGTTGAATACCCTTTGCCCATCTGATGCGCATGCACCTACCCGTGTGCACGTTCTCGAGTTTGACACAGCCGTCGTTCTGGCCACTGACTAGGTAATTACTCTCCTCCGTTTATCGTGGTGTTGCATGATTTTCACGTTAGGAACGTGATCATTCGCTGTAATCTATCCAAAGGTGAGTGGATGTTTCACTTCTTTGAAATGCTTCAGGTTTTTCTTACATAGTTAGAAGTAATACATGTTATTATTGTGTGAGTATACGAAATATGACTAAATGTAGCTTCGAAACAATGACACTATATATATATTTTTCTCTTTTCTTTTCATTCCGTACTTCAAGTGGGAATCGGAACTATTTTCTGTTAGTAATATGAAAATTGAAAGGCATTTTCGTATGGGCGTCGTTCCACAGTGAATAAATATTGGTGATAATCTAGATGAAAGTGATTTGAAACTTGTTTATTTAATAAGTTATCTGTCGTACTTTCACCATGGTGAAATGTTTTGTTAACCAGTTTTATAAAAGAAATTACTACTTACATATACTTCTCTACAGTTTACAAGTAAAAAAAAAATTTCCCCAAAAATAAATTTTTAAGCCCGCTCTAATTTCAAAAACTGAGTACATTCCAACTTCCCATCAAGCAGCTTCAGTAATGCAGTGGGTTTATATAAGAAAGGCCATTAGTATTTTCAGTATTATTTCTTCACTACTTTTTTAAAGAAAAGAAAGTATTTATGCATTTTATTATTTTAAATATAGACTAAAAAGGTTTTAGGGCTAAAAGCCTCAGACTATGGAAAATTCACTAATCGAACAGGTTAGTGCAGTGGTCTCCAAACTTTTTTTATCGCGCACACCGGGGAAAAAAAATAAATATATAAATTTAATATATATATTTTTATTTATAATCATTTACATGAATTATCTACATGATTAATGTAAATAATCAATTAGATTATATCTAAAATCACAAATAATTTTAAAAGATCACAAATAAAAAATTTAAAACAAAATTTAAATTGAAGTTCAAGTACAAAATGAAAAGAAATCATGAATGTAACAAGTGTAGTAAATGTAATGCAACACTGTTTATTTTATTTATAAATAATTTACATGGTATGCATTATATCTAGATTTTATTATCTAAATAAAATGTATTATCTCGCGCACCCAACTTTGGAGACCACTGGGTTAGTGCATAGTATCAAAGCGTTGCTTATTCGATGTAGTGCAATATCAGGGCAACTCGTTGTGAAAGCATTTACAATTGAGATATAATAAAAACGATGCCATTTCACCTACTGCAGTGATTTATAGCATACTAATAACATACTAATCTTATTAATATTTTAAATATTTAATTAATAAGCACTTCTGATGACTGATCTCTTTATTCACTGCTAAACCCAAACTATAAAGTAGTACAGAATAAGAAAATTTTGATAATCAGAACTACGATAGCATATACTGATCGGGCAAGATTTTGATCTTTCTTATTAACCTGCCTTGTCAGTCAGAGTGATGCTTTCCTTTTTAATATATTTTACATAGTTTGTTATTGATTCTATTCAATAAATGAATTAAATTCGGTTTTTGTGAATGCTATCAAAATACTAATATTAGTAGTAAGAAATGATAGGAAATGAAATTTGTTGAGCCACTAGTTAAAAAAAGAAAAGAAAACACCATCACTCTTTTATGAATTTGAATGACTGCTTTAGCCAAGAAAGTTGGTTTGCTTTCCATAGCGAAAATGAAAAAATACTTAAGAAATTTAGAATTTGCTAGTAGTTAGTTTAAATAAGAAATATTAGCAAAATATGCAAACAAATGAAACGTCATAAAATACGATACATTACATTAATCGTATAACTGAGATAAAATGTGGGGAAATTATAAGTTGCTGAACGTTGTAAAAGGCAGACATAAGGTAAGGTATGTATGTATATATATCTGGATCATGTAAGCATTGACAAGCAATTTAAACTTACTTGTATTTATAGAAAAATTAAAATGTCTTTATTTGCAAACAATAATTTACAGTTTTATTAGTACAGGAACTGAATCGGTCCATTTATCCTACAAGTAGATCATGGAAAATATAATTTGGATCATAGGTATTGCTGAATACAAATAAAGTTAATAATTCTAAATAAAGATATTATTTCCGAACCCGTATAATCACAAAAAAATTCCGCATTTGGTTTCTTCTTACGCTTACACAAACGTCATAGTACCAGACACCCTCTACAGAATCGCAGTTGTTCTCATCGGCCTCTTCAGAAGTACAGTACTTGCTCATTCCTGTAGAAGAGATAAATGTATGGAAAGATAAACAGGTTTTGTGCACTCCTTTGTTAGCAATCTTTCTGCCACGAAAGAAACAAGAATGTGGTACCTGTTTTCTTTGACTCTATAGATCTATTTGCTATTTAATGAAATTAATAGCTTCTGACAATGTTACAAGTTGAGTGAGCTTCGTTTTCGTTAGGTGTCCCACGAAAGGCTTGGGGCTTTTTGAGGTGAAGGTAAAACAACTTTAATAAGTGCAGCATTTCTTTTTCTAGCGTAGATTCGCACTTTGTTTTCATTCTCATTTGTTGTTGATGCTGCAGCGTTACTTGTGCTGCCAATATTTAGGCCTTTTGCAGATAGTTGGAGAATTGGCATGTCAGCATTATCCGTTGATAGGTTTATTAATTTGTGGAGCAAACACTTCTGATGCAGAACTTAATCAGGAATTCAAAGGTCGGATCACTTTGCATTTAAAACCTTTAACAGCAAGCATGACTTGCAAAAGGTGCTTTGGCAAATACTGCTTAGCAAAAACTGCACCAAACACTGCAAAAGGTGCTTAGCAGATACTGCACCAAAAACGAGAATTTGAAAAGGGAATAAATCGATGATTGTGTCCCTCGTCGAAATCTTTTTATGATAAAATGTTTTCAATGATTCTAATACAGTGCGATTAAAGTGGTTGTAGCACATGAATTGTGTGGGCTGGCAAGCGAAGAAACTCACTTTGTTTCCTTGACATTATTCAACAGCTAACAAGGAACAGAGTGACAAATGTCCTTCCATAATCAATAGGGTTCTTGGAGTTTTGTTTTTGCTTCATCCAGAGACGAAAGGCATCCTCGTTTATGTAGCCAGAATTATTATCACTTCAGTATAAAATGCAAAAACCGTCACTGAATCATGTTTTTTTTATTTTATTTCTTTGAAAATAACAAGAGATAGAATGTGTCCACCTGCAGCACTTTATAACATATAACATGTAAAAAGGCCTTGGTGCACATTCTCACCTCTCTCGATTAGCAGAAGGTAGGAAAAAGCTCGATTAATACGAGGAACAATCTCTCGTTTGTATTTTATGCTTACAAACCCCCGAAGATTTTAATAACCTTCAAGGGTTTGTAAGGAGTTAAACGAAATTTTAATAAACCTTTAAGGGTTGTAATTATTTTGAGGGAAACTAAATTCATGAATTATAAATTAGATTGCCATATCAGATTCTTAATTATTATTTTAGATATTAGCTGTGTGTAAAGCGCTAAATTTTTCAGAAAAATCCTTCAATCGGTTTGTTGCTTACTGGGCAGAAAAAATCATTGCGACTCTCCTCTGAGACCGAATAACTCAGCCACTTTGTGTAAAAAAAAAAAAAAAAAAAAAAAAGCCCATAACAATTCCTCGAATCATTGACATGATTCAAACGAAGGCATTTTCCTCCCAGTGTGTGGATGACTGTGATTATAACCACTGTGCGATTTACTGTGCTGATTGGTCGTTTAAATGTACGTAAACTTAATCTTCAGTCTACTTATTGTGTACACTTATGGATTGCATTTCTCACAACACTATACAAATTGGTTTATTTTTTTGTTACTGTTTTAGGAGCATCGGCGACTAAGGCTATGTTGCTCCATGTATATTGTCTGTAACCTGCGTGTGTTATGAGATCGATTTTCTGTTTGCTGGACGAAAAACCCTTTTTTCCAAGAGAAAAAAACCGTGCTACCCTCTTCTGAGACCGACTAAATTAGCCACGTTGTGAAAACGACCCATAAAAATTCCTCCCGTCATCGAAGGGATTCGAACTCCGATCTTTCTCACTTGGTGTGGGGAGGACGGCGATCCTATCAATTGTGCTACTCACGAGGGCTTTTTGTTACTGTTCATATCTGTTATTCATGCTACCATATACGTATTCTTTAGTAACTCTAATTTTTCTAACTTTATTGTGTACGGAGAAAATATGTGCTCCAACATTTTTGTTCTTTTTTTCTGTGGAAGACATAAATGAAATCGAACATAAGCTTAATGAATACGATCATCTAAGTTTAACCAACACAAACTAGATATGTTTCACAGCATATTAAAAAGCTCTTGACTGGTATACTTATTATCATGATTATAAAGCGTCTCTTTTAAAGCATTTCCTATAATGCACGACACGAAAAAACTAAATTTGATAGTATAAACAAGAGTTGTGATGCTCAATACGTTCTACGTTGATCTCAATATTTGTAAAAGAATAAGAGAAGTTTACCTCAAATTCTGGAGAGTATTATACGGAAATGTTCTACGTCTCATGGCGCTTCCGTAGCCAGGTGGGAAGGAGCAGCAGTGCGTAGCACATGCTTCTTGATTAGACCGGGGTTTGAGCCCGTCGCCACCAAATACGGAGGATGAGGAAAGGTCAGGGAATGACTACCGCATATCCCCGAGCAATATGGCCTTAGTTGCTAATGCTCCTAAAAACCAAACAACAAACATCTACGTATCATATTGAGGTAAACTTCTCTTATTCTTTTGCAAATAGCTAAAATAAAAATGTTAGGTACTTAGATTTTTGACTCTTGCTGCAAACAAAGTGCATCACGTAAACCAGTTTAATCGCCGTGCCAAGTTCCAAATACCCCGAATTACGTTGTTTAATTTAATATGAAGTATAATGGCAAATAATGCAAGCTTATATACACTGGTGTGCAAAACTTAAGGACCAGTCATGTTTTCACTTGTAGCATCTCATAGGAGTGGCCTGGATATGGGAAAAGCACACCAAAGGAACCTCGTGAGATACAGAAATTATGAAGGAAACAACAGAGGGACTTTATTCAAAAATGGCACATAGCACTGGCTGCCATGATACAGATGCATCACTGCCAAAGATGGAACAAAGGGAAGAGGTGGTCCTCAGTAGGAGATATGGCCACCCCTAATGTCGATGCAGACTTTGCACCGCCTGTCCATACATAGAACAATGTTGTTGATAAGTTCTTGCGGTAACATCGTCCATTCCTCTGTCAGCGCCATCTTCAGCTGGTGAACATTTTCTGGTGGGTGTGGACGTACCACTAGGTGTCTCCCCAGAGCGTCCCATGTGTGTTCGATGGGATTTAGATCGGTGGAACGGGCAGGCCAATCCATACGAACAATGTGCTCACTTTCCAAAAGCGTATCAACAGCAGCAGTGCGACAGAGTGTGGCGTTATCATCCATAAACACGAACTCGGGGCCAATGGTACCTCGGAACAGACGCACATGGGAAAGAATTACCTCAGTACAGTAGCGTGCACCGGCTACGCCTTCCAGTATCTGGAGTTGTGTACGTCCATCCACGATAACGCCTCCACAGACGAGAACACCTCGACCGCCCTATCTATCCCTTTCAGTGATGTTTGCAGGGTGATACCGTGTGCCAGCCTCTCGCCAGATTAGCTGACGTCCAGAATCGCTGCTGAGACTGAATCTACTCTCATCAGTAAAGAGTACCTTACCCCATTGCGCTGCTGTCCAGTCCTTGTGTTCGATGCACCACTGTAAACAGTGTCTCCGATGGGAAGGTGTTAAAGGGACACAGCGTACTGGCCGTCGGGAAAAGAGGCCACCTTTGTGGAGTCGCCTGGCCACAGTAAACCGCGATATCCTGCGTCCTGTGCAGCTGGTTTGCAATGGATCCCGCTGTCTGGTGTCGGCCCCTCTTGGCCTGTAGGAGTGTATAGCGGTCATCATCGGGCATTGTTTTTTTGTTTTTCGTGGACGACCACCACTGGTCCTCCGAACAGCTGAAGTTCTGAAGGCCGACCACGCAAGTGAGATGATGCTACGAGCGATACCGAAGTCTGCAGCCACACTCCTCGCACTTCGACCTTTCTCGAGCTTCCCAATTATTCGACCCCGGGTAAAGTCATCCAGATGTTGTCTACTGGCCATTTCGTTGTCTGTAGCACTGTATGAAACCAATCGAACGTCTGTAACAATCGTGCTCACACTATTTGATGATTTGCACATAACTGCTGCTTTTGTCTGTTTATGTGAGCCCTCTCATACGATTCAGATTTTTGCATGTGCACCAGCTTTCTAATGAACGGCCACAGTTATGAAAATCACCACACGCTGTTTCGTTTGATTTTGTGGTTGTAACCTTTAGAAATAGTGTTGGTCCTTAGGTTTTGCACACCAGTGTAGCATCAGCCAAAAAAAAAAAAAAAAAAACACCACTTCTCTCATTCACCCAACAAGAATTTATCTAGTTCTTCCTTGATTTTATTCAAACCATCCACTTTCCACAACAACAGATGGAAGCCTTTTCCAACATTCAACCACCCTCTGGCTGAACGGAAACTTCTGCCCATCTATCCTGCAACCACCCTTCCTCAACTTGAATTTATGCTCCCTCGTGTGTAGCCTCAGCAAGAGGAAGAATGCCATCCATATTCAGCTTACTCAATCTATTCAAGGCTTTAAAAACCTCAATCAGATCACTCCCGCATGTGCCTAGTCTCAGAAGTTGCAATTTGCAGGACTGAAAAGTCTACACAGTGAAAGCTAACTAAGTTAAGAGAAGACCCTGATCACACGACGACTCAACAGCACAGCCGGCATCCATCATTCTTCCATTTACCTATGTAGATATCGAGTCTGCATTCGATGGTGTGCACATCCCATCTCTCCTAACGCTACTAGAGAACCACTATCAGATAGGTGGTGACATCTTACCATTCCTCACATCTCTGCTGCAAAACCGTGTAGTGAAACCGTCTGTAGACAATACTCATTACTGCGAGATGATCTCGGTTGGAGTCCCGTAAGGGGGGGGGAGTACTATCTGGCCTCCTCTTCACCGCCCTCATTGCCCCACTGGTAGTCATGGAGCTGAATACCCTGGTGTATGCTGATGACTTAAAGATAACCACGCCAATTAAAGCAAACCAAGACTTTCACCAAATCTCAGAAGAGCTAACCTCCCCACTCTCATCAATATCTACGTACCTCAAGCAGTTTGGTCTACGCGTCAATTCTCAGAAGTGAGAAACCATGGTTTTCTCACTTAAACAAAACCCAACAAAAATCTATCCCGCTCTCAATGGAGCTTCGATCCCACTTGTTCAAAATCGCATTGACCTAGGGATCAGATTCGACCCAAAGCTTTTGTTTGGCCAACATGTAGACATGCTTCTCACAAAAGCCGCCAGACTGAGATGGTTATGCAAACAGCACTTGCAACATGCAACAGACAAATCCATCACGGTCAGATACTTCACAACAATAGTTTATCACCCGCTTCTCAATGCTGCAGAGATTTGGGCATCTCCCTCTACCACCAAACCAGTGTTCTCCTTCGAGTACTGGCTCCTCAAGTGGGCTTGCCACAAGTTCATCCTACCTCCCCAGCTCCAAACCACCGCTATGGCCAACACACGTGATGACTGACCTCATATCCTCTCCTTCCTTCTGGGACAACTGTGCATGGAAGATCCCAGTGGCGAATCTGTAGGCAATTCGAACACGCCTTCACCTGCCAGACCGGTTCCTTCCTCAGCAGATGTTAACACCCGTCCAGGATCTAGATGTCGACTTGAACAAGTTTAGTCAGGATCGACAATACAGGAAAAGAATACTCCGTGGTGGGTGCCAAAGGCTACCACTGTTATAACCTGACCCAGATCAATGCACTATAATTCAATTCAATCCAATGTATATTCAATGAAACCCAATGTGTATTCTGTTATGTATTTTGTAACCAAGGGTGTGTATAATCACTCTAGTATACTTATTTATTTAGTCTAGTATACTTATTTATTTATTATTATTCGCTTATTCATTATTATTTTATGCTTTTATCCTTTTGATTTCTTCAGGCAACCTTGCATTCATATTACTTTGTTAACCCCTGGCTACTCAGCCGTGACGGATAGTTGCAAGTACACACTATTTTGTAATCATCTGTGTTGCAATAAAGAATATTCTCTCTCTCTCTCTCTCTCTCTCTCTCTCTCTCTCTCTCTCTCTCTCTCTCTCGATAAGAGCACCCTTTCGTTCCCTTCACCAATCTGGTTACCCTTCCCGCGCGCGTTCCAGCAGATCTACATCCTTCCTAAACTGAGGCCTCCAGAACTGTATACAATACTCAAAGTTCGGCCTAACCGTGGTTTGTACAAAGGAATAATCACATCCTTATCCCTGCTAGAAAAGTTTCTGTATATCATTGACAAACTCCGTGAGTTGTTCTGGCAGCACGTCTGCACTGTCAGAGAATTTCATATATGAGTGCACAATTACCCCCAGGTCTTTTTCATTTTCCACTACCCTGAGTGCAGTACCACAGAGTTGATAAGTTACTCTGAGATTACTGCTACCCATATGCAGTACCTTGCATTTGTCAACGTTAAACTTCAGCTGCCATTTTTCAGCCCATTGATCCAATTTTCTTAGATCTTGTTGCAGTAGCTCACCTTGATTACTGTCGTTAAGCACCATGCCTTGGCAACCTTTATATCACCGACAAACTTTCTATTATAGGCTTCTGAATCACTTGATACTTTATATGCATCCGATGCACTTTTCTTCTCTTCCATTTGTCTCAATAGTTTATATGACATCCATTTAGGTCCAAGCCTTGAACAGTATTTCTTCATTAGTATGAAAAGCCTAGTAGTAGCTTCTATGATTACTTCCCTGAATGCTTCCCATTTAGAATTTGCTGCTTGTAACATCATTATTTGGTCCCACTGGTGTGTAGTCACACTTACGAAAACAAAACCCTTTCCCTTTACCCTTAATAGTAGTTATGTCTTTAATTAAATTCAGATTAGTAAGCTGTGATCGCTGCCGCCTAGTGAGTTTTGTACCTTCATATTCTTAATGCAAGTATTATACCAACCAAAGAATGTGACAAATTAAAACTAAGCCTAGTGCTTTTTGTATCCACGTAGCTTCAAATTCCATTAATTCATTTCTGATATGCCAAATGAGCACTTACGTTTTAAGTCCTAGATCTTATAAAAGTCTTAAAAATTGTGCTTTCACTTACCTTTATAATAGATTGTGCAATAGATTTTTAGGTAGCAACAATGAAACTTTTTAATTATATTACTATGACAAGATACGGAGCAAGTAAAAATTATCACTTGATTCTGACTGAATCTGAGCCCTATGGCGAGAAAAATGAAGCGTCCATTTTACCTGATCCAAAGATTCTGCTCAGCCAGATAATCAGACTTTACTCTGTTTTTGCATGACCTAATTTTACTTACTAATTAACTTATCAATACTTGGGTATGCTCTTCCTAGCAATTAATAAACATTTGTCGATCTCTGTGTGTGCCGTTTATTTACTCCACCAGTTTCTGAGGATTCTGTCCTTAATCTGACAGCATGGCTGTCATCCACAATCAATTATCGGCAAAAGCTCATCATCCTCGGAGACTTTAACCTTCCACTGCTAGCCACAAAGAAGCTCCTAGATACTCTATCATTGAACATGTCGGAAATGGGCATTGGTCTTATTCATGTTCCTCCCTCACACGGCGATGCCACCCTGCAGCGCATCTTCTCAAACTGTTTAGTAGAGGAAACCCTGACCATAACTGAGAACTTCCTCCCGTCCGATCATGTTCCGAATGCTGCGATGATATCTCTGCAGGCACCTAAGGATGAACGTACACAAGTACAAACTACGAACACTGTCAGGAGAGTATACAATCCAAAATACATGAACATTGGAAAAGTTACTACCCTTTTCCAACTTTACCCATGGAACATACTGGCTGAGCTTAACATAAATGAGGCTGCCTACTGGCTTTCGAGATGGATGGAATTCATTGCAAGGTCTGCAATGTCCAAAACTTGTATCCTTAGTCCCCACTCAAAGCCATGGTGGAATGACCTCCTGACCAAGGCCTTTAGGGAAAAACAGGCAGCCCATGCCTCTTACAAGAAGTCGCCTTCACAAGAGTCATACGCCAAATTTTCCAAAGCAAGGATGGATTTCCAGAAGAGGAAACAATTTTCTATTGACAATTTCATGAACGGCCGGCTGTCTAAAGAAAAACGTGTGTGGTCCACTAGTCATACTTGCGCCCCTCTATCTTTAGATGTCCAGGAATGGTGTGAGCATGTGCTGCGTTTTAAGCGAGAGCACCGTGTGTCCGAAGCATATCCTTGGAACGAAGCGTTTAACATTTCTTCACCTACTAGTAATACAGAAATTTCCGAAGAACAACTAATAAAAATAATAAATTCGCTACCTGACAAGTCCACCATAGGAATTGACGCAATACCTCTGTTTAGTCTAAAAATTGCTTCTCATTTCATCAGCAAAGAGCTCACTCAACTCTACAACAAAGTACTCAAATTTGCACAGGTGCCTTCAAGCTGGTTATCATACAGAGTCGTGGCAGTTCCGAAAACGCCTCATGCGAAAAGACCGGCTGACTTCAGGCCAATATCAATTGCCTCTCCCTTCCTGAAATGCCTCGAGAAGTGCATCTATAATGATGTAGCACTCGCAATCTTTGCGCATAGGCCAGAACATACCCATTACGCCATGCCTAATAGATCTACGGTAACCTGCCTACAGTCATTATCACAGAAAATACTTCAGGCCTGGAATGACAACGAAGATCTTCACACCATTTTTCTGGACATGAAATCTGCTTTCGACTCGGTCCAAATAGCACCCCTTCTTGCCTTACTTGAGAGATTCTACGGGATATCCGGAAATATGCTCGAGATCCTCAATAATTTGCTATCTAGGAGAATGCTTCACTTCAAAGGCGATGGCATTACAGTCACTAAAAGCGTCGAACTAGGGATCCCACAAGGTGGTTGTCTCTCAGCCTTGTTATTTGCAGCAATATTCGTTCCACTAATGGATCAAATTCCAGCGTTCCTATCGTATGCTGATGATATTGTTTGCTACTTGCCATGCAAACGCCATGTTGGTCATTCACAAGAAAGACAAACCGCCTTTGAATCTGTAAACAGCTACCTAAATACATTCTATAAGTATGCTAAATTTTTTGGCCTGTCAGTCAATCCAGAGAAGTCAAACTATCTCATCTTTACGCCAAGTCGGATGACTTCTGCTGATACTGCATCTTTTCTACTTCCGGAATTGGCAGGAAATGTCCTGACTCCCACAGACTGTGTCAAATTCCTAGGAGTAATCCTTGATGCCAACCTCACATATAAAAAACAAATCCAAGCTCAGTATTCCAAAGCCCTGAGAGCGTTCTGGGGAATGAAAATTGATCTGTGCAAAACGCACAATAAGAAAATAATCAAGAAGTACCTCGCAACTTACTTCTGTAGTGTACTCTCCTATGCCGTAAAAGTTTGGTCGGCGGCACCACCCACCAGCCTGAGGAAACTATGGGGCCTCGAATTCTGGGTGCTGAAGTGGGCCAACTTGTGGTCGCACCAGATCTACACAACATCTAAATCTACTCTCTGCTGCAACCTGCAATATACGCCCATAATCCACAGAGCCCATGTGCTAAAAATAAAGTCATTCCTTCATCTGTGCTCAGCTAAGCAGCATCACATCAACATCTGGAACACGGTTCGTTGGCGTTTGCCAGGCAGACATCTCCCTAGTACCCCCTCCTTATGCTCAAGGCTCCAGCGGTTACAGAATTTCAAGAGACACTTCCCTAATGTGACTCTGGACACTCTCAACTCGCTCACCATCGACATCGACCTGTGGACTATAGTCAAGGCATATCGCGATGGCACCTTGTCCCATCTTGCTGTTTGTAAAGGACATTTATGTAAGTGCCGATCTTAGTAAGTTAACCGATGTCATTTCATGTTCTGCGAAACTTGTAGTTCTTTTTCGCTGTAATTACTACTTCATTTTTACATTTTTATTATCATCTTTGCTTTGATCTATGAATTATTATTTAGTTATTATTTTATTTTATTTATTTATTTATTTTTTTTTTTTTTATAAATCAAAATCACTTGTATAAACAACAAATTGTAAGATTCCTCTGGCTTTCTGTGTAAGGAATCACTATTCTATAAAATTTATGTTAATAAAGAATATTATTATTATTATAATGGAAATTCGATTGGTTAATGTTTAACAATATGTTTAATATTTAACAATTTAGGTAATGTTTACCTGTAACCTGTAACTTGCAGAAGCCGGTTCGCATGGTTCATGCGAAATGGTTTTTAAAAATTATTATAACACGATCTCAAAACCGAATAATCTTAATCCTATAAAACGATATTTAAAAGAAATTTGAAATGCAAAGGAAGAGTCTTTTCAATAACAGATAGGTCAAGAGTTAGGTTACTATGCGCGTGCGCTTCTTATTTGTCGCAGGCTGCAAACGCATTCAAGTTCGTTCTGACGCGAGATAAACGTTTACTTTATTATTTTACTAACAGGAGGCGCCAATATTCCTTAAAATATTGTTTATCGCATTGCATACTTCAACATGATTATATTACACTTTTTATTTTAATAACTTAAATAGTAACGTGTAATATTTCTTAATAAAAGAATGACAATAATAAAAGAATGATAGGCATTTCTTTGTTAAACATTATAATGGTTGCTTACTCATACATCTCTCCAAACGGCTGAATGCATTGCCACTTATAGAGACAAGTACAAAAAATACATCATACTGTGTTATATCCCTTAAATCAAAACTTTTTATAGGGAACCGGTTGTTAAGATTTTGGCAGCTCATCGCCGCCTTTAACGAGAGAATTCTATACAATATCGATTCGCAGATTTCAGTAAATTGTTATTTAAAGTGATTATTGATGTATAACTTGAAAACTGGTATGAGATCTTGCATGTTTTACAGAACGAAAAACTGCTGCTCTAAAATCCATCAAGCATGTGGAACCAGCTCAGTTTTTAATTGGATAAACTTACTTGCTTTTGTGTGTCATCTGAATTGCATTTCACATTGTACTTTGGGCAGAATCTGAATTGGTTCTGGTTCTACCATCCTTAATTTGGAATCTCTGTTCAGGTGGACCGTTGATTAGTGGAATCTGCTGTCTATCATTAAGTTAGCCTTTGAATTTGATCGACTGAACAGTTTAATTAACTTAGTTAGCTATTTTAACAGAGCCACACATAAATTAGATGCAGAAAGTAATTTTCATTATTTGGATTGTAGTAAAGACTGCCTCACACGAAACGTTACTGTATAAGCTAGGACATGTTTAGATCACAGGTAAGATGGATCTCAGGTTGGCTGCAGGATAGAAGGCAGAGGGTTGTAATTAATGATTACTTACTTTTCCAGTTGCACTGGAATTAGAAGTGAGTCCTTTGGGAACCAGTACTGGGAATACAGTGAAGAGGGATACTGGGAGTGATGCCAACATTCGCAGATGATTTCAAGATCGGGAGAGCGGTTAATGATTAGAGCTGAGCAGTGTTCCTTCAGGACGACTTAGAGAAGTTTCAAGGATGGTCAGAAAAAAAGTGTCATTTGCGGAAGGAAATTTTTGGCCACAGGTTGTCACTGCCTGAGAGCAGGTGTGGATTGTCTGCCCAAATCTGCAACACCTGAAATATTTTGGTATAGGACACGCAATTTACAGCCGAAACGTATGAACTTCAGTTCGGCTAATCCTAAAATCGAAATTTTTTTGTTGTCCTGTTTCGCCCATCCGCCCCTATTAAAATATCGGATACTCGGGCAAGTGTATTTACACCCTCATATCCGTAACCATCAAATCCGTTATGGTTTCCAGAAAGGTCAGAAAATTTGTGAAAAACGTAGACGCGTTGTGTTAATCTTAAAACAGAAAGTGACTATTTGTAAAGAGTAGATTAAGATGAAAATCATTACGAATGGCTATGAACTTGGCTTTACTACAATTTATGATATAAAAACACAATCGGTGATAAGATTTCATTGATAACAAGTATAAAAATACATATTTGAAAATGAAGCTAAAGGAAATAAAGCATAGTGTATACATTGGTATGACTAAGAAGTTTAACTTCACATTGCAACGTTTCATTGCACAGCGTAGGCATTATTGTGTTACCTTTATGAGTAACTCACCCAACTGATAAATTGATGCTACTGGCACCCCTCTTCCCAAAGATGCTGCATAACTGAGCTTATACTTAATTATATTTAATGTTTTTAAAATGCTATTAGCGAATTAAGGAATATATATGCATATGATTAATTAGTAAATTAATTCTGCTGTGGATACATCCGATAAGAAATCACTCTCACTGTGGACGTTATTACCCCTGAGAGTACCATCTATCAATAAAGACGTCTAAGAAGAAACTTAACGCATGAAACGATAAACAGAAGAACAGTCTATTAGTAAATAATGAGAAATGTGTATATGTATATTCACAATAAAACTGTTCTCGGCAGACAAATAGTAAAGATTTTACAAGAAAGGGCAAAAATACGTCTTTAAATTTGAAAACGACATTATATAGAAAATTCTAAATCCATATTTAAATATGAATACTCTTCCAAATATAAAAACTTTCGCTTCTTCTCTCCCTTTCTCAATAACAGTCTTGCTTGTTTTCGACAACGTGCCTGCCATCCTGTTCGTATCCCGCCTCGGGCTTGGATCAGAGTAAATGCAAAAAACTTTGGGAGGTGCATTATGGCCACAGAAGCCGATGCGCTAACAAAAAAAAAAAAAAAAAAAAAAAAATGCCTGCCATCCTGTTGGCATTGAAGAACTGTATGAAAAAATGCAAATCGTTTTTAGTACAACCTATACGATCTCTACGTTGCGACAGATGGACCAAGGGGTAATAGCGACATTTAACGTCTTTTACGTTTGGCGGACCAAACGACAGTCGATCACTGGGATAGACGGCGATTACTAGCCACCAGTTTTGAAGGGCCAGGAACTTACCTGTATTTCCCGAATTCAGTTAAAGATTGTGGAATTGGCAAATGAGATTAGTTTTAACGAAGTGGACATAAGTAACGTGGAGGACACGCTGGACTCGCACAGAGGGTGAATGTAGGGGAGGGAAGAGGAAATACAACCATCACTGCAAGTAAAACAATTCACAACAAAAAGGATGGCTGAAACCTTCAGTCTGTTCTAGAAAGGAATTGCAATTCTCGTTAAAGATTACCCCATTATTGGAACGGAGTGGCAAGTTCAGTTAAGGATTGAGTGATCTTTTGGCTGTAATAGAAGAAGAAAAATTCTGGTCAGACATCTTTCCTTGGCTTCTCAAGACGTGAATAATTTGAAAGGACTAATACAGTATAGAAATAATAACTGTTTACGTATATATATATATATATATATATATATATATATATATATATATATATATATATATATATATATATATATGCATTTTTATTGCTTTCCTGTTTTAATATTGATTTAAGGTTTTTTTTTTTTGGTTTTTTTTTTAATGAGTAGTTAAGTGAAGGTTAAATTAACTTAGCGGGTCCAGAAACTTGACTACAGGAACGCATCTTCCCTTTATAACATATAAATGTGTATATGTAAAAACTGTATCCGATTTATCATTCGATATACGTCGCAGTTCACAGGAAGACATTCCCGATGTAAATCGGAGACTATTTCTACATCATTAGGACGTAAAATATGCGAGTGGATGGTAATGTTTTCTTTCTCAAATGAAAACTATTACATTAGCTAATACTGGGCAGCATTATCCAATAAGGGATAATCAGCAGAATATTCCCTTAGTCGGAAATACCCCAAGCTTGCCTGTTTGAGTTAGGTAGGTAGGCGGAAAAAGTACTGTTCTTTTAGGCACCTATTAAAAAGATCAATAAAAAATTCAGATATGAAAACAATCAGAGAATTTCATCACAAAATTTGGGTTGTTATCAAGATCAGGGGAATTCAAAACGGGAAGTCTATTTATTTCTTTTTTACAAGTTTTCTAGGAAAAATAAATGCGAAAACGTACTGATTTAGATGGGGGATTTTCAGCTTCAGTATAATCATTGTAAAACATAAACGGAGTGTGAAAACCGACACCTTCTAAACACAGTATAGGTTCAGAGAGAGAGAATGAGAATGTCTTTATAGAAAAGTTTTGTTTTGTAAATATTGATTAATTTTTAACTTCTATCGAACGTTTGCCGATTTCGCTTTTGTATAAGATATCGCGTTGTATCCAGTAGACTGATTTTCTTCTTTTTGAAATTATTTCTGCTTCAATACAAATAGGTTACTTAATTCTCTTTTCGCCCTCCCCAGCATTTTGGAGATGGTTGAGAAAGGTGTCTCCTTGTGAACACATAAATCACAGAATTATCAGGGCAGAAGAAGAATAAAGTATCATAGAAAGTCAATTTGACATTTTGATACTATATTCCACGAAGAAATGTTGAAAAGCTCTAGTTGTATGTAGCCAAGTGGTCAATTCAGGTGTGCAATAGTACATGCATTTGAGTAGATCGTGATTCAAAATCATGTGACTGACAGCTAAATTTGGTTAATGATAATATTCATTATTAGAATGATTGCTTGCAAATTTCTTTCACCTTTGTGTTCATGCCTGAGTATAAACAGAATATATTAAGAAATATTGGGTTAAAGGTATGCTTCTGATGATTTGCTTAGCTGAAAATCTGATTGGGTAATATGGAATGAGCATACGCCAATGGCAATTTGCCTAGTCTTATTAGCTCTCGATATGTAGGCCGCCGTAGCCTAGTGGTCAGGCGCCCGGGTGCATAAGTACACGTGCCTTGAGTGACCGGGGTTCAAGCCCGTGACTACTGAATACGGTGCTGTTGTTTCTTGTATTCTGTCTATCCTGTAAACTCCTCTGACCGTTTGGTCGTCCCGGAGTATAAACAGAAAATTTATTTATTTATTATATAATATTATTTACTATGTTTACAGATTTTTTGCTGAAGGTGCGTTAAAACAATTCAACACATTTTCGCGGAATCTCAACGTCAACTGTCAGGCTTGATTTTATAGCACCAGATTCTCTTTTCTTCGTCGTTTACTAACGTTTCATCCCGCGAAACAGTCAAGCCACCCATAAAATACGCACAATTTGCAAGTAAAAATGCACTGATACCTCATGGCCTTAATTTCCTTGGCGCAATTTATAACCCAGTCCAGAGTGCATAGTAGTTATTTCAACGATATTGTTATCTTTTTCTGTTGGTGTTAAAAAAACTACTCTCTTTGACAACGCTATTTTAAGTTGTGTTGGTGTGTGATATTATCAATTTCCTTTTTATCTTTTACCCGTGTTTCACAAATGATAAAAAAAGGTTTTGACTCATATTAGGCACTAATTGCTCGCTCCAAGTGGATACTGTTTTTTTCAGTTATACACATGCGCACATCGTTTCCCGGAGTTCTTTCTACTTACGGGCGGGCGAATCGGTCGCGGATGAATGCGTTTTTCCTGTTAGCGGTGACGTCATACACACTTTCCGGATACGATATAAGTCGTTTATCTGGATCACTTCATAGTCAAACATCTCTTATGCAGTACAGCGCTAATGCAGTACGATGCTCCTCTACACATCTAGAGACAGATGGATTGCATTATCAGAACAACTTTTCCACTGCAGTGGCAACCACGGGCCTCCTCATAGTGCGGACCGTTGATTGTGGGGATTAGCTTTTAGTAACCCCAGAGCGAACGTGTACCATAAGTATTCCGCAGACATCCGGTTCACCTGCTAACCTCAAGGGCATCATTAAATGCATGAATAATTGCGGCTTTTCTGTACTACTTATGTCCACTTTCGCTTTTAAATAACCGTTTGTCTTTGCTCTTCAAAACTTCAACGGTTGCTGACTTCAAAACTTGGGTTCATACGTCATATTCTTCTCTTCGTCTTGATATTCCCCCCACCCTTTCCATTTGGAGTATACTTTTGGAATCCTCAAATTATTTCATATTTAAATCGCCAAATATATCGTCATTATGGTTTTATTGCAGAGCAGTTTAATGTTTCGGTCGCTGTAATGTGATTCAATGGTGTTAAATCATGTTATACGCACTTTGTGCACACAGACATCAAATGCCCAGCATTTAATTATCATACTACAGCTTACTTGCTATCAAAACTAAGCATGTCATGACGCCTTCTAAGAAATTAAATCATTGGTGATGATTTTGAATTAGAATAGGATAGTTTCTGTATGTGAAATTACAAATGAACTGTCATTGTTGGTTCCGATGATGTTTGTATAGTTTCGTCACGTGGTGTTTTAGTTTTACAATGAATGTGTTTCTGGGTTAACAGGTGTTTCTATTTTTCATAAAGGTCAGGTCTGGAGTTCACTAGTACCCTTGGGTAGTGTTGCGCCTACTTCTAGATAAGTTTTTTTTCTTTAACTCTTAACTTACCAGGAGATAGTCAACAGATCGTGAAACCGGATAAACTGCAAGAACACATAGCCCAAAGGAACATTTCTGCAGAAAGGAAAGGCATTCTTTCTTTCTGTCCAGCAAGCAATACAGAGAAGCAGAACCAAATTCATACGCTGTGAAAAATTAATTTGCTGGGAGCACCAACTAAAAGTTCGTCCAGACTTTCAAAAGCAATATATATATATATATATTATTTTATTTTATTTTACTTTCATTCATTTGTGGCACTTATATATATCCAATATTTTAAATTAAATAAAATAAAACATAAGCCAGTAGTATGGCAGAAACTGTAGAGCGAAAATTAACATAAAATAACCCAAATAAACAAACGAACGAAAGACAAGAATAGACATGAATAGTAGCCCAGAAACCCTTGTATAATTTCAAACTTTAAATCCAATTAACAAAAACTATACAAAATTTAGGATAATGCCAATTACTTAGGGGGTACCGCTAAATTAATAAGTAATTGGCATTATCCTAAATTTTGTATAGTTTTTGTTAATTGGATTTAAAGTTTGAAATTATACAAGGGTTTCTGGGCTACTATTTATGTCTATTCTTGTTTTTCGTTCGTTTGTTTATTTGGGTTATTTTATGTTAATTTTCGCTCTACAGTTTTTGCCATGCTACTGGCTTATGTTTTATTTTATTTAATTTAAAATATTGGATGTATTTCAGCTTCATATGGAGGAATTGCCTGTCGCTGCCTCTAATGAATGCTTAATTAATTATTTAATTATTTATTTTCACTTTATTATAATTAACTTATTTTAATATAATTCAATGATAGTATATATATATATATATATATATATATATATGTTTTATTTATATATGTAATATAAATAAAAATAATAGAATGTAGTGACAAAACTGAATTTCTAAAAAATAACGAAAAAATATATTAATTTATTAAACGGGATTATGGATCCAGGGCTCTACTATTTATAGCAGAAACCCAGAAACCATAACGAAATATAGATAAAAGTATATGATCAGTGTATTGGGTAGGAGTGCTGACCTGTCAAGTGTAATCACAATGGAATAAATTGAGAATGCCTGCAAAGTAAAAGCAGATTACCTGAAATTAAATTAAATAAAATTAAATAACATAAAAATATTATGTTATTCTGTAGGTCCTAAGATTTTAACTACGTCTTCATGGGGTCAGTAGCCAAAACCGAAGGAACCACAGCAATAAGCAAGGTTTTTTCTGTTATGATTATACATTTCGTACGTATACATCATAGCCGACCCGACAGAAACTAAAAAAGGAAGGAATAAAAAGAAGAATATAATTCAAAAATAAGTAAATAAAAATAAAATGCAGAATTATGCTAAAATAATACCGGTTAAATTCTGTAAAGGAAAATTGAATGAACGTTTGAATTAAAAATTTTAATGAAGGCAAATTGCCCAGTTTGAAATTTAAACAAAGTAAAAGAAAGAGTGATCTTAAGATTACTCTTTCTTTTACTTTGGATTGCTTCACCTGCGAGACCACTGAAAAAACATACACTGTGCTGCTACTTTTTTAAGTACACTACCTAGTAGCGTGTTGAGACTCATTTAGCCTTCAAAACAGCCTGAATTCGTCTAGGCATGGATTGAACAAGATGCTGAAAACGTGTAGGAATGGAGTACCATGCAGACATGAGTGTTTCACGCAGTTCCTTGAGATTCGATGGAGGTGTAGGCCTGCAGCAAACAGCCCTTTCCAGCTCATCCCAAAGATCTTCAATAGGATTGAGATACAGGGAACTGAGCGGGCCATTGCAGTAAAGAAAGGTCATCATGTTCCTGGAACCATTCAGTAGTGATTCGGGCTTTGTGCACCGGCGCATTATCCTGCTGGAAGTAACCATCTGGATGAGGATAAACTGTCAACATGAGGATGCACTTGGTCAGCAAAGATGTTGCATTCAGATGTGAATCTATGGGTATCAATGGACCCAACGTGTGCCAAGAAAACATTCCCCACACCAAACTTACCCCCACCACCCAGCACAGTAGTCGTGAGACATGACGGGTCCATGGATTCATGTTGTTTTCGTCAAATTCTGAGCCTTCCATCAACATGATGCACCAGGAACTTCGACTCATCAGACCAAGCAACTGTTTTCCAATCCTGGATAGTCCAGTGTTGGTGTTGCTGTGCCCAGAGGAGGTGTGCACTCTTGTTCTTCATTGATAACAAAGGTACGCTATGTGGCCGTCGGCTGTTGTAGCCCATTCGAGACAAAGTGCGACTAGTGGTCCGTTGCGATATTTTGTTGTGCGCACTAAGGTTGTATTCTGACGTGATGTACGACATTGTGGTCCGTCTGTTTGCTTGCACAATTCTTGCCATCCTCCTCTGACCTGTCTCATCAACAAGCGATTTCTTCCACAGGTTTGCCGTTGAGAGGATGTTTTCTGTTCGTTGCGCCATTCTCGATGCACCCCTGAAACTGTGGTGCGTGAAAAGTTCAGGAGAACTGCCGTGTCAGAGATGCTTTGTCTAGCGCGTCTTGCACCTACTACAATGCCACGTTAGAAGTCCGTTGGATCACTTTCTTGTTACGGTTTATACGCTTAACTGATACTAGAAAGGTTGTTCTGCTGCATTAATATCCACAACAGTGTCATGTGACTTGCAGCGTTGTGGGACAAATCATTTGTCCCAAATCAATTTTAATCTGTCACAGTTAAAACGACTTACGAAACAAACAAAAAGAGATTTTCAAAAAGCAAAGAAAGACGGATCACGTCCTATTCTAGAAGTTGTTATATTACAAACCAGATATAAGCAAGCTCGCAGAAATTATCACAACGAGATTTACAAGAGGAAAAAAGCTTCTTGGGAGCAATTGGTGAGCACTCAGGGAAACAGTGATCCTTAGGGGCTCATATATAAATTAATAAATAACAAAATTCTAGCTGGTGAAATGTTTGTTTCTGTTCTAACCTCTGATCGAGAAACCAAACATGAATAAAATTCTAGATGTCACTATTCATCAAGATGAAGATATGTAATGATCCAAAACTGATGGACATCGGGATAAAAAATGCGGATTATTTAGGTTCGCCTGAAGAACTTCCTTTTACTTTTGAAGAGACAGACCTCGCTATCAGGTCCACGCATACGGGCATTCTGTCCTGGTCTTGGTGGCATTGAAGTAGAAGTATTCAAACATGTATGCAAGACTGTACCTATTTTCATCATGACATTTTTCAATTCTTGTCTTAACCAAGGTATCTTCCCTGTAATATAGAAAGTTGCTAGCTTAAAAATCAGCAGAAACCAGAATCTAAACCGTCATCATATAGGCCTATTGCCTTGTTCTCCTGTTGTGGGTAAGGCTTTAAAAAAAAGTTATAGCGAGTCATCTTTTCGCTGCCTGTGTCTGTAAAGGACTTTCTTCACATGTTCAGTTTTGTTTTTACAAAAGGTAGAGGAACTGAATATTCGGAAAGAAACTACAACTAAATATTTGCTCGGCTTCTTTGTGGACTTCAAAGGGGCTTTTGACACCCTTTGATGGCAAAGTGCCTTAGAAAAGTTCCGGGAGGCCAAAGTTTCTAAACCATTATACAACCCATTATCCAGTTATATCTCGCAGTGTTCACTCATTGTTAGACGTGGTTCAAATCAAGTTTCAAGAAATGCCACCAGAGGTTGCCCGCAGGGGTCCATCCTTGGGCCCCTGTGTTGGAATTTAGTTTTCGACTCCTGACTGAAAAAACGTTTTGATGCAATATCTGTGATCACATACGCAGATGACCTGACCATATTAGTCAAAGGAAATTCCAGGAAGTCTCTTGAAGGGGTAGCCAGTGGAGTCCTACAGGAACTCCCTGTGTGGTCAGATGATCATAAACTCCAAGTATCTACTATTAAAACGTGTCAAACGTTGCTGAAAGGTAGATTAGACAGAGGGCGTCTTCCTCAAATTAGATATAAGGGACAAGCTATTAAATACAACCTAACTTCTTCCGTCAAAAGGATTTTGACGAATCTTGATGCTAAGAAAGCTCCAGGTCCTAATGGTATTTCTCAAATTGTTCTCTAAACCTGTGCTCCTGAACTTACTCCTGTTCTTTGCTGCCTTTTTTTCACTTTTCTTATTCCAAAGGTGTTTTTCCTTCTGCTTGCAAATTTTCTCATATCCAGCCAGTTTCTAAAAAGGGTGACAAATCGCTCCCATCCAATTATCGTCCCATTGCAATTATTTCTACTCTTTCTAAAATAATGGAGAAATCAATTAACCGCCAACTCTTAACCTACGTAGAAACCTTCCGTCTGATCAACGATCACCAGTATGAATTCCGTCAGTGTCGATCCACTGGTGATATTCTGGCTTATGTTACCCATTTATGGACAAATTCAATGGAATGGTTCGGTGAAACACAAGAAGTTGCTCTTGACATCTCAAAGGCTTTTGATCGTGTTTCGCATTTCTTCTAAACAACCTTTCATCTTATGGTTTGCCATAGTATTCTGGCTTATGTTACCCATTTATGGACAAATTCAATGGAATGGTTCGGTGAAACACAAGAAGTTGCTCTTGACATCTCAAAGGCTTTTGATCGTGTTTCGCATTTCTTCTAAACAACCTTTCATCTTATGGTTTGCCAACTGTGTTTTGTAATCGGTTATCCAGTTTTCTCTCTGACCGCTAACTGAGGGTGATGGTAGATGGCTCTCTGTCTTCTAACTTCTACACTAATGCTGGTGTCCCCCAAGGTTCACTTCTCCCCCACTATTTTCCTCTTGTATATTAATGACCTTCTTCCATTGACTGGAAATCATATCCATAGTTTTGCCGATGATAGCACATTGCATTCCACTTTCCATTTTGAGAAATTTTACCCTGCTCAAACAGCTTTAACTTCTCGAATATCCGCTACCAATTCCTTAAATGCCGATCTCCAGGTAATTCTCCAGTAGGGCAAATACAACTTAGTTGATTTCAATCCTTCTAAAACTCAGTCTTGTCTTATATCTCGCAAAAAGGATTCTTCTGCTCCTATGCTTATCTTTGGTGACACGTCGATTTCTAGGCAAAATGATATACAGTATCTCTTTTGGGACTCTCTCTTGGCACAAGTACATTACAAATATTGCTTCCTCTGGATCTAAAAAACTTGGTTTTCTCTTAAGTTCTCGGCGTTACTTTTCTTCCAAACAGCTGTTCACTCTGTACAAATCGCAAATCCACCCTACCATGGAATATTGTTCCCGCATCTGGGTCGGTGCCCCCAAAACCTCTCTGAGGCTTCTAGATTCCATTCAGAAGAGGGCAGTTAGATTAATTAATGACTCCTCTCTAACAGAGTCTCTGCACTTGCTGTCTCATAGACGTACTGTTTCGGCTGCATGCCTTTTCTACAGATACTTCCATGGGCACTGTTCTTCTGAATTGGCTTCTATAATTCCCTCTCCCTCTTTCAAAACAGTTCGAACACGTGCCACCACCAACTAACATCCATTTACTGTCCAACTTAAAACTCACAAAATCAACTTTTCATCTTCCTCGTTTATTCATATAACTTCGTTTTCTGGAACAACCTTCCTTCATACGTATTTCCTGAAAATTACAGTCTACAGAAGTTCTAGTCCAATGTCGAAAAATATCTTCTTTCGTCTTCTCAACCTCCGACCTAAGCACGGTACTAAGTACTATAGGTTTTAATATCTCTCGTGTTTGGGGTTTTCATTAAAAAAAAAAAAACAAAAAAAAACCACAAAATACTTGGGAAACATTTTGGATGATGATCTTAGCTTCATACCTCATGCAAGATACTGTATATTAACATCGTGTAAAAAAACATTATGGGAATTCTATAGTCTCAGAACTTTATTAGCCATGTCGGACAGAAAAATTGTGTAGTCGAGACCCGCTATTTTAGCGGGTGTCGACTACAGAAGTTGTCTGTCCAACATGCAAGATATATTAAGGAAACAGGCAAGTCATTACTTTCCATGTTGAGACAAGTCACCAGACGAGAAATTGGAATGCAATGTGCTATCATCAGCGAAACTATGGATAGGATTTCCGTTTGATGGAAGAAGGTCATGAATATACAAGAGGAAAAGAGTGGGGGAAAGAACTGAACCTTGGGGAACGCCAGCATTAGTGGAGAAGTTAGAAGACAGCGAGCCATCTACCATCTCCCTCAGTGAGCGGTCAGAGGGAAAACTGGATAACCAATTACAAGAAACAGTTGGCAAACCATAAGATGGAAGCTTGTGTAGAAGACCTTTATGCCAAACACGATCGAAAGCCTTTGAGATGTCAATAGCAACTGCTTCTGGTTCACCGAATGTTTCCATTGAATTTGTCGTAAATGGGTAACATAAGCCAGAATATTATCAGTGGATCGACCCTGACGGAATCTATACTGGTGATCATTGATCAGACGGAAGGTTTAAGAGTTGGCGGTTAATTGATTTCTCCATTACTTTAGAAAGTGTAGAAGTAATTACAATGGGACGATAATTGGATGAGAGCGATTTGTCTCCCTTTTTAGGAACTGGCTGGATATGAGCAAATTTCCAAGCAGAAGGAAAAACACTTTTGGAATAAGAAAGTGAAAAAAGGCGGCAAAGAACAGGAATAAGTTCAGGAGCACAGGTTTTGAGAACAAGTGGAGAAATACCATCAGGACCTGGAGCTTTCTTAGCATCAAGATTCATCAAAATCCTTCTGACATCCTTTCGACGAAAGACTACAGGAGGCATTGAATAGAGCATGCTAGGATTGGTGGGAGGTGTTTTAACAACATCATTAATACATCAGTTGGAAGAAAATTGGGATGCTAGCAGGTCAGCTTTATCCTTGGCTGAAGTGACAATAGAACCATCTGGTTTTGACAGAGAGTGGGAGCAGAGATGGGCAAAAGTTGCGGCCAATAGCTTTGGCACGAGACAAGAATGCTCGGCCACCATTAGGGCAAGAAGCAAGTTTTATACTCTTAGCCTGTTCAAAATCTAGTTTCGACTGATTAATAACTGGTTTTCAATTGTTGCGAGCATTGCATTAGGCAGAAAATAAAACTGAAGAGTTGGAAACAAGGCAATTACGATATGCAATATTCTTCTATTGAACAGCCTTAGCACATTTATTGTAAAACCAAGGTTTAGATAAAGGACGAGATTTTAAAGGGAAGTGTGGTATTAAAGGATTCATTCCTAGAAGAATAAGTTCAGTGACACGACCTGAGCAAACGTTGTCATCAGAAGTTTTGAAACAGTAATCCGACCAAAGAAAAGAAGAAAAGAAATCTCACAGGTCATCCCATTTTGCATTCTTGTAATGCTAAACAGCACGATATTGGGAATAGCCATGAGATAAAGGCTCCATTGGAGAAGAGACAATCACCAACTTGTGATCTGAAGTGCCTAAAAGAACACTCACTTCGACCATGTCGTCAAGCGTGTTGGCTGTATGGTTAGGATTGTCCGGTAATCTGGTAGGTAAATGAACAATCTGTGCGAGGTCATTAGTAATTGAAAAAGCCTCAGCATCTCGACCAGCTGGGTCTGTGTGACTAGAAAACGGAAGTTAGCTGTTATGAACATTAAAATCACCAAGGAAAATTAACTCACTCTTAGGAAAATTGGACTGGAGAAAGTCAAGTTGCAAAGATAGGAAGTGAAAGAGTTCCAAGTGATTAGTGGAGTTAGGAGAACAGTAGAGACAACAGGTGAATTTGACACACAATGAGGTAGAGAGATTTTAAGCCAGAGAATATCGAAAAGAGGAGATTGCAAATTACCAAGTCTGTGGAAGGGAATATCGGATCGGACATATGTACAAGTACCGCCTTTGAGGCGAAAGGAATCATACAGCGAATAATTTGGATAACTGAGATGAGCAGTGGTTGAATCAACCGATAACTGAGATTCTGTCAGAAAAAGGACATTTGGCAGACAGTAAGTAGAAATGGACATCATTGAGATTAAAACTGAGACCGCGTATATTTGTGAAATGAACTAGGAAGTGTTTACGACTGGTATGCTGTACAACCTTTGTGCTGCATTGTTTCAAAATGCATAAAGCTTCTCTTGCTTTCTACTTCCGTGGCATTATGTCACATGAACATTTAGCGTTGTATCATGTTGCGAGTATAAAGTTTTGATAACTATCTGCATGGTTAGAACATTGTAAGTAGTGTAATTAATATGCTAAATTGTGTTTTTCTGGGATTCCTCTTGACGACATGTTGATTGGTGTCGATTTCCGTTGTATTGAACACGCTGGTTTCCCGATGGAGTTGATGGGATTGTTGAAGAGGTACTCAACTTTGTTGATGGCGCTGGGTAGCTCCCATCTTCTGGAAAATTAAGGGACTACATCTAGTAGGATAAGGATATACCTTTCAAGTTGAGGGTTCTTGAGGAAGATCCTTGACGGTTGCCAATCCTGATTACAGGATAGGATTATGCCACAAGAAGTGGCCACTCTATGACTGAAGACTAAAAACCAAACTATTATATTTAGGCCACCCGAATAATTAAATTCATCTGCCGTGCTGTGTCTTATGTCTGTTAATTGCGTGTGTTTTGCTGGACGAAAAACCCAAATTCTGGGGGGGGGGAACCTTACTATCTACGCCTGAGACCGACTAACTCAGCCACGGAGTGAAAAAAGCCCATTAAAGTTCCTCGCGTCATCGACGGGATTCGAACCCGGGCCTTTTCCACCCAGTGTTGGGAGGACGGTGACGCTGCCACTGTGCTACACACACAGACTAGACTGAAGACTGTTTCCACCTCCTTTTTCTCTCTGCTAAATTTCACCTAACTTCTCTTTACTATGTCGGGTCCCTTGATCTGACCCCCATAGTACTATTCTTTCCTACCTTACCCATTCTTAATGTTCCCCCTATATCCCCTTTCTTTTTCCTTTGTTCTGTCTGTCCTGGAACTTTGTTCTAGTATAGACAAGCTAGATGGTAGTAGATCCTGATCGCCTCCACGTGGCGAGGATGGGACGTGGTGATCAGGTATTGCCGCTACCCATCTGCTAAGAGCCAGGTACCGGCCGACAACACTACAACAGAACATATCATAATACTTACACACCAACGCACTACATACAAATGGCTGGTTTTGGCGCAAGCTTCAACAGAAGATGAACAACAGAGGGTATTGGGGGAATCCTAGGGTTCGCCACAACAACACATGAATATCCCTGTGCCATGAAGCTATTTACAAGCAGCACAAAGATACAGGATTCATCCTTTAGCATACACTTGAGGGAAATGGTTGATTATAACAATATGTAATAAAAAATATAACAGTGCCTTACATAGTTTTTATGACAATATGATACTGCGTGTACAAAAACATGATATGGCGAGTGTTGAAATCAACATCTCTTAGGCAGTACAAAAGTTAATTTGTAGATTCTATTAGCAGATGAAGAGTCGCTAAGTAGCCTATGAAGAAAATTCCCTTCATTGCAGTTGTATAGGCCTTATTAGAACATAATTTGTCATAGTCAATTTGGCTCGACATCTTTTCATTAGTATGGGATAGAGTTAGTATTGTTATAGTTGAGTTGCTAGTTGAAAGATAGCAGTCCTTATTAGAGCATGATTTGTCTTAGTCAATTTGAAATCGGTTTAAGATTTCAAGTGAATTGGGGAAACATCTTGTTTAGACTTTTCAGTGGGGTTAGGTTAGAGAGTAGTGGCCCTATTTGCAGACCTATGGGATGTGTCTCTCTTCGTGGAAGTGAGATAATGCCCGAGTACTGGTGTATCAAGTTTAGAGGTCAATAACTTAACTTGGTCAGGATATGTATATTTCTGCTAATGACAATAAACTTGCACGGTGTCTGCTTCATGTTCCAGTATAAAATTCCTCTTGATGCAGTGAAGGACAAACTGAAAACCTAATTTAACTACCTAAGTAACCAATATTCTATGCTTAACAAGGTTTTCACTAGTGTTTCCACAGCAGATGACTAAATCTCTTGATGCAGTGAAGGACAAACTGAAAACCTAATTTAACTACCTAAGTAACCAATATTCTATGCTTAACAAGGTTTTCACTAGTGTTTCCGCAGCAGATGACCAAATCACTGAAGCGTATAAGGCAGACCGAGAAACACAATTGAGAACGTATTCCTTCACAGGTTTAGCATTACAGGCCGGAAGTTGAATACACCAGACACCCTTACTACTAGCAAAATCCGTTTGATGATACAAGAAAGACCTGGACAGGAGGAAAAATGCCGTGGCCTACGGCTGGAAACTTTGAGAACGCAAGTGAAGTGGGAGTGGGGAGCTGAATTCGTCCAGCACCATCTTGGGAAAGGTACATTTGTACAATCTAAACATTAGTGAAGTCCACTAATGATTTTATTAATTTTATACGTGAATTGTGTATTTCTGAGAATTTTTGGTATCATTTGATGACACTGTTTTCATTCATACCGATAGAACTGGATGTGCCAAAAATGCTTTACAGAATGATATTCACCCTTGTTGGAGGAACTGAATTGTCAGTTGCTGGTATATGTGTGTGTGTACGGGGCCTTCAACTCTTGTTTTGCTGGTTCTAGTGATACTACAGTGGAGAGTAGGTGGATCGTATGTTCCGTCATATTAAGGGTGCCGCAGCGGGGTTGCTCATCAGTTTCATAGTGGCAGATTTAGCAATACAAATTCTTGAAACTAATATTTTAGCTTGCTCACCAATCCTGGCGTTGCTCTGTGGATGATACGTTCTCCTTAATTATGGCCGGCTGCAAGAACCAGACATAACATATGTCACTGGCTTGAAATCGTTATTCGGTTTATACGTTGGCGACGAATGAATCCTTCCTTTCCCTTCTTAGATGCTTTAGTTAGTTGCGTTGGCCTTCGCATTGAAACTTTCGTGTATAGGAAATCAATGTATGCAGTCCAGTTCGCGCACTTTGCCACAGCCGATGCATACGTACACATAGCCTCCACTGCTCGCGTCTTTTTACATCGCGCCTGGTCTGGCTGCAGTACAATTACATCTAGACAATAAGAGATCATGTAAAGCACGATCTCTCCAAATGTGGCTTTCCCGACACTGTACTCGACAGGTTCAGCGTGACTCGTGGCACGCCATTGCCCACGGCATTCATTGCCTTCTATCCAGGTCTTTCTTGTATCATTGAGCGAATTTTGCGAGTGTTGCCGGGATAGTTTATCGTCTAGACCAGCGGTTTTCAATGTTTTTTTTCAGTGGGCCAATATTGATGAAAATACTACCATAGAAATGGGGGGGGGGCCGTATATCGAGTTAATGCTGTGATATCACCATTGTGTATAGGAAATCAATACGGGCGGAGTTAAACTAACGTTTATGGGCCGCCTTACATAAGACGCACGCACAACAACACGTGATATCACTTTTATCTTCGCTTGAAATAATGGTTGGGAAGAGAACAGTTTGCAGGTGTATCTTATTATCGCGACTGTTATAGCTGGGGTTTTCGTAGTACCAGTCAACTAATTATTTTCTGAAAACCAATCCCCACCTATATGCCCATTCCCTCCGTTTTTCTCCTTACTTGGAATCGGTTATCAAAACTTTAACCATGAAATTCGGTTAACAGGAAATATTTGTGAATGTCATGCGCATTTTGTATTATCCGGTTTCCCTTGTAGTTAGTACACAAGTCTTATGATTATATAAAATTTGAACAAAGACTTTCTTCATGACATCATAAAAACGTCCGCGGGGTTGCACTTTGGGAACTTTTGGTCTAGACGATCTATCCCAACTGCAATGAATGTTACTTGGGTCTGCGAGACTATGTAGACGAGCATTTAACTTCTATTCGAGAAAACCAGAGGGAACGAACGTCCCCTCTGGTTTCTGAGGAAGTCTTAACCTAGAAGGATAGCAGGCTTCATAGGACGTTGCGTGAGTAATTTATATTAGACCTGTAATATTGCCGGTAAACTAATTACCGATAAATTTACTGGTAATTAAGTACTGGTAATGGGTGACAAAGATATCCTGGGATGCCTAAAGCTACCGTATCTGAGGTGAAATATCTAGGTATAAGAATTGATGATAGATTATCGTTTTTTCCACCTTTAAATTACTTACACGAAAAAGTTAAAAAAAATTTAGTGCAGCAATAATTCGATTAACTGGGTCAGATTGGGGGTTGACAAGGAGGGTTTTAAATTTATACTACAAGGTAGTCTTCTTACCCATAGTTGCGTACGGAGCATCAGCATGGTACTTCAGAGTTACTAACGTTAAATTTAAACAGAAATTGTTATCGATTCAGCGCTCAATGCTTTATGTTATTTCTAGTTTGTGCAGAACAGTCTCAACGAATGCTATGCAGGTTTTGGCCGGCATTTGCTTCTAGACTTGTACATTGTGTATCGGGCCCTTTGTTATTACTTTAAAAAAGGCATAGTTGTTTCTTTCATGAATATTACATCTGATGTCACTATAGAGATAGCTAAAGCTAAGAAAAATGTTCTAACACAGTTGATTGGTATGTGGCAACAGAGATGGGATCTTAGTGTAACTGGGGAGGTGACTAGATTGTTCATTCCAACAGTTACATTTACTTATGATAGTAACAACAAATGGTTTTTTCCTTCTATGGTAACATCGTTTATTTTAACTGGCTATGGGTCATTAAATTTTAAACTACATTACTTTGGTCTAGTCAGCTCTCCTTTATGTACTTGCGGTCAACCTGAGACCTGGAGCCATTTATTATATGATTGTAGTTTGTACAAAAAAATGTTGAACATAGAGAAAGACTAAAAGGATTGGTAATTTAGTTAAGGGCTGTGAAAATGATCTTATTGCTAATCAGGCTAAATTTCAAGCACTGCAAGAGTTCTGTGTAACTGTTTTTCAAACGAAAAGACATTGGAATAATCTAATGCTTACTAATTAAGATTTGGTTATATACACTTTGATTATCTGTTTTGTTTTTTTTAATTTGTTTATATTGTATGTATATGTGTGTGTGTGTTTATATATGTATGTGTATATGTGTGTGTGTGTGTGTGTATATATATATGTGTGTCTATATATATGTATGTGTATGTGTATATCTGTATATATATATTTTTTTTTTTTTTTTTATTATTATTATTTATTTTTTTTTTTGCTGGCTCTCAGGTGTGGGCAGTCTGGGAGCGGGATTGCTGGCACCCACCGGTATAGCACTACTTCCGTTGGGTGCGGGATTTTTGTGCATGAGGCACTGTTAAAATAGTAGACTAGGCCCAGTACCAAGTGACTATGGGCGGCCATTAGGGAGCAGCTGTCCAGGTGCCAGCTGCTCCCTGGTGGCGAAGAGGCCTGCCATACAGGTCTGCTTCGCAGAGATTCTGCACAAATTCAGTTTATCAGGTGGAAATAGACGGAAGTCTAGGTGCCACTTTAGACATAATAATAATAAAGCTACCGTTTGTTTTAGTTTTTCTTTTACCTACTTTAGTTTAATTTTTACTGAATATGTTGTTTTCGGTTTTTGAGTAAATATATATTTTTACACTTTTTATCTTAATTTTACAACTGTATATTTTGTTGGTTGGAGATATTAAAGAATATTTTGATGTTTTTCGCTTTCCCAACGCAGAAGGCCTCTTTGTGTATCTCCTTTTGTGTTACAAACTGATATTTATTGGACATATGTAATATACAGTAGAACCTCAAAAATCCGGAAATTTATCAATATTTCTCCGAGGGTAACTGACTGTACAAAGACAGAAGTAAAATAGACTAGCCAGACTTAAAAAAATAAATAAATTAAATAAATAAATAAAATAAAAAAAGCCAGATGACTTTGTAATAACCGAGAGGAAAGTGGAGGAGAAATTGTTGAAGATAAACATAAAAAAGGCATCCGGGGTAGATGGGATTTATCCAGTTATATTAAAGGAGGCAGCAAAGGAAGTAAGCAAACACTTAGCCAGAATTATGAGAGCTTCTTTGGACTCAAGGGAGGTACCCATGGACTGGAGATGTGAAAATGTGACCTCAATTCACAAAGGAGGATCAAAGGGCGACACAAGTAATTATAGAACTGTTCGTTTAACTTCTGTTCCAGGAAAATTAATGGAGGCACTGGTTAAAGAAACACTGCAGGATCATCTAGACAAGACTTCAGTTATAGCTCGGACACAGCATGGTTTTGTTAAGGGAAAGTCTTGCCTGACCAATTTGATTGAATACTATGATGTGGTCACAAAGGAACTGGATGCAGGGAATAACTTTATATCATATATTTGGATCTTAGAAAGGCTTTTGATACTGTTGCACATGGAAAACTGCTGAACAAATTGGAGCAGTGTGGCATTGGAGGCAAATTGCTGCTATGAATAAAGGGATGGTTGAGTCGGAGAAGACAGAGAGTGGTAATCAATAGACACTGCTTATCGTGGACTAACGTTATTAGTAGAGTCCCTCAGGGTTCAATGTTGGGTCCATTGTTGTTTTCTGTATTTATAAATGATATTGATGATGGTGTATATAAAGCATAATGTCCAAGTTTGCAGACGATACGAAGGTCGACAGGGGTTAGTGGAGTCCCTCAGGGTTCAATGTTGGGTCCATTGTTGTTTTCTGTATTTATAAATGATATTGATGATGGTGTATATTAAGAATAATGTCCAAGTTTGCAGACGATATGAAGGTTGACAGGGTTGTTAAGGACACTACTGACGCTATGCTGTTGCAACAGGATCTAGAAAAGTTGAGCAGATGGGCTGAGAGGTGGCAAATGAAGTTTATCATTGACAAATGTAAAGTACTACATATAGGAAGCAGTAACGCCAGAGTGACGTATCAACTCTGTGGTATTGCACTGACAGTGTTAGAGAACGAAAAGGACCTGGGGGTAATTGTGCAGGCAGATAGGAAGTTTTCTGAGCAGTGTAGACGTTCTGCAAGAGTAGCTCATAGTGTCTTGTCGATATACAGGAATTTTCTAGCAGGGATAAGGAGGTGATTATCCCCTTGTATAAGGCAATGGTCAGGCCACACCTTGAGTACTGTATACAGGTCTGGAGGCCTCGTTTTAAGAAGGATGTAGAGCTGTTGGAACGAGTACAGAGAAGGGCAACAAGATTAGTGAATGGAACAAAGGGTTGCTCTTACGAAGAAAGGCTTAAATTTTGCAAATTACAGTGTCTGGAGACTAGGCACCTGCGAGGTGATCTGATTGAGGTGTATAAAGCCTTGAATGGTTTGAGCATGCTCAGTGCTATGGGATTCTTCCTCTTGCTCAGAATAATCACCTGAGAGGGCATAAATTCAAATTGAGCAAAAAAAGATGTAGGTTAGATGTGCGGAAGTTTTCCTTTAGCCAGCGGGTAGTTGGTTGGTGGAACAGACTTGCATCCTTTGTTGTGGAAGTTGATAGCCTAAATAAATTTAAGGCTGAGCTGGGCAGGTATTTGGAACGAATGGAAGGGTGAAATGGGAGTGGGTATTTTTTTTTTTTTTTTTGCTGATTCTGCATAAGCTTGCTTTCTTGCATCATATGTCTCTACTAATGCTAAAATAAAAAAGTACTGTAGGTGCAAAATTTATGAATTATGTTCCATTAATAATTTTCAAACACCAGTTTCTTTCTGTTTACATACTTGTAAACAGTTTACATACTTGTTCGACCGTATGTCAATTGTCCACCTCTCTCTAATAAATATTTTCAGTTAAATCAAGACTATACAGTAACATCAAATGCACACAATAAGAATGGAATTAACTATTTATTTGCAACGAAAAAAATCATTAATTTTGCTAGATATTTAATTCCAGTGCATATTATAGTACAGTAATATATGCATTTAGTTTTTAAGCTATTTGTTTGCTAAAATCATATACAGATGACCCCCGCTTAACACTGATAATTCGTTCCGGAAAAACAACGCTAAGTGAATCCGCGCTAAGCGAGCGCCGCATTCCCATAGTGAAAAGATGTACAAATATCGGTCAAAATATTTAATATTCAAATTTTTGTACATATAAAATATTCTGCATTACATACGTATATAATTATGTGGTAACTACTTACGTATCAAAATTAAACTTAAAATTCCAATTAAAATCATGAATTTAATTGATCTAAATTGATTTTAATCGATTTAATTTAACTGATGAATTTAATCATGAAAAATGTGTCGATTTTGGGGTGAACTTTGGTCCTCTTCCAAATAAACTAAAAGAGGTATTAATATTAAATCCCCCTCAGCGTTACCACCCAACAATAAAATCAACCGATCCTTAGCCGCTTTGCAACCTGGCATGTTTTTTCTTCTTTCAATATGAAACTTCTTTTAGGCATTCGTTTCCACAAAAGTCCTGCTTCATCTATGTTAAAAACTTGTTGAGAAGTATAACACATAATACTCCTCTTCAAAAATTTTAACAAGTTCTTTTTTGAAAGTTTCGGCTTCTTGATCTGCACTTGCGGCTTCTCCCTGGATTTTAAATCTATTCAACCAGCCCTTACCAGTTTTAAATGTTTCCAGATTTTTTTTTTTTTTTTTTTTAGGTAAGTTTTCTTCAGATAATCATATTGGTTAATCTCTCTCTCTCTCTCTCTTTTTATAATATTTTAACTGAATTCTGCATTGGATGTTATCTTCAATAAAATTTAGTTCAAGTCTTTCCATTTCAATCCTAATAGCCGGCCTAGCCCTAGTTGCTTGCAGTGGAACAGCTATCTTTCCCGCTGCTAAAGTTAATTCTTTATTTTTTTATAATTGTTCGTACAGTTAAACTTGCAAGTCCTAAATTATGGCACACATCCGCTTGTCGTTGACCGGAATCGATTCGCTTCAAAACGTCTAATTTAATTTTCAAATTCAGTATTTTTCTTACATTTATAGTCTTCGTACTGCGCCCAGACGTTGTTTCCTTTTTCATTCTTATTGGCCATTATTAACTCTTCGAAAATGTAACTGCGTTGGTTGCATTAATTACGATACAATGTTCGAGTAAACTGTCCGTTAGGCACGATGTCTAGTACTGTACTGAGTGATGACTAGACTTCGGATAAATGCATATAACGCAAAAATTACAAGCAATATACTTGATCATTTATTAAAATGTTGATCTCGGAACTACGTAACAAGTCACTGTACTGCAATTAAATTACCGGGCGAGAAATTTCACTGAGCGTTTGAAACGTTTTAATGCTGTTTTGTATTCATTTTCAAACTATCGACTCCATCAAATAAAACGATATGCCAAAGATGCAATCTGTAAAAGAGCGTTATAGTGATCTGTGACAGCATTATAGTCAGATATGGGTTATAATATAAGAACAGCGTTATAGCGAATCAGCGTTAAGCGAACCGCGTTATAACGGGGCCTGCTGTAGTACTATTTGTACGTCATATTAAAAAAATATTGGATAGTCGCAGCACACATACCTGAGACAGTATTCCAATCTCTATTTCTTACTGACGTAGGCCTCCCACTGGACCAAAGCGGCAGTACGAATTGACATATGGCTTAATGCCGATGACTATGCTGCATAAGCTCATAAGCTTGCTTTCTTGCATCACACGCCACTATTACTACTATTACTACTACTACTACCATTCTGTGGAGATTATAAGGATCAGAGCTACTATATTATTTAGTAATACAATATAGCGTAAAAAACCTTAAAAAAAAAAAAAAAACAAAAAAAACCCGGAATTTTTCAAAAATCCTTTTTGAACGTGCTGTGTTGCCTATGATGCCGGACTATTACTACTATTACTACTACTACTACCATTCTGTGGAGATTATAAGGATCAGAGCTACTATATTATTTAGTAATACAATATAGCGTAAAAAACCTTAAAAAAAAAAAACCAAAAAAAACCCGGAATTTTTCAAAAATCCTTTTTGAACGTGCTGTGTTGCCTATGATGCCGGACTTGTGAAGTTCTACTATAATATTTTATAGGGGTGGGCAACCTCTGGCCCGCGGTCGGTTTCAAAATATATACAGTAAATGGCCCGAAGTTTATTTATATTTTTGAATTAATAGAATTTCTGACATAAATTTAGAAAATACCCAAATATCGATTCAGATATCCATTCACTGATAAAAATAAACAGTATCAAATCTGTCATTAAATATTATAAAAATAAAATATTGCAAATTTTTCTTACTGGATTTGTAAAATAATAAGAGAAGTTTACCTCAATGTAATACGTAGAACACTTCCTTACTGGAATTATATTTGTATTTCGTTACTATAATTGTATTTTTGTAATTTTGTCTTGAATTTGTATTTCGTTTTTCTTATTAATGAAATTAATTAGATGTACTTGTATATATAAATATTACAATAAATAACAACACTGTTTATGACAGTTTTTTTCACTATACACCATTTTAACAATCCTAAAAATCGTGGAAAGCAAAAAAAAAAAAAAAAAAAAAATTTGGCTCGCGTGTACGTCACAGACATTTTATTTGGCTCGCCATTTATAAAGGTTTCCTACCCGTGTTTTATACGGTAGTATTTCTGCAGATGTTACAATATTTTGACCTTCCAAATCACACTCGTCGTATCTGATTGTATCGTGGGTACCAACGCAACAAGTATTACGTTATATTTTGTCACAGATCATTGATTTTGAGGTTATTTTCTCATAGTTATCTTCTGACTTCGGCTTGTGCTATAGGTAATATATGTATGAGCTTTGTTGTATGTCAGAGTGGCAGTTAAAAATAGGTGTAACAGGGTGGTTAGTTCTTATTCCTTACTTTTTGTATTTCTCCGAATCTATTCTTTTCTGTTAAACAGATCCCTCTCGGAGAACATGGTTTTCAGGCAACTGAGATTACTCGTCTCAGGATGTAGGAGGTTGTCTAGATTTAAATAATCCTTAGAGTTCGCTGATATCTTAAATATCAGGAGCATCAATTATATTGGTTATCATCTGGGCCATGGCATGGTTTGCTGCTATTCGTAGTCTACATGGGATGACGCTCAGGTTGGCAATAGAAAGTGGACCTGGAAATGGTGGACTGGTTGATCCATCTCATTCAGTGGAGAGGTATTTAATTACTAAATTTAACTTTTAATTAGGTATTTATTAATTCCTTATAAATTGCCTCGAGAGGTATTGATTGTTTTCACATATTTTGTTTGTCATTTCAGTATTTGATAGTCTGATCAACTTTTGGTGGATTGTCGACACCTCACGTTAAAAAGTGAGGCGTCCCTTCTTCCCAGGTTTACACCTTGGACGAGGGCTTCACTTTTCGGTAGTACGTTAATGTATGGTATTTATTAATACCTTGGTCGACATGCATCGCTGTTATTATTATTATGATTTTTCTCCTTTATGGGATTTTTTTTCCACCCCGTAACGAGTACTGGTACCAAGTGCATGCGGTGACTGGTTGTGTCCGGTTACTATTATTATTGTTATTATTACTGTTCGTCGAGGAACTCTCTCACTATCCTACAGGTGTTCTGGATCGCGGCTTTCTGGAGTTCCATGTAAGTGTTTTCTGGGAGACCTATTGCTGCAACGTTCTTATGGAAGCTCTTTGGCACCATGCTGCTGGTTGACACTGTGGTCCGGATGGTCATTACTTCTTCCGTATGCCACATTTCTTTGACTTCCTGTTTTAGATCTGTGTATTTCCTAATCTTTTCCTCATAAGTTTTCTGGAGGTTGCTGGTGTTGAGCGCCGCCACGTCTATCAGGTAGGAAGCCATTTCTTTCCTGTCGATGAGAGTTATGTCTGTCTGTTGTGCGGGATCGTCTTGTCCGTTATTATGGCGCGGTCCCAGTATAGTTTATGGAGCCGCCAACACCGACTTCGGCTCTTCTTCATGGTTATCCTAGTCGATCTCATAATCTCCTCTAGTTTGGTGTTAGTCCAGTCTACGATCCTGAAGGAGTACTTTATTTGTAATACGGTCTGATGTTCTTATTTGTAATACGGTACACTTTCTTTGATCAACTGGATATTTTTGCGCTAGCTTCTGGTGTATTATCCTGGCGACTTGGATAATACATCAGATATATCACCCTGCATCCCACGGTGATATGTTGGATTGTTTCTGGGGGCAGGTGGCATCGTCGACATGTCTTCTCTTCTGTCACTCCGGGGTCCTTGGCTTGACGATGTATTTTCTGTTCCTGGTGTTGATTACCTGGTCTTGGATGGCGAGCATGAATCCTTTGGTCTCGGGAAAGAGCGTTCCGCTGCTGAGACATGCGTTGGAAGCCATGTCATCTATGTAGGCTTGATGGAGGTCAGTGTAGTGTCTGCCATGGAGTACTTTCTTTGTCCATCTTTCTTTGTTTCTTTTGTCTGTGTGAGTGGGGTCTCCTTGTTAAGGTTGAGCGGTGTGTGCTTTGTGTATCTTTCTTGTGGCTTCGTAAATTAGTGCTTGGTTTCTGGAAGTAATCCTGTAGGTTCTTAATGCCTTCTTCTCATGTTTAGTGAGGTTAACCAATCCCCCCCCTCCCTCTTTCTTTCTGGGCTCTCGATGGCCGACTTCGGGTGGTGTTGGCGGCTCTTCTTCATCGTTATCCTAGTCGATCTCATAATCTCCTCTAGTTTGGTGTTAGTCCAATCTACGATCCTGAAGGAGTACTTTAGTACTGGGGCTGCATAAATGTTTATGGCTCTGACCATGTTCCGCCATTCAGCTTTTTTTAGCAGGCTCTTCAGTCTGATGGCATTTCTCAGTTTGTTTGTTATTTGGTTTTTAGGAGCATTAGCAACTAAGGCCATATTGCTCCGTGAATATGCGGTGGTCATTCCCTGACCTTTCCGCATCCTCCGTATTTGGTGGTGACTGGCTCAAACCCCGGTCTAATCAAGAAGCGTGTGCTACGCACTGCTGCTCCTTCCCACCTGGCTACGGAGGCGCCTGCATTTCTCAGTCAGGCGGGCCTTGCTGTCCTTGTGTTTTATCTGTCGAGCCTGCATCATCCCCAGATATTTGTAGGTTTCTACCTCTGTCATGGCTTCAATCTCCTTACCGGTCTTCAGCTAGATTTCCCTGATGCAATCCATGAATCTTGCATTTGTCTTGGCCAAATTGCATCCTGATGTCAGCGCTGAACTCTTAGGTGATCAGGATTATCATTATTGTTATTATTATTGTGTAATCAAATAGCTGAAACATATGAAAACCAGTCCAGTCACTCTTAAATTTAGTGAATTCACTGTTCTGTAGAAAAAGTTAAAATTGGTCATGTCTATAAAGTCCAGAAAAATACAGTACGAAGAAATTTCGGCTCATTTTTGAAAGGACTGGAATTTTTTTTAATGTTCTTTTATAAATTAAAAATTACTCAAAATAATAAATACGCATTGAATAACTGATCCTTCTTCCCCTCCACATTTTATTACTACTTTCAAACTGACTATTCATCACTTTTTTAATTTAATACTTTTAATAAAATTATTAAACAGTAAAAGTATTTTTAATTTAAAAAAGTTAAATGAAAAGTATTTAACAGAGCATTTTTGTAAACGGGCGAGTTATGTCATTTATGTCTGCTTTTGTTTCCGCTAAAAAAAAAATTTCTCTTTGTTTTTTCCATATTGTTCGTAAGGCCGCTTTAACCGAGTGGTAAAGGGCTAAGGCACAGAAGTACAGACGCTTTCAGTGATCGGGTTTCAAGTCGCGCGACTATTAAACACTGTGATGGTCTTGTATTCTCTATCTTATGAACTCCTCTGACCTTTTGTGGTCGTCTCGGAGTATAAACAAATGAATTCTTTATTTTATTTAAAATTCTTGATGAAAGATAGTGCAAGGAAGCCACAGGCTTTTGATGCACTGAAAAAAAAAAAAAAAAAAAAAAAAAGATGTTTGTAGCTTGAAAGAAACTTGCATCGGAAAAATACGGAGGGAAAGCAGGAAGAGGAAAAGTCGTCTTAGTCTACATATATCATCCTATTTTATAAAAAGAAAAAAAAAAGCCAAGTCATCAGAAATGATTATAGAATAATACGCTAATTATAGGAGTATAAATGGAAAAGATTCTGTTGTTGTTCTAATCATTATTACAACTAGACGCCATTTGTATGACTTTCACTTTATAAACTCTTACAAGGCAAAAAATTTATAGCAAAAACGTATTGCCTAATTTCGGTTTTACCACTACCTGTTTTGCCATAGAAGTGGCAACCGGGTAATGCTAAATTATACAGCACATCGGCGAGGCACGAAGGTAGGGTATATCACAGATAATTTCTTAAATTTATAATACCTTTATAGATGTTGTATTGCTGATTATAACCACTATGTCGGCCGTGAAGGCTGAATTTTACGTTATATCAGCAGAATTCGAACTCAGGCCTTTCTACACGGTGTGGAAAAGGGCCAGGTTCTTTGAATATCCCTTCGCGAAGGGATTCGAGTCTTTCAACACTTAAATGTGAAAAAACTTCGATTCCTGTGTAGGTCATTGGTAACGTAGCGCTAACGAGGATATGACTATTTTTTCTGAATTTTCTCAACTCTGGTAAATTTTTTTTTTCTTTTACTTTTAAAAAATCTCAGAACTTCTTTTCACCGCTCCCCCTCCAGTTTCACACTCATTCCTTTTATTAGTACCTGTTGGACTAAATTCTGATAATCTACCTATGAAAAAGATTATAAACAAATTGCAGAAAGTTTTTTAGTTTTAAATACGAGTACACATTTTTTAGCGTTTGTTTTGTATATGAAAATGAATTAATTATTTTATAATTAGTGAAACTTTTGTACATATGCTATACTTAAACATTTTCTGGGGCTTGTGTTTCGTTAAATTTGGTAATGATGTTTTTTTTTTCTTTTTTTTTTTATCCAAATCGATTTGTTTTACTTCTCTGCTGGGATGGTCCTGACAAGAAATTCTACTTACGTTGCGTCAGTTTCAAGGTCTGCACCAATACTAAAAAAGGTGTTTTTTTTTTTAACATGGTGTTTAGCTTATAATTCCATCTCTCTACCCCGTTAATAATTCCTAATTTCTTTTGGAAAAAGCCCGCTCACTAACCTTCGTTGCACGAATTAATTAAATTATTATTAAAAGTTGAATTTTCTCCACTGCACTTATCTCATTCACCTTAGTATTCCATGATCGTTCCTGCTTAGATCCTTCCTGTACTGTACACCTCACCATTGGAATCGCGAGTGATAATCAGGTTCAGAAGTAAACTCCCTTAATTAACTGGATTGCCATAATCCGAATGACCATCACAGATAAAAAAAAAAACCAATACAATCAGGAAAGCACATGCAAAATATTTTATCTGCTCATATAACACCAAAAAGTGAATTGGTGAATTTTGAAACCTGTGAATCTACTAGAGGTATTTTCGGTTCAAGTCACATAATACTTTGGATGACAAGACAAGTTATTTCACTTTTTATGCAGCTTTATTCTTCTATTTCATGACGAGTGGACTCGTGGGTAGCACAGTTTTTATCATCACCGTTCTTCCCACGCTGGGTGGAAAAGACCTGAGTTCGAATCCCGTCAATGACGCGAGGAATTTTTATGGGTCTTTTTCACAACGTAGCTAAGTTAGTCGGTCTCAGGGGAGTGTAGCATGGTTTTCGTCCATCAAACAGTAAATCGACCACAGAACACACCTAATTTACAGACCTATTATAGGGCACAGTATAATCTAAGTTTTGTTGATGCGCCAAAAACCCAACAACCTTAGTTGCTTTGTGCCAATAAAACGGCAACCAAAGCACTTATTATTGGACAGCATAAATTTTCTGTTTATACTCTGGGATACGCCACGTGGAGTTTATAAGATAATTGCTAAATATGTTGCTGAACAAGAACAGCAACATATTTAGCAATTACCTGGGCTAGAATAGACTGAGAAATCAGACTATTTTGATATGTTATTCTAGTGGTTTCCAAACTGTGCATTTTCCTGAAGTTTGAAAGTTTTTCAGCGAGATTAGGAAAAAAATCATTGGAAATCACTGTTTAGGTGTGCTGCGAATACAGCATCTTTGAACTGTGCGACTCAAGTGATGCTCCGTGACAGTATCCTGGTTTCGCTCTCCACTCGTTTTAAGAGGTCTGGGCCAGAATTCCTCAATGACTGGAAGAATATCTAAAAATCTCTTCAGTCGGAGCTGTAGTTAACCGACTTCAGGCAGAGGGTGTAGTGTTTCCCCCGTGAGCTGTTCCTGGTTTTTCAGCTCGCACAACATGCTAATTGCCGTAAACACACACTTGTACAGACATAACACACAGGACAGCTTAAAGGTTTTTTGGAGGTAAGGACATGAAAGTTTCCACTCGGAAATCCCTAAATCTCTAAATGAGGACATAAAACACATTGAAGAAATAGTCTTAGTCGCTGATGCTACTAAAAACCATCAAGAAAAACAGCGGTCAAGTGACAGAAGTTTGGGAATCACTGTTTTGTGAACGCACGATCATATGGACGTGGGTCAAACTGAGAAATTACATCTGCACGTTTACTAAAATATATTCAAATTACTCATAATTATGAAACTTTTTAGATTTTATCGAAATTTCAAATTAGATGTCTAAACCTTTCTAGGCAGCTGATAAATTTATATATTTCAATGAAACAAATATATAGCAAACCTCTCAATATGTAGTCGTCTCGGAGTATAAACAGAAAATTTATTTATTCATTGAGAATATCTTCAATACTCGTACATCAGATGACATAGAGTCACGTAGTCTAGTACTTTGATTGAAAGTTCAGTTACGAGAGATAGTCAAAAAGATCTGGGCACAGGGTATATAAAATGAATTAATAAATTATAGATTAGGTTATTTTGATAGCTTAATGTATAAAATAACACGAAACAGCTCTTATGTGAATGTCGTAATGCAGTTTATAAAATTTAATTTTTTATGTTAGTAGGTGAAAGAAGAAGGATGAATATCCGGGAAATGGGGCATCGTTCATTAATCTAAATCTTGATCAAAGAAGGCAGAAATGCTCGGGAAATCTATGAAAGAATGACTGGAGTGTTTGGGGAAGTATTACCCAGTATGACATTGTTAAAGATGGTTGGCAGAGTTCAGAAGAGGACGGAAGTCAGTCAAGGACAAACCAAGTTTTGGCCGGCCTCCTGAAGTAATGAGTTCTGAAACAATTGCCATGGCTGAAGAAAAAATTTTAGAAAAAAAGAAGAATTAAAGCGTCTGAACTTGAAAAAGTACCTTGCATTTCTCATGGTAACACTTTAACAATAATATATGAGTATTTGGGAATGTCCACAGATTGTGCAAGATTGATCCCCAGAAACTTTACCGTCCATGGCAAACATCAGAGGGTGGAGTCATCAAAAGAGAATTTTAAATTAATCCTTGCTAATCCAGATAGATTTTTATCCTATCTGGTGACTGGTGAAGAAATATGGCAACATTTTTTTTTATGATCCTGAATCCAAATTATAAAGCATGCATTGGAAGCACAAGGGATCTCCGACCCCGAAAAAGTTTCGAACGCAACTATCGGTGGAAAAGTGTTGGTCCCGGTTTTCTGGGACACAAAAGGATTGTTGTTAATTGATTACCTTCAGCCTAAAACTATAACAACGGGAACATCTGGGACACAAAAGGATTGTTGTTAATTGATATTGCACCTAAACCCATAATAACAGGGGAACATTATGCAAATGTGGATTTGAACTCCTCGTAGAGTCCATATCTGGACCAAAGTGACTATTATTTGTTCAGAAACCTCATATTCGTGAAAAATCAAAGTCTTATATTCATGAAACTCATTTTAAAGATGAACTAAAAGCAGCTGTGGAAGCCTATTTTGATGCCCAATATGGAGGATTATATCCTTTGGAGATTATATACAATAGGTGTATTGATCTATTAAAATTTATCTGTTTATAATCAGCGAACTAAGAAGCATACGTGACGTCTTCATACATTGAATAATAATAAAAAAAAAAAAAGATTTTGTACCATTGTCTTTTATTTTTCGTTTTCAGAAGTTTTTGATCACCTCTTGTACATACGCCACTTGTTTGAATCCATGTAATACTAGTAAATACTATAATAGTGTAATCTCTATTCTGTAAATGTGCTATATGACAGAAAATTCACCTATTTTTAATCAGCGAGCTGGGACGGAAACTGTGACGTCTTCATATACCCATACTCTGAAAATTGCCTTTCTCTAATGACAGCGCATCTGACTTCACCGTTCGGACCAGTTCTTGAAAGTAGTACAGCTGATGATTTGAAACAAACACGCGTTAAGATAGGGAAATTATCGGAAGAAGATGAATGTCTTGTTTTCTTAGGACGATAGTCACGATTACTTCAGAAGCACTGCAGTTCTGTTTATTTGTTTTTGCTTCTTTGGCTATGAGGGAAGTCAGCTTTATTTCAACATGAGTCTCTGAATTGACCTGGCAATTTAAAAATGCCAAGTTTCTCTGAATTTATTCTTCATATAAGAGGGCGAAGAGCAAGGACAGCAGCATAACTTGTTCGTAGAATTTGCTAATGGCAAAGCTTCAGTCTGTCTAGTTTTACAGTTGTGTTGAGAAACGTTTCATGCCACGTCATTATGGCACCATCAGGGAATTTTTCCGGTTGCCGTAACATTAAGAATGACGAGGAAAACATTCATATTGCAAACGAAGGTTTCTTTTCCCTGCCGTAAGTGCGTGGATATAAGAAAATTGATGAAAGAAGTGGTGTTGAAATCCAGCCTAATGGATATCTCCTCGATATCCACGATATGCTAGACATCTTCTTCCACTGGCTGTTTCATCAATGTCGAATAAATTTTAGAACGATTATTTAACCTGGCCACATTCCCTATTGCAATCTATTGTTCGATTAACAGTTGACGATAGTTTATGATGGAACATCTTAAGGTCCGATAAGGAGCTTCTTTTCCCTGCCGTAAGTGCGTGGATATAAGAAAATTGATGAAAGAAGTGGTGTTGATGGAAAAAAGAATATCCACATCAAGTTCTGATTATGCCTCTCAACAAAGGCCTGGCGTAGCCGAGTAGTTAGTGCGGAAGTGTAGTAGCGTGCGCGTCCATTTGAACGTGGTTTCAGTTCATATAACGGCAAAATGCGGATAATGATTGTATTCATTATCAAAATGATTAGTTATAATTCCTCTGACCTAGTGGTCGTGACGGAGCATACACCAAACATAATAAATTGTGTTTTTGTGTGGTTTCATAGCCGCCGGAATTCTTGACCCATTTTTCTTTAAAGACTAACTGACTCAATTGTCAGGGAGACAGGAAACATATCGTGCAAAAAGAATGGGTGAAATAGGACAAGTGTATTCAAATTATTATTATATTATTATTATATAGTAATTTCTTTTTTTTTTTTTACATATATCCGTGCATTTATTATGAGTGTAAATTGCGTGTCTTCTCTGGTCAATTTGCCTGTTTTGCTGGACGAAAACGTCCCAGTTTCTGCTGGGAAAACTTTCCCATCTACTCCTGAGACCGACTAACTCAGCCACGGAGTAAAAAAAGCCCATTAAAGTTCCTCACGTTATCAACGGGATTCGAACCCGGGCCTTTTCCACCCGGTGTAGGAGGACGGTGACAATACCACTGTGCTACGCACGCAGACAGGACAAGGGTATGTCTGCCAGGGGCAAAAGTTGACGACGGAGCAGATGTCATCTTCTAAGGGCACAAAAGGTAATGTTGTGCATGTTGGCGCTAATGACATTAAGAGTAGGTAGGAGAACTGCAGATTACAGGTCAATGTTGAAAAAAAGTCGCGAGTTAGGATTAAATTTAAAAGTTTGCAATTTTTCCCAGACACAATAGGAGGGAATATATGATTACAGCCTTGTCAATTAGTTCGGTCCTTGAGAGATTCTGCAAGGCTCATGGGGGTAGAATTTTTTTAAGCGTCGTCTGTGCTTGTTAACAGCAGACACTGCTTCTACAGGGATAGGATACACTAAAACAGAAAGGGTGCAAGAATATTTGCTGATGCTATCGAGGCAGCGTTCGGTGGGTCAGAAAACTGCTAGCTTGGGGGGGATACATGGACTAATAGATTAACAGTAGCTGCTGGCAGAGGTGAAAGTGATTCTTGCACTGCTTCTATTGGAATGAGCAGCATCCTGGAAAACAAGGTGCTGGGAATTTCAGAGACTGCTGGAGTCACTGCGGAACAAGTAAATATATGGACTGTGTTAGGATGGCTAAGAATAAGAACAGGTGCATGTATACTTGCGTGTGCACCAATGCTATGAGTATAGTAAATAAGTTTGATGAATTTGAAGTGCTGGTCAAAACATCAAAGTCAGATATAAGCAGTGCAGAATTGGAATTTGGGGAGTGCAATGTGTATAGAAAGGGAGGAGGGGTCATGCTGTTAGTTAAGAAACACATCAAATCTAAGGAAGTGCATCCAGTTGACATGGGTGGGCAGTGCAGTGTTGAGTCAGTTTGGTGTGACATAAGCACTGAGAAAACAAAATTGAGAGTAGGAGTGTGTTATAGGCCTAATGACACTAATGAAAACAACCGTAAAGTGAAATAGAGTGGTCCAGTAAATCAGAATGTGTTATAATGGGGATTTCAACTTCCAGGATATTGACTGGAACTTGTGGTTGGTCATTCGCACACTAGCAAGACTTTTGTGGATTTATTGGATGATTGTTTTCTACAGTAGCATGTTAGAGAGGCAACCAGATGGACTCATACGCTTGATTTGATTAACTGCAGTGATTTTTCTTGCATTAAGAATTTGCAGATAAACGAACCACTAATTCGCAGTGATCACAGTCTACTGATGTGGGATTTACTTAAAGATGTCACAACAATCTGGGATAAAGGGAAGTGTTTTTGCTTTCTTAAAGGTGACCACAGTGGTTTATATTCTATACAGTGGGACCAACTGATAATGTTACCAACAGCAAATTCTAAATGGGAAGCATTCAAGAAAGTAATCTTGGAAGCTACTAGGCTTTTTATTTCAACTAAGAAATACTGTTCAGGGTTTAAGCCTAAATGGATGTCAAATGAACTAATGAGACTCGTGGCAAAGAAGAAAAATGCATTGGATGCATATACATTATCAGGGGACACAGAAGCCTATGGTAGATATAAGCTAATCTGTAATCAAGTCACAAAGTAGGTTAGGCAAGCGAAGGTAGATTACGAAAAATGTTTGGCAAAGGATGCAAATAAAAACAGCAAAGACTTCTTTAGAAGGAAGGAGATTAATTTGGGTGGTCCACTTCATATCGATTGTTCGATTGTTGATGATCCTGCCCAGAGGGCTGACAAACTGAATCAGTATTTTGCATTTACATTCCCATGAGGAAATCTGTTGAGAAATGGATGCCAGAAGCTTATTAAACTCTGACAGGGAGCTTAATGATTTTGTAACTGTAATAACTGAGAGTAAAGTGGAGGAGAAATTGTTGAAGTTAAACATAAGAAAGGCACCTGAGGTGGATGAGATCTATCCAGTTATATTGAAAGAGGCGGCAGAGGAAGTAAGGAAACCCTTAGTCATAATTATGAGAGCATCCTTGGACCCAGGGGAAGTCCCCACAGACTGGAGAGGTGCAAATATATCAACAATTCACAAAGGGGGAATCAAAGGCTGACACGAGCCATTTCAGTCTTGTAACTTCTGCTTCAGGAGAAACCAGTGGAGTCACCGGTTAAAGAAGCATTGCAGGATCATTTAGACAAGACAGCAGTAGTACTTCAGACACAGCATGGGTTTGTAAAGGGAAAGTCTTATCTGAGCAATTTGATTGGATACTAGGATGTGGTCACAAAGGAATTTGATGCAAAAAATAATTTTGATGTCATATATTTGGATTTCAGAAAAGCTTTTGATACTGTTGCAAATAGAAAACTACTGTACAAATTGGAATAAAAAGTGTGACATTAAGGGCAAGTTGCTACAATGGATAAACGGATGATTGAGTGAGAGGAAACGGAGAGTGGTAATCAATGGACGCTGCTCTTCGTGGTCTAAAGTTATTAGTAGAATCCCCCAGGATTCGGTTTTGAGCCCGCTGTTGTTTTGTATATTTATCAATGATATTGATGACGGTGTATCGGGCTTAATGTACAAGTTTGCAGATGATACAAAGGTTGGCAGGGTTCATAATGATAGTAATGCTAATATGCTACTGCAACAGGATCTAGAAAGTTGGACAGATGGGCTGAGAAGTAGCAACTGAAGTTTAACATTGACAAATGAAAAGTACTGCGTATGGGTAGCAGTAACCCCAGAGAAACGTACCAACTGTGTGGTATTGCACTCGGGGTGGAAGAGAATGGAAAAGAACTGGGGGTAATTGCGCAGTCAGATATGAAGTTTTCTGAGCAGTGCAGACAAGATGCTGGAGCAGATCATGAGGTCTTGTCAATGATATACAGGAATTTGGCTTGTAGGGCAACGGAGGTGATTATCCCTGTGTATAAAGCAATGGTCAAGCCATGCCTTGAAGTCTGGAGATCTCATTTTAGGAAGAATGTAGAGTTGCTAGAATGAGTACAGAGAAGGGCAACAAGATTGGTGAGGGGAACAAAGGGGTCATCTTATGAAGAGAGGCTTAAGTTCTGCATATTGCAGCGTCTGGAGATTAGCACTTTCGAGTTGATCTGATTTAGGTGTATAAGGCCTTGAATGGTTTGAGTAGACTCAATGCTGATTAGATTCTTCTTCTTGCTCAGATTACGAACTTGAGGGGCCATAAACTCAAATTGAGGAAAGACAGTTGTAGAATAGATGTGCAGAAGTTTGCCTTTAGCCAGCGGGGTAGTTGATTGCTGGAACAGACTTCCATCTGTCGTTGTTGTTGTGGAAGTTGATAGCTTAAATAAATTCAAAAGGAAGAACCTGACAAACTTTTAGAGCGAATGGATGGGTAAAATGGGAAGTGGTTCCCTTTATTTATTTTTTTGGCTGATGCTGTATAAGCTTTCTTTCTTACATCATATGCTTCTACTAATGCTAATTAAAAACATTTCAGAATGGAAGGAACAGTTTCTGATTAGTTGATTGTTTGAAATTAAGTCGGAGCATCAGTTTATCAGGTAATTGCTTATATTCTCTGGTTGGCTTGCTTAATTTACAGGATAAAAGACCATGCAACTCTCACCCGAGACCAAGACCAACTAACGTGGGCAATAATTTGGGGAGGGCGGGGTAGGAACCATAAAAGTTCATCATAAACAGGATTGGAGACCAGATCTTTTCCATACAGTGCAGGACAGTAATTATAACCACTGTGCTACCGCGAGAGAAAGGAGTCTCTTTGAGATTTTTTTTTCAAAGAACATGGTGACAGAACGGTAAATTTTATTTCCTTTTCCCACCCTGACATTACATTCTGCGATTTTTGGCTTTGCCAAACTCCGAGAGCTGGATTCCACCATTGCAATCCTCACTCATGTAATAAGAAGAAAACCAATGGGGTGCTCAAAGTCACTCAGTAGGCTTCACTCTTTTGCTTGAGTATGAAGTGAATAGGCCTAGTGAATACTGTTTAACTGCCTATCGTTTTTTTTCCCTTCTTGTAATGGAACTCTGTCCCTTCATTATTCTTAAAATTACCAATATGATCGCATTTTATTTGTCATGAGCTTAATTAACTGTAACAGCGTTCATTTTGAATTAAAATCCGTTACCTAGGTATCTGATAAATTGAACTACAGTACGTACCCGCAGTTGTATGTGCGTTTTGTACGTTTGAATTTTCGTAAAACTTTTTTTTCCATTTTTTTAAAACCCAAATTACGCATTTTAAATGGGAAGTTTTGAATAATATACTATACTGCCTGGCAGAAACCCAAAATAAGAAACAGTATTGGAGGCGCCGTAAAGAATGATGCTTGTGTTACAAATAACTTAAAGAAAGCAGCAAAAACTTTCTCTGATTACTCCTTTTCCAATTGGGAAAACTTTATACCAAATCTTCGCAATTAGCAATCATTAATTGTTTGTAATCGCGATCCATTGTCGTACATGTACTGTCCAGAAAACGCATGATTGGTCCTGGAATACAGTATTACCTTTTCAAACATATACGAATATATTTTTCTATCAGTATGACTCTTCTGCTCTTCGAGCAGAGGAGTCATACTGATAGTCAAAATTATGTATACACACTTTAAAAATTTATATTTAATGAACAATATGCACCAATTTAATTTTCCTAAACTCATTTTGTAGCTTAAAAATAGACAATTTTTTTACGATTGTTTTATTTTGTAGATACCTCTAAAACGATGGAGAGTACCCAATTAAGTTTTGAAGAAAGAAAGAAAGGCAATTATAAAATGGTATTGGAAATATGAAAATGTAAATGAAGTTCAGCGTACTTGTAAATCACAATATGGAACAAAAGCACCCACACGTTTAACGATTACTCGTTTGCGGGATAAATTTGAGGAGCATGGAACCATTCAGAATATCAATAACTTGGCATGTGGCAGGAAGAGGACATCAAGAAGTAATGAAAACGTTGAAGCTGTAAGAAATGCAATCTTGTGTAAAACAATAAAAGTAAAGTTTTATTGTTGTAAAAAAATTAATGTTTTTTGTCTTCAAAGTATCAAAAAAATATACATTTGTATATATTGTTCATTAAAAATAAGTTTTTAAAGTGTGTATACATAATTTTGAAACACCCTGTATTAATACGCCTTAATAATACGCCTCTTATTATTAATTTTCTGGTGAAAATTAATAATAACCCGCTGAATTCTGCGTAGGTTGCGCTCACAGTATAGTGAAGAAATCCATCATCCACGAGTGTACATCTGGTGAAACACGTTTTCAGAAGGCCGCATGCTCATTGCTCATGTTCAGCCGATGTCACTGACGCGAACATTCCTCGCGTTGAGGAACTGATTTCGGAAAACAGGCACGTTATAGTGTATGATATTGCATCCAAAATGTGCATAATTTTCGGAACTGTGGAAACAATTATTCATGGGTGCCAAGGTGTGGAAGTTCAACCAGAGGACTATATTTGAATTGTACGGAGATGCATGCCTGAAGCGACTGTTACACCTAGGTTCCCCAATTCACTGCTGTATTAAAGCAGTGCAGCATGCAGTGACTCGGGAAAGACACCCAGGAATTTTAAAAAAAAATCAGTGTTTTGCCCCGGCGATCAATTTAATGTCAGTGCAAGAAGAATACCTCGAATTATGAAAAACTGAAGACAGATCAACCTTGAATTAAGGTAACCTGTGTAAGAACAAATTTTTCAATTTCTGTTATTCTTAAGAGCAGTAGACTTCTTTTTTTTTTGCGAGAAATAAAACAAGACTTATTTTTTAGGAGGATTGAAGTTAGCCAAGTTTTCTTTTGCACACCTAGTTGTTGTTAGAATTACTTGGAGTTCGACATTTAAAGAATTGGTGGTGGATATTCGAGAAGTTGAAACTGTTTGTGCAAGGCAAGGTTTCTCAAACTGAAAAGTGGAATGTAGTGTGCTGTCATGCAAATCTGCGGATAGGATTTCCAGTCAGTGAAACCAAATCGTTAATACACCTGGTGAAAAGAGTGGAAGAAAGAACTGAACTGAACTTTGTGGAATGCTAGCATTAGGTCAAAAGTTAGAATACAGAGAGTCATCTCCCATCACCCTCAGTGAGTGATCAGAGAAAAAAGCTGGCTACCCAATTGCAAAAACACAGATAGCTAACCATACAATGGAAGCTTGATTGGAAGACCCTTATATATATATATATCAAACACGATCAAAGGCCCTAGAAATGTCAAGAGTAACTAACTGCTTGCGCTCCGCCGAAATTTTCCATCGAATTAGTCCATAGACGAATCATATATCACCGATATCAGTATATCACCGATGGATCGACACTGACGGAATCCATTTTGGTGATCATTGTAAATTAAGCGGAACATAAAAGGCTCTGTAATTAGGCCCAAGTGTATAAAAATTTGTAAACTTATGTTATTTTATTTATTATTTATTATTATTATTATTATTTATTTATTATTTATTTATTTTTTTGCTTATGGTGGATTTATCAGAAATTCTTTGATTAACACACTGTTTCTTCAAGAATGAAAGGAAATATGGATTATGCAGCTTTTCCAATGGTTGTTTTTAGAAATTAGAGCTCTACACAGATCTCGAGAAAACGCAAAAGATTTAGAAAAAATAGGCTTAACGGAATCAGTAGACATCGAAGCGTTTTCCCTTTATTCTCCATAGCAGTCTTGTGAGCAGCAGTGCTGATTCAGCTGTTTTTTTTTTTTTTTTTTTTGTGTGTTTTTTGTAATACAGTTTACTTTCGTTGAACAGAGCTGATAAAATATTATCTTTCCGGCTGTTGTAAAGTAACTATTTCCTCTCCGCCACTGCCTTAAAAGTTAACAGTACTTTTTTTTTTTTTTTTTTTTTATCCTTGGATATGATTATTCAACAATAAAAAAGGATAAAATACGTCAGCAAATAAATTAGGGGTTCAAACAAGTAGCTGTTTTCGTTTTGTTTTCTTCAAAATCTGTGTTTGTACGGTCGACATCAATATTACAATGCGACTTGTTCCTGTAGCGTAGACTTATCAAACTTGCGAATTGCGTGTGGCCCTCCATACGTTGCGAACTTTTACAAATAATAGTGGTTTATTATTTGAAATAATAAACCATTATTTAACCATAATAAACCATAATTTACCATTATTTTCAAATAGGTTTGAAAATAATGGTAAATTTTGATAGTTAAAGAAGATACATGCACCGATATAAAATTTAAATAAAATTAATAAATTATACAAGACGCGTATTTTTGTGTAAGTGGCCCATAAGCCTCCAAGAGTCGTTAAATGGGGAATTGTGTTCCTGTAAGCAACTTTGCTTACAGGAAATTGTACGGAGAATGCTGTTCAAAAAAGCACAGTCTTTTGAGTGGAGGTTATAGGTTTTTTTTTTTTTTTTTTTTTTTTTTTTTACGAGGAAACCATTTTATCTCTTAGATTATCAAACTGGTCTGTAGAACATGTACATGATGGCATAGTCAAAGACAGAGTTGCTACCTTGGTAATTTTTATTTTTACTCTTTATATTTTTTTTTTTAGGAAAGTGAAATACAGGGAGTGTCTGCAATAATGCTCAAGTTATACCCGTTTGTGATAATGCTCAATAATATTTGTTTCAACATCAATAATGCAGCCAACTATATGATAGTAGTGAAATTTGCATTATGAAATCTCTTTTAAGTAACCAAAAATTTTTGGTGTGCTTTTTCTATGTGTTGTTTATTTTATATTTGGCAAAACTATTAATGTAACATAACAGCAAAAGAGTAAGAATTATGAAATATTCAATGCTAAAACAAATTATTTAATGTATATGGTGCGTTATATTTTAGGCGCTTTAGCAAATAATAATAATAATAATAATAATAATAATAATAATTCATGATTTATAACAAAAGGCGAACCGGGAAGGTTTCGTTTCTATGCATCCACCACGTTGCCCGTTCATTCCTTCAACTAGGGCATGGAAACAAACATAATATCCACTGCTTCAGCCAGAATATACGATATATGGATAGCCTATGTATGTATTTGTGTAGGGCGGCACCTGGAACATTAGTTCATCTCCGCCTCGTTTCACTTTTATATGGATAGCCTATGTGATACGTACCAAAAAAAAAAATAAAAATAAATAAATAATAATAATAATAATAAAATACTAGGGGGACCACTCGCTTTACTCGCCAACCTCCCCTCGCACTCTTTTCTACGTAATATGTAGAGGTATGACGGAGTAAGTCAAATCTTTTCTATGTAAAAGACACACCTGTCGAAACTCACTGATCGATATCTAATCTAATATATAAAAGAAAATAGAAAGTGTGAGGAAAAAAACTATAAAAAGTGAAATTGTGTTAATGTTGAGTGCATGAAAGTTATTATTAATTGCATGTTCTACTTAGTCTCTTCACCGGACAGACTGATGGCTGTGCAGGGCCTCAGAGGCTTCATGGTTATCCAAGCTGACACCATGCTGTAGTTTTTCCTATCTGGCATAGTGTGGGATGCTGACACTGGCCATTAGGGTAATTCCCATGCCATTGTGGGACAGAGCTGCAAAAAGCACGCTCCACCATAGGAATCTCTTTCCCCCACCCTGTGTGGCCCCTACTCCCTTTTGTCTGGTGGCTCACCCACCACCCAATTTCAACTCCCAGGGGTTCCAGGGGTTCCCTTACTATCTCTCCTTTTAAATCAGGCGAGTGCCTTAACACTTCCCCCTCTGTTTTCTACCCCTTTTATCTCACCCTCTTCCTATCTTCTCATTATCTCCTTTCCAATAATTTTTTTGGACTCTCCTTGAATGCCTAGGTTACCCCAGGGTTCACTCCGCCAGAGCTTTCTTCTCTCCTAATGTGTCCTGACCTGCCTCCCCGTGGCGGTAACGGAAACTGGGGTTGTTAGTGGCTCTCCACAGCGCCCCCAGGCTAAGTGAACAGAGGAACAACACAACCCACACTAATACTTCAAAATAAACGCACACTAACACATACTTATGCACACTAACACATACTTAGGCCTTATGCAGAGTATTGTATTCTACACAGAGTAAAAATGCGGAGTTGGGGGAGACCCCCGGTGACGCCAGACAAAAATGTCATTGTGATTGACATCTAATCATGAAATGACCTATGTAATTATTTACCTGTGCATTTGTAGTGCGCTGAATTTTCAAGGTCGAATAAATATCACTATGTAATTATTTACCTGCGTTCCCGTAGGTCACTTAGGAAAAGGCCTTTTGCTTTCGGGTTCCCATAATGCATGAGGAATATTGTTGCATCCGAAAAAGCAGGACTGGAATATTTACAAACTATACAAATATTTAAAATATTTACAAAATACTAAACTATTTATAAATATTGTATACAGTATTCATTAATATACAAAAAAAGTTATAATGGAACATCAAATGTTAGACAACAAAGCGTGTGCAGGAGGTTAGTGAACGTTATGGAGGCAGTTGTCAATAATTAATTGCATTTGTAGTGACGTAATTGCCTTGCTCTCTTCTCCCATTGGCTCGAATAAATATCACTAATAAATAAATAAATTTTCTGTTTATACTCCGGGACGACCAAACAGTCAGAGGAGTTAACAAGATAGACAGAATACAAGAAACAGCACTGTATTCAGCAGTCACGGGCTTGAACCCCGGTCACTCAAGGCACGTGTACTTATGCACCCGCGCGCCTGACCACTAGGCTAAAGTAGGAAAACTTTTTTAATGTATAGAGAGAAATAGATTATAATCATCAGATTATAATCTATTTCAGATTATAATCTAATTATAATCTATCAGACTGGCTCGATTTTAATGAAATTTAGGAAGCCTGACATTTCGTTTAAAAAAAAAAAAGAAGCGAAATATAAAATTTCATGAAAATCCTTCCAACTGGGAGTCCAATTGTTACATGTGGAGGACGAACAGTCGTCGGATTTGTGTTAGTCTGATTTTAGTGAAATTTGAAATAGCTTGACAAATCTTTCTAAAAGGCCCAAAATAAAATTTTATAATAATCTATCCACTAGGATCCTAGTTATAGGGTTCTAGATTATCACAAAATAAAATTTGTGGATAGATTATCACAAAATAGAATTTTATGATAATCTATCCCCTAGGATCCTAGTTATTACATGCAGACCTGCGGACGGATATGGTGAAGGCAATTGTCGGATTTCTGTTGGTCAGATTTTAGTTGGAATAGCTTGGCAGATCTTTTTAAAAGGCCCAAAAATAAAATTTCAAGAAAATTTATCCGGTGTCCGAGTTATTACATGTGGACAGACAAAAGGACAGATGCATATTTGCTAACACGCATAAAAACTGAAAACTAAACCATTTAGATAAATCTAAATAAGATTTCTGAGGTTGTTTTAAAGAACACCTAATCTCGTCAGGGTATTTGACTTTATCCGCAAACGGATATTCTAGAGCAGTGTTTCCCAAACTGGGGTTCGTAGACTAGTTCCAGGAGGTCCGCGAAACGGTGATCGAAGGTGATTTTTGAAAAGGTCTGTAGATCTCAGTAGTTTTTTTGGAGCCACTGTAATCTAGAGGATATTCTTTACTAGAGAAACGGATATTCTTGCTTCAAACTCAATCAAAAGCTCATTACAAACTTAGGCTTGCTAAAAGTTATAATGAATTAAAATATTTTAATGTACGATAAATAAACTGAAATAATGATAAGGACTGTAGAAACAGTAAAGTGAAAAAAGGTGCCGTTTTCAAATATACTCTCGAACCCCTATGGGTTCAAGAACCACCGGTTGAGAAACGTTGCTCTCTTCCTTACAAATACAGTAAATCTTCCTTTATCGAAGTACTATAAACAGAATGCTGTCATACATAGCGGTTATTACATGCACATCGATATACATATACAACGTTCGGTCGATAACTAGAGAGCTTTCTGCGAAACACACGCGGTTACGTATTTTTTGTTTATCAATATACGCATTGATATAGATTTATAGATTGGACACGTGCTGCTAGTTGTCTTAACTTCCTCTTGGCATATATCAGTTAAAACCGGAGGCTTAATGAAATTGCAGAAAACCAGAAGCCCTGAAGACTACATCGTTTACAAAAAAAACTTCGCTATTTATAAAAAGCTTAATCAGTCTAAAAGAATCAACCACAATCATTCCAACTTTACCTTGGATGAAACCGTATTTAGGGAATGAACGAGCAGTACCTTCGGAACTTATATAGATCCTAAACTAAAGTTTAAGTCTCCTGAAGCAGACGATACCAGTTGGTTGGTAAATTACATCAATAGCATGACTCCATCCGGATCCAATCTTGATAATTACCTCTCCTTACAGAAATCACTGTAACCAAATAAAATGTAATTCAGGCATTAATAGTCTCCCAGATAAATCTAATTCTGGCCCTGATATGTTCCCCCTCTTCTTCATGAAAGTAAGCAGTCCATTTATCATTCAAGTCTTGCTACACATACAGGGTTGTTAAAATTAAAATATTCCTATGTAGAGGGCTCTGGAGCGCGTTCTAAGGCTCGTACTGAAGAGAAATTTGGACAACAGGTACAATAAAAAATGCGCTCGCCATTTATTGGGAAAAAAAAAAAATTAGTTCCAAAATTTGTCACTGCATGGCGCGTAACTATCTTAGTTACGATTATGAAAATAACGTGAGTTATTTGCATAATCGTAAGTTATTGCCACAGCGCCACTACTCAGCTCTACTGTACTGTATAAAAGCAAAGCATTCTTTTCAAAATCATATATGTTTGCCTGCACTACAGCAGCAACGTTGCAGGAAAAGGCGCTATTAGTGAAGCTGTACTATCATAACAGCAACAATGCAGCTGCGGCTGTCAGAGAATTCTGGCATCAGAAGCGCATAAGACCCACGTGGACCTATAACTGTTTGTGCTGCCCACAAAATGATTACGAAATTTGAAGCGACAGCACATCTTTGTGTTCAACCAGGTAGAGGTCGAAAACGAGTGGACTCCTCTCCGTGTTGAAGATGTGGCTATGGCTGTCGTGGATTTATCGTGTGGTATATTTGTCTTGGATGCACAAGATGCATGTGCATCTTGTACTATCCTTACAAGATGCACATGCTACAGCAGCTAAAGCATGGTGATGCAGATATTTGTTTCACATATGCACTTCAGTTTCTGGCGCGTGGATATCAGTGGATATCCTGCTAAGTAATGAATCAATGGTAATAACGTACGAATGGTAAGGGAAATTTTAAAAGAAAGAAATATTTATATGTTGTCATATTTTTTATTGATAAAATAGAAGTGAAAAAGGGTTTTAAAAATTTTAATGTGATGGTTGTGCCTGCTTTCTTTTACAAAGTAAACATTTGATTGCCTATTTTAATTTTATTTATGATTATATTTTATACTTACAATAAAATTTACCTTCCCACGGACCACCTACAACCAACTCACTGGTGCTACGCGGACCACAGGATGAGAAACAATTGTATAGACCCATTTCATTATTGGCAAATTTGGGGAAAATATTTGAAAGACTGATATTGTTAAGACTAGAGCAGTTGTTCAGAGATAAGGATATTCAGGGGATATTCATGTGTTGTTGTGGCGGATCCCAGGGTTTCCCCCATAAGCCGCTATTGTACTTCTTGTGTTGAAGCTTATGCCAAGACCGGCCAATTGTATGTAGTGTGTTGGACGTGTAAGTGTTATGATGTGTTCTGTTGTTATGTTATCGGCCGGTACCTGGCTCTTAGCAGGTAAGAAGCAGTAACACCTGGTCACTACGTCTCACCCCCCATCCCCGCCACGTGGAGGCGGCCAGGATCAATTATCTCCTGCTGGGCAAGCCCAGGGCATAACACCTGAGAGTGCCCGAAAAAGAGAATGAAGTGGAAAAAGAGGAATACAGAGGGAGAAGTTTGGGATCTGGGGAGGTAAATAGATAGAATAGAGGAGAATCAACAGAGGGACTCTCCAATAGTTAGAAGTGAGAAGAAGTTAAGCAAGAATAAAGTAGGGAGAAGTGGACTAACTTCTCTAACCATGGAGACCTATCTCATGGTAAATCCCATCCTAGGAACTAGGATCAGCAAAACATCTTAATTTACAGTTTGCCTAACCCCTTGTAGGCAGAACGTCTTCAGTTGTTGAAGAAATAATTGATCTTCTAACAAAAAACACAGTGAAAGCAAATCCACGAATTCTGAAAAGCTCCACAGAAAGACACTATGTGCAATATGTACAATATCCTCTTCTTCAGGAACACAGCAGAATATACACTATCTACAGATTCGTCCAATGTAATGCCAGGGTAATGCCATAACCTGGCCCAATAAATAAAATGTTTCAGGGTTAACGCAAAAGTAATATACATGTCCAAATCCTAGATGAGATCACATTAGGCAGGGTTCAAAATTATGTTTTAAAAAGTTCTTGCCTAAATACAAGCTCTAAGAGAGCCCAAAAAGTCTAAGATAATCATCCAAGATAGTTGATAACAGAGTTACTAGGAAAAGTCTGTAATATGAAAAGTCACAGTGGTCACATGTCACTCACAACGAAATATTAATTCCAAAAACAATGAAACGCTAAAGGCCAAATAATATCTCGATGAGTAGAGCAAAATTCCTTATACAATAAATACCTATTCTGCTGAAAACAGTTCCACATCAAGAACAAGTCTATTATAAAATCCAGGAAAGTATAGTGTAGCACTTAATGATACTAATCAGTTGCAGATATAGAATCCAATCAAAAATGAGAGATATTTCTTTCCTAATCCAATAAAGGATCCAAGAAATCGCAGGAACAGTAAAACTAGGACCTAATTTCGGTTCTTCTTTTAAATGCACGAGAAGCAAACACATTCATAGCATTAAAAGCTGTCTGGGACTCAACCAGAATTTTATTGTTGCTGGAGTCCAAGTTAGGAACTACACTAAGTAGGTCACGTCGAAGATCGTTATAATAATGACATTGATGAAGAATATGGTTAACAGTTTCTTCCTGGCCACACAAACAAGATGTTGTTGGTGAAAGTCCCAGTTTGTGAAGTTTAGTATTTATACTTCCGTGGCCAGTTAATATAAACATACCATATAAGCCCGGCGAAAACCACTTTAGCTCCTCCTTTTTAATTTCCCTTGCTACAGGCAGAAAGTCCCTTGTGACTGCACCAATATCAGATGAAGACCACTCCTGCTGCCATTTTGCAATAAAAATTTGCCTTAATCTTGTCTTCTCAGTCTTAATGGGAGCACTTAGATCTAATTGGATGTTATCATAGGTCAATGGTATTTTCTCAAAAGGTGATACTTAAGGTAGCGGTACTGAACTTCAAAATGGACAGGTAGTTTCCCAAGCAAAACCTGAAGAGCCATCGTGGAGGTAGTTCGACAAGCTCTTGACATGGTTAGGAGGGCAGCCCTCTGTGCTTGTAACAGTTGCTTTACTACAGCAACTTTATTAGCTCTAAAGCCCCATGCACCAGCTCCATAAGAAATTATCGACAAAAACACACAATTATAGTGAAGTCGTAAGGTTTGACCTCTAAGACCCCAGTCTTGTCTTGTTATCTGTTTAATTCGGCTCAGGAACAATTTAGCCTTTTCTTTCACATACTGAACATGTGGTAGGAAACTGAGAGCATCATCAATATAAATGCCTAGGTATTTGGTCTTCGATAGGTACTTAATGGTTTGTTCCCTATATTTAATAACTGGAGGTCTTCCATGGTCAAGCTTTCCCTTAAGCAACATCTGAGACGTTTTTGCAATTGAAACCTGCAATTTATGTGTTGAAGACCAGTTGGAGAGTTCTAACAGCACAGCATTTGCTGATTCTTCAAGGCTTTTCCTAGAATTACCCTGGATTAATATTGTAAGATCGTCAGCGTATGCGATCATATGAATAGCTGGAAAACTCTTAACCAACCAGGAATCAAAAACCAGATTCCAACACAAGGGACCAAGTATTGACCCCTGTGGACATCCTCTTGTAACTCTGCGAGAGACCTCCTCCAGTCCAGATTTGACAGAAATGGTACGATCAGAAAAATAGCTCTTTAAAAGCTTATATATATTTATGGACACTTCGGCCTCCCGGAACCTCGCCAGGGCACTTTGCCACCAAAGGGTGTCAAAGGCCCCTTTGAAGTCCACAAAGAGGCCGAGCAAATACTTGGAATCTGTATCAGCCTGAATATCTAGAAGTCTAACTAATGCATCTTCTGTCCCTCGTCCTTTGGTGAACCCATACTGGTCTCCAGAAGCAAGTCTTTTGTCGGCATATGCTGCAATTAATCTGCTGGCAACAACCTTCTCTAGCGCCTTTCCCAGAACTGGGAGAAGGGCTATAGGCCTATATGATGATGGATCCTCAGCCGGTTTTTTGGGATTCTTAAGCAAGATTTTGAGCAAAGCTCTTTTCCACACTCTAGGGAATTCACCACTTCGTAGGCATGAATTAAACAAAATTAATATTGAAGCTGGTACAATTTTCCAGACTCTTTTAACAACATCAACTTCAATTTTATCATACCCAGGGGATTTACCTGAGCGCATGGATTTTATTGCGCATTCGACCTCTTCCAGAGAGAATGGAGGTTCTTCAGTCAATCCTGTGTAGTTAGAATTTAAATGTACGATGTCAATTTGTTCCGGTGACATATTAGTATCAGAATCTTGATGTATAATTACGTCTAATATTCTATCTATAGTAGAAGACCAAGATAGGGTACTTTGACCTTCTGCTGTTGTGACAGAAGTGAAAATCTCCCCTGGTGGAATCTTTTTGGTCACAAGCTTGTAAATAAGTCCCCAGGGATCACTATTTCCCTGGGTGCTAATTAAACTCTCCCAAGAAGTCCTTTTTTGTTTGCGAATCTCATTATGATAATTTCGTCTTGCTTGTTTGTATCTACTTTGTAAAACCGTCAATTCAAGTACCGTACGCGATGGATTTCTCTTCGCCCTCTGGAATTCACGTCTAGTCCTTCTAGTAAGCTGTTTTAAATCAGTTAATGTAGAAGACCACCAAGGAACGTGATATGGTTTGCGCTTTCTAAATTTCATTGAGGCTTCACAAGCCTGTATAATAGTGTTCTGTATAAATTCAACTTGATTATCCAAAGGAAGAGATTCCATAATACCCATCTGCTCAGGAGTAAACATTTCTTTTATTACCTTGTCAAAGACCTGCCACTTTGCAGACCTAGTGTGAAAACGAGGCACATCAAAAGGATCCGATCTAGAACGAGAAACAATATCTGTCATAGTAAACTTGATAACATTATGGTCACTTGTTACCCAATCAGTTTTAACCTGCCAATCCGAGATCCTTTGGGCCAAAGACAGTGTTGCCAAGGAGACATCTATAAATGATTGTCCACGTGTGGAAACAAAAGTCGGTGGATGTCCATGTGTGTTAAGAATTTTTAGACGATGTGTCATAATTACTTCCTCTAAAAGTTCCCCTTTTTCATTTGTTTGTTGAGCATTCCACAGTGTCGAATGGGCATTAGCATCCATTAACAGGAATATTTGTTCATTCTGTAAAGCTCTCACGGCGGAATCAATATAGTTCACAAATGGTTGAATAGAATCATTATGTTGGGCACATTGACAATAAATCGAGATAATATAAAATTTCCCGAACCAGCCTTCAATGCAGGCACAGACTGCGTGTGCAGAGCAAAGACTTGAAATCCGAGTAACAGTTAAACAGAGTAACAGTTAACAGAGTAACAGTCAGAGATAAGGAGTTAGAATTTAAACATCAGTATGGTTTTAAGAAAAAATGTTCAACTGAGAACACCATACAGGATTTAATACTATAGACAAATTACGCCAGACAAATATCCACTTGTTGTGTTTGTCGATTTTGAGGGAGCATTTGATACCGTTTGGTATCAAAGCGTTCTTGCTTCACTTAGAGATTTAAGTTGTTCCCAGCTATTGTATAAGATTATTAGGAATTATTTGATGGGGAGGAAAATATCTGTTAAATCTCGATATTTAAGGTATGAAAGACATATTCATCGTGGTTGCCCACAGGGTTCTGTTTCAGGTAACATTTTGTGTAACTTTATTTTAAACCAGTGGTTGAGTAGATCCACAATTCACTGCTACAAGGTAGCTTATGAAGATGATTTGACTTTATGCGTGACTGGATGGTCAAGGGCTGTTTCGGAAAGTAGGTTAGATATGATTATCCCGAATTTATTTAAGGGGGCTGAATTAAACAAATTAAAGATCTCTTCTAATAAAACAGTTATGATGTTATTAAAAGGAAAGCTGGATTACAATAGACCACCCAGAATAACAATAAATGGTAAACAGATTCCTTCAGTTTCTCAAGTTAAATACCTAGGAGTAATTCTTGATGATAAATTGTAATTTACACCTCATTTAGATTACCTGAGTTCTAGGGTTAAAAATTATACTGCTTCCATTATTAGATTTACTAGAAACGATTGGGGTTTAGGTAAGAAGGTTATACATTTACACTGAGTGATCACTGAATTATGACCACCTACCTAATACTTCTTAGGTCCTCCTTTTGCCCTCAGTACAGCAGCTATCCGACATGGCATTGATTCAACAAGATGTCGGAAGAGTTCGGGAGTTATGGCCAACCAAGCTGCGTGTAATGTGGTCAGCAATGCAGGTTCGGAGGCCAATCGATATGCTGGAAGTCAGAACTGTGTTCCTCAAACCATTCCTGCACAGCAAGTCCCCGATGGCTCGGCGCATTGTCATCTTGGAAGACACCATCGCGATTCGGGAAAAAGTGTAACATAGCGTAGGGTGTACACAGTCAGCAAGCAGTTGATGATAGCGGTGACCACTGATACACATGCACCAGGGGTCCAAGTTCCTGCCAGCGAAACATGCCCCACACCATACATCCGCCTCCACCGGCCTGTACTTTTGATACCATGCATGATGGATCAAGAGCCTCATATTGTTGACGCCAAATCTGTACACGACTATCCACGGTGTGGAGTAAATAACGTGACTCATCCGACCAGCACACCTTCTTCCAGTTTTCTAACGTCCAACTTGCATGCTCTTTGCACCAGGCGAGTCTTTTACGCCGATGAACCTTGGTTAGGAGAGGATGGCGTAGGGGTTGTCTGCTGGTATAGCCCATACGTGCGAGCGTGCGATGCATGGTCATGCAAGATATTGTTCCGGGTTGGCCCATGTTGTATTGGGTAGTCAACTCTTAAACAGTGCTGCTCCTGTTCGCCTGTACGAGTCGTCGACCCGGCGCTCACCTCTAACATCAAGCTTTCGCTGACCTTTGCAGTTTTGCCATCGGGTCGTTGTTTGAACATTTTGACGCCAGTCCTGGTACACTTTAACAAAGGCAGCTCTCGAACATCCCACCAGTTCAGCCGTTTGGGAAATCGAGGCACCAGCTCGTCGAGCACCCACAATCTGTCCTTTATCAAAATCCGATAAATTCTTCCTTTTACCCATCACGCTCGGAATTTTACCACCTACTGAACCACTGACACCTTATCTATGCTACCTAAGTCGTCTAACTCCGCACTCTCGTACCACAAGCGGTCACAACGAGTCGCATTCAGTTTTCATAGGGGGTGGTCATAATTCAGTGATCACTCAGTGTAAGTTTATATTAATATATTGAATAAAGTATGCATAAATAGATGTGAAAGTTACACAAAGTGCCAGTAACTAGAAGGGTGAGGATAGTAGAAAAGGAAGTGTAGTAGATATATGAAAGGTGAAAGAATGTTAATATCCTAAAACGTTTTGATGAATTAAGAAAATTATGGGCTGAATTACAAAGTCAATAGAAGGTGGATGAACTGTAAAGTAAAATCAGTACAGTTAAATACAAATAAAACAAAAATAAAAAAAATAATAATAATAAAAAAAGTGATCCAGATGTCATCATATATGAGGGGAAGGAAACATGTTTAGATGAAGGTCGAATATAGGTAAGGCTAATGTGCAGAAATAAGTAAGGTAAATTCTGCACACTTGCCTTACCTATATTCGACCTTTATCTAAATATGTTTCCCCCCATATCTGATGACAGCTGTACCACTTTTATTATTATTATTATTATTGTTTTATTTGTATTTTACTGTACTAATTTTACTTTACAATTCACCCACCTTCTAAAGGCTTTGTAATTCAGCCCATAATTTTCTTAATTCATCATAACTTTTAGGATATTAACATTCTTTTACCTTTCACATATCTACTACACTTCCTTTTCTACTATTCTCACCCTTCTAGTTACTGGCACTTTGTGTAATTTTCACATCCACTTATGCATACTTTATTCAATATATTAATATAAACTATATATATACCTGAGAAATAATATTTAAAAATGCATCCACCCTTACAAAAACTGATAAACATGATTGCTAAATATGATTAATGATAATATTCTTGTCAAAAATCTACGTAGTTGTAAACTCCTCTGATTTATGTTGTCATGCCGCAGTATATAAAAAAAAAAAAAATTGTATATCCTGCAGGAAATAATTTTTACGGTCATTAGCATATATGCGTAAAGCGCCTATTCTCCTCACCATGTCCGTCCGCATGTAATAATCGGAATCATAATAGACTCATTGCTTATCAATGTAATAGTTAATAAATTATGTAATTTATCAACGTTTAAGTTATTTAATCTGATAACAGTTTACAGCAATAAAAAATTTCATAAACATACGGTATGCGGCTATTATACTAGTACTATCAATTTACACATTTTAAGTATATACAAATTAAATATTGTATTCTACTGGCAATTATTATATACAAAAAATAATAATAATAATAAATGATGTAAGCTGTTTGCGTGGTACTCATCGCGACATGATGCATATTATTCTTATTATTATTTACTCAATTTATTGCTTATAAATAAAAAATAAATAAATTTTCTGTTTATACTCCGGGACGATCAAACGGTCAGAGGAGTTCACAAGATAGATGAAATACAAGAAACAGCACTGTATTCAGTGGTCACGGGCTTGAACTCCGGTCACTCAAGGCAGGTGTACTTATGCACCCGCGCGCCTGACCACTAGGCTACGGCGGCCCTTATGCTTCACCCCTGAAAAGCCTTCGGCCAGTATGGTGCCTATATACAGTTGTACAATATAACTCAGAAAGTAAACACACATAAGGGCAATGACCCAACCTCCCCAGGCTTGATGCAGGACCTGACTACAACTACAACTCATCGGACGGGACTCTGCTCTCATGAGTGCCATTACTTTGTCAACTGTACCAGAAAGCTCAAAGTACCACGATATCGGACGGGACTTTGCTCCCACGAACATCACAATCAAACACGGACACCCTGTCAACTGGACCGACAGCGCATGTAATTTACCCAACGAACTACCCTAGAATGTGACAATCACCATATGCAGGAGTGACAACACTGCATCGACGCCCAGATAACAGAACAAACAGTGAAAGTGACCACATACCAAGAATGACCACCCAAAATGGAAATAGAAGGACCATGACCACGACCAAACTGGATGAGACCTTGATCCCATGACCAACGCCGGCATTCAACCGATCTCTGAACAAGTCGGTAGAGACCTTGTCCCTGTATGTACCTCCTGGGGCCAGTGTTGTGATGCTGTCCTGAACCTGCTGGCTTAGCCACCACTCTGCAGCCAGGCTGCACACACGCCATATTGGCGACCTGTGCCGGCTCCCTTGTCCGGCCCTTTCTATCCCACCCCGGCAGGGGGGGAGGAGACGGTCATACTGTTTCCTCCCCTCCACGCCACCCCCATTTTTCCTTCTGGCAGGGCATGGGCATGCCCTGCTGACACCAAATTGAGGCCTCCTACTCTATTGGCCTTATCCTTCCTCCTTTAACCCCCCAGTCTTCATTCTCCCCCCCTTCTCTATCTTTACACAAGCGAATTCCCCCAAACACATAAATTCAATGAATCCAAATTAACTGACGCCCATATTTCGGTCTATCCTTATTCAAGCGACATCACCCTACGCAATCGAGAGATATCACACATATATCTATACATATATGTGTAAAAAAAAAAAAAATTTTTTTTTTTTTTTTTTTTTTTTAAGGTCCTAGCTACTGAAATCTCAGGAAATTAGGTGGCAGGACCTGCCAGAGTGAACTAAAGACTATCGGGTACCTGGTCTGCCTCCACGGGGCGTAAGTGGGGCAACGTTGGGCCTCAGAAGAGGTCCAGCGGCTAAATGGCCAGAGGAACAACGGTACAAAACACCACACTTCCATAATCCATACACTTTTAAATCTCTGGCCTTCCCAGTGAACTGGTACACCCACAATAAAAGCAACGCGGAGATGGGGGAAACCCCTGGTGCCGTTTGACACTGAAAACACTTACACTTACACTTACATAAGCATTAGTTTCTATAAAATAATACGACAAATAACATATAATGAGAGTAAATAAAGCACATACACTCGTATATACAGTGACACAAGCAAAAGGTAGAGACATATAAACACATGCGCATCGTAATATATATAACTAACATATGTACATATACATAATAATTTAAGACATTAATTCTCCTCAGCAGAGGAGCGAAGTACAGAGATTCCATCCTGCAGGGGATAATCAGAAAACTGCTACAGCTGTATTTGATGTCCTGTATCTTCTGAGACCTGTACGTTTTATCATCACAGAACTTGTGGGGGGGGATGGATGGGGGGTACGTTTGGAGGATGTTAGCCAGAAAACATCTTCGAATCATGGTTAAATTCTGTAGCGAGATTCTTAGGGGAATCCACGCGTCATTGCAAAAGATGCGGGACAGCCTAGGGTCCGCAACAAGATTGTGGACATTTGGGGCATCAAGCCGATCGGTGAGGAGCTGGCACAGGTTGCGTAGCTTTCCTGCCATGAGCAACTGATTACAAAAGGTGCAACCAAGGTTTGCATACATTGAAGAATGCGAGATGGTGAAAGGATGGCCATTAAGACGGTTCAACCATCTTAAAATCCAGTATTCGATAACCATGATTTTTTTTTTACGTTAGTGAGGGAAGCACAGGACCAGATCGTTGAAGCATACATGGGAATCGGAACAAGACATATTTGTATATAGTGAGTGGCAAGTTTGTGATTGTTTACACCAGTAATTTCCTGTCTTATCGCCCACATTGCTGACAGAGTTTTTTCCTTAGCGTTGGCGAAGTGCCTTTAGAAGGTTAGGCCTTCATCCCACGTAAGCCAGAAGGTTTCGCATCAGTGTGATGCGAAACCTTCTGAATCTTAATGCCGTTGATGTATAAGTCTATATTCAACTTTTTATTCCAAGTCGGTGAAAGATATTTGAGCTGATTTGGTCGGGTTTATGGATAGGCCAATATTCTGAAGATAGAGGTCAAGTTCTTCAATTAGGGCGGTGGCATGGGCGTTGACAGAGTCAAATTTGACCCCGTGTTTGGAAGAGACGAAGAGTTTTATATCATATGCGTAAGTGCTGCAATCAGGATGCATAGAGAGAAAGGGGTACTGGGCGGCAGCAAAAAGTAAGGCAGAAAGGACGCTACCGTGGAGAACTCCTCTGTAGATGTTGTGGTTCGTTTAGAAGGTCCTGTGTTCAAATGCCTCTGTTCGAGAATGGAGACGAGGTCTTTGAATAAGCCTCCCTGATTTTTAAAATACCTTTCGAGAATTGTCATCAAGGCATTGATTGAGACATTGTCGAAGGCAGCTTTAATGTCTAAAAAGATTACATCAATCTGTTCTTTGGCGTTCAGAGTCGTTTGGATCCGAAATAGGCTGTCCATTAAATTTGTGACAGTTGATCTCTTTGGAATCACAGGTGTAAATATGGAGGTCTTCTCCGGATACAATGCATGACAAGAATTGGCAGCAGATTCTTCTCGAACAGTTTTAATAAATTGCAGCTTATAGAGATCGGACGAAAGTCCTTCTTGTCTTTTGGATGTTTGACTTTAGGCACGGGTTTTACAATATAATTTTCCATATTTCAGGAATAACTGCAGTGTAAAGGATTTCTCTAAATACAGGGTTGTTAAAATTAAAGTATCCCTATGTAGATGGCTCTGGAGTGAGTTTTAAGGCTCGTACTGAAGAATGCGCTCGCCATTTATTGGGAAAAAAAATTAGGTACGAAATTTGTCACTATATGGCCCTGTGGCAATACAAATCACTTGAACAGCGCTACAATTGTTCAATGTGTCCTCCATTTTGGTCAATAACAGATTCCATTCGAAGAACAGTATTTTCTACAGCAGAACAATGCTGTCCTTCAGATGTGCCAGATTTTGAAATCCTTCCCGATACATAGTGTGCATAGTATTAGGGTCAGGCGCCATATGTTCGCTATGAACGAATACAGTACTACTATAAATGCCAGAAACGTGTTGCGTATGACATATTGCATTAGGTTCTGTTGTGTGTATCCTGGAATTTGGCCACAGGCCCCCTGGTGGGATTCCACGTTGCCCGCACACACACCACTAGGAGGTAGCCAGGCTGCCCATTATTCTCTGGCTTGTCTCCGCCAAGGTCGCCAGAGCTTCCTGTACGAAGACAAAAAAAAAAAAAAAAAACCCGTAGAGTCGGGAAGTACAGAGTGTACGCAAGAATAGAGGGTATAGCTAGAAATATGGAGGATGTAGGCGAAGGCATCCTCCAGGTTATCAATGGAAAAATAAAAGCCATCAGGTGAAAGGGGAACCCGGGAAGGACGATAAATAAGACACAGCAAGCGAGCTGCGTGTAAGTTGCCACCGAGGAATCAGGTGGCCCCAACCCCAGTTGATCCTATCCAGGTTAAGATCGGTTGGCCATTTAGATAAGGTAATCAGATGTTTGGGTTATTCCTATTTTGTGTTGGCAATAGGGTGTTCCGTCTTGTGAAGAGGGCTTGTGCAAACTTGGTAAACTCATAGTAGTAGTTTTCTTCTGTGATGAATAAGTGTTCATTTCCTTGAGGGTTATTTTGTATACGAGTAAATAGGATGCTGCGGAGGTCCTCATAGTGTTGAGAGGTATATACTAGATGGTTCCAGTCTTCTATTTCAGCACATGCACAGTAGGGGTTGTCAGTGATTCCCATGGATGTTAGTTTATGGTTTATCGATCCGTGTCCGGTAATGAGGTAGGTTGTATAAAGACCAGGAGAGAACCAATTTGGAGACTTGGGAAATACAGCATTCACATAAGGTATAAATTTCTTGGTGATTGGGCCCTTGTCGGTAGCAGTCCATCTGTCCTGCCAAGTCTGAAGTAGTAGGATGGAAATTTGTTTCTTTTCCTGCCTGATTTCATTCAGGTTATTGATGGAGTGTCAAAGGATAGTTGCTGGTATACCTCTGGATAGACAGTAGTGGAGGCCCCTTCGAATAACCTCCAGATCAAGCGGAAGGACGCCCGCAAGAACCTGAAGGGCTGGTTTGCTAACAGTGCAGCATGCCCTTGTAATAGTAAGAAGGATGGTGCGCTGGATGGTTCCCAGTTTACGTTTGTTGTTGTAAAGAGTTGCCCTACGAAACCAGACCCCAGATCTATACGTTATGAAGGGAAGGAAGATTGATTTGTACAGTACCTTAAGGGTGCGTCGATTCAATCCCCAATCACGACGACTCACCCGTGCAACGAAAGCAGTGTAGTTTCTCACTTTCGCATGGAGGTGTGCAAGATGCGGAGAGAAAGTGAGTTTAGGGTCAAGCACTATTCCCAGTAGTTTGAATGTAGACACTTGATGGTTTGGCCTTGAAGTTTGATAGTGGGGTTTCTAGTAGGCTGCAGTGATCCATTCAAGAGAATGGATTGTGTCTTTTTGGGGTGAGAGTCTTAACTTGTGTAGGGCTGCCCAGTTCTGAAGGATTTGAAGTTCCTAGGTTCATTTGGCTTCCAGAGAAGCTCTACTGTCAGCCTCAATCGAGATGGGTCACATCATCAGCCCGATACACATGGTTCTTCAAAAAACCCCACAGCCGGAAGTCGCATGGGGTGAAATCCGGTAATCGGGGTAGCCAAAATGTCTGGAAACAACGGCTGATGACCCGTTCGTCTGTAAAGTGTTGTCTTAGCAATTTTTGGACACAGGGGTGGCGCACCATCTTGCATGAATACGGTATCCTGAAGGCACCCATATTGTTGCAGCTCTGGTATTGCGAAATTTTCCAACATTTCATAATATCGCTGTCCAGTGACGGAACAGGTGCGGAGTCCAGTCGGTGTTACCTGTTCAAAAAAATATGGTCCAATCATGAATGTGGCCGTAAATCCACACCACACTGTCACTTTTGGAGAATGCAACGGGAACTCTTGGATAACTCGAGGGTTTTCTGTTTCCCAAATGCGACAGCTGTGCGCATTCGCTTGTCCTTTCTGCAGTCCATTTAAGCAGAAGTGGCTTCATCACGCCAAAGGATTTTCCATGGCCAAGTGATATCCACTGTCAGTGTAATTGCTGGAAGTTTATTCCAGCAATTAACCACCCGCTGACTAAAGACATTTTCTGCACATCTATTCTACAGTTGTCTTTCCTCAGTTTGAATTTAAGCCCCCTTAGGTTCGTAATCCGAGCAAGCGGAAGAATCCCATCAGAATTCAGCGTGCTCAACCATTCAAGGCTTTATACACCTCAATCAGATCACCTCGCAGTTGTCTAGTTTCCAGCCAGTGCAATTTACAGAACTTAAGCCTTCCTTGGTAAGAGGACCCCTTCCTTCCCCTCACCAATCTTGTTGCCCTTCTCTGTACACGCTCAAGCAACTCTACATCCTTTCTAAAATGAGGCCTCCAGACCTGTACGCAATACTCAAGGCGTGGCCTGACCATTGCCTTATACAAAGGGATAACACCTCCTGTTTCCTGCCAGCAAAATTCCTGTATATTATTGACAAAACCCCATGACCTGCTCTGGCAGCTTGTTTGCAAATCTCAGAAAACTTCATATCTGACTGCATAATTACTCCATGGTCATTTTCTACCACCCTAAGTGTAGTACCACACAGATGGTACGTTCCTCTGGTGTTATTTCTACCCATATGCAGTACTTTGCATTTGTCAATGTTAAACTTCAGTTGCCACTTCTCAGCCAATCTGTCCAAATTTTCTCGATCCTGTTGCAGTAGCACACTTCCATTAGTGTCATTAACAACCTTGCCAACTGTTGTATCATCTGCAAACTTGGACAGTAAACATGATATACCTTCATCAATATCATTGATAAATATACAGAACAACAGTGAGCACAACACCGAACCCTGTTAGACTCCATTAATAACATTAGTCCACGAAGAGCAGCGTCCATTTATTACCACTCTGTCTTCTCATACTCAACCACCTTTTTATCCATTGCAGCAACTCACCCTTAATACCATTCTGCTCCAATGTGTACAGTAGTCTTCCATGCGCAACAGTGTCAAAAGCTTTCCTGAAATCCAAATATATGATGTCAAAATCATTTTTTGCATCCAGTTCCTTTGTAACCATATCATAGTATCCAATCAAATTTTTCAGACAAGACTTTCCCTTATCAAACGCATGCTATGTCTGAATTATTGCTGCTGTCTTGGCCAGATGATCCTGCAATGCATGTTTAACCAGTGATTCCATTATTTTACCCGGAGCAGAAGTTAAACTAACTGTTTTTTTTTTTTTTATTACTCGTGTCACTCTTCGATCTCCCTTTGGAAATTGGGAATTGCACATCTCTAGTCCGTTGGGACTTCTCCTGTGTACAAGAATGCTCTTATAATTATGGCTAACGGTTTGCTTAGTTCCTTTGCCGCCTCCTTTAATATAACTGGATAGATCTCATCCACTCCAGGAGCCTTATTTTTAACTTCAACAATTTCTCGCCCACTTTGATCTCAGTTATTACAAAATCATTAAGCCCTGTTACAGTTTGATAAACTTCTGGCATTTTCTTCCTTAATAACTCCTCGTGTGAGTGTAGCTGCAAAATAGTCATTCAGTTTGTTATCTATCTGAGCAGGATCATCAACAGTCGAACCATCGATATCGTGTGGACCAATCTGATTCAACCCCTTCCTTTTAGAGTTTATACACCGATGAGCCGAAACAGTATGACCACCTACCTAATATGATGTTGGTTCTCCACTTACAGCCAAAACAGCTCGTACCTGGCGAGGCATGGACGCTACAAGATTTCTAAATGTGTCTTGTGTTATCTGGTACCAACATGTAACCTGCAGATTCTTTAATTCCTGTAAGGTCCGTGGTTGAGACGCCGCAGATCGGAGTTGTTGCTCCAACACAAGCGATCAATCCCAACGAGCACAGATGCTCGATGGGATTGATGTCTGGGGAATTTGGAGGCCAGGGCAATACCTAGAAGTCTTCCTCACCTTCTGCGAACAGTCTCGAACAATCTGGGCGGTGTGGCATGGCGCATTATCCTGCTAAAACACGGCACTGCCAGAGGGAAATACCGTTGCCATGAAAGGATGTACTTGTTCAGCAATGATGTTTAGGTATGTATGTATGTATATTCGTGTCGTTGGGTGGCTCCCAGTGTTTCGTCTATCTCCACCTGTTTACTCTGTGGGGAAAGAAAAAATCGCAATATATCGGCCTGAATATGTAGGTGTATGTATGTTAGTGAAGTGTGGTGTGTTGTTATGTAAGGTGACTCTGCCACCAGGGAGCAGCACCGGATGGGCAAATTCTACCCGGTGCTCATCCCTAACATGTAAAGCCAGGCCTGGGTCCACTGGTTTTATCAGTGCAATCATGCACTATAATCCCGCACCCACCAGAAGTAGTGCAAGACTGGGGGGTGCCAGCAATCTCACTCCCAGGATGCCCAGTCCTGGAAGCCAGCAAAAAAAAAAAAAATAATAATAAATAAATAAATAGAATAATAATAATAAAAAATAATAATAAATAAATAAAATAATAAAAAATAATAAATAAAAAATAGAATAATAATAATAATGATAATAATAAATAATAAATAAATAAAATAATAAATAATAAATAAATAAAATAATAAAAAATAATAAATAAAAATAGAATAATAATAAATAAATAAAATAATAAATAATAAATAAATAAAATAATAAAAAATAATAAATAAAAATAGAATAATAATAATAATAATAATAAATAATAATAAATAAAAAATAATAATAAATAAAAAATAAATCCCGCATCCAGGCAAGGGAGGTAATCTTCCCCCCGCCTGAGTACAAAAAAAAAAAGACTATCATCCATCTTGCATGAGTGCCAAACAAATCCTGCACCCGCTATCTTAGCCAGTGTCCGCAATAAATAAATAAAAAACCTTCTTTTTTACTTTTCTTCTCTTTTCCCCTTCTTCCTTCTTTTCTGCACTCATGCATTTTGAACCAAACAAAAAAAAAAAAAAAAATAGTACAAGTAATTTCAGATCATCAATCAACTACCAGCCAAAGAGATAACCTTCTCTTCTTGACAAAAACAGCTTTAGCAAATTCTTCCAGTGCCAGATAATAATTCAAATTAGACAAATAAATAACTTCATTACCATTATGTAAATCAATTAGCACAGACATCAACTGCTGTCTACAGCCATCATATAGTGGGCAGCTATATAAAACACATAAAACATGATGTTTAGATAAAGTGTAAAGTGTGTTTAGTGTCAAACTGCACCAGGGATTTCCCCCCTCTCTGCGCTGCTTACATTGTAGGTGAACCAGTTCGCTGGGAAATGCCAGAGAATTAAAAGTGTGTGTGAATTGTTCATGTGTAGTATCATGTACCGTTGTTCATCTGGTCATTTAGCCGCTGGGCCCCTGCTGAGGCCCACGTCCCACTTACGCACCGTGGAGGCAGACCAGGTACCCAGTAGTTTGAAGTTTTTTACTCTGGCAGGCCCTGCCACCTAGTTTCCTGAGATTTCAGTGGCTAGGGCCTATGTTAAAAAAGGGGGGGGGGGAGATAACGCTAGAGTTGGAAAGGCCAAATATGGTAAGCACGGTTGAATTTTTGAATTTTTTCATAATTAAATTTGGACGTGTAGGGCGTACGGTAGTGTGCAGACAGAGTAAGGGAGACTGAAGACTGGGAAGAAAGACAGAAAAATGGGGACGATAGAGAAGATGACCCCAGGTAGTAAAAAAAACCAACAAATTATGATATTAGGGTCCCGTGTAAATGATTACATCTACCCATTTATTTATTTGTCTGTAAATTGCGTGTGTTCTCCGGTCGATTGTTTGGTGGACGAAAAAAACTCAAATTTCTGGGGGAGAAAAATCTTGTTATCTACGCCTGAGACCGACTAACTCAGTCACGGAGTGAAAAAAGCCCACTAAAGTTCCTCGCGTCATCGATGGGATTCGAACACGGGCCTTTTCCACCCGGTGTGGGGAGGACGGTCACGATACTACTGTGCAACCCCAGGTATGCCCCAGGTATGCCCATGCCCCCACCAGAAAGAAAAGAGGGGAGGAGACAGGAGGGCCATCACCTCTCCCCTACGCCTGGAAACCTGGAGTAAAAGGGGACCATGCAAGGGTGTCGGCCCAGAACGCCAAAGAGACATATGTGCAGCTGCTTTGTCAGACCAGTAGTCATTCCTGGGACCGCATCCCATCCTTGACATCTACATGTCCATTCCTAGTGGTGTCATGCCTAGGACAGCTAGGTCCCGTCCAAGAGGTGTAGTTGTACCAGTCGTGTGTCAGACATGGTTTGTTTGGAGTCTAGTCCACATTCCAGACATTGGAACTTATGAACCCCTTCAATTGATGTTTGGTAGGGAATTGAGTTTGAAGTTTGTCCATGGGAGGAATCCCGTTTGGTGAAATAGCATCAAGTAAGGTTGTCGGTGAAGTTTAGTTGTCCATCCATTTGAAGTTTGGGTACGGAAATTAATGTGGAATTTTGTCCATAGGAGGAATCTTGTCCACTGAATTTGTTTTCAAGCCAGGTTGAGTCATTTGTCAATGATGTTTGGTCTTGCATCTAGTGGGAGTTCTATCGTATGGAGTGTCCAATCGGAAGAGTTCAGCGGAGTCCACTTAGGTGACTGAGTCTAAAGCTATTGGCCCTGTACTTTTGCCCTATCCATGAGCACAGTAATGTGCCTTTGGGTCAATCAATCAGTTTGTCCTAGGTAACAGTATGGGGTTGTTTTAGATTTGATCAGGCGGAGGTGAGGGGGGGGGGTAATTTTGCCTGGTGAATAGTTCCCGTGGAAACTTGGAGAATACGTGATAGGTCTGGTCATCTTCTAAGAGGTGTTCCTGATTCTTCGGAATGAATTGAAGCCGAGTAATGAGGTTGCTTCTGATGTATCCGTAGAGGTCACAGTCATGTAGCAGGTGGCCCCAGGTCTCTTGGGCACCACAGGTGCACAGTGAATTGTTTGCTGTTCCAAGGAGAGTAGCTTACTTCTGATGGCACCATGTCCGGTGAAAAGAAATGTGGGGAATAATCCCGGGGAGAACCAGGTAGGTGATTTTCAGTAGACTTTATGGACATCCAGGATGAATTTCCTGGATGTCCATAAAGTTGAAGGAATTTCTGTGTGTTGTGATTGTAGGGTTTAAGTTGGTTGGTTGGGTTTTAATGACGCATCAGCAACTAGGGCTATAATGCGCCAAAACCACGGGTAGGGTTTAAGTAGAGTTCCCATAATCTATTCTGAGTTGATATTCACTCTTGGCTCTGAGATAGACAGGGCACTTGTTATCATGCAGGGAGTGGTCATGTTGCATTTTTTGGCTTTTCCAGTTGGTGAAAACCGCATCTTTATCTTTGTTTGGGCATGACTCAAATCCGTGACCCTTCTCAGCACAATGGCTGAAGGTCTGTTCAACCTGGATGCACGTGTGGGTGCACGAAGCGGCAACACCTAAAACACTTGGGGACTGTCACATATTCTCTAAAACGATGTGACCCCATTTTGTATAGACTTTAGTGTAATGTGATAGGACCTGCCACGCCTCCGTGGCTAGTTCCACCACATAGTTATGGGAGTTTTCAGTCCGCGATTTTGTCTGATACTTGGGAGTAATTAAATCCGTCGGGTATTCGTCTGGGAGGTCCTGTTGGAGATTCCTTTTTTACAGCTCTTCCTTCAGGATATTGGGGTCAATATCCTTGTCCGTGTTGAGGATTAGGATCGATGGTCCTTTGTTCTGTGGCCGCGCTGAGAGCCCTAGAGGGGAGATTTTTTCGTTGTTGAGGATTTTTTCAGCATCCTCTTTGGAGTCAGTTTCTATGATAATGCCGGTGTTACGGATTTTCCTGGCGGACGTGATCTGGGTGTGGCGGAAGTCGTTAGGTAGATTGGCTAGGACCGACTTCTTAACTTCCTCGCTTGTTTTGGGCGCTTCTGGGGTCACTGATTTGAGTGACACTAGATGAGGCTTGGGAAAAAGAGTTTTTCTTTTCATCGGCTGAGTCACGTCCGGAAGTTTGGTTGTGTTTTTCCTCAGCGCATCGGCAAAGGTTGGAGCATGCTGTGGCATTTTTTTTTTTTTTTTTTTTTTGCTCCACCTTCGAGGTATAACTCCGCTTTGCCATGGCCCTTTCTTATTCAACGTGAGTCTGCTGCAGGATGGTTTATAGTTTTGTCCATATAGTTACAATCTGGGCCCAGAGACATATTGTAACCCTATTGTTCTGATCTTTCATAAGGTCTTCCAATTCGGTTTTGAGCTTTAGAGTTTTCTCAAGAACAGCAAAGGCTCGAGAGGGGGTGACTTTTTGGTTTTTATGCGGTCCTCAGTTAGGTCAATTTGGAGAAGGTTGATGTCCTGTGGGTCTTTGAGTTCTGTTTGTGAGCGGCTTTCCCGCTCTGAATTAGGCACAGTCGACTTTTTTTTTTCTCCTTTTCTTTTTTTTTTTTTGGTGGATAGGGGGACCTGTATGGGGGTTCTCCACATCCTCATTATATTCAGTCACAGTAAGTTCCTCATTTTGTGTCTGCTATGAAACGATAGTGGCTTTTTCTGACTTCCCAGCCATATTTTATACGCTTCAGATGACCAAATAGATATCGGATTATCAGGATGTGAGTCATTAGAGGCGGAGCAGTCCGTCTGCAATTACTAGAGGATTCCCCCCTCCAGAGAGGTGAGGGGAAAACACACAGGTGTAAAAATTCCCCTAGAAGGTCGGGACTAATTTCCCCTAAGGTTTTCAGTGATGCTTTGATCGATAGTGATACCCGTGTTACCTAGCACTATATGCCTATTGGCATATAGTGCATTGAAGAAAATGAAGAATCAGAAAGCCCTGGGGGAAGATGAAGTTACTGTAGAGTTGTTAAAATTGAGAGAAAGAGACATAACACAAAAACTGGCAAGTCTCTTCACAAAGTGCATTAGAAAAGGTGTGACGCCTAAGCAGTGGAATAATGCAATCATAGTTTTGCTGCATAAGAAAGGAGATAAATCAGAAATTGGAAATTATAGATCAATTAGCTTGTTATCCCACATCTACAAGTTGTTCACAAGGGTCATTACTAACAGATTAGAAAGAATACTTGATGAGAATCAACCGAAAGAGCAAGCTGGCTTTAGGACAGGATTCTCAACTATGGATCACCTTCACGTAATATCACAGCTAATGGAAAAAGCAAATGAATATAAAACACCATTGTGCCTGGCATTTGTGGATTATGAAAAGGCATTTGACTCCATACAGCATAAGGCAATGTTTCGGGCACTGGAAAGACAAGGCATAGATATCCCATATATTATGATTTTGAAGAAAATATATGAGAGTGCTACCTCCTTTATTAGACTAGACAAAGACAGTAGCAAATTTAAAATCGAGAAAGGAGTTCGACAAGGAGACACAATATCTCCGAAGCTGTTTACTGCTGCCCTTGAGGAAGCTTTCAGAAGATTAGACTGGTCGTAGAAAGGAGTCAATGTGAACGGAGAGTACCTAAACCATTTACGATTTTCAGATGACGTTGTGTCATAAGCCACGATCCCAAAGAATTAGAGGAAAATCTTAATCAGTTATGCACAGTTAGTAAGGATTTTGGACTAAAGATGAATATGGCTAAAACAAAAGTAATGATGAACAAGAATGCCACAGAAAGGGAAATAATGATTGAAGGAGCAGTAATTGAAAAGGTGAAGTCATATACTTATCTGGGACAAATTATGAGCTGTAATAATGATAAATGGCTGGAAATCAAGAGAAGAATAAATTTTGGATGGATAGCATTCAGGAAATATAGTCACATACTGAAGAGCAATATTCCAGTTTGTCTGAAACCTAAAATAATGAACTAATGTATACTCCCCACCATAACTTATGGAAGTGAAACTTGGGCACTCACCTAAAGAATGGAAGAGAAGCTGATAACTACACAGCGAAGAATGGAACGAATTATATTGGGAATCAGACTGTTAGATAAGAAGAGAAAGACATTGATTAGGCAGCGAACTGAAGTAAAAGACACTCTTATCAAAACTAAAGAACTAAAATGGTCTTGGGCAGAACACATAGCTCGAAGACATGATGACAGATGGACTAAGAAAATAACATAATGGTACCCAAGAGGAGCTAGAAGAAAACCTGGAAGACAAAGGCGGAGATGGATAGATGAAATTCACGAGTTTTTGGGTAGTAAATGGATGGCCAGTGCTTAAAACAGAAGGAACTGGAAAGTTGCTGGAGAGGCCTTCATCCTGCAGTGGATTGAAAATGGCTGATGATGATGATGATGAAGGCTGCCAAGACAATTTCTCAGCTAGTTTTAAGGCTATATTAAGCACGTGGCAGCGACAGCAAACAGAGGGAAACCTCTCTTTGTTGTGCAGGGTGTTTCTGCACGTGACTAGAGAAGGTTTAAATTAATGTGAATACTTTGACATAGCAACATTTATATAACAGGCAAGTATTATTTACCAAACCGGCACATTGCAATATGTACAGGAACAAGGAAGTCGTTCGGGACGCTAAAGTCCAAATTTGTACGTGGGCGTTCGCGTTACATACGAACACAGGCTATCACATGTAATAATAAATTCATTCTTAATTTCGTTAATTCTGCAACAAAATTTTCACAAAGTCACTTGCCGATCCAGTTTCTTTAGTAATTTGAGTCCAAAACATTGGAGGCTGGATTGCTGGCACCCTCTAGTCTAGCGTTTCTACCTGAGGGTGCGGGAATTTTGTGCGGTCAACTCAGACAGTATAAAAGATCCAGGCCCGGCTCCACGTTCATAAAGACAGGCATCGGGTAGCAGTTATCCTGGGTGGCGGCTGCTCTCTGGTGGCTGGGTGTCCTGTTTATACCATAAACTCACACTTGCACATTACACAAACCTAACACTTATTTTATTTTTTTCTTTACCAGGATTGTTTAATAAAGTCAGTGATATTAGGGGATTTCAACAAATGTCTAGGGGCCACCAAGGACTACAATAAATGAATAAAGATAATAAATAAAATTTAGGTAAAGTGTAAAGTGTGTTTAGGGTCAAACGGAACGAGGAATTTCTCCCATCTCTGCGTAGTTTACATTGTGGTGTGATACAGTTCGTTGTAAAGGCCAGTGATTTAAAAGTATATGAATCTTGAGGTGTGTGATGTCATGTACCCTTGTTCCTCTGGCCATTTAGCCGCCAGACCCCTGCTGAGGCCCGACGTTGCTCACACTTCGCCCCGTGGAGGCAGACCAGGTACCCAGTAGTTGTAGTTTACTCTGGCAGGTCCTGCCATCTAGTTTCCTGAGATTTCAGTGGCTAGGACATAAAAAATAAATTTTTATGTTTGCGTGGGTTGAACGCTAGATTAAAAGTCCGAAATGTGGGCGAATTTAATTTGGATGATATTAAATTTTGACCTGTGGGGTATACGCTGGCATGCAGATAGAGAGGGGGAGAAAGACAGAAGAAATGGGTTCAATAGAGCAGATGACCCAATTATAAGTCAGTGGGGCATGCCCATGTTCCACCAGGAGGAAATCTGGGTTGGAAAGGAGGCAGGAGGGACTTCCTCCTCTCCTACCGCCAAGGGAGGGGGAAAGAAAGACGAGCCCAGCAAGAGTGCCGGCACCGATTGCCATTATGGCTGGCATATGCAGAAAGCTCTGCGGTCTCATTGGGCTAGTTGGAATTCAGCTGAGTAGAAAGTCACTTATGAGGCAGCATCCCATCGGGGGGAGGTCCATGTATCGGGTATGCACCTTTCGTGTGATCCTCTTATCTTGTTAGGTTTTTTTTTTTTTGCTCTCTCTGAGGCAGTCAGTTGTTGGTTTGTATTGTTTGCTGTCATTGGCACTTGGTGGCTGTGAATTCTCAAGGCTGGTGAAGGTGGGGTTGTGACTTTTAGACTCAATTAGGCCAAAGTTCGCACAGGTAGGTTATTCATTTCATGGTTGTTGCTGTTATGGTGGTGGTGGTGGATGCGGGAGATCCGTCTTCTTGTGAAGAGGTCTTGTACATATTGAGTGAAGGCACTATAGTTATCTCTTTCGGTTAGCATCAGATATTCCTGGTCTTGTAGCATTATTTGGGTGGTGGTTATAAATCGGCAGTGGAGATCCTCGTACTGTGGGCAGCCGTACATCAAGTGCCCCCATGTCTCGCGTAGATCGCAATGGAATGGGGGTATTACTTAATCCGAATCCATGAAGTTTTTCTCTTATGGTGCCATGGTCGGTCAACAGGTATGTGGCGAGAAGTCCAGGAGAAAGCCAAGGTGGATAGTTTGGGTACACCAGTTGAATATCGGAAATAAATTTTTCGGTGTTTCACCTTTGGTTGATGTCTGCCAGCGGTTTTGCCAGGTCTGGTTGAGGTGTGCTAGGAGACGCTTGCGTTCCACTTTGTGGTCGGTTTCAGGGTCCATGTTGAAGTTCAGGTGATTATCCTTCCGTCCCTTGGGGAATTGATATGTTAGGCCATGGAAGACTATTTCCAGGTCTAGGGGAAGAGTCTCCATCAGGGCCTGGAGAGCGTGCGTGCTTACAGTATTGTAAGCTCTTATTATTGTAAGTAATATATACCGCTGCATGGTGTCCAGTTTTCTTCTGTTGACGGCCGTGGTGGTCTTCCGATACCACACACCAGCGGCATACGTTATAGCAGGCAGAAATACGGTTTAATAGAATAGTTTGTGGGCTCTCCTCTGTAGGCCCCAGTCCTTGCAAGAGACCCTCATGAACAGAGCAGAGTATCTTCTGATCTTTTTCTGTATGTAGATCAGATATAGGGGATGAATGAGAGGTTATTGTCTAGGACAACCCCGAGGTGTTTTAGCTCCTTTATGAGCTTAATTGTAGTGCCTTGGATGCGGATTTGGTGCAGTCTCCTGATGTTCAAGGTACCTTTTAGCGGTACTGAGTTGGTCTTGGTTGAGGATATGCGGAGATTGTTTTCATCAGCACACTTCTGTAAGGTGTCAATGGCATGAGTAGCGGAAGTTTCTAGCATGGCTCTGCTGTCCTCTCGCAGTACCAGGGTCAGGTCGTCCACCAATGCCTAAGTTGCCGCACGACCTAAGTCTAGGTTTAGGAAGCCGTCGAGAACCATGTTCCATAGGAGTGGACTCAAGACAGCTCTGTGGGCAGCCTCTGAAGATCTGTATGGAAATGGAATGGTATGGATTTTCTACGACAACCAATCTGTTGCCAAAATATGTTTTGATGTATTGGTATAGGTTGGCCTTCCAGAGTCTGCCGAGCATGCTTGGCCACCATAGGGTGTCAAACGCCCCAGCAAAATCTATTGCGATTACAAGTAGATATTTATGGTTTGTTGTGTCAGCAGCTCTGGTAATGTTTTCCAGGACATCCAGAACGGAGCAGCCCCTCCTAAAGCCGAATTGATTCTGTGATTCCAGGCCTGCAGCCATGTAGCAGGTTTCGATTCTGTCTTTGAGGAGGTGTTCAAAGAGTTTACTTAATACTGAGAGAAGGGCTATTGGTCGGTATGACTTCGGAAAGTCTTGTTGCTTGTTTGGACTCTTCAGGATTAAACCCAATTTGGAAATTCTCCAAGCTTGTGGAAAGCATCCCTCATTAAGGCAGTGATTAAAGAGGGTGAGTATTACCTCTGTAATGGTCTCGATGGCCTTCTTGACGATTTCAGGCTCCAGTAGGTCGATACCCGGTGATTTCTTGATGCACAGTTTTGCTGCAGCAGTGTGTGTGAAGTTTGGTGATGGTCAGCGGTTCTTATTGGTGGTAGTATAGGTATTGTTGTCTTGACATAATTGTTGCTGTTCTGGTGTAGTGGGAGTAATATGTCCCAGAAACATACTGTTCAAGATGTTGTTGATACTGTACTGCCAGGTCATGGTATAAGTCCCTAGCGCGTCTTTGTTGCGGGGATGACTTCTCCCCTGGGGAGTTTCTTTGTCGTTATTTTGTAGACACCCCCCAGGGATGCCCGTTTTCGGTCGTAGAAACTAGTTGATTCATGAGTATTGTTTCCTGAGTCGAATTAGAGCCGTGTACTCATTTCTTGTTGCGGCGCGATAGTGCTCGCAGAGTTGGTCTATTTCTGCCACTGGCCAGAAACGTGGTGCTCTCTGGAACAGTCTTCTCCTTCTGTTCACCTCGCATCTGAGCCGTTGTAGTTTCAGGGACCGCCAGGGGACAACCCCTTCAGTTGGGTTTTTCCCTTTTTATCTAGTGGTTTGCAGCGGCAGTGATGAGGTCTACCACAGCGGTTTAGTGCTGGTCTGGGCTCAGCCCATCTATTTGGAGGGTTTGTGCTGCTTCTCTTAAGGTAGTCTGGAAGAGTGGCCAGTCTGCCTTCTGTATGGCGTATCTGTGTTGGATTTACTCTGTTCAGGTAGGTGGTAGACGTAAGAATGCCTGACACATGGATGACTGAACCCAGGGTATCCAGCAAAACATCGCCCAAAGCATGACACCACTGCCACCAGGTTATTTTGTCCCACGGTGCAGCCAGGTGCCATCACTTCCCCAGGTAAACGACGCACACGTACCTAGCCGTCCACATGGTGCAACAGGAAACATGATTCATTGGACCAGATAACCTTCTTCGAATAGCTCAAGGCCCAGTTCCGATGCTCGCGTGCCCATTGTAGGCGCTGTCGCCAGTGAACTGTGGTTAGCAGCACCATTTTCAGCACGTTTCGATGCATTGTGTGTTGTGACACATTACTCCCGGCACCAGCATTCCAGTTACCACCTAGTTGCACCACAGTCGCCCTTCTGTTGCCAGGTACTATCCGGGAGAGCCTTCGCCCACCTTGAGCATCGATGAGCCGTGGTCCAACACCTCCTAGCCAATGAAGTCGCAGGACCTGCCAGAGTACTTATCTAAAAATAACTGGTATACCTGGTCTGCCTCCACTGGACTTAGTGTGGGCAACGTTGGACCTCAGCAGGGGTCCAGCGGCTAAATGGCCAGATGAACAACGGTACACGACACTACACCCCACGATATCCATTCACTTTTAAATCTCTGGCCTTAATGTATACTACGCGGAGTTTGGGGAACCCCTGGTGCCGTTAAACCCTAAACACACTTTACACTTTACACCTCGTCGGCGGTGTGGGTTCCCCCTCCTCGCACCACTTTCGGTAGGTAATAACCACGGCTGACCATAAGCATCCCACCAGCCGTGTCGTTTCGGATATGCTCTGATACAGTCGTCTGGCCATTACAATTTGGCCTTTGTCAAACTCCCATAAGTCCGCTTCCTTTCCCATCTGAAGAACAAGAGTAACACTGATTAACGGAGCTCATTATCAGGTGTTTTTATACTGTGTCCCGAACCGCGCACGCGCTGTAGTTCACCTGCAGTTGCTTCGATTTGCATAACTACTCCCTGGTCATAATATTTTGGCTGATCGGTGTATAAGTAAAGAAGTCCTTGCTGTTTTTCTTAGCATCTTTAAAGATTTCTCGTAAACTGCCTTCGCTTGCCTAATTCCCTTTGTGATTTGATTACAGACTAGCTTATATCTGCCATAGGCTTCTGTGTCGCATGATAATTTATATGCATCCCGTGCATTTTTCCTCTCTGCCACAAGTGTCATTAGTTCATTTAGGCCTAAACCTTGAACAATATTTCTTAATCGGTATGAATAGCCTAGTGACTTCCTCGATTAATTCCTTGAATGCACACCACTTCGAATTTTCTGTTGTTAACATCATCATTAGGTCCCGCTGTACAGAATTTAAAAACTGTATGAGACCACTGTAGTCACCTTTACGGAAGCAAAAACCCTTCCCTTTACCTCTTATGGTAATTATATCTTTAAGTAAATCCCACATCAGTACTCTGTGATCAGTGCCACCTAGTGGTACCTTTATCTTCAAATTCTTAATACACAAATAATCACTGCTGATAACCAGATCAAGAGTATTATCCTCTCTGGTTGCCACTCGAACATGCTGCTGCAGAAAACAATCATCCCATAAATCCACAAAAGTCTTGCTAGTGTACGAGTGACCAACACACAAGTTCCAGTCAATATTTGGGAAGTTAAAATCCCCCATTATAAGACATTCTGATTTACTAGCCCATTTCTCTGTACAGTTTTTCGTTGTACTCATTAGAGTCATTAGGCCTACAACACACTCCTACTCTTATTTTTGTTTTCCCAGTGTCGCCACCATAGCCAGGTGAGTAGGAGCAGCAGTGCGTAGCACACGCTTCTTGATTAGATCGGGGTTCGAGCCCGTGACCACTAAATATGGAGGATGCGGAAAGGTCAGGAAATGACCACCGCATATCCACGGAGCAATACAGCTTTAGTTGCTAATGCTCCTAAAAACCAAACAACAACAGCTTTCCCAGTGCTTATGTCACACCAAACTGACTCAACATTGCACTCTCCATCTATGCCAACTGGATGCACTTCCTTAGACTTTATGTTTTTATTAATTAACAGCATAATCCTTCCTCCCTCCGTTCCTATCCTTTCTGTACACATTGTACTCCCCAAATTCCAATTCTGCATTCATAATATCTGTGTGACACCACGTCTCTAATATCCCAACACTATCCGCCTTTGATGTCTTGACCAGCACTTCAAATTTATTTACTATACTTCTAGCATTGGTGTACATGCAAGTATACAGTATACAAGCACCTATTCTTATTCTTAGTTACCCTAACCCAGTTCATGTATTTATTTGTTTCGTGATGACTGCCATCAGTCCCTGAAACCCACAGCACCCCTCGCTCCAGGCCGCTGCTCATTCTAATAGTTGTGCAAGAATCACCATCATCATCACCTCTGCCTGCAGCTACTTTTAACCTTTTAATCTGTGAATTCCTTCAAGCTAACCGTTTTCCGACCTAATACTGACCTGTAACAACATTGACCTGTACTTGTTAAGTAAATCTGCAGAACTGCTACTCTTAATGTCATTGGTGCCAACGTGTACAACAATATCACCCTTCCTTCTTTGTTATAGTTTTTAAATTTATAAGCAGGGAACTTGGTAACTGTCTGAAATTAAAGGATATTAATTTCAGACAGTTACCAAATACAGAATATTATGAATATAATATTCTGTATTTGGTAACTGTCTACAGAATACAGAATATTCATATTATTCTATATTTGTCTTGTAGCAAGATACCCGGAAATGTTGCAAGTTCCTGTTTGGTTGATCTTGTTACTGATTCGAATGTTGTTTCTGCAACTTTTAGATTACAAAATACCGAGGCAATTTAAATATATTTTTTTATTTTAGTTTATACTTCCGGACGGCTATATAGGGTTAAAGGAAATTACAAGATAATTACTGTAATTATCTACTGTATTTTACTGTATAGAATATTTACTGTATTTTCTGACATTCGTGTGGATTTAAAAGCGAACTCCTTCCCTTATAAGGGAAGGAGATAAGTGTCGTATAAGTGTCAACCTTATCCCAAATTGTTATTTAAACACAGGCCAGAAAATTGCAACTTGTAGAACGGGGTTTCAGTTCTAATATGTTACTTTTCCTAAATTGACTACACTGATTTAAAAATCGACTTTGTGTGTGTGTGTGTGTGTGTGTGTTACGTAAGGAATTCCACAAAAATTATGGAAAAGGAAGACACGTTTTATTTTATTTAAATAAATTTAATTCAATTTAATCTGTTCTTTATAACATATACAACTCAATTGCCTGAAGAAAATGAAAGAATATTAATACAAAGGTTAATATTTATGCAAATTAACCAGATTTATTTGAATAAATCCTAGAGCTTTTTGGTTTCAAAGTCATATTACATCCTAATTTTTGAATTGTTATGGGCATTTTTCACAACGTTGGGTGAGTTAGTCGGTCTCAGGCTGGGGTAACATGGTTTTTTTTCTCCCGGAAACCTGGGTTTAAATCGACCACAGAACACATGCAATTTACAGGCGTATTACATAAAGCGCAATATGGCCTACGTTGCTGATGCGCCTAATAAAAAGCGAAAAATAATACGAATAAAAATAAATTGACGAAAAAATACGAATGATTAGTATGCACACGACAAGGTTTTGAGAGTTGCCACACACACACACACACACACATATACACATCACCTTCAGAAGATCCTGGTCTTTGACCCCTGTTTACTTTAACTAAATCGGTAATACAGTACAGTACTTTTTACTTACATTAACACTAGGAGAGCAAATTCCATATCGTTGTTTTGTTTTGTGATGTAATTCCAGCTGCGTAATCTGAGAATTCAGCTCTTGCAGATGGGAAAAGTAAAACAAATAAATGCAATAATAATACACTCATATGTGGTGAGTTGATCAGGATAACTTTGTAATGACTTCTTGTTTCTGTAATATTACCTAATGTTTATGTGCCTATTCTTGATAAATGAGCTTGCCAGTTAAAAGTCATAGTTTTCTTCAGTTTATTGTAGCTCTCGATAGGGAATCATCCCCAAAGTACGTTCTCTGCCATATCACTAGGATTCAAATATAATAATAAATTGTCTTCCGTGGAGGCAACTGAACTTTTACTATGCCCATGTTAATATACCAATCTTTTTTTATATAATTGTGTATTAGCTAAGCATAGTTGCTAGCTTAAATAGTTGATTTGAAATCTCCCATTGTTCTTGTTTATACTCCGGCACGACCACCAGGTCAGTGGAGTTTACAATAAACCAATCAATACAAATGTTAATCGTATTTAGCAGTCACGGGCTTGAACCCAGGTCCATTCAAAGAGTGTGTGCTATTGTACTCGCGCTCCTGACCACTCGGCTACGTCGGTGTATAAGGAAATGAGTTATAAAATAGATTTAATTTATGTGATAAACTCATTTTTACCCACTATCGCAAATAACATTGAACAGTGCTTCTACCCCAATACTGAAACGTTATTGTGGACTAAAATGCAAGGAACAATGATTCTAGTGCTCCCCCCCCCATCTGCCATAGACTCTCATGGACGGATGAAATCATCGTAACTACATCATTAGTGTAAAAACTGTGTTCACCATCATAACCTCCGTCATAGAAAACCCCAACAGAAATTAGTCTGATCTCTCAAAGACTAGTTTCACTCTCGGGGTCCCCCCCCCACCAAATTGTAACGGGGAAGTTAAAAACTTGAACTGAACGTTGCCAGGCAACAAATTTCGCCACGTACTCACGGTCGGCATCATTTGCTATCATCTCACAGGCTCTTCCCGACGGAGAGGTCCTGAGCTCGTTAATCCGCAACAGCCTCGAGGATCCGAAGTCAGACACCAACTGGGACAAAATGAGCAATTCAAATCAGAAAATCACAGAACAAACTATGGACGAAGAAAAACTAACAAGAGGACATCACAAACAAGATCAAAACGACGAATTGCAAATAATAGAGCAAAGTGGAGACGGCAACGTTGCACTGCCACAGCCAACGCCCAAAAAGAAGTACAAGAAATACGCTGCCCCAAAGTTGGGAAGGGAGACAAGATCTCAAGGCGAACCTAAAGAACAAGATAAAGAGGACGTCCGAACAGAAAACAATGAAGAAGCAAGCAAACAGCCTGAATCCCCAAACATTGACCCCCAGGCTGCCAGAAGGCACTGTGCTGGACCAGGTACTGGCCCCTCGGGTAGAGCTCGAAAACAAACTAAAAGAGTCAACGAACAGAATCACCGCAGCCCTCAGAGGCGAGATTGTGGGAATCTGGACTAAACTAGAAACAGTCCTCCACAAAGTCAACAGCGAGGCAGAAAGAAACGCGGCCAAATTAGAAGCCTACCTGGAATGTAGGGTCACACAAATGCAACAGCGCGCCCCTACCTATGCAAATGCGCTGAGGAACCCACCAACTGTAATAAATATACCAGCCAAGGAACAACCAGGGAAAAAAACGCTGCTACAAACGCCTAACCTTGTAATACTAAGACCCAAAAACACAGAGGAAATTGGTACAAGTGACGAAATCAAGAACAAACTAATAAGCACTATGAAGAACGACTTCCAGCAAACAAGAATAAGAGGAATACGCAAACTGAGGAGCGTAGGACTCGTGATCGAAACCGAGTCAAAGCGAGAGATGCAAGAGATAATCGAAAACCCCAAGATTGCTGCCTTGGGCCTAACAGCTGAGCCACCAAAAAGGAAAGGTCCGGCTATAATAATTTATGACGTGGACAAGGATGTCACACCTAACCAACTAGCGTCTGAGCTGTACCACAGGAACTTACAGAGCAAAATCCCGGGAAAATACCCACAAGAAACAGTAATACCCAAATACTTCATACAAGCGAGAAACGGAATAAATAAAAATTGGGTAGTTGAGCTTACCCCGGAGGCCTGGAAGGTCCTGAAAGACCAAACAAGGGTTTTCATTGAATGGGGAAGCTACCGCTATCATGAACGAGTAATCATACCGAAATGCTACCGTTGGTGCAAGTTTGGCCACACGACACACACGTGTGCACAAACCACCCCAACATGTGGCCACTGCTCTGAAAAGGGCCATGATTTTAATGCTTGCCCCCACAAAGATAAGGAACCCACCTGCGTTAACTGCAAGACTATGAAATTAGACCACAAGCTCACTTAGGGACCCGAAATGCCCTACATACCAACGAACCAAGACCTTATACCAAAGCAGGATCAACTATGGGAACGAGAATTAAGAATTATAACACAAATATGCTGAAAATAATCCAAATTAATGCACAACGGGCCAGAGCAGTGGCTGACCAGATACGGACCAAAGCCGAAGACGAAAACTTGGATGTCATTATAGTCCAGGAACCGTATACACATCTAAAGCGGGTCGCAGGGTACCCACACAATTACAAGGTGATCCACACGGATGAAGACACCCCGTGAGCTGCCGTTCTGGTAAGAAACACCAACATCAGTGCAACTAAAATCACACAGCTGTGTACTCCATGGGCTGCTTGTGCACAACTTGGCACAGCATTAGGATCTCTATATGTCGTGGCACTCTACTGCAGACCGGGACAAGATATAGACTTTGCAATCGACTACCTCCGATGCCTACAGGATACCCTACCAAATCAAAGAGTCATCATTGGAGCTGATGTCAACTGTCGCTCCCCGGCATGGCACAGCCTCACCCCAGACAGGCGAGGAACTCAAAATGGACAACTCTTAGAAGACTACCTTGCAGGATCCTATCTGACTGTACTAAATCGACCTCACCATCTGTCAACTTTTTCGAACACCCTCTGGGAGGCCACAATTGATATCTCCCTAGCCACCAGGAGTATGGCCGGACATGTGACTGATTGGAGGGTGGAGGAAGCATGGACCACCTGAGACCACCGGGCAATAACCTTTTCAGTTGAAAGACAACTAACAAGAATAACTCAAACAAACCAACCACAAAAGAATATGCAGTCGCAAATGCAGACTGGACACTGTATAGAGAGCTGCTCACCACGGCAATTAGACACAATCTGGAAAACATAAACCCCCGGAGCGACCCGGATGACCTTCAGAGAGAAACTACAAAATTATTACTGAACATCAGTGATCGAGCGATAAAAAGAAAAAAACCCAAAACTTGGCACAGTACCCTGGTGGACACCAGAAATTACAGTACTACGGCGACAAATGCAAAAAACAAGAAAAGACTTCCAGAGAGCTCGCAGAACCTGGCCCGAAGATGAGTTGGAGGTCCTGAGACAACATTACAGAGAAGCTAGGAACCGTTACACAGACACCATAAAAAAAAGTAAGAAGCGTTCCTGGGAGCGCCTAGTGTCTACTTCTGGAAACACCAACCCCTGGGGCTTAGTCTACAAGGTGATAACCAATAAGCTCCCCAGGGGCGAGGTCATTAGTACTACCAGGACACCGGAGGTAAACCGAACGACCACCTGGGAGCAGTCAATGGGCAACATACTGGATAAAATCTTTAAGGAACCAGCAATATTAACCATGCAAGAACAACACGAAATTTGCAAGGACAACGCAAACTATACCACTTCGGCAATCGAACCCCCCTTCACCCTAGAGGAGCTCAGTGAGGCTGCCACCAAGATCAGAAATCGCAAATGCCCAGGACTGGACATGATTGAACCAGAGATCTTGAAGAAAACTGCAGAATTTGCACCGCACTTACTACTTCTCTCTACAACAGGTGCCTGGAAACAGGCAAATTCCCCACAGCATGGAAAACAGCAAACACCAAGTTGTTACTTAAAAGTTCCTAACAAAAAACCGGACTGCCCAGAGTCATATACACCTATCGCACTGCTCTCAGTGGTCAGCAAACTATATGAGAGACTGCTGCACAAGCGAATCAAAAACCACTATGAGAGGACAAACCTGGCGGCTAGAAATCAGTTCGGATTTAAGCCGGGTTCCTCCACACTGGATGCACTTGGAAACTTGCGTCGGAAGGCACAGGAATGCAGAAAAAAAATACCTATTAGTCATTTCAATTGATTTTGCCGGGGCGTTCGACTCACTATAGTGGCCGAGCGTCCTGGGCAGACTAAGGGTGGCTGCAGTCCCTATCAACCTATACAAGGTAATGGAGGACTACCTATCTTGCAGGAAAGTAGAAATAAATGCCAACTACCAAAAAGTCACAAGATCTATACACAGGGGGTCTGTCTTGGGGACACTCCTTTGGAACATGGTCCTCGACGAGCTCCTGAACCTGGGGCTGATTGGGGCCCAGGCCTTTGCGGACGACCTTATTCTTACCATTGAGGCTGACTCAAGAGCCCAACTGGAAACCACTGCAAACCAAGCTCTTCAGAAAATACAAAACTGGGCTACAAGAAACCAGTTAAAAATTTCACCGACGAAAACCACATCTATTCTACTAAAAGGAATCCTGCAAATACGGCGCCCACCCCAAATTAAAATAGAAGGTGTGACCATTAAACTTGCCAACTAAATGAAATATCTAGGAGTAATCCTAGACAAAAACTTATCCTTCCAACCTCACCTACAATATATAAGGACGAAGATAAGACGTTACTCGGCAATGGTGGCGAGGGTTACGAGAAAAGACTGGGGATTAAAACAAAACAGCACTAATGTTGTATTATAAGGCAACCTTCAACCCTGCGATAACTTATTCTGCTGCAGTGTGGTACAGCAAAACAACGCTTGCAGTCAATAGGAGAACTCTGGATATGATACAAAGGACCATTTTATTAACAACCACACGAGCATGCAGAACAGTAAGCACACTGGCGTTGCAGGTGCTTGCTGGAGCGCTCCTCCTCGATTTGGAGACTGTAAAAGCTGGCTTGCTCTTCCTGCACGCCAGGGTGGTTGCTGCCACCCTCCAGGATTTCAGAATTGACCCAGCGAGTAGTACTAAAACAGAAAAAGTCCGATTGCAGGCCTACCTACTTCGGGAGTGACAACAAAGATGGACCGATACAACAAAAGGAGAAATTACAAGAAAATTCCTCCCCGACCTCAGCAAAATATACCCCAAGCAACCGGCCTGGTACTTTCCGGGGAAGCACTTGACTTCGCTCCTTACTGGTCATGGCCCCTTTAAGGAGAAGCTGCTCGGGTTCGGCCTTGTTGAGGACCCCCAACTGCACGTGTGGGGAGGTCGAGAACTGGAATCACTTGATCTACGACTGGCCAGAATATGAAGATCTCAGAGGCATCCTGATCACAAAGATACATTACCTTCCGAAAGGACTGGAATCCCACTTCATTGACACAGAAGAGGAATACAGAGCACTTTCTCAATATGCGCAGGACCTCTTCGAGAGGAGAAAACTGCTAATTACCATAAATCGTGTCTGACGAAAGACCACCACAAGTTAAACTGTACAAGACCATAAAATACCATCCAATGGAGTTACTACAGAGAAAAACCCTGAGACAAGAAAGTGAAAAACACAAGGACGGGGCTTACTCCATGAGCGACTGGACTGAAATCGACTCGACATTGAAGAAAAGAGACTTAACGCAGCACAGCTGCCAAACGCCATTTGGCGACTTGAGGAGGGCGCCCTAGCCTCGTTCATCTTTAATATCCCTATCCCCGGTGGGGGGGAGACGGTCTTACTGTCTCCCCCCCTCCTTGCCATTCCCACTTTCCCTTCTGATGGGGCATGGGCATGACCCACTGTGACTTGGGGTTGCCTCCTCTTTCGACTGCATACTTCTGTCTTTTCTCCCCCCAGGCTTCATTCTCCCCACCCACTCAACCCACACATACGCAAGCGAATGCCCTACACTTCGGAATTGATTTAATCATCTCCAAATTACGTTTTTCGCCCATACATTCGGCCTTTCAAAATTTAGCGTTATTCCTCATCGAATTTACCAAATATACATATATATTATTATTTTTTATTTTTTATTTTTTTTTCTTTTCTTTTTTTTTTTTAGGTCCTAGCCGCCGAAATCTCTGGAAATTAAGCGGCAGGACCTGCCAGAGTAAATCTTAGTCTACTTGTGTTTCCTGGTCTGCCTCCACGGGGCGAAAGTGGGGCAACGTTGGGCCTCAGTAGGGGTCCAGCGGCTAAACGACCAGATGAACAACGGTACATGACACTACACATATACAATATCCATACACTTTTAAATCTCTGGCATTTCCCACCGAACTGGTTCACCCACAATGAAAGCAACGCGGAGATGGGGGAAACCCCTGGTGCCGTTTGACCCTAAACACACTTTATACTTTACTTTATCGCAAATCGGTACCTCATTAGCACCAGGACTGTGTCAAGACTGATAAGTACCAGGATGCAAATAAGATGTTGATGAAAAGGACAGCAAGGAGCAGTTCTCTTTCCTCAATTGAGGGGGGGGGGGCTCTTTTGTAGGAATATGGAGAGGGGATTCTTTTCAGTCTGGAGTATGAGTATATCGTACCTGTTCTCCCCCCCCCGAAGGATCGACCCTAACCCCATCCGACAAACTACATAAAAAGTCCTAGTAATGCTGTATTAATTTTCCGTTGCCCAACATCAGAAGGTCCCGTTTTTAGGTGTCCACCTCAACACAGTACTGATTAGCACCGTCAGGATTTAAAACCAGAGAGATAAAGCAAGTATGTAGAACAGATGAAATTAATTTTTTCATACTAATACAGTGCTTTTTAATTTACTTGGTTTAGCTCTCCCCACGCCACATCCTAAAGCCAAATTTCACGAGCAGTTTATTTTATTTTTGCTATTTTAATACCATTTAATGCTGTATTTATTTTACTCACGAGAAGCTAATATAATATAACAGGAGAATGTAAAAGGAAGAGGCCTCCGTAGCCGAGTGGTCAGGAGCGGGGGTGCAGTAGCACACGCTCTTTGAGTAGACCGGGGTTCAAACCCCTGACTGCTGAATAAGGTCGATCTGCTAACCCGCACTGGACCAGCGTGGCAGATTATGGTCCATTTCTCTCAGCATGAATTGTTGAGGAGGCTTCCATCCTGCAGTAAGTTGATAATGGCTGCACTTTACATTTTTTTTTTATGTAAAAGGAAAATGCAAAAATGTACTGTTAAAAAATTAGCCTTAAATTTAAATATTATTATAATAGTTGTTTAAATTCGAATATTAAAAAATAAAATAAAAAACGTATAAAAATTTAAAGAACAATACTTTAATTAGATGCACATGAGGAAACACCTCTTTATATAAACTTGCTACAGAAGACGAATAAAAGTTTTATGTATGATTTGCTTTTATAGTCCTACATTATGATCATTACTTGCAATCTGAGAATATCCCGTTTATTCACAAACTTTCCCTTGGTATATATATCTTATTGTTAAGAGAAAAACTAATATTTTTTTTCTGCATAGTGTTCCTGAATGGAAATACTTTCCGGACGTGGCATCCATCATATCTATTGCAACGGATTTCATCAAACCCATGCAACAATTGTAAAGCTGATGTTAACTAGTCAAAATTAGATTTTGAAATGCTAAGAGTAGAAAACTTGCTTCTTGTCCAAATGCTACCATTTGGACAAGAAGCATTCTGGTCTCTTGCCAAAGCTATTGGCCACAACTTTTGCTCATCTCTACTCCCACTGTTGAAACCCGATGGTTCTATTACCACCTCAGATAGAGATAAAGCTGACCTGCTAGCATCCTACTTTTCTGCTAATTCTTGTATCAATGATCTTGGTAAATCATCTCCTATCATTCCCAGTACACTCCATTTAATGTCTCCTGTATTCTTATGTCAAAAGTATGTCAGAAGAATTTTGAACAGTCTTGATGCCAAGAAAGTGCCAGGTCCTGATGGTATTTTTCTACTTGTTCTCAAAACCTGTGCTCCCGAGTATACATCTGTTCTGTATCGCTTTTTTACACTTTCTTATTCTACTGGTGGTTTCCCTTCTGTTCGTAAATATTTGCTTAAACCACTTCCTAAAACGAGTGACAAATCCGTCCCATCCAGTTATCGTCCCATTGCACTTCTACACTTTCTAAAGTAATGGAGAAATCCCTTAACCGTCAACTCCTAAACTTTCTAGAAAGAAACCTTCCATCTCATCAGTGATCGCTAGTATGGATTCCGTCAGTGTCGATTTACTGGTAATATACTGGCTTATGGACAAGTGCAACTTGATGCCATCCACACAGCCGTATACCGTGCTGCCATAGCAGCCACTACGATTAATGGAAGAGAAACGAGAAACCAGCAGCAGAAGAACCGAAAAAAAGAAGGAACATCCAGCATGGAAAATTCAGACAATTGCTGTTGACATTTCAGAGGCTTTTGGTTGCGTTTGGCATAAAGATTTTCTAACTAAGCTTCCATGTTATGGTTTGCCAAGTGTTTTTTTGTAAATGGGTATCCAGTTTTCTCTCTGACCGCTCACTGCGTGTGATGGTATACTGCTGTCTTTCCTCTAATTTCTGCACTAATTCTGGTGTTCCCAAAGTTCAGTTATTTCTCCCAATCTTTCCTCTTGTATATTAATGACCTTCTTCTATTAATCGCAGATCCTATCCATAGTTTTGCTGATGATGATAGCACATTGTATTCCACCTTCTAGTTTGAGAATCCTTTCCCTGCACAAACAGCTTCAACTTCTCGAATATCCACTATCAATTCCTTAAATGCTGATCTCCATGGAATCCTGTGGAGAGTTACAGACCACCTCAATCGGTAAATAATACCACATTACCTCGACAACAGTGGTTCAAGACTTGATTCCATCCACACAGCCGTATACCGTGCTGCCATAGCAGCCACTGCGATTAATGGAAGAGAAACGAGAGACCAGCAGCAGAAGAACCGAAAACGGAAGGAACATCCAGCATGGGAAAGAAGACTTCAGCAGAAGATAGAAGAATTAAGAGTCAAGATAGGCCAATTGACCCAGTACCAACGGGATAACAGGAGTAAGAAATTTATTGGAAAAGTGAAGAGAATCCTCAAGAGAGACAGCGTCCACAGCAAACACGGGTCCAAAAATCAGAGAATAGAAGAATACTTGGAACCTCCTAGCACTAAGCGAGAGATTACGATGATATAAAGAGAGCTCCCAGAGGAAAATAAACAACCGAATCTTCGATGATGACCAAAGAGCCTTCTACAGGAGTCTCGAAGAAGACGGAAAAGATGGTAACGGACCACCCGAGAAGAATACGATCGAGAAGTTCTGGAGCAAAGTATGGAGCAGTGAATTAAGATATAAGCCCCCTGGATAGAACTAGAACGTCGAAAAAAAAAAAAAGAGATGAGATGAGAGAGTGGAAGATTCGGGAGGAAGAAGTAAAAGAGGAACTCCCACAACTGGCGAACCCTAGGAATAGATAACGTCCACAACTACTGGTACAAGAAGCTCACTTGCAGACACACACACACACAAGCTCTTAGCAGAACAGTTCACCCTAATAATAAGGCACCCAGAGACAATCTCGAAGTTTCTCACTGAAGGAATCACTTATCTGAAGACCAAGATATAAGAAACCCGGCAAAATACAGGCCAATCACATGGCTTCCAACGATGTACAAGATCCTGACCAGTTGCATAACCAGAAAGATATCGGATCACTTGGAGAGCCAGAACATAATGGCCGAACAACAGAAAGGATGCAAGTGGATGAGCAAAGGATGCAAGGAGCAATTAACCATAGATGCCACAGTTATAGAACAAGCCTACATGAAGAGCCGCAACCTGTACACCGCCTACATTGATTATCGCAAGACCTTCGACTCTGTGCCTCAGAGCTGGCTAATAGCAACACTAAAGACCTACAAAGTCAATCCGACAGTGAAAAACTTCCTTGAAGCAACGATGGCAAAATGGAGTACAACCATTAAGGTCGAGAACATCACAACCTGATCGATCCCCATCAGGAAAGTAATCTTTCAGGGAGATGACTTGAGCCCATTGTGGCTCTGTCTAACGCTATCCACCATGCTTCACAGCAGTAAGTATGGATATAACCTCAAAAAAAGGAAGGAAAAACCTGTACACGCCCACCTGATGTACATGGATGATATCAAGCTCTGTGCGGCAACTGATAAGCAACTCCAGCAACTACTCCGGATCACCGAAGAATTCAGCAGTGGTATCAGGATGGAATTTGGTCTAGAATCTCTAGACAAATACCAGACCCACGGATTGCACCAGGGGAAATTAGCCGGCCGGAACTACGAGCTGCACACTGGTAAAGAGATGGAAGCCATGACAGAGGAAATGACCTACAAATACCTGGAGACGATGCAGGCTCAGCAGTTACAGCACAAGAAAATCAAGCCGTGCCTGACCGAAAAATACCATCAGAGACTCAGAAGCCTGCTGAATGGAGGGAACATGGTTAAAGCCATAAACACCTATGCAGTTTCAGTGAAAATATACTCCTTCGGGATAATAGATTGGACTAACACCGAGTTGGAGGATACCATGAGAAAGACAAGGACAATGATGACCAAGAGCCGCCAACACCACCGAAGTCAGCCATCGAAGAGAGACTGACAATAGTTCGGAAAGAGGAAGGGGCCTGATAGATCTCATCGAGCAACCGAAAACAGCGATAGCTAACCTGAAGAATTACTTCTAGAAAAACGCAGCAGCGCTCTACCAGCCGTAAGGAAGACAGAGGAGGGGGCCCTCTCCCGCCCAGACGGCACAAACGAAGCTAGAAAGATGGGCATTGTAGTGTGTCCATGTCAGACACTACAGTGACCTGCATCAGAGCCGGCCCCAAAATTTGTGGGGCCGTGTTCAAAAATTACTTGCGGGACCCTAGGGTCCTGTGCAAAATTTATACGGGGTGTTTTTATAATAGCAATTTTTCAAAATTTGCAGTAACTAAGAAATATTTAAATAATTTTATATTATACTGAAAACCAAATAACAAACAAACAAACAATAACCTTATAATATAACCCAAGGATCCTTTTACCGAGTCCTCCAGTCCTTTCTAGTAATCCTTACAATAGAGGCAGTAAATATTTTAACCTTGCCACTCAGATATTCAAGATGTGCCACAAACGACATATTATCACCTATAATTACGCCAAGGTGCTTTACCTTAGAGACCAAAGGTATCTGATTATTAATAAGTACACAAGAAACTATAGAAAATAATCGCCAAGGAGCCCGGAGTGTCAGATGACATATGTCGACGATGCCACCTGGCCTTAGAAACGATCCAAAACATCACGGCAGGATGCAAGATGATCACCCCAGACTAGGTACAGTGGTAGACATGACATGGTAGCCAGGATAATACATCAGAAGCTAGCAAGGAAATACCAGTTGATCAAAGAAAGTGTACCGTATTACAAGTACGAACCTCAGGCAGTAGAGACCTCAACCCACAAGCTGTACTGGGACCGCGCCATCCGTCTGATTGACATTGCGTTGCCCAACACTGGCAACCTCCAGAAAACCCATGAGGAAAAAATCAGGAAGTACACGAACCTAGGACAAGAGATCAAAGAGATGTGGCATATGCAACAAGTAACGACCATCCTTATCATCGTATCAACAACCGGTGTGGTGCCAAAGACACTACACAACAGCCTAGCAGCAATAGGGCTCCCCGAAAACATCTGCAAGGAACTCCAGAAAGTCACAATCGTGAACACCTGTAGGATAGTCAGAGAGTTCCTCGACCAACAGTAACACCAGACATAACAACAACTACCCTGTGTATTTGGTAGCAATACCCGTCACGCGGAGGAACCCCCAATCAGGGATAAATAATATTTATTTATTTATTTATTTTTAACATATAATATACACAACAGGCATTCGCCCAGTTAAAGTGTATAACAGAGTAAAGGTTGTACAAACATAAAAATAAATGGTAGACTAATATACTTTGTACAATGGAAACGGGAAAAGTTCAATTCACAAAAATAAAAAGATATTCATGACGTCAAGTCCAGCGCTATGTAAACTCGCAGAAAGCAGTTTGTTGCAGGAGACATCATCACACACACACGAATTAATGAGGACATCTTTAGCCCAGAACTCATCCGTCAATCGGTCAACTTACTCCAAATAGTTCTGTGAAATTGTTTCTTGTTCACAGCCATATCCAAGTCAAACTTGTTCATGAGTGCCAATGTTCTTTTGAAGAAGGAGTTCCTGGATATCTTTAATCTGGAGTTACCGATGTGGAAAGTAGGCTTCTGTCTAGTAACCACCGCTGGAGAAGGTCAATATGGCATAGAAGATCCGGCAGGTAAGTTGATCCAGCGAAGATGTGGTACAACAGTTTTAAATCAAGAACAGTTCGCCGAGTTTCCAGAGATTGAAGCTTGAAGTAGGAACAGAGATTCCGGTAGAAGATTCTGTGGTAAAACATGGGATTACGTCTGGAAAGTGGATAAATTTCATCTGGAGCGATTCTATTTGCTGTATCAAGTATGCATAGTGTGGGTTCCATATAGGAGAAGCAAACTCCACTATAGGGAGTATAGTTGTCTTAAATAGGAGCACAGAGAACTGAGGCTCTTGAAATCTGTACGTCTGCCGTTTAATGAATCCAATTTGTTTTTTCGCTTGGTTTAATAATTAAATACAAAAATAATAATTGATTTTTTATTTTGTATTCAATTATTTGGTTTAATAATTGAATACAAAAAAAAAAGAAAGAAAGAAAACGAGGAAACAAGCATTTTTGACTTCATTTTGTTCTTTCTTTTTCGGCACATTTCTCTTCGACTTGTACAAGGTTAATCATTTTTGTTTGTGAATGTGCTAATTCAAAATAAATTAAATGTTCAAATATCTAGACAATGTTTTTGTATTATTTAAATATGTTTTTAACTTTCATGTCGGCTTTCTCTCTCGAAGAATATGAATGTTATTGTAATTCATTTTGTATTATTGGCATTTAGCGGCACAATAAGCAAAGTCCTTCTTTTAAATGAAAACTTAGATTCAGCTTTTGCTTAATATAAGTCCTCCGTGGATTTTTTATTCATTATTATTTGCTATTTTGTTTTATTTGTATATTTTTGCAAGCAACTAGCTAAAGGCGGTCAGAAGAGACATAAATGCGTCACTTCCGCCAAAAAGGAACTTTTGCTTAGAGCTAATGCGGAAACCGCCACCTACATTTAGTTCCGTTGGCTCGGAAGCCCCCTTACAGAACGACCACGTGTTTCACTTGATTCCTGTTCACGTGCACAAACACGTGAGACTACTTGGTAGACTGAATTGTTTCTTTTGTATTTTATGAGCACATTCCGTAGGAGACAATATTTAAAATATGCACAATTTTAGCAGCAAATCAGAAGAATTACTTCAAGTGCAAAAACAATAAATCTAGGTTTTTGGATGCTGAGACAGACGTGATATGTTTTTGCCAAGGAAGGTTAGAGATTAATGTTCTTTCTAGTAGCGAATTCTGATCTTGTTTGGAAATTAATTATTATTATTAAAGAAATCTATTATTATTATTAAAAGCTAATATAGGTGGACAAAATTTTTTCCACATAGAAATAAGATTTTAATTTTCTAGCATTGAAGTTAATAAAGTTATGTAAAATACAGTACAAGTTATTTATTTGCAAAACACATGCAGCTCAGGTATATGTTTCCTGAAATTCACTGTTTTGAACTACTGAAAAATGAAATGACTGAATTGGGAAAAAAATTAGATGTTCAAAGCAAAGTAATTTGGAACAAAAGAAAAGATGATAACAAAATAAGAACAAAAAAACAAAATAAAATAAGATAATCGCGTTACAAAAGGCAACGTGACCAGGAATGGGAATAGTAGGCTAGATCGAAAACGAAGTAAAAATTATTTTAAAAGCAGCACAGATTAAAATTGTTTTAAGGAAAACAACGACGAGTTAACTTGATTTGAAAAACACGGACGGGCAAGCTAAAATGGATACATTTTTCTTTACTTCGTACGCAATCACTTTCGCCTATGGAAAAAAAAAAAAAATGTTTGTAATTAAACTTAGAGAGGTATTAAATTCAGAAGTGTTTGCAAGTCGCACTACAGCTCTCGAGAGGTGGGGGAAGGCAAGTCAACTTTCCTGGCCAGGACGTTGTGGATAGGGATCCGAGAGTGGAGTCCATCCTTCCTAACGGAGAAAGATGGGCCGGTCTGGTCAGACCGTTTTCCCCTGGCATTGGTGGACAAACATTAAGGTATTAATAGAATTTGCTTGTTTACCGAAGTGAAACGACTGAACCGGTGCATGTCGAGTAACTGATGCAACTGAGCACGTGTACATCGTTGTGATATGCAATAGTGAATGGTTTAGAATAGAGCGGTGTTACCGTGCGTCACACACTTCAATTTCTCTCAGATACTCAGCACGTTTAGTTGGATCCATGGTCCAGTCTCATGGCAACCATTATGAATAATTCAATTCCAGGACACAGAAAAAAGGATCCTGAACCGGTGTATAAAATTGACCAAAGATCTCAATACCAACAGATGACAAATTTGACCGATAACTGCCAGATGACATAGGGGAATGACAGCACAACCACTGTCTCTCGAATTTCCAGCCGCTTCAAGTCGCAATATTTTTAGCCAAACTATATACGTTAGGCTGCAGGAGAGAGGTCTGTTTACATGTGCCCCTCTCACCTTATTGCAGGAGAAGGACCCGCTTTATGCGGAAACCGCCACCTCCATTTAGTTACGTTGGCTGGGAAGCCCTTTAAAAACGACCACGTGTTTCACTTGATTCCTGTTCACGTGCACAAACTTGCTTTAGTTGGATCCAAGATCACTCGTTCAACATGATGTTTTACAGATTTCTCTCTCTCTCTCTCTCTCTCTCTCTCTCTCTCTCGAGAGAGAGAGAGAGAGAGAGAGAGAGAGAGAGAGAGAGAGAGAGAGAGAGATAATCAAACGTCTTACTTTTTATGAATGCAGTAGGACTCCATATAAGTTAGTTTCTTCTAATTCATGGTAATGCTCTCCTCGTTCCTTCCATAAAGCGCAACTAATGTAGAACTTTTTTTTTTCACAGTGCGCCGATTCCCGACTGGAATGGTCGAGTTGCCAGCTACCCCTTACTCTTGCATCATCCTCTTACCCTTGCACAGAATCTTACACCTGCATCATTCGCGCTCCTAAATGGAACATGACTTCTACTAGCGGAATTCGACTATTAGACGTTGCTGTTTTTGTTTTTATTATAAAATTACTTTTTTAAGTTTTTTTTTTTAAATTAAATTATAAACGTGTGTTCATTAGGATTGCATAATTTATCAAAGTTTTTATCGCTGTAAATTTCTCATGTGTTATATTTGTTTCTTTGCTCGTTCTGCTATTATACCCCACTTCCAGGAATTTTTCCAGTTTTTCATCCTGCAAACGCGCTTTCCAAAATGCAGTTGTGGGAAAAATACATAGATATAATAGGCCAAATTATAGATTGCTTTCAATAGAAAGTTAGTAACGGTCTTATTCATTTGAACTCCCAATGTGAAGAGTGGCATACGTATGTGGTCTGGTTGCTGGATGAGGGATTTTTGGACACTCCAACTAATGACAGAAAAAAATGCGTACGTAATTAAATTTTTCATCATATTCACTCTTTTACAACAATTTACGATCTCTCGATTAGCAAGGCTTATGAAGTTGTATACTCTATAGATTTTTATTGAACTTCATTAGCTAAGCTACAAATTCTGAGTCCCTGCTTGTGAGATTTTGCGGTCGGGCCCCCTCTGCAATCGTCAAAACCATGTGATACTAGCGTGGCTCCCTATCCTGTGGTGGCCGACCTGCGATATGGTAGTTTCGCCACAGTTTAAAAAAATTTATAAATGTTCAATAAACCATGGCGCCTCCGTAGCCAGGTGGGAAGGAGCAGCAGTGCATAACTCAGGCTTCTTGATTAGACCGGGGTTCGAGCCCGTCACCACCAAATACGGAGGATGCGGAAAGGTCAAGGAATGACCACCGCATATTCCCGGAGCAACATGGCCTTAGTTGCTAATGCTCCTAAAAACCAAATAACAAACAAACAAACATCAATAAACCATCACTATGTAATGCTGGAATAGATGACCAAATTTATTTAAGATTTCGACGGTAGAATTAAAGAATAATTTTTATCACAAACAAAAAAAATTACAAGAACCTCAGTTAAGAACTCAATATGAATATAAAATTTAGCTTTGAAATTACAGAACGCCATATGTCAGAATTGAACACCAGATTCTCAACACGGACGAATTTCCCGCTGCAGCATGAGATTTTTTCCTAGATTTTTTGGACAGGGTGGTTATATAGTTCTCTCACATTTAAAAATTAATTAGGCGAAAAGTGTCGCCTGCAGTCCAGTATAATAATACTGCATAGAGTAAAGCCAGTTATTGGAGGAATGCACACATAATGGTTGGCACTTTTTGATTCTATACGCCGCTTAGCTGTTCATTTAGACTAAAAAAAAATTGTTCACTTGTCCGGCATATGTTCGCTAATAGAGGTCACAACTCATAACCCGGCTGATGAGAAGCTAGCGAGCTCACTTGCTTCAAATCAGCTGTTCTGACGGTTAAAGTTTTTTAGATGCATAGCGGATTCTCCTATTGGGTTATAATGTGCGATTAAAAAAGATATCAACTTAGGCTGAACCATGGATAACGCTGTTTGTCTCTTGGACATAGGATTAAACTTAATCGATCTTTGGAGGAGTAAGAATTGCCCCTTTATCGGCCTTAACCCAGTAATGTACTTTAAATCTGTCTGTATTTAAGTTCTGCGTTAATATCCCCGCAATCCTATGTAATAATTGTGAGACTGTCAGCAAAAAATCTTAATATATTTCTAAACGATAATTAGCATTCTGTACATCGAGAACATAAATTTATGCCTTATCCAGCATTCTCAATGTTTGGGGTTCACTGGTTCCTCGGATAACTGCATATGGAGATAATTCCGATGTTATTTGTTATACTGTACAGTACTTTAAAATTCAGTTCATATTGAAACTGCTTCTCCCATTGTTCCTAATACACAGTGGTGAATAGATGTGTGAAATTTCTTTAAAAAATAATTTAATCTAAAGCCCTCATAGTTTCAGCGAAGATTTCACTTTACAGTAATTAATGAATGAATTTTTAACTGACATTGGAAAAGTGAGCAGTTATGTGGTCTTTAGTTCTTTCATATTGGAGTTGACCGCACCTTAAAAAGTTGTCCATGTTTTGCACTTTGTCAATGGTTTGCCAAGTTTGTCCTAACTGAAATTCACCTGTCTTCTGACAGGACAAGGACCATCGAAACAGCTGTCAGAACGGTGACACCTACCTCTTAAACGAAAAACAGATACTTTACTTTTAAGATACAGCATATTGCTTATTTCAAGATGTTGCTCTACCGGAAAACTCAAAGGTGGAACATGCACCAGCTGTGTCTGTGGGGAAAAAGGTTTTTCGCTTTCTCAGTTTTCTTCAGTTGGTAGAGGAAAGAAGTATTAAAAGCAGGTCGGTATTTTCCTAATAGTGTTGATATATAGTTCATTATTTCGGAGGCATTTTTTTTTTTGTAAATTCCAGATTTATTTAGTAAATTTTGTTTAGGCTCGTTGATACATAATGTGTTGCTCCTGGGAATTAATTGGTGAAAATAGAGATAATATTCTAATGAATGAAAGAGCAGTCCTTTCCACCCTCGCAGTAGCACAGTTGATATACCTCACCGTCCTTTCCACAGTAGAAAGGACTGGCTTCGAATCAGGTCAATAACACGAAAAATCTCTATGAGTTCTTTTTACAACTTGGTTGAGTTAGTCGGTATCAGGCGCGGGTGGCATGTTTTTTTTTTTTTTTTCTTCTCCCTGAAACTGGGTTTTTCGTCCAGCAAAAAAGGCATATTGACTCTTCATAGCCGTAGTATCTTTGGCGCTTAACACAAAATAAACAATAAACAAACAACAACAGCGATTCCCAGTTATGGCCCTGTTAGGGATAATGTTAATTTTTATAAGAGCCCCCTGCAACTTTATGGTGATCTGTGATGGTCGTCAGAAAGCATGGGATGTTCCAATATTATCCGACAACTTCCTGTACACTTTTCGAGAATCATCTAGTTCAGTCTATTAGATTTAATTATATTACGAAAACGTTTCCGTCTTATATTGCCAGTAAGTGTCGAAATGCTATATAAAATTTCCGTTTATTCTTGAAACTGAGATCACATTGCAACAGCATCGTCGGCAACATACTTGTAACTGTCAAAATGACCATAGTGGCCTACTTTTGTTGAAAAGGAACAGGCGAATTATATGAAGTGGTTTGCTTCTCAGAAATCAGTTATTATCGTGACATGGTTTGATTTCAATATTCAAGACCTGTAAATACCATTCATCAGCATTTCCAGTTACGTATGTCTGTTTTATGTGTGTGTGTGCAATATGCACGGTTCAATTCGTCAATTTTGCAACTCAGATAAATGCGGATTTACAATTTTAAAGTCAATGAAACGTATTTCTACTACAAGTGATGATCTTGCAATACCCCGGAAGATGGTTCACAGCGACAGAATTAGTCTCTCCCCCCCCCAGAACCATGAATTTCATATTTTCCTCACGGGTATCTTTTCATCTCTTAAATAGATGAACCGATCGCAGAATACCAGTCTACAGACATTGAACACACGCATACGATGGCCCCAGTTAGAGAGTGGTCTAATTAGCTGGCCGTATTGAGGAGTCATCTAATAGAAGTAATCTCTTCATGACCAAACGATCTACAGATCTTGATTTGCAGCGTGCTTGAAAGAAAGGTAAACGCATATACTCGCACTTGTCAAACATGTAAAAATTATACAAAAATGCTTCTTTCGTTTAATACTTTAATTTTTGCCTCCCCCCCGATATAATTACGCTGATTTTCATTGCTAAAAGTAAAATAAAATTGGTCTTTTTAGTATATTACTTAGGTGTGCGTTAAGCACTAAAGCACCTAAGGCTATGAGGCGTCGGTTTTGTGTATAATTATGTTTTTTTAGTCGGTTTGCGGTTTTCCTGTCAAAAAAAAAAAAAAAAAAAAAACGCGGCAGAATAACCTAATCTGACCATGTAACCTTCGCCTCACACCGACTAATTCAACAACATCGTGATAAAAGCCCATAAATATTTTTCGTGTCGTTGATGGGTTTCGAAGTCAGGCCTTTTTCCACTGGATGTAAAATCACTGTGATTATTACTGCTGTGCTGCCCACGATATTCCATTCTTATGAGGTATGAGACAACTGACTGTTACCCTTGTTAGTAGTAAAGTGCATATAAGCACCGTCCTCTCAACACCAGGTGGAAAAGGCCCGGGTTCGAATCCCGTCAATGGCGCGAGGAATATTTTTGGGCTTTTTCAAAACGTGGCTTAATTAGTCGATCTCAAGCGACAGTTGCATGATTTTTTCTCCCGGAAACTTGGGTTTTTCGTCCAGTAAACTGGCAAATCGACCATAGAACAGACGCAATTTACAGAGACTATATATGGCCCAATGTGATCTGAGTCGCTGATGCGCTTAAAACCCTACAACACCAGCAGCAACAACAACATCTTATTTCTAGACTCATTTTAGAGTTTCAGAAGCATTCATGAATATCTTTTGCGTACAAATAAATGTATAGTATCTTATATAGAACGGCACCTGAACGAAAGTTCAACTCCGCCTTTGTAAACTGTAATGATTACAGAGCTCTGTAAAAAGCCAGAAACGAATATTATGTGTTTGTTGTGTTGTTTCTGGCCGTTTTGTCACCTGGCAGGCAAAACCTGGAAAGCCTGCCCAGTGTCCGTCTACACCACGGGGAGGTAGGCCACAACCACGCATGCGCCATGGCCAGTCTCCACAGTCGCGCACTGAATGTCCAAAGCGAGTTTGGAATCATTCAAAAGAACCACCCGTGCCGGCAACAGCGCGCGCGCACGTACACACACACATTCCCAGGAGACGGGACAGCAGAAGACGAAGAAATAAAGAAAATAGCATAAAGTAAAAAAAATATGTAAATAAATAAAATATAAACGTCTTTGTCCACGTCTTTATCTAGTGCTGTCCAAAGTATTCCACAAAGAGAAAAGGTGTACAGTCAAACAGCAGTAGTAATGTCATCCAAAAACAAGATCAGCAAGGCAGGAACAAGTTTTGTTAATCTGAAGTGGTATCAGAAGTCACTGGTTGATGACGGTATCACTGTGCAGAGGAAAGATTTAGTTGTGGAGAGTCTTGATAAAGGATGAGCCAGGAAAATGCAGCATCTGTTAAAACCTTCGCGGGTTGTTTTTGAAAACCACAAAAATTTTGTATATGACGTCATCAGGACGACAGACGAGGCAACATGTATTATGATTTATGATGTGTTTTCAATTTTATTGCTTGCATTAACATTGGGGTTGAAAGTCTTCCTGCGATTAAAAGCAGCATTGCAGAAGGTTTGAAGGGCCTGGAAATTATTTATAGATATGAGTCTCCTCACATCCAGGAGACAAGTTTGGAACTATTACCTAAGATTTACGAAGACCTAAGATTGCCTTAAGAGGCAATCTTAGGTCTTCGTAAATGGAGCATTCAAAAAGGTCGTGAGAAGAGTCTTTCGGTAGCCCACATCGACAGGAGACTATTAGAAAAGTCTGAATTGGTAAAGTTTTGCATTAAGCGAACCATGTCCAGTTAGTTATGTAGGAAGTAAACAGTGAGGGTGAAAAACGAATTTTTTGGTAATGGTGTATTCTGCCAGGTGTTGACTAACAAATTCAGCATCGGGTTCGTTCAGTTTTGGGATCAGCTTGAGGATTAACAATGATTCCCTGAAATTCCGTGAAAAAAAAAACAAAGACCTCTAAACACAACGTGCAGGTCAAGTGGTATAGTGCCCGCAAGTGTAGAGCTGGAGTTGATACTGCTCGGCTAAGTGAAGTAGGCCAAGGAGCAAACAACGCTGATTAGTGGATAACTTAGTTTGTACAGTTTTATGTACAGTACGTCTAAACCAAAGACTGGCAGCATAGGTTGTAATTGGAATTATGGCAGCATTATAAAATAGATGTAGGGTTTTCGAGTTCAACACCCAGTCTTGTCTGGTTATTCGGAGCAGTATTGAGGTAAAACTCTTAACTTTGACGGACAGGTGTCGAATATGTGCATAAAGGAAAAGCGGTCGTCGATGATGACTCCTAAAAATTTGATGCTTCGGACAAGTGGAAGTGATTTCTTGTCAAGTTTTTCAACTGGTAGTCTGCATAGTCTACGGTAATTTGTGTTTAAAAACCACAATCTTCGATTTGGTTCGGGATAATTTCAATTTGTTCTTAGAGTACCAAGACGATAGTTAAAGGAGTACTTTATTGACATAGAGTTCTAAATCAGACCTTGAGTTTCCATTCAAGATCTGATTTAGAACTCTATGCAATAAAGTACTCCTTGAACTATCGTCTTAGTCCTCTAATCTGTGTACAAATAAAAGAAAGCTTCCAGTTATCACAGTTAGAAAATATCCGAAATGTGTTTGTTGATATAAAATAACGCGGGTACATAGTTATCGGTGAAAGTAGAGCTTTCTAATATTCGCTTTATTTTTAATAACAATTTGTCTCAGTGAATGAAATCATTTCATCACTGCGAACAGAAACTGTGACATTTCGTTTGAAAAGACAATCCGTGCAGGGTTTCACTTGGCGACTACGCTGCACATCACAGAAGATAGCTCTTAATTTAACGCAATTAGTGTAATTACAAGGAAGACAACTGTAAATATCCAAAAATGCAAACGAACGCAATTATTATTGAAACTGTAAGCACTTTCCTTATTGTAATTGTACGTAAAAGGAATTCTCGAATGTGTATTAACTTTAAAATCTCCATTTTTTATGGCAGTAAACTTCTCTCACGGCACGCACGCACGCGCGCGCGCACACACACACACACACACACGCACGCACGCACACACACACACACGCACGCACGCACGCACACCAGAGAGAGAGAGAGAGAGACTAATTCAGTCACTTTATGAAAAAGATTCATAAAAATACCTTATGTCATCAAGATTCGAACTTAGATCTTTTCCACCCGGTATGGAGAGGTCAGGTGGGCAAAGATACCAACTGTATTACCGCGAGGATTCTAATACCAATGAGGAGGCATTAATATTTTGATAAGTCAAAGATTACTTAGGTTTGCCTTAACTATTAATAAATGTCTTTTGTTTTTATTTCTATTTGTGATGCTAGTCATTAATGTTACATACCATCGCGAAAAAGGGTTAGAAATGTGAAATTCCTAGGTGATGCACTAAATTTGAACATCAGTGTTTTGAACATATATTTACCTATCTTTATAGGTAAAGATAAACTTATAAAAAAAACTGATTTCGCCTTCGATTAACATTTGTTTGAGTACTTGTTTTTGTCTCATTCAAGTTTAGAAATTTGTATGAAGGAAATTCTAAAAGTTCGTAAGTTGATAATATCGTTTTGATATCAAAATTCACCCTTTTGGTGAATTGCCTTATACACTCTCTCTCTCTCTCTCTTGTGAACTCCTGTTTACAGAAATCTGAGAGGAGTTCACGAGAGATAGAATGGCTCTTTACAGAAATCTGTAAAGAGCCATTCAATTAACGAAAGTATAGCTGCTCTGCAACCGTAGAGGGTGGTACGCATTTTTAATTATGCTGTTTCTGAGTTAATAGAAACGGTTGGTGAGGCTGGCATTGTTGATGTTGTAATTGAAAAGCAGCTGATTGCATCTCTGGGATTAGTAAAGTTAATAACGTGACACATTGATGGAATTAACCAGTCTGAAAAATATGATAACAAAAAGGAGTCAGTGTATATAAACAATTAATCATTAGTTAAAGGCCGGGGTACGATTGGGGTCATTGCTCTTTAACGAAAAAGGTTCGGGCCGAGCTCTGTTGATCAATAATATTAATGTAAATGTTTACATTTACATTAATATTAAATGTTTAAATGTTTACATTAATCCCGAATACCATATTCAAAGAATTTTTCGATCAGTGTCTTGCGCATCAGAGTTGAACACTTTCAAGCAGTCGGCAAAGATAATAGCCACATTATTGTCATTGTTTAATTTAGTTAATGTTTCCTGCAAAACGTGTAAGGAAAAAAAAAAATTCTGTTTATACTCTGGGACAACAGGATAAGGGTAGAATAGTTCGTAAGATGGGGCAGAATAGTAACGTCGCCGTATTTAGCAGCCACATGTTTTGACTCACAGTCGCTGAAATGCGTGTACTTCTGTGTCCGAGCACTCGAGATACAGTATTTGTGGTTTTTTTTTTTTCACATTGCATGTGTCACAGCTCTGGTTACACAGGGAGTTAAACTAAAACATACACGGTACATTCAAAAAGTTTTCGGAATTTTACTACAAAGGTTTGAGTGAACAGTTGAGCTTACTAACCTGATCACCTTGAAAGTACCTTCTTTCTGCATACACACTTGCTCCATCGGTCTTCCCAAGCTTTGAAACATTCTTTAAAATTGGGGGGAGGGGTTGTGTTTTTTTTTTAGGGCGCGTAGGATTGCTTCGGCGTTTTCTCTGATCTCATCCATTGTAACTACCCCGTAGCTCCATTTTCAGTTTTAGGAACATCCAGAAGCCAGATAGTGCAAGGTCAGGGGAGTAGGGAGGCTGCTGCATTGTGATTGAGACTGTGATTTTTTTTTTCGCAGCCAAGAACTACCATCGTCGTGTGACTAGGTCCAGATGCAAATGTGTAAAAACCTCAATGTAGTAAGCAGAAGTAATGCTTCTACCCCAATCACAAATTCGTGGTGCACTATGCCCTCATTGTCCAGATAAAAACATCATGACTTTAACAGTGGATTTTGTTTCAGCACGAGACTTCTTGAACCGTTGGGACATTTGATCGTCTGACAGCAAGCGTGAAACAAACTTTGCACGCACGCGACGCATCCCTAAATCTTGCCTTAGGATTGTGTGTATTGAGCCTACAGACAGTCCAACTTCATGAGAAATCTCAATAAGTCATCCAACTCTCATTTCGCATTCCTCCACTTTCATGACATTCTCGTCGTTTTGTGACGTCGAACGGCGTCCACCACGACGCTCGTCTTCCAGTGTTTCCTGTCCGTTTTTAAACCGATTAAACAAACCAATCGTAAATTGCTGTTTTCTTTAAAGCATCATCTCCATAACCTTTTTTGTAATTCTTGTTGCGTCTCTGTGGCACTTTTCCCAAGTTAAAAAACTTGATGTTATCACGCTGTTCAAAAATGCGACATTCCAAAATCAATCAGCTGTGACACACACACGAGTGAAGTGGTCAAGCCAGTTCCCACTTGACATGCGTTTGCATCCAAGCCAGCGTCAACGCCCCACGAAATATTACGGCCATAGCGCAAATCATTTAAATAGCAGCGTGCGATTCTGGAACCTTTTGAATGTACTAAGTATATACATATTTATTCTTATTTATATAAAGCCTTCTTATATGAAAGTTTATTCATGAAAACTAGTGTAGCACACATTTCAAAAACATGGTGACGCAACTGCTTTGCATTTTAAAACCAGATAAAAGTACGTAATAGTAATAGAGGTATGTGATGCAAGAAAGCAAGCTATGAGCTTATGTAGCATCAGCCAAAAAAAAAAAAAAAAAAAATTCAAGCAACCATTCCCTCTAAACGTTTGTCCAGTTCCTCATGCGGACAAACTACTTATTTTAAAATCTTATACAGGGTGTCTCAAAAATATTGGTACAAACGTTTAGCGGAGGTAGGTAACATCTAAAGGAATGTGAATCGCATAGGAACCCATAACCGGAAACGTCACGGGAAAGTAGTAGTAGTAGAGGCACAAGAAGCAGAAATGACACAACACAGTAATTAGTGGCAAGCATTTATTTGACATAATATTAACAATGGAGTACGAGATGGATGCATTTCATGATGTTACAACAGATGCTCGAAGGTTCCACCGTGAGACGCGATGCATGCTTGACACCGACGCAGCATGGATTGGCGGACACGGTCGAACACACCTGGAGTTTCTTTGACAGTAGCAGCAGCGCAGACGAGTCTCGCCACGAGATCCATTTCCGTCTCCACAGGCGATTCATACACGATAGATTTGAGGGCCCCCCACAGAAAGAAATCAAGGCTCGATAAATCAGGTGAGCGTGGGGGCAAGGCAACGGGTCCACCACGGCCAATCCATCGACGTCCAAAACGCCTGTTCAAATTGTCACGAACATACCTTCCATAATGGGGAGGCGCCCTGTCATGTTGAAACCAAATGTTGCGTCTCACATTTGCTGGAACATCGTCAAGTAACCCTGGTAGAACTTGTTCAAGAAAGATCCGACATTTAGCGGAGTTTATGCGGGATGGTAACAGGTATGGGCCGACTAAGCAGTCACCGACCATACCTGCCCACACATTTATTGCGAAGCGATGTGCCGCATGGGGGCGCACACCGTGTGGGTTGTCGTGAGCCCACACATGAGCATTGTGCTGATTGAATAAGCCTTCCAGAGTGAAATAAGCCTCATCCGTGAACAAAACATAGGCTGGAAAATTCAAGTATTGAACACTTTCTTGGAGAAACCACTGCGAAAAAGCTACACGTGCAGGATGATCTTGGGGGCAGCAGTAACTGAACTCTTTGGAGATGAAAGAGATGTAAGGAATCGTCGTGCCAAACACGCTGTACACTGCAACGAGACACTCCTAAGGCAGAGGCAACGGCACGTGTGCTGGTAGTAGGATTATTCTGGACGGCATTCAACACACTTTCTTCCATGGCGGGAGTTCGCGTCGAACGTGGTCTACCCGCACTACTCCTGTTACCTCTAAATGACCCATAATCGCACAAATTTTGATGCACACATGCAAACAAACGGTGGTCCGGTACATGTCTGTATGGGAAGCGTTACCCATAAATTCGTTGAGCGGCTCGTCCATTGCCCTCTGCTAATCCATACCTACACTAGGTGCATGTGTACCAGCTCACAGTTCGTATATCGATGCATGCTCTTCGTGAGGCGACTACTGCTTGAATGAGTAAACCAGAAATTTTACCTTTCGCGAACTGATGAACAACACCGTCTACCGACATACGGTGACGTTTCCAGTTATGGGTTCCTATGCGATTCACATTCCTTTAGATGTTACCTACCTCCCCTAAACGTTTGTACCAATATTTTTGAGACACCCTGTATACACAGTTCAGAATAAAAAGTGCATTATTTTTTAGCGTTTAGCGCTCTTTTCTTCTAGTTGCATAATCAATCCTCTGAAGTGGGGAGCCCGCTTATAATGCTTTCATGCTTATAATAATACTGTTGGGATCATAACGGGAGTTTACTGTATATTTCATCCCAGGCATTGAAATAATTGAAGATTGGATAAAGATAAGTAAAGAAATTCGTTAACAAACACGCACAAAAGTAAGCAGAGCATTCTAAATCATTTATTTTATTTATTTTCACAAACATCTTTCTGTGGAAACACTATCTATGTATGTTACTTGCTACTTTTACATCAAAATTTAAATTGCATGAACGCAAACGGGTAACTTTCGTGTGCACGATTAAATATAATATTCTTTGGATTTTCTTTGATTATTAGTTTTATTTTTTTATGTATTTCATGGAATATTTTATTAATTTTTAAAAATGTGTAATTACTGTACGATTGTTTACAGTCGAAATACAGTAACGCAATATGGAAATCGCTTTGGTATTGTTTTGAAAGAATGGTAGTTCAGAAGTACACTGTAATATTATATGTAGTAATTGTAGTAGTATTATGATGCAAGTATTTTTTCTGGCCGTTTCTCACCTAATACATCTTTTTTTTGCCTTTCTTTTGAAAAATAGAAATACATGGATACAGCAACTGAAACATTTTGCTGCTCATAAAAGTAACAGCATCTTGCTGTCATGACTATGGCAGTCTTAAGCCGAGAACGCCAAAAATCGGCATCTGTCGCTGAAGGGACCAAAGTGTATCCAGGACAGAAATTGAGCGCAGAAATGCGTACAATTTTAAAATCATTTTTTGAACAAAAATAATAAATTTTATACCCTGAACTGTGTATACAAATTACCTAACATTAATTGACCATAAATTAATACATTTTTGATCAATTAAAAGAGATTAGCATTAGTTGAGGCATATGATGCAAGAAAGCAATCTTATAGAGCATCAGCCAAAAAAAAAAAAAAAAAACTTTCCCATTTCACCCATCCGGTCATTCCAAATGTTTGTCTAGTTCAGCCTTAAATTTATTTAAGCTATCAACTTCCACAACAACAACAGATGGAAGTCTGTTCCAGCAATCAACTACCCGCTGGCTAAAGGCAAACTTCAGCACATCTATTCTACAACTCTCTTTCCTCAGTTTGGAACTATGTCCCCTCAGGTTTTTAATCCGAGCAAGTGGAAGTATTCTGTCAGCACTGAGCCTGCTCAAACCATTCATGACCTTGTACACTCAATCAGATCACCTCGCACGTGCCTAGTCTCCAGATGTTGCAACTTGCAGAACTTAAGCCTCTCCTGGTAAGAGAACCCCTTTGTTCCTCTCAACAATCTTGTTGCCCTTCTCTGTACTCGTTCTAGCAACTGTACATCCTTCCTAATCCCATAGCAGAAATCTGCTATGGGATTAGGAAGAGTAATTACAAGATGCATCTTGTAATTATTGTTGAAAAGAGCAAGTGAACGAGGAAAGTACTTTGCAGCTACAAAAATGAAATATGATTGGCTGCTAACATTTTGACCATACGATGTTTTATTTCTGCTAAATGGGTGTGACTGACAACTTGGTGACAAGTCGTTTGAAGCACACAGTACATATGTATTCCGTTACAGTCGGTATTTCCCCCCCCCCTTATTATTATTTTTATCCTTAAATTTCTCTTAATTGTTTTTTTTTTTTTTGGTAGTTGTTGGCGCATCGGCTTCTGTGGCCATAGTGCACTTCCCAAGGTTTTTGCAGTACTTTGATCCAAGCCCGAGGCGGGATTCGAACCCGCGACCTTTGGGTTGCCAGGGAGGCACTTTACCCACCTGGCTAGCCCGGTCGGCTAGCCAGGTGGGTAAAGTGATTATTTGTGATTATTTTATTCATGGTTTCGCGTATTGCCTACAATGTGTGTGTGTTTTTAATAGATGTGTTGAAATTATTTCAGTTTTTAATTTCTACCATACGATGAGTGCAGCAGGTTTTACTACAACTTCTATAAAAATTAAATTTCAGAACATTGATTTCCACATGATAAAACAATTTTGTCAGTTAGTTTTGATTATTATAAATTCAAAAACTGTTTATTGAAGCCATTATAACCATTATAATTAAAATGCCTAAAAGTAGGCTGTTTGTGAAATCGGTCGCGTGCAATATACGAGTGTTCGTGTAACCGCTCATCATGATTCATATTTTATGTTAAACAAGTTTAAACTCGTCTTTCACCAAAATACGCAGAAATTTAATGTCTCTACAACCTTTAATGAAACATTCTAAAAATTTGAAGGTTCGTGACATCCATGCATTTCAAAGTGAATTTTTTAAAAATAAATTAAGATTTAATAGTCTTTCATTCATAAACTCAATTTCCTATCTTTCTGCTTTTTCAAAAAAAAAAAAAAAAAAATCTCCCAGATCATAAATCAAATTGTAGTGGTTGGTGTGTTACAAAGTACCAAGGCAAATAAGGCCACGAAGCATTCAAATTACCTTCGCTTCCTGTTTTAAACTGATTTTAATTCTTGTCAGTCAGTTTTGAAAATAAAGTTTAGAACTTCCTCCATCCTAATAATGTAAGAAAGTTAATATGACTACATCTTTTACTAAATTTCATTATTTTTTATTAAACCGTAAGATCTTGACAATTGACCTTTATGACGAATTCCAAAAGGAATTTGAAACAACGTCAAAGTAGTGCAATATTACTTAGAGGAATTTCTGTGATAAAATATACAAAAATAACCAATAACCTATACCAGGGTGGCGAAACTTTTAAGGGTGCGTGCCAAAATTCGCTAATATTTTTTAAAAAAACTATTCTCGCGTGCCCAGAACACAAAATTAGCTAAATCGCGTGCCAAAATTGGTTAAATATTTAAAAAAAAAGACCCTCGTGTTTCAGAACACAAAATGCATAATGCTTTATTATCCTTTTTAATTATACCAAATCTTTTATTCTATAATTCTTGAAATTCTCTGCTACTTCCCTCTTCATTTGAACGTTTTTGTTTCTCTGTTGGTTGAGCTGACATTCTAAACAATCTGTAAAGGGTAAATAGCAATTAAAATATTTATGAGAATTTATGGGGATTAATGAAGAATAATTAATGAAGGACATAGCTCGAAGACATGATGACAGATGGACTAAGAGAATAACAGAATGGTACCAAAGAGAACCTAGAAGAAAACCTGAAGACAACGACGGAGATGGACAGATGAAATTCATGAGTTTGTGGGTAGTAAATGGATGGCCATTGCACAAAACAGAAGGAACTGGAAAGTTGCTGGAGAGGCCTTCATCCTGCAGTGGATTGAAAATGGCTGATGATGAATGAAGAATAATATCCAATCTCCACATCACGTACAAACCATTATCATAATTGATAATGAAGGAGGCTACACTAAATACTGAATATGGATAATATATCTCACATAACTTTACCAATAACTTATGTTCTGAATGTTCTTCGCACATGTGTGAAATATACGAATTTTTTTCTTAATTTCTTTTCACAGTTTCGTCATTACGTCTCACCACTCCGACTTCATCACTGCGTGAAGTTTGAAATTTTATGGGACGCTCTGAATTCCGCGTGCCCAAAAAATTTGTATTAGTGCCATGGGTTCGCCACCCCTTACTTATACAGATATTGCTTTTGGTGCGAAGCTAACGTTATTTTACCCAACTTTAGATTTCGTGACTGTTTTTTTTTTATTATTTTTATCAGTACATGTATATGTAATCCAGATTCAATTATTTCAAGATGTTGGAGCGTTCTGTTTTTTAGTGTTTCAAAAGCACACATAGTTGAAGATTCCCTACAACTTCCTATTTCTTACCTTTAAATGAACTCTTCATGAACAGATTTTTTTCTTGGAACATATATAATTGATAAATTTAATGGATAAGTTTGAAGCTCATAAAATAATAATATTAGTAAACGATAGGTAACGGAATATATAAGTAGACATACAATACTTGAGTTAATTGAAAAAACAGATATCTTTATGTAATTTTTTTTTAAATATTCAGCAAATCTCATTGCAGAATATTAAATAAAATTATATATAAAGAAAAAGAGCAATGAATAAACTTCATTTTCTATTATTTTAAAAAAATTATGTATGGATGTTATAGTTCAATAAAATTTTACTTTAAAAAAGAAATTTCCAAAAAAATAAATAATATATAAATAAAATAATATTCTCTTCGTAGCTGTGTATAAAATACCTTAATTTTTTTATGCGGTAAACCATATCGTTTGCGTTAAAATGAAAATAAATTTTTGAACAAAAATACAGTAATTAATTTCAGTCTCGCACAATTTCAGTCTCTCTCTCTCTCTGCGAGAGAGAGAGAGAGAGAGAGAGAGAGAGAGAGAATATAAGAAACAGCACCGTATTTATCAATCACGGGCCCTTGTCACTCACCTGGTTATGCACCCTTGTGGAAGACCACTCTGTTACTGCCATGGTGCCGATGAGTACAGCGTAGTTATGGTAATGTAATTGATAGATCGAATTTTCTCTACCACTTTTTTAGATGACCTTTCAGAAACAGCAATGACGTTAGCAACCTAACTTCTGCTAACACCGATGACACCTTTCTTTTGGGGCTGTTTCCAGCCTTATGGTATTACTAATGGGAAAAATATTTCGACATTAATAATTGGGTGTGTACACGTATTAGCAGAAGATATAAAAGTAATAAAAATGGTGAAAATTATTTTGATATTAATAATTGACTGTGTACATATATTAGCAGAAGATATAAAAATCAGCGGACCGTGATGTTTCGGAATTAAATTCCTGAAGGATATTGTAAACATTTTTTTTCTTTAATATATGTGTCCACCACACCCTGTGGAGAAAATTATACGCTGGTTTTTCTTATAATCTTTGCAAACCGTGTTGACGTAGCAGGTAATCGTCGATCTTGTACGCTATTGTGCAATCTTGCTGGTGTCGCAGCCTATTGTGCAGGTTCTTGGTTTTCTTCTCCCAAAAGAAGGCTGCTGTCAAATTCTCCGAAACTCGTTATTAATCATGTTTTGTGCTAACAGGAAGTTCACATAGTATATTAGCTCCCACCCGAACCCTTCGTTAGATTCACTTCCCAGTTGAGGTGTAATCAAATTGTAGTTACTATGTCCACTAAAATGGAGACTTCGAACGTTTCATCATTGGATACTGAAATGAATGCTACTGAAGTACACAGTCTGCTCGTATCGTCCTCTGCTAATGATTCAAGGAAAAATGAATTTGTAAGTTGAATAATGGAACAATTTAGAATGGAATACTTTAACAGTACCATTAAATATTTCCTTTAATTATCTAAATTGAAAAGAATTTAAAAATATATATTTACTAGTTTATTAAAAGATATTTGTTAGCTGAATGACTTGTATAATAAGCCTTATATTTTCTTAATAAGAAAAATATTCTGAAAGCGAGAGTAAGAGGAGTGGTCAGATCAAACGGCAAATGCTAGCTAGCCGGCCCGCTAGATGCTCTGATGTCCGTACATCTCGCGAGTTAGTTTGAACCACTGAATTTTCACACGTCCTGCTTCTACTATGAGGACAGTTGTGGTAATCTGTTTTCAGCCGGTCTAAAAGCCTATAGAATATACATACACGCAGGTTTGGAGACTGGAGGAGGGAAGTCTTTCCCAAGAAAAGATAGGAGAAGCGCATTTATTTGACTCGTGCAGTGATTTCAACGATGACTTTCGGTGTTTATTTTGAAATTTGTAGTTTCATTTAAAGTTTCTACTGGGGAAACCTCTGTAAGTTTAATGATTTATGCTTCACTGAATTGAAGGTTAGCATCACCAGGCGCCCAAGTTTTAAGAGAGTTTGACCATTTAACTGAAGCTGCAAAAACGTTAAATTTGCCTTCCTTTTACCAGTGAAATTTCTGATTTGTAAACCCCTGGCATTGCTGTTCTCGCCATGAAATTAATGTGAAATAAAGATTATTATTAATACAATAGAAAATTTTCTATGAAAAGCAAGGTATATTTGATATATTTGTATATTGTATACTGTATATTTGATTCAGAAAAATGGTCTCATTAATCAGAACGAATAATTCATTATAAAGGACTATTCTACAAGTGGCGTTGCGGAAAGACAGAAGACCTGCACTGCGGCGTCTTATATTTAGAGGGGAGGGGGAGGCCCCAAATAATTTCATAAACAACATAAAAAATAAATAAATCATATAATTATAATGAAACATAAAATATAAGAAGTGCATTTATAGGAGGAGGGCTGATCACTTTTGTGGGTCCCTCAGAAATTTCTTTACCGTTAATACATGTGAGCCCGCGCTTTATCTGTGAGGCAATTTCTGGCGGAAAAACGTATTCTTCAGTTGAAACATCCTCCCTACACGATTTGGCTCCCTCTAACTTTTTTGTAGAATAAAAACTTCACTGAAGTTTTTATTCTACAAAAAGTTCATTTTGGCTCCTTCGAGAAAAGTCCAGTGAGTCAAGGACATTAAAATATATATCAGTAAAGAGAGTTCATAAAAGATTTCGAAGTGAACAAAAGCATATAATTGGTAAGTTAAATTTTAACTCTGTATGAGTTTAGAGCTGAAAACATTCAAGCTATACAACTATCGTACAAGTGGCATGAATGCATCATTCTGCACGTAACCGTATGACAAGCCGAAATTTGCACATAGAAGCATCATGCATCAAGCATCATTATGAGTGAAATCATGCGCCAAACTTAGTCAAAATAAACAGCAGTATATTTCTCTGTATGGGTAATTGCTATTTATTTGAAATTTAAGGTTGGGATAATTCGCCAGTTTATTCACGATATGAACTGCATGATGCTTTTGCGTGCAAACTTCGGCGGTTATAGTTGAATGCAGAATTCTCGCTACCTGTGGATAATTCAAGTTTAACTTCTAACCCATCCTGGAACTTTCTAGCTGCATCTCGTATTTAGCCAAGTATGATAATTGGTCAATGCTATAGCTGGAAAGGATTTTATTTGATAAAGGGCTCAATTCAGATATCCGAAATGAAGACCGTTCACTTTTTTTTTTTTGAAAATTCAAAAGTAACGGGCAAATCTTAAATGAATATTCAAAGTAGAGTCTAATGCTTTGAGCGCATCTGGGTCGCTCAGCTATTTCCAAAGTAGGAATAGCTTGAAATAGCTTTGTACAAACAAAGATACATGGATGGACGATTAGACATCGACAAATTTTAATCAGTTGTTCTCAAACTTTCCACTGGCGCCCTTTAAAAAGAACGAGTCAGTTTACGGCCTTTTTCCACAGTTTGAAAATTAATAAACGAAGTCTTGTCTTCCCATTTAAACTCGTAATCCCCTGAGGAGTTTACAAGTTTAAATGGGAAGGCGATAGTTTACTAGACCGTGTGCAAAATAACTGGGCGGAACCGAAAATTATTATTTGATCTTTATATATATATATATATATATATATATATATATAAATTAAAAATAACTGAATACTTCGTTTGGTATCATTACAGGGTTTAAAAAAAAAAAAAAAAAACCAAAACCCGTTAAGCATAATTATAAATTTAGGCATTCGATTTTCGAAACAAAAAATAAAATATAATTATTTCGTATGTGTAGGATGTGTTTTTATCTAGAAACGAGATAAAGTAAATAAAAAATTTAAAAAAAAACGCGAAAATGCTTATTGAATAACTTAGTTGCGTTTCACCTTGAAGCCTCTAACAAACTGGGACTTGGTTTGCTTTCCCAATGAAAGCAAACCAAGTCCCAGTTTGTTATAGGCTTCAAAATCTGGCCCCGTGATCAGTGCACGGGGCCGGATGCGGTTCGTTTTTCGCACTTGGCCAGAGTATCAGCTCTGTGGGAGGCTCACCACCACCGAGAGAGACGGTTAATCACAACTTTTCAGTTTAATAAACTGAAATCTTTTCCTACGATTTTTTATTTTTAATTTTTTAGTTTCTTCTTTTGGTATTATTACTTTCGTATGTAATATTATTAATATTACTTTCGTAGTTCGCTAGTTTATTAAGATCAGTACAAAAAAAAAAATTCAGTTCACCTATATATAGTCAAGATTTGCTCCTCTTAAAAAAAAAAAAAAAAATCTGCAACAATAACAGAATGTGTCTTTAATTGACTTTTAGACCACATTTACTAAAACAAATTCAAAATATGTAATATACGGCTACTGTAAAGAAAATATAAAATAACAAGGAATTCTTATCTTGCTCTTACCTCTATTCTGCTAATTCCAAAGGTTAATTTACCTACTGCGATATTTTTAGAAAGTAGCTGGTGGATTTAATCGTGGTTCTGTGTGCCAATGGATTAGTCCACAGACTCTCTGCTGCCGACTCTTTTTTTCAAAATCACTTTGGAAATCCATTAGTTCGTTGCATAACTAAAAGTCCGAAACGACTGCAAAGCGTTTTGAAACAACGGACAAGTCCTCACTGGAGTAACAACATACAGTATTTTGCTTTTTATCTGAATAAGTAACCGCATCAGTTTTAGTATATAATCATATTCAAAAAAGGATATTATCGAATATAGGAAATCCATGCTCACTTATTAACCTCTGCTTGAAAGTGATATAATGAATTAACGGTGCTGGAAATATGCTTCAGTATTCTCGTTATTAATTTCAAACAGGTTTTCTAACTTCTCAAGGAAACCGGCTTGTAGAAAATAATTATTTATTGTACTTGGTATGACTGTCCAGCTGTACTCAGCCACAGACCGCACACACTCTACGTAAAGGCTCTGCTTTTAATGTCATTGATTAAGATTTTATCTGTATAATACATGTTATTCTTTCATTGCGGTTTCATTATTATTCTGTTGCCTGTTAGTGGTAACCAAAAGTCTGTAGAATAATAATGCTTGCAGGATCAGAGGAAGGAAAAAATTGTGGACTCGAAATCCCTCCCACCTTGCGCTCACATTATATTTATGATTTTGTCTGTTAACTGATTGTCCAGTATATAATCTTTTAAAAAATAATATTACAAAATGCAAATTTATGTGTTTCAGACCCTTTGCTTACAATCGGCGATAAAATTTATTTAATTCCTGGTTTCTTAGGTAATTTGTAATGCAAAAGAAGACCAGGTATTGGTGAACCAGTTTGTCGTAAAAGCTATCAGACTACAAGCAGCATATACCAGTTGAATGAGTTGTAATGGGATCGAGTAGTCTGGCTCAATGAGCCTGGAGGCAGTGGTGTATTCGGGCCGGAACAACGTGCCGGTACTTTTTTCATATAGTCATTATATGGTGTTATCATAGAATCTTCTGGAGAACGAGCGTTCCGGTACTATTTTTTTTAGCAATACACCTCTGCCTGGATGGTCCACTCAGTAAATTACTGTTCATGTTAGACAAGATCCTGAAACAATTGATCGATGTTGGTACCATCTCATGCTCTAATGTTTGTCTGGATAATATCATATGTGTCAGTTGCCGCTGGTAGGGGCTGCGATTGACGTATTTGCTTTTCTGAGGGATTACAGACTGTTAATTCATCTTCAGCATTTTTTTTTTTTTTTTTTTATGAAAACCCCAAACACGAAAGGTATCAAAACCTATAGTACTTAGTACCGTGCATGGGTTGAAGGAGAAGTATGGGGGTGCCGGAAACTTTGCTCTAGAGACTAAACATGGGTTTCACCACTTCAAGCCTCCAATAAGCAAAGTGGTGGTATTTCACCGGTTGATGAAAGTCATCTACCACCTGAGGAGCATATCCGCTATCAAGAAGCATCACTAGTAGAAGACTTTCAGAGGCGGATTACATTTACATTGTGCTTTTCTCCACCCCCCCTCCCGACATCTCATCGTATACAGTTATTTTAGTGGCGCCGAAACAGAGCCAGCTGGAATGAAGAATGAGTAAAAGTTCTGTTTGGAAAGTGGTAACAGAATGATCTATGTGTGGTAACGCCCGACGAAAGAAGGTTTCCTGCCTGTATTCAACAAAGGAAACAGAGTGAACACCAGGAATCATAATGTGAAGTATCATCTTTTGTATGATAACCGTTCACTTGATTTTTTTGTCAAAGGTAATCTTTCAGATCGACTGTATATTGAAAATAAACAGATCTCTCCTTCTGCCATTTCTTCAGCAGTTACATAACCCTTTATTTCAATAAGATAATGCTCGGCTCTATATCTCTAATGTTGTCAGACAGTTTCTCTGCGTATCTCTAATGTTGTCAGACAGTTTCTCTGCGATGTCAACATGCTTTCCTGGCCTGCTAGTTCAAACAGGAGACAAATCAAGTCTTGATTTGTCTCCTGTTGAGCGTGTTTGGGATATGATGAGATGAAAACTTAGAGCCATTCTCAACCAGCCTAAACCATAAGTTTTAAGCGAAAGTTGAGGTAAGTTGCTTAGTTGTGAAGACCCTCAAGAAATACGGGCTGAACAAGTGCATGGAAAACACTGAAGCCTTGTATAGATCAGGATTAAGGTCGTTGTAGGTCTTAGTTTCGCTTCTGTTTTGCAGGCCGCTTGCTTGGTTCTTTGTTACAGTTTTTTTTTTTTTTTTCATACAAAAAAAATTATAAATAATAATAATAATAAACAAAATATGGTCAATATTTTTCTTCGTAAACTCTCTAGTTTTGGTAGGCCTAGGCACAGTAACTACTGTGCCTATTGTCCTATTGGATAACACAGCTCATATTATATCATGTGGTGAGCTGTGTTCCAATTTCCAAAAGAAATGTGAATTATCCTTATTATTATTATTAGCCATAAGGTGCAAGGAAGCCTGAAGCTTATGCTGCACCAGCCAAAAAAAAAAAAAAATCCCGTGTTACCCTGTGAGAGAGAGAGAGAGAGAGAGAGAGAGAGAGAGAGAGAGAGAGAGAGAGAGAGAGAGAGAGAGAGAGAGAGAATCACCAAGAAAGCAAGAAAGAAGAATGATGATATCCAGCTCAGGACCCTGGGTTTGTTTCCCAAGCCCATACTTGTTCCAAAAATAAATATTTCTTGTATTTGCAATACAGTCAGTTGCACATTCATCGGAGAATTTCATACACACAGGTTCCAGAATTATTCTAAAAAATTGCAGTAAACGTTTGCAGGATTCATATGGTTTCTGCATATCATTATCTTATTCCAATAATACAGCTAATGCTATGTCAGCTTAATTATAAGAAGTTTGCAGGACTGCTTATTTTGTTTTATTGTGGCTTCTTGTCTTTTCATGCGTTTTTGCGTCTAGCAGGATTTAAATAGCTTAGATCAGCGTTTCCAAAACTGTGTTCCATGAGATATTATTATTATTATTGCTGATCTTATATTATTTCTCCCTGATTGGGGGTTTCACCTCGTGACGGGTATTGCTACCAAGTATACAGGTGGTTGTTGTTATGTCTGGTGTTACTGTTGGTCGAGGAACTTTCTGACTATCCTACAGGTGTTCAGGATTGCGACTTTCTGGAGTTCCTTGTAGGTGTTCGCTGGGAGACCTATTGCTGCTAGGCTGTTATGTAGGGTCTTTGGCACCATACCTGTGGTTGACACGATGATCGGGATGGTCGTTACTTGTTGCATATGCCACATATCTGATCTCCTGTCTTAGGTTCGTGTACTTCCTGATTTTTTTCCCCATGGGTTTTCTGCAGGTTGCCAGTGTTGGGTACCGCTACGTCAATCAGATATGTAACCTTTTCCTTCTTGTCCACAAGGGTTATGTCCGGTCTGTTGTGCGGGATTGTCCTATCCGTTATTATGGCGCGGTCCCAGTACAGCTTGTAGGTTGGGGTCTCTAGTACTGCCTGGGGTTCGTACTTGTAGTACGGTACACTTTCTTCGATCAACTGGTATTTCCTTGCTAGCTTCTGATGTATTATCCTGGCTACCTGGTCGTGTCTCTGAGTGTACTCAGTCCGGGTGATCACCTTGCATCCCGCGGTGATGTGTTGGATCATTTCTGAGGCCAGGTGGCATCGTCAACATGTGTCATCTAACACTCCGGGCTCCTTGGTGATGTATTTTCTATAGTTCCTGGTGTTGATTACCTGGTCTTGGATGGCGACCATGAATCCTTCAGTCTCGGGGAAGAGCGTCCCGCTCGTGAGCCATGCATTGGAAGCAATTTTATCTATGTGACCCTGATGGAGATCATTGTAGTGTCTGCCACGCAGTGTCTTTCCTACCCATCTTTCTAGCTTCGTTTGTACCTCCTGGTTGGGGGGAGGGAACTCATCGCTTAGGTTGAGTGGGGTATACCGCTTGTCTATCTTCCTTATGGCCTGGTGGAGTGCTGCTGTGTGTTTCTGGAAGTAATCCTTCAGGTTAACTATCGCTCTCTTCTGTTGCTCAATGAGGTCTATCAGGCCCCTTCCTCCTTCTTCCCGGGCAATTGTCAGTCTCTCCACGGCAGCTCTCGGGTAGCGTTGGCGGCTCTTGGTCATCATTGTCCTTGTATTTTTTATGATATCCTCCAGCTCGGTATTAGTCCAATCTATGATCACGAAGGAGTATGTTAGCACTGGGACTGCATAGGTGTTTATGGCTTTAACTGTGTTCCCTCCGTTCAGCTTTACTTTCAGCAGGCTTCTGAGTCTCTGGTGGTATTTTTCGTTCAGGCAGGCCTTAATTTCCTTGTGCTGTAGCTGCTGAGCCTGCATCATCACCAAGTATTTGTAGGCCTCTCCCTCTGCCATGGCTTCGATCTCTTTACCACTTTAGCTGGTAGTTTTGGTTGACTAATTTTCCCTGATGCAATCCGTGGGTCGTGCATTTGTCTAGACCAAATTCCATCCTAATATCCTTGCTGAATTCTTCGGTGATCTGGAGTAGTTGCTGAAGGTGCTTTTCGGTTCCTGCATAGAGCTTGATGTCATCCATATACATCAGATGGGGAGGGTGTACAGGTTCTTCCTTCTTTCAGGTTATATCCGTACTTGCTACTGTTGAGCATGGCAGATAGCGGGTGAAGTGCTAGACAGAACCACAATGGGTTCCCTGAAAGAAACCTCTCCTGATGGGATTGGCCTGGTTGTGATGTTTTCGACGTTAATGGTGGTACTCCATTTCGCCATCGTTTCCCCTAGGAAGTTTGTCACTATCGCATTGACTTTGTAGATTTGCAGCGCCTCTATTAGCCAGCTATGAGGCATGGAGTCGAAGGCCTTGCGGTAATCGATGTAGTCTGTGTACATGTTGATGCGCTTCTTGAATGCTTGCTCCATAACTGCAGCATCTATGGTTAATTGCTCCTTGCATCCTTTGCTCAGCCGCTTGCATCCTTTCTGCTGTTCGGCCATTATGCTCTGGCTCTCCAAGTGGTCTGTTATCTTCCTGGTTATGCAGCTGGTCAGGATCTTGTACATTGTTGGGAGGCAGGTGATTGGCCTATATTTCGCCGACTTTCTTCTATCTTCGTCTTTAAGCTTCAGATATGTGGTTCCTTGAGTGAGAAACTTCGGGATTGTCTCGGGGTGCCTTATCATTTTTTTTTTTAATTTACATACATTTTTATTACATATAATATTCAAATATACATAGATGCAAACACTTTCTATTTACAATCATCGCATTCTGCGTAAGAAACAATTTTAATTATACAGCTTCACTTGCAAGGAATAAAACACAATAAAAGATATACTATGTATGTATGTATGCGGATGTACTTCTTTTGGGTGGCACCTAGACGTTTAGTCGAACTCCACCTTGGAAAATCTGTGTTGAGAGAGAGAGAGAGAGGGTAACTGTCTACACTCTACAGCGATCAACACCCTGTCAATCACTGCCCATTTCTAAGCATGAGTAGTTGTGCCTGGTTCTATTATTTATCCAATTTGTCGTCCAGTGGAAGGAGTGTAATAGCAAAGGACAGGAGCCCTCAGGCTGCTCAACCCGAGGGGAAAAAAATATTATAAAATAAATAAAAGAAAATTAAAAAAAAATATATATATATATTCTATGTAAAAAAAAAAAAAGAAATAAAAAAAATTTATGTATAGTTAATACCATTTTATACATTCTATATTATTACTAATTAAGAACACAACATTTAGTTTCTAAGTTAACAGCTGTAAGGTAGAAATATAATTTCATGAATACATCTGTCAATACTACTGTCCACTTCTAGAATTAGTAAACAAGGTGCGTCTTCTTTTAAACACCTTGTCAGAAAAGGATTGGAATGCTGCAAAGTTCTTGGCATCTTGAATCAAAATATTGAGGTTGTCAGTCCTAATAGGTTGAGTGCTGTTAAATAGTTCTTGTCTGAAGTCGTCATAAGCCGGGCAATGAAGCAGAACATGCCTCCAATCTTCTACTGCTCCACAAAAACACAAAGGAACAGGTTCAAGTCCAAATTTTACACAATTTATCCCGCAGTGAACCCTGTCCAGTTATTAAATATGAAGTTGTCATTGAAGGATAAAACCATCCCATAACTTTCTTATTTACAGCAAACGTTGCGTCTTCAATGAACTCCCTGGTAGTGAGTCCTGTTTCACTGGATTGCCATCTGTATTTCCACTTCTCAGTGAATTTTGTCCAAAGATTAATTTTCTCTTGCCGAATGGCCGGATTACTTGCAATGTCGAGGATTTGAGTTGCCAAACATTTCTTTAAGTTAGAAATCATGCCTCGGTATGCCACATAAAGGTCAATCGGGATACAACCTGAGATCACTTGTAAAGCATTGGTTGATGTTTTTCTGCAGCATCTGTGTGTGTTGTCAATATCATCTTTCTCTGAAATGATGAGTTTGGCCTTCACTGTGACGTGAGTAACCCTAGGAAACCATATGGCAGCCGCATATACTACAATTGTCAAAAATAATATAATATAATGCCTTATAATATAATGCCAAATTTTGTGTTTTATACCCCATTCAGCTCTTGAGAGCCTAATCGCATTGGCAGTAAACTTGTTAATCTTTTCAGCTAAGTTCTTTACGTGAGGGATAAAAGAAAATTTATATTAAAGTGTCGTGCCCTTGACTTGATTGAAATTTTTTTCTTTTTCTAATAAAATTTAAGACCACAGATCTTCACTTTATTTAATAAATGCTATCATTTGAGTGAACTGCTCTGCCAGGTTCTTGTGTGTGCAAGTGAGATTCTTGTACCAGTAGTTGTGGACGTTATCTATTCCTGGAGTTCGCCAGTTGTGAGAATTCGTGATAGTCTGTTTTACTTCTTCCCGAATCTCCCATCCTCTCATTTCTTGTACGTCGTTGGTTTTCTTGCGTTCTAGTTCTATCCAGGTGGCTCGGCTGTTATGTTTTACTTCTCTGCTCCATATGTTTCCCCAGAAATCTTCAATCGCCTTCTTCTCGGGTGGTCCGTTCCCTTCTTTCCCGTCTTCTCCGAGATTCCTATAGAAACCTCTTTGATCCTCATCGAAGATTCGGTTGTTTATTTCCCTCTTGGAGCTCTCTTTGTATCGGCGTAGTCTCTTGCTGGGTGCAAGGAGGTTCTGCTTCAATGTGTCCAAGTACTCTCCTATTCTCTGATTTTTTGTCTGATGTTTTCTGTGGATGCTGTCTCTCTCTTGAGGATGCTCTTCACTTTTCCAATTAATTTCTTACTCCTATTGCTCCGTTGGTACTGTGTCAATTGGCCTATCTTGACTCTTAATTCTTCTATCTTCTGCTGAAGTCTTCTTTCCTAAGCTGGTGGTTCCGTCTGTTTTCGGTTCTTCTGCTGCTGGTCTCTCGCTTCTCTCACATTAATCCTCGTGGCTGCTATCGCAGCACAATACACAGCTGTGTGGATGGCCTCCAGTGTTGCACCATTGCTGTCGAGGTAATGCGGTACTATGTGCCGATTCAGATGGTCTGTGACTCTCCACAAGGTTCTATTCGGCCTCTGCTTCGGTATCACGTGACTCTTTGTGGGGTCCATTCCTTCGAATTCTGTTAGGGCCTTCTTCCACTCGTCCTCTATTTTGGATATCACGACCTTATCTATTTCCACTTCAGCTTCTACGGGTTGTATTTCCTCTTGCTCTTCTGCCTCTGGTTCGACGGTGGTATGTTCTTCCTCCTCTGGTTCCGTATTCTTTATCCTTTGTAGTTGATCGCTCACGTCCTGATTGATTTTTTTCCAAGATTGCAGGGGCTATTAGGTTTTTCGTGACAATGGTCCTTGTCTGGTCCGCTATTCGCTGTTCAGTAACCTGAATATATACGTTCCAGCCACTTGATATGTAGTCTCGCCCTGTAAGTTGTCATATCGGTCTCCAGCTTCGTTATTTCGTAGTATGCTTGCATGATGTACATATTCATCTTGATGCTTCACTTCATGCGTTGGCGTTTTCTCCCTTCCTGGGTGGTCAGATGCATAGGAAGCACTTCCAGTTGGTGAGGCTGGATGGTCTTGCCCTTCTCTTGTGGTAGCCATACGGGGGACAGCAACACTCGCTCTACTGTCTTACTCGGGAGACCGTCTCTGATATTTCGAACCGAACTCTCTGCGTAAGGCCTGAACGCGAGTGACTTTATCCTGGCCACACTCGATGCAGTATGATTAATATTTCTCTGCGACATCATTCATTATTGGAGGTGGACCTGTTTAGCTTATGTCCAGTGGTAGTTCTCGCGAGTGACGCCACAATCTGCCTTAGCCGCTACTCCGACCTTGGGGTAGGTAAGTCCATTGGAGCAACTTTCACGATGTTTAATTTTTTTATTACTATTAATTAATTTATTATTATTCTAATTTATTACTAATATTATTATACCAGTCTCCCAGCCTGAAGGAGCCGCGTTCGCTTCCGCCAAGGTGGTACTCGAACCCGGGTCCATCAGGCTGGTAGTCCAGTGTCTTTAACCACTGGGCCATCGCACCCCTATTATTATTATTGTTGTTGTGCAAGGAAGTTTATGCTCTACCGGCCAAAAAAAATTTTTGAGTACCCTGAGAGAGAGAGAAACAAGTAGGAGGGAATCAAGACTGCAGCAATAATTCAGACACAGCATCGGTTTGTTAAGGGAAAGCCTCGTCTGACAAATTTGATTGGTATTATGATGTGGTTACAAAGGAACTGGATGCAAAAAATAATTTTGATATCATATACTTCGATTTCAGGAAAGCTTTTCACACTGTTGCTCATGGAAGACCCAGGGGCTCACATCTGGTGAGTATGGGCTTGGCACACCCAGGGTCCTGAGCTGGATATCATCATTCTTCCCTTTCTTGGTGATTCCTTTCTACTTCTCTCTCTCAGGGTATTAGGATTTTTTTTTTTTTTTTTGGCAGATGCAGCATAAGCCTCAGGCTTTCTTGCACCATATGGCTAATAATAATAATAATAATAATAATAATAATAATAATAATAATAATAATAATAAGACTACTGTACAAATTGGTGCAGAATGGTATTAAGTGTAAGTTGCTACAATGGTTAAAAGGATGGTTGAGTGGGTGAAGACAGAGGGTGGTAATCAATGGGTGCTGCTTTTTGTGGACTAATTTTATTAGTGGAGTCCAACAGGGTTCGGTGTTGGGTCTACTGTTTTTTTTTTTTTTATATTTATCAATGCTATTGATGAAGATATATCAGGCTTAGTGTCAAAGTTTGCAGATGATACAAAGGTTGGCAGGGTTGTTAATGACAGTAATGGCAGTGTGCTACTGCAACAGGATCTATAAAATTTGGGAAGATGGGCTGAAAAGTGGCAACTGAAGTTTAACCTTGACAAATGCAAAGTACTGCATATGAGTAGAATTAACCCCAGAGAAACGTACCAACTGTGTGGTATTACACTTAAAGTGGTAGAAAATGAAAAAGACTTGGCAGTAATTGTGCAGTCAGATATGAAGTTTTCTGAGCAATGCAGAGAGGCTGCCAGGGCACGTCATGGGGTTTTATCAATGATAAACAGAAATTTTTCTAGCAGGGAAAAGGAGGTGATAGTCCCTCTGTATATAGCAATGGTAAGGCCACGCCTTGAGTACTGTGGACAGGTCTGGAGGCCTCATTTTAGATTAGACAAGATGTAGATTTGCTTGAGCATGTATAGAGAAGGCAACACGATTGGTGAGGGGTATGAAGGGATCCTCTTACCAAGAGAGGCTTAAGTTTTGCAAATTGCAGCGGCTGGAGACCAGTCACCTGTGAGGTGATATGATTGAGGTGTATAAGGCCTTGAATGGGTTGAGCACGCTGAATTCTGATGGGATTCTTCCACTAGTTCAGATTACGAACCTAAGGGGACATAAATCCAAATTGAGGAAAGACAGATGTCGAATAGATGTGCGGAAATTTGCCTTTAGCGATCGGGTGGTTAATTGCTGGATGAAACTTCCATCTGTCTGTCGTGGAAGTTGATAGGTTAAATAAATTTAAGGAGCAACTGGACAAACATTTAGAGGGAATTGTTTTGTAATTTTTTTTTTTTTTTTTTTTGGCTGAAGCTGCATAAGTTCATACACTTGCTTTCTTGCATCACATGCCACTACTACTACTATCACCAAAAAAGAGAAAAATGATGATATCCAGCTCAGGATGTGAAGAAGTGTTCCATGAAAAATTGTAATTAATAATTAAAAAAATAAAATAAATAAATTTTGCAAATTTGTAGCATACACCACTTTTGTATCATTATAATTTTTCCCGGTTATTAATATACTGGCATAGACTAATAATCAAATAGACCGCGGCACACTTTAGTTTGGCGGGCTTTTGCGTAGAGACGTATGCTAGGAAGTAATGACATCTACGAAGAAGTAGCAATGTAGTGATCTAATATGCCATTCGTATGCGATTTATCCTGGAGTACACGGGTTGAAGGAGAGGAGGAAGCGAACCGATATCATAACTAAACTCATTTCCTTGTATAATTTTTTTTTGATAATTATTAGTATTTCGAAATATTATTATTAAAATATGTGACCATGGATTTGTGGTTGAAAAAAGGAACTTTAAAATGAGAAGCAAACTACTTCTAGTAGTGCAACTGTGATCGATGAAAACGAACACAATATTGTCACACTTCAAAGTGAGGATGAACAATTGCAGCCTTTTGTTCCCCAAAAACAAGAACCAATTAATAAAAGACCAAAACGAAAGAATGACAGTTATTTGAATTCCGGCTTTACATGTGTTGGAAATAAAGATGCTCCTGATGCATCGTACTTAATAAAATATTAGCAAACAGTTCTTTGGCTCCCTCTAAACTTGTGTTCTGTGAATATATTGTAAGATGATGATGATTATTATTATTAGCCATATGGTCAGGGCCGCCGCAAATGGGTAGGCGAGGTAGCGTCGCTTACAGGCGGCAGTTGAGGAAGGCGCCAAATTTTTTTTTTTTTTTTTTTGACACGTACAAGTCGGACGTCTGTTTAACGAACTTTTTAATAGCGAAATTTTCTATTTAGCGATTTTTATTTCCCCTTTGTAATTATATTTAATAAATATTGACTCAAATATATCATTATCGAGGTAAACTGATCCAAAAAACAACGCGATTAATTGATTCAAATTATCCTACTCAACTTAAAAATAGAGAAAATCTTGCGATTAACGTCAAAGATAATTTTCAGATGTTTATTATATGAAAATTCTAAAAAAATGGAGAAAAAAAAGTCAAAGGTTAATTCTTTATCGCAAAATTCTGTACAGTATTTTGCTTTTATTGCAAGATATTTGGCTATTGTAAAATCAACTAAGTAATCAATTTAGATTCAGTAATTGGAGAAATTTATCTGCTATTCTAGGTAAGTATGAAACAAGTGTGGTTCATATAAAAAATGGTTAGATCTGGCAGTCACTAAAGGCAAACATTACAATCGACGCTAGAGAACAGCGATTATATAATACTGTATAGAAAAAAAGGTATTGGTAGTAGGTAATTGAAAGAATAATATACAGTATATGATACTATTTTTAGCAAGGCAGTGTACAGCGTTCGGGGGATCTTCAAAAGATTTATATGAAAATAATAATGGTAACTTTTTAAAACTTACTGAAACAATTGCTAAATTTGATTCAGTTATGGCAGAACATATTCGCCGTATTCAGAAATCTGAATCGAAAAATATCGGCATTATTTGGGCGATCAAATACAAAATGAAATTATTGAAATAATTTTGCAAAATATTATAGATAAAATACCAGAAATGACTAGATATTTTGCTAGGATTTTTGATACAACATCCATTGCAAGTCATGTTCAACAGATGACTGTGATACTTTAGATTTATAGTTAGAGACAGAAGCACCTATGAAAAGCACCTATTACCTATGAAAGTTGAAATAAGGGAACATTTTCTTGGATTTTATCCTGCGCCTGATCCTACCAGATAGGGACTGTTTGAATATATATCAAATATATTTATTGAGTAAATCTAAATATTCATAATTTGTGTGTTCAGGGCTCGAATTGTGCGCGAAAAACGCAAACGTTTTAAAAAAATAATAAAATTGCTTCAAGTTAATCCTAGAGCATTTTTCATTCCATGTACCGCCCACACTCTAAATCTTGTTGTAAACGACGCCACTGAGACTTTCTTTGAAATAGTTGCTTTTTTTTTCGGAATTATATATTTTTTGGGGTTCGTAGTTTAGTCTAACGAAGAACCCTTACAATGTCACTCAGTTGTCTGTCTGTCACAGCATTGTATCTCTGAAACCACTCAACCTGTCGACTTGAAATTTTGCATGGGTTTGCACATCATGTGGGTCAACATAACGCCATATTGATCGTTGTTGACCAAAATTTGTCTGAGAAACGGGGGTGGGGGTAAAATGTGGGGTGACAAAAAATGTTGTCGACAACCTATAGCTTATTATACACCGTTGGAAAGAGCTTAACGAGTAGGTTTAAAATATGCTTTTAAAATATTTTTAAAATTAAAAATGGCGGCGCCAGACAGGAAAATGTGGGTAATTTTTGTGCCCCCCCCTATTTCCATCGCTAATGGAGCAAAAAATTTCAAAAATCACATTAGCTATGTGTTATTCAATGCTTATCAAGGGAAAACTATTCCGATTGAAATCTATCTTTTACTTTTTTGTGCTAAAATTAAAAAAACAATTTTTTATTGCACTTTGATAGCATGCATCTTTGTACTAAGTAACTGGCCTTTTGGTGACAAAAAGGTTGCTAAAAGGTTAGTTAATAATTCTATAAAGGTCATTTATAAATTTTGTGAAGAGAAGTATTTTTTTTTAACAATTTTCAAAGCTGGAGTTGTCCCAGCAAGGAGGTACTCAGAGAGTACCTCCTGTTGAGGCGGTGGTGGGGAGGTGCCTGTACTGCCCTCACCTGCCAGTTGTTTCTCCCCCCCCAAAAACTTTAAATTGCTTCTCCAGGAAGAAGTCGGAGTCGCGTCTCCCACCCTTGCCATTCACAACAACTGGAAAGACTCAAATAGACAAAATTTTCGTTAGTTCCTCAGCTTTAGACCAAGACAGAGTACAAGAAACTGTTTTCAGTTACCATAAAGCTCTCTATTTGAAATACTACACTAACGACCATTCGTGACTACGGATCTTTCATCCTGAGTGCACGGCACTCAGTAGTTGACCGATTTTTTTCTCATCATCAACCCATTGTTGGAACGTACTTCAAAAATATATAACTAATTTAACACTTAAACCTTTGTCTGACACCCAATGAGAAAGTAGAATAGAGGCCAAAACCACTGATAAACCAAATAGAAGAAATTCATGATGCTTTTACTTGAAATCACTGAAGACGAAAATAGATATGGATACAAGGAATCATTCTAAATCAATAGCCTTAAAAATAACACCTTATGTTTCTTTATTCAATTATAATTTGGCATGATATTTTAAATAAAATTAATCCGCTAAGTAAAATGCTCCAAAAAAGGAATTTTGATATACATGAAACTTTTGAATGTCTACAAAATATTACGGAATATTTTATAGAAAACAGAACAGAGGAAGCATTCCAAAAAATTCTTGATTCGGCTAATAATATGGCTACTATCAATGACAAACAAAATTTCAACATTAATTTTTTTCTTTCAAATTATGGACAAAACAAGTTTCTTGTTAACTGAAAGGTTTACAAATAACAAAGAACATGTAGAAATATTTACATATTAAATTAAGTGACATCGATTGTAATGAGTCTGATATGGATGGTTTAGCATTATTTGAATAATTAGATTTAAATTTATATTAAAGACAATATTACTTCATTTTAAGTATTACAATATATTTTTAAAAACGATTTTACAGATACTTTTCCAAATGTAGCAGTTGCATTAAGAATTTTTTCTAACTTTACCAGTTTGATTTGTCTCAGGTGAACGGAGTTTTTAAAAATTAAAATTAATCAAAAATTATTTACGATCGACAATGTGTCAACAACAAATCTCTAATTTGGCAATAATTTCAATAGAAAATGATCTTTTGGAACAAATAAACATAATTGAAATAATTAATAAATTTGCATTTCTTAAAGAAAGAAAACATAAATTTGTATATATTTTTTTTAACATTATTCAAATTTTCCTTTGTAATTTTCCTTTTATTTTATTATTGTGACAGCGTAAGATTACTGTGATTTAGAATTTAAAGTTTATTTCCAGAATTTCAGAATTATTTTGTTATTTTTGTTTGTTGTTTCATTTCTTTTTAAATAAATGAATAATAATTATTTATGCCTTATTTTATTTTTTAATCTAAATATTTCGGAGCGGCAAATTTGATTTTGCTTACTTAGCGAATACAACGCGGCACATAGGGTTGCAGCAGCCCTGCATATGGTGCAAGGAAGCCTGAGGTTTATGCTACACCAGCCAAAAAAAATTCCATGTTACCCTGAGAGAGAGAGAGAGAGAGAGAGAGAGAGAGTCAGAAATAGAAGGGAATCACCAAGAAAGAGAAGAATGATGATATCCAGTTCAGGACCCTGGGTTTGCCAAGCCCATACTCACCAGATGTGAGCCTCTGGGGTGAAAAGTGTTCCATGACTAAAAAGGTTTGGGAAACGCTGGCATAGATAATGCAGTAGTCTTTACCACAAAGGACTCCCTACTTTAGGCACAGCAGTTGAGATCATGATGCTGGCCCTATGTAAATTTGTATTCATTTTTACATTTTACCTTATAAATGTTTTGCATTAGAAATGTCACATTAGTGTAAAAACGAATCAGAAAATGAATTAAATAAGATCTCACTCATACTTACACAGATGATACTTGTTAATAAATTATGTAAAGATTTATTTGTCAGAATTGGATACCAAATGACAAATACTTAGGGGGCACAGATTGAGAAACACAAGTCTAATCAGTAATAAAATAAAATATAAAACCAATATTACTTGACTATTTTCAGTTCACTTCTGTTTCATCATATTAAAGTTTAAAAGGGTGCATTCTGTTAAATAATAATAAATACACTAGGTGGCCTCATCCCCTGCTCACTGCACTCGCTTCTTTTAATAAAATAAAATACAGAAGCTTTCGACACTGTGTGTGTCTCTTCCTCAGCTATGAATACATAAATACATTACATATGGAAATCAAGAATGGTACCGTGTGGTGATGCTAGATAAATAAAGCGTGTGCACGAGGTGCAGAAGCTTGTTTACAGTGGTAAAACAGTTTACAGTGTTTTACCACTGTAAAACAAGCTTCTGTTATGTATTTGTTACATATTACACATAACCTACATCCCTCTTCTCCCATTGGCTGAATAAATATCACTAGGAGGAAAATTATTTTAATGTTTAGAAAGATAAATAGATAAGATTATATTAACACGTAAAAATATTTCCCGACTATGGACATAAAAGCAAAAATAAAATCGAAGTTTTCACTTCTGACTCAGAGAGCAATTGAAGCTGAAACTAAAACTCTACAGAAAAATAAAATACACAAGCATGGAGGTACCTGATTTTTTTTTAACAGCTATATTTCTCTAATTAAAAAAAAAAAAAAATGATGATGTAGACCAAAAATTAAACTATTAAACGCTGAATTGTACCCTGAGTTACATTTAACTGGCATAATTAATGCACATATTTTAATATTTAAGTTTAATTTGTTGTGTGAAACTGAGTTAGTAGTGCACTTGCTGCGAGATGATAGGGTGACCTAGACACCTTACTTGCATCAGGCTCATCCAATTTTTTGAATTTCTTGCCGTTTTCTCTGTTTATTTTCCAAAAATATCCTATGCATATCACATTACTTTTTTCTTTAACAGGCCTTGAGCTGAGAATGTGTCAACAAGGTCAACAAATTCTCTGCTCTTTGACCTCCTAAACTTAATTGCATCAAATTTCGTTCCAATTTGCTTCATTTAGAATAAATAACTGTTCTGTGTATATTGCAGGCCACATATGGTCAAAGGAGTTCACAATATAGAAAGTACAAGATCATTACTATAGTTAGCCCATGGGCTCAAACCATGGTCAACTCAAATGTGTGTGTGCTACTATATTCCCATGTTTGTTCGGTCACATTTATGCCCATAGTGATTTTAGCTATTCTCCTTGATACTATATTTTGGAAATAAATGTATTTAGTCTTTCACATATCAAATTATATAAATCATAAATAAAAATTGTCAAAAATATAATATCTATCATTGTATGTAACATATTTTATACCAGGTACAGGTAATTAATTGGAATCACCTTGCATTTTTGAGTAATTCAATAATAAATAAATATTTATTATTAAATAAATTACTAATTTAATTTAAATTAAAGTCTTTCCTCATATGGGTGCCTTTTATAGATCTCACCAAGTGGTTGTCTGTCTTTTTGGACTGTCCGAAGAAGCTTGATATCTTTTTGAGGTGCAGTTTTTATTATTTGGACACAGTATTGTAATTTTTTTTTTTTTTTTTTTTTTTATGAGAACCCCAAACACGAAAGGTATCAAAACCTATAGTACTTAGTACCGTGCATGGGTTGAAGGAGAAGTATGGGGAGATGGGGATGCCGGAAACTTTGCTCTAGAGACTAAACATGGGTTTCACCACTTCAAGCCTCCAATAAGCAAAGTGGTGGTATTTCACCGGTTGATGAAAGTCATCTACCACCTCAAGAATTGCAGTCTTACAATTGCCATGTATCACATGCTGTGGAGAGGAGGAATAAATCTCTTCTCCCAATTTGGAAAACACATGTTTTATAACTTTACTCCAACCTAATATGATATATGGTATTGCATCATGATCCACTGATATATACAGATTGCAACAAAAGCTTGTTCTCATAGTGAAATACTAGGGCAAGTGGAACAGTAATGTCTCTCAGCTGATAACCTCAGTACTAAGCAATGTAGAAGTTCCATCTAGATCTCTCATTGTAGCTAATAGCTTCTAGTTAGTATATATGTAATAATATATTTTTCTTGTTTTTGATTTAAAGGTTACACTGTTTTGAATGGAAGCATCTTTGAATACTTATATCAAACAACCAATATTCAAAACAATACAGAATGTTAGGCAGATCTGATGGGGGGGGGGATCAGGGATCTGCAGTTCTTCAAGGGGAAACCTCTGAAGGACTTTAATGTTATATTTTAATCAGCAAAAAATTCTTCAAACTTAAAATAATAAGATGTTTTTATTTTATTAATATTTTTATCTTATTGATTTTTTTATATATGTTGGTATATAAAATTATCTATATCTATCTCTATCTATATTGATAATGGCTGCAGTTTACCTTTTTTTTTTTTTTTTTTTTTTTACAGTTTATCTATATATATATATATATATTTTTTTTTTTTTTTTTTTTTGTATAGTTTAAGTACAATTTTTCTATGTGTCTTAGCTATCGGTCGGGCTAAAGTCATTCAGCCTGTTAACAACTAAATTATTTTCTAACTTTAATTATACTTATCCATTAATCGCATAAATTACCTTTTGACCGTGTTAAGCAGATGATATCAGAAACTGATAGCCGGGTTAATTGTAGGGGGACATATTGAAAGGGTTAGCCCTCGATAAAGTCCCTTTCAATGTGTCCTATTTCCTATAATTGACTTGATATATATTATTATTATGTTTATTAATTGTTTTATTTTTACTTTTACTTTGACTAATGATCATCCTTTACTAGGTTTAGCCTCGTGGACCAGTTATGGCTATTATAGGGTTAAGTAGCTACCAGCTTATCCAATATGAAATATATTTATTCTATATCTTACCTATTTTACTAATTGTACTTAAACTATACAAAAAATATATAATAAGACTGATGTAATGTTCTGTCTAGATATGTATAGATGGCATTAATTAGTTCTTGTTTAGTTTACTTTACATAAGATATTTATTAATTTTCTATATTTTATATATATATATATGTGTAAATATTAACTTTATCTATATTTCACAGTAACCTGAGAATTTTTTTTTTTTTGGTTCACATTGTATTAGCTTGCTTCTTTGCATCACTTACCACTATTAATATTACTATTAGTTTTATTTATTTATTTATTTTTCATTAATATAGTGATGTTTTTTGGAATTGACTTGCTTTTTAACCTCCACATATAATGCCAATATACACATACAAACACAAGGGAGAACTATCATGCACTTTGCAGTGGGGCCTCTTGATATCCCTGTCTGTAGGTGTTATCACCGAAATTTTGGAAAAGGAACTATAATCAATTCAATCTGGTACACTGTGACATTGTACACTGTGAATTTAACATAAAATTCAAACATAATTCAGCACAAATATGAAAAAAAAGTCTAGATAACAATTCTAAATCTAAAAATGTATAAGTCAGGTAGATGTCCAGAACTTTAAATTTCAATGCAAAATTAAAAAAAAGTTCAATATTTTGTTTTATTTTATTGCTGCCTTCAAATGTCCCAAGAATTTTTCAATGATTTTCTGGAGTTATTTGGAAAAATTGTTGGTGGAATTGCATACCAACCATGAAATTTCTATGTTGATTAGTGCAAACCTTAACCTCCAATATATGCCACACAGTAATCAGGTGGATTCCAATCTGCTGAGTATGGAGACCATTCTTCAATCTTGATGAAAGCCAGGATCACATTTATAAATAAATTAGTGGGGGCAAATGATGCAAGAAAGCAAACTTATACAGCAATAGCCAAAAAAAAAAAAAAAAAAAAAAAAAAAGAAAGCCCTCCCACATCACCTCCAACAGTTTTTCTAGCTCTTCCTTGAATTTATTCAAACCACTGATATTCACAACAGTAGATGAAAATTTGTTCCAACAATCAACTACATATTGGCATTGTAAGATAGATGAGTGGAAGTACAAACTTCCACTCATCTATCCTACAACCATGCTTCCTTATTTTGAATTTATGTCCCCTCATGTGTAGTCTGAGTAAGAGGAAGAATACCATCAGCATTGAGCTTATTCAATCCATTCAAAGTCTTAAATGCCTTGGTCAGATCTCCTTGCAGGTACCTAGTCTCCAGATACTGCATTTGCAGAACTGAGGCCTTTCTTGGTAAGAGCACCCTTTTGTTCCCCTCCCCAATATTGTTTCTCTTCCAGCAGATCTACATCCTTCCCAAAATGAGGCCTCTAGACCTGTATGCAGTACTCAAGAACAGATTAACTATTGCCTTATACAATGGAATAATCACCTCCTTATCTCTGCTAGAAAAGTTCCTGTATATCATTGACAAAATCACATGACCTATCTTGTCTTGTCAGCCTGTCTGCACTGCTCAAAAAACTTCATATCTGACTGCACAATTATCCCCAAGTCTTTATCATTTTCCACCACACAGTTGGTATGTTAAGCTGCAGTATATAATCTGCAAGGTACTGCATAAACTTCAATGTTAAACTTCAGTTGCCATTTCTCAGCCCATATGCTTAATTTTTCTGGATGTTGTTGCTGTAGCATACCTTGATTACCTTATTAATTACCCGCTTATGCTTTTTATTAATAATGGAACTAGAAATACCTTTCATTCACATATACATTTTAATAGATTTATTGGAATATTTTTTCCAACTTCTGGATAGCATTCTCAATTTTTCATGTAAATGCAAATCATTTAATTTGCCTGATTCCCTTTAAATGTATATCACTATATTGCATTTTTGATTTGAAATAATTTTCTGCATGCAGTTTTATTTTGATGATGCTAATTGGTTCAACTTTCTCTTTTCCTTCTTTAGTGTTTATCTCCCTTCTCCACCCCATGTAACATTTTTTATTCTTACAGAATATCATCATTAGTTGCCTCTGTGACACACACTTTAAATCAATCTTATCAAAAATGTCAGTAAAAAAAAAATGGAAAAGGATATAAAAGGAGAAGTGTATGAAAAAAAAAATTGTTTTGCTTAATTTATACACAAATATTCTGACACCAGTTTATTTTTTTCTATTGTGAATCATTTAAATGATAACTAGTGGTAATATATGTAATAGTAGTGTAATAACATATATAACATAAAATAGTGTGATAGTATATGTAACTTAAAAGTCATTATGAATTCAGTTTGAAGCATTTTCCAAATATTTCCTCATATTAAACATTTTTCTTATATTCTTTCTTCAGGGGACCAGAATGAAGGATGTCACAGACATCACTGGAAAGTATGGACCTTGGCAGAGGCTTATTTTCTTCCTGACACTTTTGCGTGGAATTCCCACAGCTTTCCATAATCTAAGTATTCCATTTTTTGCACCTAATATTGATTATTGGTGTGCCCGACCTTCTTCTTTTAATTTTGAAAACTGGACTATAGATGAATGGAAGAACCAGACCATTCCTATGGAGCAACGGGATGGGAAACCTCAGTATAGTCGCTGTCAGATGTTTCGCATTGAAGCCAATTTTACTGATCTATTTGTGAATAAAAATATAACAGACTCATGTCACTATGGCTGGGAATATGATCATTCAGAATACAAGCGTACTATAGTTGAAGAGGTAATAATAATAACATATATTTAAATCTCTCTCTCTCTCTCTCTCTCTCTCTCTCTGTCATTATTATACATTATATTTTAAGCAGTGTTGTAGTACAATATTTATACCTGTATGTATCTGTATAACTTACATGATATATTAAACACCCTCTTTTGCTGGATGAAAAACCCCAGGTTCTGTGGACAAAACCTTGCTATCTACACCTGAGACCAACTAACTCAGCCATGGAGTGTAAAAAGCCCATAAAAGTTCCTCGCATCATTGATGGGATTTGAACCAAGGCATTTTCCACCCAGTGTGGGGAGGACAGTGATGATACCACTGTGCTACCCACGCAGACTAAATTTAATTTAATAAAGAAAACAGAATGGGGCATGAGCAGGAGTGTGTCAATGGTCGAATATAACATTGGATTGTCAACATGTTTGTTTTTTATGTGCAGTTAATAAAATTTCATTCCTGATCTCTCTATTTCTTATTTAGCCTCATTATTTCTGCATTAAATATATTAAAAGTAAAACTTTCTAGATAACGGAAAAATTGAAATAACGGCACCTGTGAATTCCTGAAAGTGCCGTTATTCTGAAAGTGTGCTGTATATGGTTATAATATTGCTAAATTCTGATTAATTGGTTGGTTGGTTTGGGTTTTATTGGTGCATGCTAAATTCTGAGGGAGATACCTAAAACATGAGAAAGCAATGTAGAAATATTATTAAATATTTCTATATTTAAATATAGGAAAATATTATTAAAAAAATATTTTTTCAAAACTCAATGCGAAACACTTGAAGGCTGCCTACATGGCCATAGGCTGCACAATATGAAGGAGTGGGCTGCATGCAGTCTGTGGGTTGTACATCCACTGTGCTAGAGGAAGTTTTGATATCAAAGAAGGCCGTGTTATTTACAATGAACTTGCCACACAGAAACATATTCTGCAAATTTTAGCATAAAGTGGTGGTAGGATAATATAGGACAGGATTAGATGTACAATGGATTTCAAATCTTCTCAGTGTTCTAGAGACCTCCATCTGGAAATCCCCAAAAGTCCAAATATCTTCATTTGGACTTTTAGGGATTTCCAGATTTTCAGCTTGGCAAAAAAACCAAGCTCAAAGTTTTCAAAAATTCACCAAAGAGCTTTGGGAATATAATGTACCAGAGCAGTTGCTAGTGTGTTTTTTGTTGTTGTTGTCTGTAGCAGGGACCAGCAACCTTTGCTGTCATTTTTTATTATTTTAAAAATTAAACATACCTTTAGATCAGCTTATCAAAATTTTGTTTTACAAGTGTATCTCTGTTTTAAATAAAATACACTGGCTGTAGAATTATAATTAAATTTTTTTTCTTATTAAAAAACACATTTCTTAGGTACATAAGAATTTGATAGAATTTTGTGGTCTCCAGAAAGTTAGATATTTTTATTTCTTTACACTGCAATTGTGTAGAATGTGCTTTGTGATTGACCACTTGCCAGCCCCTGATTTGGCAGTGTTTTCTTAACAGAGGTTCTATGAATGAGTACAAAGTTTGGTGGGATGCCAACCAGTGGCGTAGCTACCATGTAGGCAGGCAAGGCAATTGCCTCCGGGCCCGGCATCTTTGGCTGTCTCCTCTTTTTGCAGTTTTTATTAATTAAGTAGGAGCCCGAACATGATCTTTGCCTCCGGGCCCGAAAAAGGGTAGTGACGCTACTGATGCCAACCCAGAAAGTGGTTTGAAAAGGATTGCACCGTTTCACCTGTGAAGCGTAGTGGTACTGATTGTCTGATGGTTTAAGTCTAGATTTCCTGAACTGTTGGTTATATGCTCATGGGAAACGTTGCAATAGCTTATTCAATCAGCTCTTAAATCACCATTTCTCCATTGCAAAGCAAACTAACATTATAATATGATTAGATGATTCATTAATAACCAGTTACAATGATGATGTGTCTCATGAGTTACTTTTATTCATGACTGACATCTACTGCTGTTCAAACTGTGTATTGTATAAACTTGAAAAGTGAGCAGGTTTCCTCTTTTTTTTTATTATTTTTTTTATTTAATCCATTAAGTGGTCATGTGAAATCATACACAAGATACTGCCAACTTTGTAGCACTTTTTTTTTCATTAGAGCCTTCTTGATTTTAACTCTCCAGCTGGTGCATCCCTAAAAGTCACACTAATTGGTGCATCTGAGTCTTCCATGATACCTTGGTAGTAGATATTTTCTTAAGCACACAGAGATATCCTATGGAATATCTTTTAAGTATATATGGAAAAAATATATTTTTAGAAGTTTTAAAATAAAAATTTATGAATAAAACTTTTGAAATAAGTGTTATAATAATTCTAAACCTTTAACCTTAGAGCAGTTGCTTCGACTTAGGTTTTTCTTTTTATGTTTTAACTATAATTTTGCTTTACTGAAATATTATTTTCTTTAGTTTAATTTAGTATGTGATAGAGATTGGCTGATATCTCTTTCTCAATCTCTCTATATGGGAGGAATGATGGCTGGAGTGCTGCTATTTGGCCATCTTGCAGATAGGTAAGTTTTTAATTTACTAAATATAATAACATTTTTCTCAGCATGGTCTGTGTTTGTTAACAGGATAGATTGTTTTTACAGGTATGGGATACACTTAAGTAGAAGAAGTGCAAGAATATTTGCTGGTGCTATTGAGGCAGTGATAGTTGGGTTGGAAAACTGCTAACTTGGGGGGGGGGGATACACAGACTCAGCGGCACTGCGACCCTATGTGCCGCCAGTGAGCGAAATCAAATTTTCCGCCCAAAATATTTGGATTAAAAAATAAAATGAGGTGTAATAATTATCATTAATTTATTGAAAAAGAAAAGAATTACAATATATCCCACATATAAGTTAATGAAACAACAAACAAAAATAACAAAATCATTCTGAAATTCTGGAAATAAACTTTATATTCTAAATCACAGAAATCGTACTCACAATAATAAAATAAAAGGAAAATTATAGTGTTAAAAAAATTATACAAATTTATGTTTCCTTGATTTAAGATGTGCAAATTGATTAATTATTTCATTTGTTTATTTGTTCCAAAAGATCATGTCTCAACGACTCTCCAATTTGGCAATAATTGGAGAGTCGTTGTTGAGACATTGTCGATCGTAAATAATTTTTGATTAATTTTAATTTTGAAAAACTTGTTCACCTGAGGCAACTGAAACTGATAAAGTTTGAAGAATTCTTAATGCAACTGCTACATTTGTAAAAGTATTGTAAAACTTCAAATGGAGTAATATTGTCTTTAATATAAATTTGAAGTATGTACTCTTTTCTTCGGATAATGCTCAACCATCAATATTGGACTCATTACGATCAGTGTCACTTAACTTAATGTGTAAATCTTTGCAATGATTTAATAAATCGCCATCTGATCATTTTTTTAATTCAGAAATATTATAAAACATTTTAAATATTTCTACACATTCTTTCATATTTGTAAACTTTTCAGTTAAGGAGAAAATTGTTGTGTCCATAATTTGAAAAAAAAAAAAAATAATTTTGAAATTTTGTTGCGGATCCCGAATAGCTTCATCTCTACTTCCATAATTGAAATGACATTTTTTCAATCTTTTCCTTACAGTGTTTACTTCTAATCAGAAATGAAAGAGCAATAAAGCCCGATATGTCCTATTATTATTAATCTTAAATTATAAGAGAAAACCTCATTATAAATGAGGAAATGAAAACCTCATTTTCTCTTAAATTATAAGAGAAAAAGAAGTTTTAGACAATTTTAAAGTTTAAATTATTTGTAAATGGATGTATAGTTATCTTGTGGTAAGCAGATTTTCAGGAAATTTTAGACAATTTTTAAGTTTAAATTATCTATAAATTGATGTATATTTTTTTCGTGGTGTCAAGATGATCAAGATGATTTCAATTCTCATATTAGCATGCGTTATTGGTTGGTTTGGAAGGTTGATGGCTGTTGACTTTCCGCGAATCTTTTTGATGCACCATGTTGAATATGAGTATTGAATACATGATGATTTTAATATGTAGCTTTTTTTTTAAAGAATCATAAATTGATTTAATTAACATGATATGCTAATTCACCTAAGAATTTATATGCAACTGACTATTGAGAGAATTACAGTCCTACAATAAAGGTATGAGGTTTTCTCTTATAATTTAAGTGCTAATTTCTGGAAACAAAGCTTCAATGGCAATGATAGTAGCCATATTATTAGCTGAATCTAGAATTTTTTGGACTGCTTCTTCTGTTCTATTTTCTTAAAAATATTCCTTGATATTTTTTAGACATTCAAGAGCTTTATGTATATCAAAATCTTTTTTTTTTTTTTTTGGGGGGGGGGGTAAGTAAGCATTTTACTTACTGGTTTAATTTTATTTAAAATATCAGGCCAAATTATAATTGAACAAAGAAACTTATAAGATGTTATTTTTAAAGCTCTTGATTTAGCATGATTCCTTGTATCCATATCTTTATTTTTGTGTTCAGTAATTATAGCAAAATATTTAGCTTCTCTGGTCACTTATAAGTATTTTTTCTGTAATATTTTTTCATTTTGTATTTGATCACCAAAATAATGCACGATATTTTTCAATTCAGATTTCTGAATACGGCGAATATGTTCTGCCATAACTGAATCAAATTTAGCAGTTGTTTCATTAAGTTTTAAAAAGTTACCATTGTCATTTTCATATAAATCTTTTGAAGATTCTCTTATGCTATACATTGCCTTTCAAATAATGGTATCACATATATTATTCTGGCTTAACTCCAGAACATGGTTATCTCTGTTGTGGATGTGACCGAAGAATGGAGTGATTGTCTGGTCGAGTTCTGTGATTGGCTGATTATTGAGAATGTGTAATTTACCTCATTTTGCATTTCTGATTGTTTGATTGATGCAAATTTGCTTCTGATTTTAGCGGGAAATGTGAAATTATCGTGCTGTTGTTTAGTCGTTGTCATGCTGCTCTGCTGCCCTCAGTTATTTTGTGTTATTTCATTTGCAAAAGGATAGAATTGAATTGAATTGAATGCAAATGGGTGGATGTAATTGATGGACTGTAATTGAATGGTGTATGATGTTCAATGTGTGGACGTTCGATGAAGTGTACCAGCCGGAATGTGAGGACTGATGAGATGATTTTTTTTTTTTTTTCCAAGTTGTTTCTTGACTATTTGATGTTTTTGGCAAGAATTGTATGAGTTGTTAATATGAGATTATTTTTATATTAGCAGGGGTATGGGGGGCAGCAGCCCCAGAACAATAAAAAAAGGACAAAAAAAGAAAAACAAAGAAAAGCATTTTTGTTGACGTGAATGTGCCATTCTCATTGTTAATGCTCGTGAAATCGTCTAGTAATGTACAGCTACAAAAGTAGGAGTGTGGGGGCGAGCAGTCCCCAGAACAAAAAATAAAATAAAATAAAATAAATAAATAAAAAGCATTTCTGTTGACGTGCATGAGCAATTCTATTGTTAATTTATGTTAATTTAAAAAAAATTGCCGTTTTGCTTTCTTTTTCTTCATTTCAATGATGTCATGTGACATCCCCCCCCCCTAGTAGTTTTTAAATTATGGTGAATTTTAAATTCACCATAAGTTTGGCTACAAAATTTTCTAATAAACGACGGTTTTTCCCTTTCCGCCAAGCAGTTTTCATTAAGCTGAAAACTGTTTCTGATGAAGCATTTGAATATGGAATGCTTAATATTGAGCTTACAATTTGAGACAAATTATTTGCCTCCAGAAATTGAGAAAAATTCCTCCCATTTTTATTTTACCAACACTCATTTTCTTTTCTTCATTACTCAGTGACGAACAAAATGCCTTTAGAGTCTAAAGGCATTTTGTTTAGATTAAAAATTAGAATTAATTTTTAATCCAAGAATTAGAATTAATAAAAAATTAAAACTTAGAATTAATTTTTAACACATCCATTAGATTCCAATAAGAATAAATTAAAAATACATAAAATCAATAAATTAACAGTTTTTCCTCTCTTATTGGGACAAATGATGGTATTATCAGGAAGCGGGACTTGAAGTTCTAAATCGGGACAATTCTGACCATATTGGGATATTGGGATGGTTGGCCACTCTGAGACTAATAGATTAAATAGAGCCGCAGGCAGAGGTGAAAGTGATACTTGCACTGCTTCTCTTGGAACATGCAGCAGGCTGGAAAACAAGGTGTCGGGGATTTCAAAAGCCTGCTGCGGGTAATCACAGAATAAGTAAATACATGGGCTGTGTTAGGTTAACTAAGAGTAAGAACATGTGCATATACACTTGCATGTACACCAATGCTAGGAGAATAGTAAATAAATTTGATGAATTTGAAGTACAACTGATTAAGTCATTAAAGTCATTTGTAGAGATTAAGTCATTAAATTTGTAGAGATAGTAGAGACATGGTGTCACTTAGACATAAACGATTCTGAATATAAATGTGCAGATTACAATGTCTATAGGAAGGACAGATAGGACAGGAGGGATAGAGGAGTTATGCTCCTAGTTATTATCCAGTTGACACAGTGACTTATATCACACCAAATTGCTCAACACTGCTCTATGTTGAACAGTTTGGTGTGATATAAGCCCTGGGAAAACAAAATTGACAGTGGAGTGTGTTATAGGCCTAATGACTGTGATGAGTATACCAAACAACTATACAGAGAAATAGAATGTGCCAGGAAATCGAAATGTCTTATAAGGGAAATTTTAACTTTATATACCTGGTTTTATTTATGTAGTTGGGTTTATATCAACTGCATAGGCACACCCAGGGTCCTGAGCTGGATATTATCATTCTTCTCTTTCTTGGTGATTCCTTTCTACTCTCTCTCTCTCTCTCTCTCTCTCTCTCTCTCTCTCTCTCTCTCTCTCTCTCTCTCTCTCTCTCTCTCCCCCCTTCAGGGTAACTTGGAAATTTTTTTTGGCTGGTGCAGCATAAGCCTCAGGCTTCCTTGAACCATATGGCTAATAATAATAATAATAAATAATAAACAAAATTAATAATGTGTAGCTAATAAATATGTATTTTGTTAACATATTTTTATTATTACTCATTTTGTTAAAATGAGTAATAATAAAAATTATTACTCATTTTAAAATGTGTAATTTTAAATGAGTTTAAAATGTGTATTAATACTTCATGAACAAGAGTAGATTTCTGATTTTGTCTTGTGATGGAATAGTTTGTTACCATTAGTAGCATTTCTCTCTTTTATATATATATATATATATATATATATATATATATTTACCAGCTTAACCAGCTTTTGATATTTTAGTTTTTTGGTAGTTTCTTTAACCCTTTTTTGGTGATATTTCACGTCTTTTGGAACTGGTACCTTCGAGGGGGGTACCGCTAAATTATTTATAATTGGCATTATTTTAAATTTACATCATTTTATTAATTGGGTTTAATTACTTAATTGACTAAATTATACAGGGGATTATCGACTACCTTTTTGTCCTATTATCTTTACTTTCCCTTCCCTGTTTGTTTATTTTATATTATTTTGCGTTTCGTTTCGCTCTGCTTTATTGCCGTACTACTGGCTGATGTTTTTATTTTAAATATCATTTATTTTAATTATCAGATATATATATATATATATATATATATATATCTTATATACGTATATACAGTATATATATCTCTTTTATATACATGTGTATATATATATATATATCTTATATACGTATATACAGTATATATATCTCTTTTATATACATGTGTGTATATATATATATATATATATATATATATATATCTTTTATATACTAGTTAAGACTGTCATTTATAAATACTAACCTTCTTTTGCTAGTTTCGGCATTCTCATAGCGTTCAGTTTTTTTTTTTATTTTTTTGTGCTTCTCTAATATGGTATGTAACCAGTAGTATTTACCCTCTTTTGGACAAATCCATAATACCAGATATAAACAAATAATCTGAATCAATTTTTACTTTTTGAAAGGGTCTAGACGCTTTCACAGAATGGTGTTGGCGGTGAACATTTTTCCTTTCACTGTTGAATGTTGTCAGATAATGATAGTAAGAAAGTGTAATCAAATAATCCGTCTATTGCAATGACCACTGTCAGGTAATGCAATTTGACAATGAATACAAAAACCTAATTTAATATTGTAATGTGAACTACCAACATATGTTATAAGCTAAGGCCACTTAGTAAACTGAAGTTTATATAAAGAAAAATATTTATTGTTTCTAACAAGCATTAAGGTGTCTTATGTAATGTAACTGCTATGAATAAAAAATATATCTCTGTTGAGAAATATATTGTCTTTATTTGTAATATGATTATTTATATCTGGATTATATTAGCATGGGCATGAAGCTTTTAAAAGCTCTACTATTTTAAATTTGTAAAAAAAAAAAAAAAACCTTAAAAATATAAGTGTATTATTTTATTAATTGTATATTGTTGTTCCCTCTTCTGATTGCAGATTTGGCCGTCGTCCCATTCTCCGCTTTTGTGTATCGCTAATGATGATAGCTGGACTAGCTGCTGCTTTCTCTCCCAATTTTATCTTTTTTAATGTTGCCCGTTTCTGCCTTGCCCTTGGCGTAGCTGGAACCCAAAATACATCATTTTGTTTGTGTAAGTTATCTGTTATTTTATTTTTTATATGTATATTTTTAAAGTAATTAGAAAATGATTATTGTAGTCAGGACAAGTTTACTGACAATTACTTATCACTGGTGATAGTATACTCATCAATTGGAAATTTACATTGATAAATTTTTGGAAGTAATAGTTTAATAATGTGATTTAAAGTAGAGATCCATATCATTTATGTACTTTGTCATAATTTAAAATTCAAAATATCTTCTGAGCTACATAGGTTAGATATTTAAATAAAAATTACCACTGAAAATTCACTTTAAAGATCTATTTGTTTAAACTTTAATTCATATAATTATAAATTCCTTGAACTTTTTTAAAAGTTTAATCTCTCTTATCTCTGAAGATTTTTATCCAGTAGAATTTATTGTATTAGTTAACACTGCACACAGACTTTCTGAACTTATACATCCAGAAATTTTCTTGCTGAAATTTAAAATGGACTTTTTCTCTACTCATTTAAAAGAAAACTAATAACTTCAGCGGACACCTGAGCAGTCAGGAAATGCTTAAAATGAGCACATGTTGCTCATAAACTGCAAATGGATACTTTACCTTTAAATCTTTATTCTTTGTTATCAGGCACTGGATTCAAGGAATTTATTTACTTGTATATTAGCATTAGCATTAGTGGAGGCATATGATGCAAGAAAGCAAGCTTACTTAGCATTAGCCAAAAAAAAAAAAAAAAAAAAATTCTTCCCATTTCACCCATCCATTCACTCCAAAGGTTTGTCTACTTCAGCCTTAAATTTATTTAAGCTGTCAACTTCTACAACGACAGATGGAAGTTTGTTCCAACAATCAGCCACAGACTGGGTAAAGGCAAATTTCCACACATCTATTCTACAACCGTCTTATCTCAATTTCAATTTATGCCCCTCAGGTGCAGAATCTGAGCAAGAGGAAGAATCCCATCAACATTGAGCAATCAGATCACCTTGCACGAGCTTAGTCTCCAGACGCAGCAATTTGAAGAATATAAGCCTTTCTTGGTAAGAGCACCCCTTCATTCCCCTCACTAATCTTGTTGTCCTTCTCTGTACTTGTTCTAGTAGCTTAACATCTTTCCTAAAATGAGGCCTCCAGACCTGTATGCAGTACTCAAGGTGTGGCCTGACCATTGCCTTATACAAGGGGATAATCACCTTCTTATCCCTGCTAGCAAAATTCCTATATATTATTGACAAGACCCCACAAGTTACTCTTGCACCTGTCTGCACTGCTCAGAAACTTTCTTGTCTGACTGCACAATTACCCCCTGGTCTTTTCCATTCTCCACTACCATGAGTGTAATACCGCACAGTTAGCATGTTACTCTGGGGTTACTGCTACCCATATGCAGTACTTTGCTGTCAATGATAAACTTCAGTTGCCACCTCTCAGCCAATCTGCTCAACTTTACTAGATTCTGTTGCAGTAGCCTACTGTACTTACTGTCATTAACAACCCTACCAACCTTTGTATCATCTGCAAACTTGGACATTAAGCTTCACATACCTTCCATTAGTATCACTGATAAATACATAAAACAACAATGGACCCAACACAGACCCCTAGAGAACTCCACAAATAACATTAGTCCATGAAGAGCAGTGTCCATTGATTACTACACTCTGTCTTCTCCCACTCAACCATCCTTTTATCCATTGAAGCAACTTGACCTTAATGCCATACTGCTCCTATTTGTACAGTAGTCTTCCATGTGCAACTGTATCAAAATCTTTCCTAAAATCCAAGTATATGATATCAAAATTACTTTTTTGCATCCAGTTCCTTTGTGACATCGTAGTATCCAATCAAATTGGTGAGACAAGACTTTCCCTTAACAAAGCCATGCTGTATTTGAACTATATTGCAATCTTGTCTAGATGATCTTGCAGTGCTTCTTTAACCAAGTACTCTATTATTTTCCCCTGAACAAAAGTTAAACTAACAGTTCTGTAATTACTCGTGCCGCCTTTCGATCCCCCTTTGTGATTTGAGGAAACATTTGCACATCTCCAGTCCATGAGGACCTCCACTGAGTCCAAGGATGCCCTCATAATCATGGCTAAGGGCCTGTTTACTTCCTTTACTATAACTTTTATTATAACTGTATAGATCCCATCTACCCCGGGTGCCTTTTTTATGTTTATCCTCAACAATTTCTCCTCCACTTTCCTCTCAGTTATTACAAAATCATCTAGTTCACTGCCAGAGTTTACTTCACCTCTGGCATTCCTCTTCCTGAATAACTCCTCATGTGTGAATGTAGATGCAAAATACTCGTTTAGTTTGTTAGCCACCTGAGCAGGATCCTCAACTGTTGAACCATCGATATCAAGTGGACCAATCTGATTCATCCCCTTCCTTCTAGAGTTTACATAGGTAAAGAACTCTTTTCTGTTTTTCTTTGCGTCCTTTGCCAAAGATTTCTCATAATCTGCCTTTGCCTGCATAATCTCCTTTGTGGCTTGGTTATAGACCAGCTTATATCTATCATAGGCTTCCATGTCACCCATTAATTTATATGTATGCCATGCATTTTTCTTCTCTGCCATATGTCTCATTAGTTCATCTGACATCCATTTAGCCCTAAACCTTGAACAATATTTCTTAGTTGGTATGTAAAGCCTAGTAGCTTCCAAGATAAGTTCTTTGAATGCTTCCCATTTTGAATTTGATGTTGGTATCATCATCAGTTGGTCCCACTGTATAGAATTTAAATACCGTCTCAGACCACTGTAGTCGCCTTTACGAAAGCAAAAACCTTTCCCTTTACCCCTAATGGTAGTTACCTCTTTGAGTAAATTCCACTTCCCAACACTGTGATCACTGCCACCTAGTGATTCCTGTATCTGCAGATTCTTAATGCATGAAGAATCACTACTGATAATCAGATCAAGGGTATTACTCCCTCTAGTTGCCTCCCAAACATGCTGATGTTGAAAACAATTATCCAGTAAATCCACAAAAGCCTTGGTAGTGTATGAATTCCAGTCAATATCTGGGAAATTAAAATCCCCCATTATAAGACTCTCTGATTTACTGGCCCACTCTATTTCTCTGTACAGTTTCTTATTATACTCATCAGAGTCATTAGGCCTATAGCACACTCCTACTCTCAATTTTGATCTCCCAATGCTAATGTCACACCAAACTGACTCAACACTGCAGTGTCCAGCGATGTCGACTGGCTTCACTTCCTTGGATTTTATGTGTTTCTTAACTAATAGCATAACCCCTCCTCCCTTCCTATCCTGTCTATCCTTTCTGTGCACATTGTACTCCCCAAATTCCCGTCAGTTCTGCATTCCTTATATCTGTGTGACACCACATCTCTGATATCCCAACAATATCTGCCTGTAATGTTTTGAGCAATACCTGAAATTCAAAAAATTTATTTACCAAACTTCTAGCATTTGTGTACCTGCAAATATACATGCACCTGTTCCTATTCTTAGCTACCCTAACACAACCCATGTGTTTACTTGTACCACAATGACTCCCAGCAACTAACAGATGATCTTCTTAACTAACAGATGATCCCTGCTCCCTTTCTATTTTGTCTATGCTTTCTGTACACATTGTTTGCCCCAAATTCGAATTCTGCATTCCTTATTTCTGTGTGACATCATGTTTCTGATATCCCAACAATATCCACCTTTGACGTCTTCACCAGCACCTTAAATTCATCAAATTTATTTACTATACTCCTAGCATTGGTGTATATGCAAGTATACAGTCACCTATTCTTATTCTTAGTTACCCTAACACAACCAATGTGTTTACTTGTTCCATGATGACTCCCAACAGTCCTTGAAATCTCCAGCACCTTGCTTTCCAGGCAGCTGCTCATTCCAATAGAAGCAGTGCAAGAAGCACTTTCACCTCTGCTTGTGGCTACTGTTAATCTATTAATCTGTGAATCCCCCACAAGTTAAAAGTTTTCCGACCGGGCTATCACCACCTTGATAGCATCAGCAAATATTCTTGCACCCTTTCTATTTAAGTGTATCCCATCCTTGTAGAAACAATCTCTCCTGTTAACAAGCACAGATCACGCTGAAAAAAATTCTACCCCAAGAGCTGTACACATCTCTCCAGGGCCGATTTGGTTGACAAGGCTCTCATCATATACTCCCTCCTATTGTGTCTGGATAGAATTGCAGACACTTTCAAATTTAACCCTAACTCTTGACTTTTTTTTCAACATTGACCTGTACTTGTTAAGTTAAGTAATTCTGCAGATCTCCTACTCTTAATGTCATTAGTGCCAATGTGTACAACTGTATCACCCTCTTAAAGGATCATATCTGCTCTACAGCATCATCAATTTTTGCCTCTGGCAGACATATCCTGGTCCTATTCCACCTATCCTTTTTGCACAATATATTTCCCATCTCCTTGACAATAGACTCCCCGACAATAACTAGCTCCTTTGGAACCAGTGCATTCTATCCTGAAGGTCGCCGCTGTGTTGCATGATGCCCAAGATTGAGCTCTGGTGTTGAGTTCGGCAGCTGAGAGTTTGATGGGCCACATTTTAATTGCTTCGAGGGCATCTACCCTACTCTTAAGTTAAGAGTCTTAACCACTTCGCGGAACATTTTTTTCCGGAAAATGTGCCATAATGGATTGACTTTTTTTATTTTACTGATTAAAAGTATGCATCATGCAAATACTCATTGTATAGTTTTTTGTGATTTTTATTAATTTTTTTGTAGAAAATGCATAGGAGTAATTAACCCATTTGGGCTATCCTGAGTTATCTCGTGTATGCCAAAAAGTGTGCAAATTATACAGATTTTTTTAATAAATTAGCACTTGAGCTAAAAGAAAGGCACTGAAAAACTTCATTACTCATTATATAAATAAATTTAAAAAATCAAGCGGAATGCACAAGCAGTAACCTCCCACCACAAGCAATAAGCCTGAACTGACTACATTCTGACACATGGCCACCGCAAGTGGACAGGCAAGGTAAGCATCACTTACGGGCGGCAGTTCAAGAGGGCACAGAAATATTTTTCGATATTGTTTTTGTGAATTATTTTCGTGGGTTCGGTATTCTGCATTTAGGACAGCAAATTATATTTTGCATACTAGCGGCACAGGAACTCATGCTACTGTTCTGACATTGCTGTACAATATAAGTAAAACAAAAGTCAGTTGTCTGCTGCCAGGCATAAGAAAATCCTGAGAAATCTCAGGATTTACCTGGCTAATGGAAAATTCGCCAGATAAATGCCCGTCAAAATATGTTTCCTAAATTTGGAGGTATTATTGTATCCAGAGATATTTCATGTAGTTCCAAATAACTTTTAAAACTAAAAATGAGATATCTTGGGATAATCCATGAAGGGGTTAAAAATCTCATAGACGCCCATCAGAGCACTGAATTGGTGCCTAATTTCTTGACACACTCTGCACCTAGCACACACAAAGACATAATGTCCTGTTCTAGAAAGGTTCGCAAACATTTCACAAGTTGCATATACTTTAATCAAGGAATGATTACATTATATACAAGTCTAAATGTGGGAAAAAAGAAATTAGAAGGGGAAGGAAGGACAGAGGGGCATATTAGTAAAAGGCAAAAGTAAACAGAAACTGAAGGAAGGAAAATGAAGACCACAAAAAAAAAAAAAAAAAAAAAGTTAAAAAAAAAGAGAGATAATTTCAAAACTAGCATTTTCAAAATGACCATGGATTGAAGATCACTCTTCATCTTTGTTGGCTTCAAAATTTTACATGAAAAGATATTTCTTTTATTTTCTATTTCTCTTGTGGTTTTTATTATCTTATCTTTTCTTCAGTTTCCGATCTCTCTATGAAGTTTTTATTTCAACTTTATTAGTTTATCCCTTCTACTTCTTTCTTTCTTTCTTCCTTCCCATATTGATTTCATTTGATACACCTTCATTACATGTTTTTGTTGAAAACTGCTTCATGGTTATCAAGAACAGAAAGAAGGAATCCTTTAAAATGAATATTTGAAGCCAATTGCAGAATATTAATATGAAGAATCCAGTTAAGGTTTTCCTAGAAATAGATGGATACCTAACTGGATTTTATGTTTAAAAAAATTGACTAGGATACTGAGAAAAAATTTTGTTCTAAAATAAAATTGTTTGATCTAATAATGTAGTATAAGACTGCTGAAGTGTGACAAATTAAACAATTTTACATCCCTGGGGAGTAATAGTTTAGATGGGTAGTTTAGTATTGTAGTTTCATTTAGCATTGTAATTATCAACTAATTCTGTATTTTTATATTATGCAGGTACTTTTACAAATATTAGTGAAATATTAGTGATGACAAAACAATAATGATGACTGAAGAACCCTGTGAGGTTGGGAGTTGGATGCATAGCAATTTCTTGCTTGCACCGACCACATGAAAAGAACTTAATTACTAAGCGAAGAGAGACACACAGTAACACATAAAAAAACTGACACAAGGCACAAATATTCAAGAGATAACATATATTAAATTTAGCATAAATAAAGAAACATAACATAGAAGCTTTCGGCCACTGTATGTAGTCTTTGTCAACTAATTGAGCACTGGAAAGCGGTGGTTTTTATGTGCGTGGTTGACCTTCAAGTACATGAGTAAGCGAGGTCATGGAAGAGGGGAGAGTGGTTTACGGGTACCTGCGAATGGTGACCGTGATGAGGGAGAGGAGAAGAGAGAGGGAGAAGAAGGATGGCAGATGGTTGAGGTAGGTGACAGTCGTAGGCAGCAGTCACCTACCTACACTGCTTTCCAGTGCCCAATTGGTTGACAAAGGCTACATACAGTAGCCAAAAGCTTCTATGTTATGTTTATTTATTTATACTAAATTTAATATATGTTATCTGTTGAATATTTGTGCCTTGTGTCAGTTTTTTATGTGTTACTGTGCGTATTCTCTCACTTAATAATTAAGTTCTTTTCATGTGATCGGTGCAAGCAAGAAATTACTATGTAAACAATAATGAATCGAATAAAAAAAACAGGACAAAAATGTAAAAAAAAAAAGTTTATGGTATGTAATGTAAAAGGAACTGCTGGCTCCTCTGGATGATTCTAAGCTGAACTCGATTTTTGAGGTTCAGTTCTTTTGTATTTCCAGAAACTGTATTTACTTAGCACAATTAGGAAACTTCATAATTTTTCCTTAAATATTTAAAAAGATTTCATGCTTTGTGTTGATTATATAATATATAATCAACATAACTAGTTTAGACAATCTGCTGTATGGAAGGGTACTTTACTGCGATACAGAAGTACAATGCTTAACAGCTATCATAAGAGAGAATATATTGTACATCAGGTACATGCAGCTCTTTGATACTTGAACTGTGGTTCTTAGAGAAATATAAAGTCTACTTAAAATTTAATTTCTTATGATTTCCTTTAGATCTGTATTATTTCTTGTAAATTTTTCAAAATAAGTAAATTTTTATTTACTTATTTTGAATGGAACAACTAAATTCAACAAAATCATTTCTCTCCTAAGATTTTTGTGGAGAAACTTGCTGAGGAATTTTCAGAATATTCTATTAGAGCATTAAATAGAGGAAATTTTATTGAATGACAGAAGTGGACTTCTGAAAGTTATTGAGTGCAAAAAGAAAAGGATAAAGAGTAACAGGAAACTAAAGTCTAAGCTAAGTGAAATGTAAAAAGGTTAATGAGGATTATTTATGAAAATGACACAAAAATTCAATTCCAGTTTTTATTTTTTTCTTCCACGGTATTTTCCTTGGCATTTTACAATGGATTATATGATAGTATTTTCATAATATGCTACTTTAGTTATTAATGGCATGTTAAATTTAGTTAAAATGAAGCTATTACTCAATCTGAAAAGTAAATTTTTATTGCATATATGAATTTTATTTAATAGAAAAATGAATGTATAAATGGGGCTTTCAAGCAGAGGTTGTCACAGGCATTCTCTCAGATACGCCAGACAAGCTGTACTTGCTACCTGGGAGTCTAAAACGCTGATGGAAGTTAAGTGTACCCCATCTTGTTGTGTAGTCCAGACAGTCTGTGACAGCCAAATCCTCTACTTGCACCTTCCCCTCCATGAGGAGGGGAAGGTGTAAGTAGGGGAAGGAATAACACATGAGGAGTTATTCCCCTCCCTGAATAACTCCTCATGTGTGAATGTCAATGCAAAATATTCATTTAGTTACTTAGCTACCTGAGCAGGATCATAAACAGTTGAACCATCGATATCAATTGGACCAATCTAATTCATCCACTTCCTTCTAGAGTTTACATAAGCAAAGAACTCTTTGCTGTTTTTCTTTGCATCCTTTGCCAAAGTTTTCTTGTAATCTGCCTTCACCTGCCTAACCTACTTTGTAACTTGGTTGCAGACCAGCTTATGTCTATCATAGGCTTCTGTGTCACATGTTAATTTATATGTATCCCATGCATTTTTCTTCTCTGTCACATGTCTAATTAGTTCATCTGACATCCATTTAGGCCTAAATCTTGAACAATATTTCTTTGTTGGTATATGAAAATCTTAGTAGCTTCCAAGATTAATTCTTTGAATGTTTCCCATTTTGAATTTGCTGTTGGTATCATCATCAGTTGGTTCCACCATATAGAATTTAATACTGTCTCAGACCACCGTAGTCACCTTTACGAAAGCAAAATCCCTTCCCTTTACCCCTGATGGTAGTTACCTCTTTGAGTAAATCCCTCTTCAGCACACTGTGATTACTGCCACCTAGTGGTTCCTTCAACTGATAATCAGATCAAGAGTATTACTCCCTCTAGATATAATTTACCTCCCAAACATGCTGCTGTAGAAAAAAAATCATCCAATGATTTTTTTCTACAGCCAGCCTGGGCAAACTTTTTGGTTGAAGGGCCCCATTAGGAATTCAAAAAGAAGGCGGGCCGCACGTAAAATACTATTTTTAGATATATATTATTTGTTATCATGAAGAAGAAATATAACATAAAAAAAAAAAAAATTATTCTCTAACAACGAAGAATTTAATGAGATGAATGGAACTGTTTTACATCTTTTAACATTTTTTTAATTTCAGGCGTTAATTTTGTAGTTGAGATTCTTAAAACTGCTTGTAAATGTTCATCGGTGATGCTTGATCGTAAAGAATTTTTATTTAGATTCATGATGGAAAATGTTTGTTCACATATGTAGGTCGATCCAAAAATAACCAACGTTTTTCGTGCAAAATCTTTTAAGTTCATAGAATTTGTCCGAATTAAGAGTATTGTAAAATTTACAGATTTCCTCACGACGGCACAATTCCCTTAAATCGGTATCACACTGCAGATCTATAATCTGAAGTTGTAGTTCACTCGGTGCACTATCAATTTTTATTGAAAATGGGTCGCGTACTATCGCCAAACTTGTCTCAATTTTTCGGAAGTCGCCAAATCTTCGTGAAAAGTTGTAATTCAAAGCATTGATAATTTCACAATATTTTTCAAATTTATTTTTTGGAATCTTCAGCAACTTCATGGTTGGAAAGTGGTCTACCTTGTTAATCAATAAATGTCGAAGGAACAACTGGAGTTTTAATTGAAATCCATTCAAACGTTTTACTATATCATGGGCGTATAAATTTTTACCTTGTAACACGGTTTTGAAAGTATTTAAGGGTGTCACGATGTCCAGGCTAATCGCAAAATCACAAATCCAGTAATTATCAGTTAATTCGGGAAAGTCCATAATATTTTTCAGTTTTAAAAATAGAATGATGTCATCTTTAAGATCCCATACTCGCCGAAGAACTTTTCTTAAGCTAAGCCATCAAATTTGGCTATGATAAGGAATATCTGTGTACTCGGATTCAATATCTTGAAGAAAATTAACAAATTTTCTGTGTTTCAGACCCCTCGATCGTATTAAATTTACTAGTTTAATAATACAAGATGTGACATGTTCAACTTTTAACACATTTTTACATAATACTTGTTGAGGTATAATACATTGAATTGTAATTAAATTATAATCAGGATAATTTTCACAAATTTTATCCTGAATTTTTTTTAATGCTCCAACATTTTTACCTGTCAAACTTGGTGCTCTGTCAGTTGTTACGCTTACCATTTTGTTCCATTGTAAATTATATCTTGTTAAGCATTTTTCAACGTTTTCAAATATATCAGCTCCCATTATTATTATTATTATTATTATTAGCCATATAGTGCAAGGAAGGCTGAGGCTTATGCTGCATCAGCCAAAAAAAATAAATAAATAAATTTCTGAATTACCCTGAGAGAGAGAGAGAGAGAGAGAGAGAGAGAGAGAGAGAGAGAGAGAGAGAGAGAGAGAGAGAGAGAGAAATGAAAGTCAGAAGTAGAAGGGAAGGGAATCACCAAGAAAGAGAAGAATGGTGATACCCAGCTCAGGACCCTGGGTGTACCAAACCCATACTCACCAGATGAGAGCCCCTGAGTTGTTCGGTCTTTAAGAGATTCCATTGAAAGAATCTCTTCAATAATTTCAAAATTAGAGGTACATCCATGTATGAAAATTAATAACTGTGCAGTATTCTTTCGGTAATTACTTTTGTTGAGAGCTATCGAGTACCACGTTATGGATTCTAATACTGATAATAATTGCTCATCCAAATTTGTATCGATACATTCAATTCTTCTTACTACGGTTCACTGAGATAAACTTATATTCTCAAATTTGTGTTTAATGTCAGGACATATAATTCCACAAGCTTCAGTCATACATTCTTTAATATAGTCTCCATCAGAAAAAGGCTTGTTGCTTTTTGCAGTTATATGAGAAATAACAAAACTTGCCTCTACAGTAGCTTCTTGTTCCTTAGTTAGCCGTGTAAACACATTTTGTTGTCTAGATAAATTTTGAATCAATCCATCAATCGTTTTCTTTCTTGCTTCCGGAGTTAAATTGGCACCATATTCTGAATGTTTAGGAGTGAAATGTCTTTCAACACTGAGATGCTCTCCTGGCAGATGAGACAAATATAGTCTTGTTATTTATGTTAGCAAAAAAATATTTTGTGTTCCACTCTTCATTGAAGACTTGTTGAATTTTTCGTTTTTTATTCATTTTTAAAAGGGCATAAATATTATTTTTATCACTACTGGCACCAAGATGATAACCGAAGATAACGCAAAAAAACTAACTGCGGGATAACCGTCAGAGAAAACAGATTGGAACTGCAGCCGGTCAGCAGTCCTATCCTATTACTCCACCACTGCAGCAAAGCCGTTGTCATCACCGGTTGTCTGTTACCATAGTTTTGTGCAGTTAGTTTATAATCGCAAATTATACCGTTATAAAAGTGCCCGTTGGCTTGCTCCAGTTCATGCACAGTTTCAAATTCTATCTCAATTTGAACAATACGGAGATGATAAAACAATTTATAAGTCAACAAATTCTATAATGTATTACGTATACAAATTTATTTTTTAAAAAGGCGTTGCAAAAGGCATAAAATAAATAAACTTTTTTCGAATATACAATTAAATCTCGCGGGCAGCACAAAAATATGCAGCGGGCCGCATGCGGTCCGCGGGCCATAGTTTGCCGGGCCTGATCCAATAAATCCACAAAAGCCTTGCTCGTGTGTGAGTGACCAACCCACAAATTCCAATCAATATCCGGGAAATTAAAATCCCCCATTATATGACACTCTAATTTACTGGCCCACTCTATTTCTCTGCACAATTGCTCATTATACTCATCAGATTCATTAGGCCTATAACACACACCCTGGCCGCCTCCGTAGCCAGGTGGGAAGGAGCAGCAGTGTGTAGCACACGCTTCTTGATTAGACCGGGGTTCGAGCCCGTCACCACCAAATACAGAGGATGCGGAAAGGTCAGGAAATGACCACCGCATATCCTGGAGCAATATGGCCTTAGTTGCTAATGCTCCTAAAAACCAAATAACAAACAAACAACAACACACACCCACTCTCATTTTTCCTTTCCCAGTGCTTATGTCACACCAAACAGACTCAACATTGCATTGTCCACCCACATCAATTGGATGCACTTCCTTAGATTTTATGTGTTTCTTAACTAACAGTATAACCCCTCCTCCCTTCCTGTCTATCCTTTCTGTACACATTGTACTCCCCAAATTCCAGTTCTGCACTGCACTGCACTGCACTGCTTTAAATCTCATTACATCAGAAAATCGTTACAGTGGATTTTGTCAAAAATTTATTCCGATTCTGTTAAAGTAATGGAGGCTTTGAAACATTTCTCAATTGTGAACTGTATCAGAATCATAGCTTTATCACTGAAAGAAGTAAAACTGTCAACAGGTGCGTGTTGGAAAAATGTATGGCCAGAGTCGGTTCATTCAGGAAATATGATTGAACTGGCAGAAAACAGAATCAGTGCGATAGTAGAACTTGCTACGTTTTGATGATATGACTACTGAAGCCCTCGTGGGTAGCATAGTTGATAGAATTGCCCTCCTCCCCACACTGGGTGGTAAAGACCTGGGTTTGAATCCCGTAGATGAAGGTGCCTCCGTAGCCAGGTGGGAAGGAGCAGCAGTGCGTAGCACAAGTTTCTTGATTAGACCAGGGTTCGAGCCCGTCACCACCAAATACGGAGGATGCAGAAAAGTCAGGGAATGACCACCACATATTCCTGGAGCAATATGGCCTTAGTTGCTAATGCTCCTAAAAACCAAATAACAAACATAACAAACAACCCATAGATGACGGGAGGAATCTTTATGGGTCTTTTTCACAAAGTGGCTGAGTTTGCCAGGCCCAGGCGAGCATAGCATGGTTTTTTTCTCCTGGAAACTCAGGGTTTTTGTTCAGCAAAATAGAAAATCGACCTCAGGATACACGCAATTTATAGACAATATACACAGAGTAACATGGCCTTAGTCACCGATGCTCCTGGGGCACCTCCGTAGCCAGGTAGGCAGGAGCAGCAGTGCATAGCACACGCTTCTTCATTAGACCGGGGGTTTGAGCCCGTGACCACCAAATACGGAGGATGTGGAAAGGTCACGGAATGATCATCGCATATCCCCGAAGCAATATGGCCTTAGTTGTTAATGCTCCTTAAAAAAAAAAAAAAAAACCCAAAAAACCAAACCGATGCTCCTAAAAAAAATAAAAAAAGATATGATTACTGAAGACGTTCAAGAATTACTAGTAGAAAAGGAGGCTGGAAAAGCTGATTCGGTGGAAATGGCATCAAAGATAAAACCAAATCAATTCAGAGGATGATAGCATAGATGAAAATTCTATACTTCCAAATTTTACACTAAAAAGCAGACGGGTAGGTATAAAGTTAGCCAAGCAATTATAATTTTATTTTTTGAATGCAGATTCTTCTGATGAAAGGAGGCCAAAGTTCAAAAGGGAGCTTCAAAAATGCTTAGTTCCATACAATGAAATTCACAAAGATTTATCAAGCAAAAGCAAAGAAACCCAGATTACTGATTTTTTAAAGAGAGCAGAAGATACACGAAATCTAGAATGGTGTATTTTTGTTAGTTTTATTAACATTTTGTTAACGAAATAGTGTATTTTTGTTAGCTTTTTGAACACAACCCCCCCCCATTTTGTTCTTTTTCTTAGTCCTGTATAACATGGTTTCGCACAACATGACATTTTATAGGAACCTAACTACTGTGTTAAATAAGGGTTAACTGTATTCACTCACTGCTGCCTCTTGAATCAATTGAAATATGTGTTGCATTTCAATTTTAATAAGAATTGAAATGCAACACACATTTCAATTAATTCAAGAGATATTTCAAAAAAGACCAAAAATATTTCAATAAAGACCACAAAAAAAGAATGGTTAAAAAAAAAAAAATAGAAATAGTTTAAAAACTAGCATTTTCAAAATTGAAAGTGCTATTTCATGGATAGTAGCATTAGCATTAGGAAGCATATGATGCAAGAAAGCAAGCTTATACAACATGCCAAAAAAAAAAAAAAAAAAAAACTCCCATTTCATCCCTCCTTTCACTCCAAAAGTTTGTCTAGCTCTGCCTTGAATTTATTTAAGCTGTCAACTTCCACAATGACAGATGGAAGTTTGTTCCAGCAATTAACCACCTGCTGGCTAAAGGTAAATTTCTACACATCTGTTCCACAACTCTTTCCTCAATTTGAATTTATGCCTCCTCAGGTGAGTAACCTGAACAAAGAGAAAGGATCCCATCAGCATTGAGCTTGCTCAAACCATTCAAGGCCTTATAGTTGCCACCTCCCAACCCTTCTGCTCAACTTTTCTAGATCTTGTTGCAGTAGCATACTGCCATTACTGTCATTAACAACCCTGCCAATCTTTGTATCATCTGCAGACTTGCACATTAAGCCTGATATACCTTCATCAATATCATTAATAAATTTAGAAAACAAAAATGAGCCCAACACAGCACCCTGGGGGGACTCCACTAATAACATTAACATTAGTCCACGAAGAGCAGTGTCCATTAATTACACCCTCTGTCTTTTCCCACTCAATTAATCTATTAATCATTCATTCATTATTTATTTATGCTTTCTTATTAATATTTTTTATAAAGACAGAATTGGTTTATCCATAATCAAATAAACAAAGAGCAATAGAAAACTCAGGTTATAGCACATTGTCATCATTTTGATAATGTACTTTACTTACTTCTTCTTAGATTTTAATAACAATTTAAATATAAAATACATTTCATTTCTGCTGTAGTTAATATAATAAGCAGATAGTAATAATTCATGATTTATATATTTAGTAACAAAAAATGAGCTCTTCAAAAACATAACTTTTATGTGTGAACCAAGAACATTTTGTTTCTGCCATAATACCATTCATTCCTGCAGTCAGTGCATGGCAAAAAAAAACATAATATCCAGTACTTCATCTATAATAAATGGTATGTAGACAGCTGTGGTATGCATAACAAAAAAATAAAATAAAAATAATAAATAATAATTGCCAGATTTCTATTTGTTTAATTACAATGAAATTTGGGATGGTTTAACAAATCTTTCTTTAGAAGAGCCAAATACAAAATTTCATGAAAATCTGCCCATTTGGAGTCGAGTTGTTACAGTACTTTTGGAGTTTCTGAATCAAGAGAGCAGTGGACAGCACTTACCCTGAACATAGTATACATGGTAGTTCTAAATATTATATAAAATGTTTGCCAGTAAAGTGAATATTGTATGTCTAGTACTACCATGGAGAGATTTTTTTATCACCATATGGTATGAATAAACATTTTTAGGTGCATGTCTTCTTATTCTTGTTTATTATTTTGATTTCTTTTTTATTTTGTAATTTTTATTATTTTTTACCATTTAGAGCTCCTTAGCCATTTTCTAAAATTCAAACAGCTATAACTCTGTAACTATTCAGAATTGTATACATGTTTGTATTATTATTATTTCCTTATTTTGGACCAGAATTTTTGCATATATTGAAACACCCTGTATATTGTTGTTTAGTATAATACATAGGGAAAAATTAGTTTTAGTTTACATAATGCATAGACAGATGTTGAAGAAAACGAATGTGATTAAAATGTAATTTAGCTGGTTTTTTTTGTCATATAAGCTATGAGCTATCTGTTCTGTACACAGATAATTGTAGAATAGATGTGCAGAAATTTGCCTTTAGTCAGCGGGTGGTTGATAGTTGGAACAAACTTCCATCTGTTGTAGTGGAGGTCAACAACTTAAATAAGTCCAAGGCAGAACTAGACAAACTTTTGTAGTGAATGGATGGGTGAAATGGAATGTTTTTTATTTTTTTTTATTTTTTGGCTGATGCTATATAAGCTTGCTTTCTTGCATCATATGCCTCTGCTAATGTTAATGCTATATTATTATAAGCATTAAGTATTGCTTATAGTAATATAGCCAAATACTATAAGTGTGCAAGTATGCCATCTGTTCTAATTGAAATAGGGAAACATCCTTTTTTTACTTTTCTATATACTATGCTATATAATTATTACACATATGTCAATAATCTTTAATAGAGGTTTATTTATTTGCATTTCTGTTTACAGTAATGGAAATATTAGCACCAGAATATCGAACACGGGTAACTTTTGCCTTCTCATTTGGTTGGGTTACAGGACTTTTGATATTGCCTGGTATGGCATACCTTCTTCGTGACTGGATGTACCTAGAAATTGCTAGTACTTTAGCTGGAGTTGTGTTATTAACTTATTGGTAGTAAGTATGTTATATACTGTATTTATTTACTTATTATTTTCTATATATTATTATGGTACTTGTCAATTAACCTATTAACCTCCCACCAGTGTAAATTATAAGTAAGTCTAACCTAACCTATGTATATTTATGTATAAATAAATATACATAAATATACGCTTCTTAGGTTATGTTAGGTTAGACACACTGGTAATTTGCATGGAGAGAAAGATAATGTAACAAGTACCATTTGTTATTTATTTTGCTTTCTTATTAATATTTATTTATAAAGGCACAGAACTGGTTTTATTAAAATTTTATCAAGTATTATTCACCGTTTGGTATTTAAGGAATCAGCTGTTCTTAACATTCCTCTAGGATATGCTTATTATGTAATTGTTATTTAATTTATAAAAGTAAAGTTTTAATATCATCATAAATAATGAGGATAAGCACAAAAAGTTCAAAACTTATATTTATCATTGAAAAGATACTAATAAAAATTTTAATTTGATGATAGAACTAATCGTTTTCAGTTCAAAAAAGCATTGTATTCATTAATAAGTTTTATATAGCACGTAATAAAAAAGAAAAAAAAAAAAGACATTTATTGGCCAGTTTGCCATGTTTGTTTTAATCAGTTAGTGATGCACTCTAGTGGGAAAATTCTTAAGCAAGACGGAGTACACTACTGATGAGCAGTCTATTTTATTTATGTGAAAAGGTTTTATCATACTAGCAGTTTTGGTACAATGAATTATAACTTGAGTTTTTGGATGCAGAAAAGATCCAGAAAGATTAACAATTTCAAGGTTAATAAAAAAGAAGATCAAACAGTCTGGCACTGTGATAGACAACAAGGAATGCTTTATTGGTAGAAAAGAGTTTATGAGGACATCTGAAAATATGGTACATAATGAAACTGAAAGATGTATAGGAAGCTATTATTCACAACCAAGGAAATTTGTGAAATGATTATCACAACAGCTGGGTTTAAAACAAAAAACATCCATTTTAAGCATTGCTTGGAAGGACTGTTTCTTTACAAAATATTGATATAACATTCCCTGACTGACATTGACAAAGAAAGTAACTTTGTCTTTTGTGAATAATTTCATCAATATTTGAAAACCAGTAAAACAGTTATTCTTCACATATGGTTCACCAATGGATACTGAGGCATTTACCTTAGCAGAAATAAACAGAATATGCATGTATAGAAAAGTGATAATGTCTACACAGTCGTGAAGATGCCTTTTCATCCTGAAAAATGCATAGTGTAGTGCACACACTATAAATAGCATGGTGCATGATTTCATCAGCTGAAATAATTGGACCAGTCTGGTGATGCTCAGAATTGATATGATACACAGCTTGGCGGGGTGGCTAATATCAGTAATCATGGTATGCTCCTGCAACAAGGTCTAGAAAAATTAGGGAGATTAGCTGAGAAGTAGCAACTAAAGTTTAACATTGACAAATGCAAGCTACTGCACCTGGGCAACTATATGGTACCACATTGAGTGTGGCAGAGAACAAAAAAAAGACCTGGGGTTAATTGTGCAGCAGACAAAGTTCTCTGAATAGTGCAGACAAGCAGCTAGGACAGTTCATGAGGTTTTGTCAATGATATACAGCAGAGACAAGACGGAACTTATACTTAACCATTGTATAAGACAATGGTTAAGTCCCATCTGGAGCATTTCATCAGTTCAGGAAGCCTCATTTTAAGAAGGATGTGGATCTGTTGGAATGGGTGCAGGGAAGGGCAGTGAGATTTAGTGAGGTACAAAATGATACACTTACCAGGATAGGCTTCAGTTCTACAAATTGCAATGTCTGGAAACTAGGCACCCTGAAGGTGCCTCTTTTCCAGAATTGAATGGATTGAGTAAGCTAATTGCTGATGGCATCCTTCTTGCCCAGACAACACACATGAATGGGCATAAATTTAAATTGAGAAAGGATTGGTTGCAGAATAGATATGCAAAATTTTCTTTCAGCCAGCGAGTAGTTGATTTGTTGAAACAAATTTCTGTTTGGTGTGTGGAAGTTGGTAATTTGAAAAAAATTAAAGAACTAAACAAATTACTAGAGGGGTTGGAAAAGTGATGTGGAAAGTAATGTGATTTTTTTTTTGATGATACTGTATAAGCTTGCTTTCTTGCAGCATTTGCTTTACTAATACTAAGTAATACTAATACTAAAACAATAAAATTTCCACTTTGGTCTGAACCAGAATGTAACCCAGCTGTATTACACTATTTCTATAGAAAATGATTTTTGAGATGTTGGATTTTGTCTATGTAGTGATTTCCAGGATACCTTAATCACATAACTCAAGAGGTACCTGTTTGGAAAATGAAGCTTTTTTTGTTTGTACCCTCATGTAACTACTCAGCTGTGGCTGCCATTAAATTATGTGGCCGTGTTCCTTATTTCCTATTTATGCACAATACTGTAAACTGTGAACACATCTTGTTTGGAAGTGTGGGATCATTATAAGAAATGGACAGTTTTGAAATTATTTTTTAAGTATATGCAGATTTGCTCTCTAATATTTTTATTTTAAAAGTAGAGCATTATTAAAAAAAAAAAACCAGTAACAGTGCAGTTGCCAATTATTGTTTTTAAATGCATTTGCTAATTATTGTTTTTAGGATTATCCACTTATTTCATTGATAACAGAGAGCATTACTGGAGTTTCTAGTTGTCATGAACATACTGACTAATGTGCTGAAATAAGAAATATCCCAGCCATTAATATGACATGATCTATAAGTTTGTTATAAGAAACTTACAGGTCACACAATCACTCTTTGCAGTAAAAAATATTTACAGTTATAAATTTTTCCTGGCCCTGCAAATTATTTTGCACTGTCAGAAGTATGTACATATTTAAATTGGCAAATATTTTTAAAAAATAGCCATTAAAGAAATAATTTATATACAATATTTTTATTTGTGATTATTCAATTTTAACAAAAATCAGTCACACTATTTTAATGAAGTAATTATTTCTTAACTATTAGCTTCATGCCAGAATCTCCTCGATGGCTTTTGACAAGAGGAAGATATGAATATGCAGAAAAAGTGATTCGTCAGGCTTGTAAGAAGAATAAAAGAAAACTTCCTAATATGGAAATTACAATGAAAGAGCTGAAAGAGCATTTAGAAAAGGTAGGTTGTTTTTCTGCTCCTTTATGAGGTGGACTGAAAAAGTAATGCCTCTTACATTCACTGGTCAAAAAATTTGAAACCTTTATTGAGTATCTGTCAACCCGAATTACATGGATTCTACAAAGTGTTTTAAGGAGTCTGGCTCTTGATTTGACCATTCTTCCATCAGGATATTTGTCAGCTGTTGTATTATTGTCTGTGGAGAACTGCAAAGCTGAACTGCCCTTTCCAGTATATCCCAAACATTCTCAATTGAATTCAGTTCTGGAGTATTAAGCTGCCAGGGAATTCCTTGAACCATTCAGATACAATTTTTGTGTGGTGGATAATTGTGCTGTCATCTTGAAAGAATTTATCTGAATCCAAGTTAAAATGAAGCACTGCAGGTCGAAGTTAGTCTGATACAACAGAAACTTATTTGCTGGGTCCACTGATACCATTAGAAGATAGGAGTGTATCCAGTCTGTACTAACAGAGATACCCCATACTATGCCATCTCCCCACTTGAGTCAGTCTGGATGCATAGCTTTATGAGGTTCATGCTAGACTTTCATCCTACCATTGGTGCAAAAAAGTGCAAATTGAGATGTATCAGACCACATGATCTTTTTCCACTGTTCCACAGTCCAGTATTGCCATTGGCAGCACTCCTCCAGTCAAATCATTTGATTTTTTACAGAAAGAAATGACTTTCATATAGATACACGACTATCAAATCCCAGATTATTCAGCTCCTGCTATATAGTTCCTTTGGAAATGGGTCTATCTTTGCCTAAATTGAATTTTTCATTAATTTTCTGTTCACTAGACCTTCTGTTCTGTGCACAATTCACTTTAAAGTTCCTGCAGTTGCATTCTTGGAGTATTAACCCCAGGGGCTCATGTCTGGTGAGTATGGGCTTGGCACACCCAGGGTCCTGAGCTGGATATCATCATTCTTCTCTTTGGCTGGTGCAGCATAAGCCTCAGACATCCTTGCACCATATGGCTAATAATTATAATAATAATATCATCCAACTTTTGTTTTCTCGACTGTGTCTCCTGCTAAACATGCTTCAACAATAACACTTTTCTGAAAATTGGAAAACTCACCTGTCTTTCCCATGGCCAGATTGACTATGACACCCAGGAAAGCATATAGTATTTATCTGATACCAAGATACTTGGACTCATACGATGTGACAACGTAAATGGTATGATCCCAATACATTTGCATACCGCATGTTTAATTATCTGTTTACACCAATTGCAAAAAGGTTTCTAATTTTTGCCCAGCAAATATAGTTATAACCTCAGAGGTAGGTGGTGCAGTAAGTTCCAGCTGTACTGAGAAATGGTACAGGTGTGGTCCATGTGTAGCTAATAGTTTCTTATTAGCATATGCAGTACGGCGCCTCCGTAGCCAGGTGGGAAGGAGCAGCAGTGCGTAGCACACACTTCTTGATTAGACCGGGGTTCGAGCCCGTCACCACCAAATAAGGAGGATGCGGAAAGGTCAGGGAATGACCACCGCATATTCCGGAACAATATGGCCTTAGTTGCTAATGCTCCAAATAACAAACAGCATATGCAGTAGGGTTACTGTGTATTTGCTCATTTATGTTATACTATTTTAAATGGAAACATATTTGAACATAAGAATTCAAATGACATACAGTTATTGAGTTTCTGACTGCTGAAAATGTTAATACCTGTTAGGTCCTGAATAAATTCTAAGAAATTTCAGAAATACAGTCTCAGAAATACATTCTAAGAAATACAGTCTAAGAAATTTCACCGTAAAACATCTTCATATCCAAAAAAAAAAAAAAAAAAAATTCCAACTAATGGTTGGTAAAGTGATGTTTATTGTTTTTTGGAATTTATGCATGTTATCCATACCAAATTTTTGGAAAAGGGGACTGCAATAAATTTATCCTTGTTCACTGAAATGTGCTCATGTATGGACAAATTCAAAAAAAAAAAAAAAAAAGTCCAGAATTAAACAAGGCTTAGCAGTACAGCAATTATTTGTTTCTACATTACAATACACGACCTTATTTGAGTTATTCAAAATAACCCCAGGGGCTCACATCTGGTGAATATGGGCTTGGCACACCCAGGGTCCTGAGCTGGGTGTGCCATCTTTTTCTTGATGATTCCCTTCTCTCTCTCTCTCTCTCTCTCTCTCTCTCTCTCTCTCTCTCTCTCTCTCTCTCTCTCTCTCTCTCTCTCTCTCTCTCTCTCGGGATAATTAAATTTTTTTTTTTTTTTTTGCCTGGTGCAGCATAAGTCTCAGGCTTCCTTGCACCATATGGCTGCTAATAATAATAATAATAATAATAATAATAATAAACTCGAAAGAATTGTGTTACTGGAATTTGAAGTTGTTCTCCTCCCTCCCTCCCTGTTGTTTTTTTTTTTACCTCAAAGTGGGTCTTTTTTGTTCACACAGCTTAAAGAATATCTGTGAGAACAACAGCTATGAGTCCTCTGAAGAAGTTATGCCTTTGTGAAGAGATGGTTAGCCTCTCAGCCAAAAGAATATTACTTGAACAGTGTACAAAAACATGATAAGTACTGGACAAAATGTATTTAGTTAAGTAGGACAATGGCCTCCATAGCCGATTGGTCAGAAGTGCAAGTGCACTTCTGACCAATCGGCTATGGAGGCCATTGCACATGCTCTTTGAATAGACTGGGGTTCAAGCCTCTGACTGCTAAATACGGTCTATCTGCCAACCTGCACTGGACCAGCGTGGCAGATTATGGTCTATTTCCCTCAACAAATTGTTAAGGAGACTTCCTGCAGTGGATTGGTAATTGCTGCTACTTACTTACTTATTAAGTAGGATGTACATATGTAGAAAAATGATATATCATATTAAAGACAATTTTTTTTAGTCTAAAAGATATTTCTTGACTAAATGCCTAAGAGTATGAAGGAATTTACTTATGCATGGGTAATGCACACATAATTTCTACTACCAAGGTAGTTTTAATGCATCGCTTGAAGCGCCTCCACAGCCTGGTGGGCAGGAGCAGCAGTGCGTAGCACACGCTTCTTGATTAGACCGGCGTTCGAGCCCATGACCACCAAATACAGAGGATGCAGAAGGTCATGGAATGACCACCGCATATCCCTGGAGCAATATAGCCTTCGTTGCTAATGCTCCTAAAAACCAAATAACAAACAAACAAACAACAAGCATCACTTGATTATATCTCATATTGTGCATACCTTCACAACAAGTAGTCATGCTATTGCACTACCTCAAATAAGTAACATTTCACCTATGGAGAAGACTGATATTACTTATTCTCAGCAGATACCACCACCCAGATGGCACTGTTTCAAAGCTTATTGGCTTCTCATTGGTGGGTGGACAGGTACCCTGTTGTTGCAATAGTGACAATCCAGTTATGGAGTATAACTCCACAATATGAGAGATGCCTGATGGTGTGTGTGTGTGTGTGTGTGTGTGTGTGTGTGTGTGTGTGTGTGTGTGTGTGTGTGTGTGTGTGTGTGTGTGTGTGTGTGTGGTTTAATCTAAAAGATATTTCTTGGCTAAGTACGTAAGAATATGAAGGAATTTACTTATGCATGTATAATGCACACATATCATTTGTACTACCAAGGTAGTATTAATGCATCGGTTGATTATATCTCATATTGTGAATACCTTCACAATGAGTTGCCATGAATAAGATGGTATTTGCCGAGAATAAGTAACATTAGTCTTCTCCATAGGTGAAACGTTACTTATTCAAGGTAGTGCAATACCATGGCAACTCATTGTGAAGATATTCACAATATGAGATATAATCAAGCGATGCATTAAAACTACCTTGGTAGTAGAATTGATGTGTGCGTATTACTCATGCATAAGTAAATTCCTTCATACTCTTACTCATTTAGCCAAGAAATATCTTTTAGATTAAACCGCGCACACCGTCAGGCATCTCTCATATTGTGGAGTTATACTCCATAACTGGACTGTCACTATTGCAACAACAGGGTACCTGTCCACCCACCGTGAGCAGCCAATAAGCGTTGAAACAGTGCCGTCTGAGTGGTAGTATCCGCTGAGAATATGTAACATCAGTCTTCTCTATAGGTGAAGTGTTACTTATTTGAGGTAGTGCAATAGCATGACAACTTGTTGTGAAGGTATTCACAATATGAGATATAATCAAGCGATGTTTGTTTGTTATTTGGTTTTTAGGAGCATTAGCAACTAAGGCCATATTGCTCCGGGGATATGTGGTGGTCACGGGCTCGAACTCCGGTGGTGGTGGTATCTGCCAAAAATAAGTAACATTAGTCTTCTCCATAGCTGAAAAGTAACATTTCTCCATAGGTGAAGTGTTACTTATTCAAGGTAGTGCAATACCATGCAGACCCATTGTGAAGGTATTTACAATATGAGATATAATGAAACAATGCATTAAAACTATCTTGGTAGTAGAAATGATGTGTGTGCATTACCCATACATAAGTAATTCCTTCGTACTCTTAGGCATTGACTGATGCCATTTTAGATAAAACCTGGTCACTACATCATCAGTGAGCCCAATCTGTTGTGCTAAGTGGGTTGAGGAGTAAAGGTCAAGAACTAATTCTAGTAGATAGAACTTAAGCTTTTTGTTGCCTTTGTTCATTAGTAGTATTACTGTTCTTGTGCTTTTTCATCTCATAAAATCGCTTTGAAATTTTTAATAATACCTGGAAAACGTTGTTTTCCCGGATGCCGTGGAAATTATAAAGGTGGCCTGAAAGTATGCATCTTTGGGTTTTCTTTTAAGTTAAAACAGTATCCTTTTGAGGATACTGTTTTAACTAATGAATGGTTCAAAGCTATACCAAGGAAAGACTTTGTGCCATCTGAATATTCAAAAGTAAGTTTGCTAAAATAAGTTTGTGGTAGTTAATAACAGTTATCTTTAATAGGAGTTTTAACAGTAATGAAATGATAATATATAAGGAAATGAAACAGATATATTCTTGTCAGAATATATAAGTAAATTTTGTCAGAATTTTGGCTTTTGTGGTTTCATTTATATATAAAATATTCATTTCATGTATTGGATACACTGAAGAAAATGCACGCTTGTTTAAGAAATCAAAAAATCTAAATATTTGTATGATACGCAGTGTTAATTTTATTTATTGAAACTTTTAGTGTAGATAAATACACGAATTGTAGCTATATGCAACCTCTGATAAACTATAGGCCGGTGTATGTGGACTGAGGTATCCTTGGTTATAAAAGCTAATAACAGTTGTCTATGAGATGCTAATAACAAGTAAAGTGAAATTCAGAAGAGAGCATAACATTTTGTTTATATATTTCATATTGTTATAGATATGTGAGATTCATTTTGAGCCATCCCAGATAGTTAGATGGACATCTAAATTTTATGGGAAAAATAAGAGAATCACCGAAGATTTCGAGCATCCAAAATTAATTAATGGAGCTGTTCCATCGCAATTTCTGAACTGTCCAAGCTATTTGTCATTATTATTATTTATTATTATTATTAGCCATATGGTGCAAGGAAGGCTGAGGCTTATGCTGCACCAGCAAAAAAAAATTCCTGAGTTACCCTGAGAGAGAGAGAGGAATCACCAAGAAAGAGAAGAATGATGATATCCAGCTCAGGATCCTGGGTGTGACAAGCCCATACTCACCACATATGAGCCCCTGGGGTTAATCACAAGCATTTACAAGACACAGACCCAAAAAGACGAAGCGAAGGTTTGGAGAAAAAAAACTTTGAAAAGGCCCTGGAAAATAGTATTAAGAGTAAATATGATTATGAAAAAGCTTGAGTATTTCAAACATTCACACAAATAGCATGCCTGAATAGACATACAGTACCTGAATGCTGGCTATTTCAAAAAATAACTGTATTCTGTTTTTATATTTAATATTTCAGCCAGTACCTTCCATTGCCAATTCAGTCACAATTAGTGAAGATTTGATGTTGTCGGTATTTGTACAGAGTGCTGAAGTTAATAATTTAGGCAAGTCAAAGTCACTGGAACTTCCTATGAAGGGGTGAATAGTTTCAATCAGATTACTGACATCTTAGAACAGTTACCAGTAATTGCCAACAGCATTGATGTTAATAATATTTCTTTTGTTTTAAACACTGCTTGTAGGTTACTGAATTCAATTGCGGGAGACATTAATAGCAAGAGAGCATCAGTGTTTAAATTCATAAGCAAACAATTGCATTTGTTAGAATGTGAAAAGAATGCATACAGATATTCCACCGAAGTATTAATATTTTCATCATTGATGTTTTGGTATCTCTCCATACTTACAAATTTCTACAGCATTCTGCATTTCCAGATGACCAGGAAAAGAATTATTTTCTGATTTACTAAACAGAAAATTCTTTTTAAACTTTTTAAATTCTCCAGAATGCAAAATTAGTTTAATGATCAATGAAATTTATCTGAAACCTTATATTGATTACTGATTGATTTTCTTTGAATGATGTTTGCAAAAATGGTCATTTTGGAGAAATAATTTTAAATTTGCTAATTAATACCGTTATCAATATTTTGATCAACAATTATTATAAAAATAAAAATTATGTATTAAAAGCAACACAAACTACTCAAAGAGGTAACTACCATTAGGGGTAAAGGGAAGGGTTATTGCTTCCGTAAAGGCGACTACGATGGACTGAGACAGTATTTAAATTCTATACAGTGGGACCAACTGATGATGTTACCAACAGCAAATTCAAAATGGGAAGCATTCAAAGAACTTATCTTGGAAGCTACTAGGCTTTACATACCAACTAAGAAATATTGTTCAAGGTTTAGGCCAAGATGGATGTCAGATGAACTAATGAGGCATATGGCAGAGAAGAAAAATGCATGGGATACTTACAAATTAACACGTGACACAGAAGCCTATGATAGATACAAGTTGATATGCAACCAAGTTACAAAGGAGGTTAGGCAGGCGAAGGCAGATTACGAGAAATCCTTGGCAAGGGATGCAAAGAAAAACAGCAAAGAGTTCTTTACTTATGTAAACTCTAGAAGGAAGGGGATGAATCAGATTGGTCCACTTGATATTGATGGGTCAACTGTTGATGATCCTTCTCAGGTAGCTAACAAACTAAATGAATATTTTGCATCGACATTCACACATGAGGAGTTATTCAACGAGGGGAAGCCAGAGGTGTATTCAACTCTGGCAGTAAGCTACAGAATCTTGAAATAACTGAGAGTAAGGTGGAGGAGAGGTTGTTGAAGATAAACACAAGAAAGGCACCCGGGGTGGATGGGATCTATCCAGTTATATTAAAGGAGGCAGCAAAGGAAGTAAGCAAACCCTTAGCCATAATTATGAGAGCTTCCTTGGACTCAGGGGAGGTACCCATAGACTGGAAATGTGCAAATGTGACCCCAATTCACAAAGGAGGATCAAAGGCTGACACAAGTAATTATAGACCTGTGAGCTTAACTTCTGTTCCAGGAAAATTAATGGAGGCACTGGTTAAAGAAGCACTGCAGGATCATTTAGACAAGACTTCAGTTATAGCTCGGACACAGCATGGTTTTGTTAAGGGGCAGTCTTGCCTGACCAATTTGATTGGATACTATGATGCAGTCACAAAAGAACTGGATGCAGGGAATAGCTTTGATATTATATACTTGGATCTTAGAAAGGCTTTTGATACTGTTGCACATGGAAGACTGCTACACAAATTGGAGCAGTGTGACATTGGAGGCAAATTGCTGCTATGGATAAAGGGGTGGTTGAGGGGGAGAAGACAGAGAGTGGTAATCAATGGACACTGCTCATCGTGGACTAATGTTATTAGTGGAGTCCCTCAGGGCTCAGTGTTGGGTCCATTATTGTTTTCTGTATTTATAAATGATATTGATGATGGTATATCAAGTTTAATGTCCAAGTTTCCAGACGATACAAAGGTAGGCAGGGTTGTCAAGGACACTAATGACACTATGCTGCTGCAACAGGATCTGGAAAGGTTGAGCAGATGGGCTGAGAGGTGGCAAATGAAGTTTAACATTGACAAATGTAAAGTACTACACATGGGAAACAGCAACCCCAGAGCAACGTATCAACTCTGTGGTACTACACTAACAGTGGTAGAGAATGAAAGGGACTTGGGTGTGGTTGTGCAGGCAGATATGAAGTTCTCTGAGCAGTGCAGACAGGCTGCAAGAGTAGCTCATGGAGTATTGTCAATGATATACAGGAATTTTTCCAGCAGGGATAAGGAGGTGATTATTCCCTTGTATAAGGCAATGGTCAGGCCACACCTAGAGTACTGTATACAGGTCTGGAGGCCTCATTTCAAGAAGGATGTAGAGCTGCTGGAACGAGTACAGAGAATGGCAACGAGATTAGTGAATGGAACAAAGGGGTGCTCTTACGAAGAAAGGCTTAAGTTTTGCAAATTACAGTGTCTGGAGACTAGGCACCAGCGAGGTGATCTGATAGAGGTGTATAAAGCCTTGAATGGTTTAAGCATGCTCAATGCTGATGGGATTCTTCTGCTAGCTCAGAATAATCACCTGAGAGGGCATAAATTCAAATTGAGGAAAGACAGATGTAGGATAGACGTGCAGAAATTTGCCTTTAGCCAGCAGGTGGTTGGTTGGTGGAACAGACTTCCATCCCTTGTAGTGGAGGTTGATAGCCTAAATAGGTTTAAGGCTCAGCTGGACAGGTATTTTGAACAAACAGAGGGGTGAAGTGGAAGTGGGTTTTTTTTTTTTTTTTTTTTTGGCTGATGCTGCATAAGCTTGCTTTCTTGCATCAAATGCCTCTACTAATGCTAATGCTAACACCTAAACATAAACTTCACACATTGAAAAATAATTTTTGTCAACTATATTAATTAAATTATTAAATTTAATGAATAAATGTATACATTAGTTGGACTACAAATTACATGTAAAACTTTCAAAATGTTATAAAATGTGTTGTCTTCATTTTTTCAGAATTTTATGATTAAAATAAATTATCGCACTTAAGTATCAAAGCTATAATTTTTTTCTTTCTTTCTTTCTTTCTTTTGTTTTTTTTTTTCCGTATTGGCCTTTGCAACACAAATTAGCTTTCCATTATGCACAAAAAATAAAGTAGATCTACATTCAACCTTGCTTTCACCTTTCTCAATTCTGTGCAGCAACGTAGCTTTATATACTTCTTTGGCCCCCTTATGATGGCGTCAAACACGCAGTGATCAGGCTTTATCTAATGGTAGCATTGATTTAACCAAGAAATAGCTTTTAGATTAAACCATGCACACCATCAGACATCTCTCATATTGGAGAGTTATACTTCATAACTGGGTTGTCACTATTGCAACAACACTGTACCTGCCCACCCACCGATGAGGAACCAATAAGCTTCAAAATGGTGCTGTCTGGGTTAGTATACACCGAGAATAAGTAACATTAGTCTTGTCCATAGGTGAAGTATTACTTATTCGAGATAGTGCAATACCATGGAAACCTCTTGTGAAGGTATTCACAATATGAGATATAATCAAATGATGCATTAAAACTACCTTGGTAGTAGAAATGATGTGTGCATTACCCATTCCTTCAACTTTTTTTAAATTTTAAAGCACATTTTTTCCTTTTGAATTATCTCTATTCCTTTGGGATAGAGATAGAAAAAAGTGATGTGGTAAGAGACATTACTTTTTATTCCTCCCTTGTATTAGAAGTCTTTGCTTTCTTTTAGCTGTTTTAGTAGTAAATTGAATTGAAATAATTTGTACAGTATTTATGAAGTTATGGTTGCGTTTTAAATTTAAAAAATTCTTTCTTGTATTGCTACAATTTGTCTATTTTATCATGTTATTTTCTGTTTGTCACTGTATAAAGCATTTTTTCAAAATTGATTTACTACAGTTCAGTTATATGTAATAAAATAAAATAAAATAAAATATATATAATAAAATATAATGTATATAAATGATATAATGAAATAATAAAATAAAATAAATACAGCAGGTATACCTTTTGTCCATTTATATTTAGGAAACTATTAAGGAAAACCCTAATATCTTGGATCTCTTTCGCACTTCAGTTTTAAGGAAGAATACACTGAATGTGTATTTTTGCTAGTAAGTTTTTTTTTTTTTTTTATTGTTTTTTGAATGAATTATCATATTGAGAAAAATTTTTGCGATTTTTACTATATATGCAGATTTCTTAAAACGTGTTTCTTAAAAACAATTGCAGTTCAAGCTTCTCACAATTATCAAGTATATAAAATATTTATTACTATTATCTGAAAGTTCATTATAAATCTAATACTTTCTTATGAAATATATATAGAGTGGCCAGAATTAAAGTCAGCCTACTTCAGAGCAGGCCAACGTTAATTTTGAAAGCAGGAAGCACTTGTAGGAAGTAATTTCAATTTCAGAATATTCTTATATCTGTGCATTCACAGAACCTTCCAAAAAAATGTAGGTGTTCCACTATATTGTTTGAATACAACCCCCATCTCTACACCATCAGGACTGAACTTACACCCTTTAGAGACCTAAGGCACAAAATCACCTAGGGGACCCCTTGTAGTTTTGGGTATTTTAGATTTATAAAAATTAATATATGAAAAACTTTTTAATATCATGATTGATAATACAAAATAATATATGTACACACACTTATATCAGTAATATATTCACAAAAGCAAAAAATCACAGATCAATAACACAACACAATAATAATTAAATGACATTCAATTCACAATTAAGATAAAATTGCACACAAGAATCAATCAGAAAGAAAATCTGATATCAATCACCTGTAAAAAAATAATTAAATAATAACCACAAATAAGGTATTATTTCTCACTAATACCATAAATATAACTAAAAACATTTTTCTGGTCTTTGTCTCTCTGAATACATCAAATATATCATCATAATTTATCAAATTTATTGATTCTGTTTCAATAAATAATAAGGATAAATCAGACATTTTATTTTGTATTCAATTATTCCTTAAATAATTCTTGATCCTTTTTAAGATCAGAAATGATCTTCTCCACTTGCATTTGTTATGGGGATTGTTAAAAATATTTTAAGAATAGTTTCAATGTTAGGCAGTGTAGATCTCAAACCATAATTTATAATATTATACATATTAGCATTAGTAGCCAAAAAAAAAAAAAAAAAAAACCTTCACATTTTACCCATCCATTCGCTAAAAATGTTTGTGTAGTTCTGCCTTGAATTTATTTAACTTGTCCACTTCTACCACCAGAGATGGAAGTTTGTTCCAGAAATCAACTACCCACTGGCTAAAGTCAAATTTCCGCACATCTATTCTACAACTGTCTTTCCTCAATTTTAATTTATGTTCCCTCAGGCGATTAATCTGGGCAAGAGGAAGAATCCCATCAGCATTGAGCTTACTCAAACCATTCAAGGCCTTATACTCCTCAATCAGATCACATTGCAGGTGTCTACTTTTCAGACACTATAATTTGCAAAGCTTAAGCCTTTCTTCATAAAAGCAACTCTTTATTCCATTCACTAATCTTGTTGCCCTTCTCTGTACTACTGAAGGATGTGGCAGCTCTACATCCTTCCTAAAATAAGGCCTCCAGACCTGTCAATCTCAGTTAATACAGTACTCAAAGTGTGACCTGATTATTGCCTTGTTCAAGGGGATAATCATCTCCTTATCCCTGCTAGAAAAATTACTGTACATCATTGACAAGACACCATGATCTACTCTTGCAGACCATCTGCACTGCTCAGAAAACTTCATATCTGACTGCACAATTACCCTCAGGTCCTTTTCATTCTCTACCACCCCGAGTGTAGTATCACACACAGTCTCTACCACCCTGATTGTAGTACCACACACAGTCTCTACCACTTTGAGTGTAGTACCACACAGTTGGTATGTTACTCTGGGATTCCTGCTACCGATATGCAGTATTTTACATTTGTCAATGTTAAACTTCAGTTGCCACCTCTCAGCCCATCTGCTCAACTTTTCTAGATCCTGTTGCAATGCCGACCGGGCTAGCCGGGTGGGTAAAGTGCCTGCCTGGCAACCCAAAGGTCGCGGGTTCGATTCCCGCCTCGGGCTTGGATCAATGTACTGCAAAAACCTTGGGAGGTGCATTATGGCCACAGAAGCCTATGCGCCAACAACTACCAAAAAAAAAAAAAAAATCCTGTTGCAATAACATGATGTTATTAGTGTCATTAACAACCCTGCCAATCTTCGTATCATCTGCAAACTTAGACATTAAACCTTTATCAATATCATTAATAAATACAGAACACAACAGGGACCCAACACTGAACCCTGGGGGACTCCACTAATAACATTAGTCCACGAAGGGCAGTGTCCATTGATTACCACTCTGTCTTCTCCCACTCAACCATCTCTTTGTGTATAGCAGCAATTTGTCCCCAATGCTGCACTGCTCCAATTTGTACAGTAGCCATGTGCAACAGTATGAAAAGCCTTCCTAAGATCCAAGTATATGATATCAAAATTATTCTTTGCATCCATTTCCTTTGTGACCACATCATAGTATCCAATCAGATTGGTCAGACAAGACGTCCCCTTAACAAACCCATGCTGTGCCTGAACTTTAACTGAAGTCTTGTCTAGATGATCCTGCAGTGCTTCTTTGACTAGTGCCTCCATTAATTTCCCCGGAGCAGAAGTTAAACTAATAGGTCTGTAATTACTTGTGTCACCCTTTGATCCTCTTTTATGAATTGGGGTTACATTTGCACATCTCCAGTCCATGGGTATATTCTCTGAGTCCAAGGAAGCTCTCATAATAAGGGTTTGCTTATATTTGCATAATAAGGATGTGTGAAAAGAAGCAATACAACAATTTGTAGATCGTGCTATATCGAAACCACGACCGTGTCATACAAGGGTAGCCACAATTTATAAACTGCGTTGTATAGGCACCGCATTATACGAGGGTTACCTGTCTATATATATAGTATATTAATAATTATTTATTTGTTATTTTTACTGTACTTAATTGAAAAGATCAATAAACATCAAATTGTCTTATGATTTATAGAAATATTCATTCGATATTAGTTTGGCAGTCTCAACATAAATATCTCCCCATCCTCCCCAAATAATAACTTTAAATATTACATTTCTATGCTTTTAGCTTAAAGACATAAAACTGTAGTATTGATAAGATCTATACTGTTGCAAAAACTTACTTTTAAAATGAGGTTATGGTTATGGTCCTTTTAGAAACATAGAAAACACTCAAAACACAACACTGTTCACTAGAAAAATATAAGTAAACATGATCAAGTCTTAGATTAGAATGGCAAAAGGCACTATGAAAAATGCGCTTGTGGCTGTTCACACTAACAACCTAAAGTAAATGAAACAATGTTTAATGGCACAATAAACTAATAAACCTAGACTCTTCACACTTTCACATCATGTGGAAGGATGTGGGCAGCACAAAGGTAGGGTAGGAACATAAATATGTTGTTGCTTTACTTATATTGAAGAAATATGTCAGACAAATTTCGTCACAACATACAAATTTACATACTTATGAATGGTACCTAATAGACACATTAAACTTTTTAACATAAATTTATCGATTTTTGAAATTCACAGACAAAATAAAAATTAAATAAATAAAATAAAATATGCACTGTTAAAGCTTCAAAGTGAATAAATGAAGTAAGAATTTAAAAAAAAATGCTGTTGCACTTAGAAATTATCCTTGCAGTGATTTCTGCACTTAGAAATAACTGCTAGAATGTAAGTAGTCAGTGCAAAAATTGTTTTCCTAATTGAATTACAAGTTGTCATTTGTCCATAAAATGCTAGCTGCTAGCTTATTTGTAACATTCAGACATCTTTCTATTACCTCCCCTCTCCTACATTTAGGTAGTTCACCTTCTCTTCTCTAGCCTCTTTATATCACCCACTTCGTGCCCATTCATGTTTAAAAGCTGACCAGTGCATCTAAGGAATTCTGCTAATACTTTCATACTTTCAGTTTAACATATCTTTTTAATCAGTTTATAGCTTTACTGCTCACTCTCTAGTTATCACTTGCCTTAAAGTACACACTTCTTTTTCTAGTTAAAACCTCATGAGAACTGCTTTTGCATGTGCACAGAGAAATACTTCACATTTTGGTTTCATTTGATTAATGATAAATGAAAGTAAGTTCTTTCTTTAAATTTGTTTTGTTTCTTTAAATTTGTTTAAATATTTGCACTGATGTAAAACCGACTGATATATAGTGCTATTTGCACATGATTGTTTTCCTTAAATCATGAAATAGAATAATATATTATTGCATTTATAGTAAATTTAATTATTGTGTAATATGAATCATAATCTATTTACTGAAATGTGGTATACTACTAATTTTAAATTGGGATGTCTCGCTATTTACAAATGGTTATCTGTTTTTTTCCCAGCATTCTTCTTTTAGGTCTTTTTTGCCTTTCATCAACAAAATGTTTCTAGCTAGTTGTGTGAAAACACAACTCCAATTTATAACGTTCTGCCTTTGGAAAAATCCATTTCTGTTGATGTTTCAGTTACATTGCATTTTTCAAGAATGTCTCTATGATATTAAATATTAAGTTAAGCTTCCATATATTCAGCTTGTGGTGGATGGACACAGCCAAGTGGGAAAGTACAAGAGTGCAATAGCATACGCATTCAAGTGGACCATAGTTCAAGCCACATGACTGCTAAATATGGTTAGCAGTTGCTTTCATTGTCAGATTGATTAATTGTAAACTCCTCTGCTTATACTTTGACATGACCTAGTGGCCAAAACATAAGCAGAACATTTACCTATCAGTATAATAAGAGAAATTTTGCTATGATCAAGTTTTTTTTTTCCGTAAAATCTTAATAAAAACAGAAATATAACTACTCTTAATAATTTTGCTGATTGCTTGCTTTATGTTTGTTTTAAATAAAGTTGTGTGTTTCTCAGATGTTCTTTTAGTGACATGGCACATAGACAAATCAAGAAATGGAAATTAGTGAGCAAATAAGCACTTCAACCTGCCTAGAGTGCAAACTGTCTTTAATTTCTTAAAGAAGTTATTCTCAGACATTTCTTCAGTGAATGTATGAAATACCATTCTTATTACACAATCAGCTCACATATCAGGTGTGTTGAAGGCTGTATACCAGGTGTGTTGAAGACTGGCATCACGGTGCCTCCATAGCCAGGTGGGCAGGAGTAGCAGTGCGTAGCACACACTTCTTGATTAGACCAGGGTTCGGGCCCGTGATCACTGAATACGGAGGAGGCAGAAAGGTTAGGGAATGACCACCGCATATCCCTGGAGCAATATGGCCTTAGTTGCTAATGCTCCTAAAAACCAAATAACAACAATTGGCATCACACAACACCTTGTTTCTGGTGTTTTGTGATGTTGGTGGATGCCACTGCCATCCACTCCCTTCTATACCCTTCCCTTTCTTTCCTGTCTTTCCCAGATTCTTTCTCCCCCTCTCCCCATATTTATCTATTTCTCTTGATACTTAATGTTATTCCCCCCCCCCCCTTCTCTCTCTCTCTATTTCTGTCTACACACATTATTGTGACCTACATCATTTTTGTACATATATAAGCCAATGCTAGCCATATTCTAGTTTAGTTGGCATTGTGTATACAGTAGCTAAAAGCTTCTATGCATTTGTGTTTTAGCTTTATTATAATATACTTTTAATGCTCTTTACTCTATATTTTAATTGATTTTTATGAGTTTTAACTTAGTTATTTTGTATTTTTTTTATTTTATAATAGTTTCTTTTGAATTAGTCAGTATTTACAAGTCATATAAAAGAGGACTAAATTTATTTCTGCTTCATTGCTTTTCTAGTTTATAAGTAGTGAGCTTAAAAACAGTTATATTTCTTTTTCAAGATTAAATATAAAAGTGATAGCATTTGTAGTGCTTACAATATAATCTGATTTATCAACATTTTTACAAGTTTTTCAGTTGCCTTTGTATTTTATGGGTTATCATTGGCACAAACAAACCTTGGTGGAAATCCATTTCTTAACTTCTTCATTGGATCAGCTGTGGAAATTCCTGCATACATTCTCTGCATGATCTCTGTTAAGTATTTTAGAAGAAGGATGACTCTTCTGTGGTTTTATCTTATTGGAGGAGTAGCATGTTTTTTTATGATACCCTCATCAGATGGTAAGTTATCTGTAAATATTGGCTATATTGTCACAAGTGACTAATAGATTTCCTTTTTGTATGCATTTTGTCTTTCCATATTAGTTATTTTGAGATATCAGAGAATGAACTACTTTTACCTAGAAATTCTTAGCAATACTAAGTCTGACTTGTGACAGTAAATAAGAAGGAATTTAATAATGTCAATCTTGATAGAGAATCTCAAAATAATCTGCATGTTCATTGGAATGCTTATTAAATAGAAATGGTCAAACTGTGGTTCTCTTATTAAGTGTGATGGTGATTTCTCACACCAGAGGAAAAAAATTAAATCCTAGATCCTAGTAACAGTGAAATATTTTTAAATTAAAATGTGTATGGAACAAAAGTTTCACTCCTGCTTGAAATTTCCCTAGAATTTGTTCTTTTCCTAATATAAATTTTCCATTTACTTGAAAAAGGATTGCATCTCTCTACATGGTTATTATTTTTAATTCACAATACTAAGAAATCAAAAATAGATATTCGAGCTTAATTTGACAGCATGAATATTCATATAGAAATTGTTACTACACTAGTATACTTAATTCTTGGCACTTATAAAAATATATGTAAATTTCACATATCACTGCCTTCATTTTGAATTCAGATTTGTTTATTTTATATTGAAAGAAGAATATCAAATAGTTGTAATTTAACAAATCGCTTTCTTTAAATAACTTTAAAAAAAATGACAGATACAAAATATAGTTATTAAAAAACAAATGTGGAAATATTTTAAAATATCTTAAGTCAGTAATTAAGTGTAAAACTATTTATATGGGCGCCTCCGTAGCCAGGTGGGAAGGAGCAGCAGTGCGTAGCACACGCTTCTTGATTAGACTGGGGTTCGAGCCCGTCACCACCAAATACGGAGGATGTGGAAAGGTCAGAGAATGATCACCACATATCCCGGAGCAATATGGCCTTAGTTGCTAATGCTCCTAAAATCCAAATAACAAACAAACAACTATTTATATTAATATTTTTCGGGAAGCTTTTTGCCTTTATAGCAACTTCAGTCTTGTCATAGAATCTATTAGACATAACTCAGATTGAAATATGCAGTCAGTATTTTTGTAATATACTATTTCCTCCTGGATATTAATGAAAATTTAAATACAGCATATATTTCCCATTACTTCTGTGATGATTCATGTAATAATTAAAAAGTAATAAATCATTATTTATATATTTAGTAAATTAATAACAAAAAAAAAAAAGAAGATTATTAAAGCAACGACTTTCATCTGTGCAGCACTACTTAAGCCAAGAAAATTTTGTTTTCTGCATATCTACCATATTACCTATTCATTCCTCCAATCTGTGCATGGCAACAAACATCCAGTGCTTCAGTTACAACATTCAATATATGGATAAGCAATGTGATATGAACAAAAGAAAGTAATAATGATTATTGGATTTTTATTTATTCAGTTTTAATGAAATCAGGGGAAGCATGACAAATCTTTCTAAAAGAGCCAAATATAAAATTTCATAAAAATCTGCCTATTGGAAGTTGAGTTGCATAGCTGCAAACGTAACAGATATACAATGGAGACTCTTGTCATTTTTACTTGATTTGACCATTTTTAATCTCGCCATCATAATCAGTTGTTTTGACAATGAGTTTCTGTCTCATTGCAAAACTCAGTTTTTCTCCATCTTTTTTCTTTTTACAAAAAAAAAAAAAAAAAAAAATGAATAAATAAAATTATATTAAAATTTGATTTTTTTTAAATTCTGCATTTCAAAATAGAAATTAGTGACAATACTTATCTGTAATATTATCACATATTTCTAGTTCATCAGACTTGTGTGGTGTAAAGTTAATTAAAATGTTTCAGTAAGATACTAAAGAAATTACTGTGTAAAATTTCAGAAGTCATATATGGAAGATTTTCTATATATTGTAAAATCTGAAAAAGTAATGCTTAACTTGTGCACCACATGTAAATGTGATATTTTAATTTCAAGTGGTGGGAAACATGATGCAATCAGACATTTGCAAACAAATAAGCATAAGAACAACAGTACAGAGAAAGAAATGCAAAAACAGATGTTGCATTTTATGGTGGTGGTGATGATGATGTCATACATGCTGAATGCTTATTTTCTTCTTTTGTCGTAGAACATATTCTTCTTCCTCTGAGTTGTGCTGATCATACTGGCATATTATTCAGAAATATGTTTCCCAATAGTGAAATAGCAAAAAAAATACAGTTGTGGAAGAACAAAAAACAACAGGCATCATTGGAGTGAAATTGCACAGACAGGGAAAGGAGAGGTAGTGAATGTTCTGAAAAAGCGGCCATTTTTTTTTATTGCTACAGATGGCTGTAATCAAAATGATTCCAAGCTATATCCTGTTGTGGTGATCTTCTGTAATAAAAAAAATATAATTGTCAAATTGAAAGCAGTTTACTCTCAGTGCCACCACTGGAAGGTGACTGTGCAGGGTGCAACATGAAACATCCTCTTCTGAACAACCTGAAAGCATATGAAATTCTTTAAAAAAAACTGTCTGGCGCTTAGTGTTGATAATGCTCCTGTTACAGTAGACCTAAGGCTGGAGTATCAAGGGTAGGTATTAAAAGATGAGATTGAGCACCTGGTGATAATAGGCTGTCCTTGACATCTTATTAATTTGTATGCTGAAAAGAGAGCTGCATGCCTTCCTGTGAAAGTGGATGAATACTTGGTGAAAATTTACCACTCCCTTAAAATAAGTGCTGAAAGAAAAGTTAGAAAAGTGCTAAAAGAAATGTTATTAGAAAAGTTGGATTTTAACTGGTGCATGCTACTTAATTAAAAATTTTGAAGCATTTGTGTGTACACATTGGCTGTCTTTAGTTAAATGTGTAACTGTGGTAGAACAGTGGCAGTCTTTGACAAGTCTGTTTATAGAAGGGGTTAGATGTGGTGAGAAAAGCATTATAAGCATCTTTCAGAGTTACCAAATTGAAAAATACAACAAGTGACCATTAGTGAGTGGCACTAACTCATGTTCAAATCCAGGTTATGATCCAGAAATTTTGAAAGAGAACATATTGATGAACTCAAGAAAAAGAACTTCTGATTTGTAAACTTGTGGTAAAAGCAATACGGCCCAAGCAAGTAATTCTAGACATGTTATCCTCACTCGTGCAGAAAGTCTGTTCATATTTTTCTCTTATGGTTTGAATAAAGCAATGTTCTTGTTTCTTTTAAATGTTTAAAAATCCAAACATAATTCTTCAATCCAACATGCCTTACATCCATTTATTGAGATCATTACTCATAGATCTGTTGAAGAATGCTATGTGCAAATTTATTGTTGCATATGACTATGTGGTGCTGAAATTCCCATTTTAAAATGATGTTCTTATAAATGCTGAAATAGCACAAATTTCATCAGCTGGCAGTGCATCATTTTAAAATTTGAAATTTCTTGTGGAGACAAGTTTCCTGTACTTTTTGATGTTTGTTAAAGATAAAGAAATAGATGAAACAAAAAATGCTTTGCAGCATCAGTTCTCTCAGTTTTGTGTAAGAACCTACCAGATACTATTATGGAAAAAGAAAGAATTGATGTACAGTGGTCCTTCATAGCAGGCTTAGTTTTATTGAATATGCAGCAAAGTTAGAAAAACAAAAACTGGTTCAGATCTTCTCTTTCTGGTGAAGCTTTGCAAATGCCCTATTAGCCAAGTCTAGACAGCATTGCCATTGTTATGGACAAAACTTTGATCAGCATTTCAGAAAAGGGCAAAGACTGCAATAAATAGTATCTTTCTTGAAACAATAAAAAGCAATTGCCATCTAATAGAATATGAATGTAGAAATCCACAGACAGAAACCTCCTCGGTAAACTATCATTTAAAAGCGTGGCATACTGGTAAACAGTCCTATGGCTGTATTTTAATATAAAATGTGTATTTTTCCAGGGAAATTTACTTTGTAGGGAAGTGTTGACTTTAAAAAAAAACCTCTTGTTTCAAATCTCTGTTTTGGTCTAAAAATCTGTTTTCCTCCTGCTTACAAATGCTTGGTCTCCAGCTTTATGATAATCATAAGTTGGCAACTCTGGAGTTGTTACATGCAGTCAGACAGGGTGAAGACAATAGGTGCTTTCTGCATATTGAAATGCACATAAAAAGTCAGAAAAAAATATGTTTGCATCCAGCTAATTTGATAAAGTCTACTTCCCTATAAAAGAACACAGTAAACTTATTCTGATGGAAGTTAGTTCTTAAAATGAAAGTAAATTTTCCCTTATTTAGTTGTTGATTTAACATTGCCCCTTATTTAGTTGTTATTGATATACAAAGAAGAAAAAGTGATATAACAAAGAAGAAAAAGAAATTCATCTTGTTTATTATGAAACTCTTAATTTGGAATGCAAATAATTATGTTGGGTATCGATATGCAATTTCTTTGAGCACTGTTATGGAGTTCATAGAGCCAAACTAAAATCCATTCTGATCTCATAACTTTTTTATCAAATTAAAGCTTTAATTTTTGTCATTTCCAGATCTCCTATGGTTAAAGCTCACAGCTGCTATGATTGGCAAGCTATGTGTTAGTGGAGCATTCATTATACTTGCAATTCATGCTGCCGAAATCTTTCCTACTGTAGTAAGGACTGTTGGTGCTGGTAGCAGCTTGATGATGGGACGAGTGGGAGCAATGACTGCTCCTTTTGTGAAAGAATTAGTAGGTACTTTTTTATTTTATTTTTGACAGTTCAAGTAATTATACAAGTGCATTTTGTCATATAATTTTCTCAATCACATAATTTGCTTACCCTTGTTTATGAGAAAATATATATTTTTTTTCAAAGGTAATTGCAGGACTTTTATCTATCAGCTGTTTAAAAAAAATTGTACACAAATAAAATTTTCAGTAGAAAAGATAGCATCCTTACACAACAGCAGCGCTCTCTCAAATTGCAAAACCTGTTGCCATATATGTTCACTCTGAATTCTGTGTTGCACTCTGAATAAACAACATACACTGTCCTATCATTAATATCCAGACACTCCTCCATTGATAGGTGGTCACATTCTAACCAAGCAGCACATGCCGACACAACTGTAAATATGCTCACACTCACAGGCCTTCAAGGAGGTAGTGGTATGATTGCGAATGCAAGATGCCACTCAGTGCCTCTGTAGCCAGGTGGGCAGGAGCAGCAGAGCGTAGCACACACTTCTTGATTAGACCGGGGTTCAAGCCCGTGACCACCAAATACGGAGGATGCGTAAAGGTCAGGGAATGACCACCGCATATCCCTGGAGCAATATGGCCTTAGTTGCTAATGCTCCTAAAAAAAACCAAAACAACAAACAAACAGCAAGATGCCACGATTGATGGAGTTAACAGACTTCCAGCATGGAATGATAATAGGTGCCACATAAGCACAGTTAGGCGCCTCCGTAGCCAGGTGGGAAGGAGCAGCAAGTACACGCTTCTTGATTAGGCTGGGGTTCGATCCCGTCACCACCAAATACGGAGGATGCGGAAAGGTCAAGGAATGACCACCTCATATCCCGGAGCAATATGGCCTTAGTTGCTAATGCTCCTAAAAAACCAAATAACAAACATAAGCACAGTTAATTGCACTGAAGATTCCTAAGTTGATAATGGGTAATGTGATTTGCAAGTGGAAGTGAACTGGTGCTGAAACCATCACAAAACAACCCAAAAAACCTCCAAAGCCGACAAAATGTGACAGGAGAACCCTGCAAAGAATTATTTGCTAGAAATGAAGTTGCTTTTGTCACACCACACTTGGACCCTCAGTGAGATGATTAGGACACAAGTCAGCACCAGTACATTGCAGTGCAGTGCAGCACACAGGATGCTGTACACAAGCTACTAATCACCCTGACTAATGCCAAATGCTGTCAATCCTAGCATAAGGCCAGTTCTTGTACTAGACTAATGGAAAGCTGTGCTTTAGAGTGACAAGTCATGGTTCATGGCCTACCAGTATGATGTTTGTGCTTGGGTGTGGCAGATACCTAGAGGAAAAAGCTACTTGTGTACTATTGTCCCAACAGTGAAGTTTGGTGGAGGCATTGTGATGATCCAGGGTTGTTTTTCATGGTTTGGCCTGAGATTGACTTGTTTTGGATAAAACCACAAATGCTATAATCTGTCAAGGCATCGTGGAGAATAATGCATTACCTATATTGTGGCAGCATGTTAAGGAAGGCCCATTGCCTGTATCAGCAGGACAGTGCTTCGTGTCTTATTGCTCATGTTGTGACAGACTGGACACAAGTGCCAAAAAGTTGGACTGGCCCAGAGCCCCGACTACAGTCCTTAGAGAAACTGGAATGAATTAGATCATCAGATGTGTGTGTGTGGAGAGAGACTGTTGAAAATAACAGCTAAATTGGTCTCTACTTTGAAGGCTGAATGGCAGAATCTATCAGATTACATTTACAAAAAACTAGTGGAGAGTATTTCATAGAGGCTAGAGGCTGTCATAAAAACTAAAGGTTTCAGTAAACATTATTAGTTTTCCTATAACTAAAGGTTATTTGTAGATATGTAGGTGTCCAGTAGCTAATGACAAGGCAGTGTATCTCTGTTCAGAAGTATTTTGCTGTTATTCAACTTTAACTGTAGTACTTAGGCTTTTTTACTATGTAACAATAATAAAGCACTTGTAATAAAAAAAATTTAATACAGGTTATAAATAAAAGTTTGCCTTCACAGAATTGATGTCATGGGAAGCCCATTAATAGCCCCTACTTACCTGTTCTGAATTAAAACTAAAATGAGTAGTAAATGAGATTCCAAAACCTGGGTTATCATTTATGGCAAGGAAAGTGGAATTTGAACTGTTTATCTTCAGTGCTTTCCAAACTTTTCTGATGCCAACATGCTATCTATGCACTAAAAATAATTCAACATCCCAGCCCAGAATTTTGTAATTATTTGATGCAGCATCCTATTTTTTCCTTATCTTTAAGTTGATGGTAAATGCAGTGGTACAACTTTCTTCTTTTTGGGCCATAAATGTGTAAATAAGAGTAAGAGGTAGGAAAAATGTTTATTACCAGGCTTGAGCTTAACTATTTGAAATTGACTGGATAATTTATTAGCTTTCAAAGAGAAAAAACATGTCCAGATCTCACGGGCCTTCAATTATGAAGCATGGGAAGAAATAAATATTGTAAATTTATGTATTAATCAAGAATTGTGTTTTAATTAATCAATTACAGTATATAATTATATACAGTGAAAGGAAATAAATGAGTGTAAACAAGGCTAGTATAAAATTTGGCAACATCCATTGATTATTTTTTGTTTTTTTTAGGAGCATTAGCAACTAAGGCCATATTGCTCCAAGGATATGAGGATGCGGAAAGGTCATTCCCTGACCTTTCCGCATCCTCCGTGTTTGGTGGTCACAGGCTCAAACCCCGGTCTAATCAAGAAGCATGTGCCACGCACTACTACTACTGCCCACCTGGCTATGGCAACATCCATTGGGACACAAAGTGACATACATAGACATACACATTTTGGAAAGCTCTGCTATATGTGTTTAGGTTCATTACGAACTTTTCAAACTGGTTGTATAATTTTTCACATCAGGAGTTGGGCCACTAACAAGAGCTACATGGGTTAGAAGTGACACACACGTACAATGGGTTGGCCATCTCTGGTTTATAAAATCAACCATGCACAAGCTCGTTATTTTTTTTTTTATGCTTTCACTAGATGGCTAAATTACTAGAAAACTTTAGCCATCTAAATTTTTCTGGTAATTTATACATCTAGTAATTTTCCCATCATCAAAATGTATTACACTAATATTAAATTGGCACTATGAAATACAAACCTAATTCCTCTATTGAAATTTAAAATACAATTATGTAATCCCCAAATTTCAATTATGCAGTGCAGAATTGGAATTTGGGGATTACAATGTGTATAGAAAGGACAGACAGGGTAGGAAGGGAAGAGGGGTTATGCTGTTAATTAAGAAACATAAAATCTAAGGAAGTGCATCCAGTTGACACGGGTAAACAGTGCAATGTTAAGTCTGTTTAGTGTGAAATAAACTCTGGGAAAGGGAAAATGAGAGTGGCAGTACGTTATAGGCCTAAAGACTCTGATGAGTACAATGAACAGTTGTGCAGAGAAATAGAATGGGCCAGTAAATCAGAATGTCTTGTAATGGAGGATTTTAACTTTCCAGATATTGACTGGAATTTGTGGATTAGTCACACACATGCTAGCAAGACTTTTGTGGATTTATTGGATGATTGTTTTCTACAGCAACGTGTTTGAGGGACAACAAGAGGGAGTAATACCCTTGATCTGATTGTCAGCAGTGATTATTCATGCATTAAGAATTTGCAGATAAAGAAACCACTAGGTGACAGTGATCACAGTTTTAATGCTAATGTGGGATTTACTTAAGATGTGACTACCATCAAGGGTAAAGAAAAGGCCTCTGTAGTCAGAAAATCTATCCATAATTGATGCCGCCAACTCTGACCAATTATAACTTTAAACATAGATAAAAATTAAATTTCAAATAAAATAAATAAATAAAATACATAAAATCGACTGTAAAATATAATATAATTTAAAATACAATAAATCATATGAATGAATATATTAAAATAATAAAATATTATGCATTAAAAGCGTTAAACCCATAATAATACTGAAGCTTTCGGCAGCATCTGCTGCCTTTCTCAACATAAGTAGTACTGTATCAACAATTCATTATAAAGTACTAAGCCTTCCCAGCAGACCCAGGGTGTACTATGGTACCTGCACATGCTCCGTTCCCTGTATATCAGCACCAGAAGTGGCTCGGGGCTGTGCGACTTTAAAACACTTATCCCTATCCAGGATACTGGTCTCAAACATTACATTAATCCTACAACCCTTATCCCTATTCAGGCTATGATCACCCAAGGAACAAATCCTTAGGCTCTCCAGCCACTTCCTTCAGCTTCTTCGGCTGTTATCCCATGCCCGGTTTCCCAGGCATGTTCTGCCCTGGCCGATCCCGAGACATTAGCCAATCTAAGTGCCATGCTATGTTCCCCCAATCTATCGCGTAATCTGCGCTTGGTCTCATCTACATAACATCCCCCACAATCCGGACACTGAATTTTGTAGACAACCCCACTGTTGTCAACTCCCACAACAGGGTCTTTAACTGCCGCCATCACCGTGTGCAGCTTCCAAGTTGGAAGCTGCACACAACGTATTTGGTACGAACATAAGATGCAGGCTATTGGTTGCGAAACACCTGGATAGTAGGGAATGTACGCGGTGGAGCCAAGTACTCCCTCTGAGTACCATGTCCACAACAACCTTCAATCACATTTTTGGTCACACTGCTCTACCTCGGAGGATAGGGAGGAAGAAATTAAACGGGTCACGGCCAACCTTGTGAGATGTGGATGCCCTTGGAACGTGATTGAAGGTTGGCAGGGTTGTTAATGACAGTAAAGACAGTATGCTACTGCAACAGGATCTAGAAAAGTTAGGCAGATGGGCTGAGAAGTGGTAACTGAAGTTTAACATTGACAAATGCAAAGTACTCTGTATGGGTAGCAGTAACCCAACAGAAACATACCAACTGTTTGGTTCTCCACTCAGGGAGGTGGAGAATGAAAAAGACCTGGGGGTAATTGTGCAGTCAGATATGAAGGTCTCTGTGCAGTGCAGATGGGCTGCCAGAGCAGGTCATAGAGGTTTGTCAGTGATATATGGAAAAGACAAGGTGGTGATTATCCCTTTGTATAAGGCAATAGTCAGGCCTCTTGAGTACAGTATAGAGGTTTGGAGGCCTCATTTTAGGAAGGATGTAGATTTGCTTGAGCATGTACAGAGAAGGGCAACAAGATTGGTAAGAGGAACAAAAGGGGTCCCTGTTAGAGAGGCTTAAGTTCTTCAAATTGCAGCAGCTGGAGACTAGGCACCTGCAAGGTGATCCGATTAAGGTGTATAAGACCTTGAATGGTTTGAGTGGGCTCAATGCTAATGGGATACTTCTGCTTGCTCAGATTAAGAACCTGAGGGGGCGTAGATTCAAATTGAGGAAAGATAGTTGTAGAATAGATGTGCAGAAGTTTGCCTTTAGCCAGCAGGTAGTTGATTGCTGGAACAGACTTCCATCTGTTGTGTGGAAGTTAATAGCTTAAATAAATTTAAGGCTGAACTAGACAAACATTTGGAGTGGCCAGATGGGTGAAATGGGAAAGGTGGTTTTTTTTTTTTTTTTTTTTTTTTTGCTGATGCTGTATAAGCTTGTTAATGCTAATGTGCAACAGTACCAAAAGCTTTCCTGAAATCCAAGTATATGATATCAAAATTATTTTTTGCATCCAATTCCTTTGTGTACCACATCATAATATCCAATCAAATTGGTTAGGCAAGACTTCCCCCTTCACAAACCCATGCTGTGTCTGAATTATTACGGCTGTCTTGTCTAGATGACCCTGCAGTGCTTCTTTAACCAGTGACACCATTATTTTCCCTGGAACAGAAATCAAGGTCTGTAATTAGTTGTGACACCCTTTGATCCCCCCCCCCTTTGTGAATTGGAGATACATTTGCACATCTCCAATCCATGGGGACTTCTCCCGAGTCCAAGGATGTTCTCATAATTACGGCTAAGGGTTTGGTTACTTCCTTTAATATAACTGGATAGCTCTCATCTACCCCAGGTGCCTTCCTTATGTTTAACTTCAACAATTTCTCCTCCACTTTGCTCTTAGTTATTACAAAATCATTTAACTTCCTGTTAGAGTTTGATAAACATTTGGCCTTCTCCTCCTTCAATAACTCCTCATGTGTAGATGCAAAATACTCATTTGGTTCAGCATGAACATTTGAGAATGATTATCTACAGTCAAACCATTGATATCAAGTGGACCAATCTGATTTATCCTCTTCCTTTTAGAGTTTATATAAGTAAAGAAGTCTTTGCAGTTTTTCTTTGCATCCTTTGCCAAATATTTTTCATAATCTTCCTTTGCTTGCCTAACCTCCTTTGTGACTTGATTACAGATTAGCTTGTACCTAGCATAGGCTTCTGTGTTGCCTGACAATTTATGTGCATCCCATGCATTTTTTCTCTCTACTAAATCTCATTATTTCCTCTGATATTCATTTGAGCCTAAACCTAGAGCAGTATTTCCTAGTTGGAGCAAAAAGCCTAGTAGCTTCCAAGATTACTTCCTTGAAAGCTTCCCATTTAGAATTTGCTGTGGTAACATCATCAGTTGGTCTCACTGTATAGAACCTAAAAGATCTCTGAGACCACTGTAGTTGCCTTTACGAAAGCAAAAACCCTTCCCTTTACCCCCGATGGTAGTTACATCTTTAAGTAAATCCCACATCGGTACACCGTGATCGCTGCCTCCTAGTGGATCACTGCCTCTGTAAATTCTTAATGCATGAATAATCATTGCTGATAATCAGATCAAGAGTGGTACTCCCTCTTGTTGCCTCTCTAACATGCTGCTGTAGAAAACAATCATCCAATAAATCCACAAAAGCCTTGCTAGTGTGCAAGTGACCAACCCACAAGTTCCAGTCAATATCTGGGAAGTTAAACTCCCCTATTATAAGACACTCTGATTTACTGGCCAACTCTATTTCTCTGTATAATTGTTGATTGTATTCATCAGAGTCAATTAGGCCTATAACAAACTCCTACCCTCATATTTGCTTTCCCAGTGCTTATGTCACACCAAACTGACCCAATATTGAAATGTCTATTTATGTCAACTGGATGCACTTCCTTAGATTTTATGTGTTTCTTAACTAACAGCATAACCCCCCCCCTTCCTATCCTGTCTGTCCGGCATTTGGATTTGTATGGATTTGTATATAGTGTTCAATATGTGGTCCAACTGTTGATTCATATGATAAGTTAATTGTCCTTATGATATATCACAAGTACCTTATATGCTAGCAACCTTGCTACACTGTTGAGCAAATTTCATGTCAGATTGTATTACAACTAGTAACGGGCTTAATTGAATGATTTCCATAATTAATTATTTTTTTAATCAAAATAATCAATTATGCTGATCATTCAATTATGAAATCAAAAATGACAATGGAAGGATTATACATATTTATACACAGGGTATCTGAGAAGTCTGGAATCATAAAAAAAAATGGATGCAATTTTCTGAATCACTTCATCCCAGCCACTGGAAATGTTTTGCTATGCATTTTATTAAATATGGCAGATTGTTTTTGTACTGTATCTTTGAAGCCTACATAATAACTATAAAAATGAAAATTTCTATTTACTTAATAAATTATGTTTGTAAAAGAATGTGTAAAGTATTAGGCTGCTTTTATATATAAATAGTAATAGTAATGTTTTAAAATATATTGACTATACTTGTATCTTTTAGGGACTTGCCACTCATGAAGCAGTAACTCCAGTGGTTTTTGGGGTTTTATCAATTCTTGCTGGATTTTTGATATTACTCCTTCCAGAGACCTATAATAAACATCTTCCTGATACCATTCATGATGCAGAGAATATGGGCCTGTAAGTCCTCCCTAATTCACTATTTTCTTATATAGAATAAATAAAAAAGAATAAAATCACTATGTGTTCACTCCACATTGGGAAAACTCAACTGATGCTTGAACACAGCACTAGTGGCATTTCTTTTTTATTTATCTTTTGTTTTTTATTTTCTAATTGATTATGGCAATCATTTGATTATTGTACTGATCACATGATTGTGGTGTGCAGGATTTGTGTTTAACACAATTCAGATACACAAAATTAGAAGCTCTAAAGTTTTTTTTTATTTGAATATATACAGTACAGTTTGCATATTTCTACAAATTCTATAAAAAATGCTTCAGACAGCATGTGCAGGTTTAATACTCCCTTTAAAAATATCCTTGTAGTGGGGTCAATCACACAAATTGACTTTAATTCAAAATGTGCCATGTATTTCAAAAAATATTCTTGAGAATGAATACAGTTTGCATATATGTGTGGAAACTCATATCTTGAACTTGTGTAATTCAGTGTAATCCTGTATAGTTTTGCAGCAGGTAGTAATAGTAATAATGGCAAATGATGCAAGAAAGCAAGCTTATATAGCATCAGCAAAAAAAAAAAAAAAAAAAGCCTGCACAGTTCACCCATCCATAGCCTCGAAGAATTTGTCTAGTTCTTCCTTGAATTTATTCAACCTATTCACTTCTACAACAACAGATGATGGAAGCCTGTTCCAGAAATCAACCACCTGCTGGCTGAAGACAAACTTCCACACATCTATCCTGCAACAATCTCTCCTCAACTTGAATTTATGTCCACTCATGTGTGCAGTCTCAGTAAGTGGAGGAATGCCATTAACATTAAGCTTACTCAATCTGTTAGAGGCTTGAGACTCTGCAGTTTGCAAAAATGAGGCCTTTCTAGGTAAAGGCACCCTTTTTGTTCCCTTCACCAGTCTGGTTGCCCTTCTTTGACCTGTTTCAGCAGTTCTGCCTCCTTCCTAAAGTGAGGCATCCAGATCTGTATACATAATCAAGGAGTAACTGTAAAACTGGCTGTTCTGTTTCTTCCCCCTACTCTCTTTCCTTATTTTATTACTTAATAGTTTCATCTTTGCAGTATAGAAAAACTATTTCTGTTTTGTAACTATCATTTCACCATGATTTACTGCTTAAAATGTGACACAATGAAACTACTCCATGGGCCTGCTGCTGCTGCAACTGAGGATCATCTGCCTCATTACCTTAGCAAAATTTTAAGATTCATGTGTACACTCAGTATATAGTTTGGCACAGTTTGGTGTGCTATTTACTTAGTATTTAATTTAGATTGTATCTGTGGAAGATTTTAGGTATCACCTACTTCTCTGGTATCTAAATTAAAGTAGCACATTATTTAAATCAAGTTTCTCATTTGTTGTTTATCAGTTAAAGAGAAATGTGGTTATCAATACAAGAAAAACTTGAATAAAGCATATTTAATGTAGTACTTCTCTATGACTTATGGATAAGTGAAATGCCTGTGATAGCATAAGAAAGAATAAAGAAAATAATATATTTATATTTTGTTGTAAGGGTTCAGTCACCAGAGAATGTACTTGTACACTGTACTACACTTTTATATAAAATTAAATTCAATATTTTAAAGCAAGCGTATTAAAATTAGAATTTCTATCACAAATTGAATTCCAAAACAATATTTAAACAATTTTCAAAACCAAATGCAATATAGAAAATAGATAGTGCTAAAATTTTCGATTACTAGTTGTTCTGAATTTCTCTCTGTTCTGCTTCTTTCCTTGTATTTTTATTTTTTTATTTTTTTGTATATGTTATTCAAGTGAAATTCAAAAAGTAATGGCAATTTTATTATTAAAAAACAGTACTTCCGATATGCAAAATAGTTTTTATCAATTAATAGTAAATTTATTTTTATTAGTAAATAATGAAATAAATGATTTATTTGTTACTTCCTTGAATGACTGTATCGGAGAAAAAATATAAGGATCAATGCTTGTGAAAGATTTTCTTTATTTTGACTAAGAAATATGCCCTCTTAATTATATCACATGATTACAGAATACCCTATATAATAATTAACCAAAAAAAGGCAATGTAAGTAATATAAGAAAAGCAACTGCCAGAACTGGTTTGGAAGGGCATTTTGGCTGCAGTCTAATTCGGTACTTCAGTTTGTCCTGCAGGTGCTCAGTAAGGTTGAGGTTCAGCTTTTTGATGTCATTATCCACAAACAAGTCCTGCATGATCCAAGTGAGCCATGAACTTCATGGTTTCAGGCACTGTCACTGACAAATGAAGTCTAAACCTGTTGAAACAGCCCCATACTATCAAACTGCCTCAACTAAGCTTCATAATTGAGACAATATATTGCACTCTCTGGACAATCTCTATACCCTGATATGTCCATTGGAACAAAACACTGTGTAGTAAAATTTACCCCCTATATTATTTTATTTGTTTTTTTTTTAGGAACATTAGCAACTAAGGCCATATTGCTCCGGGGATATGCGGTGGTCATTCTCTGACCTTTCTGCATCCTCCGTATTTGGTAGGCATGGGCTCAAACTCTGGTCTAATCAAGAAGCATGTGCTATGCACTGCTGCTTCTGCCCACCTGGCTATGGAGGCGCTGCCCCCTATATTACCTTTTGTTACTGTTCTAGAAGGAACAACACCAGTCCAAATGCTGTTTTGCATTGGTGATAGTGATTATGATCAATTGTTCATGGTATTAATTGTGCTAGTTACGAAGAACCATAAGATACTCCACGATGTTTTCTGTGGATGACATGTGTAAGGCACAACCAATTTTTTTTTTTTTTTTTTTTTTTTTTAACACATTCTGTGCGTTTGTGAGGCTGTCCTGATCTCTATTTTTTGTTAGGTTTATGGCCTTCCATCTTTGAATAACATCTGGCATAGTAGATTTTGGGAGATTCAAATGAGTTTCAGTTGCACCTGGTATGGCATTCAACCACCACACCATGTTGAAAGTCATTAATTTCTGATCCATGGTCTATAGTGACTTCTAACGTACTGCTACTGCACAGACAGACCCACAAGGTTTTTTTGGTACTCTCACAAATATATTGTGGAAGAGTACTCAAATACTGCTTCACAATATTTGTTTACAGTATTCCTTGTTGAAGATTTAAAATTTTAAATTAAGCTTAATTTTAATTAAACTGTTAGGTGTTCAGTGTAACATACCCTGAATACTTTAGAAAAACTCTGAAATCACATAAAAAGTAACAAATAGAAAAAATTCTAAATTCAACCCACCTTAGAATATTTTGTTCTCATATCAAGGCTGGTAGTTCTGACACTTTCATGCAATTCATCAGCTCTGTACAAAGTGAAGTATTTAGATTAATAAATGATCCATTCCAACTAACTCACCTCTTATCATGTGTGACTTTTATATAGGTATTGTTCCATATTCTTCATAATTGGCTTTTGTAATTCCTCCACTTTCTTCTGAATTTATTATAACAGATGTAACAAGCCGTCAGCATCCTTTCACTGTTGAAATTTAAACTCAGTGAATTAACTTTTCTTCCTCTTTATTTATCCTTTTTTGCTTCTGTTCATTGGAACAGTCTGCCACCATCAGAAATTCAAATCTAATGTTAATAATTTTCCTTTGCTGCTTAATTTAAATTCTCTGTCTATTCTCGGTATTAAAGGAGGTTCATGTTACTAATTTTATTAACTTTTTATGTTTTGGACTACTGTTAAAGTTAAAAATAAAATGCTCCTTTTTCTACATATCCATAATATTTTATAAAATTTTTAATTAGCTTTTCCAGCAAAAATTAAATTTGTTTTTATATCTGTATTGTACTTTATTTGTGATCATAGTAGTTAATGCACTATTTCACTTTCAGTGAAAAAAAGAAGAAAAAGCTTGGAAATGAAGAACAGCAAAATGCTGATGGGCCAGACAAAATCAAGGATATTGCATCTATTAGATTATGACTTACCAGAAGTATAAAGTTTACCACTGCACATTTAATAATATGTTGGCATACAAATGTTATATTATTTTTGTACATATCATATTTACATAGGTGATAAACTACACACATAACTTAATCGTCCACATCAAATAGTGAGAAATAAGTGAATTGAGGACAGTTTTTAGCTGTTGTTTGCAGTAATTAAGAAAATATTTTTTGCTATCTCATTTAGTTCCTAACAGTTTATATTTTTTACATTTTACTTAGCATAAATAATGAAACTGTGTAATTTGTACCCCATTATAGTACAAGTAATTTTATTTTATTTTTTTCTCTGATTGCCAAATTAGTAGTAATAATATTTATATTTAATGTCTTCAGAAAACCTAGGGACAAAACTTTAAAACCGTTATAATGAGGTATAGCCTTTGATTGTATATATATACTCATATGTTTATGTATGATTAGCATAGAATATTTTCTTTAGTTAAAATGAGTTTTCATTGAAATATGCAATTATTCAGCATGAATAAAAATATTTCTATAAACTTTAAAACTCATTTAAATATGGAAAATTGTGTTTTCCCATATGTTTTTTTCAGAATGCGCTGCAGTATTTCCACTGAAGGCTCATTTTAGTTGGCCACAGTACTATATGCATACAAGTACATCCATTAAATAACTGAATTAAGCTATCACAAAGATACATTTCATAACCCTTCCTTTTGTGATTAGTGAAAAAAAATAATATTCACAATGCTTTTGCATAAGATTAATTTTCAGTCCAATTAATATTTAGATAAACTGTAAAATACCTTTAATATTAGATACTGTTGTATGTATTTGCTCATGCTTATTATGATTAATAGTTTGGTGGCAAATGTTTTAATTGGCCACCCTACTATATGTAGAAAGTATGTGCTTAATAAGCAAAGGTTTTTATTTTACATTCCAAGAAATATGCAGATGTTTCATCAGAGAGAAAGTCATTCGTAAGCCGAAAATACCAGCATAATAATATTTTTGAAAGATATGAATATCTTTAAATGTATTATTAAAATCCTAGTCAGTTCAGGTCATCAAACTACCCTATGTTCTGGAAATTGCTCTTATCTGGTGACTGTTGTGTTTTATGATGTGCACTTGTTATCAACCAGAAATTATTAATTACTTACATAATCAAAACTCTCAACATTCTCATGTTGAGAGTTTTGATTATGTAAGTAATTAAGTGGTGGAGTTGAAAAGACCAATTCTGACATTCAAAAAAGCTGTGAGCTAACTCTCACCCTGGATAAGCTTTCTCCAGACAAGCTAATAGTTTTGAAGTTTTTAAACATTATTTTTTTTTTTATTTTATTTTATGTTTTTTTAAGTTATATATATAGTGTGAGTGTGTGTGTGTGAGAGAGAGAGAGAGAGAGAGAGAGAGAGAGAGAGAGAGTATAATTTATTAGGAATATCATTTTGCCTCTCTCATGTGGAAATAAAATGTATTGCACATACAGGCTGACAAAAACTCCAACAGTCATTTATGATACTTTTTGTAATGAAAAATGATGTAATGTAACCAGTTTTGAACACAGAAGGCCAGCAGGGATCTGAAGGGTAAATGGCTGTGTCACTGCAAGAGTGGCCATAGTAGGATGTTCACAACAGCTGTATGGTGGATGTACCAAGAAAAAGGCAAAACAAGATGTGTAACAGCAAAAATGTTTATGTTTAAGTGTACTGACAGAAGCGCAGTACAGGCATAAAGCCATGCTAGCTCCATAGGCACACCCAAAACGTTTTTTATATATATATAAATATTATATAACTGTACTGTAAGTTGTACTGATGCCTGTAAAAGCTACCAACATAAAACGTATGTTGGTAGCTTTTACAGGCATCAGTACAGCTTCCCCCCTTCCAAAATCTGGATGTGCTACTGGCTTGCTCAGATAACATTTGAGTATAGTGGTGGACTACAATGTTGCCTATCCAGGATAAAATTCATTGTACAATGTTTGGCATCAGTATACATAAATTCTACTGTAGTAGTAGTAGTAGTGGTATGTGATGCAAGAAAGCAAGTGTATGAGCTTATGCAGCATCAGTCAAAAAAAAAAAATCACACCATTCCCTCCAAATGCCTGTCCAGTTCCTCCTTAAATTTATTTAACCTATCAACTTCCACGACAGATGGAAGTTTGTTCCAGCAATTAACCACCCGCTGGCTAAAGGCAAATTTCCGCACATCAATTCTACATCTGTCTTTTCTTAATTTGAATTTATGCCCCCTTAGATTCGTAATCTGAACAAGTGGAAGGATCCCAGAATTCAGCGTGCTCAACCCATTCAAGGCCTTATACACCTCAATCAGATCACCGTGCAGGTGCCTAGTCTCCAGCCACTGCAATTTGCAGAACTTAAGCCTCCCTTGGTAAGAGGATCCCTTCATTCCCCTCACCAATCTTGTTGCCCTTCTCTGTACACGCTGAAGCAAATCTACATCCTTCCTAAAATGAGGCCTCCAGACCTGTATGCAATACTCAAGGCATGGCCTGACCATTGCCTTATATAGAGGGACGATCACCTCCTTTTCCCTGCTAGCAAAATTCCTATATATCATTGACAAAACCCCATGACCTGCCCTGGCAGCCTGTCTGCATTGCTCAGAAAACTTCATATGTGACTGCACAATTACTCCCAGGTCTTTTTCATTTTCTACCACCTTAAGTGTAGTACCACACAGTTGGTATGTTTCTCTGGGGTTACTTCTACCCATATGCAGTACTTTGCATTTGTCAAGGTTAAACTTCAGTTGCCACTTCTTAGCTCATCTGCCCAAATTACCTAGATCCTGTTGCAGTAGCACACTGCCATTACTGTCATTAACAACCCTGCCAACCTTTGTATCATCTGCAAACTTCAACACTAAGCCTGATATACCTTCATCAATATCATTGATAAATATACAAAAGAACAGTGGACCCAATACCGAACCCTGTGGGGCTCCACTAATAACATTAGTCCATGAAGAGCAGCACCCATTAATTACCACCCTCTGTCTTCTCCCACCCAAACATCCTTTTATCCATTGTAGCAACTTACCCTTAATACCATTCTGCTCCAATTTGTACAATAGTCTTCCATGTGCAGCAGTGTCAAAAGCTTTCCTGAAATCCAAATATATGATATCAAAATTATTTTTTGCATCCAGTTCCTTTGTAACCACATCATAATATCCTATCAAATTTGTCAGACAAGACTTTCCCTTAACAAACCCATGCTGTGTCCGAATTATCGCTTCAGTCTTGTCTAGATGGTCCTGCAATGCATCTTTAACCAGTGACTCCATTATTTTACCCGGAACAGAAGTTAAACTAACAGGTCTGTAATTACTCGTGTCACCCTTCGATCCCCCCTTTGTGAATTGGGGTCACATTTGCACAACTCCAGTCCATAGGTACCTCCTCTGAGTCCAAAGAAGCTCTCATAATTTTTTTTTTTTTTTTTTTTTATGAAAACCCCAAACACGAAAGGTATCAAAACCTATAGTACTTAGTAAAGTGCATAGGTTGAAGGAGAAGTATGGGGGGAGGGGGATGCCAGAAACTTTGCTAGTGGTTCCTTTATCTGCAAATTCTTAATACACGAATGGTCACTGCTGATAACCAGATCAAGAGTATTACCCTCTCTGGTTGCATCTCGAATGTGCTGCTGCAGAAAACAATCATCCAATAAATCCACAAAAGTCTTACTAGTGTGTGAGTGACCAACCCACAAGTTCCAGTCAATATCTGGGAAGTTAAAATTCTCCATTATAAGATATTCTGATTTACTAGCCCACTCTATTTCTCTGTACAATTGTTCATTGTACTCATTCGAGTCATTAGGCCTATAACACACTCCTACTCTTATTTTTGCTTTTGCAGTGCTTATACTACATCTAACTGAAATAAATTCTTGCAACTGGAAAAGGATTACTGGAACTGGAAAATAATGAAAAAGAGTTGTCTAGCTGAGAAAATCCGTGTTTTAGATGGCAAGACCATAGTTCCATCATTGTCAAACATAATGTTGCAGTTCAGTGTGTACATTTTTGCAGTAGGAACTGCTAGTACCTCCTGAGACCTGTGGACTAGCACCACTATCGAGACACTGAACTTGGATGAAGGGGTTTGTTTAAATGCCATTATGTACCAAGAGTTCCATCATGGTGACTCTCTTTCCCATCCCTCCTGGTAATGGTTACTCCCTGCAGAATATTGTGTTGTGCCATTGAAGTTATATTATAACAGCAATGGTTTCAGGACCATAACAGTGCTCTCTCTTTGTTACTCTGACATGCATAATTGCTGGTTCAGCCCAGTAGAGCGTTTGGACCTACTTCCGTCCATTATTCAGAAACTGAGTGGTGGAATTTTGCCAGAAGAATGTTATTATCGTGTAACTGTAAACAATCACTCCTCTGAGTTCTTTATCATGAGAAGTATTTACTTATAGAAATTTGGATAAAAATAAATTAAGCAAGTAATGCATTCTGAGCTTTACTTCAAGTTCTTCCTCATTGGCACTGAAAAACCTCATTCTTCCTCATTGGCATTGGCAAAATAAACATGTAAAAACTTACATGGTACAGGTACTTGCTACTGCTGTAGATTCCTATCTGGAAACATGCTAACAAAGAAAGTAGATTTCCAGGTAGAACATAATGCAGCATTAGCAAGTATTCGATATTTAGCATCTACACCTTTCTATATCTATTTTTTAAATTGAAAAAGCTCTTGAAGTAAAGTCCACAATGTATGATTTAGTTTAATTTATTTTAATTCAAAATTCTATGTAAAGTATCTAGATTGTATAATACATCCAAATAACTTAGAGAAATATCATCCTTACAGTTAATTATTACCTGTGTTAAAACATAATGATCATATCTCAATTGCTTTTGATGACCATATTGGTTGCGGCGCCTCCGTAGCCAGGTGGGTAGGAGTGGCAGTGTGTAGCACACGCTTCTTGATTAGATCGGGGTTCAAGCCCGTGACCACCAAATATGGAGGATGCAGAAAGGTCAGGGAATGACCACCGCATATCCCCGGAGCAATATGGCCTTAGTTGCTAATGCTCCTAAAAACCAAATATGAAGGCTATGCTGAGGCAAATTACTGGTGTTCTGGAGGTAAATGGAGGTCCTGTGCTGCAATACTAGATGATGTTTCTAATGAATTGTTGACCGAGTGTAATTCAGAATATCATGTGTAAAATTATCATTATCAGTATCTTTCAAAAAGAATGTAAATGTTTTAAGCAGTTAAAATTCTATTAGAGTATTAAGACCTTAAAATAAAGGAGCATTTCCACACTTACAAAGTTTTTTTAGATGGTTTCTGATTAGAGACATCAAGAGTTCATTGCAGGATTAATTTCATGTTTTAGAATACAGTGTCCTGTCAAAATAAAATGAGAACCACTGAAAATATACCCAAGTTCTTGTAATCACACTTGGTATTTTCAACACAGTCATTACTAAATGGGAAATATCCACTATAAGCAACAAGAATAGTGTTTCCTTTTTGAAAAACACTAATTATAAGCATACTCACCATGTATTGCAGGAGTAAGCACAAAGCAACGTGTTTTTCTTTGTGTATAAATTACAATGTTCAGTTAATACACATGATATGTTTCCATTTATTAAGGTTGGTTAATCAGAAGCTTCTTGGTGCACTGACTATAATGTTTGCAGTGTGCCAGTTCTTATGGCTGTTAGATGAGTTATGTGTGTTTTGTCTTATAGTGTCTTTGTGCATTTGCAGGCTAATTTGCATTTTGTGTTTTGAAGGCTGAAAAACTCAGAATAACTCATGAGGGAATCCTATTCTCTCTCTGCCTAAGGTTGGCTAACTACAATCATCATTGAAGAGACCTTTAAGAATTCCTCCAATCTCCAGCAGGCTTTGCACCTAAACTTTTCCAAACAACTTAACGGCAGCAAATCCATTATACTATCATAGAGGCACCACTTACTAATGGAGGAATGCTGCAAATTGTAAGCATGATTGCACAATATATTGATTTATCAAGCAGTTGATTTTATAACATCACTACATATAGCCACCACACATTCTCATAGATGCCTATTAACTGTTTGACAGTTAATAGGCATCTAATGTGTGGAGAAAGATCAGTTGTACTGGATATTCTTTGAAACCCTAAAGACACAATAGAAACACTAAGCAGTAGCCAAAACATGGCTTGTCAGGTCCCACATAAGCCATACCACTATGGTCCTGTAACCAAGAGAGACACTTTGTTCAGAGGCCATAGTAAATCCCATGAAATGATTCAGCAGTCTCTGAAATTCCCAAAGATGTGTTCTCGGATAAATCCCATTTCTAACAGACAATTATGTAGCCAGTGTGTTAAACATAGTATTTGCAATATTATGAGATGAGTTGCAGTTTGATGCAATGGAAAACTGAACTTGGTTTCATTTGTAACTATTAAAAAACTTATAATTTTATTACTCTTCTGCAGAACTGTTTGGAAAACTGCAATACAATGCTGTTCTGCAGAACAGTATTGTATTGCAGTTTTACCCAATATTATTTCAGATGGGACAATCTACAGCAGCAGTACAAAATTACAAAGAGGCAAAAACAACATCTATCTGTACCTGTTCCAAATTACATGAAATGGTTAAACAGATGTCAGTAATATACATTTGTGTATATTTCCTAACATCTGAAGATAACATAGTCACTTCCTCTAATATTTTTATGAAATTTAAGGAAACCTGCAAGGCTTGGACCAACACCCCATTCAAAAATCATTGACATTGTTCTAAATATTCATCTATTCTCCATGGTTATGTGCATTCATGTAAACAGATATTACACTAAAACAAACATTTCATATGTATATCACATCATTTTGATATCATTTCCAGAATAACAGAATTTTCAAATCAAGGTAATAAAACATAATTTTCACATGGTACTCCTTTTATTGTGACAGGAAATTAAATTTTATCTAAACTTTTATTCCCACTTTTTTTAATATTTAGAATGCATAATATCACTATGCATTTTCAAAAAAACTATGAAAAAAATGAACTGTTCTTTGTATTCAATAAAGTAAATCCTCCTCAGAACTTATTTCAGTTGTAAATAAAGTTAAGTTTAACATGAAGTTTAGTGTTTTTTATCTGTCATACTTATAAATGCAAAAATAGTAGTTTAATTTGCACAACACTGCTGAGACTAGTTCTTGACCTTGAATTCCATTTGGTTATCTGATTGCTTCTTTTCAATAAAAATTTGTTTAGATAATGACTAAATAGTTAGTAACCATAAGGTTCAAATAAAATGTGATTTAGTATAATTATTTCATCTTCATTTTTTGCACAGATTGTATTTTATTGCTGCTATACATATAATTTGAGTTGAATCTCTGCTGCTTTCATTCTGAAGTCTAATGACAAATACAGTTAATGACTGGACTCTTCCACTTTGAGATAAATTGCTAATGTAACATTGTGTTCCCTTCAACATATTTGTCCTGCTAAAAGTATCTAGGCAACCCTATATCTTCATTAGGTACAAATAGAAATTTTTAGTTTTACACTATTACGTATATGCTATTTGATATGTTAATGAAAGCAGAGGAATTAATCTATGTATTTCTGCATTGTACACCATAAAAATTGCACGGAAAAAAAATTGTACATACAGTATAAAACATGCCTTCAACCTAGTGTGTCAATTTTTTTAACTGCATTTCTAGAACCTATGAGTCTCATCTGTGTACCAGCACCAGGATCATAAACAAAATGCAATAATCCTTACCTCAAAATAGTACAGTTAGCAAAGGCAAGAAAAAGTACATTTATCAGGTCACTTACTGCCAAGCATTGTTAAGAAGTGATGAAGGCTGGTTTTTATTTAAAGCTGTAGTGGTGCCTATAATACCACTGCAACGATCAATGCATTTTGTACAGTACATCCTAGTTTCCTTTGTGGAATGCTTAACTTCTGTTGTTTATGATCATACGATAAGCAAATAAATACAGCATATTCAAGGACAATAACAGTTTTTTGAGAATGAATATGAAATTATATTTCAGCAGAACAGAATTTCTTCATATCTAAGGAAGATGTTTCAAAATACAAAAGAAAATTCAAATCCAAACTTGAACCAAATTTGAGAATCTTCAGAATGAATTAGAGAGGGCCATTCAACAACCAGTACCTCAAAGGTCTAATAGTAATGTATTATTAAATCAATTAAAACATTATGGAAACTAGCAAAATTCTATGGCAACAGTTCAAACACTGTTGATTCTGATTCATCTAGATATTTAAGTTAAAAATATCCTTCTGTTTGTGCAAGCTGTCTTTGAAGATTATGGCTTCCAGATTATTAAAAATAAAAAATTATCCAGGTATTCTTAGCAAATTTAGTGTGCAACTTAAAGGCATATAGAAAAAGTTCTGGGGCCATTTACATAACCTTTTTTGCTATTTCTAAAATAATTGCTTATTAGATTTAACAGCAAAGCAATGACAGTACAAATCAGTACTCGTGCACTGCACTTTTCTGGGAATTGACAGAAATGATAATACACTAATACCTTCCCCATGCATTGACATGGGAAAGGTATTAATGTAACAAAATATAAAGGAAGGCATTCACTGCATAGGTCTAAGTGGCATTTTACATATCCTATTTTTGTAATTTGTTATATTTTGCAATATTTGCAAATATAGTATTCATACAGAAAGGAAGAATAATCAAACTAATACATAAGCAAGTTATCATTAATAGGAAAACTAACACTTCATAAACTCATTATTCATACAAAACATATCTAAAAATATGAACAAATTTGATCATGATTGAGTGGAGATAATAGTATTGGTAGTAATTCTGTAGAAATTATGCAAGGAAGAAAAGTTTATAAAATCATTTGGTGGAACTCTGCAACAGCACCAGTGTAACTTGGTTAACCAAGTTGACTTGGTGTTAAGGAGTTGTTTATCTATGAACAAAGGATGATAACACCCCTAGGAGATTAGCTGTTGGTTAGCTGGATCTACAAAATGCTAAAAAACATTTTAGCATTTTGTAGATCCAGGAAGTATTTCTCTCTCTCTCTGAATTTTTGACAGAGTCTGAAAATTGAAAATATCTGAGTTTAGTGCCTTGTTCCTCATCTCTTGGTTCATACTTTGTGGATTGCTTGAAGTACAAGTGGCTACACTTGTTTTATTTTGCTTATGTTGGCCTCTCCTCTTCACTGTGTATACATTGGGAAGGAAAGCCTTATAATTGCTTTAGCAGCCTGGTGTAGCATGCTTGATGTTGAGGAATTGGACTCCTGGCCATAGCCTAATTCTAGGAATATAAGACATTACAATATTTTGAGGCTTGTTCTTTGGATTTGAAGATGCAATGATATGCCTGAAAAATTTGTTGGCTTTCTTTATGATTTTATATATAAAATTCTTTGAATATCTATTCTCAAGGACGATGCTTCTGATTTTCTCTGAGTTTCTCAGGTTTGTAAATGTTAGGACTGAGTTTAGAACTTTTGATAGTGCTGGCCTTGGTGCCACATATGGTGATTTGATGTAAGTCAGTGGGTTTTATATTCTGCTGTTCTGTGTTGAATCTGTGGTCCTGTGTATTTTAATTGGTTATCTTATAGTTTAATATTTAACCTTGTGGTGAGTCTGTACATCCAAAAAGTGCTAGGGCAGCTGTTAAATGTAAATAAAAATCTATCTACTATTTTAATATTCCTCAATTATTGTTTGCTTTCACTCTGCATCATTAACTGTTTTGTTAATGACTGGCCATAAAAATAATACATTTTCATTAAACCTAATTTATGCAATTATTAAATAGATGAATTTAAAATTAGCAGATGAATTTAAAATTAGAATTTTGGCACTGCTATAAAATTCTCCAATTTTGGCAGTGCCATTCATCACATGCTTTAGGAGCAGCAAGAATTGTTGATGGTGCTGGCATATGTAAACAATTCAAGTGCAAATATGAAAGAGTGCAGAAGTTTTGTCTTCACAAGCGAAAATGAAAAGTGTTGTCATAAACAGCTTGAGCTCCAACAACAAAGAATGCATTAATTTTGTTTTCGCAAATGACACCCTCCATTATTCTTAGCAGTCAGTGTGTGTGTGTGTGTGTTCTTATTCCCATAGCAACAAAATTGCACCACACCCAAATAGATGAGTTTGAACAAAAACAACAAACATGCATGCCCAAGGGTTTTATTTTTTAAAATAAAACCCTTGGTCAGTATAAAAAAAAATGGATTATCAAAGTTGTGTTTGTAATAGATTGAAAATGTAGGATGGCAAGTGAATAATTTTGAATTATTTCTTGGCAATAAAAGTTTTTCTTAAGTGTAATGGTGACTGTGCACCCACCACTGGGTTAATATTATGGTTTAGTATTAACTTTAAAAAAAAAAACAGAACTAATGTTCAGGTTAGAGTTGTTTGCTATAATTTGGTTTTCTTTACTCTTGTTACTGACTTAACAAAGGTAGTTGCCATATTCTGAAATATTTTTGGTGGTAATCAAAAAATGTGCAATGTGATGTTAGTGTATTGTTTTGTATGCAGAAATTTATATGTTCTGCGCCATTGAGAAATACTTTTATCACAAATGGCTATATAGCATAGCATTGCTGAAATGGCTTTTACAAAGGTTATTGCTTCATTTATCACAAGCTTATCAGATCATATAAATTTTAAATTAACTTTAAAGAATGCTAATAGCTTCCTTGTAAGTACGAACATAAAAATGTTAATAAATTTTCAATAAGAAATTCCATCTGAATTTTTTTTCATTATCTTCCCCACTCTTCTTATCCTATAGTGATTCAAATAAATAAATATTTTCAACAAGCAGTAACAATGTCTCACTTTATTAATATGTCAGTCACCATGAAATATGACATTTATATCTCAGCCTTTTCAGTTTCACAAGCCTTCAGACCCACTGGTTGTTTATTTGTTTGGGCTCTGTGAGACAAATGCTTTTTTGCTGTGCATTGTGTTATATGGACATTTGAAATATATGGCCTGTGAAACCCGAATGTGATTTTATTCTGCAGTCACTATACAACAGATAATTAGATTGCTTTATTGAATACCTCTTTTTGTTTCTTTTATATTCTAGAGAGAGAACTATATGACAGTTTTGAAAAATACAGTAATGCAAATGTAATAAAGCACAATATTTCAAATTGATATAAAAATACTCATAATAAAGATAAATTTTTGAAATTCATAAAAATATTTATATGCTCAACTATATACTCAAATGATGGTTGTATTCATGTAAACTTTTACATTAAAAATGTTTAAAATAATAATGATGTCACTCTAATCAAAATACTTATAAAGTATTTTGATTGGAGCTTATGGCTCTCCCTGCCCATCGTACATATTAACATTTTAAGTAGGCATCCTGGGGCATTCCAATATTATCTCACACTGCAGTTATGATGTTACTTTTTTTCATAAGTAAAAATAATAAATAGTGGATAGTTTGAATAAATTCGAGGAAGAACTAGACAAACTATTGGAGGGGACAGATAGGTGAAAGGGAATTTTTTTTGGCTGATGCTGTATATAAATTTGCTTTCTTGCATCATTTGCCACTACTAATACTAATATGCTGGCAGGTGAGTTGATAAAAGAAGAAGCACTTTCAAGAGTGAGAGTGCAGAATAATTAGCAACAGAACAGTTCCTTTATTCCACTTTTACAGCTGCCACCTTTTGACTTTGAAAAAAGCTGGAGATCAAGCATTTGTCAGCAGGAGGAAAAATGATAGGTTTTTTGCAAAAAGCAGAGGCTTTTCCCCAAAAAACAAAGGAAAACTGATTTTTTGGAAAATGCAGATTTTTTTTTTTTTTTATAAGGAGGTTTTTTTCATGTTTTCTAAAATCCAGTTTCTGTGTTTTAGGGGAATTTATAACTGAATTTTTTAAAATCCTAATAACTAAATCCAAAGGGTTTTCTGTCACATTTATATTTGTGGTTATTTATTTTATAGCTCCAGTAGTTTAGCAGAGATTGGACAGGTTTGTTCTCTCACATACATTACAGTTTACAAGTCTAACAGCTCCCTATATGTAAGGGACATGTCAGACTTTAACCTAAATTTTATGGTTAAAGATGAGTTAGCAGTGTTACATATAGGGTGGTAGATATTCTATCCTTCCTTTTGCATATCTTATTGGCTATTTAGATAGGAATTTTTTCAAATGGACAATATTACAGACATTCATTGTTTCTTATTTTACAGATCATCAGGTTTCTTCTTTGGCACTACTAATTGTCAGACCACTTTTCCATTGTTTTTAATTTTGTTATGCTTATTTTATATGTGAGTTTCTTATCACTTTATAGTACCATTTTTCCAGTGAAGTATATCACCTGCAGATGGTTTTATATTCACCTTCTTTGTATTCATGTGGCCAGAATGAGGGTAGTGCAGATGAGGCACTTGCCACAGGCACAACAAAGTCAGTCCTTGGTTGTGCCTGTAGCAAAGTCAGTCCTTTCTATTCCAGTCCACACAAAAATACTGTACAGCTAGAGGTATTTGGCTAATTTGGCTTGGGTGCAGAAAATATTTAGTTATAGTCAGTGTCATAACTAGAAAATTTGAGCCCCAATGCAAAGTTTAGTGTGGGCCCCCTGAAAATGTTTGTTTCAGTAAAAATAAAAAATCCTTAAAAATTTCTCTGGAAGCAGGAGCTATGCTAATACCATTTCACCTCTGTTCACTGCAGTTTTGCTTGTGCTGTGCAGCTAGCTAACAATAAACATACTTCATGTGAAAAAAAATTATTGTTATAGACATAGTACATTTTATTGTAAACATAACTAAAAAACTTACATTTTTACTCAATTAAATTTTTTTCTGTTTCGGGCAGGAGGGCAGTGGGCCTAATGCACTGCATTGGCATAGTTACACCACTGGTTATGGTGCTATTTCCATGGTATGTTTTGCTTTCCTTACCTATTGACCACATCCTTTACCAACTTACTATGTGGCTCTAATTCCTAGCCTCTAACTCTATGGTTATTTTATACAATCTTGAAACACACAAAAGCATGGTGAAATTATTCAATGCCCTTTTTTTTTTCCTTTTTTGCAACTTAAATAGTTTTAAAAACTTTTTTAAAAAATTACTCTCTGCTATTCTTTATCAAGTTTTTGCTGACACTAGGAAACAATCTGTATTAGTAAACAACAAAAAAAAAATAAATAAAATAAAAAAGATGCCATCACAGAATATGTGATGTGATATGTGATAACCAACAAGAACAAAAAAGAAGGGGGGGGGGAAGAATTTTTAACTTTTTTTTTAATCTTCTTAAAAAAAGTAAAATTCTGTTTATACTCAGGTACAATCATATGGGATCACAGGAGTATACAAATAGGGGAGTTATGAGAAATACTACCATGTTTTGTGGTATTGTTTGTGTTTAATAAAAATAAAAATGTTTAAACAAGCCAAATCTATGAACAATTTTAAAAAAACACATTCTACTTCTGCTTGAGTCATAAGCAGTTTTTTTTTCTTTTTTTTTTGTCCCTAGACATTGAGATTCTTGTAGATCAGCCTAATCTGGTATAAAGTTGCAAACAACTTCTGTTGTACTGCACTGTACTGCAGAATTACTTCAGAATTCCACTGTACTGCAGAATTACTTCTGAATCATGTCTCAGTTTTTGTGAATTTTTATCATGTATAGTATATGTTACTTGAGAGAAGGAATATTGCCTTCATGTTGTCTTTTTTTTTGGATCTGTTGTTTATAGACATAGTAATGGGCTGCTGTGATTTTTAACTGAATCAACTTTTTATTCAGTTGAAATTTATGATTAATATATAATTGGCAGTGTTATTTTTATTTATGTTTTTTGAAATCACTACTTTCAAGCGAGGTTTTATTATTTTTCAAAAAGTCTCAATTTTTTTAAGTTTCTGTTGTCATCCCTCAAGGTCACTGTCAGAAATATTGTTTTTTAATTTCTATTTTCCTTTGTTCATAACATGCTGCTCTCAATTTCCATTTTCACTACATCTGCTTGTGATGTAGCTCATTCTTTTATTTAGAAATTTTTACAAGGTTTTTGTAATTATGCTAGTTTTTTTAGCTGAAATTGAATGTTAATAAAACTAAGTACGTGGTTTTTGCAATGGCAAATTTAATCTTTTCATTACGTTTGGTTATAATGATCAGCAGGTGAAAATTTCTCAAGAGGTTAAGTTTATGGGAATAATTTTGAATAATAAATTACATTTTCATGTTTATATATTTGTTAATTAGCTCTATAGCACAGGTGAAATGTTTTTAAAAAGGGCCATTTATTTATCGTTTCATTTATCACAAACTTATTAATCTGACAACCCAGATTTAAATTTAATTCTGTGTTCTTGGGTCGAAATTAATTAGAGTCACCTGATTTTTAACAACTGATTTAGATATAATGTATGATTCAAAAATTATTAGAAATCATTATCAGCAGTTCATTATGTCATCCATAAGATATTGTGTATTATTATAGCCTTTTTATGGTTTCAGCACCTTATCTCCATCCAATCATACAAATTCTAGATTGCCAAAAGGGTGCTCTTTTAAAGCCTGTTTTTCATACATTTCTTCTTCAAGAACTCAACTTTTTCTTAATCCCCAATTCCTTCAGTTTATTGTCTTTGGAACTGGAAAGCAGTAGTCATCATTCATCTCTTAACTGCATAAGATTTCTTTGTGAATATTTTAAAAAATGACTGGGTGACACATTCCTAGTGCTCCTTCGAAACACTTCCATAGCTATCATTTAAATAAAGTTGTTATTAAACTTACTCTGGACACAACATTTTTAACTTTGATGCTGTTCTATGTGCTGAAAAACATGTATATCTCTGTATGATTAAGAATGCAGTTCTGAGATGCTCATGTAAGGCATTGTGCTGTATGTGTCACATGTAAAACTTGATTCAAAAATTCTGTCTTTCGGGAGATTTTTTTCCTTTTTGTTATTTTTACTGCAATCGATAAACTCGCAATATTTTCTGTTTTTAGGTATTCCATTTATTATGTAACCTTTAAATTTATTTATTTTTTTTGGAAAATAAAGGATTTTACCTTGCAGTACATGGGCTGCTGTGGTTTTGCTTTGGCAGTTTTTACTTCTTTTCCTTTAAAAACTTCATTTAATATTAATTTATGTGAAGTTTATGTATATCAGGTTTATATATATGATACTCTCTCTTTACTTAGAATTTGTTTATTATCTAAGAAAGTATTTGATTTTATATAAAAAAAAAAAACCTCACTTTCTACTCAGGAAGTCTGTATCTCATTATTTTAGCTGTTAGAAATTTTCTTTTTTAATCTTTTCCCAACTGAATGGTTCCACTCCAGTTTCAGAATATAGTTGGGATACCTATTAATTTTCTAGTTATTCATTTTTAAATTTCAGCTTGAAAAAAAAAAATATATATATATATATATATATTTATTTTATTATAAGAATTAAGGAACATTTTTGTTCTTTATGATGTAGAATACCGCAATTCTTCATAATGTTCATAGACAAAAGGCCTTTAATGTATTTTAATTCTGTCATAGGAGAAATTGTTGAAGTTAAACATAAGAAAGGCACTTGGTGTGCACGGGATCTATCCAGTTATATAGGGTGTTTCAAAAATGACGGTCAATAATTTAAAGGTGAAAAGTATAAACTAAACTAAGCAAAAAAGTCCCAGTGAACATTGGGCCGCAAATGAACCGTTTTCGAGATAATGCATATTATCCGTTAAGATCTACCACTGACTATGGGAGCACTAGTTTAGTAAAAAGCTGTGAATCCTTTGCTAAGGGTAGTTTTATTAAACATAAGATAATACATTTTTGGTTTCAACACCACATGATTTTACAGATGTTACATGTTGCAGGAGGCTGCAAAAGGTGTTCAAAATGCTATCTGTATGCAGCTTTGTAGTCTTCTCTGCATTTAGTTTCAAATCCTCTCAGGCATTCCTGGGTTATTTCTGATTTGCTGAAAGACTTCTTCAACCCGACGCTGCAATTTCTCAACTGTGTTAATGTCAGAAGTGTACACCAAGCTTTTAACGTGACCCTAGATACAAAAATCAATAGGATATAAGTCTGATGATCTGGGAGGCCACATTACAGCACTACCTCTATCTATCCACCATTGATCATACCTTATGGTTAGATACTGAGTCACAACTTGAGCAAAATATGCCGGTGCACCATCATGCATAAACCACATGATCTGGCATTGCTCAAGTGGAATATTATCATTATCAAGGAGGTCTGGAAGAACATTCTGTAGGAACTGACAGTACAACCTGCCTGTTTGGCAGAAAGTGTGGTCCAATTTGATGAATTTGAGGTATTGCTCAAAACATCAAAGGCAGATATTGTTGGGATATCAGAGACATGGTGTCACACAGATATAAGAAATGCAGAACTGGAATTTGGGGAGTACAATGAGTACAGGAAGGGAGGAGGGGCTTTTGCTATTAGTTAAGAAACACATAAAATCCTGAAGCCAGTCGACATCGTTGGACAGTGCAGTGTCGAGTCAGTTTGGTGTGACATAAGCATTGGGAGATCAAAATTGAGAATAGGAGTGTGTTATAGGCCTAATGACTCTGATGAGTATAATAAGCAACTGTACAGGAAAATAGAGTGGGCCAGTAAATCAGAGAGTCTTATAATGGGGGATTTTAATTTCGAGATATTGACTGGAATTTGTGGATTGGTCACTTATACATTAGCAAGGCTTTTGTGGATTTATTGGATGACTGTTTTCTACAACAGCATGTTTGGGAGGCAAATAGAGGGAGTACTACTCTTGATCTGATTATCAGTAGTGATTCTTCATGCATTAAGAATCTGAAGATAAAGGAAACACTAGGTGGCAGTGATCACAGTGTGCTGAAGTGGGATTTACTCAAAGAGGTAGCTACCATCAGGGGTAAAGGTAAGGGTTTTTGCTTTCGTAAAGGTGACTATGGTAGACTGAGACAGTATTTAAATTCTATACAGTGGGACCAGCTGATGATGTTACCAACAGCAAATTCAAAATGGAAAGCATTCAAAGAATTAATCTTGGAAGCTACTAGGCTTTACATACCAACTAAGAAATATTGTTCAAGGTTTAGGCCTAAATGGATGTCAGATGAACTAATGAGACATATGGCAGAAAATAAAAATGCATGGGATACATATAAATTAATGGGTGACATGGAAGTCTATGTCTATATAAGTTGATATAAGCTGGTCTGTAACCAAGTCACAGGAGATTAGGCAGGCAAAGGCAGATTATGAGAAATCTTTGGCAAAGGATGCAAAGAAAAACAGCAAAGAGTTCTTTACCTATGTAAACTCCAGAAGGAAAGGGAGGAATCTGATTGGTCCACTGGATATTGATGGTTCAACTGTTGATGATCCTGCTTAGGTGGCTAACAAACTAAATGAGTATTTTGCATCTACATTCACACATGAGGAGTTATTCAGGGAGGGGACTGCCAGAGGTGAATTAAACTCTGGCAGTGAACTAGATTTTGTAATAACTGAGAGGAAAGTGAAGGAGAAACTGTTAAAGATAAACATATCTATCCAGTTATATTAAAGCAGGCAGCAAAGGAAGTAAGCAAACCCTTAGCCATAATTATGAGAGCTTCTTTGGACTCAGGGGAGGTACCTATGGACTGGAATTGTGCAAATGTGACCCCAATTCACAAAGGGGGATCAAAGGCTGACACAAGTAATTATAGACCTGTTAGTTTAACTTCTGTTCCAGGAAAATTAATGGAGATACTGGTTAAACAAGCACTGCAGGATCATCTAGACAAGACTTCAGTTATAGCTCGGACACAGCATGGTTTTGTTAAGGGAAAGTCTTGCCTGACCAATTTGACTGGATACTATGATGTGGTCACAGAGGAACTGGATGCAGGGAATAACTTTGATATCATAAATTTGGATCTTGAGAAAGGCTTTTGCTACTGTTGCACATGGAAGACTGATGAACAAATCGGAGCAATGTGGCATTGGAGGCAAATTGCTGCTATGGATAAAGGGATGGTTGAGTGGGAGAAGATAGAGTCAGTGTCAATGGACACTGCTCATTATGGACTAATGTTATTAGTGGAGTCCCTCAGGGTTCAGTGTTGGGTCCATTGTTGTTTTCTGTATTTAAATGATATTGATGATGGTATATCAAGCTTAATGTCCAAGTTTGCAGATGATACGAAGGTTGGCAGGGTTGTTAAGGACACTAATGACAGTGCACTGCTGTAACAGGATCTAGAAAAGTTGAGCAGATGGGCTGAGAGGTGGCAAATGAAGTTTAACATTGACAAATGTAGTAGTACAAAGGGTACTAGGAAAGTTTTGCAATATGACACAACAATGAATCACAGGAAGTTGCTTGTTGCTGCATGTTGAGACATCTTCATACGTGCATAGTAGCCGCCGCGCCAAGTCAATGGGCTCAGTTATTCATTAGTAGTGAGAGTGTAAAGTGCTTGCGATGGCATCGTGGTCACGAAATGAGATAAGGACAGTTTTGCAGTATAATTTCGTGCGTGGTTTAACCATAGACCAGTGCTTAGAAGAAATGACTCTTGCACGAGATGATGATTGTCCACATCGTACAACGATATTCAGGTGGTATAGAGAATTCCAAAGGGGAAATTTCACTCTGGAGGATTCTGAGAGGCCGGGAAGGCCACGAATGTCAGTTACGGAGGAAAACGTTACTGCTGTGAGGAAAATGCTTGACAAAAACAGGCGAGTGACCTACCAACAGATAGAGGATACTTTGGGCCTAAATGCACCAGCAATTCGTTTGATTCTGCAAGATCATTTGCACGTGAAGAAACTTTGTTCTCTCTGGGTGCCGCATCAACTGACTGAAGAGCAGATGACACGACGTGTGACTTGGTGTCGGGAGATGTTAAAAAAGTTTGATAAGGGACAATCGCGGTATGTGAACAACATCGTGACAGGTGACGAGACTTGGCTGTACTATTACGATCTGCCGACCAAGGCTCAAAACAAAGTTTGGGTCTTTGATGATGACGAGACGACACACCCGTAATTGTCAGAAAATCCCGATCTGTAAAGAAGAAAATGATAGCTGTATTTTTCAAATCGAGTGGAATTGTGGAACGTGTCATTTTGGACACGCAGAAGACAGTCACAGCTAAGTGGTATACTGAACAATGCCTGCCTAAAGTCATTGGATCTATGAAGAACCTGCGGCCAAAGTCAAGAATGGACACCTGGTACCTCCATCACGATAATGCTGCAGCTCACCGCGCCAAAGCCTGCACCGAATATTTGACCACGACAGGACTGAAACTTCTCGAGCACCCTCCCTACAGCCCAGACCTTGCTCCCTGCGACTTTGCACTGTTCCCGCATGTGAAAATGAAGCTAAAAGGGAAGCGATTTTCCAGTGATGAGGACCTTCTACGGGCTTGGGACAACGAGTGTGCTTTACTCCCTAGTGAAACTTGGCAGAACTGGTTTAAAGATTGGTTTCGGAGGATGGAGAAGTGTATTGAATGTAGAGGAAATTACTTTGAAAAAATTAAATAAACAAAGCTGTATTGCAAAACTTTCCTAGTACCCTTTGTAGTAGTAGCAGTGGCATTTGATGCAAAGAAGCAAGTGTATGAGCTTATGCAGCATCAGCCAAAAAAAATCACACCATTCCCTCCAAATGCCTGTCCAGTTCCTCCTTAAATTTATTCAACCTATCAACTTCCACAACGACAGATGGAAGTTTGTTCCATCTGTCGTTGTGGAAGTTAACCACCCGCTTTTAACCACCCGCTGGCTAAAGGCAAATTTCCGCACATCTAATCTACATCTGTCCTTTCTTAATTTGAATTTATGCCCCCTTAGGTTCGTAATCTGAACAAGTGGAAGGATCTCATCAGAATTCAGCGTGCTCAACCCATTCAAGGCCTACATATGTAAAGTACTACATATGGGAAGCAGTAACTTGAGAGTAACGTATCAACTCTGTGGTACTACACTGACAGTGGTAGAGAATGAAAAGAATCTGGGGGTAATTGTTCAGGCAGATAAGAAGTTCTCTGAGAAGTGCAGATGGTCTGCAAGAGTAGCTCATGGTGTCTTGTCAATGATATACAGGAATTTTTCTAGTAGGGATAAGGAAGTGATTATCCCTTTGTATAAGGCAATGGTCAGGCCACACCTTGAGTACTGTATACAGCTCAGGAGGCCTCATTTTAAGAATGATGTAGAGCTGTCGGAAAGAGTACAGAGATGGGCAACAAAATTAATGAATGGAACAAAGGGTTGCTTAACTTTTGCAAATTACAGTGTCTGGAGACTAGGCACCTGCGAGGTGATCTGAGGTGTTTAAAGCCTTGAATGGTTTGAGCATGCTCAGTGCTGATGGGATTCTTCCTCTTGCTCAGAATAATCACCTGAGAGGGCATAAATTCAAATTGAGGAAAGACATATGTAGGATAGATGTGCGGAAGTTTGCCTTTAGCCACGGGTAGTTGGTTGGTGGAAATGACTTCCATCCCTTGTTGTGGAAGTTGATAGCCTAAATAAATTTAAGGCTGAGCTGGACAAGTATTTGGAACAAATGGAGGGATAAAATGGGAGCGGGTTTTTTTTGGCTGATGCTGCACAAGCTTGCTTTCTTGCATCATATGCCTCTACTAATGCTAATGCTAATTATACGGTCTCCTAGTAGTCCTGCCCAGACATCCAACGAGAAATGTTGTGGATGTCTTGACTCATGAATTGCACTTGGATTTTCGTCGGACCAAACATGACAGTTATGAAAATTAAAAATACCATCACAAGTAAACCCAGCTTCGTCAATAAACAAAATGTTTAAAAATTGGGGGTTTGGGACACACTGTTGTTGCACATACTGGCAGAAGTTCATTGGGAGGGTATTGCTGAGACCTTGTACACTCTGGATATGGTAGGGGTACAGTAACTGGTGATGTAAAATTCGCTACACACTCTGTGACTCAGTACATGCTCTTGCAAAGCAACCCTCTTTGTAAAAATTCCTGGATTTTGTTCTGTTCTTTCTAACACCCTTTCCTCAACATCAGGTGTTATGCTTGTGGGTCTACCTGCTCGTACTCCATGTGCAAAGCACCCATGTTCTCTAAGGTGTTGTGTACCCTAATGAATGTGTGCCTGTTGGGCTGCCGTTGGCTTTACCATGCATGAAGTGCATGTCTGCATACACTTCATTGCTGTAACCTCTTTCATGTTGACTATCCTTTGACAAGTACTAGTATCCCTGCTATGTCTCAGAGCATTGAGAGAGGGGGAAAGGGAGAGAATGAGCGTAACCTAACCTAAACAAACAAGTCAGTGGTGGATCCCAACTAGAAATATGCAATATCTCGAAAACGATTCACTTAAGGACCCATGTTTACTAGGCTTGTTTTGGATATTGTAGTCTGTACAGTTCACCTTTATATTATTAACCATCACTTTTTGAAACACCCTGTATTAAAGGAGAGAGCAAAGGAAGTAAGCAAACCCTTAGTCATAATTATGGGAGCAACCTTTGATTCAGGGGAGGTCCCCATAGACTGGAGATATACAAATGTATCCCAAATTCACAAAGGGGGATCAAAGGGTGACACAAGTAATTACAGACCTTTTAGTTTAACTTATGTTATGGGAAAAATAATGAAGTCTGTGTTTAAAGAAGCATTGCAGGATCATCTAGACAAAACTGCAGTAATAATTCACATACAGTATGGGTTTGTTAAGAGGAAGTCTTGTCTCATTAATTTGCTTGGATACTATGATGTCACAAAGGAACTGAAAGCAAAAAATAATTCTGATATCATATACTTGGATTTCAGGAAAGCTTCTTATAACTGTTACACATGGAAGACTACTGTACAAATTGGAGCAGTATGGCATTAAGGGAAAGTTGCTACAACTGATAAAAGGATGGTTGAGTGAGAGAATACAGAGAGTGATAATCAGTAGACTAATGTTATTAGTGGAGTTCCCTAGGGGTCTGTGTTAGGCCCATGGTTGTTTTCTGTATTTATCAATGGGCCTAACACAGAAAACAACAAAAAAATGGGCCTAACACAGACCATTGTTGTTTTCTGTATTTATCAATGGTTTTTTTCAATGAAGGTATATCAGGCTTAATGTCCAAGTTTGCTGATAATACAAAGGTTGGCAGGGTTGTTAATGACAGTAATGATAGTATACTACTGCAACAGGATCTAGAATAGTTGAGCAGATGGGCTGAGAAGTGGCAACTGAAGTTTAACATTGACAAATGCAAAGTACTGCATATGGGTAGCAGTAACATACCAACTGTGCGGTACTACACTCAGGGTAGTGGAGAATGAAAAAGACCGGGGGGTAATTTTGCAGTAGGATATGACATTTTCTGAGCAGCGCAGACAGGCTGCCAGAGCAGGTCATGAAATCTTGTCAGTGATATACAGGAATTTTGTTAGTAGGGATAAGGAGGTGATTATACCTTTGTATAAGGTAATGGTCAGGACAACCTTAAGTTTTGTGTACAGGTCTGGTGGCCTCATTTTAGGAAGGATGTAGAGTTGCTAGAACGAGTACAGAGAATGGCAACGAGATTGGTGAGGGGAACGAAGGAGTTCTCTTACCAAGAAAGGCTTAAGTTCTGCAAAGTATTGCGTCTGGAGCCTAGGCACCTGCGAAGTGATCTGATTGAGGCGTGTAAGGTCTTGAATGGTTTGAGCAGGCTCAGTGTTGATGGGATTCTTCCTCTTGCTTAGATTCCGCACCTGAGAGGGCATAAATTCAAATTTAGGAAAGCCAGTTGTAGAACAGATGTGTGGAAATTTGTCTGGAACAAACTTCCATCTGTCATTGTGGAAGTTGATTGCTTAAATAAATTCAAGGAAGAACTGAACAAACTTTAAAAGGAATGAATGGGTGAAAGGGAAAGTGTTTCCTTTTTTTTTTTTTTTTTTTTTTAGCTGATGCTGTATAAGCTTGCTTTCTTGCATCATATACGTCTACTAATGCTAATAAGTAGACATCTTCTAATTACACTGGTAAAAAAGATGTTTTACCTAAATTAAGAATTTATGTGAAACAGAAGGGATAAATTGTAATTATGAGTTATCTGTTATGAGAACTTACTATAATGGGTTTGTGCATGTTAGTCATAAAAAAATGCCATCTTTGCAAATTTGAGGCCAGCTGTGAGTTTTATTACCTTTGTTTTGCTTTGTGAAACGAGTTTCTGACAGTGAAATGGAGAAACAGCAGTGTGAATTCACCAGAAAATTTTGTTATATGTAAAGACAGTTGCTGTTTAAGTCCTAATATTAGTCTGTAACAAAAACAGTTAAACATGCTCATTATCTTTACTTTGTCTGACCCCCTTGGGAAATAAATAAACAAGTTAGGCACCATAGGAATGCTGCATATTATGCTCTGTAAACCATACTGAATGGATGAAGGGAAAGAATAACATATGATTTGTTATACTAATGATATGACATGAACCAACCAGCCATAACAAATACTGTTTCTTTCAGGATTTTAGGGAGTAGCAAAATATATGTTATATACAAGTAAATATGTATGTGTGTGTGTATTTATATATTATGTATAATTTTATATATAATATTGATTTTTATTTTCAATCTATTATGAACACAACAAAAATGAATTTAATGAAAAATCCATTTTTTACATTAAAAACATTTTTTTACATTATTTTTTTTTAAATAAAACACCCTCCACAGTGCTTGGCCACTTTCGTCACCTCTCTTATTTGGGAGTTTTGAATATTATCTACTTTATTATCTTGACTGGCAATGAGCAAAATGTCAATTGAAAAATCTGCAAGCTTCAGCAATTGGATGCCAGCCACTCTTCTATGATGTAGATCCCGAAAGTGCAATGACTGGAAGTGCTGCCATAAAACATAAATAATGGGTATTTCAATAATTCTACAAGAGAGATGCTTTCTAATTTTAAATTCTTGTTTTCCAGCATGTTCAAATAATTAACTGAGAATAGGCTTAACTCGATCCTGTATTACCTGTTTGCATGATAACTTTTTTTTTTTTTTTTTTTATGAAGACCCCAAGCATGAGAGGTATTAGAACACCTACAGTACTTAGTACTGTGCATGGGTTGAAAGTTGAGAGGATGAAATAAGATATTTATTGATGTTAGACTTGTAAGAGACTTACTAACAGATATTTCTGGAATTTTCAATTGTAAAATCAGAGAAAGCGGTACTGTTGAAAGATATTGGAAGTTTCAGCTGTGTAGACCAAGTAGATGAAAAAGCACAACATTGCTGAAATTGTATGGGGTCTCGAAGGTCTTTTTATGTGCCTCCAGATTAAACATAATTGTACTAAAATATATATTGTAATCAAAAACTAAATGCAGCTAGGCATAATATCATAAGAGCTTGAAATTATCTATATATTTTGTTCATTTCAAAGTTATTTTAGTTTGAGATAATACTGCTACTCTGGAGCATTATTATCTCAAATAATGCTCCAAATTACATTATTATCTCAAATAATGCTATACAGAGACCAACACATAGCACATATGCTATGTGATGGCCTCTGGTGTATTTACACTGATATTAAATACATAAAAATTTATACACACATGTAACAAAAGTGATAACGAAATGCACAAAGTGAAACATTCATCTCTTGAAATAGGAAAATATGCATAAAAAATATATAGATATGTGCATAAATTAAGAAAATAAATGTTTTATTTAACGAAACTAATCTAAGTAAATTTGTATTTTGTATTATATATTAAAGATGAGAATTTTCCTTTTTTCTCCTAGCCTGTAATGCAGAATAACATTATCAAATTATTTCAATACCTGTATTAAAATAGTGCTATCAAATTATTGCAATGCTGTATTCAAATAGTGTCCTGCTTTCCTGCTTGCTTATTAAATTGCTTCATTGAGCCATTACAACTCAGTAATAGGGGTTATATTATACATGTAAAGAAAGTTATGTATGGTTTGTGATTTAAATCAGAAGTTTTTCTTCCACATGCTGCAAGGCTGTTCATTTATATTTGATATATTTATTCATCATTCAACACAAAGTTGTTAACTGTAGCTACCTCTGGCCTGATGGTGAAAATGTACAGCTCCAAAATATGGTGGCTCCCAGTTTTTAATGAATAACAGGTGTGCCTTCTTGCTGATATTATTTGATTAAAAACAATATTAGTAACTTCAGATCCACCCACAGATAAATTTAGACATTTCATGAGTATTTAGACATTTCTTGAGCTCTGTTCACTGGAACACCAGTGCCCCGCCCACAAACAGTAAAGACAATACAGAGTAGCATTATTATCTCAAACTAAAATAACTTTGAAATGAACAAAATTTCCATCAAATTTTTGTTGCTCACAAAATGCACATTTAAAATATTAAGTAAAAGGTATTACATAAAAGATTGCAAATTACAATAGTTACATAAAACATTAAATTAATATTAAGTGTTCTTAATTTTATACTATACAGTGTTTCTTATCAATGTGGCAAAATATAATAGGCCAAAACAAATTAAGGTCATGCTATGATCCAGGCAGGGATATATCTTCCCATTTTGGAGAATTAAGTAGCTTAGCTTTTTTTTTATGAAACTCAAAGTTATGCTATGTGATAGCCTCATAATCTGACAAACATAATCTAACTTTAATACAGTATAGCTTTCAACTGGAAAACTCCTCTTTAATGAAAAATTTTCCTCTAACATAAACAGAGCTCCAAATTTTTAGTCATTATTTAATGTTTTTGTATTTTTAAGTTTCTTGCATAACTTTGTGAAGTATTTTTAATTTCTGTTTCTTTAATCTTACAAAGATGATGTCAACAAAAATGAATCTGTACCAAGTTGACAACTTGATGCCATAATATTTCTTGTGCAAACTTCTACTTCAGTTGCTAACCCACCACTAAAATTTTCATAACTTAAAAATATGCTATCCTCCAATATATATTGGGAGACACCAAATGTCTGGTTAGAAAAAAGAAATCTCTAATGAGATCTAGGCAGAAAACAGACAGGTTTGCCATATTATTCTTCTTAAGCCAGTGCTGTACTGACTGTGCTTTGTAACGTGGAGTGTTGTCATACTGTTACAAATACAGACTCTCTGCTGGTGCAGTACAATCTGGGTGAACCCATTCTTTGGACATATACCACACCCAAGTATATTCATCTGATGACTGGATAGTAGGTGAAATTCATATTCCACATTACCTTCTGCCACCACCGTAATGTCCATGCTATCATTCTCTAGGATAGGCAGTGATATGCACTGCTGGCAAACAGCTTGGCTTACAAACAACTGTGCAACTATGGTAACCCATTCATTAAGTGTTTTTTCTGAGAGTTGTGGGCCCTGCACCTGTCCCTTGAATCAGCTCATTAAAGATCCCGTTGTGATTGATTTCCTTTCACTACCTGTTTCAAGAGGAAGTCATTAATGTTAGTCCACCTGGCTTGGGATGAATGGCTGTGTTATGTTCTGTCTTCCATTGGCACATGTTGTTTCTGGGTGTTCCACTCTTTCTAATATCTGGAGAATAAACATGCCCACTATTAGACAACTTGCTATCACAAATCTGGTATAGGTATCTAGGTTCTTTTCTTATCCAATTCTGTTTCTTCTGCCTGTCATGTGACCTGGAATTAACCATTATTTCTCAATGATGAAAAATTCTTCAAACACATACACACAAACAAAGCATATCAAGCAGCTATGACAATTTTTTTTTTTTTTTAAATAAAAATTGCAGAAATACAACAATTTTAATAAAAATGATTGGCATCCATAAAGTTTGGACATAATTCTTACCAGTTTAGTAACAGTTAATTTCTGGAACACATTTGCAAGATACTGAGACTGCATGTATTGAAGCTTGGGTATTCCAGAAGACAAGAGCCCTATAAGAGTTAAAAGAAGTTTCATAAGAAAGAACAAAGCTTCAGGCTAGAGATGTAATATTTAGAAAATAAACTTTGGTAGACAATAGCCTGTGCACTTCACAAAGAGCACTTCAACTGAAAATGAAGAGACGAGCATGAATCAGAAAGTTAAAAAGAAAAGAAATTACAGAAAGAGCCTTCAGAGAAGTGAAACATATGATGCTTTAAACATTAAGAGATTTTTTTTCTTACCCTTCGGTGTATCTCAAGGTGAATGTCTGAGGTTGTCTAGAGAACTATTCATAATACAAAATGAAAAAAGATTTTTCTGAAGTATTTCAGAAGCGTCTAAGGACAGTATCAAAGACTGTTATTTTGGCTACACTGTTTAAATCGAACAATCCTGATACTGTAAATTGGCTTCATTTAATTAATAAATTATAATACAAGATCGTTTTCTTCACAGATACAGAATGCTAATATGCACATATATTTTTATAAATTCACAATGGAGCTGGTTCTCATTTCCTATTCACAATTATATACTTACATTAAAAAAAATGTTAATATACACTGAATTATTGGCATATGGGCCGACCGGGCTAGCCGAGTGGGTAAAGTACCTGCCCGGCAACCCAAAGGTCGCGGGTTCGATTCCCGCTTCGGGCTTGGATCAAAGTACTGCAAAAACCTTGGGAGGTGCAATATGGCCACAGAAGCTGATGCGCCAACAACTACCAAAACAAAAAAAAAAAAATTGGCATATGAAAGGAATCTCAAAACATACATGTTTTTGTTCCATAAAAACTCTATACATATATTTAAATATGAATTCTATCTTTAATTTATTAAAGATAGAAAGAAATCTGTCTATCTATCTTTAATTAATCTTTATATATGTACATAGAACCAACATTTCATTAAGTGAAATATACACTGAGTGATCACTGAATTATGATTACCCCTATGAAAACTGAATGCGACCTGTTGACCCCGTGAGTTACGAGAGTTCAGAGTTAGTCGAATCATACGTAGCATAGATAAGGTGTCAATGGTTCAGTAGCTAGTAAAATTCTGAGCATAATGGGTAAAAGGAAGGAATTATCGGACTTTGATAAAGGACAGATTGTGGGTGCTCGACGAGCTGGTGCCTCGATTTCCCAAATGGCTGAACTGGTGGGGTGTTCGAGAGCCACCGTAGTTAAAGTGTACCAGGACTTGCGTCAAAATGGTCAAACAACAACCCGACAGCAAAACTGCAAAGGTCAGCGAAAGGTTGATGTTAGAGGTGAGACTCGAACAGGCGCAGCACTGTTCAAGAGTTGACTACCCAATACAACATGGGCGAACCCGGAACAATATCTGGCATGACCATGTGTTGCACATATGGGCTATACCAGCAGACGACCTCTATGGCATCCTCTCCTAACCAAGGTTCATCAGTGTAAAGGACTCGCATGGTGCAAAGAGCATGCAAGTTGGACATTAGAAGACTGGAAGGTGCTGGTCAGATGAGTCACATTATTTACTCCACACCATGGATGGTCGTGTATGGATTTGGCTTCAACAACATGAGGCTCTTGATCCATCATGCATGGTATCAACAGTGCAGGCCAGTGGAGGTGGTTGTATGGTGTGGGCATGTTTCACTGGTAGGAACTTGGACCCCTGGTGCATGTGGACAATGTATCACTGATCTCCGCTATCGTCATCTGCTTGCTGTCTGTGTACACCTTGCTATGTTACACTTTTTCCCGTATGGCGATGGTGTTTTCCAAGATGACAGTGCACCGAGCCATTGGGCACTTATTGTGCAGGAATGGTTTAAGGAACACAGTTCTGACTTCCAGTATATCGATTGGCCTCCAAACTTCTCCAATATCCATCCCATAGAACATTTGTGGGACACTATGGAAAGGCATATCAGGCATTTGGATACACCAATCACCTCCATACCTGCATTGTTGACCGCATTACACACAGCTTGGTTGGCCATACCTCCCGAGCGCTTCCGACACCTTGTTGAATCAATGCCACGTCTGATAGCTGCTGTACTGAGGACAAAAGGAGGACCTACAAAGTATTAGGTAGGTGGTCATAATTTAGTGATCACTCAGTGTATATATATTTAATATGTTTTTTAGAACAACTTTGCAAAGAACACCCAAATAATGAGGTTTAAAAAAATTAGTTTCTGTAATGTTACTGTTAATCAGCCTATTACAAGTAAATAGACTGTAAATTGTAAATAAATTAATTAATAAAATATCTGTGTTGTTCAATTAAAAAATTGTAGCAATATGTTTTAAATTTAGTATAGTACAATCAAAATTGTTTTTAATGTGATATTTGTTTTACTAGTTATTTGTTTTGATTCATATATAAAATTCAGTCTAATGGTGAGAATTGCAATTCACTAAATAAATATAATACATTATAAAATAAAATATATTATCATAAAATATTAATGGTATTTGTTGCAATCGACTATTATCAGTGTTTTGCTAAACTTCATTTCAGATTATAATTGTTCATTTATAGTACTGCCAAATAAACAGTACTTTCTCTGTATGCCTGCCAAGGTTGAAAATCCTTTATGCAGAATGTGATTTGTAAAATATTTGCAAAGTTTAATTAAATTAAATTTTAACTTGTACATTTACTTGGCAATCTAGAAATTATATATAAAAATTTTGTATACCATGTGAACTAACTCTGTGGCACAATTTCAAGGTTTTCACATACTTGATTTCTTGTGCATTGTTTTCAAAATGAGTGTTTTCAGATGTAACACAGTCTGGAGTGCACATTCCTGTTAAAAATATATTATGGGTATTTCTTGTTTAAAAACATATGAATGTATGTTATATACATTATTTACAAATGAAATAGTGGGGAAAAAAATGCAAATGTGTCAGGGAAGTTGATGAGATTTTTTGATGAACTGTTATTCTATAGAACTTAATGCATTATTTTATATATTTTATAAATAAAAACAAAAGAAGGAAATATTTATATTCCTTTTAATACTTTTTTGATATATTTTTGTAGTGAGCTCTGTTCATTCCTCAACTGAAAATTTTTATTGTATAAGTTCCAACACAAAATATCTTGACATTGTTCCTATTAAGTTAGTACTGAAATTAAATATTTTTAAACTAAAAACTATTCTCACTGAATAATAATATCTTACTATTGCATTCAATACAATGAAGCAATTAAAAGTATATCTAGAAGTTAAAAGGCATTAACTGTATTTTTATTTAACCTTCTCTCACTCATGCCCTCAATTTAACATAGATACTCACGTGGCATTGTGAAAATAAAAAATTTATTTTTAGCTTTTTTTATTAAATTAAAATGGCAAATGATTAATTGTGATCTACTAAACTTAATTAAACAATAGCAAACTTGAATAAATGAGAGAAACCAATAATAATAAAAGTTTTTATCATATTTTTGAGCATTTGTGTTTCATCCCCTGGATTGAAATGCAAATGCTCATGTGGTGTCTGGCAGATGCAATGTAAAAATCTGTATTTTTGTCAGCTGTTCATGTTTAATTTGTGAAACCAAAGCCTCTATGGCAAGATAAGATACCTATTGCTGGCATCTCACAGATGCCACATGGGAATGGCAGTTGCCTAGAAGAAATATAGACAACACTTTTGCTCACCTGGCATCTGTTAAATGCCAAATAAAAATTTAATGTCTCATAATTCATAGTATATCAAAATGAAAGCAGAAAAATACTGTATAAACAGAGAATAATGGTAAGCTTTCATTTACAAATTTTAAAAAATAACATAAACATTTAAAAAGTGGCACTTGTCAGACACCATACTAGTAGTGGAAGGTTAAAGAAATGATTGTTTCAGTAGTTGAATTAAAAAACAGGAATTAATATTCTGTCCTATATAAAATTACATATTTTCATGCAGTACATATGTGTTTTTAGTGTCTACCTCTATTTTACGTATGTTCTTTAAAAAAATTCATCTTAAAAATATATGGAATTGTGTGTAATGAAAACTATGAATCCGTTTGCAAAATGTTTAGTTCAAATACTGTATTACCGACATGCTCTGCTATATGATGAATGCAACAATATTACAATTGTACATTAAAAAAAGTTATGTTTTAGGAGCAAATTTAAAGAACAGAAAATTACTTTTGTATCTAATACAGATTATCTGTAAACTGAAGATTATCTTAAGCATTAAATTATTGCAGGATTTCATGCCTTGTAACAGGAGTGATCACAGAAGGAAAACATAGCTGTCTTTTTTAATTCATTATTTTTATATACTTTTTAAGCTTTCATAAACATTTTATATGAAATAATGCTAAGCAGACATAATAACACATTAAATATGATAAGAATTATCTAGTATATATCATAAATATGCATATGAAAACTTAAGTAGTCAGAAGAAATCATTTTGTGCATTGTACCCATTCTGAGAATATAATGAATTATGTTTTAGACATTAATTTCTATGTGTAATAATTGCAACACTGCAATTTGTGTATTGACTGGCAGAGTTTAACTTGTAAGAACTTGTTTACATAGACCTCAAGGCTTTGGTGTGTTTCATTTTTTAAAGTGGACATTTTGATGGAAGAATAATCTAGTGATTATATGCTGTTTTTTTGTGAAGAGAAGACAATATCACTAGCATATTTCAGGTTTTATTTTTTTGGGGTGAGGGGTTATTAAAAACATTTGGCTGTGTAGTATCAAAGATGACAGTATAAGAACCTCTGGTAGGATGATTTCTAGGATAATTCAATAGTGGCTTTCACTAGCGTGCCTAATATCAAATGGTAACTCCAAAATCTACTGCTTTTTTGAATATTCTTTGTACAGGGTAACTATTTTAAATAAAAACCCTATTTTAAATGAAAAAGAAAAATAATTTAGAGTAAAATAATACTAAAAACATGAAATTAACATGTAGCAACCTGTGCAGTGTAGCCATTTTCAGCAACCTATAAAATTACAAATGTGCATGCACAGTGTGAGCAGTAAATGAATGTGGCAATCGGCATAGAAGAGTAAGAGTTCATGGAGGAACATCACTTCAAAACAGAGTCGTTTAAAACTATTTAACATAATTTTTTTTGGCAATTCCAAAGTCATAAGGCATCATCAAAATCTGCAATATGGAAAATGTTCAGAGAAACTGGGAATGAGAATGTTGTGTTGTGTTGCATTTTCACATCAACTATTGTGACTAATGGGAATGTGAATGTTGTGAGTTTCATTTTCACATCAACTATTGTGACTAAGTAATGTTTATTACAGGTTAGGGATGATCTAGCAGCAAGTCACTATGGAGACATGCACAACAAAAGGGAAAGTCATACAGTGGTGAGGATAGAACTGTTTCTGTAAAAAGTACACATCATGCAGCAACTTTTTTCCACAAGACTTCTGCAGAAAATGAATCCATTATTCTTAAATGTTAAACTGGACCTTCTTCTCCAATGAGGTCTGGTTTCACTTGATTGTGAACTCTCAGAATACTCATCTACGGTGAAGGAAAATCCCCATGCAACACAAAAATCATTGCAGATTTTATTATGCTTTCAAGCTATAACCAGATGGAGAATGACCTCTGTCAGCAGAATAAAATTCAGAAACAAAAAATATGAAATCAAGAAAGGAAAGCAGCATGTGACAAACATTGACCAACAATCTAAGACTGTTGATCAATGTTTGGCACATGCTTTGGCATTACCTTGCACTTAGAAACAAAAGTGTAATTAACGTGTTCATTGTTATGTACAAGAGAGAGAGCTCTTGGGCTGGTAATTATGCAGAATGCCAGACTGGAGCTCACTGCATGAAAAAATGCCATAATACATACAGAAGAGAAGAATGAGCTCAAAAAGGCATACAGAAGTACATGCCAGCCAGATTACATGAAAAAATAGTTGGTCAGAAGGCTATGATGGTCAGGTTGATGCAACAAAAGTGGCTATCTCCAATAAGCACATAGAGGAAAATGAAATTGCTAAAGCATGTTGTGGCATCACATTTTCTAAATTTTACCATTAAATCTATGTAGGTCTTTGTGTACATTCGTAATGGGGTACACTTAAATGGAAAGGGTGCAAGAATATTTGCTGATGCTATTGAGGCAGTGTTAGGTGGGTCAGAAAACTGCTAGCTTGGAGGAATACACAGACTAAAAAGTTAAAATAGGCAGCAGGCATAGCCAAAAGTGATTATTGCACTGCTTCTATTAGAATGAGCAGCAGTCTGGAAGGCAAAGCAATGGAGATTTCCATGTACACCAATGCTAGGAGTATAGTTAATAAATTTGATGAGCTTGAAGTGCTAGTGAAGAACTCAAAGGCAGATATTGTTGGTATAGTAGTAGTAGTAGTGGTGGCATGTGATGCAAGAAAGCAAGTGTATGAAAGCTCATACACTTGCTTTGGCTCATACATCAGCCAAAAAAAAAATCACACTATTCCCTCCAAATGCCTGTCCAGTTCCTCCTTAAATTTATTTAACCTATCAAATTCCACGACAGATGGAAGTTTGTTCCAGCAATTAACCACCCGCTGGCTAAAGGCAAATTTCCACACACCGATTCTACATCTATCTTTTCTTAATTTGAATTTATGACCCCTTAGGATCGTAATCTGAACAAGTGGAAGGATCCCGTCAGAATTCAGCGTGCTCAACCCATTCAAGGCCTTATACACCTCAATCAGATCACAGCACAGGTGCCTAGTCTCCAGCCACTGCAATTTGCAGTACTTAAGCCTCTCTCTTGGTAAGAGGATCAATTCATTTCCCTCACCAATCTTGTTGCCCTTCTCTGCATGCTCAAGCAAATCTACATCCTTCCTAAAATGAGGTCTCCAGACCTGTATGCAGTACTCAAGGCGTGGCCTGACTATTGCCTTATACAGAGGGACAATCACCTCCTTTTCCCTGCTAGCAAAATTCCTATATATCATTGAAAAAAACCCATGACCTGTCCTGGCAGCCTGTCTGCATTGCTCAGAAAACTTCATATCTGACTGCACAATTATTCCCAGGTCTTTTTCATTTTCTACAACTTTAAGTGTAGTACCACACAGTTGGTACGTTTCTCTGGGGTTACTTCTACCCATATGCAGTACTTTGCATTTGTCAAGGTTAAACTTCAGTTGCCACTAAATATACAAAACAACAGAGGACCCAACCCCGAACCCTGTGGGATTCCACTAACAACATTAGTCCATGAAGAGCAGCACCCATTAATTACCACCCCCTCTGTCTTCTCCCACTCAACCATCCTTTTATCAATTTTAGCAACTTACCCTTAATACCATTCTGCTCCAATTTGTACAATAGTCTTCCATGTGCAACAGTGTCAAAAGCTTTCCTGAAATCCAAATATATGATATCAAAATTATTTTTTGCATCCAGTTCCTTTGTAACCACATCATAATATCCTATCAAATTTATCAGACAAGACTTTCCCTTAACAAACCCATGCTGTGTCTGAATTATTGCTGCAGTCTTGTCTAGATGATCCTGCAATGCATCTTTAATCAGTGACTCCATTATTTTACCCGGAATAGAAGTTAAACTAACTGGTCTGTAATTACTCGTGTCACCCTTCGATCCCCCTTTGTGAATTGGGGATACATTTGCACATCTCCAGTCTGTAGGGACCTCCCCTGAGTCCAAGGATGCTCTCATAATTATGGCTAAGGGTTTGCTTAGTTGCTTTGCCGCCTCCTTTAATATAACTGGATAGATCCCATCCACCCTGGGTGCCTTTCTCATGTTTAACTTCAACAATTTCTCCTCAACTTTTAGTTATTACAAAATCATTAAGCACACTGCTACAATTTGATAACCTTCTGCCATTTTCAAACCTTAACTCCTCATGTGTGAATGTAGATGCAAAATCATTCAGTTTGTTTGCTATCTGAGCAGGATCATCAATAGTCGAACCATCGATATCAAGTGGACCAATCAGATTCAACCCCTTCCTTTTAGAGTTTATATAAGTAAAGAAATTCTTGCTGTTTTTCTTAGCATCTTTTTCCAAAGATTTCTCGTAATCTGCCTTCGCCTGCCTAAACTCCTTTGCGACCTGATTACAGACTAGCTTATATCTGCCATAGGCTTCTGAGTCACTTGATAATTTATATGCATCCCATGCATTTTCCTTCTCTGTCATGTGTCTCATTAGTTCATTTGATAACCATTTAAGCATAAACCTTGAACAATATTTCTTAATAGGTATGAAACTTTTAGTAGCATTCACGATTAATTCCTTGAATACTTCCCACTTAGAATTTACTGTTGGTAACATCGTCAATTGATCCCACTGTACAGAATTTAAAAACTGTCTGAGACCACTGTACCAACCTTTACGAAGCAAAAACCCTTTCCTTTACCCCTGATGGTAATTATATCTTTAAGTAAATCGCACATCAGTGCACTGTGATCACTGCCACCTAGTGGTTCCTTTATCTGCAAATTCTTAATACACGAATGATCACTGCTGATAACCAGATCAAGAGTATTACCCTCTCTGGTTGCCTCTCGAACATGCTGCTGCAGAAAACAATCATCCAATAAATTAACAAAAGTCTTACTAGTGTGTGTGTGAGTGACCAACCCACAAGTTCCAGTCAATATCGAGGAAGTTAAAATCCCCCATTATAAGACATTCTGATTTCCTAGCCCACTCTATTTTTCTGTACAATTGTTCATTGTACTCATTTGAGTCATTATGCTTATAACACACTCCTATTCTTATTTTTGCTTTCACAGTGCTTATGTCACACCAAACTGACTCAACAGTGCACTGTTCATCTATATCAACTGGATGCCTTCTTTTGATTTTATGTTTTTCTTAATTAACAGCATAACACCTCCTCCCTTCCTATCCTGTCTATCCTTTCTGTACACATTGTACTCCCCAAATTCCAATTCTTCATTCCTTATATCTGTGTGACACCACATCTCTGCTATCCCAACAATATCCGCCTTTGATTTCTTGACCAACACTTCAAATTCATCAAATTTATTTTCTATACTTCTAGCATTGGTATACTTGCTTTACTATACTTCTAGCATTGGTATACTTGCTTTACTATACTTCTAGCATTGGTATACTATAAGTATACCAATGCTAACAACTAGGTCCCAAAGGAACTAGTTGTTGTCGGTGACTTTATTGTCAGGGAAACGGAAAACATATTGTGCAAAAAGGATAGGTGGAACAGGACCAGGGCATGTCTACCAGGGGCAAAGGTTGATGAAGTAGAGTAGATATCATCTTTTAAGGGCACAGAAGGTGATATTGTTGTACATGTTGGCACTATGATATTAAGAGTAGGAGACCGGCGGAATTACTTAACAAGTACAAGTCAATGTTGAAAAAAAGCTGTGAGTTAGTGTTGACTTTCAAGGTGTCTGCAATTCTGTCCAGACACAATAGGAGGGAGTATATGATGAGAGCCTTGTCAATCAATTCGGCCCTAGAGAGATTGTGCAAGGCTTACAGGGTAGAATTTTTTTCAGTGTGGTCTGTGCTTGCTAACAGGAGATACTGCTTCTACAGGGATGGGATACACTTAAATAGAAAGGTGCAAGAATATTTGCTGATGCTATTGAGGCAGGTTAGGTGGGTCAGAAAACTGCTAGTTTTGGGGCAGAGGTGAAAGTGATTCTTGTATTGCTTCTATTGGAATGTACAGCAGCCTGGTAAATAAGGTGCAGGGGATTCCAGAGACTGCTGGAAGTTATTGTGGAACAAATAAATACATGGGCTGTGTTAGGTAGCTAAGAATAGGAACAGGTGCATGTATACTTGCATGTACCCCAATGCTAGGAGTTTAGTAAACAAATTTAATGAATTTGAGGTGTTGGTCAAAACCACAAAGGTAGATATTGCTGGGATATCAGAGACGTGGTGTCACACAGATATAAAGAATGCAGAACTGGAATTTGGGGAGTACAATGTGTACAGAAAGAATAGATAGGGAGGAGGGGTTATGCTATAAGTTAAGAAAAACATGAAATACAAGGAAGTACAGCCAGTCGACATGGCTGGACAGTGCAGTGTCGAGTCAGTTTGGTGGGACATAAGCACTGGGAAAGCAAAATTGAGAGTAGGAGGGTGTTATCGGCCTAATGACTCTGATGAGTATAATAAACAACTGTACAAAGAAATAGAGTGGGCCGGTAAGTCAGAATATCTTATAATGGAGAATTTTAATTTCCCAGATATTGACTGGAATTTGTGGGTTGGTCACTCACACACTAGCAAGGCTTTTATGGATTTATTGGATGATTGTTTTCTACAACAGCATGTTCAGGAGGCAAATAGAGGCAGTAATACTCTTGATCTGATTATCAGTAGTGATTCTTCGTGCATTAAGAATCTGCATATAAAGAAACCACTAGGTGGCAGTGATCACTGTGTGCTGAAGTGGGATTTACTCAAAGAGGTAACTACCATCAGGGGTAAAGGGAAGAGTTTTTGCTTTTATAAAGGTGACTACAGTGGACTGAGACAGTATTTAAATTCTATACAGTGGGACTACCTGATGATGTTACCAACAGAAAATTCAAAATGGAAAGCATTCAAAGAATTAATCTTGGAAGCTACTAGGCTTTACATACCAACTAAGAAATATTGTTCAAGGTTTAGGCCTAAATGGATGTCAGATGAACTAATGAGACATGTTGCAGAGAAGAAAAAAGGAATGGGATACATATAAATTAACAGGTAACATGGAAGCCTATGATAGATATAAGCAGGTCTGTAACCAAGTCAGAAAGGAAGTTAGGAAAGCAAAGGCAGATTACGAGATATCTTTGGTAAAGGATGCAAAGAAAAACAGCAAAGAGTTCTTTACTTATGTAAACTCTAGAAGGAAGGGGATGAATCAGAGTGGTGCACTTGATATCGTTGGTTTAACTATTGATGATCCTGCTCAGGAACTAACAAACTAAATGAGTATTTTGCATCTACATTCACACATGAGTTATTCATGGAGGGGAATACCAGAGGTGAATTGAACTCTGGCAGTGAGCTAGATGATTTTTTAATCATCTGTGGAGAAGAAATTGTTGAAGATAAACATAACAAAGACACCTGGGGTGGATGGGATCTATTCAGTTATATTGAAGGAGGCAGCAAAGGATGTTAGCAAACCCTTAGCCATAATTATGAGAGCTTCCTTGGACTCAAGGGAGGTACCCATGGACTGGAGAGTTGCAAATGTGACCTGAATTCACAAAGGAGGATCAAAGGGCAACACAAATAATTACAGACCTGTTAGTTTAAGTACTAATCTAGGGAAATTAATGGAGGCACTGGTTTAAGAAGTACTGCAGGATCATCTAGACAAGAATTCAGTTCTGGCTCAGACACAGCATGAATTTGTTAAGGGGAAATCTAGTCTGACCAATTTGATTGGATACTATGATGTGGTCACAAAGGAAATGGCTACAAAGAATAATTTTGATACCATATATTTGGATCTTAGGAAGGCTTTTGATACTGTTGCACATGGAAGGCTGCTGCACAAATTGGAGCAGGATGGCATTGGATTCAAATTACTGCTTTGGATAAAGGAATGGTTGATTGGGAGAAGATGGAGAGTGGTAATCAGTGGACACTGCTCTTCATGGACTAATATTATTATTATTATTATTATTATTATTAGCCATAGGGTGCAAGGAAGCCTGAGGCTTATGCTGCACTAACCAAAAAAATTCCTGAGTTACCCTGAGAGTGAGAGAGAGAGAGAGAGAGAGAGAGAGAAAGAGAGTCAGAAGTAGAAAGGACTCATCAAGAAAGAGAAGAATGATGATATCCAGCTCAGGACCCTGGGTGTGCCAAACCCATACTCACCAGATGTGAGCCCCTGGGGATGTTTTATTAGTGGATTCCCTCAGGATTCCGTGTTGGGTCCATTGTTGTTTTCTGTATTTATTAATGAGGTTGATGATGGTATATCAGGCTTAATCTCTAAGTTTGCAGATGATACGAAGGTCGGCAGGGTTGATAATGAGACTAATGACAGTACGCTGCTGCAACAGGATTTAGAAAAGTTGAGCAGATGGGCTGAGAGGTAGCAAATGAAGTATAACATTGACAAATGTAAAGAGTACTCCATATGGGAAGCAGTAATCCAAAAATAATGTATCTACTGGGCAGTACCACACTCAGCGTAGTGGTGAATGAATAGGACTCGGGGGGGGGGGGGGGTAATTCTGCAAGCAGATATGAAGTTTTATGAGCAGTGCAGACGGTCTGCAAAAGTAGCTCATGGTGTCTTGACAATGAAATACAAGACTTTTTCTAGAAGGTATAAGGAGGTGATTATCCCCTTGTTAAAGGCAATGGTCAGGCTACACCTTGAATACTGGCGCCTCCGTAGCCAGGTGGGAAGGAGCAGCAGTGCATAGCACACGCTTCTTGATTAGACCGGGGTTCGAGCCCGTCACCACCAAATACGGGGAATGCGGAAAGGTCAGGGAATGACCACCGCATATCCCGGAGCAATATGGCCTTAGTTGCTAATGCTCCTAAAAACCAAATAACAAACCTTGAATACTGTATACAGGTCTGGATGCCTCATTTTAAGAAGGATGTTTTTTTTTTTCTTTTTAGTTGTTGGCGCATCGGCTTCTGTGGCCATAATGCATCCCCCCCACACTTTTACCCAACTGGCTAACCCTGTCGGCAAGAAGGATGTAGAGTTGCTGGAACGAGTGCAGAGAAGGGCAACATGATTAGTGAATGGAACAAAGGCTTAAATTTTGCAAATTAGAGTGTATGGAGACTAAGCACCTGTGAGGTGATCTGATTGAGGTGTATAAAGCCTTGAATGGTTTTAGCATGCGCAGTGCTGATGGGATTCTTCCTCGTGCTCAAAATAATCGCCTGAGAGGGTATAAATTCAAATTGAGGAAAGACTGTTGTGGGATAGATGTGCGGATGTTTGCCTTTAATCAGCATGTGGTTGATTGCTGGGACAAACTTCCATATGTCGTAGAAGTTTATAGCCTAAATATATTCAAAGCAGAACTGGACAAACATTTGGAGAAAGTGCATGGGTGAAATGAGAAGGGTTTTCTTTTTTTTTTTTTTTTCGGCTGACCCTATATAAGCTTGCTTTCTTGCTTCATGTGCCTTTGCTAATGCTAATGTTAATTTGACTAGTGATAATTACCGACCTTCTTTTGTAGGATGTTGAAACCTTGCCATGAGTCCAATCATGCTCACAAGGCAAAATTTAAGCATCTTTGTCGTAAAATACTCCGAGAAACACACATACAATCATTTTTAATTTTTTTCTCTTTTTGCATTTCAGTTTCTTTCAGATAAGAAACTGAATTCTGCCCGCCTTCCCGCCATCTCAATATTTCTCCCCACGATCTTTAATAATCATATTGAACCAGACCTTCCTCAGATATCTTTATTCATCACCCCATAACCTCTCAGTGACAGTATGATAGTTTGCCACTGGTTATTCATAATTAAATTTGTGTAATACAATAGACTGTCGGAATAACAGCATCCCAAATAATGGAACATTCAAGCTAACAGCACATTTAGATCAGTGTTTACATACAGCACAGATGTCTTGCAGTACCAAGAAAAGAAACAGCAAGTCTTGTGATTACTGTTTTTCTTTATGTTTGCTAATTTTAAAATTGAATTCTGTTCTGATATTATTATTATTACTAGCAATATAGTGCAAGGAAGCCTGAGGCTTATGCTGCACCAGCCAAAAAAATCTGAGTTACTCAGAGAGAAAGAGAGAGCAAGAGTCAGAAGTAGAAGGGAATTACCAAGAAAGAGAAGAATGATGATATCCAGCTCAGGACTGTGAGTGTGCCAAGCCCATACTCACCAGATGTGAGCCCCTGGGGTTACTGTTGTTTTACACTTATTTTAAATTAAAAAACCCCTCACAATGACTCCTAAAGTTAATAAACCTCATACAGAGAAGCACAAGATTAAAGCTTAGTGACAAGCTTGATATAATCCAAACTATTACATTAGGGTCACCCGGGTCGTTAATTCATATACCCATGTAGTAGTAGTAATAGTAAGAGAGGCATGTGATGCAAGAAAACCTGGAAGACAACAACTGAAATGGACAGATGAAATTCATGAGTTTTTGGGTAGTAAATGGATGGCCATTGCACAAAAGAGAAGGAACTGAAAGTTGCTGGAGAGGCCTTCATCCTGCATTGGATTGAAAATGGCTGATGATGATGTGATGCAAGAAAGCAAGTGTATGAATTTATGTTATCAGCCAAAAAAAAAAAAAAAAAAAAGAAAACCAATTTCACACAAACACTCTCTCTAAAAGTTTGTCCAGTTCTTCCTTGAATTTATTTAAGCTACCAATTTCCACAACAGTTGGAAGTTTGTTCCAGCAATTAACTACCTGCTGGCTAAAGTTAAATTTCTGCAGATCTATTCTACAACTGTCTTTCTTCAATTTGAATGTATGCCTCCTCAGGTTTGTAATCTGAGCAACCAGAAGAATCCCATCAGAATTCAGTGTGCTCAACCATTCAAGGCTTTATACACCTCAATCAGATCACCTCGCAGTTGCCTAGTCTCCAGCCACTGCAATTTGCAGACTTAAGCCTCTCTTGGTAAGAGGATCCCTTCATTCCCCTCACCAATCTTGTTGCCCTTCTCTGTACACGCTCAAGCAAATCTACATCCTTCCTAAAATGAGGCCTCCAGACCTGTACGCAGTACTGAAGGCATGCCCTGACCATTGCCTTATACAAAGGGATAATCATCTCCTTATCCCTGCTAGCAAAATTCCTGCGTATCATTGACGAGACCCCATGATCTGCTCTGGCAACCTGTCTGCATTGCTCAGAAAACTTTATATCTGACTGCACAATCTTTTCCAGGGCTTTTTGATTTTTTACCAACCAAAGTATAGTTTCAAACAGTTGGTACGCTCCACTGGGGTTACTTCTACCCATATGCAGTACTTTGCAATTGTGAATGTTAAACTTCAGTTGCCACATCTCAGCCCATCTGCCCAAATTTTCTAGATCCTGTTGCAGAAGCACACTGCCATTAACAGCACTGCTAATCTTTGTATCATCTGCAAACTTCGACACTGAGCCTGATATGCCTTCATAAATATCACTTATAAAATATACAAAACAGTGGGCCCAACACCGAACCCTGTGGGACTCCACTAATAACATTAGATCATGAAGAGGAACATCCATTGATTACCACTCTCTGTCTTCACCCACTCAACCACCTTTTTATCCATTGCAGCAACTTACCCTTAATACCATACAGTTCAAATTTGTACAGTAATCTTCCATGCCCAACAGTGTCAAAAGCTTTCCAGAAATCCAAGTACAGTATATGATAACAAAATTATTTTTTTCATCTAGTTCCTTTGTAACCTCATCATAGTGTTCAATCAAATTTGTCAGACAAGACTTTTCCTTAACAACCCCATACTGTGTCTGAATTATTGCTGCAATCTTGTCTAGATGATCGTGAAATGCATCATTAACCAGTGACTCAGTTATTTTACCTGGAACAGAAAAACTAACTGGTCTGTAATTAGTCGTGTCACCGTTAGATCCCTCTCCTTTGTGAATTGGGGATACTTTTGCACATCTCCAGTCCGTTAGGACTTCCCCTGAATCCAAGGATGCTCTCATAATTATGACTAAGGTTTTGCTTAGTTTCTTTGCTGCCTCCTTTAATGTAACTGGATAGATCCCAGATGCCCTTCTTATGTTTAATTTCAACAAGTTCTCCTCTACTTTACCAGTTATTATAAAATCATTAAGCACCCTGTAATTCTTGCACTCCTTCTATTAGAATGAGCAACAGCCTGGAAAGCAAGGCGATGGAATTTCCAGGACTGTTGGGAGTCATAGTGGAACAAGTAAATACATGGGCTGTGTTAGGGTAAGTAAGAATAGAAACAGGTGCATGTATACTTGAATGTACACCAATGCTGGGAGTATAGTTAATAAATTTTATGAGCTTAAAGTGCTAGTCAAGACATCAAAGGCAGATATTATTGGGATATCAGATATGTGTTGTCACACAGACATAAGCAGTGGAGAATTCGAATTTGGGGAATACAATGTGTATAGAAAGGAAAGACAGGACAGGAAGGAAGGAGGGGTTATGCTGTTAGTTAAGAAACATAAAATCTAAGGAAGTGCTTCCAATTGATGTTGGTGTACAATGTAGTGTTGAGTCTGTTTGGTCTGACATAAGCACTGGGAAAGGAAAAATGAGAGTAGGTGTGTGTGTTATAGGCCTAATGAATCTGATAAGTTTAATGAGTAATTGTTCAGAGAAATAGATTGGGCCAGTAAATCAGAATGTCTTATAATGGGGGATTTTAACTTCCTAGATATTGACTCACTCACACACAAGCAAGACTTTTGTGAATTTATTGCATGACTGTTTTCTACAGCAGCATGTTAGAGAAGCAACAAGAGGGAGTACCACTCTTGATCTGATTATCAGCAATGATTATTCATGAATTAAGAATTTGCAGATAAAGGAACCATTGGGTGACAGTGATCACAATGTACTGATGTGGGAATTACTTCTTAAGGATGTACCGTATTTCCCCATGTATAAGATGCACCTTAATTTTGGGGCCCAAAATTTGAAAAATAATGTATTACATAAAGTTATTGAACTCAAGTTTTATTCATCATAAAATTCATACAATTCATACTGTCAAAACTCCCATCCATTAGCTTGCCCTCATCTGTGTCTGATAACGAATCACTGTCTTCGTATATTGCCTCGTCTTCAGTTCCATCTATGGCATTTTAAATGCCACACTTCGTAAATGACGACAACGATCTCAATCTTGATATTATCCCAGGATCTTTTCACCCAGGTACAAACTTCTCCTATAGTTGGTTTCTTCACTCTTCCTGTTGGTGTCAAATTGTCCCCAGAAGACTTGATCCATTGGTTCCATTTGTCTCTCATGTCAGCTTTGAAGGGTTTGTTAATGCTGACATCAAGTGGTTGGAGCTGGGATGTCAAGCCTCCAGGTATGACGGCAAGTTTTGTTTTTTGCTCTGCAGCAATCTTCTTTGTATTTTTTTTTATGTGTGCCCTGAACTGATCAAGCACTAATAGGGCAGGTTTGCATAAGAGCACACCTGGTCTCCTGCTCCAAACTTGCTCAAACCAGATCTTCATCCCATCCTGATCCATTCAACCCTTATCATGAACATGGACAATCACTCCTCGAGGAATGTCTTCTTTTGGCATTGTTTTGCGTTTGACAATCAGCATAGGAGGCAGCTTGGTTCCGTCGGCACAACAAGCTAGAACAACTGTATAATGGCTCTTTTCATGTCCACTTGTCTTCACAGTTACAGTTTTCACCCCTTTCTTATCAACAGTTCTGTTACTTGGGGCATCAAATTGAAGGGGGATTTTGTCCATATTTGCAATCTGTCCCAAATCAAACTGATGTGTCTTCCAACATTGAATGACAAAACAATGAAATTCAAGGATCTTCTGCTCATAGCTTTCAGGCATCTTTTGGGCAAGTCTGGTGCATGTACACATGCTTAGTCCATTCCGTTTCATGAACCTGAAGCACCAATTGTGTCCTCCTTTGAAATCAGTAACTTCTTTTTCATCAGCAATTCTTGCCTCATGCTGAATCATCTTTGTGGACACAGGAATTCCAATTGCCCTTTGCTCCTCCATCCATATCTTCAATTCCCTCTCTAAATCAGGCCATTTTGCTGACTTGCCTCTAATGGCCTTCTTCTGCCGTGGCATTTTCAGTATTGTTTCTTCTTCTCGTAGCGTCTCGGATTGTTTTCTTAGTTGGATGAGGATCAAACTTACGTTCAGCAGCACGATTTCCATTCACTTATCAAAACTGGATCCTTTTAACTTGAATTCAGCACAGCACGAAAATCTTTTCTGAGCCATTTCTGGGCAGAACGTGGCAAAACGTAACCTAATATACCGGTAACAAGTGCGAAACAATGAGCGCAAAGAAAACAAGCGCGAAAAAGCAGGAAATGCAAGTAAAAAAATGTACAACCACTGTATAAGACGCACCCAGTTTTTAGACCCCAAATTTTTCGAAAAAAGGTGCATCTTATACATGGGGAAATACGGTAACTACCATCAAGGCTAAAGGGAAGGGCTTTTGCTTTCGTAAATGTAACTACAGGGGTCTCAGACAGTTTTTAAATTCTGTACAGTGGGATCAACTGATGATGTTTCCAATGTTGAATTCTGAGTGGGAAGCCTTCAGGGACTTAATTTTGGAGGCTACTAGGCTTTTCATTCCAACTAAGAAATACTGTTCAAAGTTTAGGCCTGAATGTATGACAGATAAATTAATGAGGCTCGTGGCAGAGAAGAAAAATGTATGGAATGCATATAAAGTATCAGGTGACACAGAAGCCTATGGCAGATATAAGCTAGTCTGTAATCAAGTCACAAAGGAGGTTAGGCAGATTATGAGAAATCTTTGGCAAAGGATGCAAAGAAAAACAGCAAAGAGTTTTTTACTTATGTAAACTCTAGAAGGAAAGAGATGAATCAGATTGGACTACTTAACATTGATGGGCTGACTATTGATGATCATGTTCAGGTAGCTGATAAACTGAATGAGTATTTTGCATCTACATTCACCCATGGGGAGTTATTCAATGAGGGGAGTGCCAGAGGTTTATCAAATTCTAACAGGGAACTAAGTGATTTTGTAATAACTGAGAGCAAAGTGGAGAAGAATTTGTTGAAGTTAAACATAAAAAAGGCACCTGGGGTGGGCAGGATCTATCCAGTTATATTAAGGGAGGCAACAAAGGAAGTAAGCAAACCCTTAGCCATAATTATGAGAGCTTCCTTGGATTCAGGGGAAGTCCCCATGGACTGGAGGCGTGCAAATGTATCACCAATTCACAAAGGGGGTTCAAAAGGTGACACAGGTAACTATAGACCTGTTAGTTTAACTTGTGTTCCTGAAAAAATAATGGAATCACTGGTTAAAGAAGCATTGTAGGATCATCTAGACAAGACTGCAGTAATAGTTAAGCCACAGCATGGGTTTGTTAAAGGGAGGTCTTGTCTGACCAATTTGATTGGATACATGATGCTGTCACGAAGGAACTGAATGCCAAAAATAATTTTGATATCATATACTTGGATTTCAGGAAAGCTTTTGATACTGTTGCACAAGGAAGACTGTTGTACAAATTGGAGAGCTATGGCATTAAGGGTAAGTTGCTACAATGGATAAAGGAATGATTGATTGGGATACAACAGAGAGTGGTAATCAATGGACTGCTCTTTGTGATGAAATGTTATTAGTGGAGTTCCCCAGTGTTCAGTGTGCCCATTGTTATTTTACATATTTGTCAATGATACTGATGAATGTATATCAGGTTTAATGTGCAAGTTTGCAGATGATACAAAGGTTGGCATGGTTGTTAAAGACAGTAAGGACAGTATGCTACTCCAACTGGATCTAGATAAGTTGGGCAGATGGGCGGAGAAGTGGCAACTGAAATTTAACATTGTCAAATGCAAAGTACTGCATATGGGTAGCAATAACCCAAGAGAAACGTACAAACTGTTTGGTACTACACTTAGGGAAGTGGAAAGTGAAAAAGACCTGGGGGTAATTGTGCAGTGAAATATGAAGTTCGCTGAACAGTGCAGACGGACTGCCAGGGCAGGTCATGGAGTCTTGTCAATGATGTATAGGAATTTTGCTAGCAGGGACAGGGAGGTGATTATCCCGTTATATAAGTCATTGGTCAGGTCACACCTAGAGTACTGTGCACAGGTCTGGAGGCCTCATTTTAGGAAAGATGTAGAGTTGCTAGAACAAGTACAAAGAAGGGCAACAAGTTTGGTGAGGGGGAACAAAGGGGTGCTCTTACCAAGAAAGGCTTAAGTTCTGCAAACTGCAGCACATGGAGAGTAGGCGTCTGCAAGGTGATCTGATTGAGGTGTATAAGGCCTTAAATGAGATTATTATTATTATTAATGGCCATATGGTTCAAGGAAGCCTGAGGCTTATGCTGCACCAGCCAAAAAAAAAAAAAAAAAAAAAAAAAAATTCCCAAGTTACCCCCTGAGAGAGAGAGAGAGAGAGAGGAATCACCAAGAAAGAGAAGAATGATGATATCCAGCTCAGGACCCTGGGTTTGCCAAGCCCATACTCACTAGATGTGAGCCCCCGGGGTTTATGAGCAAGCTGAATGCTGATGGGGTTCTTCCTCTTGCTCAGATTAAGAACTCGAGGGGGCATAGATTCAAATTGAGGAAAGACAGTTGTAGAATAGATGTGCGGAAATTTGCCTTTAGCCAGCGGGTAGTTGATTGGTAAAACAGTTCCACCTTTGTTGGGGAAGTTGATAGCCTATATAAATTTATGGCTGAGCTTTACAGTCATTTGGAATGAATGGGAGGGTTTTTTTTTTCTCTTGGCTGATGCTGCACAAGCTTGCTTTCTTGCATCGTATGCCTCTACTAATGCACTTTGATAAACTTTTGGTATTTTCCTCACTTAATAACTCCTCATGTGTGAATGTAGATGCAAAATACTACATTAAAATAAAATGTAGATGCGAGTTCTGTGGTCGATTTGCCTGTTTTGCTGGAAGAAAAATCCCAGTTTCTGTGTGGGGAAAACCTTGCTTTTTACGCGTGAGACCGAGTGATTCAGCCACGGAGTGAAAAAATTCCCATAAAAATTCTTCGCGCCACCGACGGGATTCACACCTGGATCTTTTCCACTCAAATGTGGGGAGGACGGTGGTGACGAGACCACTGTGTTACCAGAGCAAACTAAACTTGATATAATACAGAAAATAGAAAGGGCGTAAGTAGGAGTGTATTAATGGTAGAATTAGCTCGTCAACATGTTTATTCTATGCAGTTAATAAAATTGCATTCTTAATCTACTATTTCTTATTAGGCTCATTATTTCTTCATTAAATACATTAAAAATAAAACTTTCTGGATACCAGGAAAATCGAAATAAAGACACCTTACATACCGGAAGGTGCCGTTATTCTGAAAGTCTATTGGAAATGTATATTATACGTGGTGTCTTTTCCAACAGTGTCGTGATTTTCACAAGTGGTAGCCACACAACTTGTAAATTTTGATCGAAAAAATTATCAGGTATTTCGAATAATGTAAAATACAGACATTCAATACGGTAAAATAAAATTAAACGAAAATAAAAATCTCGCAATCGCCGCTGAGAGTCTACTTTAATCCCCTCCCCCAACGAACTTAGTACCGCCTTCAATTGTAAGTTCACCTCCACAACGGAACTTAATTGGTGATTTAATTCTTAGAGATTATTGTGCTGTTGTTCTCTACCACAGAGAAGTAAGATATGTTTTGTTACTACTCTGTTTTCTCTGCTATGCTTGTTTTACAAACTTGGGTGATACAGTATCTGTTTGTGTGTGAAGCGGAACTCTGAACTAAAACTGCAAGTTTTCACGGTTCTTATGCAAGGAATAAGTTATTTAGCGTTTTCAATATAACTCAGGTATGTATGAAAACAAAATTCTAAATACTATAACATAGTATGTTTTAACGAAATTAAAACCAAACTAATTCAGTTTGGCTTTACTACTTTATTGACAAGTTGCTGTTGAGCCTATAGAGTATAAAGCAAATGTAATGTCCGAACCAAAGGGAGGAAAAATTATAACTTTTAATACGCATAAAGAATGTGTAACAAAAATTTCTAGTTTCTAATAATTTAGAAGCTTCGGTTCGTCATTACTGTATGTGGCGTCATAGTGTATGTCTAGGCAGGCACGACGATATGGGAAGAGGAAAACATCGGCTTTTCCCTTATGGGGAAAGGGTGGACTGGACTGGACTGGTAGGGCCGTTGCTTATTTCCAGTACCCTGAGTACTATAACATAGTATGTTTTAACTAAATTAAAACCAAACTAATTCAGTTTGGCTTTACTACTTTATTGACAAGTTGCTAAAAAAAAAATCGCAAAAAAAAATTACAAGGTGTTTAAAAAAAGATGCCACCCACCATTACTACAGTGCTTCCCACTATTATAATGGCGCCTCCGTAGCCAGGTGGGAAGGAGCAGCAGTGCGTATCACACGCTTCTTGATTATACCGGGGTTCGAGCCCGTCACCACCAAATATGGAAAGGTCAGGGAATGACCACCGCATATTCCGGAGCAATATGGCCTTAGTTGCTAATGCTCCTAAAAACCAAACAACAACAACATCCCACTATTACTACAGTGATTGTGCCACTGAAAATAAAAAAAAAACATACGTACACACTAAAAATACAAATAAAAAAATTAAAACAATTTCCTCACTTTGCCTGAATAAGTTATGAAAGACAGCTTACCTGTAAATAAAGTACAAGATATTTTATTACAAAAATTACCCAAAAAATCACAAAATACATTTTAAAAATAACCAATTACAAGAATCTAAAACAATTCCATTGTAAAAATTATAATTTAAACCGAATTTCTACCTGTTTGTCTATGCCTTGCACCTTCATCTATTGTGGTTTGGGTCAAATGAACAATGCCTTTATAAGCTCGCCATTCATCAGATGCAATTTTTATAAAACCCTCTCTAAGATGTGCCGAGTGGGTAAAGTACCTGCCCGGCAACCCAAAGGTCGCGGGTTCGATTCCCACCTCGGGCTTGGATCAAAGTACTGCAAAAACCTTGGGAGGTGCAATATGGCCACAGAAGCCGATGCGCCAACAACTACCAAATCAAAAAAATCTCTAAGATGTTGGTGGAAAGCAAGGTCTCCCCTTTTTTCAATGAAGCAAGCATTGCCCATTTTTTATCTAATGTTGTTGGCCCCAAACAATCACTTCTTGGGATAACAATTGTCCTCAATTATATTTTCTCTTCATGAGTACTGTTTTTTTTTTTTGATTTCCACAGTGTGGATGTGCCCTACCAATACAATGTTTCCAAGAGAGCAAATGTGAAAAAATAGTCTGTGTGATGCTACATCTAAATATTTCTGTGTCATTGACAGTGGGATTTTGCCTGCCCACTAAGAACAAATAGTTTACCTTTGAACCAGTCTTACCAGTAGTAGATTTGAACATCTTCATTCTGAAGGTACTTCTGAATATGTGGATGCTCTCATTGTGATGACTAAAGTTTAACTACCTCTTCTGCAGCTTCTTTTAATATAATTGGATAGATTCCATCAGTTTCAGATAACTTTTATTCACTTTTAGCTGCAGCAATTTCTCTTCTGCCTTACTTTTTCCTATTATAAAATCTTTTAGCCACCAGTTAGTATTAGTTAGGCTTCTGCTAACCTCATCTCTAAAAACTTCATGTGTCAACAGATGTAAAATATGTAGCCCCAGGGGCTCACATCTGGTGAGTATGGGCATGGCACACCCAGGGTTCTGAGCTGGATATCATCATTCTTTTCTTGGTGATTACTTTCTACTTCTCTCTCTCTCTCAGAGTAACTTGGAAATTTTTTTTTCCTGGTGCAGCATAAGCCTTAGGCTTCCTTGCACCATATCGCTAATAATAATAATAATAATAATATCCTTGCTGCTTTCGTTTGTATTCTTAGTGAAAAATCTCAATCTGTTTGTGTGTAATCAAGTTACTCCTCCCAGAGTAACCTGATTACATACTACTTTATACTTATATGACTGTGTATTCCCTAACAATTTATAATCATCTAATGCATTTTTCTTCTCTGCCACTAAGCTCATCAGTTCATCTGGCATCCATTTTGGTCTAAATCTTGAACAATATCTCTTAGTTGATATAAAATGCTTAGTAGCCTTTACGATTACTTTTCTGAATTCTTTCCATTTGGCATTTACATTTTTTGAAATGTTGGTTTTATTAAAATAAGTTTAAAAACATTCGGGTTCATTATAATCATCTTTACAAAAACAAACACCTTTCCTTTTATCCTTAACAGTAGTTATTTCTTTAGTAAATCCCACATCGATAAGCTATGATTACTTCAACGTAAATGTTCTATTCCTTGAAGATTTTTAACATATGATGAATCTGATGATAACCAGGTCAAGAATATTGTTTTCTCTTGTTGCTGCTCTAAAATGTTGGTGTAGAAAGTAGTCATCCAACAAATCAAGAAATTAATCAGCAAATCATGTTTTGTTACTTGGTGAGCTGCCAAAATGTCACAAGTTGCAGTCAACATCTTGAAAGTTAAAATCCCCCATTATAAGACATTCTGATTTACCATCCCCTTCTGTTTGTCTATATATTTGTTTGTTATACTTATCAGTCATTAGGTTTATAACAAACTCTTCATTTTTGCTTTCCCAGTGCTTATGTCACACCAAACTGACTCAGCGTTGTACTGGCCACCTCTGTCAACTGGGTGCACTGCTTTAGATTTTGTTTCTTAAATAAGATCATAATTCCTACAAATTCTGCATCATTTAGTCTGAGTGACACCATATCTCTGATGGCCCTGCAATGCCCACATTTGATGACTTAACCAGTACTTCAAATTCATCAGATTTATTTACTATATGCTCCTAGCATTAGTATATATGTAATTATTATATATACATTACATCATAATAATTACATCAACAAATTGTGTTATTTGTATACAGTGCTTATTGTACACAATATCTATTGAAAATTAACCACTGCTGGGGTCCATGTCAGTTTGTTGCAAGACAATTCATTGTACCACAGTTCAGTGTGTGACAATTCCTTGCATGACAGTTCAGTATATGAGGTAATTTGGTGAATGACTTTTTGCTGTATGTGACATTTGGTGAAAGACAGTTGTTGACTGTGACAATTTGATGGACCACACAGAGATCATAAATTAACAAAATCAAAATAAAAGGTTTAAGAAAGAAGAACATAATATATTTTTTATCCATTTATTTTGTATAAAAGGATTCACACTGCTCCTTCTCATAGGCAGGTTGGAAAGTGAATGTGCCTATTTCAACATGTCTCCATCATATTGTGAAATCTTTAATGCTAACGTGTTTTGGCTTGCCATCTCTTAGTTAGGTGGGTCAAGAACAACCATGTACCCTGTTGAAAATACCTCACTGGGCCAGAGCACTTTTCCATGCAGGGACTCTGATTTTAATTCCAAACTCTACACAATCTCCAGGGAAGCTTATCTGCCTACTCTTAAACTTCTTTCAATAAAAACTATTGCAAAACAAACATCGGATGTGTGGCTGGTATTGATCTCTACTTTTGGTGGTCTGGGACAACTCCTCCCCCCATGTATATTTCCAAAAAAATACACACAAACAAGATTCTTTTGCATCTTAATATTTATCCTGTCCATGGCACTTTTTTTAATAGAATCTCCTAAAAAAAAGTAGAATGTGCATTAAAAAACAAAGGTGAATAATATACTCCATCAAAAATATAAAATATCAAGAATGGTATCCTCCCAAAGAATTCACTAAATTTCTTATACACGAATTGTCGCATACAGCAAATTGTCATGTTGCACTACACCAAAGAGCCGCCTCTGTAGCCAGGTGGGAAGGAGCAGCAGTGCGTAGCACACGCTTCTTGATTAGACCGGGGTTCGAGCCCGTCACCACCAAATACGAAGGATGCAGAAAGGTCACGAAATGACCACCGCATATCCCGGAGCAATATGGCCTTAGTTGCTAATGCTCCTAAAAATCAAATAACAAAACAAAACAAACTACACCAAACTGTAGTACAAAAAACTGACATGATCCCCCACTGCTGGCATGTTGGTTGGTTAAAGATCTTGACCATGCCAGATTTTGATTCTGTATGACAAACTGTAAAATAAAGTTAATGATAAAAAGCAATAATTGAATATAATGGTACAGTTTTTTTATATGCTTTGTATTTATCTGAAGTGGGGAAGATTATAAGTTTAGTGATCTTTTATTGTACAGTTTCTGTATAATGGAGCTGTTATTCCTGGACCTCCTGTAATATTAAATAATGCATAATGAACATATGCATAATTTAATATTACACCATAATTTAATATTTACAAGAGGTTTGCATATTGTTCACTTTTTTAACAATATTAGCAGGACCTTCCACTTATTTTTATTTATTATTATTATTTTTTTTGCATAACAAACAGTACAAAAGATATTTTCACAAGAGCAGTGATCTCTTATTTTGTGAGCCTGTTAAGCAAATTGTCTTGAATTACACGGCAAATAAATATTATTTCTTATAAAAAGAAGTATAATGCTACATAATTCATGGAATAATGCGTACACACACACACACACGTATATATACATATGTATGTACATGCAGGGTGTTAATTTTAAAAATAAACCACATTATTTGTATTAAGCACAATCATTGGTGTAATTGTGTTAAAGCAGAAACTTATGACAGCAATCTATGAAGCATTCAGCAACTCAAAATTGAAAATATAGTCAAGGGTATATCAACACAAACTCTGTTACATTGCTTGTCACATGATCAAGAGTGAAATTAAGTTTTGCAAATACTGTTTAATTATTTAATTACAATACTCTAGCAGTGTAATTAAATGATTAAATATTGTTTGTGTTTATAAACTATTATTTGTTAATTATTTTGATAATAAATTGTATTTGACTTTGATTGTTTGGGTTTACTTTTAAAATTAACACCCTGTGTATGTATATACATATCTAATAAATATCTCCATTAACTTCCATTTAATGATTTATGTGGTTTCTTTTTATAGTAAATTCATGGATATTGGATGTGAAATTGAATTGTATGCAACTGGTGAGGAGAAAGAACTGGGCCCAGAACCTGTATATGATTTGAAAGAATGTGTTGTTCTATCTGATCAAGATGAAACAGACTTTGTCCCTTGTGTTGAAGAAACATCTCAAGATAGCTCTTCAGACTTGCCCATTGCTATGACAGATTTAGATGAAGAAAATTCTGAATCAAGTAATACACTTATAAATATTGATGAAGAATTTTTCTTTGAATCTGATCATGTGGCTCTAAAAGGAAATAGAGATTATCATCTCTGTTTAAAAGTAAGCATCATGAAACATAGTTATTATGATAGTTTTTTTTATGCAGTATTTGCTGGAAATGATATAATTTTCGTTCTTTTCTAAAATTGTAATGTTAATTTCATTACAGTACTCTAGCAGCGTAATTAAGCAATGTTTAAATATTGTCTGTGTTTATAAACTATTATTTGTTAATTATTTTGAAAATAAATTGTATTTGCATTTGTGAACTACAGATAGTAGTAATTTTGAATGGTTAACGAAGGAGAAATAACAGTTATTTCTCCTTAAGGTTTAGAGACTAATAGAATGAAACCTATCATGTTGGCCACATGTGATTCCTTTCATATGTGGCTGACTCACAGAAACTAAATGTATTTCCTGTTTGTGTGTCTGTAGTAACTATATACTTAACTGTTGTATTGTGTTACTTTTTGTCATTATGTTAAGTTTATTGAAGCACTGTTTTGTTTTTGCTCCTGTGACTACTGGGTGAATTACATGTGTAACATCTTTGCTTCCACTTATATTTGAGAGAATGCATTCAATGTGCTGTAATTTTCAGAACATTGTTGTTTCACAGCATTCTGAAAATTCCTAAATAATAGTTGAAAAGTAAGTCTCTGAAATTTGTAGCTAAAAGCAAACACTTACTTTTGAGGCGAACTGTAAATCAGAACAATCTTCAAAAGTTTTCCCATAAACTAATCTCAAAACAAGCAAAAAACAAATAAAAATATGTACCAAGCATTGCTGCTAACAGTCCAGAGTTCAGTCAGTTGAACTCTGAGCAGTTCAACTGATTGAACTGCTCAGATTATATGGGAAAGGAGGGGATGGAACAGGTTCCAAAAAACTTAACAGAATGTACATTCAGTGTTTTATTTGTAGTTATATATTTATCATAAAATCAAACTGTCATTCATCTAATATAAATATTTTGTATGTTTATTTGCACTAATGCAGATCAATAATTCAGCTTTATTGAACTTAATTATATTGTAATAAGTAAAAAAATGAAGAAAAATAAATTTAAGTTTTACAAAAATAAATTTTGCAGTAAACTTATATAAAAAATGTGTTGGTTTTTGTCCATAAGCAGAACCTTCTTTGCTAGTTAATAAAGAATTCTCCTCCTCATTTTTCTTCTCTCATTAAGAATGGACTTGGTTTCACTAGTCAATGTATTCTGTGATGATAAGATAGTATAATTACTCAAAACATGCTTCAGGTGAGATAGCTTTCCAACAGGCATTTCAGGTTGCTTTTATTTCACAAACTACCAGTCTAGTTACTTAGTGTAAGATTGTGAAGAGCTGGCAGTTAAAAAAAAAAAAAAAAAAGTATTAAGATAAAAACATCTTTTTTTTTCTCTCTACCCACTGCAGAGGAAGCAATGTCTATGATATGCTTATGCAAAGTAAGGTTTATTAGTCAGGGTTATCACCTGTTAAAGATATGTGATATCTAGAAATTGAGCGTTGTTGGAGAAATGGCATCAAGATTTTTCCATATTCTTTTAACCCTGTATTGGTTGAAAATGCAGAATTCCTCTGTGCATGTGAAATTGGAAAAATCAGCAAAAAATAATTCAAAGTTGTTAATTTTTTGGATGCCACCTATAATTTCAAACTTTTTTCAATGCAGCTGTGAAAAATCCATGTTCTATTTTAAATTAATATTTCAAAATTGGAACTCACTTCAGACTTCGTTAGAGAGAGAGAGAGAGAGAGAGAGAGAGAGAGATTGCAAATTTGAAAACTGCACCCCTTCAACTTATGCTTTGGCTTGAGAAGTGCATGTCACTAACAGCAATGTTCGCTATATGAAATGCTAAATGTGAATTCGCTATATGAAATCAAACATAAACAGTTTGATTCCAGATAATGCATCAGTGCCACAAATCGAGGGAGCATTACTGATTAGAGCAAAGCACGGGATAGTAAAGTGCAATTACTATCAATATCTTTTTATGACATGTCACTCAAATTATGTATATAATTAGGTTTAATGTAATTGTGAATTTTTACTAACTGTTTGATAATTAACAGAATTTTCTGTGACCAATTCAAAGAAGTTATTTTCAACAACAGGTATTATAAGTTTCAGCTGTGTGGATGGAGTAGGCAAAGCACAAATCACTTAGTCGCATAGGGTCAGTTCAATCCTACATAACAAATACAGATTTAATATCTTTCTGTTAGAAGACCATTGGACTTGGCTCATCATGGCCTTAGTTGCTTTGCACCATAAAAACCAAAATCAAATGAAATTAGAAGACCACTGGAGCCGTTGAATGGATCAGGAGTTATGTGGACATAGTGACAGCATTCCTGTCAGCTTTTAATTTGGGGAATAGGGTTGGAGTGCTTTTAGCAGATATCTGACTGTAGCCAAAGCTGCATTCTGGCATTACTTGAATGGGGCTTCCAGACTTTTCTTAATTGTAACTAATTAATGCATGCCATATACTACAGTTATGTTGTGTGCATGATGCACAGGTGGGGAGATAAGAAATTTATGAAGTATTTTAAGGTGAGCATAAGAATAAGATATAAAAGTTTGGAAACTTCTGAACTATTTTAAAATCTTTGTGTTTATGATCTTGCTGAAGTTTACTATAGTGCACTGTGCCAACTTAAGAAGTTAATTGGCTACCACAGCATAACATCATTCAACAAATTCAAAGTAACCTAATCTGAATTACATATTTAAACTAACCTAATCTTCTTTTAACAACAAACAACTAAAATATTCAACACGCAGTGAACTGCACAATAACCAGTAACAATAGTAGTGTACTAAACTCGACCTGAATTGATGATGATATTTGCAAAAAAATCAAATTACTGAAATTACAGAATTTTTATTATAAATCTTAATTATAAAAATCAGATATGTAAAAAAAATATGAGCTGGTGATAATCAGTGTGGTGTAAGTTATTAATTAAAAAAAATGAATTACATCCAAATACATGTTCTCTAACCTTGCTTCTTTTCATTTTGCAAGCAAATTCAATCATAATTTACCCAAGTGACCACAGGGAGCAACACTGCATTATCATAGCGAATGAAAATTAGAAACTATTCAGAAAAAGTGGTGTAAAGTTGTCTTTACATTATGAAAACAAGAGTTCTTATTGTTTGAGGAAATTATGTTTACACATCACTATAGTATTTTCCAGAGACATTTTTAAAGCTGAAGAAGCAGAAAGTGGAGGAGCCTTTAGACTTACATGAAGAACAGGTTTAAAAGTCATTAGGCAGAATTTAGTTATGTTGGGTTTTTCCCATTCTATCTTATTCAGAAATATTTTTCAATATTACAGTTTTGTATTTTCATAGCTGAGTGGTCAGGAGCAGGAGTGCTGTAGCACACTACTCTAAGTAGACCAGGGTTCAAGCCCCTGACTGCTAAATACAGTCAATCTGCATTGGACCAGCATGGCAGATTATGGTCCATTACCCTCAACATGAATCGTTGAGGAGGCGTCCTCTTTCCCTCTTGCAGTGGATTGATAATGGCTGCAGTTTACCTTTTCTTTTTTTTTTCTTTTTTTTATATTTTATAATTTATTTGTTTATCTTCTTATATCATGTGAAAATTAAGATAGTGTTATATTTTCTTCATTCATTTTTTATTAAACTTAAATGTTAGTGGTACAAGCTGTTTTTATCATTTAGAAAACAATTTTTTTTTTTTCCAGTGTTTTAATTTTAGTGATCTTTTATGATATTTAAGCCCTTATACTGTAACAATGATAGTTACTAAGTGATTTTATAATTTCTTAATTTTTCTGTGATGAGGTAATAAAAATATTAAAAATATAAACTTGACTTGCATCACTCTAATTCTCTTCAGCTCATATACAGGGTGTTTCAGTTAAACGTTTCAGAACTTCTAAGAGGGGTAGGGTACATCCTGACAACTTGAAATCATATAGCAATGTGGGGTCGGAAATGCTTTCCTGAAGCGGTGTTGTACACAGAAGCACCATAAAGAAAAGAGACCGTAAGTGAGAAATCGTTTTAATAATACATGAAAAGAAGCAAAAGGTACATGGATTAAAGTAAGTGTTCGAAGTTTCTTCCACGGGCTACAATGCACGCCTCACATCTCCGACGCATGGACATCCGAACATTCTGGAATACTCCAGGCGAATTTCGAATTTCTTCGGCAGCTACTGCGATTCTTGCAACCAGCTCCTCAGCATTGTCAACAGGGGTGTCATAAACTAGCGATTTCATATGACCCCAAAAATAAAAATCAAGACATGATAGGTCTGGTGACCGAGCAGGCCAACGCACGGGACCACCACGTCCGATCCACTGTTGACCAAATGTGACATCCAGATAGTTACGAACATCTCCGCTATAATGGGCAGGGGCTCCATCGTGTTGGAACCACATTGTCTGTTGCGTCGATGCAGAAATCTGTTCATCTCTCAAAAGTTGTGGCAATACTTGCTGCAGAAAGATCAAGTAGATAGGTCCGGTTAGACGACACGGTAACAGGTAAGGTCCGATGAGGTGATCTCCCATAATACCAGCCCATACATTGACCGAAAATCGAATCTGTGCTGCACGACGTCGTATTGCATGCGGGTTCTCGACCGCCCAGATATGGTCGTTATGCGTGTTGAAAATTCCTTCCCTTGTGAAGGATGCCTCATCGGAAAACAGCACTTCAGCAGGAAAAAGGGGATTTGTAGCACATTTTCCAAGGTACCACTGTGCGAAAGAATACGAGGTGCATAATCCTCCGGTTGCTGTGTCTGGACACGCTGCACGTGAAACGGATGCATGTCTTGTTCTCGGAGAATCCTCCAGACGCTGCAATGGGAAACCCCGACTGCGTTTGCTAGACTTCGTGTAACTCGTTCTTGGATTCCCCTGTACATGCTGCAGCACATTCTGTTCGACGGCTGGAGTCCGTGCTGTTCTTACCCTGTCCCTGTCAGCTCTTTCAAATGAACCTCTCTCAGCTAACCTCTGGTGCAGTCTTGCAAAGAAATTATGACTGGGAATACGCCTCGTCGGATATCGTTCCGCGTACAAACGCTGTGCGGCTGGCCCACTACAATTTGCAGCCCTGTACGCCAAATGCATATCGGCTAACTCTGCGTTCGTGTAATCATCCATCCTACTAACTTGGCGTTCTTGTGCGAAATTAAGACTCCCTGCACTAAAGCTCGGAATTTTCGATTCTGCCCATTGGTATATGATTTCGAGTTGTCAGGATGTACCCTACCCCTCTTAGAAGTTCTGAAACGTTTAACTGAAACACCCTGTATAGCCACATATGGCATTTTTTTTTTTTTTTTTTTTTCACATAGTATAAACATTTTACAATGTAGACCTCTTGGTAGGGATGCAGAAAAGAGATGAGTGATAAGATTATGGAGGGAAACAAAAGAGTGCTCTTACCAGGAAAGGTTTCAGTTCTCCAAATTGCAGCATCTGGAAACTAGACCCCCCGTGAGTTATGATTTCGGTGTATAAAGCTTTGATTGGATAGAATAAGCTAAATGATAATGGCATCCTTCCCCGTGCTCATTCATTTTTTTTTTTTTTTTTTTTTTTCATTTTTATTAGCAAGTGGCCCCTAGCCAGAAACTGGCAACTCTGCTATATACTCAGACAACACACACACACACATGAAGAAGCATAAATTTAAATTGAAGGGCAGTTGCAGGATAGATGTGTGGAAATTTGCCTTTAGCCAGTGGATATTTTATTGTTGGAACAAACTTTCATCATCTCTTGTTGTGTGAATGGACAGTTTTTGTATAAACTCAAGGTCGAATTAGACAAATCATTACAGGGAATAGACAGGAGAATGTGAGGAGTTGGGGTTTTTTTTTTGCTGCAAATGCAAGCTTGCTTTCTTGTGTCATTTGATAATACCAAGATATCCTTATGGGAAGAACCAACCAACATTTAGTTTTAAGGATGTAAAATTAACTTCAATAGGTCTGTAGATTAAAAAAAAAAATAAAAAAAAAAAAAAAATGGTATTTGAAAAGATCACAACCTTGACTGAAAATCAGAAAACTAAACTTATTGGAAAACTGGAAGATCGATTATTGGAAAACTTCTGACTAAATCAGAAGAGTTGATAGGGATGCAACAATTAGTTGCAAAACTAATTGGTGCATACTGCAATAATTGGTAAATAAATTACCAATATGGCAATTTATTTAGTCAGAAGTTTTCCTATAATTTTGATCTTCCAGTTTTCCGATAAGTTTAGTTTCTAATTTTCACATCTATCACGCAACTGCCCTTCTTCAATTTAAATTTATGCTGGGGTGTGTGTGTGTGTGTGGTCTGAGCAAGGTGAAGGATGCCATTAGCATTTAGCTTATTCTATCCAATCAAAGTCTTATACACCTAAATCATATCTCACAGGGTGCCTAGTTTCCAGATGCTGCAATTTGGAGAACTGAAGCCTTTCCTGGTAAGAGCACTCTTTTGTTTCCTGCTATTATCTCGTCACTCTTCTTCGCATCCCTACCAAGAGGTCTACATAGTAAAATGTTTATACTGTGTGAAAAAAAAAAAAAAAAAAAATTCCACGTGTGGCTATATATGAGCTGAAGAGAATTAGTGGTCGAAGGGGAGTGATTGGCTAGTTTGTTATGTTAAACAGCAAAGGATGGTCTTAAGTGAATTTGGGGGGGGGGATTTTAGCTTTCTCTAGCAATAGGGGGGGCAAGAATTTTTAGCTTTCTCTAGCAATAGTGATACTTAAACATATTCTGCTGCTATAAATTCTACTGCATGAACCTTGCATAGTCTCTCCAGAAACTAATATATTGATAAGGCTCTCATAGTGTACTCAAATTTATTTATAATTTATAGTTTTGCTATGGCACATATTATTAGTCAAATTATTTCAACGACATAATAGTTTTAATTCTATCAGTAAATATGCAATGATCACGTAATGTTCAATTATTTAATAATATTAGTGATCATCAGTCTTCCTTTCCCTTAACATAAGTAATCATATGTGTGTGTGTGTGTGTATATATAATGTTTTAAATTTATGATACTTGTACTTCTTTTCTATTCTTTTTTTTTCCCTCTTCTCCCTTGATTTTACTTCTTTGTTTAATTCCTTGATTCTTTGCTTTTCCATTTTGCCTACCTCCTATTTTATGTACATACATTATAATCCAGGCTATATGTTGTTGGTTATGCTTGCACAGCCTCTTATGTTTTCTTTATGCCTTTATTACTCCACCTCTTTTGTTCTTCTTCAAAGTCTACTAATTTTAATGTTTTTATTTATGTATATATACACATGTGCACACACACAACAAATTAAAATTTTTTTTTTTTTAATCTTTTGTAGACATTAGCTGTCTTATTTGCACAGAGAACCCAAGCTATCAAAAACTTAGAGAAGTTATTAGAAATTGAGAGAAAGTCTCTTGCCGATCCTATATCATTTGTAGAGAAACTCCAAAGAAATGAAGACTTAGGACTTCCAAAATCTCAGCATATTGCTGTTATTCCTGATATTGACTGGAATAATTATTCTATTAATGAAAGTGATTTGCAATTTGAGAAGCGACAGAACACCAGGCAAGCAACTAAAGGAAATACAGAAAGTGCTCTAAGGAAAGGTAATGTGTATTTCATTTGCTGCAAAGACATTTTAAATACATTCTTTTGCTAGAAAAATAAAACAATTTGTGTAATTGATCTGATATTTTTGTTACTGTATAAATAGTAGAACTAGTCTCTTTCTTATTGCTTTTTGAACTTCATTAGAAATTATAAAAGTTTCGAGTATAGGCACTCCTCGACTTACATACTTAATTGTTTTTTTTTTTCTTTTTTTCGTGTACGTAAGTCCAACTTTGGTCTTATAGATACTAAATACCTGTACAGTACAGTACCGTACAACTTACTGAGATTATAACCTCCAACAAACTTCACCAGGCTCTATGTGCAGTATTGTTTACAGCATTTTACAATTTGTAACCAAATTAAATGAGGCTGAAAAAACACAACGAATAATAATGTGGAGTACAGTATTTATTCAAAAGTAATTTAATCTAATACCTGTAAACAGTACTCTATATTGTATAAACAAGATAAAATAAACAAGAATTTTTTTTTTTTTTTTTTGGTTGTAAAATTTAAAACAGTGAAAAAGATAAACAATCAGTTACACGCACAAATTGCAACTACCATGATATGCGCAAGTGAGATATAGAGTAACAAGTTTATGAAGCTTAAAAAATAGGATTGAAAAGAAGATTCTGAAAATTTATTTGTTTTTCATATGATTGAAGATTTCAGTGAAGAGGAAACACATTTCACCAGAATAATGTAAAAACCACAGAATTCCAGCCATTGGTATTATTGCAAATGCAATAAGATCGAGTTTACTACCTGTTTATAATAGACTGCTCTAACAGAAAAGCTCAATAAACAGGAAACTGCAAATTGTTTTTGTTTTATGGTAGTGACCTCCAGAAATGTTCCTTAGAAATATATCAGGAAGGCACTCAAAATTGATTCTTATAAACCAAGCATAGCAATAAGCGTTGTTGGAGTAGGGTTTTTAGGAGCATCAGCGACTAAGGCTTTTATCTGTCTGTAAATTGTGTGTGTTCTGTGATTATTTTTCGGTTTGCTGGATGAAAAACTCTAGTTTCCAGAACAATAAATGGTGAAGGTGTAGTACATTTTAATGGTTGGATTGGTTTTTTGAAATTTTATTCTGTAAAGTGGCAGCTTCTAGTGATCATGTTAACTGGCACTTACTTATTTCAGGGCTTATGATTGTCTCCGACCAGACCATATAAGTCCTTCCTCTCAGCCAGTAGCAGAGTTTGTAAACAAGTTAGCTGTGTGTTTTGTTTTGCATTCTTTAGTTAAGTGATTTTTGTGTTATGGTTATTTGACATAAATTTATATGAGACTAATACAATTTCCATTATAAAAATTACCTTTTAGAGAGATAAATTGCTTAGTTATAAAGTGAAAATTTCAACTTCTGAGGTCTTCAAACAAATTACAAAAAAACAATGTGTTTTTGGGTTCGCATATTACTATATTTTCTCAATACGATGGTGTCTCTGAAACAGATTAATATCATAAAGTGGGGTCCACTGTACAAAGCAGCAGATTTTGGCACTTCACACATGTGGTTCAAAACTGTCGGTATATTTTCAATATACAGTATTTTTATTATTGAGAAGCTTTGTGCTTTATTCATATCTATGAGTTGTACATAAGTAGAGGAGTGCCTGTATATAAAAGAGGTGGCCAATGTGCAAAAAGAAGTAGGATTTCTCTGCAATTTTTCATCCATCACACTGTAGAATATGTTTGTGGGGGGGGGCAGGAGGGGTTTAACTTGTTTTTTTTCTTTAAATAATACAGTTTATTAAGCACAATAACAGTGGTTTCAAATGTAATGTTGCTATAATTACATGGCAGTAATAAATGGTGCCACTCTGTTACTAAAAATAAATTTAATGTGAAATTGGAATAATTACAATTTTAGTAATATTAACTTTATTTTTATAAAACATATTAAGAAACACTGATTAACTGGAAATGTCTGAGTGGCATTGCACTCCAAAGGCCTATGCTTGAATTTTGAGGAAATTCCTCTACAGATCTGATTAAATAATAAGGAATCTCTCTCTCTCTGTTAAACTGTTTTTTACTTCTAGGTAAATTTGAGTCTCAGGTGGATGGCATATGGATTATACACAGCAACTAAACAGACAAGAAAGGCAAAGAAAAAGCATTTACTGACATCGAAAAGTAAAAATTGTCAGGGGATTTCACTTTCTGGGTGGCTATGAAACACCTCTTGTTATAAGAAAAAAAAATATATACATTAAATATATGCTATGAAACTGACCCGACTCCATGTACCACAGATGGAAACCAGAGATCAGCTTTCTCCTCTGGGCTAAGAGGCCAGTCATAACAACACAAGTAAATCACAACATTATTTTTGCTACAATGCACAAACACCATTATACTGATTGGCCTTTACTACAAATGGTATCTTCACCTTTACACAGCAGGTTTTTAATGTATATCACACGTGGTAATGTATATCACCACATGGAGCAACAAGAAACTTGTTCTTCGTGTTGCACCCAGAATTTTGAACTACACTGTGGTGTTCTAATGCAACAATATTTATAATGCTGTGTCATGAGAGATTTGTATTTAAACATTTCCAGAGTTGATCGTGAGAACATGGTCTCCAGACTAGTTTATTTTTTAAGTATTTCTGTATTCAGGTATTCTAATCTTTCTTAGATTTCACACTTAGCATGACCATGAAATAGTAGTAGTAGTAGTAGTAGTAGCATGTCATGCAAGAAAGCAAGTGTATGAGCTTATGCAGCATCAGCCAAAAAAAAAAAAAAAAAAATCACAACATTCCCTCCAAATGCCTGTCCAGTTCCTCCTTAAATTTATTTAACCTATCAACTTCTACAATGACATATGGAAGTTTGTTCCAGCAATTAACCACCCGCTGGCTAAAGGCAATTTTCCGCATATCTATTCTACATCTGTCTTTTCTTAATTTGAATTTATGCCCCCTTAGGTTCGTAATCTGAGCAAGTGGAAGAATCCCATCAGAATTCAGCGTGCTCAACCCATTCAAGGCCTTATACACCTCAATCAGATCACCATGCAGGTGCCTAGTCTCCAGCCACTGCAATTTGCAGAACTTAAGCCTCTCTTGATAAGAGGATCCCTTCATTCCCCTCGCCAATCTTGTTGCCCTTCTCTGTACACGCTCAAGTAAATCTACATCCTTCCTAAAATGAGGCAACCAGACCTGTATGCAGTACTCAAGGCATGGCCTGACCATTGCCTTATACAGAGGGACAATCACCTCCTTCTCCTTGCTAGCAAAATTCCTATATATCATTGACAAAACCCCATGACCTCCCCTGGCAGCCTGTCTGCATTGCTCAGAAAACTTCATATGTGACTGCACAATTACTCCCAGGTCTTTTTCATTTTCTAACACCTTAAGTGTAGTACCACACAGTTGGTACGTTTCTCTGGGGTTACTTCTACCCATATACAGTACTTTGCATTTGTCAAGGTTAAACTTCAGTCGCCACTTCTTAGCCCATCTGCCCAAATTATCTAGATCCTGTTGCAGTATCACACTGTCATTACTGTCATTAACAATCCTGCCAACCTTTGTATCATCTGCAAACTTCGACATTAAGCCTGATATACCTTCATCAATATCATTGATAAATATACAAAACAACAGTGGACCCAACACCGAACCCTGTGGGACTCCACTAATAACATTAGTCCACGAAGAGCAGCACCCATTGATTACCACCCTCTGTCTTCTCACACTTAACCATCCTTTTATCCATTGCAGCAGCTTACCCTTAATACCATTATACTCCAATTTGTACAATAGTCTTCCATGCACAACAATGTCAAAAGCTTTCCTGAAATCCAAATATATGATATCAAAATTATTTTTTGGATCAAGTTCCTTTGTGACCACATCATAATATCCTATCAAATTTGTCAGACAAGACTTTCCCTTAACAAACCCATGCTGTGTCTGAATTATTGCTGCAGTCTTGTCTAGATGATCCTGCAATGCATCTTTAACCAGTGACTCCATTATTTTACCCAGAACAGAAGTCAAACTAACTGGTCTATAATTACTTGTGTCAGCCTTTGATCCTCCTTTGTGAATTGGGGTCGCATTTGCACATCTCCAGTCTATGGGTACCTCCCCTGAGTCCAAGGAAGCTCTCATAATTATGGCTAAGGGTTTGCTTAGTTGCTTTGCCGTCTCCTTTAATATAACTGGATAGATCCCATCCACCTCACGTGCTTTTCTTATGTTTAACTTCAACAATTTCTCCTCCACTTTGCTCTCAGTTATTACAAAATCATTAAGTATCCTGCTACAGTTTGATAACCTTCTGCCATTTTCAAACTTTAATAATTCCTCATGTGTGAATGTAGATGCAAAATACTCATTTAGTTTGTTTGCTATACGAGCAGGATCATTAACAGTCGAACCATCGATGTCAAGTGGACCAATCAGATTCATCCCCTTCCTTTTAGAGTTTATATAAGTAAAGAAATCCTTGCTGTTTTTCTTAGCATCTTTTGCCAAGGATTTCTCGTAATCTGCCTTCACCTGCCTAACCTCCTTTGTGACCTGATTACAGACTAGCTTATATCTGCCATAGACTTCTGAGTCACTGAATAATTTATATGCATCCCATGCATTTTTCTTCTCTGTTAAGAGTCTCATTAGTTCATTAGATAACCATTTAGGCCTAAACCTTGAACAATATTTCTTAATAGGTATGAAACTTTTAGTAGCTTCCACGATTAATTCCTTGAATGCTTCCCACTTTGAATTTACTGTTGGTAAATTCTAAGCATGTTAAATGAAAAGCATATGTTAAGTATGAGTTAAGTTTATATATGTTTATATATAAGTTTATATATGTTAAGTATGAGTACCTATCATTGCTGTTTTTTTTTTTTTTTTTTTATTAGTTGTTGGTGCATCGGCTTTTGTCGCCATAATGCACCTCCCAAGGTTTTTGCACTAATCTGATCCAAGCCTGAGACTGGATTCGAACCCATGACCTTTGGGTTGCCAGGCAGGCACTTTACCCACCTGGCTAGCCCGGTCGGCGCCTATCATTGCTTGGGGGTAATTGTGCAGTCAAATATAAAGTTCTCTGAGCAGCACAGACAGGCTGCCAGGATAGTTCATGTGGGTTTTGTCAGTGATATACAGGAATTTTGCCAGCAGAGATATGGAGGTCATAATCCTTTTGCATAAGGCAATGGTTAGGCGATACTTTGAATACTTGTGTACAGGTCTGGAAGCCTCCATTTTAGGAAGGAATGGAATGAGTACAGAAAAGGACAGCAGGTGGTGAGGGGAGCAAAAGTGTGCTCTTACCAGCAAAGGCTTTAGTTTTACAAATTGCATAGTCTGGAGACTAGGTACCTGCAAGGAGATCAGATTGAGGTGTTTGAGCCCTCGAATAGATTTGATAAGCCCACTGCTGATGGAATCCTTCTTCTTGCTCAGACTACACACATGATGGGGCATATATTCGAATTGAAAGAGGATGGTTGCAGATTGGGTGTGTGGAAATTTGCCTTGAGCTGGAGGGTAGTTGATTGTTGTAACAAACTCCCATCTGGTATTCTGGAGGTGGGTAGTTTGAATAAATTCAAGGAAGAACTAGATAAACTGTTAGAAAGGATGGACGGATGAAATGGAAAGTTTTGGCTTTTTTCTTTTTTTTGCTGATGCCATTTAAGCTTGCTTTCTTGCATTATTTGCCACTAATACTAATAATACTATTTTGAATAAGAATGGTAAGATAACAGACTTGGTACATAAGAGAATACAAGTTAATAGATCTTACTAGAAACTACTGATGTAAGGAGAACTGGAGACAAGCAATATACTTTTGACATACATGCTGCCTATCCAATCCCACAAAAGTAAGCAGTGCATATGTCTTGTGGGATTGGGTAGGGCATGTAACACTGAGTGGCCACTTTTTATTAAGTACATCTATCCTTTTTATGAAATGCAGCACTCCTTCAGTAACAGCATTGTGTTCATACCAAGAAATGCAAGGCAGTATTACGTAGGAACATTCCATGATATTCAGTGTTTGAATATGCAAGATTTAAGTGAAATATGAAAGATTTAAGTGACTTTGAAAATCAGTTAATTGATAGAACTTCTTAATGTACTGTTATTTTGAAATTAAACTTGATAAAATTAATAGCAAAGCTTAAACTGACAGTACTCACCTCAAATAACTGCTTAGTTGTATGGTGTTTTAGAAGAACATTATGGAAACTTAATTAAGTTGCATAAAAATAAAATTGTTATTTTTATGCAACTATTAAAATGTTTGCCCAAAGGAGGAAGATGTGCAATGCTCCATTCCCTGGTTGTCCTATATAAAATTTGTTAAAACTGAAAAAATTAATAAAGAAAGACAATAGTCATAATGGAAGACTTTTGTTGGCAATAATGAAATAAAAAGAGGTTGTGTACTTAAAGAGATCCTAAGTTCCCATGATGCATTTTAGGACATGTGGGAACTTGACATGTGCAAGGTTCCAAATGGGGGAAAGGTTTGTTGGAAATTGTGTTTAAAACATTAATGTGGTGTTACGATGACACCATTTTATAACAAGTGCTTCCTGTTGGAAAAGTTTATAACTTGATTTTAATTTTACAACTGTAATGGCTAAATCGATTAGAGGGTTGTGATTATGGGAATGTACATGCTGCATGAGTTCCGTGCTAGCTTGATTAGTTTTAAAGCTATTGTGGTGATAATATGCACGTGTGTTAGAAGTTCTAGTTGTGCCGTATTTAGTGGCGGTACTCCCAATATAGCATGCATTACAATCAGATTGGCATTTAATCAAACAGACGATATTGTTTATGTTACATGTCGAATATTTGTGTTTCTTTGTATGTGTTAAATATAGTCCCTAGTTTGTTATATGATGAAAATGTTAATGTTATGTCTGTGTTGGCAAACACTTGACGAAGCTGTCTAGAGAGTTAACTGTGATAGGGGAGGACGATCCTTGTGTTTTGTTTGTTGTTCTGGTTGGTATTGTGATTGCGTCGGTTATTGATCCTATTTCCTACAATGGAGATTGTATGTCTGATCAATTGTAAAGGAAGGGTATTTCCTAGCTATGAATGTTTTTGTGAGATATTGTAATTCTGTAGCTAAATCATCTTGTAAAGAGGTGTATTTAATAGCGTTATAAATCTGGTTGTAAAGAACGGACTTTTTTTGTGCTAAGTGGATAATGTGGTTGAAAGTGTAAATACTTCCCTGTGTGTGTAATTTTTCCTATAAATTTTAGTTCCTAATTTAGCACCTGTCTTGTATATTGTAAGGTTCGGCAAATTAATCTTATTATCAGATTCTACTTCAAGAGTGTATTTAAGTCATGAAAGTATTGCAGTAAATTTAATAAAAAGGCTATCAATAGTGGACTTGTCTCCTGTTAATAACACATTGTCAGCCTAATGCATATAAAGCTTGATACGAAGGAAATGGTTGGAGTACTTGGTGTTCAATAGTAGTTAGGTACATTTCTGATGGGGGGGGTGAGATACCTAATCCCACAGGGAGTCCGAATGTTTGTTCATATATATATGGTCTTGAAACCGAAAGTGTCTGGCTTCAAGTAAAACCAAAATGAGCTCTAGAATACTGTTAATGTTAAGAGAAGTGTGCTTGACTAAGGTGTTATTCATCGTTAAAAGTTCTCGTAAGGCTTGTGGTGTAAAATCCAGTTGTACATTAGTATATAAAGAAATGATATCAAAAGAGGCTAAAATGTCATTTTTGGAAATTGTAGTGGTATTTATGTATTCAAAAACTTGGCCAGTGTTATAAACTCTAAATTTTTAAAATTTCATAAGGGGCCATATAATTTTAACTAAGAAGGTTGATAGATTAGCAAAGACAGATTTACAAAAAGAAATGATTGGCCGTAAGGGGTGGCCTGGTTTGTAAAGTTTGGCGATGCCAAACATTTTGAAGAAGGTTGCTCCTTATGTCGATTTGCTGTAACGTGTGTTTCCTTATTGGCTCTTAGCCTCCTTAAGATAACATCAAGTTTATTCTTTAGTCTGGGGGTATTGTATGTGTTATCGACTTTATAAGTATTTTTGTCAGAGAGAATATGTTGCATTTTGCCTATGTACATGTTTTTATCTAAGATTGTAATAGTGTCTCCATTATCAACTTTTTGTACAATAACATTCCGGTTTTCCCTTAGTTTACATATGTTGGATAGTTGTTGTTTACTCAGGTTTGGTTGAAATACTAACCATGAATTAATAATAGCGTTTGTCTCATGATTAATTCGGTATTTATCCGGATGAGTCTTTAATTCGGTCTGTAACTCGATGATGCAATCCTTAATACGGTAATGATTATCATTTATTGCAAAATTAAACTCATATTCTAGACCAGATAATTGAGCCAAGGAGAACGATTGTAATGAAATGTTAACAATAGAAGATTTTTGATGGGTCTGAGTTTTCCAGGCGCCTCCATAGCCAGGTGGGAAGGAGCAGCAGTGCATAGCACATGCTTCTTGATTAGACCGGGGTTCGAGCCCGTCACCACCAAATACGGAGAATGCGGAAAGGTCAGGGAATGACCACCGCACCGGAGCAATATGGCCTTAGTTGCTAATGCTCCTAAAAACCAAATAACAACAACAATAACAACAACTGAGTTTTCCATGTAAGCAGGGCGCCTCCGTAGCCAGGTGGGAAGGAGCAACAGTGCGTAGCACACGCTTCTTGATTAGACCAGGGTTCGAGCCCGTCACCACCAAATACAGAGGATGCGGGAATGACCACCGCATATTCCCCAAGCAATATGGCCTTAGTTGCTAATGCTCCTAAAACCAAACAACAAACAAACAATCCGTGTAAGCATGGTCCATTTTTTTAAATATCTTGGTGTCACATTATTAAGCATTAAGCACTGCTTTAATGCGTGTATTTTTGAAATTAACAAAATCTGACCAGGTTTTTGGTGTCGTATCTCTTTTTAATCTGAATCTGAGATAGGTATTTGGTGTAGAGATTGGTATTTGTCTCGGAACCTTTTGTGTAATTCCTCCCAAATAATTGCAATGGACGTTTGAAGTATAATATGCAGATACTACTTGCATGTATTCCTAGTATAAACTTGAACGAATTTCGGAATAATGTTGTGTGCAAGGCATTTTTATAAAAATGAAATGAGTTTTACTTGTAAAGTATTTAATGAGTATTCTAGAATAGTGGGATTTCCTAATAACCGTGTCTGTATCCATCAGGGAACTGGATAGAAGTGATAGACTGTATGGATGAGATGTTATGATAAGCGTTAAAAATATCTTGTAATGTGACACTTAGTTAATCGATAGAACTTCATATATAACATGTAAGAAGGATCCACATATTATACATCAAACATCCATTGCAATTATTCGGGAGGAATTACACAAAAGGTTCCAGGATAAATACCAATCTCTACACCAAATACACCACTTCAGATTTGGATTAAAAAGAGGTATGACACCAAAAACATGGTCAGATTTTGTTAATTTCAATAATACACACATTAGAGCAGTGCTTAATAATGTGACACCAAGACATTTAAAAAAAATGGACCTTGCTTACACAGAAAACCCAGCCCTCTCAAAAATCTTTTATCGTTAACATTTCATCACAATCGTTCTCTTCGGCTCAATTATCTTTTCTAGAATATGGGTTTAATTTCGTGATAAACGATAATCATTACCCTATTAAGGATTGCATCATCGAGTTACAGGCCAAATTAGAGAATCATCCGGATAAATACCGAATTATGCATGAGACAAACGCTATTATTAATTCATGGTTAGTATCTCAACCAAACATGAGTAAACAACTATCCAACATACGTAAACTAAGGGAAAAACATGTACATAGACAGAATGCAACATGTCCTTTCCGACACAAATACCTGTAAGGGCGATAACACGTACAATACCCCCAGATTAAAGAATAAACTTGACATTATCTTAAGGAGGCTAAGAGCTAATAAGGAAATTAGCCTACTCACACCAGAGAAAATTGGCATATGGAGCAGCATTCTTCCATACGTTTGACATATGGAGAGGGCGCTGACTCTATTTAAAAGTTACAGCTGTCAGTTACAAGCTCCGCAAAAACGATAAGTGTTTGCCTTTTATTTACATGATTGTTGTTTTATATTGTACTTAATACGTAGTCATATAGTTATAGTTACGCTGGTTATTTTTTATTTTAATTTAGATAAAGAGTTTTTGTGGATTTTACTTACGATAGGTAAAACCGTTATTTTTGTTCGATTTTTGTAGCCATTGTTTTTGTATATAGGGAATTCAAAGTTTTTGTAGGGAATTCAAATTTTTTAATTGAGGTAGCTAGGTAGCTGTAACGCATAATTATGTAGTAATACGCTTCACTGTTTCTATTTCATAGTTTCTATTCAAATACTACTGACATTTAATTTATTGATTTTATTAATTTAAACTACCATGCCCCGAACTAGAGCAGCAAAGCAACGGGCACAAAGTGGCAGGAGTGTTGTGACTCGGGGGAGAACTGAGGGGGCCGATTCTCCAACGCGTCACAGCCTAAAAAAATGTGCAACTTGTGAGATGTTTGCCGAACTCTCTGGAACGGAACATGATATTACCATGGGGGATGTCTTTGTGTGTGCGCGATGTAAGGAGTGTAAGGAAATCAGGCGACAACTCAGCGTTGTTATGGGCCTATATGAGAGTTTGAAGGACAGGGTGGATGCCCTCGAAGGAAATAAATTGAGGGGCCCATCAAGCTCTCAGCTGCCCACATCAACGCCAGAGCTTGCACTTGGTCATCGCGCAACACAGCGGCAAACCCCAAGGCAGAATGCGCTGGTCCCACAGGAACTATTAGTTGTTGGTGACTCTATTGTCAGGGAAACGGGGAACATGCTATGTAAAAAGGATAGGTGGAACAGGACCAGGGTATGTCTGCCAGGGGCAAAGGTTGATGACGTTGTAGAGCGGATATCATCTTTCAAGGGCACAAAAGGTGATATAGTTGTACACGTTGGCACTAATGATATTAAGAGTAGGAGACCGGCAGAATTACTCAACAAGTACAGGTCACTGTTGAAAAAAAGCCGAGAATTAGGGTTGAATTTGAAAGTGTCTGCAATTCTGCCCAGACACGATAGGAGGGAGTATATGATGAGAGCCTTGTCGATCAATTCAGCCCTGGAAAGATTGTGCAAGGCTCAAGGAGTAGAATTTTTTTCAGCCTGGACTGTACTTGTTAACAGGAGAGATTGCTTCTACAGGGATGGGATACACTTAAATAGAAAGGGTGCAAGAATATTTGCTGATGCTATCGAGGCAGTGTTAGGTGGGTCGGAAAACTGCTAGCTTGGGGGGATACAAAGACTAATAGTTTAACAGTAACCACAGGCAGAGGTGAAGGTGATTCTTGCACAACTTCTATTAGAATAAGAAGCGACCTGGAGTGAGGGGTGTTGGGGGTTTCAGGGACGGATGGCAGTCATCCTGGAATAGTTGGGTATATGGGATGTGTTAGGGTAACAAGGAATAGGCATAGGAGCATGTATGCTTGCATGTATACCAATGCTAGAAGTATAGTAAATAAATTTGATGAATTTGAAGTGTTGGTCAAGACATCAAAGGCGGATATTGTTGGGATAGCAGAGACGTGGTGTCACAAAGATATAAGGAATGCCGAACTGGAATTTGGGGAGTACAATGTGTACAGAAAGGATAGACAGGACAGAAAGGGAGGAGGTGTTATGCTGTTAATTAAGAAAAACATAAAATCAAAAGAAGTGCATCCAGTTGATATAGATGGACAGTGCACTGTTGAGTCAGTTTGGTGTGACATAAGCACTGCGAAAGCAAAAATAAGAGTAGGAGTGTGTTATAGGCCTAATGACTCGAATGAGTACAATGAACAATTGTACAGAGAAATAGAGTGGGCCAGTAAATCAGAATGTCTTATAATGGGGGATTTTAACTTCCCAGATATTGACTGGAACTTGTGGGTTGGTCACTCACACACTAGTCAGACTTTTGTGGATTTATTGGATGATTGTTTTCTGCAGCAGCATGTTCGAGAAGCAACCAGAGAAAGTAATACTCTTGATCTGGTTATCAGCAGTGATCATTCGTGTATTAAGAATTTGCAGATAAAGGAACCACTAGGTGGCAGTGATCACAGTGTGCTGAAGTGGGATTTACTCAAAGAGGTAACTACCGTCAGGGGTAAAGGAAAGGATTTTTGCTTCCGTAAAGGGGAGTACAGTGGTCTCAGACAGTTTTTAAATTCTGTACAGTGGGATCAACTGACGATGTTACAAACAGTAAATTCTAAGTGGGAAGCATTCAAGGAATTAATCGTGGAAGCTACTAGACTTTTCATACCGATTAAGAAATATTGTTCAAGGTTTAGGCCTAAATGGTTATCAAATGAACTAATGAGACTCGTGACAGAGAAGAAAAATGCATGGGATGCATATAAATTATCAGGCAACGCAGAAGCCTGTGGCAGATATAAGCTAGTCTGTAATCAGGTCACAAAGGAGGTTCGGCAGGCAAAGGCGGTTTACGAGAAATCTTTGGCAAAAGATGCTAAGAAAAACAGCAAGGATTTCTTTACTTATATAAACTCTAAAAGGAAGGGGATGAATATGATTGGTCCACTTGACATCGATGGTTCGACTGTTGATGATCCTGCTCAGATAGCAAACAAACTGAATGAGTATTTTGCATCTACATTCACACGTTAGGAATTATTACAGTTTGAAAATGGAAGAAGGTTATCAAATTGTAGCAGTGTGCTTAATGATTTTGTAATAACTGAGAGCAAAGTGGAGGAGAAATTGTTGAAGTTAAACATAAGAAAGGCACCTGGGGTGGATGGGATCTATCCAGTTATATTAAAGGAGGCGGCAAAGCAACTAAGCAAACCCTTAGCCATAATTATGAGAGCATCCTTGGATTCAGGGGAGGTTCCCACGGACTGGAGATGTGCAAATGTATCCCCAATTCACAAAGGAGGTTCGAAGGGTGACACGAGTAATTACAGCCCAGTTAGTTTAACTTCTGTTCCGGGTAAAATAATGGAGTCACTGGTTAAAGATGCATTGCAGGATCATCTAGACAAGACTGCAGCAATAATTCAGACACAGCATGGGTTTGTTAAGGGAAAGTCTTGTCTGACAAATTTGATTGGTTATTATGATGTGGTCACAAAGGAACTGGATGCAAAAAATAATTTTGATATCATATACTTGGATTTCAGGAAAGCTTTTGACACTGTTGCGCATGGAAGACTACTGTACAAATTGGAGCAGAATGGTATTAAGGGTAAGTTGCTACAATGGATAAAAGGATGGTTAAGTGGGAGAAGACAGAGGGTGGTAATCAATGGGTGCTGCTCTTCGTGGACTAATGTTATTAGTGGAGTCCCACAGGGTTCGGTGTTGGGTCCACTGTTGTTTTGTATATTTATCAATGATATTGATGAAGGTATATCAGGCTTAATGTCGAAGTTTGCAGATGACACGAAGGTTGGCAGGGTTGTTAATGACAGTAATGGCAGTGTGCTACTGCAACAGGATCTAGATAATTTGGGCAGATGGGCTAAGAAGTGGCAACTGAAGTTTAACCTTGACAAATGCAAAGTACTGCATATGAGTAGAAGTAACCCCAGAGAAACGTACCAACTGTGTGGTACTACACTTAAGGTGGTAGAAAATAAAAAAGACCTGGGAGTAATTGTGCAGTCAGATATGAAGTTTTCTGAGCAATGTAGACAGGCTGCTAGGACAGGTCATGGGGTTTTGTCAATGATATATAGGAATTTTGCTAGCAGGGAAAAGGAGGTGATTGTCCCTCTGTATAAGGCAATGGTCAGGCCACGCCTTGAGTACTGCCTACAGGTCTGGAGGCCTCATTTTAGGAAGGATGTAGATTTGCTTGAGCGTGTACAGAGAAGAGCAACATGATTGGTGAGGGGAATGAAGAGATCCTCTTATCAAGAGAGGCTTAAGTTCTGCAAATTGCAGTGGCTGGAGACTAGGCACCTGCGCGGTGATCTGATTGAGGTCTATAAGGCCTTGAATGGGTTGAGCACGCTGAATTCTGATGGATCCTCCCACTTGTTCAGAATACGAACCTACGGGGACATAAGTTCAAATTAAGAAAGGACAGATGTAGAATAGATGTGCGGAAATTTGCCTTTAGCCAGCGGGTGGTTAATTGCTGGAACAAACTTTCACCTGTCATTGTGGAAGTTGATAGGTTAAATAAATTTAAGGAGGAACTGGACAGGCATTTGGAGGGTATGGTGTGATTTTTTTTTTTTTTTTTTTTTTGGCTGATGCTGCATAAGCTCCTACACTTGCTTTCTTGCATCAAGTGCCACTACTACTACTACATCGCCAAACTTCACAAACCAGGTCACCCCTTATGGCCAATTGTTTCTTTTTGTAAATCTGTCTTTGCTAATCTATCAGCCTTCTTAGTTAAAATTGTATCACCCCTTATGAAATTTTTAAAATTTAGAGTTTATAACACTGGCCAAGTTTTTGAATACATAAATACCACTACAATTTCCGAAAATTACATCTTAGCCTCTTTTGATATCATTTCTTTATATACTAATGTACAGCTGGATTTCACGCTACAAGCCTTATGAGAACTTTTTTAACGATGGATTATCAAATGCACTTCTCTTAACATTAACAGTATTCTATAGCTCATTTCGGTTTTACTTGATGCTGTATGGGATTAGGTATCTCCCCCCCCCATCAGAAATTTACCTAGCTACTATTGAACACCAAGTACTCCAACCTTTTCCTTCGGGTATCAAGCTTTATATGCATTAGACTGACGATGTGTTATTAACAGGAGACAAGTCTACTATTGATAGCCTTTTTATTAAATTTAATGCAATACATGAAAGACTTAAATACACCTTTGAAGTAGAATCTGATAACAAGATTAATTTCCTCAACCTTACAATATACAAGACAGGCACTAAATTAGGAACTAAACTTTATAGGAAAAATATACACACACAGGGAAGTATTTACACTTTCAATCACATCACCCACTTAGCACAAAAAAAGTCCGTTCTTTACAACCAGATTTATAACGCTATTAAATACACCTCTTTACAAGATGATTTAGCTACAGAATTACATTATCTCACAAAAACATTCACAGCTAGGAAATACCCTTCCTTTACAATTGATCAGACATACAATCTCCATTGTAGGAAATAGGATCAATAACTGACGCAATCACAATACCAACCAGAACAACAAACAAAACAAGGATCGTCCTCCCCTAACACAGTTAACTCTCTAGACAGCTTCGTCAAGTGTTTACCAACACAGACAGACATAACATTAACATTTTCATCATATAACAAACTAGGGACTATATTTAATACATAGAAAGAAACACATAAATATTCAACATGTAACATAAACAATATCGTCTGCTTGATTAAATGCCAATCTGATTGTAATGCATGCTATATTAGGAGTACCACCACTAAATACGGCACAACTAGAACTTCTAACACATGTACATATTATCACCACAGTAGCTTCAAAACTAATCAAGTTAGCACGAAACTCACATAGCATTTACATCCCATAATCACAACCCTCTAATCGATTTAGCCATTACAGTTGTAAAATTAAAATCAAGTTATAAACTTTTCCAACAGGAAGCACTTGTTATAAAATGGTGTCATCGTAACACCACATTAATGTTTTAAACACAATTTCCAACAAACCTTTCCCCCATTTGGAACCTTGCACATGTCAAGTTCCCACATGTCCTAAAATGCATCATGGAACTTAGGATCTCTTTAAGTACACAACCTCTCTTTTTCTTTCATTATTGCCAACCAAAGATATCATGAAAGTCATCCATTATGATTATTGGCTTTATTTATTAATTTTTTCACAGTTTTAACAAATTTTATATAGGACAACCAGGGGATGGAACAGTGCACATCTTCCTCCTTTGGGCAAAAATTTTAATAGTCTCTATTCTATTTATATTTTAACAATTCTATTTTTATGTAACACTTAATTAAGTTTCCACAACTTTCGCCTAACCATACAACTAAGCAGTTATTTGAGGTGATTACCGTCAGTTTAAGCTTTGCTATTAATTTTATCAAGGTGATTTTGAATGTAGTTTGGTAGTTTGCACTAGAAGCACTGCTATAAGTATATCAGAAACTGCAATCCTGCAAGAGTTTTTATGTATGATTGTGTGTCTTTGGTCTAATAAAGGTAATCCTCTGTTGGAAAGAATATATTGCTGCAAGTGGCAGCAGAGGTTGACAAGGCTTGTGCGGGGTGAAATAAGGGCTACAGTTAAGTCAAATAACAACCACCTTTTTGCTTACCAAGTATAACAGTGGTAGGTAGTTGTGCATTTCAGAATAAACAACTTGTTACACCATGTCATGGATTTGTTATCATAGGTGATAGCCAAATTGTGTTCCACTCCTGTCAGAAAAAAAAAAAAATGTTTTTCCAACATTCCACTTTCCAGTGGAATGTTGGAAAAACATTGTATGATTTGACAAATCCTGCTGTTTCATACTGATGGAGGGAACAAGAATATGATGACTAAATGGGTCCATGAGTCCAATCACCACTACTATCAACAGTGTGTAGGCTGGTGGTTGCAGTGTTAATAGTGTAGTGAGTGTTTTCATGATACACATTTGAGCTTTTTGATACCATCAAAGTAAACATTTCTTGGTAACTAGTGTAGCTATCTGCACAGTGAAGAGTAAAATCAGTTGGCCTTGGTTGTTTGAAGGGCACATAGATTTTTTTTTTTTTTTTTTTTCTTTTCTTTTCTTTTTGATATGGTGCATCCCTTTACAGCTATCATGTATCCATTTGCAAATGTGTTCTTCCAACAGTATGATGCACTATGTTACCATGCCACAATTGTACAGAACTGGTTCCAGGAACATGAAATGAAAGTAAATTGGCTTAGTGTGGTGGCTTTCTCCAGTCATTAGATTGTAATCCAGTTGAGCTTCTGTGGGATGAAGTTGAACAAGCTCTTCAGAGTAGAGATCCATAACCATCCAGTTGCAAAAGCTGTAAGAAGAATTGAATCAGCACAGACCAGTATCCCTGTGATATGCTATTGACTCCTGATTGAGTCCATGATACAATGAATTCAGACTGAAAAGAGAGCTGAGGGCTTGCTTGTTATTGGGTATGTGTACCCAGTAAACTGGTCACTCAGTGTATTAGATTATTTCCTAAGGGGCACTTGATTTTTCTGAATGTATAGAAATTAGAGTAAAAATTCAATTGTAAATAAATTTAGGATCTGGTAAGGTAAACTGTTGTTTTATTTATTGCTTTAAAAAAAAAAAAGGAAAATTTTTTTTTTTTTTTTTTTTTTGTACTGTGCAGAAATAGATTTACAGTTAGAAGGTGGAAGCCAGATCATGGTACGTGGGCGTGTGTATGAAGACTCAAAACCTACTACATTTAATCAACTGTGGACAGCTGAAGAACAGAAAAAATTGGAACATCTACTAATAAAGCATCCTCCAGAAGAGATACGTGTAAGACGTTGGGAGAAAGTATCGGCAGAACTTGGAAACCGAACTCCAACTCAGGTTTAATGGAATTTTTTTTCCCATTATTATTTATTTTCAGTATAAAACAGGTATAAAGTTTTCAAAATGAGCATAACAAAATTTTGTTTGTTTGAAGCTATCACATTCACACACATACAAATATGATTATTGGGATGCAACTGCCAAAACTTAAAATCACAAAAAAATCAAAATTCTGACAAAATCAAAGCGACAGTAGATCAGAATGCTCATGGCTTTCAGATTATAACAAATCAGTATGCAAAAAAAGTTTGAAATGCTGAAAGATCAACATGGCAACAGATTCATATGCTATTCAAAACGTTGAATAGTCTGTAGTAAAATGCCAACCTATTGCATTTTGTAAAATATGCTGTCAGTATAACGTGTTCCAGATTACTGACTAAAAGTTATTTTTTCCATCTTCTGAACAAACACATTATCTGGAAATCATGATGACAACTTGGATGCATAAACAACTGATTATTATTATCACAATCATTATTACTATTAAATCCTTTATTAAGCATTTGAGTTACAGAAGTGCCATATAGCAGGAGAATGAGTTGTTTGTATTTGAATGTTTCTGCCAGAAGCGTGTGGTGTAGATTTCTTCTGAGCATGAAAATTGTATTTCATTTTCAAGACATAATTTTCTGTCCCTTTTACTTAAGGATGAAGGAGTAGGGATGCAAAATAAGTGGCTGATTGCACAGTGATCGGAATTAAGCCAAGTGAAGAGTAAAGTTAGTTCTCCTTTGCTTAAGGGTACAAGATTTTTTTTTTTACTCCAAAAAAACTAAGTTTTTTTCATCTATAGATGAAATTTCCTATTGTTATAACAATAGGAAACAGATTATGAATACATGCAATTTACAGGTGCGATATGTCCTTTGTGTCTCAATTAAAATTAAAAAACATGAACCAACATGATACACCACACAGCATTACTAGTTACCATGAAACCTTAGGGATGTTGTGGTGGGGGATAGAAAATTAATTAGTATTAATAGTGGCAAATGATGAAAGGAAGCGAGCTTATACAGCACTCCCCCCCCCCAAAAACTGCCCATATCATCTATCTGTCTATAACTTTGTCTAATCATTCCTTAAAATTATTTAGACCCACCTTCACAACACCAGGTGGAAGTTTGTTCCAGCAGTGGGTTCCATCTTTCTGAAGCAAATTTTCTCACATCTCACCTGCAGCCGGCCGACCGGGCTAGCCGGGTGGGTAAAGTACCTACCTAGCAACCCAAAGGTCGTGGGTTCGAACCCCGCCTCGGGCTTGGATCAGAGTACTGCAAAAACCTTGGGAGGTGCATTATGGCCACAGAAGCCGATGCGCCAACAACTACCAAAAAAAAAAAAAAAAAAAAACCTGCAGCCATTGTTTTTCAATTTGAAAATTTATATCTCTTATGTGTGTGTTGTCCAAGAAAAAGTGAAAGTGCTTTCAGAATTTAGTTCACATGTACTAAATCCATTTAATGCCTTAAGCACTTCAATCAGGTCTCTTCACAGGCGCCTTTCTCCAGACACTGCAGTTTGCACAACTGAAGTTTTTTTTTTTTCCATAAGTTTTCTTTGTAGTAGTAGTAGTAGTGGCATGTTATGCAAGAATGCAAGTGTATCAGCTTATGCAGCATCAGCCAAAAAAAAAAAAAAAAAATCACACCATTCCCTCCAAATGCCTGTCCAGTTCCTCCTTAAATTTATTCAACCTATCGACTTCTAAACAACAGATGGAAGTTTGTTCCAGCAATTAACCACCCGCTGGCTAAAGGCAAATTTCCGCACATCTATTCTACATCTGTCTTTTCTTAATTTGAATTTATGCCCCCTTAGGTTCGTAATCTGAGCAAGTGGAAGGATCCCATCAAAATTCAGCATGCTCAACCCATTCAAGGCCTTATATACCTCAATCAGATCACTGTGCAGGTGCCTAGTCTCCAGCCACTGCAATTTCCAGAACTTTAGCCTCTCTTGGTAAGAGGATCCCTTCATTCCCCTCACCAATCTTGTTGCCCTTCTCTGTACACGCTCAAGCAAATCAACATCCTTCCTAAAATGAGGCCTCCAGACCTTTTATGCAGTACTCAAGGCATGGCCTGACCATTGCCTTTATACAGAGGGATAATCACCTCCTTTTCCCTGCTAGCAAAATTCCTATATATCATTGACAAAACCCCATGACCTGCTCTAGCAGCCTGTCTGCATTGCTCAGAAAACTTAATATCTGACTGTACAATTACTCCCAGGTCGTTTTCATTTTCTACCACCTTAAGTGTAGTACCACACAGTTTGGTACTTTTCTCTCGGGTTACTTCTACCCATATGCAGTACTTTGCATTTGTCAAGATTAAACTTCAGTTGCTACTTCTCAGCCCATCTGCCCAACTTTTCTAGATCTTGTTGCAGTAGCACACTGCCATTACTGTCATTAACAACCCTGCCAACCTTTGTATCATCTGCAAACTTCAACACTAAGTCTGATATACCTTCATCAACATCATTGATAAATATACAAAACAACAGTGGACCCAATACCAAACCCTGTGGAACTCCACTAATAACATTAGCCCACGAAGAGAAGCATCCATTGATTACCACCCTCTGTCTTTTCTCTCACTTAACCATCCTTTTATCCATTGTAGCAACTTACCCTTAATACCATTCTGCTCCATTTTGTACAATAGTCTTCCATGCACAACAGTGTCAAAAGCTTTCCTGAAATCCAAATATGATATCAAAATTATTTTTTGCATCCAGTTCCTTTGTAACCACATCATAATAACCAATCAAATTTGTAGACAAGACTTTTCCTTAACAAACCCATGCTGTGTCTGAATTATTGCTGTGGTCTTGTCGAGATGATCCTGCAATGCATTTTTAACCAGTGACTCCATTATTTTTCCTGGAACAGAAGTTAAACTAACTGATCTGTAATTACTTGTGTCACCCTTTGATCCCACTTTGTGAATTGGGGTCACATTTGCACATCTCCAGTCCGTGGGAACCTCCCCTGAGTTCAAGGAAGCTCTCATAATTATGGCTAAGGGTTTGCTTACTTCCTTTGCTGTCTCCTTTAATATAACTGGATAGATCCCCAGGTGCCTTTCTTGTGTTTATCTTCAATTTCTCCTCCACTTTACTCTCAGTTATTACAAGATTCTTTAGCTTACTGCCAGAGTTGAATACACATCTGGCATTCCCCTCACTGAATAACTCCTCATGTGTGAATGTCGATGCAAAATATTCATTTAGTTTGTTAGCTACCTGAGCAGGATCATCAACAGTTGACCCATCGATATCAAGTGGACCAATCTGATTCATCCCCTTCCTTCTAGAGTTTACATAAGTAAAGAACTCTTTGCATCCCTTGCCAAAGATTTCTCATAATCTGCCTTTGCCTGCCTAACCTCCTTTGTAACTTGGTTACCGATCAACTTGTATCTATCATAGGCTTCTGTGTCACATGTTAATTTATATGTATCCCATGCATTTTTCTTCTGTCATATGTCTCATTAGTTCACCTGACATCCATTTAGGCCTAAACCTTGAACAATATTTCTTAGTTGGTATGTAAAGCCTAGTAGCTTTCAAGATAAGTTCCAGGATAAATACTGTCTCAGACCATCATAGTCGCCTTTACGAAAGCAATAACCCTTCCCTTTACCCCTGATGGTAGTTACCTCTTTGAGTAAATCCCACTTCAGCACATTATGATCACTGCCACCTAATGGTTCCTTTATCTGCAGATTCTTAATGCATGAAGAATCACTACTGATTATCAAATCAAGAGTATTACTCCCGAACATGCTGATGTAGAAAAAATCATCCAATAAATCCACAAAAGCCTTGCTAGTGTGTGAGTGACCAACCCACAAATTCCAGTCAATATCTGGGAAATTAAAATCCCCCATTATAAAACTCTCTGATTTACTGGCCCACTCTATTTCCCTGTACAGTTTCTTATTATACTCATCAGAGTCATTAGGCCTATAGCACACTCCTACTCTCAATTTTGATCTCCCAATGCTTATGTCACACCAAACTGACTCGACACTGCACTGTCCAGCGATGTCAACTGGCTTCACTTCCTTGGATTTTATGTGTTTCTTAACTAATAGCATAACCCCTCCTCCCTTCCTATCTATCCTTTCTGTAGACGTTGTACTCCCCAAATTCCAGTTCTGCATTCCTTATATCTGTGTGACACCACATCTCTGATATCCCAACAATATCCGCCTTTGATGCTTTCATCAATACCTCAAATTCATCAAATTTATTTACCAAACTCCTAGCATTGGTGTACACGTAAGTATACATGCACCTGTTTCTATTCTTAGCTACCCTAACACAACTCATGTGTTTACTTGTACTGCAATGACTCCCAGCAATCTCTGAAATATCCTGTATCTTGTTTTCCAGGCTTCTGCTCATTCCAATAGAAGCAGTTCAAGAATCACTTTCACCTCTGCCAGTGGCTACTGTTAATCTTTTAGTCCTTGTATCCCCCCCAAGCTAGCAGTTTTCTGACTCACCTAACACTGCCTCGATAGCATCAGCAAATATTCTTGCACCCTTTCTATTTAAGTGTATCCCATCCCTGTAGAAGCAGTCTCTCCTGTTAACAAGCACAGTCCAGGCTGTAAAAAAATTCTCCCCCTTGAGCCTTGCACAATCTTTCCAGGGCTGAATTGATTGACAAGGCTCTCATCATATACTCCCTCCTATCGTGTCTGTGCAGAAGTGCAGACACTTTCAAATTCAACCCTAATTCATGGCTTTTTTTCAACAGTGACCTGTACTTGTTAAGTAATTCTGCCGGTCTCCTACTCTTGATATCATTAGTGCCAACGTGTACAACTATATCACCTTTTGTGCCCATAGATATAAAAAACAACATTTTGGAATTCAAAAGTACATCACCAAGGGTGTCAAGACTACTACTCAGGATTTCTAACAAGTACAAGCTAAAGGTTATAATGATTTATGCACCAACATCAAGCCATGAAAATGTGCACTGAAATTGAGAGTCTTCTAGATGAGAAGAAAACACACTACGCTATCATTATAGGGGACTTCAATGCTAAGGTTGGAAAGAGACAAAACAGTGCAGAAAGGGGAACTATAGGAAATTTTAAAATTGGTGAAAGACTTGTGGAATTTGCAGAATTGCAAGGGTTGAACACTTTTTTTTTTCAAGTAAAGGGTGAACAGAAAGTCGACATGAAAGAGCCCAAATGGATTAACAACTAATGAAATCGACTTCATCCTCACTAACAGAAGATATATTGTGAATGATGTTTCCATCCTGAACAAGGTAAATGTTGGAAGTGTTCACAGAATGGTAAGATGCACACTTGATATATAGATGTCAAGAAAAGAAAGGAAAAAAACTGACACGAGTAAATAATACAAAGGGCTTTGAGATAACAGAAGAGGAGAAAAAGCAGTATGTACTGGAACTTAAGAACAAGTTTGAGCTTCTGCAGACTGCTCAGGACCACGATATCGACGAGGAATATTACAACTTTCTGAAAGTGATAAAGCTCAAGAAACCTATAGGAAAAAAGAAATCCAAATAAGAAAAAATTAATCAAGAAACACTTGTCATGATGAACCAAAGATGACAAATGAAGAGCAAGATAAACACTGACAAGGAGAAAATTGAGTACACTGAGTTATGCAAAGCCATTAGAAAGAGACTCAGAGAGGACATAAGAAGATTTAACACAAGAAAAGTTGAAAAAGCATTAAGGGAAAACAAAGGACTTAAATCAGCAGCCATGAGCAGTAACACAGAAAGACAAATGATACTGAAACTGAAGAATAGCGATGGTGTACTTGTAAATAGCAGAGAAGGCATAATTCAATTAGCAGAAGATTACTATAGAGAAGTGTACAAGGAGCGAGGGGATGATGCCAGCAGTGGGGAAGGTGGATCACAAATAGTAACACATAGGACCTAACCGATATCTTTCCTGATGAGGTAGCATGTGCATTGAAGAAAATGAAAAATCAGAAAGCCCCAGGGGGAAGATGAAGTTACCGTAGAGTTGTTAAAATTGGGAGGAAGAGCCATGACACAAAAACTGGCAAGACTTGTCACAAAATGCATTAGAAAAGGTGGATCACCTTCACATAATATCACAGCTAACGGAGAAAGAAAATGAATATAAAATACCATTATGCCTGGCATTTGGTTTATGAAAAGGCATTTGATTCCATACAGCATAAGGCAATGTTTCGGGCACTGGAAAGACAAAGCATAGATACCCCATATATTATGATTTTGAAGAAAATATATGAGAATGCTATCTCCTTTATTAGACTAGACAAAGACAGTAGTAAATTTAAAATTGAGAAAGGAGTTCGACAAGGAGACACAATATCTCCGAAGTTGTTTACTGCTGCCCTTGAAGAAACTTTCAGAAGATTAGACTGACTCCTTTCTGCGACCAGTGTGAATGGAGATTACCCAAATCATTTATGATTTGCAGATGACATTGTGGTCATAAGCCACGATCCCAAAGATTTAGAGGAAAATCTTAATCAGTTATGCAGAGTTAGTAAGGATTTTGGACTAACGATTAATATGGCTAAAACAAAAGTAATGATGAACAAGTATGCCACAAAAAGGGATATAACGATTGAAGGAGCAGTAATTTAAAAGGTGGACTCATATGCTTATCTGGGACAAGTCATTAGCTCTGTAATTATGATAAATGGCTGGAAGTCAAGAGAAGAATAAATTTTGGCTGGATAGCATTCAGTCACATATAGTCACATACTGAAGAGCAATATCCCAATTTGTCTGAAATGTAAAAAAATGAACCAACGTATACTCCCCACCATGACTGGAAGTGAAACTTGGGCACTCACCAAAAGAATGGAAGAGAAGCTGAGAACTACACAACGAAGAAAGGAACGAATTATATAGGGAATAAGACTGTTATAGATAAGAAGAGAAACACATGGATTAGGCAGCAAACTCAAAAAACTGAAGAACTAAAATGGTCTTGGGCAGGACACATAGCTCGAAGACAAGGTGACAGATGGACTAAGAAAATAACTGAATGATACCCAAGAGGAGCTAGAAGAAAACCTGGAAGACAATGACGGAGATGGACAGATGAAATTCATGAGTTTGTGGGTAGCAAATGGATGGCCATTGCACAAAACAGAAGGAACTGGAAAGTTGCTGGAGAGACCTTCATCCTGCAGTGGATTGAAAATGGCTGATGATGATAATGACATTCAAATTGTCTATATCTGGGCCTTTTCAGTTTTCTAATTTTGTAATATTAATTGAAGTTCTTCTGTTGTTATATTTTCTTCATCTTCAGTTACCACAGATTCATCTTCCAATTCCCTAGTGCCAAGGTTATACCATAGTTTGGAATAGTGTTGCTTCCATTCTGCTTGAGTGATGGAGTTGGTTTTTATTTGATCATTTGTGTCTAGTTGAAATTTCTTAAAAATTTTCAAACCTCTTCTCTCTCTAGGCCCTTGATATCACGTTCTAAGGATTTAACAAATTTATCCCAGTCATCTCGTCGCATTCTTCTGGTTAGTTTTCTGACTTCTGCTGTAAGCTTTTTATATTTTATGTGTAGATGTAGGTCTTTAGTTTGTAGGAACAGTTTATAGGCTTTTTTTTCCCTCACTGATTGTTTGTTTCAATTCTTCATTACAAGTTCTTAGCCAGTTTTTATTTTTTATAGGTTTTTATCCAAGACTTTCTTCAGTGGTTCCCAGAATTGATTTTTTCATGTTTGACCAGATTTCCTCAACATTATCACTCTCATCTGATTTGAGTTTATCTTTCAATCGACTTTCATTTTTTTATGTAGACTCCAAACACGAGTGGTATTAGAACCTATAGTACTTAGTACCGTGCTTGGGTTGGAGGTTGGGAAGACGAAAGATATTTGTTGACATTGGACTTGAACTTCTGTAGACTGTAATTATCAGGAAATACTTATGAAGAAAGGTTGTTCCAGAAAATGGCAGTTGAATGAATAAACGAGGAAGATGAAAAGTTGGTTCTGTGAGTTTGAAGGTGGACAGTAAATGGATTTTGGCTGGTGGTAGCATGTGTTCGGACTGTTTTGAAAGAGAAAGCTGGAATTATAGAAGCCAATTCAGAAGAACAGTGCCCATGGAAATATCTGTAGAAGAGGCATGCAGCAGAAATAGTACGTCTATGAGACAGTGAGTGGAGAGACTCTGTTAGAGATGAATCATTAATTAACCTAACTGCCCTCTTCTGAATGGAATCAAGAAGCCTGAGAGAGATTTTGGGGGCACCACCCCAGATGTGGGAACAATATTCCATGGTAGGGCAGATTTGCGATTTGTACAGAGTGAGCAGCTGTTTGGAAGAAAAGTAACGCCAAGAGCGAAAGAGAAAACCAAGTTTTTTAGATGCAGAGGAAGCAATATTTGTAATTTTCTTGGCCAAGAGAGATTAGAAGTCAGGGTAATCCCCAAAAGAGATATCATTTTGCCTAGAAATCGGAGTGTCACCAAAGATAAGCATAGGAGCAGAAGAATCCTTTTTGCGAAATATAAGACAAGGCTGAGTTTTAGAAGGATTGAAATCAACTAAGTTGTCTGTGCCCCACTGGAGAATTACCTGAAGATCACCATTTAAGGAATTGTTAACAGATTTTTGAGAAGTTGAAGCTGATTGAGCAGGGCAAGGTTTCTCAAAATGGAATGCAATGTGCTATCATTGGCAAAACTATGGATAGGATTTCCAGTCAATGGAAGAAGGTCATTAATATACAAGAGGAAAAGAGTGGGGGAAAGAACTGAGCCTTGGGGGACACCGGCATTAGTGGAGAAGTTAGAAGACAGAGAGCCATCTACCATCACCCTCAGTGAGCAATCAGAGAGAAAACTGGATAACCAATTACAAAAAACAGTTGGCAAACCATAAGACGGAATCTTTGTTAGAAGACCTTTATGCCAAACACGATTGAAAGCCTTTGAGATGTCTAGAGGAACTACTCATGTTTCACCGAACTTTTTCATTGAATTAGTCCATAAATGGGTAACATAAGCCAGAATATCACCAGTGGATCGACACTGACGGAATCCATACTGGCAATTGTTGATCAGACGGAAGGTTTCTAGGTAGTTTAAGAGTTGGCGGTTAATTGATTTCTCCATTACTTTAGAAAGAGTAGAAATAATTGCAATGGGACGATAATTGGATGGGAGGGATTTGTCACCCTTTTTAGGAACTGGTTGGATATGAGCAAATTTCTAAGCAAGAAGGAAAAACACCTTTTGAATAAGAAAGTGAAAAAAGGTGGCAAAGAACAGGAGTAAGTTCAGAAGCACAGGTTTTGAGAACAAATGGAGAAATACCACTTGTTCTCAAAACAGGAATTTCAGGAATTTGGTGCTTTCGTCTTCTAACAAATGTATTTTTAATTTCTTAGTAATTTTTGTTGGTATTTTTTTCTTTTTTTAAGATAATTTGTTTTTATTTTGAAGGTGCTTTCTAGTAGGTAGTGAACACTGTCAATTTCACTACCTCTGAATACTCTAGTGTCTCTAATTTTGTTATTTAAATTTTCATTAATGATAATATATTCTGTTATAGACTGTTTCTTGCTTCCCATGTGAATTTATGGATATTCTTGGGTCTGAAAAAAGTATTCGTAATTTTAAGTTTATTAAAAATGCAGAAGTTTATCAAGCATCTTCCATTATTGTTGACCACGGGTTCACCTTCTATCAATGAATATCAAACTTATATCAATATAAGTTTGATATTGATTGATATGATTTTTTTTTTTTATTGAGCACCAACTGTTGCATTAAAATCTCTTGCTAGTATGAGGCATTCATTTTTGTTAGTTTGGTCTATGATCTCTTGTAATTCGTCATAAAATTCTATGGTTTCATCAGTGTTGCCTTCTACTGGTGTGTAGATGCCAATGATTGTTATTGGCATCTATTCTATCATATAGAATATGATAGAATTTTTAGTCTTAATTACAGTATTCTGGTTGATATCCAAGAGTAGTGTAATATATTGTTTTTCCATTCTTTCTTTATAATAACAGCAACTCCTGATGATGCCCACAGAGTATATCATTATGATGTTACCCTTTGGATCCTTTGTTCTTTTTTGTTTTGGTAATTGACTGCTATGCCAATATTCTATTTTCTAATTCCATGGTCAATTCATCCAATTTATGATTTATTCCTCTAACATTCCAAATTGCTACTTTAATGTCCTTAATCGTAGTCCTGTATCCATTGCCCAGGTTGCTATCCTTGATCTGTCCAGTTTTTTTTCTTTTTTAAGCTTATTTCAAGTATTTGGAATATCCTCTGGATAGGTTACCAGCTTTTTGCGAGGTAAGTCTAGTGGTGGGACTGCCACCTTATAGCCTCTAGACAAGCTTCAGGTACAGCATTTCCTCCGTATGTGATGGGACAGTTATACCACTGTGACTCGGTTGCCGCGAGAAGGTGAGGTTGACATTTGGGTAGGAGAGGTTACAGAATGCACGTCACCACCCCTTGAATACCTTGCTTTTATTTATATCAGTTTTATATCAAATTTAACTTATATCTTATGTATTTTTAATTTATTTTAATAAATTTATTATTTTAAATCAGTCTGTCAGTCATTATTAGAGAAAAATACATAGTGATAGGCAACCTGAAGATCACAGCCTGTTTGCTAATGCTAACTAGGTTATATATGAACATATAGTATGCACCAAATTATAGAGTTACCCTTACATTTCTCAGTTTTCTTCCAGATTTCGGCACTTGAGAGTTGTACATATTTCTGCCACCAAAGGAGCCACCCCAATTTTCATCATGTTGACACAACAGGAGAAAGAATTTTGTGTGTTTGAGTTAGCTAAACTTGGTTCCACGACTCCAGTGCAAAGCTCATTCTGTGTACGATACACCAAACCTCCACCAGGTCATAACATTTACTTCTGGGGTAAAACTCCACATCTTGAGTACTAGTCCATATTTCAACAAATGGACAGGAACAAAGCAGTGATTGGCAGGTACCACTCACTGTTTTTCCACCCACTTTCCTTCTAGGTTGATATGCCTTGGGTGTTTTTCATCCCACTTGCTGCTGTTTTAAAATCGTAAAATGAGTTCCCGATTTTAAAACAGCAGGATGGAGGGGATAAACACCCTACCTAAGCTAAGCACTTCCTCATCAACGACATAAAACAATCAGAAAGAAAACACCTTCTTACACAGTGCTGGATTGGGTATTCTGTTCAAAAAATTGCCTGCCTCTGGAACAGTAGCCACCCAGATCCCCAGATATCACACCAGCTTTTTCTTGTGTGGATACGTCAAGAACCTTGTCTTTATGCCACCTCTTCCTCACAGCCTTAAGGGAAATGAAGGAATGCATTGTAGCTGCTGTTTCAACCATTGATGGTAATATGCTACAAAGAGTCTGAGACGAATTAGACTACTGGATTGATATGTGCTGTGTGATGAGAGGCACGTGGTGAGCATTTGTAAGATTATAGAAATAACTGTGATAGTTCCTTTACAAATTGGTTTTGACTAAATGTTCATATATATCCTAGTTACTGAGTAATAAATTTTTAAAAGTGTTAAATTCTTTTTGAATCACCCTGTATGTTGAGTATCAGTTCAAACTTTCAAACACCAGTTCTAAATATAGTTAGCCATAGTGGCAGTTACACTCTGGAAACGTTTAAACTGCTGTTACTTAAATTAGTATGTATCTGCTGTATATTTACCAGTTCTTAGAACAAAAATATGCAAACAGCATAGCTGATAATTTTCTCTAAAAGAAATTGGTAGATTATACCTATTTATTTTACCTAAATACTTTATATTACCATTTAATTAATTTTACAAAATATGTAAGAGAAGCACAATTCAGAACCTGACAATGACAAAGCACCCTCTCTTTATAATACAAACATGCCAGGCTAATTTTATAATAACAAACATTGAAGCTACAAAGAAGCTAAATAGATGATACAGCTACCACCCTTAAGTAATCTGATCTATGGCAGATTACTTAATCCATACTTACACCACCTGAACCATGACAACAAGGCCAAATAGTAAAAATGACGATCACAATATCATGAATCAAACATCAGTCCCACAAAGTCTCATTGTACTGATTTTGAGTGAACATTGGCATTGGTCCCAGAAACTGACCCTACTGAACAAATGGATATAGGGAAATCAGCAGCATCAGATTATTTAGTTCCATATACTTTCCCAACAATGAAATGACAGCCTTGAAGGCCCAAATGAATAAAAATAATGGACAAAGTTCTGTAATGAAACTGCATAGGATTTTGAGAAAATTATAATGATGATGTCCACTACCATTTGGCTATCATCCGTGCACTGATCTGTTTCTGCCTCCAAAACTATTTCCAACAATGTGTATTTGGGAAAGGAGGGGTATTTTTGTTCAAAATAAAATTTCTGCCTACCAGATTACCTTCACCCTGACCTTGAAGTCATCATTTTGTATTATAGGTATCACAACTCCTTATGGAAAACACAAACTGATGTACACAAGTAAGGAAAACCTACTGAACAAATTTTAGAACACCATACCCTCCTTTTACTAAAAATGGCACATGTTTCACTTTCCAGTCTGCATGACAACAATAGTCATTATCTTTACACTCTCATTCCCCAATCTTGTCTGAATTTGACTTACTAAATCTTGTCTGTACAATGGTAATCAATTCTCATTAATAGTCATGCTGACAGAAAAGCTGACTAGTGAAACTCCACAGGAAAACATAAAGTGTAAAGAAATAAAAAAAAAAAAGGGAAAATTTCTTCATGTTAATCAGTCTTTTAATTCACAATATATAAAGCAGTTGTTGGTAACAATCAAAATTCCTCTGAAGTAATAACTCAGTAGTTGAACAGACAATCCCTCATCTTGGCTCCTCTGCCTCTTCATCAAAAAAAAAAAAAAAAAACTCCAAATTTTAGTTTGGTGTTTTTGTGTCACTATACATTCTTCTGTCCACCCAATTTTGTAGACAGTCAGTGAATGACAACTTTAAGTTTAAAAGAGACTCAAACAAGCAATGAAACTCTTCTAGATTGAGTTTACTTTTTTCATCAATAAAAAAACCAGTTATCAAACAATATAGATTAAAATTCATAAAATGAACAGCTGATATTGAAGCAGTTCACTTTGTAACCATGGAACTGATCACAAATCTAGACAAGTATGCTTTCTGGAAGAGAATCCTTTGCCAAAATGTGATTACGTTCTTCCTAATTCTGAAGCATGCATTTGAGCTGAAGTGGACATTTATTTAAAAAAAAAAAAAACTACCTAATAAATAAATGTATTTAAACAAATTAAAGAGTGTTTGTTTGACTTAATCAAGGAGACATTTTTCTTTTCTTTTTTTTTTTTTTTAATTTGAACATTAGCAATTTCTGTCATATGCTGTATGCCTCCAAGAAGTAATGACATAAGATTTTATTTTTAGAATTTCATGCATTATAATAATATTCAAATAGTGTATAGCAAACTAAATTGCAAAGCTGAAAAAGATTGTTAGTTATATTAACTTTTTATTGCTATTATTCTTTGGCTTAAAACTTGCAAATTTTGAATTTTATTACATGCTTTAAATTAAAATAAAAAATTTATTTTAATAACAATGCCTAGAGAGAGAGAGTCATGCATTTTAATATATTTAAATTTAGGTTGCAAGCCGTGTGCAGAAGTATTTTGCAAAGCTTTATAAAGCTGGACTTCCTGTTCCTGGTAAACCACCAAATTTAAATAGTGCCAGAAAGGTATGTAAGCTTTATTTTTTATCCTTTCTGTAGTCTTATTTTAATTCTATAAATTAATAATAGACTTACACTGGTGTGCAAAACTTAAGGACCAACACTATTTCTAAAGGTTACAACCATAAAATCTTTACTTAAGCTAAATCTACTCTCATCATTCTTTACTGATGAGAGTAGATTTAGTCTCAGCAGCAATTCTGGATGTCAGCTAATCTGGCGAGAGGTTGGCACATGGTATCACCCTGCAAACATCACTGAAAGGGATCGATATGGTGGTTGAGGTGTTCTCGTCTGGGGAGGCATTATCTTGGATGGACATACACAACTCATAGGCTCTACTGTAACCGGTGCACTCTACTGTACTAAGGTAATCCTTCCCCATGTGCATCTGTTCCGAGGTGCCATTGGCCCAGAGTTCATGTTTATGGATGATAACGCCACACCCCATTGCACTGCACCTTTGATATGCTTTTGGAAAGCGAGGACATTGTTCATATGGATTGGCCTGCCCGTTCCGCTGATCTAAATCCTATCGAACACTTATGGGATGCTCTGGGGAGACACCTAGTGGCACGTCTGCACCCACCAGAAAATCTTCACCAGCTGAAGATGGCGCTGACAGAGGAATGGACGATGTTACTGCAAGAACTTATCAACAACGTTGACCTAAATATGGAAAGGCAGTGCAAAGCCTGCATCGACATTAGGGGTGGGGTGGCCATATCTCCTACTGAGGACCACCTCTTCCCTTTGTTCCATCTTTGGCAGTGATGCATCTGTATCATGGCAGCCAATGCTATGTTGCCATTTTTGAATAAAGTCCCTCTGTACCGTTTTGTTTCCATTGTTGTGTCGGTGTTGTTTCCTTCATCAATTCTGTACCTCACGAGGTTCTTTTGGTATGCTTTTCCCATATCCAGGCCACTCCTATGAGAAGCTACAGGTGAAAACCTGACTGGCCCTTAAATTTTGCACACCAGTGTAGAAATATATTGGGCATTTGCTTTGAAATAGTTTTTTTTCCATTTTCATAAATAAAAAATTCAGAAGCAGTTGACAGCTTATCTAATTAATTATATTTCAGCCATTATCACAATGCACTAGAAGATATTATTGATACAAAGTGAGGTTAGCTGGTGATCAGGAGTAGATGGAATTTTGAAATTTGATGGATCATCTCAGATAAACTTTTGACCCAGATGATCTGCAAATTGCAGCATCTGGAGACTAGGCACCTGTGAGGCTTTGAATAGATTGAGCAAGCCCAATGCTGATGGGATTGTTCCTCTTGCTCAGACCACACACACTCGTGTGTGTGTGTGTGTGTGTGTGTGTGTGTGTGTGTGTGTGTGTGTGTGTGTGTGTGTGTGTGTGTGTGTGTGTGGTCTGAGCAAGGATCACAAATTCAAACTGAGGAAGGACAGTTGCAGAATATGTCACGGAATTTTGCCGTTAGCCAGCGGGTGGTTGATTGCTGGGACAAACTTCGTGCTGTTGTTGTTGTTGTGGAAGTTGATAGTTTAAATAAATTCAAGAAAGATCTGGACAAACTGTTGGAAGGAATGAATAGTTGAAATGGGAGTTGTTTTTTTTTTTTGCTGATGCTGTATAAGCTTGCTTTCTTCCAACATTTGCCACTACTAATGCTAAATCTGCTGACTACATTGGAAGAGTTGGTGGGTATAGACACCCTGTTGATGGATATGCTTAGCAAGCTGTGGAAGGTTATGAATGTTCTGAGTTGTGCTAATCATGGAGGTGCATTGTTTGGATGTACATATTGATAGTGAACAAGAAAAACAGGTTAAAACAACAAATGTGGATTATTCTTCCCCTCCCTCCTATTTTGTGTTCCCTTTATGTACATATTATACTTTCCATATTCAAATTCTTCATCCACCAGGGTCGCACTGATTGTCAGCATTGAAGGCTGATATATGAGGTACAACATAAGGCATCTTCTTCCGAACAGCCGGATAACATTTGGGATTCCCTGTTCGTTGATACATCAACAAGTTCATACTTGTTGATATCATAAATAAATGTATTGTTATACCTTCTTGTTTTTTTTTGTTGTTTAAACCTTAACTTTTGTTCACTAGTATATTAATGACCAGGGTAACAAAATGAATGAGAAGTATTCATAAATTATAGCACTATAATAATTTAAATGATACGGAATAAATATTTTCCACCTAAAGAACTTGTTTGCATCATTCTGCCAATGGGTTAAATTTTATTTTTCAGTGAGCTGTGAATAAAACATTAAAAATGAATATTTATATTTAAAGAATGTGACATTGCACTATGTTGTAACTGACTAGGAAAGATTATATTAAATCATAGAACTGTTCCTATCTACTTTTTTACCATCCAGCCTCGTCGACATGTAAATCGCCATCCTCTTCAGCAGTCCAGCACATTTTTGGTATCTCACGTGCCTCCAGTATTTATGTCAGAAACAGATGATGTGGAAAGTCCATACTATGGTTCTAGAACTAGTAGCATAGATGAAGATGAGTCATTGAGTGATAGAATAGATTCAGTATCTGTAAGTATATTAACCTTGTTAATTGAAATTTTATAGTGATGGTGTTTTGTTTTTTTCGTTGGTCATATGCTTAGCTTTTAGCATTAGCATTAGCATTAGTAGAGGCATTTGATGCAAGAAAGCAAGCTTATGCAGCATCAGCCAAAAAAAAAAAAAAAAAAAAAAAAAAAGTAACATAAATAAATAAAAATAACCACTTCCACTTCACCCCTCTGTTCGTTCGAAATACCTGTCCAGCTGAGCCTTAAACTTATTTAGGCTATCAACTTCCACGACAAGGGTTGGAAGTCTGTTCCACCCACCAACCACCCGCTGGCTAAAGGCAAATTTCCGCACATCTATCCTACATCTGTCTTTCCTCAATTTGAATTTATGCCCTCTCAGGTGATTTTTCTCAGCTAGAGGAAGAATCCCATCAGCATTGAGCATGCTCAAACCATTCAAGGCTTTGTACACCTCTATCAGATCACCCCGCTGGTGCCTAGTTTCCAGACACTGTAATTTGCAAAACTTAAGCCTTTCTTCGTAAGAGAACCCCTTTGTCCCATTCACCAATCTAGTTGCCCTTCTCTGTACTCGTTCCAGCAGCTCTACATCCTTCCTGAAATGAGGCCTCCAGGCCTGTATACAGTACTCTAGGTGTGGCCTGACCATTGCCTTATACAAGGGAATAATCACCTCCTTATCCCTGCTAGAAAAATTCCTATATATCATTGACAATACACCATGAGCTACTCTTGCAGCTCGTCTGCACTGCTCAGAGAACTTCATATCTGCCTGCACCACCACCCCCAGGTCCCTTTCATTCTCTACCACTGTCAGTGTAGTACCACAGAGTTGATACGTTGCTCTGGGGTTGCTGTTTCCCATATGTAGTACTTTACATTTGTCAATGTTAAACTTCATTTGCCACCTCGAAGCCCATCTGCTCAACCTTTCCAAATCCTGTTGCAGCAGCATAGTGTCAGTAGTGTCCTTGACAACCCTGCCAACCTTCGTATCGTCTGCAAACTTGGACATTAAGCCTGATATACCATCATCAATATCATTTATAAATACAGAAAACAATAAAGGCCCCAATACTGAACCCTGAGGGACTCCACTAATAACATTAGTCCACGATGAGCAGTGTCCATTGATTACCACTCTCTGTCTTCTCCCCCTCAACCACCCCTTTATCCATAGCAGCAACTTGCCTCCAATGCCACACTGCTCCAATTTGTGCAGCAGTCTTCCATGTGCAACAGTATCAAAAGCCTTTCTAAGATCCAAGTATATAATATCAAAGTTATTCCCTGCATCCAGTTCTTTTGTGACTGCATCATAGTATCCAATCAAATTGGTCAGGCAAGACTTCCCCTTAACAAAACCATGCTGTGTCCTAGCTATAACTGAAGTCTTGTCTAGATGATCCTGCAGTGCTTCTTTCACCAGTGCCTCCATTAATTTTCCGGGAACAGAAGTTAAACTCACAGGTCTATAATTACTTGTGTCAGCCTTTGATCCCCCTTTGTGAATTGGGGTCACATTTGCACATCTCCAGTCAATGGGTACCTCCCCTGAGTCCAAGGAAGCTCTCATAATTATGGCTAAGGGTTTGCTTACCTCCTTTGCTGCCTCCTTTAATATAACTGGATAGATCCCATCCACCCCAGGTGCCTTTCTTGTGTTTATCTTCAACAATTTCTCCTCCACTTTGCTCTCAGTTATTACAAGATTCTCTAGCTTACTGCTAGAGTTGAATACACCTCTGGCATTCCCCTCGCTGAATAACTCCTCATGTGTGAATGTCGATGCAAAATATTCATTTAGTTTGTTATCTACCCGAGCAGGGTCATCAACAGTTGACCCATCGATCTCAAGTGGACCAATCTGATTCATCCCCTTCCTTCTAGAGTTTACATAAGTAAAGAACTCTTTGCTGTTTTTCTTCGCATCCCTTGCCAAGGATCTCTCGTAATCTGCCTTCGCCTGCCTAACCTCCTTTGTAACTTGGTTACAGATCAACTTGTATCTATCATAGGCGTCCGTGTCACGTGTTAATTTGTATGTATCCCATGCATTTTTCTTCTCTGCCATATGCCTCATTAGTTCATCTGACAACCATTTAGGCCTAAACCTTGAACAATATTTCTTAGTTGGTATGTAAAGCCTAGTAGCTTCCACGATAAGTTCTTTGAATGCTTCCCATTTTGAATTTGCTGTTGGCAATATCATCAGTTGATCCCACTGTATAGAATTTAAATACTGTCTCAGTCCATTGTAGTCGCCTTTACGAAAGCAATACCCCTTCCCTTTACCCCTAATGGTAGTTACCTCTTTGAGTAACTCCCACTTCAGCACACTGTGATCACTGCCACCAAGTGGTTCATTTATCTGCAGATTCTTAATGCATGAAGAATCACTACTGATAATCAACTCAAGAGTATTACTCCCTCTAGTTGCCTCCCGAACATGCTGATGTAGAAAACAATCATCCAATAAATCCACAAAAGCCTTGCTACTTTAAAAAATATGAAAAAAAATTTAATGCCTAAATTTCCATTCTGTATATGATTTTAACATCTTCAGATCACTGAACTTCTTTAAGAAAAAAAAAAAGGTTTTCCTTGAAATATCTTTATTTCCTTTAAAAATGGGGCATATAAAAGCTTATTTTATATAAGTTTATTGCTTCAGTAGGAATGGAGATTTATAATTATGCACTTGTCTTCAAAGTAAATGAAGAAGTTTCATGGAATGCTTTTTTAAAAGTTTTACTGAATTTTTAATGGAAAAGACCCTTAGAAAATTAAAGTTTTGCTACAAGGAATATAATCTTTTCTCTGTTGGCATTGATCTTTTAATTTATTGCAGTGAGCTGTTTGAGAATTGAACTACAGTAAACAGTGCAACTTCTCACAATAGAAAGAAATATACTATTAGTTTGTAATAGTGCCTTCCACGACAGCCATTTTTGCATTTGCTACCATCCCATCATTTTGAGGCCAGGCAATATGTTGTCACAGTGACAACCCAACATTTAAAATGCTTTGGACAGGGCTGTCTGGTTGATGGGTTATTCCTGTGTGAAGCCTTCTTCATCCTTCCATGACATTTGATGAAGTCTTTAGTTTTTTTTTTTTTATGTGTGACTACAGAAAAACCGAGGACTTTGTATTTTCTTCCTAAGTGCTGGACTTATTTTCTGATAGAACTCTGCTATCATGAAATATTGTATCATTCACTTTTAAGCTTTATAAGTTTATGTTTATAATTTTGTAACTGAATGTATTAAATGCTGCTGTGTTTTGCACATTAACTGGGCACATGTTTGAAATGTAGGTTGGATTTAATGATAAAAAGATAAGAGATAACAAGTGATATTTAGAATCATATTTATTGATAGAGCTTAATAAAAGCTTAATGCTTATTGAAGATAATTTACACGATGATCTACTAGGATAAAGATAAAAATAAAGCATTTTGAAAACAAAACAGTTGGTACCCCACACTTATTGTTGTGGGTCCATGAAACTTGGAGTTGTGCAATACTCATTGTATCTGCATAGCTTGTAATTCATGAGAAACCAAAAATGGTAGTGAATGTGTGTGTGTGTCTTGCAGTTTGTGAAATTGAGAGTGGCATTGAGGTTTGCCGTCAGTGATGTCAAAACATCATCTTGGATGAAATAGATAGACATAATTATGATTCTAGTAAAGTGGTATCATATATTTAAAGAAACAAGCTACATCACTAAACCACATGCCAATTAATATTTGTCTGTGACAGAAGTTGCTGTTCATGACCTAAATGTTGAAATCATGAAAAACTTTAGTTGATTGTCTCTGGAGATTATTTTGCCATAGATGGTGCCAAAACATCATTTGGTAGTACTTCCAAATGACTTGAGAATGTTCAAGCCTTATGTGAATCCCATTCATGTAACATTCTCAGCATTCTCAAATCGTTTGAAACAATTCTTGAACATGAATTTTTGAACAGCTAGCTGTTTGCATATAAGGCAACACTTCATATCAGTGAAAAGTCTCACATCATTACAAATTTGAAAGAACAAGTCCAGAAATTTGCTTGATGTGAAGTGATTCTGTAAGAAGTGTGTATATATATATTATATTCACTTATTTAAAAAACCGATAAAAATACTAGTCAGGTCAGATTAATGCCATCAGAGATGATTAGGTGCCTCCGTAGCCAGGTGGGAAGGAGCAGCAGTGCGTAGCACACGCTTCTTGATTAAACCGGGGTTTGAGCCCGTCACCACCAAATACGGAGGATGCGGAAAGGTCAGGGAATGACTACCGCATATCCCCGGAGCAATATGGCCTTAGTTTCTAATGCTCCTAAAAACCAAATAACAAACAAATAACAAAATCAGAGATGATTAAACATTACATGTACCTGAGAAAAAAAAAAATATTTAATTGTTAGATATAGCTTAAAATGGAGGTGAATAACTGTAACCAACAAAAGGACCCTATTAGTCTCTATATATAACAAAGTCAAACAAAATCCAAATCATAATAATTCCATATATACAAAATCTAAAATACCAAAATACAGAAAAATACCAAATTTTAACAGTTATTATTGAATTAGGCTTACATCAAAAGGCATGCCATCATGGGGCTAGCACCTCTCAATATATGCCATCAATAACAACATAAGCTATCTGTTTCTGCTAGTTATATGCCAGTCTAACCATATTATGATATCTAAATATAGTATATATAATAATATTAAGTATATATAATAGCTTTGCTTCAATTAGATTAAGCAAAGTAGCATTATTTGAGTTGATATAAGGTCATGTTATTATAAGTTATCTGAAATTACATTATATGAAAAATAACTGCAAACTGGTAAAAATAGCTGCTAGCCTTACAGATAGCCAAAAACTTACATTTTTAACACTGGTCAATTTAATCTATTTTCTGGTATTTATTTATTAATGTTGTTTATTTATTTATAGGTATTTAAGTGTTTATGGAACAGGTTAACAAGTTAGCATTTGTGGGCTAACTTTAGCCTGGGGCCCTGTAAATGTAATAGTAATAATAAATGAAGTTAAAATATATATACTTATGGTATTAAGTAATGCAAATTTCAATAAAATTTTTCAAGTAAAACATTAAATAACATTCTTTCACCTGGTCATCTATCCGCTACTTCATGGGGGGCTTTGAGCGGATCGATAGCCAGACTAAAGGAATGTCTCATACCTACCCGTTTCTGTTATCCCTTTATCAGTTTTGCCAATTATTGATTTTGCAGTGATATTTTTGCACTTAATTTAGTTTAATTTTATTTTTTATTTATATTTTTATTTTCAATTTAATTTTTAAAATTAAAAATTTTCAATCATAGTGTCAGAAGCAGCAAACTGGTATAGGTGATACAAAGCCCAACGGGTAAGTATCTGAATAAACAGGAAAGGTTTTTACTTACTGTTACTTGTCCTGTGGTGGTCAGTCAGAAAGGGGGTTATTCCTGCTTTCTGTTTGTTTTATTGGTGATCGGTTTTTACTGCGCAGTCGCGCCTATTGTGTGTTATGGTGTGAAGTCAATATTGCTGTAGGGCAATATATTTTGCAAGTCATGAGAGGGTTTATTTTTAAGTTTGTCTGGGGGGATTGAGGTTGGGGGGAAAAACCTTCCGAGTTGAAATGATGCATTTTATATATACAAGTATTGGAAAATACGTGGTCATTATTGATAAAGATGATGTTTTGATGCAAAGGATGATGTTCATATACGTTATTTTCATGAAATTAGCTTTTCTAAGGCATAACGACCCGTATTGTCCAAGGAGATAGCTATTTACATAATTACAGCCTCCTTCTAAGTGAATTTTTACCGTGTGTCTCTTTGTGTTATTTTGCATAAGGGTGTTTGTTTATAATGCTACTGGTGGTGTATTTCCGTTATTTGTGCTGCCAGTCTTGGTTTTCCTAAGTTTTATAATTTTTAGAGGGGTGGGTTAGTTTAGAATGTTGGATTGTAGTGCAGTCAGAAGACGAGCCTCTTCTGAGCGCAATAAATCTGGGTATCAAATTGGGGAATATATATCTTGCATTGTAATTTAGACAACTTAGTTGCGGTAAGTTCCTGATGGTTTAACAATGTTTTAAGGTGTTTTCAATAATTTTATATGGGCTGACATTCGGTTGGTGTATTTTGATGTTCATATGTATGGCCGCTTTAATATGATGTCTGCTGTAGTTGGTGGGTATATTGTTTTTGGTGAGGGTTTTTAAGAGTGTTTTAATTCCATCCGTTGCATTATCTGTATTATTGCATATGTTTAGTAATCTGGTTGTTTCTAATGTTGGTTTCCTTGGATGTGTTTAGCAATGTTGCTATCCCAGTGGATGAGTTTTATTGCTGGGAAGCTGAAGTAGTCTCTTTTGTTGTAGTGTTTAGTGTCGATATTGTCTTTGGTGATAGTGATTTGGCTGTCGAGGTAATATGCTTGTAGGTTGCTACATTCAATGGTTAGGTCTGTGGGGTAGATTTCTGGGCTAATGTTTCTAAGTTATCGTAGTTGATGACTAGGACGTCATCGATATATCTATAGAAGTTGATTTCTTCTTGGATGTTGCTTTCGAAGTGGTGTAGGTATAGGTTGGCTATTGCGTAAGAGCAGCAAGATCTCATGGCTATCCCTCTAGTCTGTACATAAATGTTTTTTCCCATTAGTACGCAGTTGTTTTTGACGTTGAGATTGATGATGTCGTGCCAGTATTGTTTATTGCATTTCAAATTTTTTTTATGTTTTTGGTAGTAGTATAAGAGGACTTTAATTAGATTGTCGTGTGAAATCAGACATTCTAACCCACCCCTCTAAAAATTAGAAAACTTAGGAAAACCAAGACTGGCAGCACAAATAACGGAAATACACCACCAGTAGCATTATAAACAAACACCCTTATGCAAAATAACACAAAGAGACACACGGTAAAAATTCACTTAGAAGGAGGCTGTAATTATGTAAATAGCTATCCCCTTGGACAGTAGAGTCATTATGCCTTAGAAAAGCTATACCGGCCCAGTCCAGGGGATAGCAAAACAATTTCATTTAAATAACGTATATGAACATCATCCTTTGCATCAAAACATCATCTTTATCAATCACCACATATTTTCCAATACTTGTATATATAAAAACGCATCATTTCAACTCGGAAGGTCTCCCCCCCCCCGACCTCAACCCCCAGACAAACGTAAAAATAAGCCCTCTCGTGGCTTGCAAAATATATTGCCCTACAGCAATATCGACTTCACACCATAACACACAATAGGCACGATTGCACAGTAAAAACCGATCAGCCAATAAAACAAACAGAAAGTGGAAATAACCCCCTTTCTGACTGACCACCACAGGACAAGTAACAGTAAGTAAAAACCTTTCCCATTTATTCAGATACTTACCCGTTGGGCTTTGTATCACCTATACCAGTTTGCTGCTTCTGACACTGATTGAAAAATTTTAATTTTAAAAATTAAATTGAAAATAAAAATTTAAATTTAAAATTAAAAATAACATAAAAATAAATCAAAATTAAATTAAATTAAGTGCAAAAATATCACTGCAAAATCAATAATTGGCAAAACTGATAAAGGGATAAGAGAAACGGGTAGGTATTGAGTCATTCCTTTAGTCTGGCTATCGATCCGCTCAAAGCCCTCGATGAAGTAGCGGATAGATGACCAGGTGAAAGAATGTTATTTAATGTTTTACTTGAAAAATTTAATTTAAATTTTAATTACTTAATACCATAAGTATATATATTTTAACTTCATTTATTATTACCATTACATTTACAGGCCCCCAGGCTAAAGTTAGCCCACAAATGCTAACTTGTTAATCTGTTCCATATACACTTAAATACCTATAAATAAATAAACAACATTAATAAATAAATACCAGAAAATAGATTAAATCGACCAATATTGAAGCATTAAATCAATTGACCAGTATTATTTCATGCACATATAATGTCAAATTGCCACATGACAATAGCATTAACGTAGCACGTGATAAAGAAATAATCATATACACTTTACTAGAAATTAAATCTTAAACTTTAATAAGAACACTATATATACAGTACTACCATTGATGATATAGCAATTAAATAAACATACGTTTATTAAATTGTCCCAGTAATACTTATCACAAGATATAACCCTATTATATGTATTATAATGTTCACTGAATACCATCATGTGATATACTAATGAAAAGATTTTTAAAGTCATGCGTACCGATATGTCTAATATCTGTTGAATTTGTATTCAGGTAATCCAATACCATACTATTATTTAAAATAATCTTAGAATCGCCCACATTTTCCAATGCAATTTTTAACAAAGATTCTAGCTTTTTATGTGGTATTTTTACATAACTACCTCTGCAAGAAGTTATAAACCTAAACGCGACAGGGAATTATGAAATTTTGGGATCCAATGCACGTATGGAAATTTAGTGTTAGAGTAATTAAGTTTTAACCTTTTACTCATAGCAACCAGTCTCTTGCTGATAATATTACTGTTTGTTTCCTCATTCCTGTATGTTGCACTGTTGTTAAGCTCCTTAGCTAAAGTAGCAGCATAAAACTTTTTTTTTTACAAATAATACCATAGTTGTTGGCTGCCTTATCAATGGTAGTGATAATAAATCTAGATTGTATATCTAATAACTGCTGTTTAATTAGCTTTAAATCAAAAATCATAGCCTTGTCACACCATTTGAACTTGCAATAAATCTGCTTAGCCAATGCCTCGTATACAAGGCAAATCCACATGTGGAAAAACTCAACAGGTATACTATATTTATATACCAATTTTGGACCGAATTGTATCAGATTAATACGAATTTGCTTACAAATTTGTTTAACACTAGTCCTAAAACATGGCCTTAATTTTAAACCATAAGATAACAATTTCCTTAGCTCTGCATGTTGAACAATTTTCAGGTCTCCCGTAATGATATGCTTATGGTGTATATCAACATAAGATTGATATTCTGGTAAATGGCAGAAGCAAAGGGCATCATTCTCTGCACCAGTGTTTCCCAACTTTTTTGACCCGCGGATCCCTTTTTATAATCAATTTCTATGGAGAAGCCCCGTATTATTCATTATAGAAGACAATTCCTATTTGCAACAGAATGTACAGTTCCAAGAAATCACAAACTAATGGCAGCAAAATGACTGAATGTCATCTGCTAGAGAATGCACAAAATTCAACTTGGCAAATTTTTATTCAGAATGTGATTTCTAGTTTTCTAATTTATGTTTCTAATTCTTTAATTTCAATCAATTTTTAGCTATTTTATTTTCCTTGAGTGGAGGGCTCTGTGGAGCACAGGTTGGGAACCACTGCTCTACACTTTTAAGCTTTATAGCTTCCTGTTTATAATTACAGACTGTTAGACCAATAGGCTTAACAAAGCTGAATCTGGATCTAATTCTTGAACTAGTTAATGGTAATGCATAGTTAAAGTGGTGTAGAATCTTCTCTAATTTAATGTTGTGTAAAACACTATTCAAAAATTTAAAACTTATGAATTCCTTTGTAACTATTTTGATATTTCCCAGTTTAAACTTAAATATATCAAACAATAAATGTTGCAGGTGTGAATTGATAAAGTTGTAATCTCTGCATAATTTCAGCAAGGCCTTCAACCTAGTAACTTTCATGCCAAAAACCATGTCATGAATAATCTTGATATTGATGATAGATTAATTCCATGACTTTAACAAATCCAAAAAGTTACCTGCTTTATCAACCCTACTTAATTCCTTATTTGTATCACCATGTAATCTCTTTTTCCTGTAATGTCTAATAACAGTAGTTTTTACCAATTGGAACATACCGTATTTCCCGATGTATAAGACGCACCTTAATTTTGTGGCCGAAATTTGAAAAAAAATGTATTACATAAAGTTATTGAACTCAAGTTTTATTCATCATAAAATTCATAAAACTCATCACTGTCAAAACTCCCATCCATTAGCTTTTCTTCATCTGTGTCTGATGACGAATCACTGTCTTCGTATATTGGCTCGTCCTCAGGTCCATCTATGGCATTTGAAATGCCACACTTCTTAAATGATTTGACAACGATCTCAATCTGGATATTATCTGAGGATCTTTTCACCCAGGTACAAACTTCTCCTATAGTTGGTTTCTTCACTCTTCCTGCTGGTGTCAAATTGTCCCCAGAAGACTTCATCCATTGGTTCCATTCGTCTCTCATGGCAGCTTTGAAGGGTTTGTTAATGCTGACATCAAGTGGTTGGAGCTGGGATGTCAAGCCTCCAGGTATGACGGCAAGTTTTGTTTTTTGCTCTGCAGCAATCTTCTTTGTATTTTTTGTTATGTGTGCCCTGAACTGATCAAGCACCAATAGGGCAGGTTTGCATAAGAGCCCACCTGGTCTCCTGCTCCAAACTTTCTCAAACCAGATCTTCATCCCATCCTGATCTATCCAACCCTTGTCATGAACGTGGACAATCACTCCTCGAGGAATGTCTTCTTTTGGCATTGTTTTGCGTTTGAAAATCAGCATAGGAGGCAGCTTGGTTCCGTCGGCACAACAAGCTAGAACAACTGTATAATGGCTCTTTTCATGTCCACTTGTCTTCACAGTTACAGTTTTCACCCCCTTCTTATCAACAGTTCTGTTACTTGGGACATCAAATTGAAGGGGGACTTCGTCCATATTTGCAATCTGTCCCAACTCAAATTGTGTCTTCCGACATTGAATGACAAAACGATGAAATTAAAGGACCTTCTGCTCATAGCTTTCAGGCATCTTTTGGGCAAGTCTGGTGCGTGTACGCATGCTTAGTCCATTCCGTTTCATGAACCTGAAGCAACAATTGTGTCCGCCTTTGAAATCAGTAACTTCTTTTTCATCAGCAATTCTTCTTCCCTCATGCTGAACCATCTTTGTGGACACAGGAATTCCAATTGCCCTTTTCTCCTCAATCCATATCTTCAATTCCCTCTCTAAATCAGGCCATTTTGCTGACTTGCCTCTCATGGCCTTCTTCTGCATGGCGTTTTCAGTAGGGTTTCTTCTTCCCTTAGCCAGTCTCGGATTGTTTTCTCAGTTGGAGGAGGAGGACCAAACTTACGTTCAGCAGCACGATTTCCATTCACTTTTGCAAACTGGGTCACTTTTAACTTGAATTCAGCACTGTACAAAAATCTTTTCTGAGCTATTTCTGGGCAGAACGTGGCAAAACAATGAGCGCAAAGACAACAAGTGCGAAAAAGCAGAAAATGCAAGTAAAAAAAAAATCTACAGCCACTGTATAAGACGCACCCAGTTTTTAGACCCCAAATTTTTCAAAAAAAGGTGCGTCTTATACATGGGGAAATACGGTATTATATATACATTGGTCCTGTTTAATGCTGGCAAAGCATTGTCCATTAAACTTGCTGTTCAGTCCATATGGATAAAGTGATTTTTGCTTTAGAATGTGTAGGTTTTCTAAACCCAACCTATTATTATAATTACCTTCTATGGCTAGGATAGAGATAGAAATATTCTTAAAACTATGAACTTGAAAGTGCTGTAATTCAGTATCTTTTTTGTTTTTGAAAGACCTGATATTTATAACAACAACCAACTTGTTTGCTTTAAGCCTATTTTTTGTTATATTTTTTCCTTCGATCTTCACATGTTCATGCAGTGATATTTATATTCTAACTATAAATGGACATTGCTGCTTTGTGCATCTTTATGGCAGTTATATATTCAGGGTGCCTGTGTGCACACACTGAAACTTTATGGTTAACTTTCTCTCTCTTGTGATTTTACAGGAAGTTTCCTTTTTAATGAATTTTTGTTTACTTTCTGCTGCTTTTTTTAAATACACATTTCTTTTAAAATTTTCCAGTACCGACACCAACTGAATAGAGTAATTTTGATTGATATAATTATTTATAAATAATGCTCACAGAAAAAATAAATCCATAGGCACACATTGGTATTTTTCGTACATGTTGAGCACACATCACTCTCTGTCCAGTTGGGTTTGGCTTGCTTTTCTGCTCTTTGAATAATTATAATTCCTCCATTTTGTATGCAGAAAAGTTCAGAAGCAATTCACAACTCTTCTGATGGATGGTGTTTCTGTCATTATGAAAATTGAAGATAAAAAAATGGGCTAGGTAGTCAGTGTTCATGGAACCTTGTCTTACCATCATTATAGGATAATGTGGATATATGTCTATCCTTATTTCTTGTAGTAATGCACAATGTGAATACATTTTCAAACAGAAAAAAATTCAGATCATCCATGTCAAATAAAACATGAGTTCATTTCAGTTTAAAAGTTCATCTGTTTTATATTTTAAAAGTTAATCTGTTTAATTATAAATATATTAACAGCCAAGTCCTTTTGAGCTTGGTTATAAACAGATGTTACTGTTACAACGTTTTTTTTTTCTAATTAAAAAGTCCCCAAAGCCAATGCTGTGGAATTGAATAACACACACACACACACACACACAACATAGTTTTAAAATTTAATTTATTGCATTTTGTAATGATGCAATTTTCCCATTGAACTGACATTATTAATCAACATATGTCAGAGCACCAGTAGAAAAGTAGGTCTGTATTAAAAATTTTATGAATCTGATTTCTGAAATTTGTCAGGTATGTATTTATACATATAAAATCAAATAAATGTTAATACTTCCCTTTAGGATGAAGAAGACATTCCTGATGATCTTAAGGATACAGAAGAATATACAGAACTAATGTTTTTCAAACGGTTGCAAAAAGAAAAATTGAGGGAACTGAGCTTGGCTCAACATTTTGGTTTCCGGGTAAGAAGCAAGTTCTTTAGCATGTCATTAAAGTCCTGGTATTATTTTATAAAAGTAAGCTATACATTAAAATGAAGATCTTATCCTTACATAAAGTTGAAAATTTCATTGTGCACATATTGAATACCTATCAGTTTCTTTACATATTGTCCTTATGTCTCTTGTAATGTTTGATGCACTTATCTGATGGAAATTCATAATTATCTGTGTACAAGGTACCTTCCAAGAACTTCAGAAGAAATGGGAGTAGCATGCAAGTTCTTTTATGTTTAGCATTTGATAGGTGGCCACAGTAACATTCTGCATTAAGTATATATTGTGACATATTACATTGTTACAGGAAGTTTATGATGAGGATTCAATGAAATGCAGCCAAGTTTATGATTAATTCTGAATGGAGGGAAGTGAAGGCAGTTATCTTAAGAAGGTTCCACTTTGAACTGTGCACTCACTCACCCACGTACCTGAAAGATGCAAAGCACTGAAGAAATGAGTCCAGAAGAATTAGATTTTGCTGCATGACGATGTATCACAAGAATACATTTTCTTGAATGCTTTCTTAAAAAAAAAAAAAAAAAGTAAGGAAAGCCACCTTTCTTATTGTATATAGAAGCAACTTTCATAACACACCAATCACTAACTTCTTATTGCTTGGTCACTGCTCTTGCCTCCACATGATGGAGCCAGTAAGTTGGGAGGGAGATACCCTACACCTGGTCTTACTGTGATCTAAATGAAACAGACCATGACCATCTCAATCCAAGAGACTGAAAAAATTAACATCAACAGAAATATCCAGCATTATTTATTTTACACCCTCTTTCATCTAAATCTATCAGTATCTTTCACCATTTCAGATCTGGAGATTTACTCATTGAAACAGCAAGCCACCAGCTTGTTGTTTCAATTTAAGATTTCAACTTTTGGTGGAATAGTATAATACTGGTTACCTCTTGTGCCTGAAATAGTTTCACAGAGTAATTGCAGAGTGGAACCTGATGACGAGCTAATTTGGGAATTAAAAGATGAAAAAGTCATTCAAGGGAAATGAATAATGATCAAAAAAGATGGTGAAATTGTTCCCACTAGAAACATTATTCTTATAATTGGCACGCTAACCTTACCATCATGTGCCAGAGCCAGATATCTTGATTGCTGCATATGATTCTATGTACTCAATCCAATCAGATGATATAAGTGTCAAAAATTTGGACACTCTCAAATATGCTGAAGGGACATATTCTGCTCAAACTGCAACTCCAAAGTGCATACACAAACAGACTGGACTGCAGAAATGTCACACTGCCTAAATTGTAAAGGCTACTCAAAACCTTGCAAACTCTGGAAGGTAGGTAAAAACGATTTCAAAAGTACAAGGTTGAACAAAAGGTGACCTATCAGGAAGCTAGGAAACAAGTTGTTCTCGACATGTCATAACTCACTTATGCTGCATAACCCAAAAATACTATTTGATAGTCGTACAAATAGCTGTTGCTGTCAGTCCACATCAGCTGCTGATTAGGCTCAATCTGTGCTCACAACAGATACCTACAGAGCAATGTACAATGAATGCTAGCAACACTGCTTACTGTAAAATTGAAAGCATCAACCCCAAATAAGAATGACCAACTGTACTTCTCAAATATGGATAATGATGACAGTACCCTTCAGGATGAGTCAATCTTAGATCTTCATGCCATAAATTTACATATGGACACTGGATACCTTTCCAAAAAAAAAAAAAAGATGAAACTGGATCATCACAAACAAACTGGACACAAAAAACTGGCAGAACCACACACACAATCTCTAAAAAATAATGCAGAACATTATACAGTGGAACTGTAGAGGCCTGCAAAGCAAATTTATGATCTAATCAAAGTACAGTAAGCATCTATCTGCAAGAAACCAACTTAAGCCCACAAGTGACCCTAGTTTCTGTCTTGCTGATGGCAAGACAGAGCTGGGGTCATCAGCAAGACAGAAACAATTCTAACTCAACAAGACCAAGTGGAGCCATTCTTGTGGATTCCAAAGTTCCTACCAAACACAACCCACTGCAGACTACATTAGAGGCTGTAGCAATATATATTGCTTCAAGTTTTGTATTAACAATAGTCTCCATTTATCTTTAACCAAACAAAGAATATACTTTGCAAGAGCTGAGGATCTTATTACGCAGCTTCCTCTCTTTTTTGCATACTGGCGATTTCAAAGAGCACTATCCTATGTGCACAAGGAAAACTCGTTGAATCAATCCTTGACAAGCAGAATCCAAAATTAAACACTGCTGCGGATGTTTATATCCACTTTCCATGGGCACATCTACTGCTATAGGTCTTTTCTATTTGTTCATCAAAACTGTTCCCAACAATTCATTTTAAATCATTCATTCTAAATTCAGTCATTTTAGTTAACCCACTCACAGTGACTATTAGCTGATTATTTTTAAATTGCAAATAAATGGAACCTTACACTTAGTCACATAAAATGGAAATTTACCAAGGCATTTTGGAACATATTCACCTCTACTATTTCCTTTGAAACGAAGTCATCAAACATTGGCCTATTGATGATCACATTATAATACAGATAATAACAGTTGCAACCTGTGCTATACTCCAAACCTCAGCTATTCCTTACAGACATGCAAATGTTTGGGTGGAATGATGCATGCCATCATGTAAAAAAAAAAAAAAAAAAAAAAAGCAGACAACCTTATTAATTTCAAGAAACTTAAAACTAAGGCATGCTATGTATGAAAAAAAAAAGTGGAAAAAGACACATGGATCTGATTTGTTTCCACTATTACAAAGAATACAGACAGTAGAAAAATCTGGAACAAAATCAGAAACTGAATGGTAAATCCCTCCTATTATTAGTGCTTATTCTAAGTTGGAATGGCAAAGACTTTTCCTCTCCAGTGGTAATTGCAAATACACTGGCAGAATCCTTTGCTCGAGTCTCAGCCATATCAATAAATGAGACAGCCTTTAAACAAGCCAATGCAGAATTGGTATAAGCTAAACTTCAATATAACTGTGCCACTTCCTTATAACTGGCTTTTACAATTTTTCAGATAGAGAGTTCCCTAAAGAGATCAACAAACACTGCACCTTGACAAGAAAGCTCTGAATTCATTACTGGTATATTTTAACTGAATGTTCTCAAAAGGCTGATATCTTTGTTCTTGGTGCTACTCAGTATTCTTGGCATTTTCTGAATCTGGAAAGGATCAATCAGATTGATCTCTTAGCAGTTGTCTTGGTAAGATATTAGAAACAATGATTTACAATCAATTAGTAGGGTATCTAAAATCTGTCAGTGTTGGCCAGTGCAGCTTTGGGCTTCTGAAAAAATTGGTCAATTCTAGACCTTATGATCAAGGTAGAATCCAACATATGGAATGCTTTTATCCAAAACTAATATCTTGTCATGGTCTGCCTGGACATTGAAAAAGCCTTTGATAACATCTGGCACTATGGAATTCTTCAAAATCTGCCACAGGACTTTGTAGTCAGATGCCATTAATCATAGAGCTTTCTTCAAAACAGAACTGTTTTGGAAAAGCTCTATGATTAGTGAACAGAACTTTTCAAGTATGCTACTGCAATGGTCTATCACAAATGGATGTTCAAGAATAAGAGATCCCACAACAATCAGTTCTTAGTGCTATGCTCTTTGGGAAACCCACAGTTTCCCAACTAATTGACACCTATCTATTTGCAGATAACCTATACAATATCTTGCCACTCATAAAATATGCACGCCATTGAATAACTTCAGCTCTCAATAAACAAGATAGCCATAGGCATCCCACAATAGCTGCTGCCTCTCTGCATCAAAAACCATTGCCATACACTTTTTTAAAAAGAATCAGATCCTTAGCTAATGCTGGGAACCCAACCAATACCACTTAGCATCAATATCCAGTTCTCGTGGTATCCGTAATACGTGGTACTAAAATTACCTTCCAGAAACATGTAATGTAAACATGAATTCTGTATATGAAGAAGATGAATATACTTATAAAGTTCTCTCTTCTATGACAAGGGGAGTGGATTGCTTTACCTATATGAACCCTTAATGAGATTCCATTTGGACTACAGAGCCCCAGTTTATGACTCTGCATCTAAGACCTAGGAATCTTCAGGACATCCCCAATGCATGCAAAATTTATGCATAGATGCCAATGAATCTATATTAAATCTTAGGAGGAGGGTATTACTTAACTGTGCAGCTAAATTATGTCCTGAGTCTCCCTTCCCTTCCCTTCCCTTCCCTTCTCATCCCATCTGGACAGCTCTTTGATTCTCAGTGGATAAACGTATATATAGACACAATCTCAATGAAAATAAACCTGCAGGAATCTGGTTACAAGAACTAACACAGCAGTGCAATGTCCATCATGCAAAGGCGCCTCCGTAGCCAGGTGGGAAGGAGCAGCAGTGCGCAGCACACGCTTCTTGATTAGACCGGGGTTCGAGCCCGTCACCACCAAATAGGGGGGATGCGGGAAGGTCAGGGAATGACCACCGCATATCCCGGAGCAATATGGCCTTAGTTGCTAATGCTCCTAAAATCCAAATAACAACAACAACAACAACCATCATGCAAATATCCCCCAAGCTTCAGACACTATAACTACAAAGGATAACGTATATACCTCCTTTCAATAATTATTTTTGTCAGTGAGGAAATGTTTCCTCACTGACAAAAATAATTATTGAAAGCCAAAATTTTAGTTACATGTAGCTCATGGCTTGGCCATTGCACACATTCTTCAGATATATATAGATGGCTCAAAAACTTGCACATCTGCAAGAGCAGCAGGAATCCTTCCTACATTAATCTTTGCCCTATTACCACTTGAATGCAGCATGTTTACAGATGAACTCTGTGTAATCAGGATGGGATTGACCTTTCTTGATAATCTTTTAAATTCACAGATAAGTGCAGTGATGGCCATACAAAAAAAATCAGACTTTTCAGACACAAATCAGATCTTGGTTACTTCATCTCAATGAGAATAAACTGACTGTCAGGCTTTGCTGGATACCTGAGCACATTGGAATACCAGGAAATGAACATGCAGATGAAGCAACAAAGCATTCTGCTGGCTTCGATTCCATCGCAGTTCCTTGCACTGTTTACAAGCCAGTCATACGATAGATATGTATACTGATCTGTGGTCTCAAATATGGCATACAGAGACATATAACAAGCTTCCTGAAAAACAGAATCTGCAGCTATGGAGATCCAGTTTACAATTAAACAGGTTTGAAGAAGTGTTTGCCAGGCGTGACTTGGCCAAATGCATTTAATGCACCTCTTTTTATTGCTAAAGGAGGATCTCCCTTGCATATGCAGCAGTTTCCTGTTTACTATTAAGTATATTCTCACAATGCATTCAGCCAGAATTGCAGCATTTGGGTCACTGTTTAACTTACGCAAACCATTACAACTAACTCACATTATTAGAGATGAAGCCAGTTTACTTCAATAAAAATGATCAATTTATATACTTGCTTCTTATTTCACATGTTGATAATCACTCATAAGTAATAGGCTCAATTTGGCCATAAGTAGCCTATGCACCATTAAACCCCATTCCAACAACAGCTTACACCAGGTGGTTTTTCCCTTTTCCCCAAAGGATAAAACCATTGAAGGTAGTTGTTTCAAAGATGCTGACAAAGTTAAAGTTGCAGTAATGAAAGTGCTACAGATGGTGGTGACCAGGAAGCCATTTTGTGTGTAACTTTACAATTTCAAAATGCATTCCTGCTCAAGGATAACTACTTATAAAGAAATGTTTGATAGACGCTTATTGTTACAAAAGTCATTCTACAAACTTACTGAATGTAGTGTGTGAAAATGAAGTACACAGTAGAATAAAACCTTGATTTTAAATTTTCTGCATTTGTTCATTTCTTGTAAACCTAGCTAAAGCTTCATATAAGTAATGTACACTGAAAGGACAGAATTCATAGGATACCTGGTTCCTGGGAAATGTGAAGCAGTCATCCCTCTCGCTAGTGGACGAACCCACCACTTGGCAGGTATATAGGTACACTGCATTCATGTAGATGGTAATTCAATATCAGTATAGATAAACATCATGAGTTAACCGACTTTGAAAGAGGGATGACAGTGGGTGCCCAGCGCATGGGTCACTCTATCGTGAGGTGGTACAGAAATTGCACTATCCCTGTTTGACAGTATTGAGAGTGTATCGGGAATATGCCATTTCTGGAATAACATCTCATCGTGGACACTGCTATGGGCGGAGAAAGGTGTTGGGTGAATATGGCTGTCGATGTCTGTCTCGCATCGTTTTGGCCAACCAGATAGCAACTGTGGCACAAATCACTGGCAACTTTAATGAGGGAGGTGTCAGAAATGTCTCTACCAAGACCATCAAGTGATTGTTAGCCGCAGTAGGTTATGGGAGCTGCCGACCCACCAGTCCCATTGCTAACACTGCGACACAAGACTCCACACCTTAACTGGGTGAAAGAACATTGTAACTAGACCATGGATGATCGAAGATGGATCTCCTGATCCGACGAGTCCCGTTTCCAGTTATTTCAAGCGGACGGGAGGGTGCATATCTGGTGGAAACCGCACAAAACTATGCACCCATCATTTCAACAAGGAACTGTTCAGGTAGGTGGATGGTCGGTAATTGTGTGGGGTGTGTTCAACTGGCACCTGTTGGGGCCTCTGGTACGTCTAGACGTATCTCTGAACAGTCCAGGTTACGTGTCCATCCTTGCAGACCATCTGCATCCCTTCATGAACCCACAGGGCAATGGACTCTTCTAGCAGGACAATGCACCTCCCCACAGAGCCATCGTGACTAGAACATGGTTTAAAGAGCATCCTGCAAATGTTACCACCATGGAAAGGCTTCCCTGTTCACCAGACATGAACCCTGTGGTGCATCTTTGGGAAGCTGTGGAAAGGCCCATTCAAGCTTTGGATCTTCCACTTAGGAATGCAATAGAATTATGGACAGCAGTGCAGCAAGCATGGATGGATGGAAATACCTGTGGAATGCTTTCATGAACTAGTGAACTCAATGCTTCACTGTGTGACTGCCCTTATCTGGGCGAAAGGTGTGTGCCTGCCTGTTGCTAGGTAGGTAGGTTATCCCATGATTTCTGTCCACTCAGTGCATTTTTTCTCCACAAATTAGAATTTTTTGGGTTAAAGTTTTCCAAATTTTTACATACAAATTCTCTGCTTAGATTTGGTGGCTATAGAAATTTTTCCTTTCTGTTGTATATGTAGTCTTTAAATTGGTTAAATCATTGCAGCTTCTTTCTTTTATAGTGTTGTGGTACCATGTTTTAACTTAATGTTGGGGTTTGAAGAACAATTCAAACTCCCAGCAGACAAATAAGTACACTGGTGTGCAAAATTTAAGGACCAGTCAAGTTTTCACCTGTAGCTTCTCATAGAAAAGCATACCAAAGGAACCTTGTGAGGTACAGAAATGATGAAGGAAACAACACCAACACAATGGAAACAAAACAGTATAGAGGGACTTTATTCAAAAATGGCAACATATCACTGGCTGCCATGATATAGATGCATCACTACCAAAGATGGAACAAAGGGTGGTCCTCAGTAGGAGATATGGCTACCCCTAATGTCACTCTATCGGTGCAGGCTTTGCACCACCTGTCCACCACCCCTAATGTCGATGCAGGCTTTGCATCACCTGTCCATACTTAGAACAATCTTGTTGATAAATTCTTGCGGTAACATTGTCCATTCCTCTGTCAGTGCCATCTTCAGCTGGTGAACATTTTCTGGTGGGTGTGGACATGCCGCTAGCCGTCTCCCCAGAGAGTCCCATATGTGTTCGATGGGATTTAGATCGGTGGAACGGGCAAACCAATCCATATGAATAATGTCCTCACTTTCCAAAAGCATATCACAGCTGCAGTGCAATGGGCTGTGGCGTTATCATCCATAAACACGAACTTGGGGCCAATGGCACTTGGAATAGATGCACATGGGGAAGGATTAACACAGTACAGTAGCGTGCACCAGTTATAGTACTGCCTTCCGGTGTCTGGAGTTGTGTATGTCCATCCCTTTCAGTGATGTTTGTGGGATGATACTGTATAACAACCTCTTGCCAGACTAGCTGATGTCCAGAATCGCTGCTGAATCTACTCTCATCAGTAAAGAGTACTTTAAGTAAAGATTTTATGGTTGTAACCTTTAGAAATAGTGTTGGTCCTTTAGTCTTGAACACCAGTGTATTAATATACTGGTCTGTTTATGTAAAAGTTTAATAGAACACATATGCAGATAATAGGAAGTTTAAAAACACATTTTTGTTTATATAAAATGTTTTTAGACATTTAAAGAAGCACATAGATATAAGCAATTGCATAGAATTCTACTGCTAAAGCATTTTGGTTTACAGAGGTAGTCATCATAGAATATAGTTTTTTTTTTTGTTTTTTTTAAAATCTCTCTCATAGAATATCAACTCTTTACTAGTTTCATGAATATAAATTCTGCCAAATAAGGCTAGATCTTGTTATTATCAGAAAAATTTAACTTAAGAATCTTTGCATACTGTGTAGTTCACAACATAAATCAGTTCAAGCAACTCTCAACCACATAACTGCTCTTTTCAGTGTGATCGCTGTGAATGTGAGCCAATTGTTGGCACCAGGTGGCATTGCTCAGATTGTCCCCCAAATGCATCAATAGATTATTGCAACAACTGTATTGATTGGTAAGTAATGAGTTGAGTTCTTTTTTTTATACTCATGACTGAAATAGTTAAGTAATAGTATAAATAGCAGCAATGTCTCCTTTAAATGTTTTTTAACTATTTATATTTTATAATATGTTTTGCCTACTGCTACAATTAATACCTTTTGGGAGGTGCAAGTAATACTGATTTGTATATTGTATGCAAGATGGTAATGAGACATTGCTATTTTAATGATGCTGTCAAGTACTTTTGGTAAGTAATGTGTTGCTTGCACTGCTTTGTCAATGATGTTGAACCACCAAGGAGGAATTTATATATTTAGCTGAAATAGTGCATTGGAACAAGTAAGGAAGAAATTATTATATCTACAAGTCAGTGAACATGTTTATTTTCTGAATATAAAAAACATTAGTATTTTATACACTGTCCAATCAAAATATTATGATCACATGTATAAGGCTTTTGAATGTTTCGGGAAGTATGTCGTACCAGGTCACCACAATTGCATCTCATAGATCTGCCCGTGACAGAGGATCCAAATACTGGATTTTGCAATCCATGTAATCTCAGATGTTTTGTGGTTTTCATATCTGGTGAATTTGGCAGCTAATGTAGTGCCTGGAAGTCACTTTCGTTACCAGCAAACCACTCGCAAACAATACTGGCAGGGTGTGTTATCCTACTGGAACACACCTGTGCCATTGGGAAAGACAGTAACTATGAAGGGATGAACCTGATCAGCTGGTGCACTATGGTCATAGTTGCCGATGCACCTAACAAATCCCCAAACAAAAAAACAAACCTGCTTAGCCAGAACAGATGGGTAAATTTTAGCATTCAGTGTGGTCTAGAGATATGAGGGTTCCAAGAAATTCCCAGGAAAACATCTCCTGGGAATTTCTTGTTTCATGAATATAAATTCATGAAATTGCAACCACTTGCCAGTTTCTGTGGGACATCAGACTGGGACATCAGAGCAATTCCTCTCTGCAGTTGGTCACCATACCCTCTATCCGTTGTCTGCATGGCATAGTAGGAAACTTGATTCATTGAAAAAGGAAACTATTTTCCAGTCATCAGTGGTCCAATAATGCTGTACAGATGCAAACTTTAGGTGTCATTGGCGATGAGTGGCCACAAGCAATTAGTACCTTGACTGGGCACCATAAGCCCATTCAGAGGAAAGTTTGTTGGATCGTGGTCATCTCCTGGTTAAAGTCCATACCACCATTTTCCATGTATCAGCTTGCATAAAGCGGTACACCCCTGATCATTATAATCACTGATGACACCTGTCATTGGCCCAGCAACTGTGTTGATCAAGTACTTTGTATGGACCTGCAGTATCACATTTACTAGTTCTAACTTGCAACACCTTTGGGGAGGAATGGCTGATTGTTAAAAACCTAAGAGTGGTCATAATGTTTTTACTGGACAGTATACGACAGGGCAGTAATGTAGGCACTATCTCATAGCAAGACAGAAATGTGGCAGTGTCATCCTATGAGTTATTTCAACATGTTTATACTATTGCTATAAGCTGGCTGAGGCACAGAGGTAAGTGTATGGTTTTACTGTCTGGGACAGTATATGAATAGCAAAAGCACAAAACTCATGTTAAGGAGCCACTATTGACAACAGGCAATTTGATATCATTATTTTCTACTATTTTTTTTTTTACACTGATGAATAAAATAGTTAAAGTCCATACCACCATTTTCCATATATCAGCTCGCATAAAGTGGTAAACTGTGAATAGCAGCAGCATCCAAATTAAATCTTTTAACTGTTTCTATTTTATAACATGTTGTCTCTCTTGTTGTTGACACAATGTAGAGCCTCCCTAACATAGGGTGCCTCCGTAGCCAGGTGGGAAGGAGCAGCAGTGCGTAGCACACGCTTCTTGATTAGACTGGGGTTCGAGCCCGTCGCCACCAAATACGGAGGATGTGGAAAGGTCAGGGAATGACCACCACATATCCCGGAGCAATATGGCCTTAGTTACTAATGCTCCTAAAAAAAAAAATAATAAAATAACAACCCTCACATAGGATTAGTGCTTCTGGATATGCACGGGGGATTCCTATCCCCAGTGCATATCCAGAAGCAAATGTGCCTTTTGCCAACACCCAAACAAGATCATCATAAAATACAACAGAAGACCATTCATCACACCAGTTGACTCTTTTCTGACACAATGTAAATATTTATCTCACTGGTATGATTTGAAAATGCTGGCTGATATGTCTTTTAGTGCTGTTAATTGATAGATTATGATGGGTGTGGTATCTTTGATCCCCTACATTTCTGAGAGCATGGCCCACATGAGCAGAAACTTGTGTTATCCAGTAATTCTTTCTGGATCCAATTCACTTAAGCTTGCATAGCATTTCTAAACATGTACCAAGACACAAATACCTGTTTTTTCCCCCCCATACATCATTGCTTTAGCATCTGTGTTGAAGCAGTATTTATTGTAGCTACACATGCACTGTCTTGGAGGTGCCAAAACTACCTTATAACCAAATGTTTGTACAGATTTTCTAACAAATCTGTCTGCCCTTAGGCAAGTTAATTTCAATGAAAAACACCAATACCCGTTACCTATGTGTTTTATTTACCTACGTGTTTTTATTTATTTATTATAACTGCAAGCATGGTGGATTTTATGAAGCATAAAACTTTTGAAAAAATAGTCATAGTGACAGAACAAAAAGATAGTTATTATCTTTATCACGTGATCTTAAACTCAGTTTACTTTTCAGAGCTAATATACGCTCTCTGACATTGAAGTTGGGAGTACCCGACTGTTCACAAGTACATGCAAATCAGCAGGCAGATGAGTTGTGCCAAGATATAAAAAATGATTAAAATACAGGACCAATCGGGCAGCATCTATGGCTGATATAAAAACAAATGTAGAGATCGTGGGGTTCAAAGTAATGTGTGCGATGCAGTTAACAGACTTCTGTCTCACAGGAACAGACTTCAGAGTGGAAGAATATTGGAGAGAATGCTAAGACATCACATGCAACACCATGTCAGCAACTTCAACAGAGGGTGGATGGTCTTGTTGTGTAGTGGAACATGTGGGCTGTGACAATACCACAGTGTAAAGATGTTGGCAACAGTGGCTACAGCAAGGCACAACAGAAGACTGAAGTACAGAGCATCAAGCCATTGTCAACAGCACCTGGGATACAGAATGGTGTTAAGAGGTCTTTAGCGATTAATCCTGCTTCTGCTTGGGGCCTGATGATTGCCACATACACGTGTGGCGATGAACGCAGTGATCCTCGAGCCATTGTTGAGTGCGATACTGCAACACCCTACTAGTGTTGTGGTGCAGGAAGCAATCAGTTTTGCTAGTTGGTTGTCATTGGTGTTTGTCAGTAGCAATCTGACTGCCTGCCAGTGTTGTCAAGATTCTGGAATCTGTCTCTTTCTCTTTTCTTACTGGGGTGCCTGACACAATTTTTCAGCAGGATGACCCAACACATATGACAGGGATTTCCTCCTCTGAATGTCTTTATGCTGTGCATGTAGCCTTAACCAGCTAAGTGATTGGATGCCATCTACAGAGCCAACTGTAGCCAGCACAGACCACGAATGTTCTGCAGGCCCAGGTGTAAAGACTTGGTGGGAAATACTGCAGGAGGCTATTTGACACCTGGATGAGTCAGTGCTGAGATGTTTAGCTCAGTATAACTGCAAGCATGATGGATTTAGATCATATCGATCTGTTGTAGACATAATTTTGTGTCATACATTAGTATCTGCAACTTATTTCATGGTACTTCTTGGCTTTTGTTACTATAACTACCCTCTCTGTATTCCTGTTGGGTGCTGCAATTTCAATATCACAGTGTCACTATTTAAACATGATATTGCTAATTGATTTCTTAAATGTTGTGTAACTCAAGTAATGATATTTTTTAATTCATATATTCAGCATGAGTAAATTTCTATCCTTTATTAATCAAAATTGAGTTGTGTTATTCCAGTGGGTACAATATATGTCACTAGAACATAAACATAATTACATAGGATTATGTAATTATGTTTTATTAGCTCAGAACCTTAAGACCAGATCAAACCTATGTTATGTTGTTTTGGCAAACTGGATGAGGACTATGCACAGTAGGGTTCAGGAACCTTTTTCCTTATGAGTGTGCCATTTTTGCTCATTACAACTATAAAAATCTTCACTCACACATTCCACTTAAACCAGTCTAATCTAAATGTGATATGTAGAAAACTGAGAAAATATCATACTATCTTCGAGCAACGGAAAATCTTGCATGCCAGCAAATGGTATGCACATATAGGGCTGCTAATGCCTGGCACACAGCTTTTGCAACTGAACACAGTATAGTATTTTATTTAAACCTTTTTTATATATACTAAAGCCATAATTACAATCAGTATTCAATAAATTATCTACCTAAGGTCCCATAGTTATATTTCAGTGATTCACGATTTATCATACATATCTCAATTTTGATCTCACTATGTTTTTAAGTTGTGCTGCTGTAACAGAAAGAAGGAACACATCTGTATCAAATTATGGATTTGCGAATTTTGAGCATCATTCAGTCATCAAAGAAGGAAATGGACCAACCAAAGGCCATTCATGAAAGGATGATGGCTGTGTATGGCAAGAGTGCACCTTCAAAGTACTAGGTGAAATTCTGGTCAAAACAATTCAAGTGGGGGTAGAGTCCATTGAAGATAATCCATGTTCAGGAAGGCCTATGACAGCGACCACTCCAGAAATGTTCTATGCTATGGAAATCCTTGTGCTGAATGACAGATGTTTAAAGGTGTGACTTATCTGAGGGAACAGTTATAACCATCCTCTGTGAACATTTGGGATTGAGTAAGGTCAGTGCAAGGTGGATCCCCAGATTTCTGACCCCTATGCAGCAGCAGTTCAGAGTATGGTGTTGAGGAGAATGTAGAGCTTTATGGAAGGGATCCTGTAACTTTCATCTCTAGAATTGTTATGGGTGATGAAATGGGTTCATCACTGGGATTCTGAGACCAAGTAACAAGTGTTCTCGCTCACCCAAAAAAATTTCAGACACAATCTTCAGCTGGCAAGATTATAGCCTCATTTTTTGGAATGCTGAGGGAATTTTGTACATTCACTACTTGGAACACAAGCAGACAGTCACCAGGGAGTTATATTCATCCCTACTCTACAACCTAAGGAAAAATGCCACGGAAACTTTCTAAAGGTGTGCTGATTCTTCACAAAACATCAGTGCACTTGTCACATGCTGCTGCTGCTGCTTTGAGAGACTGACTTTACAGAACTTACCTGTCCATCTTAGTCCAGATCTGGTTCCCAATGACTATTTCCTCTTTTGACACCACTTTTCTGATGAAAATGAACTGAAGTCTGCTGTTTCTGCATCCTTTGATGGACAGGACAAAGAATTTTATTCTTCTGGTATTTCTTCATTGCCAACAAAATGGAACAAGTGTACTGAAGAAGCTCAGGGGAGTTGCATTGAAAAATAAAAACAGATTTTTGCCTCTATCTCAATTTCTTCGTAGGTAGGTAGATAATTTATTGAATGCTTCTTGTACTAGCTACTGAAGTAAATAAATGTATACTTTCACTTCAGATATTATATGTTGTTTTCTGTTATAAAGTGATTTAAAATATCTTATGCAGAAAAGTAACTGTATTCATTTTTGTCCAAACAGCATGAATGAAAGTGGCTGTCACACCTTAAATCATCACATGGAACCTATCCATCAAGCTCGAACTTCTACAGGGTTAGACAGAGATTATATGCACTTCACAAGTGGAGCACGATACAACTATCTTGATCCAAATTACATGCCAGCATCTTGATTCTTGCATTTCCTCTTGCTGCATAGCTGTTTCAGAGTACCCCCCCCCCCCCGTTTTTTTAAATTAAAGTGATTTTCTAGTAGATGGCATTTTATAATTATCATTTCACCCGACATTTTCTACGAGGTGGATACTGTGTTCCATTCTTCTTTGTGACAGTGCATTGTTATGAAAATACTTCAACTTCTTATGTTAAAAGATATGGTAAGTATGGATGCATTTTCAAAATTGTTTTTTTAGGGAGCATGCTTTGATCAGAATGCTAATCATCCATCATCCTGTAGCAATAACAAAATTATAACCACACTTGCTTGTAGTAACATTTTGCTCCTTCTGTCTATCAGTATACCCATTTGTCTTTAATTATTTCACTCTCAGTAAAATCTTACCTGTTTTCCTCCCTCATGAATGGCATGCTGATAAAAACATTTCCTGCTCTTAACTGCTGGGATTGGTACCAGCAGATGAGAACAGGAAATAAATTTATGTTGCAAATTTTTCATATCTTGTTTCTATATTCACACAAGAAACTTTTCAAGGTAAAAAAAAGATTTAGCTCAGACAAATTATTCAGCAATAAATTAATTTGTGTTTAGTCAAAAGTCCTCAAAGAGAAGTTTAAAAGTGAAGAAAGCACAAAAAGCTGATGGAATCAGCCCAGTTACTGAAATAAGCAGCTAAGTTGGTCACAAAACCCTTATAATAATGAAGGCATCCTTTGACCCTTGTGAAATTCTAGAAGACCTCAAAATGATCAAATTTCTTTCCCCTCCTCACATATAAATGGATTTCCACAAATGGCTTGGATAACTAGAGACCAGTAAGTCTGATTTCTGTGTTAAGGATCTTGTGCAGGATCATCTTGATAATAATGCTATTATAGTCATAACATAGTCTTACTGAAGAGGATGCTATCTGCCTAGCCTAGTAAATTTTTATGAGATAGTTGCAAATAATAATAAAAAATAAAAACTATCAAAGTGTAGTTTACTAAATTTTAGAAAGGCTTTCTTTTGACACAGTCCTACATGCATAAGTCAAAAAAGTGTTATATTGGGAGATGGAGGTTTTTAAGAACACAGGGATTTTATTGCAACAAGACTTAGGCAAATAATACTAGTCTGAAAAATGGCAACTATGTTTAATACTAGTAAATGCAAGGTTCTATACCCAAGTCACAGTAATCCCCAGTTAAGGAATATCATATTCAAACTGTTGAAGATGACAAGTATCTGGGCCCCCTCACCACCAAATACAGAGGATGCGGAAAGGTCGGGGAATGACCACCGCATATTCCCGGAGCAATATGGCCTTAGTTGCTAATGCTCCTAAAAACCAAACAACAATAACAAAGATCTGGGGGGTGAGCAGTGTAGCAAGATTGCTAGGACAATGCATCATAGGCTACAAGATCAATTGTGGATGCAAACAAGATATTGAGGAGTTTGGGCCTTGAAAAGATTGAGCAAGCTTAATGATCGGGGAATACTTTCTCTTTCTGCAGTTGTGCAGAATCAAATTAAGAAAATTGTAGACAGGATGTAAGAAAATTTGACTTTAGTTAAAGGGTAATCAACTACTGGAATAAGTATTGTTGAACCTTATAGAGTTAAGAGAACTTAAATATTTGTAAGAAGCAGTAAATGTATTATGGATACATTTTATTTGTTAACAGCAGGTGCTACATTAACGATGTTCCCTTGGTTGACAGTGAGGATCATCTTCGAAGAACAAATGGCACTCAAAGCTCTCCTTAACATTTCGTGTGTTTCTGTTGAAAATTTTGAAAAAAAAAAAAAAAAAATTGATTCTCTGCTCAATAAAATCACTCATTTTAAAATGTGATGTGATACAAGTCTGTTTAATATGCACTAATTCAGACTGACTGGGTAATTCACAGAAATGGGTAATTCATGCATTACTATATCTAGGCAAGTTGCTGAACACGTTTTGATCACACGTCATACATGTGGTTTTGGCATCTTAAAGAAAGTTTTTGCAACTAATAGCATGAGTCATTCTAATATTTGTTTTTGCTTACTCTGTATAGTCTGATCCTTTTCATAATTCATGATGTGCTGATATGCAAATTTTTAGCCTTTAGCTCTTCATTTAGCTCTGAGAGTAGAACAATTTTTTGATATACTATTTTACACTATTTTATTTGAAAATAAAAAGGAAACTTCAGATTTGCTGTTTAGGTATGTTTATATCATAAAATAATGATATAGAGTTTATATCATATGATAATGATATGCTGGAAAACCACTAAATACGAGTTCCATTATCTCCTGTTCCATTTTTGACATTTTATGGACTTTAATGGGCAGAAGTAACTTGCTTATATAAATTTTTTTTAAAAAAATAACATCATAGACATAATTCTTTTCAGTTTTACTTTAGGAATAATATGACTCCTAGACACTGAGTGGCCACTCTATTAGGTACATTCAGATCTATCTAATAGCAGGTAAACCCACCACTCAAAACAGCCTAGGTTCATTATGGCATGGATTCAGTGAGGTGTCAAAAGCATGACATAATGATGCAGATCTACTCTGAAAAGCTCCTACACAGATGTTTAATTGGATTGTTATCTGGTGATAAGAGGCCACTGCTCAATTCACCCTCATGTTCCTGGAACCATCTGAGTTACATCTGGTCAGAAAATTTCCAGATAACCTGTGTCATCAAATTTTGCTCTACTGGTTTTTAGTGGGCCACTGTGCCCTGTAAAAGCATCCGCACACTATTAGCCGTGGGAGGGGGTTCATGGACTCATGCTGTTTTTGCCATATTCCAGTCTTCCCATCAGCTTGGAACAGTGGAAACTGAAATTACATACCAGGCAATGTTTTTAAAATCCTCCAGTGTTGGTGTTTCTAGAAGGGGAACCCAGTTCAGTCATCTGCTGCAATATCTCAGCTGTGACAAGGTATATGTTTTAAAGTGCCTCTTCAATTACCACTGTTGTACCAGGTTGTTATTTGACTGACTGTAGCTTTTCTGTTACCCTGCACAAGTCTTGTCATCTTGCACGAACAAGCTGTTGGCTGGATGTTAGTTTATTGTACCAATCCCGATACACCTGAGACATTCATACCTGAAAGCCCCAGCATCATTGTAGCATGAGATACTCAAGTAGCATATCTGGCTCCAACAACCAATAACCATGCCATGTTCTTGTCCATATACAGCATCCCTGTGGCTTCCCACCTGCTTTATATTACATGGGACAAACAAGAACTCCATTTCTTGAAAAGGGTAAGTGTACCTAAGTATCCATTCAGTGTATAGTGCTTTGAGTATGCTGCAAACAAGTATACTTCTTTGCAGTTTGTGACACTAATTGTGGCATAAATGTCAAATTTTTTATACATCTCAATTACTCATGTATACAGATCTCTGTTTCAATGTATAACACTTTTCACCTCAGTAATGTTCAGAATGGGACAAAAGAAACTAGTCCTCTGGTTATTCCTAAAAATCAGGCCAAGTAAAATAAAGGTGGTCATTTTGAAATTGTGGCATTACCAAGACTGCTCACAGTGCACTTGTGTTCATGTTTCTTTTTCAGTAATCAAGAGTATTACACACTGTTTCACAGCAGGTCCACTTCCCTGTGCTGGAAAGTGGTCAATGGATTTGATTAAATTAGAAATGTCAAGTACCTTCAGCCACTTCATGATGATATCACTGCGGATGTAATACTATGTCTATGCTATTATTTCTTTTTTCTTTTTTTTTTTTTTTAATCTGTATTATGCAATCCTGTGAAAGTGACTTGATCCATTTATAAACATGTTAGCATACTTGTAAAGTGCCTGTTGGCTTCATCGTGGATTTGGCTCTTAGAAAGATTTGAGGCATCCCATTCCCAAATTTCGCTAAAATTGGTTGAATAAAAATCTGTCAATTATTTCTTTTTTCATACAGCATTAAGTTGTAACAGAAGCACTGGATATGTTTTCTGCCATGATTAGAGGAATGAATGGACAGTAAAACAGATGCGCAGAAATGAAATGATCTCAGTTGAGCATAAAAATTGTTGCTTTTTTTGTTATAAATCATGAATTATTACTAATTTTGCAAATGTGATGCTGCATACATTAGCTTGTTACCAGAGCTTACTATTAAGTTTTTCCTTGCATTTACACAATAAGACCAGGAATGTAGGGAGTATTCCATTTTATTTGAAAATGTGTAAAAAAAGGAAGCATAACCACATAAGTAGTTTTCCAAGTTTAGAACATCTCATCTTCACTGCAGATAGCCACTGTAAGAGAAAAAAAATTATATATATATACATACACACACATGATTACAAAATTTGCAATGCAAAATTCATCTGCATGGGAAAAAAAACAAAATCAGTATTCTTGAATATAGAATATTTTATGGCTAACTGGCTGCATGTCTCTTTATTTTCTTAAATAATGTTATCCCATACAACCTGGAAATTCATATGAATCAAAATTAAGAATGGCAGTGATGTAATAATTTATGTATGCTTGAAGATCCATTGTAACGAGTAATTACAGACCAGTTAGTTTAACTGATGTTCTGGGTAAAATAATGGAGTCATTGGATAAAGATGCATTGCAGGATCATCTAGACAAGACTGCAGCAATAATTCAGACACAGCATGGGTTTGTTAAGGGAAAGTCTTGTCTGACAAATTTGATTAGTTATTATGATGTGGTTACAAAGGAACTGGATGCAAAAAATAATTTTGATATCATATATTTGGATTTCAGGAAAGCTTTTGACACTGTTGCGCATGGAAGACTATTGTACAAATTGGAGCAGAATGGTATTAAGGGTAAGTTGCTACAATGGATAAAAGGATGGTTGAGTGGGAGAAGACAGTGCTAATCAATGGCTGCTGCTCTTCATGGACTAATGTTATTAGTGGAGTCCCACAGGGTTCGGTATTGTTTTGTATATTTATCAATGATATTGATGAAGGTATATCAGTCTTAGTGTCGAAGTTTGCAGATGATACAAAGGTTGGCAGGGTTGTTAATGACAATAATGGCAGTGTGCTACTGCAACAGGATCTAGATAATTTGGGCAGATGGGCTAAGAAGTGGCAACTGAAGTTTAACCTTGACAAATGCAAAGTACTGCATATAGGTAGAAGTAACCCGAGAGAAAAGTACCAACTGTGTGTACTACACTTAAGGTGGTAGAAAATGAAAAAGACCTGGGAGTAATTGTACAGTCAGATATGAAGTTTTCTGAGCAATGCTGCCAGGGCAGGTCATGGGGTTTTGTCAATGATATATAGGAATTTTGCTAGTAGGGAAAAGGAGGTGATTGTCCCTCTGTATAAGGCAATGGTCAGGCCATGCCTTGAGTACTGCGTACAGGATGTCAATTTGCTTGAGCGTGTACAGAGAAGGGCAACAAGATTGGTGAGGGGAATGAAGGGATCCTCTAAGAGAGGCTTAAGTTCTGCAAATTGCAGTGGCTGGAGACTAGGCACGCTGAATTCTGATGGGATCCTTCCACTTTTTCAAATTAAGAAAAGACAGATGTAGAATAGATGTGCGGAAATTTGCCTTTAGCCAGCGGGTGGTTAATTTCTGGAACAAACTTCTATCTGTCGTGGAAGTTGATAGGTTAAATAAATTTAAGGAGGAACTGGACAGGCATTTGGAGGGAATGGTGTGATTGTTTTTTAGCTGATGCTGCATAAGCTCATACACTTGCTTTCTTGCATCACATGTTACTACTATCCCACTATGGGTGATACAAAAATAAAATATAGTAGGGTCAATCCATATCATCTATACGTAGAAGTTTGCTGATTACAGTAAAATCTCGTTAATACAAACTCGGTTTATATAAAGTACTCGTTTATATGAAGCATATACCATTCCCCTGTGAAAGGATAGGCTTTTCTATGTAAATATATTCATTTATTACAAAATTTGCTTAATATGTATTACAGAGTTCTTTTTCAGCCCATAAGAAATAAATATCATTTTGTATATTTAATACAAATTTTGGCAGAGCGTTCCAATTATTGCCCCCGGCTCCCTGCTTCCCAAAGGATGCACTGACTTGTTAGAAATTAATTTTGTGTAAACAAAAGTACACCTAATTCTGTTTTTACACGATAGATACGTTCCTGAGAAATACGTGCAAAAAAAATTCGTGTAAAAAAAGACATTGTATTTATGGAAGAAAAGAAGATTGGTTCCGGATCTAAAAAATCAGTAAAAATAATTTTAAAAAAACACATAAAAATATTCGTTTTAAGCTTATTTTATTTCAACAAAATACACATGTAATAATATGTAATGAAAATGTATTAAAGTAAATTTGTATGCATATGAAATGAAAAAAATTCTTCATGAACAAAAAAAATCTGTTGTACACATAACAAGATTTTATTCATTTTCACTTTCTGATAATAAACGGCGCATACGTTTGCGTATGACTGGAATATCACTGCCATCACTAGAAATGTTGTGGACATCGTCTTCTTCCTTTATTAATGAAATTCTTTCTGTGATCTCTTCAGCAAAATCAGCACGAGTCTCCTCTGGTGCTGATGTTTCACCGGTTTTTACGAACGAATTCAGTTATTAATCGTTGTGTTCGTGTTTTGGTTATGCCGTTATATAATTCTCTGTAAGAGGCTGTCAACAACTTCAGTTCACGTTGAAACTTCCCAGCGCGTTCCTCATTAGGGTCATGTTTGACAAAATGATTACCTAATTTTCTGGCCAGTTCCAGACCTTTTATTAAATCTGCATTTAGAACAGGATCATTTTCTTCATTATCACTACGTTCTGTGGGATAAGGAGTACCAAGGACAACCTCTAATATTTCATCTTTGCTTAGGGCTTTGTCGGTTAACAATTCATCAATATCTTCAAACGACAGATCATCGAATCCTTCTCCACCAATTTTGTGTGCCATTGTAATGATGTTGGGAAATTCGGTCGTATTAGGGATGATGGGATCTTTGCTTTTTACACATTGTGGCCAAACCGCTTTCCAACACGCATTTAAAGTTGCTGGTTTTAATTCAGTTAACGCTAATCCAACTTGATTGATACAATCCATAATTGAGAATTTCTTCCATACATCAATGACTGTTAGTGTTTCATCATTCAGTTTGTCCAAAATGTGTTGGAATGTTCGTTTTACGTAGTATGTTTTAATTATCGCAATTATACCTTGGTCTAGCGGTTGTATCAAAGATGTAGTATTAGGTGGCAGAAATAAAATTTGTACGTTTGGGTGTTCCAAGACAGGATGGCCGGGTGCATTGTCAAGAATCAGAAGAACTTTAAATTCGAGACCTTTCAAATTTATATAACGTCTGACTTCTGGGACGAAACATTTGTTGAACCATTCTGTAAAGATAGCAGTGGTCACCCAGGCCTTCTTGTGTGCCATCCAGTGAACAGGCAATTTATTGATATCTATACCTTTTATTGAACGTGGGTTTAGGGCTCTATTTACCATCAGTGGTTTCAACATACGATCTCCTGAAGCGTTGGAGGAAAATAACAAGGTCACACGATCCTTAGCTACCTTAAAACCACCAGCAGTTTTCTGCGATGTGGCTACATACGTTCTGTTCGGCATTTGTTTCCAGGAGAAACCAGTTTCATCTGCATTCCACACTTGATCAGGAGTGTATCCTCCATCTTCCTGTGGGAATACTTTAGCAGCCGATTCATCTGCAGATGCAGTTTCACCTTTAATTTTTATATTATGAAGAGCATTCCTTTTAAGAAACCCTGTCATCCAACCTGTACTCGCAGAAAATTCATACTTTCTCTTTAACTGAGATGAAGTGCTTGGCTCCTTTTCTTTAATCTGTCTGTAAATTCTTAGTGCTGTTTGCTTGATGGCATTTCCATCTACTGGTACTCTTTTTTGTGACTGATCGTCTATCCATATTACCAGAGCCTTTTTCCTTGACAATATCTCTTGTATATGATGATGAATTAACACTTACTTTTGTTCCAGAACACACCGACTTCCTAATTGCAGCTTCATGTACACCAAAATGCTTTCCTACAGACGTAACCCCTTGTCCAGTTGCAAGACGATCTAAAATTTGAATTTTAAGTTCCAAAGAAATCGCTTTCCTTTTCATTTTGGTAATAGGCGAATCACTGGACATTATATAAGGGCTACCGAAAAATATCTCAGGTATAATTAATAAAAAAAGGTATGAAAAATTTGTAAACTTACAATTTATTGACTATCGGCAAAATTAATAAATTTATATGTGCACAACTTTCACTACAGATTCTTTCACTTTGAAATAGAGCTTACTACTAAATGTCTTCCGAAGATACAATGCACCAAATTCAATAAAAACGATGATTCATAGATACCTAGACGTACACCAATGTGTTTCAAAACGCACATACTAGCTAATCTATCACACTAATAAGTAGCTAATAATCACACTAATCTATTGGTGCGTGTAATATAGAAATGATACTAATATGCCACAAATAAAAAAAAAATTTCTTTGAATTTAGGCAAAAAAAAATTCATAGAAATCGTGTTAAATCAAATTCGTGTAAAAAAAGTTCGTGCAAAAACAGAATTAGGTGTAGTTTATGGTAGCTAGAACATCAAGTACACTCTGAAAAGCATCTTTCTGAAGGATGAGTTGTTAAATTAACAAAAGAATAAAAGGTTTTTCTAAGTTGTTTACATGCACTTCCCCCGCTATCCATGGGAATGTGCGTTTTCTTGCAAAACGGACATTGCAAAGGAATACATCTCTTTAAAAACGAATTCGTGGTGCAAAATACAAGGAACCTGAAACAAAATTTTTTAGAGTGGTACCAACGAATGCGTGCATCTAATTTGCCAATATCAGGTCCAATTTTGCAAGAAAACGCAAATTATCTAGCTCAGCAACATGAGATTAGTGACTTCAAATGCAGCAGTGGCTGGCTCCAAAGATTTAAAAACAGGAATAACTTGGTTTCACGAAATGTTTCCGGTGAGTCTGGATTAGTCAACAAAGAAAAGGCTAGACTGGTTGTGTTCTGTACATCCTTGAAAAATGAGGCAAAGGATATTTTTAATCTTACGAGACAGGTTTATTTTATAATTTGCTGCCAAACAAAACATTTGCTATTTGAAGAGAGTCGTCATGGTGGAAAATTAAGTAAACAAAGACTCACTGTTCTGTTATGCTGCAATTCAAATGGCAGTACAAAACTATGCCCACTTGTGATTGGCAAGTTTTCCAAGCCAAGATGTTTTAAAGCAGTTAACCAACTTCCCTGTGATTATGAGGACAACAGAAGTGCTTGGCTTGTGGTCAAAAGGAACATTTTGATGATTCTAGACTGCTGTATAGCACATCCTGCCGAGACACTTAAGTTGACAAATATATGGCTGTTGTTTTTACCCCCCAATACCACCAGTTTAATGTAACCACTGTATCAAGGGAGCATATAGAGCTCGCCTGATAAGGTACTTGATCCGCGATGTAGGAGGGAACAATTTCCAGCCAAATTGGAATGTCTTGGATGCTATCTGTAATCTTGTTATTGCTTGGGAAAGTATTACATCAAGTGTAATAATCAATTGCTTCAGAAAGAGTGGCATTGGAGAGAATATCATCGAAAAACATGGTCCAGCAGATGAATATGATAGTAACAGCGAGGAATGGAAGAATTTGAAGGAGCATATGGATTTTGTTGGTGGATGATGAAGTTGCTACTACTGCAACACCAGAAGAGCTGCTGGGTACCAAACAAAACGATGATGTTTTTGTTACCAGCGAAAGTTAAGAAGCGTGCACACTGCCATCTAAAAAGATGCCCAAAATGCATTGAACATAATAAAGAATATGTTGGCCTGCAGTAATGTTGATAAAGAAACAACTACTGCATTTGATAACATCTGTGCTGTAGTTAAAAATGCATATAGGACAAAAACTGTGCAAACAACATTGGATTCTTTCTTTAAATTAGATTAATTTATTAAAAAGGTAATGGTTTGTATGTCTCCTTTTATATTAAGATTGTAATTCTTTTTACTGTGATACTAAAATATTGTATATATCAAAATATGTACTGTAGAATATTTTCATTTCCTTTAATATTGCTTTTTTCTTAGTTTATCTTAAAAATAAAATCTTTAAAAAATGTGTTCTTCCTATTACTGTATTGTTGCACAAGGCTTTTGTTTTTATTTTATTTTTGATATTATTATTCTTAGATATACAGTATGTACCAAAAAAAAAAGGTAAAATTTTAACTTTTGGGGGACCTCGTTATTACAAAATGTGAAAATTTAGGTCCCTTGAACTTTATATTAAAGAGATTCCACTGTATTTAGTATATTTTTATTATTAAGTAGTAGGAATAGCAAATGATGCAAGGAAGCAAGCTTTTATGGCATCAGCAAAAAAAAACCTCATCTGTTCATATCTTAAATTTATTCAAACTATTATTTACTCCCTGGCTGAAAGCAAATGTGCAGCCATCCTTTTATTTCATTATATATCTTGTCAAGAGAGTAAGAATGCCTAGTAAACAACTTTGAAGTACTGGTTTGGTTACTGAATGTGGACACGTGGCATCATTCAGACAATAAGGGGTGCAGAATGTGAATATGGGAACTACACTGTGTACAGGAAGGATGCTCCTAGTTAAGAAGCATATAAAATTTAAGACATTGCATGCAGTTAATGTAGGTGGGCAGTTTAGTGTGACAAGTCCAGTGAGAACAAAAATAAGAGCTTGTTTTGATTCTTAATGATTCAAATGAGTGTGACAAATAACTATGTAGAAAAATAGTGGTCCAGTAAATCAATGTGTTATAATTGGGAATTTCAGCTTTCCAGATATTCACTGGAGATTGTGGCTGGTCAACTCCCACATTACCAGGGGTTTTCTACAGCAGCAAATCCTGGTTGCAGAAAGAATCAGCAAATAAAACATACCACTAGGTGACAGTGATCAGTGTACTGATGTGCAATTTACTTAAAGATGCAACTACCATGAAGGGTGAAAGGAAGGACTTTTGCTTTTATAAAGATGATTACAGTAGTCTTTCATAGTTTTTAAATTCTGTACAGTAGGATCAATTCAGGATGATACCAACAGCAAAACATTGAGCAAAGTAATTGTAGAAGCTACTATGCTTTTCATATCAGCCGACTGGGCTAGCCAGGTGGGTAAAGTGCCTGCCTGGCAACCCAAAGGTCGTGGGTTCGAATCCTGCCTTGGGCTTGGATTACAGTACTGCAAAAACCTTGGGAGGTGCATTATGGCCACAGAAGCCGATGCCCCAACAACTTACTAAAACAAACAAACAAGCTTTTCATATCAACTAAGAAATACCATTTAAGACTTCAATAAATGTCAAATGAACTAATGAGACTGGTGGCAGAGAAAAAAAAATGCATATAAACTAGTCTGCAATTATGTCATAAACCACAGGCAATCAAAGGCAGATTATGAGAAGTCTTTAACAAAGGATACAAAGAAATATAACAAAGACTTCTTTAGTTATGTAAAAACCAAAAGGATGGAAATGGATCACACTGGTCCCACTTGATTGTCAATGGTTTAACTGTTGATGATCCTATTCAAGTAGCTGACAAACTGAATAGTTATTTTGTATTCACACATGAGGAATTCTTTAAGAAGGGGGGGGGGGGGATGCCAGAAGTTTATCAAGCTCTTAACAAGGAGCTAAATGATTTTGTGATAATGGAGAAATTGTTGAAGCTAATATAAAAAAGGTACCCAAGGGTGGATGAGATCTATCCAATTATATTAAGCAAAGGAGGTAAGAAAGCCCTAATTATTAAGCATAATTATGAGAGCATCATTGGATTCAGGACAGTTGCTGTGGAGTAAATGTCTCTCCAATTCACAAAAGAGGATCGAAAGGTGACATAAATAATTACAGACCTGTAAACTATTATTTTCCAGGGAAAATAGTCTAGTTAAAAAAAGTAATGCAGAACCTTCTAGATAGGCATATAATTATACTGGTTATAACATGGATTTTAAGGAGCAATCTTGTCTGACCAATTAGATTGGATACTATGACACAGTCGCAAAGAAACTGGTGCAAAAAAAAATAATAATAATAAATAAATAAATAATTTTGATAGGTAGCAGTAATCCCATATTACCTAACCATATAACATAATACCTATCCATATCAACTATGTGGTACTACACTCAGGGTAGTGGAAAATGAAAAAGATGGGGGGGGGGGGAGTGATTGTGCAGTCTGGCTGCCAGGACAGCTCATGGAGTTTTTGTCATTGATATTCTGGAATTTGCTAACAGGGATGAGGAATTGATCATTCCATTTTATAAGGCAATGGTTACGCTGCACCTTGAGTACTGCATACAGGGCTGGGGCCTCATTTTAGGAAGGATATGGATCTGCTGAATGGGTACAAAGAAGAGCAATGAGATTGGCAACAGGAATAAAAGGGTGCTCTTACCAAGAAGGATATTAGTTCTGCAGACTGTAGCATCTGAAGACTAGGCACTAGTGATGTGATTGATCTGGTCAAGGTGTTTAAGGCTTTGAATGGATCAAGTAAGCTCGGTGCTGATGGCATCTTTCCTTGTGTTCAGACTATGCACGAGGGGTCGTAAATTCTTGAAGAAGTAAAACTAAGTTTAAGTAAAAAAGAAGTGATGTGGGAAGGTGGCGGCGGTTTTTTTCTGCTGCTGATGATAAGCTTGCATCATTTGCAACTACTAATACCATAATCACAATTTGCAGAACCAAATTATTTTGTGTAAAAAAAAAAAAAAAAGCACCCCTTGCTGTTCTTGACAAAGCAGCTTTCTCTTTGTCATCCCTGCTGGCAAAGTTCCTATATATCATTGACAACAGGAATGAACAACGATTTACCCCAGGTCTCTTTTATTCTTCATGACCTTGTGTGTGATTCTGGGTCAAATGCTGTCCATATGCAGTATGTTGAATTTATCAAGGTTAAACTTCAATTGCCACTTCTCAGCCTAGCTACTTAATTTATCTAAGTCTTGCTGAAATAGTATGCCTTAATTCCTGTTATTAACCACCCTGCAACTTAGACAATAAAGCTTGATATGCCTTCATCAGTATTGTGATAAATATTCATTTACATATTTAAGTGGCACAGCACTGAACTCTGAAGGACAACACTAATAACATTAGTGTAGTCCTTCAGAGTTCAAGTTAGTCTAAGAAGAGCAGTGCCCATTCATAACCACCTCTGTTCTTCTACCAATCAACCATCTCTTTATCCATAGCAATAATTTGCCCCTAATGCCACACTACCTTCAATTTGCAGTAATCTTATGTGTGGAACAGTGTCAAAGCAATAGTGAAATAACACATCAAGTTTCAGTAAGATTCTGTCCCATGGCACCATATTTCAACAGCATTGTAGACTCAAAGAGGGAAGCAGATAATGACTGCTGAAAGACCTTAATTGTACTCATGAAAACAATAAACAGAAAGACAACTTGTGCAATGGAACTGCTGTCTGACTGTTGATAAACATGCAGAAGCTTTAAACATTTCACAGGGAAACTGTCGTGGAATCCTATGTGATGATTTGAACATGTCTGGTTGCTCAGCATTAAGTGCCTTTTATGTTTACCTGTGATCAATGCAGGATGAAAATTTGCAGCAACCTGATTATAATCAGCTCTAGGAACAACTGATGCTTATGTAGACTAATTGTGCACTATAAATTAATTTCTCAAGGTGCTGCTGTGAGAAGCAATTCAGCAAAAGACTGGAACATGTTGCTGACAACACACCATGCACCTTTCTTATGCAACACGAACTCACTAAACAATGCTGTTTTACTGCTGCCAAGAAATTAACTAATTTTTAAACATTACTTAATTTGCATTATCACAGAATTTTTTTACAAATAAAAGAAATATGAACATATCAGATTCTTCAAATATGGAGTCTAGGAGCAGATTTGAGATCCAACAAAAATTCGTGCTGTTTTTCCCCAAATGATGAATTGGGTGTAACCATACTTGAAACAATTTCCTTCTTTATTCAGGGCTTGGAAAAACCATTTAAACCTAGCTTTATATGCAAAGTAAGTAACAGGAGAGTACCTTGTATTGATCTGCTAGTGACTTGTCTTTAATGTTCTTTGAACCTGGTGTCAGATATTGTCTGGAGGCAACACTTTCCTTTCCCAATATTCATCTCTTGCTTGACTGTCCCACTTGTCTAGAAAGCAAGGCATTGTTGTGTAATCAGGCATTGTTGTTGGCCAAGTAGCAGACGAATTTTTTTCAAAATGAAGGTTAATATTGTTGTAGTTTTCTTTTAAGTGTGCAAAATGGAAAACAGGAATGGATTCATACTTTCCCATTATGAAGAACTCATTTAAAGCTCTGCTTCCATGAGTCAATAAATAGCCTCCATTTTGTTGATTGGTAGAAAATTCCAAACCAGTTTGTAACTGCAGGAATGTTGATACAAGATATCATTGAACCCTTTCCCCATTTTTCTGATTATTTGGAAAAATGAGAACCAGTTTTTACCCTTAGTGTCTAGTCCATGAAAAGATTATTCCGGGGGCCAGCAGATTCTTGTATTTCAGTTTTACCATAGCCCCTTCAGATAAATTTAAACAGCTGCAGTCCAGAGCTATAAATTTCTTTGTTACAACAGTTTGTCAGATTTGGGACATGTTCAAGAACAACCGGTGGAGATGGTACAGATAGTTCAGGTCCATGTGGTACAAAATGCTCTGCTTGTTCTTTGCATCGTAACCTGTTATATTTACAGAAAAAAGCAGCAATCATTAATATGATCTGGAGGGTTCTCATTTTGTTTTGTGCACAAAACCATGGATTGCCAAAGACAGAATATGAAAATCACATGAGAAGCAAATACTAGTTAGCATTACTGCACCTGAAAATAGCAGACATTGTGGAAAAATATTTTGTGGCATTATATAACTGACTTGCATGTCTCAACATCTTTAAACGTGTCTATCACAAAATAAGTAGTATAGATGGTGTACCTAAGAAAACAATTCTGTTTGTAAAAAAAAAAAAAAAACTACAGTGGCAGAAAAAAAAACTGCATCACCTTAAAAAAAAAGTAACATTTGTAGTGAAACGTATAAGATATTGTTTAATTACAGTCATTTTGTTTGTCACAAAGCAAAGGTATTGCATCAGCCATTTCTATAAATACAGCATTGGAAGGGTATACACACTCATTAGTATCCTGTTTTGCAGAGGTGTAAGCATGGCTCCATATGTTCAGTTGACACCAAGAAAAAAAAGTGTAGCTGTTGCTCTGACCCAAGAAGGGCTTTCTACATGCGCTATCGCTGATAAAATAGGTTGCTATCCAGGGTACTGAAATTAAGCGTGAAACCTTTTGGATAGTTTGTGCACTTGAAACAAGTGCACAAACTATCTAAAGACTGCTTTTAGAATGTCAGTGCATGCCTATTGGCCCAAGAAGCTTTTGTTGACCCAACAAACGAGGAAGAAGTGACTTGCTTTGGCTAAAACGCATGTTTCATGGACAAAAGAGCAATGGAACATAGTCATCTTTTCTGAAGAATCAAAATTTAACCTGGATGGGAAGCAATATGTCAGAAGACGAAAATCGGAGGCACACCATCCTGACTTAACACACAGCAAAATTAGTAAGTTTTATGCTATTTAAATTTAATGATGAATTTGTCTTCTTGTCTCATAAGGCTTAAAACATACACCAATGTTTTCCCTGATTTTTCTCCCTTAAGGTGTAGTCATACCTCAGAAATGCTGGCATTAGTGTTGGACTGGCCCAGCAACAGTCAGATTTGAACCCTATTGAAAATTGCTGGTACATAATGTCATCTAAAATTGCTCAAAGACAACAAATTCAGCTGCAAGAGAGCATTGTAAGGGTGTGGTACCATGAAATTGGGCAATGGTATATCCAAAAGTTGATTAACTATGCCAGGTCATTGCAAGGCTGTAATTGCAGCTTGAGGAAGAACTACAAAATATTGAGGACTTATTTTGCTGATTTATAGTATTATTACATTAACTTGTCATTTCAGTTTGCAGAGGTAAATGCAATAAAATGTTTGGTTGTCGTGATTGCCATTTGCACGATTTCTCATATTTCCATTAATTATGCATTTTACCCTTTGGAAGATATTTATAGCAATTAGGTATATCAGGTGGAGTCTTTTTATTGGATTTCATTCAAAGAGATATATATCCCATCTAACAAATGCATTTTGAACATTTCTGCAACCCACAATACAATGCAAAAAACATTATTTGCAAAATTCACAAGTGACGCAGTTTTTTTTTGCCTGCCACTGTATATGTAAGAAGTGAAAACAGTTTGGAGTTTTAGAATTATCAATAAAGATATACCCAGAAATATTAAAATCCAATATTTTTTCCCTCAATATCATGTTCAGAACTGTTACCAACAGTAGCAGAAATGCATTACTGCTGAAGGAGAATACTTTGGGAGTGGTTGTGTTAAGATTTATTTTATGTTTAATATGACCTTCTAACTGTTCTGCATACATTTGTAATCTGCTTGGTTTGTTTAGAACAATTTTAAAAATTTGGGAACTGGCAAATTGCCTTTAACTTCAACATACACTGAGTGGACAGAAATCATGGGATACCTACCCAGTAGGCTCACTTTTCGCCCGGATAAGGGCAGTCACACGGTGAGGCATTGAGTTCACTAGTTCACGAAAGCATTCCACAGGCACCTCCGTCCATATCATGGTCTCAGAAATCTTCAGCTTGTTTGAGCAATCAGAAATTTGACAACCATATCAGAAAGGTAGTTCATCAAGCCAGAAAAAAGATTGGGTTTATTAAAAGACAAACATACCTGTTCTGGAATCTGTTTCCCCTCAAATTTCTGGTACTACATATCATTAAATTTCTTTCTCTCTGTAGGATCTTCTACAACAGTTAAGCAAGCGTTTCATTTTGGAGTTGCTGTAAACTTGTAAAACTGTATCACCATATTCCAGGGGCTGACACAAGACAACAGCTTCCTTGTCCAAGCATCAAAAGGTGAATTCAACTGCAAACTTCAAAGATTTCTCACAAACTACTTTTGTATTTAAATGTAAATAACATACAGTATTTTCATGTAAATACTTTCCTGGAGAAGCTTTTTCTGTAATTTTTCCTCTTTGGCATTATCTCCTATGGATCTTAACTTCATGACTGAATAATAAAAATATATATACACCGATGAGCCAAAACATTGACTAGTGAATCATTATTCAAATCGAAGCAATCGCAGGTGAACTACGGTGCGTGCGCAGGTCGAGACACAGTAGAAAATACACCTGATACCGAGCTCCTTGGATCAGCGTTACTCTTATTCTTCAGATGGGAAAGTTAAGTAAGTTTGACAAAGGCCAAATTGTTATGGCCAGACGACTGGGTCAGAGCATATCCAAAATGGCACGGCTGGTGGGATGCTCATGGTCAGCCATGGTTAGTACCTACCAAAAGTGGTGCAGGGAGGGGAAACCCATGAACTGCTGGCAAGTTGTTGGACAACCACAGCTCATCGATGCTCGAGGTGAGCGAAGGCGCTCCTGGATGGTACGTGGCAACAGAAAGGCAACTGTGGCACAACTCGCCGGTAATTGGAATGCTGGTGACGGAAGTAATGTGTCGAACCCTGCTGATAATGGGGCTGCAGGCTGCTCCGCCCATGCAGTTCACCAGCAACAGTGCCTACAATGGGCATGTGGATGACCAGGTACACGTGTCGCTTACCTGGGGAAGTAATGGTGCCTGAATGCATCGTGGGACGAAAACAAGCCGGTGATGGCGGTGTCATGCTTTGGACGATGTTCTGCTGGGATACCCTGGGTCCAGTCTTCCGCATGCTGGGCACTCTGACATCTACCATCATTGCTGACCAGGTACACCCTTTTGTGGCAACGGTCTTTCCCCTCTGGCAGTGCTGTCTTTTAGCAGGATAATGTGCCATGACACACCGCCCGGATTGATCGAGACTGGTTCGCAGAACATGAGGAAGACTTCCAGGTTCTCCCTGGCCTCCAAATTCCCCAGACATCAAAACCCAACGAGCATCTATGGTTTGTGTTGGAACAGCAACTCCGATCTGTGGCGTCTCAACCACGGACCTATGGAAACTTATCTTCATATGTCAACTCATCTTCTTATGTTCACCACAAGGAAGTGGTGAACATATGAAGATGAGTTTCATAATCCTGCTCAAAAATAAAATGTTAAAATCTAGCATACCTGAAATAATTTACAATTAACAGGAGTTAAAGGATCTGCTGGTTATGTGTTGGTACCAAATACCACAAGACACATTTCGACATCTTGTAGCATCCATGCCTCGCTGGGTACGAGCTGTTTTGGCTGCACGTGGAGGAACAACATCACATTAATGTTTTTGGTGGTCATAATGTTTTGCCTCATTGGTGCATATATTTATTATTATTTTCTTTTTTATTCCTTTATTATTCCAAATTTGCACTGTAAATTTGGTCGACCATTGCGTATTTTCAAGTTGTTTACATACTATGCCTACTTTTTTTTTTTTTTTTTTTCAGTTTGAAAACTACACACATCACCCCACTTCCTTATTCCCTGTCACAAGGAATGAAACGTGTGGTCTGTGCCAAATATGCCACATGTAGAGTGAAAATTCTGAGGAAACAATTTAATTATACAACATTATTACCATGGTAGAAGACAGTCTAATTTTTCTTCTGGCACAGAAAATGAGTAGTAGCCTATCACTCATTTTCTGTAAGATAAATTTTTACCTCACATTGGTCATTCAATACTGAAAGATTTCCTCCTTTCCCGTAGAAGACAGTATATGTACCATATACAGTATTTTCCATCTACTGTATTGTACATTAAAGGTACACAAGGGTAACAAATTTTAAAAGAAAATTAACTAAAAACTTGCAATACAGTAAACCTTTAACATGTGCACCATTGATTATTCACAAAATGACTTTGTACAATGTATATTTAACATTCATGGCTTCCAATATTTGCGAGTAGTTTCTCTGCAAACTTTTTTCACATTTCTAGCACAAGTACATACACATACCGCAGTGTTGTATATGACATCTTATCCAACCAACTGATCAGGGTCTCATCACAATATTTACGTCTTATTATAACAACTCTATGTTAGCAATCTTGGCCGGATGGAAGGAGATTCCTCTATCGGTAAGCGATCGTTGGAACAACATTCCTAACTACAAACATAAATAATCACTACATGAAATGAAACCATTGACTTAGAATGGTTTCATTTCATGGCTGGAAGACCTGAAAGGCATCTCATTGGTAGAATTTGTATTTTGCACAAGGAAGTGAACATATGAAGATGAGTTTCATAATCTTGCTCCAAAATAAAATGTTAAAATCTAGCATACCTGAAATAATTTACAATCACTTTACTACACCTTGTGTGGATGTACAGCAGCCAGTGGAATGCCAGAAATTGGAAGGTTACACAAATGTGCTTGTTCCAACAAAGTTATTAGTACCATTTCCATGTTGTCGTCGTGAAAATTTTGTACTTTTTCTTTTTTGATGAGCAATCTGCTGCCCTAGGATTACTTTCTTCTGATAAAAGTGTGATATACAAAGTTGTCTTAGGGAAGCTTTGTATTATAGCAAAAGAGGCATTTAGATAAACCTGAATGCTTGTGACTGAACAACTGTAACATACAGCAGTGAATCTCACATTGTGAATCATACTACATTGTAAAACGTGATTTTAAAAAAAAGTGATGAATTAAATGGAGTATAAATTTATATAAAAGAGAAAGGTGATCAAGACTCAAATAAAATTATGAATTATCAAGATTATACTGTATATCATGGTTGTCAACCCTTCTCAAAGTAAAACCTTATCAAGTTTTTAAATTGAGTAATATCTTTAAAATTCAGTCTTTTCCTCCTTCCTCAACAAACTATCCATATTTTAAGTTTTATTGCTGAAGTATATGGTTTACAAACACTGTATAGCTACTGACAATGTTGAATAAAAAATTTAACTTACGGTAATTTCATTCTCATGAAGACCCAGCAGGTAAAAAAAGATACCAAGATACAGATGAAACCAACACAAATCAGCAGAATACGGTTCAGCTTTGGAGTATTTGGAGAATGTGTGTGATCCAGAACAACAAAACCTAAACCACCCAATGTAAAAAGGAAACTGGAGGCTAAGCCTTCCATTATATATTGGCCATTCACCCTATAAGGCATAAAGGCTACCTATTTGATAAAAAAAAAAAAAAAAAAAAATTAGTTGTTTATTAAATATATGAATATAAAAAAATTCAGTTCCCTAATTATGAAGATATTTTGGGAATATAATACACCGATGATCCAAAACATTTACCAGCAAATCATTATGCAAATCGAAGCAACTATGGTGCTGGTCGAGACACGGTATAAAAAACTCTGAGCTCCGTTAATCAGTGTTACTCTTGTTCTTCAGATCGGGAAAGCAGCAGACTAAAGCAAATTTCAGAAAGGCCAAAGGCCAGACAACTGGGTCAGAGCATATCCGAAATGGCACAGCTGGTAGTCGTAGTCAGTACCTACCAAAAGTGGTCCGAGAAGGGGAAACCCACGAACCGCCAGAGGTGTTGGACGACCAGGGCTCATTGATGCTAGAGGTGAGCAAAAGCTCTCCCGGATGGTACGTGGCAACTGTGGCGCAACTCGCTGGTAATTGGAATGCTAGTGAGTGATGGGAGTAATGTGTCACAACACACAGTACATCGAACACTGCTGAAAATGGGGGCTGTGTGGCTGTAGGCTGCTCAGAGTGCCCATACTAACCATGGTTCACCAGTGACAGCACCTACAATGGGCATGCAAGCATCGAAACAGGACCTTGAGTGATTGGAAGAAGGTCATCTGGTAATCCGATGAATCATGTTTCCTGTTGCACCATTGGACAGCCAGGTATGTGTGCATCGTTTACCTGGAGAAGTGATGGTACCTGGATGCACTGTGGGACAAAAACAAGCCAGTGGGTGCGGTGTCATGCTTTGGGTGATGTTCTGCTAGAATACCCTGAGTTCAGTCATTCATGTGCCGGGCACTACCTACCTAAACATCATTGCTGACCAGGTACACCCTTTCATGGCAACGGTCTTCCCCCTCTGGCAGTGCCGTCTTTCAGAAGGATAATGTGCCATGCCACACCAGCCGGATTGTTCAAGACTGGTTCATGGGGAAGACTTCCAGACCCTGGCCTCCAAATTCCCCAGACATCAATCCCATCTGTGGTTTGTGTCCGATCTGCAGAGTCTCAATCACGGACCTTACAGGAGTTAAAGGATCTGCTGGTTACGTGTTGGTACCAGATATCCCAAGACACGTTTAGAAATCTTGTAGCGTCCATGCCTCACTGGGTACGAGCTGTTTTGGTTGCATGGAGGACCAACACATCATATTAGGTGGTCATAACGTTTTGGCTCATCGGTGTAATAATAGTAGTATATCATGTAATCCGTCATTTTCTGAAATTAAAAAAAAAAAAAAAACATAAAATTCTCAATTCTTTACTAATTTATTTATCCTTTAATGACTATAAATAAATAAATACATAAAATAAACTGATGTTCAAAAGTTAAGATGCAAAAAGATTTATCAATATGATAAAAATAATGACAAAATGTTAGTGAGCCTTTTTTTTTTTTTTTTTTTGTGTGTGTCTTAATTATACACACAGACGGCAAATTCAATCTAAAACTGGAGCAAACAAGTTTGGGATGACCAAAAATAGTGCCTTGATTTTCCATGGAAACATCCTAATAGGACAACCTCTATGGGTTGTTCTTAATTTAATATGTATGATGACTAATTTCAATTGCTTTGCAAGTGAGTCAATGAAATGAATATGGAACCCTTCTAGCCTGGGCTGCCTTGAGAATAACAGAAATTTATTTATTATAAAACTATTTGGAAACTTAGATGGCAGTGGTACTAGCCCACATTAAACTACACCTCTTCCAAACATCTTTTCTCCAGATGTTAGTGAGTTGATAGTCTTATCATAATATCCAGTTGAAGAATATCTCAACTCACCAATTAAGAGAACCATGGCCCACTACTCCCAGGTCCACTCAACATGCTATTGGCACCAATTCAAAAAGTCTCTTCTGTGAATAGAGAAGGGAATACAAAGAGCTGGTTGCCATGCATGACGTCTTCTATAGATGGTATATCTCATAGGTACAGCTTTAGCAAATTCTGATGCAAGTTACCTGCTCTGAAGTCTGACATCACACAGTTGGGCCACCTAAGTCATCTTGCATGGCAGTGATAAGGACAGTCTCAGCTACAGATAGATAAATTTCTATATTCTGAAACTGATTCCATACCTTCTCACAAAGCTTTGAGTCACATTCAGCCACCTGATCACTTTAGTTTGAATTTGTCTTGCCTCCATTCCCCCAGTTACTCTTCAATGATGACTAACTTCAGTTGCTTCACAAATGAGTCTATAAGCACTGTGATGTCCCTGAGGGAGTTTTTCAAATTTTATAAAAATGAAATGAAAAATATATTATTTTTTTTAAAATTCTGTCTTATCCAATATTTGAGTGAAATTATTTTAAAAATCAAATAAATTTTTAAAAAATGCAAAATAACCTTTAAAAATGTAAAACTGTCTTCTGCACCTGTATATCTATAACCATTAAAATTCAACTTCTGATCTAAATTCCAGAGAATTTTGACTTTTATAGGTAAAAATTTGATAGCAATAGCTGATAGGCGTGATTTTCTACAGTTTTAAAATCTATTTTCATGCTGTGATCCAATATAAGCTGCACCTACAATTACTTGGAAACAGAAGAGAACACTTACTAGAAGATTGTAAACCACACAAGGAAAACATATATATACATACATACTTACAAAAAGGATATAAACTGATAGTGCAAGCAAAACAATTTTTTTTTTTTTTTTTTTAACCTGGTCACCAATTTTCATATTTTAACAAGTTTGTGAATGACTGTTTAAAGGTCAGAAGACCTATGTTTCATAAATTAAATACAAAGTATTGATTAAATGTATTTTAATTCAATTTTTCCTTAGCTTTTGGGCACTACTGTATTTAAAAGCAGTTTCATTTGTGCAAACTGAACTGTACTGAAAATTGTCAGGGATGAAGGTGGCACTTTTATGCCCAAGCTTTCAATACATATTAGCAAAGACTACTTGAGAAACAGAATACTAAAGGTGGTGGTTCTCAAACTGAGTTATGACCCCTGGGAAAAGTCTCGATTTTTTTTAAAAGTTTTTCTTCCAGTTTTAAAATTGATGGGAATTTTTTTTTTGTTTATTTTCAATGAAAATGTTTTCTTTTATAAAGTTGTGATGTACTATTGTTATTTTATTAGATACTTTTAATAATGAAATTTTAATATAAGTGGTACATTTATTTCTAACCCACCTGTAACCCAAATGAAAGTCAATAGTTTTATTCATGGTTGAGTCATATTACAAAGTTTGAGAATCGCTGCTTAAGGTGTCACATCTTTTAAGAACTTACTTGCTTTACAATATTAAAGTATCCTGATGCATAACAACAACAATATAATACTTAAATGAGTTGAAAAAATAATTTATTGATTCAAAAATAACTCAATGTTACAGTATCCCTCCCTCATCTCTCTCTCTTTCTCTGGGTGTCTTCCTCAACAGTAATATAGACAAAGAAGTTAGATAACATATACATAGAAATACTGATATAAATACACAGTAAACTGCTTGGTCCACAATTAGCATTGACAGTTGATAACTAAGTTTATAACTGAAGTGTGACATAACTGAATTATAGCTGTTTGTCAGTCTAGCAGAAACATGAGCCTCTTATCAGATACTTGAGTCTGATGAAGTAACATACCAGGAAATGCACTCCTGATTCATCCCCCTCCACATGAATCGCCATGAAGACTGGATGTGTTCAGTGGAAGACAGCCTTATTTGGGGATTCAATTACAAATACATTTGGCAATAGGTAGAACAGAATGAGAACGTTTGTCTGGTGCAGTAATCTATAACACAACTACAGTAGGACCTCAAGGCATGTAACATTTTGAATATTTCTAAAATGATAGTTGACCATAAAAGGGTAGAGAAAAAAATAGCTTAGCCGGGCCAGAGCTTATCTTACCCCTAGGCTAGAGCCTAGAGCCTGTAAAATCATGGGCCCAGCCCCCTCAAACATAAAATAAATTTTTTTATTTACAATTCAAAAAACACAAAATTCTACCATAGTGCCCTCTGCAAGAACCTTAAAACTACAGATAAGGAAACACCAACTGTTCTTCCTCAGTAATTATGGCCACACAAAATGCCTTCTTCCAGAAACTTGCAGAGTTACCTTCGTATTCATTCCACACAATTTTGCTTTAGCCATTAGTGAGTCCGCTGGAGTCTAGAGTGCATAAACAAGTTATTGCTACTTATGTCTGAATGCTTGTATACACCAGTGATGCTATCGGACTTTAGCCCAGGGGTCCCAACTTTTTCCAACCCGCAACCCCATACAACCCCATATATTTGCCTTTGAATGCACCATTGGCGCATCCAAAGTTGCATTCATTGGTACATTTATTAATGGAACTTCTGTTCCATTAATAACTTCCAAACAATTTCTTTCTGTTTTATGTATTTCCTAGACTTTATGACATTGTTACCATGCTTTTGCAATGTATAAAATCATTAATTTTGTGTCTGTACTAGTGATCACAGTATTAGTACAGTAGTAATATAAATTTACTTTGTTGAGGCCATTCATCTGCTGAAACCATATCATGCTATTTATGTCACATATTAAGAATTATTGGACAATATTCCAAGACCGATACCAGAGGAAGCATTCAAATTCGTGACTATTATTTCTTAGGCAAGTATGTAGTATGTTACCCACTGCACCACAAATTGCAACTTAGGATTATTGCAGAGGTAAAGTGTCTGCAATTCTACCCATATATGATGCAAACCTTGTCAATCAACTCAGCTCTGAAAAGAGAGTGAAAGCTCATGGATAGAATTTTTCTCACTATGGTCTGTGCTTGTTAACAAGGGAGAGAATGTTTTTACAGGAATGGGATACACCTAAACACAAGGGGTGCAAGAATATTTGCTGATGCTATTGGGGCAGTGTTGGCGATAAAAAAAAACTGGTAATTTGGGGGTGGAGAATGGACAAATAGCAGCTACAGGGAGAGGTGTAAGAGATCAATGAGCACTACCCTCCTTCGACCAATGTTATTACTGGAATTCCCCAGGGTTCTGCACTACACCCATTGTTATTTCAACATTTATTAATGATATCGAAAAAGTTTATTGTATAAGTTTGCAGATGATACTACAAAGGTTGGCAGAGTGGTTAATTGCAGTAATTACAGTATGCTACTGCCTCCATAGCCGAGTGGTCAGGAGCGGGAGTGCAAGGCACACGCTCTTTGAGCAGACTGGGGTTCAAACCCCTGACTGCTGAATACGGTCGATATGCCAACCTGCACTGGACCAGCATGGCAGATTATAGTCCATTTCCTTCAGCATGAATTGATGAGAAGGCTTCCATCCTGCAGCAGGTTGATAATGGCTGCACTTTACCTTTTTACTGCAAAAAGATCTAGATAAATTACGGAGATGGACTGGGAAGTTGCAACTGAAGTTTAACATTGACAAATGTGCGGTACTTCACATGGGGAGCAGTAATTCTAGATTAACATACCAGCCGTGTAATACCACATTGATGATTAGTGGAGAATGAAAAGGACCTGGGGGATAATTGTGCAATCAGATATGGAATTCTGAGCAGCACAGGCAGGCTGCCAGGACAGTTCATGGGGTTTTGCCAAATAACATACAAGAATTTGGCCAGCAGGGATAAGGAGGAGATTATCCTGTTACATAAGACAGTGGTTAGGAACATCTTGAGTACTGCGTGCAGGTCTGGAGGCCTAATTTTAGAACTTCATCTGTTATAACAGGTGCAGAAAAGGGCAATAAGATTACTCAGGGGAACAAAAGGATACTCTTAACAAAAAGTGCTTCAGTTCTCCAAATTGCAGTATCTGAGTAATTTAATGCTGATGGTATCCTTCCTCCTGCTCGGATTACACCACAGGGGCCATAAATTTAAATCGAGGACGGATGGATGGTTGCAAAATGCATGTGAAGAAATTTGCTTTCTGGAAGTGAAGTGGATATTTTTAATAGATTTAAGGAGCTAGGCAAATTGTTAGAGGGGTCAGATAGCTAATGTGGGAAATGTTTTTATTATTATTATTTTTTTTTTTTGTATAAGCTTGCCTTCTAGCATCATTCACTGCTACTAATATAAATACACGACCGATAAAATTAAGGCAGATGGGTGAGAAGTGGCAATTTTACTAATACCTAAAATAACATACCATTTGGGTGATACCACACTTAAGATGGTGAAGGACAAAAAGATCTAGAGGTAACAGTACAGTCTGACATGAAGTTCTATGAGCAATACTGCTAGGATCCTTCATGTGGTTTGTCAATAACGTACAGTAATTTTGCAAAAAGGGAAGGAGGCAATTATCCTGTTGTACAAGGTAACGACAGTAATTAGGGTATGCTACAGCAACAAAATCTGGAACAATTAGACAGATGGATGGAGAAGTATCAACTGGAGTTTTACATTGACAAATGCAAGGTACTGCATATGGGTGGCAGTAATCCCAGATTAGTGTGTCAATTGTGTTGTACTACACTGAAGGTGATGGAGAACAAACAAAACCTAAGGGTAATTGTGCAGTCAGACATGAAGTTCTCTTAGCAGTGCAGATGGGCTGCTAGGCCAGCCCATGGGGTTTGTCAATACAAGAATACCACCAGCAAGATAAGGAGGTAATTATTCTAATGTATAAGACAATGGTTAGGCCAAATCTGGAATACTACATAAAGATGTGAAAGCCTCATTTTAGGAAGGATGTGGATCTGTTGGAATGGGTACAGAGAAGAGCAAAAAGATTAGTCAGGGACACAAAGGGACCCTTACCACGAAGGACTTTAGTTCTGTGAACTGTGGCAGCTGCAAGGAGACCTGACAAAGTGTTTAAGGATTTTTTTAAATGGACTGAGTAAAGGAAATACTGATGCACAAATTTAAATTGAAAAAAGTTGGTCATGGGATGGATGAAAATTTGCTTTCAGATTTTTTTTTTTTTTTTTTTTTTGCCAATGATGGATAAGGTTGCCTTCTTGCTTCACCTGCCATTACTAATTCTAATAACCTGAATACTATAGCTATATGCATAAACTTTAATAAACTTGGATTTAAAAAAAATCAGAATGTGTTATATCCCCAACTAATGGAATGGCTACCATTTAATCAATTATTCCCTCGGGCAGCTTTACATGAAGCCATTCTCTTCTGCCACAAATGGGAGCATTTCTTGTTTACTGATACTGATTTTAGCATCCCTTGATATATTGGGCTTCCTTCAAAAACCCAAAATGTACCTATTTCAGTGAAGCTTTGTTATTTACAAATTGATGATTGTAAGGAACAAAATCAGGGAATAAAGGAAGATGTTCTACATGAAGGATCTGTTTTTCACATCAGAAACTGCCTCATGATAATGCAGAGCTTGCACACTGCAGGCAAGATAACCTCTGAAAGAAAAACATACTTCCAGTGGGCCATCCTACTCCCAGATTTGGTTCTAAGTTTCTATTTACAAATAAAATGTTATATCACAAAAAAGTATCAAGCACTTACAACTAGTTATTTGACAAGAATATTACCACTAACCACATTTAGCAGTCGTGTGGAATTTAACCACAGTCAACTCAAGCACATGTACTACTGCACCCCCCCCCACACACACACACACATTTTGACCACTCCGCTACATTTTGGGTCTTTAAAGGAAGCCCAGACTGTACTTTGAGGAGCACTAAAATCAATGTCAATAAGCAGATATCATAAATGTTTCTAATTATGGCAGAAGAGAATGGCTCCAGTCCAAAAGTCATTCCTGGAAGATAAAAAAGTTAGTTTAATTTTGTCATCACTCAGTGATGACAAAATTAACATTTAAATTGGAATCATTTCTTCTAATTTAAAAATAAAAATAATAAAAAATAAAAGATCATGTTTAGACCTTTATTACAATGAAATTAATTTTCTCATGAAATCAAAACCAAGAGAACACTTACAGGTTTGGAATGTCCATGTTCATCAACTGTAGAACCAATACTTGGTGGCTCTACGATTACATCATAGATGATTCCTATTGAATGGTTTAAAAAAAAATATATATATAATAATGGCATAGCTAATAAAGTTTGTTTCCTTAATGTACAAATTTTACAATAAGTTCCATGAATGACTCACATTAAAAATCAAAAGATGTTACAACAAAATTAAGTTTTTTTTTAAAGTAATTACTTTGAGCAGCTACACTTATGAAATCACTCATAGAGCTGTTAGAAACATTTTTATAATTCATTTGAACTGACTGCCATCAATTAGTTACTATGACACAGTAACTAAGGAACTAGATGCAAAAAAGCTAAGATAAAGAAAGCCAACATGACAACCACAGCAAACTACGGGAAACCTACCAGATAAACTGGTTTGCCACTACTGCAGTTTCTCTCTGCATTCTTGGTAAACAGATGTTGCGTGTTATCAGCAGAAGTTGAGAATGCTATATTGAGTGACACGTAGGCATGACAGACAATGTAATGATTCGTTTTTTTCTCATTATTAAAAGCAGATTATTGGAGTTCATTTTCACTATTAAAAAACCATATTACTGATTTCTTTGTACAATTTTAAGGTTAGGTTTCCTAACCTAACCTTTAAGGTTAGGTTAGGAAATAAAAGGAAAGGAAAAGAAAGAAAGATTCTTTAAATATATACGTATGGTAACATCACTTAACACTGTGATGTTATCATCTGTTGTGTTCACGCACCAATCAGTACATCGTCTGTCAAGCCTATGCCTACGTGTCAATCAGTACATCACTCTTGACTTCTACTGCTGCTAACATGCACTGCCTGTTTACCAAGAATGCAAGGAGAAACTGCAGTAGTGACAAACCAGTTTGTATGTACCAGCATGTTTCCCACGATGGCTTTCTTTACCTTCACCACAAAAAATACGTTTTACATCATGTACTTAAAGAGTTCAGTAAAGCTTTTGATGCTATTCCATACAAAATACTAGAAATTGGGCCGAGTGACATTAGGGACAAGTTACTATTATTATTATTGAAGCAAATAATTATCTTGTTATCAATTAACTGCTAGCAACTAATAATATAAAAAGCAATTGATTTCATTTCACTAAACATACATCAGAACGTAATATTTACAACTTACTTTCTTGGATTTTTAATTTAAAAAAAAAAAAAAAATGATATGCAATGCAACGCAACACATTTCAGAGATCTGGAATTTAATAATATAAACAAACAGCAATACGTACCTAAAACTGTACTACGCACTCAACATAAGTTACTTTACTTATTTCTTCCTGAATTTTAATGACAATTGAAATTTTACTCGTTTCTGCTATGATTAATAGAATAAACAGATACAGACATCCCCTGCTTAGTACTTAATTGGTGCCATAAAAACAGAGGCTAAGTGAAACTGTGTTAAGTGGGGTAGATTTATCCATAGAATATAATATAAATAATTTTAACTGGTTGGCACAAGCAGTGTTTCTGGCTGATTTTAAGATGCTGTTTCTCTATATAAAGATATTAAATAGAATAAATAAAACAGAGCTATAATGCTCAATCAATGAGTCTTACATTTATATTAACATACAGAAATAAAGAGGAATTTATCTCAATGCTTTTTTGTAGAATGCTTCACTATAATACTCTCCCAAATTCAATCAGTCATAAAATTATCACTCAATGGCTTCCTTCCCTCACGGCACCTCCGTAGCCAGGTGGGAAGGAGTAGCAGTGCGTAGCACATGCTTCTTGATTAGACCGGGGTTTGAGCCCGTCACCACCAAATACAGAGGATGCGGAAAGGTCAGGGAATGACCACCGCATATCCGGGAGCAATATGGCCTTAGTTGCTAATGCTCCAAAAAACCAAATAAATAAACAAACAAACAAACCTTCCCTCACAGACATATGAATGATCCGACATATTCGCGATCGTTAGTCAAGATCTCCCAACCCAACTACCACCACATAACCCTGAGTGTCAGAAGACATCTTGTCTAATATTAAAATCAATGAAATGATCGCGGCATATAAAAGTTAAAATTAGCTAAAATAATTTAACCCAATTTTGAATAACTTCTCTTCCTAAAGCAGACATAGTATACATTTCATGCAAGGAATGTAATTCATCGTATCAAGGGTCCACTAGATATTAGATAAATACGAGAACTAGACAACATTTAGATTAGGTGCATGTGGCTAGAGCAGGTGCATCAGAATTAGCATTCCATGCCGTCAACGAGAATCACACCTTTTTATTTGACGAATGAAAAATACTTTGTATACAGAGGAATTACCAAAATAATTAATCGTGGAAATTCTGGAAATCAAATTACATAGGCCATTTCTCATATCAGATTTGTGGTCGTTTGCGTGAATGTGCCACGACATTAAATAATCTCAAAGGGTTTAAGAACTTCCTATTATGTTACTTCTATCCCGTGACCAAAACAGACCGTCGAAAAGCCCCACTACTTTAGGAAGAGAAGTTATTCAAAATTAGGTTAAATGATTTTAGCTAATTTTAACTTTTATACGCCACGATCATTTCATTGATTTCAATATTAGACACGATGTCTTCTGACTCTCAGGGTTATTATTATTGTTATTTGGTTTTTTTTTTTTAGGAGCATTAGCAACTAAGGCCATATTGCTCCGGGATGTGCGGTGGTCATTCCCTGACCTTTCCACATCCTCTGTATTTGGTGGTGATGGGCTCAAACCCCGGTCTAATCAAGAAGCGTGTGCTATGCACTGCTGCTCCTTCCCACCTGGCTACAGAGGTGCCTCTCAGGGTTATTTGGTGGTGGTTTGATGTGTTGGTGGTCGGGTTGGGAGATCGTGACTAAGATTTCCCAACTTCCCTCCTATCTGTGAGGGAAGGAAGTCATTGAGTGATAATTTTACTACTAATTGAATTTGGGAGAGTATTGTAGTGAAGCACTCTACAAAAAAAAGCATTGATGTAAATTCCTCTTTATTTCTGTATAACGACATTAAATACAGCAAAAACATTTTAAATACATGATTTAAATACATAAATTATGTGATAAAACATAAATACAGTATATGATCAATAAAATGCAAAAAAGCAAAACTTTACACACACATACATATATATAAATAAATTTACAAAAACAGCTCACGATACTGCTGATTTTCAGATTGCTCAAATCTGTCCTTTCAGTGTACTTGCTCAAATCTGAACTTGTCTTTATAGAATATTCAATTTAGTATCCAACAAAAAAGGTTTCCTGATAGTTTTCACCTTTGTGTTATTAGCATGAAGGTGAAAACTATCAGAAAAACTTTTTGAAATGCACTTTACCTCCTTGAAGCCATTTAAAAAAAAAAGTTGAACCTTTTAAACACTGTAAACAAAGATCAATTGTTCATCATCATCATCAGCCATTTTCAATCCACTGCAGGATGAAGGCCTCTCCAGCAACTTTCCAGTTCCTTCTGTTTTGAGCACTGGCCATCCATTTACTACTCAAAAACTCATGAATTTCATCTATCCATCTCCACCTTTGTCTTCCAGGTTTTCTTCTAGCTCCTCTTGGCTACCATTCTGTTATTTTCTTAGTCCATCTGTCATCATGTCTTCGAGCTATGTGTCCTGCCCAAGACCATTTTAGTTCTTTAGTTTTGATAAGAATATCCTTTACTTGAGTTTGCTGCCTAATCCATGTATTTCTCTTCTTATCTAACAGTCTGATTCCCAATATAATTCGTTCCATTCTTTGCTGTGTAGTTCTTAGCTTCTCTTCCATTCTTTTGGTGAGTGCTCACGTTTCACTTCCATAAGTCATGGCGGGGAGTATACATTGATTCATTATTTTACGTTTCAGACAAACTGGGATATTGCTCTTCAGTATGTGACTATATTTCCTGAATGCTATCCATCCAAAATTTATTCTTCTCTCGACTTCCAGCCATTTATCATTATTACAGCTAATAACTTGTCCCAGATAAGTATATAACTCCACCTTTTCAATTACTGCTCCTTCAATCATTATTTCCCTTTCCATGGCATACTTGTTCATCATTACTTTTGTTTTAGCCATATTCATCTTTAGTCCAAAATCCTTACTAACTGTGCATAACTGATTAAGATTTTCCTCTAATTCTTTGGGATCGTGGCTTATGACCACAATGTCATCTGCAAATCGTAAATGGTTTAGGGTACTCTCCGTTCACATTGACTCCTTTCTGCGACCAGTCTAATATTCTGTAAGCTTCCTCAAAGGCAGCAGTAAACAGCTTCGGAGATATTGTCTCCTTGTCAAACTCCTTTCTCGAATTTAAATTTGCTACTGTCTTTGTCTAGTCTAATAAAGGATGTAGCACTCTCATATATTTTCTTCAAAATCATAATATATGGAGTATCTATGCCTTGTCTTTCCAGTGCCCGAAACATTGCCTTATGCTGTATGGAGTCAAATGCCTTTTCATAATCCACAAATGCCAGGCATAATGGTGTTTTATATTCATTTGCTTTCTCCATTAGCTGTGATATTATGTGAAGGTGATCCATAGTTGGCAATTCTGTCCTAAAGCCAGTTTTGCTCTTTCGGTTGATTCTCATCAAGTATTCTTTCTAATCTGTTAGTAATGATCCTTGTGAACAACTTGTAGATGTGGGATAACAAGCTAATTGGTCTATAATTTCCAATTTCTGATTTATCTCCTTTCTTATGCAGCAAAACTATGATTGCATTATTCCACTGCTTAGGCATCACACCTTTTCTAATGCACTTTGTGAAGAGCCTTGCCAGTTTTTGTGTTATGTCTCTTCCTCCCAATTTTAACAACTCTACAGTAACTTCATCTTCCCCCAGGGCTTTCCGATTCTTCATTTCCTTCAATGCATGTTCTATCTCATCAGGAAGAATATCGGGTATGTCGTATGTGTTGCTACTTTGCAATCCATCTTCCCCACTGCTGGTATCATTCCCTCGTTCCTTGTATAATTCTCTATAGTAGTCTTCTGCTATTTGAATTATGTCTTCTCTGCTGTTTATAAGTACACCATCGCTATTCTTCAGTTTCAGTATCATTTGTCTTTCTGTATTACTGCTCATGGCTGCTGATTTAAATCCTTTGTTTTCCCTTAATGCTTGTTCTACTTTTCTTGTGTTAAATCTTCTTATGTCCTCTCTGAGTCTCTTTCTAATGGCTTTGCATAACTCAGTATACTCAATTTTCTCCCTGTCAGTGTTTTTCTTGCTCTTCATTTGTCGTCTTTGGTTCATCATGACAAGTGTTTCTTGACTAATTTTTTCTTCTTTGGATTTCTGTTTCCCTATAGGTTTCTTGGGCTTTATCACTTTCAGAAAGTTGTAATATTCCTCGTCGATATCTTGGTCCTGAGCAGTCTGCAGAAGCTCAAACTTGTTCTTAAGTTCCAGTACATACTGCTTTTTCTCCTTCTCTGTTATTTCAAAGACCTTTGTATTATTTACTCGAGTCAGTTTTTTCCTTTCCTTTCCTACATCTATATCAAGTGTACATCTTACCATTCTGTGATCACTTCCAACATTTACCTTATTCAGGACGGTAACATCATTCACAATATATCTTCTGTTAGTGAGGATGAAGTCGATTTCATTAGTTGTTAATCCATTTGGACTCTTCCATGTCCACTTTCTGTTCACCCTTTTCTTGAAAAAAGTGTTCATTACTGACATTCCTTGAGATTCTGCAAATTCCACAAGTCTTTCACCTCTTTTATTTCTTTCACCAATTCCAAAATTTCCTATAGTTCCTCTTTCTGCGCTGTTTTGCCTTTTTCCAACCTTAGCATTGAAGTCCCCCATAATAATAGTGTAGTGGGTTTTCTGCTCATCTAGAAGACTCTCAATTTCAGTGTACATTTCTTCAACCTCTTCATCATCATGGCTCGATGTTGGTGCATAAATCATTATAATCTTTAGCTTGTACCTCTTAGAAATCTTGAGTATTAGTCTTGACACCCTTGGTGATGTACTTTTGAATTCCAAAATGTTGTTTTTAAAATCTTTATGGACCAGAAACCCAACTCCACCTTCACTCCTTTCACTGTTTCCATTGGTGTACAGCAGATTTCCACTTGATAAACTTATAAGTGATTCATTTCTTCTTCTTCTTGTTTCAGCCAAACCGATGATATTCCAATTCACATTTTCTAATTCCTTTTCCAGCTCTAATATCCTGTCTTCACCGATGAGTGATCATACGTTATAACAGGCCAAGTTCAATTTCCGTGCATGGCAGCCTGGTCGTACCCAGAGATTCTTAGCACCCTCTGCTTCCACTCTGATCCTCTCGCTGCCGTAAGAGGGAGAGTGAAAGCTGCTGGGGACTGAGGGCCATTTGTATTGTTGTGCTCTCATTGCTGGAGGGTTTGGTCTTTTCCTCTTCACGCTGACCAGGCGTCTTGAAGAGAACCACTCTACACGTTCGTTGCCACCTAAGTAACGTAACAGGGCTTACCATCGAGGTGTGCATGAGGGAGGATTTTAGGGAGGCAGGCCAACCGGACTTCTCCTAAATCTTCTGTAATAGAGAGATATTGGATCCATCAGTGTTTTAGGCTGAGTGTCTGATAACACACAGGATACCTGTTCCCCTCTAAGCCCCATTTGTTCAATTGTTCAGATCCAACCAAAATGCACATAAACCATATGTGCATTTTGTGTCAGCATTCCTTCTCTTTACACTCTGCTACTGAGCAGAGTGTAAAGAAAAAACATTCAGCTAATTATAAGTCCCCCCCAGTAGGCACTCTCCCTTTTGAATGATACCACCAGGCAAGATAATGTATAAAGTGCATATTTTCCATCTATATCACTGAATGAGCACAGTATATTAACAGCTGTGGATATAGGAAACTCGTGGCAGTACAAACAGCTAATCAAAATTAGCACTGAGATGTAAATTACTCGTGGACATAAAAACTAATAACTTTAGGTATATTTTTCATCTATATCACTGAATGAGCACAGTATATTAACAGCTTGGATATAGGAAACTCGTGGCAGTACAAACAGCTAATCAAAATTAGCACTGAGATGTAAATTACTCGTGGACATAACTAATAACTTTAGGCAATAAACATATAGCTTTCAAAAATTTCTCTGACTGGAAATGCTTTACTGAATTTCCAGATTGTGCATCAATGCAGACACTTTCTTGTTAATTATATTATCAGTTAAAAGGTGTTTTAAATCAAATTACAACACTTATTCAAAGTACTGTGAATTACCATTAGCAGAGGCACATGATGCAAGAAAGCAACCTTATACCGCATCGGACAAACAAACAAAAAAAAAAAAAAAAACCCTTCCCATTTCACTGATCCATTCATTCCAAATGTTTGTCTAGTTCTGTCTTGAATTTATTTAAGCTATCAACTTCCACAACAACAGATGGAAGTTTGTTCCAGCAGTCAACTATCCGCTGGCTAAAGGCAAACTTCCGCACATCTATTCTAGAACTGACTTTCCTCAGTTTGAATCTATGCCCCTTTAGGTTTATAATCTGCGCAACAGGAAGAATCCCATCAGCATTGAGCTTGCTCAATCCATTCAAGGCCTTACGCACCTCAATCAGATCGCCTCGCAGGTGCCTAGTCTCCAGAAGCGGCAATTTGCAGAAATTAAGCCTTTCTTCACAAGAGCACCCCTTTATTCCCTTCACCAGTCTTGTTGCCCTTCTCTGTACTTGTTCTAACTCTACATCCTTCCTAAAATGAGACTTCCAGACCTGTACTTAAACAAGGGGATAATCACCTTATTCCTGCTCGCAAAATTCCTGTATATCATTGACAAGACCCCCATGACCTACACTGGCAGCCTCTCTGCACTGCTTAGAAAACTTCATACCTGACTGCACAATTACATCCAGGTCTCTTTCATTCTCCACTACCTTGAGTGTAACACCATGTAGTTGGTACATTTCTGCTACCCATATTCAGTACTTTGCATTTGTCAATGTTAAACTTCAGTTGCCCCTTCTTAGCCAATCTACCCAACTTTTCCAGATCCTGTTGCAGCAACATACTGTCATTACTTTTAATAACAACCCAGCCAACCTTTGTATCATCTGAAAACTTTTCATATTAAGAAAACTTTTGACATTTTGACTTTTGAAATCAATATCATTGACAAATATACAAAACAATGGGCCCAACGCCGAACCCTGAGGGGCAGTACTACTAATAACGTTAGTCCATGTAGAGCAGTACCCATTGATCACCACTCTGTCTTCTCCCACTCAACCATCCTTTTATCCATTGTAGCAACTTGGCCTTAATGCCATACTGCTCCAATCTGTACAGTAGTCTATGTGCAACAGTATTAAAAGCTTTCCTGAAATCCAAGTATATGATATCAAAATTATTTTTTGCATCCAGTTCCTTTGTGACCACATAATAGTATACAATTCAAATTGTGTCAGACAAGACTTCCCCTTGACAAACCCATGCCATTTCTGAATTATTACTGCTGTCTTGTCTAAATGATCCTGCAATGCTTCTTTAACCAGCGACTCCATTATTTTCCCTGGAACTGAAGTCAAACTCACAGGACTATAATTGCCCATCACCCTTTGATCCCCCCCCTTATGAATTGGAGATACATTTGCACATCTCCAGTCTGTGGGGACCTCCCCTAAGTCCAATGATGCTCTCATAATTATGGCTAAGGGTTCGCTTACTTCCTTTACTGTCTCCTTTAATATAACTGGATAGATTCCATCCACCCCAGTGCCTTTCTTATGTTTAACTTCAACAATCTCTTCTCCACTTTGCTCCCAGTTATTACAAAATCATTAACTCCCTGTTACAGTTTGATAAACATCTGGCCCTCTCCTCCTTGAACTTCTCATGTGTGAATATGGATGCAAAATACTCATTCAGTTCGGCATCTATCTGAGAATAGTCATCTACAGTCAAACCACTGATATCAAGTGAACCAATCTGATTCATCCCCTTATTTTTAGTTTATATAAGTAAAGAAGTCTTTGCCATTTTTCTTTGCATCCTTTGCCAAAGATTTTTCATAATCTGCCTTTGCTTGCCTAACCTCCTTTGTGACCTGATTACAGACTAGTTTGAACCTACCACAGGCTTCTGTGTCACCTGACAATTTATGTGCATCCGATGCGTTTTGCTTCTCTGCCACAAGTCTCATTAGTTCATCTTACATCCATTTGGGCCTGAACCTAGAGCAGTATTTCTTAGTTGGAACAAAAAGCCCAATAGCTTTCAAAATTACTTTCTTGAATGCTTCCCATTTAGAATTTGCTGTTCGTAACATCATCAGTTTGTCCCACTGTATGGAACCTAAAAAATCTGAGACCACTATAGTTGCCTTTACGAAAGCAAAAACCCTTCCCTTTACTACTGATGGTAGTTACATCTTTAAGTAAATCCCACATCAGTATAGTGTGATCACTGCTACCTAATGGTTCCTTTATCTGTAAATTCTTAATGCATGAATAATCACTGCTGCTATTCAGATCAAGAGTGTTACTCCCTCTTTTTGCCTCTTGAACATGCTGCTATAGAAAAAAATCATCCAATAAATCCACAAAAGCCTTGCTAATGTGCGAGTGACCAAGCCACAGGTTCCAGTCTATATCTGGGAAGTTAAAATCCCCCATTATAAGACACTCTTATTTACTGGTCTACTCTATTTCTCTGTATAATTTGTTCATTGTACTCATCAGAGTCAATTAGGCCTATAACAAACTCCTACCCTCATTTTTGCTTTCCCAGTGCTTATGTCACACCAAACTGACTCAATATTGCACTGTCCATCTATATCAACTGGATGCACTTTCTTAGATTTTATGTGACTTAACTAACAGCATAACCCCTCCTCCCTTCCTATCCTGTCTATCCTTTCTGTGCACATTTTACTTCCTTAAATTCCAATTCTGCATCACTTATATCTGAGTGGCACCACATCTCTGATAACCCAACAATGTACACCTTGGATATCTTAACCAGCACTTCAAATTCATCAAATTTGTTTACTATACTCCTAGCATTGATGTACATGGAAGTATACATGCACCTGTTCTTATTCTTAGTTTCTCTAACACAGCCCATGTATTTACTTGTTTCATGACCCCTAGCAGTCCCTGGAATCCCCAGCAACTGGCTTTCCATGTTGCTGCTCATTCCAATAGAAGCAGTGCAATAATCATTTCCACCTCTGTCTTCGGCAACTGTTAACCTATTAGTCTGTAAATCCCCCCCCAAAGCTAGAAGTTTTCCGACCCACCTAACATTGCCTCGATAGCATCAGAAAATATTCTTGCACTCTTTCTATTTAAGTGAATCCCATCCCTGTAGAAGAAATCTCTCCTGATAACAAGCACAGACCATGCTGAGAAAAATTTGACACCATGAGCCCTGCACAATCTCTCCAGGACCAAACTGATTAACAAGACTCTCATAGTACACTCTCTCCTATCGTGTCTGGGCAGGATTGCAGACACTCAAATTTAACCCTAACTCAGAACTTTTTTTTCAGCATTAATCTGTACTTGCTTAGTAAATCTGTAGATATCCTACATTTAATGTCATTAGTGCCAACGTGTACAACGATATCAGCTTTTGTGCCCTTAAAAGATGATATCTGCTCAATGTCATCAACTTTTGCCTCTGGCAGACATACCCTGGCCCTATTCTACCTATCCTTTTTGCACAATATATTTCCCATTTCCCTGACAATTGAGTCACCAACAATAACTAGCTCCTGTGGGACCAGCGCATTCTGCCCTGAAGGGTGCCGCTGTGTTGCCTGGTGCATAAGTATGGTCTGGCGTTCAGTTGGGCAGCTGAGAACTTGATGGGCCCCCCATTTTAATTCCTTCAAGGGCATCCACCCAATTCTTCAAGCTCTCATAGATGGCCATCAGAACACTGAGTTGGTGCTTAATTTCTTCACATTCTCTGCACCTAGCACACACACAAAGACATCCTCCATGGCTAGATCGTGTCCTGTTCGAGAGAGAGAGAGAGATCCATAAAAATGTCTCATTTTGCACATATTTTTAGACTTTGATGTTTTGGAGAATTTGTTCCCTACGGTTCTTCCATGAAGCACAGCATTTTTGCTACTTCGCACAAGTTGCTTTGCTGCTCTTGTCTGGGACATGATTTTCGTTTAAATACAATTTAGTTAAAATAAAAATTAAAAGGATTTATAAATTTAATTGATTAATTGCCAATACAATATTAAACTAACAGATTCCTACTACAGCGCTACGTATTACGTTATCTAGTTTTACTTTGTGCCTTACGCTATCAAGTTTGATATATACATAATGCTATTCCGTATCGATACTACACAACGGCAGCAAGTTTCGAACGGCACAAGTTTTACCAATACTAAGTAATAACCCACAAAATCTCTAAGTTCAAAATAAACTAAGTATTGTAACTAGAATATAAAGCTACTTCTAGAAAATAAATTAATAGGCCAATTAGTCAATAAAATGGTAAAAATTTAAGAAAAACTTCTCTATTTGCTGGAGCTGTAAAAACTTTGCCTGCACCGAGCTAATCTCATTCTCGTTCCTCAATTGCACAGTGCTTGCCTTAAGCATTGTAATTTGATTGTTAAACTGAGTAAAAATGCACCTTTTTTTATGGGCCTCTCAGGCACCCAAACATTTTCTAATGGGTAACTCCACCCAAGGTTTTTTTTGAGTTAAAAGCACTATACCAGGGGAACAGAGTGCAACTCTGGGGAAGAGTATCAAGAGATACAGAGTGCTATAGCACGGGGAAGCAACTACAGTAATTATTCAGGATTTATATATTTAGTAAACAGACAACAGAAAAATTAGCTCCTCAAAAAGAAATGGCTTTTAAGCATTAATCAAGACATTTCTCTTCTGTGCATTCACCACATTGCTCATTCATTCCTGAATCTGCACAGTAACAAACATAATATACAGTACTGCCGCTACAACAGAACCAGGGTATGCCTACCAAGGGCAAATGTTAATTACGTTATAAAACAGTTATCACCTTTTATGTCAGGTACAAATGTGATTTGTTGAACATATTGGTACTAATGGATACAAAAAAATAGGCAATCAGAGGATATGCCTCACAGGTATAGAGTAATATCAAGAAAAGGCCATGACTTAGGAAGGTGTCGGAAATTTTGCCCAGACATGATGAGAGCTTTGTCAATCAAATCAGGAGAAACTGTGCAAGGCCCATGGGGTAGAATTTTTTTCAGAATGATATGTACTTGTTAACAGGAGAAACTGATAATTTGGGGGATACAGACTAATAGTTTAACAGCAGCTGCAAGGAGAAGTTAAATTAATCCTTGCAGCTTCTATTGGGTCATGCAGCAGCCTGAAAGCAAAAGCATGAGAAATTAAAAAGTTTGTAAGGGTCCAAATGTGACAAGCAAATATATGGGTTACGTTGGCAATACTAAGAGTAAAAATGGGCAAACGTATATTTGCTTGCACATTAATGCTAGGAGAGTAAAAAATAAATTTGAAATATTGGTTAAACCATGAAATGTGGATATTTATAGGGGCATCAGAAACATGATGCCACTCGTAGTGGATGAAGAATTTGAATATGGTGAATACGCTGCACTGAAGGAAACACAGAATCTAGGACAGTTGACATTGGTGAACTGCCAGCAGATGACATAAGCATTGGGAAAACAAAAACAAGAGTAGGGGTATATTTTAGCAGAGCTGGAACTAGGCAATATACACCTGGGACAAAAGTTTTATAAGTATGCAGGTAGTCAATCTTTCAGTAGCTAGGGTCGCCGTCGACGCCAACACATCTTCCCGGCGCCCCTGATTGTGATAGATAATTCCTTCAGTTTGCACCACTGAAGCTCGACATCCGGTAGGAAATTCCCTCCTCTGCACCCCCTTGTTAGGTCGCTACAATCTTTATGAATTTATAAAAAGATACTGTGCAAGAATTTTCCAGATTTACTGGGTGACACATTTCTATACCAGCATGTTAGAGAAGCAACTAGAAAAAGTAATACCCTCCTTGATCTGATTATCAGCAGCAACTCTTCATACATGAATCTGCAGATAAAAGAACCACTACAGTGGCAGCAATCACAGTATATTGATGCAGGATTTAAACTACTATCAGGCGTAAAGGAGGGGTTTTGCTTTCTAAAGGGTAATTGTGATAGTCTTAGGCAACTTTTAACTGTCTGCCCCTGGTTACTGGCATCTGACAGATGCCACTTAAGTTTTTGTCTAAATTCTCCCAAGTACTTTTCACCCCAGTATTCTCTAACTAGTTATACTGCAATTTCTGTTTTCATTTCAATGTACTATTAATTATGAGACATTCATTTTTTGCAGTAATAGTAGTAGTAGTAATAATGGAGGCATGTGATGTAAGAAAGCAAGCATATGTAACAATTTCACACATCCATTCCCTCTAAAAGTTTGTCCAGTTCCTCCTTGAATTTATTTAAGCTATCAACTTCCACAACAGATGGAAGTTTGTTCCAGGAATTAACCACCTGCTGGATAAAGGCAAATTTCTTTACATCTATTCTACAAATGTCTTTCCCCAATTTGAATTTATGCCCCCTCAGGTTCGTAATCTGAGGGAGCAGAAGAATCCCATCAGAATTCAGCATGCTCAACCCATTCAAGGCTTTATACACTACAATCAGATTACCTCGCAGGTGCCTAGTTTCCAGCTGCTGCAATTTGCAGAACTTAAGCCTTTCTTGGTAAGAGGACTCCTTTGTTCCCCTCACCAATCTTGTTGCCCTTCTCTGTACATGCTCAAGCAACTTTACATCTTGTTTTGGCATTTAACAGGTGAAAGGCAAACAAAAGAGTATTTAGGCAAGTCTCATTCCTATATAGCACCTGTGAGATACCAACAACAGGTGTCTAATCTTATAGTAGGGCTTTGGTTTTACCAACTAAATGCAAACATCTAACAAACAATACAAATGTTCACATCTGCCAGATACCGAACAAGGATTCTTTGCTTACATTAACACTAGAAGGAAAGGTTTGAACCACAATGGTCCACTAGATATGAATGGCATAACTAATGATGATTCTGTTTGAATTGCTGACAAACTGAATAAATATTTTGCACCTACATTCACAGGTTAAGAAATTCTTAGGGATGATGGGACAACCAGAATATACCTAATTCCAATAGGGAGAAAAATTATTTTGTGATAACTCAGAATAAAGCAGAAGAGAAAGATAAGGCACCTGGAGCTGAATTAATCTGTCCAATTACATTGAATGAACCAGAAGAGGTCAGAAAACCTTTGGCTATAATTATGACAGCATCCTAGGTTCCAGTGGAGTTCCCCATGGGCTGAAATGTACAAATGTGTCTCCTATTCACAGAGATGGAGGATCAAAGGGAGAAGTAATTACAGAACAACTGTAAGGCTGACTTCTGTTCCAGGGAAAATCATGGAGTCAATGGCTAAGGAAGTAAAGATCATCTTGACAGGAATGTGAAATATTGCAATCACAGAATGGATCCGTTAAAGGGAGATCTTTGACCACTCTGACTGGCTACTATGTCATGGTAACAAAGGAAATGGATGCCAAAAATAATTTTGAGATAAGATACTTTAATTTCGTTACATCTTTTCATGTTGTTCCACATGAAAGACTGCTTTAAAATTTGGAGCAGGGTGGCATCCGTTGCAAGTTACTGTTGTGGATAAAGAAATACTGAATGGCAAGAGATAGTAGTTAATGGAGTCCCTCAGGGTACAGCACTAGACCTCTTGCTTTCTCAGTATTTATTAATGACATTGATAAAGCCACATGAAGTTTAATGTCTAAGTTTGCTGATTATACAAAGGCTAGCAAAGAGTTAATAATGGGAATGAGTATATGATAATGCAACAGTAACTAGAGGAATTATAGGCAAATGGGCTGAGAAATGGCAACTGAGGTTTAACATGGATAAATGCAATACAGGCACTCCCTGATCGTGGAAACATATTTTGAAAATATTGTAATGTGAACCCAATAACACAATTTTTTTTTTTTTTTTTTTTTTGTAATTTGTTCCAAGACCTCGGAAGTTCAAATTTTCGATATATAACTAAGCTATTTATCTCTCTTGGAAACTGCATTACACCTTCAGCGTTATCATATGTTCCGATATAAGAATCAATTTTGAACACCTTTGTGATAATTTTCTAAAACATTTCCGGAGGTCACAACCATAAAACAATAAAAACAATTTGCACTTTCCAGTTTATTGGGCTTTTCTGTTAGTGCAATCTATTATAAACGGGTAGTAAACTAGATCTTATTGCATTTGCAATAATACTGATAACTGGAATTGTGTGTTCACTGAAATCTTCAATCATATAAAAAAAATAAATTTTCAGAATCTTCTCTTCATCCCTGTTTACTTATTAAAATGGTGAAGGGAAAGCGACCAATGGAAAGTGTAAGTGGTGGCAGGGCTAGGAAATGAAACAAAATTGATTTAGAAATGAAGATGATTAAGAAGTACGCAGCAGGACAAAGTTTGTCATCAATTCCACAGGAATTAGGTCTTGCTGCTTCAACAGAGAATACTATTGACATTAAAGACGTTTTTACTGCCGTTATTCCAAAAATTTTGTAACGAAAAACCATCATGTGAAACGCATTACAGAAGTGATGTCATCTTCAGCTTCGGCCAGAAGAGAATTATTGTAACTTGTATTGTTGGAATCATACTTGTATGGTGGCAACAATAATTTATCTTTTACTGGGCCAAATTTAATGAAATTTTGCACAGAGCTTCACCTAGTTCCATACTAGAGGAAAAACTTTCAAACCTCTGAAAATTGCCGAAGTACAGTGGGTTTTCCAGGATAGTGGAAAATATGAACATGTGATAAAGGAAATTTTCTCAAGTAATAAATGGGATAATGTGGATATATAGCATATCATTAGAAAGCTAAGGAATTTAGAAACAGAAATATTAAAGTTTTAAGATACAAAAAAAAACCTTCAGAAACACATTAATTCGAAAACGCATCTGGTTTCAAGCCACCTGGTGTTTTCAGATTGAATGTAATTTTTTCTTTACAATTAAACTCTGAGGCTGCAAAAGAGTTTTAAAGGACAGTGCACATATAAAAGAATATGTTAAAGGATCAACGCATTTAAGATTTAACAGTGATCACAAAACAGCTTTATTATTATTTTTAGCCATATGGTGAAAGGAAGCCTGAGGCTTTTTTTTTTTTTGTTTTGGCTGGTAAGCCTGAGGCTTACCAGCCAAAAAAAAAAAAAAAAAATCTTCCAGAGTTACCCTGAGAGAGAGAGAGAGAGAGTGGGGGGGGGGAGTCAGAAGTAGAAACGAATCACCAAGAAAGAGAAGAATGATGATATCCAGTTTGGGACCCTAGGTGTGCCAAGCCCATACTCACCAGATGTGAGTCCCTGGGCTTTCAGCTGCTATATCAAAGATGGAAAAGCTATTAATAATATGGATAGAAAATCATATTCAGAAGCAAGTGCACAGAGTCTAATGGCCATTCAAGTAAAAGCAAGAAGTATTTATGAAGATATTAAGGATAAGTACAGCAATACCCCGCATAGCACTGATAATTGGTACCGAAACTGTTCCCTGTTATATGAAACTGTACTTGATTGAGACATAATTATAATGGGTTTTAATTGAATGCATACCAGAAAAACAGTCTATAAACAAATTATAATAAATCTATAAACAATTTGCAGTTGAGAGCCAATTAAAAGGATTTTAAATTAAAAATATTGCAAAAATTTTATCAATGAAAGGTAACATCATTAGAGATGAGAAAAAACCTTTATTGTTTATTTAGGTAAATAAATAAATCTTTATTGTGAAGTAGAGTTACAGCACAATATCCCATCATGGCGACAAGCGCCAGGGGTTCACATATAAATAAGATATGTACGGCGTACAAATACAAATGGCTACGAAATACAGCGAACACATACAAAAAGGCTACAAAATACCGATCACAAATGCAAAAGAAATACAAATACAGCATAAAAACACAGAGCTAGACAAAAATACAGAAGTAAATACAACTTTACAATACATCAGGGTTCAAGGGCTTTGATAAAGTTGTGTCTGTCCTTCTTCTTACTTATTATGCTGTCGATGTCGGCGTCCACACGATTGAGGGCGGGGAGCATCTGCTTAGGGAGAAATCTCTCAGTGAGTGCAAGCCTGTTGTGGTGAGCCACGAGTGCTGGTACCGACCTCAGGCTTGGCTGTGGAATCCTCCAGGAGCAAGCGTTCCAAATATTTGGAGATGATATCTGGCTTGTGATGAGTTTGGCTGTGAAGACCAGCCTCTTTTCTACGATCAGGAACTTCAACCTCGGGATGTCGAGTGCTTGTGCCATCATGGTGGTTGTGGTAGTGGGAGGTAGACGAAGCTTGTTATTGGCCCATTTCAGTAACCAGTATTCAGCGGTGTACACCCGCTTGAGGTTTGTATGTGCAGCGGAGGCCCATATTTCTGCACCATAGAGAATGGCGGGGTAGACGGTGGAGGTGATGAACCTTTTAACAGTGACAGGATGTCGGACGTGTAGCAGCTGCTGCTTTGAGATCCACCATAGACGAGAGAATTTGGTACTGATTTTGTTGATCTGGTTGAGAAAGGACAACTTTTGGTCAAACAAAATGCCAAGGTCTGTGTGCGAGGGTACATTTGGTATTCGTACTCCTGCGAATGAAACGTTGAGTACTGTCGGCATGGATTTAAGGGAGAATATAACCTGGGCAAACTTCACTGGGTTGATTTTTAGATTGAAGTTTGCCAGGTACAATTCTAGATCCTTAAGTTGGGAATTGATCTTGTTGCTGAGCTGAACGGGATTGTCGCCAGGGTTAATTTGAGTCAGCAGTTTAAGGTCATCGGCATAGCATAGGAGACCATTCGTTGAGGCAATAATGGGCACGATGATAGCTGTGAACAGGACACCGGATAGGACACCCCCCCCTGCGGTACTCCAGCAGTAATGTCGCAGGATAGGGTGTGTTGTTGCCGATGGAGAATAAGTACCCTGTGACAGAGAAGAGATTCCAAAAAGCACAGCATATCACCTCGAATGTGAAATTTCTCCTTAAGTAGGAGGAGCAAAGGCGGGATCGACACGGCATCAAAGGCTGCGCTTATGTCTAGATACGTGGTTGCTAGCTCAGCTCTTTGTTCGAATGCTGAGAGAATGCGTTCAGTGGTGGCTGCCAAGTTAGTGATTGATGATTTTCCTGCTGTTGTTGTTATTTGGTTTTTAGGAGCATTAGCAACTAAGGCCATATTGCTCCGGGATATGCGGTGGTCATTCCCTGAATGACCTTTCCGCATCCTCCGTATTTGGTGGTGACGGGCTCGAACCCCGGTCTAATCAAGAAGCGTGTGCTATGCACTGCTGCTCCTTCCCACCTGGCTACAGAGGCGCCTGATTTTCCTGCAATGGCATAGTGGATTTCAGGTGGTTTCATCTGGAGGATTTGTTGAGTGATTGTGGGTAGCAAAGCCTTTTCAAGAGTTTTTAACAGACAAGAGGCAACTGATATGGGTCTGAACTGGCTGACGTTTGTGGCAAATTGGTTTTTAGGGATGGGGTACACTCTGTACTTATTCCACTGGGGTGGGAAATAATGCTCCGCGAGGCATCTGTTGTAGATCGAGAGAAGAGGGTCTATGATGAATGTGCTTAAGCATTTGATCATAAATTGCAGAATTCCATCCTCCCCAACAGTGGCTGTTGTGGGAAGGGAACTGATGGCACGTATGAGCTCCTGTTTCGTGATCTGGATAGTCCCTAGGACATCTGAAGGATTTTCATAGTTGGGCTGGACAACTGTAGATGGGACTGTGATTATATTTGAAAACCTGGCGATGTATTTGAGCCATTCTTGAGGATCAAGCATGTGATTGAATCCACCACGTGGGGCAGCATAGAATGGCTTTCCTTTCCTCAGAGTGCGGTTAAGATTTACTTGGATTGCAGCAGCTTTCTTTCAATTAAAGTGGGCCCTGGCGCGGGAAAAGGCGATTCTGTCTTGACTGCCATTCGTTTGCTTCCATTTCTTATGTAGGACTTGTTTCATTTTGAAGCTGTTGTTGAGGTCAGCGGTCCACCACGATCTGGAATGGAAAGTTACTGTTACTCGTTTGGTGGCAGCATAGTCGGTGACGGATTTAATCCAGTTAGACAAGAGTGTCACTGCGAGGCTGAGGTCACAGTCAATGAGGACATCCCAAGGAACGCAGGATGCTGCTTCTACACAGAGTTGGGGATTAAGGTATTTAGGTGCTGAAACGTATTTGACTATTTTGTTGTCAGGGATGTTGAAGTTTGGCACCTGCAATGACCATGTCAAAACTATGGGCTGGGGATCGGACAGGAAGAATGCGATGGGATCATCCTCAGCTGTGCATGGTGTTTGAAGCAAAAGCGAGATCCAGTAGGTTCAATCCCCTGGTGGGGTTCTCATTGACCCGTGTCATGTTGATAGATTTGAAGAACTCGCAGAGCCTGATAAAGAGGTAATGTCGGTTTGGAGGCAGGTTAAAATCACCACAAACAAGGCGTTGTGCAGACGGACGAAGATGGTTTAAGAGCCAGTTCCCTAGATCTTCAATAATTTCAATTGTAGGCCCTGGGGAATATACACAGATGCGATATCAATGTGGCTGGAGTGGAAGCGTAGCGAGACTATAATCGCTTCGAAAGCTTGAGTTGTAGTTGAGGTCGAATTCTCATATGAGAATAGGGAGGTGTTGTACAGTATGGCTACTCCACCGCCTCTAGATTGCTCCCTGGAGGCAGACAGCATGTGGTAATCAGCAATAGCTGAGCAGAAGAGTGTGTCTTGATTAGGTTGAAGCCACGTTTCTGCCAATAGCTCCCCTCAGGCACATTTATTTGCACATGTGCATATGAGACAATGAGTTGGCACTGCAGCATATATGTAGAGTACATGACCAGGCTGTTGAATGACTTAATATGTACAGTAAATTTTTGACTTAAACTTAATTGAAAACCGTGTTATAGTGAAACCTGTGCTGTTTGAGGCCGTGCTAAGCGAGGTATTGCTGTACAGCTGTTGTTATATAGGAACATTAGCAACTAAGGCCATATTGCTCTGGGGATATGCAGTGGTCATTCCCTGACCTTTCCACATCCTTCGTATTTGGTGGCTCACAGGCTCGAACCCCCGGTCTAATCAAGAAGCACGTGCTATGCACTGCTGCACCAGCCCACCTGGCTACAGAGGCGCCTTGCTGTACAGCAAAACCTAAACAAAGTTCGTGGCAAGCAACAGGTGGTTTAATAGGTTCAAGCATTGCGCTGGTTTCCAAAACATTAAAGTATACGGCGAAGTTTCCAGTGCTGATTCTGCAGTTACAGAGAAATTTTGTGATGTGTGGAGAAAACCTATTCTAAATCTCCACGGCCCTCGGCTACCGCAGCAGTGTACTTATCAGCTGGAGAGTTAATTCTGGCAATGATGCTTGAAAGGTAAAACTTGCTGACGTTATGCCTGTCTACTCTCTCTTTCTGTAATTTCATAATTTTGTCCACTTTTGTAATTTTTCCTGCGCATAAGATAAAAAATTCTATTTACATGTTCATCGAACGTTTCTTTTTTTGCTTCAATCTAATTCAGCGCACATAGTTGCGAGTGCTGCATAAGCATTTAGGGAAATTCTGACTTACGTAAAATTCAACTTATGTAGAGTTCCACGAAATGCAAACCTTATGTAAGTTGGGGAGCTTACATAAGGCAAATTTTACTTAAGCTGTACTGCACATGGGCAGCACTAATCCCAAAAGAACATACCAACTCGGTAGCACCACACTCAAGGTGATGGAAAATGAAAAAATCCAACATAAAGGTCTCTGAGCAGTGCAGATAAGATGCTTAGGGCTTGCCAATTGGAGTCTAAAATGCTGATGGAAATGATATTCAGGTCCCACTTGTGAGTCAAGCGAAACAAATTTTAGTGAAGTCCAGTCATTCTGCAGCAACCAGATCCTCTGCTGATACTTCCACAATTAGTAACCTTGGGTTTTCTCAATATACAAAGCCAAAAACACTTCACGTAATCTACTAGAGTTGACCACCCAAGTGTGAACCAATGTAAGGAGGGGCACGTTGTGACATCCATATTAACAAAAAAATGCCACCCAGTGTTGCCAGGCAATAATAGTTGGCAGATGATGCTCATCTGGTGCAATACTGCCACTTTGCTTACTGGAGGCTTGAATTGGAGAAACTCATATTTAGCCTTCAGATCAAAGCTCCAACAACCCCCACTTCTCTTTCACATGCAGCATGAGTTAAATATTTTGAAGTTATGATAGGCATGATGAAATCCAATATTCTTGATATTTCAAGGATATAGCACTAAATCAGTATTTGTAAGCAGACCACTAGATAATCAACTAGACCGAAATTATTGGTAACTCCTTACGCAATATCCAGATAATATTTGTATCTCTCTAAGCAACATCCAGATAATATATGTATTCGTTACTCTTTAAGCAACAGCGTATAATTTTGTTGCCTCTACTCTGCTAGCTAATGACTAGAGGGAGTCCAAATAGTGTGTATGCATGGGGCCACATTATGTCAAAGAGCTGGGTATATTCTTGCTGTGTGTACACCATATCCAAAAAATCTACTGAATGCATCATGAATACTCAAACTAAAAGAACAATTTATCTGAATTAAAAAAAAAAAACACTGCCAAAAACTTCTTCATTCAGTTCACAAATATAAAACAGTCTCAGTTCCAATCTGAGTGATGTCCATTTTCACAAACTGCCAAACCCCAGTTTTCTAACAAAATCTCAATTGTAAATCCCAGTGCCCATCTCAGTTGTCCTAACTATTCACTAAGTGGTTCCTTTTGTCACACAGGTGGATACTTTTGGATATATTCTTCTCTGATATTTCTTGTCAGAAACTTTCTAATTTGGAATCCCATTTTTTTTTTTTTTTGATTGCCTCTGGCTTAAAATCTAAGTACCCCATTATGTCAAATTTGTGCAGATGGTCTACTAGAGCAACTCATGGAGGCTTGTCGATGACATACAGGAATACAGGAATCAGGATGCAATTATTCCGCTGCATGCAGTAATGGTTAAGCCATACTTTGAATACTGCATACAGGTGTCTAAAAGTCTCATTTTAGGAAGGATGTGGATCTGTTCGATCAGGTGCAGTGAAAAGCAATGATTAGTGAGGAGGAACAAAAGGCAGCTTCTGGAAAGGAGGCACCTGCAAGGAGATCTTATTGAGGTGTTTAAGGCTTTGAATGGATTAAGTAAGCTAAATGTTGATGACATTCTTACCCTTGATTAGACAACACATAATTAAAACCAAGGAAGGGTGGCTGCAGAATAGATATGCGGAAATTTTCTTTCAGCCAGAGAGTAGTTTACTGTTCCAACAAACCTCTATCTGGTGTTGTGGAAGTGAATAGTTTGATATATATTTAACCCTTTGTGGTCCAATGTTGCATCCAGCAACATCATAAAATTTCACTTCCAGTCAAATGTTGCTTTCAGCATTTCCAATTATGAAATTTCTTTTCCAGCTGTACTGACACAATTATTGTACTACCATCTATATGCATTGAGTGATCACTGAATTATGACCACCCCTATGAAAACTGAATGCGACCCGTTGACCACGTGAGGTACGAGAGTGCAGAGTTAGTCAACCTATGTAGCATAAATAAGGTGCCAGTGGTTCAGTAGGTAGTAAATTTCCGAGCATGATGGGTAAAAGGAAGGATTTATCAGACTTTGATAAAGGATAGATTGTGGGTGATTAACGAGCTGGTACCTCAATTTCCCGAACGGTTGAACTGGTGGGATGTTCGAGAACCGCCATAGTTAAACTGTGTACCATGACTGGCATGCAAATGATCAAACAACGGCCCGATGGCAAAACTGCAAAGGTCGGCGAAAGGCTGATGTTAGAGGTGAGCACCGGGTCTGACAACTCGTACAGGTGAACAGGTGTAGCACTGTCGAAGAGTTGACTTTCCATAGGCCAACCTGGAACAATATCTGGCATGACCATGTGTCGCACGTTGCACATATGGGCTATATCAGCAGACGACTCCTATATCATCCTCTCCTAACCAAGATTCATCAGTGTAAAAGACTCGCCTGGTGCAAAGAGCATGCAAGTTGGAAGTTAGAAGAAACTGTGCTGGTCAGATAAGTCATGTTATTTACTCCACACCATGGATGGTTGTGTACGGATTTGGCATCAACAACATGAGGCTCTTGATCCATCATGCATGGTATCAAAAGTTCAGGCCTGTGGAGGCAGTTGTATGGTGTTGGGGCATGTTTCACTGGAAAGAACTTGGACCCCTGGTGCATGTGGAACAACGTATCAGTGGGCTCCGCTATTGTCATTGTTGTTGCTTGAGAGTTATTGGCGCAAGAGCAGCTTAGACTATAATACGCCTAGTCTAGGTTAGAGAGTTTCATATTTTGGTATTTTTCATTTTTCTTGATGTTGTTCAGAAGGAAGCCAAGATTTTATTTTGTAATTCTGTAGCTTTTTCATAAATGTTATACAGGTAACCCCCGCTTAACGCTCATAATTCGTTCCAGAAAAACAGAGGGCTAAGTGAATCCGTGCTAAGCGAGCGCCGTATTCCCATAAGGTAACATATGTATTTGTAAGTTGCAGTCGGTGCCATAGGATATTTTCTAATCAATAATAAACAGTAGTGAAAAGATGCACAAATGTCGGTCAAAATATTTAATATTCAAATATTTGTACATATAAAATTTTCTGCATTACATACGTATATAATTATGTGGTAACTATTTACGTATCAAAATTAAACTTAAAATTACAATTAAAATCATGAATTTAATTGATCTAAATTGATTTAATGTAATTGATGAATTTAATCATGAAAAATGTGTCAATTTTGGGTTGAACTTTAGCCCTCTAAAAGGGGTGTTAATTTTAAATTCCCTGCAGCGTTACCACCCAATAATAAAGTCAACCGATCCTTCCCTGCTTTGAAACCGGGCATGTTTTTTTTTTCTTTCAATATGAAACTTCTTTTACACATTTATTTCCACAAAAGTCCTGCTTCATCTATGTTAAAAACTTGTTGAGAAGTATAACACATAATATCTCTCTTCAATAATTTTAACAAGTTCTTTTTTGAAAGTTTCAGCTCCTTCATCTGCACTTGCGGCTTCTCCCTGGATTTTAAATCTATTCAACCAGCCCTTACCAGTTTTAAATGGTTTCACATTTTTTTTTTTTTTTAGGTGGGTTTTCTTCAGATCATCATCTTGGCTAATCTCTTTCTCTTTTATAATATTTAACTTAACTGAATTCTGCATTGGATATTATCTTCAATAAAATTAGTTAAAGTCTTTCCATTTCAATCCTAATAGTCGGCCTAGCCCTAGTTGCTTGCAGTGGAACGGCTATCTTTCCCACTGCTAAAATTAATTCTTTATTTTTTTTATAATTGTTCTTATAGTTAAACTTGCAAGTCCTAAATTATGGCACACATCCGCTTGTCTTTGACCAGAATCGATTCACTTCAAAACATCTAATTTAATTTTCAAATTGTCTTTTTCTTATATATATAGTCTTCGTACTGCGCCCAGACATTGTTGCTTTTTCATTCTTATCGGCCATTATTAACTCTTTGAAAATGTAACTGCATTGGTTGCATTAATACGATACAATGTTCAAGTAAACTGTCCGTTATGCACAATGTCTAATACTGTACTGAGTGATGACTAGACTTTGGATAAATGCATATAACGCAAATATTACAAGCAATATACTTGATAATTTTTTAAAATGTTGATCTCGGAACTACATAGTAGTAGTAGTGGCATGTGATGCAAGAAAGCAAGTGTATGAGCTTATGCGGCATCGGCCAAAAAAAAAAAAAAAAAAAAAATCACACCATTCCCTCCAAATGCCTGTCCAGTTCCTCCTTAAATTTATTTAACCTATCAACTTCCACAATGACAGATGGAAGTTTGTGCCAGCGATTAACCACCCGCTGGCTAAAGGCAAATTTCCGTACATCTATTCTACATCTGTCTTTTCTTAATTTGAATTTATGCCCTCTTAGGTTCGTAATCTGAACAAGTGGAAGGATCCCATCAGAATTCAGCGTGCTCAACCCATTCAAGGCCTTGTACACCTCAATCAGATCACCTCGCAGGTGCCTAGTCTCCAGATGCTGCAATTTCCAGAACTTAAGCCTCTCTTGGTAAGAGGATCCATTCATTCCCCTCACCAATCTTGTTGCCCTTCTCTGTACACGCTCAAGCAAATCTACATCCTTCCTAAAATGGGGCCTCCAGACCTGTATGCAGTACCCAAGGCATGGCCTGACCATTGCCTTATACAGAGGGACAATCACCTCCTTTTCCCTGCTAGCAAAATTCCTATAAATCATTGACAAAACCCCCATGACCTGCCTGGCAGCCTGTCTACATTTCTCAGAAAAATTCATATCTGACTGCACAATTACTCCCAGGTCTTTTTCATTTTCTACCACCTTAAGTGTAGTACCACACAGTTGGTATGTTTCTCTGGGGTTACTTCTACCCATATGCAGTACTTTGCATTTGTCAAGGCCATTACTGTCATTAACAACCCTGCCAACCTTGTATCATCTACAAACTTCGACACTAAGCCTGATATACCATCATCAATATCATTGATAAATATACAAAACAACAGTGGACCCAACACCAAACCCTGTGGGACTCCACTAATAACATTAGTCCACAAAGAGCAGCACCCATTGATTACCACCCTCTGTCTTCTCCCACTCAATCATCCTTTTATCCATTGTAGAAACTTACCCTTAATACCATTCTGCTCCAATTTATACAATAGTCTTCCATGCGCAACAGTGTCAAAAGCTTTCCTGAAATCCAAATATATGATATCAAAATTACTTTTTGCCTCCAGTTCCTTTGTAACCACATCACAATATCCTATCAAATTTGTCAGACAAGACTTTCCCTTAACAAACCCATGCTGTGTCTGAATTATTGCTGCAGTCTTGTCTAGATGATCTGCAATGCATCTTTAACCAGTGACTCCATTATTTTACCCGTAACAGAAGTTAAACTAACTGGTCTGTAATTACTCGTGTCACCCTTTGATGTCTTTCCTTTCTTAGGACCTTTTGTGCTAATACTTTTTAAGCACCTATATATATTTATATACAGAGAGAATCCGCTTTAGACTCTGAAAATCACTTGTAATCACAGAAAAATCGCCTGATTACTAGAACTGCTTGGCATTCGGGACACCCGCTATCGTCAACTGCTTTGCTGACTATGTACACCCTGCTATGTTACACTTTTTCCCAAATGGCAATGGTGTCTTCCAAGATGACAATGCGCTGAGCCATCGGGCACTTGTTGTGCAGGAATGGTTTGAGGAACACAGTTCTGACTTCCAGCATATCGATTGGCCTCCAAACTCCCCCTGATATCAGTCCCATAGAGCACTTGTGAGACACTTTGGAGGCATATCAGGCATCTGGATACACCAATCACCTCCATACCTGACCACATTACACACAGCTTGGTTGGCTATACCTCCTGAATGCTTCCAACATCTTATTGAATCAATGCCACGTCGAATAGCTGCTGTACTGAGGCCAAAAGTATTAGCCTACAAAGTATTAAGTAGGTGGTCATAATTCAGTGATCACTTAGTGTATATGTCACATAAACAATCTGAAAAGCTAAATACATGTTTATTGATGTTTATATTCAATCATTAGGCACATTTAGCTTTTTTTTTTTTCCCCTTAAAGTCTAAATGTCTCCACCAGTGCAACCACTGGTGTTTCTAATTATGCCATTTGTTTTCTGTGTACTGTCATTTATTTATACTTCATATAAACAATCTGAAAATCTAAATTGATATTTATATTCAATAGTTAACAGCAGGTTAACTATAAACACGTCCCCGATCATTTCATATATATACGTGGTCTCGGTTCTAATCTCAATAATGTCTATTTTTATTTATATTCTTTTTCTGTCAGAAAAAGTACTTGTATATACTTTTTCTTACAGAATCTCAGTTCTTAAGCCAATGATATAAAATTGTCTGTTTGTCCATGCCTGTTTTGCAAACAGTAATGAACAGGCAAATTCATATGTTCACTCCAGCTTGCTTTAATTTTACCCACTGCCAGTCTGAATCAATGTCCATCTGATACCTTGATGCTTTTTTGTTTTGTTTTTTGCTGAACTTACAAACCAATCTCTTTTCTATCATTCATATTATTATTATCATGTCTAGTATAACACTGTTTCATTATTTTATACTGTAGATCTGCTCATTTCAATTTTATCAAAATTAAAAAACAAATAACATTTAATATTTTTTTTAACTTGATAGAAACTGTGTTGGAATCCTTTATAAAAGCAACAGCAGCTAAAACATTACCACGTAAGTCACTGGTTCCTAAATTCAGGCCCGCTGCCTAACAGTTGCAGGGCCTGGGGAGGGGAGTAATAATACAAATGGAGGCCCACATACCATATATCTAAAAGTTATAAATCAAGTTAACAAACTGTTAAATAAAATATATTCTATCCTCCTACCTTCACAAATATATCTTCATAATGACAAAATCAAAAAATATGTGTAAAGCTATAGTTTTCATATGACTGAAAGTCAGCAAAATATCAAGGATGACTGAATTTAATTATTATTGCGAAAGTCTGGGTGCTCTGTTGATGGGCTGGTAATGTTTGGATCAGTAATAAAATAATATATAATAATTTATGAATTATGTTTTTAATTCCATGAAATTTATTTTTCTTGCCTTCATTTCAGCAAAATCACTAATTATGTTGTTATGATCAAGATTTTCACATAATTTGTGTTCTATCAACTGTAATACCAAATTAGACAACCTCTCTTGAGTCATTGTAGTTTTTAGATAGTTTTTTTATTGATTTCAATTTGAAGAAACTTTGCTCTGATGAGGCAATTGTAATTGTTAATAAAATTTTTAAAGCAATACTTAGATTTGGAAAGGAACCATGAATTTTACATATCATATTCAAACATTGTAATGGGGTTACACATGATAAATTATTGTATATAAATTATTACAAAATATTTTAACTTCATCATATCATTTGCTATCACCTGTTTTCATATTATAAACAACTGCAGAAACTGTGGTTGTTTAGAGTACGAAACCACTACATTTATTTTTACTAAACGACTGAAGTTTATTTCAAACAAGCTGGGACAGTTAGTGTAGTAGCAATTACTTGGTCGAACTGTTTAAATTTGGGCCAAGTTAATAAAGGACATAGTAATAGTAAAAGTAATTGTGGCATGTGATGCAAAAAAGCAAGCATATCAGCTTATGTAGCATCAGCCAAAAAAAAAAAAAAAAATTCACACAACCATTCCCTCTAAACGTTTGTCCAATTCCTCCTCATATTTATTTAACCTATCAACTTCCAAAACGACAGGTGGAAATTTGTTCCGGCAATTAACCACCCACTGGCAAATTTCCGCACACCTATTCTACATCTGTCTTTCCTCAATTTGAATTTATGCCCCCTTAGGTTTGTAATATGAGCAAGTGGAACAATCCATCAGAATTCAGCGTGCTCAACTCACTCAAGGCCTTATATACCTCAATCAGATCACCTCGCAGGTGCCTAGTCTCTAGCCACTGCAATTTGCAGAACTTAAGCCTCTCTCTCTCTCTCTCTTGGTAAGAGGATCCCTTCATTCCCCTCACCAATCCTGTTGCCCTTCTCTGTACACACTCAAGCAAATCTACATCCTTTCTAAAATGAGACCTCCAGACCTGTATGCAGTACTCAGGGCACGGCCTGACCATTGCCTTATACAGAGTGACAATTACCTCCTTTTCCCTGCTAGCAAAATTCCTATATATCATTGAAAAAACCCCATGACCTGGCAGCCTGTCTACAGTGCTCAGAAAACTTCATGTCTGACTGCACAATTACTCCCAGGTCTTTTTCATTTTCTACCACCTTGAGTGTAGTACCACACAGTTGGTACATTTCTCTGGGGTTACTTCTACCCATATGCAGTACTTTGCATTTGTCAATGTTAAACTTCAGTTGCCACTTCTCAGCCCATCTGCCCAAATTTTCTAGTTCCTGTTGCAGTAGCACATTGCCATTACTGTCATTAACAACCTTGGTATCATCTGCAAACTTCGACACTAAGCCTAATATACTTCATCAATATCATTGACAAATATATCTATTGACATGAGTTTCTTAAAGCAATATCTAGATCTATACAGTATTTCTTAAGTTCTTTCAAATTTTTAAATGCTGAGATATTATAAATAAAATCGAAAATAGCAACATGTTGCTCAAATCTCTCTTCAATTGAGACTATACCTTGATCTATAATGACCAGAAAATAAGTCTCTATAGAAATCAATTTCAGTGTTATTTATACGTGAATTTCTTCATAGTCATGAAATGTTTTCGTTTCCTTGTTCTAATTTCCTTATAGTTGATTGGAATGTCACTTTTGTTTCATATTTCACATGCAGTTTCTTTCGATTCTTGGTTAGCAGAATTAAGTGCATTCAGATGTTCTAATTTTCATTCCTGTATTCCCTACAAGGTGTATTTTCTTGGTTGTGTATGTATTTCTTAACAATTATTTTATGTGATATGAATGTGAACATTTAATTTTTTTTGTATTATTTAATAAATTTATTTTATTTACTTTTTATTTTGTGTGTGTGTGTGTGAGAGAGAGAGATATGGGGGACCCCCTCTTTCCCTGGTATATGGGCGGTATTCCCTAAAATTTTATCTCATTGCACACTAAGAACGTTGCAATGTTTTACCCTGAATTCTAACACTTTGAAAAGTCTCTATTCTCGAATACTCATTCCTAAACACAAAGGAATCAGTTTAGGGTAAAACTAATTTTTTATTATTGGCTATACACCATTTTATGAGTACATCTTGTCACAGCATCGCGTTCGTGGCCGAAGAACGGCCACGTTTTTCCTATTCAAGTAGTCATATTTGTTTAGTGAAAAAGATTGTTTTTACGCAAATACGGGAAGGAAAAAACCGGTCGTTGGCCACGGCCAGGACTGCCTTCTTCCTCTTTTGATCGCCGAAGTACAGAGGTGTACCCATAATCTGATATTTAGCCTAATTATTGATATTGCACTGCTCAAAGTACAAGGTTAATTCTTCTGATACATAATTAGACGTAGAACAGCAAGAAACTTACCCCCACATACTAAAAAATATGACCCCAAGACTAGAGAATACATAACCATAGCAGAAGGTTGATGAAGCCATGTCGGCCTTTTAAGTTTTATATGTGGAACTTCCAGAATATAAAACGGAATACTGTATAACAACTCCATAATCACACAGGTTGCAGTATAGCAGCTTTTGGCCGGAAGTTGTCAACACACGGTGCGACCAAGAACTTCCGCAATGAACTTCGGCGAAGTTTCTTAATAATAATAATAAAAAACAATATAATATTTAATCTATTACAATAAAGTTTTTTTTTATGAACTTTTCAACCTCTCTCCTAAAATATCGCGATTTTTAAAGTAATTTAAATATATAAAAAAAAAATTTAAGTAACTTAAAAAATTCTGCATAAAGAAAAAATTGAGAACTGAATCACTTTCTCCCTACACAGCATTTCCAGTGCAGGAGAAAATTTTAGGCATGGCCAAATGTACAAATTTATGAATGACACAAGGGGCTGCTTGGGTCATTCGTAGATATCTTTTAAGAATAAGTTCCAAGGAAGCTAAGGAGTCAGTATATTTAATAGAAAACAATCATCTGATTTATGAGAGAACTGGGTGTTCCCCCGTCCTAGACCGCTGACTCACCATGGTGTGAAAAAATCCATAAAAACTTTCTCCTAGAAGAAATTCGAACCTAGATCTTTTCGGAGCAATTTCCGGGAGGAAGGAACTTGCTATCCACACCTAAAATCGACTAATTCAGGCACAAATTGAAAAAAAAGTCAATAAAGTTATTCGTGTCATTAACGGGACTCGACCATTTTCCACCCGGCGTAGGAAAGACAGTGATAATAACACCACTGTGCTACCCGCGCAGACTTACAGCCACTTAAGAGCGTATGCTAAGAGTAATCTCAAAACACCACCTTCGACTTCAATGCATATCGCCGCTCATGTTTGAATCGCGCGCGATACTCGCCTATGCTTATCATTGCTGTTATTTATGCAGGCTGAACTATTCAAAATGCAATTAAGTAATGCTTCTCGTGTTTGTACTTTTTGGTTTTTTCGTATACAAGAACTTTCATCAGTTGCCACAGTCAGAAATATGAAGTGTTTATGTGCGGCGACCTACATCGGACACAAACCGTTAATAGCCAAATTCCTGGACCAGAGGGACTAATCCATTACCGGGGAAGCCGGGTACAGAGGTGAGTAACCATTCCACGTCGTATAGTCAAAGGTATATTTTCTAACAGTTAATTTTCTGGCAATCATTTGATAGAAACTTTAGATAAACCTATCTACGAAGGCGACCGTCAAAAGAAAATGGATCAATCAAATGATCACAAAGGATTCCATATCACATAACAGTGAATCGGTGTGGAAAATTAATCTCCAGTGATATGAGGATCCATTTCCGAACAGAGAGGAGAATTGTTTGCGTTATTCACACAGTATCCGTACATTCAGAGCAAAGTGGAGGAGAAATTGTTGAAGATACACATAAGAAAAGCACCTGGATGGGATTTTTCCAGTTATATTAAAGAACGCAGCAAAGGAAGAAAGCAAACTCTTACACATCACATAATCATGAGAGCATTTTTGGACTCGGGGGAAGTACCCATGGACTGGAGATGTGCAAATATACCCCAATTCGAAAGAAGAATCAAAGGGCAACAAAAGTAATTACAGACCTGTTAGTTTAACTTCTGTGCCAGGAAAATTAATCGAAGCACTGCAGGATCAACTAGATGAGACTTCGGTTATCGCTCGGACACAGCAGAAGTTTATTAAAGGGAAGTCTTGTCTGACCCATTTGATTGGATACTATGATGTGGTCACAAAGGAACTCGTTGCAAAGAACATTCTGAAGTCATTTATTTGGAAATTAGAAAGGCTTTTGATACTGTTGCACATGGAAGACTGCTGCACAAATTGGATCAGCGTGGCACTGGAGGCAAATTGCTGCTAGGGATAAAAGGATGGTAGAGTGAGAGAAGACAGAGAGTGGTAATCAATGGACACTGCCCTTCGTGGACTAATGTTACTAGTGGAGTTCCCCAGGGTCCAGTATTCGGTCCATTGTTGTTTTCTGTATTTATTAATGATATTGATGATGATAAATCAGACTTAATGTCCAAGTTTCAGAAAATACGAAGTTCGGCAGGGTTGCTAATGACATTAAGGACAGTACGCAGCTGCAACAGGATTTAGAAAAGTCGAGCAGATGGGCTGAGAAATGGCAAATGAAGTTTAACACTGACAAATGTAAAGTACTACATATGGGAAGCAGTAATCCCAGAATAACGTATCAAATCTGTAGTACCACACTGACATGGTAGAGAATGAAAAGGACCTGGGGTAATTGTGCAGGCATATATGAAGTTTTCTGAGCAGTGCAGACGGTCTGCAAGAGTAGCTCATGGTGTTTTGTGAATGATATATACAGGAATTTTTCTAGCAGGGATAAGGAGGTGATTATCCCCTTGTATACAGTACTCAAGTACTTGTATACAGTACCTTGTATACAGTACTATATACAGTACTCAAGGTGTGGCCTGACCATTGGGAATGGTCAGGCCACACCTTGAGTACTGTATATAGGTCTGGAGGCCTCATTTTAAGAAGGATGAGAGTTGTTGGAACGAGTACAAAGAAGGGTAACAAGGTTAGTGAACAGAACATAGGGTTGCTTTTACGAAGAAAGGTTTATGTTTAGCAAATTACAGTGTCTGGAGACTAGACAATGGTTGGAGAATGCTCGGTGCTGATGGGATTCTTCCTCTTGTTCAGAATAATTGCCTGAGAGGGCATAAATTCAAATTAAGAAAGACGGTTGTAGGATAGATGGCGAAAGTTTGCCTTTAGCCAGCGGGTGGTTGATTGCTGGAACAAACTTCCATCTGTCGTTGTACAAGTTGATAGCTTAAATAGATTCAAGGCAAAACTAGATAAACATGTGGATGGGTGAAATGAGAAGGATTTTTTTTTTTTTGTTTTTTTTTACTAATGCTATATACGCTTGCTTTCTTGCATCATGTGCCTTTACTAATGCTAATTGAGCTTCATCACTGAATAGAATGCAATGATGCAAATGGCGATTGTCATTTCAGAAATTACAAGATTCCAGTCATAGGTTAAGATCTACAGTTTCGAGGAGCTGAATATTCCATACACGGTATGGATATGTGCTTCTTTTATGCAACGTTCTCCAATCTCTAGATTGGGAAACACTGAGTCGTGAATATACTTTGCGTACTACCCTGAGGGCTACATTCTACAGCCACCACAGTGTTCTCTTCCTTAACCACATCTGGTCCAACAGCACTCTCATATGGGAAGTGAACACTGGAGAGTGTGCCCGGATCTCACAATGTTTCGAAATCTCAGCTAATAACTTGTCGATTCGGGACTCTGCAGTTAGCAAAACGTCTCTAGTATTCAGAGACAGCAATTCTATCGTAAAAGCCATAAGCGTACCAGCACCTCCAATTTTATATTCTTGAATGAACATTGGAAAGACACAGTGCACCTGTTTCCTTCAGGCTACGTTCGATCAAGGTCGGTTGAAACAATGAATGAAAATCTTTGCGTGATTAGGATGCTAAGAAAAAACAGAAAGGATTTCGTTTCTTATATAAACTCTAAAAGGAAAGGGATGAATCAGATTGGTTCACTTGATATCGATGGTTCGACTATCAATGATCCTACTCAGATAGCAAACAAACGGAATGAGCATTTTGCCTATACATTTACACATTAGGAGTTATTAAGGAAGGAAAATGCCAAAAGGTTATCAAATTGTAGCAGGGTGCTTTAAGATTTTGTAATAACTAAGAGCAAAGTGGAGGGGAAATCGTTGAAGTTAAACATAAGAAAGGCACCTGGGGTGGATGGGATCTATCCAGTTCTAAAGGAGGCGGCAAAGGAACTAAGCAAACCCTTAGCTATAATTATGAGAGCATCCATGGACTCAAGGGAGGGACTGGAGATGTACAAATTTATCCCCAATTCACAAAGGAGGAATCAAAGGAGGAATCGAAGGGTGACACGAGTAATTACAGACCAGTTAGTTTAACTTCTGTGCCAGGTAAATTAATGGAGTCACTGGTTAAAGATGCATTGCAGGATCATCTAGAAGAGACTATAGCAATAATTCAGACACAGCAGGGAAAGTCTTGTCTAATAAATTTGATTGGATACTATGACGTGGTTACAAAGGAACTGAATGAAAAAAATTATTTTGATATCATATACTTGGATTTCAGGAAAGCTTTTGACACTGTTGCGCATGGAGGACTACTGTACAAATTGGAGCAGAATGGTATTAAAGGTAAGTTGCTACAATGGATAAAAAGGGTGGTTCAGTGGGAGAAGACAGCGGGTGGTAATCAATGGACGCTACTCTTAATGAACTAATGTTATTGGTGGAGTCCCTCAGATTTCGGTTTTGTGCCCACTGTTGTTTTGTAGATTTAGCAATGATATTGATGAAGGTATATTAGGCTTAGTGTCGAAATTTTCAGATGATACAAAGGTTGGCAGGGTTGTTAACGACAGTAATGGCAGTGTGCTACTGCAACAGGATCTAGAAAATTTGGGCAGATGGGCTGAGAGGTGGCAAATGAAGTTTAACACTGACAAATGCAAAATACTGCATATGGGTAGAAGTAACCCCAGAGAAATGTACCAACTGTGTGGTACTACACTTAAAGTGCTAGAAAATGAAAAAGACATGGGGATAATTGTGCAGTCAGATGTGAAGTTTTCGGAGCAATGTAGACAGGCTGCAGGAGCAGGTCATGGGGTTTTTTCAAAGATATACAGGAATTTTGCTAGCAGGGAAATGGTGGCAATTATCCCTTTGTATAAAGCAATGCTCAGCTCACGCCTTGCGTACTGCATACAGGTCTGGAGGCCTCATTTTAGGAAGGATGTATATTTGCTTGAGCGTGTGTTCAGAGAATGGCAAGAAGATTGGTGAGGGGAATGAAGAAATCCTCTTACCAAGAGAGGCTTAAGTTTTGAAAATTGCAGCGGCTGAAGACTAGGCACCAGCCAGGTGATCTGGTTGAGGTTTATAAGGCCTTGAACGGGTTGAGAACGCTGAAATCTGATGGGATTGTTCCACTTGCTCATATTATGAATCTAAGTGGGCATAAATTCAAATTGAGGAAAGACAGTTGTAGAATAGGTGTGCGGAAATTTACCTTTAGCCAGTGCGTGGTTAATTGCTAGAAAAACTTTCCATCTGTCGTTCTGGAAGTTGATAAGTTAAATAAATTCATGGAGGGGCTGGATAAGCATTTAGAGGGAATGGTTGTGTGAATTTTTTTTTTTTTTGCTGATGCTACATAAGCTCATACATTTGCTTTCTTACATCACATGCCACTATTTCTATATTATTCAGAAGCGGATCCACGTCTATATGAACGTTTTTACTAAAAATTGCCTCAGAAATTAGTAACTTAAGTTATGGCTTATCTTTATTAATCACCCAGTATATAGTCAATGTCAGACTATAAGCTTTAGTGAAGAGTAGCGAATAACTGATAGACATACTACGAATCACACTATGGTTCTTAATCGATCATGTTATAAACACACGAGCCTAAACATTATAACTACCTATCTAATAGTGTTATGCAGCTTTTTGCCCTGATAATCGCTTACATTCGGTGAAGCATCGACTTCATAAGACCGCGGAAGTATTCTTAGGAATCTTTTAACTAGTTGAGGCCGAAAGACGTCTTGGAGTTCGTTATTGGAGCTAGGACCTGGTGTGGGGTAGCGAATATTTTTCTCCACTTCATCCCCCAAATATTCCATGGGATTGATGTCGGAAGACTTTTTGGGATCAAAGGGTGCACGAAATACTTAAATATGATCTTCGAACCATTCCTGCACAACGTGAGCCTTATCACACGGAACGGTGTCTTCTTGAATGAGTCCAGTGCCTGTCGAAACTCAGCCATGAAGCAGAGCAAAACTTTAGCGACGTTCCCTTGATATCAAATCAAAATTTCATACGAACCTGGGCAATATCGATTATGGCATTTTCATAATCTATTATCAGTCGAGAGATAGTTCCATTCTAATTATAACTGTACTGTTTCTTCGTTGTCATTCTTGTGTGTGTGTTTTTTTCCCTTTCCGTTTATAATGATATCTCACACAATTTGGACTTAGTGCCATGAAGTGGGTGCCACTAAACTTCAATTTCATATAAATAAAAAATAATTATATATACAGGGTATCTCAAAAATATTGGTACAAACGTTTAGGGGAGGTAGGTAACATCTATAGGAATGTGAATCGCATAGGAACCCATAACCGGAAACGTCACGGGAAAGTAGTAGCAGAGGCACAAGAAGCAGAAATGACACAAGACAGTAATTAGTGGCAAACATTTATTTGACATTATATTAACAATGGAGTACGAGATGGATGCATTTCATGATGTTACAACAGATGCTCGAAGGTTCCACCATGAGACGCGATGCATGCGTGACACCGACGCAGCGTGGAATGGCGGACACGAACACTCCTGGAGTTTCTTTGACAGTAGCAGCAGGGCAGACGAGTCTCGCCACGAGATCCATTTCCATCTCCACAGGCTATTCATACACGATAATTTGAGTGCCCCCCCCTCCACAGAAAGAAATCAAGGCTCGATAAATCAGGTGATCATGGGAGCCAGGCAACGGGTCCACCGCGGCAAATCCATCGACGCCTGTTCAAATGGTTACGAACACACCTTCCATAATGGGCAGGCACCCCGTCATGTTGAAACCAAATGTTGCGTTTCACATTTGCTGGAACATCGTCAAGTAACCCTGGTTGAACTTGTTCAAGAAAGATTCGATATTTAGCGGAGTTCATGCGGGATGGTAACAGGTATGGGCCGACTAAGAAGTCACCGACCATACCTGCCCACATATTTATTGTGCAGCATGGGGGCGCACACCGTGTGGGTTGTCATGAGCCAACACATGAGCATTGTTCTGATTGAATAAGCCTTCCCGAGTGAAATAAGCCTCATCCATGAACAAAACATTGAAACTTTCCCTCTCGCGAACTGATGAACAGCGCCATCTACCGACTTACGGTGACGTTTCCGGTTATGGGCTCCTAAGCGATTCACATTCCTTTAGATGTTACCTATCTCCGTTAAACCTTCGTACCAATATTTTTGAGACACCCTGTATATACACACATATATATAGACCAATGTTTATTTTCAGTGTATTGGGTAGGAATGCTGACTTGTGAAGTGTAATTACCATGAAAAAAATTGAGAATGTCTGAAAAGTAAAATCAGATAACCTGAAATTTAAATAGACAAACATAAAAATAATAATGATAATAATGATGGTACCTAAAGCAGTGGGTCCTAGGGCTTTAACTACTGTTCACTTTGACAATTTCACACCTTCTTCCTCCTTCTCACTTGGCAGTACTTCGACTGATATATATATATATATATATATACACACACACACACACACACACACACACACAGAATTATCGGCTTCCATCCTTGGGTCTCCAATGTAATAGTAATTCAGGCATGTGATGCAAGAAAGAAAGCGTATGAGCTTATGTAGCATCAGCCAAAAAATAAAACATAAAATAATAACAATAATATTCACACAACCATTCCCTCTAAAATTTTGTCCAGTTGCTCCTTGGACAAATTTGTTCCAGCAATTAACTACCAGCTGGCTAAATGCAAATTTCTGAACATCTATTCCACAATTGTCTTTCTTCAAATTGAATTTATGGCCCCTTAGGTTCGTAATCTGAGCAAGTGGAAGAATCCCATCAGAATTCAGCATGCTCACCCAATCAAGACCTTATACACCTCAATCAGATCACCTCGCAGGTAACTAGTTTCCAGCAATTTTGCAGAACTTAAGACTCTCTTGGTAGGAGGATCTCTTCATTGCCCTCACCAATCGTGTTGCCCTTCTCTGTATAAGCTCGGGCAAATCTACATCCTTCCTAAAATGAGGCCTCCAGACCGGTATGCAGTCAAAGTGTGGCCTGATTATTTAACCCCAGGGGGCTCTCATCTGATGAGTATGGGTTTGTTCACACCAAGGGTCCTAAGCTGGATGTCATTATTCTTCTCTTCCTTGGTGATTCCCTTCAACCTTTGACTCCGGAATTTTTTTTTTTTTTTTTTTTTTTTGGCTGGTGCAACATAAGCCTCAGGCTGTCTTACACCACACAGCTAATAATAATTGCCTTATACAAAGGGAAAATCACCTCCTATTCCCTGCTAGCTTTGCTAAGGAAACTATTATTCTGATTTAACAATTACTCCCAGATCTATTTCGTTTTCTACCACCTGAAGTGTAGAAGGATAAGGTTGGTACGTTACTCTGGGGTTTCTTCTACCCATATGCAGTACTTTGCATTTGTCAATGAGGCTCTATAATCACACGTAGCTAACTTCACTGATTCTGGTCTAAGCACTGAGTAATTTGGCATTAAACTGCCTTTATTCCGTTTTCTAAAGTTACTATGTTTAAATTTCATACTGTATTTTCCCTTTTTTTTAAATTCAAACTTTCATTAATTTTTCTTTTAGATAGATTTATTTGGGATTATTTTAGCTTTTGAACTCTATTTTATACTTATATATGAGTTTTATTCCTTTTTGTCTCTGTCGGGTCGTCTATGTTATATATGTTTCAACATGTATACATCATAACAGAAACAGATCCTCTGCTTATTGCGGTGGGTCCTACTGTTTTGGCTGCCGACCCTGTGAAGATGTAGTTAAAGCTTTAGGACCCACTGCTTCAGGTACCATTGTTATAATTATTTTTATGTTAATCTATTTTTTTAACTTCAGGTTATCTGCTTTTACCTTGCTGGCATTCCCAATTTTTCCCATGGTAATTACACTTAACAAGCCAGCACCCCTACCCAATACACTGAAAATAAACATTGGTCTATATTTCACTTTATTTCTCCTGGTATTTCTACTATAACTAGTAATGCCCCGGTTCCATAACCCAGCTTAACAATTTAATACTTTTTCTTGCTTGCTCAGTCGTTCAGTAATGTGATTATATCTGATTATTTTTATATATATTATTTACATACACATAATTTTTTTTTATTTATACAGGGTGTTTCAGTTAAACGTTTCAGAACTTCTAAGAGGGGTAGGGTACATCCTGACAACTCGAAATCATATAGCAATGTGGGGTCGGAAATGCTTTCCTGAAGCGGTGTTGTACACAGAAGCACCATAAAGAAAAGAGACCGTAAGTGAGAAATCGTTTTAATAATACATGAAAAGAAGCAAAAGGTACATGGATTAAAGTAAGTGTTCGAAGTTTCTTCCACGGGCTACAATGCACGCCTCACATCTCCGACGCATGGACATCCGAACATTTTGGAACACTCCAGGCGAATTTCGAATTTCTTCGGCAGCTACTGCGATTCTTGCAACCAGCTCCTCAGCATTGTCAACAGGGGTGTCATAAACTAGCGATTTCATATGACCCCGGAAATAAAAATCAAGACATGATAGGTCGGGTGACCGAGCAGGCCAACGCACGGGACCACCACGTCCGATCCACTGTTGACCAAATGTGACATCCAGGTAGTTACGAACATCTCCGCTATAATGGGCAGGGGCTCCATCGTGTTGGAACCACATTGTCTGTTGCGTCGATGCAGAAATCTGTTCATCTCTCAAAAGTTGTGCCAATACTTGCTGCAGAAAGATGAAGTAGATAGGTCCGGTTAGACCTATCTACTTGATAATCCATGTACCTACGGTAATCCATGTACCTTTTGCTTCTTTTCATGTATTATATTAAAACGATTTCTCACTTACGGTCTCTTTTCTTTATGGTGCTTCTGTGTACAACACCATTTCGGGAAAGCATTTCCGACCCCACATTGCTATATGATTTCGAGTTGTCAGGATGTACCCTACCTCTCTTAGAAGTTCTGAAACGTTTAACTGAAACACCCTGTATGTAATTCCAAATTACCACAATCTTATATCAGCCGTTTTCGACTTTGAGCTTACACAGACGAGTACATTTCTACATAAACTGTGTTGCTAATGCAAAGCTAACTCAGCGTGTGTTTATACATATTTTTTTAATACAGTGGAAGCGAACCAGTTGCTCACTCAGAAATTGAATGTATAGAAGAATTTCATTCTAGAATTTGTAACTTTTAGTGGAATTATGCACTCGTAGCTTTTAGAAGCTTCCTACACACGACTGTACATCTAGATAATACAAATATATATATATATATATATTACTGGGACAATTATCTCTTTCCCTATGTGGGTGAGGTAAGAAGCGACTGCATTTGGTAGTCAACTTTCAGGGAAAAAAAATAATTTAACAACATGAATGGACCTTCATAAAAGGTGGAGAGAGAAAGCTATTTCTGGTCTTCCAGCACTTTAGCCTTGCATCCAATTTTCACTAGTTCAAAAAAAAAAAAAAAAAAAAAAAATGTTAACGTGGAATGTGTGCTATAGTTTTTTTTTTTTTCATTTTAACTATTTAATTGCAAAAATTCATTAAGGGAAACTCTTGCTGTAACCGCATCCATTCATTTTATTTACAATACAGTATATCAGAATTTATTCTAACGTGTAGCTGAACACAAATGTCCTGTGGTAATTTAAAAAGTTGTGCAGTTAAAAGTTATGCAGAATAGAAAAATATTTAATTCAACTTTAAATTATACAAAAAGTATACAAGTAAATAATTTGTAAAATAAGAGAAGTTTACCTCACCGATATGTGGACACTTCCATGTGATACTCCAGAAATTAAAACGAATGAAACATTAACGCAAATTTTAAAAAACGACTTTCCTTCCTGAAGCTGAAAACGCTTTTCGATCGTATGTCGTGATCACAGGTATGAAAATTCCATTACAAAAATAAATCTTCTTCTTCTTTAATGCTGCCGAATGGCGTTTGCGACTTCGTTTTGATATTGTTCTCTGTCTAGCGCTACGTGTAGAATTTGTGCTGTTGTCATGTGAAGCCAGGTGTTGATGTTATCTAGCCATGCCATTTTCGGTCTGCCTGGGCGTTTCTTGCCTTCGATCTTTCCCTCCAGGATGAGTGGTAGTAGGTGATATTTTTGTTGGTTCCTAGCGATGTGACCTAGGTATTTGCATTTCCTGCTGATGATGGTTTTGAGCAGGTCCCGTTCCGTGTGCATGTCCTGCAGGACCTGTGCGTTGGTTATCTTGGCTGTCCACGGAATTTTCAGCATTCTTCGGTAGAGCCACATTTCGAAGGCCTGGAGCTTTTTTGTAGTGGCTGATGTTAGAGTCCAGGTTTCTACACCGTAGAGCAGTATTGGCCAGATGTAGCATTTCAATGTGCGTAATTTGAGCACGATGTTCAAGCTTCTGTCGGTGAGGAGGGTTCTCCATTTGGTGAATGCCTGCCTGGCTTGTTCAATTCTGCTTTTGATTTCGGCCTCATGGTTCAGCTGGTCATCAATGAGCACTCCGATATACTTGAAGCGGTGTATTTGCTCTAATTTTTCGTTGTTTAGTTTGATCGTGATTTTGCTTGCAGTCCTGCTGACCTTCATCACCTTTGTTTTCTTTTTGTTGATTCGTAGCCCCCATGCTTGGCTTTCTATGTCCACTTCGTTCAAGATGGTCTGTAAATCTTGTTCTGAATCCGCTATTAGTGCTGTGTCATCGGCATATCTTAAGTTATTGATGTAGTGTCCATTAACTTTTATGCCGATGTTCTTGTCAGCCAGTGTTTGGTCGAAGATCATTTCCGAATAGATGTTAAAAAGAATGGGAGATAATGGACAGCCTTGCCGGACGCCTTTTTTTATTGGAATTGGGTCTGTCAGATCGTTGTCATAGCGAAGCCGGGCTGTTTGATTCCAGTAGAGAGTTGTAATAAAGTTGATATCATTGTTTTCAAGCCCAAGTTTTCTCAGTCGGTCAATTAGGCGGTCGTGGTCTACTGAATCGAAGGCTTTCTCGTAGTCAATAAAACATATATACACGTCTTTTTGATGTTCATAGCACCTTTGTAGCAATATTTGTAAACAGAAAATTGCTTCTCTGGTGCCTAGTCCCCTGCAGAATCCGAACTGTGTGTTTCCTAGTGCACTTTCGCACTTACATCTTATCCTTTGCTGAATCACCTTGAGGAAGACTTTTAGCACCTGGCTCATTAGACTGATCAGCCTGAAGTCTTCGCATTTCCGGCTGGTAGCCTTTTTTGGTAGGGCCACAAAGATGGATTGGAGCCATTCGGATGGAATGTCGTTGTTGTTGTAGATTTGATTGAACCATTTCGTTAGTTGTTGGATGTTGCTGTAGTCTAGTTGTTTCAGCAGTTCCACATGAATCTGATCAGGTCCACAGGCCTTGCCTGGCTTTGTTATTCGGATGGCATGTTCCACTTCAGATGTTAATATGTGGAGATTGTCTTCCTGTGTTTGTTGTTGCGTTTCTGCCGGTTTTCTGTTGGTGCCGAACAGATTGTATATATAGCTCTTCCAGGTGTCGAGTTTGGCTTGTTTGCTTAGTATAGGTTGATTGTTGTCCGTATATAAACTTGGGATAGGAGCCGGTTTGTAGATGTTTCCAGCTTCTTTAAGCTTCTTGTGCAGGTTATAGTTGTCATTTTTCTTGATTAGGTCTTCGATTTCTGCACACTGATCTTCCATCCATTTTTCCTTCGCCTTCCGGATTTCCTGTTTGATCTTTTGTTGTATTTCTTTGTATTTTTCCCGGTTGTTGTTGTTTTTGAATATTCTCCGTTCATCCATTAGGTCTAGTATGTGCTGGGTCATCCACCGTTGTTTCTTTTTCGACGCCTGATGTCCTAGCAGGGTTTCTGCTGTTTCATTGATGCACTGTTTGAGTGAACGCCCGAATGCTTGCACGTCTGTTGTTACTGCTTCGATCGATCGGATTGTAGTGTTGAGATGAAGCTGTACTTGTCGTCTGTTGGCGGTGTTCTTCAGTTTCTCCAGGTCGATTCTTTTTGTTGTGCTTGTGCGTTTGACTGCTCGTAATTTGAGACGTAGTGTTGCTGTTACTGGGTTATGGTCTGATGATATGTCAGCTCCGGGGTAAGTTTTTGCATTGAGGACACTTGACTTATATCTGATGTTGATTAAGATGTAGTCAATTTGATTCCTGACGATATTGTTGTCAGAGTCTTGTGGTGAGGTCCAGGTGTATAGTCGTCGAGGTGGTAGTTTGAACCAAGTGTTGGCAATGCTAAATTTTTCTTCTTGGCAGAACTGGACGAGTCTGTCGCCTCGTTCATTCCGTGTCCCCAAGCCATGTTCTCCGACTATGTTTTGTAGCTTTCCTTGACCGATTTTGGCATTAAAGTCACCGAGGATGACCGTCATGTCGTGCTTCTTCAGCGACTTTAAAGTGTTGCTTAGCTTGTCGTAGAACAATTCAATTTCTTGATCGTCTTTGTCCGCTGTTGGTGCGTAGACCTGGAGCACATTCAGGTTGATCTTGTTGCCTGCTAGCTGTAGTAGTGCGATTCGTTCCGATATTGGGGTGAAACTGGTGACTTTGTTGGCCAGTTGTTTGTGGACAACGAAAGCGACGCCGTACGTCTGCTTGGTGTTCTCTTCTCCTCCGGAACAGAAGACGTGGTGGTCGTTTGATATAAACTTCTTTGTTCCAGGCCATTTGGTTTCACTTAACCCAAGTATGTTGATGTTAATGCGTTCCATTTCTTGTAAAGCATTGGCTAGTTTTCCTGGTTGTAGTAGGCTTCTAACGTTCCATGTAGCTAGTTTCAGAAAATTCTTCGACGCAAGCTCGGAGATTCTTAGCACCCCTGCCCCATTCAAGGGACGCCGAGACTCGGGGCCGTGGTTTATTTTGCTTGCTATCATTGAAGTTTTCAAGGGAAGGATAATCCAAGTAGTTTCCCGTTGCTTTCTTGGATCACAATTTAGTTGAAAAGGTCGTGTGTGGACCTTTTGAAACGGGTTTCGTCTGACGTCTCCACTGAAACCTTTCCGCCATGGAAGGCCCTTCTGGGAGCATATATCTTTCTGTGCTTTAGTAGTTTAACAAATTAACAAATTAAACTACTAAACCTGCCGCAGCCATATAAATGGAGTAGCTCTTATTCAGTGATGAAGCTGCCTCGTGATGTCATAATTTTACGCAATTTATGCCGAATTTCTATATATATTTTTATATATATATTTTTTTTATATAAAAAATATATATATATATATATATATATATATATTTTTTTTTTTTTTGGCATTGTAGTATTCATATTCCATTGGTAAATCAACAGTTTCCCAATACAGTATATATTATGAATACCCTCAATGTTAGCTAAAGGATTGCAAAGTTTGTACAGTAGCACAGTAGTATTGTCACTATCCTCCCCACACCCGGTGGAAAATGCACAGGTTCGAATTCCATCAATGACGGGAGGAACTTTTATGGGTTTTTTTTCACTCTGTGGCTGAGTTAGTCAGTCTCAGGCATAGACAGCAAGGTTCCCCCCCCCCCCCAGCAAAGCAGGCAAATCGACCAGAGACCATGCACACAATACAAATGGGTAGATGAAGTAACTCTTAGGGTGATCTTAATAGTTTTTTTTAAGGATCTTTAAAGGTTCCAAATCAACATCAAATTTGTTGAAATTCCACAAATTGAATTCCATCAGTTTTGTACATACTGCCAAAATTGATCACTTTTGAGAGATATATTTGTGATGCACTTGAAGTCGTTAGGGTGTTTTAAACAGCTCAATATCTTTCAAAATATATTTTTCCTCTGACTTCTCAAATTATTTGTTAAGGGCTCTAACCATCCTCGCAACAAAGGTTGCTCATAAAATGTTTACAGAAGTCTCTTTCTCCATGTCTAAAATAGTGACTGTCGGATTGCAGCTTCTGATATCAGCTGAATACAGTTAGGACGTTACACAAAAATAAAAGAAGATTGTCCAGACTAAAGAGAAATATGGTAAAACCACAAGCCCCTCAATCAGAACAATTTTGCATATAAAGCACCAGAGCAATGCCAACCAGAAAGTACAGCATTTACAAGGTCAAAGAATTCCATCCATTTCACTCAATCATCCAAATAATTGTGAAGGTTGGAACAATTTTCTTTCATGAAATTTCTGAGTTCTCTAGTTCACAACCCTGAAGAATGAAAACAACTGCTTAATCCTGAGTCTTTGAAATACTGTATGTCCTTAAAGTCAACAATGGACTTACTTGCAGATTCCCATGCCAGATTAGACCTATGCACAAAACATAAGATTTTTTAAAAGTGAAGGATGTGTTAGTGCTACTGTCCCTAAATTTTGATTGAAAAATCCCACAATCTTGCTTTTGCACCAGTTTACTGGAGCTTTGTGACAAACTAGCAATTTTAAAATGTGGTGAGCAGCATCTTCACTTACTGTTTGGTTGCTACAAACTTCAGTTAAAGTTTAGAATATGAAGCACAATCCAATGAATATTTGCAACTATAAGTGATAGTCAAGTATAGCTCTGCCCACCGGTTGCTTATGTAGACTGTTAATTACCACAATTTTGCATTACGGAAAATGTCTCTCAAACAACTACAGCCGGCAGGAGTACCACGTACAGGCCGGTAAAGTGGACTTATGTTTTTAGTAAACTAAAAATTGCCACTTTTCCCTCTCTTATTCAGTTAGTCAAAAGAGGTTAGGTTTATTTATGCCACTAATTCTGGACAGATTCAAGAAAATAATGGTGTCGGTAATTTGTTAATTGTGTACAGTATTGTCTACAAATAAAGTTTTTTGCTTGTATCTGTCCCAAATTACATAACCTAAGTTTTTTTGACTAAATAAAAATGAGTCTTATTTAAAATATTTCTGTAACCTTCCAGGCATTCAATGAAAAAAGTGGAAAATTACTCACAGGATCAGATCTTCTAATCACAGCAAATTGTTGGGGAGAGCTAGACCTGATAAGGAAATAAAACATTTGTAATTGCAAAGATCCATGGGATTGCACCTTATACTGGGTTAACTGTTGATGATTCTGCTCAGGTTGGCTGTTGACAAATTGAATGGATATTTTTTGCGTCTACATTCACACAAGGAATTCTTTACAGGAGGGGATGTCCGAAATTTATCAAACTGAAACGGGGAACTAAATGACTTTGTGATAACTGAAAGAAAATTGGAAAAGAAATAGTTGAAGCTGAACATAAAAAAAAAAGGCACCTGGGGGTGGATGGAATATATGCAATCATATTAATGGAGGCAATAAAAGGAGGTGAGCAAACCTTTAGATATAATTATGAGCATCCTTGGATTTGAGGAGGTCTCTATGGACTGGAGATGTGCAAGTTGTATCCCAAATTCATAAAGGGGGATCAAAAGGTGACGAGTAATTACAAACAAACCTGTCAGCTTAACACTGTTCCAGGGAAAATAGTGGAGTCACTGGTTAAAGAAGTAATGCCGGACCATCTGGACAGGAATGCAATTACACTGCATCAATCTGTTAAGGGGAAAGTCTTGTCTAACCAATCTGATAGGTTATTATGATGCAGTGACCAAGGAACTGGATGCAAAAAATAATTTTGATATCATATATTTAGATTTAAGGAAGGCTGTGATACCATTGTGCATAAATGACTGCTGTATAAACTGGAACGATGTGGCATTAAGGGCAATTTACTGCTATGGATAAAAGGATGGTTAAGAAGAAGACAAAGTGGTTATCAATGGGCACTGCTCTTCCTGGACTAATGTTATCAGTGGAGTTCCCCAGGGTTCAGTGCAGGACACATTGTTGTTTTCAATATTTATTAATGATATTGATGAAGGTAAATCAGACTTCAAATTTGAAGATGCTACAAAGGTTGGCAGGGTGGTTAATTAGAGTAATGACAGTGTTCCACTGTAACAAGATTTAGAACAATTAGGTTGATGGGCTGAGTAATGAAGTTTAACACTGACATATGCAAGGTACTGCATATGGGTAGCAGTAATCTTATAGTAACTTATAAATGTGTGGAACTGCACTTAGGGTAATAGAAAACGAAATAGACCTGGGGATAATTTTGAAGTCAGATATTAAATTCTCTGAGCAGTGCAGACATGCTGCCAGGACATCTCGTGGGGTTTTGTCAATGATATACAGAAAATTTTCTGGCATGGATAAGGTGGTGATTATCCCTTTTCTCAAATGGTAAGGCTGCACCTAAAGTATTGTATACAGGTCTGGAGGTATCACTTTAGCAACGATGTAGATCTGCTGGAATAGAAGAAAGGCAACCAAATTGGCAAAGGGAACAAAAGGGTGCCCTTACATAGAAGGCTTCAGTTCTGCAAATTGTAGCATCTGTGGGGTGATTGATTGAGGTGCTTAAGGCCTTGAATGGATTGAGTAAGTTGAATGTGAATGGCATTCTTCCTCTTGCTGAGAATACACACACGTGAGTGAGCATAAATTAAGTTGAGGAAGGATGGTTGCAGGATAGATATACAGAAGTTTGCCGTCAGCCAGTGAGTGGTTGATTGTTGGAATAGGCTTTCATCTGTTGTTGTGGAAGTGGAGGTTTGAGTAAATTCAAGAACTAGATAACTTCTTGGAGGGTAAGGATGGGAGGTGTGTAGTTTTTTTTTTTTTTTTTAGCTAATGCGATATAAGCTTGCTTTCTTGCATTATTTGCCACTACTACTATTAAATAGGTTTGTTTATGCCACTAATTCTGGACAGATTGAAGAAAAGAATGGTGTCGGTAATTTGTTAATTTTTAGTGTACAGTATTGTCTACAGATAAAGTTTTTTGCTTGTGTCCGTCCCAAATTACATAGCCTAAGTTTTTTTTGACTAAACAAAAATGGGTCCTATTTAAAATATTTCTGTAACCTTCATTCCGCAACCTTTTAGGCATTCAACGAAAAAAGTGGAAAATTACTCACAGGATCTTCCATTCACAGCAAATCGTTGGGGAGAGCTAGACCTGATAAGGAAATAAAACATAAGAAAAAAAAACAGAAATAAGGGGAGGAAAAAGATATTGAGAAAAAGAATAATGTGGAAAGAATATGTAACTAAAAATTTTGAATATTTTAAATAAAAGACAAATGTAGCATAAATTTAAATGCCAATAAAGAATAAATTTAGACTGTCACCCTCATGATAATGCAGAGACGAAATAATGTGGAATATCATGACAATGATACTGTAAACTATCTGTAGCAAAACAAATAAATAAAACACCAACATTGACAACAGATGGCCATTGACTCCCATACTGTTATATGGCCATACGATAATGATTGTGGAAATTACTTCATTTTTCATATTCTCTTCTTTATTTCTTTTGCCCTTTTTTCATTGTATTTCTTACTTATTAACATGGTTGTCACAGGCTGTTTATTTATATTTTATTTATTTCTAGTTTCTTCTTTAGACTTCACTCTCTTTTTGGTGGTTTGAGTTGGAGTTATATAAGTGCGTAAATGTTGGAAGTGATCACAGAATGGTAAGATGTACACTTGATATAGATGTAGGAAAGGAAAAAACTGACTCGAGTATATAATACAAAGGTCTTTGAGATAACAGAGGAGGAGAAAAAGCAGTATGTACTGGAACTTATAAACAAGTTTGAGCTTCTGCAGACTGCTCAGGACCAAGATATCGACGAGAAATATTACAACTTTCTGAAAGTGATAAAGCCCAAGAAACCTATAGGGAAACAGAAATCCAAAGAAGAAAAAATTAGTCAAAAAACACTTGTCATGATGAACCGAAGACGACAAATGAAGAGCAAGAAAAACACTGACAGGGAGAAAATTGAGTATACTGAGTTATGCAAAGCCATTAGAAAGAGACTCAGACAGGACATAAGATTTAACACAAGAAAAGTAGAACAAGCATTAAGGGAAAACAAAGGATTTAAATCAGCAGCCATGAGCAGTAATACAGAAAGACAAATGATACTGAAACTGAAGAATAGCGATGGTGTACTTATAAACTGCAGAGAAGGCATAATTCAAATAGCAGAAGACTACTATAGAGAATTATACAAGGAGCGAGGGAATGATACCAGCAGTGGGGAAGATGAATTGCAAAGTAGCAACACATACGACATAACCTGATATTCTTCCTGATGAGGTAGAACATGCATTGAAGAAAATGAAGAATCGGAAAGCCCCAGGGGAAGATAAAGTTACTGTAGAGTTATTAAAATTGGGAGGAAGAGACATAACACAAAACATGGCAAGGCTTTTCACAAAGTGCATTAGAAAAGGTGTGATGCCTAAGCAGTGGAATAATGCAATCATAGTTTTGCTGCATAAGAAAGGAGATAAATCAGAAATTGGAAATTATAGACCAATTATCTTGTTATCCCACATCTACAAGTTGTTCACAAGGGTCATTACTAACTGATTAGAAAGAATACTTGATAAGAATCAACCGAAAGAGCAAGCAGGCTTTAGAACAGGATTCTCAACTATGGATCACCTTCACGTAATATCACAGCTAATGGAGAAAGCAAATGAATATAAAACACCATTATGCCTGGCATTTGTGCATTATGAAAAGGCATTTGACTCCATACAGCATAAGGCAATGTTTCGGGCACTGGAAAGACAAGGCATAGATACCCCATATATTATGATCTTGAAGAAAATATATGAGAGTGCTACCTCCTTTATTAGACTAGACAAAGACAGTAGCAAATTTAAAATCGAGAAAGGAATTCGACAAGGAGACACAATATCTCCGAAGCTGTTTACTGCTGCCCTTGAAGAAGCTTTCAGAAGATTAGACTGGTCGCAGAAAGGAGTCAATGTGAACGGAGAGTACCTAAACCATTTACAATTTGCAGATGACATTGTGGTTATAAGCCACGATCCCAAAGAATTAGAGGAAAATCTTAATCAGTTATGCACAGTTAGTAAGGATTTTGGACTAAAGATGAATATGGCTAAAACAAAAGTAATGATGAACAAGTATGCCACAGAAAGGGAAATAATGATTGAAGGAGCAGTAATTGAAAAGGTGGAGTTATATACTTATCTGGGACAAGTTATTAGCTGTAATAATGATAAATGGCTGGAAGTCAAGAGAAGAATAAATTTTGGATGGATAGCATTCAGGAAATAGTCACATACTGAAGAGCAATATCCCAGTTTGTCTGAAACGTAAAATAATGAATCAATGTATACTCCCACCATGACTTATGGAAGTGAAACTTGGGCACTCACCAAAAGAATGGAAGAGAAGCTGAGAACTACACAGCAAAGAATGGAACGAATTATATTGGGAATCAGACTGTTAGATAAGAAGAGAAACACATGGATTAGGCAGCAAACTCAAGTAAAGGACATTCTTATCAAAACTAAAGAACTAAAATGGTCTTGGGCAGGACACATAGCTCGAAGACATGATGACAGATGGACTAAGAAAATAACAGAATGGTACCCAAGAGGAGTTAGAAGAAAACCTGGAAGACAAAGGCGGAGATGGATAGATGAAATTCATGAGTTTTTGGGTAGTAAGTGGATGGCCAGTGCTCAAAACAGAAGGAACTGGAAAGTTGCTGGAGAGGCCTTCATCCTGCAGTGGATTAAAAATGGCTGATGATGATGAAGTGCTTAAGCTTTCTTGTTTTTATTGCATTATGACCATCATTCTGCAGGTCTATTGTATCAACAGGCTGGCATTAGCTGTTCTTTGAATAGACTTGTATAATGTTCGTAATGCAGTAATTTCCATGACCATTGTTGTCTTGTGGCCTTCTGATGAAATGGGACACAATGGTTGTCTGTTCTCTATTTTTGGTTTTACTGTACAGTTATTTGATTTTCTGTGGACAGTTTACAGTGTCATTATCGTGATAATGACATTATTTGGCCTCTGCATTATCACGAGGGCCCTATAAATTTGTTCTTTATTGGCATTTAAATTTATGGTACATTTGCCTTTTATTTAAAACATTCAAAAGGTTCAGGCATGTATTCTTTCTAGATTATTCTTTTTCTTATTTTTGTTTCTTCCCTTCACTTATTTTTTCTCGAATGTGTTTTAGTTTTATTTGCTTTTTACGGTGCTTATCCTTCTTACTGTCCTACTTTAATTTACCTCATGTTCCTGGCAACATGTCAATGGATATGCTAATGCTGCCTCTTATGTTTTCCTTTCTTTCTTTCTTTATTTACTTTAATTTATATATATATATATATATATATATATATATATATATTTTTTTTTTTTAAATTCTGGAATTTGAAGAAAGCAGCACATCACCATCAGAAAATAAATCAATTCCCACACATGCTGTATACTCCAAATATTTTTTAGGAACAAATAATTAGAATTAACCTAAAGCATTTTAGAAAAAAATGGCAAGTACACAAGGCAAAGCAAATCAGAAATAACAGGGAAACATTGTTGCTAATTTGTGACTGACTAAACGAAACCAGAATCACAACATATACTGAGCATGTAACCTATTAAGATCATACATCAGGTATCTTGTCCTCCTCTCTAAATTAAAAGAATATCAGATTGTTCGGCTATTTTTTCTAGGGTAGCTATGTCTAGAAATAATATTCAAGCATATATTGGATATAGCATAATTAAAAACAGAACGGCCATATTATGGTTCAAAAATAAATATTTTGTGGCTGTGGTTTGCAGCATTCTCATTATTTTAATAATTTATCACATTTACAATATGTATGGTAAATTCTCATTTTAATGTAGTTTATGTACAGTAAACTCTTGCTTTAAATGTAACTCAATTCAACAGTTTTCCGAAATAATGAACAGCATCCACTGAACCAGAGGCTTTTCCTCTATAGGGTACCTGCTGACATATCTGGCTTAGTTTGATTGTATTTAAGATCAGTTAAAACAATAGGGAGTCAGGATTTTCCTCACCAACAACACCATCCACCAGCCTGCTGAGCAGGTCAGACATCAGCAGAGTCATTTGAACCTGCAGCCAAGGTATCTGAAAGCTCTTCAGACTATGATAAGCTTTAGTCAAAGTTTTTACTGCCACTACATGATATGTGAATTCGCTCCACACATCTGGTAAGTAAAATACAGTATTACAACATTTAAAAATTTTTATTTCATAGTACAGCACTTTCTTGTTAATAACATTCAGTAATCTTCAACAACTATATTTTCCTTTGAGTTTAATGTATGGGCCTTACCTCCCTCGGTAGTCTGTCAAAGTAAGGTTTTACTGTACTTGTATACCTGAAAACTAACTCAAATTTAGCCACTTTTTAAAAATATGAATAGAATTAATATGTTAAATACCAAGATCATTAAGTGATGTTTCCACATTAAGCATATCTGCAGCTCTAAGTAACTTATCCCAACAAGAAATAAGTTTATGTACATTTGTTAAGCATATATTTCCTGCATTACATTTATTATTTCATCAAACACCACACGTTATATGTTGAATTCTTAAAACATAATATTCTTACACAAAAACTCCATTCCTTTACCTGCTTACTTGGTCCTGGCACCATTTATTACATGAGAGATGAGATAATTTGTCCATTGGATGAACAGGAAATATTAGTCAACCTCATACAGAGAACCAAGATAAATATATACATTTCTGAATATGATATAATACAAAATTTATACAAATGGGTATATTGCTATATATGTAATAATGTAAATAAAAATTGTACATCTTTTTTTAACATGCATATGAATTGATATTAGTAAACAAGAGTTGATAGATAATCAACTTTTTTTTTTTAAATAAAAATATAACTGGTATGAGCTCAAGGTAAAATGCAAATTTTTTTTTTTTTTTTTTTTTAAATATATGATGATACTATGATGAATATGGAAGTGAATTTTATTTCTATTTCATTGATCCTAACTTGGGTAATTTTATTATGTACAGGGCGCAAAGGATTTCCACCTACAGTCCTTTATGCTTAAGTTATATATTCACTTGCATGGTAAACATGGGCCAAAAAATTGTCAACTTTTGAATTCCTCAATTTTGCCACTTATTTTTAAAAACGGAACTGAGCAAAGTTAGGAAAATATATGAAACTAAAAGCTGTAAAACAGAAAACTATAAGCAACTTTCCCCACTAAACTCACTGATCTGACATTCTGTTAATCAAATCAGTTTAATGTGACTTTAGAGTTTGTTACATCTGTCAATCAATGAGTTGGACATAACTTTACCAACTCTAGATGGTAACAGCTACAGAGGCCATCTTTACCAAGATGGCCTCTGTAGCCGAGTGGTCATGACATGAGTGGGAGTGCAGTAGCACACGCTCTTTGAGTAGACTGGGGTTCAAGCCCCTGACTGCTAAATACGGTCGATCTGCCAATCCGCACTGGACCAGCGTGGCAGATTATGGTTCATTTCCCTCAGCATGAATTGTTGAGGAGGCTTCCATCCTGCAGTGGGTTGATAATGGCTGCAGTTTACCTTTTTATTTTTTTATTTTTTTGACCAACTCTTTACATATGACAGTAGCTTTTATCCTACAGATCTGAATATGTTATTATACCAATAAACAAATCACTGCCAATGAATGTGAAAATTACTGGAAACAAACAAACAAATTAATAAAAAACTTTTTTTTTTCTTTTTTCTTTGAACTTTTAAATACCTGTATGAATGATACTTGCTCAGCAGCTTAGCCATACTGACCACCATCAACCATTTTAAGAATCATACACATTGCCCCTATCAGCAGCGGGAAATTGGAACACTGTTTGCTTTGTGATATAAAATTCAGAAATTTAATTCATTCTGTCAGCAAGTTCCAAAGTAGCCATCTTTATGGTTATTCCACTGCTGAATTTTTATTTTGACAGTGGAAAAGAGGGATACCAGTGTTATTCTCAATTTGACAGTAGTCGGGAGCTACCCCACATTTGGAAATGAATACAGAATTGTTTTCATTATACTACTAGATGTAGGATATCTCCCTGGGCTACCATCAAAAATCTGTGCCAGAATGAGACAGAAATGATATAGAGCAAATAATTTTGGTATAAATTTAGAGCACAACAGAGGTCATAGTCTTTATTTTCCAAAGTGACATATTTGCAGACAGCCACATGATGCAATGTATGTTTCTCACTGGCAATTAAATTTTATGTCATACCTAGCTGTTTTGAGAAATATTTTATCACCATAAAATTTTTAGAAGCATTTAGAATGCAACGGAGTGCTCTCAAATGAGAACACTAAATTTTCTGTTGCTGACAGAATCCCAATACACAGAACACCAATCCTCCAAAATTTTTTGATTAGATCTAGGGCATACCCCACATACAGCAGTCTAGCAAGCATAGGGTGCTTGACGTTGACCTGACACAGCTGCAAAATTTTTTTACATAAGCAAGAAGATACCCTACATCAAGCACAATACAAATATTTTTGCATTAATTTATATATGAATGGTATTCCACTGTCTGTTGGCTGCCAGATGCTCATCGGCATATTTTGATTTGTAAATTGTGATTAGGAGCATCCAATAAGGAAACATACATCATGGAGTTTGACTGATACTGACAAACCGATTGCTTTGGGAAGGAAAAAAAAAACATGCTGATTTGATTATCAGTAGTGATTCTTCATGCATTAAGAATCTGCAGATAAAGGAACCACTAGGTGGCAGTGATCACAGTGTGCTGAAGTGGGATTTACTCAGAGAGGTAACTACCATCAGGGGTAAAGGGAAGGGTTATTGCTTTCGTAAAGGGGATTATGATGGTCTGAGACAATATTTAAATTCTATACAGTGAGACCAACTGATGATGCTACCAACAGCAAATTCAACTTGATATCGATGGTTCAACTGTTGATGATCCTGCTCAGGTAGTTAACAAACTAAATGAATATTTTGCATCGACATTCACACATAAGGAGTTATTCAGCGAGGGGAATGACAGAGGTGTATTCAACTCTGGCAGTAAGCTAGATAATCTTGTAATAACTGAGAGTAAAGTGGAGGAGAAATTGTTGAAGATAAACACAAGAAAGGCACCTGGGGTGGATGGGAACTATCCAGTTATATTAAAGGAGGAAGTAAACAAACCCATAGCCATAATTATGAGAGCTTCCTTGAACTCAGGGGAGGTACCCATAGACTGGAGAAGTGCAAATGTGACCCCAATTCACAAAGGAGGATCAAAGGCTGACACAAGTAATTATAGTTCCAGGAAAATTAATGGAGGCACTGGTTAAAGAAGCACTGCAGGATCATCTAGACAAGACTTCAGTTACATCTCGGACACAGCATGGTTTTGTTAAGGGGAAGTCTTGCCTGACCAATTTGATTGGATACTATGATGCAGTCACTAAAGAGCTGGATGCAGGGAATAACTTTGATATTATATACTTGGATCTTAGAAAGGCTTTTGATACTGTTGCACATGGAAGACTGCTACACAAATTGGAGCAGTGTGCCATTGGAGGCAAATTGCTGCTATGGATAAAGGGGTGGTTAAGGGGGAGAAGACAGAGAGTGGTAATCAATGGACACTGCTCATCGTGGACAAATATTATTAGTGGAGTCTCTCAGGGTTCAGTGTTGGGTCTATTGTTGTTTTCTGTATTTATAAATAATATTGATGATGGTATATTAGCATTAGCATTAGTAGAGGCATACGATGCAAGAAAGCAAGCTTATTCAGCATCAGCCCAAAAAAAAAAAAAAAAAAAAAAAAACCTCTCCCATTTCACCCCTCCGTTCGTTCGAAATACCTGTCCAGTTGAGCTTTAAATTTGTTTAGGCTATCAACTTCAACAACAAGTGATGGAAGTCGGTTCCACCAACCAACCACCCGCTGGCCAAAGGCAAATTTCCGCACATCTATCCGACATCCGTCCTTCCTCAATTTGAATTTATGCCCTCTGAGGTGATTATTCTGAGAAAGATGAAGAATCCCATTGGCATTGAGCATGCTCAAACCATTCAAGGCCTTATACACCTCTATCAGATCACCTCGCCGGTGCCTAGTCTCCAGACTCTGTAATTTGCAAAACTTAAGCCTTTCTTCGTAAGAGCAACCCTTTGTTCCATTTACTAATCTTGTTGCCCTTCTCTGTACCCGTTCCAGCAGCTCTACATCCTTCTTGAAATGAGGCCTCCAGACCTGTATACAGTACTCAAGATGTGGCCTAACCATTGCCTTATACAAGGGAATAATCACCTCCTTATCCCTGCTAGAAAAATTCCTGTATATCAAGCTTAATGTCCAAGTTTGCAGACCGTACCAAAGGTTGGCAGGGTTGTTAAGGAGACTACTGACGCTATGCTGCTGCTGCAACAGGATCTGGAAAGGTTGAACAGATGGGCTGAGAGGTGGCAAATGAAGTTTAACATTGACAAATGTAAAGGACTACATATGGGAAACAGCAACCCCACAGCAACGTATCAACTCTGTGGTACTATACTGACAGTGGTAGAGAATGAAAAGGACCTGGGGGTAATTGTGCAGGCAGATATGAAGTTCTCTGAGCAGTGCAGACGGGCTGCAAGAGTAGCTCATGGTGTCTTGTCAATGATATACAGGAATGTTTCTAGCAGGGATAAGGAGATGATTATTCCCTTGTATAAGGCAATGGTTAGGCCACACATTGAGTACTGTATACAGGTCTGGAGGCCTTATTTCAAGAAGGATGTAGAGCTGCTGGAACGAGTACAGAGAAGGGCAAGATTAGTGAATGGAACAAAGGGTTGTTCTTAGGAAGAAAGGCTTAAGTTTTGCAAATTACAATGTCTGGAGACTAGGCACCGGCGAGGTGATCTCATAGAGGTGTATAAAGTCTTGAATGGTTTGAGCATGCTCAATGCTGATGGGATTCTTCCTCTTGCTCAGAATAATCACCTGAGAGGGCATAAATTCAAATTGAGGAAAGACAGATGTAGGATAGATGTGTGGAAATTTGCCTTTAGCCAGCCAGCAGGTAGTTGGTTGGTGGAACAGACTTCCATCCCTTGTTGTGGAAGTTGATAGCCTAAATAAATTTAAGGCTCAGCTGGACAGGTATTTCGAACGAACGGAGGGGTGAAGTGGAAGGTTTTTTTTTTTTTTTTTTTTGACTGATGCTGCATAAGCTTGCTTTCTTGTATCATATGCCTCTACTAGTGCTTGCCTGGTTTAGCATTTTATAGTTAAATTTTTTCATGGAACTTAAAAATGGTGCTGAGTGAGCAGTGTCTTCCTTTGACTTAAAAAAAAAAAAACCCTCTACCTGCATGTAAATATTTTAGTCAATTTTTTAACCTAACCAGATGTATTATGTTAAGCTTGAGATTTTACAAAAACAATTAGTATTAAAAAACTTGGAAACAAGAACTAAGTTTGCAATGGAGAAATGCATGCACAGTGAATTTGCCAATGCTGTCAACTGTCCAATAGAACATGCTGTGGATGCTTCTATTGAGTTGTCCTTTTACCTCTGCTTGGATTTTTCCAAAGTGAATATTAAAGTAGTTGCCAGTATCACTACTGAAATCGCTGAATCCTCTGAGATACTGGTTTACAGGGCAATTTAGGCCAATAAACATATAGCGGGAAAGTAGGTTGCTGAGTTTCACATACTAACTCTTACCAAGACAAAATCATTACATCAATTCTTTGGTTTTCAAACATCCAATTATTTCACTTTATTCAGAAAAGAAAATTTTTTGGTGAAAAATAAACCTATAAATTTGGAATGTTGTGAAAATCTATTTGGAATGTTCATGGACATTTTTATTTGGAATGTTCAACATGGAACGTTCTAACTTAGGTTTATTTATTTTTTCAAAACCATTAAGTATGCTCAATTCCTGCACCATACACTTCTAAAAGTGGTTATCCCAAGATACATTTGCATTATAAAATGAAATATATCCATGGCTAGGCTGATACCATTTACTTAAAACTAAGACACCGTTTTGCCCCCAGTTTTTGCTTTACGGTTGTCATAAATTTACACAGGAGGAAAATACTCTACACATGATGTTTAAAGAAGTGGCAACAACACCAGTCCTGCTAACATAAGTTCTGAGAGCAGTATGTTTAAATAAATAAAAAGATACCAGTGATATTGTTTTGACATGCCTTTCAAATCAATTCAGTGGGAAAGAGCTCTCAAATCATATTCAATGTGCCGAATATATATATATATCTCTAAATGGCTGGTACCAAAAGTGATTTATTGTTGGAAGATGAAGTGAAAGTATGACAATGAAGTTTTGTAACAATGAAAAGTAGTATCTAATATGGTCATTGAATTATTTCTAATGTGGTCATAAAAATAATCATAATTTGAAATAGTATAAAACAGACAACTGAAAATACTTGTTATTTTTAGATGTTCATTAGCAGCTCCTAATCTACCCCATCCAAAGATGGATTAATCGGATAACTACTAATTCAGAAGTTTAATGCTTAAATGCCATCTTAAACTGGAAATACTGTGGAATTAAAAAAGTTCAATTGCCTGCATGATACACTAGCATTTGCATAGCTTGATTAACGGTTAAATTCATACCTCACCAAGTTTGCTAGCATTAAGATTTGTATTCTTATCTAGCATTCTCATTTACACATGAAATCTTCATGTAAAAAAACAAGCAATGAACACAATGTAACCCAATTTTAATTCCTTTTGTTCATTGGTTAATTTTAAAAATTAACATTTATATTATAGATTTATGGCAATATTACATTAGGCCAATTTTTTTTTTTTTTAAGTATCTTCCAAAAGTGAACACAAATAGTTACATGGTTGCCTTAGTTTCAGGTAAATATGGCACATTAAAAAAAAAAAAAAAAAAAAAAAAATCCAATAAAGGGAATTTTTATTTACAGATATCCAAGTGAGTAAAAAATAATATTAGAAAGATGATTTAAATGTCACAACAAATTAGATGATATATGGTGTAAATAGCAATTTTTCTAAGTCTCAAAAATAATTTAAAGATATAGAAATTAGTTTCTTTGTCACAGTTCACTGACCAAGCACTATGCATAAGTAGTGTTATCAAAATAAGGAGAGAAAAGAGGGGGGGGGAAACATTTTTTATATAAAAATCACAGAAATGGTGTAACAATTCTTTCTGCTGCCATTTTTACTTAAAGGATATCTTGCCATGTCTATTTTATACAAAATATACAATGCGTTAGCTAACAATTACAAATTAATATTAACAGGATTCTTAGACATCAGCTTATAAACAACTAAATAGTAGGTCCATTTACTAAAATTTCTCCTTGATTTAATTTCTTCCAAAGTATGCTGCTATATAGCTTAACAGTTTATTTACTATCAATACTAAGTACTATATAACCATTAAAAATGGCAAGTAATGATTTCATATCAAAATCATTATGTCACAGCCACATATGTACAAACAAGTACTTTATGACTAGAGCACTATGTATAATGAGTAAACGTTATGTGCTTTCCAGTCATTTAAAAGAAATCTTTAGTACATCTACAAAATAAACTATATCACTGTGAAATAAGCCCTTATCATAGTCTTATTACCCCCTCAGAGATTTGGTTATATATATTTTGGTCAAGGCGGACATAGCCTTCTTTACTATTCAGGTAGTATAAAGGATCTTTAACTTTGCTTGGATTAAATCCTTCTTTTTGTAAATCTACTTTCTTTAATTTGAATGTACCTGTGGGGAGAAAAAAAAAAATGGTTACATTTGTTGCAGTCTATATCTTTGCATATTTAAGATGCAATATTAAAAAATTAAAGTTGAGAGGGCTTTCTTTGCCATTCATGTTTTTTTGCAACCAGCAGATTTTAGCTGTATAGTTAATGATTCCTATTACAACAGAATAAACTTTGCCCATGAGTTACCCTGTTATTGTGCTACTTCCACACAAATGGCATGGCTGAAATGATAATCCCGCATTTATTCAAATGATGAGAAAATGCTATAGCAATTGGTTTCAGAACCCTAGTGCTCTTGGTCCCTCATCAGAAAGATGGGGAACCAGTAATTTTTTTTTATGCTCAGTGGCAATACACATACAAAACAGTTGATAAAAAGTAATTTGACACATAATTTCACTAAAGCCTAATGCTATTTGGCTTTACTGAAATGATATAAAGTTAGGAAGATTTTGTTTTTTCATGAAAGGATCAGATAGGTGAGAGGAACTGTTTGGAAAGGAACTGCTGCTGCTGCTGCTGCTGTAGTTGTTTTTTAGAGGCCTTAAAGTACAAGGACAACTAAAGGCCATATTCTGTCAATCAAGTGTAGAAATAATATTTCTAATTATGATGAATGGATTTTGGAGGATTTAGTTTCAGATATTTTATAGCACTTTTTTTTTTTTTTTTTAAGGAAAGTGAGCACTGTCTCTACCTATCACCCAAGAGAAAATTTAGGATAAAAGTAGAGTCAGCTGTTTTCTTTAATGTGGCTTAACAAGCTCTGCTGAATATAAAGCAATCTACAATAACATGCCAAACTGTGAACTGAGGATTGGCAGAGAGAGAGTAGAAAAGTGGATTTGAAGCAGTAAGGAGGTAAACTGAGTAAGGCAGTGGTTTCAACCAGGGTGCCGCAACAACAATCCTGGGGTGTCATGTAATTTGGGGTTAAGTTAGATCTATAATTGATGTTTTCTTAGCACCTCTATATAAAGAAAAATTATTATATACATATATATATATATATATATATTTAATTCATAATGCAAATTATATAAATATAATTTGTATTATTATTTATAGTTATATTATTGTAATAGCTATCATATAACATATTTTTTTAATCACACACACACACACACCCCTGACAGGCAGAAAATTGAGTAAGGGTGCCACAAAATAAAATAAATTACTTACTGGTGCCGTTATTAAAAAAAGTTTGAAAACAACTGGAATAAGGTATATACTGGTTGCCTACAACTATCCTATTAAGAGGCTTAGAAGCATGACCCTCTTCATTTGATTTGCATAAAAATTGAATGGTGAAGATAGGAGATTAGGTTTAATCTGAAGGAGTTTGTTGCTTATTAGATTTCAACAGATGTTCTATCAATGTTTCATATTGTGAGTCATAAGGATTTTGTAGTAAGTAGAAAGAACTTACAAAATTGGGCAATTTTCTCAGTTAGATGAGTCAACATAGTCTGAACGTGATTGAGTAGGTGGTGGTGTTTTTTGGGTTGTTGAAAGGTTAGAATGGCACTGAGAGAGAGAGAGAGAGAGACTGAAAAGTGATACACAAAAACAAATAGTATAAACCAAAGCTATGATGCTCAGTATGCTCTATGTTGATGTCAATATTTGAAGAGAAATTTACCTCAATATGATTATTATGTTTGTTTGTTTGTTATTTAGTTTTTAGGAGCATTAGCAACTAAGACCATATTGCTCCAGGATATGCAGTGGTCATTCCATGACCTTTCCGCATCCTCCGTATTTGGTGGTGACGGGCTCGAACCCCGGTCTAATCAAGAAGCGTGTGCTACGCACTGCTGCTCCTTCCCACCTGGCTACGGAGGCGCCATGATTATTATGATATGTAGAACACTTCCATATGCTACTTTCCAGAAATTAAAATGAATATAACAATAACGCACAACAATTACAGTAAAAAATAAAGTAAAAGAAGTTTAACGCAAATTTTTAAAAATGTTTTACCTTCCTGAAGATGACAGGGCTTTTCAACCATATGTCATGATCACAGGAATGGAAATTACTGACTATGTGTGAGTATGAACTGGAGATTAGATATGGATGACGAACATTAATAGAATTCTCATGTAATTTAACTGACGGTTTCTGCAATTAATAGTCTTGTATAATTACATTGGACACTAAGTATTTTGGCCTTGTTAAATAAAAATGTATGTTTTTCATTAACAGCATGCAAGGCTAATTCTGAAGCTGCTGAACAAGAAGCATGAACTGAGGACGCGTGCTGTTTAACTCTAAAAGTCGGTGGAAATCGCATAGATCCTTGATAAGACAAGTCGCAATCACTGCAAAAAATGACCAGGTCATTTATTTGTGTTGCAAAAGAGGAAAGGCCTGAGCAATTGTTCAGTATAGAGTTTAATATCTGTATTGGTCTGGCCATAATCTTAAATTTGGTATCTTTAAAGAATATGTTAAATGTTTGTGCAACTGCTGAACACTTGGGACAGAAATGAAGTAGTTTTTTGTATCTTATCCTTAGCTTGCACCCTAATTCAATTTATTGTAGCAAGGGGGCAATCCCTGTTTAAGAATCTGCTGGTTAATATCTGTATTTCTAAGTCTAAGGCATAATCCGTCATTGAATATTTATAGGCATTCAGAAATTGATTAAAGATAGACCTTTTGTAGGTAAACAGGTGGGTGATAGCTGTTATAAAGCAGAAGCATACTGGTGTTTGTTGATTTATGATAGATAGTAAATCGGATTTTACTCGAGTCCCAAGTAAGTGTGAAATTTAGAAAATTTCATGACTTAGTATCTGTATTTTCCCTTTCAAGCATAAAATTGAGTCTAGGATGAATATTATTAAACGAATATAAAACGTCTTGAATAGTGCTACCATAAGTAATAACAAGAACATCGTCTAAATAGCTCCCATAGTATGAGATACAGGGTAAAAAAAGGCATCAAATGTTACGCTCAATTGTTGAGAGATAGACCTCCTTTATTCAACATTGAATACACAGATATTCTTTGGGATATGTTAAATAATAACTATACCAATTAATCACATAATGCTTCCTATAAAGAAATTTTTCATTTAATTAACCTCTTAGTTGAAGCCAACTATATCACCTTTCGAGTCAAAGTACACAAACAAATTTTTGGTTTGCCAATGGAATTGAGTCTAAGTGGCTTAATATCAGAGGTCTATCTCTCAACAATTGAGCGTATACATATGATGCCTTTTTTCCCTGTATCTCATACTATGGGAGCTGTTTAGACGATGTTCTTGTTATTACTGATGGTAGCACTATTCAAGACATTTTACATTCGTTTAATAATGTCATCCTAGAAAATTTTATGCTTGAAAGGGAAAATACGGATATTAAGTCATTAAATTTTCTAAATTTCACACTTTCGGGATGTGAATAAAATCCAATTTAACATCTATCATAAACCAACAAACACCGGTATGCTTCTGTGTTATAACAGTAATCACCTGTTCACCTACAAAAGGTCTATTATCTTTAATCAATTTCTGAATGCCTATAAATATTGAATGACAGATTATGCTTTAGACTCAGAAATACAGATATTAACCAGCAGATTCTTAAACACTGGTCTTAAACAGAAGTTTAAAGTTGAAAGAACATTTATTTGTTGATTGGCAGACCCCAGGTTTCTCCCATTAGCCAAAAGAACAGTAACGGCACTGTCATAGTCAGATCTGGAGCCATTTATGATTTATATGATCCTGTGATTTATACCTGTTTATCTACAGGTATAAATCACAGGAATCAGTTAATGACCCCCAGGGGATCACAATCTGGTGAGCATGGGCTTGGCACACCCAGGGTCCTGAGCTGGATATCATCTTTCTTAGTGATTTCCTTCTACTTATGACTGTCTCTCTCTCTCTCTCAGGGTAACTCATGATTTTTTTTTGGCTTCCTTGCACCATATAGCTAATAATAATTATGATTTATGAAGCTGCTGAATGGTTTGTTAAGAATCAGTAGTTTATCCCCATTCTTGATAACAAAACTCAGAGAAGAATGGTAGAAGTGGCATCAGTAACTATTTAGGAAGATCAAGCTATCAATTGTTTAGCATGGAGGAAAGGCATATATATACATATTTTTTTTAATGAAAACCCAAAACATGAGAGGCATTAGAACCTATAGTACTTAGTACCGTGCTTGGGTTGGAGGTTGAAAAGATGAAAGAAGATATTTGTTGACATTAGACTTGAACTTCTGTATGTTATTTGTTGTTATTTGGTTTTAGGAGCATTAGCAACTAAGGCCACATTGCTCTGGGAATATGCGGTGGTCATTCCCTGACCTTTCCGCATCCTCCGTATTTGGTGGTCACGGGCTCGAACCCCGGTCTAATCAAGAAGCTTGGGCTATGCACTGCTGCTCCTTCACACCTGGCTCCAGAGGCGCCCTTGAACTTCTGTAGACTGTAATTTTCAGGAAATACGTACAAAGGAAAGTTGCTCCCGAAAACAGCAGCTGAATGTATAAAAAAGGAAGATAAAAAGTTGTTTCTGTGAGTTTGAAGTTGGACAGTAAATGGATGTTGGCTGGTGGCGGCACGTGTTCGGACTGTTTTGAAAGAGAGAGCGGGAATAGCTTCATTTGCCACCTCTCAGATGGGCCGAGAGGTGGCAAATGAAGTTTAACATTGACAAATGTAAAGTACTACATATGGGAAACAGTAACCCCAGAGCAACGTATCAACTCTGTGGTAGTACACTGACAGTGGTGGAGAATGAAAAGGACCTGGGGGTAATTGTGCAGGCAGATATGAAGTTCTCTGAGCAGTGCAGACGAGCTGCAAGAGTAGCTCATGGTGTCTTGTCAATGATATACAGGAATTTTTCTAGCAGGGATAAGGAGGTGATTATTCCCTTGTATAAGGCAATGGTTAGGCCACATCTTGAGTACTGTATACAGGTCTGGAGGCCTCATTTCAGAGCTGCTGGAACGGGTACAGAGAAGGGCAACAAGATTAGTGAATGGCAAAGGGTTGCTCTTATGAAGAAAGGCTTAAGTTTTGCAAATTACAGAGTCTGGAGACTAGGCACCAGCGAGGTGATCTGATAGAGGTGTATAAGGCTTTGAATGGTTTGAGCATGCTCAATGCCAATGGGATTCTTCATCTTGCTCAGAATAATCAGCTCAGAGGGCATAAATTCAAATTGAGGAAGGACGGATGTCGGATAGATGTGCGGAAATTTGCCTTTGGCCAGCGGGTGGTTGGTTGGTGGAACTGACTTCCATCACTTGTTGTTGAAGTTGATAGCCTAAACAAATTTAAGGCTCAACTGGACAGGTATTTCGAGCGAACGGAGGGGTGAAATGGGAGTGGTGTGTTTTTTTTGGCTGATGCTGAATAAGCTTGCTTTCTTGCATCATATGCCTCTACTAATACTAATGCTAATGCTAATAGAAGCTAATTCAGAAGAACAGTGCTCATGGAAGTATCTGTAGAAAAGGCATGCAGCAGAAACAGTATGTCTATGAGACAGCGAGTGGAGAGACTGTTAGAGATGAATCATTAATTAACCTAACTGCCCTCTTCTGAATGGAATCTAGAAGCCTGAGAGAGGTTTTAGTGGACACCGCCCCAGATGTGGGAGCAATATTCAATGGTAGGGCAGATCTGCGATTTGTACAGAGTGAACAGCTGTTTGGAAGAAAAGTAACACTGAGAATGAAAGAGAGAACCAAGTTTTTTAGATACAGAGGAAGCAATATCTGTAATGTGCTTGTGCCAAGAGAGATTAGAAGTCAGGGTAATCCCAAAAGAGATATATCAGTTTTGCCTAGAAATCGGAGTGTCACCAAAGATAAGATTAGGAGCAGAAGAATCCTTTTTGCGAGATATAAGACAAGACTGAGTTTTAGAAGGATTGAAATCAACTAAGTTGTCTTTGCCCCACTGGAGAATTACTTGGAGAGCGGCATTTAAGGAATTGGTAGCGGATATTCAAGAAGTTGAAGCTGATTGAGCAGGGCAAGGTTTCTCAAAATGGAAAGTGGAATGCAATGTGCTATCATCGGCAAAACTATGGATAGGATTTTCAGTCGATGGAAGAAGATCATTAATATACAAGAGGAAAAGAGTGGGAGAAAGAACTGAACCTTGGGGGACAACAGCATCAGTGGAGAAGTTAGAAGACAGAGAGCCATCTACCATCACCCTCAGTGAGCGATCAGAGAGAAAGCTGGATAACCAATTACAAAAAACAGTTGGAAAATCATAAGATAAAAGCTTGTTTAGAAGATCTTTATGCTAAAGACGATCGAAAGCCTTTGAGATGTCAAGAGCAACTGCTTGTGTTTCACCGAAATTTTCCATTGAATTTGTCCATAAATGAGTAACATAAGACAGAATACCACCAGTGGATTGAACTGATGGAATCCATACTGGAGATCTAGGTACTTTAAGAGTCGGCGGTTAATTGATTTCTCCATTGCTTTAGAAAGAGTAGAAGTAACTGCAATGGGACGATTGTTGGATGGGAGGGATTTGTCACCCTTTTTAGAAACTGGCTGTATATGAGCAAATTTCCAAGCAGAAGGAAACACACCTTTGGAATAAGAAAGTGAAAAAAGGTGGCAAAGAACAGGAGTAAGTTCAGGAGCACAGGTTTTGAGAACAAATGGAGAAATACCATAAGGACCTGGAGCTTTCTTTGCATCAAGATTCATCAAAATCCTTCTGCTGTCCTTTTGACGGAAGACCAGAGGCACTGAATGGAGTGTGTTGGGAATGGTGGGAGGTGTTTTACCAAGATCTTTAATACATGAATTGGAAGAAAAACGGTATGCTAGCAGGTCAGCTTTATCCTTGGCTGAAGTGACAACAGAACCATCTAGTTTTGATAGAGGTGGGAGATGGGCAAAAGTTGCAGCCAATAGCTTTGGCAAGAGACCAGAATGCTCGGCTACCATTAGAGCAAGAAGCAAGTTTTCTACTCTTGGCCTGTTCAAAATCTAGTTTGGACTGATTAATAACTGCTTTACAATTGTTGCGAGCTCTGGTGTAAGCAGAAAATGAAACTGAAGAATTGGAAAGCCTTGGCACATTTATTGCAAAATCAAGATTTAGATAAAGGACGAGATTTTAAGGTGGAGTTTGGAATAAAGGATTCCATTCTTGTAAGAATAATTTTACTTACACAATCTGAGCAAATGTTGACATCAGGAGTTTTGAAACAGTAATCTGTACCAAGGAAAAGAAGAAAAAAAAATCTTGCAGGTCATCCCATTCTGCATCCTTGTAATGCTAAAGAACACTAGGTTGCGAACAGCCATGAGATAAAGGCTCTATTGGAAAAGAGACAATCATCAAGTTGTGATGTGAGGTGCCTAACGGACCACTCACTTCGACTGTGTACTTAGGATTGTTTGTGAGAAAAAGATCAAGCGTGTTGGCTGTATGGTTAGGATTGTCTGGTAGGTAAATGAACAATCTGTGCCAGGTCATTACTAATTGCAAAAGCCTCATCTCGACCAGCTGGGGTTGTGCGACTAGAAAATGGAAGACAGCTGTAGTTGTGAAGATTAAAATTGCAAAGGAAAATTACCTCACTGCTACGAAAGTAGGACTGGAGAAAGTCAAGTTGCAAAGAGAGGATGTCAAAGAGCTCCAAGTGATTAGTGGAGTTGGGAGAATGGTAGAGACAACAGATGAATTTGACAGAATGAGGCAGAGAGAGATTTTAAGCCAAAGAAGATCGAAAAGAGGAGATTCCAAATTACTAAGTCTCTGACAGGGAATATCAGAACAGACATAAGCACAAGTACCACCTTTGAGGTGAAAGGAATCATACAACGAATAATTTGGGCAACTGAGATGAGCAGTGGTTGCCCAAATTATTCGTTGTATTCGGCAGACTGTAAGTGGAAATAATTGAGATTAGAACTGAGACCATATATATTTGTGAAATGAACTAGGAAGTGTTTAGGAGGTTTAGATCTTTTCACAGATAATTTTGCTCTACTAGTTTGACAATTCATGTGTATTTCGTAGTAAGAAAAAGTGTGTGGGGGTTGACATGTTGTATGAAGTAATGAAATTTTATGGCGAACACATGGTAAGAATATACCCAGATCCTTAACATAACATGGCCTCAACAATGCCCCCAGCATACACACTACTCGGACTCCCTCCAGTCACTATCTGGCAGAGTAGAGGTAGCAAGATTATACATTAGCTGATCTGGAAGCCTCCTAGAGGTTTGGTCCAGTGTACTACCTAGCGGTCGGCCTGCAAACACTGTTTTAGAGCTGTACCCTCGAAATGTAAGGAAGTTTGGATCTCGCCATGGTGTCCATCATAACCTCAAAGGCCATTAATCATACTGCATGATAGAAGAAATGGGGATGGGTTGCCGAGAACCCTGCTCCGGAGACTAAACATGGGTTCCACCACTTCGAACCTCCAATATGCAAAGTGGTGGTATTGCACTGGTTGATTAGAGTCATCTACTACCTAGTAACACAGAGAGGTGGCATTCCTCCATGTGGTGTGGAAGCCACACCTCAATCCCTGCTTACGTTGGTTCACAACTGTGTGGTTACCCACAGTATGCTTGCGCATGGGGCTTATACCTAGGATTACTAACAGTCCCACCATCGTGAAGGTGCAAGCGGAGGATTTGGCTGTCACAGACTGTCCAGACATTGCCAAAATAGAGTCCACTTGATTTGAGTGTCAAAATCAATATCAGTTCCATCAGTGTTTTAGACTCCCATGTAGCAAGCACAGCTTGTTTAGCATATCTGAGAGAATGTCTGCGATAGCCTCAAGGCCAAGCTATTTAAGCTATCAACTTCCACAACAACACCAGATGGAAGTCTGCTCCAGCAACCATCTAACTGCTAGCTAAAGGCAAACTTCTGCACATCTATCTTTCCGCAATCGAATCTATGCCCCCTCAGGTTCGTAATCTGAGTAAGCGAAAGAATCCCATCATCGAGTCTGCTCAAGCCATTCAAGACCTTATACACCTCAATCAGATCACCTCGCAGGTGCCTAAGTCTCCAGATGCAGAAACTTGTAGAACTTAAACCTTCCTTCAAGAACAAAGGGGTGCTTTTGGTAAGAGAACCCATGTCTTCCTCTCACCAACCTTGCTGCCCTTCTTTGTACTCATTCTAGTAACTTTACATCCTTCCTAAAATGAGGCCTCCAGATCTGTATGCAGTACTTGACCATTGCCTTATAGAAAGGGATAATCACGACCTGCTCTGGCACCTATCTGCACTGCTCAGACAACTTGATATCTGACTGCACAGTTACCCCCAGGTCTTTTTCATTCCCGACTTCCCTGAGTGCAGTACCACAGAGTTGATATGTTTCTCTCGGGTTACTGCTACTCATATGCAGTACTTTTCATTTGTCAATGTTGAACGTCGGTTGCCACTTCCCAGCCCATCTACCTAACTTTTCTAGATCCTTTTGCAGTAGCATACTGTCTTTACTGTCATCAACAACCCTACCAACCTTCGTATCATTGGCAAACTTGGACATTAAACCAGATATACTTTCATCAGTATCATTGGTAAATACAAAAAACAACAATGGGTCCAGCACCAAACCCTGGGGAACTCCACTAATAACATTAGTCCACGAAGAGCAGTGTCCATTGATTACTACTCTCTGTTGTCTCCCATTCAACCATTCCTTTATTCATTGTAGCAACTTTCCCTTAATGCCATACCACTCCAATTTGTACAGCAGACTTCCATGTGCAACAGTATGAAAAGCTTTAATGAAATCCAGGTATATGATATCAAAATTATTTTTTGCATCCAGTTCTTTTGTGACCACAACACAGTATGCAATCAAGTTGGTCAGACAAGACTTCCCCTTAACAAACCCATGTTGGGTCTGAACTCTTACTGCAGTCTTGTCTAGATGATTCTGCAATGCTCCTTTAACCAGTGATTCCCTTATTTTCAGCAGAACAGAAGTTAAACTAATATGTCTATATTTATTTGTGTCACCCTTTGAACCCCCTTTGTGAATTGGGGATACTTTTGCAAATCTCCAGTCCATGGGAAATTCCCCTGAATCAAAGGATGCTTTCATAATTATGGCTAAGGGTTTGCTTACTTCCTTTGCTGCCTCCTTTAATATAACTGGATAGATCCCATCCACCCCCAGGTGCCTTTCTTGTGTTTATATTCAACAATTTCTCCTCCACTTTACTCTCAGTTAATCAGGGAGATCCTTTGTTCCCTATATTTTTTAATCTTGTTATAGACATGTTGATAAGGGATTTCCCTCCTTACATTGGTTTTGATGTTGGCAATTATAAAATAAATACCATGGCATTTGCTAATGACCTCACCCTGGTGGCATCAATGTTTTCTGGCTTCAAAATTTATTGGATAGGGCTTATAAGTTTTTAGAAAAGAGTGGTCTGCAAATAAATATTGCTAAGTGTTGGGCTTTATCTATGGTCCCTTCTGGGAAGGAGAAGCTGAAGATTGATGATAGGAGTGTCTTTGCTGGAGACAGTTGCCTTCCAGCAGGCACATAACTTCCATGTGGTGGTACCTTGGGGTAGAGTTTACTCCCTCAGGGAGAGCATTGGCTGGAGCCTCTGGTTGAAATGTTGGAGTGATTGAGGAAAGCCCCACTTAAACTGCAACAAAGGTTGGTTATCCTCAGTGCCTATGTCATTCCTAGACTGTTTCACGGTCTGGTCCTGGGAAGAGTAACAGCAGGCAGACTTAATAGCTTGGATTCCCAAGTGAGGTCCGCAGTTAAACAATGGCTCCATCTGCCACACTACACTGTCACGGCTTACATTCAAGCCAGCATTCCAGAGGGAGGTTTGGGGATCCCATCTTATTGGTGGACTATCCTTTGGTTGAAGAAGGATAGGCTGGAAAAACTCCATTACTTGTCTTCAGCTTTAACTCATCATAGTGCTAACTATGTCAAGTCAGAGATGGGAAAAATACGGAAGCTACAGTTAGATGGATCTGTATGCTTGGACTCAAAGGCATCTGTGAAGGGGCGGTGGATCCGCCTCTTGTACGAGTCCTTCAGTGGTCGGGGCTTAAAGGAATCAGCAAAGGTACACTCCCACCACCAGTGGGTGGGTGGGTAATGGAACCAAATTGTTGTCCGGCCATGCATATATAGATCTCATAAGAACGAGGATAAACACTCTCCCTATCCTCTCAGGGACATTTAGAGGACGTGTATGGAGAGGATATGTAGAGCTGGATGCAATGTGGTCAAGCCGCGAGCAGCTCGGCCACATTGCATCCAGCTTGAGAGTGCGAAGTCATGATGCTGTTGTAGATATTGTGATGAACAGGCTCTGACAGAAGCACTGGCAGATTTGTAAAGAACGACGTTTTAATACTATGGAAGGGGTACATAAGACAGACCTTTCTGTGTGCAAGAGGTGGGTCCCTGTTCCTTCTTGACACACAAATTGTAGGTACAGGTGATGGATGATATGGAGGTATTGCCTAGACAAAAGAAAAATTACTATAATGATAATATTAGTTTGAAAAATGCAATAGCCTTGGAATATAACAATATTCAACCTGTAGTGTCATCTATTCCTATCTCATATAGGAGGATCCCATCTTATTGATGGACTATCCCTCTGTTGAAGAAGGATAGGCTGGAGAAGCTCCAGTACTCGTCTTCAGCTTTAACTCGTCATATTGCTAACTTACCTTATGTCAAGTCAGAGATGGGAAAAATACAGAAGCTACAGTTAAATAGATCTCAAAGGCGTCTTGTGAAGGGGCGGTGGACCTGCCTCTTGCACAAGTCCTTTGATGGTCAGGGCTTAAAGGAATCAGAAAATGGTCCACACTCAGCACCGGTTGGTGCTGCACTTCTGCGGACCAACTGTCTTATGGGAATCACCACGGTACTTAAAAATCCTAGCAATTCGAGTCTTGCAGGGGACACTGAGCTGCTGGGGCTCATCAGCGAATGACTACAAGGTGGCATAGAAATATGTAAAGACTTGTTGGATGTACCCAACATACGGTATGGAATGTGAGCATTATGTTAGCTTAACCTTTACCTAAACAAATAAAGGGAAATGTGTAAATGAAAAATCATTAGTGCCAACATGTATAACAATATCACCTTTTGTGTCATTAATAGCACATATTGTGAAAATTCCAGCTGAATCACCAGTGCTGGACATCATTTCAAAATAGGAGTTCCAGAGATGCTTCAAACAGGGAACAAATGCTGCAATTGATATACAAACCCTGAAGGGAACAGCACCAATATGTAACTACGTGAGTCTAAATTAATTTTATTGCCCCAGTCTGGAAACTTTTGACTTACATCTTGTATGTGTTAGGAAACGAAATCAAGTGTTACCTGTTGCTTCTAGAGAGTTAGCAATTCGCAGAAACTGTGGAATAGCATAAGGTGGAAGAACCTTGCGGGAAGCAACAAGAAGCTGCTTCAAATCAAGTGTATGTTCTGGATCTTGAAGGGCTGCCATACCAGCTTTTCCTTCTATGCCTAAAATAACAGAAAGAACAATTTATGAAAACTCTTTTACCATATTACATTTTATTGCATTCAATAGTTTACTTGATAATAAAATAACAACTACAATGTGCAGTTCAAGCTACAAAGGAAAACATTAGAAATATCTAATGAAGTTCCATATATTTATTTCTGGTTAGCCAGCAAACATATTTGTCATCGGAAGCTAATATAGACTCATAATGCCCTCTTTCTCTATTTTTTTTGTCAGTTCTAAAGAGCTAAAATAGTTAAACAAGCTCCTAGAATGGCAAGAGCCACAAGATATAAATGTAAATAAGTATCTATAATGGTGAGAAATATAGAAAACTACAATGTGGAATATCCAAAAATCAATCATGCAATTGGATTACATTCTATATATATATAGAATAAGATAAGTTTTTTTATTAGCATTAGTAGAGGCATATGATGCAAGAAAGTAAGCTTATATAGCATGAGCCAAAAGGGGGAAAAAAAAAAAAACCTTCCCATTTCACCCATACATTTACTCCAAAAGTTTGTCCAGTTCTTCCATACAAATATTTATTTAAGCCATCAACTTCTACAACAACAACAACAGATAGAAGTTTGTTTCAGCAATCAACTACCCATTGGCTAATGGCAAATTTACACACATCTATTCAACACACTCTTTCCTCAATCTGAATTTATGCCCCCTCAAGTGCATAATCTGAGCAAGAGGAAGGATCCCATCGGCATTCATTTAGTTTGCTCAAACCATTTAAGACCTCATACACCTCAATCATATCACCTCACAGGTGCCTAGTCTCCAGATGCTGTAATTTGCAGAACTTAAACCTTTCTTGGTAAGAACAACCCTTAGTTCCCCTCACCAATCTCATTGCCCTTCTCTGTATTTGTTCCAGCAGCTCCACATCCTTCCTAAAATGAGGCTGTCAGACCTGTATGCAGTATTCAAGGTGTGACCTGACTTAATTTCTTACGTATACTCTCACTGTAGGAATTGACTGCCCTCTCAAATAGTGTTGTTACATGCCATTACCAGGATATATGAAGCAGGCAGTGAGATACTGATGGACAGAATATGTGTCTACAATTCAGCAAGAGAATGGGCCAATAGCAGAACGTAAGCAACTTTAGGAACAATCTGATGGCATCAGATATACCAGTGCAAGTGGCATAGTGTCTTCGGTAGGGTGCCACAGGTAGTTTCCCACATCTGCACCATAAGTACTCTTTTGAAGAAATACAGTGCTTTGTAAAAGCCCGAATTGAGTGTAGTGTGTGGTTTATGTTTTATGTTAGAGTTGTGTGTCTGGATACTTTGCTGCAGAGACCCTAGTGGAGTCTATGTTGCTCGCCGCCACCACCACTGGGAGGTGAGCTAGGCAGTCTATTTTCTCTGGCTAGTCTCTGCAAGAGTCGCCTGAGCTTCCTGGACAAAGGCCAAGTAAACAAAAAAAAAAAGTGTGAGTGAGGATTATAATAAAGGAGTGGGAGTTAAAGTGGGTAAGAAGTAGGAAGATGATTAGAGAAGGCATCCTCCGGCAGAGAGTGGTAGGGAGAAATTGAAGAGTTGGATCACCCTGGGCTGGGAAGCCCACTCAGATACAGGGAAAGCAGAAAGATTGCAGGGCTAGATTGGCACTCTGCAAAGTAGAGTGCCAATTTGACCTCCAACATCTGAAGCAGTACCAGACCCACTTTACAGTATACAGGTGAAAAGGTCAAGGATCCCATGTCCAGTAACCAGGGCACCAGCAATGTCTTCATGTGGTGTTAAGTCAGTAGAATGACTTGTCTTTCCACTCATAGATTTGTATGGTTAAGAGAATTAGATTCTTTAGAGGTTTGTTCTTCTGTATGAAAATGCAGCCTGGGCAAATGCAGAAAGTTCCTTGTAGTGATCTTAGTTTGTGGTGAAAAACAATTCTTCACTGTGAGGAAGAGAATCTAGTGCTTGAAGCATCTTGCACCTAAAAGGATGATAGTGATGACAAATGTAAAGGACATGTTCCCAGTCCTCAGGCATACCGCAATTGCAGAGTGGATTTTCTGTGAGCCTAATTACCGAAAGTTTGGAGTTGAGTGATCCATGGCCAGTAATTATATACGTGGCATAGATCCCCGGGAAAAACCATGTGGAGCTTTGGGATAGGTGAGTGTTACATTTGGAATAAAGAGTTTTGTTACACTGCCCTTAGTTGATTGGTTCCATTCGTTTTGCCAGTATTGGATAAGATGTGCTGAAATATTCTTTTTCTCCTATTTGAGAGGGTTACTGAGGCCCAGGTTATAATTGAGAATTGTAGCAAGGATTGATTTCCAATGACAGTAGCTATGCCCTTGAGCAATAACTTCCAGATGTAGTGGCAAAACTCCAGCAAGGACCTGGAAGGCCAGCGTATTAACAGTGCAGCAGGCACATGTGGTTGCGAGGAGGATATATCTCTGGGTAGATTGTGTTGGTTCCTCTGAATGACAGCTTATGCCTACACTGTAACACACAGCTGGAAAGAAGTTAGCTTTTTACAGAGTAGTAAGAGTATGATGTCTGAGTTCCCAGTCACACCTTGAGATTCTGGCAATCATTGATGCATATTTGCTAATTTTTGTGGCAAGGTGAATCAAGTGGGGGTAAAATGAAAGCTTGGTGCAAGTATCACAGACACTGCTACCTGGCCATTCAAGCACAACATCTAGGGAGTATCAAGAATTGTCCAGAAATCAGAAAACATCCAGCCAGTGCAGATGCCTGGCCAGAGACAGCTTGTTGATGATGTGAAAAGCTAATGGAGAGTGTATAGGACTTGCAGTTTAACTGACAGGTCACTGTCAGTCAAATGACAATGCAGTGCAATAGTGGTGTGCAAAGGGAGCATATTAGAATATACAATGCACTGGACCTTGTTATAGATGAGTATAGCAGCAGACGGTCTCACCACATTCCACTCATCAGCTAAAAGCAAGAAGCTATGGATACAGTGGGCATAGGAACATTTGACATGCACATTTCGAGAATAGATAAAGGCCACTGGTCAGTGAATCCTGATTTCAGTTTTTCCAAGTTGACAGCAGGATCAGAGCATGGTGACAGCAGAATGAATATCAATGTGCCAATATTGCAGGCTGTTGGTGGATGTATGATGGTGTGGTTCTATAGCACACATTAGGTCTTCTGATATGGGCAGATCAATGTCTGAACATCACAGCCTACTTGATCATCGATGCTAACCAGACGCATCCATTCATGCTCACAGTAATGGTTACTCCCAGCAGTATAATGCACTGTCACAAGGCACAGACTGGTATAGAGAAGTTTTAGGACTAAGGGTGACCTGGCCATATTTAATTGGCCTGATCAGTCACTGGACCTCAAGCTCATTGAACATCTCTGTGGAATGAACTATCATGGCAGTAACTCACTAATATTCAATCTGTGCAACTGCAGGATGTGATCAAGTCTGCACGGGTCAGCATAGCATATAATGCTTTTGGCAACTAGTGAAAACCATGCCCTTAAAATTTCAGTCTGGTTACCAACTTATAAAAATACCATCTAAAAGTTGGTATATTTCTAAGCTTGTATATTTATATATATAACAGCTTATGAGACTGGTATACCTACTAAGCTGGCCATTCAGTATATAAGTTATATGAATTGTTACCCTATATGCTTATGTATACATTAGTTTAATTTGCATAAGGTAACATCCAGCCAGTTCACCCCACTGGCTGAAGGCAAGTTTAATTTATATTTGGTGTTGCGTTTGTTTTAGCAACATCAAGGTAAAACGCAAATGTTAAACAGAGTAGAAAATAACAATAGAGTAAAAATATAAAAATAACGAATCTGGTCATTTGATCAAATTAAAAAAATAAATAAAATAAAAAATTAAGTTAAAACAGTTAACAAATATTTGGCAACAAAAACAAGATCAAATTTATTGCTTGTCAAAAATTTATCCATAACATACAAATATTAACAACAATTCCTGTTGGTTCTAGCATTTAGATGCTATGAATAATTACTGATATTAGTAGTGGAAAATGATGCAAGAAGGCAAGCATATACACCTTCAGCAAAAAAAAAAAAAAAAAAAACAGCATTTCCTATATCACCTGTTCAAACCCTTAATAGTTTGTAAGTTTATATAGCTCTTCCTTGAATTTATTCAAACTACCAAACTCTATAGCATTCTTGTAGATTGTTGGAACAAACTTCCAGCTAGAACATGGGTGGGCAACCTTCAGCCCATGAACGTGCATAATTCGGCCTGCAGTTGTTTTCAACATATATATATAATAAACGGCAGGCTGTTTATTACATATATTCTTGAATTAATGGAATTTCTGACATAAATTTAGAAAATACTTTGCACATTGCTACATCAAATATCAACCCAGATATCAATTCACTGATAAAAATAAACAGTATCAAATCTCTCATAAATATTATAAAAATAAAGAAAGTATTGCAATTTTTGTTACTGGAACTGTACTTGTATTTTGTTACTATAATTGTATTTTTGTAATTTTATGCTAAAAAAAAAAAAAAAAAATGGCTTGCATGTACCTCACAGATATTTTATTTGGCCCTCCATTTATAAAGGTTGCCCATCCCTGAGCTAAAAGTTTGTTCCAACAATAACTACCCCACTGGCTGAAGGCATTTTTTCACAGTCTATCCTTCAACCATCCTTCCTCAACTTGAATTCGTGCCTCATGTGTGTAGTCCCAGCAAGCATGCATTCAGCACTGAGCTTACTCAATCCTTCAAAGCTTTAAACTCTTTAATCATATCTCTTCCCAGGTTCTCAGCAAGGCATGCATTCAGCACTGAGCTTACTCAATCCATTCAAAGCCTTAAACTCTTCAATCAGATCTCTTCCCAGGTTCTGCAATTTGCAGAACTGAATTCTTTCTTCACAAGGGTACCCTTTTGTTCACCTCTAATTCTGCTAGTCTTCTCTCCACCAGTTCCAAAAGCTCCACATCCTCCTTTCTCAAACAAGGCTTCCAGAAGATGTGGCCTAATCACTGAATTATACAATGGGATAATAACCTCTTTATCCCTGCTGACAAAATTTCTTTCTATCATTGACAAAAACCTCACAAGTTGTCCAAGCAGTCTAGTGAACTGCTCAGAGAACTTCATATCTGACTGCCCAATTACCCCTAGGTGTTTTTTATCATTCACTACTTTGACTATAGTACCATACACTTGGTACATTAATCTAGAATTAATGCTACCCATATTCAATACCTTGCATTTGTCAACCTTCAAATTCCACTTGTCAGCCTACCTGCCTAATTTTTCTAGATCTTGTTGCAATAATATACCCCGATTACTATCATTAACATCCTGCCAACCTTTGTATCATCCGTAAACTTAGATGTTAAGCCTGATATGCCTTCATCAATAAATATAGAAAACAACATGCCCAACAGAGAACCCTGGGGAAATTGCATTTATAACATTAGTCCAAGAAGAGCAGAGCCCATTGATAATCACTGTCTTCTCCCATTCAATCGCCCTTTTATCAATAGCAGTAACATGCCCTTAAATGCCACACTGCTCCAATTTGTACAGCAGTCCTTTATATGGATCAGTATCAAAAGCTTTTCTGAAATCAAAGTATATGATGTCAAAATTATTTTTTTTTCATCTAGTTCCTTTGTTACTGCATAATCTGTTAAAAAGTTATTTTTATCAACGATCTCTAGTTGTTAAATAATAGTAGTAGTAGTAGTAGTAGTGGCATGTGATGCAAGAAAGCAAGTGTATGAGCTTATGCAGCATCAGCCAAAAAAAAAAAAAAAAAATTTTACAAAACAATTCTCTCTACATGTTTGTCCAGTTCCTCCTTAAATTCATTTAACCTATCAATTTCCACAACAGATGGAAGTCTGTTCCAGCAATTAACCACCCGCTGGCTAAAGGCAAATTTCCACACATCTATTCTACATCTGTCCTTCCTTAATTTGGATTTATGGCCCCTTAGGTTCATAATCTGAACAAGTGGAAGAATCCCATCAGAATTCAGCGTGCTCAACCCATTCAAGGCCTTATATACCTCAATCAGATCACCTCGCAGGTGCCTAGTCTCCAGATGCTGCAATTTCCAGAACTTAAGCCTCTCTTGGTAAGAGAATCCCTTCATTCCCCTCACCAATCTTGTTGCCCTTCTCTGTACACATTCAAGAAAATCTACATCCTTCCTAAAATGAGGCCTCCAGACCTGTATGCAGTACTCAAGGCAAGGCCTTACCATTGCCTTATACAGAGGGACAATTACCTCCTTTTCCCTGCTAGCAAAATTCCTATATATCATTGACAAAACCCCATGACCTGCCCTGGCAGCCTGTCTGCATTGCTCAGAAAACTTCATATCTGACTGCACAATTACTCCCAGGTCTTTTTCATTTTCTACCACCTTAAGTGTAGTACCACACAGTTGGTACGTTTCTCTGGGGTTACTTCTACCCATATGCAGTACTTTGCATTTGTCAAGGTTAAACTTCAGTTGCCACTTCTCAGCCCATCTGCCCAAATTTTCTAGATCCTGTTGCAGTAGCACACTGCCATTACTGTCATTAACAACCCTGCCAACCTTTGTATCATCTTCAAACTTCGACACTAAGCCTGATATACCTTCATCAATATTATTGATAAATATACAAAACAACAGTGGACCCAACACCGAACCCTGTGGGACTCCACTAATAACATTAGTCTACGAAGAGCAAGACCCATTGATTACCACCCTCTGTATTCTCCCACTCAACCATCCTTTTATCCATTGTAGCAACTTACCCTTAATACCATTCTGCTTCAATTTGTACAGTAGTCTTCCATGTGAAACAGTGTCAAAAGCTTTCCTGAAATCCAAGTATATGATATCAAAATTATTTTTTGCATCCAGTTCCTTTGTAACCACATCATAATATCCTATCAAATTTGTCAGACAAGACTTTCCCTTAACAAATCCATGCTGTGTCTGAATTATTGCTGCAGTCTTGTATAGATGATCCTGCAATGCATCTTTAACCAGTGACTCCATCATTTTACATGGAAAAGAAGTTAAACTAACTGGTCTGTAATTACTCGTGTCACTCTTCGATCCCCCCTTTGTGAATTGGGGATACATTTGCACATCTCCAGTACATGGAGACCTCCCATGAGTCCAAGGATGCTCTCATAATTATGGCTAAGGGTTTGCTTACTTCCTCTGCCGCCTCCTTTAATATAACTGGATAGCTCCCATCCACCCCAGGTGCCTTTCTTATGTTTAACTTCAACAATTTCTACTCCACTTTGCTCTCAGTTATTACAAAATCATTAAGCACCCTGCTACTATTTGATAACCTTCTGCCATTTTCAAACCTTAATAACTCCTCATGTGTGAATGTAGATGCAAAATACTCATTCAGTTTGTTTGCTATCTGAGCAGGATCATCACCAGTCGAGCCATCGATATCAGGTGGACCAATCAGATTCATCCCCTTCCTTTTAGAGTTTATATAAGTAAAGAAATCCTTGCTGTTTTTCTTAGCATTCTTTGCCAAAGATTTCTCGTAATCTGCCTTTGCCTGCCTAACCTCCTTTGTGACTTGATTACTGACTAACTTATATCTGCCAATGGCTTCTGTGTCACCTGATAATTTATATGCATCCCATTCAATTTTCAAGTGTTCTATGAAATGTGGAACCCTTCAAGTTGTCAGGAATGTTACTAGAGGCTGTCCACAGGGGTCCATCTTGGGGTCCTTGTGCTGGAACTTAGTGTTCGATTCATGGCTGTCTAAAAGGTTTGATGCTACTTCCATGATAGCTTATGCAGATGACCTCACAATCCTGATCAATGGTAATTCTAGGAAGTCACTAGAAGACACTGCCAATCATGTCCTCAAAGAACTTTCAGACTGGTCAGATATTCATATGTTACAGGTGTCTACTTGCGAAAACTCACAGATGTTGCTCAAAGGCAGACTGGATAAAGGGTGCCCTCCTGTGATCAGATATAATGGACAACCAATTAAATATACTTCTATTACCAAATATCTAGGAATTATGCTAGATGACAACCTGAGCTTCATCTCATATGCAAAATTTATCAAAGAAAAATGCAAGTATTCCTATCCAAACTACGGCAAGTTACCAGAAAAGAGTGAGGCTTGAAGGGCCACACGATATGTTTATATTACAATTGCATCTTCCTCTGCATCCTTGGTTATGGTGCTGGTGCTTGGGGATACAGAACCACGAAAACAGTTATCATCAAGCAATACTTCTCATATGACCAGGACATGCAGGACTACCTCAACTATGGCACTTCAAGTGTTAACAGGAAGGTTGCCTATTCATTATGAAGTACAATACAGGTACTTGAAATATAACTTAAAAAAGGGATATTCTACTTTCAATAATATACAACTTGATTTAAATACTTCAATTTCTACAGAGCTGAAATGTCTTCGATCCATTTTTGTTAACAAATGACAGGATGACTGGAACACTTCTGTACTTGGTAAGATAACAATAGAATTCATTCCTACTCATGAAATTCAAGAAAGAGGATTTCCTTTAGTTTTCCCCTGGTCTGTATGCATCTTATTTACTGACTGGACATGGGAATTTGATAGTAAACTCTATAAAGTAGGATTGTCTCCCACTTCCTTATGTATTTGTGGCTTGAGGAAGATGTTGATTACATTCTTGTAGATTGCCACCTATATAGCGATTTTAGAATGAACTGCAGTTAACCACAGGCGACTCTTCTAGTGATTAGAAGGCACTGTTAATTCAAACCTTAGATGCTTTTAAGGCACTCAACTTATTTGCTATGCGTACTTTCCAGAGAAGAATGGAACTTAGATCATCTCTTACGACTGACAGACATGTTGGATCCTGTCACGTAAAAATGATTGATGGCTAGATGGAAATTTATTTGATTGTTATGCCTTAGATCTCTGTTATGTTATACCGTCAGGTAAACTTATTTCTTGATGTTTTAAAATTTCACCTACACTAAAAACTTGTTTGTATAAACTGTGTTGATTGACTTGTATATAAGGTATTCATTTCTTGGGATGTGAAGTTCCTAACTGTTCTCCTGGGATCTCATTGGTGGAGTAGCTCACTGGATTAATTTAATTAACTGAATAACAAGTTTAATCTTGATATTTGGGCGACACATCTTAAACCCAGTGCTGTGTCAGTGTTGGACCTGTGACTGATGGACTCAGAACTAAACTTTACTGTGTATCATTGCTGGTTTTTTTTTTTTTTTATGTAAACCCCAAACATGAGAGGTATTAGAACCTATAGTACTTAGTACCGTGCTTAGGTTGGAGGTTGAGAAGACGAAAGAAGATATTTGTTGACATTGGACTTGAACTTCTGTAGACTGTAATTTTCAGGAAATATGTATGAAGGAAGGTTGTTCCAGAAAATGGCAGTTGAATGAATAAACGAGGAAGATGAAAAGTTGGTTCTGTGAGTTTGAAGGTGGACAGTAAATGGATGTTGGCTGGTGGCGGCACGTGTTCGGACTGTTTTGAAAGAGAGAGCGGGAATTATAGAAGCCAATTCAGAAGAACAGTGCCCATGGAAGTATCTGTAGAAGAGGCAAGCAGCAGAAACAGTACGTCTATGAGACAGCGAGTGGAGAGACTGTTAGAGATGAATCATTAATTAACTTAACTGCCCTCTTCTGAATGGAATCAAGAAGCCTGAGAGAGGTTTTGGGGGCACCACCCCAGATGTGGGAACAAAATTCCATGGCAGGGTGTATTTGCGATTTATACAGAGTGAGCAGCTGTTTGAAAGAAAAGTAAAGCGAAGAGCAAAAGAGAAAACCAAGTTTTTTAGATGCAGAGGAAGCAATATTTTTAATGTGCTTGTGCCAAGAGAGATTAGAAGTCAGGGTAATCCCCAAAAGAGATATATCATTTTGCCTAAAAATTGGAGTGTCACTAAAGTTAAGCATAGGAGCAGAAGAATCCTTTTTGCGAGATATAAGACAAGACTGAGTTTTAGAAGGGTTGAAATCAACTAAGTTGTCTTTGCTCCACTGGAGAATTACCTGAAGATTGGCATTTAAGGAATTGGTGGCAGATTTTCGAGAAATTGAAGCTGATTGAGTAGGACAAGGTTTCTCAAAATGGAAAGTGGAATGCAATGTTGTTGTTGCTGTTTTTTGGTTTTTAGGAGCATTAGCAACTAAGGCCATATTGCTCCGGGGATATGCGGTGATCATTCCCTGACCTTTCCACATCCTCTGTATTTGGTGGTCACTGGCTCGAACCCTGGTCTACTCAAGGCATGTTCTAACTGCTGCTCCTGCCCACCTGGCTACGGAGGCGCTGAATGCAATGTGCGATCGTCGGCAAAACTATGGATAGGATTTCCAGTCAATGGAAGAAGGTCATTAATATACAAGAGGAAAAGAGTGGGGAAAGAACTGAACCTTGGGGGACACCGGCATTAGTGGAGAAATTAGAAGACAGAGAGCCATCTACCATCACCCTCAGTGAGCGATTGGAAAGAAAACTGGATAACCAATTACTAAAAACAGTTGGCAAACCATAAGATGGAAACTTGTTTAGAAGACCTTTATGCCAAACACGATCGAAAGCCTTTGAGATGTCAAGAGCAACTACTTGTGTTTCCCAGAACCTTTCCATTGAATTAATCCATTTTATTTTTTTATTTTTTTGGTAGTTGTTGGTGCATCGGCTTCTGTGGCCATAGTGCACCTCCCAAGGTTTTTCCAGTACTTTGATCCAAGCCCGAGGTGGGATTCGAACCCGCGACCTTTGGGTTGCCAGGCAGGCACTTTACTCACTGGCTAGCCCGGTCGGCAATTAGTCCATAAATGGGTAACATAAGCCAGAATATCACTAGTGGATTGACACTGACGGAATCCACACTGGCGATCGTTGATCAGACGGAAGGTTTCTAGGTAGTTTAAGAGTTGGCAGTTAATTGATTTCTCCATTACTTTAGAAAGAGTAGAAGTAATTGCAATGGAACGATAATTGGATGGGAGGGAATTGTCACCCTTTTTAGGAACTGGCTAAATATGAGCAAATTTCCAAGAAGAAGGAAAAACACCTTTGGAATAAGAAAGTAAAAAAAGGTGGCAAAGAATAGGAGTAAGTGCAGGAGCACAGGTTTTGAGAACAAGTGGAGAAATACCACCGGGACCTGGAGCTTTCTTAGCATCAAGATTCGTCAAAATCCTTCTGACATCCTTTTGACGGAAGACCACAGGAGGCATTGAATGAAGCGTGTTGGGAATGGCGGGAGGTGTTTTACCAAGATCATTAATACATGAGTTGGAAGAAAAATGGGATGCTAGCAGGTCAGCTTTATCCTTGGCTGAAGTGACAACAGAACCATCTGGATTGGACAGAGGTGGGAGCAGAGATGGGCAAAAGTTGCGGCCAATAGCTTTGGCAAGAGACCAGAATGCTCGGCTATCATTGGTGCAAGAATCAAGTTTTCTACTCTTAGCCTGTTCAAACTCTAGTTTGGACTGATTAATAACTGCTTTACAATTGTTGCGAGCTTTGGTGTAGGCAGAAAATGAAACTGGAGAATTAGAAACATGCCAATTACGATATGCAACATTCTTCTCTTGAACAGCCTTAGCACATTTATTGGAAAACCAAGGTTTAGATAAAGGACGAGATTTTAAAGTGGAGTGTGGGATAAAGGATTCCATTCCTGCAAGAATAATTTCACTGACACGATCTGAACAAACGTTGACTTCAGAAGTTTTGAAACAGTAATCCGACCAAAGAAAAGAAGAAAAGAAGTCTTGCAGGTCATCCCATTTTGCATTCTTGTAATGCCAAACAACACGAGGTTGGGAATAGCCATGAGATAAAGGTTCCATTGGAGAAGAGACAATCACCAAGTTGTGAATTGAAGTGCCTAAAGGACCTCTCACTTTGACCGTGTACTTAGAGGGGGTTGTTTGTGAGAAAAAGATCAAGCGTATTGGCTGTATGATTAGGATTGTCCGGTATTCTTGTAGGTAAATGAACAATCTGTGCAAGGTCATTAGTAATTGCAAATGCCTCAGCATCTCGACCAGCTGGGTCGGTGTGACTAGAAAACGGAAGCCAGATGGAGTTGTGAACATTAAACTCACCAAGGAAAATTACCTCACTCTTAGGAAAGTTGGACTGGAGAAAGTCAAGTTGCAAAGAGAGGAAGTCAAAGAGCTCCAAGTGATTAGTGGAATTGGGAGAACTGTAGAGTCAACAAATGAATTTGACACGATGAGGTAGAGAGATTTTAAGCCAGAGAAGATCAAAGAGAGGAGATTCCAAATTGCCAAGTCTCTGACAGGGAATATCAGAACGGACATAAGCACAAGTACTACCTTTGAGGCGAAAGGAATCATAGAGCAAATAATTTGGGCATCTGAGATGAGCAGTAGTTGAATCAACCGATAACTGAGATTCTGTCAGAAAAAGTATGTGGGGTTTGGCAGACTGCAAGTGGAAATGTACATCATTGAGATTAGAATTGAGACCACATATATTTGTGAAATGAATTAGGAAGTGCTTGGGTGGTTTAGATCTTTTCGCAGATAAGCTTGCTCTATTAGTTTGACAATTCATGGTGTATTCAATAGTAAGAAAAAGTGAGTGGGCCATGCTGTATGAAGTAATAAAATTTTTGGATATGGCGTACATATGGTAAGAATATACCCAGATCCTTGACATAACGTGGCTCGACAATGCTCCCCGCATACACATTACTTGGACTCCCTCCAGTTACTATCTGGGAGAGTAGAGGTAGCAAGATTATACACTAGCTGATCTGGAAGCCTCCTAGAGAGTTACCAATAGGTTCGGTCCGGTGTACTAACTAGCGGCCGGCCTGGGAACACCGTTTTAGAGCTGTACCCTCGAAATGTAAGGAATATTGGATCTCGCCACGATGTTCATCATAACCTCAAAAGTCATCAATCATACTGCATGATGGAAGAGGTAGGGAAGGGTTCACCGGAACTTAGCTCTAAAGACTAAACATGGATTACACCACTTCAAGCCTCCAATAAGCAAAGTGGTGGTATTGCACCGGTTGATGAGAGTCATCTACCACCTAGAAAGGTTTGTTGAAGACCATCAACTTCCTTCTGTATTTATTCAAAAGGATGGACCAGTAAGAGGAAATTGCCTTGCTAATTTTAGTCTGATGTGGTACATCAACCTTCTTTTTCATTCCCTCAAGAGGATAGGACCGTGGAGATAACTTTAACTCTTGCTGATTCTGGCTGGAAGTGGTTGTAGAATGATTTTTCCCATGATTGTGGCTTGCTGAAGATCTTTGAATGCTGCTGTTTCTATGGTGGGATTGGATTTCTGAAGGAAATTTTCTCCTGAAAGATGTGTAATTTTCCACTCCCTCCTGTCTTTAATCTATGTTCTTCTATAACTTCCATTTCGTTGGTGGATCATCTGTTTGATCCTCTGCTTTTCTATACTTTCCTTCCCCTTTCATCCCACACTATTCCCACTGTATCCAATTTTTCTTTCATTCACTATATTTGATCTATGCTAGGGTTTTGCTCTGGTTTGGATCAGCAAGATGATAGTAGATCCTGGCAGCCTCCACATGGTGGGACGTGGTGACCAGGTGTTGCCAGGTCCCACCTGCTAAGAGCCAGGTACCGGCCGAAAACATAACAACAGAACACATCATAACATTTACACTCCCACCACACTACATACAGATGGCCAGTTTTAGTGTAAGCTTCAACACAGGAAGTACAATAGCAGCTAATGGGGGAAACCCTGGCAGTGGCTACTGTTAATAGATTAACAGTAGCCACTGGCAGAGGTGGAAGTGATTCTTGCACTGCTTCTATTGAAATGAGCAGAAGCCTGAAAATCAAGATGCAGGATATTTCAGAGACTGCTGGGAGTCATTGCGGCACAAGTAAACACATGGGTTGTGTTAGGGTAGCTAAGAATAGAAACAGGTGCATGTATACCTGCGTGTACACCAATGCTAGGAGTTTGGTAAATATTTTGATGAATTTGAGGTATTGCTCAAAACATCAAAGTCAGATATTGTTGGGATATCAGAGACGTGGTGTCACACAGATATAAGTAATGCGGAACTGGAATTTGGGGAATACAATGTGTATAGAAAGGATAGACAGGACAGGAGGGGAGGAGGGGTTATGCTATTAATTAAGAAACACATAAAGTCCAAGGAAGTGAAGCCAGTCGACATCGATGGACAGGGCAGTGTCGAGTCAGTTTGGTGTGACATAAGCATAGGGAAATCAAAATTGAGAGTAGGAGTGTGCTATAGTCCTAATAACTCTGATGAGTATAATAAGATATTGTACAGGGAAATAGAGTGGGCCAGTAAATCAGAGTCTTATAATGGGGGATTTTAATTTCCCAGATATTGACTGGAATTTGTGGGTTGGTCACTGGCACACTAGCAAGGCTTTTGTGGATTTATTGGATGATTGTTTTCTACATCAGCATGTTCGTGAGGCAACAAGAGGGAGCAATACTCTTGATCTGATTATCAGTAGTGATTCTTCATGCATTAAGAATCTGCAGATAAATGAACCACTAGGTGGCAGTGATCACAGTGTGTTGAAGTGGGATTTACTCAAGGAGGTAACTACCATCAGAGGTAAAGGGAAGGGTTTTTGTTTTCGTAAAGGCGACTATGATGGTCTGAGACAGTATTTAAATTCTATACAGTGGGACCAACTGATGATGCTACCAACAGCAAATTCAAAATGGGAAGCATTCAAGGAACTAATCTTGGAGGCTACCAGGCTTTACATACCAACTAAGAAATATTTTTCAAGGTTTAGGCCTAAATGGTTGTCAGATGAACTAATGAGACATGTGGCAGAGAAGAAAAATGCATGAGATACATACAAATTAATAGGTGACATGGAAGCCGATGATAGATATAAGTTGGTCTGTAACCAAGTCACAAAGGAGATTAGGCAGGCAAAGGCAGACTACGAAAAATCCTTGGCAAAGGATGCAAAGAAAAACAGAAAAGAGTTCTTTACATATTTAAACTCAAGAAGGAAAGGGATGAATCAGATTGGTCCACTGGATATTGATGGTTCAACAGTTGAGGATCCTGCTCAGGTGGCTAACAGTCTAAACGAGTATTTTGCATCTACATTCACGCATGAGGAGTTATTCAGGAAGGAGAATGATGTAGGTAAAGTAAACATTGGCAGTGAGCTGGATGATTCTGTAATAACTGAGAGGAAAATGGAGGAGAGATTGTTGAGGATAAACATAAAAAAGGCACCTGGGGTGGATGGGATCTATCCAGTTATATTAAAGGAGGCAGCAAAGGAAGTAAGCAAACCCCTAGCGATAATTATGAGAGCTTCTTTGGACTCAGGGGAGGTACCCATAGACTGGAGATGTGCAAATGTAACCCCAATTCACAAAGGAGGATCAAAGGCTGACACAAGTAATTATAGACCTGTTAGTTTAACTTCTGTTCCAGGTAAATTAATGGAGGCACTGGTTAAAGAAGCACTGCAGGATCATCTAGACAAGAATTCAGTTATAGCTCAGACGCAGCATGGTTTTGTTAAGGGCAGGTCTTGCCTGACCAATTTGATTGGATACTATGATGTAGTCACAAAAGAACTGGATGCAGGGAATAACTTTGATATTATATATTTGGATCTTAGAAAGGCTTTTGATACTGTTGCACATGGAAGACTGCTGCACAAATTGGAGCAGTGTGGCATTGGAGGCAAATTGCTGCTATGGATAAGGGGATGGTTGTGTGGCAGAAGACAGAGAGTGGTAATCAATGGACACTGCTCAACGTGGACTAATGTTATTAATGGAGTTTCTCAGGGTTCAGTGTTGGGTCCGTTGTTGTTTTCGGTGTTTATGAATGATATTGATGATGGGATATCAAGTTTAATGTCCAAGTTTGCAGATGATACAAAGGTTGGCAGGGTTGTTAAGGACACTACTGACGCTATGCTGCTGCAACAGGATCTGGAAAGGTTGAACAGATGGGCTGAGAGGTAGCAAATGAAGTTTAACATTGACAAATGTAAAGTACTACATATGGGAAACAGTAACCCCAGAGCAACGTATCAACTCTGCGGTACTACACTGACAGTGGTGGAGAATGAAAAGGACCTGGGGGTAATTGTGCAGGCAGATATGAAGTTCTCTGAGCAGTGCAGACAAGCTGCAAGAGTAGCTCATGGTTTATTGTCAATGATATACAGGAATTTTTCTAGCAGGGATAAGGAGGTGATTATTCCCTTGTATAAGGCAATGGTTAGGCCACATCTTGAGTACTGTATACAGGTCTGGAGGCCTCATTTCAAGAAGGATGTAGAGCTGCTGGAACGGGTACAGCGAAGGGCATCAAGATTAGTGAATGGAACAAAGGGTTGCTCTTACAAAGAAAGGCTTAAGTTTTGCAAATTACAGAGTCTGGAGACTAGGCACCGGCGAGGTGATCTGATAGAGGTGTATAAGGCTTTGAATGGTTTGAGCATGCTCAATGCCAATGGGATTCTTCATCTTGCTCAGAATAATCACCTCAGAGGGCATAAATTCAAATTGAGGAAGGACGGATGTCGGATAGATGTGCGGAAATTTGCCTTTGGCCAGCGGGTGGTTGGTTGGTGGAACCGACTTCCATCACTTGTTGTTGAAGTTGATAGCCTAAACAAATTTAAAGCTCAACTGGACAGGTATTTCGAACGAACGGAGGGGTGAAATGGGAGTGGTGTGTGTTTTTTTTTTTTTTTTTTTTGGCTGATGCTGAATAAGCTTGCTTTCTTGCATCATATGCCTCTACTAATGCTAATGCTAACAACACATGAATATCCCTGAATAGCCTCGTTACTGCATAATTCCTGAATAACCCCATTACTGCATTGTCTAACCAATCCAATTAGATTGGTCGGACAAGACTGTACCTTAACAAATCCCTGCTGTGACTGCAGTATAACTGCGTTCCTGTCTAGATGGTTTTGCATTACTTCCTTAACCAGCAACCCTGTTATTTTCTCCTAGAAAACAAGTCAAGGTAACATGTTCTGTAATTACTGTAGTCACCCTTTGATACTGCTTTGTGAAAAGGAGACACACTTGCACATCTCCAGTCCTTAAGGGCCATCCCCTCAATCCAAGGAATCTCTCATAATTAAGTCCAGAGGTTTTCTTACATTTTTTGCATGGTTCTTTTTAGACAAATTCCTTCCACTCCTGGTGCCTTTTTTACATCTAGCTTCGACAATTTCTCTTACACTTTCTTCTTGCTTATTACATAATCATTTAGTTCTTCCCTACTATAATTTGATATACTTCTGGCACCCCCATTCCTAAAACTTCATGTGTGAACGCAGATTAAAAAAAAAACCTATCCAGTGTGTCAGCAACCTGAGCAAGATCATCAACTACTATATCAATAGTGTATCAATGGCAGAAGACTTGAATGAATGTTTTTATGTTGAAACAACACAATACTGGCAGAAGTAGACTTTGGTTTTTTTTAAGCAATTCTAAAGGCCAAGCAAAGGAAAAATTCACAAACTTAGATAAACACCAACCATAACGACACCACTGCACTACAAATTTAAAACAAATTATAAAATACAATAATTTTTAAGAAGAAATTTCCACTTAACAGCTCCCAAAAAAGAGATCCAATCCAAAAAGCAATTATGCTATAACTCTTAGTAGACAACGACCATCTCAATGTTTTCAGAAGAAATTTTGGGATGTATAATGCTTTGTTCTTTAATTAAAAATAAATAAATAAATAAAACCAATTGAGTAACTTATTATAAATGGATATCAACCTACATGCTTAAAACAAAGAATAAAATTACAAATTTATTAAATTAGCCTATACTAAACACGAGGTGTTTCAATTAAAATGCACAGGGGGTCTTATCTTGCTTAAAGTTTGGGCTGTTTGTCATCTAGACATTTGTCATATTTGAGCTGAAACTTTTGAAATCTTGTTAAAACTGGACTACATATAGCTTTAGATTTTATAATTTCCAAATCAAAGTTCTGCTTAATCAACTTTTTTTTTTTTTTCAATGGAAAGTTGTTCCCTGCCTTTATCTAAAAAGATCATCTCTGTATTTCTGAAACAAACAAACTTATTTTATTTGAAGAAAAAAAAAAAAAAAAAACACTAATTATGTGATGTTTGTTTTTCAGTACACGTTTAGCTGTGAACAGCTGGCTAAGAGCACAGCTGAGTGCTATCTCCTCATCTGCAACTGTTGTATTTGTTTTTATTTTTGTTTAAAATAAAACAAGTTTGTTTCTGACGTAGCAATGAAATTATTTTACACTAAACTGAAGATGAGGAATAATCGACTTTGAGAGAGAGAGAGAGAGAGAGAGAGAGAGAGAGAGAGAGAGAGAGAGAGAGAGATAATTATATAAATTTTAATACTTCATTCAATTTTTCAGGCATGGTCACACATATATGTAATTAAATATTGTTTTAAAGCAGTTTTTTTACACAGTCTGCACATGCTTTTTATGTATTGTTATGTCAGACTCATGAATGTGGTGTCATTTTTGAAGATAGCTCTCTTCACAAATATAACTTACCTAGTTATATTACCTAACTTTTTTAACACATTCCATTTTAATATAATTCAAAAATTTTAGTCTAACAACAAACAAAAAAGATCCATATGACAAATCTGCCTAAATTGAAATAAAAACTAATACCCTAATAAATACCTTAATAAATTTTTTGTTTTTTTATTAAGGTATTACTCTCTCCTTCCTTCTCTGAAAAGAAGGAGAAAGTTTGAATGTATGCACTTCTAATTCCTGTGGTGCAATTTGAGTATGTGCGTAGGAAATTGTTATTCAGATTCCATTTAATGATAGTTGCAGGAAGTTTTATGTTAAGAACTGAAATTGTATTTTGTTTAAATCATTTTATTGCTAGTGCTTTGAAGTGGTTAATCTGTAACTAGAGGATAATTTGACTAGTGCTATTGCCAAATTGCTTCTTGGTTGGTAAGAGGTGGACTGGACATGTTGGCTGAGTTCTGATGTATGATTTTGTATATGTAAGCTGGCTCGGTGATAATAGGCTCTGCTGTTAGATATGATTGAGGCACCATGTTTTACTGTAGTGCTGCCAATATAATGTGCATTGCATTCTTGCTGGCAATGAATTAAATATACTATGTTGTTGATGTCTTTATTTCAAACAACAACATCTTCAATTGTTATTAAAGTATGTGTTGATTTTATTATATGATGAAAAGACTAAAGTGAGGTCATGTTAGAAAACATGTTTTTAAGTTGCCTAGCTAATTAGCTGTGATATGGAAGAACTATTTTTATATTTGCAAGTGACTCTTTTTTTTTATTACTGGAGGGTTTTTAATCTATTTCTTGCTCCATATATAGTTTCTTGAATTAGGCTATGTGAATGTTTTCTATTTTAAAAGGCAATATACTCTTGAACTTCAGCAAAACAATTACAATAGTGTAAATTTTTTGGACTTAAAAGAATTTTTAAAGATAATGATCAATTAAACACTCTTATTTACAGAAAATACACATATATAGGGAAATTTTTGCATCATCCATACAGTGTTTAAAAAATCAATTTTATACATAAAAAATTTACAATGCAATAAAATAGTGTCATAATGAAAATGATTTACAAACAGAATTACAATACTTAACTAATGCCTTTTCAAAAAAGAAATACCCACATAGCCTAATCCAAGACACTATATATGAAGCAAGAAATAGATTAAAAACCCTCCAGTAATAAAATAGTCATTTACAAATATAACAGTTTTTCCATATACTGACTTTACTCTTGTCGTTTCATCATATAATAAAATCGATACATACTTTAATAACTATAAAAATACTTTCAAATACAATATTTCAGACAGCAACACATAATATATTTAGTTCACTGCCAGCAAGAATGCAATGAGTGTTATATCAGCAGCACTACAGTAAACCTTGGTGCCTTGACCATATCTAATACTAGAGCCTATTATCACCAAGCCAGCTTATATACACAATATCATACAATAGAACTCAGCACCAACATGTCCGGTCTACCTCTCACCAACTGAGAATCAATTCAGCAATAATACTACTCAGGTTACCCTCTAGGTACAAATTAACCACTTTCAAAGAATTAGCAATAGAACGGTTTAAACAAAATACAGTTTTTTATTTTATTCTTAATGCAAAACTCCCCACAGCTTTATCATTAATATGGAATCTGAATAACCTAAAGTTTCCTATGTACATACTCAAATTACAACACAGAAATTAGAAGTGCAAATTATTTTAACTCTCTCCTTCTCTGCCATTATGAACCAACTAAAGATGACTCAAGTTTCCATTGAAACTCTTGGTTCAATAGTGATTTTACCCAGTGAAATCACTTATAACTAGCGTTAGAGTAAAGTGCACTTTCCTCTAAGCAACGATTTTAATAAGTTTTTAATGTAACCATAACCTTTTAATATTAATTTCATTCTTATCGACATAAAGACAATGGCAGGTAAGTTCTGGAAATAAGGGTTTCCATTCCTTTTATTAATCTCATTTCAAACTCAGAAGTTAAGATTATCAGTAATTTTAATAGAAGACTTAATTATTAAAATAATTAACTACCCATGCTTCAACTACCCATGGAGGTAATTGAAGCTGATATCATGTGGAAAATGTCAATTGGAGCAGTACCCATGTGAAGAAGAAAACACGGAGGGTTTTCTTTCATTTTATTTAAATAATTTTTAGTTTGCACAGAAAAAAGGGCTTCCTTACACCATACAGCTAACTAAGACACAAGTGGCACAAGATCATTATTATATTACCTGGACTCTAACATGGCATTCAAAATTCTGTGCTTACACACTGATCATGGTTGTGCTAAGTTTGTTTATAACAATGGCTCTGCTGTCTAGATTTAACAGTTAAAAGGAATGGTGTAAGAAAGACATGGAGTGCACAAATATTACTGTATTTTGTAGGCTCTAACATGTGGTATGCATAACTCAGTTCTGTACTTACACAACAATTTTACTGTGGTAACTGGATTTATTTCTGTGTAAAGTTTCAATATATTTGTTTTAAATTTATGGTAAAGCCAATGCTTGTATTGTTCTAATTACACTGTTTTGATTTTTTTCCAGTTGTACTTTATGAAGTACAGCTGGAAATTTAGACCTTTCCAAATAGGTAATTTATTTTATTCAAATAGTCTTCACAGATAGACTAATTAGTAAACAAAGGTGCAGACTAATATATGTGGTGGTTCGCCATCTATGTGTGAGCTCTTCTGCCATCAGTATTTCATTATATTAATCCCCTAGCCATTAGTTGTAGAGGATTTATTCTGTCATGAATATAGCATCTTGATATACAATCATATAATAAATATTAATACTTTCAAAAAAACTAAAAACCTGTATAACAATAATGTAATTCTAACTCCACATACCTGGTACCTCCACACCATAAACAACACAATCATTTAGTTGTACAACATTGCTGATAATCGCTTCTACTTCAGTAGTAGAAACATTTTCACCTTTCCATCGGAAAGTATCACCAGTGCGATCCACAAAAAACAAATAGCCATATTCATCCATGACAAGCATATCACCTATTTGAAAAGAAAAATAACATAAGTAATGATTAGTGGTGTTTGGATCTCTCTCTCTCTCTCTCTCTCTCTCTCTCTCTAAAAAGCTGACAGTTATTAAGCAGGGTGTTTCTTCTTTGGGAAAAACAAGATTTTTTTTAAAATCCAGACATTTGATCTAAAATTAAATTTCATTGGAAACATTCAATTTTATATTAAAGTATAACCATGGAACTCTTTATCAGTACAGTATGCTTTTAAACTGTAGTTTATCTAGGATTTTTCTTCTATGGATTTCTGTCTTGACTGTCTGCCAGGCATCAACTTATTATGACTGCTTCAAAGCATTGTTGCAGACTTTTGCCTCTTCAAAAATGCCGAGTCAAAGTTTTGTTTATAACAATGGCTCTGCTCTACACTTGACTGTCAAGAGCATAATATAAAAGCTTCATCAGAAAGAAAAGATCTGAACTTTTTATTAATTTTTCCCTCCCTACCTAGCTGAATGTTCTCACACGCACTCAGGAATCGTTAAAATTCCAATCCTTTTGAGTTTTAGGTACAGCCATTTAGACCACGCTGTGCAATTGTATTGTGTCTATAGGCAGATTTCTATGTTTTGTGGGCTGAAAAACTCGGAGTAACTAAAGGGGTAAAAAGCTGCTCTCTCTGCCTAAGGTCAGCTAACTACAACATTGATTGAAGAGCACTTTAGAAATTTCTGCAGTACAATAGTTGATAGGAATCAAACCCATATCTCTCCAAACAAGCAACGAAACTACTATACTGTCATGAGGATAAAATGCCAAGCATGACTCGGGATAAACTGTTAATTTTAAGCATCCTTAAACACTTATTGGTTCCCCAACAAGACTCTCACATTGAAATTGATAAAACTGATAATATATTATATATACATACATATTTTTCCCCCGAAGAATCGATTTATTTCAATTTGATTAAAAAAAAAAACTCATTCACCGAATAGTACTATCAGATGACAAACTGATTCTCCAAATATAATTACATTTAAGTTAAATAATACTTAACTTAATGCTTCAAAACTCAATTGGCAACTCGCAATCTATGAATTCTGTTTGGAGCCCACACATTTTTGAATACTGTAGGAAAAACGCTTTAATCTTAGGAATTCACACCGAAGTCACTGGCTGCCAAACTGTCCATAATTTATCAAATTTGTTCCTAAAGTTATAGAGCTTTTGCTGTGAGTGTATTAAATATTTGAAGTTGCAACAAAACTGGACTGTATCAGCACAAGTCACCTCAACAGAATAACATTGGTAGAATTGCACTAATGCTTTTTTTTTTTTAATGTATGTACTCAAAGTAAAGTTTTACACAAATGCTGTGGCACATTATTAATGATTCATCATCCATCAACCTGTTTTGACATTCACAATGTATTGTCTCTGCACACATTTCTCACTGGTCTTTTTATAATTGTAGTTGACAAAGGCAGGTAGCCTTTCCTGATTTACTGGCAAGGAAGAGCAGTGTTTTCTAGCCTATTGGCAATGCAAGTTAGAGGAGTCATCCCATGCATTTACTTTCTTTGAAAATAAATATTTAATTAATATTTATTTATTTTAATACACCAAGTTCTCTTATTGCTTTCTAAATTGAGAGAGGGTATTATATTCAGTACCATATGCATTGCATTGGAAATGAAAAAACTGCAGAAAGTTTGCTTTTGATATTAAGAGAGAAGAATAACACACTACTTTTTATTGTATGTATACATTTACAGTAAATGTTTGCCATGAATGTTGTGGCATATTGCCAATCAGTTCATCCCTCAACCAAAAGTCGTTTTTTTTTTGGCTAACTGAACAATTATAGCAAACTATTCTCATGTGTTTATGAAGGTCATATTTATTAACAAAAATAAGAAATTCACAGAATAAAAAAATTCAAACTTGAATGCAGTTCTACTATTTTTTTGCAAAAAAAAAAAAAAAAAAAAGGAGAAAAACAAAGTTATTGCAAAAGGACAGATATATTATGATGGCAAGATGGGGAAGAAGCCAAACTAATTCAAAGAGATGGATTCTCTGTCATAAACTTGAGAGTTAGCAGCTATGTGGTATTGAGAAGTACTGGAAGCTTGTCCACAAATATTAATTTGAAATTGATGCACTGCAAAGTGACGAAATTTGTGTTTCCTTAGCATTTATAAGAAAATCATTTTTCAGTGGAGACTTGTGCACCATGTGGTTACATTGTAGCAATAAAGTACTCCCTCACTGAACAAAAGAACAGAGCCTTCTGTTTAGACTCTCCATGACCTGGCAGTAGAACTGTCTATGACAAAGCCTAAATAATCTTTTGGTTCAGTCTAGTTTCATAATCTAATTCCAAAATGCAAGTGGTATAAAAATTTTAAACATCACATATCATCAATGTATCTAGGAGTAATGACCTAATGATTCCTCTAGCTAATGACCTAATGAAAAATGATGTGAGGTACTTTAGATGGAAGAGCTACGTTCTTTCACTAAGTTCTTTCGTAATTTCTTTCACTAGAAGTTGACAATTCAGAAGTTATTGGCCCCGGGTGCCAAGCGATTGTGACTGAGCGATTTCTCTGTGCTATTACTGCGATTTCTCAAAAGTGATTTATAGTTATTTTGAGTTCTTCACGTTAATAAATCTATTCATTTAAAAACAGCTCTTGTTACAAAAACACTTGTACAGAGCAAGAAAGGAAAGGCACCTTTCTTTATTTCTTCTAGTTTACTACTAACCACTTACTACTTTTCGCTTGGTCACACCAGGCACTGCTCCTGCCTCCCCGTGGCGGGGCCGGTAACCTTGGCAGAAAAGTTCATCTGCCAGGGGCTAAGAGGAGCCAACATGGAACAAAGCATGTTTCCAACTCTAGAGCCGTCGAGCTGTCGGCCAAACACAGAAAATGACCATGATTCGTCGCAAGCAAAGAGGTTGAAAACCAATCCCTCGGCGACAGACTTACCTGCATTCTTAATCATGCACTCGCTATCTGACCAGCCTCTCAGTAAGCTATCCCCTTTTTTAATCCAAAAACACCTGGAAAGTATTGCAGGGTCTCCCAAGATGGTTAAGAGACTGCAATCAGGGGACTTACTTATTGAAACTATAAATGGCAAACACTCTGAAAAATTACTTAAAAAGACAACTTTCGCTGGTATTCCAGTGAAAGTAACTCCACATGCAACCCTAAATACACCAAAGGGTGTAATATCTAGTTGGGACCTGATGAATGTGACGGAGGAAGAAATTAAAGAAGAGCTTCAGGAGCAAAATGTAATAGCTGTAAAAAGAATTATGATAAAAAAAGACAATATTCTCACACCTACCAGAAATATCATTCTTACATTCAACAGTCCAAGCCTACCCACATCAATAAAAGCTGGATATCTACTTTGCCGCACTCGTCCTTTCATACCCAATCCGTTGAGATGTTATAAATGCCAGAAGTATGGCCACTCTCAAACAACGTGCAGAAGCAACCCAGTTTGTCCCAACTGTGGATCCTCCGATCACATTCAAAGTGATTGTTCGGTGGTGTAGCAATTTTAATTAGTACAAGGATTCCAGCTAAACAAATTACTCTCCAAACCCAAATCGAAGCTGTCGCTGTGCGTCTGATTACTCAAACTGCATTAACTCTAGTCTCACTTTATCTCCCACCAAACCATGCTTACACTTATAATGATCTTAAAGAACTTTTACTGCAGCTACCCTCCCCTATCTGCCTGCTAGGGGACTTCAACGGCCACCACCCTTTATGGGGTTCATCTAAATTAGACAGACGCGGCCGACTGATTGAAACTTTACTGGAAAAAGAAAACCTCACTCTTCTTAACAGTGGCTCGCACACCCATATACAGTTACCCAATGGACAGACTTCTGCCATTGACCTATCGATTTGCTCCCCAATACTGTTTTCAGCTATGCAATGGTCCACCCTGGATGATCCCATGGGTAGTGATCACTTTCCAATTGTTTGTAATCTGTTGACTACCCAACCACAATTACAACATCCCTGCAGGAAATGGAAATTCTCTAAAGCCAATTGGGCAAAATTTCAATCAGCAATCACTCTTGACAAAAAAACTATTCAACTACAGCCCATTGATGAAGTTACTGATTATATTACATCCCGCCTTTTAGTTGCAACTAAGTACTCAACTCCGTTATCAAATCCCCCATCCCGACGGCATTTCAACTACTGGTGGAACGAAGAGTGCACAAAAGCAAAGAAGGAAAAAAATAAAGCATTTAATTTATTCCGTCAATCTCCAACCACAGCTAATCTAATTAGCTACAAGAAACTAAGGGCAAAAGCGCGTTACATTCAAAAGCAGGCCAAGAAAGATTCTTGGACTAGGTTCGCATCAACTATCAATAGGAACACTGACTCCAGACTAATATGGAAAAAAATTAGGCAGCTTTCTGGGAAGTTTCCAACTGTTCCTTCCCCAATTCTCTCCTGCAATGGGCAAGAACTCTCTGCTCCTATAGATATAGCCAATGCCTTGGGCAAAACTTTTGCTGAAATATCGGCTGCATCAAACTACACTCCAAAATTCCAGAAAATTAAGACTGCCAAAGAACAGAGACCTATCAACTTTCGAACCTCACTGTCACTTCCATATAATCAGCCTCTGCAATATTGTGAACTTTTACAGGCCATCAGAACAACGCGAAACAGTGCCTCTGGGCCAGATGGCATATATTATGTCATGCTGCAGCATCTCGATGAGAAAAGCTTACAAATGATTCTAATCTTTTTTAACCGGATCTTCCTGGAAAATATTTATCCAACCTCTTGGCACCACGCTACAGTTTTGGCGTTTTTGAAACCTGGAAAAGATCCCTCCAGTTCTAATAGTTACAGACCAATATCTCTGTCAAGTTGCCTTGGTAAAATTCTTGAAAAAATGATCCATAGTCGACTCACTTGGATCATTGAAACTCAACATCTACTGAGTAATTGTCAACATGGCTTTCGTAAAAACAGGTCATCCCTAGATCTGATGATCAAGGCGGAATCTGAAATTCGCAATGCCTTTGTGAAAAATGAACACCTTGTCATGGTCTCCATTGATATAGAGAAGGCATTTGATACTACCTGGCGGTATGGCATTCTCAGTGACCTATATGATCTTGGTCTACGAGGCAACCTACCCATATTTATTAGGAACTTCCTCAAGAGCCGATCTTTCCAGGTGAGATATCAAAATTCCCTTTCTGCTACATTCTCGCAGGAAGAAGGAGTACCACAAGGATCAGTTTTGAGTGCAACCTTGTTTGCCCTTAAAATTGATTCCATTACAAAAGTACTTCCAAATACTGTAGAGGCTTACCTTTACGCTGACGATCTCGCTATTTCTTGCCATTCTCAGAACATGAGATCTGTCGAAAGGCAATTGCAGATGTCCCTCAATAAAGTTCAAAAGTGGGCTGAGCTCAATGGATATCGTCTTTCCCCAGAGAAAACAGTTGCGATCCACTTTTGCTGTCAACGCAAATTGCATGCAGATCCTGAACTTCGGATTTCAAATTCCACCATTCCGATTGCCAGCAATATGAAATTCTTGGGACTAATCCTGGACAGTAAGCTCAACTTCTTAGATCATGTTAAATTAATACGTACTGCCTGTCTCAAAAAGATCAACATGCTAAGAGCTTTATCTGCCCTCTCTTGGGGAGCAGATCGTACAACTTTGCTGCTCTTATATAGAGCACTGATTAGATCCCGTTTAGACTATGGTGCTCCAGTTTATGATTCTGCCCGAAGGAGTGTGCTACGCTGGCTGGATCCTATTCAACATAATGCATTGCGGATTGCAATTGGTGCATACAGGACATCTCCAACTCAGAGTCTATACATTGAAGCTAATGAGCCCCCTTTGCATCTTCGTAGAAAAATGTTACTACTTAAATATGCAGCCAAAATACAGACTTGCCCTTTGCATCCTATTCAGCCATACCTTTTTAATCAACCACTAGTAATCTCTATAGAAATAAACCAAGTAAAATCCAACCGGCTGGCCTACGGCTCCTTGAAATATCGCAGAACTGGAATGTTCCTCTCTACAATATGCAACAGATAAAGAATTACTCTCATCCACCATGGACCACCTTTCCTCAACTGACCTCTGATACCTATTTTCTTCAATGGGGAAAGAATTGCCTGCCGGCAGTGACTGTGCAACAACTCCATGCTAGCCATATTCAAACTTATGCCGACTTCTTACCGATATATACGGATGGTTCCAAATCTCTGTCAACTGTTGGAGCAGCAGCAGTGTTTCCCTCTGCTATCATATCAGCTTCTCTTCCACCTGAGTATAGCAACTTTTCAGCAGAACTGTATGCAATACAGTTAGCTCTAGAAAATTTGAATTTACATCCATCTGCAAAATATATAGTTTATACTGACTCTCTCAGCTCAATCAAAGCAATGCAGAATACATCTCAAAAGAATCACCATATTGTAATGAAAATCAGGAGTTTGCTATTGCAGATTTATGATCGTCAACAACTAGTGAAGTTTTGCTGGATTCCAGCACATTCAGGCATAAAAGGGAATGAAGTGGCTGATACATCTGCCAAAAGTCCAAGTTCAGACCTAACTTCTATCCCTATTCCAGCGCCCGATTATAATATCTTAATTCAAGCAGCATGCCATGCACAGTGGACAGAATTATGGCATAACCAAACGAATAACAAACTTTTCCAGCTGAAACAAAACCCAAAGTTCTGGCATTCCAGCAATCAGACAGTGCGGCGGGAAGAAGTGGTACTCACACGAATGAGAATAGGACACACCCATCTGACTCACCTCCATCTACTAATGGGCGATGATCCTCCTCAGTGTCCATACTGCTTAGAACATCTAACAGTCAAACACATTCTGATTGACTGTCCGCAGTATCAACAACATCGAGCTGCAATACTTCAAAATCTGGCTAATCGTTCAGAAACATTGACATTACATCATATCATTGGAGAGGACGCAAATGTTAACAAACTTTTCTGCTTTTTAAAACAAATCGGAGTGTATCATCTTTTATAAATAGGCTACAGAACTGAAACTAATTTAAACTGGATTATTTTTTAATATTCCTACGAATAGGCGCACTATAGCCATAGCAGCTAATGCGCCAATAAACACCCATACCACACACACACAGAAGTTATTTTTCTTGATGATTTTATTAAATTATCTTCTTTCAAAACTTCTCGATCATAAACTGGATTTGGACATGAGTCATTAATGCTCAATAATGATTGCTTGTACTTTTTGGTTTGGTAATTAAAAAGTACTCATATAGCTTTTTGCACAACTTCTAATCTGTTTTTTAAATAGACTTGGAGGTTGCCACTACCAGTCTAGTCAAATTTACACAAGACTGCCAAAGTGTATACATATGCTTCAAAATTTTTACTACAGCAGCAGGCATGCATTAATTAAAAGGTATAAATATAGCTTTCCTTTTAGCACTTTTTTCTAGATAACAGAAAATGCCTATTCTCTTTTAACAAAATATTTGTCTACTTTCACAGGAAGGCATTGATAACGTTGTAGGGCAGATATCATCCTTTAAGGGCACAAAGGGTGATACTGTTGTACACATTGGCACTAATGATATTAAGAGTAGGAGACCAGCAGAATTACTTAATATGTACAAGACAATGCTGAAAAAAAAGCATTGAGTTAGGGATGAATTTGAAAGTGTCTGCAATTCTGCCCAGACATGATAGGAGGCAGTATATGATGAGAACCATGTCAATCAATTCAGCCCTGGAGAGATTGTGCAAGGCTCAAGGGGTAGAATTTTTCTCAGCCTATTCTGTGCTTGTTAACAAGAGAGACTGCTTCTATAGGGATGGGATACACTTAAATAGAAAGGGTGCAAGAATATCGAGGCAGAGTAAGATGGGTTGGGAAAACTGCTACCTTGGGGGAATACATGGACTAATAGATTAACAGTAGTTAATCTATTAGTCCATGCTGGCAGAGGTAAAAGTGATTCTTGCACTACTTCTATTGAAATGCAATTGAGCAGTAGCCTGGAAAGCAAGGCAATGGGAATTTCCAGGACTGCTGGGAGTCATAGTGGAACAAGTAAATACATGGGCTGTGTTAGAGTAAATAAGAGTACAAACAGGTGCAGGTATACTTGCATGTACACCAATGCTAGGAGTATAGTTAATAAATTCAATGAGCTTGAAATGCAAGTCAAGACATCAAATGCAGATATTGTTGAGATATCAGAGACATGGTGTCACACAGACATGAGCAGTGCAGAACTGGAATTTGGGGAGTACAATATGTACAGAAAGGATAGATAGGAAGGGAGGAGGGATTATGCTGTTAGTTAAGAAACACATAAAATCTAAGGAAGTGCATCCAATTCATGTGGGTGAACAATGCAATGTTGAGTCTGTTTGTTGTGACATAAGCACTGGGAAAGGAAAAATGAGAGTAGGTGTGTGTTATAGGCCTAATGAATTTGATGAGTATAATGAGCAATTGTGAAGAGAAATAGTGGGCCAGTAAATTAGAGTGTCTTATAATGGGGGATTTTAATTTCCCGGATATTGACTGGAATCTGTGGGTTGGTCACTCACACGCTAGCAAGGCTTTTGTGGATTTATTGGATGATTGTTTTCTACAGCAGCATGTTCGGAAGTCAACTAGATGGAGTAATACTCTTGATCTGATTATCAGTAGTGATTCTTCATGCATTAAGTATCTGCAGATAAAGGAACCACTAGGTGGCAGTGATAACAGTGTGCCGAAGTGGGATTTACTCAAAGAGATAACTACCATCAGGGGTAAAGGGAAGGGTTTTTGCTTTCGTAAAGGTGACTAGGGTGTTCTGAGACAGTATTTAAATTCTATACGGTGGGACCAACTGATGATGTTATCAACAGCAAATTCAAAATGGGAAGCATTCAAAGAATTAATCTTGGAAGTTACTAGGCTTTTCATACCAACAAAGAAATATTGTTCAAGATTTTGGCCTAAATGGATGTCAGATGAACTAATTAGACATGTGACAGAGAAGAAAAATGCATGGGATACATATAAATTAACATGTGACACAGAAGCCTATGATAGATATAAGCTGGTCTGTAACCAAATTACAAAGGAAGTTAGGCAGGCCAATGCAGATTACGAGAAATCTTTGGCAAAGGATGCAAAGAAAAACAGCAAAGAGTTCTTTACTTATGTAAACTCTAGAAGGAAGGGGATGAATCAGATTGGTCCACTTGATATCGATGATTCAACAGTTGACAATCCTGCTCAGGTAGCTAACAAAATAAATGAATATTTTGCATCAACATTCACACATGAGGAGTTATTCAGGGAGGAGAATGCCACAGGTGTATTCAACTGTGGCAGTAAGCTAGATAATCTTGTAATAACTGAGAGTAAAGTGGAGGAGAAATTGTTGAAGATAAACACAAGAAATGCACCTGGGGTGGATGGAATCTATCCAGTTATATTAAAGGAGGCAGCAAAGGAAGTAAGCAAACCCTTAGCCATAATTATGAGAGCTTCCCTGGACTCGGGGAGGTACCCATGGACTGGAGATGTGCAAATGTGACCCCAATCCACAAAGTAGGATCAAAGGGAGACACAGGTAATTACAGACCTGTTAGTTTAACTTCTGTTCCAGGGAAATTAATGGAGGCACTGGTTAAAGAAGCATTGCAGGATCATCTAGACAAGACTTCAGTTATAGCTCGTACACAGCATGGATTTTTTAAGGGGAAGTCTTGTCTGACTAATTTGATTGGATACTATGATGTAGTCACAAAGGAACTGGATGCAAAGAATAATTTTGATATCATATATTTGGACCTTAGAAAAGCCTTTGATACTGCTGCACAAATTGGAGCAGTGTGCATTGGAGGCAAATTGCTGCTATGGATAAAGGGATGGCTGAGTGGGAGAAAACAGAGTGGTAATCAATGGACACTGCTCTTTGTGGACTAATGTCATTAGTGGAGTCCCTCAAGGTTCAGTGTTTGGTCTATTGTTGTTTTCTGTATTTATAAATGATATTGATGATGGTATATCAGGCTTAATATCCAAGTTTGCAGATGATACGAAGGTTGGCAGGGTTTTTAATGACACTAGTGACAGTACACTGCTGCAACAGGATCTAGAAAAGTTGAGCAGATGGGCTGAGAGGTGGCAAATGAAGTTTAACACTGACAAATGTAAAGTACTACATATGGGAAGCAGTAATCCCAGAGTAACGTATCAACTCTGTGGTACCACACTGACAGTGGTAGAGAATGAAAAGGACCTGGGGGTATTTGTGCAGGCAGATATGAAGTTCTCTGAGCAGTGCAGATGGGCTGCAAGAGTAGCTCATGGTTTATTGTCAATGATATATAGGAATTTTTCTAGCAGGGATAAGGAGGTGATTATCCCCTTGTATAAGGCAATGGTCGGGCCACACCTTGAGTACTGTATATAGGTCTGGAGGCCTCATTTTAAGAAGTATGTAGAGTTGTTGGAACGAGTAAAAAGAAGGGCAACAAGATTAGTAAACAGAACAAAGGGTTGCTCTTATGAGGAAAGGTTTAAGTTTTGCAAATTATAGTGTCTGGAGACTAGGCAATGGTTTGACCATGCTCAGTGCTGATGGGATTCTTCCTCTTGTTCAGAATAATTGCCTGAGAGGGCATAAATTCAAATTGAGGAAAGACGGTTGTAGGACAGATGTGCGGAAGTTTGCCTTTAGCCAGCGGGTGGTTGATTGCTGGAACAAACTTCCATCTGCTGTTGTAGAAGTGGATAGCTTAATTAGATTCATGGCAGAACTTGACAAACATTTGATTTATTTCAAGAGAGGATGACACATCAGCTTCTGACCTTGAAGTGGTTGTGAGATAGTGCGGCCTGAAAGTAGGTTTCAAAATTAAAGGAAAAAAACATTGAGGACTATTTCAAGTAAACTTCTCAAAAATAGTTATTTGTTTTGTGTTGCAATATTTTTCATTTAATTTTGTGTAATATAATGTTCTACATTAAAACTATGCTTTGTACAGTATTTTGTTAACTTACTTTTACTTTTTATAATTTTTAGTTTAAAATATTGTTTTTATTAATTTAATATGAAAACCAATTTAGTTAAAATTTTGTTATTTAGTAACTTTAAATAAAAACGTACATGAAAAGATAGCTTCTGGTTAATCTGGAACAAGTGTGGTCTCATCAAGTCCGGATTAACAGGGTTCTACTGTAATCATATTTGGAAAACCAATTCAACATCTAAATATGCTGTTCATTAAAAAGTTCCTATTCCCCACCAAAAAACTGAAATGATTTCAGTTTCATAAGATTGAGGGGGAGAGTCTAGTTTTTGGACAATTCAGTTTTCAGACAGCCAGATTCAGGACTTGTAACACCTATTTCACATCTTAAACTGATCTGTTGTTACAATTTTCTGGGATTTAAATCAAACCCAGAAAATTGTAACAACATTATGGTAAATAATGTTTTACAATATTCAAAACTGGTATATGTTATTCCTTCTGAGAATAATTAGTATCTATTCATTAAAACACTACAATAATAAATAAAAAAAAAAGAACTCTTCTAAAAACATTTTTAAATTGATACTCTATATGTGATAACCCATAGCCGAGTGATCAGGAGCAGGAGTGCTGTAGCACACACTCTTTGAGTAGACCTGAGTTCAAACACCTGACTGCTATATATGGTCGATCTGACAAACCACACACTGGATCAGCATGGCAGATTATGGTCCATTTCTCTCAACATGAATCATCGAGGAAGCTTCCATCCTGCAGTGGATTGATAATGGCTGCAGTTTATGTGATAACCTGGCTTAATTTTATTCTCATTTCTTTCATTTCATTTGAAAAAAACCTGAATGGGAAAAATTTCCTTTGAACATTTTTTCATATTATTCTATAACCTTTTTATAGCACATTTTGCAATATTTTCTTGCCTTTAACTTGATTTTTGTTAAATTTCTTTTTTTTTTAAGAACTCTAACCTTATCTTAGTAATATATTAAATGTTAGAAGATATTAAAAATTAATTAAAACATGTGTAAGGAAATTTAAAGTTTTCCATTAAAAAAAAAAAAAGAAATGCCATATCACCTGAAAGAAATGCCATGTCACCCTTTCGAAAAACATCTCTGGCAATTTTTTTCCCAGTTGCTGTTCGATTTATATAACCATCAAAAGAACGAATGGGGTCATCATGAATAATCTTTCCCACAAATTCTCCAGGTTCACCTTAAATATGAAAACATGAGAAAGAAATGGCTCACAGAAGTTAGACTGAATTTAAAAACAAAGAACTTTGTATTAACACCACCATCAAACTATATTATGCTAAGCTATATAAACAAAACTTACAGGCATGCATGGGGGGGGGAATAGAGAGAGAATACATGTACTGTAGTTTATTATTATTAGCCATATGGTGCAAGGAAGCCTGTGGCTTATGCTGCACCAGTCAAAAAAATTTCTAAATTACCGAGAGAGGGTGGGGGGGTTGGAGAATCACTAAGAAAGAGAAGAATGATATCCAGCTCAGGACCCTGGGTGTGCCAAGCCCATACTCACCAGATGTGAGCCACTGGGGTTAAATTTGTACTTTACTTTCTCTTATGGTAATGGTATGCACACTTGTGCAAGAAAATGGTGCTGAAGTTATATGCACCAAAGAGTAAAGCAATGAAAATTAATTTGCTAGTAGCTTACAAATGTTTTCAGAAATAAGTCAGCCTAAAGCAGCCAGCTTCATCCACATGCTTCAATATTGGAAAAAGGTCAGTCTTGGTATGAAGCATGTGCTGAAGGTGATACTAAATCAGAGTTCATGATCAGTTTATGAAATAAGTGGATTTTGGTGACATCTGTTAGAGTAGTTAGTGCAATTAAGCAGGCTGAAAATGTATGAGAAGAAGATGGAAGGTGTCCATTAATATGCATGTCTTGAAGTTAGACCAGAATAAAAGTGGAATAATCAGCTATTGTCTTAGAAGTATTACAATGTTAGCTGCCAATCAAAAATGAAGTGTAGACTACAGTGTCACTGCCATCATATATAGCATCTCAGCTGACGTTGGGCGGTGAATACTGGAAGGATAGCTTGAGCCTGTAATGCATGTTGGTATACCTAATTCATATTAGCATTCTTAGAGTGCAGTACTGAACCACAAGCATAGCTGCACAGATAGGAACGCAAAAAAGGATGGTGTAAAGCAAATGATAGTAAATCCTTTAAATGGTATCTACCCAAATTTAAATTAACTTTTCTACGGTGATTAAATTAAGCTCAGTTATAAGATGGATCTGCTGTGGATTGCTATTTCAGCTATGAACAGCAATCCAATGAGTGGCCACTTTATTAGGTACACCTAGCAAGTAGGACCCCTCCCCATTCAGAACAGCTTGGATTTGTCATGGCATGGACTCAAGGTTGAAAGTGTAATGGAGATGTTGGTCTATGTTGACTCAACTGCTTTCATAGTTGTTGGAAATTTGATAGTTGCAGACTTCTACTATGTCATTCCACATTATCCTATAGGTGCTAAATTGAACTGAGATCTAGAGACTGGGAAAGGCCACTGTATTAAGCTGAATTCACTCTCACATTCCTGGAACAATTCTGTACATTCTGGCTTTGTGACATGATGCTTTATCCTGTTGGAAGAACCCATTTGCAGATGAATATGCTACGTCCATGATATTTCAGATAATTTATATCACCTAAATGTTGCTCCACTGGTATCAAAAGGCTCAAATGTGTACCATTAAAATATTCCCTAATATCATTTACACTGTCACCACCAGCCTGCACTGTTACTTGGCAGGCTGGTGGTTGGTATCGGATCCATGGATTTTTTTTTTTTTTTTGGCATATTCTGGTCCTCCCATAGCACAAAAACAGCAGGAATCAGGATTCATTAGTACAGGAAACATTTTTTCAGTCTTCTACTATCCAGTGTTGATATTCCTGAGCCCACTGTAACTGTACCTTCTTATTTTTTGGGAAGCCAGTTTGGTCATTGGCTGTAATACCCCATCCAACAAGGTACACAGAGTGATCACTGAATTATAACCACCTACCTAATACTTCGTAGGTCCTCCTTTTGCCCTCAGTACAGTAGCTATCCAATGTGGCATTGATTCAACAAGATGTTGGAAACGTTTGGGAGGTAGGGCCAACCAAGCTGTGTGTAATGTGGTCAGCAATGCAGGTATGGAGGTGATCCAGACGTCTGATATGCCTTTCCATAGTGTCCCACAAGTGCTCTATGGGATTGATATCGGGAGTTCGGAGGCCAATCTATATGCTGGAAGTCAGATCTGTGTTCCTCAAACCATTCCTGCACAAGTGCCTGATGGCTCGGTGCATTGTCATCTTGGAAGACATCACCATTCAGGAAAAAGTGTAACGTAGCGAGGTGTACCCAGACAGCAAGCAGTTGACGATAGCAGAGACCAGTGATACGTTGTTCCACATGCACAAGGGGTCCAAGTTCCTACCAGTGAAACATGCCCCACACCATACAACCACCTCCACCGGCCTGCACTTTTGATACCATGCATGATGGATCAAGAGTTTCATGCTGTTGACACCAAATCCGTACACGACCATCCATGGTGTGGAGTAAATAACATGACTCATCCAACCAGCACACCTTCCAGTCTTCTAACGTCTAACTTGCATGCTCTTTGCACCAGATGAGTCTTTTACACTGATGAACCTTGGTTAGGAGAGAATGCCATAGGGATCATCTGCTGGTATAGCCCATACGTGAGATACATGATCATGCCAGATATTGTTCTGGGTTGGCTCATATTGTATTGGGTGGTCAACTCTTGAACAGTGCTGTGCCTGTTCGCCTGTATGAGTCGTTGGACACAGTGCTCGCCTCTAACTTCAACCTTTCGCTGACCTTTGCAGTTTTGCCGTCGGGTCGTTATTTGACCATTTTGATGCCAGTCCTGGTACACTTTAACTACAATGGCTCTCAAACACCCCACCAGTTTCAGCTGTTTGGGAAATCGAGGCACCAGCTCGTCGAGCTCCCACAATCACAGACCTTTATCAAAGTCCAATAAATCCTTCCTTTTACCCATCACGCTCGGAATTTTACTACCTACTGAACCATTGACACCTTATTTATGCTAAGTAGGTTGACTAACTGTGCACTCTCGTACTTCACATAGTCAGCGGGTCACATTCACTTTTCATAAGGGTGATCATAATTCAGTGATCACTCAGTGTATAAGTTGTGCAATCCAGGATGCCTTCTTTGGTTACTGATGTTATTTTAGTTGTTATTTGACTTTTTTTTTTTTTTTTTTTCCTTATTATTAAATATATTTTTTTTTATTATTATTCTTATCTATTTCTCTCTTGAGGAGACACCCACGGGAGAGCCATTGGCTTGAAGAGTGAGAGTTACGTGTAATGTGTTAGAGATGTTATTATAATCTTTATTATTTTTATTTTATGTTTTTCTTTTGACCCATAATTCATGATCAATGTTCAAGAGCGATTTTTGTTGTAGCTTGCTGCATTAAAGGAATAAAGTTTTTTATAATTAGGGAAAGATTTTCAAGATTTCATAGCTCCAGTCCAACAGACAATGCGATTCGTGCACTGGTGAATAAGTTTAAAAGAACTGGGCCTGTGTGTGACGAGGAGAGATGTGGATGCCCAAGGACAGCATGTGAAAGCATTGAATCAGTTTGAGAAATGTTCAAAGAGGATCCAAAATTATCAGTTAGGGAGGGATATCAAAGACTGAACATGCCCAAGACATCAGTTCACAGAATTTTACATTTGACACTGATGAAAAAACCCTACCACATCCAACTGTTGTGTGACCTGCATGAAGAAGATCTTTAACATCGAGCAGCAATGTGTGCAGAACTTGTCAATAAATTCCAAAATAACAGCTTAATGGACCACATCTTGTCAGTACTAGTATAAGTTAATTAGGGGTATGCCTTCCAGTGGCCACTGCAGTTTGTCAAAGTGTAAAGGTAGAGATTATCCATGCAAAATTTAAATACTCTAAATGCGAATGTAAATAGTTACGTTCATTAAATAGGGAAACAGATTTCTTATGTGAAACATGGTGTTTCACACCAGTGTAAACACAGGGGAACCTACAGCCCAACATTTTGGACAATTTGAGAGAGATTTTTAGTAATTTAGAAAAAGCTTGTTTCTATTTTATATTGTTATTTCAGGTGCAGTGAACTTGTTTTAGATATGAGCTTTGAAAAAACAAACCATCTGGCACAATCATGTCCTTTTGTCTTTTATGCTATAAGTAATTATTTTCTTTACTGGATGATTTGATCATGAATATGATTTGGAATAAACTGTGGATGGTTGAATAAAGAATCCCTCCCTCAACAAAATTTTATAACTATTATAGAAAGAAATGTGTTCTGAGAATACTCAAGGGTTAAGAAGAGAGTATAACAAAGTTTTTACTATCTACAATTTTAACATATTAAGAAGAATTTATTATAAGAATAAAAAATACCTGGCTCACAACGAATGCAGAGGCCATTTTTGTTTCTGCATGGTTCTCCAGTAATTGGATCTATTTTAATAAGAGTAACAGGATAAACAGCTGGGATAATGCGAGATACAAATCCCACAGCACCAACTTTGTTATCCAAATTAACTGAAAAAAAAAAAAGACATGCTATTCATTATATAGTTCTAACCACAATTTTTTTAAAAAATTAATGTTCATATACATAATATATGCCGACCGGGCTAGCCGAGTGGGTAAAGTACCTGCCCGGCAACCCAAAGGTCGCGGGTTCGATTCCCGCCTCGGGCTTGGATCAAAGTACTGCAAAAACCTTAGGAGGTGCAATATGGCCACAGAAGCCGATGCGCCAACAACTATCAAAAAAAAAAAAAAAAAACATAATATATGTTATACTTTATAATGAGGAAAATTTTTCAACACAGGCAAAATAGTAATTCAAATGCCATTTACTACTACATATGAATGGTTAAATTAGGCTACTATAGTTAGGAGAACACCAATAGGCAAATACAATATAATACGATATTTTAAATATTGCATTATATTTCAAAACCTGAAATATGTACAGGGCAAGTCCTCAACTTTGGGACATTACACGGGACATGCCACAGCCTACCCACCAACAGTTTTAGCAGCACTACTATTTGGTCTGTACAGCATTATTGTTTGTGAAATTATTTAACAATTTTAATGAATTTTGCCCATATTATTTTATAAATAATGAGTACAAAAAGGAAAAATGAAAGTGCCAATAATAGTGATAAGAAGCATATGTCTCGAATTCAACACAACCGAGACAAACCTTCAATTAATTAGGTGTGCCAAATACAGTAAATCTTTAGCCTCAACTGGACATTCAATACACTTAAGCCAGTCAACCACATATTCAAATGGGAAGAAAAAGACGAAAAAAAAAAAAAAATAAATAAATAAATAAAGCCCATGTACAAAGAAAGTGCTAGAAATATGTAGTCAACAATCATGTCAAAAAAGTGATGTGAAGTGACTGAGAAAATGGAAAGATCTTTAAAATTATGGATTGACAACTAATATCAAAAAAAAAAAAAAACATTTTAGTTAGTCTTCAACCAGTAAAAGCAAGGCTGTGTGTGTGTGTGTGTGTGTGTGTGTGTGTGTGTGTGTGTGTGTGTGTGTGTGTGTGTGTGTGTGTGTGTGTGTGTGTGTGTGTGTGTGTGTGGAGTGGAAGAAAAGTTTAGGCAAAACTGCTGTTGACTCCAGAATTTCATGCTAGCAAAGGATGGTTCAACAGGTTAAGTTGCATAATATCGGATTGAATGGGGAATTATTTTCCAGTGCCAATAAAATGCACTAGAATTTGTGAAAAAGTCTGTTAAAATTTCTGGGGGGGGGAGTTATCCTGTATGTCAGATTTTTAACATTAACAAGACCAGATTAATTTGGGAAAAAAAAGAGATGTCTGCATGAAACAATTTGGTAAATGAGGAAAAAGTTGCACCTCTGCACAAGACAGCTAAGGACAAGCTCCAGGCTCACAAAACTGCTATATGGTGGGAATGCAGCAAATAACTTTACATTCAAACTCATGCTAGTCTACTATTCAGAAAATTCTCAGAATAATGAAGGTGAGGGCCAAAGGAAATTTATTAAAATGACAGAGTTACTGGAAAGTTTGCTAAGATTGATTTAGTTTTCATTTTGTTCCAGAGACAATAAGACAATATTGCAGCAGGAATGATGTAGCAATCAAGGCACTGTTGAGTTTAGACAATCCTCCTGGTCATTCATATTCATCAGAGGATCTTTATCCAAAAAATTAAAGTTGTATCATCCAAGTTTCTTGCAACGACCAATTAACTGGTTGAAATAAATTTATTAACATAAAAATGATATATACATGGGGGATGTCTTTGTGTGTGCACGATGTAAGGAGTGTAAGGAAATCAGGCGACAACTCAGCGTTGTTATGGGCCTATATGAGAGTTTGAAGGGCAGGGTGGATGCCCTCGAAAGATCTAAATTGAGGGGCCCATCAGGCTCTCAGCTGCCCACATCAATGCCAGAGTTTGCACTTGGTCATCACGCGACACAGCGGCAACCCCCAAGGCAGATTGCGCTGGTCCCAAAGGAACTAGTAGTTGTTGGTGACTCTATTGTCAGGGAAATGGGAAACATCCTTTGTAGAAAGGATAGATAGAACAGGACCAGGGTATGTCTGCCAGGGGCAAAGGTTGATGACGTTTTAGAACAGATATAATCTTTTAAGGGCACAAAAGGTGATATAGTTGTACACGTTGGCACTAATGATATTAAGAGTAGGAGACCGGCAGAATTACTTAACAAGTACAGGTCACTGATGAAAAAAAGCCGTGAAATAGGGTTGAATTTGAAAGTGTCTGCAATTCTGCCCAGACACGATAGGAGGTAGTATATGATGAGAGCCTTGTCGATCAATTCGGCCCTGGAAAGATTGTGCAAGGCTCAAGGGGTAGAATTTATTTTTAGCCTGGACTGTACTTGTTAACAGGAGAGATTGCTTCTACAGGGATGGGATACACTTAAATAGAAAGGGTGCAAGAATATTTGCTGATGCTATCGAGGCAGTGTTAGGTGGGTCGGAAAACTGATAGCTTGGGGGGGATACAAGGACTAATAGTTTAACAGTAGCCATAGGCAGAGGTGAAGGTGATTCTTGCACAACTTCTATTAGAATAAGTAGCAACCTGGAGCGAGGGGTGTTGGGGGTTTCAGGGACGGATGTCAGTCATCGTGAAACAGGTAGGTATATGGGATGTGTTAGAGTGGCAAATGCAAAGTACTGCATATGGGTAGAAGTAACCCCAGAGAAACGTACCAACTGTGTGGTACTACACTTAAGGTGGTAGAAAATGAAAAAGACCTGGGAGTAATTGTGCAGTCAGATATGAAGTTCTCTGAGCAATGTAGACAGGCTGCCAGGGCAGGTCATGGGGTTTTGTCAATGATATATAGGAATTTTGCTAGCAGGGAAAAGGAGGTGCTTATCCCTCTGTATAAGGCAATGGTCAGGCCACGGCTTGAGTACTGCGTACAGGTTTGGAGGCCTCATTTTAGGAAGGATGTAGGTTTACTTGAGCTTGTACAGAGACGGGCAACAAGATTGGTGTGGGGAATGAAGGGATCCTCTTACGAAGAGAGGCTTAAGTTCTGCAAATTGCAGTGGCTGGAGACTAGGCACCTGCGCGGTGATCTGATTGAGGTATATAAGGCCTTGAATGGGTTGAGCACGCTGAATTCTGATGGGATCCTTCCACTTGTTCAGATTACGAACCTAAGGGGGCATAAATTCAAATTAAGAAAAGACAGATGTAGAATAGATGTGCGGAAATTTGCCTTTAGCCAGCGGGTGGTTAATTGCTGGAACAAACTTCCATCTGTCGTTGTGGAAGTTGATAGGATGAATAAATTTAAGGAGGAACTGGACAGGCATTTGGAGGGAATGGTGTGATTTTTTTTTTTTTTTGGCTTTCTTGCATCACATGCCACTACTACTACTACAAAACAGAAATAAAATAAGATAAAAGCATTAAAATACAATAAGATAAGTGTTAAAATACAATAAGATAAAAGTGTTAAAATATAATATAATAAAATCATTAAAATACATAGTAGCTTTCGAAGCAAAGTGCCTCTTCATCAGCTAGTCTGTGAATGGTGTACTTCAGTATATATTGATGGTTACAATAGCACAAGTCAGCTGAGCATGATCATGTATCACGAGTTCTAAACACTTTTATCTTATTTTATTTCTGTTTTTTATCTTATGTATATTGTATATATCATTTTTATGTTAATAAATTTATTTCAACCAGTTAGTCGGTCGTTGCAAGAAACTTAGATGATATAATGCAACCTGATGCACGAGGCCTGTTTTCTAATTAAAGTTGTGTGTCTCCAAAGATCCCCTGCAATATTCAGCCTATATAAAAGACAGTCACAGATATCCTCAAGCAGTACCCTGAGTTATCTGGGTACTGCTTACAAACCATCACCCAAGTTATCTGGGCAACCAACAAAGAAGGTGGAACTACCTTATAGGAATTCTGAAAAAGTTAATATCTGGAATGCAATCAATAGCAGTGGAGACTCTTGGGTTAAGATAAGAGAATTAAGGATCATCTTTCTCTTAGATGTTGGAGGCTCTTCTGAGCTTTCAGCATATAATTTTCCATCACAGCCCCCTGCTCATCATCCTAGTTTTGGATATTGAGGAGGAGGAGCCTGTAATGAAACTCTCAATACAATGCAAAATCACCAGCAATCCCTTCATCCAACCATTAAAATGGTTTTCACCTGTCTAGCACTGCCACCAATAAGCTTAGATAAGCTGATTTTAAGCTAAGAAGTATTATTTAATATATATTTTACTGAACTGACTTCAAATTTAACTTTGGCTGATTAAACTGATTAAAACTCAGGGGTTAAAAAGCACAAAATTTATATCATAATTAGAGATTTTATAATATATTTTAGCTCTCTATGAATGGGACTCCCATTATAAGATGCAAGGTCTATTGACTTTTTGGAAATTTTTCAGGAACACGTTATTAGTATTAGTAGTGGCAAGTGATGCAAGAAAATGAGCTTACAACATCAGCAAAAAAGAAAAGAAAAACCCTTACTACACCATTATCTGTCCATTCTCTCCAACAGTTTGTCTAGTTCTTCCTTAAATTTATTCAAACCATCCACTTTCATAACAAAAAATGGAAGTTCATTCCAACAATCAACTACTTGCTGGCTGGGCTGAATGTAAACTTCTGTACATCTATGCTCAATTTGAATTCATGTCCCCCTTTTGTGTAGTCAGAGCAAGAGGAAGAATGCCATCAGCATTGAGCTTTCTCAATCCATTAAAAGCCTAAAACACTTCAATCAGATCGCTTGCAGGTGATTAGCCTCCAGTTGCTGCAATTCACAGAAATGAAGCTTTTCTTGGTAAGGGCACCCTTTGTTCTGATCACCAATCTCGTTGCCCTTCTCCGTATCCATTCAGGCAGATCCACATATTTCCTAAAATGAGGCGTCCAGACCTGTATGGTACTCAAAATGCAGCCTAACCACTGCTTTGTATGATGGGATAATCATCTCCTTACCACTGCTAGCAACCCTGGAAGCCTGTCTTCACTGTTCAGAGAACTTGTATATCTGGCTGCGCAATTACACCTCCCCCAGATACTTTTCATTTTCCACTATCCTGAGCATAGTACCACACAGTTGGTACTCTTAATCTGGGATTACTGCCACCAATATGCAGTAACTTGCATTTGTCAATGTTAAACATCAACTGCCATTTCTCAGCCCATCTGCCTAATTTTTCTAGATCTTGTTGCAATAGCTTACATTGAATACTCTCATTCATACCACCAATCTTCGTATCATCTGCAAAGTTAGACATTAAGCCTGATATACCTTCATCAACGTAATTAATAAATACAGTCGATTCTGGTTATTTGGGACACACATCGGGACTAGTGCATTTTGGCCCGATTAAGTGGCTGCCCCAATTATTCAAAGTTTCATGTAAAAGAAGTTAAAAATACAATGGACCCCCGCTTTACAATTGGTTCACTGTACAATCAAATCATGTTACAATGGAGTCACCATAGTAGAGTACCATTCACTATACGGTGTGTAGTAAGCACCGGCCACTGTGATCACATTTGTGAATTGAATTTTAATTCTATTAAACAGCGATTCTAATTAGCAAAAATAGGAGGAATATTATCCAGAGGCTATAAAAGTAAAGATATATTAAGCACAAATTTATCCTTTATTACCGTACCAATTAAAAAATTAAATGATACATGAAAATCTGAAGAATATACGTAATAATTTGAATAATTAATACATACTGTAATATGTACATACTAACTAGTTGACATTTCTGTTCACTGAGGCACCTCCGTAGCCAGGTGGGCAGGAGCAGCAGTGCATAGCACACGCTTCTTGATTAGACCGGGGTTCGAGCCCGTGACCACCAAATACGGAGGAGGCGGAAAGGTCAGAGAATGACCACCACAAATCCCCCGAGCAACATGGCCTTAGTTGCTAATGCTCCTAAAAACCAAATAACAAACAAACAACAACAAACTGTTCACTGACATTTGTGGGTGGGGTTAAAATTTAAAACAGTAAAAAGATAAGCAATCAATAATAAAGAACACGGCACACACGAATTGCAAGTAACACGATACGTGCAAGTGAGAACGGAGTAACAAGTTATGAAGCTTTAAAAATAGGAATGAAGTGAAGATTCTGAAAATTAATTTTTTTTATATGATTGAAGATTCCATGGAATTGTAAACACATTTCACCATAATAACCTACAGAATTCCAGCTGTCGGTATTATCGCAAATTCAATAAGATTGAGTTTACTATCCGTTTATGATAAATTGCACTAACAGAAAAGCCCAATAAACAGGTGACTGCTAATTGTTTTTATTGTTTTATGGTTGTGATCTCCAGAAATCTGACCGAACCACGTGGTATGGTCGGAGACAATCGTAGGGTAATCTCCAGTGCTGTGATCTCCTGCCCTGATTAAATGACATGTTTTCCCAATGAAGCGAAGTAAACCCTGGCTATTTTCTTGATTAGGTTCTGTTTTTTAAGATTTGCCCCAAATAAACGGTTGCCCCGATTTACCGGTGGCTCAAATAACCAGAGTCCAGTGAACTAGTATTTATTAGTGTTGTAAATAATTATATATTACAGCTAGGCCTCGCATAACGCGAGTTTGATTTACACGACATTCAATTAACGCTATTTGAAAAATGATACCACTTTTCACTTTACACGATGCAAATTTCCAGTTAACGCGATCTTTTTTTCTTTATGTGATAGTTGAAAAAGATTTGAATGGCATGTGAAGCTTACCGCGAGTTGTACGGTCAATAAACAAACGTTTGCCTGCTACCCGCCTCGGTGTGTTCCCTCAACCATCGGAAGAAGACGTGTTTGTCTCCTGCTAATAAAGTCAATGCAGACTTTCATTTAAAAATTTCAATTTTTAAATGAGCCAGATGAAAATGTTACCGCGAAGGAGATAACGGTAAAAGAATTAGATGAAATTTTTCGTATCGCATAGAACCTGAAACAAAAGCTTTGATGTTCTCTGTGATATTTATTTCGCCAGGGCCCAGAGAACTTTGTTGTCAGCTATCGGAAATTGATTGATGAAAAGAGAAAGTCAACACTGTTCAAATCTTTCCGCAACAGTAATTTCTTCATTGTGTATTTTATGTCAGAGGATCCCAAACTTTCTCGGTTCAAGGCGTTCTTAGTGTCTCAGTAATTTTTTCAAGGCGCACTCAGACCAAAAGAAATACCTAACATTCCGCTTAGTAGTTAGGTCCAAACAACTTAATAAGAAATGTTGAAACTGTGAACTACCTCGAGCTAGTAGTTCGCGCGGTGCGACAGATGTCGAGTATCGCTGTATTTCCGTCTAAATTTTAAAATATTCCGCGGCGTGCAGTTTGGGAACCGCTGTTTTATGCAATAAACATTTAATTCCATAATTATTTATGATTTTATTTTTTTTTTAGAAGCATTAGCAACTAAGGCCATATTGCTCCGGGGATATGTGGTGGTCATTTCCTGATCTTTCCGCATCCTCTGTATTTGGTGGTAACGGGCTCGAACCCCGGTCTGATCAAGAACCGTGTGCTATGCACTGCTGCTCCTGCCCACCTGGCTACGGAGGAGGCGGCCAGGGTGCATCATTAATTAAGTAAATTCAACATCAATATAATGTGATCACTGTCATTTAGTGGTTCTTTTATTTTTGGTTTCTTAATGCATGAGGAGTTGCTGCTGTAGAAAACAGTTATCCAATAAATCCACCGATGTCTTGTTAGTGTGTGTGATCAACCACAAGTTTCTAGTCAATATCTGTGGGAAGTTAAAATCCCCCATTATAAGACAATCTGATTTACTGGCCCACTATTTCTCTGTACAGTTAGTTCATTATACTTATCAAAGTCATCAGGTCTATAACACACCCCTACTCTCAATTTCGCTTTCCCAGTGCTTACGACACACCAAACTGACTTAACATTGTACTGTCCACCCACGTCAACTGAATGCACTTCGTTAGATTTTATGTTTCTTATCTAACAGCATGACCCTTCCTCCCTTTCTGAATACACATTGTTTGTTTGTTATTTGGTTTTTAGGAGCATTAGCAACTAAGGATATATTGCTCCGGGATATGTGGTGGTCATTCTCTCACCTTTCCGCATCCTCCATATTTGCCGGTGACGGGCTTGAACCCCGGTCTAATCAAGAAGCGTGTGCTACGCACTGCTTCTCCTTCCCACCTGGCTACGGAGGCGCCCAAATACACATTGTACTCCCTAAATTCCAATTCTGCATTCCTTATGTCTGTGTGACACCAGCACCTCAAATTCATCAAATTTATTTACTATACTCCTATCTCTTAGTTATTTATCCTAACACAGCCCACGTACAGCAGACTTTTGAAATAACGGCACCTTCGGGGATTCAAGGTGCTGTTATTTTGATTTTTTCGTTATCTAGATAGTTTTATTTTTAATGTATTTAATGCAGAAATAATGAGGCCAAATACGAAACAGAGAGATTAAGAATGCAATTTTATTAACTGCACATAAAAAAACAAACATGTTGACGATCCAAAGTTATATTCTGCCATTAATACACTTCTGCTTACCCCCCATTCTATTTTCTTTATTATATCAAGTTTAGTCTGCAGGGGTAGCACAGTGGTTTCGTCACTGTCCTCCCCACGCTGGGTGGAAAAGGCCCGGGTTCGAATCCCGTCAATAGCGTCAGGAAATTTTATAGGCTTTTTTTCACTCCATAGCTGAGTTAGTGGGTCTCAGGTGTAGGTTGCTGGGGGGTTTTCGTCCAGCAAAACAGGCAAATCAATCAGAGAACACACAATTTACAGACAATACACATGGGTATATGAATTAACTTTCTGGGTGACTCTAACGTAACAGTTTGGTTAAATGGTTAAAATAAACGTAAAATAACGGTATAATCTGTGATATCATTACAGAATTCACTTTTAAAATTGCGAACATAAACAAATACAGTAATCACATAACTTGCCATTTTCTTTTTTCAGCACTGCAACACATCTGCGCTATATGTTATATCTGATCTCAATGTGCCGTTATTTTGACAGTCTACTGTATTTACTTGTTCCATGATAACTCCCAGCAGTCCAGAAAATCCCGAGCACCTTGCTTTCCAGGCTGCTGCTCATTCCAATAGAAGCAGGGCAAGAATCACTTTCAACTCTGCCTGTGGCTACTGTTAACCTATTAGTCTGTGAATCCCCCCACCAAGCTAGCAGTTTTCTGACCCAACTAACACTGCCTCGATAGCATCAGCAAATATTCTTGCATCCTTTCTATTTAAGTGTATCCCATCCTTGTAGAAACGATCTTTCAGAGTGGGCTGAGAAAAATTCTACCCCACAAGCCTTGCACAATCTCTCCAGGGCCAAACTGATTGACAAGGCTCTCATTATACACTCCCTCCTATCATGTCTGGGCAGAATTGCAGACACTTTAAAATTTAATCCTAACTCGTAACTTTTTTTTCAACGTTGACCTGTACTTGGTAAGTAAGTCTTCAGATCTCCTACTCTTAATATCAACATGCATAACAATATCACCCTTTTTGCCTTTAAAAGATGATATCTTCTCTAAGTCATCTACTTTTGCCCCTGGCAGACATACCCCGGTCTTGTTTCACCTCTCCTTTTTGTGCAATATATTTCCCGTCTCCCTGACAATAGAGTCACCAACAATAACTAGCTTCTGTGGGACCAGCACATTCTGCCCTGAAGATTGCCACTGTGTTGCCTGATGCACAAGAGTGAGCTCTGACGTTGAGTTGGACAGCTGCGAGCTTGGGTCTGCAGTTTTAATTCCTTTGGGGGAATCTACCCTACTCTTCAAACTCTCATAGATGCCCATCAGAATGTTGAGTTGGTACTTAATTTCTTGACACTCTCTGCACCTAGCACACACAAAGACATCCTCCTTGGCTAATCATGTCCAGTTCCAGAAAGTTTTGGAACTGGAAAATTGTTTAGAACAAATATTCGGGTATGTTCGTGTCAGACGGCACCTGGGATTTCTTCCACCTTCATTCATTTTACTAATCCCTCTCAGAGTCTGATAAACCTCAATCAGATCACCTCTGAAGGTGCCTGGTAGGCAAGCTCTGTGGCCTGCATAATCTGAATCTTTATGGAGTCTCTGCCAATCTTTGCATCACGCCTTCTATCTCTTCGTTGATATCATTTATGAAAATGAAAAGCAACAGTGGTCCAAGAACTGATCCTTGAGGGACCCCACTCTTGACATTCCAATCTGAAGAATATCTATTAATCACAACCCTCTCCCTTCTGCCATGCAGTCACCCAGCAATCCATCTCAGAATCTTACCAGTAATCCCAACGTGTTCAAGCTTATATAGTAACCTCTCATGAGAGACCAAGTCAAATGCTTTGCTAAAATCTAAATTAAAGTTATGTCGAAAATTTTCCCCAAATCCAGCTCATGAGTTACCGTATCAAAATAGCCAACTAAGTTAGTTAAGCATGATTTACCCTTAACAAAGCCATGTTGTGTGTCCTTCAGAATGCCATGTCTATCTAAATGTCCCTTGATTGCACTCTTAATCACTGCCTCTAAGATTTTTTCTACCACTGAAGTCAGACTACCAGTCTGGTCAACTTCACTCTTACTGAAGAACTGCTTTTACATATTGGCAATACACTGGCACTTATTCAATCCAAAGGAATCTCCCCTGAGTCCAAAGATGCTCTCATAATTAACTTCAATGGTTCAATAAACTTCTTTGTGCTCTCCCTCAAAACAACAGGGTTAAAAAAAAAAAAAAAAAAAAAGGTAAACTGCGGCCATTATCAACCCACTGCAGGATCGAAGCCTTCTCAACAATTCATGCTGAGGGAAATGGACCATAATCTGCCTCGCTGGTCTAGTGCGGATTGACCGTATTTAGCAGTCAGGGACTTGAACCCCAGTCTACTCAAACAGCGTGTGCTACTGCACTCCTGCTTCTGACCACTTGGCTATGGCGACAGGGTATATGCCATCAACTCCAGGAGCCTTACTTGCCTTTATGCTCAAACGGTCTTTCTTCAGTAAAGGCAGATGTAAAGTAACTGTTCAATTCATCCACATCGTCAGTTGAGTTGTCTAACACTCTCTCACACACCCAATGCACAAGGGTCCAAACTGATTTGCTTTTTTCTTCCTTTTATTCACATACATAAATTCCTTGTCCCCATTCTTTGCTCTCTTAGCCAATGCTTTCTCATATCCAGCCTTGGTCTCCCTGACCTTTTTTGTGGCACTAATACAGATCAACTTGTAGGCTTCAATACTTTTCAGTGCTTTGTAACTGTCCCATGCTATCTTTTTCTGCTCTATTTGACCAGCCAGCTCCACAGTCATCCATTTTGGCATCCTCCTCCTATAATATTTTCTTAAAGGTATGTGTGTGTTCATGTGATTTTTGCTTCAAAAGTGTTCCATAATTCAAACCACCCTTGGCAATCCGCCCAATTCACAGATGAACTGTGAACTGGGTGGATGCCTTAAACTGTCAAAGTCTCCTCTTCTGAAGTTAAAACCCATGCCTTTACCTTTAAATACTGCAACATCTCTCTTCATCTTCCAGCTGAAAATTTTATGATCACTTCCTAACAATGATTCCTGTACTTTAAGCTATGTGATGTCATCTGAATCATGAGATCAGGAATATTCTCACCCCTAGTACTTTCTCTGACATGCTGGTACAAATAATAATCTAGTTATTTAGAAAAATTCTTCCCCGAGGCGACTTTCCCTTGCACTTATTCCAATCAACCTGGGACAGATTAAAGTCACCCATAATAAGACATTCACACTTGCTTACCCATTCCATTTACAAGTAAAGACTCTCGTCATATTCTAAAACTCCCACTCTCATTGTTTCTTTGCTTCTGACTAACTCACACCACACAGATATAACTTCAGGCACAACAAAAGCTCTTTTTGTGCTTAGGCTGCTTTTGATAAGAAGCATGACCCCTCCATCCCTTCTATCTTCGAGTTCAAGTTGTTTGGTTTTTTAGGAGCATTAGCAACTAAGGCCATATTGCTCCGGGGATATGCGGTGGTCATTCCCTGACCTTTCTGCATCCTCCGTATTTGGTAGTCACGGGCTCGAACCCCAGTCTAATCAAGAAGCATGTGCTACACACTGCTGCTCCTGCCCACCTGGCCACGGAGGCACCTCCCTCCATCCCTTCTATCTTCCCCATCTTTCCTAAATACCATAGTGGAACTCTTCATTACCAATTTCCGGGTGGCACCATGTTTCTGTTAGCCCTATTATATCAGCATTAGTTGTCCCAAGAGGGAGTACAAATTCGGCCATTTTATTGACAACACTCCTGACATTACTGTAGAAACAGTTTAGATTAAGTAATCTTCTATAGTTTACTACCCTGACACCCCCCCCTCCCGAAGTGATTTAGGCTTGTTTCCCTTTCTCATCCCGCTCGCTTGAAACATTTCCACTCTCAAAACATCTTGCCAACACTGACTGTTGTGGCAATGAAAGATTTTTGGTGAGTGCAAGCATTACTTTGAACCATATCATCAAATAAATGCAGATCTAAATCACCCTCCCCGCCCAACTAGCAGTTTCCTCTGAACCCTTAGAGTAACCTCAATGATACTAACAAAAATCTTTGCACTACCTCTGTTCAAATGTGTACCATGTCTACAAAATAGATTCCTACTACCTACAAATGTGGGCCAAACTGATAAAAATTTCGCCTCTAGAGCCTCGCAGATTCCCAAAAGTCTTGAGTTAATCCACAAGGCTTTCTGCATATAGTCCCTCCTATTGTGTCTGGGCATATTGGATGGGTTTGGAAATTATGTAAGAACAGATGAATTGGTCAACTGCAATACATGCAGATACATACACATTGTGACCTAACTTGCAGAATAGATGTGTGGAAGTTTACTTTTTAGCCAGCAGTGGTTTGATTGCTGGAACAAATTTCCATCTGTTGCTATAGAGATTGATACTTTAAATAAATTCAAGGAAGAACTAGAGAGAATGGACAGGTGAAATGGAAAGTTTTTTTTTTTTTTTTTTTTTGGCTGATGCTGTATAAGCTTGTCTTCTTGCATCATTTGCCACTACTAATACTAACTTTGGATCTGCATCATTTAGGAAGTTATAATTTGGCATATGCATATAAATATTAATGATTAATAATCTTACCAAGATCGATAAAAATTGACTGGGATAATTTCATGCTTTGTTGAACTGATATGGACTTATTCTATTTAAAAATTGATTTTTTATGAAACAGTTGCACAACATAGATAATTATAATAATACTTACTGACATTAGCATTTCCTTCAGTAGAACCATACAATTCTCCTATCTGTTTAATATTAAATCGATTTGTAAATTCTTTCCAGATCTGTGGTCGTAGTCCATTACCAAACATAAGTCGGATTTTATGTTGCTTGTCCGTTGGCAATTTAGGCTGTGCTAGTAGATACCTGCAAATTTCTCCTATATACTGAGTTACCTGAAAAAATTACTTAACATAAAAAAAATGTTTTCTACTGTTGTTAAAAAAAGTAAAATTTTATTCATTGAAGTACTTTGCTTGCATATATTTTTTTGAATCCTTGCAAATTTTTCTAGTTCCTGAAACTAACTTCTAGGTACATATTTGGAACTTATGTTGGTAATACCTTGGGAACTGAGCCATGTAACCCAAAACATCATGGCAGCCTACACTATATGGAGCAGAAAATTTTCAAAGTGAAAAAATAGTACTATGAAAAGAATATTCTGTGGTTAATGTACAGAAAAAAATTCTGCAGAATTTAGTTTGTCCAATAACCAACAAAAAAAAAAATATATATATAAATAAATAAAATAATAATAAAAAAAATAAATACACAGGTTTTTGTGCGTCAACAATATGGAGAGGAACAGTTAAGGATACTGGATACTCAGGTGACTTTATTTATAGTCCAGAACAGTTAGATTTTATTTTATAAAGAGCTTTTAAATACTTTGTATAGCATAATTCCTGGCTACATATAGTGCTTGTGCCAACACAGAGCTAGTGATCCAGCATCCCGATGAAAGGAACGGACAGCAATAATAACACAAATTGTAATTTGGAGCCACATATACATAACTAGATCTAATTGCTTCTAGACTGACTGGGAATGTCCAAAATTGCAATTTTACAATTTGTACAGACCGACACAATGCTCATTGATAATAGCAATTCTGAACAATAAGAAAATGCCATATTGAAAGTCAGCAACAAGGCGATCGCTCTCTTAGGTTAAAATTAGTAGAACTTGGAATAATATTGGGAGTAAAAGTGCAAAAATGTCAAACAAAAATAATGTGATACTCCAGTACAAATTATATCAACATGCAGCATATTTCCTAAAGGATTTGTTTTAGAATAAGGCTAGTAGCCGAGTGGGCAGGAACAGAAGTGCAGTAGCACACGCTCTTTAAGTAGACCAGGGTTCAAGCCCCTGACTGCTGAATACGGTCGATCTGCCAACCCGCACTGGACCAGACCAGCGTGGCAGATTATGGTCCATTTCCTCAGCATGAGTTGTTGAGGAGGCTTCCATCCTGCAGTGGGTTGATAATGGCTGCACTTTACTTTTTTCTTTTTTTTTTAGTCAAAAAAACTTCTAATAACATAAAACCAACAACTCAAAGTTTTTACGTGAAACAATCACAAAACCTATAGGGCAATGCTATTATGAGTGATCCAAGAATGACTTGACAAAGTGCGAAAATCAAAAACGTTTTTGTGTTAAGTTGTTAATGTTATTTGTGATTGTGGGAGACTTCTTCCTTTTAAACGAATAATTTAGTTGTTTGTCAACGGTCATTGCTTCTTACCTGGCAGGAACAAACCCTTTCGTCCCAAACAACAACTAACTATGTGACTGTAAAGGGGAACGGCCATTGGTCAACAACTTCTGCCCTGTTGAAGATGCTATTCACACTCTGGAAATTGGTATTGCCTACTATAATGTTGATTATTTTTATTGATTGTGGGCATATTCTGATTAATTAATATGCAAATTAATTAGCGACTCCTCATTTGAGTATATAATTAGCGTAGGCAATTACCAAATTACCCTTATCTTACCTTACAATTATCAATTACCCCTATCAAAAACTGACCACGGGTGATTTGCAGCTCTCTTCCTATCATGATGTACAGCGCCCCTCAAAACCCCGGGGGAAATTAGCCCCATTGTTCTAGGTAGAAAGAAGAAAAAGAATTTTTTTCCTTTTTTTTTTACACTTGGGCCTTCCTTCCCCCCATGTGACCAGTGGGGAACATCCCTAAAGTTATCTGACGAACTGTTCAGCCCCAAATTTATTCACAGACTTGTGGCTAGTGTAGAACTACTGCATTTGGAGACCTCTCTGCAGCTGCTACTCTTTTATCTCATTAATCCGAAAATCTACCATTTTCCCGGAAAATGGAAAATACAGAAATCAAGGTCCAGGAAACCTGTGTACAAGAACCCGCTATACAGAACACTGACGCAATACCTGACAATATAGACGATGCCAGAACAGGTCCAGTGAGCAAAAAAACAATACAAGAAGACTGTCCCCAAGAGTGATTGGGGAGACACAAAGTACAAGTGAGGCCAGACAAGACAAACCCCTCCCACTGGATCCAACACTCCCAGATGGAACAACCCTGGAGAAAATGCACTTCCTGTGAACACAACTGGAACAGCTGATGGCCAAATCCAGTAGCAGGATTACAACCGGACTACGTGGAGAAATAATCACCATATGGAATAAGATGAAATCGATTTTGGTCAGTGAACATCTCTTGCAGGAAAAGGTACAAACAAAACTGGAGGCCTATCTTGACGAGCAGGGAAAACAAATGTAACAGCACACTCCCTCATATGCAGAAGCACTGAGGAGCTCCAAAACACCCAACAATGTGACAATACCTAGCATTCTACCACCCAGAAAAAAGATGCTCCTACCACAACCAAACCTTGTCATCTTTAAGCCAGCAACAGAAGATGCCCCTAAATCAAGCAAAGAAATCAAAACTTCAGTTATTGCAAACTTAAATGGCGACCTGAAAACAATAAAAATCAAGTCAATTCGAAAGACAAGAAATGTAGGGATAATTATTGAAACGGAGACAAAAAAGGATGCAGAGACCCTAATGACCAATCAAAAAATACCAAGACTGGGAATTGTAGCAGAGGCCCCAAAAAGGAAAGGCCTCTCAATTATAATCTATGACACAGATAAAAACCTGGCCTGGGAGACTCTAAGGGAGGAAATATACCACAGGAACCTACAAGAACAGCTCAGACATGCTTATCTTCCCCAAATATCAAACCAAGTCCAGGGATGGTAGCAAATTTAACTGGGTCATTGAGTTGGCCCCAAAGGTGTGGCAAACCTTGAGTACACAAAGCAGGATATTCATTTGTTGGGGAAGCCAAGATTCAAGGAGCATGTGTCTGTCCCCCAAGTGTTGCCGTTTCGGCCACACTACTCACACATATGCTCAGACTGAGTCGACATGTGGCCACTGTGGGGAGAAAGGACATGAATTTGCCAAATGTCCTAACAAAATAGCTCAGCCGGTCTGTGCAAACTGCAAGACACAAAAAATAGACTACAGCCACTCCATAAGGGCCAGCAAATGCCCAATTTACCGAAAGGCAAAGAGTGCATACCAAACCCGCATAGATTACTGCCTAATAGATGCAGCACAAAAGAGCTTAAAATCCTACAAATCAATGCACAGCAGGCCCGAGCTGTAGTTGAGCACATTAAGCTAAAGGCAGATGAAGAGAACTTGGATGTGCTGCTCCTTCATGAGCCATACACCAACAACAAAAAAGTCAGGGGCTACCCTTGGCATACACAGTGATTCAAACAAACGAAGATACACCCTGGGTGGCCATTTCAGTCAGGAACCAGGATATTACCTATACCAGAATTTCCCACCTCTGCTCCTTTGGAATCACAGATTGGGACAACACTGGGCTGGAGGAGATTACGAGATTGACCAGGATGATGACCAAGAGCTGCCAACACCACCAGAAGGTTGACATCGAGAGCCTGACCATAGACCAGAAAGAAGAGGGAAAGGAAGCCAATTTACCAAGCCGTAAGAAAGATAGACAAATTGTACACAGACAGAAAAAAAACAAAAAAAGAAAGATGAGTGAAGAAGGCACTCCTTGGCAGACACTACAATGACCTTCATCAAAACTACATAGATAAGATGGCTTCCAATGCATGGCTCACAAGCGGGAGGCTCTCCTGAGACCAAAGGACTCATGTTCATCATCCATGACTAGGTAATCAACACCAGGAACTACAGGAAATATATTGACAAGGACCCTGGAGTGACAGATGACATGGCCACCTGGTCCCAGAAATAATCCATCACATCACTGCAGGATACACACTGATCACCCAGATGGAGTACACTCATAGGCAAGACCAAGTTGCCAGGATAATATATCAGAAGGTAGTGCAAAACCATAGAGTTGATCAAAGAAAGTGTACCATATTACAAGTACGGTAGACTTGATTTTCCGGGATAGATGGTAAAAATAAAATCCTGGATAATCGATTTCTCAGTTGATCCAAAAATATTGAAAAATGTTCAGCAATGTACCTAATAAATATGGTGATAGATAAAAGACGAAAAAACTTACCATGCACCACTCACGTGTCCAATACAATGCATGCATAGGCATAAAAACATACCTATAGGTAACAATGTATGCTTCCGTTGGCCGCCAAAGCTGCCGATGGGGGTGCACAATAATCTTCACAAGTTTTATTGTTTTAACTTAAAAAGTCTATTGATTTCTTTAAAACATGTTTTATTTTTAACACAATATTTTATATTTTAATTTTACGAAAAATAGGACAGATAAGCGAAAATCAATTCACACTTAGAAAAATATGAAAGTATAGAAGATTGTTTTTTGTCTTTTGCAACTTTTGGACGATTGGCGCTGTGAATATTTCTTAAAACCATTTTTTCCACCAGAACACTATCATTTTGCTGCTCCACATAGTCAAGAAGTGCTTCTGCGTGGTTTTAAGCAACACTGTGGCTAAATTTTTGTGACAATATCAACTCTTCTTCCTCTTCTTCAGGGTTACCATCATTATTTAGTGGTGGTGTAGTATGTGTGGTGTAGTTATATGATAAAAAATTTTTTTTCATCATTTATTACTTCATGGCCAGCTAAACCTTTGTCAGAATCATGAACTGCCAACCATGAATTCATTGTTGCTCATCGACATTCCCATTTCCCAATTTGTTGCAAATTTCGTAACATTTCTGGTACCAGATCGTCACAGTTTTCTTCAAATCCTAGGAATCCTTCATCGTTTCCTGGTAAAATTTTATGCCAAGATCTCTTTAAGGTTATGCTTTTTATTGATTTCCATGCTGCTGAAACTTCGTAAATTGCATCCAATACAGTCAGGTTTTTTTCAAAATGTCAATAGTTGGACATTTCCGATACAATCCTGTTTCATTGGCATTGTAAATTTGCTCCAGCACAAGTTCATTGGTTTTAATAAATTTTTGAAACTCACTGGTGAATTTTTTGGCAGCTGGTGCATCAATACTTAGTTTTTCACCTTGAATGGAAATCAGACAAATGATGTGCCTCTCTGTTTAAACCGCGTCAACCACCCAGAAGATGTGGCAAAATCATCCTGCAATTTTAATTTGTCAACAAAATATTTTGCCTTGGCTCTTCTGCAGTTTGTTAACTAAACCACAACACCATTGCCTTGTTGAGGTCCTCGTAAGTAGACTGTTTCGTCATTTTTCTGATAGTCACGGCTTTAATGCTATCAGATGTGCCTGCAAAATCTAATAGCTTCCCTTTATTTTTTATGATGTTGCATATGGTTTGGTCACCAACATTATAATGGTTCATTAAAGATCAACCAGAAATCATAAAAATTCAAGTAATAAATAGAATAGGAAATAAACAGATGTTTTGCAAGTTGTAAATAAGTGACTAGAAGCAGCGTTATAAGTTGTGATTGGGAGATGAATGTACTTATTTCTGCAACCCCTGCTGTCTTCACACCCACCACTCAAATGGTTCATTCAAGATTTAATGGATGCCCTGTTTTCAAAATTTTGAATAATTTCAAGTTTTAGTTCAATTGAAAGCACAACTCTTTTGTGTTTACCCATCATTTTTGCGATTTCTAAATAAAAAAAATATATATTATAAAAAAAAATTGACATCCCTGACATAAATAATGAAACAAAAATTGTCTTTTTGCAGTGCGACGGAACACAATAATCCACGCGATGCACTAAAACAAACTAAACATTTGTTCCTTTCTACTGTTTTTTTGAGTGGTGGGTGTGAAGACAGCAGGGGCTGCAGAAATAAGTACATTCATCTCCCAATCACAACTTATAACGCTGTTTCTAGTCACTTCTTTACAACTTGCAAAACATCTGTTTATTTCCTATTCTATTTATTACTTGAATTTTATGATTTCTGGTTGATTTTTTAAAATTTGGAGCCTTGAAGTGGCCCAGTTAATCTGATCCCAGTAAATGGAGAGTCTGCTGTATATGTAATATACTTGTAAGTGTACGTATTACAAGTATAAAAAGGGGTCTTTATTAATAGACCTCAACATTCATGGTTTTTGTCCAAATCAACCAATGGTCATGGGCCAAACTATGAAAAACAGTTGCAGACAATCACATTGCCTCTACCACACTCAGGCACAACCATCACACTGGCAAGCTCCAAAGCATATCTTTCCAGTGGTCTTCAGTCCAAGAATGGTGGTTCTTACACCAAGCAAGGTGGCATTTGGCATTAGTAGAGGTGATCAGCGGTTTGTAGATGGCTGCACTACCATGGTAACCCATATCATGCAGTGTCCTGTGCAAACTGATTCATCCAAATTGTCTCACTGAGGGCCTGTGTGTGTGCTGCAACAACATCAACCTGTTCTGAGCAGATGGTTTTTTGCAGAGCTTTCCTGTCATGTTCTACCAGCTTCAGAGGTTCCAGATAGTTTTGTGATGGTTTCAGCACCAGTCTGCTTTCAGTTGCAGATTACATCACCAATTGTTGACCTAAGAATCTCAATTAGGAAGATCCTTAGGTCTGTACGTGACATTTCCTAAGAAAATTTCACGTACAGACTGATTGCTTGTGTTGTATCCTATTATTATTCCCTGTTGGAAGTTCTAATTCTGTAGATCACTTCATCTTGCTGTTGTTGTTTTGGTTTTTAGGAACATTAGCAACTAAGGCCATATTGCTCCGGGATATGCGGTGGTCATTCCCTGACCTTTCCGCATCCTCCGTATTTGGTGGTGACGGGCTCGAACCCCGGTCTAATCAAGAAGCATGTGCTACGTACTGCTGCTCCTTCCCACCTGGCTACGGAGGCACCTACTTCATCTTGCATCCACTGTCATACTACTGTCTCAAAGGTCTAAGAGAATATTTATAGTTGTGTGACAAAAGGTTCTTGGATAGGACATGATCAACGGAGGAGTGTTCAGATATTACTGGTAGACAGTGTATATGCATATGGTTCATATGCACATACACTGTAACTCTGGAACAATATGTAATTTTTTTTTAAATAATACTTGTAAACACAATGGCACAGATTAAATAAAATATTTGTACACTACAAAAATTATATAAGGAGTGTTTTACATTTAAAAAACTGGTTAGTTACTGGTTATAATCTAAGTATCCTGTAGACTATTACATACTTTGTGAATAAGCTTTTCCATGCATTTGAGAATATGCAACTGTTTGTAAGCTAAATTGGGACTCAGAGAACAGAACTGTACCCCATTTATCAGAGCTATGAGTCACATGTTCGTGGCACTAATTTTGACAAGCTCTGCAGTGGTTTGGGGTTAATGGGATAAAAACCACTGGCTTCCTTGCATAGAGTCCTATTGAATTGAGCCTTCTTAACACAGTCCAGTTGGAAATGTGCTCACTGATGGCCACAGCAACCTCAAGAAACAGTTGGTGACAGGACATCGAAGGGTTCAGTCTTGCTGTTAGAGCCAAATAGTGGTCTGTTCTGGTTGACATAGCCCTAGGGAAACCTTGACCAGCTCTTGTTGTATTGGTTCCTGTCTCCAGAAACTGCTTCCATAGTGCCAAAACAACACTGTGACATATTAAGCCAACGGTGCCACCTCTGCCTGACAGGCTTCAAAACATCAAGCAGCCTACCACCTCAAAGGAATAATCTAAATGACAATGAAGTGATGTGGTCGCACCCATGTTTTTATAGGTATGAATAATTTGAATAACATGTGGCTCTGTAAGCTGATATATAAATTTCTATTGGATACTCAGAATTTGCATTCCAGGATGCCTATTATATCAAATATTTGCTTTTGGTGACACTGTTCACAATAAAATATTCATGAAAAACATTATGTTCTGATCGAGCAGTGTAGTATTTTACAGGTCAGTTTGGTGGCTGTTAGGTTGAAGTGCAAATCCTTACAATATGAAGTACAGTTATTTTATGATAACTATGGTCCATATCTTGGAAGGAAGGGCATAACTCTCAACAAAGGTACAATATGATGGACATTGAGCATATGGACACTAAACCATTGACAGCATTATTTAATAAAATAAATCTTATTAGGTGAAAAAACACGATGAAAAATAGCCCAATCAATCATATCTAGCTTTTGTTAGGATAGTGTGAAAAATCACCTGGTAATTTTGTAATGTTCAGTACAGTAAACCCTCGCTATTCGCGGTCGCTGATTTAATATAAAATGAAACCTAAAAAAATGTGAATTTTAACGCGCCGTGAGCATTTTCCGCCATAAAAAAACATGGGCGTGGCTAAAATTATCTTCACTGGTCAAAACAGCGCTGGGGGGGTGTCACAAAATCGCAAGCGTGGATGTTTCTCGCTAATCCTTGTTCAATATGTGTTATGCTCTTGTCATGGAAGGTTTCATCGTTTGCTTTTAATTTATATGCTTATAAATTGAATAAATTTATCAATTTATATGCTACAAAAGTGATAAATCTAACGTTTTGCGGTGTAAAACAGACTTTTTTTTTTCGAGCGTGTTAATGGAAGAAAGTGACTTTATTGTGGACAAGTTCTTTCTAACCTGTACAAAAATATGGCTACGAATAACAAGGGAAATGTGAAAAGATCAAAGAAGGTGATGACATTAGCAAATAAAATTGAGTTATTAGATAAAATTTCTAATGGTGAAAGTGTCTCCTCAGTGGCAAAACATTATAAAATCAATGAGTCAACGATACGATCAATCAAGAAATCGGAAGAAAAAATCTGACGTAGTGTGTGTGAAAATGCGCTAATTGCTTCAAAAATTTGCTCTTTAACTCGTGATGTTAAATTAGAAAAAATGGAAAAGGCTTTAAATCTGTGGATAGAAGACCGAACTCAAAATAAAATTCCGTCAAGTTCAATTATTATTCGTGAAAAGGCAAAACTCCTTTATCAACACTTTAGGGAAACTGGTGATAGCACTGGCAGGATAAGTTTTTTAGCTAGCAAAGGCGCTGATTTGAAAGATTTGTTTGAAATTTCTAATAAATATTACATTTAATATTAAATTGTTTCTTATTTTTGTTTCGATACCATATGCTTGCATTTCTCTATGTACTGTCTATGTACATAGTCATATTATGAAGATACATATAATACATACATAGACAAAATTTTAGACTACTTTTTCTTATATACTGTGTTTTATACATTGGAACGGAACCCTCCTTTATTACTATGGGAGCCATAACTCAGTATTCGCGTTTTCGGTATTCGCGATATTTCTCGGGAACGTAACCCCCGCGAATAGCGGGGGTTTACTGTACTTCATTTGGTGAAATGATGAGACATCAGCATTCTTTATGTGAGAAAAGCTGACTGCATACAACTGACGGGTTAGGATAATATGCAGCAGCCAATTACAGATAGGAATGGGAATGTCATTGCAGCAGATGTCAGTGAGGGAGTGGGAGTGTCAGTGAGGCAGATATTGATGATAGCATGTTCAAAATGGCTGGAATATGATACATATAGTTCCCACTATCATTGGTATATATGGGAAATCATTCACAAGCAAGAGAATCAAGAGGTGAAATGGTGGACAGTGCTCTCCGACAGTTTTTAAATTCTGTACAGTGGGATCAACTGACGATGTTACCAACAGTAAATTCTAAGTGGGAAGCGTTCAAGGAATTAATCGTGGAAGCTACTAAAAGTTTCATACCTATTAAGAAATATTGTTCAAGGTTTAGGCCTAAATGGTTATCTAATGAACTAATGAGACTCGTAATAGAGAAGAAAAATGCATGGGATGCATATAAATTAGCAAGCGACTCAGAAGCCTATTGCAGATATAAGCTAGTCTGTAATCAGGTGACAAAGGAGGTTAGGCAGGCGAAGGCAGATTACGAGAAATCCTTGGCAAAAAATGCTAAGAAAAACAGCAAGGATTTCTTTACTTATATAAACTCTTAAAGGAAGGGGATGAATCTGATTGGTCCACTTGACATCGATGGTTCGTCTGTTGATGATCCTGCTCAGATAGCAAACAAACTGAATGAGTATTTTGCATCTACATTCACATATGAGGAATTATTAAGGTTTGAAAATGGCAAAAGGTTATCAAATTGTAGCAGGATACTTAATGATTTTCGAATAACTGAAAGCAAAGTGGAGGAGAAATTGTTGAAGTTAAACATAAGAAATGCACCTGGGATGGATGGGATCTATCCAGTTATATTAAAGGAGGCGGCAAAGCAACTAAGCAAACCCTTAGCCATAATTATGAGAGCTTCCTGGACTCAGGGGAGGTTCCCACGGACTGGAGATGTGCAAATGTATCCCCAATTCACAAAGGGGGATCGAAGGGTGACACGAGTAATTACAGACCAGTTAGTTTAACTTCTGTTCCGGGTAAAATAATGGAGTCACTGGTTAAAGATGCATTGCAGGATCATCTAGACAAGACTCCAGCAATAATTCAGACACAGCATGGGTTTGTTAAGGGAAAGTCTTGTCTGACAAATTTGATAGGATATTATGATGTGGTTACAAAGGAACTGGATGCAAAAAATAATTTTGATATCATATTTGGATTTCAGGAAAGCTTTTGACACTGTTGCGCATGAAAGACTATTGTACAAATTGGAGCAAAATGGTATTAAGGGTAAGTTGCTACAATGGATAAAAGGATGGTTAAGTGGGAGAAGACAGAGGGTGGTAATCAATGGGTGCTGCTCTTCGTGGACTAATGTTATTAGTGGAGTCCCACAGGGTTCGGTGTTAGGTCTACTGTTGTTTTGTATATTTATCAATGATATTGATGAAGGTATATCAGGCTTAATGTCGAAGTTTGCAGATGATACAAAGTTGGCAGGGTTGTTAATGACAGTAATGGCAGTGTGCTACTGCAACAGGATCTAGATAATTTGGGCAGATGGGCTAAGAAGTGGCAACTGAAGTTTAACCTTGACAAATGCAAAGTACTGCATATGGGTAGAAGTAATCCCAGAGAAACGTACCAACTGTGTGGTACTACACTTAAGGTGGTAGAAAATGAAAAAGACCTGGGAGTAATTGTGCAGTCAGATATGAAGTTTTCTGAGCAATGCAGACAGGCTGCCAAGGCAGGTCATGGGGTTTTGTCAATGATATATAGGAATTTTGCTAGCAGGGAAAAGGAGGTGATTATCCCTCTGTATAAGGCAATGGTCAGGCCACGCCTTGAGTACTGCGTACAGGTCTGGAGGCCTCATTTTAGGAAGGATGTAGATTTACTTGAGCATGTACAGAGAAGGGCAACAAGATTGGTGAGGGGAATGAAGGGATCCTCTTACCAAGAGAGGCTTAAGTTCTGCAAATCGCAGTGGCTGGAGACTAGGCACCTGCACGGTGATCTGATTGAGGTATATAAGGCCTTGAAAGGGTTGAGCACGCTGAATTCTGATGGGATCCTTCCACTTGTTCAGATTACGAACCTAAGGGGGCATAAATTCAAATTAAGAAAAGACAGATATAGTATAGATGTGCGGAAATTTGCCTTTAGCCAGCGGGTGGTTAATTGCTGGAACAAACTTCCATCTGTCGTAGAAGTTGATAGGTTGAATAAATTTAAGGAGGAACTGGACAGGCATTTGGAGGCAATGGTGTGATTTTTTTTTTTTTTTGGCTGATGCTGCATAAGCTCATACACTTGCTTTCTTGCATCACATGCCACTACTACTACTACTAATGTAAGGTTTACAGACTTCCATAAACAGCCAAGATAAATGACACTTCTGTCAATGGGTTGGCACATAACTGCATGAACAGAAATAATGGCATATACGAGGTGTGGCAATGAAGTTCCTGGACTGGTGTTGTTGCAGTCATATTTGACAAGTTTGAATGGTAAAAGTGGTTAAAGGATGGACATGAGGATGTCCGCTATGAACCAAGAAATGGGCATCTGTCAAGAAGCTCTCAAAATGAACATAGTTACAAAAGTTTGGGAAATTGCAGCAAGAGAATGTCGTTGGCCCTCAGAATGATGGCTGATGAGTTGGATACGAATAAGGAGACAATTTGTCAAATTTTCATGAAGGTTTAGGGAAAAGGAAGGTCGTTGCAAAATTAGTGCTGCACAGCCTCATAAATATGCAGAAGTAATGAATCATGCTTGGTTGGTTTGGATTTTATTGACACATTAGCAATAAAATCCAAACATTTTTGGATTTTATTGACACATTTTATTGACACTAAAGCTATAATGCTGCAAAATCAGGTCATATAAAAAATTTAAACTTTCAGTGACCTAATATATTAGGTCACCACGTTATATGATAACGATATATAATAACATAGGTATAAAAAGTATAAAAGATACATCAATAAAGAAATAATAATAAAAGGTAAATTTTAAATGAGAGTAAAATGTTTTCTGGACAAATCATGTGAAAACATCATCCAGTATTGCGACAATACTAATTTCCTTGACTGTATTATATTGTCAGCCGACAGGCTAGCCAGGTGGGTAAAGTGCCTGCCTAGCAACCCAAAGGTCGTGGGTTTGAATCCCGCCTCGGGCTTGGATCAAAGTACTGCAAAAAAACCTTGGGAGGTGCATTATGGCCACAGAAGCCCATGTGCCAACAACTACAAAAAAAAAAAAAAAAATTATATTGTCAACAGAGATGAGTGTTGGGTGTTTTGTGCATGATCCATAGACAAGGAGTTAGATCATGCAGTGGACTTAAATCATCACCAAGGCCCAAAAAGTTTACAGAAGTCCACAATCAAGACTATACTATTCATGTTTTTTGACAAACAGGGTGTGATTCATAAGGACCTGAAGGGGTAAGAGCCAATGCTGCATTCTATGTACGTGACACTATACTGATCATCTATCCACCCTACTATCCTGATTTAGCACAATTTAGCACCAGTGGACTTGTTTTTAGTAGTCTTAGGACATTTTCAAGGTGAGGCCATAATTTCAAGAGGAAGGCAGCTGAATCTTATTGCATAACAATGCCCCACTCATCCTGAACATGTTGTGAAGACATTTCTGATGAAGCATGGAACTGTACTGATCAATTCCACCCTACTTTCCTGATTTAGGGCCAGAGGACTTCTTTTCCAAGATGAAAACTGCCCTCAAAGGAAAGAGATTTCTGGATGTTGAGGACATACAGAAAAATGTAACCACTGAATTGAACATCATCTCTTTGGATGCTTTCACTGACTCTTCAGAAACGTTTAAAGCAGAATAATATGTGCATTCAATCAGGTGGTGATTACATTGAATAAAAATAAAACTATTTTTGAGCTTCTTCACACTGTGTGTTCTTTTTATTGCACCAGTCCAGGAACTATATTGGCATACCTCATATGTCACTTGCTAAATCAAGATACTTCAACAGAAAATAAATTTAAATTACTTATTTCAGTAATGTATATAGACTCCAGCCCACAGCTATTAAAAGGTTAAACTATTTTAAACATTTTAGCTGATTTGTTTATTGCTGATTTAAGTCTCAATTAATCAAACAGAAAGCAGAACTTTTTATGACAACTAATCAATAGCATAACTTTAACAGATACTATTACATGTCACATACATTTAATCTTTTGCAAATGATACTGTGGGTGGGATTAGCTACTATGAATCTCAAACAGTCATATTTCGGTCATAGCTTGTCTTTAGAAAGCAGAATAATCATGGATAACTATGCAACTGAAAAACACTGTTAAATTAAAAACATGTGCCACTGCTACTGTATTTGTGCATGGTGTTTGTTTTATTCTAGCTGCAGTTGTACCACCCCTTGCAGGGTTCTATGCTTTGTTTTTCCCAAAGGTGAGCAGCTCTTGCTAGTTAATTTAATTTAATATTGTTTAGTTTGTTCATTATAGCTTGGTTATCCTTGGAAGGGCCCCAGTAGTGACTAATTTTTAGCAGAGGTGATTAGACCTTGAACAAATTTATTGAGATCTGGAGTAACATTAGTCTTCTTCACCAGTGGAGAAGACTAATGTTACTTATTCTTGGTGGATACCACCACCTGGTAGTGAAGGTATTCACAATATGAGATATAATTAAACAATGCATTCATACTACCTGGGTAGTAGAAATTATGTATGTGCAGTACCCATGCATAAATCAACTTCTTCATACTCTTAGCATTTAGCCAAGAAATATTTTTAGATTAAACCACAATATCTCATATTGTGGAGTTATACTTCATAACTGGGTTGTCACTACTGCAACAACAGGGTACCTGCCCACCCACCAATGAGAAGCCAACAAGCTTTGAAACAGTGCAGTCTGGGTGGTGGTATCCACCGAGAATAAGTAACATTAGCCTTCTCCACTGGTGAAGTGTTACTTATTCAAAGCAGTGCAATACCTCAGCCACTTGTTGTGAAGGTATTCACAATATGAGATATAATTAAACAATGCATTCATACTATCTGGGTAGTATAAATGATGTACGTGCAGTACTCATGCATAAACCAACTTCTTTATACTCCCAACAAAATCTGAATCACTGTGTTATCCACTTCACCAAAAACCATGTGCATGCTTATTGCAACTTTTTTTTACACTTAATTCCAGATTAAGTAATCTCTTACAAGTGCAAAAATCAACATTTAAGGAATATAATTTTCAGGGAAAAGAAAATATGCTGCAAATAAAAAAGAATTAACTTACAGTACAATCATATTTTATACAATCCTGCCAAAAATTGGATGCAGAAAACTTCTGCCTAATGGCTAAGGTATTTCCAAATAACAATGTTTGAGAAACACCAATCATTCCTCCAGCTGTATGGTATAAAGGAAGGGCAGTATACACAACATCATTCTCATTCATCAGCATCATATACCACATGGCTGTTCCTACCCATACAAACCTAAATAACGAGAATAAAGTCACAAAAATACTAGATTAATGTTGCTATATGTATATGCATGAGCACACATGCACTCAAAATCAAAAAATAAAGAAATTAACAATGATGGTAAAATACTGTAATATGAGATGTGGCAATAAAGTTTCCAGACTGGTTTTGTTGCAGTCATGTTTGACAAGCTTGAAAATAAATGTAAGTGATATGTTGGGGTTCAAACTTCCTTCAACAGACAGAAAAGACTGTGCAGCAGGCTGACAGGTAGCAAGTAATAACCAGTTTTGTTAGTAGCATTAATGTTCCATGTCACAGTTTTGCTTGGAGCAACAAATGAATAACAAATTTTGCTTTAGACTGGGAAAATCTGCAATAGAAATGTATGAAATATTAAAAACTGTTTATGGTGATGAAACATTAAGTGTGTCTGAATGGTATAAGCAGTTCAAAGATGGACATAAGGATGTTCACGATGACCCAAGAAGTTAGGCATGCATCAACCTCTCAAAATGAGGACAGTGTTGCAAAAGTTCAGGAAATTGTGGCAAGAGATAGTTATTTAACTATCAAAATGATGGCTGATTAGCTGGATATGAATAAGGAGACAATCCATCAAATTCTGCAAGATTTAAGGAAAAGGAAGGTCTGTGCAAAATTTGTGTGCAGAACAGAGAGAAATCTTTACTACAACACAGAGATGATGATTATATAATAGTGTAGTTGCAACTACCTGTCACAGCACAGTAATATAAAGGCAAGGCTGCCTGAATAAACCAAAGGGATAAAAGAATAAAATAATAAGGAATAAGCTAATAAAGTATTAGAAAAAAAAAATAAAGAGATAATTAAGTATACTAGACATTAAGTGAGTATACACACCCTTAGTTACAAAATACATGTCATAAGAATACACACTGGATTGCATAATTATATACAGGCACTCCCCAGTTTACGTAATACTCAACTTATGGAAATTCGACTTTACTTAAGATTTCGCCAGCTGGCGCAAACTTAAAAAAATTGTGGAAACGTATTTTGCATCCTGTAGAAATAAAGAAATGGTGGTATAGTGAAAATATCGTAATATGAACCCAATAACACATTGTTGGTTTTTTTTTTTTTTTTTTGATAATTCATTCCAAGACCTTGGAAGTTGAAATTTTCGCTATATAACTAAGCTATTTATCTCTCTAAAAGGTCATTTTTATAATGGAAATTGCACTACACTTTCACCATTATCATGTGTTCCGTTATAAGAATCAATTTTGAATGCCTTTTTGATATTTTTCTAAAACACATTTCTGGAGGTCACTACCATAAAAAAATAAAAACAATTTGCACTTTCCGGTTTGTTGGGCTTTGATGTTAGCGCAATCTATTATAAACAGTTGGTAAACTCGATATTATTGCATTTGCGATAATGCCGATAACTGGAATTGTGATTCCCAAAAAACCAAAAAAAAAAACCAAAAAATCTTAACACGTACTACTCTTGTGTCCAATACGATGCTTCCCTTTATTTTTTACAATATCGCATATGGTTTGGTCACCAACGTTATAATGGTTCTTTAAAGATTTAACGGTTTTTAAAGATTTTCAAATTAAACAAGTTTTTGTTTAATTTGAAAGCACAACTCGTGTTTGCCCATCATTTCTGCGATTTCTAAACAAAAAAAAAAAGTTACTATAAAAAAAAAAAAAAAAAAGTTCTGACATCCCTGAAATAAATGATGAAAAAAATTTGTTCTTTTGCGGTACGACGGAACACAACAATCGATGCGACACACTAAATCAAACTAAACATTTGGTCTCTTTTTTTTTTTTTTTTTTTTCGTTTTGAGCATTAGGTGTGAAGATAGCGGGGTTTGCAAGATAATAGGTACACTAACCTCCCAATGAAGACTTATAATGCTGGTTCTTGTCACTTATTTACGACTTGCAAAATATCAAAATATCTGTTTATACCTATTCTAGTTAGTACTTGAATTTTATGATTTCTGGTTGATTTTTTTTTTTTTAATTTGGAGTCTTGAAGTGTCCCAGTTAATCCAATCATGGTAAATCAAGAGTCTGCTGTACTTCATTATTACTGTATTTAATGTTGGTAATGTCTTACTGTGTTTTTAATTTATCAATTAAACTTTATTATATGTACAAGAAAATCATGTTACATATGGGGGTCAGCAGATGTTTGCTTATATCCACAGTAGGTCTTGGAATGTATCCCTCGTGGATACGGGAGGTCTTACTGTATTTTCATTGGGCCTCAAATGAAGAAGCTCCTCAAAGATAATGTATTTAAATTGAAGATACAAAATACTGAACTAGCAGCTTAGTGATTATTTAAAGCAGCTGTGCATGGATTTCTTAGGAGAGAAGATAATTATGAATCTCTGGTGTTAACTTTACTTTTACAATGTTATAAAGATATGTTGAATGTCTTTGAAAATTCGTTTTTTTTTTTTTTTTTCATTCCATCTCAGTTTTTTCCTCAAAATTTGAGAGATGTAAGTGATAAGCAAAGGGGAGTGCTGTCATCAGGTCATATCCAAGATTGAAATGCATTGCCAATGCCATTGGGAGATTGCTACTGTTTTCTTAAGAGAAAAAGAATGGACTACAAGAAAAACTGAGTGGCAAACATTTCTGAGGAAATAGAATATATATATATGTTTAAATTGTTTTAAAATAAATAAAAAGACTAATTTTTAAGATAGCATATGATATTTGAAATTGGTTGTTCATTAAAGTTAATAAAATTTCAATATATCTTTTAATGGAGATGTTATAAAGCCATAATTTTGGTATTTTTGGAATCAGCAGATCAATTTCCATTAGAATCTGCAACTTTTACTCGAGAGGTACAAAAAAAAAAAAAAATTTTTTATTGGCCAGTATTATTTGATGCCACATACGGCTGCTTCCTTGAATCATTGCCACTACTAATACTATTACTAAATGGTGATGCCTATTTAATTGAATTTCTCCTGAATTATGATTTTTAATTGTAACATTATTAAGTTTTTAATTTATAAAACTGTAACAACTAAGAGTAAATGCCATTTGTTGTTAAATAGTTTTCCTGCAGAGATAATAAATCAAGAAAATATATGTCAAATGATTTTTCAAGGAAACTTTAAAAGTTTTAACCTTAATCTATTCATAAAAAATATATATATTGATTCAGTCAGCTTTGTGTTTTTAATACTTCTGAAATTAGAAAAATATTTTACAAACTAATAGAAATTTTTGTTTCAAGGAGAACTCAGTTGAAGATCGATTTCTTCAGAAATACTGTCTCACTAGATCCTTGCATGTAATAATTTTTGCTTTGTTAATGGGAATGAATAAAATAATTTTTTTTTGCATAGTCTGTCACACTTAAATTAGTCTGGTTTATTCTGATAAAGCCATTAATAAGTGGGATTTTAGGTTTATAGTTTTGGTACTGGCAAAATGAAGGCAAAGTAGCAAACAAGCTATTGCGTAACTGGCTAGGAATGCCAGAGTTGTCTCTATGAGATGAGAACTGCCTTAGCTGTGGACTGTAGATTAAACAACTCATTACTCTATTTAAATACTTTAAAGCTATGGTTCATAACTTTTTTTGGTTCACAGATGCCCTTTTAGAATCTGATAAAAGGTATAAGGAATGGTCTATGAACATTTATAGAATTAAAATTTAACTTCATTTCAAGTGTTTCAGCTATTAAGAGTTTTATATATTCATTTTGTATATTAATATTACCTTTCAAAGCAAATACAACAGCACCAGGCATCAGTGAGGGCAAAAAGGACAGGTGCTTCTGAACTTTCCTTTCATGCCAGCCATGAGAACCATGTTTTTATTTTTAACAAAGCTAAAGTTATTAATATACAAAATGAATATATAAAACTTTTAATAGCTGAAACACTTGAAATGAATTTAAATTTTAATTCTATAATGTTCGTAGACAATACATCATTTTGGATTCATGGACCTTTACACGCATGTGTGAATATTGGTACTCACATTGGTTAACAAAAATAATCTTGACGTGGTGTAGTATTAAATTTGGTTTATAAGAGAGTGGATAATGTTAAGTTTATCATTTTACTTCTTGTGAGCACAGATTTCAACCGAAATAACTAACTTAGTCACTTATAAAGAAGTTTTAACTGAAAATAATGAGGAAAATTTGACAATTGTCTTTGATTCCCGGCCTGTGATTGCGAGTTGGTTTAGTCTTGGGTGGTTCAGTATGCATCGACTACGCTTCGCTTTTCATTTCTCAGCAGTTGATAGATAATGGGAATTGAACACAAGAATAGTTTTTTTTTTAATAAAACCGTATGTATTGATAATAAATTTTATGGATAATATCACATAATAACCTTTTTTCCATAATGGATTAACTAGATAAGTTGGGGGTGAGTGTTGGTTGAAGAGCATTCCTATAGTAGGGTATGAGAATTTCTCTTATATTTAACAATATTACTGAATGTATTTTAGTGCAATTGCATCATTTATACACAGCTAAATATAGATTAGCAATTTTGCAATAGCAGCATCGTTTAAGTTACATCTCATATTGTGAATACCTTCACGACGAGTTGCCATGACATTGCACTACTTCGAATAATTAACGCTTCACTCGTAGGAGAAGACTGTTGTTACTTATTCTCAGCGGATACCACCATTTCAGGGCTATTTTGTATATGTGTAGGATAATAACTCGACTATCCACTTGTCCCCATTAGGCTCAGAAATGCAAAAAAGTAGAGGGAAAGTAATAGTAGGAGTGGAAGAGGAAAAGAAACGGCGTAGAAGAATGAAAGGGACAGTAACTCCAACTCACACCACTCAAAAACTCACACTCCTCGAATAGGCAATGCTTCCTCAGTGAAGAAGGCTGTTACCTATTCTTGGTAACTCCGGACATCATCAGGCTCCCCCTGGTGCCATTTCAGGGCTATTTGGCCCTTCTTCGGTGGGTGAGTAGGTACCCAAGTGATGTAATGATGGCAAAACAGTTTGAAGTATATCTTCACAATATGAGAGATGCCTGATGGTGTACGATATTTTCACAGCTTGAGGCTTTAAGCCCTAATGCATTAGAGTCAATATTACTGAAGTAAGAAAGATTGAACTTTATTTTTCTTGTCTTTATCATTTATTTTATTGAACTGGAAATTAATTTCCTTCACAGAGACAAAATATAAAAACAATCTTTACAAAGATCTCTCTCATTTTTTCAAGTAAAAATTAATGGCCACTTCCTGGCAAATAAATAAAAAATCCACCAAATTCTACAAATAAAAACAAAAGTTCTTTTTTCAATATTTCTTTAATTTTGTAAACAAATAAACATATGCACTATAACTTTGTGGTGGCGGCAGTAGTAGGGCTCATGTGGGAGTCCTCTTGAAAATAAAGAGCCCACATTAACTGATGATGAGGAATAAAATCTGAAGTTTTGTGTCTTTCTAATTATAGAAAAATTTTTATTTGGTGTAGTTTCTGAAATTATTTTTATGTTTTTCCTAGAGTCATTGTGAATGAAGACGTATCTCAGCCAGTGTCACTATCTTTCTGTGTGTGTTGTTTTCTACTCTAATATGTGTTATATTATTTGAAATTAGTGCAATAGCTTTGCAACTCATTTTGAAGGCAAAGTTTTGTCTTCACAATGAAACTTGTCTTTGGGATAGATTCCTTTAGCCTTTCTGTATAACACAGGCCACACCATTATGACAACCTCTTGAAGGGCTGAGGGGCTCTTCCCATAGCAAAGGTAGGTTCCCCTTGTTTAATTAATTTGATTGGTTGATTAAATAAATTTTTCTTTTTGTTATTACAACAGAAAATGAAATGAATGTAACAGCAGCAATAGTTATCTTGATATGTAATGTGCTAGAGTTTCAGCACTGCTACTTTCACATGGTTTAAGAGTGACTATTTCAATTAAGCTCAGTGTTCTTCCCAGGATCTATTGAATGGGCACACCACCTGGTGAATTTAACTGACTGTCCAGCTAAAATTTGTGCGATTCTTGTGGTACCGTATGGTACTGCTCGTTGATCTCAATCCACGTGACAGGAGCACATAATGTTAAATTATGCAATTAAATTTTGCTCTGGATCGCTTAAGTTACATTTATAAATAACAGAAAATTTTATAATACAGGTAGTTCCCAACTTTACAAGCTAATTCGCTCGTAGCGCATGGTCGTAAAGCAGGAATTTATTTTCCATAGATATAATGTTAAAAATAGGGGTTACGTTATCAACAATGAAATTAGTTTATGTTTAAGCAATGATTGATTTATCCAAAGAAATGAAAATGTAGCCTGTAAAATCAAGCAAATTATAATAATAGAGAAATTATTTATGACTTACAAATGTTAAAGAATGTTTATTCTTCACCATCATCATCATCGACTAAATGCATACTCATTGATTATTGGCTCGGCACTTGTTGGTTTGTTGTACAAGGAGTCGTCTTCTTCAGAAATGCTTCAAGAGGCATTTACAGTATTTCAAAGATAATCTTTTCTTTTTAAATTTCAATAGCATGCATAAGCATTTTTTTAACGGATGTTGTTTGTTTGTTTGGTTTTTAGGAGCATTAGCAACTAAGGCCATATTGCTCCGGGGATATGCGGTGGTCATTCCCTGACCTTTCTGCATCCTCCATATTTGGTGGGCACGGGTGGAACCCCGAGCTAATCAAGAAGCATGTGCTACGCACTGCTGCTCCTGCCCAACTGGCTACGGAGGTGCTTTTTTTTTTTTTTTTTTACGGAATAAACAAATTGCAATTAGCATGAGTTGCGCAGAGTAACAAATTTACGAAGCTTAAAAAAAAAAAAAAAAGGAATGAAGAGAAGATTCTGAAAATTTATTTGTTTTTTATACGATTGAAGGTTTCACCATAATAACGTAAAAAACCACACAATTCCAGCTATCGGTATTTTCGCAAATGCAATAACATCGAGTTTACTACCTGTTTATAACTGATTGCACTATCAGAAAAGCCCAATAACCTTCAGAAATGTGCTTTAGAAAAATATCACAAAAATATTACATTCTGTTCTGTTATAAGAAATGTTCAAAATTGGTTCTTATAACAGAACATATGATAATGATGAAAGTGTAGTGCATTTTAATGATTTGAATTGGTAACTAATACAATTTACACTACAAAAATTACCTTTTAGACAGTTATATAGTGAAAATTTCAACCTCCGAGGTTGTGGAATGAATTACCAAAATGCAGTGTGTTAATGGGTTTAGATTACGATATTTTCACAATATGATGGTGTCTCTGGAACAGATTAATATTGTACATCAGGATACACTGTACTGTATAGCTACGTGCATGGTTTGAAATGCAATATTTATGAATGTTTAACGTTCATTTTTTGCAATTAATGTTCATATTTTTGATTTTGTTGATGCTTGAAAAAAAAAAAAAAAAACCTCATAAACCTGAGAACTCGTAAACTGGGAACTACCTATATTGCGAAGTATTACACTTCCCCAACTGGCTACTTCATAATGCCACCCAGCTGGCAAAATTTTCTGGGGAGAACACTGAAGCTGTTTGTTTATTTGGGTAAATACAGTAATACCCCGACTTACGCGAACTCGGAGTTACGTGGTTCTTGATTTTTTCGTTTGGCAACACTGCCGCCCACTATCCTCAAGGTCGTTTTTCATATGTTATCGATATACGGTGCGGAGAGTGAGAGCGAAAGATGAACAAAATTCAACTTTACTGCGCATGAGCTGCACACATATACAAGAATTTGTATTCCAACTGTCATATTTATATGTGTGCATTCGAATTCGTGCTCAACGTTTGTCGGAAATTACATCGTTTTCACGAGAGAAATGGATCGCGTTGGTCGAGCCGTATACAGTCAGTCCTCGTATAACACGTGTTTACACTACACGAATTCGATCATACACTATTTATAAATATGGTAAAGTATCTTATAATATAACACGAACCGAATTGGCTTATGCACGATTCGCCTTTGTGTTTACAAGAAATGGCAGTCAAACGCAGAATCACCCCAACCAAATGCAACACGATAGGAATGAAGAGAAGATTCTGAAAATGTATTTGTTTTAGGGGAAACACATTTCACCATAATAACGTAAAAACCAACACAATTCCAGCTATCGGTATGCAATTAGATCGAGTTTACTACCAGTTTATAACAGATTCCACTAGCAGAAATGCAAATGGATTTTTATTGTTTTATGATAGTAACCCCTAGAAATGTGAAGTGTTAATAGTGTATCTCTGCCTTTATGGTGTTGTTTATTCAGTTGCTACATGCGCGCAGCTTTGTTTATGCGTATCAAGCATGCCTCCTCGTTTTGTAATTGTGCTTTATTCCCTAAAAATGAGTAGAATACTTAAAAGGTGTGAAAAGGAAGCGTACTGGTGAAGACACTGCAGATTCAGAGAAAAAACGAAAAGCAATTATCGATAAACAGAGGCGGACTGGGTCAAAAATTCTTACCCGTGAAAATTTATAGTGGCCTCATACTATGGTTTATGGCCAAAATCACACAGGCCCACCGGGGTTTCGCCGGTAAGGCTTATGGCCAGTCCGCCTCTGTCGATAGAGAAAAAATATGAAATTATGAAACGCTTTGAGCGAAATGAAAGACCATGTGATACTGCACATGCTACAGGCCTAAATGAAGCAATGGCAAAAAACACATGACAATTGCAAACTTGACAGAAGGTCTCAGCTCAATTGAAAAGGGCTTAAAAATTTTAGAAAACAGACTACAACGAAGAACGCGTTATAGCTACAAAGCAAGGAATAAAAAAATTATTAGCTTGCTACGAAGAAATTCTGCGTTAAAAAAAGAAGTCTCTGTGTTGTCAGACCAATTTGTTAGATTTTATGAAGCCATTGACATTGAAATAACTTTTTTACGTAAGTCATTTATTTTTTTAATACATATTTTGTATTAATATGTATAAAGAACTCCAATTTTATTAATATTTTTCTTCTAAACTAGTGTTTTTGTTAGTCCTTGGTCCCAATTAAACAAAATTTATATGCAAAGTTGTACCCCGACTTACGCGAATTCGACTTAAGCGATTTTCGTCGGACCCACCTATCGCGTAACTTCGGGGTATTACTGTATACCATGTAAGCTTCTTTTTTTTTTTTTTTTTAATCTAAAGATATTAGTTAACTTCAATCCTTTTAAAACTAAGTGTTCTGTTTTATTTTTTCAAAGAGGAGTCTATTGCTTCCATGCTCATTTTTGATGACACAGATAACTTGACAAGATCATTTATCTCTAGTAAAGATTATCCAGACTTCTAATCCCTCTTGGCACAAGCACATTACAAATAATTCTAGCTCTGCATCAAAAGATTTTTTGCTCTCAGCATTGGTTTTCAAAACATTGTTAACAAATCTCAAATCTGCCCTACCACTAAATATTCTTCTCACATCTAAGTAGTATCCCCCAAAACTCTCTCAAGCTTCTAGACTATTCAAAGGAGGGCGATAGCTTAATTAAAAATCTCTCTCTCTTACAAAGCCTGTCCACTCTGTCTCACTGACATTCATTCCCTGCTGCATGCTTTCTCCATAGATACTTCTTGTCACTTTTTTGAATTGGCATCAACAATTCCACTGTTCTCTTCTAAACTGCTTTGAACACATGCTGCAACCAGTCAACATCCATTTACTATCCAGCTCCAAACTCAAATTAACTTCTCTTCCTCATTTATTCCTTCTACTGCAATGCTTTAGAATAACCTTCTGTCAAATGTATTTTTTGAAAATTATAATCTACAGAAATTCAAGTCAAAAGTCAACAAGATTCTTCTGTCTCCTCAACCTTCAACCATGCACAATAGTAAATATTAAAGTTTCTAATACCTTTCATGTTTTCATCAAAGAAAGTAAACTATATATATTATTGGCTTTATGGCTATATATTATTGGCTTTATTTATTGGTTAAATGTCATAATACAAATGAAAGTACATTCTGATTAATCAAGATATTAAACAGAACTTACTTGATGAAACACATGCATTTAATCAGATAAGCCATCTTATTGTTTCAATGGCTCATTCATATTACTGTAGTATTTAGTATTGAGACAATTGTATATTATGAAAAGTAGTGTTGTCTCTAGTATGCTCCTAAATGCAGTTATGATTTATCGAGTCAATTCCATTCAATAACTTAATTAATCAGAATGTATTGTCATCTGTATAAAGCATTCAACCTGTATATAGTTTAACAATGTATAGTAACAAGTATGTATTTTCTTAATTTTAGCTCTCTCATTTGGCTGGAAGAAGGATTCTATAAAAGACCCAAATCATAGCCTATAAAATTTTAGCAAAATTGAGAGTCCTGGATTAAGGGACTTGTACTTTCTAGTATATTTCAATAAAACTAAAATATTGATACCAGCACCTGGGTTTAGTGTTCCTTCATTTAAAATAACTTAATTACTGCAAAACTGCATCATTTAAGCAGTTTAATATGTTATGATAAATATAAAAGTTATCTGGAGATTCACCTTTCTTTGTTCTAACCGTGAACAAGACTGGGATCCTTACTCCTATACAATGCCCTTACAGCACTATATAGGTAAGGATCCCAATGCCCCATGTTCCTGTCATTAGAGCCATGAATACATGCTTCTATTAATCTAATATTCATTATGTCCATCAAAAAAATATCTCACCTGCTATGCCTGATAATAGCAGCTTTAGGTAAGCCAGTGGTACCTGATGTGTAGACATAAAACAGCCGATCTGTTTAACAAAAAAAAGAAAAGCACAGTTAGTATTCATAATTCTGATTAAGACAATTCTAACTAAGAATAATTATGACCTAAAATGATTATTTAATTCTAATTGTCAAACTGGAAACAAATATTTTTTTCTTCTTTTCTTGAAAAACCACTAATTACATAACTAATTAACTATTTCCAACTTAACAAAAAAAAAGCTACATTTATTTCACTGTTGATAAAATTTCACACAAAATAATTGTGGAGGTATAATGCCAAATGGCTCAAGTAAAAAAGTTTTTTTTAAATTAATCAAGTGGAAAACAAAAAGGCTGAGAATAAAGAACCTTTGACTTTATAAGACAAATGAAAAAATTTTTGGAAATAAGAGAAAAAAAAGAAGAAAACTAAGAACGAATGGCTTCCACAACCCTGAAATAAAAAGTAGTTAATAAATATGCAGGCTTAGATAGCCAAGTGATCAGGAGCAGGAGTGCAGTAGTACACACTCTTTGAGTAGACCAGAGTTCAAGCCCCTGACTGCTAAATACGGTCGATCTGCCAACCCACACTGGACCAGCGTGGCAGATTATGGTCCTTTTCTCTCAACATGAATTTTTCAGGAGGCTTCCATCCTGCAGTGGATTGATAATGGCTGCAGTTTACCTTTACCATATAAATATATTAATAATATAAAGAAATTTAATAAAAATTCTCCAATTCCTATTAAAAATTATTAAATTTTTGTGCTCCCAGGAAAATCACTTCTTTCTTGTTAGCTGACTAAACTTCAGAAGTTTAAAAATCTGTTACAGTTACTATTCATCAGTAATATCAAGTAGTAGCATTAGTTCTTCCCTCAAATAGAAATGAGTGGAAATTTCTATGATAAATTAATAATTAGAATGATTATATTTGTAAAATCTTTTTATTAATTAACATTGCACTCGCCTTTTAAATTTGAGAGTCTCTTTAGTTACATCAGACGCAATGTTGAAACAACACAATTTCTGATGTAACTAAAGAGACTTTATTTATCAAAGCTGGTCCCAGAACTAGTTAGCATTAGCATTAGTAGAGGCATTTGATGCAAGAAAGCAAACTTATGCAGCATCAGCCAAAAAAAAAAAAAAAAAAAAAAAAAAACCACTTCCACTTCACCCCCTCCGTTCATTCGAAATACCTGTCCAGCTGAGCCTTAAATTTATTTAGGCTATCAACTTCCACAACAAGGGATGGAAGTCCGTTCCACCAACCAACCACCCGCTGGCTAAAGGCAAATATCTGCACATCTATACTACATCTGTCTTTCCTCAATTTGAATTTATGCCCTCTCAGGTGATTATTCTGAGCAAGAGGAAGAATCCCATCGGCATTGAGAATGCTAAAACCATTCAAGGCTTTATAAACCTCTATCAGATCACCTCGCCGGTGCCTAGTCTCCAGACACTGTAATTTGCAAAACTTAAGCCTTTCTTCATAAGAGCAACCCTTTGTTCCATTCACTAATCTTGTTGCCCTTCTCTGTACTCGTTCCAGCAGCTCTACATCCTTCTTGAAATGAGGCCTCTAGACCTGTATACAGTGCTCAAGGTGTGGCCTGACCATTGCCTTATACAAGGGAATAATCACCTTCTTATCCCTGCTAGAAAAATTCCTGTATATCATTGGCAAGACAGCATGAGCTACTCTTGCAGCCCATCTGCACTGCTCAGAGAACTTCATATCTGCCTGCACAACCACCCCAGGTCCTTTTCATTCTCTACCACTGTCAGTGTGATACCACAGAGTTGATACATTACTCTGAGATTACTGCTTCCCATATGTAGTACTTTACATTTGTCAAGGTTAAACTTCATTCGCCACCTCTCAGCCAATCTGCTCAACTTTTCCAGATCCTGTTGCAGCAGCATAGCGTCAGTAATGTCCTTAACAACCCTGCCAATCTTTGTATCATCTGCAAACTTGGACATTAAGCTTGATGTACCATCATCAATATTATTTATAAATACAGAAAACAATAATGCACCCAACACTGAACCCTGAGGGACTCCACAATGAGCAGTGTCCATTGATTACCACTCTCTGTCTTCTCCCCCCTCAACTACCCCTTTATCCATAGCAGCTATTAGCCTCCAATGCCACACTGCTCCAATTTGTGCAGCAGTGTTCCATGTGCAACAGTATCAAAAGCCTTTCTAAGATCCAAGTATATAATATCAAAGTTATTTCCTGCATCCAGTTCTTTTGTGACAGCATCATAGTATCCAATCAAACTGGTCAGGCAAGACTTCCCCTTAACAAAACCATGCTGTGTCCGAGCTATAACTGAAGTCTTGTCTAGATGAGACCATCTGCCAGGGGCAAAATTTATTTGATGATGTTGTAGAGCAGATATCATCTTTTAAGGGCACAAAAGGTGATATGGTTGTACATATTGTTGGCCTTAGTTGCTAATGCTCCTAAAAACCAAATAGCAAACAATTGAAAAGGTGGAGTCATATACTTATCTGGGACAAGTCATTAGCTGTAATAATGATAAATGGATGGAAATCAAGAGAAAAATAAATTTTGGATGGATAGCATTCAGGAAATATAGTCATACTGAGGAGCAATATCTGAATTTGTCTGAAACATAAAATAATGAACCAATGTATACTCCCCACCATGACTTATGGAAGTGAAACTTGGGCACTCACCAAAAGAATGGAAGAGAAGCTGAGAACTACACAACAAAGAATGGAATGAATTATATTGGAAATCAGACTGTTAGATAAGAAGAGAAACACATGGATTAGGCAGCAAACTCAAAAAACTGAAGAACTAAAATGCTCCTGGGCAGGACACATAGCTCGAAGACAAGGTGACAGATGGACTAGGAAAATAACTGAATGATACCCAAGAGGAGCTAGAAGAAAACCTGGAAGGCAACGACGGAGATGGACAGATGAAATTCATGAGTTTGTGGGTAGCAAATGGATGGCCATTGCACAAAACAGAAGGAACTGGAAAGTTCCTGGAGAGGCCTTCATCCTATAGTGGATTGAAAATGGCTGATGCTGATATATAAGAGCTTGCTTGAATTGCTGCTTGGATATATCTAGTAAATTTATTGCCTACAATTCTGCAGTGTAGATACTGCATTCTGTAGGAAGAGGCATAGCTATTGAGAAGGTAGAGCAAATTGCTGCAGCACCTACAGCTTCATCTGTTTTTGAGCCATCAGTATAAACAAGTAGTTTCTCTGAGTTTTCTGAAGTGTGGGCTTCATGTAGTTAATATTGTAAGTTGTTGTTTGGCAGGGAGCCTTTTCCCCATCTCAGAAAGAAATTATCACAAGGAGGGTGTGGATTGAAACCAGGAGTATCATCTTCAAGGATATGCTAAAAGTTAATATTCTAACTAGGCATCAGCTCTTGCAATCTAAGACCTTGTGGGCAGTTTTCATTAGGTTTATTATAGTATAGCATTATATACTGAGGGTCAAACAGGTATTCCCAGCTGGGATGAGATGGAATACTTTTAATTTTTGCAGCATAGTTACATAGTAAGGATTTTTGTCTGAGGTGCAGTGGGGGTTCATTTGCCTCCATATATACAGGCTGTGGACTGGAGATGTTTTGAAGGCTCCCGTGGCTATCCTTAGGGCACTAGGTTAAATGGTATTCAGATGTAACAAGGAACTGTTTCTTGCAGAGTCGTAAACAGGTGATCCGTAATCTAAGAAGAACTGAATTAAAGTTTTACAAAGACGTAAGAGAGAGTGTCTATCAGCACACCAGGAGTTAGCAGAGACAGCTCTTAAGATGTTTAGTTTCTTTAGACAGGCCGTTCTAAGGTAGGCTACATGATTGGAAAAATTAAGTTTGTCTAGATATAAACCCAATAAACGAAAATTGTTGGTAAGAGGAATCGGGTTGTTTTTTAAATATATTTCAGGATCCGGATGTAATTTGCGTATTTTACAGAAGTGAATTGCAGTCGATTTATTTCATGCTAAGGAATATCCATTTCGTTGTAACCATGATTCTATTCTGACTATGGATAGTTGAAATTGCCTTTCAATGGTATTTATAGTTTGTGACTGACAAGAGATAATGAGGTCATCAGCAAACATGTATGATTCAACTGTTTTTGGTATGACTTGTGTCATATTTGTAATTCTTATTGTAAATAATGTTGTGCTTAGGATGGATCCTTGCAGTACACCCTCCTCTTTTCAAATTATTTAGATAAGCTGTTCATATATCTGAATTGAAACGTTCTGTGGTGCAAGAAGTTTTGTATAAATTGTAGTAACTGTCCCCTTGAACCAAAAGAATGAAGGCCCTGGAGGACACCAAAACCTCACATGGTATCAAAGGCTTTCTCAATGTCAAGATTAACCATAACCAGATGTTGTCTCCTTACAAAAGCATTGCAGATGTTAGCTTCTACTTTGATCATCACATCTAAGGTTGAGTGATTTTTCCGAAACCCATACTGGTTTCGGTTCAGCAGATTGTTAGCTTCCAGAAACCAGGTTAGCTGCCTGTGAACCATTTTTTCTAGGACTTTGCCTAAAGAGCTAGTCAGTTAAATTGGCCTGTAATTATGTGGGATGGTATGATCCTTCCCTGGCTTTGGAAATACTAGTACAGTTGAGTGACGCTAGTACAATTGAGTGATGCCAGGAGTGTGGAAAAGCATCTTCTAAAAATATTCGGTTGAGGAAATTCAACAGGGAGTTTATTGCTTTGTTATTTAGCTTTTTTAACATTATATAGCAGACTCCATCCAGACTAGCAGCAGTACTGGATGTTTTATTGAAAGACTGTAAAAGTTCTGTTAATGTGAATGGCTGATTATACAGGTGTGATACTATGGTAGGGAATTCCTCAAACAGGCCTCTGGGGTTGGGTAAATTCATATTGTGATTTTTAAATGTTTCTCACCAACCACGTATTAAAATAATTGAGCATATATCTAGGGTACTAAGAAATTATCAGACGCATTGTGTGCAGATTCCAGGCTGGAAGCTGCACACAATCGTGTCACAAGTAAAAGACCCCATTAAAAAAGAGAATGCTAGTGGGGTCGTTTACAGTATTAAATGCCCGGATTGTGGGGAATGTTATGTAGGGGAAACAAAGCGTCATCTCAAAGAACATCTGGGGGAGCACACTAAGGCAATAAGGAATGCAGACTACGGTAAGTCTGCCGTGGCCGAGCATTTTTGGGAGAAGCAACACCAGATATCCCAGGACAAAGCTATCATCACTGATCGGGCGCATAGGTTCTGGGACTGCAAGTGGCTCGAGAGTTTGCGGATTAATTCGACAGAAAACATTAATAGAGACAAAGGTTTGCGGATTAATTTGACAGAAAACATTAATAGAGACAAAGGTTTGCGGATTCATCCCCTCTTTGAGGCTATGATCCTCAGAATGGATGAACGATTTCATATGACGCACTCCCAAGCCGCTTCTGGTCCCAGTACACAGGAGAATAGAACATGTGGTGATGAAACATGTGATTTAGACCGTGAACCTGCTGGTACTTAGGATTTACCGCAGTACACGGAAGCTACCGCTGAAGAAGAAGGCAGCAGCCTTCGAAAGCTACGGTCGGTTTTATCGCTCTTAACCCAGTATTTTATTTGATGTATATATATATTTTTATATTTTTAGTTGTAAAGTTACTTTAATTGTAAATATATAGTAGTAAATATATAGTTTTTAAAATTTCAGTTTCCGTGTCCTATTTTAATACGTGGTTGGTGAGAAACATTTAAAAATCACACTATGGTAGAGAAGTTTATTTTATGTTTTTCTACAGATGACTTAATTTTTTTAAAAGTTTAGCTGTATGTGGACACTGCTCATACACTGGCAAAAGATTTGGCTAATGCATTTGCTGTTTCTGTTGGTGTAGACAACTCTTGTCCTTTCCATTCTCGGATTGAGGCTGGGGACTGCATGTATTTACCATTAAGTGCTTGGATTTTCTTCCAGACGAGGATGATCACTGTTTAGTGGGTTATCAAGGACTGACCACTCCGTATTGGCATATATGGAGGGAGAACAGATTGAGAGATCTATAGCAGTCATGGATCCTGTAGACAAATGGATATAGGTAGGCTCACCAGTGTTTAACAGCGTTGTTGTTGTTGTTGTTTGATTGTTATTTGGTTTTTAGGAGTATTAGCAACTAAGGCCATATTGCTCCGGGATATGCGGTGGTCATTCCCTGACCTTTCCGCATCCTTCGTATTTGGTGGTGACGGGCTCGAACCCCGGTCTAATCAAGAAGCGTGTGCTACACACTGCTGCTGCTGCTCCTTCCCACCTGGCTACGGAGGCGCCGTTTAACAGCGTAAGATGATGAGTACCAAGAAGGGATTCTATTAGTTTGCCCCTTTTATCTATTGCTGGAGATCCCCATAGCAGATGATGAGCATTGAAGTCCCTGAATAAGCAGAAGGGAGATGGTAACTGATCTATTAGGCTCTCTAAGTCATCTGAGGGGAAAGAGAAATATGGAGGGAGGTATATAGAAGCTATTGAGAGAGTGATACCAATTACAATGTGCACTGCCAATACTTCAAAAGAAGTCTGAAGGGAAACATGTTTGGATAGAATATTGTTTCTGACAATAATTTTCACCCCTCCATGAGCTGGCATATCAATATTCCTATCTTGTCTATAGATAGCATAGTTTTTGATGGTAGGACACACTCGAGAATTTAAAGGAGTTTCCTGTAAAGCTGGTGCATACCGACCGATGAGATCCTGCAAATCATCTTTTGTATTCAGAAAGCCTCTACAATTCCATTGAAGGATTCTTTCCATTATGTGGTTTTATGGGTTGTTTTTGGTTATGACTGCTTTTTAGTTGTACTTTGCTTGTATTGATCTATTTTTGTTTTCTCTTTCTTAGCAAAGAAGGGGACGGGTCACATCCATCTCATCGGTTGCATGTAATTCTAGGATACCATCATCTGAATTATGATGTTCATCAATGTCCATTCTAGTGGAGAATGATGCTTGCGGTATGCTTTCTGTTATTTTTGGTTTTATTATTGATGGAACATTGGTTGGTATAGTAATTGGAGTATTACTGACTTGTTCACTAGTTTGTTGTCTAGGACACTGTTTTGAAATAGAGAGCAACGAACGTGCCCAATTCGCAATAGATATATTTGGAGAAACTGATACACTCAGTCTGGATCCAAACAGACTTGAAATGTTGAGCATAAGTGTGACATAAGTGTGCTTTGTCTCTGTTTTGTTTATCTGTCTTCCTGCCTCTGAGTATGTCACTTTGTTTTCTATTTTATATTTCTGGATTTTTTTTCCTAGCTTAAATAATTCACATGTTTTTGAGAAAGCCGGATGGTTACCCTTACAGTTTGGGCAATGCAGAGTGGTAATGGTGCAGTCAGATTGGTTATGTTCCTATTAGCATTAGCATTAGTAGAGGCATACGATGCAAGAAAGCAAGCTTATGCAGCATCAGCCAAAAATATAATAAATAAAACCTCTCATTTTACCCCTCCATTTGTTCCAAATGCCTGTCCAGCTCAGCCTTAATTTATTTAGGCTATCAACTTCCACAACAAAAGATGGAAGTGTGTTCCACCAATCAACTACCCGCAAATTTCCGCACATATATTCTACAACTGTCTTTCCTCAATTTGAATCTGTGCCCCATCACATTCTTAATCTGAGCAAGAGGAAGAATCCCATCAGCATTCAGCTTGCTCAACCCATTCAAGACCTTATACACCTCAATCAGATCACCTCGCAGGTGCCTACTCTCCAGGCACTGCAATTTTAGAATTTCAGCCTTTCTAGTAAGCGCACCCCCTTTCTTCCCCTCACCAATCTTGTTGCCCTTCTTTGTACTCATTCTAGCAACTCTACATCCTTCCTAAAATGAGGCCTCCTGACCTGTATACAGTACTCTAGGTGTGGCCTGACCATTGCCTTGTATAACAGAATAATCAGCTCCCTGTCCCTGCTAACAAAATTTTATATATCATTAACAAGACTCCATGAATTGCCCTGGCAGCCCATCTGCACTGCTCAGCAAATTTCATATTTGACTGCACAATTACCCCCAGGTCTTTTTCACTTTCCACTTCCCTGAGTGTAGTACCACACAGTTGGTACGTTTCTCTTCAGTTATTGCTATCCATATGCAGTACTTTGCATTTATTAATGTTAAACTTCAGTTGCCACTTCTCAGCCCATTTTCCCAATTTATCTAGATCCAGTTGGAGTTGTATACTGTCTTTAACAACCCTGCCAAACTTTGTATCATTTGCAAACTTCGACATTAAACCCAATATACCTTCATCAATATCATTGGTAAATATACAAAACAACAATGGGCCCAACACCGAACCCTGAGGAACTCCACTAATAACATTTGTCCACGAAGAGCAGTGCCCATTGATTAACATTCTCTGTCGTCTCCCACTCAACCATCCCTTTATCCATTGTAGCAACTTATCCTTAATGCCATACCTCTCCCGTTTCTACAGCAGTCCTCCATGTGCAACAGTACCAAAAGCTTTCCTGAAATCCAAGTATATGATATCAAAATTATTTTTGGCATTCAATTCCTTTGTGACCACATCATCGTATCCAATCAAATTGGTCAGACAAGACCTCTCCTTAACAAACCCATGTTGTGTCTTAACTATTACTGCAGTCTTGTCTAGATGATCCTGCAATGCTTCTTTAACCAGTGATTCCATTATTTTCCCCGGAACACAAGTTAAACTAAAAGGTTATAGTTACTCGTGTAAACCTTTTGAATCCGCCTTTGTGAACCTCTCTTTTTTTTTTTTTTTTTTTCTGCTAGTTGGTGCATCGGCTTCTGTGGTCATATTACACCTCCCAAGGTTTTTGCATTTTCTAATGTGATCCAAGCCCAAGGCGGGATTCGAACTCGCAACCTTTGGATTGCCAGGCAGGCACTTTATCCATCCAGCTAGCCCGGTCGGCTATGGGAACCTCCCCTTAGTCCAAGCAAGCTCTCATAATTATGGCTAAGGGTTTGCTTACTTCCTTTGCTGCCTCCTTTAATATAACTGGATAGATCCCATCCACCCCAGGTACCTTCCTTATGTTTAACTTCAACAATTTCTACTCCACTTTGCTCTCAGTTATTACAAAATCACTTAGCTCCCTGTTAGCGTCTGATAAACTTCCTACACTCCCCTCATTGAATAACTCTTCATGTGTGAATGTAGATGCAAAATACTCATTCAGTTTATCAGCTACCTGAGCATGATCATCAATAGTTAACCCATCTATGTTGAGTGGTCCAATCTAATTCACTCCTTTCCTTCTAGAGTTTACATAAGTAAAGAACTCTTTGCTGTTTTTCTTTGCATCCTTTGCCAAAGATTTCTCATAATTTGTGTTAGCCTGCCTAACCTCCTTTGTCTGAGACCTCTGTAGTCACCTTTACAAAAGCAAAAGCCCTTCCCTTTAGTCTTGATGGTAGTTATATCTTTAAGTAATTCCCACATCAGTACATTATGATCACTGTCAACCCAGTGGTTCTTTTATCTGCAAATTCTTAATGCATGAATAATCACTGCTAATAATCAGCTCAAGAGTATTACTCCCTCCGATTGCCTCTCGAACATGTTGCTGTAGAAATCATGTCATCCAATAAATCCACAAAAGTCTTGCTAGTGTGCGAGTGACCAACCCACAAGTTCCAGTCAATATCTGGAAAGTTAAAATTCCCCATTATAAGACATTGATTTACTGGCCTACTCTATTTCTCTGCACAATTGCTCATTATACTCATTAGATTCATTAGGCCTATAACACACACCTACTCTCATTTTTCTTTTCCCAGTCCTTATTTCACACACCAAACAGACTCGACACCGCATTGTCCACCATCATCAATTGGATGCACTTCCTTAGATTTTATGTGTTTCTTAACTAACAGCATAACCCCTCCTCCCGTCCTGTCCTGTCTATCCTTCCTGTACACATTTTACACCCCAAATTACAATTCCGCAATGCTTATTGAACCACATTGCCTCACCTCAACATTTAGTTTGGGAGTGTCCGTATTTTTGGAATTTGTAGCACCTGATGGGATTCTGAATATACGGTCGGATACAGCAATGCAGGTAGCCTGCTTTTACAGTTAGAAATGCTAAAGGTAAGAATTATACTCCTTGTTGGAACCAGAGTACCATCTTTTCTGGTCTTGATTCTCCTTGCTTGCATGACCTTTTGATCGTGTAATTCTTGGACAATTTCCTTTTCTGATGCAAGTAATAAGTCCCATTCTGTTATTACTCCCTTAGAGGAGTAACTTTTATTGGGTATCCTCCAAAGGTTGTGTGCTTTAATAGCTTCACAGAATGTTGAGGTTGAGTAGTCGCTATCAGAAGATCGCCCAACTGGAGTCGCCTTACAGATTTAGGTGAACCAGCAGAAAACTCAATGCAATTCTGTACTAGAAAGGGTGATAATTTGCTCAGAGGCTGATCTGATAGCGAATGTAAGATAAGGAAAGTGGTATCTCCTCTTGACGGTTTGTTTTCAACCGCTTTGCTTGAGAACAGTCATCGTTGATGTCATTTGCTCAATGGCTCTAAAGGTGGATACATTTTGTTATCCATCATTGCTCCTTTCAGCCATGGGAGAGTGGATTTCTTCCCCCAGGTTACCGGCCCCACCACAGGGAAGCAGAGCGGCTAGAGTGACCAAGCTGTATAGGTTAGTGTTAGTCTAGAGGAAAAAGAAAGAAAGGTGGCTTTCCTTTCTTAAACTTGCTTACAATTCTTAAGACTAAGTCTGTTATTGATTAACAAGGATGTAAAAAAAACTAAAGAAGAACTGTGGCTTTGAGTAAACGCTCTATGAATCACTCTGAAATCGCTTGATCACTATAATGCTTGGCACCCAGGGCCTTTAGAGTGTAGTATTAGAATATACAAGCAAATGTTATAAGGTAAGGGAATAAAGCGAGGAAAGCAAGAACATTCCTTTACAACTCGCTATCTTTGCCTAATTTTATAAACACACTTTCATTCCCTCCCTTGCCTCGCTTTATTCCCTTACCTTATACCATTTGCTTGTATATTCTTCTAATCATCATCATCATCAGCCATTTTCAATCCACTGCAGAATGAAGGCCTCTCCAGCAACTTTCCAGTTCCTTCTGTTTTGAGCACTGGCCATCCATTTACTACCCACAAACTCATGAATTTCATCTATCCATCTCCGCCTTTGTCTTCCAGGTTTTCTTCTAGCTCCTCTTGGGTTCCATTCTGTTATTTTTTTAGTTCATCTGTCATCATGTCTTCGAACTATGTGTCCTGCCCAAGACCATTTTAGTTCTTTAGTTTTGATAAGAATGTCCTTTACTCGAGTTTGCTGCCTAATCCATGTGTTTCTCTTCTTATCTAACAGTCTGATTCCCAATATAATTCATTCCATTCTTCGCTGTATAGTTCTCAGCTTCTCTTCCATTCTTTTGGTGAGTGCCCAAGTTTCACTTCCATAAGTCATGGTGGGGAGTATACATTGGTTCATTATTTTATGTTTCAGACAAACTGGGATATTGCTCTTCAGTACATGACTATATTTCCTGAATGCTATCCATCCAAAATTTATTCTTCTCTTGACTTCCACCCATTTATCATTATTACAGCTAATAACTTGTCCCAGATAAGTACATGACTCCACCTTTTCAATTACTGCTCCTTCAATCATTATTTCCCTTTCTGTGGCATACTTGTTCATCATTACTTTTGTTTTAGCCATATTCATCTTTAGTCCAAAATCCTTACTAACTGTGAATAACTGATTAAGATTTTCCTCTAATTCTTTGGGATCGTGGCTTATGACCACAATGTCATCTGCAAATCGTAAATGGTTTAGGTACTCTCCGTTCACATTGACTCCTTTCTGCGACCAGTCTAATCTTCTGAAAGCTACCTCAAGGGCAGCAGTAAACAGCTTCGGAGATATTGTGTCTCCTTGTTAAACTCCTTTCTCGATTTTAAATTTCCTACTGTCTTTGTCTAGTCTAATAAAGGAGGTAGCACTCTCATATATTTTCTTCAAGATCATAATATATGGGATATCTGTGCCTTGTCTTTCCAGTGCCCAAAACATTGCCTTATGCTGTATGGAGTCAAATGCCTTTTCATAATCCACAAATGCCAGGCATAATGGTGTTTTATATTCATTTGCTTTCTCCATTAGCTGTGATATTATGTAAAGGTGATCCATAGTTGAGAATTCTGTCCTAAAGCCAGCTTGCTCTTTCGGTTGATTCTCATCAAGTATTCTTTCTAATCTGTTAGTAATGATCCTTGTGAACAACTTGTAGATGTGGGATAACAAGCTAATTGGTCTATAATTTCCAATTTCTGATTTATCTCCTTTCTTATGCAGCAAAACTATGATTGCATTATTCCACTGCTTAGGCGTCACACCTTTTCTAATGCACTTTGTGAAGAGCCTTGCCAGATTTTGTGTTATGTCTCTTCCTCCCAATTTTAACAACTCTATACTAACTTCATCTTCCCCCGAGGCTTTCTGATTCTTCATTTTCTTCAATGCATGTTCTACCTCATCAGGAAGAATATCGGGTATGTCGCATGTGTTGCTACTTTAGCTTTAGCATTAGTAGAGGCATTTGATGCAAGAAAGCAAGCTTATGCAGCATCAGCCAAAAAAAAAAAAAAAAAAACCCACTTCCACTTCACCCCTCTGTTCGTTCCAAATACCTGTCCAGCTGAGCCTTAAATTTATTTAGGCTATCAACCTCCACCACAAGGGATGGAAGTCTGTTCCACCAACCAACCTCCCGCTGGCTAAAGGCAAATTTCCTCACGTCTATCCTACATCTGTCTTTCCTCAATTTGAATTTATGCCCTCTCAGGTGATTTTTCTGAGCTAGAGGAAGAATCCCATCAGCATTGAGCATGCTTAAACCATTCAAGGCTTTATACACCTCTATCAGATCACCTCGCTGGTGCCTAGTCTCCAGACACTGTAATTTGCAAAACTTAAGCCTTTCTTCGTAAGAGCACCCCTTTGTTCCATTCACTAATCTTGTTGCCCTTCTCTGTACTCGTTCCAGCAGCTCTACATCCTTCTTGAAATGAGGCCTCCAGACCTGTATACAGTACTCTAGGTGTGGCCTGACCATTGCCTTATACAATGGAATAATCACCTCCTTATCCCTGCTGGAAAAATTCCTGTATATCATTGACAATACTCCATGAGCTACTCTTGTAGCCCGTCTGCACTGCTCAGAGAACTTCATATCTGCCTGCACAACCACCCCCAAGTCCCTTTCATTCTCTACCACTGTCAGTGTAGTACCACAGAGTTGATACGTTGCTCTGGGGTTGCTGTTTCCCATGTGTAGTACTTTACATTTGTCAATGTTAAACTTCATTTGCCACCTCTCAGCCCATCTGCTCAACCTTTCCAGATCCTGTTGCAGCAGCATAGTGTCAGTAGTGTCCTTGACAATCCTGCCAACCTTTGTATCATCTGCAAACTTGGACATTATGCTTGATATACCATCATCAATATCATTTATAAATACAGAAAACAATAATGGACCCAACACTGAGCCCTGAGGGACTCCACTAATAACATTAGTCCACGATGAGCAGTGTCCATTGATTACCACTCTCTGTCTTCTCCCCCTCAACCACCCCTTTATCCATAGCAGCAATTTGCCTCCAATGTCACACTGCTCCAATTTGTGTAGCAGTCTTCCATGTGCAACAGTATCAAAAGCCTTTCTAAGATTTAAGTATATAATATCAAAGTTATTCCCTGCATCCAGTTCTTTTGTGACTGCATCATAATATCCAATCAAGTTGGTCAGGCAAGACTTCCCCTTAACAAAACCATGCTGTGTCTGAGCTATAACTGAAGTCTTGTCTAAATGATCCTGCAGTGCTTCTTTAACCAGTGCCTCCATTAATTTTCCTGGAACAGAAGTTAAGCTCACAGGTCTATAATTACTTGTGTCAGCCTTTGATCCTCCTTTGTGAATTGGGGTCACATTTGCACATTTCCAGTCCATGGGTACCTCCCCTGAGTCCAAGGAAGCTCTCATAATTATGGCTAAGGGTTTGCTTACTTCCTTTGCTGCCTCCTTTAATATAACTGGATAGATCCCATCCACCCCGGGTGCCTTTCTTGTGTTTATCTTCAACAGTTTCTCCTCCACTTTACTCCCAGTTATTTCAAGATTCTGTAGCTTACTGCTAGAGTTGAATACACCTCTGGCATTCCCCTTGCTGAATAACTCCTCATGTGTGAATGTCGATGCAAAATATTCATTTAGTTTGTTAGCTACCTGAGCAGGATCATCAACAGTTGACCCATCAATATCAAGTGGACCAATCTGATTCATCCCCTTCCTTCTAGAGTTAACATAAGTAAAGAACTCTTTGCTGTTTTTCTTTGCATCCCTTGCCAAGGATTTCACGTAATCTGCCTTTGCCTGCCTAACCTCCTTTGTAACTTGGTTGCATATCAACTTCTATCTATCATAGACTTCTGTGTCATGTGTTAATTTGTAAGTATCCCATGCATTTTTCTTTTCTGCCATATGCCTCATTAGTTCATCTGACATCCATTTAGGCCTAAACCTTGAACAATATTTCTTAGTTGGTATGTAAAGCCTAGTAGCTTCCAAGATAAGTTCTTTGAATGCTTCCCATTTTGAATTTGCTGTTGGTAACATCATCAGTTGGTCCCACTGTATAGAATTTAAATACTGTCTCAGTCCATCGTAGTCGCCTTTACGGAAGCAATAACCCTTCCCTTTACCCCTAATGGTAGTTACCTCTTTGAGTAAATCCCACTTCAGCACACTGTGATCACTGCCACCTAGTGGTTCGTTTATCTGCAGATTCTTAATGCATGAAGAATCACTGCTGATAATCAAATCAGGAGTATTACTCCCTCTAGTTGCCTCCCGAACATGCTGATGTAGAAAACACTCATCCAATAAATCCACAAAAGCCCTGGTAGTGTGTGAGTAACCAGCCCCCAAATTCCAGTCAATATCTGGGAAATTAAAATCTCCCATTATAAGACTCTCTGATTTACTGGCCCACTCTATTTCCCTGTACAGTTCCTTATTATACTCATCAGAGTCATTAGGCCTATAGCACACTCCTACTCTCAATTTTGATCTCCCAATGCTTATGTCACACCAAACTGACTCAACACTGCACTGTCCGGCGATGTCGACTGGCTTCACTTCCTTGGTTTTTATGTGTTTCTTAACTAATAGCATAACCCCTCCCCCCTTCCTATCCTGTCTATCCTTTCTGTAGACGTTGTACTCCCCAAATTGCAGTTCTGCATCCCTTATATCTGTGTGACACCACGTCTCTGATATCCCAACAATATCTGCCTTTGATGTTTTGAGCAATACCTCAAATTCATCAAATTTATTTACTAAACTCCTAGCATTGGTGTACACGCAAGTATACCTGCACCTGTTTCTATTCTTAGCTACCCTAACACAACCCATGTGTTTACTTGTACCGCAATGGCTCCCAGCAGTCTCTGAAATACCATGCATCTTATTTTCCAGGCTTCTGCTCATTCTAATAGAAGCAGTGCAAGAATCTCTTTCACCTCTGCCAGTGGCTACTGTCAATCTATTGGTCTTTGTCTCCCCCAAGCTAGCAGTTTTCCGACCCACCTAACACTGCCTCGATAGCATCAGCAAATATTCTTGCACCCTTTCTATTTAAGTGTATCCCATCCCTGTAGAAGCAATCTCTCCTGTTAACAAGTACAGTCCAGGCTGAAAAAAATTCTACCCCTTGAGCCTTGCATAATCTTTCCAGGGCCGAATTGATCGACAAGGCTCTCATCATATACTCCCTCCTATTGTGTCTGGGCAGAATTGCAGACACTTTCAAATTCAAAAACTTTGCAATCCATCTTCCCCACTGCTGGTATCATTCCCTCGTTCCTTGTATAATTCTCTATAGTAGTCTTCTGCTATTTGAATTATGTCTTCTCTGCTGTTTATAAGTACACCATCGCTATTCTTCAGTTTCAGTATCATTTGTCTTTCTGTATTACTGCTCATGGCTGCTGATTTAAATCCTTTGTTTTCCCTTAATGCTTGTTCTTATTTTCTTGTGTTAAATCTTCTTATGTCCTCTCTGAGTCTCTTTCTAATGGCTTTGCATAACTCAGTATACTCAATTTTCTCCCTGTCAGTGTTTTTCTTGCTCTTCATTTGTCGTCTTCGGTTCATCATGACAAGTGTTTCTTGACTAATTTTTTCTTCTTTGGATTTATTTTTCCCCATAGGTTTCTTGGGCTTTATCACTTTCAGAAAGTTGTAATATTACTCATCGATATCTTGGTCCTGAGCAGTCTGCAGAAGCTCAAACTTGTTCTTAAGTTCCAGTACATACTGCTTTTTCTCCTCTGTTATCTCAAAGACCTTTGTATTATTTACTTGAGTCAGTTTTTTCCTTTCCTACATCTATATCGTGTACATCTTACCATTCTGTGATCACTTCCAACATTTACCTTATTCAGGACGGTAACATCATTTACAATATATCTTCTGTTAGTGAGGATGAAGTTGATTTCGTTAGTTGTTAATCCATTTGGACTCTTCCATGTCCACTTTCTGTTCACCCTTTTCTTGAAAAAAGTGTTCATTACTGACAGCCCTTGAGATTCTGAAAATTCCACAAGTCTTTCACCTCTCTTATTTCTTTCACCAATTCCAAAATTTCCTATAGTTCCTCTTTCTGCGCTGTTTTGCCTTTTTCCAGCCTTAGCATTGAAGTCCCCCATAATAATAGTGTAGTGGGTTTTCTGCTCATCTAGAAGACTCTCAATTTCGGTGTACATTTCTTCAACCTCTTCATCATCATTGCTCGATGTTGGCGCATAAATCATTATAATCTTTAGCTTGTACCTCTTAGAAATCTTGAGTATTAGTCTTGACACCCTTGGTGATGTACTTTTGAATTCCAAAATGTTGTTTTTAAAATCTTTATGGACCAGAAACCCAACTCCACCTTCACTCCTTTCACTGTTTCCATTGGTGTACAGCAGATTTCCACTTGATGAACTTTGATTCATTTCTTCTTCTTGTTTCAGCCAAACCGATGATATTCCAATTCACATTTTCTAATTCCTTTTCCCGCTGTAATATCCTGTCTTCACCGATGAGTGATCGTACGTTATAACAGGCCAAGTTCAGTTTCCGTGCATGGCAGCCTGGTCGTACCCAGAGATTCTTAGCACCATCTGCTTCCACTCTGATCCTCTCGCTGCCGTAAGAGGGAGAGTGAAAGCTGCTGGGGACTGAGGGCCATTTGTATTGTCGTGCTGTCATATGCTGGAGGGTTTGGTCTTTTCCTCTTCACGCTGACCAGGCGTCTTGAAGAGAACCACTCTACACGTTCGTTGCCACCTAAGTGACGTAACAGGGCTTATCATCGAGAAGGTGTGCATGAGTGGATTTTAGGGAGGCAGGCCAATCGGACTTCTCCTAAATCTTCTGTAATAGAGAGATATTGGATCCATCAGTGTTTTAGGCTGAGTGTCTGATAACACACAGGATACCTGTTCCCCTCTAAGCCTCATATTCTTCTAATACTACACTCTAAATTTTTCTTCTTATATTACACTCAAAATTGTGACCTTTTCTACATCACCTTAACCTCTGGGGCTCACATCTGGTAAGTATGGGCTTGGCACACCCGGGGTCCTGAGCTGGATATCATCATTTTTTTCTTTCTTAGTGATTCCCTTCTATTTCTGACACACACACTTTTTTTTTTTTTTTTGGCTGGTGCAGCAAAAGCCTTAGCCTTCCTTGAACCATATGGCTAATTATAATAATAACAATAATAAAATAACATCATTATCTTTCGCATGCAAGTAGCTACCTACTTTTGTTCCTATTATCGCATCTAGTTTATACTATAAACACTTATTTTAACTTTATTACTTATTTTGCTTTAAGTGAACACTGCATTGGGACTACCTTACCTATCTTTGTGGAAGGTCTGGTTTCCCCCCCCCCACTCATTTTTAAATTCCCCTTTCTTCCACAAATACAGGTAAGCATAGAAACACAGGCATTGATCCATAATCGTGTGTAGTCCCCTGATGAGATGAAATACCTGTATTACGTATCAATATTTATGTTTAGCTTGCATCAGATTTCTCTCCCCCCCATTTAGACTACTTTACTAAATTTTTCCACCTTTATCTGATGCTTGCTATTCCTTTATATATTTTACTTATTACTTTTGTTTTACAGTTCACTCCTTTTTTAATTGGCTTACCAATTCAGCCTATAATTTGATTTCATTCATTATATCATTTAGGATATTTTCATTCTTTCTATCTACCTTCCACCTTAAATACTTCCTTTTTCTTCTATCCTTCTCCTTTTAGTTTTGGCATTTTGTGTAATTTACACATCCATCTACCTGCTTTTCAACAGTTTTATAACTTCTACCACTTTTGTATCCTTTGCTGCTGCTTTGCACACAGGTACAACTGTTATATTACTTTTAATACACAATTAACTTTTTTGCCTCATTTATCATTTTATCCATACTTTATATATATATACGCACGCACGCACGCGCACGCACGCACGCACACACACACACACACACACAGACACACTGCTGCCACTTTATTAGGTACACCTACCTAGTAGCGTGTTGAGCCTCCTTTAGCCTTCAAAACAGCCTGAATTCGCCTAGGCATGGATTGAACAAGATGTTGAAAATTTTTGCAGGTATGGAGTACCATGCAGGCATGAGTGTGTCACGCAGTTCCTTGAGATTCAATGGAAGTGTGGGCCTGCAGCAAACAGTCCTTTCCAGCTCATCCCAAAGGTGTTCAATAGGATTAGGATCCTGGGACAGAGTGGGCCACTGCAGCAAAGAAAAGTCATTGTCATGTTCCTGGAACCATTCCATAGTGATTCGGGCTTTGTGCACCAGCACATTATCCTGCTGGAAGTAACCATCTGACTGAGGATAAACTTTCAACATGAACGGATGCACTTAGTCAGCAACGATGTTTAGGTATGATGTGGCATTCAGAGGTGAATCTATGGGTATCAATGGACCCAACGTGTGCCAAGAAAACATTCCCCACCACCCTAAAGGTCCCCCCTTTGTTCTTTTCTTTACGTATTATTTAATGTTTAATAATTATTTCGCTCCACTGGTTTGCCATACTATTGGCATACATTTTACTTTAGTTTTATATTACGCAACATTTGGTGGATTGTGCATATTTGCTGCCACTGATATTTGCTTTAGAATTTTCATAGTTGTTCTTATTATTATTTAATATTTTATGCAACATTTAGTGGAATGTGCATATTTGCTGCCATTGAGGTTTGCACTATGAATTTTATATTTATTTTTTAATTTTTATTTGGATTGATTAATCTGTTATTATATTTGCATGACGAAATGCTAATCTGAGTCCATAGTGCCCTCTACATCCCAATTAAGTCCTATATATATATATATATATATATATATATATATGGGTTTAATAGTTAGTTTGTCAATGGTGTTGTTTCGGCATCTTGGCTGTCTCTCTTATTATTTTTCGCTGCATAAGGACCACCGTTGGGTAAATCTACTGCATTGGTTGTTCGATCTTAGTATTGTCCCATCACAGCATGGATTTGTCTGATGTTCGAAATGCAGTGGCCTTCGCATATTGCTTAGTAATTGATTTCCAAATTCTAAATTATACTAGGAGCATACCTCCCTCAATACCCTCTTATTATATTATTTAATGTTTAGTAATTATTTTGCTCAACTGGTTTGCGATACTACTGGCATACATTTTACTTTAGTTAGGCACTTATATAAATAAGTGCCTATGTCTTCACCATGTCCATTCATCTGTATGCATGTAACGACTCTACTCCCAGTGGACAGATTTTCATGAAATTTTATATTTAGTTTTTTTAGATAGATTTCTTAGGCTATCCTAAATTTCATTAAATCTGACAAAGAGAAATCTGGAAATAATTATTTCCCCCTCATCACCATACAAACTATATAGAAAAAATTAATTCATACATTATATTTACTTTTCACTTCTATTAATCACAGAAAAAAAAACATATTAATTTAAGAAAAAATCAAATGTGCCTGAAATGTAACACACTATGCACATTACCTAAAGAATTTTAAAATAAAATTATAAAACAATCACCATTGTAATCTCCTTTATTAGCAGTGACAGGTGGCTGAGAAGAGCTCTCTTGAAGAAGTGAATCTAGAGATTTTACTGGAAAGTTTGCTGGAGTGAAATCACCATAACAAAAATACTGTATATTTCCTTGGGCCTCCAGAAGTGCAGACACATCCTGGATCGCTACAAATATAAATGACAGATGTTAAAAAATTCAACTTTAGTTCTTTAATCCATATATTTCCCATTGGAAATAATATTATTATTTTATTATTATTTTTTTTCGTTTCTAAAACAAATTAAGAGATATTAACTATTCTTTACATAGGCTACAAGGGTTATACAGGGTGTCTCAAAAATACACGGCATAATTTCAGGAATGAGTTTCTCATATGTATACAATAAAAATATTTTATATCAACACAGTTCCGGAAATGTCTGGTTATTAACTAGAATGTCTTATCTCCCGCAGGTGATTTCCTTCATCACAAGGTACTGACAGCATCTAGTGGTTTTCCATTCCAACCATGTACTCAAATCAGGAGCAAGCGGATATGCACTTTACGTATGGTTTGGCAGATGACAATGCTCTGGAGGCTCATCATTTGTACCGCAAAAGGTTCCCAGAACGAAGACGTCCAGACAGGAAAACATCTGAAGGTATCCATTGCCGCTTTTGTGAACGTGGGACCTTTACACCTCGTGCTGCCGACAGAGGACGACCAAGACCTACGACTCCTGAAGTAGAGGAGGAGATTTTGGATGTTGTGCGTGCCACTCCTGGAATCAGCACACACAGAATAGCAATGCAACTGGCTGTTCAACACGCGACTATTTGGAGAGTGCTGCGAGAACACCAATTGAATCCTTACCATCTGCAATGGGTACAGGCCTTGTCACCAGCAGATTACCCTGCGCAAGTAATGTTCTGCCAGTGGTTCTTGCAGCAGTGTGGTACAACTCCTCACTTTCCTGCCTTAGTGATATTCACAGATGAAGCACAGTTCACACAAGATGGAATACAAAACTTTCACAATCAGCATGTATGGGCCGAGGAAAACCCATATGCAATTCTTCCATCACATCACCAACAGCGATTCAGCCTCAACATCTAGGCAGGTGTTTTTGGTGATAAGTTATTTGGGCCCCATGTAATTCCAAACTCACAGAGCAGGCGTACAGAAACTTTCTGGAAAACAACATGTCTGAAATCTTGGACGACACACCACTGATCATTCGTCAACAAGCACACTTCATGCACGATGGCACTCCCGCACATTTCAGTCACGTAGCTTGCAATTACCTGAATCGAAGATTTCCTGTTTGGTGGATAGGTAGAGATGGACCAAGTGCCTGGCCTCCACGCTCACCTGATTTAAACCCACTAGATTTCTTCTTGTGGAGCCATTTAAAGTCATTGGTGTATTCAACTTCGGTAGCTGATGTGGAAACTCTCCGCAATCGAATTGTGGCAGGTTGTGAGACAATACAAAACATGCCAGGAATTTGGCATCATCTTCACAAGTCCATGAGACATCGATGTGAGGCCTGTATTCAGGCAGAAGGTGGACATTTTGAACAATTACTATAAGGTGATGTGAACAGTTAGGTGTCATACCTTCAAAACTCGGAAACCAAGCATTTCCGGAACTATGTTGATATAAAATATTTTTATTGTCTACATATGAGGAACTCATTCCTGAAGTTATGCCATGTATTTTTGAGACACCCTGTATATTCTTTACACAACTGCAAAATTGGAGCAACATTAATATCAAGTCCAAGCTCAAGTTATATTATACTAATATACCAAAAATATGCATCTCACAAACTTTATCCTCATCTCTTGATTAGTTATACAGTAATAACTAATTGATATGGTCTTATTTTAACCTGTCCCCTCTTTAACATACAGTTCACAATGAGTGTAGTTAGGTTTTACACTTTTGGTCTAGATGGTGAAAATTTAATGATTCCTTATGATTCTCTAAATAAACAAACAAACAATAGAAATACCCTGGTATAAATTATAAATTTGTAAAATCAACTGTAGCAATGTATATCATCATGAAATCCATGAGGATATACATTGATACCCATGTTGTAATGCATAGTTATGATAGTAAAAAAAAAAGTATTTAGTTCCATCTTTAAGGACTGGAAAACAGTTTGCATATTTCAGATATTTTATACTCACGGTAAAGTGACAGCATTACTTTTTTTTTTTTTTTTATTATTATTGTTAATTTCATAAGTGTTATCTATTCATATGAAGAAACTAGATTATCTTATATGACACAGCTTACCCCCTTACTGCTTTCATATGGTTAAGGTGAATTAAGAGAAATACAAGCATTAAAAACTTTTTGAAAGTCCCATTGAGGAAAGTGCACTTTTCTGTAATTTTCGTTATGGAGAATTGCTCCATCCTTAAAATCATACTGCAGAACCAAGAGTTCAAACAGTGAATTTTTAAAAAATATATCATTGAAAGTTTGCCACTCAAACTCTTGGTTCTACAGTATGATTTTAAACATGGGGCAATTCTTCATAACAAACATTAGAGAAAAGTGCACTTTTCTCTATGGGATTTCATTTAAAGATTTTAATGCTTATATTCTTTCAATTCATCTTAACCATATAAAAGCATTAAGGAGGCAAATTCTGTTATATAAGGTAATCCAATTTCAGGTCAATTTACTTCGGAACTTAAGGTTACTCAAAAAATATTTATAAGTGTTATCTATTCATAAAAAAAATGACCATCTTTGGTATCAACTCACTGAAACATAAAAGTATTTTTATGCAGAGGAAAGAAAGGAAGATTCATACCACTAAAGAATTCACTTCCAAATATAATAGCTTTGCAGTTTACTACAGATATAGAATGTGCTAAAGACTGCATCCTCAAATTGGTGTTAATGAGACCTGGAACTACGCCTATTTTGGACAGACCAAGCCAAATCATCACATATTCAGGACGATTTGTCATAAATAAGGCAACATCATCTCCACGTCTGAAGCCCAACTCTGCAAAACAATTGGCTATCTTGTTACTGTAGTCTTCAACCTATTTAAAAATAAAGATTTTTGTGACAGAATGAACTTTTATCATAACAATAATAAATACAAATAAAACTATTAATTAGAGGTAAGAGCATGCTTATTTAGAATACTACCTAAGAACACAACAAAAGATGTTTCTGAAGGCACCTAAATCAGACCATAAAGTTACTTCAAAGAAAAATTTGCTGAACTTTACTTTAAGGAAACTGAATTAACTACTCTATACTACGAATAAGATACTGTACAGGGAAATAGAGTGGGCCAGTAAATTAGAGAGTCTCATAATGGGAGATTTTAATATCCCAGATACTGACTGGAATTTGGGGGCTGGTCACTCACACACTAGCAAGGCTTTTGTGGATTTATCGGATGATTGTTTTCTACATCAGCATGTTCGAGAGGCAACTAGAGGGAGTAATACTCTTGATTTGATTATCAGTAGTGATTCTTCATGCATTAAGAATCTGCAGATAAATGAACCACTAGGTGGCAGTGATCACAGTGTGCTGAAGTGGGATTTACTCAAAGAGGTAACTACCGTTAGGGGTAAAGGGAAGGGTTATTGCTTTCGTAAAGGCGACTACGATGGACTGAGACAGTATTTAAATTCTATACAGTGGGACCAACTGATGATGTTACCAACAGCAAATTCAAGATGGGAAGCATTCAAAGAACTTATCTTGGAAGCTACTAGGCTTTACATACCAACTAAGAAATATTGTTCAAGGTTTAGGCCTAAATGGATGTCAGATGAACTAATGAGACATATGGCAGAGAAGAAAAATGCATGGGATACATATAAATTAACACGTGACACAGAAGCCATTGATAGATACAAGTTGATCTGTAACCAAGTCACAAAGGAGGTTAAGCAGGCAAAGGCAGATTACGAGAAACCTTTGGCAAAGGATGCAAAGAAAAACAGCAAAGAGTTCTTTACTTATGTAAACTCTAGAAGGAAGGGGATGAATCAGATTGGTCCACTTGATATCGATGGGTCAATTATTGATGATCCTGATCAGGTAGCTAACAAACTAAATGAATATTTTGCATCAAAATTCACACATGAGGAGTTATTCAGCGAGGGGAATGCCAGAGGTGTATTCAACTCTGGCAGTAAGCTAGAGAATCTTGTAATAACTGAGAGTAAAGTGGAGGAGAAATTGTTGAAGATAAACACAAGAAAGGCACATGGGGTGGATGGGATCTATCCAGTTATATTAAAGGAGGCAGCAAAGGAAGTAAGCAAACCCTTAGCCATAATTATGAGAGCTTCCTTGGACTCAGGGGAGGTACCCATGGACTGGAGATGTGCAAATGTGACCCCAATTCACAAAGGAGGATCAATGGCTGACACAAGTAATTATAGACCTGTGAGTTTAACTTCTGTTCCCGGAAAATTAATGAAGGCACTGGTTAAAGAAGCACTGCAGGATCATCTAGAAAAGACTTCAGTTATAGCTCGGACACAGCATGGTTTTGTTAAGGGGAAGTCTTGCCTGACCAATTTGATTGGATACTATGATGCAGTCACAAAATAACTGGATAATATAACTTTGATATTATATACTTGGATCTTAGAAAGGCTTTTGATACTGTTGCACATGGAAGACTGCTGCACAAATTGGAGCAGTGTGGCATTGGAGGCAAATTGCTGCTATGGATAAAGGGGTGATTGAGGAGAAGAAGACAGAGAGTGGTAATCAATGGACACTGCTCATGGTGGACTAATGTTATTAGTGGAGTCCCTCAGGGTTCAGTATTGGGTCCTTTGTTTTCTGTATTTATAAATGATATTGATGATGGTATATCAAGCTTAATGTCCAAGTTTGCAGACGATACAAAGGTTGGCAGGGTTGTCAAGGACACTACTGACACTATGCTGCTGCAACAGGATCTGGAAAGGTTGAGCAGATTGGCTGAGAGGTGGCAAATGAAGTTTAACACTGACAAATGTAAAGTACTACATATGGGAAACAGCAACCCCAGAGCAGCGTATCAACTCTGTGGTACTACATTGACAGTGGTAGAGAATGAAAGGGACCTGGGGGTGGTTGTGCAGGCAGATATGAAGTTCTCTGAGAAGTGCAGATGGGCTGCAAGAGTAGCTCATGGTTTATTGTCAATGATATATAGGAATTTTTCTAGCAGGGATAAGGAGGTGATTATTCCCCTGTATAAGGCAATGGTCAGGCCACACCTAGAGTACTGTATATAGGCCTGGAGGCCTCATTTCAAGAAGGATGTAGAGCTGCTGGAACGAGTACAGAGAAGGGCAACAAGATTAGTGAATGGAACAAAGGAGTGCTCTTACGAAGAAAGGCTTAAGTTTTGCGAAGTACAGTGTCTGGAGACTAGGCACCAGCGAGGTGATCTGATAGAGGTGTATAAAGCCTTGAATGGTTTGAGCATGCTCAATGCTGATGGGATTCCTCCTCTTGCTCAGAATAATCACCTGAGAGGGCATAAATTCAAATTGAGGAAAGACAGATGTAGGATATATATGTGCGGAAATTTGCCTTTGCCCAGCGGGTGGTTGGTAGGTGGAATAGACTTCCATCTCTTGTCGTGGAAGTTGATAGCCTAAATAAGTTTAAAGCTCAGCTGGACAGGTATTTCGATCGAACAGAGGGGTGAAGTGGAAGTGGTTATTTTTTATTTATTTATTTTACTTTATTTTTTATTGGCTGATGCTGCATAAGTTTGCTTTCTTGCATCAAATGCCTCTACTAATGCTAATGCCAAAAAAGGAATTTAAAAGTTCACTGCATTTTTTTATATTTGGGTACTTTTCTCGGCAAACATTTTTTCCAAAACTCTTTTTCTGATGATCTGGCTTTTAAGAAGATATTGTTTTGAAATGTAATAATTTCATTTTCAAGTAATATTTTCTCCGTGTGAAAAAATCGCATTTAATGTTGACTTAGATATGTTTCATATCTAAGTCAACATTAAATGTATAAGAATTATATTGAACAATGTCTGCAATTGTTTTAAAATTACTGAATCTAGTTTCAAAATCGTCCACAATATTCTCAATTTCAGAAACATATTTTTCTGAAATTCAAAAACAGGATATTTTTGCAAATGATCTTCCATATTTGCAAAATGGGCGAATTGTTTTTCTTTGAGATCCTTAGCCATTGACATTTATATGCAGAAATACTACTAATCATGTCACCCACATTTTTATTTTTTTCTTGTAATTCCCAATTCAGATCACTTAATTTACTGGTAAAATCTGCCAAAAAAGCCAGATCACACAACCACTCCGTATCTTGTAGCTGCTGATAATCATCTCCCCTTTGATCAACCAATTTTTATAATTTCATTCAGCAAATTTCGAAATCTCTGTAGAAATTTACTCCGACTCAGCCACCTCACATCTGTGTGTAATATCAGATCTGGTTCTTTTTTCATCGAGTTGCATTTTAAAGTCTACTTTCAAAATCATGAATTCCATCAGAGGACAATCTCTTCAAAGGAATGTAACACTTTTAGTATTTAATCTTTTGCTGGCTAACACTTGTTGGTGGATGATACAATGGCAACTCAAAAAATCTGGGAATTCATCATCCTTTTGGCACAATGAAATGAATCTGTTAAGATGCCCCGTCATTGCTTTAGCCCCATCTGTTGTTACTGATACGAGCTTAAATAGTGGTAATTTAATTTTTCAATAAAATGTTTGAATGAGTTAAAGATATCAAGACCTCTAGTTCTTTCTTTTAACAAAACCATACCCAGCAATTCTTCTCTAGTGGCAGAATCATCGAAAGCCATACGAATAAAAATGAGCAACTGAGCTGTATCACTGACATCTGTAGATTCATCTAGTTGTAAAGAAAAGGCCACACAATTAGCAATATCAGCATGCAATTGTTCGCTCACATTTTTACTCATTTTTTTCGATGCGTCGCATCACAGTATTTCGAGATAATTGCAAATCTTGAAGGGCACTTTTAATTTCATTTTTGTTCTTAAAATTTTCCAAAAGAGAATCTGTTATTTCTAAAAATGTGTCTTTGATGAATTGACCATCAGAAAATGATTTGCATTTTTTTGCAAGAAATTACTCACTTTAAATGATGCTACAGTTACTGCTTTAGATTGTAAATTAGGTGTCATGAAGAAATTTTGTTGCGTGAATAATCTGGATTTAAGTTCTTCTAATTTATTTTTTCTAAGGTCACTATTCGGCGGAAAATCCGATTGGTATTTACCATGGAGTGCATTCAAGTGCCTTTCTAAATTTCCTTTTTTGGGTATAGCCACAGAAGCATTGCAAATCAAACAGCAACATTTTTCTTTCACCATTACAAAAAAAGTATTCTAGTTCCCACTCTTGATGAAAATGATACGTTTACTGTTTTTCCTAGTATTCATTTTAAATCAAAAGGTGTTAAATCAACATATAAGTATTGTCCAGTTATTAAATCAGCAAAAGCAATGCTTACCAATTAAAACACTAAGTTGCGTGAACCATAAAAATATTCTGTCCTAACAGCTAACATAGGATAATTGATGAAGAGGATTCCCGAATGAGGAAGTTGTTTCCAAAATAATGGGAACAAACACACCACCATTTATTGCTCTGTTTGGTTATATCGTTATAAGAATCATCTTTGTGATATTTCTCTAAAGCTATTTCTGGAGGTCACGACCATAAAACAATAAAAACAATTTGCACTTTTCAGTTTATTGGGTTTTTCTGTTAGTGCAATCTAATTATAAACGGGTAGCAAACTCAATCTTATTGCATTTGCAATATACAGCTGGAATTTTATGTTATTATGTGAAATGTGTTTCTCCTTCAATGAAATCTTCAATCATGCAAAAAAAAAAAAAAAAAAAAAAAATCTGCTCATTCCTATTTTTGAAGCTTCGTAAAAAAAAATAAAATAAATAACACGCAGGTAGCAAAACAAACTGCACCATAAAAATTTTGGTAGTATACCAGACAGTGCAAATCGAGGGATGACTGTATACAGTAATACCCCGAAGTTACGTGATAGGTGGGTCCGACGAAAATCGCTTAAGTCGAATTCGCTTAAGTCGGGGTACAACTTTGCATATAAATACATATAAATTTTGTTTAATTGGGACCAAGGACTAACAAACACTAGTTTAGAAGAAAAATATTTAATAAAATTGCAGTTCGTTATACATATTAATACAAAATATGCATTAAAAAATAAATGAGTTACGTAAAAAGTTATTTCGATGTCGATGGCTTCATAAAATCTAACAAATTCGTATGACGACACAGCGCCTTTTTTTTCACGCAGAATTTCTTCGTAGCAAGCTAATAATTTTTTTATTCCTTGCTTTGTAGCTATAACGCGTTCTTCGTTGGAGTCTATGTTTTCTAAAATTTTTAAGCCCTTTTCAATTGAGCTAAGACCTTCTGTCAAGCTTGCAATTGTCATGTGCTTTTCTGGTGGAACTGGGTCTGAGTGTCGGATACTTCAGGGACGTTTTGGTCACGCATCTCTATGAGCTCATTCATTGTCAGCTCCTGACTATGTGAATCCAACAGCTCATTGACATCATCACCATTGACTTCCAAATCTAATTGCCTGGCAAGATTAACAACTTCTTCTATCACATGAGCGACATGATCAGTTTCTGGTGTTGTTCTCATCTCGTTTTTGAAAAAAAATCGACAAAGTTTCTTCCAGACACCATTCAATGTTTTTTTGTGAATTTCATCCCAAGATTCTTCAATGATTCTTACAGCATCTAAAACATTGAATTGTTTCCAAAAAGTCTTTAACAGATATCTCAGTATTTTGCCTCATAGCTTCATTCAGGCGTACAAATGAATGCCTCGTGTAGTAGGCCTTGAATGTTTTGATGACTTCCTGGTCCATCGGTTGAAGCAAGCTGGTTGTGTTTGGAGGCAAAAAACACAACTTTCACACGTGGGCCAAAATTAATTAGGGTGGCAGGAGGGTGACCGGGTGCATTGTCAATAAGAAGCATCACTTTAAATGGAATCTGTTTAGACTTGCAATAACGTTCGACTTCGGGTATGAAGTGGTGACCAAACCAGTTCTCAAAAATGGAAGCTGTCACCCAAGCTTTATGATTTGACTTCCAAATCATTGGTAAGCTAATTTTAGATATATTTTTTAAAACTCTTGGGTTTTCGGAGCGTTAGATTAAGAGAGGCTTTAACTGCAGTCACCAGCTGCATTCCCGCCAACCAACACTATCAATCGGTCTTTGGAACCTTAAAGCCTGGAAAGTTTTTTTCTTCGTGAAATGATGTAATTTCCGACAAAAGTTGAGCAAGAATTCGAACGTACACATATAAATATGACAGTTGGAATGCAAATTCTTGTGTGCAGCTCATGCGGCAGCAAAGTTGAATTTTGTTCATCTTTCGCTCTCACTCTCCACCGTTGCACCATATAGCGATAGCATATGAAAAACAACCTTGAAGATAGTGGGCGGCAGTGTTGCCAAACGAAAAAAAAATCAAGAACCGCGTAACTCCGAGTTCGTGTAAGTCGGGGTATTACTGTATTTAAAATTAGTCCTGATCGACTGAAATTAAAGCCGTGATCTACTCGTTGGCCACCCCTGGCCTATGTGATATGTATGGGGAGGGCAAGAAAAAAGAATAATCCCAGATTTCTATTGATCCGATTTTATTAAATTGGAAAGGCTCAGCAAGTTGTTCTAAGAGAGCCAAATACAAAAATTTTATGAAAATCCATCCCCAGGTCGACAGAATGGCCAAGTACATATTTTTTTCTGATTTAGAAGGACTTAGTTTTATTGGAGGGAAGGACTGTAATTATCACAGTAATATGCAAATTTTTGTATTTAAGGATAAGTGGACTAGAACCACAGTATATCTGCTGGGAGCTAAAAGTGATGAAGCTACTAATAGGTTGTCAGTTTAAGGGGGATAAAGAGATAATTATCCATGTGGGAGCTAAAGATATTAAGTGCACACATATTGACATCCTGCTAGGTAAGTGTAGAGGCATGCTGAAAAACTGAACAGGTTTATTAGCTTTGAAGTAGTTGGTCTCCAATTCTGCCCAGGTATGATGGAATGATTGTAGGCTGAAAAATTCATGGATTAATGAACACTTCAGAGGTTCTTCAAGACTTTGGGAGGGGAGATTTTTATTGCACCCTGCTCTAGTAGGTAGAGGAATCTATTCTGTAAAGATGGAATAAATTTTAACAAAGATGGTGTAAGGGCATTTGCTGATGCCATTGAGCAGGACCTAAGGATTCAGACAAACTGCCATTCAGGAAGAATAAGGATAAAGAGAAATACACATTTTTGTAATGACAGAGATCAAATTAACACTTATGCACATGAAGTGTTGTTATTTTAGCCACAAAAAGCTAAAAAGTGTCTTATGATATTGGTAAGATGTGGAAATGTTTTTAATGAATGAGAAGCTACAGACAGAACAACAAGCTTAAATAACTATGGGATATGTCTTTGTATTACACAACAGAATGCTTAATACACAAAGTGCAAACCGCATCTACACATAGCAGACATGGTCCAACTGTAGCTTGCAAGCTAGATGCAGCTCTTTGACACATGAAAAAACACAGACAGAAAAAAACTTATACGTTACTGGCAAACTTATAGGAGCATCTGCAAAAATAAATAAAAGAAAATAAGATAATAAAAAAACTTCCAACATCAGCTGTCCATCCCTTGTAATAATTTGTCTAATCTTCCTTAAAGTTATTCAAACTACCCACTTCCACAACACTAGATGGAAGTTTGTTCCAATGATCAACTACCCCTCTGGCTGAGAGCAAATGTGTTCACATCTATTCTGCAACCACCCTCCCTCAATTTACATTTAAGCCCCTTACGTGTGGTGTCTGAACAAGAGTAAAAGGTGCCGGCAACATGTAGCTTACTTAATCTATTCAAAGCATTCGACACCAACACTTCAAATAGATCCCCGTGCAGGTGGCTCATTTCCAGAAACTGAAGTCTTTCTTAGTAAGGTACCCCTTTGCTTGCCACACTAATCTCGCTGCTCCTCTCTGCACCTGTTCTAAGAGATTCACATCCTTCCTGAAATGAGGCTTCCAGAATTGTATGATGTTCTCAAGATGTGACCTAACCATTGCAATACACAGTAGAATAATTACTTCCTTATCATGCTTGCAAAGTTCCTGTATATCACTAACAAAACCCCCTGAGCTGTCCTAGCAGCAGATCTGTGTCGTTCAGAGAACGTCATGTCTAACTGCACAATTACCACTAGGTCTTTTTTTTGTTTGTTCTCTAGCACCTTCAGTGTGGTGGAGAACGAAATCTGGGATTACTGCTATTCATATGCAATACCTTGCATTTGCTAATGTTAAGTTGCAATTGCCACTTCTTGGACTACCTACCTAATTTTTCTAGGTCATGCTGCTGTATCACATCCTAATTACTGTCGTTACTTTAACAGGCAATGAAAAAATTTTTAGAAACTCATGAGTAGCTACCAAATATCTAATGATTTTATTATTAGTATTATTAACAGTGGCAAATGAAACAAGAAAGCTTAAACATCATCAGCCAAAGGGGGGGGGAATATACATATCACACAGAATTTTTCATGTTATCTCTCCTCTTAACAATTTGTTTGGTTCTTCCTTGAATTTATTCATACTACCCATTTGCACAACACTGTGTGGAAGTTTGCTCCAATAATCAATAAATCTATCCTGCAACAACCACCCTTCCTCAATTTGAATTTAAGCCCCCCTCACGTGTCATTGTGTATTCTGAGCAAGAGGAAGGATGCCATCATATCTCCTTGCAGATGCCTAGTCTCCAAATGAAGTCTTTCTTGGCAAGACCACTAATCTTGTTGCTCTTCTCTGAACCCAAGCCAACAGATATACATTATTCCTAAAATGAGGCCTCCAGACCTGTGTGCAGTATTAAGGTGTGGCCTAACCATTAAATTATACAATAGAATAATCATCTCCTTATCCTGCTGGCAAAATTTCTGTATATCATTTACAAAACCCCATGAGCTGTTCTAGCAGCCCATCTGCACTGCTAAGAGAACTTCATGTCTGACTGCACAATTATCCCAATTCTCCACTACCCTGATTTTAATACTAGTTAGCATTTTGAATTAAATTTGTGCACTGCTTAAATTTTATAGAAAAAAGAAATATACAGACAGTGATGTCTTGCCTCAGGATATGGCCAAAAATTCACAGCTAGGAAAGGTTTCTTTACTAAAATTTGTTACCATATATTTTAAACACCACTCAGTTTAAAAAGCTGTCAATGAAGTACATGAAATAAACATTCATGTACAAAAATGGGCAAACTATTTATTTATAATTTTTTTTTCTTTCATTTCATGATGGATTATATGAAAATTTTTCATATGAATATGCAAATATAATAAAAATAAAACTCTAAATTGTGACTTTGAAATGACTATCTAAAAAAGGAAATTCACTTTAAAAGGTATATCTCTCAAATCTTGAAAGATTATTTTGTGCAGCTTTAGGATTTACTAAGCTTGGCTATTCCTGATCAACAGCAATGTCATAAGAGCTGTGAACAAAATTATTCAGTTTAAACTCCTGGATGGGACAAATAAAAGTAACAAAATTAGAATAAGGGAAACTTGGTGTCATTCAGAAATAGGATGAGTTTTGCCATGACATGTACAATGCCTTCAGAAAGAGTAGAAAAAAGGCCTTGAACATTAGGAATCATAAAAAATGTTCTTGCATCCACTAATTAAACATAAATTTCAAAATAAAATAAATATTTAATAAAGTATACAAACCAAGGATATAATGATCAGAACACAATGATAAAGAATATAATGATAAAACAATTAAGAACTGATAAAAAATGACTAAAAGTGGAAAAATACACAAAATAAAGGATTAAAAAAAAAAAAAAAAAAAAAAAACACACACAAAGGGGAGTGCCTCTTAATCAACTCTAAAATGTATGACATGATACCAAATTGTGTAATGAATAACAAATATCATCACATGGACTGAAATATCATAACATGACCTGCAGAATGAAGGCGGGACAGAAAAAATGGGAAAAATATGAAACGGCAGTGGGAAGGAAAGAAAAATAACATACAATTAAATCGGAATCTGGTGACAAGACAAATGTATATCAATAGAATTATACAAAACATGCCAAAATTTATCACACTGCAAAATAGCATATTTCACGGTACTGTGGTTAATAATTCTCTCACAATGTTTTCTCAGAAACTGGCTGATGAAGTCCTTGACTAACTGTTTACAAAGTTCTCTTGTTTAAATCGTTTTTCATTTACCAGATGTCATATGCATTACTGATCACAATTCTGATGCTGATTTCTGGTTGAACCAACTTGCACCATTCCTTAAACTTTATTACCGTTCTTTCTGAAACATCGCAAATTCAACTACTTCTTTAACAGGATGTCCTTAAGGACTGCCAAAGCTATCACCCTTTTTTTTGTCACTCACCGACATCTATCCCGTGCCCAACTGTTTGTGGAAATCCTTGCTTCTTCAGTCACAGATGGTATACCTGTAAACAGAGAAGGCAAGTTAAAATTATACTCTAACTGCAGTGTTGTAAGCAAACAAGAGTACAGGATACACATGTTTAATTTGTTATATGTCATAAATAATGGAGTCACTGGTTAAAGAAGTAATGCAGGACCATCTAGATAGGAGTACAGTTATACTTTAAATCAGAGCATGGGTTCGTTAATGAGAGATCTTGACTGACTAATTTGACTGGATACTATAATGCAGTGACAAAGGAAATTGATGGCATGTACACTTGGATTTCAGGAAAGCTTTTGATACTGTCACAGATAAAAGGCTGCTGTACAAATTGGAAGGGCAAGTTACTACTATGGACAGAAGGATGGTTAAGTGGGAGAGGACAGTGGTTATCAATGGACACTGCTCATAGTGGAGTTCCACAGTGTTCAAGTGCTGGGCCCATTATTGTTTTCTGTATTTATTAATGACAAGGATGAAGGTTTATCAGGTGTAATTCAAGGTTTGCTGCTGCTACAACAAGATCTAGAAAAATTAGGCAGATGGGCTAAGAAATAGCAACTGAAGTTTAACATTGAAAAATGCAAGATACAGCATTTGTCAATATCAAATTTGGGTAGCAGTAATCCCAGAGTAACATACCAACTGTGTGGTGGTACTACACTCAAGGTAGTGGAGAACGAAAAGCACCTGGGGTAATTGTGCAGTCAGATATGAAGTTTTCTGAGCAGTGCAGACAGGCTGCCAGGACAGCTCACAGTTTTGTCGATGAAATACGGCAATTTTACTAGGCAATGTTCAGGCCACATTTTGAGTGCTGCATACAGGTCTGGAGGCCTCACTTCGGGAAGGCTGTAGAGCTACTGAAACGAGTTCAAAAAAGGGAAATGAGATTGGTGAAGGGAATAAAAGGGTGCGCTTACCAAGAAAGGTTTCAGTTCTCCAAATTGCAGCATCTGGAGACTAGGTGCCTGCAAGGTAATCTGATTGGGCTGTTTAAGGCATTGAGCAAACTCAATGCTGATGAGATTCTTCCTCCTGCTCAGACTATGCACATGAGGAGCATAAATTTAAACTGAGAAAGGATGGTTGCAGAACAGATTGTGTAGAAGTTCACCTTTAGCCAGCAGGCAGTTTATTGCTGGAAGAAGCTTCCATTTGTTGTAGTGGAAGTGGACAGTTTGAATAAATTCAAGGAAGAACTATACAAACTAGCTATGGAAGGGATGGACAGGTGAAACAGGAATTTTTTTTTTTTTTTTTTTGACTGATGCTGTATAAGCTTCTTTCTTGGATCATTTGACACTACTAATGCTAAGTACGATGTGATAAATTTTTGTTTGGTGTCCTCTTATACATATTCAATTTATTCATTTCCTAATACACAAGAAACCATTAAAACCTTGTATGTTGGTAACTGACTTGGCAAAATTAAAATCAATCAGTAAATATAGTTTGTAAACAGTGTGAATATTTACCTCCTTAAATGTCCATTTCTTGTCTTCAAACAGGAAGCAATTTTTATCTGGATGCTTTAACACTAGTTCTTGAAATAATTTCCCTACTGTAGCATTTTTTGAATAACACCTTCTCATAAAAATCCTAGATTTTATAAACCTGCACAATCCCCTAGAGAGAGAAAAATATATATATTACTTACAGATTTATTTATTTGAGGGCAGTAATTCTACATAAAATGCTTATTGTCATCCCTCCCAAAAAAAAAATAAATAAAATAAAAATATTTAAATTAATCAAAAAATAAGTAAAATCTAAAATTTATGGCTAATTTTTGGGATGATCACTACTTGAGACCAGCTGCAGTCTGGTTCTTCTGATAACATCAACATGACACCCGAAATATAAAATTATGCTATCTGGTCTATGACTTGCCCAGGAAACCCACCCCCCCCCATTTTTTCCCATTTTTTAAATTAACAGGTTAATTATTAAGCAAAAGCCTGTTTGAAACAAACAAAATTGGGGAGGGGGGAACACTTCCAGTATTTATAACAAATATCCATGCAGTGATTGCCATATAACTTTATTCCTGTCTAGACTATTCTGCATTAATTCTTTAACTACTGACTACAATATTTTCCCTGGAGCCTAAGTCAAGTCTACTGGTCCATAATTACTCAATTCACCCTTTGTGAATAGAAGAGATATCTGTACACCTCAAATCTATAAGGACCTCCCCCGAATCCATATATGCTCTCATAATAATCTCTAAAGAACTGTACCTCTTTTGATTTTTCTTTTAAGATACTTGATTATATCCCATTAGTCACAGGTGAATTATTTATTTTTAGATTCAACAATTTCTCTTCCACCTTCTCAGATGTCACAAAATCATTTGGCTACTAGCCCCCTAAAAGCTTCACTCATGAATGTAGATTCATGAGTGAAGGTTTTATTCAGATTATCAGCAATAGTTATGCCATTCATATCTAGGGCCAACCTTAGGCTAAATGGACCTAACTGGGCCTGCATGCCTGTTTTTTTTTTTTTTTTTTTTTATTAAAAAGACTTATTTAGCTTTAATTTCTGGACCATTATTTAGTTTGAATAAATTCAAGATTCAAGGAAGAACTAAAACTATTGGAGGAGACAGACAAATGATGTGAGGTTTTTTTTTTTTTTTTTTGTTGATGCTTTATAAGCTTTCTTTCTTGCATCATTTTTCACAACTAATACTAACTTTGGGCACCAAATTCTTCTACATGTTCTACACATATCATTGAATGCGGTGTAGCAAAGATCTTAGAATTTGACAAAATAAAGTAATGTGCACAGAAAAGCAAGTAAGATCAAGCTTTAAGTATAAATTCTACAGTTATAAGCTAAATGCTCATTTGTACAAGGAGTTAAGAGCCATGACTATGTACAGACCTATGTGTGTTTAACAGTAACAGTCTATTGCAAAATAGTTCGTTGTCGTGCACATTTTATGAAAAATGTAATGTGAAACTATACATTTTCAATAACAATAAAGTAAAATATGTCCACACTTCATCTATATCCTTCTAGTGTTAACATAAGCAAAGATGGCTTTGCTTTTTTTTTTTTTTTTTTTTTGCATTCTTAGCCAGAGAATTCTCACAATCTTTCTTAGCATGCCTAACCTCCATAGTGACTTGATTGTGAACTATTTATACTTGCTGTAGATTTCTATATCCGTTGATAACTTATATTCACCCCATGCATTGCTCTTCTCTGATGCTAGCCTTAGTTCATCTGATACCTATTTAGGTATAAGCCTTGAACAGCATGCGCCTCTCTTAGTTGGTATAAAAAGCCCAGTAGCTTGTCACCTTTATGAAAGAAAAATCCCTTCCCTTTAGCTTTCACTGTACTTATATCTTTAAGTAGATCTCACATCAATATACAATGACCACTGCAACCCAGTAGTTTCTTTATCTGGAGACTTCTAATGCACAAAGAATCACTGCTTATAACGAGATGATGAGTATTACTTTCTCTTCTCTAACGTTCTGATGTAGAATACAATCATCCAATAAATCTCAGTCTTGCTACTGTGTGAGTGACCAATGCACAAGTTCCAAGCCAATATCTGGAAAAATAAAAATCCCCACTTATAAAAATTCTTATTATTCATTAAATACAAGGAATCTGCAAGATATTTTTCATTTGATTAGATGCAAGTTATTTCATGCTAGATAGCAATTCAAATAAAGGAACCTTTCTAGAGATCTGCAATAAAAATGCATAAAACCTTTGAGTATGCAACAGCAATTATTTTTTTTCATGGCATTCAATTTCTTCATAGACACTATATATTCACTACACATTTGTCATGAATTTAAGCTGGCAATATTAATTCATTAATTTCTGTTTTCTGACCTATTTCAAAATACTATTGTGCTTAAAATGAAGCAATTCTCAATATGTTCCATGAAACCTTTATGGTTCAGCAAAGGAGTGTGAATAATTTCAAATATCCCACAACTTTAATTTTTATTTCTTTATTTTAATTTGCACACATACAGAAGGTATTTGAAAGATTTCTAGCCTATCATATATTTTATTATTTAAGACTGAAATAAAAACCAGTTAGTTAATGTATGCAGTGAGTTACATTCAGGTGCACTAGATATTTTTCATAAATTAATTGAATTGGTTTTTTTTTTCTGTGATTAACAGAAGTGAAAAGTAAAACAGTTCTCTCCTTATCAATTAATTACTAAGATTATAACTTTATAGAATACAATAAAATTGTACAGTTTTACATTCTCTAAGAGCCATGACTCTGTTACATTAGCTATTCAGTTAAATTGCAAATGTATAATACTGTATATTATTCTTCTCCAATATACTTTTTTTAAGTCTCTTTTCTCTTCATATATTTATCTCTTTACAAGCAACACTACATTCACGAGTCTTACGTTACAAATACATGTGAAGCATGCATGGACAGTCTAATACTAACAATACCACATCAAAACTACATTTAATCTATGAATTTATTTTATTCATACAAACTGCAATAATAATTGCTAGATTTCTATTTGTTTGATTTTAATGAAATCTAGAATGGAAAAAACATTTTTAAAAGGCTCAAATATAAAATTTCATTGAAATTCATTCACTGGGAGTTGAGTAGTTTGTTACATGCATCAATATTTTGAAATACTATTATTAAAATAAATGACCATGGATTTGTTGTTGAAAAAAGAACTTTAAAACAAGAAGCAAGTACTGCAACTGTGGTCAATGAAAAGGAACACAATACTGTCACACTTCGAAGTGAGGATGAACAACCGCAGCCTTTTGTTTCCCAAAAATCCGAAGTGAAAAAAACAGAAACCAACTAATAAAAGACTAAAACAAAAGTATGATGCTAGTTATTTGAATTTCGGCTTTACATTTGTTGGAAATAAAGATGCTCCTGATGCACAGTGCGTTGTATGTAATAAAATACTACAAACAGTTCTTTGGCTCCCGCTAAACTTGTGTTTCGTAAGTGTTCTGTAAATATATAAGTGTTCCATCAATATATTGTGAGATAAAAAGTGTTCCACAACTAAAAATGTTTGGGAAACACTGATTTAGACAATCATGACTGTGTCATGGTAGGCCAGAACATGGATCCTGTTCATGACTTGATTATTAAAGTTTGTTGGACTGTATTATAATACAATGAAGACATATGAATTGCACATTCATCATACTGTCTATAAAGAATTTTGGTACACAAAAATCAGTACCAAAATATTTGAACAAAATCAAGAAGATGAAGAGGATGAACTGTGCAAATCCAGTTCCTTCTCTATTTTTCTGAAATTTACCCATTCTAACAAATAAGTTTGTTAGAAAACTGGTGTTCATGGATGAAATTTGAATTCATTACTATGATCTTGTGATCAAACAATATACAGAGTGGTATCAGTTTTCTAGGACAAAAAAGGGCAACATTCATTACCTCCAGAAGGGCAAATCCATTGCAAATGAATATTATTCTTCTACTGAAGCAATTAAAAAGGCAAACCATCATGGGGAAACTCCTGAAGGATTTAATATATAACATTCTGTCACAAGACTTTTGTATAACCATAGAAACAATTAATGATTTACACTCACTCCAGTTCTCCGAATATGACCTTCCAGGTTCTTGCAATAAAAAAAAAAAAAAAAAAAAAAAATTGAAAGGGCAGGTGACAATTTGGAAAAATAACTTGCTCCTTCAGTCAATTCTAGACTGGACATTATTCATGTGGTCTAGGAGTGGTAGGCCCACTGCCTTGGTAAAGACGAAAGACAGTGAATTTCTTACATCAAGGGTGTAGCCCACAGCGGTAAATGTTGAATTAAAATTTATTCATTTCCTGATTGCTTCATTTCTTCTATGGTAGGCTGTTAAATTCTTGAATACCAATTGTATACTACTGTTTATTTACTACTTTTTTATTTTCCTGATTTCGACTTTCTACTTAGAATTCAAGTAAGCAGAATTAAAAGATGAGTTATCTTTATAAAGAAGTTTTTCATTGGTGACTTTACTACTGTTTTTAAAGCTATTGTATTCTGTAGAAAAGTTGTTTGCAAAAGGTTTCCCCAATAAAAAAGTAATAATAATAATCAATAAAATTCTGTTTATACTCTGGGATGACCACATAAGGTCATAGGAGTTCATAAGAGAGAGAGAATATAAGATCGTTACTATATTTAGTAGTCATGCAGGCTTCAACCACTCAAAGCCTAAAATAAATAAAAACTGAGTTCATGCATTAATGTCACCGTTACTAGTTTCATCTTCCCGGGCGCCTCCGTAGCCAGGTGGGAAGGAGCAGCAGTGCGTAGCACACGCTTCTTGATTAGACCGGGGTTCGAGCCCGTCACCACCAAATACGGAGGATGCGGAAAGGTTAAGGAATGACCACCGCATATCCTGGAGCAATATGGCCTTAGTTGCTAATGCTCCTAAAAACCAAAACAACAACAACAACAACATCATCTTCCCAATTAGTACTACTTCAATAGCTGTGCAAATAGATAGAAAAGAACAAAAAAAGTTCCGATTGCTAACTGGGAAATGCTATAAGTGTTTCTATACTAAACTTCAGCTTACCAATGCCATCTTATCTTTCATCTTTATCTACTTTTCCACAAAAAGGAAATTTGCTTAGAAAGTTATCCTCTTCTCAAACAAATCAAAGATCATCATAATCTCTCTTGTCAAGGTAGAACTAACCTTTAGTGTAAGGAAATGGGGGGGGGGGATTAAGCAGCATGTGTTCAAGACATGACACACTTAATTCATTAAGTACACATATGTGGAAGGCATAGAGACTGGAGTTTTGGAAAAGGGGCAAAGCAACTTTGTAAAGTACTGTTTGTTTGTTATTTGGTTTTTAGGAGCATTAGCAACTAAGGCCATATTGCTCTGGGAATATGCAGTGGTCATTCCCTGACCTTTCCGCATCCTTTGTATTTGGTGGTGACAGGCTCGAACCCCGTCTAATCAAGAAGCGTGTGCTACGCACTGCTGCTCCTTCCCACCTGGCTACGGAGGTGCCTTGTAAAGTACTGGATTCTAGACTGATTTGCATACATGTGAAGGGGAGAAGAGAAAAAAAAAAGGAAAAATGGCCCTGATCAAAAAAGACCTTTGCAAAAAATCTAATCACTTTTTGCAAAATACTAAAAAGGTGGGGTGACACCTTTATGCATTTAATTTTTGACCTATAATGATTAGCACCCCCTCCCTCATTTCTTACACACAGAAGAGTAGGTTTAATTATATCAAGAAAGAGAGGGAAAAAGCCTACCAATAGCATCCAAGAGAAAGCAGAATGGAAAGAATTGCAGTTATGATTCACCGAAACAGGTTACAATAACCATAAAATGGCTATAAATGTTCTGGCTCATTTCCAAAAATGTCCATCAGCACAGTAAAAGGACTTAGGATTCATGGAACTTTTTACACTATTTGAATTCTGTTCAAAAATCACTTTATCTAAGAAGAAAATGACACTTTATCTAAGTGTGGATAAAACTATCACTCAAGTATATACTACTGGGTTGTTTTTTCCCTTTGTTCCTCTCCTTTTCTTTTTCACTGAATTATTTTTTTAATTGTGCATATTTTCCTAATTCTTCAAATCTCAGAAACTGAAGTCTTTCGGTTATTTCAAATATCCAAAAGACTTCAAGGTACATATTTAGAATTTGTTGCCAATTTTGGATCTGCACTATTTTATCTGCAAGCACGAAGGAAGCCTCAATGTTGAGGCTTCCTTCGTTTTTGTTGTTAAAAAGTACTTTCACAACAAAAACCTCGTTTTTGTTGTGAAAGTACTTATAAAAATGTAAATTCTGTAGTTAAGTACAAATACAAGTCTATACACATTTTTGTTTACTTAATGCACCAACAAAAAAATACAGCCTGGCATTTAGTTGGGCAGTTTGATGAAATGGGCTGGCTCCTTGATCAGCAAAAAGGATGTTATGTGCCTATCCATACATAATTGATAGCAAATGAAGCTAAGCAAATCTCTCAAACAAGAATATGCACAAAAGCAGTGTAAGAAAAACGTAAAGATATGCTAGTAAATCAAAGATGTGCAAATTACAAAGCTTAACATGGAAGTACAGAGATTAGGAGTTTTACAAAGAAATTTCCAACATTCTTGAGAAAACCACACACATTAAGCAGTGTGGTTTTCCTGAAGCTTATTTTCCCTTAGATGGCTATATGAAAAAACAAAATGCTTGTTAGAAGATTTTAAAAATTCCCCATATCACTATTGGCAATACCTTACATTCTAAGGATTTGAAATGTAGTGTGCCCTTTTGGGCACATTAAAACTAGTGTTCACTAAAGTTTACCTCTGTTTTGCAAAACGACTATTCATATTCTTGTGGGTTACTGAATTAAAATCATCGAGATTGGGTTTTGCCTACTTACTGGCATCAGTAATTGGAGGGGAAAGAAGTCATACAGGGGATACTGCATTAAATATTTGAATGAAATAGCAGTTTAACAACTTCATGATGTCTACATAGTGGAGCTTTAAGCTGGCCACATCTGTTGCCAGATTAAAACCATCACCCCAGGGGCTCACATCTGGTGAGTATGGTTTTTGGGTGGTGCAGAGTAATTAATAATAATAACAATAAAACTGGACTATATTATATATATATTGATCAAATACAAAGTATTTAGAACTGGCCTGCACAAAATCCAATAAAGCAGAACCTACATATTTTAAAATCTCCACAAACTTTGCAAACTGTACTTAAGGAAATTTATTATTCAATTTCAGCCCATTATTTGAGAACGACAATTTCATGTATATTATGTTTGAACACTGAGTTTAAAGGGCAGATCTGCATACTGGTTGCAGATGAACAGTCCTACTCTCACCATCTGAGATTGGCTGGCTACAGCTCCAACTGAAGAAACCTTAGGGATTCTTCCCTGTTTTTGAAATGCTTGATTATTGATTCAAGCATTTAAAACATCAAAAAATCAATTATACACAAATTAGTCAGTTATGAAATGCATAATAATCCAAGTAAAGGACTCTATGCAAATTAGTTCATTTCAAAATCGACAGCTGAAAACTGAAGATGGGTGGGGAAAACAACAACATTGGACTCCATCGACGTTAGCAAAAACTACTAAAGATAAGGTGCTGTTCCCACTCTCTCTCAATGCAGAGTAATTAATTGCATTTCATACTGTAAGCTAAAACTTGATTAAAAAATCAAAAAGAAAAGAAGGATATAATGTGTAAATAAACTGATTTATTATATAGTGACAAAAAGTGTTTGTTCAACAAATTGCAACTTTCCCATAACGCATAAAAGATTTAAACCAGCGGTTCCATTCTCTCTCTCTCTCTCTCTCTCTCTCTCTCTCTTTTTTTTTTTTTTTTTTACGAACCTTGACTGGAAATTCAGCTGTTTTGCTTTCAAACCTAATACCGAATGACAGAATGTTTTAATTCATTTCTGTGGTGCTGTTATATTAGTTTCCGTGAAATAACAGAAACAGTCAAAACTCAGTTGTGATTTAGCATTGACCAACAAATGTAAAAAGCTCTTACAAAGTGAACTTGATAACTGCACCAATACAATGAAATCAAAAAAATTAGTTGTGTAAAAATTACTTTAATTTGGACAGTTTTTTTTAACTTGAATTTATTTTGGTTTAATTTCGCTGTTTATTCTGGGCACTTCGATTAAATTAATGGCTTACCATGCTCATGAATAAAACAGTCAAAAAGAATGGTTACAATAGCAACAGTAAAAAACAAACAGCAGAAAGGAAAAAAACAGTGGGAGGAAGATATGATACAGAAGCTGATAGAGCTTAGTATTTACGAAAGCAAATGGAAAAGTGAGGCCCTCGTAGCTAACACATTTGGTAGAATTGCCATTCTCCCCACACAGGGTGGAAAATACTGGAGTCCAAGTCCTGTCAATAATGTGAGGAATTTTTATGGGCCTTTTTCACAACGTGGCTGAGTTAGCAGGTCTCAGGCAAGGGTGGCATTTATTTACACGAGCAATATGGCCCTAGTTGCTGATGCTCCTAAAACCCTATAACAATAACAGCGAAAAGTGAAGGGTGCCCTATATTGTGATTTAAAAATGTGGTATAAAAATTCTATGTAATTTTTGGGATTTATAATATCAGACTTGTTTTCTTCACATGTTGGAAATGCCAATCACATAAACATGTAAGTAAGAGAAGTGCGAGGGGCCATCCATTACTTATGGGTTAAAGGCATGAAACCAATAGAAATCCACAGTGAAATTATGACTGTGAATGGTGAAACAGTAATGTCTGCAAAAATAATCGTAAGTGGTGCCTTTATTTAATGAAGAAACAACTTTATGAAGGACTACTAATTCACTAATTCACAACCTGCGATAAACCTCATTTAGCATGTTCAGATTTCTATCCATTTCCTCACCTTAAGCAACAAATTGCAGATAAGTTGCATTGTTATTTGGTTTTTAGGAGCATTAGCAACTAAGGCCATATTGCTCCGAGGATATGCAGTGGTCATTTCCTGACCTTTCTGCATCCTCCATATTTGGTGGTCATGGGCTTGAACCCTAGTCTAATCAAGAAGCGTATGCTGCTCCTGCCCGCCTGGCTACAGAGGCGCCATACGTTGCATTAACAACTGTGTTAGCAGCCTCATGACTATTCCTATTACAGAAATCCGAATATCTGAAACGTTGGGATGATCGAATGTTTGCGCAGTGTGATTTCTGAACAATATGCATAATTTCTTTTCTGTATTTATTTTATTAACTTTTGAAAACAAAATACTGGAAGCTTGCTTATCAATTTGCCCTCTTATTAACCAATCAGCATTATTTTTAGTTGAAAAGTTATTTGTTGCATTTTTCATGTTTCATAAGCACTACTTAGCAGCCCTATGTAATTTGATCAGGTTTGGGCTCAGCGGTTATTTATTTATTTACAGAATTAATTTGCAATATGGAAAACATACACGCCAGTAAGACAATCAGGTCCGAGAAAATGGATGACAAGTAAAGCAAACGCCTTATGGTTAAAATAATCAGACGTGGTGGATTAGATAGGACAGTCCCAGATTTCAGGTGTTTGCCCCACACTGCAAACTGTCCCAGATTGGATATGTAGCCTCCATACTTAATGGCAAGCATAATGCAAATCATTTGCATTATGTTTGCCATTAAGTGCAGTTTTGCTAATTCTTGTGAAGAATTTTACGAAGATACAGAAAATGATGAAGAATTATTAAAAAAAATTCACTCAGCAGAAAAATATTTAATTTCTCTCATTTTTAGTGTTAAAAGATGTATGTATTTTTATTATTATTTCACAGAAAAAAAACCTAACTTTTTTTCAACAAACAAAAATCGATTAAAAACATGACCCCTCTAATAAGTGGTTTGTTTTTCTCTTCTAATTACAATTATTTTTCTCACTTTACACCCTTCATAGAACCTTCTGTAACACGAAGGGTACCGTATACTGAATTTCAGGCTTTCTGTGAAAAATAATTAAATAAATAAAATAAAATAAATAAAAAAAAAAAATATATATATATATATATATATTCCGTGTGGTTATAAAATGAATTTCCCTATTCAGGAGACCCTAGTGTCAAAACAGTTAGAGTTAAACATTGTGAAAATTAGTGGGCATGTCATTTAGGGTATGGAGAAACAATTTGTAGAAGAAAAAAAAATTAGTTCCAATTTCCACCACCATGGGAAAAACAGCACTGCTTATGCAAATAACATCCTGTTAGATAAAAGCAGAGAGGCAAACGCCACCACAATAACCATTATGGCTCTTACAAAAAAGGAATGTGCTCTTTTTGTAAAATCGCTCTACCAAAATAATAGTAACACTAATGCAGCACTACATGAATATAGGAAACTTAAAGGTTTGTGTAAAGGATCTTTGACATCAGTGGGGCTTCGAAAACTAATAAAGAAATTTAAAGCGACTAGGGGAGTTAGGTGTAATTTCAGGCAGGGGACAACCACGTATCAGAACGTAGGTAGTGGATGAAGTGGAGGTTGCAATGGCCAGAATGTGAAACACTACCAGTCAACAGTGCCAGAGGTGTGTCAAGAGACTTGAACCTTCCTTGGTCTACTGTACATAAAGTGCTTTGAATAATTTTACACTGGTTCCCACACAAGATTCAAGTAGTGCAAGAACTAAAGTCAGTTTCTGGCTTGTATGGAACTTGATGATACATGGGCTTGAATGATCTTGTGGTCTGATGAGGCACATTTCCCTCATCATGGGCTGTAAATGCAAAATACTGCCAAATAAGGGGAAGTTCTTGTCCATCTAATGTGAAAGACACTACAAAGTCCATATGTTACAGTATGGACTTTGCAGTGTCACAAAGTCCATACTGTAACATATGGACAATTCACAGCAGAGTTTATAATCGGACCATTTTGATTGAACACCTCATAGCCTTGTAAGATGTACGATAACTAGTGCACAGTACTGCACTCTTCTAAGAGATCACATTATTCTCGCTCTGCAACAAAGGCAATGCTTGGAGACAGTAGTGTTCGTACAAGATGGTGCCCCTTCCCACGTTTTTCGACAAGTGAAGGAACTGCTCTGGTCAACATTCAGAAATCATTTCTACAGACTTTCCACAGTTCTGGCCAGCCCGATCAGCAGATCTCAATCCCTGTGATTTCTGGCTATGGGGACAGAGCTTACGGTGGCAGTATACAGATGCTTGTCGAGGTGAGAGCAAGCATTAAACAGCATGTAGTCAACATCCCCAATGAGATGTTACGCGAAACTGCCGCACGCAGTCCCCAGAATGTCATCTCAAGTGAAGGAAAGAACACAGAACAATATTTGCAGATTTCTAAGTTGTGAAATTAAAATTTAATCCTAAGTGTTCCATCGCATTCCATCCACCCCAGGTGCATAATAAAGGCACCTGGGGTGGATGGGATCTATCCAGTTATATTAAAGGAGGCAGCAAAGAAAGAAAGCAAAATCTTAGCCATAATTATGAGAGCTTCCATGGACTGGATGTGTGCAAATATATCACTGATTCACAAAGGGGGGGGGGTCAAAAGGTGACACAATTAACTATAGACCTGTTAGTTTAACTTATGTTCTGGAGAAAATAATGGAATCACTGGTTAAAGAAGCATTGCAGGACCATCTAGACAAGACTGTAGTAACAGTTAAGACACAGCATGGGTTTGTTAAGGGGAAGTCTTGTCTGACCAATCTGATTGGATACTATGATGTGGTCACAAAGGAACTGGATGCAAAGAATAATTTTGATATCATATACTTGGATCTTAGGAAGGCTTTTGATACTGTTGCACATGGCTGCTGTACAAATTGGAGCAGTGCAGCATTGGGGACAAATTGCTGCTATACATAAAGTGATGGTTGAGTGGGAGAAGACAGAGTGGTAATCAATGGACACTGCTCTTCGTGGACTAATGTTATTAGTGGAGTCCCCAGGGTTCGGTGTTGGGCCCATTGTTGTTTTGTATATTTATCAATAATACTGATGAAGGTATATCAGGTTTAATGTCCAAGTTTGCAGATGATACAAAGGTTGGCAGGGTTGTTAACGACAGTAAAGACAGTATGCTACTCCAACTGGATCTAGATAAGTTGAACAAATGGGCTGACAAGCGGCAACTGAAGTTTAACATTGACAAATGCAAAGTACTGCATATGGGTAACAATAACCGAAGAGAAATGTACCAACTGTGTGGTACTACACTCGGGGGAAGTGGAAAGTGAAAAAGACTTGGAGGTCATTGTGCAGTCGAATATGAAGTTTGCTGAGCAGTGCAGACAGACTGCCAGGGCAGGTCATGGAGTCTTGTCAATGATATACAGAAATTTTGCTAGCAGGGACAGGGAGGTGATTATTCTGTTACACAAGGCAATGGTCAGGCTACACTTACAGTACTGTGTACAGGTCTGGAGGCCTCATTTTAGAAAGGATGTAGAGTTGCTAGAAAGAGTACAAAGGACAAGAAGATTGGTGAGGGGAATCAAGAAATGTTTATGTTCTGCAAACTGCAGCACCTAGAGAGTACACACATGCGAGGTGATCTGATTGAGGTGTACAAGGCCATCAATGGCTTGAGCAAGATGGGATTCTTCCTCTTGCTCAGATTAAGAACCTGAGGGGGCACAGATTCAAATTGAGGAACGACAGTTTTAGAATAGATGTGTGGAAATTTGCCTTTAGCCAGCGGGGTAGTTGATTGGTGGAACAGACTTCCGTCTGTTATTGTGGAAGTTGATAGCGTAAATAAATTTAAGGCTGAGCTGAACAGGCATTTGGAACAAATGGAGGGGTGAAATGGGAGGGTTTTTTTTTTTTTTTTTTGGCTGATGCTTCATAAGCTTGCTTTCTTGCATCGTATGCCTCTTATACTAATGCTAATATTTACAGTGCCAATTTCTCCCCTGGTGGCAGAAATTAACTTTTTTTTTTCTACAAATCGCTTCCCCATACCCTAAATGACATGCCCACCAATTTCCCAAATAGTGAAACATATTTTATAACCACCCAGTATATAAGCTATATACACTGAGTGATCACTGAATTATGACCACCCCTACGAAACTGAATGTGACCCACTGACCACGTGAGGTACAAGAGTGTGGAGTTAGTCGACCAACGGAGCATAGATAAGGTGTCAGTGGTGCAGTAGGTATTAAAATTCCGAGCGTGATGGGTAAAAGGAAGGATTTATCGGACTTTGATAAAGGACAGACTGTGGGTGCTTGACAAGTTGGTGCCTCAATTTCCCAAACAGCTGAACTGGTGGGATGTTCGGGAGCCACTGTAGTTAAAGTGTACCAGGACTCGTCAAAATAGTCAAACAACGACCCGACAGCAACACTGAAAAGGTCAGTGAAAGGTTGATGTTAGAGGTGAAGTCTGACTACTCGTACAGGCGCAGCACTGTTGAAGTGTTGACTACCCAATACAACATGAGCCAACCCGGAACAATATCTGGCATGACAATGCTTCGCATGCATGGGCTATACCAGCAGACGACACCTACGGCATCCTCTCCTAACCAAGGTTCAGCGGTATAAAAGACTCGCCTGGTGCAAAGAACATGCAAGTTGGACGTTAGAAGACTGGAAGGTGTTCTTGGTTGGATGAGTCACGTTAGTTACTCCACACCGTTGTTGGTTATGTACGGATTTGGGTGTCAACATGAGGCTCTTCATTCATCATGCATGGTATCAAAAATGCAGGCCGGTGGAGGTGGTTGTATGGTGTGGGGCATGTTTCACTGGCAAGGAATTTGGACACCTGGTGCATGTGGAACAAAGTATCGGTGGTTTCCGCTATCGTCAATTGCTTGCTGACTGTGTACACCCCACTAAGTTACACTATTTCCCAAATGGCGATGGTGTCTTTCAAGATGACAATGCACCGAGCCATCGGGCTCTTGTGCAGGATTGGTTTGGGAAACACAGTTCTGACTTCCAGCCTATCAATTGGCCTCCAAACTCCCCCAGAGAAATTGTGGGACACTATGGAAGGTATATCAGGCATCTGGATACACCAATCACCTCCATACCTGCATTGCTGGCCACATTACACACAGCTTGGTTGGCCATACATCCCCGAACGCTTCCGATATCTTGTTGAATCAGTGCCACGTCAGATAGCTGCTGTACTGAGGGCAAAAGAAGGACCTACGAAGTATTAGGTAGGTTGTCATAATTTAGTGATTACTCAGTGTGTGTGTGTGTGTGTGTGTGTGTGTTTTGAAGTTTGATATTTTATTTTATAAGTTTAGTTCAAAGAAGTCAATGTATTTAATTTGTATGTGAATATTTTTTATATATAAAAAAAATTTTAAAAATGTGTATACAGTTTCTAGGTGGGGTTAAAAATCCTCCCCCCCCCAGAAATGGTACAGGAGCAATGTTTTGGGCCAAATGCCGTCTAACATGGCAATCAGCCCATAGTCCTAATAAAGTGGCTAGGCAGTAAACTTTGGAATAGATTAGCACAGCGACTTTAAAAGTTTTGGAACCTTATGATAAATCAGTTTCAATTTTCACAAATAACTTTTCGTAATCATCGGAAATATCAAAATTAGTAAATGCAAAAACTAGGTAGTAGTAGTAGTAGTAGGTGTTAATAGGTAATTAAGAGTAACAGCCCAAGGTGGTTTTGGAGGACAACCTGAATTAAAAGTTAAAAAAGACATAAAAAGCAACACACACCAGCAACAAAACTGAAGCAGATTGTGAAAAATTAAACATTAGTATAGCCGAGAAAATACCGTTTTCCTTCAACTTAATAGTTTAAACTTAGGTTGTTAATAGTTTTCTAATTTAGATCAAATATATATTAGGAATGTGAGTGAAATAATAGTGGCAGAAAGTTTAGAATAAAATTGAATTGGAAGTCCTCTGGTAAAGATCAGTTCATTAGCAAACAGTTTAAAAGTTTACACAACTGTTATGAGCAATACTGGGAGATAATTTTACGAGTTTTTCTACATGCCTCTTCTGAGGAAGATATGAGCACATCAAATTCAGAAGATAAGTTGTTAAAAATTTAATTAAAAGATGCACCAAAGAACTTAAAAAATAAATAAACTTTTTCTTAAAGGATGGCAAAATGCTGGTCAGGACCAGATTTTGATTATTGTTATTATTACTGAGAACGTTTCACAATCAGAGATCGGTAATTGTTAGAGAGGATACTAGGCAAGAGAAAAAGCTTTGTAGTGAAAGCTTAGCCGTGTCTGAAAAACGTTTGGTTAATTCCGTAAACGACAAGAGTAATGGAACTTTCGAAATAAAATAAATAATAATAAATAAAATAACAACCGAATTCAAAAGACTGATGATATTTCGTGCTGCTAGAAAAATTAATTTTCCGATAGTTATAAAAAAAATAATAAAAAATGGTATTTTTGTTAGCTTTTGGAATGTAACCCCCCCTTTTTGTACTGGTTCTTAGTTCCATATAACACGGTTTCGTATTACACGGAATTTTGTAGGAGCCAACCTACTGTGTTATACGAGGGTTACCTGTACTATCATACTAACAGGTGGATTGATAATATATTCCCTGGTATCCAGCACCATACTACAAGCTAACTTGTGATATGATAACTGCCCCACCTCCAAAAGTAACCTTTCCTACCCTACTCTTTGGATTGCGTTGTTCCCTTGGTAGTAACATATGTTTCATGACATTAATATTCCATCATACTCTGTGTTATGTTACTTAAACTGATATCTTTAGGTTGCTGTAACTGAGTGGTCGAGCATGAAAGTACAGAAATACTTGCACTTTGAGTGACTGTGGTTCAGGTTTGCAAACTCTGTCTAACCATACATGGCTATCCTACAGTACAAACAGAAAATTTATTTCATTTCACATCAGTGTTTAGTTGATAAAGACAACATATATATATATATATATATATATATATATATATATATATATATACACACCACCCAAAGTTACTCTATGTTTTTTGTTTTTAAGTTTTTTATTTCATATATGTTCTAATTTAACCTGACAGGTCACTTTACAGGGGTCAAATTTCCTCTAATTTATTGAAAATATTTTGGGGTTTTTGAATTCTGTTTAATCGGTGCCAATATTTCATATTTTCTTAATGGACTGTAGTATGTATTTTTTAAGTTTTAATAAAAAATTATGTAAAATATATGGCATATGTATTTTACACTTATATAATATATAAACATCAGTCTCTTCCAGTTTAAAAAGCCATAAGTGCATGAAATTTTAAACATGCACATAGATTTTTTATTTAACAACTCCAGGGGCTCACATATGGTAAGTATGGGCTTGGCACACCCAGGGTGCCGAGCTGGATACCATCATTCTTCTCTTTCTTGGTGATTCCCTTCTACTTCTGACTCTTGTTCTCTCTCTCTCTCTCTCAGGGTAATTCAGAATTTTTTTTTTTTTTTTTTGCTGGTGCAGCATAAGCCTCAGGCTTCATTGCACCATACAGCTAATAATAATAACTTTCTGTTTAATATCAGAATACTGAGAAGTCAATCATGCGCCGGTTTTTAAGCCTAAGAGGGGGAAAAATTAGAGACACTACAGCGGTAATAACCTTTTTCGGCAACGACACCTTTTGGCAAACTCAAATTCGTTGAGAAATCAAAATATCTTTCTTTAAGAACTGTAATTTACACAGTACATGTAAAACGATATCTTTATAAACTACATACGTAGTTCAAATTTATTGGTAAACTATGGTGTATCTACACCGATATTATAGAGTTAATTACCTAAACCTATAAGAAATTATGCCTTGTGCATTTCGTCTTCTAATGTATAAATTAAGTAAAACTTAAATAATTAAAAAAAAAAAAAAATCATAGACCAGGAGTTAAACTAATGATCTTGCCAAAGCCATCTCAGATTTTTGTGGTGGTCAAAATCAGTAAATAGTCATAAACCTTAATTACACCTCAACATGTTGCGTTGCAAAACATCCATGCAGTGCTTTATTTAGAATAACAAAATGTTCGAAAACGGTAGTTTTAGTTATTGAAGATATGGGCGAAAATGATTTCATTAAAAAAAAAAAAAAAAAAAAAAACAAACCCGACGTGAGTCAGCTATTCACAAACGGAATAAATTGAGCAACGAAAAACGAAAATTCTAAGCAAATCATTGCGGTGATTACTTGTCACAGTAATGTTAATGTGTCTGAAATCCTGTCGCAAGGCTCAAAAAACTGAGTTCGAGAGCATACAGAATTAGGGTCATTCAAGAGCTCTGGCCACTTGATCATGTAGCCTGAATGAATTTAGCACATACATCGTTGGGCCGATCACTCGACCCGGAACGTTCTTTTGTAATGGAACGTTGTTTCGTCTAACAGTGGCATGCTTGGAAAATTCCAATGAGTGTGAGGAGAGGAGAGATAAATAACACAATATATTGTGAGTAAATAATGTATAGTTAATGAGGTACTGTATGTTAGTTTGTCGGCTAGGAGGTAATTTCCCACTTGAATCGAAAACAACCATATAAGTAGCCTATCAGATTAGTCGTACAAGATTCCGACTAATCTTGTATAATTTCATAACTTTCCTTTCCACAAAAGTTAAAACTACGAGTCGTCATATTCATATTTTGTCTGTAGCCCATCTCATCTACTTTCTCATAATTTATATCACACAAGACTGAATCAGTAATATCTTGACAGCTGCCATCTATGTTATATGATTTTCTTCGTGTAACCATGTTAACTCATGTATTGTCAAGTAACGGTGTGGTCCTCTAGCTGCATACCTGTAAAGGGACATTCCTTTGGAAATAAAATGATAATAATATGCTGCTTCGCAATTAAAAAAAAAAAAATGCCTGTATTTCCTGCACATCTTGTCCAGACCGCATTCAAATTCTGCATCTAATGAAGAAATAAATATTAGTTTTTTTCCAATTCCTAATACACAGTGTGCCAATTAAATAACGAGACTGACGCTACTACGGGAAAAAAAAAGAATAACACTAATGGCAAAGTAAGGTTATATATTTTCGAAGTAATTACCTCCGATGTGCACACACTGTTTACATCTTTTATACAAGTTTTGAAAACACTTCTGGAACTTCTCTTCTGGTACCGCTTTCGGCTGGTCAGTCACTGCAGCCTGGATGTCCTCTATCGTCCCGATCGCGTTCCTCACTCGATGCAACACAACTCTCGTTTTTCGAAACTCAACGAATGCGGTACAAAACGGGAATAAATTTTTCTCTTACCCAGATCTTATTTTAGAATTTCTCGTACAGATTGCTTATTGCTACCAATCATCTCAGCAACCAACCTCGTTGAAATTGATCCGTCTTCAGTCACAATTTTTCTAACCTTTGTGACAATCTCCAGTGTTCGAACAGAGATCGGTCAACCAGATCAGGGATCATCCTCTAACGACTCGTGTCCTTCACGAAAACGAGAAAAACATTCAAACACTCTTGGTCGAGACAAACATTCATCATCATAAACTTTTTTTTAAATCGTCAAAAGTTTCCGTAGCACTTTTTACCAATTTACAATAATATTTGACAACTGCTCTTTGCACCATTTTCAATTTTCTAATGACATACACAAAACTACTATTACTCTTTCCGGCAATGTGAGGTCTCGCATTTTCGTGATGCACCAACCCACCAGAGTGTAGTTGTGGTCGTTTGCCAAGAATGTGATCCCGCAAAGTGTGCAGTACAGTTCTGTAGTAACGTCCCGTGAAAGTCGTACGAAGTGGCACAACATGCTAGTAAACCATTACTTGAATTTAAAAAAAAAAAAATTATTAAATTAAATTTTCTGTTTATACTCCGGCACGACAACCAAGTCAATAGAGTTCACAATAAATTGTCAATACAAATATTTATCGTATTTAGTAGTCACGGGCTTGAACCACGGTCCACTTAAGGAACGCATGCTATGCACTCTCGATCCTGACCACTGGGCTACGTCAGGCTATATTAGGGTCTCCCGTAAATGATTACATATACTCGTTTATGTGTTATGTCTGTAAATTGTGTGTGTTCTCCGGTCGATTTGCTTGTTTTGCTGGACGAAAAACTACAGTTTCTGGTGGGAAAATCTTGCTATCTATGCCTGAGACCGACTAACTCAGCCACGGAGTGAAAAAAGCCCATTAAAGTTTCTCGCGTCATCGGCGGGATTCGAACACGGGCATTTTCCACCCGGTGTGGGGAGGACGGTGACGATACCACTGTGCTACCGCACAGATACCATTCCTTGAATGTCAAAAACAAATGACCTTAACTTTCCTGCAGAAAAGAGCTTTGTTGCTTACTCTCTGGGTCGAAACGAAGCCATGTTTCACCCACCGTTATCACCTTGTACAGAACCTCACAGTCTTCAGTAACTCTCTGTTGCAGCTCCTGACAAACTCCACGCGAACTTGGTTGTTCAGGTGTGAGTAGTCTTGGAATCCAGCGTGCATGCTTCCTACTGGTATTCTCAACATTTCTGCCAGCTGCCCTACTATTATACGACGATCTTTACCCACGATTTATAAGCAGTGTTTTCGGTTTCTGTGGTAGCAGAGCTCCAGGACCACCGATTGTTGTGACTGAATCATATCAAATTGAAACAATCTAAACCACCTGTGAGCTGTGCTATATGGAAGCGTAGATTCACCATTAGCCTCTAAAACATTTCGTACACTTCGGCTGATGTTTTCTTAAGATGTAAAACAAAACTTGAGAGCAGCATACTGTTCCTGGCGTATCACTCCATTATTACGCAGGCAAAACTGAAGAGGCATAATTGTGATAGATCAACAAGGTCACCGAACGCACGAGTCAACAACGCAGTTACTATGTGGATGCAGCTTGGTTCAGTCTTAGAATTTCGCAGTCAGATAGAAATAGCAAGCGGTACAGTACCTCAATAATTCTTTATTGAACAGCCCTCGTATTATGTGGAGGAAAAATGGGCAATGAGGCGCATATTGTAGTGTATATCGTATAAAATAAATGTTTTTAATTGTAAATAGAAAGTTAAATGTATATAGAGTGAGATATTGGAAAATATAAAATTTGAAAAATAATTATAGGTAACAGAGAGTGGAGTTTGCGACCTAATCAAGCAGGAGTCGCGGCGCACTCCTATTATTCGGCAATTTGGATGCCACTGATAAAAGTGTAAATCACTTTTATCAATGAATAAAATCAATAAATCGATGACAGACGTTAGATAGTAGAGACCAGCCTCCCCGATGACAAGGGCAGTAACTCTGCCCTAATGTCTAACAGATTTAGGCAATTGCCAAGTGGTCGTTAAATAAGATAAGTAATGTTGAATTTTAAATTATGTGTTTTTAAGAGTCCCTAAGGTGGATGAATCAATAGTTCAGGTGGCATTTTTATCGGGGGAAGATTAAAATAAAAATCTCACAACCAATCCTTGAGGTAAATTCAAGGAACGAAATCATACATCAAAGCGATTAACTCTAACTTGAGAATCACGGCGAGTGAGTCGCCATCGGAAAAGTAGTTTGCCAATACAGCCGAGAAACAATTACGTCGCAAATTGGGTGCGTAGCAGGTTAGGGTGTCTAGTAATTTCAAGAATTCGCAACCGACTGGTAGGTTTTTATATTAGAGGATATGAAACCCACTAACAGATAGGCTTTTATATCCTCCCCATCAGCAATTTCATTTTATTTTATACAATTTAATATATCATTTCATTGAAGATAGATGAGCTCAGAAAACTTTACATCGAAATGCTGACAGACATGTCTCTTCAATGAAATGCTTCGTGAAAATTCTTTTTAATGCAATTTACTGTATATTGTAATGATGTTAATTCTGTAGGAAAATATCTTCAAAAACCAACAACGAAACTTGTTGCTTAAAGTACTGTATTAAGAAATTAGCAGTGCATTAATCACTAGCACGAGGCTTTCGTTAGCCGTAATTATAGTGGACAATTTTCAAATTTTTCTTTACAATGACTTGTGTTTCAGAGAAATTTCCTTCTTTTAAGAAGGAAACCTGTTGTTTCCTTCTTTTAAGAAGGAAACAACAGATACAACAAAAACGAAGTTAAAATATCGTTCAAAATACATTCTACTTTGCGTAAATTGCTGTTAACTGTATTATCCTTATCTCGTATGCCTCTGATGTTTCGACATATAATTTTAATGTTTCGACACATTATAATTTTTTCCTCATCTGTAACTCGTACAGCTTGCGGTGAAACAGGACAAAATTTGGTATGGTGGTGTACCAAAGAATAACTATGAAATGAGGAGCAGAGAGTAACTTTAGGCAGGTATAAGAGAGACATTTATAGGGGCTGTATAAGAATTACCAAAAAAGGTCAGATTACAGAAGCCGATGCAAGATGATCGAAAATGTAAATAAATTTTCTGTTTATACTGCGGCACGACAACCAAGTCAGTAGAGTTCACAATAAATCGTCAATACAAATATTTATCGTATTTAGTAGTCACGGGCTAGAACCCCGGTCCACTCAAGGAAGCGTGCTATGCACTCTCACTCCTGACCACTGGGCTACATCAGGCCTAAATAGTCATAACATCAGTACGGCGTCTGATCACCCTCCAACGGCTAAACAGGCTTGACATCGGTGAATTACGCTCGATATAAAGGTGTCTAAGATTCTGTGGCAACAAATCCTATTCTTCTACCAACACAGACCTTACCTTACCTCACCAAGTGACCCAGCAGTTGGCTGTCGGGCGTGAAATGCGACGCCCAAGGGGGTCCAACACATGTTCGATCGGATTTCAGTCTACTGATTGTGCTGGCCACGGCAGTCGTTGGATATCTTCAGTTTCAAGATATTCCTCCACAGTTGAGCTCTGCGGTCAGTGGCGTTGTCGTGCATGAAAAGAAAATCTTGGCCAACTGCACCCCTAAAAAGTCGCACATAGGGTTCGAGGTTCTGTTCTGGGTACCGCTGCACAATTGCGGTACTCCTATCCAAAACATGAAGACGGGTGTGGCGTTGATCATTATTCCGCCCAACAGGAGAACGCCGCATTCCCCTGGGTCTCCAGATGAGACAACGTCTGGAATCTGTTTGCAGGCTAAACGGGACTCAGAGAACAGAACTGTACCTCATTTGTCACGTGTTCATGGCACCAGTTTCGACGAGCTCTGCGGTGGTTTGGAGTTAATGGGATACAAACCGCTGGCTTCCTTGTGTACAGTCCTTGCTACAGTATAGATACGCGTTTATCTGATAATATTGGTCAAAGTAACAATTGCACATACCTCAAGGGTTCTTGTTTCTTACTGCAACAGAACATAATAGCAAGATGCTCTGAGGGCAGAAACGCTTCAAATGAGCGGGCAGCTAATGCCAGGGAAGCGAGCTTAAATAACTTAAAGGGGTGTGTCAGGATCGTTGACTATACAATAACACTTCTTAATTGTTTATACAGTAATGTCAGAAGTGTCGTCAATAATATGAGTGAATTCGAACTGCTGGTTAAGACAAGTAAAGCTGACATAATAGGGCTTACAGAAATGTGGTGCCACCCGTAGAGAGGGGGATGGTGATTTTCAGTATTTAGGAAGGATAGGGAAGATAGAAAGGGTGATGGCGTCATAAGCGCGACGAAAAGCTTTTCCGGATTCAGACGTTTCACGTGCTACTATGGCATCTGTATTGTGTGAGATAGTGGAAACAAAAAGGTATAATGAGAGTGGGAGTAATCTACAGGCCATGTGATTGTGAACATTATGACGAGAGCCTCTACATGCAAATGGAATAGGCAAGTAAGCGTGAATATCTTATTATGGGTGATTTTAATTTGCCTCTAACTGATTGGAGCAAATGGGAAGATAACTCCACATGGGGACAAAATTTTTAAATCAACTAGATTATTGCTATTTGTATCAACATGTCAGGGAAAGTACCAGGAAATTGTCTGAATCGACAATGAGGCTATTTGGTATTATGCCGTTGATTGATATGGTGATCGGGATGGTCAAGTAATGTCCATCCGATCAAAATATTCAAATACTGTATGAGCAAAATGTACACAGACTGACTAATTCACAAGCAGCCTTACCAGTATTACCAGATATTTACCGCTTGATGAGATACTAAATAAAATTTTTTAAAAAATGTCATTAATAATTTACGGTACTAAGGCTAAAATTGATCATCTGTCTCCTGCTAGACAACTGCTTTCCAAAATTCCAACCACTCCACTAAACTGCCTTATTTAAGCTGAAAGTTAATAGCAACGTCTCAGACAGAGTGATTCCTCGTTGTAAGTAAGACAGAAGCAAAGGTGACATTATCCTCTTGGATTCGCTGATGAAAGAGCGTACCAATGTCTCCGAGATCCAAGCCTAGAAAAGAGAAACTAACATTGTTCTTGTTCTAAAACTGCAAACCAGACATTCCTTGTCAGAATAAGGGACAATGTTATACCCCATTCACATAACTGAATCACCGGTGTGCAAATGGAAAAATACAGGAAGGCCACACAATATGAAAACAAGAACCCATTTAACAGCCAGAAATAATAGACACTACTACAAGTCACGCAAACGCATTAAGCAGAGTTAACTTCCAAGAAAGGAAACATCGTACCACCGAAAATAGCTACTGGACACACATTCCCAACGAATGAAGGCCTCATGCATCAATTGTTCTGAAGACTGAGAATAGATTTAAAAAAGCTATATGCTGTAACATTCTCCAAAATAAGGCCAATGGTGCAACCACATACCACTGAGAAGCAAGTATGGCTATTCGTTGAATCCACAGACTACATCTCACCAAATAATCACTGCATAATGCAAGACTTACATGTTCAATTAATGTTAAATAGCTTATCATCAGCAGGTCTAGGCATCATTCCAAATTGTCTGAGAACCAGCAGCCTATCTTTAATAAACAAATACTCCTTCTGGCCATAGGGTAATAATCAATCCACAAAATGAGAACGAAGTCATACTCGTACCTACCGAACAGTTACTTGCCAACGACCATGCCATGTTAGCTCCATCTGAATCAATAGTGCCCTACAGCCAGAATTGACCGCTGCACTGCATTCCAACCGGCTCCCATATACAGCTAGCATGTTCGATAGAATGGGCCGCTTAAGTGGACGACTGACAGATACGGTGGATCTCCCAGAGCAACCATCCAAAGTGGCTTAGACAACCCCCAAACTAACCTGCAACTCTTCCCCATTCTTCAAAACAGGCACAGAATGAACAAGTTAAACCAGGTGTTCCAGTCTTATCAATGTTCCATGATCCACCACATTAACATTTCACTGCACACACCTCAAATTTGTAATAATTCATAATCACAGAGCGAGAAAGCAGTACGAACCTCAGTTCAGTTCATAGTATGCTATCAACACTTTACTATTATATTATACTCTACTTGTCTCTTCCTGGATTGTAATAAAAGTTGTTTATAAAAAGTCACCCCATTTTTGTTCTGGGTGTAGAAAGTAATTATTATTGAAATTATCGAAGATGACATTCATTTATTAACAAATTAAGAATAACACATATCAGTGTATTTCAACATACAATATTGATTTTTTTATAATAAATTTCCATGCAAACAGGAGTGCAAAACAATACCCTGTTTTTAATGGCATTAATATTTATTTAATTAAAAAAGCTACCAGGACAACTTACGATAAAAATAAAATGGAATAATCTAATAAGCTTAAAAATAAATTTTATTAAGCATATTTTTGAAGAAATACTACTTTTTCTTAATTCAGCAGCGTTCTTTTGCAAGCATCACATTTCCTAATCCCTGTTCATAGGATTTATTTAAACATTGTTAATCGGGGCTTATGTTCTCCATGATGACGTTCTGAACACTGTTTTAAAATTACACACTCTAACAGAAATAAACTACAAGATATGCAAGGAGTTATTAATCAGTCCAAAATAGATTTCGAACAGGCTAAGAGTAGAAAACTTGCTTCTTATTCAAATGGTAGTTGAGCATTCTGGTCTCCTGCCAAAGCTACTGATGGCAACTTTTGCCCATCTCCATTCCCACCTCTGCCAAAACCAGATGGTTCTTTCGCTACTTCAGTCAAAGATAAAGCTGATCTGCTAGCATCTTACTTTTCTTCCAAATCACGTATTGTAACCACCTCCAAACATTCCAAGTACACCCCATTCAATGCCTCCTGTGGTTTTTCCATCAAAAGGATGTCAGAAGGAATTTGAACAATCTTGATACTAAGTAAGCCCCAGGTTTTGGTGGTATTTCTCCATTTGTTTTTAAAACCTCCTTAGTCCTGTTCTGTGTCGCCTTTTTTCACTTTCTTGTTCCAAAGGTGTTTTCCCTTCTGCTTGGAAATTTCCTCATATTCAGCCAGTTCCTAAAAAGGATGACAAATCCCTCATTCCCATTGCACTTCTACTCTTTCTAAAGTGATTCAATGGAAAAGCTTGGTGAAACTAAAGCAGTTGCTCTTGACATTTCCAAGGCTTTTGATCGTGTTTGGCATAGTTATTCTAAATAAGCTTCCATTTGGTTTACCAACTGCTTTTTTTTTTTTTTTGTAATTGGGTATCCAGTTTTCTCTCTGACCGCTCACTGCAGGTCTCTTTTTTTTTTTTAACTTCTCCGTTAATGTTGGTGTTCCCCAATGTTCAGTTCTTTTTCCCACTCTTTTTCTCTTGTACATTAATCACCGGGATCAGAAACCTTGTCCAGCTTCAACTTCTTGAATATTCACACACTTGAATATCCAATTCCTTAAAGGATGATCTCCAGTGGGAGAAAGATAACTTAGTTGATTTCAATCCTTCTAAAACTCAGTCCTGCCTTATATCTCGCAAAAAGGATTTTCTGCTCCTCTACTTATCTCTGATGGCACTGATTTCTAGTCAAGGTCCTATACCTCTATTGGGGATTACCCTGATTTCTAATCTCTCTCTTGGCATAAGCACATTACAAATATTGCTTCCTCTGCGTCTAAAAAACTGGGTTTTCTCTTTCGCTCTCGGCATTACTTTTCTTCCAAACAACTCTTCAACTATGCACAAATCGCAAATACTCCCTACCATATTCTATGACTCATCTTTAACAGAGTCTTTCTCAACACTCTCTCATAGACATGTTTCTGCTGCATGCCTTTTCTATGGATACTTCCATGGGGCTGTTTTGAATTGCATCGCAATTTTGAATTGAGTGGATATTGAGTTGAAAAGTGGGGAGGACTTACTTCATAATGTCGACGTAGATTGCTTACTTTGTAGTTTGCAATTGTAACTTTACAAATAAGACAACGACTTTCCATTATTGTCAATAAAAGCAAAATTTTCTACCCATTCTTCTTAAAAGATTCTATTTTCTTGTTCGTATTTTCGTTTTTTGATATTTTCTGAGGTCATGTTATCAAAAATTTTAAATAAATTTAATTCCAAAGTCTGAAATTGAAACAAAATAATTAAATTAATTTACAGCTCGGAAAAATTACACTCGTAATTTTTACGCCCAAGTCCGCTGATGGCGCCAGCAGTGTAAATGCCGGCGGATTCATTTATAATCAAAATAAAAATAGCAAAATATCTAGACATAAAAAATAAATAAATAAACACAACATAAAATCCGTATAACAAAATATTAGTTACTTAGTTAATTTAACAAGATTCAGTGAAAAAAAGTTCTGAAATAATAAAAAAAAAAAAAACGGATTTAAATTTTCAACGGGAGCCGCACTTAACTCAACGAAGAGCCACATGCGGCTCTGATAGCCGCATTTGCCCACCGTTGATATATACTAAATACGCAGGATGCCGAAAGGTCAGGGAATGACCACCGCACATCCCTGGAGCAATATGGCCTTAGTTGCTAATGCTCCTAAAAACCAAATAACAACAACCTACATATATATTTCCTGAAAATCATAATCTACAGAAAAAGAAATTCAAGTCTAATGTCAACAAGTATCTTCTTTCATCTTTTCAACCTTCAACACATGCACGATACTAAGTACTGTTCTATAGGTACTAATACCTCTCATCTTTGGGATTTTCATAAAAGTAAAAAACAAAATCGACTTACCGGTTTATTTTGTTTATTATCCAAATCATAATTTGGATAATCAACTTCATAACACATGTGTTATTATCCAAAGAGATAAACCAACTAGTTAGTTCGTCGAAAACCTTGAATACAGATCTGTGAAAGTGACAAATGAACTATAAAAATAATTTTAAGGAAAAAAAAGGCGTTTGAAACTTTTTTTTTCCATAAATTTGTAATATTCTGGACATATTTTACAAGTGGGGTCAGATCTCATCCCAGCCTCAATTTTATTTTATAATCGATACAATAAATCTGTTTTTATAATAAAAATTATGGGTATTAAAGCTGAAACACAGCACAACAGGAAAAATTTAAACCTACTTGTGACACTCCTTACTACATTGAGGGCTAAAATTATCTGTGAAGCAACAAGCACGAGGAAAACAATACGGCTTTGTTCTGTGGGAAATCTTAAGGGGTAGCGACGTCTTCCTCGTAGACAACATAAATTTTCTGTTTATTGTTCTGGGAGAGCTATATAGCAACACAAGAGTTTATACGATAGAGAATACAAGAATATTATTTAGAGTTCGACGGATCGAACCAAGGTCAGCTCAAACACTATTTTACTCCTGCGTTGGACACTCGGCAATGTCACTCCTCATACGTGAAAGTACACAGTATAAAATAAAACGCTTCATAAAAGAGCAGGAACAGACAAGTGAGATTGAGTATTGGAGAAATACACAACGGCTGCTTCTCAAACTATCTGGTGAAAGACCAGTTCCTTTTATTTCCAATCCGTCGGGGGACCGGTACTTTTGTAAAATACAAAAGTGGACCAGTAACGGAAGAATCGTCGTGGACCAGTAATGTTCACGACGAATTTCCATTTCGTCGCGGACCGGCACCGGTCCGCGGACCACACTTTGAGTAGCACTGCAATTACGCAACATGGAAATTATAACATAAAGGTGAGGACGTACAGGTATACATATAGCATACGTATGGTGCAAGCTGAGATTTAATGCAAATGATTTAAATTACGCATCAGAGGTTAACGGAAAATAGGAGCGAGTCAGTCTCTCTCTCTCTCTCTCTCTCTCTCTCTCTCTCTCTCTCTCTCTCTCTCGTTATGGAGGAAATAAATGCGAAGACCTTTCCTGCTTTCAGTATATAAGCGAAAACGCTTATATACTGAAAACAGGAAACCCTAGAGAGAGAGAGAGAGAGAGAGAGAGAAGAGAGAGAGAGAGAGAGAGAGAGAGAGAGAGAGCGGCATGCCATTTTCGCCTCAGACAGTTTTGTCTTTTCTTGTCCTCTAACATTAACATTTATGAGAGAATGTGTAAGGGTGGCAATAGTAGCCTCAGACAGTTTTTAAATTCTATGAAGTGGGACTAACTGATGATTAATTAAACTTCTTTATTGCTGCTAAGTACGGTACATGTACTAGTGACAACTGTCATCACGGCGACATGGCCAGGAGTTTTACATTATATATGTGATTAAATTGGCAAAAATTACAGTTACATGGGAAATTATGAGTTACACAAAATTAAACATGTAAAAATGAAATTATAATAATAGGAAAATATAAAGAGAAATGAACGTCGTAACCCAGTTTGGAGGAATTTATCCCAGTTTCACAGATGTAATCCACTCGAGGAGCATGTGACGGTATTTGTAGTCGGTAGCCAATTTCTGTAGGTTGACTCCAAGATGGAGCAGTGCCTGAATTTTGGGGAGTGCCTGGGCAGGTAGGAACCGACTACACAGTTTCAACCGGTTCTATTTGAGGATTAATGTGGCGTCTGACCTCAAGGATGGCAGAGAATTGTGCCACTGACAGAAATCGCTCCGGGGATATGTGGTGGTCATTCCCTGTCCTTTCGACATTCTCCGTATTTGGTGGTCACGGGCTCGAACCCCGGTCTAATCAAGAAGCGTGTGCTACGCACTGCTGCTCCTGCCCACCTGGCTAGGGAGGCACCGTATTCACACGAGAACACCTGTTTTTGAAGTGAGGTCAACGCAGATGCCCAAATTTCAGCAGTGTATAAAATAACAGGATAAACAGTGGTTTGAAGATATCTGGTAGGTTGCGGCATTGTTGGAATGAAGTAGGTGTTGCTTCGCTCTCCAGCGTAGGGTGTTAAATCGCTTCCGGAAGTATTTTGTGTGAACATTAAATTTCAGCTTCGGATCAAAATAGACACTGAGGTCCTTATGGCAGGTAACAACTGGGACAAGAGTACCCAAAACTGATGGTTGAATTACTGTTGGTTGCTGTTTCAATGAGTAAATCATTATTGTAGATTACGATGGGTTAAGGTTTAACCCAAACATCTTCAAGTAAGTTGAAAGAGCGGTCAAGTTCTCTGTGATTGAAGACGTAATTGCCATTGGGTTTGCAGACGGTGGGATTAAGGTAAGAAACTTTATATCGTCGGCATATATTAGAGCATCATCACGGGAACTCATGAAAGGAATTAGGATGGTTGAGAAGAGAAGGTCAGACAGGACGCTAACTTGTGGGGCTCCTGCATTAATTTTTCTTGTAAAGTGGGTCTTCTTCATTGTGAGGTGGACACTTCTATTCCTAAATAAGGCGGTGAACAAGCTAGTAGGTCTCCATTAATCCTGAAGAATTGCAGAAGACCGAGAAGGGCTGTGATGTCTAGGCTGTCAAAAGCAGCTTCAATATCGGCGTACACAATAGCTAATTCGGATTTAGTTTCGAAGGCTTGAAGAATTGATGTCTGTGCGGCCATGAAGTTTATTATGGTAGATCTATTTGCTACTGCGAAATGGAACTGTTTTGGCTTCTGTGGCATCAGCTGTTTGTTTAATGCTGGAAGGAGTACCTTTTCAAGAAGTTTGAGGAGGGTGGAAGAAGTTGAAATTGGTCTGAAATCTTTTAGGCTTGTTGTCGCTTTAACCTTAGGCAGTGGCCTCACAGACTATTCATTCCATGGAGCAGGGAATACTCGTGTGGAAAGAACAGAGTTGTAGATTGAGAGCAATGCATCTAGGATATAGGGGCTTAGGCACTTAATTATGAAATGAGGTATCTTATCTCGGCCTGCGGTACTAGATGGACGCAGGGAGTTAACAGCATATATCAGTTGCTGTCTTGTGATGGAAATTATGGAAAAGTCATCGGTAGGAGCAAATTGGGAGTTTTGGAGAGGAAGTTCAGCAGAAGTGGAATTGGCTTCGAATCTTGAAATGTAGTCCATCCAGTTATCTAGATCAAGATTCGAATTAATGAGACTGTGTCTGGATGAGTATGACGCTTTTCTTATAGACAAGGTAGCATCGGTGTATCTCTTTATTGCTGATGCCTTGAGTCTGTTGAAAATAGCTCTGGCTCTGGAGTATAGGATTCGATCTTGGGTTATGTCAGAGATTTTCCACTGCCTGTGAAAGTACTGCTTGTTGTGGAAACTGCACGCTAGATCTTTGGTCCACCAAGCTCTAGTTCTTGAAGAAATGTGTACGGTTTTGGCCGATGCATATAGGGGTAACTGGTATTTATCCATCTTGTAATTAGATCAACTGCGAGGATTGGGTCACATTCATCAAGCACATGTCATGGAACAGACTGCGCTGCCTCGAGGCACTTTTTGGGATCCAGAAAAGTCGGAGAAAATATGATTTTCTTTTCAACAGTATTATGGCAATTGAAGCTGAGCAGTAGCCGAGTGGTCAGGAGCGGGAGTGCAGCAGCACACGCTCTTTCAGTAGACCGGGATTCAAGCCCCTGACTGCTAAATACGGTCGATCTGCCAACCCGCACTGGACCAGCGTGGCAGATTATGGTCCATTTCCCTCAGCATGAATTGTTGAGGAGGCTTCCATCCTGCAGTGGGTTGATAATGGCTGCAATTTACTTTTTTTTTTATAGGCAGAACAAGAAGTAATGCAATTGGGTCATGATCTGATTTGAAGGACGTTTCTGGTGAAACGTCGACTCTGCAAATTTCAGAACATAGAATCAAATCGAGGTGATTTGTGCCCCTCGTTGGCTCCTCACTGATAATCGTAATCTTTGATGGACAGAGATCGTTCATTAGTCGCTGAAGGAGAGGGCTGAGATGGGGTGGAAGGTTAAAATCGCCGCAGAGAATGTGAGTAGCAGAAGGGTGTAACTTATTCATTATCCAGCCGGTAGCATCGTCAATTGTTGCAATATCTGGAGCTGGGGATAAGTATGTTGTCGCAAAATCGATTAAACAGGCATTAAACTTCACAGTCACGAGTACTGCTTCATAAAATAAGGAGTTGCTAGATGTGACATGCACAAATTTCAGGTTGGAATTTTTGACGAAGATGGCAACACCGCCGCCTCTAGATTGAGATCTTGATGTGAAGAACGATGAAAATCCAGCGGCCGGAGCACAGGCTATTGACTCCTGGTCAGGTTCAAGCCATGTTTCTGATAGACAAATTATATCCATGCTGTTGGACAACAAGAGTTGTTCGAGAGTTTCAAACGTATTTCGGAGTCTCCGGACATTTTGGTAAAAAAACTCTAAAGGTGAATTGAAATGGAATTTTTATAAGTGCTGATCTATTTGTTGATGCTTTTGAACACTCAACAGATTAGGCCTAGTGGAAATTATACTGTTAATTGAAAGTGATTGAAAAGCAGCAAGGTCATGTGGTGTCACATCAGTATGTTTATAAGCAGTAGCTGGGGCAAGAAAGTGATTTTAGAGCTGGACATGTGGTGCGGTGGTTTTCGACAGTCGAGAGACACTAGTGCAGTTTCACAGTTAGTTAGTCATGCAGGGGGAGCCGTGTCATCCTTCGGTTTTGCTCACAAGATGAAGTTGATGGTTTTGGGTCTTTCGATTCATAAAAAGGACTGATTTTTTTTTTTTATGAAAGCCCCAAACACGAAAGGTATCAAAACCTATAGTACTTAGTACCGAGCATGTGTTGAAGGAGAAGTATGGGGGAGGGGGATGCCTGAAACTTTGCTCTAGAGACTAAACATGGGTTTCACCACTTCAAGCCTCCAATAAGCAAAGTGGTGGTATTTCACCGGTTGATGAAAGTCATCTACCACCTTAAAAATTTAGAGTGCCAACTGGCTACACAGATGTGGATGCCACAGATCTGAATGCCTGACTTTCGCAAACTACTCTAAAGGACGAGTAATTTGGTGTTTTCTTGAGTAAATTTGCGGATACTTTGGTATGCAGTTCTTTACTCATTGTCGCCTCAATATCCTCAGCAGTTGTCAGTGGCCTCAGTCGGGAAATAAAAAGGCTTCTGTGCTGGGAGGCTTGCTCATTGATCTCAGAATAGAGGACATGGAAGTACCAATCCTAATCTCACACTTTTCCTTAATATTGGCAGGGAGACTCTTAATTTGAAAGGGTGACCTGGAGAAATGAGGGTTCTGATTAGCTGTCAATTGAGGAGATGAAACAGAACGGGTAGCAGCGATTTTAGCCCAAGATTGTTTGTTCATGACAGGTGAGCAATGGCTGCCTGGATTTTTGTCCGTGAAGGTAGAGGTATTGCTGCTTTCAGACAACAGCACAGATGGTTAAACTGAGGTCAATTTTGTTTTGAAGGTGGGATGCTAATTTGGTGGGCCGCCAGCAAATTCGAAATGGGGAGCATTCAGGAAAGTAAACACAGAAGCACCTAAGCTGAAAACCAACGAAAAAATACTGATCAAAGCTTAGACCTAAATGGATGTCAGATGAACTACTGAGACCGTAGCAGAAAAGAAAAGTGCAAGGGATGCACTTTTCAAGGGATGCTTCTGTATCATATAAATTATATGATACAGAAGCGCCTATGGTAGATACAAATCGATCTGTAATAAAGTCACAAAGGAGGCAAGCTTAGGCAGATTATGAGAGGTGTCTGGCAAAGAAAAGCAGCAAAGACTATACTACGCTTATATTAAGGAAGGGATTTAATTAAATTGGACCACATGATGTCTATGAGTTTAATCTGTTGATGACCCTACTCAGGTTACTGAAAAATCGAATAGGTACTTTGCATCTACATTCACATATGAGAAATTCTCTAGAGAAGGGGAGGCCAGAAGTTTATCAAACTCTAACGAGAAGCTAAATAACTGTGATAACTGAAAGGAAAAGGAAGAGAACTTGTTGAAGCTAAACATAAAAAAGGCACCTGGTGTGGATGGAATCTATCCAAAAGAGGTAAGCAAACCCTTTGCCATAATTATGAGAGCATCCTTGAATTCGGGAAAGGTCCCTATAGACTGGAGATGTGCCAATATATCCCAAATTCATAGAGGATCAAAATGTCACATGAGTAATTACAGACCTGTTAGCGTAACGTTTGTTCCAGGAAAAATAATGGAGTCGCGGGTTAAAGTAATGCAAAACCATCTGGACAGGAATGCAATTATACTACAGACACGGCATAAATTTGTTAAGAGGTGGTTTTGTCTAACAAATCTGATTGAATACTAGGATGCACCAAGGGACTAGAGCAAAAAATAATTTAGATATGCTTGTACGTACTTTAATTTCAGGAAGGCTCTTGATAACAAAACAAAATAAATGAGTGCTGTCCAAACTGGAGCAATGTAGCATTAAGTCCAATTTACTGCCATAGATAAAGGGATAGTTAAGCAGAAGACCGAGAGTGGTTATCAATGGGTACTGCTCTTCGTGCACTAATGTTATTAGTAGAGTTCCCCAGAGTTCAGTGCTGGACCCATTATTGTTTTCACTATTTATTAATGATACAAGCTTAATGTCTAAGTTTGCAGATGATACAAAAGTTGGCAAGATGGTTAATGGCAGCGATTAGGCTGAACTACTGCAACAAGATCTAAGAAAATTAGGTAGATGGCTGAGGAATGGCAGTTGAAGTTTAACATTGACATGGGCAAAGCACTGCATGTGGATAGCAGTAATCCCAGAGTAACTTGCCAACTGTGTGGAACTACACTCAGGTGTAAATGTGCATCAGACATGAAATTCTCTTAGCAGTGCAGATGTTCTGCTAGGACAGGTCATGGGGTTTTATCAATAATATATTCAGAAAATTTGCTGGCAAAGATAAGGTGATTTTCCCTTTTTACAAGGCCATGGTTAGGTTGCATCTTGAGTAGTGTATACATGTCTGGAGGCCTCACTTTATGAAGGATGTAGATCTGCTAGAACGGGTGCTGAGAAGCTCAACCAGATTGACGAAGAAGAACAAAAGGATGCTCTTACCTAGAAAGGATTCAGTTCTGAAAATTACAGTTTCTAGAGACCAGGCCTGCGGGAAGATTTGATTGATGTGTTTAACGCCTCTGAATTCAGAGGCGTTAGAGGAAGAATGCCAAATGTTAATGGCATTCTTCCTCTTGTTGAGACTACACACATGAGAGGGGCATAAATTCAAGTTGGGGAAGGATGGTTGCGGGATAGGTGTTTGTATGTTTACCTTCAGCCAGCAGGTGGTTAATTGTTAGGACAGACTTCCATCTCTTGTTGTGGAAGTGGATGGCTGATAAATTCAAGGAAGAACTAAATTTCTTGGAGAGTATGGATAGGTGAAGTGTGTAATTTTTTTTTTTTTTTTTTTTTGACTAATGCCAATCAAGCTTGCTTTCCTGCATAATTCGCCGCCACTACTACTACTACTACTACTATTTGAAGAAAAAGTGTGTGCAATTTCGCGCGGTTTCCAGTTTTAGTTGGTAATGTTGCGGCCCATCCACTAAGCTAGGAAGCGATGCTCCACAATGTGGCCTGCTAACTGTTGTTTTATTTGGCAACGTAGTGGGAGAGGGCACCTGGAGTTCAAGTTTGCTGATCTTGAGCAAAGCCAGCAAGATTTTTTTCTAGAGACTCCCGTTTTTTCTGCACCTTGAGAAAAAAAAAAAAAAAAAAAACCAATCCATATTTTTCTCAGTAAGAAAACCAATCTTTCTGTTGACCTTTTCCTGCGGATGGAATGGATGCATAGCACTCCGGACTGCGGATCCGGGTGCTACTAGGACTGGCATTGGTGTAACTAATAAAATTATTAGTTACACCTGTATTGCCACACTAGGTGAGCATACTTAATAACGTCTCATATTGCGTACAATTAATTTGAAACTGTTATCGCTAGTTTCTCATGGTATTCCTCAAACGCGCCCGAAATATTGTGGCAATTTCCACTCCCTTACCATTTTTGCAATCTCCTTGTGGCAATTGTAATGGGGATTTAAAAGTGCGGTAACACTGCATTCAATTAAGATTTATGGTTGTATAAAAACAGGGAGAGCACAGTTCACAATGAAACTTGATTAGGGGTCATCCCAAACTTAAAAGTAACAATGGAGCTAATAACCCTTAATCCATCCAGCAATGGACTCAAAGTAGCCAAATGAAAGCCTTTCTAGCCAGACAGATAACACAAAGCGATTACATTCAAACTAAATGCTGCAAATGAAGAGTTCAATTGCAGCTTGACATTTTAAGCATCAAGAGAAAAAAAAAAAAAAAAAAACAGAACTTAAAAGGAGTCGTCTCCCGCAATGGATCTTCACACCTAGGGCTCTGCACGACCGCCACTGATGATATGCCGAGCTCACCTAACCCGAAATGGAAGGCAGCACGTGAAATTTCTGACCTGATGCGCATCATGATTATACAATACGGTGGTAAAGCCTGTACGTAATATATCAGATTGTCAATTAAAATCGATAGAAATACATATAGTCGCCGATGTTCGCAGAATATTATTTTTAAAAAAATCTCTATTATGAAATAAAAAAAAAAAAAACTTGAAATTTTGCTGTCGCGTAATGACTGGAAACTAACTAGTTCAGTTTCCAGGGCTGCTATACGACACAGAAAAAAATTCAGAATCTGATAAGCTCTCGATTAGTCTCAGGAGATTCAGACTCCAGTGGATGCTGTTTGTTATTTCCGAAGTTAAACCAAGGATTTACTGTATTTGTAATGCTTTGGAATTTCAGGAATTTTCAAATTTTGCAATATCTCCAGTATTCAGAAGGAAAATCAAGTCGAACTCTGAAGGAAAACCAATTCGCCAATTTCCATCCAAAGCAGGTTTTTCCATTCTTATCTCGACTTTGTAATCAGCTATAAGCAAAACAACATTAAGACTCCCAACAAAGTAAACAAGAACCTGTCATGTAGTTATAAACATCCGATGAATTTTAAATATCGGCGTTTAATACGAAAAGGATAAACCGGTTTTCATATTTGGCCTTCGTTTTCCCCCCCAATTCCTTCTCTATTTGTAACTTCGAAAGACAATTGAATATTAATGATAATCACATTAAACATGATCACGCCACACTGAACAAACCAATACTTATCGTACTCGTGACAACTTCTAGATAGCGAAACACAGCTTGCAAAACTCAATCCTTATCTTCGACTGCAATATAATCAAGATGACCATCGGAGGTTAAGGTGAATAACACTAATTGTAAATACAGAAATCACCATTTATTCTTAGAGTATTTCGAAAAATCTGATGTTAAGTTGCCTGAGTTCCCCTCCCCCTAAATCTTTCCTTCCCATAAGTCTCTCAGCTGAAAGCGAAAATCACATCTGTTACATAACTAATTTTAACGTGGCTCAGAAACTTGACTGTCTGGGGTCTAGTTCACACTTAAATACTATCGTCATTTTTACCGATAAGAAAATTAAGATGATAGGAAATCTAACTAAAACAATCGCTCAGCGATAAGAGAAGACCAAGTCATATGTATCGATGTAAATATTATATGGCTAGAACAGTTATTACAACTCAATTCACCGATCCATACAATTCAATTCTTTACGTGCCCACTGAACTGCATAACAAAAATTAAGATGAATTTATTAGTATAAATTCTCTCTCTCTCTCTCTCTCTCACACACAATTTGGAAGCACCTACTATCATCGATCCAACTGAAATTTGATGTTTAAGTTAAATATTGGAGTATCACTTTGCTGTATAAGTTCTTAATCATAACAAACGATAGGCAATGGTGTTTTTCACTCTGGAAAGAATATATATTTTTTTAATTTATTATTATCATTATTTTTTTTTCACAAGAACCCCAAGCACGAGAAATATTAGAACCTATAATACTTAGTACCGTACATGGGTTGAAGGTTTAGAAGTGGAAAGAAGATACTTGTTGACATTAGACTTGAATTTCTGTCGATTGTAATTTTCAGGAAATTCGTATGAAGGAAGGTTGTTCCAGAAAATGGAAGTTGAAAGAATAAGGAAGAGGAAAAGTTGGTTCTGTGTGTAAGTTGGACGGTAAAAGGATGTTGACTGTCTGAGGCACGTGTTCGGACTGCTTTGAAAGAAAGAGAGCGGGAATTATAGAAGACAATTCAAAAGAACAGTGTCCATGGAAGTATCTATGAAAAGAGGCTTGCAGCAGACATCTGTGAGATAAAGTGCAGAGATTCTGTTAGAGATGAGTCACTGATTAAGCTAACTGCCCTCTTTTTGAATAGAATCTAGAAGACAGGTTTGTACAGAGCGAACAGCTGTTTGAAAGAAAAGTAACGCCGAGAGCGAAAAAGAAAACCCAGTTTTTTAGATGCAGAGGAAGCAATATTTGTAATGTGCTTATGCCAAGAGAGATTAGAAGTCAGGGTAAGCCCCAATAGAGATATATCATCTTGCCCAGACATAAGAGTTTCATCACAGATAAGCAGAAGAATTCTTTTTGGGAGATATAAGACAGGACTGAAATCAACTAAGTTATCTTTCTCCCACTGGAAAATTACCTGGTGGTCACCATTTAAGGAATTGGTAGTGGATATTCAAGAAGGTATATTCTCTTTGTACAGGGCATGTTTTCTCAAACTGGAAGGTGGAATGCAATGTGGCGTCATCAGCAAAACTATGGATAGGAATTATCTTGGGCTGAAGATGCAATAAATGGTGGGAAAAGAGATGAACAAAAGTTGTGGCCAATAGCTTTGGCAAGAGACTAGAAAGCTCGATTATCACTTCGACAAAACGCAAGTTTTCTACTCTTAGCCTGTTCAAAATCCAGTTTGGATTGATTAATAACCATTTTACAATTGTTGCGAGCTTTGGTATAGCCAGAAAATGAGGCTAGAGTTGGATATAAGCCAATTGTGTTATGCAACACTCATCCTGAACAGACTTAGCATATTTATTGGAAAACCAGATTTAGATTAAGGAATAGATTTTAGGGAATAAAGGATTTCATCCCTACAAGAATTATTTCACTGACACGATCTGAGCAAACGTTGGCATCAGAAGATTTAAAACAGTAATCCGACCAAAGAAAAGAAATCTCGCAGATCATTCCATTTTACATTTTTGTAATGCCAAACAACATTTTTGTAATGCCCAAAAATGGCCATGAGAAGGGAGGTTTGTGAGAAAAAGATCAAGCGTGTGGGCTGCGTGGTTAGGATTGTCCGAGTATTCCGGTAGGTAAATGAACAATCTGTGTGAGATCATTAGTAATAGCAAAAGCTTCCGTTTTCTAGTCAAACGGACCCAGCTGGTCGAAATGCTGCCAACTTTCCTAACAGCGAGGCAATTTTCCTTGGTGATTTTAATGTTCACAGCTGCAGCTGGACTGGAGGCAATCAAGTTTCAAAGAGAGGAAATCAAATTGTTCCAAATGATTAGTGGAGTTAGGAGAACGATAGAAGCAACGGGTAAACCTGACAGAATGTTTAGAGATTTTAAGCCAAAGATCGAAAAGAGGAGATTCCAAATTACTGTCTCTGACAGGGAACAGCAGAGCGGAGGAAATATGCATAAGTACCACCTTTTAAGCGAAAGGAATTATACAGCGTATAACTTGGACAACAGTGGCTGAATCAACTGATAATAGACATTGTCAGAAAGACCAGATGGGGTTTGGCAGACTGTAAATGGAAACGGACATTATGATTGGAACTGAGACCATATATATATTTGTGAAATGAGCGAGGAAGTGTTTGGGAGGTTTAGATCTTTTCGCAGATAAATTTGTTCTATTACTCTGACAATTCGTGATGTATTCAGTAGTAAAAAAAGATAGGGGCCATGCTGTGCGAAGTAATGAAATTCTTGGATATTGCGTACACATGGCAAGAATGTATCCCGCTCCTTGACATAAATGGCCTCGATAACGTCGCCTCCCCCGCATACACCTACTCGGACTCTCTCCATTCACTATCTGGCAGAGTAGATGCAGCAAGATTATACATTGGCTGATCTAGAGAGTTATCAGTTACCAATAGGTTCGTTCCTGTAGACTATCTAGCGGCTGGCCTGAAAACACCGTTTTAGAGTTGTACCCTCGAAATGTAAGGAAGATTGGATCTTGCCAGTATGTCCATGATAATCTCAAAAGACATCAATCACACTGCATGATGGAAGAGATGGCGGGGGTTTCTAGAGAATTTCTCTGCAGACTAAATATGGGCTCCATCACTTCAATCCTCCAATAAGCAAAGTGGTGGTATTGCACCGGTTGAGAACCCCCCCCTACTAACTAATATTGTCTGATAATGCAGAGGGACGGCATTCCTTCGTGTGGTGTAGGCGCCACATCTCGACCCCTGCATATGATGGTTCACCTGGGACCTGGGTGGTAACCTACAGTATACTAGGTGCCATATTTCAGGACTTGCACTTGGGGGTTATACCCAGGATTACTAACAGTTCTACCATCGTGAAGGTGCACGCCGAAGATTTGGCTGTCACAGATCGACCGGCCTTTGCCGAAATTAGGTCCACTTGACTTGTGTCACCCGAATATTAGTTCTATCAGCGTTTTAGACTCCCAGGTAGCAATCCCAGCTTTGGCATAACTAAGAGAATGTCTGTGATAGCCCCGTTTTTTACAAATTTGGCAAGCGAACTACATTATGGTAGCCAAGAAGCAGAGAGCTGTGTAATTTATTTCAAAAATTATTTGTGAAATGAAGATACGTTTTGAGTATCATGTCCTAGCTGCCATGGACGACATCTACAGTGCACGCCTTAATCTTAAAACCAATACATCTCCTGGTCTACATGACATTACATCCAATGTACTTTCAAAGATGAAAGATTGTTTGGGGATTTATTACATGCATCGGCAACTATGGCCATAGTGCGCCAAAAGCTGAAAGAAGAGATTACTGAGTCGCTACATTATGCCTTAATGATTGGCAAAATTACCCCAGTATATGAGGGAAGTGACAAAATCGACATCTAATTACAGACCAATTAGTATCTTAACTGCCCCATCTAAGTTGTTCTGAAAAAGTGGTCTACTCTAATCTTGTCCACTTCACACCTCTCTTGGCTAAGGGAACAAGATTCCAAAGCACAGCAACAATTTTTTCTGTGCTTTTGAATGATATCAAATTTTTTTTTGCGACAACCGACTTCGCAAGTCGGTCGTCGCAAGAAACTTTGATGATATAATGCAACTCGACGCACAAGACCTGTTTTCTAATTTTTGAATGATGTTACAATGGCACTGAAGAGATTCGCGTTTGTGGATGCTATCTACACAGAACTGTCAAAGGCGTTTGACTGTCATCCACAGCCTACACTTAGCTAAAGTGTCGGCTATGCCTTTAGACATCCCCCCCCCACATACAAACTGTATTTTGCCTTCCACCGAGAGTTACCTTGTTGTACCCAAAACACAGCTGTGGTGAAAAATCCCGCCTCTAGGTCATACATCATGGTTACAAGTTACAACCCAAGGATAATAAGAATCCCTTCCTGTTCAGCACTTACATGACCGTCGTAGTGAAAAATCTCTGCCACCCTCAAGTTTCGTTGTTTAATCTATGCAGATGATTTTAAGATGTATGTTACCATAATGATGGCGTCAGAATATTGCGACATATGTAAACTACAACTAAATTTAGAAAAATGTCCTCTCCTTCAGAGACAAACACAAAATTGCTCATTCTCTCCAGATGTGCAGAATTTCTCCCCGTTCTTTTACATATCACATCCTCAACACAATCTCGAGCAGCATGCTCCGTCTAAAGGCATACCAGCATCTTCAAAAGTGATTTCTCTATCATCACCAGTACAAAGCTTTTGTTCTGTCAGTCTTCGACTGCGCATCTAATACTGTATATGGAATCCACATCATTACCGCCGATCGAAGAAACAGAAAAGCCTCAGAAAGCAAATGTGAAATATCTATGCTACAGAAAGAATTTTTCCATGACACCATCTACCCAAAGTTCTGCAAGCTCTTCAATCTCCCTTTCTGCACGGAGAAAATATTTGCGTTCTCGTTTTCCTGCATAAAATACTCACTTAAGAAGTTAACTAAACGGATTTCCTAAATCTCAGATCTTCGTCTGAAAGGATCCTTCAGCCCAACAGCCTTCAGGAATTATAATAGCAGATATGCAACAACAATAAGAGGATTATCCAGTATGTAAACCTGTTGGACCTGGATTCCTTCTCTTATCTCCCCTTGTTTCAAGCCAGCCTCAATGCCATCAAAGATTCCTAGCTGCACTTCTGATGCTTAACATACATTTATTGGCGAGTTCTGTACATGGGTACCACGTTTTCGAACAACATACTCTATCGAGGTGCCAAATAGGTTAAGCATTGAGGGGGCAGAATACATTGTATTCTGCCTCCTCAATTGTATTGTGCAAAACTTAAAGACCAACACTATTTCTAAAGGTAACAATCACAAAATCAAACGAAACAGCTTATGGCGATTTGTATAAAAACTGCTATGGCCGTTCAATAGAAAGCTAGTGCACAAGCAAAAATTTGCATCGAGAAAAGAGGGCTTACATAAACAGAAAAAAAGCAGCAGTTCAGCAGCTATGTGAAAATTACCGAATGGTAAGCACAATTGTTACAGACGTTCGATTGTTTACATACAGTGCTACAGACAACGAAATGGCCAGTAGACAACGTCTGGATGACTTTACCCGGGGTCGAATAATTCGGAAGCTAGAAGTGCGAGGAGTGTGGCTGCAGAGTTCGGTATTGCCCACCCCGTCGGCCTTCAGAACGACAGGTACAGCTGTTCAAAGGACCAGTGGTGGTCGTCCACGAAAAACAACGCCCAATGATGACCGCTATATATATATATATATATATATATATATATATATCTTTATTGCAGGCAGTGATTGGTTACATGATTGCCTGATGCAATAATACCCACAACAGCGACAATGCTAGGGGTTTAACATTAAATAACTTATACAGGAAAGATTACTTAAAACATATATTAGGACATAAAACGTATAATTACATATTTTACATATAAAATTAATATTAACATGTGAAATGAAGAAACATGAGAAGCGATGAAAAGAGGATGGCAGTCACTCGGTTGAAGACGAAAGCTGGTCCTTGATGATGCGTCTTCTGTAGGGTTTGTCCTCTATGAACTTTTTGTAGTCCACATCCATCTCCTGGACATTGTGGAGCATCTCCATGGGCAAGAATCTATCCCCTATTCTGAGCCTATTTTAGAAGTTGGGTGATATCTGAAGTATGTATGAGTGGTGGCAGTTTATGCTTGAAGAGGACCCACCGAATAAGCCAGTACTCATCAGATGCGATGGTTTTTAGCGTGGTTTTCGTTGCCGACGCCCAGATTTCTGACCCGTAGGTGACGACTGGCTGCAGAAACCGGTATATGTATTGGAGCGTGTACTCAGGCTCTGTGACATGAAGGAGGTGTTGTTTGGCAAGCCATCTTGCTCTGCAGACCTTGTTGTGAATGTCTGCAACATGGTGTTTGAAACTGAGTTTAGGGTCGAATATAACGCCGAGATCTTTGTGCTTGATGACTGGGGTGATGGGGGTTCCGTGGATTTCCAGGTTTAGTTGCGATGGGTTTGATTTGAGGGAAAATACCATTTGTGCAGATTTTTTTGGATTTACTTTGGATATACTCCTACAGGCCAAGAGGTACCGAAACCAGACAGCGGAATCCATTGCAAACCAGCTGCACAGGACGCAGGACATCGCGGTTTACTGTGGCCAGGCGACTTCACAAAAGGTGGACTGTTTGCCCGACGGCCAGTACGCTGTGTCCCTTTAACACTTGCCCATCGGAGACACCGTTTACAGCGGTGCATCGAACACAACGACTGGACAGCAGCTCAATGGGGTAAGGTACTCTTTACTGATGAGGGTAGATTCAGTCTCAGAAGCGATTCTGGACGTCAGCTAATTTGGCGAGAGGTTGACATACAATATCGCCCCGCAAACATCACTGAAAGGGATCGATATGGCAGTCGAGGTGTTCGTCTGGGAAGGTGTTATCTTGGATGGACGTACACAACTCCAGATACTGGAAAGCGGTACTGTGACCGGTGCACGCTACTATACTGAGGTAATCCTTTTCCTGTGCGTCTGTTCGAGGTGCCATTGGCCCCGAGTTAGTGTTTATGGATGACAACGCCACATCCCACCGCACTGCACCTTTCATATGCTTTTGGAAAGCGAGAACATTGTTCGTATGGATTGGCCTGCTCGTTCTACCGATCTAAATCCCGTCGAACACATTCGGGACGCTCTGGGGAGACGCCTAGCAGCACGTCCACAACCACCACAAAATGTTCACCAGCTGAAGATTGCGCTGACAGAAGAATGGACGATGTTACCGCAATAACTTATCAACAACATTGTTATAAGTTTGGACAGGCGGTGCAAAGCCTGCATCGACATTAGGGGTGGCCATATCTCCTACTGAGGACCCACCTCTTCCCTTTGTTCCATCTTTGGCAGTGATGCATCTGTATCATGGCAGCCAATGCTATGTTGTCATTTTTGAATAAAATCCCTCTGTACCGTTTTGTTTCCGTTGTTGTGTTCTTCATCATTTCTGTATCTCACGAGGTTCCTTTGGTATGCTTTTCCCCATATCCAGGCCACTCCTATGAGAAGCTACAGGTGAAAACTTGACTGGTCCTTAAGTTTTGCACACCACTGTAGTAACTTACAGTGATGTTTGAAATTGAATAATTTGCATTTCAAGCTCAGATTAATTTACAGGAGTTAGGAGTGTCTTAAACGCCAAAGCAACTGAGCTGTGAGGCGTACTACATTGTGTCTGTAATTTCGTATATCTTTCAGTCGGTTTTCTAGATGAAAAACCGGAGTTTCCGTGAGGAAAAATCATGGAACCCTCACTTGAAACCAACCCAGCCAAGCTATGAAATTTTCTATGCGCCACTGAAGGGATTCGAACTCAGCCCTTTTCCACCCAGTGTGGAATAACAATGATTATAACCACTATGCTACTTTCAAAGGCCTAAATTTAAAGGAGTAAATCTCTTTTCGGATTTCTTAATAGGTACTAGCACAGACCTGTTCCAACGACATGGGTTTGAACTAGTAAGAGGTTTACAAGTATTGGATATCTTTTGTCAGCAATCATTATAACAACAAGATTTGGTAATGTAAGCATCACGTTACGTTTCAGGGAGCAAAGTTGTGTCAAGAGAATCGGGAATATCATCTTTCTGCACGTTGACATTTCTAAAGTACCAATTTTACAGCAACTCGAGTAACTCTTCAGTTACTCAGTTATTTCCCGAAAGCGGCTCATAGAATAAGAGAATGCGCAAAGCAAGTAGTATGGCATTTAGTTAAACTTAATGGCATGCACACATGGCATTCAGTTTAACTAAATTCTGCAGGAAGAAAACTGAATTAGAGGAATATCTGAAAGTTAACTCGCAACCAGCCAAAATCATTAATGCGACAAGGAGTTAGTAATGAATGGGACACAACAGTTACAAATCTAAATGAAACGTCTTTACAAAGTTATCAATACTGTGTTAAAGAGTAGTAAAGAACATTTTTCATCCATGACAAACGATTCTTGAAATATGAACAGACGAATAACAACTCATCACCTTTAATCCTTTTAGATGCAAAATCTAGTTGTGGTTCTGGAACAGCGGATACGTGGTTAAAGGTATTCAACTTGTGCACTGGTATCCGTACACACACAAAGAACTCCCTCCCCCCTTTTAACTTTGAAATACGAATAAAAAGAAAATAAAGCAGACAGACTGTCAGGAGAGATAACGTGACAAAATTTAAGAGGAAAGCTTACAGGAAGTGTAAATCATGAAACCAGTAGAAATTAACAATGACCTTAAAACACTTTTTTTTTCCCCCTAATAAAAACAAACTGAAACTGCAAACATCTGCTTAGGAATACTGAAATCACAATGCATTTACCATAATCTTATGAACAGACATAAAAGAAGGGTTGATCAGAAGTTTCGGCAAGGTGGATCAAGAGTCAAGCAAATAATACAGCTTTTTGCAAAAATTACCATAGCACACAGGAATGTAGTTGTCTTAGTCAATCGATTAGTAATCGATATTTTTCCTGGCTATCTTACTAGCAATAGTAATTGACGGTGTAATACTTTTTGTGCACCTTAGCTAAAATAACACAATGTTAAATTATTAAAAAAATTCAAATAAACAGTAGTGATGACTGGTAATTATTAAAAAATGCCATTCGCTTGTTTTATACTGGCTTGTTCCGTGCATTTCCGTTAACATTAGTTTGCTAATTTTTGAAATTTTCCGTGGGCGTAGCAAAACGATTAAATGCGCATCTCACAAAGGATTTGAAATATTAATTTATGAATTTTGCTATAAAAATCAATCATCAGAGTTCATATTTCAATAATAAAATTTACATTCTTGGTTTTTTCCTATTAATAAAGATTGTTTGATTTATCTTTTTAATTTAGCATTAAAAATGATTATTCCTAGTTTTAGTTATACAGGATGTCTAACAATCATTCGCTTGATTATGATACTAGATTAAAATTTTATTGTATCAGGTAGCTTAAAATGGTGTGCTGCAGTTATTAAAACAACTCAATGCAATTATTTTATCTCATGCGGTTGGCAGCCTTGATCTCAGCAAGCAGTGCGACAATAACATTAAAATGGCGACAGTGCAAAGGTTGCAGAGTGCGCGTTGTAGCTGGGATACCAAATCTCCAGTGACCGAAGAAACGTTTTCAACGGGAATTTCAGAAACTCCACCTAAGAATCAGTGATACGACGGTTGAAACTGTTCCAAGAAACCTTGGTGTGCTGCACCAGAAAAGGGCAGGTAGGCCTAGTGTATCGCAGATAAAGTTTCGGAAATTCAGGTGTTCACCCAAAAGCCTACAAAATCTACACGACCGGGCAAGCCTTCAGCTGCAAATAGCGCGAGCAACATTGGTTCACAAGAGATTGAAACTTTATGCTTACAAAGTCGAAAATCGTCAAGGGGAAATTAAGCCTCACGACAAACCACAACGAGAGGAATTCGCTGTTTGTATGCGGGTCCCATGATTTCATTTAATGATCGAACTCGCCAGAACCATATGGAGCGTTTCCAACCAGGAGCAAAGATGAGATTCATGTACGCAGTCCAAAATGTCAACATTGGAATGTGGGTTACAATTAACGTGCTGCTTACACCAATAATGGCCCGGGCATGTGATCCGATAAACGGAATCTGCACGTTTCAGCAAGGGAATGACAGATTTAATTCTGGAATCCACTGATTGCAGTTGTCAGCCAGGGAGCTGCACACAATCAATATGGTAACGGTACCATACTGTGTGACAAGGTTTTTTCATCAACAGTCGAGTACAACATGCACTGTGGTCTCTTATCAACCAATCCTGTAGGCAACTGAAATCTGGGCATCAGCTTCTACCATAACGATAATTGTAACAGAATTCTGTCTCCTGAAATGGAGCAGCTATAAGCTCCCACGTCAATTAAGGATATCGCTATGGCTCACAACGTCCATACAAAGACTACCTGAACTTACTCAGGTAAGGAGGCTTACCATCACAGTCAAAATTTCAAACATCTCACCGGCCTTCGATTTGCAATCTTATTCTGGGAGACTCCTGCAGCTGGCAGATTTCATTAGCTGCTTTCAGAGTCGCTCCTAAGCTCTATTCCTCTCATAACCTTATTCATTTTGCTTTGGAGCATTTTGTGCTGACCCCATGAAAAAATTCAGTGACCAGGTCTACAACAACAGTATTTTGTGCCACTTTTGCTGACCTCGGACCTCCCTGTACTTACACTAACTCCCCCAGGTGTTTGCATTCTGTTCCATCAGTGCCGATAATTGGACTGAACTTACCAAGTATCTGTTCAGTGATACCTGGCGAGCTCACTCCAAGGCTTACCATTCCAACTACTAGATGCCACAACAAGAATGACAAACTACCTCAAATCATGTGACCGGAATCAGCATTAGTTCACCAGTTTTACCAATTATTTGGTTATGATATATCATTACCCTGTACTGTACATACGCACTCCCCCTAAAAATTTGGAATCATGTTTCATTATTCTTAATTTAAGTTTTCAGTAAACTTGGACCAACTTTCATTAAAATATTTTATATTATGTATAAAAACCAAAAAACTGAAATAATATTTAAGAAATTTCTAGAATTCTCCAGAAAGGTGAAGAAGATTTCTGACTGTGATAGAACAGTGTAGAAATTTCCTATATGCGGTAGAACGCTGAAGAAGAATCTAGAAAGTGGGAGTATTGTTTCAATATTATAGAATATTGTAGATGACTCCGCTGTTTTGCAATATAAATTGAGGAGCAAGAGCTGTAACTTATAAAATCAAACACCAGTCATTCAGAAAGAGTGTTTGGTGTTGAGTTCTGTTTTGTGATAAACATGGCAAGAAATAAGGAATTGAGCACAAGAGAAGTGCTAGTATATATCTGTATAAATAAAGTTAATCCTCGAGAAGTACTCGAAAAAAAAATGTGTTTGATTTAAAGGAGTACAAACCACCATTCGACAATTCAAGAAGACTGTCAAGTTTAAAGGGCAAACCACGATCGCGATGAACGCCCGCAACGAATAAGCACAAAACATTGATTTGACATTGACCATAACATTGATTTCTAAATGCAATCGAAAACTTACTGCACCAGAAATCCGAACTCAATTCAATAGGAATAGAAATTCCTGTGTCTACATCAATTGTAAAACTTCGTCTTAAACTAGGACTTCATAATCAGGTAACAGTCCGAAATCCCTTATTAAAACCGGAAAATCGAAAGGAACGGTTGGCTTGGGCGAAGAGCCATCAACATTGAATAACTGAAGAGTGAAAAAACGTACTGTGGAAAAATGAATCCACATTTTAAATTTTTAGGTCCAAGCGTATATATATATATATATATATATATATATCTCTCTCTCTCTCTCTCTCTCTCTCTCTCTCTCTCTCTCTCTCTCTCTCTGTGTGTGTGTGTGTGTGTGTGTGTGTGTGTGTGTGTGTGTGTGTGTGTGTGTGTGTAATGCAGGATTTTTTTTTTTTTTTTTGGCTGGTTCAGCATAAGTCTTAGGCTTCCTTGTACCATATGGCTAATAATAAATACCCCTCGTAAAGTGATCAAAGATTTGCTGATAGTCTTATGACCACATGGAGTTATATGATTCTAAGATAATTACTGTCGTATAATGCTCACAGCTGCTTGAAATTTCCTCTTCTCGTCAACAGCGTTCTGGGCGAATAAACTCACTGTTTCCCTTTGGATTAAAGGACTTTATAACGGGCCTGCTCAAGCGAAACACCGTTGATGAGAAGAGGAAATTATGGTGTAAATAGTGAAGCAGACTATAGCAGTCACCAACTTTCTTGATACAGATCTGTGCAAAGAACACAGATGACTGTTTGTTCCTATTGTTACTTTTCGTTTCCAGTGATATAGAGAACTGTTCTACAGAAGGCCAGAGCTCCGGGCATAAATTCAAATTACAGGGAAAGAGGTTTACACTAGATCGTAGGAAGTCCTTTTAGCCAACAAGTCGCATTCACAAATGCAACAAAGAGAAACCACCAGAGCCAGCATCCCCCACTTAAGATGAAGCTATCTAATCTGGACTCAAAAGGAATGTTCCCATGTAACACCATCGAACACTTCAACGCTAAGTTAGCAATAATTATGAGAGCGTCCTTGGACTCAGGGGAGGTTCCCACGGACTGGAGATGTGCAAATGTATCCCCAATTCACAAAGGGGGATCAAAGGGTGACACGAGTAATTACAGACCAGCTCAGTTTAACTTCTGTTCCGGGTAAAATAATGGAGTCACTGGTTAAAGATGCATTGCAGGATCATCTAGACAAGACTGCAGCAATAATTCAGACACAGCATGGGTTTGTTAAGGGAAAGTCTTGTCTGACAAATTTGATAGGATATTATGATGTGGTTACAAAGGAACTGGATGCAAAAAATAATTTTGATATCATATATTTGGATTTCAGGAAAGCTTTTGACACTGTTGCGCATGGAAGACTATTGTACAAATTGGAGCAGAATGGTATTAAGGGTAAGTTGCTACAATGGATAAAAGGATGGTTAAGTGTGAGAAGACAGAGGGTGGTAATCAATGGGTGCTGCTCTTCTTGGACTAATGTTATTAGTGGAGTCCCACAGGGTTCGGTGTTAGGTCCACTGTTGTTTTGTATATTTATCAATGATATTGATGAAGGTATATCAGGCTTAATGTCGAAGTTTGCAGATGATACAAAGATTGGCAGGGTTGTTAATGACAGTAATGGCAGTGTGCTACTGCAACAGGATCTGGATAATTTGGGCAGATGGGCTAAGAAGTGGCAACTGAAGTTTAACCTTGACAAATGCAAAGTACTGCATATGGGTAGAAGTAACCCCAGAGAAACGTACCAACTGTGTAGTACTACACTTAAGGTGGTAGAAAATGAAAAAGACCTGGGAGTAATTGTGCAGGCAGATATGAAGTTTTCTGAGCAATGCAGACAGGCTGCCAGGGCAGGTCATGGGGTTTTGTCAATGATATATAGGAATTTTGCTAGCAGGGAAAAGGAGGTGATTATCCCTCTGTATAAGGCAATGGTCAGGCCACGCCTTGAGTACTGCGTACAGGTCTGGAGGCCTCATTTTAGGAAGGATGTAGATTTACTTGAGCGTGTACAGAGAAGGGCAACAAGACTGGTCAGGGTAATGAAGGGATCCTCTTATCAAGAGAGGCTTAAGTTCTGCAAATTGCAGTGGCTGGAGACTAGGCACCTGCGCGGTGATCTGATTGAGGTGTATAAGGCCTTGAATGGGTTCAGCACGCTGAATTCTGATGGGATCCTTCCACTTGTTCAGATTACGAACCTAAGGGGGCATAAATTCAAATTAAGAAAGGACAGATGTAGAATAAATGTGCGGAAATTTGCCTTTAGCCAGCGGGTGGTTAATTGGTGGAACAAACTTCTATCTGTCGTTGTGGAAGTTGATAGGTTGAATAAATTTAAGGAGGAACTGGACAGGCATTTGGAGGGAATGGTGTGATTTTTTTTTTTTTTTTTTGGCTGATGCTGCATAAGCTCATACACTTGCTTTTTTGCATCACATGCCACTACTACTACTACATCATCTCCATTGATCCAATAAAGTTCGAAGAAAATAAAACATACAGAAGTCAAATTATGGACTAAATCACCAGAACTACCGTGAAAAATTGAGCTGATTTTTTTTATCAGAAATTTATATGATGTAAATAATTAAATGCAATAATACAGTATAATGAAAAATTAGTAAATTTGTTATGACAGTTACTGAAGAAAAGGAATAAGTCAACCTGTATATTTATCTCTTTAATTATTAAGATCAATTTTATTTTAAAGAGAATTAAAAAAATTAAGTTAAATTTTTTGTTTATACTCAGAGGCGACCAAACGGTCAGAGGAGTTCACAGGATAGACAGAATACAAGAAACAGCACCGTATTCAGCCCGTGACTGCTGAATACGGTGCTGAATACAGCACCGTACTCAGCAGTCACGGGCTTGAATCCCGGTCACTCAAAGCACGTGTACTTATGCACCCGCGCTCTAACCACTCAGCTAAGGGGGCAGAATTATAAATTTTGTTAAGTAAATATGATTATCTATTTTACACTATTATTTTTTGTATGACGTATATTTCAAAATATCTGTACACTCCTACCCTAGCCGTACAGGGGGGTGAACCTTTGGCAAATAATTAACTGATAATAATGTCGTTAATTGCTGGAACAGGCTGCCTTCGATGCTGACAGTTTATATGAATAAATAAATTCAAAAGGTCAACTGAACAGTTACCTATTCAGCAAATAAATTTGTATTTTCTCATCTTATCTTAGTCGGGTTTTTTTTTTTTTTTTTGGTTTTTTTTCGGCCAGTGCAGCAAAAGCCTGTAGCTTCCTTGCACTACATGGCTACCTATTACCTTCCAAAGAAGAGTCATCAGAATTCGATGACGAAACTGGCGAACAGGATAATTAGGATTACACTTCAAAAATCCTGTTAAAGTACAGCGCCATGTTTCTCTAATTAGCAAGAATTGTATGACTTTGAAGGACTGGGGGAGGTTTTCCATTGCCACTAACCAAATAAGCCACTAACACTAATACTTCACAAAACACACACCCTGGCCTTATGCAGAGTAAAAACGCAGAGTTGGGGGAGACCCTGGTGCCGCCAGACAAAACAAACACTATGTCACTGTGATCGACATCTAATCAGGAAATGACTTATGTAATTATTTCCTGCGTTTACATAGGTCACTTAGTAAAAGGCCTTTTGCTTCGGGTTCCATAATGCATGAGGAATATTGTTGCATCCGAAAGAGCAGGACTAAATATTTCACTGAAATATTTACAAAGTGTACAAATATTTAAAATATTTACAAAAAAAAATAAACAGTTATACAGTACTGTATACAATGTTAATTAATATACAAAAAACGTAACAATGGAACATCAAATGTTAGACAGGGAAGCATGCATGTGCACGAGGTGGTGAACGTTATGGAGGCAGTTATCAATAATTAATTGCATTTATAGTGACGTAATTGCCTTGCCCTCTTCTCCTATTGGTTCGAATAAATATCACTAGGAGGAAAACCTTTTTAATGTATAGAGAGAATGCCTAAAATAATAAAATTTAAAAAAAAAAAATGAAACATTCATAATATAATTAATTTCATAAATTTTTAATAAGTTGCTGTGCAAAAACACATCGATACTTTCCAGCTTCGGCTATATTTTTTTTCCTTAGATTAGAAATTCAGAAAACTCTTTTGTCTGCTGCTCTAGTACAGTCAGTAGAAATGGCGAGAATTAAATCCCTCCAGTTGGAGAACGGGAGGGAGGATGTACCTGACAAAACTGTATACCTTAAAGTTACCTGCCATATCCACCCAGTTGATCCTGCATAATTTATGCAAATTGTGTAATCGACCAAAACAACAATCGCCATCCACACGTACGTCCCCCCCCCCAAAAATTTCCAGCTCCAACTTCAAACTCTTAAGTACTCATTAAGTCCTCTGTTTTTTTCTATAATTGTATACTCAATTTTATATCTTCATATACTTCACAACTTTATATTCTTGGACTTGGCACATCATGGCCTAAGTAAAATCCAATTCAATACACTTTGTAAACAGTAAAAAAATGAAAATGCAGACAATACTTTATGTATTACGATACGCTACTTAAATTATACAGTACTTTTGAATTTACAGCGATTAATACACTCCCAAGTTAATTATTCTTTTTGTCTGTTCCCCTCTGAAAATTTAGTAAATACTGTTACTTATGAAAAAAAAAAAAAAAAAAACCCTAACAAGAGCAGTTACTTTACAAAACTGAGTTAATAGATTAAATTTTTGGTATTATTGTATTAAATTATTTATTAAATCGCAATTTTAAAAAGGTTTATTTATTTATATATACACACGTTTCTCACACAGAGACCAAAATACAAAACAATAATAATCAATACAAAACTAGAATTAAAATATATACAAAATTTACATTAAGAAAACAGAGTAAGGTGCAAATTCTTATAGACAGATGGATTAACAGTAAAATCAATATTGTAGTTATTCATTACCTGAAGGAAACGAAACAGAGGACTACCGAGTAAGTGATGAGTACGAGGAACAGGCAGTAAGAAATTAATTTTATAACGAGAATACAAACGGGGTATAGTGAAATATATTTGTTCAAGAGATGGAGAATCGATAGAGTTTATGATATTGTAGACAAAAAAAAAAAAAACCATGGAGTTGTCATCTAGAGTGAAGGAACCGTTGCAGGACAAGTTGAAGGAAACTAAGGCAAGACTGAATGACAAAAGACCATGTGCAGTATTATACAATCAAACTGCACATCTATTTTCCATGTGCAAATGTTCAAGTCAAGCAGTATATGCTTTAGGCAATAAATATACGAAGAAGGTACAGTATGTCCACTAAAGTTGATTTGTTCCAGAATTTTTGTTTCATGTACAAGCCCCGTCACCTTCTTCAAAGTAAACAGAACTTACTGATTAAAAAATAATAATAAAGTACTGTATGTTAAGAAGGTGATGCTGAAGTCATATGAAATCCATAAATAATGAATTAATTAAGCAAGTGTTTTGGTGGAGAATTTAAGTAGTCATTAAAAGTTGGAGTACGATTTTGTTGAAACCACACGTTTCGTCATCGTTTAAAAGCTCATATCTAGAGGAAGTTATTATCGTGTGCATGGGAGGATGGGGAAATCATTATGGTTTCACAATCCTCCCACAGTTCACCGGGTGAATGCGAATGCTCCCATTCGCAACTAATTATAGTTGTTAATCAAAAGGTATTATCTTAATTCTTCTCACAATTGTCTTTTTCCGGCTCTTTTATATAAAAGCATAACTTGTTTTATTACGTTCTTCAATCTCCCAATAAAGTTGTTTTGTGATTTAATGAGGGAAAAAACGGAATACCGAGTTTCTTACACAAATATTCTAACTGTTATGTAATTATTCAACAAACCCATTTTAATAAAATGAAAATTAAAGTTTGTAATGAATAATTTAGCGAAAAATGAATAAAGGAACCGTTAATTAACAACGAAATCTATGCGACATTAGTTTTATCTTTTTCATAGCTCCATTCGTAAGAATGAAATAGGGGAAATTAATACTGAAATATTTGGTCACGTGAAGTGTTGTGTAATAAAGATATAAAACTTCGCAGTAAAAAAAATTGCCTTGAAAAATAATAAAAACTGTTCTATAATTTCATGAATTACAAATCAAATACTAAGGGGCTAAGTATTTGATTGTGGTAGGATATCAGTCCTAACGCCATCATTCTGAACTAGAGCTTAAGCTTTCCAAGTATGCAGTGGAAGCATCCTCAGTCCCTAAGGGCGAAAAAACATTTCTGACCTAGTTCAGGCATGCTTCGGAAGATATGCCTCCTTGAGCCAGGGCCTAACACTCCACATTTCTCATTGTGGCTTTCATGTTTCTAATCCGTTAAAAAATGGTTTAAAAGGAAATCGTTTCACTCGGATGATTATTACAGTTGTTTGTCAAAATAAACTAAAATGTTGACAGCGTACTGTAATCGGGGAAGTTATTGCATTTCAATTTTCATTATAAATTAGAGGAAGAATTTTAATAATATTACAAAACGTTGAACGAATATCACGTTGTGAGGAATGTGCAGCGAAGTAAAAACAATTGTAATAATAAATGTTGTAAATATCCATCTTTTCATCATATTCGATGATTGAAACATTTGTTTTACAAATGTTTGAATCAAGAATAAACTAAACTAGTTAAACATTTTCCGGAGGGATTTTTTGAACCTTGGGATTTTTAATACTCTAAAATGGGGCATTGAAATTTCAAAAAAAGTGAAGTGTAGTTGTCTCTAACCTTGTGTGTGTTCTATGGTTGATTTTAGGTCTGTGAGGGATAACCGGAGTACCCGGGGAAAATCTCACTCCACGGCCTGATATTGACTAACTTAGTACTGAGTGGAATTTATATGGCGTAAATAGTTTAATCTAGATCCTTCAGTCTTCACCATTCTTGTTTAGAGGTGATATAATTCTGCAGCAGTCACCTGTCGGATATATGCATATGTCTCTATTTGCAGGTGGTTTCCCAGTCTTCTCCAACAAATATTGCAGCAACCTCCGTTGTGGATGGAGGTGTATTATATCGTCTCTTATCTAAGTCCGGGTCTTCTATAAATGCCATGCGCACATTGATTGTTGGATTAGCCTGGGTGATTTGATGCATTTGTTTATATGACTCAGCAAATGGGTTAACTTGTCGCAGCATCTCGTCCAATTGTTGCATTACTTGGGCCACACACCCTTGGTTTGATTGTTTTTAACCCGTTTTGTTGTTGCTTCAGCAGAATCGAAAATATAAAGTTGTCCATATCCTTGCTTATTTGCCTTGTTTGGTAGCGGTGAGACCAAATGGTAAATCTGGCCGTGTATTCTAAAGCAGTATGGACCATATCCAGGCGGAGATTTAATCTCTGCGCCCATTGACGAGTTGTACTCTCGTATATGGACACTGCTCATCGTGGACTGATGTTATTAGTGGAGTCCCTCAGGGCTCAGTGTTGGGTCCATTATTGTTTTCTGTATTTATAAATGATATTGATGATGGTATATCGGGCTTAATGTCCAAGTTTGCAGACGATACAAAGGTTGGCAGGGTTGTCAAGGACACTACTGACACTATGCTGCTGCAACAGGATCTGGAAAGGTTGAGCAGATGGGCTGAGAGGTGGCAAATGAAGTTTAACATTGACAAATGTAAAGTACTACACATGGGAAACAGCAACCCCAGAGCAATGTATCAACTCTGTGGTACTACACTGACAGTGGTAGAGAATGAAAGGGACTTGGGGGTGGTTGTGCAGGCAGATATGAAGTTCTCTGAGCAGTGCAGACGGGCTGCAAGGGTAGCTCATGGAGTATTGTCAATGATATACAGGAATTTTTCCAGCAGGGATAAGGAGGTGATTATTCCATTGTATAAGACGATGGTCAGGCCACACCTAGAGTACTGTATACAGGTCTGGAGGCCTCATTTCAAGAAGGATGTAGAGCTGCTGGAACGAGTACAGAGAAGGGCAACAAGATTAGTGAATGGAACAAAGGGGTGCTCTTACAAAGAAAGGCTTAAGTTTTGCAAATTACAGTGTCTGGAGACTAGGCACCAGCGAGGTGATCTGATAGAGGTGTATAAAGCCTTGAATGGTTTAAGCATGCTCAATGCTGATGGGATTCTTCCTCTAGCTCAGAAAAATCACCTGAGAGGGCATAAATTCAAATTGAGGAAAGACAGATGTAGGATAGACGTGTGGAAATTTGCCTTTAGCCAGCGGGTGGTTGGTTGGTAGAACAGACTTCCATCCCTTGTGGTGGAGGTTGATAGCCTAAATAAGTTTAAGGCTCAGCTGGGCAGGTATTTTGAACGAACAGAGGGGTGAAGTGGAAGTGGGTTTTTTTTTTTTTTTTTTTGGCTGATGCTGCATAAGCTTGCTTTCTTGCATCAAATGCCTCTACTAATGCTAATATGTTCTCTGTAGTTATTTGCTTCATGCGTATTCCCTGTAAGCAGCTCTCGTAACAGAGTAGGTGTCTCGGACAGTGGGTCAAGTGAAACCTTTCCATTATGACAGCATTTAGCGTATTTATTCAATGTGTTTAACTCATGTCCCCAATTGTGAGTACTGTATTGCAATGTGTTCCAATTGTGAGTATTGCAATGCAATATCTTGCATTGCAATACTCACAATTGGAATACATATTTCCTATGTCATGCTCTTCCACATTAATTACAACTTGTTGATTATTCGCATCCGGTACTTCTATTTGATTAGTCCTACGGAGTCCTCATTTCCAATTTTGCTTCTCTTTCTTAAATGTTTTCTCTCGGTCTTCGTAGTCGTAGAGTGTCGTTTCGGTCTCTTAGAGCTCTCCTCTAATGGTTCATTAGCATTTCTTCGACATTTTCTCAAATTTCTTACACACTGTTCAGCCATTTTTACACTTCTTAAATATTCAGTTAAAATAAACATACATCGATAGCTTTCAGGCATAGGTTGCCTTTCTTCAGTCAAAAAACCTTAGTACAAAAATTAACAAAGAATGCCCGGTATTGTGGTCATGTGAGGTGAACCGCGTGAACGGGGGCTGGCAACAATTAGCAGTTGGAAAATTTGGGCAGCATACCTACGCGTTTTATCTAGGATAGTATAGGACTATAGGCTATTAAGAAGTATTTTTTGGAATTTTAAATTTCAGAAATATTTTTAAGGCAGAAATTCTCTTACCTGAGAATTTTTCTTCAGGAATGGCTGCATCCGGATGAGATGTAATTAGAATAGTATTGAAATGAAATAAACTTAGTAAGAGGACGAAGGAATAAAAGCAAGCTCTGATCCTAAATCCATGCATTGGAGAAATAATAGAAGTATAAAGGGAGATGATTTCCTGAACAAAAGCTTCAGTGATGTCGAGGAAAGCATCCCACAAGCCATGATACCATCGCCGCCGGCCAACTGTGCAGTCTGGTTGCACAACTGGATAATATTCAAGTATTATTATTAAACAAAGCTATTGACTACATTTCAGAACAGCCTAGCAAGATAACATTCCTGTATGAAAATTAACAGTGAAAAACCCTGAAAACTTAAAACAGTGAAAGATATAAATAATATTAAATGAAATATTTATAATTCCAAGAAAAATCTTCAGTAAGTTTGACCAGTTTTCCAGCAAGGAACAGTTGATGTTTCATCATCAACTTCGAGAACTACATAGAAATTTATTAAATATATATATATATATATATATATATATATATGCAGCGACTAATATAAAACAACACTAACAATACAATACAATACTATAATATAATATAATATTTACTAGTATTAATACTAGGTGGCAGATGGCTCTCATCAACTGGTGCAATACCACCACTTTGCTTATTAGTGGTGAAATTAGTGGTGTTTAGTCTAGAACAAAGTTTCCAGCACCCCCTCCCTCCCATCTCCTTCAACCCCTGCACGGTACTAAGTACTACAGGTTTTGATACCTTTCGTGTTTGGATTTTCCATTAAAATATATATATATATATAATCTTATAAATTATATATATATATATATATATATATATATATATATATATATATATATACACAGGGTATCTCAAAAATATTGGTACAAACGTTTAGGAGAGGTAAGTAACATCTAAAGGAATGTGAATCGCATAGGAACCCATAACAGGAAACGTCACGGGAAAGTAGTAACAGAGGCACAAGAAGCAGAAATGACACAAGACAGTAATTAGTGGAAGACATTTATTTGACAAAATATTAACAATGGAGTACGAGATGGATGCATTTCATGATGTTACAACAGATGCTCGAAGGTTCCACCATGAGACGCGATACGTGCGTGACACCGACGCAGCATGGATATTGGCGGACACGGTCGAACACACCTGGTGTTTCTTTGACAGTAGCGGCAGCACAGACGAGTCTCGCCACGAGATCCATTTCCGTCTCCACAGGCGATTCATACACGATAGATTTGAGGCCCCCCCCCACAGAAAGAAATCAAGGCTCGATACACAGGTGAGCGTGGAGGCCAGGCAACGGGTCCACCACGGCCAATCCATCGACGCCCAAAACGCCTGTTCAAATGGTCACGAACACACCTTCCATAACGGGCAGGCGCCCCATCATGTTGAATCCAAATGTTGCATCTCACATTTGCTGGAACATCGTCAAGTAACCCTGGTAGAACTTGTTCAAAAAAGATCCGATATTTAGCAGAGTTCACGCGGGATGGTAACACGTATAGGCCGACTAAGCAGTCACCGACCATACCTGCCCACACATTTATTGCGAAGCGATGTCGTACCGCATGGGCCCTCTGCTAATCCATACACCACGTGTATGTCTGCCAGCTCACAGTTCGTATACTGATGCATGCTCTTCGTGCGGCGACTACTGCTTGAATGAGTAAACCAGAAATTTTTCCTCTCGCGAACTGATGAACAGCGACGTGTACCGACTTACGGTGACGTTTCGGTTATGGGTTCCTATGCGATTCACATTCCTTTAGATGTTACCTACTTCCCCTAAACGTTTGTACCAATATTTTTGAGACACCCTACATTATATATATATATATATATATAATGATAGCTTTATATTTATTTATTTTTATTACTCTTGTTTAACTTTTATATTACATCATATATATATATATATATATATATATATATATTAGAATAATGATTAAAAAAATAAAAATAATGCCAGCAGCATAGGACAGAAGAGCGAAAATAGTCAATAAACATAACGATTAAACCAACAGGGAGGGAAGAGAAGGGTAACAAGAGTAAAAATATTGCAGCCGAAACTGTCCAAGATAATTTAGAAAATCTAAATACAAAGATAATAAAATAATAATCAATTAAATTTTGAATTGCCAATTAAATAAAAATTTAACAGCCCCCCCGATGGGCACCAAGTCCAAATTTATTTGAAATATCACCAGCATAGATTTAAACCAACTACTGGTACAATAAAATAATACAAAAATAAACCAAAAATAGACTGACCATACCCCCCCCATCTCGACAGAGGACCACAAGGCCAATGGTCAGGGAACCGCTGCATTTCGATCGCTAGACCGAATCGCCGCAAAGGAGAGTCGATCGAAAGATCAGTCCGCTACCCGATCCCCAGATTGAACCGCCAATGCAGACTTGAATAGCGGTGGTCCTGATGCAGCGAAAATTATATAGAAAATAAAATTAATAGGGGAAAAAAAAAAAAATAAAAAAAAAATATATATATCCAGTTTATTCTATCTTCCCACTATTTCTACAGTTTTAAGACACACACATTTATTAGTAATAATTAATTGGCAAAAATTAATTTACTTTTCACTTCTATTAATGATGCAGTTTATTAAAAAATAAATTAACCAATAAAATAATAAAAATTATTGCTTTTATCTGCTGAAATAATATATTTTTACAAATTCTATTCTTTACATATCCTATTACAATGATCAAAAGTAGAAAACATTCGTCATTAATTTTATAACTGTGGACGAAATAAATATATCTTATTAATTACATTCAGAATTATTTTCTTCTCATATTTCAACTTTTGTTCAAATATATTTTGAATATACTGTACTTCAATCCCGCAAATTTACAGTTCTGCCTATGTATTTTGACATTGTTGCATTGCATTGCATTAAAAGATCCACAATTTATATCCGTCCCTCCACAACTTAAAATGCTTCTTAAAACATCCAAAATTTCTCCAGAACTACTCATCCATTAACAGATTTTGTAATGAAAAAATAAATAATAAAAAATAATAACTCGGAAAAACCCAAGTAGGCTCGCTATACTGTAGAGGTGACAGGACTCCTCTGTCGAAAACAGTTTAAGATAGCTTATTTTTCCCTATACAAAAATAATTTCGATTTTATCTAGATTCATTTCGTAAACAACAGAGGAAAAAAAAAAAAAAACTTGAAGGCCAAATTCCCCCACATCAAACAAATTAACAGTCATTACACGTAAAAACTCGTTTCGTAAACTGGCTGGAAGTTCTGGCCCATCTTTCATGGAACAGCATCCCCTCTATGGAAAACACAAAAGTGAAAGTGCTGACATCTATACTGTCCTAGATAGTAAGAACTGGTTAACAGTGGAATGCAATATTTACTTGGTAATTTTCAGGAAAATACTACGAAGGGAAGGTTATTCAAAAGAATGGCGAATATAAAATAAAGTATAAGTTTTGGTCAGTGAAGTATTCCAAGATTTCACTACCGCGCCCTGACTTAAATTATTTTCTCTCTTATACAAAGTAAGGAACTTAATTTAAACAAATAAAAATTTAATTTAAGCATTTTATTCTCACTAATTTTACAGGAAATCTAAATGAATAACAAACAAACACACAGCGTTTAAGCCTCCCGAAGAAAAGGAGTAAAAGGGAAAAAAATATATAAATAAAAATAAAGTTGTTGCAAAAAGTATGATTCGAATACATCAATGAACTACTGAAAAATGAAAATTATGGAAATCGGACAGTAAATAAAGTTCAATAAGAAGGATAGACTTGTTTACTGAAAAAACGGTAGTTGCATTTCCCAAATGGTCCATGGCAGGAAGAGCTAGAAAACCAGAATGGCATAACTAAGTTACTGCTAAAGACATCAACACTCAATGCTTTCTCAATTAAAGAAGAGTCCTGTCGTATATTGAACCAGAAGTCAGAGGCTGTTAAAGCTGATCTTTAAGTGACATTGAGAAGATACTGAATTCTTCATTACAAAGCGGAGAAGTAAATGTTCTTCTTGAACGGAAAGGTTTACGGGTTCATCAAAAAAAAACTTGGACCTATGGTTAGGAGGGCTGACTAACAACGAAATCAGTGTTTCGAAACAGTAAAGGTCTCTTTTTTTGAAATCCTATATATTTTTTTATAAATATTTTTGTGAAATTTTAGAAACTGTTTTAATTGTAAAGCCGATTTATTCAAATATGAGATTAAGAGAAAAACTGGTCGACCTTTCCATCGATTCTTGAAGGAAGCAAACCCAATAAGGAAATCAACACAAGTCTACATAGTAATAGAAGTCTATAAAATAAATACGAGGGGCGTTTGAAAAGTTTGTGGTCTAAGTGTAAAAGGATACGGTGGCAAAAATGTCTGTACTTGTTTAACACTTCAAATAACCCAGAAAATTACATGCAGTTTCAATAACATCTTTATTTAATTACAAATCTTGAAGTCAAGGTTGTGTGAATGAGGAAAGATGGACAAAGTCAGTCACTGTGCAGTCATCCAATACTCGGAGGAAAAGAGACTAACGCCAAACACAATTCATTAGGATATGATTACAACATGGAACATTCATGTTCCGTGGTTAAGAAATGGGCAACAGAATTCAAGAGAGAGAGAGAGAGAGCCCTGAAGATGACACATGCTGTGGAAAACCTGCAACGTCCATCGCTCCAGAAGTTGCTGACAGTGTGCATGATCTGATGATCGATGAGTGACAGTTCGGCACATTACCAGCATTTTGGGCATCTCATCTGAACGAGTGTACCACATAATAACAGAGGTTATCGCTATGAAAAAGGTGTCAGCAGATCAAAAACGCAGAAGTGTCGTCAAGTCAAGAGAACATTTGCATTGTTTTCAAGCAGATCTGGCGTCTCCGTAGCCAGGTGCAGCAGTGCGTAGAACATGCTTCTTGATTAGACCGGGGTTCGAACCCGTCACCACCAAATACGGAGGATGCGGAAAGGTCAGGGAATGACCACCGTATATCCCGGAGCAATATGGCCTTAGTTGCTAATGCTCCTAAAAACCAAATAACATAACAAAATAACAAGCAGATCTAGCAATTTCCTTGCAAGATATGTGACCATGGATGAGACATAAGTCCATCCATTCAGCTAGAGACTAAGGAATAGTCGAAACAGTGGAAGCACAGCTCTTCTCCACCTCCAAAGAAAGTCGGTCGATTCCTTCTGCTGGAAAGGTGATGCATCGGTTTTTTTTTTTTTTGGGGGGGGGAGGTTACTGATGGATTGTTAGCAGATTACCTTCACAATGGTAACACAGTCACAGGGGCATAATTACGCAGACCTCGTTAGAGGTTTGCGTAAAAACAAAGACAAACGCCTAAGAAAACTCAGCAAAGGAGTCTTGTTCCATCAGGGCAACGACCGGCTCATGGACTTGCTATTTTGAGAACTTTTTAAAGTTCACAAAATAGCAAGTTTTCATACAACTTGTTGATATCAGCGAAATGCATATACGAGAGGGTATCAAAAGGTTTTTACCCCTAACCTACTTTTGTGTATTCTATGAACGTTATGTTTTATTGACTGTATTTGCTTGTTTATCTAGGAATATATGCCAGAACTTTCATTGCTCTAACTCTTATGTTTCTTCTGTTACAGAGCTGAATGTATGAGAGTCATCATGGATAAAACTGAATATCGATCCATTATCAAATTCCTGTCTTGGCAAAGCAAACGGCCAAGGACTATCCATGAAGATATGGCTAGGGTGTAGGGGATATCTGTCCATCATATGGCGTTTTTGGTGGAAAAAGTCCAAGTGTGGCCAGGAAAGCATCCATGATGAGGAAAGAAGTGGGTGGCCATCCACATCTCACACTGCTGAATTTGTGGAGAAAATCAAATAGATGATGTGGTCAGTACAGTCGCCAAAACTGCTGTCGCAACCAGTGATCTTGCAGCTAAAGATAGATAACAATTAAACGCTTGTTCACATGTCTTCAGAAAGAAAACACAGACCTGCTCTGCTGAACACGGATGGCTCAACAAAAACGTGCTTTTTCTTCACGACAACACGCCAGACCATACTGCTGTCGCAACCAGTTATCCTGCCAGGAAGTTAGGACTTCATATCTTTCCCCACCAATCTTATTTCACTGACTTCACACCTTCTGAATACTTTCTCTTTTAGCAGTTGAAATCATTTTTACATTAAAGAATATTTTATATTTTTTGACAACGCTGATGTAGGCCTGACGTAGACCAGTTCAAGCCCGTGACTACTAAATACGATAAATATTTCTATTGACGATTTATTGTAAACTCTACTGACTTGGTTGTCGTGCCAGAGTATAAACAGAAAAATTTAATTTCTGCAAAGAAGCATGGTTTCAAGAGCAAAATGAGACCTCCTAAGAAAATGGCATAAGGAAGTGCAGCAAATGATGGAAGAAATGTGTTGCTTTAGCTGATGACTACATAGAGTAGGAGTATTATACGTTCCAAATTAACCTCCTGGGCCCAGTAAAACATGGTCAGGGGGAAAAACGTTTTGATACCATCTCGCATGTTATTAAATGTGAACCAACATGTCAGTGGCTTTCTCAACTTGAAGGACAAAAACTATTTTAAACTCTTCCAATAAGCTGCTCTTTAAGATCCTTTAGGAATATCCTATCATTTGAAAGTGGGATATTTTTGAGTTGTTACGCACCAGTTCATCGACTGTGAAATCAAGTACACAACTATCAATTGCTACAAAAAGTATGAATTATCTAATTTTTTTTTTTTTTTTTTTTTTTTTTTTTTTACACTTCAAGCAAATCTATAAGAAAGTTGAATATGTATATGCGAGTGGAGCATTAGATGGTTTGCTGGTTATTTAGAATTAGCGCTGAGGCAATGAAGGCCACAAGACGTTAGCACACGACATCTGCAAGTTGCGTGTACCTTCGGTTTGCCCATTTTGTTGGATGAAAAACGCGACTTTAAAACCGGGCAATTAACTTAATTTATTTTCTAAATATTGATTGTGCATATGACTCAACAGAAGACGACATTTTACATAATCTTTTGCTATTTGATATTCAGAGATTAAGAGACTTATGGTGCAAGGAAGTCAAAGGCTTTTGCTGCACCAGTCAAAAATAATAATTAAAAATAATAAATGTGATGTCAATAATAAAATACTTCATTTCCTCCTCACGTAAGTACCGAACCAGATGACCTTTGAATTTCCACAAGCTGTCAGCTTCCACCACCTGTGGAGGTAACTTATTCCAATAATTAATAACTCACTAGTAAAAACTTCCTGCAATTCAGTGTAAAAACGTTTCCCCCGTAATTTTAAGTTATGGGCTCTACTTAATTTATAACAGTGGAAACTGTCATCCTCGTTCATTTTACTTTCACCTCTCAGAACTTTATGCACCCCAATCAAGTTTTATAAGGTGTCAAGTTTCCAAGCTCGACCAAAAGGGTGTCCATATTATGTATGTGGTACACTAAATTATGACAACCCCTATGAAAACTGAATGCGACCCATTGACCACGTGAGGTACGAGAGTGCAAAGTTAGTCAACCTACGTAGCATAGATAAGGTGTCAGTGGTTCAGTAGGTAATAAAATTCCGAGCGTGATGGGTAAAAGGAAGGATTTATCGAAATTTGATAAAGGACAGATTGTGGTAGCTCGACGACCTGTTGCCTCGATTTCCCAAACGGCTGAACTGGTGGGGTGTTCGAGAGCCGCCGTTGTTAAAGTGTACCAGGACTGGCGTCAAAATAGTCAAGCAACGACCCGACGGCAAAACTGCAATGGTCAGCGAAAGGTTGATGTTAGAAGTGAGCGCCGGGTTCGACGACTCATTCAGACGAACAGGCGCAGCACTGTTGAAGAGTTGACTACCCAATACAACATGGGCCAATCCGGAACAATATCTAGTGTGACCATGCGTCGCACGTATGGGCTATACCAGCAGATGACCCCTACGGCATCCTCTCCTAACCAAGGTTCATCGGCATAAAAGACTCGCCTGGTGCAAAGAGCATGCAAGTTGAACGTTAGAAGACTGGAAGAAGGAGAGCTGGTCGGATGAGTCATGTTATTTTTCTCCACACCTTCGATGGTCGTGTACGGATTTGGCGTGAACAACATGAGGCTCTTGATCCATCATGCATGGTATCAAAAGTGCAGGCCGGTGGAGGTGGTTGTATGGTGTGGGGCATGTTTCACTGGCATGAACTTGAACCCCTAGAGCATGTGGAACAACGTATCAGTCTCCACAATTGTCAATTGCTTGCTGACTGTGCACACACCTCGCTATGTTACACTTTTTCCCTGAATGGCGATGGTGTCCTCCAAGATGACAATGCGCCGAGCCATCGGGCACTTGATATGCAGGAATAGTTTGAGGAACACAGTTCTGACTTCCAGCAAATCGATTGGCCTCCGACACATTCCAGGGAACACCAGAAGAAAGGTTGAGTTATGAGGGAGTCTAGTTGGTTGTTTGTCCAGAAGGAGGTTGCAGCTGTACCACAGCTTTTGCGGCACTGTATTCAGAAAATTTTCCTCTTCTGCAGGTAAATACTGCTTGAGAAATTTCGTTAAGGCCTTGTAGGATTCTTCGTTCTGGAGAAGTAAGGCCTCTTGATTGCAGGGCTTGCATTGTGCCTCCGTAAATAGTTTAAGTGTGTGGTTATCATAGGCAGGACGCTGTTAACTAGATGACACCAGGACTCCTCTTGTCCACAGAGGCAAAGCGGGTTTATTTCCACTTCTACAGCAGTCAGTTTTTGCTTGAAAGATCCATGGCCCGTGATGATAAAGGTAATATGAAGGCCTGGTGAGAACTATGGCGGGGCTTACGGAAAGGTAGTCAACATGTGAAATGAAATGTTTGGCGATTTCATCTTTTGGTGTAGTTGCCCAGGAGTGCTGCCATAGGTCCAGGCCCAAGCAGCTGTAGTTAATTTGTTTTCTGGCTGCACGTGTTATTTCTTCTGTCTTTCTCCCCCAAGTCTTCAGTCTCCTCTCCCTCTCTACCTGCTCGCCAGCGTATATCCCACAGGTCAAAATTTAATAGCTCCAAATTAAGTTCGCTCACATTTCGGTCTTTCAATCTAGCGATCAACCCACGCAAACGGTTTTTTTTTTTTTTTTTTTTTTTTAAGGTCCTTGCCACTGAAATCTCAGGAAACTAGGTGGCAGGGCCTGCCAGAGTAAATAACTGTAATACTAGTGTACCTGGTCTGCCTCCACGGGGCGAAGTGTGGGCAACGTCAGGCCTCAGCTGGGGTCCGGCGGCTAAATGGCTAGAAGAACAACGGTACACAACATCACACACCTCAAGATCCATATACTTTTAAATCTCTGGCCTTTACAGTGAACTGTATCACACCACAATGTAAACTACGCGGAGATGGGGGAAACCCCTGATGCCGTTTGACCCTAAATACACTTTACGTGTTATGGCCATGATAGATATTTATTTCCTCTGCCCTGAAGGAGAAATTATCACTTCTCAACATGTCTTCTAGTCTCCACCAAAACGACCTTGTGTCAGCTGCAGTGTACCCCACTGTGGATACTTCCAAAAATTACAGAAATCAAAGAAAACTAAAGTGAGAGGCCGAAGAACAGGAGGAAAAAGACCAACAGAATGCAATTACTGAAGGCGAGAAAAGACCCAAAAAAGGCAAAAGTGAAAGCAGCAGCGAAATGATATAACAACCTCAAATCTGGACAACCATGTGGAAGAGCAGCGAAAAGCTTCTACTTCAAGCCCAAATTTTCTCCGAATTTGACATCTCAAAACCAGACATGAGGGATATAGGGAAGTTTCGCTACCCAGGTATAAATGGTTTCTCCCTTTTGGAAATAGAAAATAAAAATGACTTTAATAAACCGGAACCTACATCGAGTATTGAGCTAACAAAGCTCACAACTGACGGAGAAATTACTTGTTTAATTCCACTGGTTCGAGATATATTCAAGTAGATGCTCACAGCTCTTTTACAGACTTACCCACGCAGGACGCGGTCATCCTTCTTCGAAAAGAATTGGAAGGATACATTTTCAAAGAAGATAATATTACCAAGTCAGCTACAGAAATGATTCTGAGATCATGGTGCGGATTAGATAAATTGGTAAATGCTCTACAGATAGAAAATGAAAGGCTTAAGGTTAAAGTGGATTTTCAACAAGCCCGTATTGAAGAAATAATTATAGTCAGAGCTTCTGATGCCATATAAAGCTCAACTAACAGGGAAGTAAAAGACAAAAGTTATTAGTACACTGAAAAAGGACCTAAAGGAGGTAAAAGTAAAAGCACTTCGTATGATTAAAAAACAATGAAGTTATCATTGAAACAAGCTCAAAAGATGATTTAAATTCCATTGCTTCCTTAAAATGCTTCCTCTGAGGCTGGGCTACCAAAAGAACTAAATTCTACAATCCTAATTTTGATATAGAGAACGATTTAAGACAACGTTTTAAGACAAAAGCTAGATCAAAAAATTCATCAAACTGGGTGCTGGAAGTATCTCTTCGGATTCATTCCATTGTTACCTCACTAGATCGAATCTACATCAGATGGTCAGCCCATAATGTTAAAAATTTCACTATCGTGACAGTGTTTTTGCTGTCTGATGTTCGGTCATACATCAAACACATATACAAACAGAATGTACCTATGTGCAGGCACTGTGCTCGTCAAGGACATATATTTAATGAATATCCTCACAAGGAAGAACCACCCGTCTGCTCAAATTACAAACGAAAAAATAAGGATCACAAGCATTCCATTCGCGATACTCCTTGCCCAGAATACTTACGAGCTTTAAAAACTGTACGCACACGAACCATTCACTCGGAATGTAAGGAATCAAAGTGATACGTTACAAGCACCACTTCTTTTGGTATCTAAAGTACGTATACTACAGTTAAATGTTTATCGTACAAGATCGGTTGCCGATGAGATTCGCCGTTTAGTAGATGAATCGCCTTTGATCTGATTTGCCTACAGGAGCCATTTCATTCCCGTGGTAAAGTTATGGGGTACCCCATGACCTCAAGAATAATTCAACCCAATCATGAAGAACCGAAGTCTGCAATAATTATCTTCAATAAACCTTGATATAGTCAGTTTCCAGTCTTCGTACACAATTTGCAACATGCATTAATGTTACTATAGCAACACTTTCATTATATATTATTTCCCTGTATTGCCCGCCATCTACAGATATTGCTCCTCATCTTCATTACTTAGACTCAGCGCTTCACGCTATTAACCCAGAGCTTCTGCTAGTTTTAATGGATGCAAATTCTAAATCTTCTCTGTGGCACAGCAAATTCACACATACAAGAAAACCTCATTTTATCTCATCAACGACATTTAACGACATTTAACTGAATGTCGTTAACCTTCCAGGCCAGCCTTATACCTTTTCTAACTCCTTAGGACAATCGAATATAGACATTACATTGGTAACTAACCTACTCTCACTTGTTCATAACTGGGCGGTAAACACTGGTCTGACTACATCTGATCATCTCTTTCCTATTAGAAAAAAACAGCTAAAGTTTCGAGGCAACCTCCAAGGGCCCTAGTGAGACATTCGCTTCGTAATATTCATTGGAGCAACTTTGAAAAAAAATCAATAACCCCAAGATTTTCCATCAGATGATATTAAAGCTATTTCTGACTATAATCCTGAAGAATTAGCACTTCTCATTCAAAAGACAGTTCTGAAAGGCACTTCCAGATCAACAAGGAAAATAATTCTTGACCACCAAAACCACTCCTTGGTGGTCGCAGGAACTCACAATACTAAGACGCAAAGTTCATTGAGCTAGAAAAATCTTTCAAAAAGCCCGAAGGAACAACATCTTACCATCAGAACTCTCAAGACTACACCAATTTTAAAATACTAAGAAACCATGTGTTAAAACCATAAAATAAGTTGGAATCCTGGCAAAATTTGGTAAAAACTGCTGGTAACGAAGATCCATGGGGTTTGATTTACAAAATCTGCAGAAACAAAATAAATCCGGGAGATATCCTTAATACAGTTATAACAAATACTGAAGACTCTTTAAACTGGATCAATACAGTCAATAAAATACTAGACAGGCTCTTCCTGCAGGACGATCCTATCCTTTACTCCCCTGTGCAGGCTGAAATCAGAAATTTCAATGAATCTTATTTCACTTCCACTTCAACGTTGCCTTTCTCATTGGAAGAATTAAAATCTGCAATTAATTCGATGAAAAAGACAAATGTCCTGGACTAGATCTACTGGAATGTATTTTTCTTAAAGGCTTTTTACAACCAAATCACATGCTTTTCCTCTTTAACAAATGCTTAGAATTTAGTACCTTTCCTGTTATCTGGAAGTCAGCTTTATTGAAAATTTAACCGAAACCAGGAAAACCTCAGCATGACCCAAAATCTTACAGGCTAATTGCCTTTGCCTTGCTTTCCCACTTAAGAAAACTACTTCAATGTTTAATCAGTCTTAGAATTATTTCACTGCTTGCGGAGGCCAACTTAAATTCATCCCTTCAATATGGCTTTACACCAGGCCGGGACTGTGAAGATGCATTGTTTCAAATGAAAACGCTCATAGATGAATGGACTTTTAAATATACAGTACTCTAATTTTAATTGTAGACTTCGAAGGTGCTTTCGATACACTATGGTGGAAGAGTGTCCTTCGTTGTCTGAGAGTTGCAAATTGCCCTCAGTTATTATACCTTTGCATAAAAGACTATTTTAGTAATCGTTCTGTCTTGATACAAACTAAACACTAGTCTATGTTGGACCCCTAGTGTGGAACTTAGTCCTAAATGATTGGCTTCTCTTCAATGATGACCTGACTAATATAAATACAATAGCTTACGCCGATGACTTATCCATTCTTGTCCACGGATATTTCAGAAGGGATCTAGAAACTTATGCAAATAATTTTCTCTCCGACTATCCGACCGGGCCACTCAAAAGAAGTTCACCGTTTCAGTGACAAAAACAAAAATGATCTTTAAGGGAAGACTAAATTATGGTAGGCCTCCAGTAATAAAATATCAAGGAAATTCACTTCCTCTAGTGTCCACACACACACAAACACCTTGGTTCTCCTAGATGACCATCTAGCCTTCTAATCACACTTACTTACAGCATCTCCCTAAAAAGATTAAAAACTTTACATTAGTGCTCTTCAGAATTTCTAGGAAAGAATGCGGACTAAAAAACAATACTCTCCGTATCTTGTATCGTACCGTCTTTATTCCAATTTTATTATATGCCTCCTGTATTTGGTTTCAAAGGCTCAGCCTTCTTACCGTACAATCTCCACTGGATACTATACAAAGGTCTTTTCTCTTGGCGCTGCTTCGAACATGCCGTACAGTGTCAACACCGGTGCTACAAGCTATTGCACCGGTGTTTTCTTTCAAGTGGATGATGTGAGGGGTGAAAGATAAATTACTGTCGATTGTAATTCCTAAGTATCGTATTTGTTTTGCAAGTTTGATGGTTGCTCCTGCTATCTTTATTTGTGGTGGTCTGTGGATGTCGAGTACCCCTTTCAGTAGAACTGAGTTCGTCTTAGTGGGTGAGATCTTCAACATACGTAGCTTTGCCCAATCCTGTAACACTGCATTGCCTGGTTTGCATGAGTCTCCAGGCCCGATATGGAGTCCGCGTCCACCATCAGGACCAAATCGTCAGCAAAGGCCTGGCAGTTCACTTCGCCCAAGTCCTGAGTCAGGAAGACAGTGTTCCACAGGAGCGGCCCCAGAACCGAGCCCTGGGGGCAGCCCATGTGGACCCATCGAGACACTTTTCGAAAAGGTGTTACCACTTCAATTCTTCGGTCAGTTGGGTAATCACACTTGTAAAGTGTTTGTTGGGAGCGCTGCCTCCCGAGGACGCTTGGCCACCACAGGGTGTCGAACGCCCCGGCAAAGTCCACTGCGATGACTAGGAAGTACTTCCTGTCGCATTGGGTTGCTTTGAATATAAGGTTTTGGACTGTTTCTATGGTTGGTAATCCCGGTTTGAATCCATATTGTTTTGATGATTCTAAGTTTGCGGCTTTGTAGTGGATCATAATTCTTTTATGCAACAACCTTTCGTTTCGTATAGTTTACTCAGGGTGGTCGGTAAAGCTATCGGTCGGTAGGAATCCGGTTGTTCTGCTTGCTTGTTAGGGGTCTTCAGGATGAGTTTCAGATTTGCAGTTTTCCAGGAGGTCGGAAATTTCCAGGTTTGCAGGCGGCAGTTTAATAGTTTGAGCAGGAGGCCAGGTATGTGTTCCACAGCCTTTTTGATCAGCTCCGGCTCCAGGAGATCAGGTCCCGGGCATTTCCTATTTCCCATCTGTGCTGCAGCATTTTGTAGCTCCTCCATAGTGAAGGGCGGCTCCATTTGTTGCGATGTGTATGCCTCGTTCGCTTGGGAGATTTCTTCTTGCTTGTCACTGAGGTTGTCTGGGGATTCTAGAATGATTGCATTGAGAATATTAACTGAATCATCCCATGTTGTAGTGAGGGATCCTTGAGGCGTTTTTGTTGCCGTCGTTACTTATCCCCCCGGGGTGCTTATTTGTGGTTATTTTGTATACCCCAGGGGTCCTCATTTCCGGTCGCAGAAACTAGTCGTTCCCAGGAGGCTTTCTTATTTTTCTTTATTTTTTCAGTGTAGGCATTGCGTAGTTGTTGGTATTGACACAGCAAATGAACCTTCCCCTCCCCCTCGTGAATTATTCCGTGTTTTTCAGCCCGCACTTTTACAAATAAAAACAAAAAGAAAACACCGCACCGACCGGGCTAGCCAGGTGGGTAAAGTGCCTGCCTGGCAACCCAAAGGTCGCGGGTTCGAATCCCGCCTCGGGCTTGGATCAAAGTACTGCAAAAACCTTGGGAGGTGCATTATGGCCACAGAAGCCGATGCGCCAACAACTACCCAAAAAAAAAAAAAAAAAAACCACCTCACATAATAATCCTTGAATAGACTATAATCCAAAAAACGATTCCTACATGAAGGCTTTAATGGTTGGGGCTAATATTGCGTAACAACATTAATTAGCGGAGAGCAGTTATCAAAAGGTTGCGTTATACGTGTTGATCAGAGTTAGCGGCTCTCATTTCCTGCCTATTAAACACAGAAGCTGCTATGAACCACAGACGATTGAACTTCAGCTACAGAGGAAACAGAGGTCGCTTTAGGGAAAAGTGACCTTTAAAATGAGAGCCACCTTGGATCGACATTAGTTCGATGCATGCGACAATCCGGTAAATTCTATACTACTACAATTCCGTGTATGGCAACAAAAAAAAAAAAACAACAGAAAATGCAAACATAAATGGTTAAATTTGGTAATCACTGTATGAAGGTTCTTGATAGTTCTAGTTAAAGCGCACTATACGGCTTCGTTTTTATTATTATTATTTTTTAAAGAGCATTACTTTTTTTTTATGGTAATCATAAAATCACCATAAAAAAGGAGAAACTTTCTCACACTTTACTTTCACTTCTTTAAGTTATATTTTAGGTAAAAATAATAATAAATTTACTTATATGCTGGGACGGCCACAGAGGATAAGGGAAGTTTACAAGAACAACAACCATATTCAGCAATCAAATAGACTAGAATCACGGTCAAATCAAACGAGTGTACTACTCTACCATCTCGTCTGGTGGGAATTGTTCCAGAGACCAAAAGTAGAGTTCATTAATGGTTACTGGCTGGTTAATGAGTGTCTTCTGACGTTCATTTTGCAACTCAGCTAGTAGTAATGGATGAATTGGTGAATTAAGCACAAGAGCGTCGCGAAGGAAAGATGGGTCTTCTTTCCAGCGCACTGTGGAAAGGACGGAATTAGAGTAGAGGCTCCCTACAGAGAAAGGCTATCTGACCCAGTGATTAAAGCCTGGTAAGCCAGAAGATACTTGGTAAGCATGGGAGGATATTTAAAGGGGAGGGAAGTTTATTTTATTTTGTTTAGGCCACCAGGCGTCAGTATATAATTGGCTGTGTGTATATAATTTAATTAATAATTAAATTTATTAATTTTATTTTTTTTGAAGGCTGTTGATGCCTACGCTATTTTAGTTGCATGGATAGGTCGGAAAGCTGACGTTTTGGGACACTTTTTCTGGCATCCCAATCAAATCAAGCTCTGCTAAAACAGCATAGGCTTAAACTGCATTAGAGGGAGGGGAAGGGAAGAGGAGGAAAAAAAAAAGAAAAAAAAGAAAACCGTTTAAGAATTAATCGAGACATGCAACTACGATTAAAAAAAAAACGTTCACAGTTATATGGAAAGTCAATCAAAGTTAGGCGCATACGTAGTTGCCAGCCTACCTTAAGAATTACAATCTTTTTTATTATTATTATTTTTTAAATCTAGTAGCTCTCTCGACAATTTTTTTCTAATCTTACCTTCGTCAACCAACCCAAGTTGCTGGAGTGGTATAGGCGTGAATACTTTTGTGCAAAATTAATAGATTAAAAAAATAAATAATAATCTCTCAATTACTTTCTGCATTTCAGATAAGTTTCCCAAACCTTTTTACTTCACGCGTTTCCTTGATTTCTGTTGACTATGTGATACGCCAAATTGTCACGCAACAAACTATTGCACAAGGAAATGTCTTACACCCAAAAATGATATAAATCTCATCCATTAATTCCCTATCAAGCCGGGATATCAAATTCAAAAAATAATAATGGACTCCACTAACGTCCACATAGCACGCCTGTCACATTTATTATAAGAAACACGCACAATATTTTAGCTGATCGACCTTTTCACGCAAGAATACATAAAAATAAAAAAAAATACTTCAATCACAAGACTTATGGAAGTTTATAAAACTTGTGAATTTTGTTTAAATTCCTATAATTCAATATATCGCTTTTAAAATATAGTCACCATTTTCGTATTACTGGAAAACTAGGAACTGATTGGAGAAATCAAATCAGTTCTTAGTTTTTGTAAAACACATTTTTAAAATGTGTTTTAACTATTTTTTTGAAGCGCATTTACGTTCTGTTAAAGAAAAAAAAAAAAAAACCTCGTGTATCCAAAAATTTCTTTTAAAGAGTCCTCTCAGGAAGTTGCCCTAATAATCAGAACGATTATGTCATGCAAGCAGTGCTTCAAATTTCAGGCGCGTTCCATTTCTTAAATTAATCGATTTTATTTAATCAATTAATCCAGTGGTTTTCAACCGGGGGTGCCGCAACAACATTCCAGGGTTGCCACGTAATTTGGGTTTAAGTTACTTAAACTTATCATTTTTTAAAATTTATATTTATTTCATTATAAAAAGACATCCTTATCTTACGAGTTGTGATTTTCTGTGCTTACCATTATCAAGGTTATCACAACTAACGAGAGGAAAAGACTACAAACGATTGAGGATGAAATGAGAGTATGTCTCTCCAATATTCCACCTAATATCAAAAAGATCTGCGAATCACACCAGGCACAAATATCTCATTGAAAAATTATGTAAACCAAGTATTTAAACACCTTCCATTTGTGCGGCACCTTTTTAATTTTGTGATCTATAACTGATGTTTATTTGGTATCTCTATATAAAGGATAAAATTATTATATAACTATATATTTGTATTATGAATTGTAATTTTGTTTATAATTATATTATTTATAATAACTATCATATAACATTTTTTTTAATATTAGATACATATATGCAGAGAATCGGATCTAACAGGCAGAAAATTGAGTGGGGGAGCACAAAATAAAATGAATTACTTAAGAGTGCCATTATTAAAAAAACGTCCAAAACCACTGATTAATCAATTGATTTAATCAGTTAAATCAATTAATCATAAATTGATTTTTTTCTGTTATTAAATTAACAATTATCTTGTAACTAATTAGTAATATATGAAAGTAATATCACAACCTAATATTCCCTCAATATGGGGTTCGAACCCAATATTGAGGGGGGGGGGGCATTTACAGGATTTTTCACAACGTGGCCAGGTTAACGTGTTTCGATCGAGGGCTTTTCGTATAGTAAAACAAGTTGTTGTTGTTGTTATTTGGTTTTTAGGAGCATTAGCAACTAAGGCCATATTGCTCCGGGATATGCGGTGGTCATTCCCTGAATGACCTTTCCGCATCCTCCGTATTTGGTGGTGACGGGCTCGAACCCCGGTCTAATCAAGAAGCGTGTGCTACGCACTGCTGCTCCTTCCCACCTGGCTACGGAGGCGCCAGTAAAACAAGTAAATCGATCAAAATATACTGATACTTCATAGCCTTTGTTGCTTTACATACGCGTAAATTAATCTACTCTTAGAAATGCAAGTACGGATTTATATGCAAACCCAGAGGAAAACTTGTTTCATCAACACTTTAAGCTTGTAATATCTGATAGCCTTGATAAACTTTTAGTGTCTACACAGAGCTGACTGTTACTGCCCTGTGCAGTTAGAACACGCTGAGGCATTCAATGCTATCAACCTTTGCTCGCGGTTAAGTCCTCTGCACACTCAGACTTCTTGCTTCGTTCATTGTGTAATCACTTCTTCCTTTGATGCCTTCCTTTTCTCTCATTACTTTGTAGAGAAAATAGGCTGCATCAAGCATTACTGCAGATTTTATAATTACGAACTCTGTAATCTTAGAGTTGTTGCATAGAGCAATGAACTTTATGAACCGCAGTAATGAGCACTTTCATTTGTTTCGCATAATCTGAAGAACCCTTCTGTCATCAGTTAAGTGCAGTTTATATTTAGCAGGGTAATATTTTATTCCCTTAAGATTCGTTACTCGTAAAAGCAATTTGTCTAACTCATACGTATGTGTATGGACACATGGTTGAAAAACAAACTAAAACTAACGTTAATAAATACTCCATTCTTTAGCTACTGGATCCGTTGATTGAGCTGTAATCGTAAACGTGGAAACAGCAACTGGAAAAATGGAGAATTAAAAAAAAAAAAAAAAAAAAAAAAATGCCCATGGAGAATTTGTTATTCTTGAGTACACAGCTATAGGGATTTTGAATGCTTAACTGCTGCTTCCATAGGTAGTTCTGCTTTCGAGCAGTGATGTGTTAGACAAAGGTAGCATCGAAAAAAGAAATGCATTCTTCAGTACATTATCGTTTAATAAATTGGAAAAACTTTCATTATTCCTGTCTTTTATGGAAGGAAATATGCCACACTGTTGAAGGATTAGTCCAACTTACTACATTCGTCATATTTTTAACGAATTGCTCACAAAATACTAGGTACAGTATATGATTTTATGCTTTTTCTTAGTATAGGAAAAAATTAAGTTTTTTTAAAATTTTATGCTTTTTCTTAGGCCTAAAGAATCCCGTTCGTTTAGAGGCAATAGAAACAATGGTGGTCCTTATAGAAAACGAAGCTTAAAGATAAAAAAAAAAATAGTTTGCAACCACTAATGAAACGTTCGTTTTTCGTACCGATAAAAGAAGTGAATAAAACTGTTTATTCTTAGAGAATTTGTTATAAGATTTAACTTTAGTTATTAGCAGTGGCTACCATTACAGACAAATCAGATTAAATTATAGTTAGATGATAAATTTTTTCGTTTCGTATGAATCCTTATCAGATCATCCACTAAACATATATTTAAAGGGAACAAGATGTTTAGTGTCAATCCCAGAAACTGAACTTTAGAACTAAAGGGAATCCCCTACAGGGGTCATGAGAACAGTAAAGTTAACGTTTTCATCTTAAGATAATAATGAGAGCGCCTTCACTAAGAACCGGAATTTGTTACTCTATGCATGTTAACTGTTTGTTTCAGAGAATAACATGAGTGCCTTGTGTTACAACCGGGTGTACGTTAAATGGTGATTTTGTGACATATTTAAAACACACACTCCTCCAACCCAAATGTTCAACAATAAACATAGCTTACACCAGAAATGAAATACCTGAGCATACACGAAACAGGTTTTGTTTTGAGCAATAGCATAGATGCCAACAACGTGTTGTTGGCATTATGCTATTGCGCAGGTTATTTGAAAAATACCGTTACTCCCCACAAAAATTAATCTGAGGTAAAATCCTTAACAAGCTAGCTCGAGTGACAGAGAAAACACATAAATCACACAACTTTGTTGTTTACGAATTTTATCCAAAAGGTATTACACATTGCAATCACATGAAGGCAATAGCCGACTATTCCACTTACACACTGGAGGAATGGATAATGACGAGTACATGGCTCAAGAATACTCCCATATCATATGGATAAACACACACACACAAAAGCTCCAAATGATTCAATCAACAGGAATTTAAAAAAAAAAAATACGGTGGGAAAAGATGCTGGTTCCATTAAGACATACCACGATCAGAAAGGACATTACCAAGAAGAGAATGTGCGAGCATGAGTGAACCTGTGAAAAAAAAGGTAAGCTGCAGCCATTATCAACCCACTGCAGGATGGAAGCATCCTCAATGATTCATGTCGAGGGGAAAGGAACATAATATGCCACGCTGGTCCAGTGTGAGAGGGAAGATCGACCGTATTTAGTAGTCAGGGGCTTGAACGCCGGTCTACTGCACTCCCGCTCCTAACCACTCGGCTACGGAGGCCTTCACCTGTGAATCATTCACCAAATAAAATCACTTTGGAAACGGTCGCAGGAACATGAATCTCCACGTCCACAATGAGAATATTACATATGAATCTTGGCATAAATATCACTCTTCATTTGTTATTAAGTGATGCAGGCAAAACAAGCGATATGAATTATGTGCAAGTTTCCTGAAACTGAAGGCAACTCATAACACTATGAGTACAGAGTGTATATTAAGTGCCGAAGCAACTCAGGCTACGAGGTGTCAGTATATTGTATAGTCTTTAGTCGGTTTGACTATTTGCAGAGAGAAAACTCATGATACCCTCACTTGAGACAGCTAAATCAGCCAAAATGTGAAAAAAAAAAAAGCAGATGAAAGTTTCTGTTGTCGAGACGGGATTTGAACGCAAGTCTTTTATACACGCTATAAAATAACGACGATGACAATCGCAGTATTAACAGCGAGTGCATATCGGCTGAAACACGTATTTGTTCAGTACTTCGAGAGTTCCCCAAGCCAAGCAACCTACCTCAACAAACGCGGGAATATGTTTGTCGCAGGCGGAAAGTTTAGGACTACTCGATCAGGTACGGTTTTGATAAGTTCGGGGGCCCAGCTCATTTCGCCAGTGTGCGGAATTCAACGAAGTGTTCCGACATAAGGCAGAACGTATTATTTCGGTTCGTCAAACAGAATGGGATGTAGGTGCAGAAACGAAGGACTGAAACAAGCTAGCCTTAGAGACATTTGGTTCCATCATTCCAGTAGTGCTCTGTTCATTCTCATACGTCACATGGAATCCAGGATGTGTAACTGTTAGTAATGTTTTCCTTCATTTGCACTTACTGCATTTTAAATTTTATGGAAGGGTAACGGCCTCTCCACACCACCCTGTACGTGTTGCTTGACATAGTCTTTTATCGCTTCCTCATTTGATCTTATAATCCGTACAATTCACTCACTGATGCCATAAACATGCCCGGTCAACTCTTTCAACCCACTTCGTTATCTCGAGTTCACTCCATAAGTTAACTATTGTTGGACGCTTTTATATTACACAACTGTATTTGCTCGCTACATATGTGTTATATAAGTGCTCTGAAATTTAACAAAGCTATCAAAATACTAAAGCATTTCACTACAAACTTTGATTTTATTTTACGGAACATTATACTTCCTTCAGGGGATTACAGCAAATTGATCAATTACTGATGGCATTTCCATTATAATGTTTATTTCTTATAAATTATTATTACTTGCCACGTAAAATTAAAACCTTTGTGGTTTATCCACATAAAGGTTTTAATTTTAAATCAAAATTTTTATTAATTTTGCTCGTCTGTCACTTGTTTTGTATTTCGACCTGTGATTGAATTTCTCCCCACCTCCTCCGTCTGGTAAATACATAAACATACAATTTTCTTCATTACTTATTTTCAAAATGGATTAAACATTAGAATTTTAAGAGATAATGATATACTTTTTTTTTCTGTATACATTACATTGCAAAAAATGTAACCAGTGACTTGCAGGTTTGAAAGAACGACTTATTGATACAATATTTAATATGTCGGCTCAACTTTGACTTTAATTACACAGATCACTCCGGATCACTTTTTGATAACAGGAAGACAATACTTTAGTCCATTTCTCCTTCAACACAGAAGCTAATACAGCAAATATTGAAGGCGTGTCAGCTTTGCTCAAAGCTGACGTTCCAATTCATCAAAAGGTATTCGATAACTGGATTAAGGTTGTGGTTCTGAGCAAGACCAATGAAGCCTCTGTACAATCCCATGTCTTCAAATCAATTCACTACAGGCTATGCAGTACGACATGTTGCACTATAAAATGAAACAGGTAACGGATCCCCCTCCACACTGTTGTTTGTTCCACAGACAAACATCAGAACGTCACATTCTGGAATGTGACGTTCTGATGTTTTTCGTGTGGACGATTGACTTACGCTTAAACTATCATGTAACCTTCTCCGAGAATCCATCAAACCCAAATACAGCCATCAATTCGCAAAATTATGTACCGTAATTTATTACTACACAGCATAGCTTCCAGAAACGAATAATGATTGGTTGTGCACAGATCAAGGCAAGTGAATACTCCGCATTACCTGCTGAGATATTTGGTTCGTGTGCCGCAGCTCTTCCGTAAATTTCAATGCTGTGTATTTTCTACGTATTGTTCTTGAACTAACGATAGTTGCTGTAATCTTCCTGAACTCCTGACTAACAGCATTCGATGAGAACTGAGAGGATCAACGTACCACTCTACTGAGCATCCTGAGATTTCTTTCTGGACACTTCCGCCAACTGTAGTAGCACCAAAACGTTTCCATTTGGTGATTACGCTCGCCACCGTTGCCCTAAGGTGTTGCAGTTAATATGACCTCCTCTGACAAGAATAATCGACCCACAGTTTCGTTAATCTGCTTATTTCTAGCGTCACTGCAGTTGCTTTTATACTCCGTTCCTGACACGTGGATGATGGGCATAGTTAGTTTCCCGAAATCTCAGTGAGTGTCATACACTGGAAATATAGTGTGAATGTGCATATTCGTGTTATAAATAATAGATTAGAGGGAAGATGCTTTCTTGTATGTTTTTATGCGTTAGTCTCTGATCTTAAATTTTTGGACTTTGTGCTTTCGTTACGAAGGCAGAGTAGACAAAGTGCCTGCTGTGCACCAACGTAGAGCTGCCTTTTGTGAATTACTTCAAAGATTACATATATTCATGGTTCATGCTGCAATAAAATCTTTAGCATGACCTTGTTTAAAGCACAATAACAGTTGAAGGTAAGCTTACTTTGTTTATTGTTAGCAGTACATGTGATTTTATAGCTCCAGGAAACCCATTTTTAAACTATTAGCATTAGTATGATTTTATAGCTCCAGGGGGGAAAAAATTCTTTTTTAAGTCCTTTCCGCAAGCAATTCTCAGTAACATATGTTAGCACATGAGAAAAACAATTGACTTACGCTTAAACTATCCATAAATGTTAATTGCAGACAAATAATTTTGGCCACACTTGATTATGGGTAAAAAAAAAAAAGAATTTTCTGAAACAAAAAAAAAAAAAAAAAACGCAAAAAGAAAAGCAAAACAATATACACGCCCGTTTTAATTTAAAAAAAAAAATAAATTTTATGTATGGAATTTGTTGAATATTGATATCGCTAATACCTGCAATTTTATTTAACATAAAATCAAATGAAAAGATTATTTATTACGAAAAGTGTCCAAAGAAATCAGGGGCCGAGGAAATTTTCTAGTTCCATTTATTTAACCGAATGTTTAACAGATAAAATAAACTACTGAAAGAGATTGGTATAGGCAAAGAACTGCCAATTAAGTTAGACGATAGGTTTTTTTTTTTTTTTTTTTTTGTATATTATGGCGGCAGATTTAAACGCAACTAAAGCTTTTAAATCTGCAACTGATCTCAAACATTTAGTGTATCAATGGAATTAAAAACACCAAACAAATAAACAATTTGACCAGAAATTATAGTTAAGTCTCGTAGGTGTTTGAAGGATACAGAACGCAGCCCACCAACAGATATATTCCACTTTATCCCAGTTTTGAATTATTCGAGGGGATGGGGAACATGCTCAAATTTCTGGAATACAGTAATAGCACACTAATATAAATCAGCACTACCAATAACAGTTCACGTTACAATCATAATTAACACCCGCACACTTTGAAGAATGACAGCTGTCCACATGCCAGAAATAGCGGTGCTAATTTCTCAGCCATTTATGCAGATATCAGATTCCTTTTGAAACATCTCATCTTACGTTCTTAGAATGTACTTCCTGAGAACTCTACTATACGAATCTTAAAATTTGATTCATGAGCCGTAGGTGGTTGGGCAATATACGATACAAAAGTTCAGCTGATGACCTACTTCACATACAGTAGCTTTTGGTACTGTAAGAAGATCGAAAATATACAAACAGGTATGGTGTTTGAGGAAGTCTAAAAATTCAGATTTTTTTTTAAATGTTCCGCATCTAAGGTTATTTTCTTAAGGCATTTTCATTCGCCTGGGCGGAAAAAAAAGTCTCATTTTCATGAACGACATATAAATTATTATTTTTTTTTATTACTATAAATATCTCACTCTTTTAGGATAAAATCATTTCGATTTTTGGTTTCTTCAAAAAATGTCCAGAAGTTATTCTGGCCATTTTTTGACTTAGTCTTTATTTTAAGGTGAGTTTTAATCTGGATATCCAGAAGTACACCACGAACATATGCATGACGTACCGAAGTGGTTCGTCGTTCAAGCCCACATGACTGCTAAATACGATTAACGAGCGTATTTATTATTTATTGTTAACCAGTCTGGTCGTATCGGAGTATAAACAAAAACATTAAGATTATTTCACTTTTTTATAAATATTAGAAATTATTCCAACCTATAAAATGGTCTTTTGCTATACATTATCAAATTACATAATATGTACTTCGAATTTTTCACACAGCTGTGATGCGTCATACTCTGTCTAATGAAATGCACACGGTAACAAGAACGATTTACTTACATAATAAAATCCAAGTTCACATGAATCACTTAGCAACCCCTTATTTTCTATTACATTTTCAAATTTTAGTTTTTCATTGAATCAAATATCCCATCGCCGACTTCTTCCTCAGTGTCCCAAACATCTACAAACGGAAAAAAATTTCCCGCATAACTCAACAAGTGCTATTGGTTTTACAACTGTACCACGCGTGAAACACCAAATAATAGCAGAGTTTCCAAAAGAGTGCGATCTTCTAGAACAAACTTTTTATGGAAAGAATTTTCACAAATCCCTATCCATGCACGAGCCTTTCTGGTTACAATAATACATAAGATGATTTGGCTCCAGTGCCTTTTAATGATCTTAGCTCATTTTCTGTATTAAAAGTTCCATGTTATAGTTCCCGGATGAATTCCAACAATGCCTCTCAGACGACTAATTTCTTTATTCATCTTTTAATTTTGTGAAGGTGTTTTTGTAGGCAAGCCTTTCTAATAATAATATATATATTTATTATTATTTTTTCGGTTTATGCTCCGGGACAACCAAAGGGTCAGGAGTTCACAAGATAGACAGAATACAAGAAACAGCGCCGTATTTAGCAGTCACGGGCTTGAACCACGGTCACTCAATGCACGTGTACTTATGCACCCGCGCTCTTGACCACTCGGCTATGGCGGCCGTTATAAGACTATTTCATCCTCATTACTGTATATAGATTTCATTATACCGTAGTTCTCATTATGCAGAGAACTCTCCTAATCCCAATGCTTCACGAAATAACTTTACTTAATTTGTACACATTGAACAAGCGGCCAGTACTGTATTTCTCTTGCTCGTTTTTGGCTGAATCACTGAGAGTTGAATCCAAGTCTTCATAAGACGACTTTTTTTTTTTTTTTTTTTGGTCTGACTTACTCTTTCGTTCTGAAAGAACAGCATTGCTTTCAGTCCTTTGAAAGTTTACCAGACTTATTTTTATTTATGTCGCTAACAGTTTCAACCCTGGTGCAATCTTTTTTGAATTTTGATGCCGATTGATTCGTCATTTCGAATATTTCAAATAACTCGAACTTTTATTTAGAAGTGATCGCAACTGCTTCCATTTTTAAGACATTTTTCCTCGGTTCATCCTTTTTTAATTTGTAAACAACTTGTATTCATATAGACTGATATCCTTACTGAATGCTGGCTGAGAAACACAAATAATATTGATACCGAAACCAGACGAGTGAAGAAGATCCTCCCTCTCCCACACATTTCCAGGTACGAATAACCCGCACTTGTGAAATCTAGGGTGCACTTATACAGGTGTTAGCTAATTAATTTTCTTTGCGGTCCAAGGGCCCTTTTTGGCATAAAATTAATGAAACATCAAATCAATATTATAACATTTTTATTTCTTTTTATTACAGTACATATTGCTATAAAATAAATTACAGTACTGTATATGGTATCAGAGAAGAGTTTACTACAAGAGCTATTGATGTTAAATTTCGGAGGGCAAGGCTCCAGGGAACGATGGTATATATTCAGTTATAATTTTAAAACGTTGCATATGAGCGTTAAAACTATTGGAAATGTTAATGAGAGAGAGAGAGAGAGAGAGAGAGAGAGAGAGAGAGAGAGAGAGTCATTACACTGAGGAAAGATCACTCGCTGGAGAAGTTGTACTGAGGTTTTAGGAGCTTCACCGAATAAGGCCATATTGCACCGCGTATACTACTGTAAATTGCGTGTGTTCGGTGGTCGATTTTGTGTTTTCTGGGCGAAAAACCCAAGTTTCCAGGAGGAAAAACCATGCTACCTTCGCCCGAGGCCGACTAACTCAGCCAAGTTGTGAAAAAGGCCCATTAAAATTGCTCATGCCATCGACGGGGCTCGAACTGTGATCTTTTCCACCAGGTGTAGGGAAGACGGCGATTCTACCAATTGTGCTACCCACGAGGACACTGGAGAAGTGCTATAAATGTCTCCAGTCCAAGGGGAATTTGACTTCTGTGGCAGGGTACGTCATGGGATCTGTGGTTAAGGATGCCATTGCCCATCTTGATAAAGGTTCATAAGGATAAAGTTACGCTGGGGAATCGTTAGCATAATAATTATTTATTGTGTATTTGCCGAGGACCACTTTACATCAATTTCTTCATAATAACGAAAGAAATGGCAGAAATAGAGAAAATATCTATTTCTTTATCTTCAAGGAGACTGGGAATTCCTTTTAAATTGTATTTTTTACTTATTAATTTAATTTTATTTAAATATTTGCAAAATCGATTCATTTCAATTTGGTTCAAAAAATTAGTTCACCATATAGCGCTACAGGATGATGAATTGGTTCTCCAAACATAATACAGTTAGTTCTCGACTTTACGAGTTAATTCGTTCCTAGCGCGCGCTCGTAATGCAAAAACTCGTAAAGCGGGAATTTATTTCCCATAGACATAAGGTTAAAAATAGGAGTTACGTTCTCAACAATGAAATTAGTTAGCTAATTAGTTTATGTTTAAACAATGAAAACGTAGCCTGTAAAATGAAGCGAATTATAATAATATAGAAATTATTTACGACTTACAAATGTTCAAGAATGGTTATTCTTCATTATCATCGACCAAATGCACACTCATTGATCACTCATTATTAGCTCGGCACTCGTTGGTTTGTTGCACAAGGAGTTGTCTTCTTCAGAAATGTTTCAAGATGCGTTTGTTTCCATGATAATATTCTCTTTTAATTATAAATTTCACGATTGCATGCATAAGCATTTTTTAACGGCACACACAAATTGCAACTAACACGATTCGCGTGGAGTTACAAGTTTACGAAGCTTAAAAAAAAAAAAAAAAAAAAAAAAGGAATGAAGAGAAGATTCTGAAAATATATATTTGTTTTTTATACGATTGAAGATTTTAGTAAAGGGGAAAACACATTTCACCATAATATGTAAAAAAAAAAAAAAAAAATACACACCACACAATTCCAGCTATCAGTATTTTCGCAAATGCAAGATTGAGTTTACTACCCGGTTGCAGTAACAGAAAAGCTCAATAAACCGGAAAGTGCAAATTGTTTTATGGTGACTTCCAGAAATGTGCTTTAGAAAAATATCACAAAGGCGTTTAAAATTGATTCTTATAACGGAACATATGATAACGATGAAAGTGTAGTGCATTTTAATGATTTAAATTGGTAACTAATACAATTTACAAACCACGCTCACGACCTTTTATATGGCCTTAAAAATGAAATTTTAGAGAGAGAAATAGCTTAGTTATACAGCGAAAATTTCAACTTCCGAGATCTTGAAACGAATTACCAAAAAACAATGTGTTATTGGGTTCAAATTACGATATTTTAATGATACGACTGTGTCTCTGGAACTGATGAATATCCTAAAGCGGGGTACACTGTATTGTATAGCTTCGCACACGGGTATGGAATGCGGTATTTATGAATGTTTAACATCCATTTTTTTTTTTTGCAATTAATGTTGATATTTTTGATACTTCAGGAAAAAAATCTTGTAAAGCCGGAAACTCGTAAAGCGAGAACTGCCTGTACATTTAAAGTTAAATAACATTTAACTTGGCGCTTCACAACACTTGTCAACTTACTATCTATGAATTCTGTTTGGAGTCAGCAGACTTTCGAATTCCGTAAGGAAACACGCTTTGGTCTTGAATTCATGAAAGTCGGCTGGCCGCGAATCAAGTCCACAGCTTACCAAATTTATTCATAAAATTACACAGCTTCTGCTACGAGTCTGGAGTTGTAACGTCATTGCCTTTAATGGTTTACACTTCAACGTACTCGCCTCTTGATTTGGACTGCATAAAACAGTAAGTTACAAGTCGAAAAAACATTTCACCCATACTACTGGTGTAAAAGAAAACGTGCCATCTGAACAAAACATCTGTTGCATATTTCTATATTTTATGACTATAATTCTCATAATTTATTCACGGATAAATGTAAGTATATTTCGAGTAGGACAAACGTTTTCGCCAATGCTGGTAACAAACTGATTTTGAGTAATACAATTTAGTTAGAGCATCGTTCAAATTTTTTGGAACAGCACGCCTCCCCCAACCTAATATTACTTTTCTTAGGAGATAAACTTCAGAATGAACAGAATCAGAGAGGTATTGTTTTTCAGTTTCTCTCCTAATCGATTTGCTTGGCCTCTGAGGCAGACTTAATCGAAAAAACAGCCTCTGAGGCTGTTTTTTCGATTAAGAACCGAACAGATTTTTTTTTTTTTTTTTTTACGTTTCATTAAATTTTTGTTAAGATGACGGTTGTATTCATAAAGTTATTTGCCCTATCAACAGTAACATGACATTTACACTTCATGTTCATGTAATGAAAAATCAAAACTTCTTATGTAGCTTCACTAAGTATATAATTTTCTTTGAGAATGCAACATTTATCTCTTTCCGTTCAAAGATCTCAGTTAACTTCCATATCAGCACAACGCACTAAATACTTGTAAGACTAACGTCGACAACTGACAAACATATAAACTGGAAACAAGGAAAGAATACTGTACACTGATTCAACACCTCCCACTCGAACAAACTGGAAACACTGATCGTGTTGATCTAATCCAGGGCGCAGAGTCCAATCGTGTTATCACTTAACAGGTAGGGAAAAAAAAAAGGTTTATTGCCCAATCGTATTACTGATATATATGTACGTAGGGAACTAATGTTGCTCGGAATCCGATATGGGGGCTACATCGGTGAAGCAAAATGACGTCTTAGGGATCGGTTGGGAAACTACTATCGGCTGACGAGACAGAAGATTTCATTTCGGTAAAAGAGGCACCATATAACCCCCCGCTCATCAGATATGATAATAGCCAACGATGCAGAAGCCTGCTAGAGGCTATGCATGTACAATACCAATAACACTGATAAACAGAAACAGAGGTACTCGTACCTACCTTTGAGTCTACTATTTGCATTGTGATAGTAACCCATAGATAGCAAGTTTTGGTCAATAGATAAAAGACAAGAATATTATAATTAAGACAATATTTAAAATAAAATCTAAACACCGATATTATATAATTAAGACAATGTAACGACGGAAGCACGGTAAGTCTCATCACGTGTCATGCAGGTTATTCAAGCGGAATACTGGACAAGTTATTATAATAACTTGTCTATTTTAACTGTATAGTTTTATTTACGCAACTTATTTAAAAACATATTCTCATTTGAATTACAACTAAGAAAATTACTTCCGCAACCAGCTGAGCTATCTCTGCATATAGTAAATCCAACAAATAAAGGTACTGAATAGAAAAGAAAATTACTATTGCCACCAAAGGAACAGCTACAAATTGTTCCGGTTGCAGCAGACACATTCATCAATAATTCCTGGACAATAATTCGCTGTGAGGAAAGACAGCAAAACAAGGAAGACATTTTAAACACAACAGACCAAAGCTTATTTATCGCAACGGGAAACAAGCAAGGTTCGTAATCACTTATAGGAAAAACTTGTGCACAAAATCATGCTTTGTACTTTCACAGGCTTCAGCTGGAAAAGTAGTTCAAGAGGTTGGTGAACCAAGAAGTTAAAAAGTACCGGGGTAGAATAAAACAAAAAACTACCACGGAAGAAGTACTAGCCACTATGCAACTGATTCAAATCGCAAATGAAGTTTCTTCCTGAAAAATGTTTATCCGACACTTTCAAAGTTTTGGTTAATAATGGGGCTTGGATGAGTTGTTTTGAATATAAGTGCCAAAGCAACTTTGGAAAGATCTGGTTTTCGAGACCTTTTCAAACGGGAAGGTAAATGATATAGTCTCTACATTTTATAATTACTACTAAATAACTAGAAAAGAACTGAACCGTTGCTATGAACTTTTTAAATTTGTCAACAGCAACTTTTAAAGTACTTGAAGATAGAGAGATGCAAACTTCGTCAGCCATTACGGAATTAAATATCTTATGTGCATTATCATTTTATTAAATATCTTATTTGCATCTTAGCTTATGCAAAGCAAGATGAAGTACTTAAGCCGGCCCTAGACGTACAAACTAAGTTCATGCCTCGTATTATAATTCTCATTGGTGTAGGCTGTAGGAAAGGCAAAAACACATTAGCAGACGCTGCTTAAAGAGATATCTGAATACTTCACATATAGAGTTTACACATTGCCTTGCTGTCAGATCTTATTACTACTTCTCGAACAATTAATAAAATCTAAGGAGGAAACAATGGCCTCCGTAGCCGAGTGGTCAGGAGCGGGAGTGCAGTAGCACACGCTTTGAGTAGACCGGGATTCAAGCCTTTGACTACTGAATACGGTCGATCTGCCAACCCGCACTGGACCAGCGTGGTAGATTATAGTCCATTTCCCTCAGCATGAATTGTTGAGGAGGCTTCCATCCTGCAGTGGGTTGATAATGGCTGCACTTTTACCTTTTTTTTTTTTTTTTTTTTTTTAAGGGGGAAATGGGGTCCGTTTGACATTTGTGTGTAGGACACAAATGTCCTTGGTAATACACACAAATGGTAATACTCAGTCTGGGTGATCACCTTGCATCCTCCTGTGATATGTTGGATCGTTTCTGAGGCCAGGTGGCATCGTCGACATGTCATCTGACATTCCGGGCTCCTTTGCGATGTATTTTCTATAGTTTCTGGTATTGATTACCTGATCTTGGATGGCCAGCATGAATCCTTCAGTCTCAGAGAAGAGCGTCCCGCTTGTGAGCCGTGCATTGGAAGAAATCTTATCGATGTGATCTTGGAGGTCATTGTAGTGTCTGCCCTGAAGTGTCTTTGCCCATCTTTCTAGCTTCGTTTCTTGTACCGTCTGGGCGGGAGGGGACTCCTCGCTTAGAAGAGGTTGAGTGGGGTATACCATTTAGCTATCTTCCTTATGACCTGATGGAGTGGTGCTTTGTTGTTCTCTAAGTACTCCTTCAGATTAACTATCGCTGTTTTTATCAGGTCCCTTCCTCCCTCTTTCCGAGCTATTGTTAGTCTCTCCGCTGCTGACTTCGGGTAGTGTTGGCGGCTCTTGGTCATCGTTGTCCTTGTCTTTCGCATGATATTCTCTAGCTCAGTGTTAGTCCAATCTATGACCCCAAAGGAGTATATTAGTACTGGAGCTGCATAGGTGTTTATGGCTTTAACTGTGTTCCCTCTGTTCAATTTTGCTTTCAGCAGGCTTCCAAGTCTCTGATGATATTTTTCGGTCAGGCACTTCTTGATTTCCTTGTGCTCTAACTGCTGAGCCTACATCATCCCTAGGTATTTGTAGGTCTCTCTTTCTGTCATAGCTTCGATCTCTTTATCAATCAGCAGCTGGTAGTTTCGGCCGATGAATTTTTCCTGGTGCAGTGTGTGGGTCTTGCGTTTGTCTAGACCAAATTCCATCCTGATGTCCTTGCTGAATTCTTCGGTGAACCGGAGTAGTTGCTTCTCGGTTGCCACGTAGAGCTTCATACCATCCATGTACATCATGTGTTCAGATTCTTTCTTCCTTCTTTGAGGTTATATCCATACTTGCTGCCGTTAAGCATGGTGGACAGCAGGTTGAGTGCTAGACAGAACCAGTGGGCTCAGAGCATCTCAATCAAAGATTCCTCTTCTGATTGGGATTGGTGTGGTTGTGATGTTCTCGACCTTAATGGTGGTACTCCATTTCGCCATTGTTGCTCCTAGGAAGTTTGTCACTATCGGATTGACCTTGTAGCTCTTCAGGGTCTATTAGCCAGCTATGAGGTACGGAGTCGAAGGCCTTGCGGTAATCGATTTAGGCCGTGTATAGGTTGCGGTGCTTCTTGTAGGCTTGCTCCAAACTGCAGCATCTATGGTTAATTGCTCCTTGCATCCTTTCTGCTGTTCGGCCATTATGTTTTGACTCTCTAAGTGGTCTGATATCTTCTTGGTTATGCAGCTGGTCAGGATCTTGTACATCGTTGGGAGGCAGGTGATTGGCCTGTATTTCCCGGGTTTCTTGTTTCTTCGTCTTTAGGTTTCAGATTATTATTAGCAGTTATATGATGCAAGGAACCCTGAGGCTTATGCTACACCACTCAAAAAAAAAAAATAATAATAAATAAAAAATTGAATTATCCTGAGAGAGAGGGGGGGGGGAATCACCAAGAAAGAAAAATGATGATATCCAGCTCAGGACCCTGGGTGTGCCAAGCCCATACTCACCAGATATGAGCCACTGGGATTATGATACTTAATACAGATATACACTAAATTATTAGTTTGTTATCCTGTTTGTGAATTGTACGAAGTAAACAATTAAATTCAGTACAACAACCTCGTCCCTAATAAGATTACTTCCCACTAAACAAGTCCGAAATGTGTCTGTGCTTGACTAATGTTCCATAACTTCATACTACTTTTCACCCGTTTGGCGCTGTCACCGTAAATATCGAAATAAGCATCTTGCAAAAGTCCGTTTTGATAATTTTGCCATCATATCGTTACTGGCACTGGCGTAAAGGGAAGGGGAAAAGAAGGAGGGAAAAAAAAAAAAACGGTAATGTATAAGCGGAAAATCGCTGCAATTACGAAGCACTGTATCAAGGAATTGGCATGAGAAAGCATTTGCCAATAGCGGTATCAATTTTACTGCTGCGTGTTTTTTTGTTTTTGAAATCAGCAGCATCGCCAAATGAAGGTCTCAAGTTTCTTTATCAGTTTGGGTGGAATGGAACCACAATGGGATGTATTGAGCGAAATGTCGAAATGCCTGAGGAGATATCACTGCCGGTCTTCGCACCTTCTGTCTGGAACTAAGTATCTCAATGTTGAAGTTTTTATTTATTCAGTTGATTGAAAGTTACAATCGCCCCTTGCACGGATTGCAAGCCAGAGGACAATGCAGAGAATAAATTTACAAAAATATTTAGTTTAGAAATAAAGGAAATAGATATATTAATATCAAAATTTGTTCTTCATTCAAGTTAAATGTTTGTGAAGCAAAATGATCTTTCTCATTACCGTGTATCTTTTTTTTTTTTTATTATTATTAATGGAAATACACTACAATAATAACTATATAGTATATATATAATAAACAATAATAACTATTTTCATCCATATGCATGAAGTTGCAGCAATCTGTTGGTTCACTTAATTCGCGCAACATCTTACGTGGTATAACCGAACCCTTTTACTAACCAATGCTTGCTCCATTTTGATTTTTTTAAAGTTTTAAATAAAGCAGAAGATCCAAATCTCACTTGCACAGACATTTTATAAACAAAAACATAATATCTGCTACTGATGTGGACACATATGTCCTGAAGCGTTCGAAGGAATGTGTTAGCGTTTCGTTCGTCGGATGGGAGCGTTCTTAAACGACAGCAAAAGTCCCTTAACTGCTTTAGCGGTAGGAAGGCGTTAACAACGAGCATGAACTCTTAAAAGTTTGTACCGTGTAGGGCAGGCTTCAGTTTTCAAAAATCAAGAAACCGTACCTTCAAATATCAACTCCGCGTAGTATTCCAGCAATCATTAGTATTAAATGACTCTGATCACGCACTGGCAGTTTTGTTGATATTTTATCTCAAGTGGCGTTTCAGTAAGAGTGGCCTAGCGAATTTTTTGCCACTGCCTTGGAACCCTTGTCTGTGAATCTGATTACACATGCAGATGATTTGAAGTAATTTCTTATATCAGAAACAATCTTGAAAGATGAAAATCGCACAACTTTAAGGCTACCTCCGTTCCATCCGAATGGAAATAAACGACTGAGAATAAGTTCATAAAAGTTACATTCACATAGAGGAAAATGAGGAATGACATCTTGGTTGTTGTTAATGGTTGTTTTACAAATTAATAAAGTGATAAACATAAAGTGAAGAACGTCGGGCTGACGGCATAATAATCTAACCGTTGCTCCATACTTCAGGGAAACGAGAACCAAATATTTCGCTGTAATGTGGGCAATCAAGTAGGTTATTACAGTACTGAGTTTCGTACCTACCCCAAGCGGATCACTAAATAAGCTCAATGTTTCGTCCTAGCTGTAATGCACGCCTCACTGATATGGTCTTAACTCTGTCCACCCACTAAAAGCACCACTTAGTGGAAGGAAATACTGGTTCCTGCAGTGGCTAAATCGCTCTGCATGGAATCCTTTCAAAATATTGAGAGCGGAACTATAGTCGGATCTCGACATCACGCCATGGAAACAATTCATTTTAACGCGGAATAAGCTGACTCAATCCTGAGTCAGCTCATGACGTATCAACCCCGGATGTCAACAGCATCACCGGCTCTAGGTAAAGATGGACCAAAATGCTGTACCGACTAAACTAACACTGCAAAATCTTGCTAGCATTTCACGCGTATTCCCCTCCTATGTTAGTACTGTATATGTAACTCTCTTCACACTGATTTCCATAAGCTACAGAATGGAAGTCTGCTTTGGTGCCGTTCTAACACCATTTCAAGACGAACGCCAAAGCGACTGACACTACTTGTCATCTCCTGATAGTCCGGCCTCAGGGACAAACAATGTACCTGACCAGCTGAGATGATTACTGTTATTCTGATCATATCGACCAATACATTGCAGTTTATTTTGTGAATTAAATCTCATATTGTTTGTGACTAACTCAAATGTATATGAATTCTGTCGACTAAGGTGCTATGGCGGGACTAACATTTGTATTTACTGCATGCAACATCTCGACTATCTTTTAATATAAATGTAGCAGCTTTTTGGTAAGAAGACTGAAAACTAACTTCAAAGTTCACGAGCATGGACAGAAACAGTATAATTACTGTATCTAACTGCTATGTAACTTTAAGTGCGAAAAAAAATTACGCCGCCTTGGATAAGAGTCTGAGACTACGTTTAAACCTAGACAAAATGAATTTTCTTCATCCCTTGTTTTAAAACATCCCTTCCTAACCTTTATATATATAAAAAAAGGTCAGATTTCAGCCCCGATAGTCAGTCACCCTAGACAATCGTCAGGTCACACCATATTTACGAAAAGTTGTATTTGGAGTATAATATGGTTGTACCTATAAGCGCGTTGTAATATTTTCAGGCCATAGCTTAAAATACTACAGCGCGCATTAAAAATCAATTTACTATCTGGTGGTGTTTATATGCCTATTTTTTTTTTTTTTTTTTTTTTAGTTTTATTTCTATATAAATAGGCAGCGTCATTTCCTTTTATGAAGGCTAATTACTTCCACTGCGTGAGAACAGGTCAAATAAAAGGAAATGTGAAGTCTAAGCGGCTATCGTGCTTTTGAAACTGTTGTCCCCTCCGTGCGCCATACAGATACTTTCAGACATTTTTGGTAAAAAAAAGAAAAACTGTTACACAGGACGAGTTAAGACGTCAAGATAGCATTATTGGAAATAAGGTGTATGTATTTTATTACCGAGTCTGAGACTACGTTAAACAAGCCTACCCCATAATTTTTGCAACATTAATTATTTACAGATTTACAATTAATAATACAGTATTAAGAAATCGGGAGAATCTGTAAGTTCGAAAACCCTTCACAATTTCCAGAGCGAAACTATATTCAAGCCTTGACATCAAAGCCATGGAAACACTTCATTTTCATCACCGTTTTGGATCACACTACATCCCTTTGTAGAAAAGAGGCCAGATTAAATACAGTATACTTGTTGCATGAGAAATGGACGTATTAGGACCTTGTGGTGTAAGGAAGGGCGGGTGGAAGGAAGTCTTGACACTGTCTTTATCAGAACATTTCATTCCACTCAGTAAGGCACATTTAACGAAAACGATTTTTTAAAAATAATATGATGGATATTAATATGTGAGCTATTAATACCACCTGCTTAAAGCTTCAGAGAAAACTAGCATTTCCACGTTGAGACCATGTCATGGCTTATTGAGAAGATGCAGGAATTTCGACAATTGATTTCATTTTATTATTTTGCGTTTGGTTTAGTTGTAATGTTTAATATCGTCTGGTATTCCGGAACTCCTTGTCATCCGGAAAGCTGGTATACAAGTTTATCTTAGTGGCCTTTTGCAGATTTTGCTTCTTTAAAAATTTTTTTTATTAATTTACAGAAATCTTCCATATCACTTTTTACCTTAAATTTCACGTTTTCCATTGTTCGAGGCAAAATGTGTAAAACTGCAGAAAAATACGTGTATATAAACTTCCACTTGCCTCTTTAAGGCTCACAACACGCAAGTTTCAAACTATAAGCTTAAATAGCATCCCCCCACTTGTATTCCTGCTATACGAAAGACCGTATATCTGGTAGTTTCTGTTACAAACTGTAAAACAAGTCAACGAGATCCATCTGAACAATCTGTCAGTGATCGAGACTGATCACCATACGCGGAGATCGGCAGGTTCTTTAGTATCATCTCGAGGCTATTGGAAATAATTTCAGGAGACAGGAACGTGTAACCACAGGAAAAATAAAGGCAATCCATAGGCAACAAAGTCGAAATATATCGTTAACTGTCCTTGACAGCCGAACGCAACAGAAAGTTCTGTATCAACTTCCAACAGAGCTCTCATTGGCCGAAGTTCGTACTGCATCAAGTTTGATGTATTGCTGGTAAACCTACGATTTTCGTTCCTCCATCCAGTCCCACAAAAGATACCCGAAAAGTGAAGGTAACCAGAACATAGCGTGGCTTGATAGATCCTCAGATCGAAATCTCCCGAAACAAAACAATTCCTTTGATTTTAAGTTTCTTTTAAATTTAACTGCTTATTTTCTTTTATTGATCATTAAAAATTAACTTTGGTAATAAAATATTTCCTGAATTTGCAGCTGCACTATATTTTATTCACCAACTGCTACCTTCTTCCTCTTCTCTCCAACAATGCTACGAAAAATGAGATATTGATTAAATTCTTAAGGACAGTGAAAAATGGATGGAGATAATCCACTCCCTACGAATTTTACGTCTACTATTGGCAAAAGCAAAATTCCACTTTTCCAAGTGTACTATAAAATAAACACATCCACAATTACTACTAATTTTTCCATTTTCATTACACTCTTGAAGGCCTCTAGAGACCAACATCTAGTGGAAACAAAGGCAAATTAAACAAGAATTAGTATTACTTTTGTTTTCTTATGCTCGAATCACTAACTTGTTTTCATAACCTTGAAGGAGAAATATATGACAGCACAAATGCAAGTATGCATCACTACATTCAAACAATCATTTTTAGAAACGTTACGAGAAAATTTCCGCACTTAAAAGCACTCGCCATAGCGAGTGCTTTTAAGTGCGGAAATTTTCTCGTCAGAACAATGAAAAACTCATGTCATCAAAAATAAATAAAAACTAAACCCAAAATTAACCAGCTATTCAGGTAATCGGCTAAGATTATATTCAAACCTGTCCTGGATGCAACTCCAACGAATAAAATTCGCGCATCGAAGTGATTAATTAACTGACTGGCGAATCATATTAGTCGATTGTAAAAGAGCCGCCGCCATCGGGAGAGCATTTTTCGGACAGAGCAGGTGAACAAGTTACATATAAAGCAAACTGCCTACTATATATTGATTCGAAATTCGCGAAACTCAAAATTAAAGAACTGATTTCTCACTTCAGTAACAACTATACACAGTTCTCAAACTACATCGGTGGAAACACTATACTTCCGCACGCAGAACACGAATGACTGTTGGGTTACACTCGTACATACACCGGTATATTCTTGATGAAGCCATTCCCTGTCTGAATATACTTACAACCGACCAATACATGAAAATCATGTGAACATTAAGGTCTAATTTCGAGTACTAAATCAACACGTGCAGTAGTTATTGTAATTACTTGATTGCATAATCTGATAGAAGAAATTAATTGCTATTATTTGAATTGCGTGAAATTTTAATCACCGTGTATTAATAATAATATCTGTTTCCACTAACATGAATTGTGAATGAATTCGGAAAATTTCATTTGCTTTACAAGATAAAATAAAAACTAAAAAGATAAAATAAAAATGAACTGCTTATTTCACCAAGGAATAAAATATATTGAAACCATGTCCTAGTTTTCCATCTTGTGCTTAGCGCAGACTGTCCAACGTTTGTGTTGCATTTCAGGCGCGGTTTATTATCAACCTCATACGAAGTTGATAAAAACTAAAAGTGTTTACCTAACCTTTGCACGTGCTGTGCAGTGAAGTATATATTATCTGAGGGGCACGGATGCATAGGGGATATGGGTTAACCTTTTGACATGATATTTCATTCAAGAAAGATCAGAACTGCCATAGCAGATTTATAGCAATGTTTCTGTGTTGGTGTGGGGTGGAGAGCTATGAAATCAGAACTTGGTCCTAAAACCTCCACAGGCACCAACAAAACGTGATGAAAATTCAGCGCCTACCCGACTTTTCCTTCGCGAAAAATGCCGAAACACACTTTTATTTATATAGTGTTTCCTGTGGTGGGGACTGTCGAATCGGAATTGATTGTAAAACCCTCCCAAGGACTAACAAAACATCCTGAAAATTTGGTCTCAAATCTGATATTTCCTTGTAGAGTAAGGGTTAACCATCCGAAAGATGAGGCACATATGAAGTCCTTACGGATTTCATATGTGCCTCATCTTTCGGATGAAGGTTGTTCCTATGGAGGCTTTAACTTCCACAGGAACAACCTTTAACTCCCCTAAAGAAACATTACGATAAATCTGGAACAGCAGCTCTGATCATTTTGAAATTTCAGCATCTATTTAGAGTACCAAAGATCAATATGTTTACCTGCTCATCCTCACCCCTTTAAAGAAAATACTCTTACACTAATTTCACTTCACACGTACTTATCACGTGAACATCACATGATGCCATTTCGATAAACTTCCTGAGTACAATACAAAAGTCCTTAATCCCTGAGGCACGTTATTTAATAACAGTACGTGTCTGTAATATAAAGCAATTCGTACATTACTCAACTTTTCTTTTCTTTCGTTCACATATGCGTAAAGCGTCTATTGTCTTCACCATGTTTGCCCACATGTAGTAACTTGGCTCTCTGTAAATAGACGGATTTTTTTATTTGGTTCTTTTAAAGGTTTGCCTTGTTATCCCAAGTTTCATTAAAATTGGAGTATGGGAAATTTTAGTACTGTTTTAGACGTTCGCACACTACAAGCAAAAGTAAGACTGACACCAAATTTTTCAGAATATGTTCAGGTGATGTTGTGACATGTGCTTGAGTACAAACAATAAGTTTTTAGCATATTGTGACATTCAAATACAATGCAATGCACACTTGACCAAAAGGTGTTTTATGCTAATTCAAATCCAGTTTTTTTTATGCTAATTCAAATTAGAGAGAAACTTTTCGACACCCGCAGTTCTTATGAAATAGTTAGCTTTGATTTTCATAAAAATACAGAATTATAAAATTAAATATTACTCTTAAAAAATTAAATGCTTGGAATGTAATACATTTCTACCTTTATTTATAATTGGAATGCATTTAGAAGGAAATAAAAATGTTGCTGGAACAGAGTTAATTTTTGTACATATTTTTATTCTCTATACAAAGTTCACGGCAGTATTAATTATCAATTTTTTTTTATGTACCATTAATTTTATTTACCTATGACTTTTTTGATCCTCTTCAAAAGAATTTTTTAAACTTTTTTTTTTTTTTTTTTTTTTGCTAAACTAAACGAGCGAATTTTCTATCATTCGAATGAACTTGATTTTTAACGAATAAATATCTCGATTATTGAAATCGGTATTATAAATCATTGGAAGATACTCATCGTTAGTCAAATCTTTTTCGCCTTATTTTATTTTATTTGACCGACCCCTACCGAATACAAATATTGCAGCAAGTCATTCATCAAGATTCAAAATACATTCATTATGTTTACTGTTTTGCGGATAGAGGGAGGTGGCGAACAAAGTGTGATGGATAGAGCCTCCTATAAGTCAGAGGTAACCAGTATTATGCCATACTAATTATGAAATACACCCCACGTTCGCAAAATATCTTTGAACATTGATCTGAAATTTATCTGGAACGAAAATCTTTAAAAAAGATATCAATTATCAAATCAACTATCCATCAATTACTTAGAACAGTTTCTGACATGTGACTCTTTCAAGTACTTTTATAAAAATCCATTACTGAACGACATTATCATTACTCCAATTCTCTACCAGTCTTCAACAGATTACCACAGCACTAAAATGTCCCTTCCCTTAACACATGTTGTTGCACACTGCTTAATAAACCGCTCTGAATTCGATCTCCTGGTGATTTGCGGTATTATGAGCAATTCACCTTATGAGCATCCTATAAGCGCCGAAACTATTTGGCGTTGAAATGACAACTCTGAATGATAAATAAAATTTCTGTTCATGCTCCTGGTTAGTCCCAAAGGGTGAGGAGTCTATAACTTAGACTTACAATAATATTACCGTATTTTGTGGCATTCGAAGCTGTGTTCTTTAACCGTGAACAATTTGGTACAATCGTTTCTAATGAAAATAACAGTACATATTAAAAAACAAGAATTTTTCTGCTTGTCTTTTGATTAGTTGGGATATACAGTACTTCTTAAATAGGTATTTTTCTAGTGATTCTATCCAATGAGGGTGGTTTTTTTTTTTTTTTTTTGATTTGGTAGTTGTTGGCGCATCGGCTTCTGTGGCCATATTGCACCTCCCAAGGTTTTTGCAGTACTTTGATCCAAGCCCGAGGCGGGAATCGAACCCGCGACCTTTGGGTTGCCAGGCAGGTACTTTACCCACTCGGCTAGCCCGGTCGGCAATGAGGGTGGACAGCCCTCGAGTATAGTAACCGTAATAAAGTATACTAAATAAGAGTATTTTGATAAAATACTGTTTGTTTCATCGCAATTCAAATCAATCCAAATTCATTACTAGAAAGTAATGAATTTGGCAAGATAAATCCATTACAGTAAAGCGTGCACTAACAATACTACATTAAAACCACATTTAATCTATGAATCTTTTGTTCAATACAAAAACTGCTACGGAAAAATAACTGAGAGATTTGTCCGATTTTAATGAAATTCGGGATGGCTCCACATATCTAAAAAAAAAAAAAAAAAAAAGTCCAGTAGGAGTAGCGCTATTACATGCGGACGGGCATTAAGACAAGAGGCGCATAAACACTGAGCGATCACTGAATTATGATCACCCACCTAATACCGTGCTGAGGCCACCGTTCACAAGGATAATAGCCACATTGATTCCACTTGATATCTGGAGGCGTCCGCAGGGATCTGCAGCCATGTTCCCTGCAGGGCTTTCCAGTGTCGGAATAGATGACGGTTACACTTCCCGTTTCGCAGGCGAATTTGGAGGCCTGTCAAGATGTGTGATATCTTTATTGTGTTTCTCGAACCACTCGCGCACAGTGCGAGCCCGATGACACGGCTCATTATCGTTCTGGAAGATCCCCTTTCTGGCCGGGGAAAAGAAAAAAAAATTGCATGCTGCACACTGACCATGGGGTTGTAGTTCCTTAGCGTCTTTCAGACTTACTGGAATATCATTGACTACATTACCTACTGAACTGAACTAGGTGGACCTATGTAGTAAATATACCGTACGTATCCATGTATTGTATAAGTGGATTATGTATCCATGTCTTGGAGTATGGTATTGTATAATACAGCGGGGATGTTAGTTTTTGGTAGGGAACGCCTAGTAATATAATAATAACCCTCACCAGTGATATGGTGATCCACATGCACCAGGTTTCCGAGTTCTTGCCAGCAAAACATGTTCCAGATTAAGCAAACCACCGCCACATGCCTAGATGGTAAGCCGCCAAGCACGATGGGTACATGGACTCGTGTTGCTTGCGCAACACACGAAAACGTCCGTCGGCGTGTTGCAATCCCTTCATCGAATTAATCTTTCGCCTTTACATTAGGTATTTGGACTCATTCGAGCAGCACACAAACATTCATTGTTGATAATCAGCAGCGAGGAGAGGGCGTATCTTGGGTTGCCTGCTGTAGAACCCCGTACGTCGGAGTGTGAGGGGCATCGTCATTTGGGATATTGTGCATAGTATCATGGAACAAGAGTTATTACACAATGCCTTTTATTCATGCAATGTCAACTGTCGCACAGTGATCTGCCATTGAGCCCGTACAACGCGCTGAATCCTTTGCTTACCACGAACGTCCACCTTGCGTAATTCTTTAGAGTTACGTCGGCGGGAGGTGATTTTACCCATTCGACACCATTCTTTATACACCTTAACCACAGTGGACCTAAGCAACCGACAAGACATGCCGATATGGAAGCACCCGACGCACAAGCTCCCGCCCGCAATCATGCCCCTTTGAAACTCCGCGATATCTTCACTAAGTCCTATAACTGCAACTTTTATAACTTTGACTTGCTCGAGCGTAGAGAGCTGTTTGGCTTTTTATACTGCGGGCTATGCGGCACAATCCATTATGGATGGGATGGTGGTCATAATTTCTGGCCAGAAAGATTGACATAATAGATGGCTTGGAAAATGACTTCGAAATATCCAGTACCCGACTACTACGGAGCGCGTTAGCATAGATTTAGTTTTGAAAATTTAAATAATATATCCTCTAACATACCCTTAACAGGAATGCTATTTTAATAGAATTTGCAAGTTTTCAGGGATCATTTAGTTACAATATTTAGAATTTGAATGAAGTCGTAAAGCTGGCTCTATAATATCATCTGTGATTGAACTAGGTTTCAACGCAGAATTTTTAAATCCACTGTCAGATCTGCTCCCTGCTAGTTGTTTCCACTGCCCCCCCCCCCCCACAAAAAAACTTGGAACAGATGAAAGTGTCAGAAGAGTGCACGTACAAGACTGTATGGTAGACGGGGGAAACACCTCTCATCCATAATGCTAACCACTATTGTATGTGTGAATGAACTGACTGGATCGATAACAACACATTTCTTGGACATGTTCTGCATTATACACAACCCGCAGTTGCGTATTAATTTCTGTGAGCTTTAGTCCCTTTGGCATTGGTAACTTAGAGCCTGTAATTTTTACAGGTTTTAAGCATGGCAGCCATTTTGGTTTAGTCATCTAATGTCAGTGTCGTGGAACAAGAATTGTTACACGATGACTTTTATTCATGCGACCGTTCCCTACTAATGAAAGCACAACTTCTCTCTCTCAAAACATCTGTAATGTTACTTTTTTAAACACCCTCATACAAAGTTTACAGCGTATTTAAAAATACAATAATAAAATTTAGAGCCTATTATACGGTCGGAGTGTAGCTCAGAAATAAGTCATATGCAATGAATAAAAAATTTTCGGTCTTGTTTCATAAACAAGAATGGTAATACATTTATATTAGAACAGGATATACATATAAGGGGAAAACTTGTAAGAGAAAGTTTGTTGAATGTGTCAAGAGATAATTAAGATAATCAAACTAAAGTTTTCTGATAATAATTTTATTGACTGCCACATCATATCTTTACATCCGTTTAATAAGAAAGTTGCCCCCCCCCCTTCTTTTAGGGCTATTCTGCACATTTGTGTAGTTCCGAAATGCTTAAAATTCTTTTACTACAGAAGCAAGGTAGTATTGCAACGCAGCTGTTGAAATAGTTTGAGACACAAACTGACAACCGTCTGCGTACTGTTTTTCTCTTTACTGTCTGGGGGAACTCCTCCAAGTACTTTCCTCCCTCCAAGTACTTTCGACTTACGCTCACAATGAGGGTAAAATAACTTAAAACTGTAACAATACTTTCAAGTTCCGATGAATTACAGATCCGATTACATCCCATCTTGTTATTAGATTTAAAACAAATTACAAAATCTTTTTTCGATTCTTGCTTGGATAACGTCGTCGTTTCTGAAGCGAGCGTAAGCTCAACTCTGACACTGAAGGGACACGAGTGCCCCTGACAGAAAAAACAAAACGCAGAGTCACCTTATTTTCTCAAATAATGTTATTATCAAGAAAGAACCGGTTTTCTAGAACTAATTTTAAACCTGTTGAATTTACGTCGTGTGGTTTTGCGCATACCCATCAGCGATTGTCGTTAAAGTAACGGAAAGCCAGTGCGTTCCAGCGGAAATCGTATTCGCAGGACTGTCGCTTTTCGAGGATGCAATACTTCTCTATCCGAAGGTCAAATCTTTATTCGCACAAGCTTTGCCGAGGCAACTTCTGCGAATCATATTCAGTAACATTGACCTATATTTCTACTGCAGTATTAGAAAAAGCTCCTGTTCTAACCGAAAAAATGCCTTGTTTATGGAAAATAAGTATGAGCGGCAAGAGATTTTTGCATATCAAAAACAGTATAATTCAGGTGAAAGACAGCAGTCGGATAAGGATGAAATACGCCCGCGGCCACATTGAAATTTGAGGCCCCTTTAAATACACTGTGCTGCCATTTGATTAGGTACACCCCTGCTGTGCACACAAATGGTTTGTCCCACAACTTTGCAAGTCACATGACCACAGTTGTGGATATAAATGCAGCAGAACAACTTTTCTAGTATCATTTAAGCTTATAAATCGTAGCAAGAATGGAGAAAAAGAGTAATTTAACGGACTTTGAACGTGGCATGGTAGTAGGTGCAAGACATGCTGGACAAAGCATCTCTGAAACGGCAGTTCTCCTGAACTTTTCACACCACAGTTTCAAGGATATATCGAGAATGGTGCAACGAACAGAAAACATCCTCTCAACGGCACTCCTGTGGAAGAAAATCGCTTGTTGATTAGAGAAGTCAGAGGAGGATGGCTAGAATTGTGCAAGCAAACAGACGGGCCACAATGTCGTATAATCACGTCAAAATACAACCCTGGCGCGCAGAACAAAATATCGAACGGACCATTAGTCGCACTTTGTCGCGAATGGGCTACAACAGCAGAGGCTCACGTCTTGTTTTTTTTTTTGGTAGTTGTTGGCGCATCGGCTTCTGTGGCCATAATGCACCTCCCAAGGTTTTTGCAGTACTTTGATCCAAGCCCGAGGCGGGATTCGAACCCGCGACCTTTGGGTTGCCGGGCAGTCACTTTACCCGCCCGGCTAGCCCGGTCGGCTCTCACGTCTTGTAAGTATGGGCTTGGCACACCCAGGGTCCTGAACTGGATATCATCATTTTTCTTTTTCTTGGTGATTCCCTTCTACTCTCTCTCTCTCTCTCTCTCTCTCTCTCTCTCTCTCTCTCTCTCTCTCTCTCTCTCTCTCTCTCTCTCTCTCTCTCTCTCTCTCAGGGTAATTCAGAAAATTTTTTTTTTTGGCTGGTGCAGCATGTCTCAGACTTTCTTGCACCATACGGCTAATAATAATAACAGCTGACGGCCACATCGCGTACCTTTGTTATCAATGAAGAACAAGGGAATACAAATCATGTGGGCACAGGATGTGTGTTCCCTTGTTCTTCACACACACACACACACACACATCCTGTGGGCACAACAACACCAGCACTAGACTATCGAGGGTTGGAAAACAGTTGCTTGGTCTGACGAGTCGAACTTCCTGGTGCATCATGTTCATGGAAGGCTCAGAATTTGGCGAAAACATGGATTCATGTTTTCGGAACATGACAATGACTTTTCTTTGCTGCAGTGGCCCACTCAGTCGCTTGACCTCAATCGTATTGAATATCTTTGGGATGAGATGGAAAGGGCTGTTCGCTGCAGGCGAACAGCCCTTTCCAGTTCATCCCAAAGATGTTCAATAGGAACTGAGTGACACACTCATGTCTGCATGGTACTCCATTCCTGCAAAACATTTTCAGCATCTTGTTCGATCCATGCCTAGACGAATTCAGGCTATTTTGAAGGCTAAAGGAGGCTCAACATGCTAGTAGGTAGGTATACCTAATAAAGTGGCAGCACAGTGTATGTTACACACATACATACAAATACTACATCATTTTTTTTTTTTTTAAATGTTAAGAGTTTTATTCATCCAGACATTGACAGATTTTCCATTATCCGTAAAAAGGTACTATTATTATGAGAAATTTATATCACTACTTTAGAACGTATTTACACTGAAAATAAGAACCATCTTCGAGTGAGACCCCGGATCGTGGCCGGTTTGGCCGTAGCGTTAACGGGGCCTTGCCCACCTTGGTTTTCCTTCTAATACAATTGAAAAGCACGAGATTCAATCTTTAAGGAGGAAGGGCCAGAGTATGAAATTGTTCTTTCTGTTCACGGATTATTTCAAAAGCATATTATGCCTCTGGAATAATATGCACGATGCCAGAAGCAGCAAATTAGACGAGTCAACCAGTCAATAAGTGTAGCAACTGGCTATGGAAAACTCTCTGCATTTACTTTTTATATATCGTTGAGACCAACTATTCAAATATGGTGCACTCAATAACTTTTCTCCAGAGCCGGCTTGATAAACCATTTAAATTTAGCAAGAAGTTCTAGGAAGCCCTTCACTGGATTTAAAAATCAATTAAAGCTAAAAGTTGGGGTTAATTTGAACTTTCTCTTCATTTTAAGGCGCGTTTTTTTTTTTTAGCACACGTACGCAGTGCCGGACCAAGGTATTTCCGCGCCCCGAGCAGAATGATTTTTCGGCGCTATTTACTAAGGATATATATACACCTGATTGTTCTGTATTTGGTTCCCCTTAAAGAATGGCGGCAACGGCCCTGCTAGCCCGTACCTCAATCCGGCACTGCACGTTACGTAAAATGGTGCATCGAACAACAATGGTGGAAAACTACGTAAAGCGCCTACTATCTTCACCATGCGTGTCCGTCCGTCCGTCCGCCAGTAATAACTCTACTTCCAGTGAATGGATTTTAATGAAATTTTATTTTCTGCTCTTTTAGAAAGATTTGTCAAGCTCTCCCCAGTTTCATTAATATCGGACCAAAAAATGTTATAAATTTGGCAATTATTATTATTCATACAAATCCATATACTGTAGCTGAAGCACTGATATATTTGTTGCTATGCACTCATTGGAGAAATAAATGAGCAATAGAAACGTGAAATACAAGTTATCTTTCAACTGTTTCAAGAGGAAACAAGTATCATTTGTTGCTATTACAGAAGATACGTGAAATAGCATTGCATTTCGTTTTTTTTTTTTTTTTTTTTTTTAATTAAAACTCCAGGAGGAGAAAGTGTTACGTCGTGAGGTATCTACAGAGAAGTGAACAATTACCTCTACATAATCAGTAATTGACCAAGAAACTGAATTACGATTACAGATCTGTAATTAAAAAAAAAAAAAAAAATATATATATATATATATATATATATCAATCTGTCTCTCTCGTTACTTTGGTGGGCTGAAATAGCAGTTGAACCGCACAAGAAAATCTCTTGCGGATCGATCATTATTTCCGTCTTCCTGGTACTTCTTAATCTCTATACCAAGACAAAGATGAAAGTAAAATAAAAAAAAAAGATGATACTTGGATAAGCCACTGCATGCATACATATATATATTCTTCAACTATCATCTTACAGAATATTGATGAACACAGAGGATTAATGACGATTACTAGGGATTGACATGACAAAGCGACATTTTGTACATTCCGTCATGAATAGCATCTTTCGTGGAAGATCTTGGAGATGAGTGATTGGAACGTGGCTAGTTAATTTCGCACCTTCTACTAAAATCGAATATTTTTCCCCATACCTTTTTAGATGAGAGGCGTCACCCAACTGCTTCTATAGTCGCTTCCGTTGCTCAGAGGGACATACTAGCAAGTCAAGGAAGGAAAAAAAAAAAAAAAAACCTGTTGAAGATATGTATCAAGGAAAGTGACAATATTGAAAAGTCACTTTGAATAAGTAACTGAAAGATAGCATAACGTTGAACAGTTTCCTTCAGTGAATAAAATGACTATCAGCGGGATCTTTCAGAATATATATAGGAATAATTTTAAAATAATGACGGAAAGCACGAATAGTGTATAACTGGAAAGTTCCTTTGAATGACAAACTGAAATAGATCTTATTGGAGGAATTCACTGCGGCTGGCCATATTCTATCATTTTAAAATTCAATTTGCGTACACCTAAATGCACGCGCATGCATTTACATACATAATGCATGTAAATACATATGCGTAGATTTAAGTTTGCGTGAGCAAACTTAAATGCACATACCCAAATTTTGCTCGTGCGCATACGTAAATGCACATGTGCATTTACGTATGCGCGTGTGCATATGCCCGTTCGCACAAATTCCATACATCAATAAAAACATGCAATAGAATGTTCATAGACCCACGAAACTAAGAGTCCTCGCTGCTTATGGACAAAACCATTGCATTACATTGGTTCTTGCATTGACTAATAAAGATTTATACACGTGTATTTCGTCAATGCAATTTGTCCTTGTATTGGCAAGACGAGTTGCATGATATGAAGGCAGATATGAAGTTCTCTGAGCAGTGCAGACGGACTGCAAGAGTAGCTCATGGTGTATTGTCAATGATATATAGGAATTTTTCTAGCAGGGATAAGGAGGTGATTATTCCCTTGTATAAGGCAATGGTCAGGCCACACCTAGAGTACTGTATACAGGCCTGGAAACCTCATTTCAAGAAGGATGTAGAGCTGCTGGAACGGGTACAGAGAAGGGCAACAAGATTAGTGAATGGAACAAAAGGGTGCTCTTACGAAGAAAGGCTTAAGTTTTGCAAATTACAGTGTCTGGAGACTAGGCACCAGCGAGGTGATCTGATAGAGGTGTATAAAGCCTTGAATGGTTTGAGCATGCTCAATGCTGATGGGATTCTTCCTCTCGCTCAGAATAATCACCTGAGAGGGCATAAATTCAAATTGAGGAAAGACAGATGTAGGATGGACGTGCGGAAATTTGCCTTTAGCCAGCGGGTGGTTGGTTGGTGGAACAGACTTCCATCCCTTGTCGTGGAAGTTGATAGCCTAAATAAGTTTAAGGCTCAGCTGGACAGGTATTTCGAACGAACAGAGGGGTGAAGTGGAAGTGGTTATTTTTTATTTATTTATTTATTTTTTTTTTTTTTTGGCTGATGCTGCATAAGCTTGCTTTCTTGCATCAAATGCCTCCACTAATGCTAATGACTAATTGCAGGCGGCATTGAATGACGAATTGGCATATAAAGATCGCTGAATCATGTGTCTCAAGTTCCGAACCGTACGGGGTGGGATAGTCCTCAGAGTAGCTGAATAATAGAATGTTCAGAATGTGTATATGAAATAGAATGTTCATTCATATACACGTCTCAATGAACATTTTAACTCAACCGGGTGCGGGATTGATGGCTTGGCAAGGGGTATTTAGCTGCTCAGCCACAATGGGATATTGCTGGCTCTCTTGGACCCCTCCTTGGAGAGCGGGATTTGGTGCTAGGATATTGGGGGATAGAGAGATTTAGGCCAGATGGCGATCATACAGAACCTTCTGGCAGGGTTATTTCCTGTCCGTTCAACAGTAGGATTTGGGAGGAGGTTGATGGAAATAGTTTACTAAGCTGTCTTCAAATTTATTCCGGTATCCATCTCTTTGGTAATGGAGGGTGCATAATGAATACACGTCTTTTTTTGGCTTTCCATCTGATGAAATGTTCATGTGCCTTCAGTTTCTTACAATTTATGGGATTAGCAGTGGTTGTTGTTGTTGTTGTTGTTATTTGGTTTTTAGGAGCATTAGCAACTAAGGCCATATTGCTCCGGGATATGCGGTGGTCATTCCCTGAATGACCTTTCCGCATCCTCCGTATTTGGTGGTGACGGGCTCGAACCCCGGTCTAATCAAGAAGCGTGTGCTACGCACTGCTGCTCCTTCCCACCTGGCTACGGAGGCGCCAGATTAGCAGTGGTGGAGTATTACCTAAACTGATGAAGTTTGTGGCATATGTTTTTTTTTTTTTTTTGGCTGATGCTGTACATGTATAAGCGTGTTTCCTTGCATGATATGCCACTACTAATGCTAATATCGTAATTTGAAATGTTTTTGGTGGTATTATCTATAGTTTGATGCTGAATAATGTAATCATCAGTTACAACATTGAAGCTAAATTTCATCCGGTATGCTTTAGAGAATTTCCATTTAGTTTGGTTCCTTACTGACAAGGATTTCATGGTAGAAAGTTTACAAATTATAGGATAATGGTCACTGTTTAGCGGATTACCGAAAACTCTCCAACGTCTGGAAACAAAATGAGGGAACGTATTCACAGATCAATGGCCGAGATGGATGTCATTGTAGTAGCCCACGTATAGCAGCGTGAAGTTACGTTTGTCAAGAAATGACTTTATCACGTGGTCACGGGCATCTGTCCGGTTAAACCTCAATAATAAATATTGTCCGTTAAACTCACCTGGCAGACAGAAAGGAGATGGAAGTTGTGAATGAGATTATCTAGTTCAGCCAGTCTCCACGGCTGACGGGCTGACTTCATGTGATATATAGAGGGTGATTCAGGAGGAATAGTAAATATTTTGGGAGATTCTAGTTCTAGTATAAAAGTTCATATAAACATGAATCCAATTCTCAATGGATGGGATTTTGGAGTTTAAAGAAACAATGGATACGGAAATACAGCTGTTTGAAACTGGCGCGCACAAAGCCATTATGAGAGGTATTAAAGAACGATAAATGACTTGTTTGCATTTATTGACTTTTTGAATGATACAAAACAAATAATGGGCAAATTTTTTTATAGTTCACAATAAATGTTCGAAAATCCCACCGCCAACCTCAATGCACTTTACATTTCTTGTGGTAACATGACATTTGTTCTTCTGGGATGTTCTTGGCATTACTTTATGAGGGCAGCAGTATCCAAAATGTGAGCGAGCAATTCGTCTCTTGTATTCACCTTTTCTTTGTGTATACTGCGCTTTTCATCCAACCCTACCAACAAAAATCTAACGGAGTGAGGTCTGGAGACCTTGATGGCCAATGAACTCCCGTTCATTGGCCATTGCGGCCAATCCATCGTTCAGGAAAAGTTCGATTTAGATACTGTATTACCAGATAGGTAATACAGTATCTAAATACAGTATCTGGGTATAATATGCAGGAGCTCCGTCATGCTGAAAGTACATACCAATCCTTGTAGCCAAGAGAACATCCTCCAATAGTAGTGGAAGTTCGTTTTGGAGAAATTTTAGGTAAATGAGCCCTGTAAGACGATTTTGTAACACAACAGGCCCAATCAACTGATTGTTGATGATAACGCACCACACATTTACAGAGAAGCGACGTTGAAAATTTGTTTCTACAATGGCATGTGGATTTTCGTCTGACCACTTGTGAGAGTTAAGGGTGTTGTTGATACCGTCACGGGTGAAAGTAGCTTCATCGCTGAACAGTATTAATGGAATTAATAGATTGGAATTTTGTCGGTGGATAAATGCTAATCGATGGGCGTCGTCTCCTGGTTGAAGGTGTTGCACCTGCTGTATATGAAATGGATACAAGCCGTGCTCACGTAATGTTCGCCATACTCTTGTCTGGGGAACACCGATACGTGTAGAAATCCTTCGTGTGCTAATAGTAGGACTAGGTTCCACCGACTGAAGAATGTTCTATTTCATCTGCATTTTGTTAATTTGCAGGTTCAGAAGAAACGTAAGCGCTGGGAACTGTACCAGTCTCACGCAGTTTGGTGTAAACACTAGTAAACGCTCTTGAATCCGGTATTCTGCAGTTAGGAAACAGTCGACGATATTCTCTACAAGCAGCAGTAGCACTTCCACCACAAAAACCGTAGACAAACACCATATAGACAACAACACTTCTAACATCAAACAGCGTCAAGTTATAACTGTTTCTTGATCACATCTGATTCAGAGAGCTGTGTGCGCCAGTTTCAAACAGCTGTATCTCCGTATCCATTGAGAATTGGACACCTGTTTTTATGAACTTTTTTTACTCAGAATAATCAATACTATAACCTTTCAAAACATTTACTATTCCTCCTGAATCACACTGGAGTGAGGGTTATTTCAATGGCAAACCACACTGCAACTGCTTCTAAGGTAGTTTGTAGTAGTATGTCTGGATGGGATTTTGGAGTTTAAAGAAACATTTCAAACTTTATTTTCTATTAACATCAGAAAAAAACTGAACCACTTTATCAAATATCCATACTACAATGAGGTACACCTAAAAATTGTCTTGGATAAACCAAATTACATTTTTATTATACATAATTGCCACAGAATTCTGGCTCCTAAAGTGGGCCAACAGGAAGCACAACCTTCCAGCTCTGATTCGTACCACACAGCTTGCCAACTCTCTCGGAATTCCACGGCTTCCCACCTTATTCGATGACCAACGCCTCCTAGCAACAGTCAAGATGATAACAGGCATAATGGCAACACCTTCATTCTGGGATACCTGTGGCTGGAGGATCCCCCCTGCTGCCCTTAGGGCCAATCCCGAGCTCTACTCGCATTCAGCACGACTCCATCTCTCGGACAGGTTCCTTCCTCAGCAGATGCTCAAGCAAACCCAGGCACTGGACGCCGACCTGAACAAATTCGCTGCTGACAGGACTTACCGGAAAAAAATTATGACGAGTAGGCCTAATCAGCAATGACTGATGTATACCTTGCACCTGTTCCTGTCTGATTGAGCTGGTGCTCTTATCTCGATGTTAAGCCAGCTCAAGCAGATTTAACTCTCGTAAGGAGTTCTCTCCTTTGTATTATAATATGTTTTTTCTTTGTAAAATTACCTTTTTGTAAATAATTGTTCAATTTTCCCAAGTTTGGGAAACTGTAAGCCCCTGGCTTTATGGCCGTGAAGGGTAATAAAAGATTATCTCTCTCTCTCTCTCTCTCTCTCTCTCTCTCATTATTAAGCAGTATGAATCAGAGCTGTAATACTCAATATGTTCTACGTTGATAATAATAACTCCTCTTATTAATTTACTAATAATTATTAAGCTTAATTTTCCATCTTCATTTCTTAAGAAATACTGAATTAATGTACAAAAAAAAATTTTTTTTTTTTTTTTGAAAAATTCAGCACATTTCTAAAACAACCCCCACCCAATTGGTTAATGTTAAAATAGCTTTAATTTTAACTAACTACTCTAATTATTTTAGTTAAAAATGGAAGAAAAATGACCGCAGTAATGCGGTCAGCTTTATGCCTTTCCATAGTGTCCGACAAGTGCTCTATGGGATTGATATCGGTGGAATTCGGAGGCCAATCGATATGATGGAAGTTAACTATTCCTGCACAACAAGTGCCTGACGCATCTTGGAAGACGCCATTCGGAAAAAAGTGTAACATAGCGGAATGTACACAGTCAGCAAGCAATTGACGATTGTGGAGACTGATACGTTGTTCCACATGCACTAGGGATTCAAGTTCCTGCCAGTGAAACATGCCCCACACCATACAACCGCCTCCACTTTTGATACCACGCATGATGGTTCAAGAGCCTCATGTTGTTGATGCCAAATCCGTACACGACCATCGAAGGTGTGGAGAAAAATAACATGACTCATCCGACCAGCTCTCCTTCTTCCAGTCTTCTAACGTCCGACTTGCATGCTCTTTGCACCAGGCGAGTCTTTTACGCCGATGAACCTTGGTTAGGAGAGGATGCCGTAGGGCTCGTCTGCTGGTATAGCCCATACGTGCGACGCATGGTCATGCCAGATATTGTTCCGGATTGGCCCATGTTGTATTGGGTAGTCAACTCTTCAACAGTGCTGCGCCTGTTCGTCTGAACAAGTCGTCGGACCCGACGCTCACTTCTAACATCAACCTTTCGCTGAACTTTGCAGTTTTGCCGTCGGGTCGTTGTTTGACAATTTTTACGCCAGCCCTGGTACACTTTAACTACGGCGGGTCTTGAACACCTCACCAGTTCAGCCGTTTGGAAATCGAGGCACTAGCTCGTCGAGTTACCACAATCTGTCCTTTATCAAAGTCCGATAAATCCTTCCTTTTACCCATCACGCTCGGAATTTTACTACCTGCTGAACCACTGACACCTTATCTATGCTACGTAGTCGACTAATTCCGCACTCCGGTACCTCACGTGGTCAACGGGTCGCATTCAGTTTTCATAGGGGGTGGTCATAATTCGGTGATCACACAGTGTATATATCACTATATTGCTATGCAGACCTCAGCAATTACATTTGAAGATTTTATCCATTGCTTGTTGGTTTTAGAATTAGTTTGATTTTGACTGTTTTTTTTTTTAGAGGCATTCTGTTTATGTTGATCCGATCCAACATAAACAGAATGGCTCCCTTCTACATACTATTTGAGCATGGCCATATTTTTGGCACTTGAAGCATCTGATAAGATTTGGAATGTATGGTTGTATATGGAAGTTGAGGTAGCCAGCTTTAACTATTGTAGGTAAGATTGGAATAGAAAATGTAAGAATTACATCAAATGTAGGTAAAAGTTCACTATTTTTTCTGATTTTAATTATTTTTGCCTGTATATGTTTTTGTTCCTGAACTAGTTCTTTGGACACATTTAGCAAGTCCCATTCAGGGAGGATTCTTTTTGATGCGTTTAGGGTAGCATGAGGTGTAACTTTTACAGGAATACCTGCAAAGTTTGTAAGATTCATTGTCTATAAATTTTGGTTTAAATAAGTTCTTTGGAATAGAGTCTTTTCACCATTTTAGGTGAACCTGCAATATTTTCAAGACATTTCTGTATAAGAAATGGAGAGAGATTCAATATTTTCATCATCAAAAGAGTCTATCCAATTCTTATTTAAATGTTGGGTTAGTTGCCTTTGTGGTTGCTTTCCTTGTCAACAAAATTTCTGCTCTCCATGCCGTAATTTTGATGACAACAACCAACACAAGTGAAGGCCAGAGTAGGCTCTAGCCTTCACTTGTGTTGGCTGTTGTCACTGATTCAGGTTCTGCTTTTAACAGAGGATGGTGCTTGTAACTGTGGATGTGACTGGGCTGGCAGTAGGGGTGATGAACTGTGTATTAACTCTTTCCAAATTGAATCTTGCCTGAATGGGCAGTCATGTGTTTGGTAACTTTGGATTGTAGCTGACATATTTGTTTAACCGAAATTTGTGTGGCAGAATGTGGCAGTTGGTTTACGTTAAAATATTGTGAACTTCCTGATTTATTTTACCGTTATCAAATTAATTCCAATAGGATCTCAGATGTACTTGGCAATTATGTTTCCACCCGAGGGGGTGTGTCCAGTTATCAGCTGATGCACACACAATTATTGTATGATAGTTGATACCTTCCGTAGCTTTTTACCTCTGAAATTATACTGATCTGCGCGTAATTTGTACTTAAATTCGTAAAACGTAAATCTGAATTATACTTACTATTACATTACAATTCACAATTAAATAAAAATCCTCGTTTAAACGTAAAAACTGTTTTATTTCACCTACATTAACTTTCAAGGTTTTATTAAAAATATTTGTGCAAAGTTGAATTGTGTTCTTAGTAAAAATGTTTTCAATTGCTATGGGCCTCTGTGAATGGTAGGCTAATATACATGGTTGAATGGGAATTAATAAAACATGCAAACGCATTGAACATGGTTATAATTATGAAGAATTTATTCGTATGTGGGCCCCGTCAATGACATTGTTAACGCTAATGAAAGCCATAGAATTTCTGTTTGCTTTTTCTCTCAGTTTTCCTCTTTGTACTTTGCTTTCCAACTGCCGGGAATTTTATGGCTAATCACTAAAGACTTCTTAATAACCCGAACGTAACTTGCGTCACGCTTTTGAATTGTAAACAATACAGAAGAGTTTTAAGTGTAAATAATGGCCGAGAAGCTATGCTTGCTAACTGCCAGGGATAGTTGCGCAAGCAAGCGATTAGGTTGATGGAACACGTCCCTAAGTAAGTTGGCATTGGCTTAGTTGCTACTGATTTACACCTACTGCTATTTCTCCTCCAAATTTATATTGGGAAGTTGTCTAGTGTAGTGGTTCCCAATATATATATTTTTTTCACAGAATTCGGTGAAAAAAATTAATTGAAGGCACTGAATTCGCGGCCTACCTAACGATTGCATTGAATCCATATAGAGATTTTCCCAATCGCGTCGCACATCAAACTGTCAGGGAACACAGTTGTTATTTGGTTTTCAGGAGCATTAGCAACTAAGGCCATATTGCTCCGGGGATATGCGGTAGTCATTCCCTGACCTTTCCGCATCCTCCGTATTTGGTGGTCACGGGCTCGAACCCCGGTCTAATCAAGAAGCGTGTGCTACGCACTGCTGCTCCTGCCCACCTGGCTACGGAGGCGCCAGGGAACACAGATGTAGTATGATTGAATAATAGTATAAGTTGTGGTCCGATGGAAACTGAAAATATCAAGGAATCTATATTAAGAATATAAAATAACAAAGGCGATTGAATAAATAATGCACACTCAAACATGCGTGTGCATAAGGAAAAGGGAAGGGGGGGTGGATTATGATGTACACTTGTATTACCCATTAACACATTTAATAAAAATTTTCTGTTAGATCTGAATGGACAAAGTGACAGCCATTCCCACCATGGTGTGTGATGAAGTTCCTGTTCAAATCGGGCGATCAGATTATCAATTGCCAAATCTATCCATCGAAAACTCCTGACAGTCTATTAGGCGAAATAATGTCCAGAGTAGGCTCCAATGGTTTATGGAACCGTTGAGAAAAATTAAAACAAAAAACCGTTGACAAACCCCGAATTAATTGACCAGCTGATTCGAAATGACATGTGCATAACCAGGAAACAAGTGATGGCCGCTGCGATGTCTGACCTTCATCACAGTGGGGTACAGAAAAAAAAAAATGTTGTGCCTAAACTGCTCACACAAGAGATGATGGCTACGAGGAAAGATCTGTGAAGATCTGGAGATGTTTTTTGCTGGCGTCCTGAGTGCTTTCAATGGGGGGGGGGGGGAATCGTCATATGTGATGAAGCAGGGCTCTTCCATTATGGCAATTCATGAAGTTGGCACACCCGACATCACTGGTAACAAAAAATCAAAACTTCCCAAATAATCAACAAACTTATATCTACCTTCTTCTATGATCAAAATGGAATAATTTTTATCGATTTCTTGGAAGGTGGAACAAACAACCATCAAAGATACTGCTTATCCCTGGAAAAGTTTAACCAAGCTCTGAAAACCAAAAGAGCTGAACTGAATCGGCAAGACAAAGTTTCATCAGGATAAAGCAAGCAGCACACAGCACAGATGACACTGTAAAAGGTTGCCCAGGGGTGAAACAATGCCTCGTCCCACAATATATATACATATATTTTTTTTTTTTGTTGTTGTTTGGTAATCTCAAGACATAATCCACATGGTACGGTATTTGCGTGATATGGAACTCATTTCCGATATTAAACATTGGTGTAAACGTTAACCTCCTGAGTTTTACCAAAGTGCATTCACTGCCTGGAAAGAACGATGGAGAATGCAGCGAGTGTGGTGGTTCTAACACTGAGTAATACTTTCACGAAGTTGAAAGATTGTATTTTATGTATGTGAAGTATATTTACAAAGGGTACTAGGAAAGTTTTGCAATATGACGCAACAATGAATCACAGGAAGCTGCTTGTTGCTGCATGTTGAGACATGTTCATACGTGCATAGTAGCCGCCGCGCCAAGTCGATGGGCTCAGTTATTCATTAGTAGTGAGAGTGTAAAGTGCTTGCGATGGCATCGTGGTCACGAAATGAGATAAGGACAGTTTTGCGGTATAATTTCGTGCGTGGTTTAACCATAGACCAGTGCTTAGAAGAAATGACTCTTGCACTAGATGATGATTGTCCACATCGTACAACGATATTCAGGTGGTATAGAGAATTCCAAAGGGGAAATTTCACTCTGGAGGATTCTGAGATGCCGGGAAGGCCACGAACGTCAGTTACGGAGGAAAACGTTACTGCTGTGAGGAAAATGCTTGACGAAAACAGGCGAGTGACCTACCAACAGATAGAGGATACTTTGGGCCTAAATGCACCAGCAATTCGTTCGATTCTGCAAGATCATTTGCACGTGAAGAAACTTTGTTCTCTCTGGGTGCCGCATCAACTGACTGAAGAGCAGATGACACAACGTGTGACTTGGTGCCGGGAGATGTTAAAAAAGTTTGATAAGGGACAATCTCGGTATGTGAACAACATCGTGACAGGTGACGAGACTTGGCTGTACTATTACGATCTGCCGACCAAGGCTCAAAACAAAGCTTGGGTCTTTGATGATGACGACACACCCGTAATTGTCAGAAAATCCCGATCTGTAAAGAAGAAAATGATAGCTGTATTTTTCAAATCGAGTGGAATTGTGGAACGTGTCGTTTTGGACACGCAGAAGACAGTCACAGCTAAGTGGTATACTGAACAATGCCTGCCTAAAGTCATTGGATCTATGAAGAACCTGCGGCCAAAGTCAAGAATGGGCACCTGGTACCTCCATCACGATAATGCTCCAGCTCACCGCGCCAAAGCCTGCACCGAATATTTGACCACGACAGGACTGAAACTTCTCGAGCACCCTCCCTACAGTTCAGACCTTGCTCCCTGCGACTTTGCACTGTTCCCGCATGTGAAAATGAAGCTAAAAGGGAGGCGGTTTTCCAGTGATGAGGACCTTCTACGGGCTTGGGACAACGAGTGTGCTTTACACCCTAGTGAAACTTGGCAGAACTGGTTTAAAGATTGGTTTCGGAGGATGGAGAGGTGTATTGAATGTAGAGGAAATTACTTTGAAAAAATTAAATAAACAAAGCTGTATTGCAAAACTTTCCTAGTACCGTTTGTACAATATCACAGATAAAGATGTTACAGCTTACAGTGCGATACTTATTGACCCGCCCTTATATTTTGTAGACAGGACTGGCACTACGGAATAATGAACGGGGTCTCGAGTGATAACATTTTGGAGCGATTTTCAATTTCTGAACAAATATTATTATTATTAATATTAGTAAATAATATTATTATAATAAAAGGAATACCTAATATTAGAAAAAGGAAAATCTTATTTAATGAAGGGAGGGAGGGACGGCTAGGACTGACGACAGTTATGTTGAAAAAAAAAAAGTTGGGGAGGAATATTTTATTAAAATAACATTTTGCTCTTACACTGGCTTGCGAAAACTTAACTGGAGGCACACATTTAAGAACTCAACTAGAACGTCGATCCTGTTTAAATAGCACCAAAATGAAATGTTGCTATAGTTTTAAAGTATAAGCGTAGCATGCATATAAGATTATGTGTATGTATATAAGTTTAAGCCGTATGCTCATATAAATATGAAAGATAAAGCATGAAGTGATTGAAAGTATGAAGTGGTTTCTTCTTATGATGCATGGGCGACTGAGGCCACGATCAAAAGTAAAAGGCGTGTAGCAAAAAGTAGGCACAAATAAATTTTGTACCATTATTGAGCAATACTTTGCATATCGTACAGATCAGAAACAGCTGTGTGAATAAAGCACATTTAAGCATTAAGCACAACACTTTCCTAATTTTTATTCAGGCCCGTTCAAATCCTGGTAAAGTACAGTAAGGTCACAGAACCAGCGATTCATGATTGGGTACCAATTTTGAATAACTAAAGCGCATTACAACAAAATATTATATATATACAGGGTTGTTAAATTAAAGTATCGCTACGTAGAGGGCTCTGGAGCGAGTTCTATGGTTCGTACTTAAGAGAAATTACCTGTAGTCCTCGTACTGAAGAGGACAACAGATACAATAAAGAATGCGCTCGCCATTTATTGGAAAAAAAATTAGTTACAAAATTTGTCACTACAGTATATGGTGCTGTGGCAACACAAATAACTTGAACAGCGCTACAATTGTTCAATGTGTCCTCCATTTTGGTCAACAACAGTTTCCATTCGAAGAACAGCATTTTCTTCAGCAGAACGTAACATGTCAACTGGAATAGCCAGCACATGACGTCTAATGCTGTCCTTCAGATCTGCCACAAAGTTTGACATCCTTCCCGATACACCTGGTTCTTAAAAACACCCCACAGCCAGAAGTGGCATGGGGTGAGGTCCAGTGATCGGGGTGGTCAAGATGTCTGGAAACAACGGCTGATGACCCATTCGTCTGTAAAGTGTTGCTAAGGCAACACTTTACAGACGAACGCATGAAGAACGTAGATGTGGGGATGGAGCACCATCTTGCATACCTTATATACATGCTATGGTATCCTGAAGGCACCCACGTTGTTGCAGCTCTGGTATTGCGAAATTTGCCAACATTTCATAATATCGCTGTGCAGTCAGTGTTACCTGTAAAAAAAAATATAGCCCAATCACTAATGTGGCCGTAAACCACACTACACTGTCACTTTTGGAGAATGCAACGAGACCTCTTGGATAACTCGAGGGTTTACTGTTGCCCAAATGCAACAGTTGTGCGTATTCACTTGTCCATTTAAGCAGAAGTGGGCTTCAGCACCCCAAAGGATGTTCCATGGCCAAGTGATATCCACTGTCATTCGCGCCAGAAACTGAAGTGCGTATGTGAAACGAATATCTGCATCACCATGCTTTAGCTGCTGTAACATGTGTAACTTTAAGGATAGTACCGCAACACCTGACGCATTACTAGCCTTACAGTGGAATACAGCATGTCCACTTCACAAGAAACAGCTGGCACACTTGCGCTACCACATGGAGATTGAATTGATAAATCCACGACAGCCATAGCCACATCTTCAACACGAGAGGAGCCACTCGTTTTCGACTTCTACCTGGTTGAATACCAAGATGTCCTGTCGCTTCAAATTTCGCAATCATTTTGCGGACAGCACAAACAGCCTTAGCGCTTCTGACGCCGGAATTCACTGATAACCGCAGTTGCATTGTTGCTGTTCTGATAGTACAGCTTCACTAATAGCGCCTTTTCCTGCAACGTAGTTGGCTTTGCTGCTGTAGTGCAATGTGCAGGCAAACATGTACTGTATGATTTTGAAGAGACTGCTTTGCTTTTATACAGTACAGTAGAGATGAGCAGTGGCAATAACTTACGATTATGCAAATAACTTACGTTATTTGCATAATCGTAACTATGATAGTTACGCGCCATACAGTGACAAATTTTGTAACTTTATACAGTGAAACTTCCCTTTAACGGACAGCCATGGGGAACGAAAATGTGTCCGTTAGAGAGAAGTGTCCGCTAACACGAAGTCTGAGGGAGAAAAAAAAAAAAGAAAGAAAAATCGTTAAACGTTTAATGTAAAATTAAATTATATACAGATTTTGCACAATATTTTTGTAAATAATATACATACAATTGTGCTATGCATATTATGACTTTATCTTAAGAAAAATGCATACAGTAATCACTTATTTTCTTCTGCACCTTCTTCTGGCTGATAGTTTTGTTTTCAACATTTGTTTGGAAAGTCCTTCAGTAGCTTCTTCAGCGGCGAAAAACATTTTTAAACGATTGATTTGTATGAGCGCTTCTTCTATTTTCATCGGTGGTTCGTCGTTAATATGTTCTTCGACAGAATGACCTCCTTCCATTTCTTCATCCTCATGAGGAACTTCTTGAAAAATATCGATGATAATGTCGTTGATATCTAGAACACCATCTTCTGTAGTGAGGTTCGAGTCTATATCTTTGTAGCCAGGGTCACTTGTAGCGGAAGTATCGTACATTATCAATAGATGTTGAAGTTCTTGTTCTTCTTGGTGCTCCACATTGCTGTTCACAACTTCAATTTTTGCGTTTGAGAAGCCAGACTTTACAAAACAGTTCACGACAGTTTGTTTTCTAATTGCGTTTACTGAAGAGGAAATCCATTGAATCGCATCTAGGATGCTGATTTTCTTTGCAAGGTCACTCCCACATGTTACATCGTTCATGTTTGCAATGAGATGTCTTAAAACACGTTTTCTGTAGTGAAGTTTAAAATTTTTTATTATCCCTTGATCCAAGGGCTGACACTCTGCAGATGTGCTTTGTGGCAGAAAAACGATTTGAATGTTGGACAATTCAATGTGCGGGTGGGATGCAGCATTATCCATGAAAAGAATAATTTTTCTGTTTTGACGAATCATGTTTTGGTTAAAGTGACTTATCCATTCGCTCATGATATCTCGTGTTATCCCCGCTTTTTTATTAGACTTCCAGTCAACATCCAAAAGATTCAACTTTATGCCCTTGAAACAACGAGGATTTTGTGGATTTCCTATAACAAGAGGTTGTTCAAAGTCTCCCAGCATATTTGTACACAATATGCTGGGCGACATTATACAGTCAAGCGTTCCTTAGAAATTTTTCCGCCCTGGCACTTTTCGTTTTTTAGACTCATTGTTTTTTCAGGAAGAGCTTTAAAAAAACAACCCTGTTTCGTCACAGTTGTAAATATCCTTAGCTTCAAAATCACGACATAAATCTTCCAATTTTACGGTCCACTCTGTTACAACCCCAGTATCAACAGATCCACCTTCACCACTTACGGTTTTCCAAGAATTTTATGCCGAGTTTTGAACTTGTCTAGCCATCCCACAGAAGCTTTGAACTCATTTACTCCCATAGATTTCGCAACCTCCAAAGCTTTTTCCCTAATAATAGGCCCATTAATGGGAATTTTTTTAACACGTGCGCGACAAATTTGAAGTCCAACAGTTTTCGGAAATGATTTTGGAACCTGATCATTTCCGTGTTGCCAAAATTGTTTGAGCAGTTCATTTTTTTTTTCTTTAGGATGTCGCTTACCTGCGTCTTCCCGATTTTGAATTTTGCAGCGAGATTGCGAACACTATTTTTTTGCCGATCATACACATTAATGAGTTCGACTTTATCTTTTAAAGTTAAATGTTTACGAGAAGACATTGTGCACTTCACACGACACTGAACAAAACTGAAAACTGAAACTGAAAAGACGAAAGGCCGACCATATCCCCCCCCCCCCTGCACACACCGAATTCATCAGAAGTTTTACACGTGCCTTAAAATTCTTGAAAAAGGGTTTAGAACCGCGACGTAAACCTTGATAAAATGCAGAGAATCGGAAATAGAAAATAAACACACGATTGAGGCAATACGTGGAAGAAACGTTCCTAGAAAAAGAGCCGTGAGCTCGCCCGCTGTCCGTAATGGGGAGATCAAATTAAGTGCTAATCTAAACGAAACAGTGCAGATTGCCTGTCCGCGTCCGTTACAGAGAATGTCCGCTAGACAGAAGCTGCAAACACGTTAAAACCAATGGAGGTGAGTTGGGGAATTTGAAAATGTCCGTTAACGAGAGGTGTCCGTTAGGAGAAGTTTCACTGTATATATTTTTTATCAATAAATGGCGAGCGCTTTTTTTTCTTGTACCTGTTGTTCAAATTTCTCTTCATTATAAGCCTTAAAACTCGCTCCAGAGCCCTCTACATAGGGTTACTTTAAATTTTAACAACCTTGTATATATATATATATATATATATATATATATATACACAGGATGATTCACTACCAGTGCGACAAACTTTCAGGAGGAACAAAGACGAATCGGAATCACATAGCATTGCAGGGTCCGAAATGCCTTCGTCATGCGGTAGAGGACGTTGAACGGGAGGTCGCGTGAACAGCGATCCCGCTGGAAGTCAGCATTTGCGAACAGTTTCTGTTGAAGAAACCAAGCAGCAAAAGTCCTCCGGAGTGGATAATCCGCAGGCTCCAATGATTGGACGCGTTGCAGATGGTATGAACTCATTTGGTTTGTTGACAGTATCCTCCATACAGTGGATTGGGAAATACCCAATCGTTGGCCTATCGGTCGAGTACTCGTACTCGGATTGCCTTCTGCAAGACGTAGGCCATTCTCCTCATTGTCTGGCGTCCTCGTCGTTCGCTCTCGATTCATGGTACATCTCGTGAAACAACCAGTCTCACGTAACCTTCTGTTCACACGTGCGAAAATCGTATGATAAGGAGCACGCCTATGCGGGAAACGTTCCTGGTACAAGCGCAGAGCGGCGCGCCCGTTACAGTCCGCGGCTCCATACGCGAGGTGTATGTTGGCCAATTCAACATTTGAATACTAGTCCATCCTACTGCCTCGGGAACCGGTTCGCAAATGCTGACTTCCAGCGGGATTGCTGTTCACGCGACCTCCCGTTCAACGTCCTCTACCGCATGACGAAGGCATTTCGGACCCTGCAATGCTATATGATTCCGATTCGTCTTTGTGCCCCCCTACAAGTTTGTCGCACTGGTAGTGAATCACCCTGTGTATATATATATATATATATATATATATATATATATTCAGAAATACAAACGTTTGTTACTTCTATGAGCACTTATTTCTGAATTTAAAAACGTATAAATATTAAAATTAGTCATTAAAAACGTATGAAAACCATACGAATTCAAATATTACATGAAAGGATGTACAGTATACACAAAAAGTTTATCATGTTATTGTTGTGTGTATATACAGTACTTAGTTATTTTCTTATGCAGTACTTTACTCCATGGACGAACCAAGGTATTCCGGGGAGGAAAGATTTCGGAGCCATTTGCATATCCCAGAAATCTTCGTAAGATTTTGTAAACAAAATCCCTCCCTTGCTATTCGCCTTCTGGCGTCCCGGGCGACGGGGCCCAGTTAGCTCGTGCCTTAATCCGGCACTGCTTTATTTGCCTGGAAAGGGGATTTTCGTAGAAGATGCACAGAAGAGTACTTAATAGATGTCAGAGCTCTAAGGCTCAATAAGTTCTACGTTATATATCAATTTACAATGAATAAGAAGAATTACCTCGACAATGGCTTGCAGAAAGCTTCGCTTGCTAACTCTCTCAGTTTTTTTCAAATAAAGCCTTGTCATCAAAATGAGTATAACAATAATATAATTGAATTCTTCACACTCGAAGCAAAAATCGATGATACAATGCACCCGGAATCTCTTTTAAATTCCGTCATATACTTCGCGTTTTACCGGGTCATATCTATGATCAAGACGCATGATGTCGAAAAGCCTCAAGAGTGTAACAATATTATTTTAGCATTCGTTTTTTTTAATTACGGACCTAATGTCTTCTTTCGTTCGTAGATATTAGTTGGTGGTTTGATGTGTTTTGGTCTTAGCAGAGGTTTGTGATTATTCTTTGTGATTATTATTATGCTATTATTACTTATATTATACATATATTATATTCAAATTTTATTGGAAATAAAACATTAATAGTACATAATATTTTTTATTTATTTAATAAAAAAATGGTTAACATGTATTTTTATTTACCCTGTCTCTCTCTTTTTTTTTTAAGGGGCCCAATATTTTCTTCTGCGACGGGGTCTCAACCGACCTTAAACCGCTCCTGGCTCTTAGACCTTTGATTCCGGATGCATTAGATCATCGATTTTCGCTTCGAGTGTGAAGATTTCATTTATATTATTTTTACACTTATTTTGATGAAAAAGCTTCATTTGAAAAAAAACAGAGAGAGAGTTAGCAACGAAGTGTTCTACAAGCCATTATCGAGGTAATTCCTCTTATTCATTATATATAGAAGAGCACTGAAATTAGTGAGAGGAACAAAGAGAGCTCTTACCTCTTTGTTCTTGGCTTTTTCGGAGACCAAAATAAAGCTTTCCCCACAGCTGGGTATTACCTGTTTGCCTTCAAAATGGATTACACGTATTGAGGAGAAGGGGGATATTTGAGGGGAAAAAACTATAATAATAATGATTTCTTTTTGAGTAACCTTTCAGATTACAAATTTGAACTCCTTTTCTTTGCCAAACAAGTGAACTGCTTATGGAATATTCAAACTATTTTGTCCAAATGAGATTTCCTAAGCACTGAATACTAAGATGTCACCAGGGACCTGAAAATATTTCTGTTAAAGACAGTATTTCCTCATTACAGACTTTTATTATATGTACCGAGGAAGATACTCAAGACTTTCGTGCCCATCTTACCAATATTTCAGTCCACCCCTCTACACGAACACTAAGTAAAATCACCTATAGATTAATAGTCACAGAATCAGTACCAATGATAATTAAGAATAAAATTTCATGGGAGTTTAAGAGTTATGCTCACAAATTTGGTAGAAAAAGTTAAACTGAGATAAATATAATAAACTGGATTGAAAAATAATGAATATGCAATTGCCAACTGCCTGGGTTTAAAAGGAAAATTGTTGTTTTGACTAATCCCTCCTCATGATCATAACAGTTCTTCTCAGTCATTTTCTTTTCAAAAAAAAAAAAGTACATTAAAAACAGAGCAAAAGCAAACATTATCTCTAAGTTTTTCATTTCCGATGCAAATGATATGACCCAGGAATTACACCCACTCTCAATTAAGAAACCTATAAAGATTAATAAAAGAACTTAGTTTATTAAAAATTATCATTAGGCATTTATTTTCAAGGGAAAAAAAAAAATGTACTGGAATAACAATTCCTAACTCATTTTTCCAAATAGTACCAAAATTCTACCCCTCCCCATGCTATTAAATTAGTAAATATCACTTTCCTTGTCAACTGCAATTATAAAAGACCAATGAGACCAGTACAGACAATACACTGAATATCAAAAGAGGTTGTTGGACTAGTGATCAGTAGTGTGACATAAGTCACAGCAAAACAGTTAAAAAAAAAAAAAAAAAAAGTATTGGTGTGCCATTGAGGTGAATTCTGTGTTGATATGATCCAGTCATATGATCAAGTCATACAACATCAAATATTTAATACACTGATATTAGGGAGAAGTTAATTTTATGAATAATTTTGGTAAGTTACAGGTCTTAGTTTGGCAGCCAACTTCCTAAAACCAAAGTGTTTATATTTGTGGCAGTCCATCTGCTGGTTTCAAACAGAATTCATTGATAGCAAGTTACCAGAGTTTTTGGAAGGGTTAACTTAAATATCATTTAACTTACATATTATTGCATTTGGAGAAACATCCAATAGCGTTATTTGGAAAAAAAGTTTTTTTTTTTTAAACAAATTGAGATGCATCAATTTTACAAAACATAAATAACATTGCAGATAAAGCAATAGAGATTGTGTAACATCAGTTCTATCAATTTCAATGTGAGAATTTACCAGACACTTATTATGAAAGAAGAAAGAGCTGATTTACTTGGTTGGGGAACTGACACATGCACAGGGAAGCATGATATATAATAAATTATCCCATGCTCTGTTTTGCATTTTACCAATTCCTCATAGCAGTTGAGTGCAAGAGAATATTCATCCAGGCAAAAGGGGAAAGAAAACTTCAGACAATCCAAACCAAAAAAAGAAAACTGTACTATAAATAATCCTATGGCTGTATTTTAAGCTTGCAGAGGTGGCGGGTTATCGGAAAGGTGCCCATTTTCATTTAGAAAATGTTCTAGGTTTTTTTTAATTCTGCTTGAATAATATTCTGTTTTTTCTTAATGGATTGCACTTTAACTTTTAAAAATATTAATTTTAATTAAATATAAATTATAATTTTAAGCTTTAAAAAATTAAAGTGTTTTACCCCTTTTATTTTAAAAAAATGAAAAAAATTAATTTTTCTAAAAAAAATTATCCATAAAATAGAAACAATTCCATAATTTTTTCCAATTTAAAAGACCGTTAAATAAATGAATTTTTAAAAGTATGCACATGCACAGTTTGGAATTTAAAAACTGCACATATATTTCTGCTTTATATTTATATGTAAAATTAAAAATTTAGTTACCTCCATTTCAGCCTTATTGCAAATTTGCACCCTTCATCACCCACAAAATTTGAAACATTGCTTCCCTCAGAGTAGTGGCCGTTTGTGTTTTCTTTATGCTGTGAAAAAGATTGCCTTTCAAAAATGATTAAGGTAAGACTGCAGATGTTTATTGACCTACTGGGGGAAGAAAGACAAGTAACTTGAAACTTCACACAAACACAACATCACTGCTCCACACACTTGGTAGGCCTCTCTAAAATTCCTAAAGGCACTGGATTTTATACTTTACTTTATATCAGATGTAAGTTTATGTTTCAGGTAAAATGCCAGTAGCATAGCCTTGTACATATGTTTATGTATGTGTACACTCCTTAACTAAATAAGGAAAAGAAAAACAGAGAAATGAAGAAAGAAAAGTCAGTATAAGCAAACATCATGGCTGCAAATAGTTATCTATCACATCTTGCAAAAACATAATTTGAATAAAAATGAAAAATATGCTAGTGTGGGGCAAGCCAAGTAAGTTACAAATAGAAATTAAACCAGTATCAACTACCACAACCGACAAATAAAGGTGGAGAAAATAAATCAAGATAAAAAGTATTACAGAAGGAATGTGCTCCTAAAACAGTTTATAAAAAATGACAATTAATTCAAAATTATTCAAATTTTGCACCACATCCAAATTATGTGAAATACCACTGTAAGTGGAGATGAAAACCAACCATAACAATGTGGTCAACAGGATTAAACAAAATAAAACAGACCAACCATTGTACCCCAACTCATCACAAGGCCAACAATGGCTAGGAAATCACTGCATTCCAAACAATAAATAAATCCCTTATCAACCTACCAATGCAAAGATTTGAATAATGGTGGTCCTTATGCAGTGCAAAAAAAATTATACTAGAACAGCTCAGAGCATTCACAAGACAACACCAAACCAATGACAGAATGAAGATAAATAAGAGTACATCCAAAAGAATCTGAAATCTAGATGGCAATATGAGTGGCACATTAGCATCTCAGTTCACAACTAAACATGTAAAATAAAAATGAACTTTTAACTAAATAGTTAATGAAGAAAATAAATAAAAAAATTATTTAAATTTATTTTATTTTATTTTTTATTTAAAGTTAATAAATAAATTTTGAATTAACATTTCTGTTATTCACATTATTTCGTTTTTTTTTTTTATTAATTGGCATTTTTAAAATTTATTTTAGGAATTCATTCATTCTGCAACACTTTCTCTCAATTTATCTCCCCCTCATTTGTTGGTGTAGTTACATACTAGTTTACTTTCTATTTGCCACTTACTTGGCTTGCCACACATTCGCATATTCTTCATTTATATTCATGTTTCTGCAACATGTGGTAGGTAAGCTGTGAAGCCACCAACATTTGCTATACTGATATTTTTTTCTGTTTTTCTTTTCTTTATTGCCTATTTAGTTAAAAGTTAATTTTTTAAAAATAATTTATAAAATTTAATGAAAATCCATACAGTGAGAGCCATTATACACAGACAGTTGGAAAAACAATTGCTGGATTTCTGTTGGTCTAATTTTAATGAAGTGTTAGTGTAATTTGTAATGTGGCTCTGGGGGGTTGCCCCCAACTCTGCATCAAGCAATGTAGTGAATACAAACTGTAAAGGCCAGATTTATGTAGGTTAGTTAGTGTTCGTGTTGGTTATGTTGTTTATCCAGCCTCAGTCTAGGAACCTGTGTTTTCACACAAAAACCTCTAGTTTACCATCCAGCACCACGAGGAGGTGGGCCAGGCAGTAGGGAGTATAAAGCACTGGTGGGGCAAACCCTGAGATAGCCAAGGCTGCAGGCAGGGAGAGCCCAGTAAAAAAAAATTGAAATTGGGAAGAGATAGTGGGTATAGAAAGTAGGGGAACAAACAGGTAGGACAGAAGTAGAGGTAACCACCTGAGTGAAGGGGGACCCCAATTCAGGTCACCCATCTTGTCCTAGTGGGGTGACCCACTAGGGTGCCTCCATAGTCAGGTGGGCAGGAGCAGCGTGCATAGCACATGCTTCTTGATTAGACCGGAGTTCGAGCCAGTGCCCACCAAATACAGAGGATGCAGAAAGGTCAGGGAATGACCATCGCATATCCCCAGAGCAATATGGCCTTAGTTGCTAATGCTCCTAAAAACCAAATAACATAATATAACATGACCCACTAGGACAAAGGGTGTGCCACACAGGGTGGGGGACAATGAGAGAATAACCCACCCCAGGTGGTAAGAATAAAGGATCATGGGGAAAGGGTCAATGATGGAGCTCATTTTTGGTGCTCAGTCCCACACTGGTCAGGGATAAAGCACTACTGACCAGTGTCTGCATCCCACGCCATGCCGGCTAAGTAGCCACAGCATGATATCTGCTTGGGTGGAATGGAGCCATAAATGGTCCATTTGTCCACCAGTCAATCTGGGGGGGGGGAGAATTTGTTAGACTCTTACTCTCTTTCACATTGCATTCATTCTGTTTTTATACTTTTTTTCTTACACTTTATAGTTATAAGGGTTAGTATCTATAAACAAAATAAGAATTAAAATTTGTGTTCTTTCTTGCTCACACCCATGCTTTCAAGCATTCATTTCTCTTATTCAATTCCATTCTCTCTGCACTACATCCCCAGGCCCTGGCTGCAAGCCCTGTATGCCAAGGAGGTATGCAGTGGGTATGTTGATGGTGTTAGTAACTAAGTTCATTTGTGTTAGTATGCATTCACTAAAACTATATATATAACAGGTGTTTTTCATACTCTCATTTACATTCACACCTTCATTCTTTCCTATTTACCAAAACTCTCCTTCACTCTCTCTTGCTTCCATGCTGGGTCATTCTCTTACACCATAACTTCACATTCTTTACCTTTCATCACAATTTCTATTTCACCCTATCACATTCATTCAGCACCCAGCATACTCTCACAATTCTTTCACATTCATTCATCCTACATTGCATCCCCTTACAACAAGCTTTCTAATGTCATTTGGCTGAGTTGTTTCCCTGGATGCCTATTTATCTCCACCCCCCCTTTATATTTACTTAGAGAGTGTAGGATCCCTACTCATGGCAAGATAATCCTGTGGAGGTGAGGCCCAGTAATCAATCTGGTTTTGTTTTGTCAGGTATCGTTCAGGGTGCTGGTTACAGCTACCCTGTCAGATTATAATGTCATCATCTGGGAGTGGTGAGAGACATGAGCACTTTGGCTATTGATTGTTGCTTGACTGAGGGAGGCTGTAGGGCCTGTCTCTGCATGCTTTGTCTAATTTCAAATACTTGTTGGGTAAAGGTTTGTGAGTGCTTTATATATACTGTATATATATATTCTCATTTATAATAAATTGGTGTTCCTTCCTGTCAATTTAGAAGGGGCCCAATATCAACTATTAACTGTGTTCTTTGGATTTCATAGCTTGTATATTAATAAAGAATGTGTGCCCAGTCAATATGTTCCCTAAGGAAGTTAGTTTTGCCTTTAGGGAGCTAAAGGCAAAACTAAACTGTCAATATGAAGGTGGTAAAAAGTCCAGGGGCATACCACTTTGGTGGCTTTGGACCAACCATTGCAACCTGTGGTAGAAACCTTTTATTTTGGTAACAGCACCTCTGGTTTCCTGCTCCCAATTTGATTGCCATTGCCATGGAGCTATTTTCTTTCTTTCAGCCTTGATGCTATTGGCTGTGTGAAGAACTATCCCCAGAAATTCTGTGGGTATGCCCTTCCTGAATCTGTAATATAAGCCTCTTTTGGCTACTTCCAGGTAAAGTGGGAGCAGCCAGCACCTGCAGTGCTGGTATATTCACAGTGCAGCGTGCCCTGGTGATAGCGAGAAGTATTGTTTTCTGAATTGTCTCTAATTTGTTTCTGACTATGGCCATGCAGGTAAACCATGCATACCAGCTCCACAGGTGATGACAGACAAGAATACTGCTCGGTATATGATTGCCAGGGTCCTTCTTTTGAGCCCCCAAGTCAGCCCAACTGATCCTGGTGATTATGCAGCATAGTTTCTCACTTTTTTTGCCAAGTATGCCAAATGGGTTTTAATGAAGTTTGAGATGGCTGGAAAAAAAATCAAAAGAGCCAAATATGATAATATTTTATGAAAATCCATCTACTAGGAGTTGAGTTATTACATGCAGACAACAACTGCTTTATACATATATGATAATGCATTTAATAAGAATAACATATTAAGGTGTTTGGTATTATAGGAACAGATTTCTCAATGTTATCAATACAAGAATTAAAGTATGATGCTAGTATTCAGTTTTATCTTTTAATGAACAATCAGGATGCTAAAAGGGTGAAATAAAAATAGAACAAAGTTGCTGTTCCCAGCACTGGTAAGAGCATGACTGATATTTGAATGAAATGCAAAATTTGCATCTCATTCAAAACAGTTTTAATGTGCATATTGGCCATACGGTGCAAGGAAGACAAAGGCTTTTTCTGTGCCAGAAAAAAAAAAATCATTCTGAAAGTTTTTTTACCTTTGGTACTTTTTGTCAACATCAGTGTCCAAGTTAGGCATTAGTTTTGAGTTCAAACCCTAGTTTTATATATCATTTAGTTAATAAATAGTATATTTAGGTTGAAAACTGACACTTAAATGCTCTATAACACCTTTCTACTTTATTTATCAATGTATATACATTTCACATGTTAAATTATTTTCAATTAAATAAATTGTGTTAATAGTGGTAGGAGCAACCAAGTTAGAGAAAAAGAAAAAAATACAATAAAAACTTCATTAAAACTATGCTTCCTTCCTTTGAAGGAAGAAGCACTTGAGAAAATCCCATTATATTTGAATTTCCTCAGAGAAACTACAAAGGGTTCATGAATTATATATATAAACTAGTAGGTGGTAGCAGTCTTATCCGCATAACAATAAACACACAGGTATAGATGCATACTGAAATAATACACATTATAAAGTTTTTTGCATGAAACTTTTCTTCTACCCATTTAATTTAACAGACAACAGAATGGGTTATATTCTGCAACATCTTTCCTTTGTGTTATTTAAAATTTCCTCCATGTTATCTCTGTATCTCAACGTTACATCACATCTTGATGATAATAAAGAGTTATGTTACATACCAAGAAACCAATAAAAAACCATTTTTTATGAAACCTGGCATACAAAAATGAGCACACGTATGTATATTAATAAAAAATTATGGGTCAGAAAATTCCATAATTATTTCTTAGCGCCGATTCTGAGCACTATTGGATAATCCAGTGATTTTTCGACCTTTTTTTAATAACGGCACCCCTACTCAATTTTCTGCCGGTTAGATCCGATTGTCTTTGTATGTATATAAAATATTAAAAAATATATGACAGTTATTACAATAATATAACTATAAACAAAATTACAATTCATAATACAAATTATATATATATATATATATAAAATCCTATTCTTTATATAGAGGTACTAAGTAAACATCAATTACTGTATAGATCACCACAAAATTAAAAAAGGTACCGTACATCTTTTTATAATGAAATACATATAGATTTATTAAAAGCATATAAATTTTTAAAAAAAATAAATAAGTTTAAGTAATTTAAACCCAAATTACGTGGTACCCCTGGAATGTTGATGCGACGATTTAAGGTGCCGCGGCACCCCGGTTGAAACCCACTGGGATAATCTATAGCAATAAAATAAAATATTTCGTATGCAATATATTCATTTAGATATCATATTTATTTTCCGGACATGCAAATTAAATTATTTTTACGAACAAAATAAAATAATTTTAGTATTTATTTTTTTTTTAAGTCAATGTTCACTAATTGGTATAACATTTCAAGTGTTGAAGACGTAAATGAGCGGAGCAAGAATAGCTAGCATTCGCCGAAAAACGGCATACATGTATAACGAGTTATGTTTCTCTAATATAAATTGGGTAAATTAAAAACAGAAATAAAAAAAAAAAAACTTATCACGATCAACTAGAATTTCATTTGCTTAACAAAAAAAAAAAAAAAAAAAAAAGGTCTAGTTTGTAATTAATAATAAAACAGGCTTTTTTATTATTATTATTATTATTATTACAATTAGCCATATGGTGCAAGGAAGCCCGAGGCTTTTTGCTGCACCAGGCAAAAAAAAAAAAAAAAAAAAAATTCTGAGTTACCCTGAGAGAGAGAGAGAGAGAGAAGAATGATGATATCCAGCTCAGGACGCTGGGTGTACCAAGCCCATACTCACCAGATGTGAGCCCCTGGGGACCTTTTACATCTCTTAAAAAATTTCTATACATCTGACTGCACAGAAAAACATTTATTAGTAGGTTTTTACTGATCCCCACACGAACCAAGCTGCAACTCTTAATTCCAAAACAATTTTAAATCTACAGAAATTCAGTTTTCCCCATTTGTTTACATTATGCCAAAGCAAAAATTAAATACCGTCTTACTTTAAAGACTTAATCACATTCCACAAACCAACCCATAAAAATATTATATCTATTCAATTGACATCAACAGAAAACTGTAAACAGAGAGTGAAACCACCAAGGATTCAAGTCAACTAAACGATTATTAGTTGTCACATTCTCAATGTTGAAAGTGGCAGAATGTGAATATAAAAAATAAATTAAAAATCAAAATCGCACACATAATGAACCAAAGAAATAAGTCTACTAGGAAATAATATTGCAGCAACTAATTTTAATCTCTTACCTGAAATCTCTTGGAAAAGTAACCACAACAACTTTCAGAAATTTCCAACCTCCAGCTAAAAGAAATATGGAATATGCGGTAATAAATGAAGTTATGATTGAACACAGTGACCCAAGCCATAAAAAGGCAAACAAGGACCAAAAAAAAATTGCTCTGATAGCAACTGCGTTTTCTTCTATCGCAACGATCATGTTTTGAGCTAAACTGTTACTCGAAAACAAAGTTACCTTCCTCTGACTACTCATGTGGATGGCAATAACTAAGGACCACGCACTCGCATAACAAATAGAAACTTTAAATTAAGACACGTGCAATAAACTAACCACACATCCACACACCTGTTGGCATAACGTATGAATGAGGAGATAACAGCATAGGCCGAGAAATAAATGTCACAGCTACCGTTACCAGCGCCATCTGGTGAACTAAATATGTAACTTGTTAAAGATAACTGCCGAAAAAACATTGTAAATTAGAATTATTTATTATTTATATATATTATTATTATTATTACCCATATGGTACAAGGAAGCCTGAGGCTTATGCTGCACCAGCCAAAAAAAATAAAAAATTCCCGAGTTATCGGGAATTTTTCCGATAAATTCCCTGAGAAAGAAAGAAGAGGAGAGAGAGGGAGAGAGAGAAAAGTACAAAGGAATCACCAAGAAAGAGAAGAATGATGATATCCAGCTCAGAACCCTGGTTAAATAGAATAATTATTCGTCGAAGCACAGCTAAATACATATTTTGGAATGTGGGGTGCAAAACCATCACAAAAAATTAGATTTGTGTACTAGGACAATATGGAATGCATTCTACAGCAGTCTCAAAAATATTGGGTACAAACGTTTAGGGGAGGTAGGAAACATCTAAAGGAATGTGAATCGCATAGGAACCCATAACCGGAAATGTCACTGTAAGTCGGTAGACGGCGCTGTTCATCAGTTCGGGAGAGGGAAAATTTCTGGTTTACTCATTCAAATAGTAGTCGCCGCACGAAGAGCATGCATCGATATACGAACTGTGAGCTGGCAGACTTGCACCTAGTGTATGGATTAGCAGAGAGCAATGGACGAGCCGCTCAACGAATTTCTGGAGAACGCTTCCCACACAGACATGTACCGGACCACCGTTTGCTTGCGCGTGTGCATCAAAATTTGTGCGATTATGGCTCATTTAAAGGTAACTGGAGTAGTGCAGGCAGACCACGTTCGACGCGAACTGCCGCCATGGAAGAAAGTGTGTTGAATGCCGTCCAGAATAATCCTACTACCAGCACACGTGCCGTTGCCTCTGCCTTAGGAGTGTCTCGTTGCAGTGTACAGCGTGTCTGGCACGATGATTCCTTACACACTTTTCGTCGCCGACCGGGCTAGCCGAGTGGGTAAAGTACCTGCCCGGAAACCCAAAGGTCGCGGGTTCGATTCCCGCCTCGGGCTTGGATCAAAGTACTGCAAAAACCTTGGGAGGTGCAATATGGCCACAGAAGCTGATGCGCCAACAACTACCAAATCAAAAAAAAACTCTTTTCGTCTTCAAAGGGTTCAGTTACTGCTCCCCCAAGATCATCCTGCCCGTGTGGCTTTTGTGCAGTGGTTTCTCCAAGAAAGTGTTCAAGACTTGAATTTTCCAGCTTATGTTTTGGTCATGTATGAGGCTTATTTCACTCGGCACAACGCTCATGTGTGGGCTCAGGACAACCCACATGGTGTGCGTCCCCATGCAGCACAACATCGCTTCGCAATAAACGTGTGAGCAGGTATGGTTGGTGACTGCTTAGTCGGCCCATACCTGTTACCATCCCGCATGAACTCCACTAAATATCGGATCTTTCTTGAACAAGTTCTACCAGGGTTACTTGACAATGTTCCAGCAAATCTGAGATGCAACATTTGGTTTGAATGTGACCTTATGGAAAGTGTGTTCGTGACCATTTGAACAGGCGTTTTGGGGGCGTCGATGGATCGGCTGTGGTGGACCCGTTGCCTGGCCCCCACGCTTACCTGATTTATCGAGCCTTGATTTCTTTCTGTGGGGGGCCCTCTGGTGTATGAATCGCCTATGGAGACGGAAATGGATCTCGTGGACAGACTCGTCTGCGCTGCTGCTACTGTTAAAGAAACTCCCGGTGTGTTCGACCGTGTCCGCAAGGTGGAACCTTCGAGCATCTGTTGTAACATCATGAAATGCATCCATCTCGTACTCCATTGTTAATATTATGTCAAATAAATGTTTGCCACTAATTACTGTGTTGTGTCATTTCTGCTTCTTGTGCCTCTGCTACTACTTTCCCGTGACGTTTCCGGTTATGGGTTCCTATGCGATTAACATTCATTTAGATGTTACCTACCTCCCCTAAACGTTTGTACCAATATTTTTGAGACACCCTGTATAACCAGTGGCCTCTCGTGGACAGGTTGCAAAACCACACATTTTTCTTTTAATCAAATTTATTTAGCACGTGTTTTTTTTTTAGGATGTGTGAGTGTGTTTTATATACGGTATCTCCTGAACTCCGCCCTGATTCACTGCGATAATACTGTACACGATATATAGTTTCTTATGTACTTCGTTCCCTTAGTGTAAATCTTTAATTATGTCAACTAACCACACACACTTTAACCAGACTGAGTTGCCCCAATATCACCAGAACTTTTCATCTGCTTTGCCAAGGAATTCAAATAATAGTGAACTTTGCAGTCATTTCTAAGTAACGATTGTGTGAATAACTATGTTAATTTTTTTAGAGAAAAGAAATAAGGGTTCCCGTTTTAAAAAATAAACTGAAGAAATATACTTTATAAAACTCATTTCCAATATAATTTGAACCTACTGGCTCTCAATAACTTCCATACTGACTATATTATCTCTCTTTCATGCTCAACTTATTTATAAAACTTTACTTCTGCCCAAACAAGCTTTGGAATGGGCATAATTAAACTAAGAAGACTTTCATACGTGATGCCAACAGGTGTGTGGATGTGTGGTTAGTTTATTGCACGTGTCTTAATTTAAAGTTTCTATTTGTTATGCGAGTGCGTGGTCCCTAGTTATTGCCATCCACATGAGTAGTCAGAGGAAGGTAACTTTGTTTTCGAGTAACAGTTTAGCTCAAAACATGATCGTTGCGATAGAAGAAAACGCAGTTGCTATCAGAGCAATTTTTTTTTGGTCCTTGTTTGCCTTTTTATGGCTTGGGTCACTGTGTTCAATCATAACTTCATTTATTACCGCATATTCCATATTTCTTTTAGCTGGAGGTTGGAAATTTCTGAAAGTCGTTGTGGTTACTTTTCCGAGAGATTTCAGGTAAGAGATTAAAATTAGTTGCTGCAATATTATTTCCTAGTAGACTTATTTCTTTGGTTCATTATGTGTGCAATTTTGATTTTTAATTTATTTTTTATATTCACATTCTGCCACTTTCAACATTGAGAATGTGACAACTAATAATCGTTTAGTTGATTTAAATCAGTGGTGGTTTAACCTTCTGTTTACAGTTTTCTGTTGATGTCAATTGAATAGATATATTATTTTTTATGGATTGGTTTGTGGAATGTGATTAAGTCTTTAAAGTAAGACGGTATTTAATTCTTGCTTTGGCATAATGTAAACAAACGGGGAAAACTGAATTTCTGTAGATTTAAAATTGTTTTGGAATTAAGAGTTGCAGCTTGGTTCGTGTGGGGATCAGTAAAAACCTACTAATAAATGTTTTTCTGTGCAGTCAAATGTCCCCAGGGGCTCACATCTGGTGAGTATGGGCTTGGTACACCCAGGGTCCTGAGCTGGATATCGTCATTCTTCTCTTTCTTGATGACTCTCTCTCTCTCAGGGTAACTCTGGATTTTTTTTTTTTTTTTTTTTTTTTTTTTGCCTAGTGCAGCAAAAGCCTCGGGCTTCCTTGCACCATATGGCTAATTGTAACAATAATAATCCTTTGATTTGAAAGTACAGTACTGCTGATGTTTATATCTTTTAATCAGTTTGGCATCTGTTTTCATATAACTGTCTGTTAATTTTTTTGTTTTCATAACTTTTATTGTCTAATTTTTTAATATTATTTTTAGCAATAGCTTTGATTTTTCTGTCAACGTTTCTGCCTTAACCCTTCTTATTTTAGCATATTTTAAAAAAATAATAAAATTTATAGCTTAATATAACTGTTCTTGCTATACAAAATCTCAGTTTACACATTACGATTTAAACATTATGCCACATTATGACTCAAACCATCTTACACAAAATAAGTTATAAAAGCCTCTTTTTTTTTTTTTTTAATCAGTCCTTATCCACGCACTCGTGGTGATCCTACAAATGATGGGCTACACTTTATTGTTATTATTATTAGCGCTCATACTCAGCAGATGTGAGCCCACGCTTGTGAAACCAAAACTCATTAATTAGAGTCTTTATAAGGTAAGCCATGTTCTTCACGTAACAATGCAAAACTTTATAGCGATGAATTAAAGATACAATTCAGTTAAATTTTCCATAACATGTAACAGAAGTTTCTTCACACATTGTTGTTGGTTGCATTTTAGGAACATCAGTGACTTAGGCCATATCGCATTATATATATATTACTTGTTAATTGAGTATTTTGTGGTCGATTTGCCTGTTTCTTAATAAAAAAAAAAAAAAAAAACAGTTTTCGGAGAAAAATCATGTTACCCTCGCATGCGACCAACTAACGGAAGGCAGCAATTATACCAACTGTGCTACACGCGAGGGAATTTCTTAACATATAATAATAAAGCAATCAATACATTTAACAAACTGACATCAATACAATTTTTATTTTATTTCTGGCCATTTTTCCACCAGGAAGCAGCGATTACCATAAAGACTGCTTCCTAGCATCTGCTTAACAATAAAAGTCCCATAACGGAATATTCGAAGAATCCTGCGCCAGAAAAACCTGACACTGATACAACACATTCACAGATCCTTCCAGGTGTTTCCACGTAAAACGCAGGCAGCTGCTTACCGGAAACCAGCAGCGACATAAAGCAGAAGATTCTCACTGGCTATGAACACTTAGAAAGCAATTGACCAGTGCAACTTCTCGGTATGAGATGGAGTAAAGTTTTGCACGGGTCAACTGCTTTCTGTTGTGTTCATAGCCATCTTACACAAAATTTCTCACCAGCGACATGCAGGTGAAAAGCTTCAGCTGCATGTCGCTGCTGGTTCCACGTAAGCGGTTACCTGCATTCGACGTGTAACATCCTAAGCAGGGCCGGCTTAACGCACGATCGAGCGGTTCTCCCGAACAGGGCGCCAAAATTTATGGGGCGCAAAATCCCCCGAAAATTCACTAATTTGCTGTAAATTTCAACTCGAAGAAGGTGCACCAAAAATTCTCGCACAGGGCGCTGATAGACCTTCTGACCCTAAGGGTGCTTACACGTACAAGTTGCACACTGACAATTGCTTTCTATGTGTTCATACCGAGAAGTTGTACTGGTCAACTGCTTTCTTTCTTACTTACCGGAAATCATTGGCTGGTTTCCGGTATGCGGCTACCTACGTTCTACGTGTAAGCACCATAATACACTGCGCTACCTAATATACCGGACATCCGCTCTGTTCAAGGTCACCTGCTACCCAAGCACCACGTGTTAGACACAACTATATGTTGATAAGCTGTGGCGGTGACAGTAACAATAATAATATCCATTATTAGTGCAAGGAGGCTGCAGGCATTTGCTGCACTGCCAAAAACAAAAAATGACAATAATAATAATTTAAAAAAAAAACACAAGTAGATAAGAAAATACAACTATGCTTCCTTTCTCACACAGGTAACTATCCAGTTGACCTTTTAATTTATTCAAGCTGTCAGCCTCATTTACCTGCGAGGGCAACTGGTTCCAGCAAATCAACAACTCGCCGAAGTACTATTTTGAATACGACATGCTGCGATGGAAGAGTTAATAGGTTTCCAGCGAGGAATGATAATAGGGCGCCACATAAACAACCGGTTTGCATGGGACATTTCAACGGCACTGAAGATCGACGATTGGTGATGTGATCTGCATATCGAAGCAGACTGGTGTTAAACCATCATAAAATGACCCGGAAACACCAAAGCTGACAGGAGAGTCCTGGAGAGAAACAATGTAAGCACCTGGTAGTGCTCTGGATACTGCGTGATATCAGTTACCACGATCATGCAGCCGTCCACAAGTCAAACGCCATCTAGCAGTGTGTAATGACAGCCGTTCTTGGACCATATACAAATTGAAAACTGTACTTTGGATTGACGAGTCACGGTATATGGTCTGCCAGTCTGACGGCCTTGACTGGGTGAGACCCATGCCCGGAAAAATCTACCTGCTGGACTATATCGTTCCGACAATGAAGTTTGGCAGAAGCAACATAATTGGCCTAGGACCATTGGTTGTGTTGGACAAATCCATACATGCTGAGTTTTATCTAGATGTCTTGAACAATAATGCTTTACCTATATTGTGACTGCACATGGAAAAAGGCCAATATCTGTATCAAGACAACACGCCATATCATGTTTGCGTGTGACGAACTAGTTTGAAGACACAGGGGTAGAAAAAATTGGATTGGTCAGCCCTGAGCCCCGACCTCAATTCTACAGTAAAACTTTTGGATGGATTGGATCGTCGGGTGCCTGCGAGGAGAGCCTGCTCAAAAAGACAGACCTGAATTGCCTTACACTTAAGGCCGAATGGTGGAAAATATCGGAGGACCTTTAATGTTTGAAATAATTTGATCAAAAAAATGTTTTTATCCTTCAATACATTCGACAACCATCAAATTAAAAAAAAAAAAAAAAGGGTATTTTTCTTAATGATGTCAATATGTTCTCTGCATTAGAGCACTTTCTCCCAGCTAGTAAAGGGTGAAACAGCTCATAATTTAAAGCTTCATAGAATGTTTGTCGGATCTTTCTTTAAATAGGCATCTAATTTTGAAATTATTTTCTCAGCAGTTATGCTATGTACATATATACAAAGGGTACTAGGAAAGTTTTGCAATACAGCTTTGTTTATTTAATTTTTTCAAAGTAATTTCCTCTACATTCAATACACCTCTCCATCCTCCGAAACCAATCTTTAAACCAGTTCTGCCGAGTTTCACTAGGGAGTAAAGCACACTCGTTGTCCCAAGCCCGTAGAAGGTCCTCATCACTGGAAAACCACCTCCCTTTTAGCTTCATTTTCACATGCGGGAACAGTGCAAAGTCGCAGGGAGCAAGGTCTGGCCTGTAGGGAGGGTGGTCGAGAAGTTTCAGTCCTGTCGTGGTCAAATATTCGGTGCAGGCTTTGGCGCGGTGAGCTGGAGCATTTTCGTGATGGAGGTACCAGGTGTCCATTCTTGACTTTGGCCGCAGGTTCTTCATAGATCCAATGACTTTAGGCAGGCATTGTTCAGTATACCACTTAGCTGTGACTGTCTTCTGCGTGTCCAAAACGACACGTTCCACAATTCCACTCGATTTGAAAAATACAGCTATCATTTTCTTCTTTACAGATCGGGATTTTCTGACAATTACGGGTGTGTTGTCATCATCAAAGACCCAAACTTTGTTTTGAGCCTTGGTCGGCAGATCGTAATAGTACAGCCAAGTCTCGTCACCTGTCACAATGTTGTTCACATACCGAGATTGTCCCTTATCAAACTTTTTTAACATCTCCCGGCACCAAGTCACACGTCGTGTCATCTGCTCTTCAGTCAGTTGATGCGGCACCCAGAGAGAACAAAGTTTCTTCACGTGAAAATGATCTTGCAGAATCGAACGAATCGCTGGTGCATTTAGGCCCAAAGTATCCTCTATCTGTTGGTAGGTCACTCGCCTGTTTTCGTCAAGCATTTTCCTCACAGCAGTAACGTTTTCCTCCGTAACTGACGTTCGTGGCCTTCCCGGCCTCTCAGAATCCTCCAGAGTGAAATTTCCCCTTTGGAATTCTCTATACCACCTGAATATCGTTGTACGATGTGGACAATTTCTTGCAAGCACTGGTCTATGGTTAAACCACGCACGAAATTATACCGCAAAACTGTCCTTATCTCATTTCGTGACCACGATGCCATCGCAAGCACTTTACACTCTCACTACTAATGAATAACTGAGCCCATCGACATGGCGCGGCGGCTACTATGCACGTATGAACATGTCTCAACGTGCAGCAACAAGCAGCTTCCTGTGATTCATTGTTGCGTCATATTGCAAAACTTTCCTAGTACCCTTTGTATATACCCTGTGCTGCAACTTTATTACGTACACCTACCTAGTAGCGTGTTGAGCCTCCTTTAGCCTTCAAAACAGCCTGAATTCGTCTAGTCATGGATTGAACAAGATGCTGCAAATGTTGTGCAGGAATGGAGTACCATGCAAACATGAGTGTGTTACACAGTTCCTTGAGATTCGACGGAGGTGTAAGTCTGTAGCGAACAGCCCTTTCCAGCTCATCCCAAAGATTTTCAATAGGATTGAGATCCAGGGAACTGAGCAGGCCACTGTAGCAAAGAAAAGTAATTGTCACGTTCCTAGAACCATTCCATAGTGATTCGGGCTTTGTGCACCAGCGCATTATCCTGATGGAAGTAACCATCTGACTCATGGTTACTTCCAACTGTCCAACTGATGATAAACTGTCAACATGAACGAATCACTTGGTCAACAACGATGTAGCATTCAGGCGTGAATCTATGGGTATAAATGGATCCAACGTGTGCCAAGAAAACATTCCCCACACCATAACACTGCCCCCACCACCTTGCACAATAGTCGTCAGACATGACGGGTCCATGGATTCATGTTGTTTTCGCCAAATTCTGAGCCTTCCATGAACATGATGAACCAGGAACTTCGACTCGTCAGACCAAGCAACTGTTTTCCAATCATCGATAATCAACTGGTACTGCTGTGTCCACAGGAGGCGTGCTCACTTGTTCTTCATTGATAACAATGGTATGCAATGCGGCTGTCGGCTATTGTAGCCCATTCACGACAAAGTGCGACTAGTGGTCCATTGCGATATTTTGTTCTGCGCATCAAGATTGTCTTCTGACGTGATGTGCGACATTGTGGCCCATCTGTTTGCTTGCACAATTCTAGCCTTCTTCCACTGACCTCTCTCATCAACAAGCGATTTTCTTCCACAGGGTGCCGTTGAGAGGATGTTTTCGGTTTGTGTGCACCACTCTCGATACACCCTTGAAATTGTGATACGTGAAAAGTTTCAGAGATGCTTTGTCCACCATGGTAGTAGTTGCTGAGATAAAACTCAGCAACTACTACCATGTCGCGTTCGAAGTCCGTTAGATAACTTCTTTTACACATTCTTGTTACAGTTGAACGCTTAACTGATGCTGGAAAGGTTGTTCTGCTGTATTTATATCCACAACTGTGGTCATGTGATTTGCAATGTTGTGGGACAAACCATTTGTGTGCACAGCAGGGGTGTACCTAATAAAGTGGCAGTACAGTGTATATACACTGCTGTTCAAAGGAAGTGCATTAAAATTGTAATTTTCATCCGAATAACCTAAGTATACGGCAGTATTTCTTACAGATTACATTGGATAAGATTGACACTCTTAGTAATGACGTAATATTGTATCAGCTGTTACTTTCAGCTATATAAGCACGCACTGCAAGAGTTGCAGTCATTCCTTGCTTGTGTCAGGATGGCGAGTTACATGCAGTTGACGCCACGAAGAAAGAGTGCTTGTTGCTTTACGTGAAGGATGTTCTTCCCCTTCACATTGCTTATAGAATGTCTTGTAGTAGATTTCTTTCCAAACTCAAGAATACTGGTTCTGCTGATAGGAAAGAAGGAACTGGTCGCAAACGAGCATCTACGCCAAAAGATGCTCGTTTGCGACTGCGTTTTAAAGCGCTTATGCCATAAAAACCGTAAAGCTTGTTTGTCTGAGCTGAAAAGAGAATGGGAAGAACATACAGGAGTGGTAGTAAGTGCAGTAACAATCAGAAGATGCCTCTTCAAAAATGGACTTGTAGCCCGTCGTCCTAAGATGGCCCACCTCACAAAAAATGAAAAAGGCCCAATTAATTTGATGTAAGGTGCATGTCAAATGTGGACATATGTCCACATTTGACATGCACCTTACATCAAAGAACGTCAGTTCATCTCCGCCTCGTATCTCTGTGAAGAACAGTACCACTGTAGAAGGGACAGAAATAAGTAGTGTATATTTGTGTGTATTATGTGTGTGTGTTCTGTTGTTGTGTCTGACCGCTTAGCTACCCAGAATCATCAGTCACCTGGACAGATGATTCTGGGTACTCGTGCACACCACAGGAAGGTGGGCCAGTCTCAATGGAGCTCGCACTGTCTCAGTTTGAGACTCTGACACACCTGATGTAGGCAAAAGATGGGCCAGATTCCTCTGGGGGCCCACTCCAGAGGAGAAAAAAAAATAAATAATAAAAAATAAATAAATAAAATAAAATAATAATAAAAAAATAAAAATAAAATAAATAAATAATAATAAATAACATAAAATAATATAAAAAAAATTTAGGAAATGTTGCTCCCTATTGAGTAGCTCCACCAAAGGAGTAGAATTATTCGTAGTCGTATAACTAATTCTTGTGAAAACATCAGATGTAAACTGCTGAAGAGCAACATAAGAATTCTTGTCTCCCACCAACAAAGTTTCATGCCCATGAGAGAGAGTGTAGAAACTGATGAATGAAGAACATCTCTAAAGTCGTTATACAGCGGACATTCAAATAAAATGTGGCTCCAATTTTCATTTTCCCCGCATTGACAAGCTTCAGTTCTAGAAAGACCAAAACGACATAGTTTTTTGTTAAGAGATCCATGTCCCATTAAGAGAAAGGATGTATATAAGTCTAAAGAGAACCAAACAGGTTTCTGCTTTACACAAAAGGTCACCTCAGGGAAAAAAGTCCTAGTAACAGATTCGACAGACGACGTATCCCAGCGTGTCTGCCATAGATTTATCACTTCATTCCACAATCGATTATGTTCTTGCTTAATATCTGAATGAATATTCAGAACCAAACCCATAAATTCAGTTGATAGTTGGGTTTTTAACCTATAACAAAGACCTCTGTAAGCTACGTGAAGGTCCAATGGCAATACAACTGCAAGAACCTGTAATGCAGAAGTTGAAACGGTACGACAAGCTCTTAACATACATAATATGTTAAGAGCATGTCAAATGGACCCCCGAGCAGTGGAAGTGTTATTTTCTAGGATGAGAAGAAATTCAACCTGAATGGCTCTGATCGGAGACAAAAGATTCGCCATAGATGTGGTGAAGAATACCATCCAGGCTGTGTGGTGTCTACAGTGAAATTCCCTACCAGCCAACTGATATGGGGGTGCATTTCGTATCGCGGAGTAGGTCACCTGCAGTTTGTAAAAGGTTCCGTAAATGCCAATGAATACTTGGCTATATTGGAAGGCAAATTGCTGCCCACCATTAGAGACCATTTCAACGTGCCAAGCAACTGCACCTTTCAGGATGACTCTGCTCCTTGTCATCTGGTGAAAAGCATAAATAGGCATTCTGTAGTTACTTGAGCTTCATTTCTGTAATTGAGGTTCCACAGTAATGTGTTTACATTTGTTTCAGGTGAAAAAATGGTTGGAAGAATGGTCTATTACAACTCTTAGCTGGCCAGGAAACAGCCCGAATTTGAATACTATAGAGAACTGTTGGCATCGTCTGGAATCTGCAGTTGCCAGAAAGAAACCAAAGACCCTTCGTGAAGCCATAATTCGTGTTTGGATCCACAAACTATCAGTTGATTATCTTCAGAAATTGATCTTGTCAGTGCCTGGACGGTGTGCTGCTGTCATCAGGGATAGAGGCAGTTCAACTAAATTAGTTTGCACCTGGTGAAATTTTCATTTTGTTTTCTATTTAAAATGATAAACTCAAGCAAATTAGGGTTTCTGATAACATTTCAGCCATAAATGTGGTATAAAGGTTGCAAATGCTCATTTTGGAACATTTTGAGAGTACCTGTCAAATATTACTTAGCTTTGCCTTGACTATTAATAAATATCTTTTGTTTATATTTCTGTGTATGATGCTAGTCATCAATGTAACATACCATTGCAAAAAAGGGTTAGAAATGTGAAATTCTCAGGTGATGCACTTTCTTTGAACAGAAGTGTTTATATATATATATATTTTTTTTTTTTTTTCTTGCACATTATTTAGTAATTCTGAAGTTTCTGCTGGGAAAACATCATCTACATTATTTTGTAGGCCATTTTTAGTACACTTGATTTCTTCCCAAAATAAGTGAGCATATGGATAATTAGATCTTTCTAATGAATCCAATAAAGAAATGAATTTATCAAAATTTTCAGTTACATGTTTACATTCAATCCTACTTAATGAATCCATCTCGTATGCTATCAGAATTTTTTAAGAAATCAAATAATAGATTGAAATATTTATCTAAATATTTCACCAAACAAAACCATGATTTCCAGCGTGGCTTGGAAATAATTTTTCAGAAAGATGTGATGTGGATAAGATGTTTCCAAAAATTTTGTATACTTGGACTTCATTTTTTCTTGAATTCAAAAATATCATTTTCATTTTAATTACTTCATTGAGAGATTTTAATTTCTTCATAAAAATATTTCCTAACACATTTATATAAGAAATACATGCATCATACTCTTTTAAAGTGTCGAAAAAGCTTGAAAGCATGTGGTGGCATTCGCAATCTCCAAATATACTTTGTGTTCACGGGGACCCTTTTTAATTGACGTTTCATCTACTATCATTATAGTTTTATCCTTGTCATTTTGTTTGATTTCTGCTTTAATGAGTGCTCCAAAAATTGGCAAATAGGAGGGGGAGTTCAAAAAAAGATCTGTATTCACCCAGAAGTGGTTGTGATAGAAAGATGGGTTTTTTTTTTTTTTTTTTTTTTTAATACCTTGAAAGCTCTATAGCAACCACACACATTTTGGTTTCGATCTGACAATTGCTTTTTATTTTTTTTCTTCTTCTTCTTTGCAGCACTAAACGAAGTGAAGTATCACAATGGATAAAGTAAAATACATATTAGTGATTTGGTTCCTCTTTCTGCAAGGGGAAACACTCAAAGCAATCCATAAAGAAATGATCGCTGTTTATAGAGAAAGAAGACTGTCCAGTTTACAGAGTTGTTGCATACTGGTATTAATTCAAATGTGGAAGAACTGGAGTGTGCACAATGAAGAAATACCAAAACTCCCAGCAACTGTTGTAATAGAAGAGTGTATTACGAAATTTGAGGTATTACTCCTGAAAGATCGCCGTATTAGTGTCAAAGAACTAGCTGCACGACTCCAAATTAGTGTAGGCCCTATAGAGAACAATACCCATCAACAACTACATATGAGTGAAGTGTCTGCTGGATGGGTTCTAAGACTCCTTACTATTTTCAGACCCCTTACTATAAGAAGGAATGGGAACAATGCGCAGAGAAAATGTTGTCCATGTGCCAGGAAAAGCAATTTTTTTTTCACAGCTATCACTCTGGATGAAATGATGGATTGAAAGTCACTTGGATCGATCACTATGGTCCCGAAACTAAAGAAATATATAAAAAAAAAAAAAAAAAATTGGAAGCATGCAGAATCACTCCCTCCCCCAAACAGGCATTGGTGCAACCAAGCGCTGTCAGTTTTTTGGATCAGCATGGTGTAATACTAACAGATTACCATCTAAATTGCTGTACTGTAAATGTGAAGTATTATTTCAAGTATTATTATTTTTCCTCATAAATCCATGTAGTAGTAGTGGCATATGATGCAAGAAAGCAAGTGAATGAGCTTATGCATCAAAAAAAAAAAAAAAAAAAATCACACCATTCCCTCCAGATGCCCGTCCAGTTCCTCCTTAAATTTATTTAACCCATCAAGTTCCACAACAACAGATGGAAGTTTGTTCCTGCAATTAACCACTCGCTGGCTAAGAGCAAATTTCCCCACATCTATTCTACATCTGTCTTTTCTTAATTTAAATTTATGCCCCCTTAGGTTCGTAATCTGAAAAAGTGGAAGGACCCCATCAGAATTCAGCATGCTCAACCAATTTAAGGCCTTATACACCTCATGTGCTGCTATAAAAGGAAAAAGACCAGGAAAGCTGTCAAAAGATGTGCATCTGCTCCATGGTAATGCCACTGCACATTCCTCACATGCTGCGGTGAGGTACCTGCGAATGTGAGTTTGAAAGATTGCCGCATTCTGCTTATTCTCCCAGATCTTGCACCCTCCACATGCATAAGAATGGGAGCATTCAATGTATCCTTCACTTATATAACAAACAGATATTTACTGCAGGCTTCTGTATCTCCTGATAATTTATAAGCAGTCTATGCAGTTTTCTTCTCTGCGACCAAATCATTTGATATCCATTGAAGTCTAGACCTTGAACAATACCCCTTATATAATGAGCTTAGTACAATTACTTAATGACTTCCCTTGAATACTTCCGATTTAGCATTTTGATTTGTTAATATTAGCTTTTTTTTTTTTTTTTTGAAAGAATTTAAAAACCAAGAGCACTATAATCACCTTTGCAATAAACAAAACTTCTATCCTTATAAAACTGATTCAATAACACATTCAGATATTCTCAACCCCTCCACAGTGGTTTGCTAATGTTTTCTGTATTTTGATTGCATGAAAAATGACAAACATATACAATATAGTTTTCAAGGGAAAGAAAAAAAAAATTACTAAGAGCATTTCAGAAAGCAGGAAGAAGCATATTAGCTTCACACATATGACCATGTTTAGTAATTTAAATAATTCTGATTACTGTACAATGATTATTTATTTTTTTTCGTATAAGAAACCTTGGGTGTGATCAAGTGCCTATCTTATGTAATATTAACTGAACAATAATCAGCTCCTAATTAAAATAAGTATTAAATTTTAATAATTTTTAAATAACAGTTAATCTCTATAATATACAATGTACTTCATATTTACTAGTCCTTTATTTACTCTGTCCTTTCTGGGTGGAAAGAAGTTAAAAAAAAAAATCATATTCACAAATTTTATGGTATATTGCAATGAATGCCTTCATTACAGAGTAAAGGCTTAGCAAAGTTAGCAGCTGTATTATAATTTACACTTTCTCGTCAGTTAAACGACATCTAGCTGCCACACAAGGTACACATGTAATGTACAATTAACATTACTTTCTTAGATTTTTATTAAATAACATACAGTCAACCCTTTTATAAAATAAATCAGAAAAATAATGGAAAGTTCACATTTTTTCATTCTTGCTAAACTTATTTTTACACAATATGAAATATTACTTCTTGAAGATAAAGAAATTAATTCAGCCAGTCATCTTCATCTTCATCATCATCATCAAATAATGGTGGGGGAGGTGGCTGAGGTTTCCATGACTGTAAAGAATATAAAGGAATTATGAATTACATAACACTGTAATTAGTCTTTGCTACTGTTAATTTGTATGAAATTCTTCCTAAACATTAAGTAACCAAGGAAAAGAACATCAATTCACAAACCTACAAATATTTCTTGAAACCATACTAGTTTAATTAAAATATTTTAATACATTATCTTTCCATTACAAATGTAATTGAAAGATAATGTAATGGTATCCATGACAAATAGAAATAGGCATCCAGAACACAACCAAAACTATTATATGTGTATATTAATAATCATCATAGTATCCAATATTTTTATGTGTTTCATATACGAAGAGGGATTTCAAAAGTTTTTGGACTGAGTATGAAAGGGTGGTACATTGTTAAAAAATTCTGTACTTAATGTATAGCACTTTAAATAGTAAGGCACCACATTTAATGCAGTTTCTACGATGTCTTTTTTAATTACAGGTCCTGAAGTCAACAAAGTTGTGTGAATGAGGAAAGATGGATGAAACCAGTTACTGTGCAGTCATCTAATAGTTGGGAAAAAAAGGGACTAAAGACAAAGGCTATTCATGATGATATGGTTGGGGGAGGATGCCCCTTTCTATAGGCGCCTCCGTAGCCAGGTGGGAAGGAGCAGCAGTGCATAGCACACGCTTCTTGATTAGACCGGGGTTCGAGCCCGTCACCACCAAATATGGAGGATGCGGAAAGGTCAGGGAATGACCACCGCATATCCCGGAGCAATATGGCCTTAGTTGCTAATGCTCCTAAAAACCAAACAACAAACAAACAACAACAACAGCCCCTTTCTATTCCATGGTTATGATGTAATGGGTAGCAGAATTTAAACAAGGGAGGGAGAGCCTGGAAGACAGGCTTCCAGGCTTCAACTTCACCCCAAAAGTTGAGTGTGCATAATCTGATAATGAGTGTTCAACAAGTGACAGTTTGGTAAATTACCTACACCTTAGGCATCTCATCTGAATGTGTGTGTGTACCATATAACAGAGGTGATATTACGAAAAAGTTGTCAGTACAATGGACCCAAAGTTGCTGAAAGCAGATCAAACACACACAAGAGTTGTCAGTCAGGCATACATTTGCATTGTTTTCAAAAAGATTTAGCAAATTTCCTTGCAAGGTTTGTGACAATGGATGAGATGTGGATCCATCATTTTCAGCCACAGACGAAGAGAGCAGCCCAAATAGTGGAAACACTTCTTATCCACTTCAAAGAAAGCAAAGTCAATTCCTTCTGCTGAAAGGAGGTGGCATCAGTGTTTTTGGGATGCTGATAGAGCATTTCTAATAATTACCTTCAATCATAGAGGCATATTACACAGAGCTCGAGGCATTTGCACAAAAATATCAAAGACAAATGCCGAAGAAAACTCAGCAAAGGGGTCTTATTCCACCAGGTTAACACACCTGCTCACAAATCTATCTTTGCCATGTCTGCACTGCATGAGTGTGGCTTTGAAATCTTGGACCATTCCCCATATTCTCTAGATCTAGCACTATCAGACCTTCATCTATTTTCTTTGAAAAAATACCTGACTGGCATCCATTTTTTCATCAACAGTGATGTCATTGCTGCAGTGGATGCATTCCTCGACACACAAAAGAAAACTTTCTTCTCAGCTGGAATCAATGTATTGCAGTTTCGGTGGTGTAATGACTCCAAAGAGGACTATGTTGAAAAGTAACATGCTCTGGACTCCTCTTCATACTCTGGCCATGAGCTTTTCAAATGCCCCTCATAATATAAAACACAAATCTTTGAAGTGTATATTTCGAAAAAGAATTAAACTCAATTTTTGAATCCCATAAGTGAAGTATAAATTTTTTACTTTGTACAAATTGGAAGCAGCTATTAATTTCATGGTAAGCCTACTTAATTAAAAAAGATATGTAAGCATCACAAGATTAAAATTATTTCATAAAACATTACCTTCAATATTTGTAAACAGAATATTTATGAATTTAGAAATCTTACATTCCTTCACTACTCCTTAAAGTGTCAATTACTCAAAATCAAAGAAATTATATAACATACCAATCCAATGGCATAAATGAAGAAAATAAAAATATTGCAACTTTTCTACAGTCATCTTCTATGTTAATGATGCAACTGATGAAAGCAACACTCTTTTACATTTCTTTAATCCACTAAATGTCATATTAAGATTTGGTCTATTATGTTCATAAAAAAAAACAACTGTGCATGTAACAGCCTCCAAGATATGAGTTACACAAATTAGCACAATCATTCAGTAACTTAATAACACAATATTGCCTCCCCTCCTTCTAAAGCCTTTTAGTAACTTAATTTTTAGTAAATTTGTGAAATGATGAAGGGCGTCCAGATAAGAAAAGTACTTTTGAAGATATCAGCCAAACTTGTAAAAGACACACAAAAGAATTAGGAGCAAATTTATTTGAACTTAAAGTCAAAGATTCTTAATCACTGATAAAGGAATGAAGAAAGACAACCCTAACTGAAGAAGCCCTTTAGAAATTTTTCCAGTCTACAGTGGGCCTTGAACACAAACACTTAAAGATGAGCAATATCTCACAGTACTTATCTGAAGCAACACTTGCTTACTAATTATTGAAAAAATATTGTCACTAGTTTACTCATGAGCATTTGTATGCTATGCTAAGCATTTCATCTTCCAGGTAGAAAGCAGAGGTCCACAAACTAGAAGTACCCAACCTCCAAACTTCCATTAGGCTGATTTTAAAATATACCATGTTACATATCTACCGACATACTCAAGTTATCAGTAAATATACAAAATGGAAGGATGACGAAAAACTTAAGTAACACAATAAGCTGAATGATTTCAAATTAAAACAATAATAATGTTTGGGAAATTCACACTTATGCAGTGATGAGATGCCAAAATCTTAACAACCGGTTCCATATAAAAAATTCTGATTTAGGTTATATAACACAATATGTATTTCTTGTACCTTTCACCATAAAAAGTGGCAATGCACAGAGCCATTCAGAATCATACTTAACAATAATAATTTTATTGAGCTGAGCATCAACAGCTCTGTTTATTAATCATATTACAATAGAAAAAAAGTGTTGCTTAATTAAAAAAAATTTAAAATATGTACTTTTAAAATGAAGAAGATACAAAGAAGAGATGCAGAAGTAAGCAAACCATAATAATGTTTAAGAAAGAAATGTCTATCATTTTTGTATTATGAAATATCACATGAGCTATTTAGGTTATTAAAAATGAAAAGCTTAACATAATTATGTTGAGGTTTACAATGCAATAAACATTGTTTTAAAGAATATTGGCAACTCCTGTTATTAAAATAATAAATTTGTCTAGCATCAGGGCGAACTTGAATGCATATCATATCCTGCGACAAATACGAAGTGTATGCACATAGTAACATAACTCTTAACCTATCTCTTATAGGAATAGCCCTTAACTACTAGAAATTTGCATTCCTTTGAAGTGCATTTTGTACACTGTATTATTTTCTACACCATTTTAAGGGTTGTTTTTTTTTTTTTTTTTTTGGCTGATGCTATATAAGCTTGCTTTCTTGCATCATGTGCCTTTGCTAATGCTAATTTTAAAAGATTAAGATTATTCAGTTTTGAGATCATTTTATAACATTTGTTTTGCATAAAATTTTTAACAACCGGTTCACAAGAACCGGTTCTGCTTGTCATTGCACTTATGACATTTTTTCAGGTATTAATGTGTGAAAAAAAAAAAAAAAAAAAGCTCAAAATTTTGGTTTTTCCAGCATGGCTTGTATGTTTTTAACAGAAGGGTGCAAGAATATCTGCTCATGTTCTCAACACAAAGTTAGTGGGTTTAGAAACTCCTAGTGTGCGGGGATACATAGACTATAGTTTAATGACAGCCATAAGCAGAAGTGGAATTGAAGCTTTCATTGCTTCTATTGGAACATACAGTAGACCAGGAAGCAGGTAGGGTATTACACAGCCTGCTGTGATCCACATGGGACTAGCAATTATGTGGGCAAAGTCGGAGATGCTAAAAACACAAACAGCCACATATTTACTTGCTTATACACTAAAGCTAGAAACACAGTAAATAAATTTTATGAATTCAAAGTATTGGTTAAGTCATCAAATGCTGTCATTATAGAAATATCAGAAAAACAATGCTCTTTGAAACTGGGGATGCAGTTGAATGCACTGAGTACAATGTGCACATAAAGGGCTAAAAAGATAAGGTTTATATTTTTGATTAAGAAGCACATAGATTTAAAAGATATTTTCAACTGGTAATCCAGTAAACATGGGTTACTAGTTAATACCAAGTCAGTCCGGAGGCATTGTGAAAACAAAAATAATGTTTGTTATTTGGTTTTTAGGAGAATTAGCAACTAAGGCCATATTGCTCCTGGGATATGCGGTGGTTATTCCCTGACCTTTCCGCTCCGTATTGGTGGGCATGGGCTCGAACCCCAGTCTAATCAAGAAGAGTGTGCTATGCACTGCTGCTCCTGCCCACCTGGCTACGGAGGCGCTGAAAACAAAAATGAGAGCAGGAGTAAGTTTTAAGGCCAAATTATTCTAATGAGTATAATCAACAACCAAAGAGGTCCAGAAACCATAATATTTCACCATGTGGGATTTTAACTTTCCAGATATTTATTGATTGCAACTCATGGTTTGGCAGCTCACTCAATAACAACACATTAGCATTATAAGTGGTAAATGATGCAAGAAAGCAAGCTTATAGTAATAATAACAGAATTTGCCATATAGTGCAAGGAAGCCACAGGTTTTTGCTACACTGGCAAAAAAAAAAAAAAAAAAAAAAAACACACATAAGAGAATACCAATTATATGCTTCCCTCCTCATATAGGTAACTATTCAGTTGACCTTTGAATTTATTCAGACTGTCAGCCTCAACTACCTTCAAGGGCAACTTGTTCCTGCAAACTGCAAACAACAACTCACTGGCTAAAAGAAAAACCTTCCTACAAGCTAATCTAAACATATACAGCTTATATAGCATAAGCCCAAAAAAAAAAAACCACTTCCCATATCACCCATCCAATTTCTCCAACAGTTTGTCTAGTTCTTCCCTGAATTTATTTAAATTTCCATAACAACAGATGGAAGTTTGTTTCAGCAATCGACCTAATTGCCTGCTTTCTAAAGACAAACCTCCACATATTTATTTTGCAACCATACCTCCTCAATCTGAATTTATGCCCCTCATGTATGTACTCTGAGGAAGAATCCCTTCAGCATTGAGCTTGCTCAATCCATTCAAAGCCTTAAACATCTCAATCAAATCACCTCGTCGGTGCCAAGTCTTCAGATTCTGTGATTTTCAGAACTGAAGCCATTTTTGGTAGGAGCACCCCTTTCTTCACTTCACCAATCTCATTGCCCTTCTCTGTACCCATTTCTGCAGCTCTGCATCCTTCCTAAAATTAGGTCTCCAGCCCTGTATGCAGTACTCAAGATGTGGCCTGACCATTCCCTTATACAATGGATTAATCACCTCCTTATCCCTGATAACAAAATTCCTGTATATCATTCACAAAACACCATGAGAACTTCATATCTGAATGCCCAATTATCCCCCACCCTGAGTGGAGTACCACACAATTGGTGCATTACTCTGGGATTACTGCAGCCCATATGCAGTACTTTGCATTTGTCAATATTAAATTCAACTGCCATTTCTCAGCCCATCTGCCTAACATTTCTAGTTCTGGCATACTGTTATTACTGTCATTAGCCTCCCTGCCAACCTTTGCATCATCTTCAAACTTAGATATTAAGCCTGATATACCTTCCTCAATGTCATTAATAAAAACAGAAAACAACAATGAGCCCAGTGAGTGCTGAACCCTGGGGGACTCCACTAATAATAGTTCATGATGAGCAGTATTCTTTGATAATATCATCATTCTTCTCTCTCTCTCTCTCTCTCTCTCTCTCTCTCTCTCTCTCAAGGTAACTTGGGAATTTTTTTTTTTTTTGGCTGGTGCAGCATAAGCCTCAGGCTTCCTTGCACCATATGGCTAATAATAATAACCACTCTCTGCCTTCTTCCACTTGGCCATCCCTTTATCGATAGCAGTAACTTGCCCTTAATGCCATACTGCTCCAATTTGTATAGTGCGCTTTTATGTGCAACAGTATCAAAAGCTTTCCTGAAAATCCAAGTATATGATATCAAAATTATTTTTTTGAATTCAGTTCCTTTGTGACTACATCATAGTATCCAATAAAACTGGTCACACAAGATTTCCTATTAATAAACCAATTTTGTGACTGAAGTATATTAATATTCCTGTCTGAATGGCCCTATATTACTTCTTTAACCAGCTACTCCATTATTTTCACTGGAACAGAAGTTAAGCTATCAGGTCTGTATTTACTTGTCACTGAGGATAGATTTGCACATCTCCAGTCCATGGGGACTTCCCATGAATCCATGGATGCTCTCATAATTATGGCTATGCCTCCTTTTTTTGCCTCACTTAATATAATTGGATAGACTCTATCCACCACAGGTGCTTTTTTTTAAACTTCAGCAATCTCTCTTCCAGTTACCATTCATCAAGTGTGTTACATTAATTACAAAGTAAATTTTTGTAAAAAACAGCACATGACATCCTTCCTTCAACTAGAAGTTGCACTTAGGATAGCAAAAACTGCTAAGGGTTAGAAAAAAATATACATGAACTAACAAGTGGTTTACAGAGAAATCACGTAACATCACTTCAGCACTATGATAGGCCGGACAGTTTGGTTTTGATTTAGTTTTCTCAAAACATGGTAAATTCTAGGGCATCAGAAAAAATTACATGCAGCAAAAAAAAAAAAAAAAAAATATAGAGTTGAAAAAAAGTTAGATTATTGAAAGAGCTAAGAGTGGCAAAACAAAATGAAGTTTATTCCATGAGTATGGAATTCCAGAAGGAACAATCTGTGGTTGGAGGAAAGAGAAAGAAAAAAAAAAAACAAGACTGTGAAAACAGTGACATGGACCGATGCTTATACAAGTGGTTTCTTAAGAAGCATAGCGAAGGAGTACTGATAAATGGGGTAATTTTGAAAGCACAGGCACTTAAATTTGATAAGCTACTTAAAGGAGGTGATGACATATTTAAATCTTCTGAAGGGTGACTTTGGAGATGGAAGCCTCATCGTGGAATATCTCAGGTTAGTCTTGTAGGTGAAACTGCATTTTGTAACATTACAGCAGCAGAGCATTTATTGAATTTCTGCATAATGTGATTCAAGATGGTGAATTCATAGATGAATAGTTGTACAACTATTCATCTATGATAAAACAGCACTGTACTACAAACTTCTTTCCAACAAGTCACTGGATATTAACAAGGTACCCAACAAAGCAGACATGAAACTAACAAAGAGAGAATTACTGTGTTACTGTGCACAAACAAGACTGGAAATTGCAAGCTAAAGCCACTGTACATCAGTAAAAGTCGAAGTCCCTGGTGTTTTAAGCATGTCAACATAATCTCTACCCATGATTTATGAAACTAACTCCCAGCACTTGGTTGATGAGTGACAGTTCTGCTTCATGGTTTGAAAGTAAGTTTGTATCATTGGTGAAATGCCACTTGCTTTACAAAAAACTTGAAAAGTCTCTGTTACTGTTGGATCACTCCCCAGCTTATCCTTTGGCTAGTGTCCTCAAATCGAAAGATGGCAGGATTAGTTACATGTCTACTAAGAAAGACAACTGCACAAATTCAGCCCACGGATCAGGACATTATTCAAGCCTTCAAAGCCTACTATTGTGTCGAGTTACCTGCTGGTGTTGTGTACTCCAAAATTCATGTTCTACAATTTCTGAAAACATTAACACTGAAAGATGCTGCATACAATACTGGATTACTATGAGAGAAAGTAAGCTCAACAGCAACTGAAAACTGCTAGAAAAAATGTATTGGAAAAGATCAGATCACTAATAATAACTTTGATTTAGCAGAATTTTCAAAACAAGAAGCAAAGGCTGTTTGTAACATACTTGGGGACAGTCTTGGAGGAAACTGACCTGGAAGATGATTGACAAACAGAAGGCCAATGACGTAGGGAGTGACTCAGATGGTAATGTTGATGACTCATGTAAGGGAAAAAAAAAGCACTAGAAATTAAGAAAGTATTTGAAAACATTAATGAGGCGATGGCATGGTTAGAACATCAGAGTGATAGTGACGGGCCGGCTGTCTCGAGGGTGAAAGGGGTGCACTGCTGTTGTTATTTGTTTTTTAGGAGCATTAGCAATTAAGGCCATATTGCTCCGGGAATATGCGGTGGTCATTCCCTGACCTTTCCGCATACTCCGTATTTGGTGGTGACAGGTTCGAACCCCGGTCTAATCAAGAAGTGTGTGCTACGCACTGCTGCTCCTTCCCACCTGGCTACGGAGGCGCAAGGGGGTACGCCTGAAAACCTGAAACTTACATACACATATAAAGAAAATTTTAAAGGGGGCACCAAATTTCATTTGACACCTGGGCACCAAATTGCGATTGGCACCTGGACGCCACATATTCTAGAAACGCCCCTGGATAGTGAGCATCTCATTTATTGCATCTCACCAATATTAAGAATTATGTACGGAGGCGCAAGGGGGTACGCCTGAAAACCTGAAACTTACATACACATATAAAGAAAATTTTAAAGGGGGCACCAAATTTCATTTGACACCTGGGCACCAAATTGCGATTGGCACCTGGACGCCACATATTCTAGAAACGCCCCTGGATAGTGAGCATCTCATTTATTGCATCTCACCAATATTAAGAATTATGTACTGAAAAAAAAAAAAAAAAAAAACCCGCTGTCATCAGTTCCGGCAAATTAAATTACATGACTATTTCAAAATGGATGTATAAAATGCAAGTCTTTAACATTATGTATTAGTAGAATGTAAAGGGAATAATATTATTTTTAATACTTTTATGTTTTTCAGTCTGTATATGCATAAAACATTAGTAAATAATGTATTTATTTATGTTAAAAACTACTGGGGCAAAAATGGTAAATTTTTTTTGGCTACAGCTATTAAAGTTGTTGCCTGACACCTACATTATATCAATGTTTCACTGTATTTCATTACTTACATAAAAAAAAAACTGGAGCTTTTCTCTTTTTTTGGAAATACCTTGTAAATGTTATCATAATGTTATTTGGTTTTTAGGAGCATTAGCAACTAAGGCCATATTGCTCCGGGATATGCGGTGGTCATTCCTTGACCTTTCCGCATACTCCGTATTTGGTGGTGACGGGCTCGAACCCCGGTCTAATCAAGAAGCATGTGCTACGCACTGCTGCTCCTTCCCACCTGGCTAATATTATCATAATGTAGATGGTATATAATATATGCCTAAAGGCTATACATGGATTAAAAAAAAACTATCAAAATGCTCATTGTAAATACAGCAAACTCTTTAAAATTTGGCACCTTTGGGGATTCAGAGGTGCTTGATTTCACAGAAGTGTACTTAGTCACTGAGCAGAAAATTTTAATGAATAAGCAGTAAAAACTGAACTTATTTAGTGTGTCAGTGTTTAGCATTATCAAATGATGCAAGAAAGCAAGTTTATACAGTATCAACAAAAAAAAAAAACACTTCCCATTTCACCCCAAAAGCTTGTCTAGTTCAGCCTTGAATTTATTTAACTTCCATTTAGCTGTCAACTTCCATGACAGATGGAAGTTTGTTCCAGCATTCAACCACCCACTGGCTAAAGGAATTTCCACATGTCTATTCTACAACTGTCTTTCCTCAATTTGAATTTATGCTCCCTCAGGTGCAGAATCTGAGCAAGAGGTTTGGTTTTTTTTTTAGGAGCATTAGCAACTAAGGCCATATTGCGCTGGGAATATGCAGTTGTCATTTCCTGACCTTTCCGCATCCTCCGTATTTGTTGGTGATGGGCTCGAACTCTGGTCTAATCAAGAAAGCGTGTGCTATGCACTGCTGCTCCTTCCCACCTGGCTACGGAGGTGCCTGCGAGCAAGAGGAAGAATCCCATCAGCATTGAGCTTGCTCAAACCATTCAAGGCCTTATACACCTCAATCAGATCACCTCGAAAGTGCCTAGTTTCTAGACATTGCAATTTTCAGAACTTAAGTCTTTCTTTATAAGAGCAACCGTTGTTCCGTTTACAAATCTCATTGCCCTTCTCTGTACTCGTTCCAGCACCTCTACATCTTTCCTAAAATGAGGCCTCCAAACCTCTATGCAGTACTCATGGTGTGGCCTGACCATTGCCTTATACAAGGGGATAATCACTTCCTTATCTCTTTTATAAAAATTCCTGTATATCATTGACAAGACACCATGAGCTACTCTTGCGACCATCTGCACTGCTCAGAAAACTTCATATCTGCCTGCACAATTACCCCCATTTCCTTTTCATTCTCTACCACCTTGAGTGTAGTACCACACAGCTGGTACATTACTCTGGAGTTACTACTACTCATATGCAGTACTTTGCATTTATCAAAGTTAAACTTCATTTGCTGTTTCTCAGCCGATCTGTCTAACTTTTGTTGATCCTGTTGCAGTAGCATACTGTCATTAATCACCCTGCCAACCTTTGTATCATCTGCATTCCTGGACATTAAGCCTGATATGTCTTCATCTATGCTTTCATCATTATCACTGATAAATTTAAAAAAGAACATAGTGTATAGTGTTATTTGTAATGTGGCTCCCCCAGTGCCACATCAGGCAATGTGATGAATACAAAACTCTGTAAAGGCCAGATTTATGAAGGTTATTGAGTGTTTGTGTTGGTTCATCTGGCCTCAGCCTAGGTTTTCAAACAAAAATGTTTAGTTTACCATCCAACATCACGAGGATGCAGGCTGTGCAGTAGGGAGTATGAAGCACTGGCAGGGCAAACCCTGTGGTAGCCAAGGCTACAGACAGAGCCCAGTAAAAAAAAAAAAAAAAAAATGTGAAAGTAGAAGGTAGTGGGGGTTGAAGTGGTAGAGTGAAAGGGGGTAGTAGTGAAGGCACCCACCTGGTGCAGAGAGGGGGACAGAAGAGGACCCCAGGACTGGGTGAAGGGGAGAGCCACCAAGTTTGGGGGGATGGGGGAGTGAGTGGACAACCAACACGTGGTAGGGATGAAGGATCATGGGGGGGGGAAGGGATCCCTATGTTGGTACTCTATCCACACTGGCCAGGGGGCAAGCCAAGCCAGCCATTGTCAGTATCCCAAACCATGCTGGCTAAGTAGCAATGGCATGGTGTCTGCTAGGTTGGGCAAGGAGCCATAATGGGCCATTTACCATCATCCTATCCAGTTGGAGGGGGAGACAATTTAATTCATTCAACTCTTCATTCACACTTAGTTTACATTCTATATTATGCTTCTATATTATGCTTTTTTCTTACAATTTCTGTTAAATTATAATATATATATATTTTCTATATATCCATTCTCTTTCTCACACCAGGGAGGGAGAATGCAACGGTGTGTAGTGTAAATTAGTATACTAATATCTAATAACTAGGATTATGGCAGAGTTATCTATAAGAGTAGTTGGTTAGTAATTACTTATATCTAATAGTGTGTTTTGTTCTTTCACATACACACTCTCATTCAATCTTTGGCATTCAGCTCATTTATTTAGTTCTTTTTTTCTTTCTGCTCTGCACTCTGCCCTCCAACTTACTAATATTTTTCAGTTACAGTGCAGCCCCAGCTGCATTACTGCAGACCTGGGAGGAGAAGAGTGTGCACGTTGGTGTTGTTAGTATATAGATCAGATTGTGTTAGTATCTTAAGCTAAATAAATTATTTTTAACTGTCTATTCATGCAGCCTATCACATTCATTCCTTCATTCGCTCCCATTTACTACAACACTCATTCACTCTCTCTTGCTACCTTACCGTGTCTCTCCCTTTCACCATAACTAACATTGATTCCCTTTCACTCTATGAGTCAGTACAATATAGAAAAGAACAATGGGCTTAACACTGAACTCTGGGTAGTCCACTAATAAAATTAGTCCATGAAAAGCCATGTCCATTGATTACCACTCTGTCTTCTCCCTCTCAACCATCCCTTTATCCATAGCAGCAACTTGCCCTTAATGCCACACTGCTCCAATTTGTACAGCAGTCTTTTATGTGCAACTAATTCTGAAGGATTAGTTATTATAATGAGGCAACCTTTAACAATTTACAGGAAATTTTTCTTTTAATAACATACAGTGGAGAAATTCAATTTTTTACAAGTAATGACAAAAATTAAGCTGTTTTTGCTGCCATTATAACTAGAGTGGAGGGAAAAACAAGAGATGATTAAGATCAGTCACTAAGCCTTCTCTTGTATGGAATTAGTATGGAGTGAGAAGCCAAATGAGTGACCTTGAGCTACCTATCGTTTCTCTGCATACTTTGGGCATGCATCTGGCAAGTTGTATGAGCAGTTATAATGGTGTAAAAAACTGTTTTTGCATCTAAGTTGCTGTTTATAGACGAGATTAACCACAGATTTAATGAAGCATACATTTTTCTAGTTGTACTGGGCATTTTCAATCGCTCTTTTCTCTTAGCTTTCCTAAAATGACTTCAAACTAGCACTGGCTCATGCAAGCACCATGACCAGACAGATAGCTGTGATTTGCAAGTGCAGTTCACACTAAATGACGAAGTTAGAGAGTGATAGCACTAAAAGAGAGAAATTCAAAGTTATAATATATAGCTAGAGTTATCTGACTTGAGGGAATTTATAAGATGTTTGTGACTACCTTGTCCTTTCATGTTTCTGTGGCCAGGAAGATTTAAACTGTATTAATAATTCACTGGTCTAATTCTTACCAGCAGAACAATCTTACCTTTGTAGTGACTTGTTTGGCATTGCACTACTTTGAAACAAATGGCTGCTAATACAAAGTTAACCTTTTGTTGAGGCCATCTCATCAAAATTAATGCAATACCAGGATAATGCATTGAAAGGGCAAGTTTGTTCTATTGTGAGAATTAAGAACATTACATTTTCTATGCAGGTTAAATCTTGCTGACCACAAAACCAGATATCCTGCAAATATCTCATAATGACAGAAATGTCACTTTTTTGTGAGAATTCTTAAAGACAAATGCGATCATTGACATGAGTGACTGACTGCTTCCTTAATATATTTTTTTCTGGAATTTGATTATTTTAAATGAAATGTGTGGATTTTGCAATTTACTCTAAATAGCTACTGATATATCTTGATAAAAGTAAGTGTGTGTTTTAAAATTAAACTAGCAAAATGCATAAATCATGATTAAAGAATTACTGGAATGTTGTTCTGATACAATCAAAATACTGCTTATAGGTTCTATACAACCTATGTTATGTAATAGTCCAAAAGTTTCAACAGAAACCTCATTTGTAATAAAGGTTTATTAGCCAATAGTAATGATTTTTATGCAGATTTTATAAATCTCGAAAAAACTGTGAAGAATAAAAAAAAAAAAAAAAAAAAAATATATATATATATATATAATACTGATACTTGGAAGACAATTTATTGCCTAACACCATTACATAAGAGAAATACGGGCCAAACCATGCAAGAAACTGTTATTACTACCAAACAGTATCTGCATTTTGAACATTCAAAAATGAAAAAAATTTCAGACTTGAATTTTGAATCTCTCTCTCTCTTTCTAAGTTTCTGTAGTTCACATAAAAAGTCTGAACTCCATAATAAGCCCACTACTACTATAGTGAAAAAAAAAAAAGAAAAAAAAAAAAAAAAAAGGCTGAAAATTTTAATCTCTGAACACATTTTTCTGAATTATCTATATTAATATAGCATTTCTAAAAATATCTACATGCATAAACTAACCATAACACAATACCCATTAGAACCACACCAGAAAGGCAAGCACAAACAGGCAACACGCCATGGTAATTAGTCCCCATATGGGATCAGGGATTAGGAGAGCAGGACCAATCAGAAAGGAGTGCTAAACACAGAAAGATTTTACCTTAGCTTTTTTTTTTCTGCATGCAGTTAAATAAATAGGAGGATGCTTTGAAGAGAATATTTAAGAATGCTGATTTAATTTGTTAAATTAACAATTAAAAATAACTATACATTCATTCAGCTAAACAGATAAATTCTAATCTGATTTTAGGATAAAAATCAAAGGCACATTTAAAAGGAACTTGTAATCCTTCTGTTAATATCTTTTAACCTGAATTAAAATAAGCATGCTTAATTATATTTGTACTTTGGACTCTAAAATTATCCCAAAGGTATACTGCAATACAGTTTGCAATACTCACAGAGTTTAACTCTGTGAGCATTGCAAACATAGTTCAAATATACAAATTTAAATAATTAGCTGATTGAGAAATAAGAAATCCAAGATACACTTATGTAGTTAATAGCATTAATTTTCTAAACTGTTATCATGAATAATGACAATAAAAACAACAAACTTAAAGAAAAAAAAATATGCCCATAGTATGTAAATGATGACATTCAGCATGACATATTAAAATGGTAATAAAGATCTAAAAAGATTTTTTTTTTCTTTCACATTTTCAATGAGATTTTATATTTTAAGTGCAGATTAAGCTGTAATGGGAAACTTTAATGGTATTAAATCACAACACCCTGAGTGTAATAGCTAAATAGACTAAATTAAAAGCAAAAACAAAGCCAATGTATGATGTAATGATCTCAGTTTTTTTTCAATGTAATCTAAAAAATCATGAAATTTTATAACAGAAACCGCAAGCTATGGAAAATAGATACAACTAATGTCCTGGTAGTGCTTTAATATCATTTAAATCTAGCTGTATAATAAAAACAAAGTTTGCATAAAAGATATCATTATATAACACCTTACATTGTAAATTCCTTCACAAGAGTTGCCCTATACATGCACTTCAAGTAAGTGGCAGTTCCCCGAAAGGGGAAATGTACTGCTGTTTATTCTCAGTTGAGTGCCACCAATAAGCACCGTTTTGGAAAATGTTATGTTGTATCACATTAATGGGTGGGTAAGTACCCTGAATGTAACAGCTAACAACTGTATTTTGATTTGATTTAACAATGAGATACCAAAAGTAAAAAGTTAGAATTCCATACAGTTTTAAAGCATAAAAGGCATCATTATATTAGCATCTTATATCGAAAATTCTCCCCCCCCCACTTCACAGTATGAGATATTATACAGTATAATGTAAACTTCATTTGGTTTATTATACAGCAATTAAAAAATGATGTAACATGAAAAGAGTACTGCACAAACTGAAGCAGTGTGGAAATTATGGGCAGGTTACTGCTATGGATAAAGGGATGGTTGAGTGGCAGAAGGCATACAGTGGCTATTAACCGGCCCTGCTCTTTTTTGGATTAATGTTAATAGTAGAGTACCTCAGGATATAGTGCTGGGTTCCTGATGAATTTCATTATTTTTCAACAATATTGATGAAGGCATATCAAACTTATTGTCCAAGTTTGATACAGATGATATACAAAGTTTGGCAGGTAGTTAATGATAGGCATCAGGGCACACTACTGCAATGAAAATACCCAATCTTGACTAATTTTATGTTGCTGAACACAAAAATCACATTAAAATTTGTCGATTGGCTCTTGTTTTCGAATTAAAGTTTGGGTCTTATAGCGAGTTATTCTAAATCAGGGGTCGTCAACCTTTTAATTCCTACCGCCCACTTTTGTATCTTTGTTGATGGTAAAATTTCCTTACTGCCCACCGGTGCCGCAGTAACTCAATTTAGCCCCTTGTACACGAGTATACTTTGAGAAGTATCCGGAATTATTATCTATATTCAAAGTTTAAAGATGGAATTCAAAAATAAATTGCAAAAGTATATTTTAAAAAGTCAAACTTGCGAAGTTGTTAGCAATGTATTCGATATATAGAGGAAGAACAAAATTTGTAACAACGGACAAAAACTCCCACTGCCCACCATGAAAGCTTGAATTGTTTACTAGTGGGTGGTAGGGACCAGGTTGACGACCACTGCTTTACATTATCAATTACGTCTTGGCAAAATGCATGGCAACACCAGTTTTGGTAACACCATGCTCTTATCACATGATCGGCAAGTGTCGCCTAACTCTGCATCACGTGATAAGTTGTTTTTCCTCAAATGCAGGCTTGGCACACCCAGGGTCCTGAGCTGGCTATCATCATTTTTCTCTTTCTTGGTGATTCCTTTTTACTCTCTCTCTCTCTCTCTCTCTCTCTCTCTCTCTCTCTCTCTCTCTCTCAGGGTAACTCGGGAATTTTTTTTTGGCTGGTGCAGCATAAGCCTCAGGCTTTCTTGCATCATATAGCTAATAATAACTCTGTTGCAGTAATCCTCAAATACGGTTAGTTACTGGGGGATTTTTTCTCTGTGAGATTTCTACTTTTTTTGAGCAGTATTTGTGTCATGTAAAATTAATATGCCCCGTAACTGTGTGAATAGTCTGGATGACTTTTGTTACGTATGGAGAAGTCATGTTAGCTTCAAGGAAGTGTCTCTTAACTTGAGCCATAAAAAAAGGGCATACTTCTTGTACTTTGGGTGTAAAGCAGGCAACCAGGACAAGAACTGGGCTCCACACATATGCTGCACTACCTGTTTATCAAAATTCAATGTGTGGGTGAATTGAAAGGGAGTTTTATGCCTTTTGTAGTGCCCATGATATGGAGGGAGCCAACAAATCATGTTACAGACTGTTACTTCTATATGGTGCCTATTAGAAAAGGGATGACAATGAAGAAAAAGTGGACAGTAATGTACCCAAATATACCATCTGCAATTCGTCCCATGCCTCACGGTGAAGTACTACGTATTCTTGAACCACCCAACTGTTTTTCTGTGCATTCTGATGAAGATAAAGACACTGATGAACTCTGATGAAGATAAAGACACTGATGAACATCAGCTTGATATACAAGGAGAAGTACAGCAGCTCTCTACATCAAGGGATCCACCATTTTGTTCAAACCTGTATCTTTCTGAATCACATAAGATCACAGAAAGTGAACTTCGAGGCTATAACAGTGGAATCTTCTAGATCATTCTGTGAAAGTGACAACATTTTGTACTCAAAATAAAGACTATGATAAATTCTATCAAATAGAAGGTGAACTCTTTGTAAGGGTGCTAATGGTAGAAATGAACACGAGGCACATTCCTGAAGAATGGTGACTATTTATAGACGCTTCTAAGGTTAGCCTTAAGGCTGTGTTATATGCACAATGGAAATATGCAAAAAAAGAAACAAACAAACATGGAGAACATCCTCTTAGGTGTACATTATCAGAAGTATGAGGGGCAGATATGTGGTGATTTAAAGATAATTGCCATTTTATGAGGACTACAAAGGGGTTACACTAAGAATTGTTGCTTTCTCTGTGAGTGGGAGAGTCGTGCCAAGGATATGCACTATGAGAAGAGGAGTTGGCCTCAACGAAAATCATTAACACCTGGAATGAAGCACGTAGCATTTGAACCTCTGGTAGATTCAAATGAAGTTTTGCTTCCACCACTCAATATCAAACTGGGGCACCTGAAAAATTTAGTGAGGGCTCACTAAATTTTGGAACAAAGATACAAAAGCAAATGGAGTGCTGCCATGTTAGCTGATTACTGTTGGGGATGAAAAGGTCCTGTGTTTGATACAGGTATGTTCATAGCTACATCTTACTGCCATATAAATAAAAAATACCTTGTATAAATATAAAAAAAAACTACTTTTTTTCGAAAACAAGAGCCAATCTGACATTTTAAGCACTATTTCTGTGGTAGCACTCCAAAATCCATAAAGTAAACTTATTTTCATGCCCATAACAAGATATGACCAAAAATAATTGCTAACTTCTGTGGCACTAGCACTGCCTTAAGGGTTGTGTAAGCTCTGGTGGTGAGTTGGGCTGTTGAGAATTTGAGTGTTAAATAAATCCTCAGATCTCTTAATAATAATTAGTTAGTACCAAAATTTACAACAATATAACCTTTACTGCCCTTTACATATGATAGCTACTTTGCAACTTGAACATTAGCATTAGTATATGATGCAAGAAAGAAAGCTTATCCAGCATTAGCCAAAAAAAAGAAAAGAAAAAACACCACACTTCCCAATTTCACCAATCCATTCTCTCCAAAAGTTTGAATAGTTCTTTGTTGATTTTATTTAAGCTTTTAACTTCCACAATGACAGATGGAAGTTTGTCCTGACAATCAACCACTCATTGGCTAAATGCAAATTTCCACACATCTATTTTTCAACCTTCATTACTCAGTTTGAATTTATGTCCCCCTCAAGTGTGTAATCAGAGCAAGAATCCCATCAGCATTAAGCCTGCTCAAACCATTCAAAGCCTCAATCAGATCAACTTGCAGTGACTAGTCTCCTAACACTGCAATATGCAGAACTCAAGCCTTCCTTGTTAAGAGCACCAAGTGGTTCCTTTATCAAACTGGTCAGAGAAGAATTTCCCTTAACAAACCCATGCTGTGTCTGAACTATAACGGCAGTCTTGCCTAGATGATCTTGCATTACTCCTTTAACCAGTGACACCATTATTTTCTCCGCAATAGAAGTTATTCTCTTCCAAAATTTTTCTCTTTCAGTTATTAGAAAATCATTTAGCTCCCTGTTGGAGTTTGATAAACTTCTGGCCTCCACTTTCCTACAGAATTCCTTATGTGTGAATGTAGATGCAAAATACTCATTCAGTTTGTCAGCTACCTGAGCAGGATCATCAACAGTCGAACCATTGATATCAAGTGGACTAATCTGATTCATCTCTTTTTTTCTAGAGTTTACATAAGTAAAGAAGGCTTTTCTATTTTTCTTTACATCCTTTGCCAAAGATTTCTCCCAATCTGCCTTCGCCTGTTTAACCTCTTTTGTGACTTGATTACAGACTAGCTTTTATCTACCATAGGCTTCTATGTAGCCTGATAATTTGTATGCAACCCATGCATATTTCTTCATTGCCAGGAGTCTCATTGGTCATTTGACATCTACTTAAGCCTAAACCTTGAACAGTATTTCTTAGTTGGTATGAAAAGTCTAGTAGCTTCCATGATTAATTCCTTGAATGTTTCCCATTTAGAATTTGCTGTTGGTAACATCATAAATTGGTTCCATTGTATAGAATTTAAAACTGTCTTTGACCACTGTATTCACCTTTATGAAAGCAAAAACCCTTCCCTTTACCTGATAGTAGTTACATCTTTAAGTAAATCCCACATGAATACACTGCAATCCCTGTCACCTAGTGGTTCCTTTATCTGCAGATTCTTAATGCACGAATAATCATTGCTGATAATCAGATCAAGAGTATTACTCGCTCTGCTTGCCTCTTGAACACGCTGCTGTAGAAAACCGTAATCCAATAAATCCACAAGTCTTGCTAGGGTGCAAGTGACCAATCCATAAGTTCCAGAAAATAACTGGAAAGTTAAAATCTCCCTTTATAAGACATTCTGATTTACTGGGCGACTATTTCTTTGAACAGTTCTTAATTGTATTCATCAGAGTCATTAGGTCTATAATATGCTCCTACGCTCATTTTTCTTTCTCAATGCTTATGTCACACCAAACTGACTCATCATTGCACTGTCTACCAATGTCAACTGGATGCACTGTCTTAGATTTTATGTGCTTCTTAGCTAACAGCATAACCCATTCTACCTTCCTATCCTGTCTGTCCTTTCTGTACGCCCCATATTCAAATTCTGCATTACTTATATCTGTGTGACACCATGTCTCTGATATCCCAACAATGTCCTCATTTGATATCTTGATGAGCACTTTAAATTCATTAAGTTTATTTACTATGCTCTTAGAACTGGTGTTTATGTACCTGTTTTTACCCTAACCCCCCAAGCTAGTAGTTTTCTCACCCACCTAACACTCACGAAGTTTTGTCTCTGATAGTAAAATGAAATCTAATTCTACCTATGTTTTCAAAAAATATATTTCCTGTTTCTCTGACAACAGAGTCAAAGAAAAGGGAAATATATTTCTAAATTATTTTCTTAATTTTAAAAATTTTAAATTCTATGCAGTAGGCCTAACTGATGATGATGTTACCGATAGTAAATTCTAAATGGAAAGCAATCATAGAAACTAAAACATACTGTTCAAGATTTAAACTTAAATAGATGTAAGATGAACTGATAAAATGACTTGAGACAGAGAAAAAAATGCATGGGATGTACATATATTATCAGGTGATACAGAGGCCTATGGTAGATACAAACTAGTCTATAATCAAGTCAAAGTCTCTGGCTACGAATGCAAAGAAAATCAGCAATGACTTCTTTACTTATATTAATAGTAAAAGGAAGGGACTGAAGTACACTGGTCCACTTGTTGTCAATGGTTTAACTGTTGATAATCATGCTTAGGTTTCTGGCAAACTGAAGAGGTATGTTGCTTCTTTCACACATGAGGAATTCTTCAGGAGAGCAGAACAGAAGTTTTTCAAACTCTAATCTCTTCAACCACCCATGTGTTGAAGAGATTGATGAAGATATTACAGGCTTATTGAATGGTGGGATCTATCCAATTATATTAAGGGAGTCAGCAAGGAGGTAAGCAAACCTGAAGTCATAATTATGAGAACATTTTTGGATTTATGGGAGGCCCTGTGGACTGGATATGTGCTGTTGTTGTTGTTGTTTAAGGGTTTTAAGACACAAGGGCATCAATGGCCAAGATGTACTGGATATGTGCAAAAGGATATGAGCAGGTCATGGAGTTTTTTATCAATGATATATAGGAATTTTGATAGTAGAGACAAGGAGGTGATTATCCCTTTGTATAAGGCAATGGTCAGGCCACACCTTGAGTACTATATACAGGTCTGGAGGCTCATTTTAGGAAGGATGTAGAGTTGCTAGAACGAGTACAGAGAAGGGCAACAAGACTGGTGAGAGGAACAAAGGGGTGTGCTTAAGAAGAAAGGCATAAGTTCTGAAAGTTACAGCATCTGGAGACTAGGCACCTGCGAGGTGATCTGATTGAGGTGTATAAGGCCTTGAATGGTTTATTATTATTAGCCATATGGTGCAAGGAAACCAGAGCTTTTGCTGCACCAGCTAAAAAAAAAATATTTTCTGAATTACCCCTAGAGAGAGAGGGTGGAGAATCACCAAGAAACATAAGAATGATGATATCCAGCTCAGGATCCTGGGTGTGCCAAGCCCATACTCACCAGATGTGAGCCCCTGGGGTTTGAGCAGGTTCAATGCTGATGGGATACTTCCGCTTGCTCAGATTAAGAACCTGAGGGGGCATAGATTCAAATTGAGGAAAGACAGTTGTAGAATAGATGTGAGGAAGTTTGCCTTTGGCCAGCAGGTATTAATAAATTTAAGGCTGAATTAGACAAACATTTGGAGTGACCAGATGGGTGAAATGGGAAGTGGTTTTTTTTTTTGGGCTGATTCTGTATAAAATTGCTTTCTTGCATCATATGCCTCAACTAATGCTAATGTATACGTGCAAATCAAAAGGTGATATAAATAATTATAGACCTGTTACGTTGACTTCTGTTCCAGAGAAAATAATGGAGTCACTGGTTAGTATCAGTATTAGTCATGGAAACTGATGTAAGAATGGAAGCTTATACATCAGCCAAAGGAGAAAAAAATCATCCCCATTTCACCTATCAATACCCTCCAATAGTTTGTCTAGTTCTTTCTTGAATTTAATAAAACTCACCACTTCCACAAAAAATGGATTGAAGCTTGTTTCAGCAATCAACCACCCATTGAAGCCAAACTTCACAACTTCTGTCTTCAAACTATTGTAAGATCCCAATCTTACAACTCCAGAAAGAAATAATAAAATTTGGGAAACTTTTGAAATTTAATATATATATTAAACAGACAGGGTTAAGCAAATTGCTGATGTGTTTCCACAGCTGTTTGTTTGAGGTAGAGCGCAGATTATCGTTGTCAATGGGGGACAGATCGGTCTACGAACAGGACAATTGTAGTGTCAGTCGGAGGCCATTTTATTTACGGTAAATAGAGTGGGAGCTGCACTTGAAGAATCCAAAGGTGCTCTCATAATTATGGCTAAGGGTTTGCTTACGTCCTTTGCAGCCTCCCTTAATATAACTGGATAGATACTATTCACTCCAGGTTCCTTTTTATGTTTAACTTTGACAATTTCTCTTCCACTTTCCTCTCAGTTATTACAAAATCATTTAGCTCTCTTTTAGACTTTGATAAACATTTTATACCCACTTCCCTAAAGCATTCCTTACGTGCGAATGTAGATGCAAAATATGCATTCAGCTGTCAGCAACCTGAGTAGGATCATCAATAGTTAAGCCATCAATATCAAATGGAGCAATGTGTTATTGTTGTTATTATTTTAGTTTTTAGGAGCATTAGCAACTAAGGCCATATTGCTCCGAGATATATGGTGGTCATTCCCTGACCTTTCCGCATCCTCCGTATTTGGTGGTGACGGGCTCGAACCCCGGTCTAATCAAGAAGCGTGTGCTACGCACTGCTGCTCCTTCCCACCTGGCTACGGAGGCGCCTATGAAGCAATGTGATTTATCCCCTTCCTTCTAGGCATTTACATAAGTAAAGAAGTCTTTGCATCCTTTACTAAAGATTTCTCATAATAAGTCATGGCTTATCAAATCTCCTTTCTGTCTTGATTGCAGACTAGTTTGTATCTAGCATAGACTTCTGAATCATCTTATAATTTATATGCATCCCTTGAAGTTCTCTTCCACTTGTGTCATTAGATCACTTGATATCCATTTAAGTCTAAACCTTGAACAGTATTTATTAGTTGGTATGAAGAGCCTAGTAGATTCTATGACTACTTTCTTGAATGCTACTCACTTAAAATTTGTTGTTGGTAACATCTTTAGTTGGTTCACTGTGTAGAATTTAAAAACTGTTTGAGATCACTGTAGTCTCTTTTATGAAAGCAAAAACCCTTCCCTTTATTCTTGATGGTAATTACATCTTTAACCCTTAAGTACTGACATATCGTCTGACAGACTACTGTTATTTTTAAAACTGTGATATATCTTTTAATTGATAAAACTCTTAGTGTACTCTTGAAAGCGAGCACAATACAGCATCCGAAGATAATGAGAGTGACAGCGAAAATCCTGATCCAGATAATCAAGAAAACGAAAATGAAATGTCAAATAAAAATTATGTAGGCAAAAACCGTTTCAAATGGTCAGCAAAAAAAGTTACACCTACATGTGGTAGAACACTAAAACATAACATAGTTTTATAACTTCCTGGTCTGAAAGGACAAGCTTGTGCACTTCGTAATCAAGCAAACCCTTTAGCAGTATGGAATTTACTATTTAGTAAGGACATGCTTGAACAAGTTGTTCATTGGACAAATGTGAAAATTCTTTTGGCATGCCTTCGTTTTGATAATCCTGAGGACTGACAAGAACATCAAAAAATTGATCCAATAGCTTCAATATCAACTTTTTGAGAAATTTATTACAAACTGCCAAAGTGTGAACACAATTGGAAGTTCTGCATGTATTGACAAAATGTTGGTTGGTTTTTGGAGAAGGTGTAAATTTCAAATGTTTATGCTAAACAAACCCAAATAAATATGACATCAAATTGATGTGTCTCACAGATGCCAGAAATGGTTATTTGTACATTAGCTACAAAAATAGTGGCAAAAACTCTGATGGGAAAGGGCTAACAGAAGAGGAAAGAAAGCTGCCAAAACCAACTCAATCTGTTACAAGACTTTCTCTTCCACTGTTCAAAATAAACCAAAATGTTACTGCAGACAGTTGGTTTTCTTTAGTTGAATTAGTGCAACTTCTAAAGAGCAATGGTTTGACTTTAGCATTAGCATTTTAGCATTAGTAGAGGCATTTGATGCAAGAAAGCAAGCTTATGTGGGAACTATGAAAAAAAAAAATATAAAGGGAACCACACTTTATGATTTTACAGAAGATATTACTTATCATATGTTGGTAAAAAACAGGAAAGGAGGCCACTATTCTCATCTCATTAATGCACAGTAGGGAGACTGATCTAGCTAAGAATAAACCAGAAATTATATCTTTTTACAATCAAACAAAAGATGGTGTAGATCAGTGGTGTGCAAACTTATTTCGCTCACGACCCCCTTTATTAAATATAAAATTGGCGCAACCCCTCAATGTAAACCCCGAGGGAGGATGGCTAGATTTTTAGAGAAGAAAAATTGCATTTTATAAATTATGTAGTAGAAAATTTTATTTGAGTACTGAGAAAGGAATAAAAAATTGTTTCCTTTTTAATTTACACATTAAAATAATTGTTTAATATTTTAATTGAATACAGCAAAAACAACAAATCAAATTCTTATTCTTCAATTAAGATTACAAAACAATAAAAAATGAACAATTAAAACAAAACAATTAATGAGAAGGATGAGCCTGGATAACTGATAATATTTGGTTCATATTTGAAATTGATAATACTATATCATCTTCTAGATCAAGTCTGGAATGCTGTTTTGTTTGTTTTTATAGTTATTAATTTTGAGAAATAAACCTTATATAAATATGCAGACCTGAAAGGTAGTAATGCTTGTATCACCATTTTCGATAATTGTGGATGCTCGTCTCGAAGAGAAAACCAAACTTTTTCAAAAGTAGTCTTGAAATGAGCACGTAAAGCTTTGTCAGATGACTGGGCAATAAGATCTTCCTTTTGCTCAATGGTAATTTTGGGACATGAAGAAATTTCAAAAGCAAAGGGATCATGAATCCAATACAACTTTTTTTTATGGAGAGATACATTAAATCTTTTGTAAAAATTCCAAATTACAATTTGGAAAAATTGTAAAATGTCAATATTATTGCTATTAACAAAAACAAAATCAGAAAAACACGGGAACATTTCATTATTATTACACTCAAATTCAGTTTTCCAAAGATTAAATTTATTTTTGAAAGCTTCTATTTTATCACTGAGTATTAATATATTTGTTCCCTGTCCTTGAATGCTCAAGCCATTTTTGATTTGTAAACAATTCAGCAAGGTTCTGATCTGTATCTGATAAAAACAATAAAACTTCATGTTTGAGGTCAAAAAGACATCGCAACACTTTACCACTGGACAACCACCTCACTTTCGTATATAAAAGAAGCGTTTCATAAGCAGATCCCATTTCATTAAAAAGTATAGTGAAAAGTCTGCTATTTAAGCTTCTACTTTCAATAAAGTTGATCACATTTACTGCATCTTTCAAAACTTCTTGCAAATCAGTTTGCATTTCCTTCACTACTAATGTTTCCCTATGTATAATGCAATGATGAAAAACTATATTTGGAGCAATTTCCTTTACTTTGCCTTTTAAACATTTATTTTCTCCTGTTAATGCAGCCATCAGTACAAATCGCAACACAGTTGTTCCATGTTAGATTATTTGTTTGAAAGAAAATATTTATAACACATAAATCTTCTCTCCCGTCTTTCTACTTTTAATAAAGCTTTGCAAAATAGAAAATACTCCAAAATATCCACTCGTAGCAGTGTCTGACATAGAATAAGTTGAGCAAGGTTTGATATATACATGTGGATTCATCTACCTGTACTGCAAAAATTGGACTTTCAACTGATTTTAATAAATTGACTTTTATGTTGTCCGCAATAACTGTAATATGCCATGAGACTGTCTCTGGATAGAAAAATGGTATTTAAATCGTTGCTGTACTTTTCTCCATGCATAATTGAAATAATTTTTATTGCAGCAGGGAGAATGCACCGAATTACAAAGCAGAATAAAGTTTGGTTGCAACACTTGCTATATATATTTATTGCTACCGCACGTTTGCACCTCTGGCCTTTAGGCAATACAGTACAGGCAAATTTAAGAATTTGTGTTGCTGTAGGAAGCACGAATGTAAGAAGTATGAATAGTACTTTTCAGTACTACTCAGCATTTGAGTAATACTGAGAAGTCACACTAGCCAGCTGTTTTCTTTGTGTCCATAGCCATTGAGCAAATTAAGGCATATCCCCGATGCAGTAGGCAGTAAGGTTCATTCGTATCTTAGACTTAGTTCGAGTAGCACAGGCTCTACACCTACAGTATTGAAAAAGTAATTTCAATAACGGATTTTTAGCTTTTATGTACACAAAAAATAAATTTATTTAAAAATTTCCACAACCCCTTTATTTTTCCCTGCGACCCAACTGTGGGTCACACCTCACACAGTTTGCCTAGCACTGGTGTAGACTCACTAGATGAAAAATGTTCTAAAAGCACTACAAGACGTCACACAGAAAGATGGCTGATGTCAATATTTTTCAGAATTTTAGATGTTGCTTGCACTAATGCATACATGGTCCACCAATCTTATAGGGACAATCCCCGATTACCCGAAAAATCTAATTTTTTGAAACAACTTGCAAGGTAAATGGTTGAACCACATATGAGAAGACAGGAAGCAAATCCACATGTGCCTAGAGAAATAAATTTTGCATACGCTGCATTCTGGGTATTGAAGATATAGCTGTTTTAGATCCACTTGATGAAGACATTCTGGAAAAATGCAAAATCTGTTCAATTTGTCCAAGTAAAAAAAAGAATTACAAAATACCTCTGTAATTCATGTAAGAAGCCAGCCTGTGTGTCTTCAATGTGCAAAAAGACTGTGCCTCCAATGTATAGAAAATATGTCTAAGAAAGTGGAGTTATTCACGCATGAGGAGTTATTCAGGAAGGAGAATGATGTAAGCAAAGTAAACATTGGCAGTGAGCTGGATGATTTTGTAATAACTGAGAGGAAAGTGGAGGAGAGATTGTTGAGGAAAAACATAAAAAAGGCACCTGGGGTGGATGGGATCTATCCAGTTATATTAAAGGAGGCAGCAAAGGAAGTAAGCAAACCCCTAGCCATAATTATGAGAGCTTCTTTGGACTCAGGGGAGGTACCCATAGACTGGAGATGTGCAAATGTAACCCCAATTCACAAAGGAGGATCAAAGGCTGACACAAGTAATTATAGACCTGTTAGTTTAACTTCTGTTCCAGGTAAATTAATGGAGGGACTGGTTAAAGAAGCACTGCAGGATCATCTAGACAAGAATTCAGTTATAGCTCAGACGCAGCATGGTTTTGTTAAGGGCAGGTCTTGCCTGACCAATTTGATTGGATACTATGATGTAGTCACAAAAGAACTAGATGCAGGGAGTAACTTTGATATTATATATTTGGATCTTAGAAAGACTTTTGATACTGTTGCACATGGAAGACTGCTGCACAAATTGGAGCAGTGTGGCATTGGAGGCAAATTGCTGCTATGGATAAGGGGATGGTTGAGTGGCAGAAGACAGAGAGTGGTAATCAATGGACACTGCTCAACGTGGACTAATGTTATTAGTGGAGTTCCTCAGGGTTCAGTGTTGGGTCCGTTGTTGTTTTCGGTGTTTATGAATGATATTGATGATGGGATATCAAGTTTAATGTCCAAGTTTGCAGATGATACAAAGGTTGGCAGAGTTGTTAAGGACACCACTGACGCTATGCTGCTGCAACAGGATCTGGAAAGGTTGAACAGATGGGCTGAGAGGTGGCAAATGAAGTTTAACATTGACAAATGTAAAGTACTACATATGAGAAACAGTAACCCCAGAGCAACGTATCAACTCTGCGGTACTACACTGACAGTGGTGGAGAATGAAAAGGACCTGGGGGTAATTGTGCAGGCAGATATGAAGTTCTCTGAGCAGTGCAGACGAGCTGCAAGAGTAGCTCATGGTGTCTTGTCAATGATATACAGGAATTTTTCTAGCAGGGATAAGGGGGTGATTATTCCCTTGTATAAGGCAATGGTTAGGCCACATCTTGAGTACTGTATACAGGTCTGGAGGCCTCATTTCAAGAAGGATGTAGAGCTGCTGGAATGGGTACAGAGAAGGGCAACAAGATTAGTGAATGGAACAAAGGGTTGCTCTTATGAAGAAAGGCTTAAGGTTTGCAAATTACAGAGTCTGTAGACTAGGCACCGGCGAGGTGATCTGATAGAGGTGTATAAGGCTTTGAATGGTTTGAGCATGCTCAATGCCAATGGGATTCTTCATCTTGCTCAGAATAATCAGCTCAGAGAGCATAAATTCAAATTGAGGAAGGACGGATGTCGGATAGATGTGTGGAAATTTGCCTTTGGCCAGCGGGTGGTTGGTTGGTGGAACCGACTTCCATCACTTGTTGTTGAAGTTGATAGCCTAAACAAATTTAAGGCTCAACTGGACAGGTATTTCGAGTGAACGGAGGGGTGAAATGGGAGTGGTGTGTTTTTTTTTGGCTGATGCTGAATAAGCTTGCTTTCTTGCATCATATGCCTCTACTAATGCTAATGCTAAAGTGCATATTTAGCATTTCATGCATATAATGCTTACTTAGCCTTTTTTCAACATATTAAAAAAAACTTAATCCTTATATTTGTTTTAGTTTTTGTACACAAAAAATAAATTCTGCAAAATATGGTAGACATGCATTTCTTTGGTATTTTTGTATCTCCAAGTAATATTTTTTCTTCAAAAATAGTGTATTATTTTTATACTTTTTGTGGATTTATATTATCATAAGTATATTATAAGTGTCCAAAATATAACTGAATTTCAAATAAAAACAAGTATGAAAAAATAATTTTGGTTCAAGGTAGTCTCACAGACGACATGTCAGTACCTATGTCCCAATAATTGTATATTAGTACTTAAGGGTTAAGTAAATTCCACATCAATACTTGTGATCACTACCATCTAGTGGTTCTTTTATCTGCAGATTCTTAATGCAGGCATGTATAACTACTGCTGCTGATAATCAGATCAAGAACATTGCTCTCGCTTGTTGCATCTCTAACGTACTGCTGAAAAAAATAGTCATTCAATAAATCTGGAAAAGCCACTTGCTAACGTCTGGGTGACCAGATCCACAAGTTCCATTGAATATCTGGAAAGTTAAAATCTCCCACTGTAAGGCATTCTGATTTACTGACCTAATCTATTTCTCTGTATCAGTATTATACTGATCACAGTCATTAGACCATAACACACACCTACTCTTAATTTTTGTTTTCATAGTGGTTATGTCATACCAAGCTGACTCACTATTGCAATAGTCACCCATGCCAACTAAATGCAGCCTTAGATTTGATGTGCTTCTTAACTAAGATCATAGTTCCTCTCCCCTCCTATCTGTTCTTTCTGTATACACTTACGCCCCATACTCAAATTCTGCTTTCCTTACATTTTAGTGGCACCACATCTCTGATATATGCAGAATATCTGCATTTGATGTCTTGACCAGCACTTCAAATATACTTACTATGCACTAGGATTAATGTACGTACAAGCAAATCTATATGCATTGTTCTTAGTCTTAATTACTGTAACACTGCTCATGTATTTCCTTGTTGCATGGTGATTCCCAGCAGTCCTTTAAATCCCGAGCACATTGCTGGCGATTTCAAGAACTGCTGGGATCTGTATAATGCCATGCTTAATTCATCAGAAATGTCTTCACAACAAGTGCAGAATAGGTGGGGACATTGTCATGCAAAAAAAAGAACCAGATGCCTTTCTCAAAATTATGGCCTCACCTTAAAAATGCACTTCAACAGTGCATTTCCCAGCTGAGGCATTGTACAGATCAACCATTCACCCTACTCTCCCTACTTAGATACAGCAGACTTCTTCCTCTTTCTCAAGATGAAAATTCCCCACAAAAGAGAGATTTCACTATGTTGAGACATAAAGAACAACATAATTGCTGAACTGAACATCATCTCTTTGGACTCCACTGACTTTTTTCAATAGCCTTTGAAGCAATATGTAGAACGCAGCATTGACTTTCTTCCCTTAAGATGCAATTTCTGGTGTAAAAAATAAACAGTTTCTTTAAAAAAAACTGTTTGTTAAGAAGTAATGCAATTACACTGCAGTTCCAGCATGGATTTGTTAAGGGGCCATCTTGCTTGACCAATATGATTGTAAACTATTTTGCAGTAATAAGGGAACTGGATGCAAAAAATAATTTTTACATCATATGCTTAGATTTTAGAAAAGCTTTTTATATTCTTGAACATAAAAGACTGCTATACAAATATGAGCAGTGTGGCCATTTAGAGCAAGTTACAGCTATGGATATAGGAATGAGTTGATATAATACACATAATACGTTGGTATTCGAGGTGAGCGGACGCGCTTAGACAGGGCTCCTCAGTTAAATGGTTTACTTTTGGATAGTGCTTTTAAATATTTGATTTATTTAGATATTGTTGGATTATTTTGTTATAGGTTTTCCTGTAACTATTTGATTTTAATAATATTATAGATATAATTTTTTAAAGTTACTTTCATTGATATTTATTTAATTTTATAATGGTAGTTACAAGATCTGCCTTAAACACGTCACAGGGTATTGTGACTCACACGGAAATAGCAGATGGCGATTTATGGGTGAGTCATGATTTAATTGGTTGTGGAACCTGTGGTATGTTTTCCAAGATCGACCTGGTGACTAATCCTACCTCACCTGGGGATTCTTTTCTTTGTGATCGATGTAAGGAGTGCACCGATCTTAAATTACAATTTGGTGCACTGATGGAACAATTTGAGTCCCTGAAAAAACGAGTGCTTGCCCTCGAAAATAATGCATCTGGGAGCTTGTCAGGGACTCAAAACTCCAGCAATCTACCAAGTGATGCACACCCGATTCGAGCCTCAAAACAGAAAAACCAAGTGCAAACTACTCTGGTTAAAAAGGACAATTTTATTAGGAGACTCCATTGTCAGGGAAATGGGGAATATTTTTTGTAATAAAGATAGGTGGAGCAGAACCAGGGTATGTCTGCCGGGAGCAACTATTGATGATGTCACCAACAGATTGTCAGATTTTAAAGGGGGTAAAGAAAATATTATTATTCATGTGGGGACAAATGATATTAAACGTACACGATCTGACGATTTGTTGGAAAATACAGGACCATGCTGAGGAAATGTCGCGAGCTAGGCCATAATGTCTGTGTCTGCAATTCTGCCCAGACACGATAGGAGGGATTATATGTTAAGAGCCTTGTGGATTAACTCAAGACTTGAAGGAATCTGCAAGGCTTTAGGGGGTAAATTTCTATCAGCATGGCCCACACTTGTAGGTAGAAGGAATTTGTTTTGTAGAGACGGGATACACTTAAACAAAGGTGGTGCAAAAGTTTTTGCCAGTATTATTGAGGATACCTTAAAGGTTCAGGGAAACTGCTAGTTAGGGGGGGGGATGTGGGTAATACTGACACGCGTTTATCTGATAATATTGGTCAATGTAACTCTTGCACATACCTTAAGAGTTCTTATCTGTTACCCCAACTGGACGTATTATCTAGATGTTCTGGGAGTAAAAGACGTTTCACATGAGCGGGTAGCTAATATCAGGGAAGAGAGCCTAAAAAACTTCAAGGGTTGTGTTAGGGTTGTTAAATATACAAGAACAGTAAATCTTAATTGTTTATACAGTAACGTTAGAAGTGTCATCAATAAAATGAGCGAATTCGAACTGCTGGTTAAAACAAGTAACGCGGACATAATAGGGCTTACAGAGACGTGGTGCCACCCGGAAATTGGGGATGATGAGTTTCAGTACAGCTTGTATAATGTATTTAGGAAGGATAGGTTAGATAGAAGGGGTGGTGGCGTAATGCTTCTTATCAGAAGCAGCCTCAGTGCGATGATAGCTTTCCCGGATTCAGACATTTCGCATGCTAGTATAGAGTCTGTATGGTGTGAGATAGTTGGAAACAAAGGTATAATGCGAGTAGGAGTAATCTACAGACCAGGTGATTGTGAAGATTATGACAAAAGCCTCTACATGCAAATGGAATGGGCAAGTAAGCGCCAATACCTTATTATGGGTGATTTCAATTTGCCTCTAATTGATTGGAGTAAATGGGAAGGAAACTCGACATGGGGAACAAAATTTTTAAATCAACTAGATGACTGTTATTTGTATCAACATGTCAGGGAAAGTACTAGAGAAAAGAATATCCTAGACCTCATCATCACACATGAATCAGATGACATAACAGGGCTGACAGTAGAGGAACCAGCAGCAGGAAGTGATCACGGAGTTCTACGGTGGATGATGACGACAGAGGTAGCAGAAGTAAAAGGCAAAGGAATGGGTTTTAATTTCAGAAAAGGAAATTACGATGCCTTAAGGTACTATATGGCCTCTATTAACTGGGCAGATATTGCGCAGAGAATGAACACAATTGAACTGTGGTACGCTTTTAAAACATTAATCACAGATGCCTTGAATGCGTATATACCATTAAAAAAATACTCCACGAGAAGGGTTCCAAGTTGGATGAATAGTGAAGTTGCCGCATTACTTGAGCAGAAAAAGGTGGCATGGAAAGGTTACAGAGCAATAAAAAGTACTGAAGCCTATAACAGCTACAAGGTGATGTGTAATTGAGCCACAGAAAAGGTTCGACAGGCAAAGGCAGTTTATGAGAATCACTAGCAAACAGAGCAAAGAGGGGGGATAAAGAATTCTTCACATATATAAATGCCAAGAAGAGCAGGATAAACCAGATCGGACCTTTACGTAAGGGAAAGGGGATAGTAATAAATACACCAGCTGCCGTTGCAGATGAACTCAACAGTTATTTTGCATCGATATTTACAAATGAAAAACGTTTTGTGGCAATGGAAAATTGTAGGAGCGAAGTTAAAAAATATGTAATTAATGATATTGAAATTTTGCAAGATTATTTAATGAAAAAACTTTCGAGCCTACAGACCAGTAAGGCTCCTGGAGTTGATGGAATATACCCTATAATCTTAAGAGAGGTGGCAAGCAAGTGCATTGAACCATTGAGGCTAATTATGCGAGCATCACTAGACTCTGGGGAGATTCCCTTAGATTGGAAAAGTGCAAATGTATCTCCCATACATAAGGGTGGCTCTAAAAGTGAAGTTGGAAATTATCGACCTGTCAGTCTGAACTTCAGTAGTAGGGAAAATCATGGAGGCAATGATCAAGGGTGGAATTCAGGATCATTTGGATCGAATTGAAATTCTCAAGGATACTCAGTATGGTTTTGTAAAGGGAAAATCATGTTTAACAAATCTGGTTCGCTATTTCGAAAGGGTCACTCACGAGCTGGATTTAGGGAATAATTTCGACATTGTTTATTTAGATTTCAGCAAAGCTTTTGACTCAGTCCCACATGAGCGGTTGCTTTATAAGCTGGAACAGGTTGGAATCACTGGGAAAATCCTTAGATGGATAGAAGGATGGCTTCAGGGCAGGTGGCAGAGGGTTGTGATAAATGGCTATTCCTCAGATTGAGTTGATGTAAGAAGTGGGGTTCCCCAAGGATCAGTATTAGGACCACTGTTGTTTTTAATTTTCATAAACGACATTGATGAAGGGATAGAGGGCATGATGTCTAAATTTGCAGATGATGTTAAAATTGGTAGAGTAGTTAATGATCACTGTCAAGCTGAGCTTCTTCAGAGAGACCTAGATAGACTTCAAGAATGATCAGAAAAATGGAAGCTGTGCTTTAATCCAACAAAGTGTAAGGTATTACACCTGGGAAACAGTAATCCCAAAAAAACTTATTCACTTGGAGTTCAACTAAACCCAATACTGGAGGAAAGGGACTTGGGTGTTACGATACGGTCAGACATGAAATTCTCTGAGCATTGTAAACAGGTTGCAAGGAAGGCCCATGGTGTCCTATCGATGATCTATCGAACTTTTGCAAGTAGAGATAGGGACGTGATAATCCCATTATATAAGGCTTATGTTAGACCACACTTGGAATACTGTGTTCAAGTATGGAGACCGCACCTAAAAGAAAGACATCGAGCTTCTTGAAAGGGTGCAAAGAAGAGTAACTCGCCTGGTGAGATGGGCAAAAGGGCGTCCTTATGAAGAAAGATTTTAAATATGTGGGTTGCAGAGTTTGGAAACTAGACACCTTAGAGGAGATTTGGTTGAGGTGTTTAAGGCTCTGAGAGGCATCAGTAAAATGAATGAGGACAAAATTTTCAAGATTATAAATGATGCTAGAACTAGGGGACATAAATTCAAGTTACGGGGGGGAAATGTTTAGATTGGACTGCAGGAAGTTTTATTTTAGCCAGCGAGTTATAAATTACTGGAATAAGTTGCCTTCATGGGTGGTAGAGGCCGACAGTTTGGGGAAATTCAAAGGTCATCTGGATAGTACTTTCGGGTAAGGGAAGCGCATAGGATGATAGGTTTAATTTCCTTTTTATTTATTTTTTATTTATTAATTATTATTATTTAGTTATTTATTTCATTTATTTATTTATTTTTTGTTTTTATCATTGTTTTGTTCGGATTTTTTTTTTTTTTTTTTTTGGCTGGTGCAGCATAAGCCATAGGCTTTCTTGCACCATGCGGCCGTTACTAATACTAATCAATAAACACTGCTCTTCTTGGACTAATGTTATTAGTTAGGTCCCCCAGAGTTCAGTGTTGGGTTCCCATTGCAGTTTTCTATATTTATTAATGATATGCATGAAGTCATATTTGGCTTAATATTGAAGTTTTGTAAGGTGGTTAATGACAGTAATCATGGTAAGTTAACTGCAAAAAGATCTGGAAAAGTTATACAGACGAGCTGAGAAATGGCAGCTAAAGTTTATCATCGACAAATGAATACTTATAGGGGTAGCAGTAATCACATCTTAATGTACCAACTGTGTGGTACTACATTCAGGGTAATTGTGCAGTCAGATATGAAGTTCTCTGAGCCCTGCAAACAGGCTGTTAGAAAAGCTCATGGGGTTTCTATATGAGTTCTTGTATATCACTGGTAGCCCATCAATAATATAGAAGAACTTTGCTAGAAGGGATAAGGAGATTTGGTTTGGATTTTATTGGCGCATTAGCAACTAAGGCTATAATGCACCAAGACCAGGGATAAGGAGGTGATTATCCCATTGTGTAAGGCAATGGTTAGGCCACTCCTTAAGTACGGCATACAACTCTGGAGGCCTCATTTTAGGAAGGATGTAGAACTGCTGGAATGGGTGTAGAGAAGGTCAACAAGATTGGTGAGGAGAACAAAAGATTAGTCTCACCAAGAAAAGCTTCAGTTCTGCAAATTGAAACATCTGGACTATAAGCATCTGCATGAAGCATTAAAGACTTTGAAAGGATGAGCAAGTTCAATTCTGATGGCATTCTTTGTCCTGCTCAGACTACACACGAGGGGGCATAAAGGATAGTTTTCTGTATTTATCAATGGTATTGATGAATGCATATGTCTTAATGTCTAAGCTTGCTGATGATACAAAGGTTGGCAGGGCGGTTAATGATAGTAATGACAGTATGCTACTGCAATAGGATCTAGAAAAGTTAGGCAAATGGGCTGAGAAATGGCAATTGAAGTTTAACATTGATAAATGCAAGCTAATGCATATGGCTAGCAGTAATTCCAGATTAACATACCAGCTTCATGGTACTACTCTCAGGGTATTGAAAAATGAAAAAGACCTGGGGGTAATTGTGCAGTCAGATATGAATTCTCTGAGCAATACAGACAGGCTGTCAGAATAGCCCATGGGGTTTTGTCAATGATATACAAGAACTTTGCTATTAGGGATAAGAAAGTTATTATCCTATTGTACAAGGGAATGGGTTAGGCCACATCTTGAGTGTTGCATACAAGCCTGCAGGCCTAATTATAGGAAGGATACAGATCTGCTAGAATGGGGGTCCAGAGGTCAATGAGACTGGTGAGGGGAACAGAAGGCTGGTCTTACCAAGAAAGGTCTTCAGTTTTGCAAATGGCAGCATCTGGAAACTAGGCACCTGCAAGGGGATCTTATTGAGGTGTTTAAAGCTTTGAATGGATTGAGAAAGCTCAATATTGATGGTTCAATATTGAGCTCAATAATCATTCTTCCTCTTGCTGACAGTACACACGGTGGCATAAATTCAAATTGAGGATGAATGGTTGCAGGGTAGATGTGTGGAGGTTTGTCTTCAGCCATTGGGTGGTTGATTGTTGGAATAAACTTTCATCTGTTGCTGTGGAAGTGAGTAGTTTGAATAAATTCAAGGAAGAACTAGACAAATTATTGGAGAGGATAGACAGATGATGTGGGAATTTTCTTTTTTTTTGCTGATGGAATGCTTTATAAGCATTCCTTTTTGCATCATATGCTGCTATTACTATTATTAATAATAATATTACATTAGAAATATTACTATGCCTATGGAGAAACATTATTAACAAACACTACTGCATTATAAATATCACAATGCCTAAGGAGAAACATTATTACTCCAGAAATATTACTAACGCAATGGACAAACAGCTTTCCAACAAAAGAAAATATTAGAACTGCATATAAGACTCCGCAAGACTAACTGAGACCAGATTTACTGTTAAGAAGAAACCTATACCTGCTTAATTACTTTTGTGATCAATTACTATCCATTTGAAACAACAAACCAATTCCACTTTTTCTCTCATTTCTCAACTATGTATGTTAGTTTCTGCAATGCCCTTCAGTGGAACCATTGAAATTTTTACTGTCGCCCTTCTTTCCTGCACAGAGCCTTTATTTATGCTAGGGAAAGCAAAAATCAAAGTACAAGTCAAGTATGTTGTAGAGAGAGATCGAGGTAGGATAGAAGTGTCATGTTCTTTATAAAAAAGTATTAAAACCATGTATAATATGAATCTGACATTGCTGAGATACAAAATCCATGTGTTCCAAAATGCATCTTATGAATGTGTTTCTAGACCTTTTTCAGAAGTTCTATAGTACAAAACAGCATCATAGTTCCATATAGCTATGCACGTTGGTAAGGTTTGTTTGTTATTTGGTTTTTAGGAGCATTAGCAACTAAGGCCATATTCCTCTGGGAATGACCTGACCGTTCAAGAAGTGTGTGTGCTATGCACTGCTGCTCCTGCCCACCTGGCTCGGAGGTGCCATGTTGGTAAGGAATTCCTTTTGTGTTAAAGCAAGTAATAAGCAGAACTTTTCCAGAAGAGGTTTAATTAGTTTAGCTTCTGGGTGGCAAATTGCTGTTTTCAGTTCAGTATAAACATCAAAATATTTTTATTTATTGTAGCATTTTTTTAAATTCAACCAGGAACTAAATTAATTTAGGTTACCCCAGATTTAAATTTTCAGTGTATAGTATAGTTTAATTCTCACAAACGCCCTTTTTTATCATCTTAATTTAATCAGTGATGTTAATTACAGTAATAGCTGAAAATTTAATTACAATAATAGCCCATACAGCACTATTCCTTTTGGCTAGCATGAATTAAATTAAATATCTAATTCCACCCTCAACCACACCGATATTTGCAGTGAAGAGAATGCTCAATGCTGTGTTATAGTTTTCAAGATCATAAATACCAAATGCACAGTCAGAGCCAAGGCAGGGGCAAAAGGGCATTCGTCCTCATGTGAATTTCTGATAGGGGTGTATAAAAAAGGAAATAAATTTTAAGTTGTAAGTAAGCAGTATGAATCTGCTCTGGGTGCTAAATTAACTAGCCATGCCCCTGATGGAAGTATTATTTCAAATATCATACTCTGCCTTTATGACAAGTAAAAAAAAAAATTCTCAGAAGAGAAAACTCAATTTTCTTCCCTGTATACATTGTTCCAGCCTTCATTTTTTCTTGAATGGGCCTGATGACAGAATCCAACACGGAATCTGGAAATGTCACTAATTGTTAAGTTGTTGTATTGTTTGGGAATTTTAGCAACAGTAAATTAACTCTTTTTTTTTTTTTACAAAAGTGATTTTTTTATCATTCTTACTCCACATTAATTTTTTATTAACCACAAGGTCTTTTCTCAACATGCTTGACTTGATTAAATTAAAACTGTTTATAAATTACTAATCTTATGATTTGTAATATTACTGAATATTTTTCCATTGTAAATGCAATTAATTACAGTAACCAAAATCTGTAATGAACACTGTAATAAAGAATGTAGGCTTCCCAGATGAAAATGAATAACAAAGTTTTATATCTTTATAATGATGATTTTAAAGCTTAATTTAAAATCTTTCTTTGGAAATACTTTCTTTTAAATAGTTGAATTTATAAAAGAAATATCAAAATGACAAGGTTTCATAAAACTGGCCATTTAGATGACACATTTTTACTCTACCTTGGACTTGGTATCAAAGAAGAGGTAGCGCTTGGAGCTGTCCTCCCCATTGTCCATGGATTCAGGGGAGGATGCAGAAGGAGGAACTTTTCTTGTCTAGTTAGTTGTGCAGAAAGAGAGAATTAGTGAAAAAGGCCCTTGTCCCCCAAAAACAAATAAAACACACCACATTTAAGGAAAGCAATGTTGAAAGAATTACAGGAAGTGTTTTGGGGGGGGGGGGAGGAGAGTAGGAAATAGAATAACATCAGAACAGTGGCGAAACTACCATACTGCCAGGTCTGCCACCATTGGGGGACTCGGGAGGCCCTAGTGGTAGGTTTGGTATGGTTGCTATGGATTGTATGGAGCCGATTGGCAATCTGGTGGAGGGGAATGAGCAGAATCTATAGTTTCACCTCTGCATCAGAAGTCAGAAACAATGTATATGAAGAAAGCAAAATTCAGAAGCATAATATTTAATATTTTTTATAAAATTAAATATTTTAAGTACATTAATCTTTTAGATAAAATTAACCATTTCTGAAAGGGCAAAGCTTCTGAAATTGAATTATATAGATTATTCATATTAATAATGAGAATATTAATTTAATGTCACCATTTTGCTCTACAGCAGCATTATAAAATATCTATAACTAATTTAGTATTTTTCATTCATTAATAATGATATATCGCTGGATCAAATTCAGCACTTGCAAAACTGTTCAGAAGCTAAACTTTCAATAATTGGTTTTTATTTAACTGATAGGTCCAGATGCAACACTTGAGTAGAAAAAAGTATACAATCATTAAAGAAAACCAAATCACAGGATAAATTAAAATAGAACAAAGAAAATTAGAGGCGAAGAGAATTAAGCAATCCCCAGTGTTTTCAAAACTTTTGCTTACAAAGAAGGATCAGTCTTAACCTGAAGAAACTCTGTCTACCCTTACGTAAAATTGAGATGTCTTTATCTAATATTCTCACTATGCAGAAAAACAGTCAAATTTAATAGGTACACTGTTAGTGGTTTGTCATAGTAATTTTGAAAATTCTATTACTCCTGCAATTATTCATAAGCTAATCATGCAATAAGTTATAAAAAGCTATTGTAAAAAGCAATGAAATTACTTGCATTATGCCAATTCACCAGAGGCAGTTTTATGCTTGTTTACATTATTATGCAATAATGACTGATCAATATTTACAGAACTTTGAATCTTCTACATTCACATTCCAATGGAAAGTGGATGGTACTTTTTAAACAAACTAGAGCAGATGTTTTAGTTATTAATATGACGGTAATAACTACTCATTGCTTACTCATTGAAAGTAAGCAAAATTTATTTTAATAAAGAATAAAAAAGATACTCTATAAAAAGAAAAGATTCGTAAAAAATAACTATTGCAGCTATGAACTTCAAAGTTTATATTCAATGGTTGACACTGGCTGACAAAATGAATGAAAATCTTCATATAATGCCACATTATAAATGTTCTGGAAGTTGTAGTTTTAAAATTTCATAAAAAATAACTACTGGATCTAAGAATATAATATTATATAATTTCAAAGACTATACTATTCTTTACCAACAGGAAAAGGTTCAAAGAGATACATACAGGGTATTTCAAAAGTATGTACAAAAATTATAGGACATATTTTAGGGTACAAAATAAGACAAAAAGTCACATAATATGTGACAAATTCTGAATAGCTGTGGAGTTTTGAATGGTAAAGAAAAATTATAAAAATAATAAAATTAAAAAAAAAAAAAAAAAAAAACAGATGCTGTTATTTGGTTTTTAGGAGCATTAGCAACTAAGGCCATATTGCTCCGGGATATGCGATGGTCATTCCCTGACCTTTCCGCATCCTCCATATTTGGTGGTGACGGGCTCGAACCCCGGTCTAATCAAGAAGCGTGTGCTACACACTGCTGCTCCTTCCCACCTGGCTACAGAGGTGCCACACACAAAAAAAAAAAAAAAAAAACCAGAAGAATGTAATAGTATTATATAACTAAACACCGCACTGGTAAAATATGAAAATGAAATATAATCAAATGAGTATGTGAAAGGACATCAAAAAACAAAGGAAAGGGAAAAAAACATACAGGGTGTCACAAACATACACGGCATAACTTCAGGAATGAGTTTTTTATATGTAGACAATAAAAATATTTTATATCAACATAGTTCCGGAAATGCTTGGTTCCCGAGTTATTAACTGGAATGTCTTATCTCCCGCAGGCGATTTCCTTCATCACAAGGTATTGACAGAATCTGGTGGTTTTCCATTCTGACCAGAGGACAACATCCAAAATCTCCACCTCTACTTGAGTCGTAGATCTTGGTCATCCTCTGTCAGCAGCACGAGGTGTAAAGGTCCCATATTCATAAAGGCGGCGATGGATACCTTCAAACGTTTTCCTGTCTGGACATCTTTGTTCTGGGAACCTTTCGTGGTACAAACAACAAGCCTCCAGAGCATTGTCATCTGCCAAACTGTACATAAAATGCATATCCGCTTGCTCCTGATTTGAGTACATGGTCAGAATGGAAAACCACCAGATTCTGTCAGTACCTTGTGATGAAGGAAATCACCTGTGGGAGATAAGAGATTCTGGTTAATAACTTGGGAACCAAGCATTTCTGGGTTGATATAAAATATTTTTATTGTCTACTTATGAGGAATGAATTCCTGAAGTTATGCCGTGTATTTTTGAGACACCCTGTATATTTATATTTTTTTATATAGATTTATATATAAATCCATTATTAGCAAACAAATATAAAAATAAATAATACTCAACTCAAACAAAACAATACAAGGCAAAGCCCCTTTACAAAACTAGTGGGTTACAAGATATCTAGGTATTATTCCTCTACATCAGCAATGGTGTGATACTATATCAATATTCAGGTCCCATAAGTCAGAATCAATTGCTAAAGCGTTAATTAAATACAATGAAAGACAACGTAATAAATGCAGGAATGTCTAATTTGATAAATAAATGCAATACGCTGCATTATGGGATCATAATTTAGATCCCATAATACACATGGCAATTTAATAATTAAATTGATAACTAATCACATTGCATGCCCACTTGCAAGTTAAAATGGAGTGTGGGTGACATAAAATAGAGTAGCTATCATACCTCACACACAGAAAGCCTGTTTTCAGCCAGCAATTTTTAACTGTCCCACCAGCCATTAGGAATTAGCAGGCAATTGGTGACACCCAAAGAATATATAGCATCCTTTTGATCTAATCATTCACATAGAGCAGAACTCTAGAGGAATAGGCTGTTGGCAACTGAATTCATCAAAATCGTTTTTATAAGCAAAAAGCAATAGCCACCAAAATAAGAAATGACAATCAAGTAATTCCCATCTCTGTTAGCAGTGCTGAATATGGATGACTAGGAAGACAATGTAACCTATTCTGCTATCTGGTTAAGATGTATTGGCTAAAGGCTTATTGTTCCATTCAGGTCATCACACTATTATTTCTTACTCAGCCTTGGAAGTCTGGTGAGATGCCTGACTACTGGGTTCAGTACTGCTTTCCTGCGATCTTGTGAAGTGGCTGGGTATATGGAAATTAACTTAATTAACCTTGCACCTGGAATGATGCATGAATGCATACTTTCCATAAGAAGAAAAGGAAGATGATCTGGTGTGCATTTTTGCCTATCACTGTAATAGTTTTAATCACAACCTTCTGACTTCCTGCTCTGAAGGAAATCAGAAGGTTATGATTAAAACTTTCACAGTGATAGGCAAAACCAATATCAAATAATACTTTTCATAGAGGAGAAAACCATTACCGAAGAAAAATTTAATTTTAAAAATGATAAAGTTCGTATCTGCAGCTCTAGGAAGGCTGTGGAATAATGCACAGATTCTTATCCTGCATCAGCAGTGGTGTAGGATAATTTGGAGCTGTGAAAGTGGCAAACACCTGCAACTTCTGCAAAAAAAATTTTGTATGCAGCTATTTCAGCTGAAAAGCCTCTCAAATCAAGCCTTATTCCACGAAGGCTACTGAATCTTTCAGCAGAATTTAAATTCCACTCATAATGTTAATAAATCACAAGTATAATTTTTAAAAAATTTCATCATATATTCAGAACAGCCTTCTAGAGCTCCTCCCATGCACCACTTAACCCTTTGGTACAAAGATTACGGTCTGAGTTGGAGCTCTTGGTATGATGTAAAAAACATTTTAATAGGGAGAGTGAAATAATCAACAGTCATAGCAAAAACTAATATTTCAATGGACATTGTGTACTGTAATAAATAAGAGGTATGATAAATTAAAGGACTGAGCAAAGGCTAGAGGTGGCTATTTTGAATAACAGAATAAACATTTTAATAAATATCAGTTTACATGTCAAGAATTAGTATTAGCAAATGATGCAATCCAATGGTTTGTACAGCTCGTCTTTGAATTTGTTCAAACTACTACAACTCAAAACAACAAATGGAAGTTTGTTCCAATAATCAACTACTTGCTGGTTGAAAGGAAACTTATGCACATATATTCTGCAACCATACTTCCTCAAATTGAATTTATGCTCCTTCATGTGTGTAGGCTGAGCAAGGGAAAGAAATGGCTGCTCAAGCCATTCAAAGCCTCAAATACCTTATTCAGATCACCTTGCAGGTGCCTAGTCCCAAGATGCTAAAATTTGCAGAACCAAAGCCTTTTTTGGTAAGAGCACCCTGTTGTTCCCCTCACCAATCTCCTTACTTATCTCTGCACTTGTTCCAATAGATCCATATCCTTCCTAAAATGAGGACTCCAGACCTGTATGCAGTACTCAAGATGTGTCTTAATGACTGCCTCACACAATACAATACAATATTCACCTTCTTATTCCTAGCAAAATTCCTGTATATCATTGACAAAACCTGATGAACTGTCCTGGCAGTCACTCTGTACTGCTCAGAGACCCTCATATCTGACTCCACAACTACCACCAGATCTTTTCTTCATTTTCAATCCCCTGAGTGTAGTACCACACAGTTGGTACATTAATCTGGATTCCTACTACTACTACCCATATGCAGTAACTTGCATTTGATAAATGGTAAACTTCAATTCCTGTTTCTAATCCCATCTACCTAATTTTTTAAAATCTTGTTGCAATAGCATAACTTGATCAAGTCATTACCAACCCTGCCAACCTTTGTATCATCTGCAAACTAGGATATTATGTATGAATGTGCAGATGATACACAGGTATATTGATTAACGATTGCAATACCACAGCAAAATGAAAAAAAAAAAAAAAAAAACAACTGGTATTTCAGTATTTTTTTTCACATAAAACTGATATAATGGTATTAATACTGTATTTTACATAACATAAGTAGAATTGAAAATAGAAAAATATGTGAAACGAAATATTTACTTGGGTAGAAAAATATATAAACATGTAAAGTTATATAACATTATAATATAAAAAAATATTAGTAAATTAATAAGAGGAGTATACCTCAATATAGTACGTGGAACACTTCCGTATGATACCCTCCAGAAATTAAAACGGAAAAAACGATTAGCCTGATTCGGTAATTTTCATTCCTGTGATCACAACAGTCGGTCGAAAAGCATTGTCAGCTTCAGGAAGGAAAATCGTTTTGAATATTTTCGTTAGATTCTTTTAATTGCGTTAATTTGAATTTTAATTGTTTTGAATTGATTTTGAATTGTGTTAAATTGATTATTTAATTATTTATATTTTACTTTAATGTACCGGTAAGTTGTCGATTTCTCGTTTTTTCCGTTTTAATTTCTGGAGGGTATCATACGGAAGTGTTCCACGTACTATATTGAGGTATACTCCTCTTATTAATTTACTAATATTATTATCAACGTAGAACATATTGAGTATTACAGCTTGATTCATACTATCTAATATAAAAAAATGTAAATTTACATTCTGATAGAAATTAACATGTTTACTGATATAGTTATATATAATTATGAAAAAATAATTATTTTAAAAACCAAAAAGTGGGAAAAAATACAAAAATTATTTTATTTGTGCATCAATATTCTCATTGCTGAACCAAGAGCGAATTTTTGGGAAAATATTTCAAGCGGCACAGAAAGCTCGTTCCGAATTGACACTTGTTGGAGGAATGGTGAGTAGGTACTGATATGCCAATTCCAAATATTTCCCTCTAATTTCTTCCTCTTCAACTAATCTCATCTCTTGTTTGATAATTTTGAGATCTTTTTGAAGTACTGTTTTTTTTTGTAGGGACTGCATTCTTTTTATCGATGGCAAACTAGTTTTTGTTTCATCAAAAGCATTACTGGTTCATCTTCACCTTCTTTAGCTTGAATTATGCATACACAGAGATGTGGAGGTGGAATTAGTAATTTACACTTTCAACACTGTCTTCTTAAAATTCCACTGTTTCAGAAGGTCTTTGAACTAGATTATAAATAATTGTTGCAATAGAAGCTTTGCTGATTCTGATTTTCTTTGTCCTCTCGAGGATTATGGCGGTATAGAAGAACACTTTCTAAAACGGTGATATTTGTTCTATGTGAAATTTTAATGCAGCATGGAACTCTTTCGACAGAGAGGTGTTTTGTTCAGCATGTGATTTCATCATAATCTATATAGTCGTGCTTGCAGTTAGCAAATTGGTGTCTTGGTGACAACGCTTTGATGGTGAGTTCACTGGAAGCAGAGCTGAAATTGCTAGTGATATAGTATTGAATTCATTCTCAGTGAAATTAATTTCAGGATTAAAATCAATCAATGCTTTTTGAACACAATTTCTCAATTTATAAAACTACTCCATCACGCTGAGCAAATCATTCAAATTAGCTTTTTAAACTAATATTAGTGTGAGATATTTTTGTAAGATTGCATTTTTAGCGGGCGAATGTTGAAATATCTTAATGATTTTTTGAAATTTTTGTTATTACTGTACAGAGTCCCATATGAGTTAGATTATTAGGATGGCCACAGTCATGCTCAAAATTTACCATGACATCTCACAGACAACTTTCGAACTCCAGATTTGGGCAGATGTTCATTAATTGGCTGTGAGGTGTCACTGGCCCGGATTTTTGGAAATCCCATTGCTCGGGACAGTCACATGGACATAGACACATTGTTGCCTTGTGTTCTGCAGAAACAGTTTGAATTTATGTGTATCTAAATTGAACAATTGACTTTTAGTTCTAGAATCTAAGGCTAGAAAGCCAAAATACTGACATATTGATATTTTGCTAACAAAAATAGTGGTATTTTGACACTGAAAAATAGCAAGAAATACCAGTATACCATCCCTAATACTGATATGCCTTCATCAATGTCATTAATAAATATAGAATAGAACAATGGGCCCAGCAATTAAATTAACCATGGTGGGGTCTCCACTAATAACATTAGTCCATGAAACTACTCTCTGTTCTACTCAACTGTCCACATATCCATAGCAGTAATCTGCCCTTAATGCCACACTAAATTCGTACAGCAGTCTTTTATATGCAACAGTATCAAAAGCTTTCCTGAAATACAAGCATATGATATCAAAATTCTTTTTTGCATCCAGTTCCATTGATACTGCATCATAGTATCCAATCAGATTGGTCAGACAAGATCACCATCTAATAAATCTATGCTGTGACCAGTACAACTGCATTCCTGTCTAGATGGCCATGCAATACTTTTCAAACCAGTAACTCCATTATGTTCCCTGGAACAGAAGCTAAGCTAACAGATTTGTAATTACTTATGTCATTCTTGGATCCTTGTTTGTGAACTGGTGATACATTCACACATCTCCAGTCCACAGGAACCTTCCCTGAATCCAAAGATGCTCTAATAATTATGGCTAAAGGTTTACTTAGCTTCTTTGCTCCTTTCCTATGATGTGGTCACAAAGGAACTGGATGCATAAAATAATTTTGATATCATATACTTGGCAGGAAAGCTTTTAATACTGTTGCACATGGAAGACTGCCTTACAAATTGGAGCAGTATGGCATTAAAGGCAAGTTGCTGCAATGGATAAAGGGATGGTTGAGTGGGAGATAGCAGAGAGTGGTAACAAATGGACCTGCTCTACATGGACTAATGTTATTAGTGGATTCTCCCAAGGTTTGGTGCTGGGCCCATTGTTGTTTTCTGTATTTATTAATGATATTGATGAGGGTATATCAGGCTTAATGTCCAAGTTTGCAGATGATACGAAGGTTGGCAGGGTTGTTAATGACACTAATGATAGTACGCTACTGCAACAGAATCTAGAAAAGTTGAGCAGATGGGCCAAGAAGTGGCAATTGAAATTTAACATTGACAAATGTAAAGTACTGAATATGGGTAGCAGTAACCCCAGAGTAATGTATCAACTGTGTGGTATTACACTCAAGGAGGTGGAGAATGAAAAAGACCTGGGAGTAATTGTGCAGTCAGATATGAAGTTCTCTGAGCAGTGCAGATGAGCTGCCAGAGCAGGTCATGGAGTTTTGCCAATGATATATAGGAATTTTGCTAGCAGAGACAAGGAAGTGATTATCCCCTTGTATAAGGCAATGGTCAGGCCATACCTTGAGTACTGCATACAGGTCTGGAGGCCTCATTTTTAAAATTTTTATTAGAACAAGTACAGAGAAGAGCAACAAGATTGGTGAGAGGAACAAAGGGGTGCTCTTACAAAGAGATGCTTAAGTTCTGCAAGTTACAGCATCTGTAGACTAGGCACCTGCGAGGTGATGTGATTGAAGTGTATAAGACCTTGAATGGTTTCAGCAGGCTCAATGCAGATGGGATACTTCCTCTTGCTCAGATTAAGAACCTGAGGGGGCATAGATTCAATTTGAGGAAAGAAAGTTGTAAAATAGATGTGCAGAAGTTTGCCTTTAGCCAGCGGATAGTTGATCGCTGGAACAGATTTCCATCTGTTGTTGTGGAAGTTGATAGCTTATATAAATTTAAGGCTGAACTAGACAAGCATTTGGAGTGACTGGATGGGTGAAATGGGAATGTTTTTAAAATTTTTATTTATTTTTATTTTATTTATTTATTTATTTTTTTGGCTGATGCTATATAAGCTTGCTTTCTTGCATCATATGCCTCAGCTAATGCTAATGCTAACTGGATAGATCCTATCCACCCCAAGTACCATTTTCATGTTTATCTTCAACAATTTCTCTTCCATTTTTCTCTCAGTTATCACAAAACCATTTAGGCAAACGTTTGGCATTCCCTTCCCTAAACAATTCCTCATGTGTGAATGCAACTGCAAAAGACTTATTCAGTTTGTAAGCAACCTGAGTAGTATCATTATCATTTAAAGCATGGATATCAAGAGGGCAAATGTGATTCATCCCCTTCCTTCAGTGTTTACTTAAGAAAAGTCTTGGCTATTTTTCTTTACATCATTTGCCAAAGATTTCTCATAATCTGCCTTAGCTTGGCCAACTTCCTTTGTGACTTGATAGCAGAATAGTTTATATCTACTGTAGGAATCTGTATTACCTGATAATTTATATGCATCCTATGTACTCTTCTTCTCTGCCACAAGTCTCATTGATATATCCGACATCCATTTAGGTCTAAGTCTGGAACAATATTTCTTAGTTGGTACAAAAAAGCCTAGTAACTTCTACAATTACTTCCCTGAATGCTTCTTCTTTAGAATTTGGTGTTGGTAATGTCATCAGAATGTCCCACTGTAGATACTTTTATGTAAGCAAAAGCCCTTCCCTTTTACCTTCATGGTAGTTACTCTTTGGGTAAATCACACATTAATAAGCTGTGATCACTGCCATCTAGTGTGTTTTTTATATGCAGATTCTTAATGCATGAAGAGTCATTGCTGATAATTAGATTGAGAGTATTCTTGTCCCTTGTTGCCTCTTTAACATGATAATGTAGGAAACAGTCATCCAATAAATTCGCAAACTTCTTGCTGTGAACCCACAAATGCCACTGAATATGTGGAAAGTTAAAATTCCTTATTAGAAAACATACTGATTTGCTGCCCACTCTATCTGTCTATATAATTGTTTGCTGTACTCATCACAATCATTAGGCCTCTAATACATTCCTACGCTCATTTTTATTTTCCCAGTGCTTATGTCACACCAAACTGACTCCACATTGTTGTTTAACATAATATAAACTTCATGCACATTCTTAGATTTTATGATTCTTAATTAGTAAATAACACCACCCTAGAGAATAATACAAATTCCAGTAATACATAAACTGCACAAAAAAAAAAAATAAAGAAATAATGAATACATAAAACTAAAAAAAAAAAAAAGATAGTCAATACATATAACAAATACATTACTAACCATATTATTTAATGTAAATATACATACAAGATGTAGCTATTAATAAAGAGACTGCATGCATAGACACTACACACCAAGTGCTACCTGTGAAACAAAGTCATAGTGGTGACTTTGAGCTTTTCCTAGTTGTCTGCCAAGTTACATTCCAACACGCTCATTCACTTTGCAGTGAGACAAGTTTTCGTTACCTTGTGTTTCTGCAGTTTGTCGAAAAATGACAGACAAAATAATTGAACAACGAATCAACCTCAAATTTTTAACAAAACAAAAGAAAACACCTACTGAAAGTTATGAGTTTTTACATCAAGTTTATTGGGAAGATACTATGTCAAGATCTTGCATATTACCATTTGCATTATTAGAGGCATATGATGCAAGAAAGCAAGCTTATGCAGCATCAGCCAAAAGAGAGAGAGAGAGAGAGAGAGAGAGAGAGAGAGAGAGAGAGAGAGAGAGAGAGAGAGAGGAAAAAAAAAAAAAAAAACCAACACGTTCCCACTTCACCCCTCTGTTCGTACCAAATACCTGTCCAGCTCAGCCTTAAATTTATTTAGGCTATCAACTTCCACAACAAAAGATAGAAGTCTGTTCCACCAATCAACTACCTGCTGGCTAAATGCAAACTTCCACACATCTATCCAATAACTGTCTTTCCTCAATTTGAATTTATGCCCTCTCAGGTGATTATTCTGAGCAACAGGAAGAATCCCATCAGCATTGAGCATGCTCAAACCATTCAAGGCTTTATACACCTCAATCAGATCACCTCACAGGTGCCTAGTCTCCAGACATGGTAATCTGCAAAACTTTAAGCCTTTCTTCGTAAGAGCAACCCTTCGTTCCATTTGCTAATCTTGTTGTCCTTCTCTGTACTCGTTCCAACAGCTCTACATCCTTCTTAAAATGAGGCCTCCAGACCTGTATACAGTACACAAGGTGTAGCCTGACCATTGCCTTATACAAGGGGATAATCACTTCCTTATCCCTGCTAGAAATATTCCTGTATATCATTGACAAGACACTATGAGCTACTCTTGCCGACCGTCTGCATTGCTCAGAAAACTTTATATCTGCCTGCACAATTACCCCCCAGGTCCTTTTCATTCTCTACCACTGTCAGTGTAGTACCACAGAGTTGATATGTTACTCTGGGGGGGTTACTGCTTCCCATATGGGAAGTACTTTACATGTGTCAATGTTAAACTTCATTTTCCACCTCTCAGCCCATCTGCTCAACTTTTCTAGATCCTCTTGCAGCAGCATACTGTCATTAGTAACTCTGCCAACCTTTGTATCATCTGCAAACTTGGATATTAAGTCTGATATACCATCATCAATATCAATTATAAATACAGAAAACTGGCCCACTCTATTTCCCTATACAGTTGTTTATTATACTCATCAGAGACATTAGGCCTATATAACACACTCCTACTCTTAATTTTCATCTCCCAGTGCTTATGTCACACCAAACTGAGTTGACACTGCACTGTCCAGCGATGTCGACTGGCTTCACTTCCTTGGATTTTATGTGTTTCTTAACTAATAGCATAACCCCTCCTCCCTTCCTATCCTGTCTATCCTTCCTGTACTCATTGTACTCCCCAAATTCCAGTTCTGCATTCCTTATATCTGTGTGACACCACGTCTCTGATATTTTTATTTATTTATTTTTTGTTAGTTGTTGGCGCATCGGCTTCTGTGACCATAATGCACCTCCCAAAGTTTTTGCATTTCACTCTGATCCAAGCCCGAGGCAGGATTTGAGCCCGCGACCTCTGGGTTGCCAGGCAGGCACTTTACCCACCTGGCTAGCATGGTCGGCAACGTTTCTGATATCCCAACAATATCTGACTTTGATGTTTTGACCAACACCTTAAATTCATCAAATTTATTTACCAAGCTCCTAGGTGTATATGCAAGTATACATGCACCTGTTCCTATTCTTAGCTACCCTAACATAACCCATGTGTTTACTTGTACCGCAATGACTCCCAGCTGTCGCTGAAATACATGGCTAAATACAATACCAGACTTTTGCACATTTTAATAGAAGCAGTGCAAGAATCACTTTCACCTTTGCCAGCAGTTACTGTATAAGTCCATGTATCCCCCAAGCTAGCAGTTTTCTGACCCACCTAACACTGCCTCAATAGCATCAGCAAATATTCTTGCACCCTTTGTATTTAAGTGTATCCCATCCCTGTAGAAGCAGTCTCTCCTGTTAACAAGCACAGACCAGACTTAAAAAAAAATGTTTGAACAGCATAAAAGAATTTTACAAGGAAGAGAGAATATAGAAGATGATGGCACAAAGACCATCCAGCATCCACGACAAAAAAAAAAACCCATACAAATTTTAACTGAAAATTTAAGGATGAAAAAAGTGTGCGCTAAGATGGTGACAAAAATTTTAAACGAAGATGTTTTGAAAAAAAAAAAAAAAAAAAACCGGAGGAGATCCAGACTTTCTGAGTACCATAATTATTTGTGATGAAAGTTGGCCGTTCCAATACAGCCCAGAAACTAAAAGAAAGTCAATGCAATAGAAACAAAATAATCTCCCACACCAAAAAGAGCAAAAATGTCAAATCAAAAATGTAAACCATGCTTCTTGTTTTCTTCAATATTAAAGGAATTATTGTGGCCGAATATGGCCGAAGAGCAACCCTTTGTTCCATTTACTAATCTTGTTGCCCTTCTCTGCATTCGCTCCTGTATACAGTACTCAAGGTGTGGCCTGACCACTGCCTTATACAAGGGGATAATCACCTCCTTATCCCTGTTAGAAAAATTCCTGTATATCATTGACAAGACACCATGAGCTACTCTTGCAGACAGTCTGTACTGCTCAGAAAACTTCATATCTGCCTGCACAATTACCCCTAGGTCCTTTTCATTCTCTACCACTGTCAGTGTGGTACTACAGAGTTGATACATCACTCTGGGATTACTGCTTCCCATATGTAGTACTTTACATTTGTCAATGTTAAACTTCATTTGCCAGCTCTCAGCCCATCTGCTCAACTTTTCTAGATCCTGTTGCAACAGTGTACTGTCATTAGTGTCATTAACAACCTTGTCAACCTTTGTATCATCTGCAAACGTGGACATTAAGCCTGATATACCATCATCAATATCATCGGTGAATACAGAAAACAACAATGGACCCAACACTGAACCCTGGGGGACTCCACTAATAACATTAGTCCAGAAAGACAGTGTCCATCGATTACCACTCTCTGTCTTCTCCCACTCAACCATCCCTTTATCCATAGCAGCAATTTTCCTCCAATGCTATACTGCTCCAATGTGTGCAGCAGTCTTCTGTGTGCAACAGTATCAAAAGCCTTTCTAAGATCCAAGTTTATGATATCAAAGTTAGTTCCTTTGTGACCACATCATTGTATGCAATCAAATTGATCAGACAAGACTTCCTCTTAACAAAACCATGCTGTGTCTGAGCTATAACTGAAGTCTTGTCTAGATGATCCTGCATTGCTTCTTTAACCAGTGTCTCCATTAATTTCCCTGGAACAGAAGTTAAACTAACAGGTCTGTAAATTACTTGTGTCACCCTTTGATCCTCCTTTGTGAATTGAGGTCACATTTGCACATCTCCAGTCCATGGGTACTTCCCCTGAATCCAAGCAAGATCTCATAATTATGACTAAGGGTTTTGCTTACTTCCTTTGCTGCCTCCTTCAATATAACTGGATAGATCCCATCCACCCCAAGTCCCAAGTGCCTATCTTATGTTTATCTCCAACAATTTCTCCTCCACTTTGTTCTTAGTTATTACAAAATCATCTAACTCACTGCCAGAGTTTAATCCACCTCTAGCATTCCACTCCCTTAAATGCCAATCTTCAGTGGGGCAAAGACAATTTAGTTGATTTCAATCCTTCTAAAACTCAGTCTTGTCTTATATCTCGCAAAAAGGATTCTTCTGCTTCTATGCTTATCTTTGGTGCCACTCTGATTTCTAGGCAAATTGATATATCTCTTTTGGTGATTACCCTGACTTCTAATCTCTCCTGGCACAAGAAAATTACAAATATTGCTTCCTCTGCAACTAAAAAAATTGGTTTTCTCTTTAGCTCTCGGCATTACTTTTCTTCCAAACAGTTGTTCACTCTGTACAAATCGCAAATTCGCCATACCATGGAATATTGTTCCCACATCTGGGGGTGGTGCCCCCAAAACCTCTCTCAGGCTTCTAGATTCTATTCAGAAGAGGGCAGTTAGGTTAATTAATGACTCCTCTCTGACAGAGTATCTCCACTCTCTGTCTCATAGACGTACTGTTTCTGCTGCATGCCTTTTCTATATACTTCCATGGGCACCATTCTGAATTGGTTTCTATAATTCCCTCTCTCTCTCTCTCTCTCTCTCTCTCTCTCTCTCTCTCTCTCTTTTATTCTCGTTTATTCATTCAACTGCCATTTTCTGGAACAGCCTTCCTTCATACGTATTTCCTGAAAATTACAGTGTACAGAAGTTCAAGTCTAATGTCAACAAATATCTTCTTTCGTCTTCTCAACCTCTAATCCAAGCACGGTACTAAGTACTATAGGTTCTAATACCTCTAGTGTTTCGGGTTTTCATAAAAAAAACAAACTAAGACCACGAGTACATGTATACTTGCATGTACACTAATGCTAGGAGCATTGTAAATAAACTTGATGAATTTGAAGTACTGATTAGGTCACTGAATTCGGACATTGTAGGAATAGCGGAGATGTGGTGTCAGGAATAAGTGATGCTGAATTTGAATATGGAGTACAATGTATACAGGAAGGAAAGACAGAACAGGAGAGGTGGAGGAGTTATGCTCTTAGTTAAGAAGAATATTAAATCTAAGGGCAATGCATCCAGTTGACTTGGGTGAAGAGTGCAATATTGAGTTAGCTTGGTGTGATATAAGCACTGGGAAAACAGAATTGAGAGTAAGAGTGTGTTATAGGACAAATGACTATTGGTGAGTATACCAAAAAGCTATACAGGGAAATAGAGTGGACTAGCAAATCAGAATGTCTCACTGTTTTCTACAGCAGCATGTTAGAGAGGCAACAAGAGAAAGCAATACTCTTGATCTTGTTATCAGCAGTGATTCTTAATGCATTAAGAATTTGCAGGCAAAACACCCACTGAGTGGCACGATCACAGTGTACTAATTCGGAATTTAATTAAAGGCATAACAACTGTCAAGGGTAAAGGGAAAGGCTTTTGCTTTTGTAAGGGTGACTAAAGTGGTCTCAGATAGTTTTTAAACTGTGTGCTGTGGGACCAACAGATGACATTACCAACAGAAAATTTCAATTTGGAAGTATTCAGAGAAGTAATCAAAGAAGCTACTATGCTTTTCATACCAACAAAGAAATATTCTTCAAGACTTAGACCTAAATGGATGTCAGATCAACTGTTGAGACAGAGAAGAAGAAGAGTGCATAGGATGCATATAAATTATCAGGTGATACAGAAGCCTATGGGTAGATATAAATAAATATGTAATCAACTCACAAAGGAGGTCAGGTATAGATATTTTGCATCTACTTTCTCACATGAGAAATTCTTTAGGAAAGGGTATGTCAGAAGTTTATCAAACTCCAGTCAGGAGCTAAATTCTTTATTATAAATGAGAGGAAAGTGGCGGAGAAAATGTTGAGGATGGACATAAAAAAGGTACCAGGGGCAGATGGAATCTATCCAATTATATTAAGGGAGGCAGCAAAGGAGGTAAGTAAACTCTTTGCCATAATTATGAGAGCATCCTTGGATTCAGGTATGGTCTCTATGGACTGGAGAAGTGAGAATATATCTCCTGAGAATATAAAGGGGATCAAAAAGGCGACATGAGTAATTACAGACCTGCTATCTTAGCATCTGTTACAAGGAAAATAATGGAATTACTGGTTAAAGTAATGCAGGATCATTTGGACAAACATGCAATTATACTGCAATCACAGCATGGATGTTTCAAGGGGAAGTCTTGTCTATCCAATTTGATAGGTTACTATAATGCAAAGACAGAGGAACAGCATAATTTTGACATCATATACTTGAATTTCCGGAAGGCTTTTGGTACTGTTGCACATGAAAGGCTGCTATACAAACTGGAACAATGTTGCATTAAGGGCAAGCTACTGCTATGGATATAGGGATGGTTAAGTGGAAGAAGACAGAGAGTGGCTATCAATGGGCACTGCTCTTTGTGGACTAATGTTATTAGTGGAGTTCCCCAGGGTTCACTATTGGACCAATTAGTGTTTTCAATATTTATCAATGATATTGATGAAGGTATATCAGGCTTAATGTCTAAGTCTGCGGATGACATAAAGGTTGGCAGGGTGTTTAACGACAGTCATCAGGGTGAGCTACTGCAACAAGATCTAGGAAAATTGGGTCGATGGGCTGAAAAATGGCAGTTGAAGTTTAATATTGACAAATGCAATGTACTGCACATGGGTAGCACTAATCCCAGAGTAATTTATCAACTGTGTGGTACTATATTCAGGGTAGTCGAGAATAAAAAAGACCTTGGGGATAATTATGCAGTCAGAGATGAAATAATCTAAGCAGTGCAGATTTGCTGGCAGGACAGATGGGTAAATTGTTTTTTTTTTTTTTTTTTTGCTATATATGCTTTTGTTCTCGCATCATTTGTCATTACAATTGCTACTTTACACCAAATTTTTATTATCAAAACTGTTAACATAACCTATTAATTTCCTTATTGTTAATCTCTTATTGTATGTTGATGCATTCAACTTGTCAAAACTTTAGCCTTGTAGGCTGTGATGGGTATTTATTGCCCAGTGTGCAATATAACAGATTATTTATTTATTAGTATTAGCCATATGGTGGAAGGAAGCCTGAGGCACCAGTCAAAAAAATTAAATTAAATTAAAAAATAAATAAATAAAACAAAACAAAGCACCTATTTGACTCCCTCCTTGTTAGGTACCCATTCAAATGACCTCTGAATCACTCCAAGCTGTCAGCCTCAACCACTGATGAAGGCAACTTATTCCAGCAATCATCAACTTGCTGGCTAAAATAAAACTTACTGCTGTCCAGTCTAAACCTTTACCTTTTAATTTGAATTTATGGCCCCTAGTTCTGGAATCATTTATAACTGAAAAGTTTCATCCTCATTCATTTTAATTTACTTCTCAAAACTTTATACACTTCATTCAAGTCCCCTATAATTGTCTAGTTTCCAAGCTCTAGCCAACATTTTCAGTCTTTTCTTATATGGATGCCCTTTTGATCTCGCCATGTGCATTGCCCATCTTTGGACCCTTTCAAGAGCTGTCTTCGTTTTAAAGGGATTACTCTGCTCAGAATAATCCCTTTCTTCCTCTTTTCAATCCCAGAAAATTTTAAGGCTCAGCTGGACAGGTATTTCGAACGAACGGAGGGGTGAAGTGGAAGGGGTTTTTTTTTCTTCTTCTTCTTTTTTTTTTTTTTTTTTTTTTTTGGCTGATGCTGCATAAGCTTGCTTTCTTGCATCATATGCCTCTACTAATGCTAATGCTAAAAATGTATAACTAATTTTGGGGTTACTATTCCCCAAGTGCAGCACCTTGCATTTTTCTGCACTCAAACTTATCTTCCATTTTTCTCAACTCATTGAAGTCTAAGTTGTCCGAAAACACAGCTTGGCACTGATTATTAACTACTCTATCTATCTTAACATTAGGAAATTTTGACATCAGGCTCTGTACTTGACAAATCAAAAAAAAAAAAAAATAATAATAAAATAAATAATGGTCCCAAATACAGATCCTTGGGAGAACTCCACTTCTTACATTAGCCCAATCTGAAAAGTAACCAATAATCACAACCCTCTATCTACTTACACTGTGATTTGCCTGGTATTTTTCCTGTGGTTACAAAAAAGTTCCAGCTTACAGAGTACTCTTGTATGGTACTGGTTCATATGCTTTTCTAAAATACATGTAAACAATGTTGAAAGTATTTCCTTCACCTAGATTATGACTATCAAAATGGGTTACCAGATTAGTTAAACAGGATTTTCCCTGAACAAAAATCATGCTGTTTCCTTCAGAATTCTTTTCTATCTAAATGAATGACCTTTGATCTGCACTTTTGATCATTGATTCCATGATTTTACCTACTTGAAGTGAGTAATTACTGACTGGTCAGTCAGCAATCAGACTCATCAGTCATTAGTTACCCACCTTACTCTTAGAACCACCTTTATCCAATACAAGGAAATTTTTTCTGACCTCAAAATTACCTTTAATGGTTCGATGCACTCTCTTACTGCCTCCCTGAACACAACTGGGTATCTGTCATCAGCCTTACTGGCTTTTATGCTAGAAAATTTTTTTAATCAATAATCTGAAATTTCAATAATATTGATTTCCCATTTCATGGTTCATGTTGAGGGGGAACTGTGCAAATGAAGCTATTTGTGAGATGAATAGTTTCCCCTCACTGTGAAGGGCCTTTCTTCTGTAAATATCAATGCAAAGTACCCATTCAATTTGTCCACAATATCAGTTGTGTTAGTTCAAGGCTTTTCTGTGTCCATCACATAAGGGTTCCATCTGATTTGTTGCTTGTCCTCTTGGTATCCACATACATGAAAAACTCCTTGTCCCCTATTCTTTGCTCTCTTATAATTATGACCATAGTCTTTTAATGTTCACAACTTTAGATCCACTTTTCCCATTGTGATTCTAGTCTTTATTTTTAAATAATAAATACCCCACTTCTGGGCTATTTTAATACCATTACTACAAGTGTTACTGTCAATCTATAATTTTGCTTTTAATTACTGTTATTTGAATCTTATTTTAACTTTTAGTGTATTTTTATTTGCTTTTTTTTTCTTTTTTTCGTACACGTTACTATAATATGATTAGATCTTTTGTTTTTTTAAATTTTTCCTCTTTTTCGTACTTTCCTTTATTACTTCCTCAAGGCCTGGTATTCCATACATTGCACACCCACCTACCATCTGCTCTTTTTACCTTAAATTACATTATTCTACAGCTGTCTTGTACTTGAAGTCATTAAAATTAGAATTATAATTACATACCCTGTTTCTTTATTTCGATCCTTGCAGTTAAATATACTTGTCATAATATGTCATTTCCTCATATTAGTGCACATGTGTGCACACGCCATAAAACTGGATTATATTTTTTATTATTCTTGTGTTGCCTTGTTAAGGAATCCAAGCCCATGAATAGATAGAATTAAACAGGGATTTTTTTTTTTTTTTTTTTTTGTTACAGGAATACCATACTGGTGATCGAATTGGTTTAGATTAAAGTGTGCAATACTGTTTAGGACTTGAGTGATTCTACGGCTACTCATATGATGTGGTACAAACTGAAGTGGTGTACACGATTCAGTGTTATGTAGTACACTCTAACAGTTGTTGTTTTGAAAGTGCATAGCTACTGCTAACCTTGTAGTTTGTTTTAGAACCACAGTATAAATTTTAGAAAACATGCTGCATGGAATATATAAAAAAAATCCTCTTCGTATACCGTGTTTTCACAAACAATGTCTACAGACAAAAAAAATTTATATATCAAACTTAATTTACCTCTGGACTTTTTCGATCTTTAATTTTTTGTTCTGCTTCTGGTTTAAAGTTTTCCTCTTCTGTGGAATGTTCTCGAGAGTCTAAATTATCTGAAATGATAATAATTAAATTTTATTTATTTATATATATGCTTGTGAACACACGCGTAGAAGGGTGTTCACAATCCAATTTGCATATTGTATGGTCTGAAAAAAGTGAAGTAACTCATGGAGAGAAAAACTCTTCTCCCTCTGCCTGAGATCAACTAACTGACATCTCAATTGAAAAAGACTAGAAATTCCTCCATTCTTTGACGGGAATCAAACCCAGACCTCTCCAAAACAGCGGCAGATGGTGATGTATAGTGATGACTTACATAGCACAGTTCTAGGGGTTAAAGGTACACCCTATACAATTTGAAAAAATATTAATGCAGAACCATGGGTGTTTGTCTCTAAGCAGAACCCAAACCCAAGTCTTAATGCAGATTATATGGCCTCAGTCTTCAGTGGGACCAGAGTAATTCCCATGATCGAAACAATGTATTAAATTTTTTAAAAAATTTTATTTGGTTCCAGTTTATCCAATAAATCTTTGCAAGGGACCAAATAAAATGCTTTGCTGAAGTCTAGGTACATAATGTTAAAGCAATTTTTTTCCTTGAACTGTTTTATAACATCCTTATAGTAATTAACCAGATTGATACTAGTACCATACTGCATCCTTAACCGGAGGCTGGCAATCTTGCTGTTCAAGGAAATCAAACTCACCAGTATAATTTTCCATCACTTTGTTAGGTTCTCCTTTATAGTATGGAGAAAAATTCACTCTTTCCCAGTTCAAGGGGATCATCTCAAAGACTAATAATGATCTCATCATTACTAACAGCTTACATTTTCACATCTCAAATGCTGCCTTCGAAGTCATAGTGAATGTTTTGTCTGAATAATCTGTGCTTTCCCCCCTGAAATTGATACTTTTAAAATCATATTTGAAATTGATACTTTTAAAATCAGGGTGCAGCTTAGAGATTCATAAGCTGCACCTTGATTTATTTTTTTCTTAAAGAAAATTTTTTGACATTATTAGACCCTTTCATTGATCCAAAAATTTAAATTAACATCCCTCTTGCTGTCTCAGTAGTTTTTCTGATGGAGATTTCTCTGAGATTATTTTTTCCCTTATTTCATGCAGTAAGCGAAAGAGTTTCCCATAGTTGGTTATTCCGTTTCCACACAGCAAAAATTTGTGAAATTAATTATATTATGAATGTTTCATTTTTTAAATTATGAATGTTTCATTTTTTAAATTATTTTTTATTCTTATGTATTAAATACAATAAAATATTAATATTATTGATTGATTTTTTTAAATTTAAATCTAACTATTGCATTTTTATTGACATCTAGGAAATTTAATATAAATTTTCTTTTGGGTTGCAGGTGCAAACAATGCATGTTGGGGTCCAGATCACATTCCAGTTACTGCAAGTGTGGGTCTAATACAGTGGACCCATGCAGGACTTTATACTTGGAGCTCTCTTTTTTCTTATCTTTCTAAACAATATTGGTGCTTCCGTAGCCAGGTGGGAAGGAGCTGCAGTGCGTAGCACACGCTTCTTGATTAGACTGTCGTTCGAGCCCGCCACCACCAAATACGGAGGATGTGGAAAGGTCAGGGAATGACCACCACATATCCCGGAGCAATATGGCCTTAGTTGCTAATGCTCCTAAAAACCAAATAATAACAACAACAACAACTAATAGTGACAAATATCTGTTAAACAACAACTAAACGATATTGATGAGGGATACCAGAGAAGTCATCAAAGTTTGTGGATGATTTAAAAGGTTGGGAGGGTGGCTAACAAACAGAATCAGGCTATGTAGCTTCGAAAGGATTTGTACCTGCAAGTATAGGCTGAAAAATGGTAGTTAAAGAGTAATGCTACCAAATGTGAAGTACTGTACTTGAGTGAGGAACAGAAACCCAGTACTTTATTGATTAAGAGAAGAGGAATTAAAGGATGTTCAGGATTAGAACAATTTAGGAGATTTTAATACAGGAAGACAAAGTGCAACATGCAGTGTAAGCAGGCACAAAGGACACATGGTGTTATATCTATGATATTCTGGAATTTTGCAAGTAGAAAGAAGGAAGTCATTATTTCTCTATGGGCCACTCTACTTGCAAAACATGGAGATTTAGAGTTGCAGTTAACAATTTTCCGCCACTAAAGCAATTAAGTAACCTTGGCTGTTGGTCAAGAAAGTTTTCTCCACTGGAGGAAAGCTAACATATCCTATTGTACACTTCAATGCACACATCAGTAGCAGGTATTCTATTATGTTCATAAAATATCTGGAAATGAGAGATTTGGATCTTCTGTATGTTGTATTATACTAGAAAAAGGAAGCTTTCAAAAATAAAAAGTCAAGATAGAGAAAGATAGAGAAAGAAACTCTAGCTTGACTTTTTAGTCAAGGTAGAGCAAGTCCTCTTGCTCAAGATGGAATTGCTCTATCTTGAGCAAGAGGACTTCTACCTTACCATCCCCCCTCCCAAACAGGCACTGGTAATGATATGCAGGAAAAATGTCAGTTTGTAATGATCAAAATGGACTTTTTTTGCAAGATGCTAATTTTGATCTTTACGGTAACAATTTAAAATAGTAAAAAGTGCTTTAAAGTTATGAAATATCAGTCAACTATAGATACACTTCAGAGTTCTTCGGCGGGAAATCATCTTATTTAGGACAAGATTGTTGTTGTACTGTATTTAATTGTTCACTTGGTACACTTTACAACAGGACCACAAATTAATGTTTTAGTATATCAATATATTCTGCATTAAATATCATTATGTCAGCAATACACATCATTAAAATTGATGTATGAGTTTGGATACATAACATGAATGAAATTCTTATATTGTACTTTTTATCATCACCCACTAATGTACAACTAGAACTAGTACAACTTTTGGCAGCATAATAAATAAATTTTCAATACATTGATATACTGGTGTGATATATCACTAATATTGATTATCTATTAACATATGATCACTATATCACTGTATTATTGTTACTTTTTTTTGGCATCCCTACTTTCCAGCCACTTGGAATTCAGTGCTAGTTGACTTTGTTATTCAGCATTTAACCCCCACAGTTCAATTAGGTGGTGTGGACTGCAAAAGTGACTACCAAGGTAGGGAAGACATCACTGGCCACACTTTCCATCAGATTTTATTACTTATTCATTAAGAACTAGTAATAAAATCTGATTGCAGTGTAGACCCTATATGTGAAGAATTCAGATGTTTTGATATTTCTTTCACGCTACTCATTCTATGAAAACTTCAGTGAAAGTGCCCAGACACTTGTTTTTGAGCAGCTGCTGCTAATATGTTTCTGCCTGTACTAATGAGTTAATTATGAAACAAGGGATGAGTATCAGTTTGACATGTGGGGCAGCCTTGTAAGACAACAGTGTGACCACACTACAAATATTTTATCAGATCTAAGGCTGCATCTAAAAAAAGATACAGAACTTCTAGAGGTGCATAGAAGAGCAAACAGATTGGTGAAGAGCATAACTAGACATGCTCATATCATACACATTAATCAAATGAGACATTTCATTTGATTAAAGTGTATAAGGTCCTGGGGAGGAGGAATTAGTAAAATGAATGATTTAGAAATATTTTCACTGGTGAGTGAAATATGAACCAAAGTGCACAACTAGAAAATTTTAGGGAACTACAGTAGATTAAACATTATAATGTTTACTTTTGGGCAGGGTACTGTGGGATACGAACAATTTGCCTAAAAGGGTGGCCAAGGCAGAGAGAGAACTTCAAGGATGATTTGGTTAGGTACTTTTTGAGAATTGGAATATGAGAGATTTTTTTTTTTTTTTTTTTCAGATGCCGAATAAGTTTCTTCCTTGCATTCATTTAAATGTCATTTAAATACTAATAATTCAATTAGTATTATTTCCATAACCAATGCCAATACCATAAAACGGAAACTTCATAGACAGATAGTAAAGGAAGTAGAGGAAATGTATCTGGTGCTCTTTTGTGAAAAGTTAGCAATCAAAGATTATACGCTCAACACTGATTGGTTAATAACATTTGATACACTGTGGTGGAGATCTCCCACTCTAAGCCCATGGGTGTTTCCAATCTGGAAGGATTGGAAATTAGACAGACAGTTCAATTTATGCTGCAAGTGAAGATCTTGCTTAATCTGGAATAGTTTGGTGCAGATTTAACTTTGCCAGATGTGCTGCTATTGCCCTTTGAAGTTGATCTGGCAACGTATCCATAATCAGAGTACAGAGCATCTAAAGAAGGATAGGGGACTATGAATTGAATTGGAATAATCTGCCATTTCCTTTGCAGTGTAATCAGCATGTTTAAAGTTTCTTGAACACTTGACTTATTTGAATAGAAATAAATAACACAAATTAATTATACTTTCTAGAATTTTTTCTGTCTTATAATGTTCTTTTTATTTTTTATAATGTTAAAAACTACAGCTGAAACCTGTTAAAATACAATTCGTTAGAATGCGATTCCGCTTATAACGGAAATGCATAGCTCTCATTTTTCATCAGTCAGAACGTGTTTTTAGTCACTGAAGATCACCATTTTGGATTCCTTATGAACAAGTGCCGAAATTTTCAGTTTAACACAAATCTGTAATATGCATTATCTTTTGATTTCTGTAAGGACAATAATAAACGACTTGTAACTTTACTTGTTGACTTTTATTGAGGAGGCACTTGTTGGTTTGCAAACTGGACATAAATTTCTTGAAACAGAAAAGGTAGATTCCCTTTAAATTTTACACTTAAAATGCCTTATTGAAATTGTTAAAAAGAAACAGAGAGATGCAATGAAACATCAATCCTTGATACAGTATTTTTAAAATATGAAACACTTAAAAGTAATGACTAAAATGTGCAAAAGTTTGTTTGCTAATGTCTACTTAGTAGTTGAAAGCAGAGTGTTTATGTTTTCCCTTTTCTTCCGAATTTCAACCATTTGTTAATTTTAAAACACAAACGTAGCAGTCAATACAACCACATAGAAAAGCAGTTTTTGTGACAAAAGGTGTGTATTTATTTTTTATGTACATCATATTTATTATGTGGAAGCCTTATTGAAGATGATATTTTAGGATATATGATGCTATGCTTGTTTGCTTTTTCTGGACATCCCTGATATTTTTGTCATGCAGAAACAGCAATCATCAATGTGGTTGCACAGTTCTCACCACCATAGGAACAGCAAAAGGCATAGTTTTAATTTTATAGTTAGCCACATCCTCATATTTGTGATGCAGGTAATACACCACATATGTGGAACTAAGTTTTGTCCTGATTGCCCCACTTGCAACCAAAGTATAAAGAATACACATCTTTAGTAATACTATAGATTTTCTTCCTCTGAATTTTTATTATGAACTATCCACACATGTAGCAGAAATTGCCAGTGTGATTCAGACATTTCCTTTGTGCTTCTGCTTAAAAATTTTAATATATAGCTGCACAAAACACAGAAGAAATAAAGAATGTTATAGATATGCTAATCAATCACTCTCAAGCTGAAAGCAAATTTCTGCATATCTATCCTACAATCATTCTATTTAAATTTATATCCCTTATGTGCATTGTCCGAGCAAGAGTTAGATGCCATCCACATTTAATTTATCCATTCCATTTAAAGATAAACACTTCAGCCAGGTCTTCTCACAGGAGCCTAATTTCCAGATGCTGCAATTTGAAGAACTGAAGTCTTATGGTAAAAGTAGTCTTTTGTGTCCTTGACTAATTTTTGCTCTTCTCTATGCCTGCTTCCAACAGTTTCACATCCTTCCTGAAATAAGGCTTCCAGATCTGTATACAGTACTCAAGATATGGCCCAACTATTGTCTTGCACAATGAAACAATCATCTCCTTATCCCTGCTAGCAAAATTTCTGTATGTCAATGACAGAGCACCACAAGCTATCAGAAAACTTCATGTCACACTGTACAATTACCCTGTCTTTTTCTTTCTCCAGTACCTCGGGTGCAGTACCATCCAAATGGTATATTCTTCTGGGATTACTGCTAGTTAGTTAGTTAGTTATTTGGTTTTTAGGAGCATTAGTAACTAAGACCATATTGCTCCGGGATATGCGGTGGTCATTCCCTGACCTTTCCGCATCCTCCGTATTTGGTGGTGATGGGCTCGAACCCAGGTCTAATCAAGAAGCGTGTGCTATGCACTGCTGCTCCTTCCCACCTGGCTACGGAGGCGCCGGGATTACTGCTTTCTATGTAGTAACTTCCATATGGTATCTTGCATTTTTCAATGTTAAACATCAATTGCCATTTCTTAGCCCACTGCCTAATTTTCTAGGCTTTGTTGTAGCATCATATACCCTGATTTCTGTCATTACCCACCTTGCCAAAGTTTGACTATAAACTCGATATATCTTCATCGATATTGTTAATAAATATTGAAAAAATAAAAGTTCAATGCTTTCAATAAATATTAATTGACATATTTTCAATAATTTTTTGTTAAGTGATATGTATATGTTAATGAACCAGTTTATAATATACTTTAATTTTAATACTAAAAATAAAGCTTAATACTTGATAATCAAATTCTATGCAATATTATTTTATTTCGTTACTTACCCTTTGTTGCATTTTCACTATTGTTTGTTTCTAGATCATTTATAGTTGTTTTGGTATCTGTTATATCAGTATGTTCTGCTGTTTCTGCAGGCAACTTTGTTTCAGTCTGCATCTTCTCCTCTGTATGTTCTACTACCATTTCCTCCTCCCTTTCCTTTTCTTCCTTCAACACAGGAATAGTTTCTGAAAGGCTAGATAATTTCTCTTCTGCATGACTAGTTGTACTTTGTTCTGCAAATGTTGAAACATTATATGCATTTCCTGTTTATGTTACAAATATTTATTAACACATGGATATTTATAAGCAAACTTTTGTTTTATTGTATAACAGCTATTAGAGACCAAAATAAATGAGGATAACAAATAAAGACAGACTAAAGTAAATGGAGATAGTCCCATTATCACAGCATAGTCCAAATAAATATATATCACAACATCAGAAACCACTGTAAAGCATGCACTGTGATTGCATGGCAAACAGCAGCAATGGATGATCTCACAATGTGTGGCTACATCCAAGACAATCCTTTATTAAAAAAAAAAAAAAAAAAGGGAGACCAATGGAATGCATGCAGCTTCAAAATGTGAAGGAAGAAACTTATAAAAGTTTTCCATATACAAATGCACAAATAGTTTTAGCTAACTATTTGTGCATGGCCATTTGGTGCAATCATTTCACAGATCATGATAAATCTGTACACCTTTAAAAACAGTCCAGATAGGACTGTTTTTAAAGGTGTACATTTACTGGAAAACCCAAACACTATATACATACAGAAGGTGACACTTATAGACCTCAACTGCTTCAAATTACAGATTGAAACTTTCTGGCTATAATTTGGATTTTTATTTCTATAGAAAAATATTATAAATATTTATTCAACTTTCAGTGCCTTAAAATATGATACCTCATAAAATAAATCACCTAACGTAAAATATGTGAGAAAACATTATTTCTTAAATAATCTCCACACAGGCAAAAAAGATGAACTGCAATTGAGGAAACCAATAAATAAGATTCTGTATGGAAAAGTAAGTCAGGCTTAGCAGATTATAGATGAAAATGAACATCACCGAAATTAACAGTATTAACCATCTGTATATATTTTTGAAATCTGCACACTCAATGTAATACACTTCCTTTTTTTTGGCACCTTTGACCTTTTCATTTTGCTTAATGAGAATGAAAATTTTATTAAATTAAACTAAACATATCTTGAGTATTATTATATAAACATGATTAATGTAGTATTAATATAATAATAATAATAAATTCATTAATGAAATTTATTGATGTCATGTCAAGTACATGCAAAAGGCAGTGATGAGGAATATCTAGACTGAGTCGTAGAGTGGTCCATCTGCTTTCAAAGGTTCAAGTTAAATATGAGATAAATATCACCTGCACTGGGAATGAATCCTATGAAGTAAACAAACTACATCATAAATGATTCCTAGAATTTCTCTATCATCCCTTTTCTAAAATCAAATATGAAGACAAAGAAGGCTTTTATCTGGATTTATTCTTTCTTAGAACCTTAAAAAAAGTGATATAAGCAGGAAAGCATTTTAAATGATATTGCTATATACTGTACATAAAAAAAAAAAAATGCATGGCACTTAAGAGGATTCATCATGAGGAACCGAAGAAGAGAGCTCTAAAAGCAGGATAGTGCTAAAAGTGCAATGCTATAACAGGAGTTTACTAAATATAGATATTAGACCACATATATTTGTGAAATACAGTAGATCGTCAGTTATCTGGAATAAATAATGTCAGGTCTCTTCCAGATAGCAAAATTTTCCGGATAAGTGAATGTAAGGTAAAATTAAATCAATTCTGTTATAATGCACTAAGGTAATAGAAAAAGATTTTAAACAGCATGAAAAAAAAAAAAAAAAACAATTTATTTAATTAAAAAAAAAAAATAATAATAACTTATACATAAAAATTTACACATTTACATATGTATTGTATAGTTGAATAGGTATTTTACAGCAAATTTTATGTGGAAAAAATTAAAAAAAATTTTTTTAAATAACATTTGATCATGTTTTGTTTCATTTGTAGTTGTGACCTATTTTTTTGGTGCTAAATCTCTCAAGTTTCTTAATAATTTCAATTTGATTATATCGCATTCTTTCTGGTTTTCTGCCCATTTCAGTGCTGTTTCTTTTCGTTGACATTTTATCATAAAAAACTGAGAAAAATAATAAATTTCACAGTTTTGGGGAGATATTATTCTTACTGAACCTGGATCTAAACTAAACATAATATGAAATGATGAGAACAAAATATGTCATGGAAAATTGGGTTCATGGAAACGAATGACTAAACTATCACTGAGAAAACCCATCAGTCCTAATCCACATTTCACCAGATATATGACGTAAAAAAACAGATAGAAATACTCTCGTAGCATGATAAACATTTGTCCCAAATACTACCATTAATAAAAAAAAAAAGAAAAGAAAAATCAGATTTTCAAATTATTCCGGATACTGATGTTCCAGATAACTGACTTCTGAATAAATAACGTTCTATTGTATATAAATTTGTAGACTATTTTCACAAATATATCTATAACTGGAAATGTATATTTCTAGATGCATTTGTGAAATGAATCAGGAATTTTTGGAGGTTTAGTTCTTTTTGTAGATGTGTTTAGATATGTTTTGACTATGTTAATTCCAAAGAGACAGAGTATTGTAAGGGAGCATAAGTTATAAGCTGGTTAGCTGACAAAATCTTGTATGCAGTGGACTTCTGAAGAGTCGGGGGGGGGGGGAGGGAAAGAGGACACTTATTCCACAGCTATGTGACTATTATGCTGAAGTTGGTGCTTCTAATTAACTCTACTAGCAATTTTGCAAGGGTTAGGGTGTTTCTTGCCATAATGGTATGCCTCCAGGAGGATGTAATTCTAAATGCTCTGAAAAGGATGCCTTCAAAATGAAAGATTTCTTGGGCAGATTTATTTATTTATTTCCTTTTTAATTTGAGTTTGTTTAATCTGCATATTAATTTTGTCTTATTGTTGTTTTATATATGAGGTGTGGCTATTAAATAATGAGAGTGTGTCAATAAAATACATATAACAAAATATTTCATACTTTACAAGTTAACGCCTTCTAAATAATTGCCTTGCGCGTGTACGCACACGCGAGTTTAAATTTTCAGTTAAAATTAGTTTAACTGTTTCTTTGTCCATGTCAAGTTCTGATGCAACCATTATAATGCTTAAATGACAATCACTTCTAATCAGAAAGCCCTACCTGGTCCACATTTTCATAAGTTTTCTGGATACTGGATGGCCTGGGGTTGTTCACTGTCTTCCACATTCTATTTTCCTTGTAAATTTTTTTTATGCCGTTCAAACATACAAGTTCTTGACATAGTATCTTCTAAATAAACTTGATATAACAACTCATAACATCACCAAGGGTGTCAAGACTACTACTCAGGATTACTAAGAGGTTATAATGATTTATGTACCAACATCGAGCCATGATGATGAAGAAGTTGAAGAAATGTTCACCGAAATTGAGTCTTCTAGATGAACAGAAAACTCACTACACTATCATTATGGGGGACTTCAATTCTAAGGTTGGAAAGAGACAAAACAACACTGAAAGGGAAACTATAGTAAATTTTGGAATTGGTGAAAGAAATGAAAGAGGTGAAAGACTTGTGGAATTTGCAGAATCTCGAGGAATGTCAGTTTCTATTCATCCTTTTTTTCAAGAAAAGGATGAATGGAAAATGGACATGGAAGAGCCCAAATGGATTAACAACTAATGAAATCGACTTCACCCTCACCAACAGAAGATGTATTGTGAATGATGTTACTGTCCTGAACAAGGTAAATGTTGGAAGTGATCACAGAATGGTAAGATGCACACTTGATACAGATGTAAGAAAAGGAAAAAGCGGACTAGAGTAAACAATACAAAGGTCTTTGAGATAACAGAAGAGGAGAAAAAGCAGTATGTACTGGAACTTAAGAACAAGTTTGAGCTTCTGCAGACTGCTCAGGACCAAGGTATCAACGAGAAATATTACAACTTTCTGAAAGTGATAAAGCCCAAGAAACCTATAGGTAAAAAGAAATCCAAAGAAGAAGAAATTAGTCAAGAAACACTTGTTATGATGAACCGAAGGTGAAAAATTAAGAGCAAGAAAAACACTGACAAGGAGAAAACTGAGTATACTGAGTTATGCAAAGCTATTAGAAAGAGACTCAGAGAGGACATAAGAAAATTTAACATAAGAAAAGTAGAACAAGCATTAAGGGAAAACAAAGGATTTAAATCAGCAGCCATGAGCTGTAATACAGAAAGACAAATGATACTGAAATTGAAGAATAGCAATAGTGTACTTATAAATAACAGAGAAGGCACAAGTTAAATAGTAGAAGACTACTACAGAGAATTATACAAAGAGTGAGGGGATGATGCCAGCAGTGGGGAAGGTGGATCGCAAATTAGTAACACATACAACATACCTGATATCCTTCCTGATGAGGTAGAACATGTGTTGAAGAAAATGAAGAATCAGAAAGCCCCATGGGAAGATGAAGTTAGTGTTGAGTTATTAAAATTGGGAAGAAGAGACATGTCACAAAAACTGGCAAGACTCTTAACAAAATGCATTAGAAAAGGTGTGATGCCTAAGGAGTGGAGTAATACAATCATAGTTTTGCTGCATAAGAAAGAAGATAAATCAGAAATTGGAAATTATAGACCAATTAGCTTGTTATCCCAAATCTACAAGTTGTTCACAAGGGTCATTACTAACAGATTAGAAAGAATACTTGATGAGAATCAACCGAAAGAGCAAGCTGGCTTTAGGACAGGATTCTCAACTATGGATCACCTTCACGTAATATCACAGCTAATGAAGAAAGCAAATGAACATAAAACACCATTATGCCTGGCATTTGTGGATTATGAAAAAGCATTTGACTCTATACAGCATAAGGCAATGTTTCGGGCACTGGAAAGACAAGGCATAGATACTCCATATATTATGATTTTGAAGAAAATATATGAGAATGCTAACTCCTTTATCAGACTAGACAAAGACAGTAGTAAATTTTAAATTAAGAAAGGAGTTCGACAAGGAGTCACAATATCTCCGAAGTAGTTAACTGCTGCCCTTGAGGAAGCTTTCAGAAGATTAGACTGGTTGCAGAAAGGTATCAATGTGAATGGAGAGCACCTAAACCATTTACGATTTGCAGATGACATTGTGGTCATAAGCCACGATCCCAAAGAATTAGAGGAAAATTTTAATCAGTTATGCAGAGTTAGTAAGGATTTTGGACTAAAGATGAATATGGCTAAAGCAAAAGTACTGATGAACAAGTATGCCACAGAAAGGGATATAATGATTGAAGGAGCAGTAATTGAAAAGGTGGAGTTATATAATTATCTGGGACAAGTCATTAGTTGTAATAATGATAAATGGGTGGAAGTCAAGAGAAGAATAAATTTTGGATGGATAGCATTCAGGAAACATTGTCACATACTGAAGAGCAATATCCCAGTTTGTCTGAAACGTAAAATAATGAACCAATGTATACTCCCCACCATGACTTATGGAAGTGAAACTTGGGCACTCACCAAAAGAATGGAAGAGAAGCTGAGAGCTACACAGCAAAGAATGGAACGAATTATATTGGGAATCAGACAGTTAGATAAGAAGAGAAACACATGGATTAGGCAGCAAACTCAAGTAGGACATTCTTATCAAAACTAAAGAACTAAAATGGTTATGGGCAGGACATGTAGCTCGAAGACATGATGACAGATGGACTAAGAAAATAATAGAATGGTACACAAGAGGAGCTAGAAGAAAACCTGGAAGAAACAATGGAGATGGACAGATGAAAATAATGAGTTTGTGGGCAGTAAATGGATGGCCACTGCACAAAACAGAAGGAATTGGAAAGTTGCTGGAGAGGCCTTCATCCTGCAGTGGATTGAAAAATTAGTCCACATCATCATCACTGATGATGATGTGGAGTAATTTAGATTACGGTATAGTTTAGGGCTAAAGCCTCAGGTTATATAAATAGTTTAACTAATGTACAAGTTAGTGCAATTACATCATTTCAGTATACAGTCAACTACTTAAGTAGTTATAAATTGGCATCATTAAGTATATCTCGTATTGTGAATACCTTCACAATGAGTTTCCATGGTATTGCACTACCTCGAATAAGTAACGCTTCACCATAGGAGAAGACTATTGTTACTTATTCTCAGCAGATACCATCAACCATATGGCACTGTTTCGGAGTTTATTGGCTCTTTGTCAGTGGGTGGGTATCATCATTGCAACACCAGGGTACCTACCCACCCACTGATGAGGAGCCAATAAGCTCCAAAATGGTGCTGCATGGGTGATGGTATCCGCTGAGAATAAGTAACAATAGTCTTCTCCTATGGTGAAGCGTTACTTATTCGAGGTAGTGCAATATCATGGCAACTCATTGTGAAGGTATTCACAATATGAGATATACTTAATGATGCCAATTTATAACTACTTAAGTAGTTGGCTATGTACTGAAATGATGCATTTGCATTAACTTGTACATTAGTTAAACTCTTTACAGAACCTGAGGCTTTAACCCTAAACTATACCATAATTTAGATATGTATCTTTAAAATGTAAATGTATTTTTTATTTTTCAAGATATGTATGCTCGTTTTGTTTTTTTTTTTTTTGTAAAATGAGCGCCAGATTTTACAGGATTCCAGATTGTAAAGTGCTGGATTTTACAGAGTTTACTGTATAAATAACATGATAAAATTATAATAATATATATTTAAAGAAGATAAAAGAAAATATGAATGTTTTCCATTTTACTGATATAAAACCATTGAAATAATGCAATCACTTTCAAGAAGTACTTAACTTACTTGGCCCACCCCCCATCACAGATTTACCTTTCTCAGTCTCATGCATTGTGAGTTGAAATGAATTGTCAATTTTGTTTGTGACATAGTCGTTATTTTAGTCTACACATCAGAGGCACAGAAGTGTATCCTACCTAGACAAGAGTACCATGGGGGGAAGGCTGTTGACTATATCACTATATGTATCATGGCTTGAAATGAGATTCATTTTGTGAGAGATCCTTTTAAATTTATAAGGCCCCTACTTCAAATAAACAAACCAATGTTTGTACAGTACCACAAAAAAAAAAAAAAAAAAAACAACTGAAAGTTCTTTCCTGTAATGGAAAAGAGCTGTTCATTTTTTCTGAATAGGTGTATACATGACACTGTATACACCAATTCAAATTATTCTGAAACTTCTGGAAGCATTCCTGATAGGCTTATTTTACAGTTGCAATAGTTTTGCATTACATTCTGAATAACTTCCTTCATAAATGCAAATCTGTGACCTTTCAAGGAGTTTTAATCTTTTGCTGCACCACAGAGAACTAAATCCAGCAAGCATGGAAGATGTGGAAACGAAGTGACGACGTGCAAAACAAATTCTTAAATGTATATCATCGAGCATTCGGGAGCACTCTCATGATGCAAATATCAATTCCCCAAAACCTTTTGGGGAATTGATATTTGCATCATGAGAGTGCTCAAAACAATACTGCACAGTCACTTTAAAACTGTTTTTGTCCTGACTCACTTGACCATGGAGGAAAAATTCATGATGAACAATGTCATGTTAGTCAAAAATATATTATGCATGATGTTCACATTTGGTCAAGACTGTCTTTATTTTTTGGGCCCTGGAGAAGATGAGAGTCTTCCAATGACAGGACTGAGACTTTGTTTTTGGACCAAAGCCAAATATCCATGATTCATCACCACGAGTGGCACACCAGTGAAAATCCTGATGTGTAAGAACTCATCAGTGAGTTCTTGCACATCATAACTGCACTGTGCTCATTAGTGAGGATGCATGGCACAAAATTAGCTGACATTCCCACATCTTGTGTTAAAATTTATTCACATGTCCGATAAGAAATAGTTTCACTAAAAGCCTATCACCCTCAGATCACAAATAGAGACAACTGAATCATTGGCATTTGAAGATGAAGTGAGGATCACCTTTGATGGACAAGAAGCAGTCTTTAAACTTCGAAAGCCACTGAAAAGTCTTCAAACATCATTTAGTATCTTCTCTGAAATTTGTTTTTAATATCTTGTGGTTGCACTTTTAATTAATTTGAAACAAAGTTTGATGCAAATTTGCTGCTAAGTAAAATCACTCATTTTGGGATGAAATGCATAAAATACCTATTCAATGCTTGTTAATTTGGGATAACTGCAGATGAACAAGTTATTCATGTGTTAGATGTATTTCATTCATGTATGTCACGTTTAGACGAGTCACTGAATATGTAACAAATCACAACTTAATATGATGTCACAATTTCAAATTACAAAGTCAGTCCCTACACCACTTGATCATACTTTTTATGTTGACAAATATGCAATGTGTATTTAATACCAGCTAAAAAATTCAGTTTTTTCCCAGTAATTTATGGACAAGTGATAGGCAAAAAAACAAAACAAAACCCATCCATCTGTTTCCACATTCATAAGTTAGTTTCCTCAGTAATGCACCACTATTTCCCTTCATTTCACAACTATTTATATAATGTGATTTAACCTGAAGCATTTTCAGCATCATTCATAAATCATGTAATGCATGGAGAGGAGAGTTATATGAGTATTCAATAACAGGTTTATAAAATATAATGTGACTTGAGTAAGCCATTTCATTATGTACTGATGGGAGGAGATACCAATGCTGGTACAGCATTTTTTTTTTTTTTTTTTTGTGTGTGTGTTGGGGGGGGGGGGTAGAATACACAGCAATCAAAGGTCAAATTGGCTGTTACTAAGCATTACAGAGGTTAGCTCCTTTAGTATTAGTAACAAGCCGACCGGGCTAGCCAGGTGGGTAAAGTGCCTGCCTGGCAACCCAAAGGTCGCGGGTTCGAATCCCGCCTTGGGCTTGGATCAAAGTACTGCAAAAATCTTGGGAGGTGCATTATGGCCACAGAAGCCGATGCGCCAACAACTACAAAAAAAAAAAAAAAAAATTAGTAACAAAGTGCAAGAAAGCCAAAGGTTTCTGTTGATATACTAAAAAAAAAAAAGGAAGTAAATAATTGAACAACTAAATAAAAAAGAATAACAAAATTAAGAATAGAAATCAAAAATAAATTTGTCTGCCTCATGTAAGTAACTATCAAAGATGCCCAAAAATTGACTTATGTTGTCAGCCTCAACTACCAACAGAGACAACTTATTTCAGTAATTAATTCACTACCTACAATCCACTCTAAATCTCTTTTCCTATTATTTGAATTTAACATTAACAGTGGTAAATGATGCAAGGAAGCAATCTTATATAGGAGCAGCCAAAAAAAAACCAAAAAAAAAAAAAAAAAAAAACCTACACCTCCGATTTCACCTATTCAATTCCCTCCAATAGTTTTTCCCTTTCTTCCTTGAATTTATTTATCTATCAACTTGTACAACAATACATAGAAGTTTGTTCTAGCAATCAACCACCTGCTGGCTAAAGGCAAACATCCACATCTGTTCTGCAAGTCCTTCCTTAATTTGAATTTGTCCCCTCGTGTGTGGTCTGAGCAAGAGAAAGAATCCCATCAGCACTGCGCTTGCTTGATTCATTCAAAGCCTTAAACACCTCAACCAGATCACTTGCAGGTACCTAGTTTCCACATGCTGTAATTTGCAGAAGTCTTTCTTGGTAAGGGCACTCCTTTGTTCCCCCCACCAATCTCATTGCCCTTCTCTGTACTCATTCTGGTAGCTCCACATCCTTCCTAAAATGAGGCCTACAGACCTGTATGCAGTACTCAAGATGTGACCTGACCATTGCTTTATTAAATGGAATAATCACCTTCTTATCCTTGCTAACAAAATTCCTGTATATCATCGACAAAAACCCAGAGCGGTCCTGACAGCCTGTCTCCAGCAAGAGAAGTTCATATCTGACTACACAATTACTCTCCAGGTCTTTTTCATTTTCCATAACTCCCAGTGTGGTACTCTGAGGTTACTGCTACCCACATGCAGTACTTTGCACTTATCAATGTTAAACTTCAATTTCCATTTCTCAGCCGATCTGTCTAACTTTTCTAGATCCTGTTGAAGTATCAGTATCATACTATCACTAACTACCTGAAAACCTTTGTATCATCTGCAAACTTAGACATTAAGGCTGATACGCCTTCATCAACATCATTGATAAATATAGAAAACAACAATGGGCCCAACACCGAACTCTGTGGGACTCCACTAATAACATTAGTCCACGAAGAGCAATGTCCATTTATTACCACTCTATGTCTTCTTCCACTCAACCATTCCTTTATCCACAGGCAGCAACTTGCACTTAATGCCACACTACTCCAATTTGTACAGCAGTCTTTTCTGTGCAACAGTATCAAAAGCTTACCTGAAATCCAAGTATATGACATCAAAATTATTTTTTGCAACTAGTTCCTTTGTGACCACATCATAGTATCCAATTAAATTGGTCAAACAAGCCTTTAACAAACCCATGCTGTGTTTGAAGTATAATTGCAGTCTTGTCTAGATGATCCTGCAATACTTCATTTACCAGTGACTATTATTTTTCACTGAAACAGAAGTTAAACTAACAGGTCTGTGATTACTTGTGTCATACCCTTTGATCTCCGTTTGGAAATTGGGAATACATTCGTATGTCTCCAGTCTATGGATGCTCTCATACTTATGGCCCTTACTTCAGGAATCGTTTATAGCAGTGAAAATTTTAGTTTCATTCATTTTACTGCCCCTTGTCAGTGCCTTATACAAATATCTTACACACCTCAGTCAGTTCCCCTCTAAGGTGCCTTGTTGCCAAACTCTGTAGCCAGCATATTCAAAATCTTTCCTAATATGAATGCCCCTTTGCAGATCTTACTAAACAAGCTGTCCATGTTTGAACACTCTTAAGAAGCTCTGTGTTTTTTTTTTTGGTGTGGTCTTCATACTGGAACAGTGTTCAGAGTTCAGTCTTACAACTGCCTTATACAGTGGGATTACGATCTCCTTATTTCTCAACGTAAATGTTTAATAATGGGCATTCCTTACCACCTGTTTATACTGCTCAGAGAACTTCATATAAAACCATATCATAATTCCCTTTCTTGCTCTACTGTTTTAAATTCAATCTCAAAATAACTTACACCAAGCGTAAGTTATTTTGGTGTTGCTATTCCTCAAAATCTTCAATTTTTATGCATTAAAACATAGTTGTCACTTCTGACCATTCTTGAAACCTATCCCAGTCATTATAAAGAAACACTACTTGGTGCTGATCCTTAACAACTCTTTAAATCTTGACATCACCTAAAAATTTTGATATCCCACCTCTATCCCTTGATTAATATTATTTATGAAAATAAGAAACAACAGTCCCAGAATTAATCCCTGGGGACCCCATTTATAACTTTAGACCAATCTGAAGAGTAATCTTCAGATTGGTCTGAAGTTAGTCACAGCTCTCTGTCTCCTGTCCTGTGATCCATCTTAGAATTTTACTCATGATACCAAGTGTTCCAGCTTATACAGGTCACATTTGACTCAGTTCCACATGAGGGCTTATATAAGCCCTCATGTGGAACTGAGTCAAAATGCTTTGCTAAAATCCAAACATACAATGTTGAAATTATTTCCAACATTCAGCTCAAGAGGGCGCCTCTGTAGCCAGGTGGGAAGGAGCAGCAATGCGTAGCACACACTTCTTGATTAGACTGGGGTTCGAGCCCGTCACCACCAAATACGGAGGATGCGGAAAGGTCAGGGAATGGCCACAGCATGTCCCGGAGCAATATGGCCTTAGTTGCTAATGCTCCTAAAAACCAAATAACAACAACAACAGCTCAAGAGTAACTGTGTCAAAATAGTTAACCACATTAGTGTTTTCCTTAACATAGCTGTGTTGTATATACCTTCAGAATTACATTTCTATCTAAATTTCCCTGTATTGCATATTGCTCTCTTTATTCTATGTAGGTGAAATCACTGCCTCTATGGTTTTACCTATCACTGAAGTCAGACTGACTGGTTGGTAGTTACCCACTTTACTCTTAGAACATAATGTACTGATGATACATTTTCACTCTTCTTATCCAGAGGAATCTTGAGCATAATGATACCCTCATAATTAATTTTAATGGTTCAATGCACTCGCTCATCACCTCTAAAATGTTGTGATCTGTAAATGTTCTGAATAGTTCTGAATTGTTCTAACCTTGACTTTTGTGACATTTTGATGTGGTTACCATTTTAAGCCAAATTTGTTATTCTCAGATAAGTCCTTAATGATGATTTCTGGATCTACAGAGTCATCAAGAAAAGGTGCAACAGTTTTGAATGCCTATTATTTGATGAACTGCACTGGCATTGGAGAGTTTTTGGTATCATTAAACATGTAACACATAGTAGTGCACTACTCAAGTAATAACTGTTTCCTAATCATTTATGAAATGAATTATAAAATCAACTTTCTCTGTCAGCAATTGTTGATCATGGATTATTGTTTCTGCATTTTGTGAGTAAACATTTTTAAACCTTCTTGAACAATGCTTACAGTAGATGTTTGTTTTTTTTAAACCTAGTTATTGCAACAATCGTTTCACAGATTTCCTAATGCTATTTTCAGAAGTCCTCATGCACTTCTTATTGTGTATCACAGAACCAGACTGTTCAAATGACTTCATTATCTTTGAAAGTGCTGATCTTACTAGACCTTTTCTGCTACCAAATCTCACTATATACTAATGCTTCACTGTAACAAAACAGCATTTCACAAAATCTCTTCACAAAAAAACATGCAGTTAAGCAGAGTATTCCACCTTACAGAATTTTTCTGCTATAGTGAATCACTAACAAAAAAAAGAAAAAAAAGAAAAAAAAGAAACCCATGTCGTACATATGTTTAACGACATCAATGCCATCCAATATCAAAAAATTGTAGGAATTAAATAAATAAATAAAGTAAATTTTAAAAAAAAAATTAAATTTCATATTTAAATTTTATAGCTAGCACATAAATATGGTAACAAAGTGATATACATAATGCAATAAAATTGTAGCACATTTATTTCACAGAACCTGCAGGTATTCCAAGTAATATATTGGATTCAACTATTGTCATTCATGGCAGGAAGACAAATCTTGGTGGTGCTCTTCATAGTGATTACAGAGAATTAGAGATTTCAAGGGATTAGTGGAGCAGAGTAGGATTACAGAGGTTTGAATTATGCCTTTAAATAATTTATTTAGTATATTGTAAAGTTTATTTTGAATAATTTTTTTTTTCCTGTTTGATTTTTATAATATTATAAATATAATTTTTTGAAAGTTACTTTCATCGATATTTAGTTATAAAATAATAAGAGAAGTTTATCTCAATATAGTACATAGAACACTTCCATATGATACACTCCAGAAATTAAAATGAAAAACTTACATTAGAGCAAAAGGCTCAAGCTAATGGGAGTGCTGTGGCTCAGGGGAGAACTGGGGGGGTCGTCAGTTGCTCTCTGAATCACATCCTTTTAAAATGCACTATGTGCTTGATGTTTGTGGAGCAGTCAGGTACGGGACATGATACTGCCATGGGGGATGCCTTTGTATGTGCGCGATGCAAGGAGTGTAAGGAAATCAGGCGACAACTCAGCGTTGTTATGGGCCTATATGAGAGCTTGAAGAACAGGATGGATGCCCTCGAAGGATTAAAAGTGAGGGCCCATCAAGCTCTCAGCTGCCCACACCAATGCCAGAGCTTGCACTTGGGCATCACGCAACATAGCGGCAGCTCCCAAGGCAGAATGCGCTGGTCCCAAAGGAACTAGTAGTTGTTGGTGACTCTATTGTCAGGGAAACGAGGAACATGCTTTGTAAAAAGGATAGGTGGAACAGGAGACCAGGGTATGTCTGCCAGGGGCAAAGGTTGATGAGGTTGTAGAGCGGATATCATCTTTTAAGGGCACAAAAGGTGATAATAGTTGTACACGTTGGCACTAATCATATTAAGAGTAGGAGACCAATGGAATTACTTAACAAGTACAGGTCACTGATGAAAAAAAGCCGTGAATTAGGGTTGAATTTGAAAGTGTCTTCAATTCTGCCCAGACACGATAGGGGGGAGTATATGATGAGAGCCCTGTCAATCAATTCGGCCCTGGAAAGATTGTGCAAGGCTCAAGTGGTAGAATTTTTTTCAGCCTGGTCTGTTAACAGGAGAGACTGCTTCTACAGGGATGGGATACACTTAAATAGAAAGGGTGCAAGAAATGTTTGCTGATGCTATCGAGGCAGTGTTAGGTGGGTCGGAAAACTGCTAGATTGGGGGATACAAGGACTAATTTTTTTTTTTTTTTTTTTTTTTTGATTTGGTAGTTGTTGGCGCATCGGCTTCTGTGGCCATATTGCACCTCCCAAGGTTTTTTGCAGTACTTTGATCCAAGCCCGAGGCGGGAATCGAACCCGCGACCTTTGGGTTGCCGGGCAGGTACTTTACCCACTCAGCTAGCCCGGTCGGCTTACAAGGACTAATAGATTACCAGTAGCCACTGGCAGAGGTGAAAGTGATTCTTGCACTGCTTCTATTGGAATAAGCAGCAGCTTGGAAAATAAGATGCAGGATATTTCAGAGTCTGCTGGGAGTCATTGGGGTACAAGTAAACACATGGGTTGTGTTAGAGTAGCTAAGAAAAAGAACAGGAGCATGTATACTTGCGTGTACACCAATGCTAAGACTGGTAAATAATTTTGATAAATTTGAGGTATTGCTCAAAGCATCAAAGGCAGATATTTTTGGGATATCAGAGACATGGTGTCACACAGATATAAGTAATGCAGAACTGGAATTTGGGGAGTACAACGTCTACAGAAAGGATAGACAGGATAAGAAAGGAGGAGGGGTTATGCTATTAGTTAAGAAACACATAAAATTCAAGGAAGCGAAGCTGGTCGACAGTGCAGTGTTGAGTCAGTTTGGTGTGACATAAGCATTGGGAGATCGAAATCGAGAGTAGGAGTGTGCTATAGGCCTAATGACTGATGAGTATAATAAGAAACTGTACAGGGAAATAGAGTGGACCAGTAAATCAAAGTGTCTTATAATGGGGGATTTCAATTTCCCAGATATTGACTGGAATTTGTGGGTTGGTCACTCACACACTAGCAAGGCTTTTGTGGATTTATTGGATGATTGTTTTCTAAATCAGCATGTTCGGGAGGCAACTAGAGGAAGCAATACTCTTGATTTGATTATCAGTAGTGATTCTTCATGCATTAAGAATCTGCAGATACAGGAACCACTAGGTGGCAGTGATCACAGTGTGCTGAAGTGGCATTTACTCAAGGAGGTAACTACTATCAGGGGTAAAGGGAAGGGTTATTGCTTTCGTAAAGGCGACTAAGATGGTCTGAGACAGTATTTAAATTCTATACAGTGGAACCAACTGATGTTACCAACAGCAAACTCAAAATGGGTAGCATTCAAAGAACTTATCTTGGAAGCTACTAGGCTTTATATACCAACCAAGAAATATTGTTCAAGGTTTAGGCCTAAATGGATGTCAGATGAACTAATGAGACATATGGCAGAGAAGAAAAATGCATGGGATACATATAAATTAACATGTGACACAGAAGCCTATGATAGATATAAGTTTATCTGTAACCAAGTTACAAAGGAGGTTAGGCAGGCGAAGGAAGATTACGAGAAATCTTTGGCAAGGGATGCAAAGAAAAACAGCAAGGAGTTCTTTACTTGTGTAAACTCTAGAAGTAAGGGGATGAATCAGATTTGTCCACTTGATATCAATGGTTCAACTGTTCATGATTCTGCTCAGGTAGCTAACAAACTAAATCAATATTTTGCATCTACATTCACACATGAGGAGTTATTCAGGAAGGGGAATGCCAAAGATGAAGTAAACACTGGCAGTAAACTAGATGATATTGTAATAATTGAGAGTAAAGTGGAGGAGAAATTGTTGAAGATAAATACAAGAAAGGCACCTGGGGTGGATGGGATCTATCCAGTTATATTAAAGGAGGCAGCAAAGGAAGTAAGCAATCTGTTAGCCATAATTATGAGAGCTTACTTGGACTCAGGGGAGGTACCCGCAGACTGGAGATGTGCAAATGTGACCCCAATTCACAAAGGAGGATCAAAGGCTGACACAAGTAATTATAGGCCTGTGAGTTGAACTTCTGTTCCAGGAAAATTAATGGAACAGAAGTTAAACTCACAGGCCTATATCATTTCAAGAAGGATGTACAGCTGCTGGAACGAGTACAGAGAAGGGCAACAAGGTTAGTGAACGGAACGAAGGGTTGCTCTTACGAAGAAAAGCTTAAGTTTTGCAAATTACAGTGTCTGGAGACTAGGCACCGGCGAGGTGATCTGTTAGAGGTGTACAAAGCCTTGAATGGGTTGAGCATGCTCAATGCTGATGGGATTCTTCCTCTTGCTCAGAATAATCACCTGAGAGGGCATAAATTTAAATTGAGGAAAGACAGATGTAGGGTAGAAGTGCGGAAATTTGCCTTCAGCCAGCGGGTAGTTGGTTGGTGGAACAGACTTCCATCCCTTGTTGTGGAAGTTGATAGCCTAAATAAATTTAAGGCTCAGCTGGACAGGTATTTCAAACGAACGGAGGGGTGAAGTGGAAGGGCTTTTTTTTTTTTTTTTTTTTCTTTTGGCTGATGCTGCATAAGCTTGCTTTCTTGCACCATATGCCTCTACTAATGCTAATGCAACTGATAAATTAAAAAATAATTAAAAATCAATTTAATACAATAAAACTCAATTTAACACAATAAAAAATATGCATTAAATTGAGTTTTATTGTGTTAAATTGATTTTTAATTATTTTTAAATTTATTTGTTACTTTAATGTAAGTTTTTCGATTTTTTCGTTTTAATTTCTGGAGAGTATCATATGAAAGTGTTCTACGTACTATACTGTGGTAAACTTCTCTTATTATTTTACAAACATTGATATCAATGTAGAACATATCGAGCATTACAGCTCTGGTTCATACTATCTAATTGATATTTAGTAAATTTTACAATGGTTGTGAAATTTGTTCCAAGTGAATTGTTGTGAAATTTGTTCTGCCCTGAAGACTTCATCAGAAAGTATCATGACTCATACAGAAATAGTCAATGGTGATTTCCGGGTGAGTCATGATTTTATTCTTTGCAGAACCTGTGGCATGTATTCCAAAGTTGACTTAGTGGATAATCATAGCTCACCTGGGAATTATTTTCTTTGTCACCATTGTATGGGTTGTTCTGATCTTAAATTAAAATTTAGTGCATTGGCTAGAACAATTTGAGTCACTGAAAAAAACGGATTCTTCTCCTTGAGAATAATGTATTGGGAGTCTGTCAGGGACTTACTGGGAGGCACGATCACCAGGAAGGAGCCTCCTAGCATCCATCCACTGGCACGAGGAGCCGGACCAGGGAGTAAAAGACACCTGGCGGGTTGTCCACACTCCTGCAGGAGCGAGAGTGGGGAGGGCCAAGGAAAGAGCAGAGAAGAGACAAGAAAATGGAAGACAGGCAAGATAGCAGGGGATGACAGAGCATAGGCATCCCCCCCAGGTGAAAAGGAGCAGGAAGAGTGCTAGGTGCAGTTGTGGAAGTCCTGGAGGACTGTGGGTAGGAAGAAGAGAACAGGTAAAGTTCAAATTAAAGAGTCCAGGATTGTCACAATGGAGAATCATGGAGCGGCGGCAGGGCTGGCCTCAATTTTCAATTTCATGGCTGGAAGTTTCCGGTGCTGGGTATCAGTTGCTGTGTGGAGGAGTTTATCCAGGAGTAGTGTTCAGGAGTTGCAGGTGATGCCAGCGACAACGAAAGACCTCGTTGGCATAAGTGGTTAGTGCACGGAAAGCATTGTTAGATTCCAGTAACTTGGTTTCTGGCTGAAGTGATGTAGTGTGGAGGTCTAGGAGTAGTTGGATTCTTAGGTCTAAGTATACGTTGCATGAGTGCATCATGTGATCCCAGTCTTCAGGTTCTCCACAGGTACAGAGGGCATCCTCGACCAGGCCGAACTCTAGAAGGTGTCTCTTCCTATTAACTGACCCGTGGCCAGTTAATAGGAAGGAAGCATAGAGGTTTGGGAAGAACCAAGTGGAATGTTGTTTGTTGATGTAGGTTACCTCGGGGAGGAAAAGTTTAGTAGTTATTCCAGCAGGTTTGCCATAGGTTTATCAATTCTAGCCACACATGTTTATGTTCCTGTTTGATGTCAGTATCAGTACGGGTTTGAATAGTGAGGAATTCAGCTTCCTTAATCTTCGTGATGGCATGTGAGAGTCCGATAAAAGCAACGTGGAGGTCCAAGGGGAGGCAGCCTGTTAGTAGCTGTAGGGCAGCAGTTGATGTCGTTCTACATGCACAGGTCATTTGTAGTAGCATAAGTTGTTGAATTTGCTGAATTTTACATTGAGCATGCACTAAAGTCATTCAGTGGTACCATACTGCAGCCCCATATGTGACAATTGGTATAAATACTGCTGAGTATAGAAGGCGTTGAGTTGGTCCTTTAAGATCCCAGTCCTTGTGGGTAAAGTGTGCTAACATAGTGATGTAATTTTTTATCTTTTCTTTGATAGCTTGGATATGGGGGATGAAAGTTCTCCTGTCGTCCAAAATTACTCCTAAGTACTTCACTGATCAGTAGTTTTTCAGTGGGCGGCTATTAAAACATATGGTAGGAGGTCTGGAGAAGTCCAGTTTGCCTTTTAATAGGAGGGTTTGCTCTTCTCAGTGGAGACTGAGAGTTTATTTTCCGTGGCCCATATGGACAGAGGCAGATTATGAGAAATCGCTAGCAAAGAGAGCAATGAGTGAGAATAAGGAATTCTTCACATATATAAATGCAAAACTAGATCGAACCCTTATGTAATGGACATTGGATAGTATTAGATACCCTAGCTGATGCAGATGAACTCAACAGTTCATCTGCAATATTTACAGAAGAAAACCTCTTTATGTCAATGAGAAATTATGGGAGTGAAGTTGAAAAAACTGTAATTAATGATGTTGAAATTTCACGATTATTTAATGAAAAAACTTTTGAGTGTACAGGCAAGTAAGGCTCTTGGGGTTGATGGCATATACCCTATAATTTTAAGAGAAGTGGCAATTGAGTGCATTGAATAATTGAGGCTAATTATGAGAGCATCACTGTACTCAGGAGAGATTCCGTTGGATTGGATAAGTGCCAATGAATCTCCAATATATAAAGTTAGTTCTAAGAGTGAAGTGGAAAATTACCGACCGGTCAATCTAACTTCAGTAGTAGGGAAAAAATCACGTTTAACAAATCTGGTTAGCTATTTTGAAAGGGTCACTCATGAGCTGGATTTAGGGAATAATTTTGACATTGTTCATTTGGATTTCAGCAAAGCATTTGACTCAGTCCCACATGAACAGTTACTTTATAAGCTGGAACAGGTTGGAATCATAGGGAAATTTCTTAGATAAATAGCAGGATGGCTTCAGGGCAGGAGGCAGAGGGTTGTGATAAATAGTTATTCCTCAGATTGGGTTGATGTAAGAAGTTGAGTTCCCCAAGAATCAGTATTAGGACCACTGTTCTTTTTGATTTTCAGAAATGACATCGATGAAGGGATAGAGGGAGTGATGTCCAAATTTGCAGACGATTTAAAGATTGGTAGAGTAGTTAATGATTACCGCCAAGCAGAGCTTCTCCAGAGTGACCTGGACAGACTTCAGAGATGGTAAGAAAAATGGCAGCTATGCTATAATCCAGCAAAGTGTAAGGTGGTAGTAACCTGGGGAACAGTAACCCCAAAATAACATACACTTGGTGAAGTTGAACTAAAGCCAGTAGTGGAGGAAAGGGACTTGGGTGCTATGATATGGTCAGACATGAAGTTCTCCAAGCATTGTAGACAGGTTACAAGGAAGGCCCATGGTGTCCTATTGATGATTTATCGAACATTTGCTAGTAGAGATAAGGAAGTCATAATTCCATTATATAAGGCCACACCTGGAATACTGTGTTCAAGTATGGAGACTGCACCTAAAGAAAGACGCTGAGCTTTTTGAAAGGGTCCAAAGACGGGTAACATGCCTGGTGAGTTTGGCAAAAGGGCATCCATATGAGGAAAGACTTCGAATATGTGGGATGCAGAGCTTGGAAACTAGGCACCTTACAAATTTGATTGAGGTGTTTAAGGCTCAGAGGCATGAGTAAAATGAGTGAAGACAAAATTTTCACAGTTATAAATGCATTCAAGGTATGGGGGGAGATGTTTAGACTGAATTTCAGGAAGCTTTATTTTAGCCAGCAAGTTATAAATTACTGGAATAAGTTACTACCTACAATGGTGGTAGAGGCTGACAGTTTGGGGAAATTTAAAGGTTAACTGGATAATTATCTATGGGAGGAGGGAAATGCATAGGTTGTCTATTTCCTTTTCTTTACGGAGTAGCAAGTTTACAAAGCTTAAAAAATAGGAATGAAGAGAAGATTCTGAAAAATTTTTTTTATGTGATTGGGAGATTTCATGGAAAGGGAAACATTTCACCATAATAAGAACATAAAAACCGACAGAATTCCAGCTTTCGATATCATCACAAATGCAATCAGATTGAGTTTACTACCCATTTATAATAGATTGCACTAACAGAAAAGTCCAATAAACCAGGAACTGCAAAATGTTTTATGGTAGTTTGGTGCTGGGTTTTGTGTTCACCTAGTGTTATTCACAGATGAAATCGTGCATGATCCAACACAAAAATTGCATTATACTTGCACTGCTCCCTAATATAATAATCACATTGGAGTAAATTCACATTGCAAAAATGCACGTTATAGCAGAACTGACTGTGCTGGTTGAGAATTTCAACCTTTGGGAGAAATAAATGATAAAAAATTAGTCGTTTCCACCTAATTTCAGAATTTTAGTTCTTTTTTAATTTCTTGTTTTTTTTTTTTTTTTTTGAGCTCCACCTTTGAAAGTTTTACTGTATAAAAATTATGAATCCCAAACATTAAAAAAAAAATAAATAAAATAAAAGAAAATATAAAAAAAATCATACTTTTGTCTGTTTCATCAGCTACTGATGATGATAATGACATCTGTTGTCTGCCTTCTAACAGCTGGAGGGTAACTGCCTGAAAAAAAATTAGATATACATTTCAAATGTAACACAATTTTAACTTTAGCGTAAATGCCAGTGGAGCAAACTAATTTTAAAAATAGTGTTTAAGTCACTTTTTAAAATAGTGATATTACTGACATCTTATATCTCTTATTACTTATTTTTGCCCTAATTTATGGATTTCTTATACTGTTACTATCATTATACATAGTACAGTCAATCAAGGTATTCTCAGACTGGATGCATCACTGCAGTATATAAAATGTGGTTATTTACTACCTGTCAAACTGCAAGTTCCAATGTACATTTACATACACATAGAAGTTGGTTCATTAATTGGCACATGTTTTGTTGTCATGTGCATTTGGAGTGTATTTTATCATATTTTTGAGTATGAAAAATGCCAAATTTGGAATACTGTGCAAACATCAAATTTTGTTGATGCTTAAGGAAATCTGTTTCTGATGTACTGAAAATTGCATCAAGTAATGAAACAATATACAGGGAAGATCCTCCATCTTGTCTGAATAGCATCATCAGTTCAAAGAGCAAAGAAAAAGTTTAGCAGATGCTGACTGTGCTGGAAGACCTTTAGCATCTCATATGTCTGAAAAAAATTGAAATCGAAAAATAAAAAATAAAAAATAATGGGAAATTAACTTCTCAGATATAGACTGGGACTTGTGGGTTGGTCACAAACACACTAGCAAGGCTTTTGTGGATTTATTGGATGACTGTTTTTGACAGCAGCATGTTCGAGAGGCATCCAGAGAGAAAGAGAGTAATATTCTTGATGTGATTACAAGTAATCAGTGTGCTGATGTGGGATTTACTCAAAGATGTATCTGCCATCAGGGGTAAAGGGAAGGGTTTTTGCTTTTGTAAAGATGACTATGGTAGTCTGAGACAGTTTTTAAATTCTATACAGTGGGACAAACTGATGATGTTACAAACAGCAAATTAAAAATGGGAAGCATTCAAAGAATTAATCTTGGAAGCTATTAGGTTTTTCATAACAACTAAGAAATACTGTTCAACATTTAGGCCTATATGGATGTCAGATGAACTAATGAGACTCGTGGGACAGAAGAAAAATGTATGGGATGTATATAGATTATCAGATGACACAGACGCCTATGGTAGAAATAAGCTGGTCTGTAATCAAGTCATTAAGGAGTTTATGCAGTGAAGGCAGATTACAAGAAATCTTTGGCATAAGATGCAAAGAAAAACAGCAGAGGGTTCTTTACTTGTGTAAACTCTAGAAGGAAGGAAGAGATGAATCAGATTGGTCCATTTGATATTGATGGTTCAACTGTTGATGATCCTACTCAGGTAGCTGATAAACAATGAGTATTTTGCATCTACATTCACACATGAGGAATTCTGTAAGGAAGGGTAGGAGACCGGCAGAATTACTTAACAAGTACAGGTCACTGTTGAAAAAAAGTCGTGAATTAGGGTTGAATTTGAAAGTGTCTGCAATTCTGCCCAGACACGATAGGAGGGAGTATATGATGAGAGCCATGTCGATCAATTCGGCGATGGAAAGATTGTGCAAGGCTCAAGGAGTAGAATTTTTTTCAGCCTGGACTGTACTTGTTAACAGGAGAGACTGCTTCTACAGGGATGGGATACACTTATTATGCAAGAATATTTGCTGATACTATCGAGGCAGTGTTAGGTGGGTCGAAAAACTGCTAGCTTGGGGGGGGGCCAAAGACTAATAGATTAACAGTAGCCACTGGTAGAGGTGAAAGAGATTCTTGCATTGCTTCTATTGGAATGAACAGAAGCCTGAAAAACAAGATGCAGGATATTTCAGAGACTGCTGGGAGTCATTGCAGTACAAGTAAACACATGGGTTGTGTTAGGGTAGCTAAGAATAGAAACAGGTGCATGTATACTTGCGTGTACACCAATGCTAGGAGTTTAGTAAATAAATTTGATGAATTTGAGGTATTGTTCAAAACATCAAAGGCAGATATTGTTGAGATATTAGAGACGTGGTGTCACACAGATATAAGGAATGCAGAACTGGAATTTGGGGAGTACGTCTACAGAAAGGATAGACAGGGAGGAGGGGTTATGCTATTAGTTAAGAAACACATAAACACAGAAACACAACCTTTTTCTTGTAAAAATTTTGGTTATTAGGAAATTAAAAAGTGCACCTTATTCTTTCTGTTGTAATTACCTGGACAACTAGAAACACTTTCTAACCATTATTAACAAAAAAACACTTAAACCTATATGAACCTAAAAATCTGTGCTTGTACAATCAGTACACAAAGGTCACTAAAGGAAGACAATGATTGTCTCTTTGTGATCATGTCAGCAACAAAGCCAAATCCAGTTGTTAGGCTTTATTATTCAAAGGGTGCTGCTTTAACCAGGTTACTCATTTTTTCTCATGGATATGGATTTTCTCAATGAGGGCTTTCTACGAGGTTGATATGCTTTCAGGTCACTCATCACAAATCTTCATTGGACAGTTTCATCACTTGTATTTACCCCAGTATGCTTCTTTCACATGGATTTCCAGGTCTGTGGAAACCAGACATAAAATCTATGCATCTGAAGCATCTATTCCTCTGTGATTGTTTTGCATTACAATCAGAGAGGCACAGACACTTCAGAACTGTCCTATGGTGCAGTACTTTTCCGTTTCATTCTGGCTCCAGTCTCATGTTTCTTTTAAGTAACTTTGACACAGGGGACTGGTTATAGCCAACTTTTGTAGATATATGTCAACTAAAAAAATTCTTTCCATCAAGAGCAATAATTACACCTTTCTTCCTTGAAGTTAACTAAGTATACATCAAACCACTGAAGAGAGAGAGAGAGAGAGCAGCAATGGATGCTTTTATAAACAAGATGATGCAATATCATCTTTAAATGACATAACTTTACCCACAGGGTGAGTAATTAAGGAAATAATAAACTTTAAGAGGTTGATGCAATTTATATGGCTGCCACTGTATGGGTATGTACAAATATTATGTTCATCAAAGTGTGTTAAATTAACATACTTTGATGAATATAGTGTGTTAAATGAACTGGTCATTACACCACAAATTTATTCATTCTCCATTAAAACAAAATTTTTTGATATGCCATTCATGCTCCTGCTATAGATCAATATTATTATAGAAGTGTATAAAAATAATTAAGCATAAAATGTTTAAATCTCAAACAAAAACAGAAATATTATGAAGTATATTTTAATCATATTCATTTCAGTGTTTGACCAAAAAATTGTAAATTTTTCAGGCAAAAATAAAATGTTTCATTGTATAGTACTAAATAAAATTTAGTACTATACAATGAAACATCTGATCCATACTTATGCTATCAAAATAAGGAAATCAATAACCCCAAGTAAATTCAGAGTAACAGTCTCAATTACATGAGATAAAATGCTAATGTCCATGAGTTGTCGAACACCCTATTCTGTACATAGAAACAAACTAAGCCTGCTACAAAGGAAAATAAGTAAATTATTAACCGTAAATATAGCTGGTGGTACACTTTGAAATAGGATTTATTGAGTAAAAAAAAAAAAAAAAATTTAATTACTTAAATACATTTCTCATTGAAAATTAATGAAAACAAATTAGGAAAACAGACTTACTCTTATTGTATCCAATATAATCTGCAAAATATCAGTACCTAAGTAATATTCTTCTTTTCCAAATTCCATTTGAAAAGATCTGTATAGGCCATTCATAACCTTTTTAATCTAGTAAAATGATAATTAAGCATAAAATGTTTAAATCTCAAACAAAAATATTATCATTTTAGAATTAGAAAATTTCTTAGAACTTAAAATTGTGGAAAAATACCAGATTCAGAGTGTTAAGGAGACATTTGTCTTTTTCCAAGGTTCCAACATTATTATTATTATTATTATAAGCTATATGGTGCAAGGAAGCCTGAAGCTTATGCTGCACCAGCCAAAAAAAAAAATTCCCCAGTTACCCTGATTGAGAGAGAGAGAGAGAGAGAGAGAGAGAGAGAGAGAGAGAGAGAGAGAGAGAGAGAAGAATGATGATATCCAGCTCAGGATCCTGAGTGTGCCAAGTCCATACTACCAGATGTGGGCCTCTGGAGTAAAATTTTTGCATTGCTTCAATCATGAAGTATGAGCACATAATAGATATTTGATGTTTAAAACAGTGTTTGCAAGCTAGCACCAGATAGTCCACCGGACCAGCATATCCAAACTGGGGGTCCGCAGACCCACGGGGATCCCTCGACCAGTTCCAGTGGGTCCGAAAAATGTTGGTCGACCATACATATATATATATACAGTCAATCTTCGTATAGCACGATAGCTGTGTTCCTAGAAACCCTCGTGCAATATAAACAACAGGCCCTATGAGAAAAATAGGGTTAGGTGCCGACCACCCAAGATTGAACACACATTCGTAACCAAAACATTACCAAACACAATAAATAATTGTAATAAAATACGTAAGTATTTTATTACATAATAAAATATTGCTAATGCTTTTGCTTCTATCGTAGGCAAACTTGTTTTTTGTTTGATTTTCTATCCGAGTGGGCAGGAGCGGGAGTGCAGTAGCACACGCTCTTTGAGTAGACCGGGGTTCAAGCCCCTGACTGCTGAATACGGTCGATCTGCCAACCCACACTGGACCAGCGTGGCAGATTATGGTCCATTTCCCTCAGCATGAATTGTTGAGGAGGCTTCCACCCTGCAGTGGGTTGATAATGGCTGCACTTTACTTTTTTCTATCCAAACAGATGATAGCCGTTCCATCTCTTCCAATTCTTTGTGTCTTAATCTAATGGATTTTAATTACACTTTGAGTTGTTCCTGCTATGAAAGTTGTTTTTATTTTCTCTGCATTCTTTGTAATTCTCAGCGAGGCGCCTCCATAGCCAGGTGAGAAGGAGCAGCAGTGCGTAGCACACACTTCTTGATTAGACCGGGGTTCGAGCCCGTCAATTACAAATACGGAGGATGTCCTGGAGCAATATGGCCTTTGTTGCTAATGCTCCTAAAAACCAAATAACAAACAATTCTCAGCATTGCCTCATTTAAGTCTGTAGCACATGCAATATCACATGATCTTTCATTTTGCTCAAAGCGTTTCACAATTTCATATTTTTTCTCTATCAACAGAGGTGAACTGGCCATAAGCCTTACTGGGGAAACCCAGGTAGGCCAGAGGCCGGTGTGATTTTGACCATAAACCATAGTATGAGACCACTATAAATTTTCCCGAGTAAGAATTTTTGACCCAGTCTGCCTCTGTTTATCGATATTGCTTTTCTTTTTCTCTCCGAATCTGCAGTGTCTTCACCAGGACGCTTCCTTTTCACACCTTTTAAGTATTTTACTCATTTTTAGGGAATAAAGCACAATTACAAAACGAGGAGGCATGCTTGATACACATAAACAAAGCTGTGCACGTGTAGCAACTGAATAAACAACACCGTAAAGGCAGAGATACACTATTAACACCTCGCATTTTACTAAAGCACATTTATAGGGGTTACTACCATAAAACAAAAACAATTTCCAGTTGCGTTTCTGTTAGTGGAATCTGTTATAAACTGGTAGTAAACTCGATCCAATTGCATTTGCGTTTATATCGATAGCTGGAATTGTGTTGGTTTTTACGTTATTATGGTGAAACGTGTTTCTCCTTCACTGATATAAAAAACAAATACATTTTCAGAATCTTCTCTTCATTCCTATCGTGTTGCGTTCGCTTCGGGTGATTCTGTGTTCAACTGCCATTTCTTGTAAATACAAAGGTGAATCGTGCATAAGCGAATTCGGTTCATGTTATATAAGATATCATTCCCCTATTTATAAATCATGTATGATCAAATTAGTGTTGTGTAAACACGTGTTATACGAGGACTGACTGTATATATACACAGAGTGTCTCAAAAATATTGGTATAAACGTTTAGGGGAGGTAGGTAACATCCAATGGAATGTGAATTGCATAGGAACCCATAACCGAAAACGTCACCGTAAGTCGGTACACAGCACTGTTCATCAGTTCGCAAGATGGAAAATTTCTGGTTTACTCATTCAAGCAGTAGTCGCCGCATGAAGAGCTTGCATCGATATACAAACTGTGAGCCGGCAGACATGCACCTAGTGTATGGATTAGCAGAGAGCAATGGACGAGCTGCTCAATGAATTTATGGAGAACACTTCCCAGACAGACATATACTGGACCACCGTTTGTTTGCGTGTGTGCATCAAAATTTGTGCAATTATGGGTCATTTAGAGGTAACAGGAGTAGTGCGGGCAGACCACATTCGACGCAAACTCCAGCCATGGAAGAAAGTGTGTTGAATGCTGTCCAGAATAATCCTACTACCAGCACACGTGCCGTTGCCTATGCCTTAGGAGTGTCTCGTTGCAGTGTACAGAGTGTCTGGCACGACGATTCCTTACACCCCTTTCATTTCCAAAGGGTTCAGTTACTGCTCCCCCAAGATCATCCTGCACGTGTGGCTTTTGCGCAGTGGTTTCTCCAAGAAAGTGTTCAAGACTTGAATTTTCCAGCCTATGTTTTGTTCACGGATGAGGCTTATTTCACTCGGGAAGGCTTATTCAATCAGATGCTCATGTGTGGGCTCACGACAACCCACACGGTGTGCGCCCCCATGCGGCACAACATCACTTCACAATAAATGTGTGGGCAGGTATGGTCAGTGACTGCTTAGTCGGCCCATACCTGTTACCATCCCGCATGAACTCCCTAAATATTGGATCTTTCTTTAACAAGTTCTACCAGGGTTACTTGATGATGTTTCAGCAAATGTGAGATGCAACATTTGGTTTCAACATGACGGGGTGCTGCCCATTATGGAAGGTGTGTTCGTGACCATTTGAACAGGCGTTTTGGGCGTCGATGGATTGGCCGTGGTCAACCCATTGCCTGGTCTCCATGCTCACCTGATTTATCGAGCCTTGATTTCTTTCTGTGGGGGACCCTCAAATCTATCGTGTATGAATCGTCTATGGAGACGGAAATGGATCTCGTGGCAAGACTCGTCTGTGCTGCTGCTACTGTCAAAGAAACTCCAGGTGTGTTCGACTGTGTCCGCCAATCCATGCTGCGTCGGTGTAACACATGCATTGTGTCTCACGGTGGAACCTTCGAGCATCTGTTGTAACATCATGAAATGCATCCATTTCATACTCCATTGTTAATATTACGTCAAGTAAATGTTTGCCACTAATTACTACCTTGCATAATTTCTGCTTCTTGTGCCTCTGCTACTACTTTCCCGTGACGTTTCCGGTTATGGGTTCCTCACATTCTTTTAGATTTTACCTACCTCCCCTAAACGTTTGTATCAATATTTTTGAGACACCCTGTATATATATATATATAGAAAGTGTGGTTTGTAGAATAAATAAAGTTTCTGTGAAAATGGAAATGAAAAGTCCAGAAAGTGCCAGAACTAAGAGACGTTTAAGGGACAGTAGAAAGTGGAAGTGAAGTAGTGGTTAAACAGGTTAAAGAATTTGAAAAACCTAGTGCAAAAATGAATTAGGACTGAGGGGAAAAAAAAAAAAAGGAATAAGTAAATAAATAAATAACACTATATTCAGATATGGGAGGGAAATTTTAGCAAGAGGTTGAATCAGGAGATGGCAAATATGCATAATCTGAATATAGTAGATGAAAATATGATACATAGCCAGGAAATTCATTAGGGGATTACTCCTGACTACTCCTGATCAGGCACTGCGTTTCCAAACTTGTCTGTAGTATTAGAAAAAGGGGGACAAAAATGGAGCCCTTTATCATAATATTTGTAGACAAGGTAGTCTCTATGCAGTGTAAAACATGTAAATTAAAATAAATCATATTTTCATCTACTATATTCAGATTATGCATATTTGCCATCCCCTGATTCGACCTCTTGCTAAAATTGCCCTCCCATATCTGAATACAGTGTTATTTATTTATTTACTTATATATTACTTTTTTTCCCCCCCTCAGTCCCAGTTCATTTTTGCACTAGGTTTTTCAAATTCTTTCACTTGTTTAACCACTACTTCATTTCCACTTTCTACTATCCCTTAAACTTCTCTTAGTTCTGGCACCTTGTGGACTTTTCAAAGTGGAGAATGAAATATCTGGGGATAATTGTACAATCAGATATGAATTTCTCTCAGCAACACAGACACACTACCAGGACAGCTCATGGTGTTTTTTCAACAGTATATAGGAATTTTGCTAGCAGGGATAAAGAGGTGATTATACCATTGTATAAGGCAATGGTCAGGCCATGCCTCGGATACTGCGTACAGAGTAGGGCAAAGATTGGTGAAGGGAACAAAGGGGCACTCTTACCAAGAAAGGCTTCAGTTCTGCCTAGGCACTTGTGAGGTGATCTCATGCTGAGAAAGTTGACAGTCTGATTAAATTCAAGGAAGAACTAGACAAACTATTGGAGGAATGAATAGGTAAAATGGGAGGTGTTTTTTTTTTTTTTTTTTTTGGCTGATGCTGTATAAAGCTGGCATCATTTTCCACTGCTAATGCTAATACTAATAAGTCAAGTCAATTCAAGTGATATCCTCTGAAATATAATTTTATTAGAACTTACACTTACTTGGTACTATACCAAATTATCCAGTCTCAGCATATGAAAGCATTAGCCTAGAAACTTTAAATAAAAAAAAAATATATATGGTTCCTTCCACAGAAAAGACTATTAACTAGTTTAAGACACTTGAATAATGGGCTAGACTTTTGTTCAAATTCTTAAAACTAATTTCATTGAACTTTAATATATTGTCAAATTGCTTTTAACTTGGTCTGATAATGCATATATTGAAAGCAGCTTCTCCATAAATAAACAGATTGTGTTAAAAAAACCTAATGATGCTGTTACAGTTTGAAAGGGTTATCATTCTGTTTTGTGGAACAATCTTCCTTTACATGTATTTCCTAAAAATTAGTCTACAGCAATTCAACTCTATAACAAGTATCTTCTGTCTTCCAACCTAAAACCTGTACACGGTAATAATAAGCACAGTACTAGAGATTCTAATATCTTTCATGTTTGCGGTTTTTATTTAAAAAAAAAAAAAAAAAAATTAAACTTTGAATGAAAATAAAAGACAGTCCAGAGTAGCAAAAAGCCAGTATGAAAAAAGTTTGGAAAAGAAGAGAAACCAAGTTATTGATAAGAATGCTGAAGAAAAAGTAGAAAATAAATCAATGCTAATGAAATTTGATTTTTGCAAGCACAGAGAAAAGAAAAGATGGAATAAAAAAAAAAAAAGGAGGTGCCAAGTGTCTAATTTTTCGAAATTTTGAAAGACCAAAGTGTTTTTTTCGAATATTTGATAGAACTGAATTCTGTCATTTTAAGTAAATTTAGAGGAAAATATGCCATTCTCTAAAGACATATGCGCTGCTATCCTCCACCCAATATTAATAACATTTTTGTGGAGCAGGTCTATTTGTTTTATACTTAATAATACAGTAACATGGAATACATGCCTCAGAAGTACTATCAGAACTGATATGCCTTAATACTACATTTATATTTTTATTATGTTGTACATGTCAAATGACTTGGGATGCTGCCATCTGAAAACTGTCTAGACTTGCCATCCAGCATACTGTTATGAAAAGAATAAAAAAAAAAAAATAAAAAAAGATGAAGAGCCTCAATAATGAGTGTCAGGCTATGTTAGGTAATTTTTCACAGGAAACTTGATTTTTCCACTCAGAAATATGAACTGCATGCCATCATAAATGTTCAAGGTCATGTACATTTTTACAACTAACCATGGAGAACAAGATCACAATATGTCATAACATACATTAATATAACATAACAATATGCTATGAATAAAGTTTATGGGAGCAAAGCCTAGAGAGAACAGCTGCACAAAATTAGCCTGAGAAGTTCAGAATCAGATGTTCAGTGACCACAAGCTGTCAAATGTTCCACTTGATATCAGAAGAATGATGAATGTTTTTAAACCATACTGTTTAAAAATGTTGACTCTGGGAGATGACTATGGTACCATCATTATATTACCGAAACCAAGTAAATGAGCATGGAATGGAAAGATACCTCTTTCCCACCACCAAGTCAGTAATGGTCAATATGAATCACAGGCAAAGTGATGCTTACATTTTATTTTGATCATCACAGACCACTGTTGATAGAGTTTCTCCATTCAAAGAGATTGAAACATTCTTGTACGTTCAGTGGACGACAACAACATCCAGGTCCTTCTAACAGCAAGCATTTCAATTGTGCATGATAATTCTATTCTACCATTGTCATTTCATGAGAAACTTTAAAACAATTTCAAATGGGAGGTCCCGAATCCCCCCCTTCACACCTTTAATATTTTTTGAAGGTAATAAAGGGACAATTCCAATCAGTTGATGTTGTAAAGCAGACAGCCTGTCAATCAATTCTTTTGACCTCAGCTTTAATCATTCTGTACTCAGGATAACAATTTCTCAGTGAAATGTTGGAAGAAACATGCATCTCAAAGGACATGAAGGTTTCACTTAGGCAATTTTTTTTTACAGTTTCTTCACTTTTCATTTCACCAACAATTATGTTACTAACAAGATAGAAATTTAAAACAGTATGTGTATTTACAAAAATAAAAATCTATATTTCATTTTAAAACTGCAGAAAAAAAAAATTGGAGATGTGTTTTCCTCCTATTCAGGATATAAATATAAGACATGAGCATTAAACATTAACAGAATATAAAGAAAACCATGTATATGGAATCAATTTAACAATTAATATAATAACAATTATTAAATTTATTAATATTACAAGTATTTGATAAATAATGTACTTGTGCTTCAAAGTCTTGATATGCTATCCTGTGAGCATCAGTGTTATCCGATTTGGCATTTTTCAACAGATTAATTTCTGATGTCAGCTGTGCTACTTGCAACTCATATTTCTCCTTCATGCATTCAGCTTGCTGATATAAGGAATCATGCTGGAAATTGAAGAATTTTTAATTACTTATAATGTTACAATAAGAGAGAAACATATACATGAGAGAGAGAGAGAGAGAGAGAGAGAGAGAGAGAGAGAGAGAGAGAGAGAGAGAGAGAGAGAACGGTATAATATATTTTTTTATGGCATTCTTTGTCAAACTGCAATTATTTTAATAATCACACCTTGAAGGTGTGTTATTATTATATAATTTTCTGCATGATCTGATTAATTTGTACTTTTGACTATTAAAAAATCTTAAATTTACCTACACAAAACTAATTCACTTAGCAAAAGCAAAACGTGTTAAATTAAAAGGGATAAAGCACTTCAAACACATATGAAATGAATATCTGTTTATTTACAATCAGAAATTGTATACAGATCAATCACATGCAGATGATTTGTGATATATTTAAACTACCAATTCTTCGGGATTGATATTGCTGCTATTTCAGAAGTACTTTACTCCTTTAAATTTATTTACATTAAATACAACAATGATACTCTAGTAAATTCTAAACCAAGGGGTTTCAAGTTAATCTTCATCAAAAACTTCAACATCCTTTTAAAACAAAATACCTGGGTTGTCTTCTGGTAGTTATAGCATCAACTGCAGATTAAAAAATAATTAAAAAACCATTGGCTATCTGCATGGCACAACAGAATAGTCTCAAACATGGTCAGCCCAAAAAATATTCCTTTTTGCTGCCCTAATATGTTCAAGTATAAATATGCAAATTTTTGATTCATCATATCTGAATATCATGCCTATTAATCTTTCAGAAAAACAGATCAAATTAATAATGTTGCATTTAATTATCCACTGTAATGTGCTGCAACAGCTGTAAGGATGATGGGCTTAGTTGAAGGGGCAGCTGCTTGGAAGAACATTTTGTGGTAACGATTTCTAAAATTAAATACTGTTATACCACGTTGAAGGGATAGTTGCAACCAATAAAGTTGAAAAGGTGCCAGCTGCATATGAGTAAAAATTAAAATAAAATTAAGATTGAGAAAATTCTAGAAATAATAAACAGAAGCCTGCATTCCACCTGGGAAGAACAGTACATGGTTTCCTGCTTAAAGTATGGTACAACTGCTACTGGAAACTAGCTAGGAAACTTCACTCCACTAAACCCAATAAATAAATATGCTTCTACTTATTTTATTTATTTCTGACATTTTATAATTCTTATTTTTATTTGGTAGTTTTATTTTTAATTTTCACTCATATGTAGGTGGCAGTTGGTACTTCTTCAGCATAATTTGTTGCAGTTTGCAATTATCCCTTCAATGTGATATAATAGTGTTTAATTTTTAGAAATCATTATTTGATCACACCATGTTTGATTATCATCTTTTAGGAAACACTTCATATTCCCCCTCATTTTACACAAAACTTATTGTTCAGTGAGAATTTTTTTTAGGAAATATGAAAAAGATCCACCAAGTGAGCACACCATTTGTGCATGGCACCAACCATTAACTGACAGAACTTTGAAGAGTGTGTTCAATAGCACCCCCCACCACACACACATGATAGAAAGCAGTTGAACTTTAATGATTTAAAAAACCATTTCGGACATTAGATTTATGTTTAATGAACTTTCTGTTTAGCATATGCTATTAAGTCAATATACACACAATAAATTTTTGAAATGGAAAAATCATTTTGAATTACTCAGAGAAAGTTTAAAAAAATAAACTAAAAGCAGGAAGAAATGAAATATATATGAATTTATAAGAAATATAATATTTGTAGAAGAATGAGAAATTTACTTCAATATGATATGTAGAACACTTCCTAATGACACTCTTCAGCAAATAAATGAAAATAAAATTAACAAAAATTAATATGGTAATAAAATTAATTAAAAAACAATCGACAAATTAAAACAAGTTCAACGCAATTTGCATTTGAATCAATTTGCATTGAACTTGTTTTAATTTATTAATTGTTTTTTAATTTTATTACTGGATTAATTTTATTTTCGTTTATTCGCTGGAGAATGTCATTATTATTATTATTATTATTATTAGCTACACGGCACAAGGAAGCCTAAGGCTTATGCTGCATCAGCCGGAAAAAAAAAAAAAAAAATCGTGAGTTACTCTGAGAGAGAGAGAGAAATAGAAGGGAATCACCAAGAAAGAGAAGAATGATAATATACAGCTCAGGACCCTGGGTGTGCCAAGCCCATACTCACCAGATGTGAGAACCTGGGGTAAATTAGGAAGTGTTCTACGTATCATATTGAGGTAAATTTCTCTTATTCTTCTATCTTCTACAAATATTGAAAATATTTAAAATAATTAAATGCACATGGCATAATACTTTAAGAGTTTAGTATCTATATAATATCGGTGTTTAGATACACCATAGACACTCTTAAAAAAACTACAAAGTAGTTGTTGTGGGCATCATTTGCTCTTTCTCATATTGTGCTCTGCCTTCACGACGAGTTGCCATGATACTGCACTACCTCAAATAAGTAACGCTTCACTAATAGAGAAGACTATTGTTACTTATTCTTAGTGAGTACCACCACCCAGACATGTTTCAAGGCTATTGGCCTATCATCAGTGGGTGGGCAGGTACCCTAGTATTGCAGACATGACGACCCAGTTGTGAAGTTAATCGCACAATATGAGAGATGCCAAAAGGTGTATAAGATAATATTTAAAATAATTAAATGCACATGGCATAATACTTTAAGAGTTTAGTATCTATATAATATCGGTGTTTAGATATACCATAGTCGTGAACAAGTCGTACAACATCGTTATGAAGGCAGAGCACAATATGAGAAAGAGCAAATGATGCCCACAACAACTACTTCGTAGTTTCTTTAAGAGTGTCTATGGTGTATTTAAACACCGATATTATACAAATATTGAAATACAACATAGAATGTATTGAGCATCATAGCTCTGTCTTATATTAATAAGAAATATAAATGAAGTTAGACTATCAAAAACCAGTAAAACAACAAACCTTCATTTTCCATATCTTTAAATTATCCAGTTCTTCTTGGTGATTTGAATTTGGCTCATTTTTTTTTTGAGACTCTTCAATCTAAAAATAAAGAAGTATTATTCAATTTTCAAGAAATAATATGCAAAGGAATCATTTGTTGCACCATGAGAGAAAGCCTGAAATTTTCATGAACACAATGATCAGAATTGACATGAGATTTTTATTAATAAATTATTCTATATAATTGGTTTCATCAGTATGTAGTGCTGCTGTTTATTTTTATGTGAATTTGAAAATGTGAAAAGTACCACGTCCATCTTCACCATGTGTGTCTGTCCATCCATCCACCTGCATATAACTTGACTTCAAGTTGATGAATATTCATGAAATTTTATATTTGGATCTTTTAGAAATAGTTGTTCAGCCACTTCAAATTTAATTAAAATTGGAGAAATATAAATCAGGCAATTTTTTTAACCCCCCCCATATATATCTTGAGTTATTTATATCTCAATGTATGCTTCAAACATTACTCAATAAGAAAAGTCAGAGTGAAGCGAATTTGCACAGCTAGTCCCTGAAAAGGTTTTATGCCCAGTTGCGATTTCATATTCTTTCCAGTTTCCTCCACTGCAGAAATTTATACATAAAGAGTATGTTTCAGAGGTTTAGCGCCATTACTGAAGAAGGAAAAGCCAAATCAAAACAAAATTTCGGCATGTTTGTTCAAGAAGATTTAAGGCTCAATACTGACTGCATAACCCTATTCTCCCCCTAACATACCCAATGGATATAAATGAGAATATGTTTCTGATGTTGAAAGTACATCAGTACCAAATTTTCAATGTATGTTTTGTTGGTCTCTGGAAAAGTTTTGGGCCAAATTCAAATTTAAAGCCTTTTGTCTGGCAAAATATCTGGCCATTCTTAAGCAGCCTCTTTCTGCTGCTTCAGAAGAGTCTGCAAAATTTTAGAGATTCCAAAATTTGTCTAGTGTGGTATTAACTAAAAAAGATTCAGATTCAGATGAAAAATGGGAATAGACAGATAGAACGTAAAAGTTATGACCCACAGAGAACAACTAAATGATCGAGTATAAAAAGAGGAAAAGTATATGGACAGCAGCATAAGAAGAAGGAAATTAGTGAGAACAAATTTTCCACTGATTTCCAACAAAAAATGAAACTATATATATATATATATATATTTTTTTTTTTTTATTGGAATACTTATACTCGTAATGCATATTATGCATATTAGTAATTCAATTGTAATGCATATTATGTAGATAACATTTCAGATTAAAAGAAAACTGTCATAATAAATATTGTTTACTGTTTCAACATCTGTTCCCAACAGATACAAGTTTGCAACACAAAAGAACAATGTAAGTCAAAGCATAGTCATCTGTGACAGACACTGTACATTACAAAAATAACTTACGTGGTAGCCAAGAGTTTGTATTTTCATGTGACTATGAAATGTTGGCCAGACAACTGTGTAGCCGAGACCCGCTAATATTCATAAAATTGGACAAATGCTAACTTATCGTGATTTTCTCTTGTAGAGGATCTGTGTCCTCATTTTGAATTTAAAATCAATGGTGTGAATTTAAACCAAGTAAAAACAGAGTAATAAATAGAAATATTATAGGAATATTAAATTTAGAAATATTATATTTTAAGTCAGAAATTCTCTTACCTGAGATTTTTTCAGGAATAACTGCATCCAGGTAAGATGTAATTAGAATAGTATTTAAAGAAGTGCCTAGAGATAATTAAACCTTGCAAGAGGACAAAGGAATAAAAACAAGCTTTGACCCTAAATTGACGCACAGCAAATAATTGGAAGTATAAAGGGAGATGAATTCCAAAAGCTTGATGGGACTTTTCATTTATACCATCTTCATCAAAGGGGAAGCGAACACGTGTCAAAGGATGTATTTATAGCCGAATTTCAAAAAAGGCAAAAGGCTTTTGGAATACAGCATCAAGCTTCGGGAATTCATCAAGCTTATACTTCAGCCTTGAATGATAGTTCTAAAAATACTAAGCTAACAGAGTCTAAAATAGGATGACCAGAATTTAAGAAAATAAAAAAACAGGGCATACCTGCTGAACCAACAGTGCTACTTAATATCAGACTTCATAGTCACTTTGACATAGTGTAAAAAATCATTATCTTGAATTGTCCTTCAAGGCTGAAGGTTAGTTCTAAAGTTATATATATATCAGCCTTCAGAAAACACATAACAGCAGGGAAGTTGTGCCTTTGTTAAACTGTTTATTTCAGTGTGGTTAAACTCAGCATATTTTTAATGCAGAATTTGAGTAATGTGACATATTTGAGAATATTTAAGCTTTTTCAATGACGGCATATATGCAATCTGTGAAGGGTTAAGAGATATCCTTTAGGAAACTATGTGACTAAGGAACACATACAAAGGTATCATCAGTGGTAAGCCTGAAATCCATTTCAAATTTGTATGCCAAATGATGACCATATGGAAATAGCTAATAGAATTTGTTCAGAAGGAAATAATTGAATGTCATGTGGGAAAATCTCTGTGCATGCTTTTGCTCAGGAACTAAATGTTCCAAGTTGACAAATGATATTTGAAGAAATGGAAATCCAAAAGTGACACTGAGCACAAGAAATAAGCATAAAATACTGACTGACAGGAGCTAATCAAACACAAACAGCTGTATGCCATGAATTTTCAAAGAAGAGCTGCAGCCCATAAGTCAAAAAATGTAAGATATACTGAATCTGGAGTGTGGATTAAAGGAAATTGGTCCTATGGAGTGATAAGTCCTGGTGTAGTTCCAACTGGAGTTGTAGATATCATAGTTTTCTTGTAGCATAGAAAGGGTCCACTGGTTGCAGTGCATGGAATTATGAATGCTATGTTAAAGAACATCCTGCAGTTCCTGATGTTCTGGGCAATTCTCTGTGCCCTACACTGTGGAAATTTCATGGAAGTAGCACTTACACCTTCCAATATGGTCATAGCTCAATGTCACAAAACAAGTGTCTGTGAATACATGGTTTGAATTGAATATCATTGTAACATTGCAGTGGCTGGTATTGAGATCTAACTCTAACCCAATCACTGAGGTAAATTGGAATGTAAAATTAGGGCAAGGCCAAGGCCCTCTTAATGGAGCACAATACCACCAGTTATTCACCAAAAGTTATTATAAAGTCTTCCAATACACACAAGAAGTCATAATGGCCCAACATGGGCCAACACATCAATTTATTTCAATAAACATACACCGATGAGCCAAAACATTATGACCACCTACCTAATATAATGTTGATCCTCCACATGCAGCCAAAACAGCTTGTACCCGGCGAGGCATGGATGCTACAAGATTTCTAAATGTGTCTTGTGGTATCTTGTACCAACACGTAACCAACAGATCCTTTAACTCCTGTAAGGTCCGTGGTTGAGATGCCACAGATCGCAGTTGCTGTTCCAACATATACCACAGATGCTCAATAGGATCGATGTCTGGGGAATTTGGAGGCCAGGGCAATACCCGGAAGTCTTCTTCATGTTCTGCGAACCAGTCTCAAACAATCCGGGCAGTTTGGCATGGTTTGGCATTATCCTACTGAAAGATGGCATCACCAGAGGGGAAGACTGTTGCCATGAAAGGGTGTACCTGGTCAGCAATGATGTTTAGTAAGCGGCAGATGTCAGAGTGCCCGACACATGGATGACTGGATCCAGGGCATCCCAGCATAACATTGCCCAAAGCATGATACCACCACCACCACCGGCTTGTTTTCATTCCACGGTTCATCCAGGCAGCATCACTTCCCCAGGTAAATGATGCACACATACCCAGCTGTCCACATGGTGCAACAGGAAATGTAATTCATTGGACCAGACAACCTTCTTCCAATCACTCAAGGTCCAGTTCCAGTTTCAAAAAAAAGATTCCTTTTTTTTGTTTTTATGATGCGCATTTATTACTGCCAGCACAGACAAATTCAATTAATTAAATATGGTTGGATAGTTATAGGTTTACCTGAAATATTCTTTTCATTTCAGAATACAAACTGTATGTTTATTCACTGTTCACAGAAAAATGTCAAAGAAGAGCCAGGCCAAGACAATGAGGTAGCCTATCAAGAAATTCTAGAAAGATAGGTTAACCAACTGCTTCAAATATGCTAGATTTGTCTTGAACAATGCAAAGAATGATGCTCTGCATGGTTCTTGCAAAGAAAAGTCCAATAATAGTGAAGAAATTTGTGGATCTGTATTACTGCTTAAACTTAGAGGGAAACACATTTTGAATACACTAAAGCAGATGAGTGTTTTAGGATATCACAAATGAAGAGGAACTCATTGCAGATGCAACTAAACAAGAAATTATTAGGGATGAATAAGAGGAACCTACTGTGGTTGAAAAAAAGAGTTTCACTGAAGGATGCTCATCAAGGATTAGAACCTATGTTTCCTTCCCTCTTTCTTTCAAATGCAGCCTAACTGAAAAAGTGAATTAACCACTATCATGCATCTTCCTAATTCTCTTTTAAAACGTACTCTGCCATTGAAATAGCATATTTTTACAGATTATTTTAAAGTCTGAACCAATTTTCCATAGGGGAATCTGGAGCACAAAGTATTTTTCCTTAGGAAGAGCGCTGTTTATTTATAGGAAAATGTAGTTTGCTTTCTGACTACATAGAGAAATGAGGCATTTGCCACATCATGTACTTTAATATTTTATAATTCTCATGCCTGAAGTTTTAAACACTAAAATATATTGTTTTATTAATATTATATTTTATTATAATTATTATTTTTCCAGTATTCTAAATTTATTCAAATGTAAAGCACACTGATGTGGTTTTATATACCTTTTCTTGCAATTCTAGTAGCTTTTTTCCTAGTTTATCCTTTTCTTCTTTCATGGCTACCAGTTCAGTTTGCAGTTTATTAGTTGCATCAGTAATCATGTTTTCACCCTTGATCTGCCACTGTTTCTCAAGTTCATTTTCTATTTCTGTTACCTGAAAGGTAACAGTTACGTTATATAATTAAAACTTAACAGAAATGACAGTCTTTATATGAATAATTAATACAAAATATCTCTAATTTTTTTTTTTCACCTTGTAGCAAAAATAATTTACATATAAACAGAAATGCAAACAACCAGAGAATTCTTCAAAAATACCAGAATGTTCTTTAAATGAATTAGAGTTAAGAGTTATAGAAAGTTAAAATGCATTAGATTAAGAGTGAGAGGAGTTTAAGAGTATTTAAGTCCAAAAAAAAAAAAAAAAAAATAGTCATGATCCAACATGCTAGCATGCAAGTAGAGAAATTTATAAATCACATATTTCAATCACAGCATGATAAATATATGGTCTGTGAACATGTAGTCTGTTCCTTTATAAAATTCTTGTATTAACTTCCTATGACCATGGCTATCCTCAATTATAAAATTAAATTAAATTTCTTCAGTGTTTCATTGGATAATTTTAAGCATTGCATGCCCAAATAACTGCAAAGTACAGGAAGTATTATACTATTTACTATTTGTCTTTAACAGTCAAAACATTAAATGCTTTATGCTAGTTATATGTGTTTGTTCTATCACATTTATTGGTTTAATTATTGCTGGCATGCAATGATATGATATACATGAAGAATGCAGAGAATATAATATCAACTAAACAGTAAATGATGAAATACAATATGTTGTTTACATAGTCACTTAGAGAAGGCAATTTAAGTTAAATTAAAGGAGTTATAAGAAAACATGATAAAAAAAATATTCCTTTTTTGTTTTTATAGTGTGCATTTATTATTGCCAACACAGACAAATTCAATTAATTAAAAATGGTTGGATAGTTACAGGTTTACCTGAAATATTCTTTTCATTTCACAATACAAACTATATGTTTACTGTATGTACAGTGTTCACAGAAAAATGTCCAAGCAGAGCCAGGCCAAGACAATGAGGTGGCCTGTCAAGAAATTCTAGAAAGATAGATTATCAGAAATTTAGAATAAAATAGAGAGGAGAATCATCTGTTTGCAGCACTCATTAATGGATATCTATTTTTCCCCCTTACAGAATACATTTAAACAATCAAAGAGGTACTTATTTCAATTTAGGGAAATTAATGAAGAATGTTCTCACTGTAATGTACTTAATTTTAAAAGTATTGATGGAGTATTTTAAAATGTATTGATAGCAAATATAATACCTGTTGACATTATTCATTAGTGTGATTGTCAGAAGCTAGACAAAATGCTGATTTAAAAGAAATTATGCTCAATGATGGGCAATATTTACATTTTTACAATAGTGTTATAACATTTCTGTCTATGTCAAATATCATTTGAATGCAGCATTCATTGCAATACACTATCAGCAAAAATTGATTTATGTTCATTTTACAAGTAGAGTGATAATGTTTATAGACTCAACCAGTGTTTCTCAAACTGTGTTCTGCGGAACACTAGTGTTCCTTGAGATGTGAACAAGTGTTCCGCAAAAAAACATAATTAGTAATTAAAAAAAATAATAATAAATAAATTTTGCATATTTGTAGCTAACACCACTTTTGTATCACTATAATATTTAATATAATTTTTTTTGGGTATTAATATAACCGAATGAATTAATTAATATATATACTGGCATAGACTAATAATCAAATAGACCGCAGAACAATTTATTTTGGCAGGCTTTGCATAGAGAAGTATGAGTAGAGGTAATGACCCCTACAAAAAAAAGTAGCAATGTGGTGATCTAGTATGCTATTCGTATGTGATTTAGCCTGGAGTACACGGGTTGAAGGAGAGGAGGAAGCAAACTGATATCATAACTAAACTCACTTCCTTGTATAATTTTTTTTTTTTGATAATTATTACTGTTTCAAAATATTATTAAAATATGTGACCATGGATATGTGGTTGAAAACAGGAACTTTAAAATGGGAAGCAAAGTACTTCTAGTAGTGCAACTGTGGTCCATGAAAACGAACACAATATTGTCACACTTCAAAGTAAGGATGAACAATTGCAGCCTTTTACTCCCCAAAAATTTGAAGTGAAAAAACAGGAACCAAATAATAAAAGACCAAAACAAAAGTATGATGATAGTTATTTGAATTTCTCCTTTACACATGTTGGAAATAAAGATGATCCCGATGCACAGTGCATCATATGTAATAAAATATTAGCAAACAGTTCTTTGGCTCCCGCTAAACTTGTGTTTCCTAAGTGTCCCATGAATATGTTGTGAGATGAAAAATCTTCCATGAATATGTTGTGAGATGAAGTGTTCCATGAATAAAAAAGTTTGGGAAATGCTGGACTAAACTATGGAGTAATTTTTTGACTGGAAAAATAAAAGCAACCAATTAAGCAAAATTTAATTTACAGATCATGAAATCAAAATTGGAAAAACTAAGCCCAAATTTAACATTAAATTCAAAAATTTCAATGCAAATATGAAAGGAAAAAAAAAAAAAAAAAAGGAGAGGCTTAGATGACAAACCTCGTAAACCTAAATATAAGCAGGCATGTTTGTGTACATACAATACGTTTAAGTAATAAATAACAAATAATGTAATACATAACATAATTGACTAAACAGCAATTTCCTGAATTCATTACACACACACACACACACACACACACACACACACACACACACACACACACACACACACACACACACACATTTAACGTACTTTAAATACATCTGACTGAAATATATATATTTTTACATTTAGTGTAAATGCAAACTTACTGTGGTTTCATACCTGTTCGTTTGAAGGAAGAAATCTTTGTTTTAATATCTTTGATTGAAGGACTTCAATCTCTTTCTACAAAGAGAGAAGATAAAATTTATGGTGTAATAACAAACAAATACTGTTTGAACACAAAATGGTTATTTTTACTTAATTTCCTCAATAATTAAAAAAAATTATATGATTAATATTAACACCTGTCAGTTTTAAATTTTTCACTTTACTCTTTAGAACATCCATGCTGCCAGGAAAGTTCATATTTATGAACTGCCAAGTAAGTGATTATAGTATATATATCAGTGGTTCTCAAACTTTGCAAATGATAAATGAATCTGTGTGACATGACCTTCTAAAATGAGAAAATGAATGCAATACCCAGAAAACAATAGAACTTCACAAGTTCATGAAATAAAACCATTTCATTTTTAATAAAAAACTGATTACCTGAGGCAAAACTATAAAAAAAAAAAAAAAAAGGTGACCACCATAAGTTGCTTGTATCCCCTTGAGTGAAGGAGGTTGACAAATTATATGGTGGTTACAATCCACCCTATAATTTGCTGTCAAGCTGTGGGTTTAATTTTTTTTTAAAGGTAATTTCTTTATTGCTTAAAAAGTTATTGCTATTTTCTAACTTTGATTTAAAATTAGTAGTGTAGTTATTATTTGCGATTCTCTGATTAAGTTGGTCAATTAGTTTGTTACTTGGCCTTTGCAACTGCATAATAAATCACAGTCGACTTCTGACATCATTATGTTTTATCAAAAAGAATGTTCAAATTCAGCTGGTTTTGTAGCAGTAGGGCTTAAAGAATATTAGCATTAGCATTAGTTGAGGCATACGATGAAAGAAAACAAGATTATGCAGCATCAGTCAAAAAAAAACCCCTCTCATTTCACCCATCCATTCACTCCAAATGCCTGTCCAGTCAGCCTTAAATTTATTTAAGCTATCACCTTCCACAACAAGAGATGAAAGTCTGTTTCATCAATCAACTATCTGCTGGCTAGAGGCAAATTTCTGCAAATCTATTTTACAAATGTCTTTCCTCAATTTGAATCTATGTTCTCTCAGGTTCTTAAAATTAGCAGGAGGAGGAATCCCATCAGCATTGATCTTGCTTAACCCATTCAAGGCCTTATACTCCTCAATCAGATCACCTTGTATGTGCCTAGTCTCCAGGAGCTGGAATTTGCAGAACTTAAGGTAGGAGCACCCATTTGTTCTCCTCACCAATCTTGTTGCCCTTTGTTGTACTCATTCTAGCAACTGTACACCCTTCCTAAAATGAGGCCTCCAGACCTGTACACAGTACTCAAGGTGTGGCCTGACCATTGCTGTGTACAACAGGATAATCATCTCCTTGTCCCTGCTAGCAAAATTCCTATATATCACTGGCAAAACTCCAGGACCTGCCAGAGCAGGTCATCGAGTTTTGCCAGTGATAATCAGAGAACTTCATATCTGACAGCACAATTACCCCAGATCTTTTTCTTTGTCCACCTCCCTGAGTGTAGTACCACACAATTGGTTCATTTCTCTTGGGTTACTGCTACCCATATGCAGTACTTTGCATTTGTCGATGTTAAACTTCAGTTGCCACTTTCCCATTTGTCCAACTTGCAGCTAGATCCAGTTGCAGTAGCATACTGTCTTTACTGTTGTTAATAATCCTGCCCACCTTTGTATCATCTGCAAACTTGGACATTAAGCCTGATATACCTTCATGAATATCATTGATGAATACACAAAACAACAATGGGTTCAGCACCGAACCCTGGAGGACTCCACCTTTTCAACCCTCTTTGGGAATTGGGGATACATTTTCACAACTCCAGTCCATGGGGACCTCCCAAGTCCAATAAAGCTCTCATAATAATAGCTAAGTGTTTGCTTATTTCTTTGCTACCTCCTTTAATAAAACTAGATAGATCCCATCCACCCCAGGTGTCTTCCTTATGTTTAACTTCAACAATTTCGCCTCCACTTTTTTCTCAGTTATTATAAAATCACTTAGCTCTCTGTTAGAGTTTGATAAACTTCTGGCATTCCCCAGAATGATACAATTCATACTCCAGAAAGATTAAAAGAGCACCCCATCAAGCACCACATGCTCCAGCATCAGACAACCTATACAGCAGAGATCCTTCGTCCCACCGGAAGTAGCTATACAGTTGGTGACTTGATTGTCAGGGAAGTGAGAAATATATTGTGCAAGAAGTGCAGACGGAATAAGACCAGGGTATGTCTATCAGGGGTTAAAGTAGATGATGTATAGAGCAGCTATCATACTTTAAGGGAACAAACATGACCCTTTGTTCCCTTAAAGTGGATGATGTATAGAGCAGCTATCATACTTTAAGGGAACAAAAGGTCATGTTGCGCACTTTGGCACAAATGATATTAAGAGTAACAGATCTGAGAATTTAATTAACAAGTACAGAGCAACAGTGAGAAAAAGTCGTAGGTTAGGGTTAAAATTAAAAGTGTTTGCAATCCTCCCCAGACACAGTAGGAGGCAGTACATGATGAGAACTTTGTAAATCAATTTGACCTGAGAGAGAGAGAGAGAGAGAGAGAGAGAGAGAGAGAGAGAGAGAGAGAGAGAGAGAGAGAGAGAGAGAGAGATTGTGCAGGGCTCATGGGATGGAATTTTTTTCAGCATGGTTTGCACTTGTTAACAGTAGAGACTGTTTCTATGGGGGATGGGATACACTTAACATGCTCCCTACCCGAATGAAAACCTGCATCAAAATGAACTACAATTCTTGTGCCTCAATGCTAACATGTATCCATTCAATTGCTGTCAATAAATGAATACTTGAATGTTTTGGAACACTGACTGAACCAGGGAATATTGCACTAGAGCTGGGATTTTGCTTAGCATCAGTCACACTGTCTAGAGACAGTGTGACTGATGCTAAGTTAATTATGTATACAGCTATAAAAGCTGTATACATACTTGGTTCACAAGTGAAGAAAAATAGCAAAGAATTCTTTTTTTTATGTAAACACTAGAAGGAAGGAGATGAACCATATTGGTCCACTTGATATTGATGGTTCATCTGTTGATGATCCTGCTCAGGTTGTTGACAAGCTGAATAAGTATATTGCATTGAGGTATTTAAGGCTTTGAATGGATTGAGCAAGCCCAATGCTGATGGGATTCTTCCTCTTGTTCAGACAATGCACATGAGAGGATAAATTCAAACTGAGGAAGGATGATTGCAGAATAGATCTGAAGAAGTTTTCCTTTAGCGAACGGGTAATTGATTGCTGGATCAAACCTCTGTGTGATATGAGATGTTGTGGAAGTGGATAGTTTGAATAAATTCAAGGAAGAACTAAATCTGTTGGATGGGATAGATAGTTGAAATGGGAAGTGTTCCCTCCCCCTGGCTGATGCTGTATACACTAGGGTTCTTGAATCATCTGCCCATACTAATACTGGTACTAATTATTTTGTACCATTCATATTTTCCATTTATTGTTTTCTTGCATGTGTCATATGATATAAGATGTCAACAGTATTTAGTCTATTTAAGCCTCTTGGAAACATGTTTTTTTGGAAAATTTTGCTTCCCTTTTTCTTTTTTTTAAATTTAATTAACATGTTAAATTTTGTTCAATAAATAGTTTAATGGTCCTAGTCACATATTGACTTAGCTTATTTTTAAATTTTGTGTCAGATTTTGTAAGTAATAACTTAATATTTGTAGAACTTTTGTATTGGTGATTTGTATCACTCGAAGGGGGTGGTTCTCACAGCTTTATGAAATGTGCTACTTGTACAATTTTTGTGGACCACTGGAACAGCCTAAAAAGAAGGCAGTAAATAAACTGCTGTAGTATAAGGTTTTGGAAATAGTAAGTATTAAAATTCAAAATTAATAAACCTAGTCAGAAGCCTTTAACTCAAAGCTGTGTTTTCATCCCAGTCAACACACAGTCGATTTTGAAGAACTAGAAATTTTTCCAGAAAATAACCAAAATCAGGATATAATTAATTAATTATTGGATTATACAGAACCAATATAAAGAATTAGGTTTGTATATTTCATTTTATAATTATTGCACATTATTGATTTAATAAATGGGCTCACCTCATGAATTTCTCTCATTTCATCCATTTCTTTTTCTGTTCTGTTCTTCTCATCTTGAAATTTCTGCTTCCAACCTTTTAAATTCTATAAATAATAGATCCCCAATTAACAAAGTTCAAATATAATGCAATTAACTAAGTTAATATATATATATTATATCTTATATATAATTAAAAAAATAAAACTACACTCGGAATTTATTTATATGTAACAAAACAAGCCAAAAATTTAAATTACTTATGTAAATTTAGTTAATTTTAAAATTAAATCTTTTAATTTTAAATTTAATTTTAAAACAATTTGGAGTATGCAATGTGATGATCATTATTATTACTTTTATTCCATTTATTGATTGTGTATAAAAGGCAGAATTAAAATATATACAAGACAAAATAAAAATATGCAAAGAAATACAACAAACAGAATTAAGAGGAAAATGAAATGCAATGCCATACAATGCTATATACAAAATTGTTTATTTCATCACCACGATTGTTCTTGTCAACAAGCATGACATAAAAAAAAAATTAAGTGAGAGGATTATCTTATTGAATCACTGCTTCCTCACCCAAAAAATAATATAACCTTTACTGATTAATTTTAGAATGTAACAACTAAAAACATAAAACTTTTTTTAAAACTGATCAAATTCCCAAGAACAACACTGAATGGGAGACTGCTGACAAGGCTAATTGGACATGCAGCTTAACTTTCAATTAAAATTTAGTAGCATAGTTATTATTTGTGATTCCTTGATTCAATTGATTTTCTTTGTGCTTAAGACACCACAGTCAACTTCTGCTGCCATTGTGTTGCAGCAATAAGAATGTTTGAATTTTTCCATGGTGTTGTTTAGATAAGAACATTAAAATTAACCCAAGTAATGATATAGGTGATACTTCCAAAAGGCAGTTCTCCTATGAATCAGGATTATGTTATGTGTGTTCTTGTGCTCTTTTGCAAAGCTACCTCTAGCAGGACATGATATAGCTATGGGGATGCCTGGGTGTGTGTGTTCATTAAAGGGTTAAGCACAAGTTGGACATTGTGATGGGATAATATGAGAGCTTGAAGAAGAGGGCTGATGTCCTTGAAAGATTAAAAGAGAGGGACCTATCAAGCACTTAGCCGCCGCCCACCCCAATGCTTGAGCCCAAGCTCCAGAATCAGATAACACAAAAACATCCTACATGGCAGAGATTCTTGGCCCAACAGAAAGCGTCTATAGTTAGTGACTCAATTGTCAGAGAAGTGGGAAATATATTGTGCAAAAAGGGCAGGTGGAATAGGTATAGAATATATCTGCCAGGAGCCAAAGTAGACATTGTAGAGCAGCGGTCATCTTTTAAGGGAACAAAAGTTAATACTGTTGTACATGTTGACACTAATGATATTAAGAATAGGAGATCTGAGGATTTAATTAAGTACAGACCAACATTCAGAAAAAGTTGTGAGTCAGGTATGAAACTGAAAGTGTCTACAATCCGTCCCAGATACAACAGAAGGGAGTTCACGACAGATAGTTTTGTCAATCAATCTGGCTTGGAGGGACTGTGCAATGCTAATAGGGTAGAATTTTTCTCACTGTGGTCTGTGTTTGTTAACAGGATAGACTGCTTCTACAGGGATGACATATTCTTAAAAATAAGGTGTACAAGAATATTTGCATATGCTATCATGGCAGTGTTAGGTCGGTAGAAAAACTGCTAACCTGTGGAGATACATAAATAAATAGATTAACAGTAGCTGCAGCCTGGAAAGTAAGGTGTTGGGGATTTCAAGACCTGCTGGGGGTTACTAGTGTTATTAAGAGTAAAAACAGTTGCAGGGCAGTACGTATCCTAACAAAAGTACATCACCTAGGGTATCAAGACTAATACTCAATATTTCTAAGATGTACAAGCTAAAGGTTATAATGATTTATACACCAAAATCGAGCCATGATGATGAAGAGGTTAAAGAAATGTACACCGAAATTGAGTCTTCCCGATGAGCCGAAAACCCACTACACTATTATTATGGGAGACTTCAATACTAAGCTTGGAAAAAGACAAAACAGCACAGAAAGGAGAACTATAGGAAATTTTGGAATTGGTGAAAGAAATGAAAGAGGCAAAAGACTTGTAGAATTTGCAGAATCTCAAGGATTGTCAGAAATGAACACTTTTTTCAAAAAAAGGGTGAACAGAAAGTGGACATGGAAGAGTCCAAATGGATTAACAACTAATGAAATCGACTTCATCCTCACTAAAAGAAGATATATTGTGAATGATGTTACCATCCTGAATAAGGTAAATGTTGGAAGTGATCACAGAATGGTAAGATGTACACCTGATATAGATGTAGGAAAGGAAAGGAAAAAACTGACTTGAGTAAATAATACAAAGGTCTTTGAGAAAACAGAAGAGGAGAAAAAGCAGTATGTACTGGAACTTAAGAACAAGTTTGAACTTCTGCAGACTGCTCAGGACCAAGATATCAACGAGGAATATTACAACTTTCTGAAAGTGATAAAGCCCAAGAACCCTAAAGGGAAAAAGAAATCCAAAGAAGAAGAAATTAGTCAAGAAACACTTGTTATGATGAACCGAAGGCGAAAAATAAAGAGCAAGATAAACACTAAAAAGGAGAAAATTGAGTATACTGAGTTATGCAAAGCCGTTAGAAAGAGACTCAGAGAGGACATAAGAAGATTTATCAAAAGAAAAGTAGAACAAGCATTAAGGGAAAACAAAGGATTAAAATCAGCAGCCATGAGCAGTAATACAGAAAGACAAATGATACTGAAACTGAAGAATAGCGATGGTGTACTTATAAACAGCAGAGAAGGCATAATTCAAATAGCAGAAGACTACTATAGAGAATTATACAAGGAGCAAGGGAATGATGGATTGCAGTGGGGAAGATGGATTGCAAATTAGCAACACATATGACATACCCAATATCCTTCCTGATGAGGTAGAATATGCATTGAAGAATCAGAAAGCCCCATGGGAAGATGAAGTTAGTGTTGAGTTGTTGAAATTGGGAGGAAGAGACATAACACAAAAAACTGGCAAGGCTCTTCACAAAGTGCATTAGAAAAGGTTTGACGCCTAAGCAGTGGAATAATGCAATCATAGTTTTGCTGCATAAGAAAGGAGATAAATCAGAAATTGGAAATTATAGACCAATTAGCTTGTTATCCCAAATCTACAAGTTGTTCACAAGGGTCATTACTAACAGATTAGAAAGAATACTTGATGAGAATCAACCGAAAGAGCAAGCTGGCTTTAGGACAGGATTCTCAACTATGGATCACCTTCACGTAATATCACAGCTAATGAAGAAAGCAAATGAACATAAAACACCATTATGCCTGGCATTTGTGGATTATGAAAAGGCATTTGACTCTATACAGCATAAGGCAATGTTTCGGGCACTGGAAAGACAAGGCATAGATATGCCACATATTATGATTTTGAAGAAAATATATGAGAATGCTACCTCGTTTATTATACTACACAAAGATAGTAGGAAATTTAAAATCGAGAAAGGAGATTGACAAGGAGACACAATATCTCCGAAGCTGTTTACTGCTGCCCTTGAGGAAGCTTTCAGAAGATTAGACTGGTTGCAGAAAGGTATCAATGTGAATGGAGAGCACCTAAACCATTTACGATTTGCAGATGACATTGTGGTCATAAGCCACGATCCCAAAGAATTAGAGGAAAATTTTAATCAGTTATGCAGAGTTAGTAAGGATTTTGGACTAAAGATGAATATGGCTAAAGCAAAAGTACTGATGAACAAGTATGCCACAGAAAGGGATATAATGATTGAAGGAGCAGTAATTGAAAAGGTGGAGTTATATACTTATCTGGGACAAGTTATTAGCTGTAATAATAATAAATGGCTAGAAATCAAGAGAAGAATAAATTTTGGATGGATAGCATTAAGGAAACATTGTCACATACTGAAGAGCAATATCCCAGTTTGTCTGAAACAAAATAATGAACCAATGTGTACTCCTCACCATGACTTATGGAAGTGAAACTTGGGCACTCACCAAAAGAATGGAAGAGAAGCTGAGATCTACACAGCGAAGAATGGAACGAATTATATTGGGAATCAGAATGTTAGGTAAGAAGAGAAACACATGGATTAGGCAGCAAACTCAAGTAAAGGACATTCTTATTAAAACTAAAGAACTAAAATGGTCTTGGGCAGGACACTTAGCTCAAAGTTGTTGTCGTTGTTGTTTGGTTTTTAGGAGCATTAGCAACTAAGGCCATATTGCTCAGGGGATGTGCAGTGGTCATTCTCTAATCTTTCCGCATCCTCCGTATTTGGTGGTCACGGGCTTGAACCCCGGTCTAATCAAGAAGCGTGTGCTACGCACTGCTGCTCCTGCCCACCTGCCTATGGAGGTGCCTTATAGCTCGAAGACATGATGACAGATGGACTAAGAAAATAACAGAATGGTACCCAAGAGGAGCTAGAAGAAAACCTGGAAGACAAAGGTGGAGATGGATAGATGAAATTCATGAGTTTGTGGATAGTAAATGGATGGCCAGTGCTCAAAACAGAAGGAACAGGAAAGTTGCTGGAGAGGCCTTCATCCTGCAGTGGATTGAAAATGGCTGATGATGATGACGTACCCTAATGTTAAGGGCATAGTAAATTAATTTTATGAACTGGAATTATTGATCAAATAATCAAACACATGTGAATATGATATAAATGGTGTCACTCACTCAGATATAAGAATTCAAAATTTAAATATGGTGAGTACACCGTGTACAGAAAAGGCAAACACAATGGGAGGTGGGGTAAGGCTCTTATTTAAGAAGCATGTAAAATCTAAGGCAGTGCATACAGAAGAAGTGGGTGGGCAGCACAATTTTGAGTCAGCTTGGTGAGACAAAAGCACTGGGAAAACAAAATTGAGGAGCTGAGTGTATTATAGGCTTAATGACTCTGATGAGTATAACAAAATACCGCACTGACATACAGAATGGGCCAGTCACTCAGAATATCTAATAATGGGGAGTTTAAACTTCTAGATTGACTTGACGGCTGGTCACACACACACACACACACACACACACACACACACACACACACACACACACACACACACACACACACACACACACACACACACACACACACACACAGCACTTTTGTGGATTTATTGCATGATTCTTTCCCACACCACTATGTTGGAAAAGCTATGAGAGAAAACAATAATACTTGTGATCTCATCAGCAGTGACTTTTCATACATTAAGAATCTTCCAATAAAAGGCCCAGTAGGTGGCAGCAATCACAATGTAATGATGTGGAATTTACTTCAAGGAATTTATTTTCAAGGAAATAATTATCCTGCTTCACAAGTCACAGTAAGGCAGCAAATTTATATACAGGTATGAAGAGTCATTTTAGGAAGAATGTGGATCTGTTGGAACAGGTTCAAACAGTTCTGCAAATTGCAGTGCCTGGAAATTAGTCACCTGCAAGAAGACCTGACTGAAGTATTTAAGGCTTTATATGTGTTGAGCAAACAATGCTCCTGGCATCCCCTTATTTTTTCTAAGACAACACACAATAAAGGGATATAAATGTAAATAGAAAAAGTTTGGTAGTAGCATATATGCAAAAATTTGCATTTAGCCAGAGTAAGTGATTGTCAGAACAACTTTCATGTGGTGTTGTGGAAGTGGACAATTTGAATAAATTTGAGGAAGGATTAAACAAATCGTTAGAGGGGATGTACAGATGAGAGGACGGGTTGTTTTTTTTTTTTTTTTTGGCTTGTTGTATAAGCTTGCTTTGCTGCATCTTTGCTATACTAGTAATACTAAAATGACAAAAGATGAAAGAATACAATTAAAATATATTAAGATATTAAAATGTGATGGAAAAAATATCTGTAAGGTCCCAATTCATTGGGAATCAAAATACACTGGCATCTGAAACAACCAAAAACATAGCATAAGTTGAGATGCTGAGAACTAGTACTTTTCAGATTCAGTCCTTTTGTAGTTTAGAAGTTTTTTCTGAGGTGATTGAGCTCTGGGACTTGAAATTCTTTTTTCATCATATTTGAATTTTATCCAATCATTTATCTTTAAGCTTTTTATTTAACAAATCTGAAAACTCAAAAGTACATGGTCAGCAATCCACATGTACTTTTGTCCAAAAATCATTTATTTATATTCAAAACCAACATACTGTTATGTATGTTATAAAAAAAAAAAAAAAAAAAATGGCTGATTCTTGTCAGCATCATCTTTTGAAAGGTATTGAATATTGTGAACACACACGACATTTAACCACTGAAAGACCCTATATTGAAAACTAAAAATGCAGTCCTGTCATACTGTTACAGATAACCCGAAAACAACAGCACATGCAGAAATAGAAAGGTCAGAATGCATATTTGATAAAATATAAATCAGATCTCATTTCAACATCCAAAAAGGAATTTACGAGTTTGGAGTGTAATTAGAATGTGATTCAAGTTAGATTTCTTGCGTGACAGAAAAAAAAAAAAACATTAGATTAGTTAAAGTCTGAAAAACCAAGTTTTGATTTAGATGACTTCCTAGATATCAACTTTTGTGTTTCAACAAGATGGTGATTAGGCAGCTTAAGCTGGATGAAAAAAAACCCAGGAGGAAAACAGGAGATTTGGGAAAAGCACGTTTTTTAAAGCCCGCATTGCATTATAAATTTAATTTCACCACCAACAACACATTTTATTTTAAATATACACAAAGGATTGTTTAAAAGTTTACAAGTATAATACAATATGCTTTCAAACAATAACTTAACAAGGATTTTTCTGTTTGTGGATTTCTGTTTGGATTTTCTATTATAATTCAACTGATTTTGATTGCTAGATGCATCTGCAGACTTTGTCCTCTTCAAAATTGTTGGGTAGTAGTTTGAAGCTTCACCAGAAAGAGATATATAATAATATTCTCTCATACTCAACATTGTGAGTATGAGAGAATATTATTCAGCCAGGTTTATATTATAATTCAAGTTTGCTTGTCCAGGTATTATATTCAACTACCAGCAATGGTTAAAAAGGGGGGGGGGGGCTTTTGCTTTCATAAAGGTGACAACAGTGGTCTCAGTTTTTAAATTATATTTAGTGAGATCAAGTAATGATGTTACCAACAGCAAATTCTAAATGGCAAACATTCAGGAATTTTATCATAGAAATTACTAGGCTTTTCATACCAACTAAGAAATACTGTTCAAGACTTAGACCTAAATGGATATCAGATGAACTAACGTGATGTGGCAGAGAAGAAAAATGCATGGGATGCACATATATTATCAGGTGATACAGAATGCAAGCAAGTCACAAAAGAGGGAATGCAAACTAAGGCAAACATTTCTTTACTACAAGGAAGGGGATGACTCACATTGGTTCACTTAGTATTGATGGCTTAACTGTTGATGATCCTGCTCAGTTGCTGAAAACTGAATAGGCATTTAGCATCTACATTCACACAGGAATTCTTTAGGAAAGGAGATTCCAGATGTTTATCAAACTTTAACTGGGAGCTAAATCATGTTATGATAACTAAGAGGAATGTGGAAGGGAAATTCTTAAAGCTAAACATAAAAAAAGGCTCGTCAAGTGGATGGGATCTATCCAATTATATTAACAGAGGCTGGATTGTTTGTTTGTTTATGGGCTTTACGGCACAAGGGCAACAATGCCATAAGGCACTAACTATGATAATACTGGTCAACATGTAAAATGTTATGAAAATGAAAATACCCAACCTTGACTAATTTTATGTTGCTGAACATGAAAATCGCAATAAAATTTGTTGATTAGATCTTGTTTTCAAATTACAGTTGGGGTCTCACATTATCAACTACGGCTCTCGGCAAAACTCATGCCAATACTGCAGTTTCAATACCACCATGCTCTTATCAAGTGATTTGCAACTGTCTCCTCGCTCTGCATCATATGATAAGTTGTCACCTCAAAAGTGTTTTCAACTCTGTTGCGGTAATCCTCAAATATGGCTAGGTACTCTGTGATTAGTTCTCAGTTGTTCGCTGTGAGATTCCTACTTTTTGTGCAGTATTTGTGTCGTGTAAGATTAATATGCCCCATAATTGTGTGAATAGTTTGGATGACACCACCCCCCCCAAGGTATCTCCACTTTGTCATAGTGGTGGGGCTTGTGTGGCCAAATGATCCTGTGAGTTAAAACGGCAGTAGTCTTACTACCAGCAGGGCTTCCCATGCCAGACAAGTTACAGGTGATGACTAAGAGAGATACCCTGGTCCTCCGGGTTGGGGGGTTGGGCATTTTCTGGAATAACCCCATTCCAGAAAACAAACATAACGTTACAAAACTTCATGTAACATTATAACAAATAGCCGGACTGTCTCAAATGGAATTCGACTCAAGCATGCCAAAAGGATTAAAGAGATTTTTGCAGCTATGTGGAATGTCCAAAGTTTGTACCAACCAGGAACAAGCAAGAAATTGGAGAAAGAATTGAAGAGATATAACATAAGCATTACAAGAGATAAGATGCGGAAACTTAGAAAGTATAGACCTCCAAGACTACACCCTAATAAATAGTGGAAGCAGAGACAATATTCTGGGGAGAGGCTTTATGATTAAGGACGCTAAAGCATGAATGATGAGTTACAGTGTAATCAATGAAAGAATATGTACACTAAGACTTAGAGGGGTCTTTTTTAACACATTCATGATCAATGTACATGCTCCGACAGAAGATGCAGAGGATGAAGCAAAGGAAGCCTTTTACGAAGCACTGTTCGGAGAGAACATTAGATGAGGCTCCAAGACACAATATTAAACTCATCCTTGGAGATTTCAGTGCCAAAGTAGGGATAGAGGAAGTGCACATACCAATTATAGGAAGAAACAGCTTACATGAAACAAGTAATGAAAATGGGGAAAAGCTAATAGACTTTGAAAGGGGGAAAGGCTTGAGTATTAGTAGCACAAATTTTCCACGTAAGAATATCCACAAAGAAACTTGGATATCACCTGATGGTGTCACACGTAATCAAATAGATCACATCCTCATTAATACCCATCATGCTATAGATGTAATGGACATGAGGAGTTACAGGGGGGCAGATTGCAATTCGGACCATTTTATGGTATGGTGCCATCTGCAAAATAGGCTCTCAAAGCTATATAGAGAGAAAGGGGAGACAACAAAGAAAAGATATCAACAAGATAAGCTTAAAGAAGATGGCGATACTAGAGAAAGATTTTGAAAGAAAGTCGAGGAACAACTGGAGAAACACTAACAACAGGATGGTGAGCCCATCAATAAAAAATGGGAAGATATTAAGGAAGCCCTTAGTGTAGCAGCAGAAGAGACACTTGGAGTGGAACAAAAAAGAGTGAGAAATGACTGGTTCGATCAAGACTGTGAGAAGATTCTGGAAGAACAAAACCAAGCCAGGCAGAAAATGTTACAGAGAGGAACTAGAAAGAATACTGAGGATTACAGGATCAAAAGAGTCGAAGCAAAGTCAGGATGTAGACAAAAGAAAAGAAAATAGAGGCATACCTCGAATAACGAATAGGATGCGTTCCACGAAATTACTTCGTTAAGCAAAACTTCGTTTTCAGAGGTAAAAATACTATGGCCAAAATAGGGATACGTTCCTACGTAAAGAAAATGAAAAGCTTTTTTTTTCGAACAAAGAAAAGTTTTATTAAATAAACAGTCAACTTACATACAAAGTGAAATTACATTTTAAAATATGAGTCTAAAGTTGACTGTTTATGCTCTTTTTCTCTTTCATTTAACAATTGCCTATACGGAGTTATTGCATTTAACACTGATCGCTTAACAATAAAACTTCTTCCTAAATCAGGATCATTTTCACTAAAAAAATTTAAAACATTTTCAATGTCATTTAAGCACCTTTTTAAATCTTTGGTTGTTAACACTTTTTCGGCAGGAACTTCTTTACTTCGTCTTCATTATCTTTGTCTTCATTGCTAACAAGGTTTTCTAAATCTTCCACTGAAAAACCATCATCTTCTGCATTCAATAAATTTCTAACATCCTCTTCATCGACATTTTCGAAACCTATTGATTGAGCCATCTGGATAACTTCATTTCTAATTTCTTGGATGTTATTTTCTTCTTCTAGTACAACTTCTGGCCATATTTTGCACCAAACTCCAAAAAGTTTTAACTGTCATTTCCTCTTTATCCTCTAGTTCAGTTAAATTGCTTAATGTTTGACGCAGATAATAAGCTTTAAATGATGCTATTATTCCCTGATCCAATGGTTGAATCAGGGAAGTTGTGTTTGCTGGAAGAAACACAACTTTGACAGGAATGCATGTGTCCAACGTGTTAAGATCAGTAGGATGTCCCGGAGCATTGTCTAACAACAAAAGAGCTTTTTCTTCAAAGTTGTTTTTTTGACAATACCGTTTTACTTCAGGACAAAAGTGGTTAACAAACCAATCAGTAAATAACTCTTTGGTAACCCACACTTTTCTATTTGCTTTCCATATTACAGGTAAATTCATTTTTATGTTACCTTTTAATGCCCTCGGATTTTCTGAATGGTAAACCAAAAACAATTTTAATTTATAATCGCCAGAGGCATTTGATCCAAAGAGTTATGTTAAATGGTCTTTGGCTGCTTTGAACCCAGCAGCTGATTTTTCTTCAATAGAAATGAAGCTTTTTGTTGGTAGCCGTTTCCAGAACAAACCACTTTCGTCAACATCGAACACCAAATTTGGAAAATTTTCACGTTCAATTATTTCCTTTAGTTTTTCTGGAAACTTATTTGCAGCTTCTGTTAATTTTACACTATGAATCCTGGCCCGTTTTTTAAATTTCTCAAACCAACCACGAGAAGCCCCAAAGGTTTCCGTAATTTCTTCAGTTTGTTTAGATTTTAGGTGATTAAACTGGAATATTTTTTTAATGTTAAATGGGGCTTGAAATTGCCGACTTCGTTATCAGAGGTAACGTTAACCGAGGTAATACCTGTAATAGAAAAAATGCAAGAAGAATATGATGGAGGGCAGATCAGGAAATTCTATAAAAAAGTAGGAAACGTAAAAAAAGGTTTCCAGCCCCGCCTTATCCTGTATAAGAATAAGAAAGGAGAAATAGTGGGGGTGGGGTAGGGTAGCTAAGAATAGGAACAGGTGCATGTATACTTGCGAGAAAACCAATGCTAGGAGTTTGGTAAATAAATTTGATGAATTTGAGGTATTGCTCAAAACATCAAAGGCAGATATTGTTGGGATATCAGAGATGTGGTGTCACACAGATATAAGGAATGCAGAACTGGAATTTGGGGAGTACAATGTGTACAGAAAGGATAGACAGGATAGGAAGGACCGCAATACGGTCGAAGCTGCCTTCTATTGTAGCCCCCCCCGATAGGTGGGGGGTGCAGAGTGATTCTATCTCTGTTACTACTAGGTCTGGATTGCTAGCAGCAAGGCACAATTGGTTTGTCGTCTGGATTTTCCTGAAAGCCAGGGAGTAACCAGAGACCCTTCCACAGACACAGTATGGTTCCTGAAGGAGAAGAATATCTAGATTCAACTCGATATTACCCCTTTGTCGCAAATTTTGCGAATGCTTTTGATTTGGAGATTGTCTAATTTTGGTTTTATCTTCTTTAGGACGGTGTCCGTCCTTCACTCCATCGCTATCTGGGATGTCGTACCCTTCTCTAGCTTTTATAATCAGCATATGCTTGTTCTGTGTGGTGGGGATCTGAGGTAGTTTGAGCATGGCAGCATAAGACAACTGGTGCTGAGTATCTTCATCAGACGCTTGGCTGGAGAGTAGCCCGGTATTCAGAGCTGCTATAGTTGGATTTTTGGTTACTTTAGATAGGGTTTTATTAGTTTGTTGGAGTTGGGCCTACTGGTGGCCTTCAACTGTTCATTTTCTGTAATGACCTCATATAACTTCTTCTCTAAAGAGCCCCAGCATCATGAAATTTGTAATGATACGGCCCTGGTGACGTTGCTGTTTTTGCTATGGAGGCAGTATTCCATTTTGCACCTCAGTTTGCGCATAATTTTAAAGTTGGGAAAATCTTTGCTGAATAAATTCGGCATTTCATCCCATTCCTCTTCATCCTCCCATTGTTTAGGGGGGAGCAAACCAAATGCTTCGGGTCATTTGAGGGGAGGAAGTCTCTTTGTGGATGCTGCGGGAGCACAATCGCCATTCCCCCCATTACAATCGGCATCGTCGTCACCGGGAGAGTTGTCCGTGACAGGTATGCCGTGTTCATTTGCCGCAGAAGCCTGTGTTTCGTGGTCCGAACTTTGTTTCTAGTCATCGCGATCGAGGAGGGAACCCCCTCCGAGGACTGGTGCAGTTGCCTGCAGGAGCGCAGTGCTAATAAGTAAGATTCAGCTGCAGGAGAGCATTGTAAGGGAGTGGTACCATGAAATTGGGCAACCGTATATCCAGAAGTTGATTAACTCTATGCCAGATATTTGCAAGGCTGTAACTGCAGCTCAAGGAGGAACAACAAAATACTGAGGACTTATTTTGCTGATTTACAGTACAGGCATACCTCAGTTAACGTTACCTCTGATAACGAAGCTTCGATATAACGAAGCCTGCAATTTCAAGCCCCATTTAACATAAAAAAAATATTCCAGTTTAATCACCTGAAATCTAAACAAACTGACGAAATTACGGAAACCTTTTGGGCTTCTCGTGGTTGGATTGAGAAATTTAAAAAAACGGGCCAGGATTCATAGTGTAAAATTAACAGGAGAAGCTGCAATAAGTTTCCAGAAAACTAAAGGAAATAACTGAACGTGAAAATTTTCCACCAAATTTGGTGTTCAGTGTTGACGAAAGCAGTTTGTTCTGGAAACGGCTACCAACAAAAAGCTTCATTTCTATTGAAGAAAAATCAGCTGCTGGGTTCAAAGCAGCCAAAGACCGTTTAACGTTACTCTTTGGATCAAATGCCTCTGGCGATTATAAATTAAAATTGTTATTAATTTACCATTCAGAAAATCCGAGGGCGTTAAAAGGTAACATAAAAATGAATTTACCTGTAATATGGAAAGCAAATAGAAAAGTGTGGGTTACCAAAGAGTTATTTACTGATTGGTTTGTTAACCACTTTTGTCCTGAAGTAAAACGGTATGGTCAAAAAAACAACTTTGAAGAAAAAGCTCTTTTGTTGTTAGACAATGCTCTGGGACATCCTACTGATCTTAACACGTTGGACACATGCATTCCTGTCAAAGTTATGTTTCTTCCAGCAAACACAACTTCCCTGATTCAACCATTGGATCAGGGAGTAATAGCATCATTTAAAGCTTATTATCTGCGTCGAACATTAAGCAATTGAACTGAACTAGAGGATAAAGAGGAAATGACAGTTAAAACTTTTTGGAAAAACTACAACATTAAAAATGCAATTGAAAACATTGATAGTTCTTGGAAAGAAGTCACTAAGAAATGCTTAAATGGAGTTTGGTGCAAAATATGGCCAGAAGTCGTACTAGAAGAAGAAAATAACATCCAAGAAATTAGAAATGAAGTTATGCAGATGGCTCAATCAATAGGTTTCGAAAACGTCGTGAAGAGGACGTTAGAAATTTATTGAATGCAGAAGATGATGATTTTTCAGTGGAAGATTTAGAAAACCTTGTTAGCAATGAAGACAAAGATAATAAAGACGAAGTTAAAGAAGTTCCTGCCAAAAAAGTGTTAACAACCAAAGATTTAAAAAGGTGCTTAAATGACATTGAAAACGTTTTAAATTTTTTTTAGTGAAAATGATCCTGATTTAGGAAGAAGTTTTATTGTTAAGCGATCAGTGTTAAATGCAATAACTCCGTATAGGCAATTGTTAAATGAAAGAGAAAAAAAGCATAAGCAATCAACTTTAGACTCATATTTTAAAATGTGATTTCACTTTGTACGTAAGTTGACTGTTTATTTAATAAAACTTTTCTTTGTTCGAAAAAAAAAGCTTTTCATTTTCTTTACGTAGGAACGTATCCCTATTCTGGCCATAGTATTTTTACCTCTGAAAACGAAGTTTCGCTTAATGAAGTAATTTTGTGGAACGCATCCTATTCGTTATTCGAGGTATGCCTGTACATAATACTATTACATTAACTTGTCATTTTGGTTTGTACACGTAAATGCAATAAAATGTATGTTTGGTTGTCATGATTGCCATTTGCATGGTCTCATATTTCCATTAATTACACATTTTACCCTTTGGAAAGATATTTATGGGAATTAGATATATCAGATGGTGTCTTTTTATTAGATTTCATTCAAGAGATATATATCCCATCTAAAAAATGCATTTCGAACATTTCTGCAACTCACAATGCAGCGCAAAACACATTATTTGCAACATTCAGAAGTGATGCAGTTTTTTTTTTATCTGCCACTGTGTGTATATATATAATGGGTGAAAAAAAAAGAAGGGTGAATTTTCTTTCTGGGTTCTTGAAAACTGCAGAACCCAGAAAGGAAATTCTGGGTTCTGCATAAAAATGCAGAGAAAATTTGAAATGTACTAAGGATAGAATGGCACTAGAAATGAAGGAGAATCAATCAGTTGTGAAGAGCACTATAAATTGCAGAGAAAGCTGCTAGGACACTTGCTTGGCGCTCGGAGCTAAGATCATTGTAGTCACTCTGCAAAAACAAAATCCCTTCACTTCTTTATAGAAAACCGGGTAGGTAAAAAAGTGTTATGTGAAATGTATATTGAGGTTCTGCTCAATGGAGTTTTGCCAAACCTTGTATGAAATTTCTGCCCAACTTGCATCATAGACATTTCTTCCATCCAAAAGAACATGCACTGTGTTCTTTCTACACTAGACATTTTTCACATTTCCTGAAAAAATGACAATTAAACTTATCATAATGGAATTTTAAAAACCAATACAACAGAACTTTTTGCTTTTCTCTCTCTCTCTCTTTTTTTTTTTTTTTCCTTCAATAAATTACCTTTTCTAGGGCATCCTTTGTACTTTGCAAGTCAGAGTGTTGCTCTTCTAAGTTTTCCACTCGACTCTGAAGTTCTTTCTTCTGCTGCTTGATTTCTTTTAGTGCACACTGCAGATCAATTTCAGCACTTTCTTGGTCTGAAAATAGAGGTGATAGCCTTTTTATAAGTTATAAAATATTACTGAAGAATCAGTGTAATTCTGTGTTTAAATATTTTGATTTGTTAATAAGTGAAATTTGTTAATTTCTCCGCCACTCTCGGTTATCACAATATCATTCAGGTCCAACCAGAAATTGACATACCAACTAAGAAATACCATTCAAGGTTTAAACCTAAATGGAAGTCAGGCGAACTAATGACACTTGTGGCAGACAAGAAAAATGCAAGGGATGCATATAAATTGTCAGGCAACATAGAAGCTTATGGTAGATATAAGCTAGTCTGTAATCAAGTCACAAAGTAGTTTAGACAAGCAAAGGCAGATTAGAAGAAATCTTTGGCAAAGGATACAAAGAAAAACAGCAAATACTTTACTTATGTAAACTCCAGAAGGAAGGAGATGAATCAGTTTGGCATTAGTTTAGCATTAGTAGAGACATATGATGCAAGAAAGCAAGCAAAAACCTTCCCGTTTAACCCATCCATCCACTCCAAAAGTTTGTCTAGTTTGGCCTTGAATTTATTTAAGCTGTAAACTTCCACAACAGATTGAATTTTGTTCAAGAATTCAATGGTTTGACTGTTGCTGATCCTGCTCAGTTAGCTGACAAACTGAATGAGTATTTTGCATCTACATTCACATGTGAAGAATTCTCTAGGAAAGTGGAGGACAGAAGTTTATCAAATTCTAACAGAGAGCTAAATGATTTTGTAATAATTGAGAGAAAAGTGGAAGAGATTGTTGAACATAAGAAGGGTAACATGGGATGGATGGGATCTATCCAATTATATTAAGGGAGGTAGTGAAGGAAGTAAGCAAGCAAACCTTCCGCAATAAGCTGTTTTGAAATTATGAGAGCACCCTTGGACTCAGGTCCCCACGAACTGGAGATGTGCAAATGCATCCCTAATTCACAAATGAGGATCAAAGAGTGACATGGGTAATTATAGCCCTGTTATTAAAGCTTTTGATTCTGTTGCACATAAAAGAGTGCTATACAAATTGGAGCAGTGGGCATTACTGGCAAACTGATGCCATGGATAAAGGGATGGTTGTGTGGGAGAAGACAAAGTGGTAATCAATGGACACTGCTCTTCATAGACTAATTTTATTAGTGGAGTCTCTCGGGGTTTGGTGTTGGCCCCATTGTTGTTTTCTCTATTTATCAATGATATTGATGAAGGAATATCAAGTTTAATATCCAAGTTTGATGCAAAGATTGGCAGGGTTGTAACAGTAATGATAGTATGCTACTGCAACAGGATCGAGGAAAGTTAGGCAGATGAGCTGAGAAATGGCAACTGAAGTTTAACATTGACAAATGTTAAAAAGTACTGCATATGGGTAGAAGTAACCCCATAGTAATGTACCAACTCTGTGGTATTACACTCAGGGTAGTGTAAAAATGAAAATGATCTGGGGGGAATTGTGCAGTCAGATATGAAATTCTCTGAGCAATGCAGACAGGGGCCAGGACAGCTCATGGGATTTTGTCAATGATATACAGAAATTTTGCTAGTAGAGATAAGGAGGTGATTATGCCTTTGTATAAGGCAATGGTCAGGTCACATCTTGAGTACAGTATACAGGTCTTGAGGTCTCCTTTTAGGAAGGATGTGGAGCTGCTGGAATGAGTACAGAGAAGGGCAATGCGATTGGTGTGGGGAACAAAGGGGTAGCCTTACCAAGAAAGGCTTCAGTTTTGAAAACTGCAGCATCTGGAGACTAGGCACCTGCAAGGTGATCTGATTGAGGTGTTTAAGGCTTTGAATGGATTCCATCAGCAAGCTCTGTGCTGATGGAATTCTTCCTCTTGCTCAGACTATTCACATGAGGGGGCATAAATTCAAATTGAGGAAGATGGTTGCAGAATAGATGTGCAGAAGTTTGCCTGAACAAACTGTTGCATCTGTTGCTGTGGAAGTTGATGGCTTAAATATAATCATGGAAGAACTAGACAAATGTTTGGAGGGAATGGATAGGTGAAATGGGGAATGTGTGTGTTTTATGCAGTGTTATTCAAAGCAAAGTTTGCATAATACTGCATCACCTCCACCTGGTTCCGATCCCTAAAAATTTTCTCCTTTGTGAATTTAGATGCAAAATATGTAGATGTAGATCCTTAAAAATTCTCCTTTGTGATGTAGATGCAAAATACTCATTCAATTTGTCTGTGATCCCAGCAGGATCATTGGCAGTTAATCCATCATATGTAGTGAAGCAATGTGATTGAAACCCTTTCTTCTACTGTTTACATAAATAAAGTATTTGCATTCTTTGACATAGACTTCTTATAATCTGGAGGTGACCACACCGGTGCGAATCAATGTAAGCAGGAGTCGAGGTGTGCCGTCCACACCACTCAGAGAAATGCAGCACATCTGTGTTACCAGTCAATACTAGGTGGTAGATTGCTATCATCAACCAGTACAATACCACCACTTTGCTTACCGGATGTTTGAAGTGGTGAAAACCATGTTTAGTCTCCAACCATCACTTTCATCATGCAGTATGATTGATGTTTTTTGAGGTTATGATGGACGTCACAGTGAGATCCAATCTTTCTTACATTTCTAGGGTACAGCTCTAAAATGGTGTTCACAGGGCAGAGTCCAGAGGACTGAACCTGTCGGTAATTGTTTTGGAGGTTTTTGGATCAGCTATTGTATAATCTCGCTGCATCTATTCTGCCAGACTGGAGAAAGTCTGAGTAGTGGGTATGTGGTGGGCATGGTCAAAGGTCACATTATGTCAAGGAGCTGAGTATATATTCTTGCCGTGTGTATGCCCTATCCAAATATTTCATTACTTCATACATGTTCTCCCTACCTTCTACCTGGATTATATATCAAGATTACATATCTACTGAATACATCATGAATTGTCAAGCTAATAGAACAACCTTACCTGTCAAATGATCTAAACCTCTCAAACACTTCCTCATTCATTTCACAAATACACTTGGTTTTGGTTCCAATCTCAATGATTTCCATTTAGTCTGCCAAACCTTATGTACTTTTTCTGACAGAGTCTCAATTATTGGTTAATTCAACCACTGCTCATATGAATTGTCCTAATTATTTGCTGTATGATTCTTTTCACTTAAAAGGTGGCACTTGTGCATATGTCTGCTCTGATATTCCCTGTCAGAGACTTTTGCCTCTTTTCCATCTTCTCTAGATTAAAATATCTCTACCACCTTCTGTCAAATTCATCTGTTACCTCTATCATTCTCCCAACTCCACCATCACCTAGAACTCTGACTTCCTCTCTTTGAAATTTGACTTTCTCCAGTCCAACTTTCCTAACAGTGAGATAATTTTCCTTGGTGATTTTAATGTTCACAACTATAGCTGGCTTCCGTTTTCTAGTCACATGGACCCAGCTGTTTGAGATGGTGAGGCTTTTGCATTTACTAATGAGCTTGCACAGACTGTTCATTTACTTACCAAAATACCAGACAATTCTAACCACACAGCCAACATGCTTGATCTTTTTCTCACAAATAATCCTTCTAAGTATACAGTTGAGGTGAGTCTCTCTCTCTCTCTAGGCAACTCAGATCACAACTTGGTGATGGTCTCCTTTGCAATGGTGCCTTTCTCTCAGGGTCATTCTTAACCTCGTGTTATTTGGCATTACAAGATTACAAATTGGATGATCTGCAAGATTTCTTTTCTTCTTTTCCTTAGTTTAAAAGGATTACTGTTTAAAATCTTCTGATGTTAACGTTTGCTCAGATCGTGTCAGTGAAATTATTCTTGTAGCAAATGGAATCTTTTATTTCCCACTCCACCATAAAATCTTGTCCTTTATCTAAACCTTGGTTTTCCAATGAATGAGCTAAGGCTGTTCAAGATAAGGATATTGTATATCACAATTAGCTTGTATCCGAATCTACAGCTTCATTTTTTGCCTATACCAAAGCTTGCAACAATTCTGAAGCAGTTATTAATCAGTCCAAACTAGATTTCGAACAGGCTAAGAGTAGAAAACTTGCTTCTTGTTCAAATCGTAGTCAAGCATTCTAGTCTCTTGCCAAAGCTATTTGCTGCAACTTTTGCCCATCTCTATCAACAACTAATGGTTCTATTGCTTCTTCAGTCAAAGATAAAGCTGACCTGCTAGCATCCTATCTTTCTTCTAACTCATGTATTGATTATCTTATATTGATCATCTCCTACCATTCCCAGTAAACCCCATTCAGTGTCTCCTGCGGACTTCTGTCAAAAGGATGTCAGAAGAACTTTGAACAGTCTTGATGTCAAGAAAGTGCCAGGTCCTCATGGTATTTCTCCACTTCTTCTCAAAATCTGTGTTCCTAAGTTTGCTCCTGTTCTGTGTCACCTTTTTTCACTTTCTTATTCCACAGGTGTTTTTCCTTCTGCTTGGAAGTTTGCTCATGTCGAGCCAGTTCCTAAAAAGGGTGACATCACTCCCATCCAATTATTGTCTCATTGCACTTACTTGTACTCTTTCTAAAGTAACGGAGAGATCTATTAACTGCCAACTGTTAAAGTATCTAGAAACCTTCCATCTCTGATCAATGAGCCCCAGTATGGATTCCATCATTACAATCCACTGGTGATATATTGGCTTAAGCTACTCATCTGTGGACAAATTCAATGGAAAAGTTTGGTGAAACTGAAGAAGTTGCTCTTAACACTTCAAAGGCTTTTGATCGTGTTTGGAATAAAGGTCTTCTAAATAAGCTTCCATTCTATGGTTAGCTAACTGCTTTTTGTAATTGGGTATCCAGTTTTCTCTCTGACCACTCGCTGTGGGGTGATGGTAGATGGCTCTCTGTCTTCTAACTTCTCCACTAATGCAGGTTGTTCTCTAAGGTTGAGTTTTCCCCCTTGTATATTAATGACCTGCTTCCATTGACCAGGAATCCTATCTATAGTTTTGCTGATGATAGCTCATTGCATTCCACCCTGCTGTTTGAGAAACCTTGCCCTGCACAAACAGCTTCAACTTCTCAAATATCCACTACTAATTCCTTGAATGCTAATCTTCAATTAATTCTCCAGTGGGGCAAAGATTACTTTGTTGATTTCAATCCTCTACACTCAGTCCTGTCTTAGGTCTTATATAAAAGGGTAGCAGTTTTCTGTCCTACCTAATACTGCCTCGATAGCATCAGCAATTATTCTTGCATCCCTTCTACTTAAGTGTATCCCACCCATGTAAAAACAGTCTCTCCTATTAAGCACTGACAGTGCTGGGAAAAATTCTACTTCATCTCTCCAAGGCTGAATTGATTGTCAAGCCTCTTATCATGTACTCCGGCCTATCACATCTGGGCAGGATTGTGACACTTTCAATTTCAATTCAGACTTTTTCTCAACATTGCTCTGTATACTTGTTAATTGAATCCTCAGATTTCTTACTCTTAACGGCATTAGCAAACTTGCTTTTTTGCATCATTTACTAATACTAATACTCAAATTGTTAACAGTTTCTGAGTATCCTATGAGAGTTATATTGGAATTAGAAGGAAAAATAATAGAACAGGAATTAAATTTAAATATTTGGGCAGAGAAATTAACACCAGCAATAGCTAGTGAGCAAATTCAAAAACCAGGAGAACAATGCTATCAAAATAACTGGATGCTTAAATAATATTATTTGGAACAAAAAGTACTATTTAAGAAAATTATTTAATAAGAAATTGTTGAATAAGAATCTAAGTAAGGAAATAAAAACAAGAACATGGTGGTTCACACAGATATGGCATGACTTCAGGAGCTAATTTCTGAGGAAACCGAGTAAAAAATTCATATGAACATGGGTCTGATTCTGCATAATTACAGAGTTATGTAATGTTCAGACTTTTAGTACAGCACCACTCTGAATTGTGTTTATAATTTGGGTGCTTGTGTGACCTTGATTAAACATAGCATGATGATAATTTTCAACATCAGTTCAGTGTTAATGTGTGGCTTAGAATCCTCTATTATTAGTTGATTGTTCCATTTATTTTTGAGGGTTATCTTAGTACTGGACATGTCTATCTGCATTTTCTGAAAAATGAATTTGCCACAACTGTTAGAAGATTTATCATTGGTGATACGTCAAATGCATCTCCAACATGGAGTCCTCACCATCATTTTTTTTTGTTGTTGTTGTTGTTTGTTTGTTTGGTTTTTTTTTAGGAGCATTAGCAACTAAGGCCGTATTGCTCCGGGATATGCGGTGGTCATTCCCTGACCTTTCTGCATCCTCCGTATTTGGATTTGGTGGTGACGGGCTCGAACCCTGGTCTAATCAAGAAGCGTGTGCTACGCACTGCTGCTCCTTCCCACCTGGCTACGGAGGTGCCTTCACCATAATTTGCATGCAATGGTTACTCACCTCAATGACCAGTCACAATGGTGCATAATTTGCCATCTGAGTCACCAGACCTAAACCCTTTAGACTTTTTGCCTGTGGGGGTGGTTGAAAGATCTTGAAATTAGAAGTAAAAACACAAGATGCATTATTTGATCACATATTGAATGCTCTGGCCCACATAAATGACAGTCATGATGAGCTTAGGCAAGCAGCATGGCAATTCACACGAATGCCAAAATGCACTGAAGTCAAAGGTAATGTTTTTGAGAATCTGCTCTAACCACACACGTGTCCATATCAGTAAACACAGACTGTAGATTTCCTAAATTAAAATAAAAAACAAATCAGAACTTTATCAATTATGTTTATGTGTCTATTGTGGTTATTTTTATTTTATATCAATCACAATGCTTTGTTTTTTTCTAAGATTCAAACAGCCACAGCTCTGCAATTGTTTGGAATCAGACCCAAGTTCACTAGCTAAAAGTTTTAGTTAAAAATTTTAACTCGATGACTCAGAAATTAGCTGCTGAAATTATGCAATATCTTTGTGAATCACCCTCTATATAAAAGAAGTTGTAAGGCCTATTTTGACATATTGGTCATATATGAAAGCAGAGCCAAAACAGAAAAAAAACCAATCAAATAAACAAAACCAACGAAATGAATGTACTACATAAGATTACACAAAAATCACTGAGAGAGAGAGTTAAGCACTCTGCAATAAAAGATGAATGCAAATTGAATCCACAAACAATTGGATAAAAAATAGAGGACTAAAATGGCACGAACATATCAAACAAATAAAAAATATAAGAGTAGTGAAAAAAATAAAATAAAATAAGTGTCTGGAACAAAAAAGAGCCTAGGAAGACCAAAAGTATGGTGAAAGATGCAATCAGGCTGGAAAACTGAATGGTTTAGTTCTTTTCACATGTCTGTGAAAAGAACCTAGGGCTTCTTTAGCAACTAAACCTCCTAATCAGACACTCTCCAATTCCAGCTCTTGCAGAACAGATGCAGCAAGATTATTCACTAACTGATCTAGATGTTACCAAGTGCACACTAATATATCTGGTGGACTATCTAGTGGCTGGTATGCAAAAACTCTAAAAAGTCAGTACCAACAGAATATTAAGAATGCTGGCTCTCAACATGATGCCCAATCATAATCTCACTGGCCACTCCACTTTAAGCCTTCATTAAACAATGTTGTGGTGGTATAACAAGTGATTATTATTATTATTAGTCATATGGTGCAAGGAAGCCTGAGGCTTATGCTGCACTAGCCAAAAAAATTCAAGTTACCCTGAGAGAGAGAGAGAGAGAGAGAGAGAGAGAGAAAAATCACCAAGCAAGAGTTTGAAAAGAGATTCTAACAGTTCACAACCATTCAGCCAATGGCAGCTTTCTTGTAAAACCTTTTACTTGCCAAAGTGAGGTTATAGAAACTGATGCATCTATTGGAAGACTCGTTCCATTTTAAGGGGGCAGATGGCTCTCATCAACCAGTGCAATATCACCACTTTGCTTATTGGAGACTTGAAGTGGTGAAACCCATGTTTAATCTCTAGGGCAAAGTTTCCAGCATCCACCCCCCCCCTTTCTCCGTGAACCCATGCACGGTACTACTAGTAGTAATACTAACTAGTACCACTACTAAGACTAACACTAGGTGGTAGAATAGAAGACCGGCAGAATTACTTAACAAGTACAGGTCACTGTTGAAAAAAAGCTGTGAATTAGGGTTGAATTTGAAAGTGTCTGCAATTCTACCCAGACAAGATAGGGGGGAGTATATGATGAGAACCTTGTCGATCAAGGTCGAGCATAGCATCAGCAAATGTTCTTGCACCCTTTCTATTTAAGTGTGCAAGAACATTTGCTGATGCTATCGAGGCAGTGTTAGGTGGGTTGGAAAACTGCTAGCTTGGGGGAATACAAGGACTAATAGATTAACAGTAGCCACTGGCAGAGGTGAAAGTGATTCTTGCACTACTTCTACTGGAATGAGCAGTAGCCTGGAAAACAAGATGCAGGGTATTTCAAAGACTGCTGGGAGTCATTACAGTACAAGTAAACACATGGGTTGTGTTAGGGTAGCTAAGAATAGGAACAGGTGCATGTATACTTGCATGTACACCAATGCTAGGAGTTTTGTAAATACATTTGATGAATTTGAGATATTGCTCAGAACATCAAAGGCAGATATTGTTGGGATATCAGAGACGTGGTGTCACACAGAGATATAAGGAATGCAAAACTGGAATTTGGGGAGTACAATTTGTACAGGAAGGATAGACAGGATAGGAAGGGAGGAGGGGTTATATTATTAGTTAAGAAACACAAAATCCAAGGAAGTGAAGCCAGTCAACATCATTGGAAAGTGCAGTGTAGAGTCAGTTTGGTGTGACATAAGCACTGGGAGATCAAAATTGAGAGTAGGAGTGTGTTATAGACCTAATGACTCTGATGAGTATAATAAGGAACTGTGCAGGGAAATAGAGTGGGCCAGTAAATCAGAGAGTCTAATAATGGGGGATTTTCATTTCCCAGATATTGACAGGAATTTGTGGGTTGGTCACTCACACGCCAGCAAGGCTTTTGTGGATTTATTGGATAATTGTTTTCTTCATCAGCATGTTCGGGAGGCAACTAGAGGCAGTAATACTCTTGATTTGATTATCAGTAGTGATTCTTCATGCATTAAGAATCTGCAGATAAAGGAACAACTAGGTGGCAGTGATCACAGTATACTGAAGTGGGATTTACTCAAAGAGGTAACTACCATTAGGGGTAAAGGGAAGGGTTATTGCTTTCGTAAAGGTGAGTACGATGGTCTGAGACAATATTTAAATTCTATAAAGTGGGACGAACTGATGATGTTACCAACAGCAAATTAAAAATGGGAAGCATTCAAAGAATTTATCTTAGAAGCTGCTAGCCTTTACATACCAACTAAGAAATATTGTTCAAGGTTTAGGCCTAAGCAGATGTCAGATGAACTAATGAGACATGTGGCAGAGAAGAAAAATGCATGGGATACATATAAATTAATGGGTTACATGGAAGCCTATGATAGATATAAGCTGGTCTGTAACCAAGTCACAAAGGATTTTAGGCAGGCAAAGGCAGATTATGAGAAATCCTTGGCAAAGGATGCAAAGAAACACAACAAAGAGTTCTTTACCTATGTAAACTCTAGAAGGAAAGGGATGAATCAGATTTGTCCACTGTTCAACTGTTGATGATCCTGCTCAGGTGGCTAACAAACTAAATGAATATTTTGCATCTACATTCACCCATGAGGAGTTATTCAGGGAGGGGAATGCCAGAAGTGAGTTCAACTCTGGCAGTGAGCTGGATGATTTTGTAATAACTGAGAGGAAAGTGGAGGAGAAATTTTTGAAGATAAACATAAAAAAGGCACCCAGGGTAGACGGGATCTATCCAGTTATATTAAAGGAGGCAGCAAAGGAAGTAAGCAAACCCTTAGCCACAATTATGAGAGCTTCTTTGCACTAAGTAGAGGTACCCATGGACTGGAGATGTGCAAATGTGACCCCAATTCAAAGAGGAGGATCAAAGGGCAACACAAGTAATTATAGATCTGTTAGTTTAACTGCTGTTCCAGGAAAATTAATGGAGGCACTGGTTAAAGAAGCACTGCAGGATCATCTAGACAAGACTTCAGTTATAGCTTGGACACAGCATGGTTTTGTTAAGGGAAAGTCTTGCCTGACCAATTTGATTGGATACTATGATGTAGTCACAAAGGAACTGGATGCAGGGAATAACTTTGATATCATATATTTGGATCTTAGAAAGGCTTTTGATACTGTTGCACATGGAAGGCTGCTGCACAAATTGGAGCAGTGTGGCATTGGAGGCAAATTACTGCTATGGATAAAGGGATGGTTGAGTGAGAGATGACAGAGAGTGGTAATCAATGGACACTGCTCATCGTGGACTAATGTTATTAGTGGAGTCCCTCAGGGTTCAGTGTTGGGTCCAGTATTGTTTTCTGTATATATAAATGATATTGATGATGGTATATCAAGCTTAATGTCCAAGTTTGCAGACGATACGAAGGTTGGCAGGGTTGTTAAGGACACTAATAACAGTACGCTGCTGCAACAGGATCTAGAAAAGTTGAGTAGATGGGCTGAGAGGTGGCAAATGAAGTTTAACACTGACAAATGTAATATGGGAAGCAGCAACCCTAGAGTCACGTATCAATTCTGTGTTACTACGCTGACAGTGGTAGAGAATGAAAAGGACCTGGGGGGTAATTGTGCAGGCAGATATGAAGTTTTCTGAGCAGTGCAGACGGATTGCAAGAGTAGCTCATAGTGTCTTGTCAATAATATACAGGAATTTTTCTAGCAGGGATAAGGAGGTGATTATCCCCTTATATAAGGCAATGGTCAGGCCACACCTTGAGTACTGTATACAGGTCTGGAGGCCTCATTTTAAGAAGGATGTAGAGGATGTAGATGTTGGAACGAGTACAGAGAAGGGCAACAAGATTAGTGAATGGAACAAAGGGTTGCTCTTACGAAGAATGGCTTAAATTTTGCAATTACTGTGTGTGGAGACTAGGCACCTGCGAGGTTTTTTTTTTTTTTTTTTGATTTGGTAGTTGTTGGCGCATCGGCTTCTGTGGCCATATTGCACCTCCCAAGGTTTTTGCAGTACTTTGATCCAAGCCCGAGGCGGGAATCGAACCCGCGACCTTTGGGTTGCCGGGCAGGTACTATACCCACTCGGCTAGCCCGGTCGGCACCTGCGAGGTGATCTTATTGAGGTGTATAAAGCCTTGAATGGTTTGAGCATGCTCAATGCCGATGGGATTCTTCCTCATGCTCAGAATAATAACCTGAGTGGGCATAAATTCAGATTGAGGAAAGACAGATATAGGATAGATGTGTGGAAATTTGCCTTTAGCCAGCTGGTAGTTGGTTGGTGGAACAGACTTCCATCCCTTGTTGCGGAAGTTGATAGCCTAAATAAATTTAAGGCTGAGCTGGACAGGTACTTGGAACAAATGGAGGGGTGAAATGGGAGAAGGTTTTTTTTTTTTTTTTTTTTTGGCTGATGCTGCATAAGTTTGCTTTCTTGCATCATATGCGATAAGAATCATCTACCAATTAGAACTTACCCTTATAGAGTAAATGTATGTGTTCCCCGGTAACATTTAACAAAAATGTTTAATAATCTGATTATACAAGGTTCTGGTAACATTTAAAAATATGTTTAATAATCTGATTATACAAGGTTCTGAGGCTGCAAGACTTTCACACATGAGAAACAATGCAGGAAATACAGCTGCATAGCTCATGTACTAATTTTATCTATATTTGTGGATACTGAACTTACAATTTTCAGTGCTTTCATCTCTTTGTCAATAAATATCACATGAAACATGCCTTCAAACTACTCAGGTGGTCTGCTTTCTAAATTTTTTTAAACATTATCATTAGAAAGAATGGTCAGATTCCTTTAATATAATGTCTCACTGTACCATAAGAATTTGTAATGGAAACTAACCACAGTGAGAAATTCTCACTATGGTACTGCAGGTTTTTTTTTTTGAAATACACTACAATGCTTTACTGCATTTGATTTTTAATCAAGGGGATCACGCTCCAAGATCAAGACTGAGTACTCAATGCTTAAGGCTTGGGCTAATGTTCAACTTAAATACAAATACCATTATTCACAGTTCTGCCTAAGTTGCTAATTTCTTTCAAAATTGTATAGCATCATGTGAACAGGCAAATCCACTACATATTTAAAAACCTGAGACCCTGCCAGGACAGCTGTTTCAAAACTACTGGCTTCTCATCAGCTAGCATATGACCCTCATTAACAAATATATTTCATATTAATTTTATTTGATTTAAATACTGAGTTGAAATAAATATATAAAACAAATAACCTATAGAAATATATAACACACATGTTGAGGAATTAAAAACACACCTAAAAATTGTGCGTTTAAATGCAGTTTTATACTAATTTTAATAAGTAGCTTTAATGTATCACTTTGTGTTAATCTACATAAAATACATTATCTAGATATACACACTATTATACAAAATAAACAATTCCACACAACTGTGTTTGTCTACCATTTCCTGCTCACAAATATAAATTACGTCCAACACCCTGCCAAATTAATAACTGTCTGTAGATAAGGTGTGGATGTCCTAAAAAAATAGCTCTGGAAATTACTCAAAACACAGGTTCTGCACCCCATACATATATATATATATATATATATATATGATAAGATCCAATTACAATGAACTCCTGAGGGGGGGGGGGGGTATGCAAATCATTTTGTCATATTGAAATTTCATTTTAATGCATGGTGCAAAATTATTTCAAAAGAACCATTATTTGTCAAAATAAGTTCTGCTGCACTTTTGTACTATATATAAGCAGTAACTTTATTTTTGATATTAAATTTAAAATCAATAATAAATAAATAATGCAAGTATTGTTAAAGTAAAAATACTTTGTTCAAAGAGTATCAAGTCTGAAAGCATAATATGGCAGAGTTGATATAACTTGTTACTTTTTATATATCAATTTTGTTTTTAATACTCACTCCCTCACCCAAAATTAATGAAAATTCAAATTTAATGCAATGGAAAATGTGGGTATTACTGGGTGGAACGGGGGAAAAAAAAAAAAAAAAACTATTCTTTTGACACATCTTTTAAAAATAACCCCCAACCTACTAAATGAATGCTTCCATAGCTGTATTTGGAAAAATTTGGGCTACAGTGCCATTCATAATTTTCCAATAAAGTTATTTTATTGTAAATCAATACATTTTAGGCAAAGATGGATTTCGAAATTCACCATACTGAATTTTTATTTAATTTGAATGAGAATCAGAGAGCACTAATAATAGTTGAAGAGGAAAATATTTAGGTTAAAAGGGTATTTGTTGTAATGAGATTTTACTATATATAAAAAAATAATCCTTTTACAATAATAGTATGGTTTTTACAAAGGAAGAACCAATTTCTCGGGGATTAATGACACTATATATAGAAATAATTGTACCTTTTGACTGATTTCTCAAGGTATCAAGTTCTTGTTTCTGTTTATTAACTTCCACAGCTGTGAGCTGCATTTTTTGTTTCAAATCATTTTCTTCCTGTTGGTGATTACTAAGTTCTACTTGCAAAGAACTGATTTTGGATATTGCTTCAGCTAACTCATTTGCAAGCTTAGCCTTAAACAAAAAACATTTCAATCAATATATTATAAATAAAATTGCTAATCAAAACCAAAAAATTGAAAGAAAGAAAAAAAAAAAAAAGAATTATATTAGTACATTTTCTCACTTAATGAGAATAATATGGTATATTATTATTATTTATTTATAATCAAAATTATTATTTTTGTAAAATTCAGTTAAATATAGCTATTAATATTTAAATCTACAGTGAAACAAAATGAAGAAACTTCAAGCTTTGTGAATTTGAGAATAGAAATAACTACATAGCAATTATATAGGCATGTAAATTGAAATTTGTAGAATGGGGCTTCTATTCTAATATTAACTTTCTTAAAGTTTGAAATGCTGATTACAAAACTGACATCCATTTTCTTATATCATGCATTTTTCCATAAACTGAGAAAAATTTACAAAATAAGGAGTTCCTTATTTTGTGAATTTTATTTAACTTATTCAAATAATCTGTATATGTTTTATAATAAATGGATAAAACTCAAATAAAACTAAATAAAATTACAAATAAAGTGAAGAAAATAATAGAAGAATGTTAATAAAAATATAAAAATTTAAGCTGGTTCATCAGATTTCATGAAATAAAAGCTAGTACAAAAGCATAATCACTTTGAGATTATGCTTTTGTACTAGGCACCACCACATGGCTAGATCTTAAATGTGTAAGATCTACACATTTAAGATCTAGCCATGTGGTTTTTCACCCTCTCTCCCTCCAGAACCTTGTCCATCTATGAGATCATCCCCCTTATCCATCACTTTTTTAAATCAAATTGTTGTTAATACTGCATTGTGCATTGTGTGTTCTTACTTATGTTTTCTTTTTGATGTGAATTTCTTGTTTGATCAAGAGTAAAATAATAAATTTGTTAAATATAAGCATTAAATAAGATTAGAGAAGTGATTTAAAATCGTTGTCTTAATTCATTTCAGTGTAAAAATGCTAGTTTGCTATCACTATAATCTAATCACAATACTTAAAAAAACACATTTTTACCATCATAATGAAAACTAGTAAATTTACTATTTTGAATTTTCACCACTACCATTATTAACAATGCTATAAATAGAGAGCAAGTTTGGATAGCAACAATATGAGAGTTACAGAAGAAATGGAGAAGTAGATTTCATGGACTAAGTAACATATAATAGTTCATGAAAAGTATTTTAAGTGCTGTGTTAATACATTTAATTCAGAAACACAGAGGCTTACCTTCTGATTTCTGTTTTTGTTGCTTGTTTACCATTAAAGTAAAATACTTTTTTGTGCTTGCAAAGCTTATTAAATTTACACTGGCCCATTTTACAGGCTTCACAAGTATTAAAAAAAATGTTTTTTTGCTGGTAATGAATAATGCATGAAACTTTCATAAGCAAGAAAGAGAACATTAAAGAAATAATAACTAATAATAAATAATTAAGTTCACAGTATTTCCAATTTTTTTTAATACCAAAGGAAGGAACTTAATTTTGCATTTAGAACTTCATATTGATAAAAAAAAAGAAAAAAAGAAAAAGTTTTTGGACATGAAAATAACCTTTTCTTTTATATTAATGTTTTAATATTAACATTAACAATGGTAAGAAGAGGACTAATTTTTTTTTGTAAGAACATATTGTTAATTGCCATATTCTGTAAATAACGGATGGAATGAAAGGTTTTAAATATTAGGAAGAATTCTGGTGGATGAATAGTTCATTTTTTAATTGGTCAATACATAACTTAATTTTTTTGAGGTATCAGATAAACTGGCCTTACCATTAGAAAAATCAGCTGGGGGTCTGGCACTTAGTGTGCAAATATTATATTTTATACTTCATTAAGGTGAAAGCATGAAGTTTATACTCCTTATTTAGTTTGATTATAATTTTGGCATTATCTATTGTGGTTTATGTTTATTATTATGTGCTTGTGTTGTAAGTTCTATAACCCCATTTCCATTACATATGCTACATTCATGAAGCATATGTAATGGAAATGAAAGTAAGCACATGTGTTCAATATATTGGAGCATCCATAGCTAGTAGGAGTTATGGATGCATTTCATTAATAATAAACATAAACCAAAACAATGAAATATAAAGGCATTAGAAATCCTGGTGTCAACAGACAAGGGGGTGGAGTCCAGTTGCTGATCACTGCCAGCAAATGGGGGTCATAATGAGCTAGCCAGAAATCTTCGAAACCCTCTGCAATGAAAAATAAAACACCCTGACCACATGCCCTGTGCCTCAAATTGCAAACGTGGCAATTTAGAAGCCTCATTCTAGACCTTCCAACTGTCATCAGTGACTATTTCAATATGCCCATTCCAAAGCATGCAACTTCTCTGAATGATCTAACATCAATTCTGATTCAACTGGCCTTACCAAACAAGAAATTCCATCAACAAGACAAATCACTGTACTTAATATACCACAACCTGCAGAATAAATAAATGAATATCACAAACTTGATTAAAATGTGGACAAGAAGAAAACCTGTTGGAAAACTTAATACTGGAAAACTTCTGGCAAGCAAACCTAGAAAAGTTGACAGGCTATAAGGAGCTGTTACGCTACTTTCAGTTGATATGCATTCCGTTATGTCAATTCTACCTGACAGTTTCTTTTTTAACTCTGATCGTTAGCCACCCCAATAGGCATTTTCACAAATTTGTTGTAGAACAAACCTGTTCCTATAATCCACCTCCCCATGGCAAAATCAACTTACCTTCTACACAAAATTCATCAGATCAGAGATTGTCATACAACAGTTGACTAATTATGACTGGGAAAGCCTTCTTGATATGACCATTGAAAATGCAACCCACAATTTATCAGAGCAGATGCAGATTATTGTTTTCTGTATTTATAAATGATGTTGATGATGGTATATCAAGCTTAATGTCCAAGTTTGCAGACGATACAAAGGTTGGCAGGGTTGTTAAGGAAACTACTGATGCTATGCTGCTGCAACAGGATCTGGAAAGGTTGAGCAGATGGGCTGAGAGGTGGCAAATGAAGTTTAACATTCACAAATGTAAAGTACTACATATGGGAAACAGCAACCCCAGAGCAACGTATCAACTCTGTGGTGCTACACTGACAGTGGTAGAGAATGAAAAGGACCTGGGGGTAATTGTGCAGGCAGATATGAAGTTCTCTGAGCAGTGAAGACGGGCTACAAGAGTATCTCATGGTGTATTGTCAATGATATACATGAATTTTTCTAGTGGGGATAAGGAGGTGATTATTCCCTTGTATAAGGCAATGGTCAGGCCACACCTAGAGTACTGTATACAGGTCTGGAGGCCTCATTTCAAGAAGGATGTAGAGCTGCTGGAACAAGTACAGAGAAGGGCAACAAGATTAGTGAATGGAACAAAGGGTTGCTCTTATGAAGTAAGGCTTAAGTTTTGCAAATTACAGTGTCTGGAGACTAGGCACTGGCGAGGTGATCTGATAGAGGTGTATAAAGCCTTGAATGGTTTGAGCATGCTCAATGCCGATGGGATTCTTCCTCTTGCTCAGAATAATCACCTGAGAGGGCATAAATTCAGATTGAGGAAAGACAGATGTAGGATAGATGTGTGGAAATTTGCCTTTAGCGAGCGGGTAGTTGGTTGGTGGAACAGACTTCCATCCCTTGTTGTGGAAGTTGATAGCCTAAATAAATTTAAGGCTCAGCTGGACAGGTATTTTGAACGAATGGAGGGGTGAAATGGAAGTGTTTTTTTTTTGTTTTTTTTTTTTTTTGGCTGATGCTGCATAAGCTTGCTTTCTTGCATCATATGCCTCTACTAATGCTAATGCGGTGGGGACTGGGTCAAAATTCTTACGGGAAAAACAAATAGAATGTATCGGAGGTCAGGGTGTGATATTGAAAATCACACTGGCCTCCAGCCTCTGGCCCACTGGGATTTCCTTGGTAAGTCTTATGGCCAGTCTGCGTCTGATCATGGGAGCTTCCAAAGGGGTCAGTATATCAGATAAAACCAAGAAATGATTCAATGAATTCACCAAAATGGTGTTTATTCAAAAGCAAATGTCCCATGAGAAATTTTGCTGAAGTCCAAATCTCTCACTGCCCATGAGATATATAAAAGAGATAGAGCAAAATTTCTCAAATCCAAAAAGGCAGGACACTACTGCTATAATTTACTTAAAACTCCATTTGGTCCTCCCACCACAATGAATAACACTGTGATCTCAAAGCACCAGCTAACAAATGTGATAAAAGGTATCCAACAAGCAACAGCAGGATCAGAAGGGCTACCTATGTTTCATGATCAAAATGTGTTTTGAGTATGTCACAGATATCTTACTAACATATCTATCAAAAAATTCTCAGAACTGGATCTGTTCCCATCGATTTGGAAAACTTATAAAGTAAAACTAAATTCAAAATCTAAGCATCCAAAATCAGCCAAAGGTTTGCACTCAATCTCTATAGGATACAACTTGCTACAGGTCTTTGAAAAACTCATCCATCTTGCAATAGTCAATCTTCTCTAGTTGGTCTCCCATCTACATTTATACAACTTCCAATCTCTTGGTACACTCTTCAGAACAGAGCAAACCATAAGCAAAAAATCATAGACTGATATAATTTTTTACTACTAACAATTACTGTTATATATTATATATAAATATAAATATTATATTTTATATAATATTTTAATATAATTATTAATTAGTAATTATGGGAAACAAGGTTATTTGCTTTTCACTTTTATTAATAACAGAAAAAATAAACAGTTCAATTAATTTAGGAAATGTAATGCACTGCATACATCACCTAACTTGTTTAACTGTAAATTCGTACCACTTTTGCTAACTATTAATGTTCCACTCAGAAAATTGTTTACTTTTTGTGTTTTGGCTCTGCTTTCACATCTATATATCAAAATAGGCCTTACAACTTTGTTTTTGTTTGTTTTCTTAGGGTCTTATTGTTCTCAATAGTATTGTTGAAGAATCAAGCTATTTTAGCATTGTTTTCCTGATTTATGGTTTTGTCCCCTATTCCATTATATATTTATATATAATAGAATAGAATAATAGAATACAAATATTTATATTTCATTACTGTTATATTATTTTTCCTTCTACTTCAACTCTTACAGGTTCCTTAGAAACTGTTAACAATTTTGTTTTATTTACTGATACAGGTAATTTTTTATTATATTTTGCTACAATTTGTTTAAATCTGTGCAGAAATATTTGTAAATCATCTTCTGTGCTTAAGTTATAATTTTTAATTCTTTATTTCCTATTTTAACACCTTTATTAACTTCTAAGTTCATCTAATAATTCTGCACATAATAACAGTGAAGTGGGTACCCAATGAATCACGCTGTCGTATACCTTTTCTAATTGGTACTTCTTTATGTTTTCAGTGTGTTTTCAGTTTTAATTAGTGTTTGATTTTCTGTATAAATTTCTTCTTTCTAATAACATTCAATGCATCTTCCAGTCTTACTCTATCAGATGCTTTTTCCAGGTCAACAAAGCATAGGAATACTGAATTCAATTGCCTTTTCTACAATTTGATATAGAAAATTTTCAATATAATTACTGCACTGGTATATAATTTCATTTTCTAAACCCATGTTGTTCATCTTGAAATTCCAATGATTCGTAAGATATTGTGACACTACTTTTGTGTATAATTTCAATGTGGTACATAATAAATTTATTCCTCTATAATTTTCTGGCTTATTTTTATTCTCTTTTATTCAGGATTGGTATTGTGATACTCTTTTTCTATTCAGCGGCTAATTTTTCTGCATTAGATATAAAAGAGTTTGATTATTTCTTCTAATAATTTAGAGCATTCTATATTTAAGAAGTTCTTTATTAATTTTTTTAAAGTTTTCCAATATTTTAGATTTCCAATTTGTTTTTGTATATCTTTAATTCTGTATGCCTGCCAATAATTAAATATCCAATTTATAAAAAATATACATATGAAAAATATTATTTTAAACTTTCCGATGAAGCTTTTGTCTAAGTGGAAAATAGACAAGATTGAATGTAGAGGCTATTTTTCCTTACATACACTTCTTGCAAAAAGAGTTCTGTAGGAGTTATTAACAAATGTTTCCAATATATAACTGGTAGCACTAGTCAAATGCTGAAAGTCAAAAAAGAAAAATGGACCTACTCTTTCTTGTTCTACAGCAAACAACCTGGCTTGAGATTGAGCTGCAGTAATATGGAGAGAATCACTTCGCTCTTCCAACATGGTATTGCTCGTTTCAATAAACCTAAAAAAGCAAAAAAATATATAAACTTTAGAGAAAATTTCAGTTTCATAATTTTAAGATTATTGATTTGTTGTAAATTTAAGATATTAACTTTGGTTTGTTAGGTGAATGAAGGAGTGGGGGGTAATTTAACTTCTACACAATTTTTGCTCATCTGGAATAATTTAAAGTGCTTTTAAAAATAAAAAGCTTGTATTAGTACTGGCATATAATGCAAGGAAGCCACAAGATTTTTTGGCATAAGAAGAAAAAAAGAAACGTAGATAATAAAAATTATGCACTTCCCTCCTCATGTAGGTAACTATTCAGTTGATCTCTGAATTTCTTCAAACTGTCAGCCTCAACTACCTGCAAAGGCAACTTGTTCCAGCAGTCAACTACCTGCTGGCTAAAAGTAAACTTCCTATGTAATCTAAACCTCTTCTAGTCCAAACTTACTATCTAGTCTAAACCTTTTCCCTGTAATTTGAATTTATGGCCCCTTGTTCTGGAATTCGTTGTAACTGTGAAAATTCCACCTTCATTCATTTTACTAACCCTCTAAGATCCTTTAAAAACTTCAATCAGGTTCCCTTTAAGGTGTCTGGTTGCCAAGTTCTATAGCCTGCATTATCAAAGTCTTTCCTCATATAGTTGTCCATTTGCTGATCCTATGCAAGATTCCTGTCTATGGACCCTTTCAAGAAACTCAATGTCTTTTTTTTAGATGAGGTCTCCATACCTGGACACAGTATTCCAAATGCAGTCTTACAATTGCCTTATACAGTGGGATTATGACCTCCCTATCTCTACAGGATAATGTTTGATAAATCATTGATAGGACACCATGGGCTAGATAGGCTGCTTGTTTACACTACTCAGAAAACTTCACATCTGCTTGAATCATAACTCTCAGATCCCTCTCTTCCTCGACAGAGAGTAATTCAACCCAACCAAGTGTATAATTTATTTTGGGATGCTATTCCCCAAATGTAAGACTGTGCATTTTTCTGCATGCATTAAAACATAGCTGCCACTTTTCTGACCATTCCTGAAGCCTATCCAAGTCATCCTGAAGGAGTGCTGCTTGGCACTGGTTATTAATGACACTTCCAATCTTTATGTCATCTGCAAATTTTGACATTACACCCATTTTTTCCCTTCGTCAATGTCATTTACAAAAAATCAGAAACCACAGTGGTCCAAGACTTGTTCCTTGGAGACTACTTCTGATGTTACACCAATCTGAAGAATATCCACTGATTATAACCCTTTGCCTTCTACCCTGCAGCCACCCTGCAATCCATCTTAGAATCTTTCCAGTAATCCCAACAGCTGTGTCAAAATAGTCAATTAGTTAAACACGATTTTCCTTTAACAAAACCATGTTGTGTGTTCAGAATGCCATTCTTTCTAAATGTCCCTGAATTGCACTCGCAATAATTGCTGACTTTCCCTGCCACTGAAGTCAGACTAACCGGTCCGTAGTTACCAACTTCACTCTTAACACCACCTTTATGTATTGGTGATATGTTGGCCATTCTCCAATCCAAAGGAATCTTTCTCAAGTTGAATGATGCCCACATAATTAACCTCACTGGTTCTATACACTCTCTGGCATTCTCCCTCAAAATTACTGGTTATGCACCATCAACTCAAGAGCCTTACTTGCCCTTATGCTTGTAAGTTTCACTAATAAACAGTTATCCGTAATTTCAAAATCCCTAATTTTATATGGCTCAGACTCACTTGCACAGCCTCTCTTTAGCATGAAGGGTCTTTCTTCAGTAAAGACTGATGCAATGTACTTATTCAATTCATCAGCAACATCAACTGAGTAATCTAAGACTTTCCTATACCCAGTACACAAGGATCCTCTCTAATTCTTTTTTTATTCTTTGTAGAGTAAAATCTCATTAATACAAACTGGGTTTATACTAAGTACTCGTTTATATGAAGCACATCCCATTCCCCTGCCAAAGGATAGGTTTTTCTATGTAAATATATTCGTTTAGTACAAAATCCAGTTAATATGTATTACAAAGTTCTGTTTCACCCTGTGAGAAATATTGTTATTTTGTACATTAAATACAAATCTTGGCACAGCTGTCTGATTATTGTCCCTATTATTGCTTCTGGCTGCTGGGTACCCTGCTTCTCAAAGGAGCAATGACTTGTTAGAATTTACTTTTATTTAAACAAAACCAGTTTAATGTAGCTACAACTGAGTGTGCACTCTGAAAAATATCATTATGAAAGATGAGATGTTAAATTAACAAAAGAATAAAAATGGTTTTTCTGAGTTGTTTACATACACTCCTTCACTCTCCACAAGAAAAGGTCAGTTGCAACTGTTATGCTGCTTCAAAGAGTCTTTTACTACAGTATAATCTATTTTTTGTGCCATTTTATCTGATATAATGTTTTTTTTGGGGCTTGCATTTTTAAATTAATTTCAAGTTTGTTTATATCAAATCTCATCTAGTAGTGTTATAGTGATAAAATGTAAACTGATGGAATGAAGCCTAGAAATTAAACTGAAAATTATACAAGAGGCTGATAGAATGGAACAAAGCAAAATGGACATTGCAAAGGAATGCCACAGCCCTTTATCCACAATACCGAAAAACTGAAAAAAAACCTGAAGTGTGCGATACTAGAGCAGCAATAAAAAAAAAAACAGGAAATGAATTCCTGGTTCAAAACATGAGAAGCTTGAAACAAAACTTTTCGAGTGGTACCAACATATGTATGCATGCAATTTGCTAATATCAGGTCCAATTTTGAAAGAAAAGGCATTATCTAGTTCAGCAACACGGAGTTAGCAACTTCAATGCAACAGTGGATGGTTGGCTCCAAAGATTTAAGGACAGGAATAACTTGGTTTCACAAAATGTTTGCTGGAAGTCTGTATTAGTCGACAAGTAAAAGGCTACAGACTGGTTGCATTCTGTATGGTCCATTCTTGAAAAATATGAGGCAAAGGTTATTTTTTACCTTGACGAGACAGGTTTATTTTATAATTTGTTGCCAATGTATTTGCTGTTTGAGGAGAGCCTTGTCATGGTGGAACATTAAGTAAACAAAGACTCACTGTTCTGTTATGCTGTATTTCAGATGGCAATACAAAACTAAGCTCACTTGTGATTGGTAAATTTTCCAAACCAAGATGTTTTAAGAGGTTAACAATATTTGCTGATGCTATCGAGGCAGTGTTAAGTGGGTCAGAAAACTGCTAGCTTGGGGGAATTCACAGACTAAAAGATTAATAGTAGCCGCAGCAGAGGTGAAAGTGATTCTTGCACTGCTTCTATTGTAATGAGCAGCAGCAGCCTAGACAGCAAGTTGCTGGAGATTTCAAGAGCTGCTGGGAGTCATCATGGAACAAGTAAATACATGGGCTGTGTTAGGGTAACTAAGAAAAAGAACAGGTGCATGTATACATGCATGTACACCAATGCTAGAAGTATAGTAAATAAATTTGATGAATCTGAAGTGCTGATCAAGGCATCAAAGGCAGATATTGTTGGGATGTCAGACACACAGTGTCACACAGAAATAAGCAGCGCAGAATTGGAATTTGTGGATTACAATGTGTACAGAAAGGAAAGACAGGGTAGGAAGGGAGGAGGGGGCTATGCTGTTAGTTAAGAAACACAAAATCTAAAGAAGTGTATCCAGTTGACATGGGTGGACAGTGCAATGTTGAGTCAGTTTGGTGTGACATAAACACTAGGAAAGGAAAAATGAGAGTAGGACTGTGTTATAAGCCTAATCACACTCTGAGGAGTACAAGGAACAACTGTGCAGAGAAATAGGGTGGGCCATAAATCAGAATGTCTTGTAATGGTGGATTTTAATTTTCCAGATATTAACTGGAACTTGTGGATTGGTCACTCACACACTAGCAAGACAATTCTTTACTGGATTTATTGGAGGATTGTTTTCTACAGCAAAATGTTCGAGGGGCAACCAGAGGGAGTAATACTCTTGATCTGATTATCAGCAGTGATTATTCATGCATTAAGAATCTGCAGATAAAGGAACCAGAAGGTGGCAGTGATCAGTGTACCAAAGTGAGATTTACTCAAAGATGTAACTACCATCAGGGGTAAAGGGAAGGGTTTTTGCTTTCGTAAAGGTAACTACAGTGGTCTCAGACAATTTTTAAATTCTATACAGTGGGATCAACTGATGTTAAAAACAGCAAATTCTAAATGGGAAGCCTTCAAGGAATTAATCTTGGAAGCTACTACTAGGCTTTTCAAGCCAACTAAGAAATACTGTTCAAGATTTAGACCTAAATGGATGTCAGATGAACTAATGAGGCTCATGGCAGAGAGGAAAAATCTGTGGGATGCATATAAATTATCAGGTGACACAGAAGCCTATGGCGGATATAAGCTAGTCTGTAATCAAGTCACAGAAGAGGTTATGCAAGTGAAGGATGATTACGAGAAATACTTGAAAAAGGATGCAAAGAAAACAATAAAGACTTCTTTACTTATGTAAACTCTAGAAGAAGGGGATAAATCAGATTGGTCCATTTGATGTTGGTGGTTTGGCTATTGGTGATCCTGCTCAAGTATCTGATAAATCGAATGATTAATATGCATCTACATTAGCATTTAGCATTAGTAGAGGCATATGATGCAAGAAAGCAAGCTTATGCAGCATCAGCTAAAAAAAAAAAAAAAAACACACCTCCACTTCACTCCTCTGTTCTTTCGAAATACCTGTCCAGCTGAGCCTTAAATTTATTTAGGCTATCAACTTCCACGACAAGGGATGGAAGTCTGTTCCACCAACCAACAACCTGCTGGCTAAAGGCAAATTTCCATACGTCTATCCTACATCTGTCTTTCCTCAATCTGAATTTATGCCCTCTCAGGTGATTATTCTGAGCAAGAGGAAGAATCCCATCAGCATTGAGCATGCTCAAACCATTCAAGGCTTTATACACCTCTATCAGATCACCTCGCCAGTGCCTAGTGTCCAGACACTGTAATTTGCAAAACTTAAGCCTTATTTCATAAGAGCAACCCTTTGTTCCATTCACTAATCTTGTTGCCCTTCTCTGTACTTGTTCCAGCAGCTCTACATCCTTCTTGAAATGAGGCCTCCAGACCTGTATACAGTACTCTAGGTGTGGCCTGACCATTGCCGTATACAAGGGAATAATCACCTCCTTATCCCTGCTAGAAAAATTCCTGTATATCATTGACAATACACAATGAGATAGATACTCTTGTAGCCCGTCTGCACTGCTCAGAGAACTTCATATCTGCCTGCACAATTACCCCCAGGTCCTTTTCATTCTCTACCACTGTCAGTGTAGCACCACAGAGTTGATACGTTGCTCTGGGGTTGCTGTTTCCCCATATGTAGTACTTTACATTTGTCAATGTTAAACTTCATTTGCCACCTCTCAGCCCATCTGCTCAACCTTTCCAGATCCTGTTGCAGCAACACAGTGTCAGTAGTGTCCTTGAAAACCCTGCCAAACTTTGTATCGTCTGCAAACTTGGACATTAAGCTTGATATACCATCATCAATATCATTTATATATACAGAAAACAATACTGGACCCAACACTGAACCCTGAGGGACTCCACTAATAACATTAGTCCACGATGAGCAGTGTCCATTGATTACCATTCTGTCTTCTCAACCTCAACCACCCTTTTATCCATAGCAGCAATTTGCCTCCAATGCCACACTGCTCCAATTTGTGCAGCAGTCTTTCATGTGCAACAGTATCGAAAGCCTTTCTAAGATCCAAGTATATAATATCAAAGTTATTCCCTGCATCCAGTTCTTTTGTGACTGCATCATAGTATCCAATCAAATTGGTCAGGCAAGACTTCCCCTTAACAAAACCATGCTGTGTCTGAGCTATAACTGAACTCTTCTCTAGATGATACTGCAGTGCTTCTTTAAGCAGTGCCTCCATTAATTTTCCTGGAACAGAAGTTAAACTCACAGGTCTATAATTACTTGTGTCAGCCTTTGATCCTCCTTTGAGAATTGGGGTCACATTTGCACATCTCCAGTCTGTGGGTACCTCCCCTGAGTCCATGTAAGCTCTGATAATTATGGCTAAGGGTTTGCTTACTTCCTTTGCTGCCTCCTTTAACATAACTGAATAGATCCCATCCACCCCAGGTGCCTTTCTTGTTTATCTTCAACAATTTCTCCTCCACTTTACTCTTTGTTATTACAAGATTCTCTAGCTTACTGCCAGAGTTGAATACACCTCTGGCATTCTCCTCACTGAATAACTCCTCGTGATGTAGATGCAAAATATTCATTTAGTTCATTAGCTACCTGAGCAGGAACATCAACAGTTGATCCATCGATATCAAGTAGACCAATCTGATTCATTCCCTTCCTTCTAGAGTTTACATAAGTAAAGAATTCTTTGCTGTTTTTCTTTGCATCCCTTGCCAAAGATTTCTCATAATCTGCCTTCATCTGCCTTACCTCCTTTGTAACTTGGTTACAGATCAACTTGTATCTATCATAGGCTTCTGTGTCACGTGTTAATTTGTATGTATCCCATGCATTTTTCTTCTCTGCCATATGTCTCATTAGGGGGCGCCTCCATAGCCAGGTGGGAAGGAGCAGCAGTGCGTAGTACACGCTTCTTGATTAGACCGGGGTTTGAGCCCGTCACCACCAAATACGGAGGATGCGGAAAGGTCAGGGAATGACCACCGCAAATCCCCGGAGCAATATGGCTTTAGTTGCTAATGCTCCTAAAAACCAAATAACAACAACAACATGTCTCATTAGTTCATCTGACATCCATTTAGGCCTAAATCCTGAACAATATTTCTTAGTTGGTATGTAAAGCCTAGTAGCTTCCAAGATAAGTTCTTTGAATGCTTCCCATTTTGAAGTTGCTGTTGGTAACATCATCAGTTGATCCCACTTTATAGAATTTAAATACTGTCTCAGACCATCTTAGTCACCTTTTCGAAAGCAATAACCCTTCCCTTTACCCCTAATGGTAATTACCTCTTTGAGTAAATCCCACTTCGGTATACTGTGATCACTGCCACATAGTGGTTCCTTTATCTGCAGATTCTTGATGCATGAAGAATCACTACTGATAATCAAATCAAGAGTATTACTCCCTCTAGTTGCCTCCTGAACATGCTGATGTAGAAAACAATCATCCAATAAATCCATAAAAGCCTTGCTAGTGTGTGAGTGACCAGCCCACAAAGTGACCAGCCCACAAATTCCAGTCAGTATCTGGGAAATTAAAATTCCCCATTATAAGACTCTCTGATTTACTGGCCCACTCTATTTCCTTGTACAGTTTCTTATTATACTCATCAGAGTCATTAGGCATACAACACACTCATACTCCCAGTTTTGATCTCCCAATGCTTATGTCACACCAAACTGACTCGACACTGCACTGTCCAGCAATGTCGACTGGCTTCACTTCCTTGGATTTTACGTGTTTCTTAACTAATAGCATAACCCCTCCTCCCTTCCTACCTTGTCTATCCTTTCTGTAGACATTTTCCCCAAATTCCAGTTCTGCATTCCTTATATCTGTGTGACACCATGTCTCTGATATCCCAACAATATCTGCCATTGATGCTTTGAGCAATACCTCAAAATTCATCATTCAACACATGAGGAGTTATTCAAGGAGTTGAATGCCAGATGTTTATCAAACTCTAGTAAGGAGCTAAGTGATTTTGTAATAACTGAGAGCAAAGTGGAGGAGAAATTGTTGAAGTTAAACATAAAAAAGGCACCTGGCTTATGGAATCTATCCAGTTATATTGAAGGAGGCAGCAAGTGAAGTAAGCAAACACTTAGCCTTAATTATGGGAGCATCCTTAGAGTGAGGGGGAGGTCCCCATGGACTGGAGATGTGCAAATGTATCCCCAATTCACAAAGAGAGTTCAAAGGGTGACAAAAATAATTATAGACCATGTTGGTTTAACTTCTGTTCCAGGGAAAATAATGGAGTCACTAGTTAAAGAGATGATACAGGATCGCCTAGACAAGACTACAGTAATAGTTCAGACAGTGTGGGTTTGTTAAGGGGAAGTCTTGTCTGACCAATTTGATTGGATACTATGATGTGGTCACAAAGGAACTGGATGCAAAAAATAATTTTGATATCAGATACTTGGATTTCAGGAAAGCTTTTGATACTGTTGCACATGGAAGACTGTTGTGCAAATTGGAGCTGTATGGCATTAAGTGCAAGTTGCTGCAATGGATAAAGGGATAGTTGAGTGGGAGATGGCAGAGGATGGTAATAAATGGACACTGCTCTATGTGGACTAATGTTATTAGTGGAGTCCCCTAGGGTTCGGTTCTGGGCCCATTGTTGTTTTGTGTATTTATCAATGATATCGATGAAGGTATATCAGGCTTAATTTCAAGTTTGGAGAAGACACAAAGGTTGGCAGGGTTGTTAATGACAGTATGCTACTGCAACTGGGTCTAGAAATGTTGAGCAGCTGGGCCAAGAGGTGGCAACTGAACTTCATCATTGACAAATGTTATTTGGTTATTTATTTGTAGCTGTTATTTGTATTTTTTTTTAGGAGCATTGGCAACTAAGGCCATATTGCTCCAGGATATGCGGTGGTCATTCCCTAACCTTTCCACATCCTCCGTATTTGGTGGATGGGCTCGAACCCTGGTCTAATCAAGAACTTGACAAATGTAAAGTACTGCATATGGGTAAGAATAACCCACGAGAAATGTACCAACTGTGTGGTACTACACTCAGGAAGGTGGAGAATGAAAAAGCCCAAGGAATAATTGTGCAGTGCATAGAGTCTTGTCAGTGATATATAAGAATTTTGCTAGCAGAGACAAGGAGGTGATTATCTCCTTGTATAAGAAAATGGTCAGGCTACAACTTGAGTGCTGCAGACAGGTATGGAGATCTCAATTTAGAAAGTATGTAGAGTTGATAGAATGAGTCCAAAGAAGGGCAACATGGTTGGTGAGAGGAACAAAGTGGTGCTCTTACCAAGAAAGGCTTAAGTTCTGTAAGTTTCAGCATCTGGAGCCTAGTCACCCGCAAGGTGATCTGATTGAGGTGTATAAGGTCTTGAATGGTTTGAGCATGCTCAATGCTGATGGGATTTTTCCACTTGCTCAGATTGCGAACCTGAAGTGGCATAGATTCAAATTGAGGAAAGACAGTTGCAGAATAGATGTGCGGAAGTTTGCCTTTAGCCAGTGGGTAGTTGATTGCTGGAACAGACTTCCATCTGTTGTTGTAGAAGTTGATAGCTGAAATAAATTTAAGGCTGAACTAGAGACATTTGGAGTGACCAGATGGGTGAAATGGGAAGGGTGTTTTTTTTTTTTTTTTTGGCTGATGCTGTATAAGCTTGCTTTCTTGCATCACATGCGTCGACTAATGCTAACTTCCATGTGATTATGTGGCCAAAGAAGTGCTTGGCTTACGGTCAAAAGTTTTCAGTCTTGGTTATCAAAAGTGGACAGAAGAATGGCTTCTGAAAAAAAAACGAACATTTTGATGATTCTAGATTGTACAGCACATTCTGCCAAGACATTTAAGTTGACAAATATACTGCTGTTGTTTTTACCTCCCATTACCACCAGTTTTATGCAGCCACTGAATCAAGGCATTATTTAAAACAGCAAGAGAGCATATAGAGCCTGCCTGATAAAGTACTTGATCTTCAACATAGAAAGAGGGAGGGAACAATTTGCATCCAAATCGGAATGTCTTGGATGCTATCTACAATCTTGTTATTGCTTGGGACAGTACTGCATCAAGTGTCATAATCAACTGCTTCAGAAAGAGTGGTTTTGGAGTGAATATCATCAAAAAACATGGTTCAGCAGACAAATGCGATAGCAATATTGAGGAAAGGAGGAATATAGGAAGGGGCATATGGATTTTGTTGGCAAATGTGAAGAGCTTTTGAAGGTGTATGATGTAATTTTTATCACAGCAATGCAATACCAGAAGAGCTGCTGAGCACCAAGCAGCACAAGGATGTTTTTGTTACCAGTGACAGCAAAAGTGAAGAAGCACACACTGCTATCTAAAAAAAAAAAAAAAAAATGCCCAAAAATGCATTGAGCATAACAGAGAATGTGTTGGCTTGCAGTAACATTGATAAAGAAACAACTATTGCATTTTATGTCTGTGCTGTAGTTAAAAATGCACATAGGACAAAGTTGTGCAAAGAACCTTGGATTCTTTCTTTAATAAAATTAGATTAATTTATCAAAAAGTTAATGGTTTGTATGCCTCCTTTTATATTAAAATTAATTCTTTTTACTCTGATACTAAAATATTGTATGTATCAAAATATATACTGTAGAATATTTTCATTTATTTTAATTGCTTTTCTCGTAGTTTATCTTACAAATAAAATAAAATCTTTAACAGGTGTTTTATTCCTATTACTGTATTGTTTGACAAGGCTTTTGTTTTTATCATTTTTTATTTTTATTATTTTATTAATTTATTTTTTTATTTATTTTTTGATATAAGTATTATTTATTATTATTCTTACATAGATATATAGTATGTGCAAAAGAAAAAAAAAACAACGGTAAAATGTTGACACTTTTGGGGGACCTTGTTACTACAAACCTCGTTATTACAAAATATGAAAATTTAAGTCCCTTGAACTTTGTATTAATGAGATTCGACTGTATTCACACAAGTGAAAAATTCCTTGTCCCCATTCTTTGCTCTCTTAGCCAGTGCTTTCTCATACTCAGCCTTCACCTTATTTGTGGTACAGATAAACCAGTAGCTGTTGTAGGTTGCATGAAATGGGTCTGCCTATATATGAAAGTGCAGAAGAATGACTAGAAGAAATTTCAGAATTACAAAAAAAAAATGCTGATGGAAGTTGTGGCCATATAAAAAAGAAAATGGAAATACCCAAAAAGAAATAAATGGAAATTCAACTGCTAATGTTCTAATCTCTTTAGGAAAAGCTAAACAGATGGAAAAAAAAAAAAAAAAAAAAAAAAAGAAAAAAGTGGTTTGTTAACTTCTGAACCCATCAAAAAAGGCTTAATTGAGTAGCTGTAGTCTGTTACGCCAAGACAACAAGCAAAAAAATATGTTCCTGATCAGTGGAGACCTTGTAACCATGAAAAATGAGTGAAGAAATGCATGGGCACAAACATAAATATCCTCTAATATTAAGAGTGGCATTGACGAGGATAAAGCATATAGCAATTTCACTTCAAATTTCTTTTAGTAAAAGGTACCATATAATTACAAAAACAAAGAAGCATTCGAAAGGGTAATGGTATAGCGCTAAAATTTTCTGCTTAATGTACAACACTTCAAATAGTAACCCAAGTTTTACAGTTTTAATAAGTTTTTTTTTTTTTCCCCATTAGAGATCCTGAACTCAACAAAGTTGTGTAAATGAGGAAAGATTGAAAAAAATCAGTCACTGTGAAGTCATCCAATATTTGGTAAAAAAGGGACTAAAAAAAAGACAATTCATGCAGATATGGTTACAAAATGGGGGACGATGCCCCTTCCTATTCCATGGTTAGGAAGTGGGACACAGAATTTAAATGAGGGAGGGAAGGAGAGCCTGGAAGATGATCCAAAACATCTCTCTCACACTGTAGAAGTTGTTGATAGTATGCATGATATGTGATGAACAACTGATGAGTGGATTGCTGGACTGAGGGGTTAAACAGCACCACATCATTCCTTCACCTGTTGTTTTGACTCATTTGTATTGAATTTTCCACTTTATTTTATCCCAGTTATTTCTATTTTCTTTTATATGAAGTGTGATCAAAAAGTTTGAGAACTTTTTCTTAAACTAATATTTGGGAAATGACAAAGCTCATCGGCTATTCAGATGGATCTCCTTCGAAGTAGTTTCCTTGACACTGCAAACCCTATTTCAACACTTTGGCAACTTTGGATTGGTATTGGAACCACAGCTGTACTCTCAAATGATACCAACAAAGAAATACAGAATGTGATGTAAAAATTTAGAGATGATGACAAATTCAGTAGAGTAGCTAATGATCAGTGCCAAGCACAGCTTCTTCACGATAACTCACATAGATTTCAAGAGTCAGAAAAGTGGCAGTTATGTTTTAATGCAGCAAAATGTATGTCTTACATTTTGGGAATAGCAACCCCAAAATAACTTATACGTTTGCATTTTGTGGGGTTGAACTGAATAGAGTATAAGAAGGTTTTGGGAGTTATGATATGGTTGTAGATGAAGTTATCCAAGCATTGTAGCCATACAGCAAGGAAAGCCTATGGTGTTCTACTAATGATTTATCAAACATTTGCTTGTACAGCTAGAAAAGTCATAATCCCACTGTATAAATGTATAAAGTAATTGTAAGATACCAGTTGGAATACTGTGGTCAAGTATGGAGACCACACCTAAAAAAGGGCATCAAGGTTTCTTGAAAGGTCCAAAGACAGGCAATTTGCTTAGTGAAATCAGCAGAAGGGTGTCCATATAAGGAAAGACTTAGAATAAGGGAAATTAGATTGCAGAAGTTTTCTTTTAGTCAGTGAGTTATTAATTATTAGAATAAGTAATATCCATGGGTGATTGAGATTGACAGCTTCGCTCAATTCACTCAAAGGTCAGCGGGATAGACAACTATATGACAAGGGGGTCAAATAAGTAGTTTATTTTATTATTTATTTATTATTTTAAATATATTTAACACAGAAAAAGCATAGGCTTCCTTGTGCCGTATGGCTAATACTTATACTAAAACACAACACTCAATGAGACTAAATGAGATACAAAACTAAAGTGAGATCCAAAGCTAGTTTCTGGTGTGGTAGTCAGTCCCATTCAGCAATGTTTGACTTATTTCACTACTTCCTTACTCATATATGTGGCATTGGATTTTGAATAAACTTCAAGGAAAACCACCCTACTTTTAGAACTTTTTCATCCAATTTGACAAAAGAAAAACTGGGCATTTTTGTCAAGCAACCTTCACCAGAAGCTGATCAATTCAGTAATAGTGAGAAGAAAGGCCAAAAATGTCTCACCTTTTCCAATCCAGATTAACTCAATTCCATGGTGTTTTCAATCCTGGATCAAAAAGTCAGAAGCAAAGTGTTTAGCTACTAAAGCTTTTCCAACCAGCACAGAAGACCAGCTACCATGAGCAATAACCACCCTCTGGAGATGCCATGAACCAGATGGAATGCTCTTCAACTAGAAGGACCCTCCTTCCAGAATAGCAATAGCAACTCCAATCTATTTGAATGAAGCATCATGCAGCAGAGGGGCCCTCCTATCCAACAGGTACCCACATGGTCTTCACTAACTTAGAAGGTACACCAGGATGGCAACCCAAAACCACTATGAAGAAACTAAAGACATCCACAGCCAATGTCAAGTTTCACCCCCCCACTAGATGCCATCAATATCGTCAAGACCAAAAATTAGTCGTTTGTTTGTTATTTGGTTTTTAGGAGCATTGGCAACTAAGGCCATATTGCTCCGGGATATGTGGTGGTCATTCCCTGAGCTTTCCACATCCTCCATATTTGGTGGTCACGGGCTCGAACCCCACTGCTGCTCCTGCCCACCCGGCTACAAAGGGGCCCAAAAATTGGTCCCGCCCACACCAATGCCTTAGTACTGATTCATGTGACTACTTCCACCAAATGCAGGTCTATCATGATATGGAGCCTACAACTGATCAAATAAGGATAAACAGACATTGTGCTGAGGACTACACATTTCAATTCTGTTTTGTATGTAGGTTGGTTGGCCAGGTATTATGTTTTGCAAGCCTGCTCCCAGTGACTCCAAGTAAGCATTTTTTAATGTATATTTAATAGCAAGGCTCACTTATCTGGCTTTTCCATTCAGCACTTAGTTGTAAAGTTATTCTTTTTTTTGGATACCATTAGAATTCTCTATTTTGGATACCATTAGAATTAACATTATTATTGTAGTTTTTATGTTTTTCTTTCTTTCTTCTTTAATTTTATTTTTTTTTAGCCAAAAGGAAAAAGACCAAGAGGCTTTTGAAACATTGGATTTACCTTTTAACTTATCCGATTTACACTATTTTATTTTACCTTATTTTAACTTTAATTTAAACTTGTACTAAATTTGAGATAATAAACATATGATATCATACGCAGTGTTGTACATGCTCACTTAAAGTTTTTATTTTATAAATAAGGAAAGTTTTATTGTGTAAATATAATCCAAATTGTATTTCAAAACAGACACTTTCTTACTTAGTTTCTACCTTCTGTATTAAATTACTTTTTTTTCCACGGAAAAGTCTTCAATTCATCACTCTTAAATTTTTTGCAATTCAGTAAAAATAATGACACAAATATAACATTTCTCCGGCGAAGGTAAAGAAAGCCAACATGAGAACCACGGGAAATGTCAGATCAATTACGTGAAAAATTAGTTTTCTGATACCACATTCTAGTGCAGCTCGCTCGGTTAAGAGACGTTAGGTGTTATCGGTGTGGAGCAGAAGTCGAGAACGATATATTGATTGACAGCTAGGCATGGAAAACAAGTGATGATTGGTGTGTGAACACAACAGACGATAACATCGGTTTACTATCACTTGCCTCAATGGTAACTTGCCCCAATTGCACATGCTCTAATGAACGCTTACCATAATGGTCATGTTACCTCCACTTAAATTCCATGCGAGCTTGAACTGCGCCCGAAGTGGAGGGGTTAACCTGATCTTTTTTCTTTAGAATCATGAGTGGACTAGCGCATAAACTGTTTATTAACAAAATATTAATTTTTTATTATTGTATTTTTAAAGACACTCGCGTGGATACACCTATCATAACGTCAATCAACACCTCGACAGCTATTCACAATATATATATATATATATATATATATATATATATATATATATATATAACCATACAAATAAATAAGAATGAGAGTTAAAATAAAAAATAAAATAATGCCAGCAGTATGGCAAGACAAGAGCGAAACTAGTCTAAATTAAACCTAAATTAAATGAAACCAAACAGGGAGGGAAGAGAGTGGTAACAAGAGTAAAAATATTGCAGCAGAAACTCTAAAATAATTTAGAAAATCTAAATGTAAGAATAATAATTCACTGAATTTTGAAAGCCAATTAAATAGAAATTTAACGGCGCCTCCTCTGACGGGCACCAAGTCCAAATTTATGCGAAATATCACCGGCACAGATGTAAACCACTACAATAAAACAAAACAAAAAAAACCAAAAATAGACTGACAATTACGCTTCATCTTGACAGAGGACCACAAGGCCAATAATGGTCAGGGAATCGCTGCATTTCGATCGCTAGACAAATCGCCTCAAAGGAGAATCGATCAAAAGATCAGTCTGCCACCCGATCCCCAGACTGAACCGGCATTATTTTATTTTTTAATTTAACTATCATTCTAATTTATTTGTATGGTTATATTTAAAGCATCATGTAAAGGAAAATGCTTTCTGCTGCCTCTGATGTATGCTGTTCCTTTATTTTATTTTTATTATGAAAGATTCCGTTTCCAACTATTTTAAATTTATTCAAATATATATATATATATATATATAAAGAATCTTTCTTTCTTTATTTCCTAACCTACCATTTAAGGTCAGGTTATGAAATAAAATGAAAAATAATGAAACCCTTTCCTTTTTTTTCATAATCAAATCTACAGGGCCATGCCAAGGGTGAAGCGAACGAGGCTCCTGCTTCAGATTAAAAGCTGAAAGTGGGGTGCCAAAAGAAAGATTAAATAATTGCCAATGTTACCATGATTAACAGTAGGGTGCATTTTAGTACCTTGCCTCAGGTACTAAAATAGCTCAGCATGGCCCGCAAACCTAAATCAATAATATAGTAAAAACACTCATGAACTCCAAATATCTGCTTTTAATAATGAGAAAAAAACATAATGAAGAACATAAACATGAATGGAACTTTCTCAGAAAAAAAAAAAAAAAATCCATGAATACAAATCATATAGTGGACCTCAACAGCTATTTGCAATTTGAGTAATAATATTCTGAAAAGTATCCTTATGATTTTTCCCATAAATTTGATGCCACATATATTCATTCATGTGACCCGTCAACATATCTTTACAGCTGCCATTTAGTCTTTTAGTCACACTTTTTAGTTTCTTCCACTGAGCTTCGATGTTATTCGTATGTGTTCCTGTATGTGGATCTATAAAATGTTCCTTGTGTTTCACTGTGAAATGTTTGTAATTCTTTTTTTTTCTAAGGCTGTAATAAATCTATATCCACGCCATTCATCTGTTATGATGATAGTATTTTTCTTCACTAGTTTTCTAATAATGCGTAAAAGAGTTTTTGCTTTCTGATTTTTTATGATTTCATGAAGACAAATTTTGATTCTCTTTCAAATACTCTAAACACCCATTTCTTCTTAGCAGTTAAATTTCATCCTCTGTGATGTTTTGGTTTTACCAATACAGTTTCATCTGCTTCTACTGTTTTCCCTGATCCACCTAACTTAATGGGTTTTTTTAACAACTGCAATTTGCAAATATCTCTTAGTTTCTTATAAAACTTAATTGCTGTTACTTTTGAAATCTCCAGATGGAATGCTGTCATAGTTACTGGCATGAGTATATAATATACATTATCTTTTTTAATGGAAGTTTTGTATTTTCCATAAAACTGTGTTTTAATAAAGAAAATCGTGCAGAACATTTTTTTTACAATACCAGAACTTTCCACATGACTCTGTTTGTGATTCAATTAATTTAAAATAATAATTACACTTAAAACAGTACAATTTCGGTCTTATTAATTTAGTTTTCATCAAAAGATCAAGCAATGTTTTATTTTCCTTACAAATTTCTTCCATCTTTAAAAGATTCATTGCTACTATTACCTCTTTACTGTTCATTACAAAACTAATTATGCACTGTTCTTCACTCATAAATACACATCACAATGCCAACCAATGACTACACAGTAGCTTGTTGTCTGTCACATCCACCACCAATCATTTCATCGTTTGCCACACCTATCTGTCAATCAATATATCGTTCTCGACTTCTGCTCCACACCGATAACACCTACCATCTGTTTACTGAGCGAGCAGTGCTAGAGTGCCGTATCAGGAAACTAATTTTCCGGGTAAGCTAGCCGTTTCCAGTGGTTCTCATTGTTGGCTTTCTTTACCTTAGCTCATATCACCTTTTGAAAATTGAATTAAAAATTATTCTGTACAAATAACATATTAAGTGGAATGGTACAATTAACCTTTGGTTTCGCTGCAGGAGATCACATATCTTTTCATTCAGATTCTGAATTTTAGCATTCTTATCTTCTATTTCCAGCTTAAGACGAGAATTTTCCTGCAAAAACAATTTCATACATAATTTCTCCAACTAATTTTTCATAATATAATTCTTGAATAATGTGTTGTTTCTAATACAGATTAATACTAATTGAAAATCTACTTAGGGCAGTCCACGGTTATTTTAGACAGCTCTTAGAGATTAATTTGTTTCTCTGTGAAAGCAAGACATTTACTGAGAAAATATTGCTTTTATTTTCATGTAAAACTAAAGGTCTTTTGGACCTTGGTCCAAAAGACCTTCAAATTTATATTTAAACATCTTTAATCCTTACAGCCTGGAACTGTTGCACTCAATTCTCCAAACAGGAAATTTATAACTTTCAAATCAGTATTAAAATGTACATATTTTGCACTTAGTAAGTAACTGCTAATTATTATTACCTAATTTCTATCACTCTTTTCCAAAGCTGAAGGGCACTGCTGATGAAGACGTTTGGCACCATGCTCTAAAACACAGTTCTTTTCCAGGTTTGCTCCACTACTTTTACATGACTAATCATTTAATTGTGATTATTTTAAAATTAGATTCGCCAGTCACTTTATGTACCTTGCAGAAACTGCTATTAATAGATGGTCACTAGTGATAGCACAAAAGAGGTGATCGTCTGTCTCTCTCTCTCTAATAAGTGATAAAATATGTTGGGGTAGTAGGAAAACCAAAGTGAATGAGAGCTTTTCTCTTTAGGCTAGTGAGTAATCTAATCATTCAATATCTGAAATTTAACACAACATGCTATATAATGGTGTATTAAGCCTGATGGTGTATCAGGCTTAATGTCCAAGTTTGCAGACGATACAAAGATTGGCAGGGTTGTTAAGGACACTACTGATACTATGCTGCTGCAACAGGATCTGGAAAGGTTGAGCAGATGGGCTGAGAGGTGGCAAATGAAGTTTAACATTGACAAATGTAAAGTACTACATATGGGAAACAGTAACCCCAGATCAACGTATCAACTCTGTGGTACTACGCTGACGGTGGTAGAGAATGAAAAGGACCTGGGGGTAATTGTGTAGGCAGATATGAAGTTCTCTGAGCAGTGCAGACGAGCTGCAAGAGTAGCTCATGGTGTCTTGTCAATGATATACAGGAATTTTTCTAGCAGGGACAGGGATGTGATTATTCCCTTGTATAAGGCATTGGTCAGGCCACACCTTGAATACTGTATACAGGTCTGGAGGCCTCATTTCAAGAAGGATGTAGAGCTGCTGGAACGAGTACAGAGAAGGGCAACAAGATTAGTGAATGGAACAAAGGGTTGCTCTTACGAAGAAAGGCTTAAGTTTTGCAAATTACAGAGCCTGGAGACTAGGCATCGGCGAGGTGATCTGATAGAGGTGTATAAGGCTTTGAATGGCTTGAGCATGCTCAATGCCGATGGGATTCTTCCTCTTGCTCAGAATAATCACCTGAGAGGGCATAAATTCAAATTGAGGAAGGACGGATGTCGGATAGATGTGCGGAAATTTGCCTTTAGCCAGCGGGCAGTTGGTTTGTGGAATAGACTTCCATCGCTTGTTGTTGAAGTTGATAAGCGAATATGGATAAGTGAGAAGAACATGCTGACAGTCTTCTAGGCTGCCACAGCTACAGAGGGAAGAATCTGTCAGATTAAACTTAGCAAGTTTATCAGGAAGGGAACAATGGCCAGTTAGAACAAAAAGGATATGGAAACTTCAGAGTGGTATGAATTGTCCAGAATCATTTTAGAATAGATTTTGTAAAGCAGAAGACAAAGATAGAATAAAATTTCTTGTGACCATACCTTTTGAAGAAGATCACCAATCTTGCCAGAATTGGATTAGGTGGTTCCGACAATGAGTCTTTTCAGTTTTACAATCACAGTGAATATTATGAGTTATGTCTAAAAATTCAACAGAAATGGCAGGTCTAAGATAATAGCAAAAACCTTGATAAGCAATTTGGAGGTCCAAAGGCAGGCAACATTTAAAACCTGTAACACAACTGTTGAGACAGTGTGACAGGAATGACTCATCATTAAGGGCATACTATCCAAAATTCTCTTGCTACCCAAAGAAACTCTCTTACATCTTTGGATGTAAGAGAGTTTCTCTTGGATAGCAAGCTTCTTAGTATACCAAAACCACACACCAGTGCCTTAGGAATAAATTGAAACAAACACCATTTTGTACAACAGATGAAGGGTATGGTGGTTAATACTCCAAGACTGAGGGGCAACAGATAGACAAGCATAAAAGTATATGTTACTATTTTATCATAAAGGTGTAAAGCACATTTCTGAAAGCTTAATTTATGATCTAGAATACTACCCAAAAATTTATGTGAGCCAACCATGGTTGGGGGGGGGGGAGAGATGCCCAAAAAGATTAACAGTTGGAAGCTTGGAAATGTTAAGGTTGCCATTAAGATGGAAAAGTTCAGTCATGTCAGAAGTAGTTTATTAATAACCGAACAAGAGTATAGTTCATTCATGATGTTACTGGCAGTACTACCCAAAAAAGAATGAGAATTTTGAAAGATAAGAATCTAAACATAAAAAAGGCATCTTGGATTGATGGAGGCTATCCAATTATACAGCGAATGCCAGTAACTAGCGATAACATTAACTGGCATACAGCGAATGCCAGTTAATGTTATCGCTAGTTACTGTTATGAGCCGCTTATTATAATCAAAAATGAAAATCCAAAACCATTTATGTAATGTATGTAAATTCTGTCGCTTTATATGATCATACTGCTATTTATTATTATTGTTTTTCATTTCCATTAAGAGAAATGTCTTCCAGAACACCTAAAACTGTGCATAAGTTAGAAAATTTGTTGATAATTTACTACCTTGACCATGCCAAATAATAGTGTACAACCTCATCCCTTGTCATGCAAAAGTGATACCTTTTAATTTCTAATCAGTGCCACACGCAGTCTTCAGGAAAACCAAGAGTGCTTGTAAACAAAAGCGATAAAAGGATGCTTTTGCTATTGGGCTATACATTTGGGGAAAGAAGCAATGTAATCCCACACTATTATAAAGTTTTAAAACTACTGTACATACACCGACGAGCCAAAACATTATGACCAGCGAGTCATCATGCAAATCGAAGCAACTGCAGGTGAACTATGGCGCGTGCGCGGGTCGGAACATGGAATACTGAGCTCCATTAATCAGTATTACTCTTGTTCTTCAGATGGGAAAGGCAGAGGACTTAAGCGAGTTTGACAAATGCTAAATTGTAATGGGCAGACGACTGGGTCAGAGCATATCCGAAACGGCAGCTGGTGAGGTGCTCACAGTCAGCCGTTGTTAGTACTTACCGAAAGTGGTCCGAGGAGGGAAACCACATGAACCGCTGGTGAGGGGCTGAATGACCACGGCCCATCAATGCTCGAGGTGAGCGAAGGTTCTCCCGGATGGTACGTGGCAACAAGTATTCAAGTATTTGTGTTTGTTAGGCGGGATCCAGGGTTTCCCCTATACACCGCAGTGTACTCTAAAAGCATATCGCTGAGCCGGCAGGAAAAAAAAAAAAAAAAAAAAACTTTTCAAGGAAAGAACAACTAATAAAATGTTTGAACCCGTTACTGTGTGTAAGTGTGTGTTCTGTTGTATGTTGTGTGCCGGCTCCTGGCATTTCGCAGTCTGGGGGCAGAAGCAATTTCCTTCTACCCCCAGACTCCCGTCCCTAGCCACGTGGAGGCAGCCAGGAACTACTATACTTCATACTGATGCAAAACATCAAGAATAAATGGGAAGGACTTAGTAGGAAAATAGTTAGAAGAAAGAAACGGAAGAAATAGGTTAGAAAAGGAAACAGAAGAGGAAAAAAGAATTTCCTCAACACTAGTGGCAACTAATTAAAAACATTTCAACAAATATTGCTTTAAAACTCTTACTATTACAAAATATTATTTATATTTTGTTATATAAAATCTTCCAATTGAAAGCAAAAATAAGTAAGTATATTCAACTACAGTTAAGTTAAATTTGATTCAATAACACCAATTAACTTATTACGACAAAATTCAGCAACTATTGTAACAACACTTAAGTAAATAATTACATTTACCATTAACTTAATGAATCAGCCACCAGCCCGAATGGGGCTGAAATTTACAAAATCTCAATTTCTGAGAAGAGATATACATATATACAAAACTAGAAAACAAACACAGAACAGACTCAGAAGCCCAAAAACAAAACCAGGTAATAACTGTAAGTTACAATATAATACAAAAGTTCTAGAAGAGTTAAAACTTGGTTACATATTTACATTTAACTACGAGCTAAGACATCTCATTTACAACAGAAGTACAAGAAGAAAGACTCCACCCCAACCAGGGCAAAACAAAAACTGTGCATTATTATACCTAAAACACAAGAGTTAGATTCCTAATGGTGTCGATGTTAGCTAAGAACTATCTGACATTAAGATTTTCCGACGTTTGAAAACCTTATCCGCAAAAGTTGAAAAAGCCCCAAACAATTCCAAAGAGGAAACTCAGAAACATCAAACACGTTTGTTATTAATTGAAAAGGAAGCCGTAAATCAACATATAAAGGACAGTCTAATATTATGTGTGGAATTGTTTCCAATTCACCACACAAACAGTTTGGAGAGTTAGCAAGACCGAAATGAAAAAGCTTAAAATTAATGCTACCGTGCCCAGAAAGAAGAAAGGTGAGATATAGACCTGGCGTAAACCAGGGAAAGTTATCCCTAGTAAAAATTTCTACTGTAGGTTTAAAGCTATAAGTTACTCTTCCTTTTGTATTAAGATTCCAATCCTGTTGCCAGGAATCTTTAAAGAGTGCTGTCAACCTTTTACATTCCTCCTTAAAGGTAAGATCCAAATTGTTAGAATACTGGTTCAATTGGACAAGAATACCTCGACTTTTATGGAACATAAGAAAATTTTGAATAACCTCATATTGAATTGGTAATTTCCCAGTTAAAACTAACAGGGCTGGGGTTGAAATGGTTCTGCAAGCACGTGATGTTGCTAAAAGGAAAAAACGTTGCGCTTGTATAAGATACTTTGCAACCATAGTTGTAGTACATTTACGGCCCCAAGCACCAGCAGCATAGACAATAATCGGGATAAAGATGCATCTGTAATATGTTCGAAGCACACTGGATTTTAAACCAGAAGTACATCTTGCTATATGAAGTATTTTGCCAGTGAGGATTTTAATTTTCTTTAGCAAGTATTTCGCATGCTGGACGAAATTGAGCTTATTATCCAGCATGACTCCTAAATATTTGAAAGAAGTTACAAGGCCAATAGAATTATCATTAAGTTTTACGGTTGGTGGTCTGTTAACAGCTAGCCGCCCCTTCAACAGCATCTGCTTTGTCTTTGAGACAGACCTTGAGCTTATGCAGTTGGCACCAGCAATCAAGATCAAGGAGTGCCTCATTGGCACGTTCCTCCAATTCCAACCTGGAATTACCAAGGATGAGAACGACCAAATCATCGGCGTAAGCAACTTTATGTGTATATGGTAGATTTTGAGTGAGCCACCCATCCAGAACAACAGACCAACAAATTGGTCCCAGAACAGAGCCCTGGGGGCAGCCACGAGTAACCTGTCTCTTTACAACTTCAAAGCCAGAGGAGACAACAATGTTACGGTTTGAGAAATAACTTGATATTAACCTGTATAAAGGAATGGAAACCTCGGCCTCCCGAAACCTCGCGAGGACACTTTGCCACCATAAGGTGTCAAAGGCCCCCTTGAAGTCTACAAAGAGACCAAGGACATATTTGCTATTAGAGGCAGCTGTCAAATCAAGGGTGGCATTAATGGCATCCACCGTTGAGTACCCTTTCCGAAAGCCAAATTGATTACGTGCCGAAAGAGAATGATTGTTATAATAAATCTGAAAACGAAGTGAGATTAATTTTTCTTGTACTTTGCTTAAAGCAGGAAGTAAAGCAATAGGCCTATATGAAGTAACCAAATTTGCCGGTTTGTCTTGATGTTTTAATAATATTTTCAAATTTGCTACCTTCCAAGAATCAGGAAAACAACCACCAGCCAAACAAGAATTCAATAAGTCACTAATGCAAGTCGGGCAAAGCTTCTAGATTCGCTTCAGTATGGACACCTCCATCAAGTCCAGACCGGGACATTTGCCCGAATTAAGTGAACTGATGGAGTTGTCGATTTCAAAAATGGAAAAAGGTTCCTCAACACTTGAAGCAGAGTAACAAAGATGATTCAGTCTTAAGGAAGTCTGCAAAGGACTCTCAGGAACGGTGATATCATCCTTTATTATTTCTTGTAAAATGAGAGTGATGGATTCCTTCCAAGAAAGAGTTTCTGTGAGATCTGGTTTTAGGATTGAAGAATGGATCAGACCAGGGTGAATCTTCTCAGTAACCAGTTTGAACACAAAACCTCAAGGGTCAGAATTTAAGTTTTTTGAAATTAGATCATCCCAAGCTTTTCTCTTACATTTATATATAGTATTGAAATAAGTTCTCCTTGATGTTTTATACTGTTCGTAAAAAGTCTGTATTTCCGCCTGGGGTCTGTGTGAACGCTTAGCCCTTTGAAATTTTCGCCTTGCAGAGCTAAAAGCTTTTCTCAGGTTCGAGAGCTCAGACGTCCACCAAGGGACGGAAGAAGGCAACAGAAGGAAGACTGTGGTGCAACTCGCCGGTAATTGGAATGCTAGTGATGGGAGTAATGTGTCACAACATACAGTACATTGTACCCTGCTGAAATGGGGCTGTGTAGTCGCAGGCCACTCCGAGTGCCCATGTTAACCATGTTCACCAGTGACAGCACCTACAATGGGCATGCGAGCATCGAATGTGCATCGATAAACCAAATGTGATCACAATAAGCAGTACCAACTATATTCAGGAAAAAATAAAAAAGGTCATAAAACTTTTAGTTGTAACTATAACAGCATCCTCATATTCAGGGGAGGTCCCTATGGATTGGAGATTTACAAAAGTATGTCTTATTCACAAAGGGGATCAAAGGGTGACATGAGTAATTATAGACCTGTTAGCTTGACTTCTGTTCCAGAGAAAATAATGGAGTCATTAGCATTAGTAAAGGCATATGATGCAAGAAAGCAAGCTTATGCAGCATTAGCCAAAAAAAAAAAAAAAAAACTGCTCCCATTTCACCCATCCGTTCGCTCCAAATACCTGTCCAGCTCAGGCTTAAATTTATTTAGGCTATCAACTTCCACAACAAAAGATGGAAGTGTGTTCCACCAATCAACTACCTGCTGGTTAAAGGCAAACTTCCGCACATCTTTCCTCAATTTGAATTTATGCCATGTCAGGTGATTATTCTGAGTCACTGATTAAAGAAGTAATACAGGAACATCTACATAGGAATGCAACTATATTTCAGTAAACGAATGGATTTGTGAAAGGGGTTCACTTGTCTAACAAATCTGATTGGATACTATGAAGCAGTAACAAAGGAAATGGATGCCAAATATAATTTTGTTATCATATACTTGGATTTCAGGAAAACTTTTATATTGTTGCACATAAAAGACTGCTGTACAAATTAGAGTAGTGGCATTAAGGGCAAGTTACTGCTCTGGATAAAAGGATGGTTGAGTGGGTAAAGACAGAGTTGCCATTAATGGACACTGCTCTTCATGAAATAATGTTATTGGCGGAGTTCCCCAGGGTTCAGTGCTGGGATCATTGTTATTTTCTGTATTTATTAATGATATTGAAGAAGATATATCAAGATTAATGTCTAAGTTTTCTGGGGTGGTTTAGTGAAAGTAATCAGTGATTTACTGCCATTAACTCTTCAAATGCAATTTCTCAGCCAGATGGGCTGAGAAATGGCAGTTGAAGTTTAATATTGAAGAATTCAAAGTAATGAATATGGGTAACAGTAATTCCAAATTAATGTACCAACTGTGCAGTACTATACTCAGAAAACTGGAAAAGGCATGGGGGCAGTTGTGCAGTCAGATAATGAGCTCTCTGAGCAGTGCACACAAGTAGCGAGGACAGCTAATGGGGTTTTGTCAATGATGTACAGGAATTTTTCTAGTAGGAATAAGGAAGTGATTATCCCACTGTATAAGGCAATGGTTAGGCCACATCTTGATTACTAATAAAATTTAACTATTGAGCATATTAAAAATAATTGGCACCCAAACTAAGAAGCATAAAAAAATAAATTTTTAAATGAAGAAAAATGAAAATATTTTTGTTTTTTTCCAATTTAATGATCTGCCAACAATATAAAAATACTCTTTTCAAAAGTTAAATAGCATTCCTCATGCTGACAAAATTTTAGGTGAAGAATAAAATAAAAAATTTAAAAGGACTTTATGGAAGTTGGAAAAAAAAGAGGTATGTGGGGAGACGATTTGCAAAGAGGGAAAATTCTGAATAAACATGTGAAATGTTTATTCAGAATGGTGAACAAAAAAATAAAATAAAATAAAATAAATTAAGAAATCCTGGTTGTTGTCTTATAACAGAGGGAAAAACCGTAACTAAAGTAAGAAAACATAATAAAGAGCAAAAAGGGGAAATTTTGAAGTATGAAGTAAATACGAGTTTCCTAAATGAAAGAGCCGAAAACATAAATGAAAAAAAAAAAAAAAAAAAAAAAGGTTGAAATGCACAGTACTAAGTACTATAGGTTCTAAAACCTCTTGTGTTTGGGGTTCTCATAAAAAAATAATAATAAAAATAAAAGAGTGGAAGGCATTAGGAGTAGATGAAATCAGACACGAAATGCTGAAAGTTGGAGGGAAGACAAGTGTCATCACAGGGTGTAGTTTTATCACATTATCCAAACTTCATTATCCAAAGGACATGTTTCATTTTTAATGATGAGTCCTGAATATTGATGAGTCCTTCCCCAATATTCTGGGGAAGAACAGACAGGTTTTAGGCCAAATGATGGATACCAAGATCAGAGATACACACTATGACAAATTAGAGAAAAGTCATGGGAGCATAACAAGAACCTGTATTTAGGATTTACTGATCTTGAAGAAGAATATGACAAGGTACTTAGAAACCTGTGCTTTCAAATTTTAGAAAAATATAACATGAAGGATAAACTTACGGGATAAAGTTTGAAAGAAAACAGCAAATCTGTAGTGAGGATTGCAGGAAGCAATGGAAAAGTGGTTAATGTTAAACATGTAGTTAGACACTTTATCACCACTCCTTTTTATAATTTTCATGGACTGTTTAAATTTTAAATACTGCAAAGTAAATTACACTCTCCAAAAAAACAAAAAAAATTCATTACCTACAGAGAAAAGTGCAGATTCTAAAAAAAATTAACAACCTTAATGCAAAAATACAGCCGAAACTCGTTAAAAAGTGATTCATAAGCAGTAATTGACAGGATTTTAACCCGGGCCTTTTCCACCCAGTGTGGGGAGGACGGTGACAATACTACTATGTTACTCATGCAGACTCCCACTTTTCCGTTAGCTGAAACATGTTTTTAGTCACCGAAGGTCAACATTTTGGATTCCCTGTGAACACATGGCAATATTTTTAGTTTAATGTGAATCCTCAATACACATTATCCTTTGATTTCTGTAATAACAATAATAAATGACTTGTAACTGTACTGCAAAATGTTTGAACATTATTTTTTTTTAAGTTTACTGAATGCATGTAAAATCACAGAAGTCATTTGCATACAAGGCACAATCCTTTTGTTGCTTCATGTTTTTTGAAAAATTGACCAAATGTTAATTTTTCTTGTTTCTCAAATTGTAAGTTGTTATTTTTAAAATATAAATTTAAAGAAATTTCTGAAACTTCAAAAAAATGGGAGTTTACTACAGAAGCAAAAACTGAATCAAGTCTGGAGTCTAGCAAACTCAAGTGGCTAGACACCTTGCAGTGAATGAATCTACAGTGCAGTTTGCAAACTGAACTTAAATTTCCTGAACCAGAAAAGGTAAATTTTCTTTCAATTTTACAGTTAAAATGCCTTAATTAAATTGTTAAAAAGAAACAAAGAGATGCAATGAAACAGTCAACCCTTGATAGTTTTTTTTTTTTTTTTTTAATGAAAGACTTGAAAGTAAAAACTAAAATCTGCAAAGGTTTGTTTGCTAATGTCTACTTAGTAGTCGAAAGAACACGGAATGCATTATGTTTTCGTTTTTCGCCAAATTTTTCGACCGTTTGTTAATTTCAAAACACAAACTTAAGTGTCAATACAACCATGTGGAAAAGCAGTTTCTGCAAGTATTGATTTTTGTGACAAAAGGTGTCTGTTTATTGTTTATTTATTTAACAACATGAATATTGAAACAATGCAATTGCATATTATTTCCATTATTATTCTTTGCATGATTTTTATTAGACATAGTATTGTAATTACTGCACAAAAAACAAGGAGCAAAATTGATAAAATAAATTTTCTGTTTATACTCTGGCATGACAACCAAGTCAGTAGAGTTTACAATAAATCGTCAATACAAATATTTATTGTATTTAGTAGTCACGGGCTTGAACCCTGGTCCACTCAAGGAACGCATGCTATGCACTCGCGCTACTGACCACTGGGCTACGTCAGGCCTTTATCAAAAAAACTTCTGTTTATACTCCGGGCACGACAACCAAGTCAGTAGAGTTTACAATTAATTGTCAATACAAATATTTATTGTATTTAGTAGTCACAGGTTTGAACCCAGTCCACTCAAGGAACGCATACTATGCACTCTCGCTCCTGACCACTGGGCTATGTCAGGCCTTTTCCAAGTCAGTAGAGTTATACTTCATACATACATAGTATGTATGAAGTTTGAATGTTGAAAAAAATGATTAAAATTTTCTAACACAATCCCGCTTATATCACAATGTGATTCTTTGGACTCTGAGCATTGCGTCATAACAGGTCTCAGCTGTACCAAAATTATGTCTCCATTACATCTACAATGAAAGATAATGAAATTTTAATAACCTAAAAAACGAATAATTTCAAATATCATACAATAATACATAACTATCTTAAAAATGAGTCTTTTAAAACACTTTAATCAAATATATAATGCACTCCATACATTCTACATTCTATTTCCTTAGGAATATTTTCCACTCAGTTTTTTTTATAGTTCATTTTGCTTTCCTTCTTAAGAAACCAGCAGTAATCTATGATGAACAGCGGTAATATATTTCCATCTAAATATGAATAAATTAAATGCAAACAACTCCAATTTAACTAATGACAAAAAACAACTTCCTACATCAAGCCAATGGCCAACGTTTCCAAATGGCAAATTGAGGCAAAATACTGAACAGTTTCTTTACTTTACAGGAAATCAGCAAATATGTGAACATATTCAACAACATGTTCATTAACAAGTACAGGTCACTGTTGAAAAAAAGCCGTGAATTAGGGTTGAATTTGAAAGTGTCTGCAATTCTGCCCAGACATGATAGGAGGGAGTATATGATGAGAGCCCTGTCGATCAATCAAGGGATGGGATACACTTAAATAGAAAGGGTGCAAGAATGTTTGCTGATGCTATCGAGGCAGTGTTAGGTGGGTCGGAAAACTGCTAGATTGGGGGGATACAAGGACTAATAGATTAACAGTAGCCACTGGCAGAGATGAAAGTGATTCTTGCAATGCTTCTATTGGATAGGCGCATTATGGCCTTTGCTGTCCTTGCGCCGTAAAGCCCCCAAACAACAACAACAGCTTCTATTGGAATGAGACGTAGCCTGGAAAATAAGATGCAGGATATTTCAGAGACTGCTGGGAATCATTGGGGGACAAGTAAACACATGGGTTGTGTTAGGGTAGCTAAGAAAAAGAACAGGTGCATGTATACTTGCGTGTACACCAATGCTAGGAGTTTAGTAAATAAATTTGATGAATTTGTGGTATTGCTCAAAACATCAAAGGCAGATATTGTGGTGATTTCATAGATGTGGTGTCACACAAATAAGAGGAATGCAGAACTGGAATTTGGGGAGTACAGTGTCTACAGAAAGGATAGATAGGAAAGGAAGGGAGGAGAGGTTATGCTATTAGTTAAGAAATACAAAAAACCCAGGGAAGTAAAGCCAGTCAACATTGCTGGACAGTGCAGTGTCGAGTCAGTTTGGTGTGACATAAGCATTGGGAGATCAAAATTGAGAGTAGGAGTGTGCTATAGGCCTAATGACTCTGATGAGTATAATAAAAAACTGTACAGGGAAATAGAGTGGGCCAGTAAATCAGAGAGTCTTATAATGGGGGATTTTAATTTCCCAGATATTGACTGGAATTTGTGGGTTGGTCACTCACACACTAGCAAGGCTTTTGTGGATTTATTGGATGATTGTTTTCTACATCAGCATGTTCGGGAGACAACTAGAGGGAGTAATACTCTTGACTTGATTATCAGTAGTGATTCTTCTTGCATTAAGAATCTGCAGGTAAATGAAACACTAGGTGGCAGTGATCACAATGTGCTGAAGTGGGATTTACTCAAAGAGGTAACTACCATTAGGGGTAAAGGGAAGGGTTATTGCTTTCGTAAAGGCGACTACGATGGACTGAGACAGTATTTAAATTCTATACAGTGGGACCAACTGATGATGTTACCAACAGCAAATTCAAAATGGGAAGCATTCAAAGAACTTATCTTGGAAGCTACTAGGCTTTACATACCAACTAAGAAATATTGTTCAAGGTTTAGGCCTAAGTGGATGTCAGATGAACTAATGAGACATATGGCAGAGAAGAAAAATGCATGGGATACATACAAATTAACACAACACAGAAGCCTATGATAGATAAAAGTTGATCTGTAACCAAGTTACAAAGGAGGTTAGGCAGGCAAAGGCAGATTACGAGAAATCTTTGGCAAAGGATGCAAAGAAAAACAGCAAAGAGTTCTTAACTTATGTAAACTCTAAATGGAAGTGGATGAATCAGATTGGTCCACTTGATATCGATCGGTCAATTGTTGATGATCCTGCTCAGGTAGCTAACAAACTAAATGAATATTTTGCATCGACATTCACACGAGGAGTTATTCAGCGGGTGGAATGCCAGAGGTGCATTCAAAACTGGCAGTAAGCTAGATAATCTTGTAATAACTGAGATAAAGTGGAGGAGAAATTGTTGAAGATAAATACAAGACAGGCACCTGGAGTGGATGGGATCTATCCAGTTATATTAAAGGAGGCAGCAAAGGAAGTAAGCAAACCCTTAGCCATAATTATGAGAGCTTCCTTGGACTCAGGGGAAGTACCCATGGACTGGAGATGTGCAAATGTGACCCCAATTCACAAAGGAGGATCAAAGGGCGACACAACTAATTATAGACCTGTTAGTTTAACTTCTGTTCCCGGAAAATTAATGGAGGCACTGGTTAAAGAAGCACTGCAGGATCATCTAGACGAGATTTCAGTTATATCTCAGACACAGCATGGTTTTGTTAAGGGGAAGTCTTGCCTGACCAATTTGATTGGATACTATGATGCAGTCACAAAAGAACTGGATGCAGGGAATAACTTTGATATTATATACTTGGATCTTAGAAAGGCTTTTGATACTGTTGCACATGGAAGACTGCTGCACAAATTGGAGAGTGTGACATTGGAGGCAAATTGCTGCTATGGATAAAGGGGTGGTTGAGGGGGAGAAGACAGAGTGGTAATCAATGGACACTGCTCATTGTGGACTAATGTTATTAGTGGAGTCCCTCAGGGTTCAGTATTGGGTCCTTTATTGTTCTCTGTATTTATAAATGATATTGATGATGGTATATCAAGCTTAATGTCCAAGTTTGCAGACGATACGAAGGTTGGCAGGGTTGTCAAGGACACTACTGACACTATGCTACTGCAACAGGATCTGGAAAGGTTGAGCAGATGGGCTGAGAGGTGGCAAATGAAGTTTAACATTGACAAATGTAAAGTACTACATATGGGAAACAGCAACCCCAGAGCAACGTATCAACTGTGGTACTATACTGACAGTGGTAGAGAATGAAAGGGACCTGGGAGTGGTTGTGCAGGCAGATATGAAGTTTTCTGAGCAGTGCAGATGGGCTGCATGACTAGCTCATGGTGTATTGTCGATGATATATAGGAATTTTTCTAGCAGGGATAAGGAGGTGATTATTCCCTTATATAAGGCAATGGTCAGGCCACACCTGGAGTACTGTATACAGGTCTAGAGGCCTCATTTCAAGAAGGATGTAGAGATGCTGGAATGAGTACAGAGAAGGGCAACAAGATAAGTGAATGGAACAAAGGGTTGCTCTTATGAAGTAAGGCTTAAGTTTTGCAAATTACAGTGTCTGGAGACTAGGCACTGGCGAGGTGATCTGATAGAGGTGTATAAAGCCTTGAATGGTTTGAGCATGCTCAATGCCGATGGGATTCTTCCTCTTGCTCAGAATAATCACCTGAGAGGGCATAAATTCAAATTGAGGAAAAACAGATGTAGGATAGATGTGAGGAAATTTGCCTTTAGCCAGCGGGTGGTTGGTTGGTGGCACAGACTTCCATCCCTTGTCGTGGAAGTTGATGGCCTGAATAAGCTTAAGGCTCAGTTGGACAGGTATTTCGAATGAACAGAGGGGTGAAGGGGAAGTGGTTATTTATTTATTTATTTTTTTTTTTTGGCTGATGCTGCATAAGCTTGCTTTCTTGCATCAAATGCCTCTACTAATCCTAATGCTAATATTTTATTTTAAAATTAAACCGCAATATTTCACTTTCTTACACACAATATAACTTTTATGGGTAGTTTATATTTTCCCCACCATAAGATATGTCTTTGTATCTGTAATTTTTACTTAAATTTTAAAAAAAATGTAGATTGTTCTTCTTTCCTCATGTTTTCTTTATATAAAAAGTCAACTTTGGAAATACACAAAAAAGCCTTTAAATTACATATTCTGAATTTCTTCTTTAACAAAGCTGTTTCTAAGATACATAAAGATACATAAACAACACAGGTGTATATATCATGTATGCACTGGGGCCATTGCAGATTGCTTTCAGCCAGAGTAGCAAAGAACAACAACAATATTTTATAAGCTGGAATTTTTTTATGAAAACCCCAAACACGAGAGGTATTAGAACCAATAGTACTTAGTACCTTGCTTGGGTTGGAGTTTGAGAAAACGAAAGAAGATATTTACTGACATTAGACTTGAACTCTGTAGACTGTAAATTTCAGGAAATACGTATGAAGGAAGGTTGTTCCAGAAAACAAAAGTTGAATAAATAAACTAGGAAGATGAAAAGTTGGTTCTATGAGTTTGAAGTTGGACAGTAAATGGATGTTGGCTGGTGGCAGCACGTGTTCGGACTGTTTTGAAAGAGAGAGCGGGAATTATAGAAGCCAATTCAGAAGAACAGTGCCCATGAAAGTATCTGTAGAAAAGGCATGCAGCAGAAACATAGGTCTATGAGACAGCGAGTGGAGAGACTCTGTTAGAGAGGAATCATTAATTAACCTAACTGCCCTCTTCTGAATGGAATCTAGAAGCCTGAGAGAGGTTTTGGGGGCACTGCCCCAGATGTGGGAACAACATTGCATGGTAGAGCGGATTTGCGATTTGTACAGAGTGAACAGCTGTTTGAAAGAAAAGTAATGCCAAGAGTGAAAAAGAAAACCAAGTTTTTTAGATGCAGAGGAAGCAATATTTGTAATGTACTTGTGCCAAGAGAGATTAGAACTCAGGGTAATCCCCAAAACAAAGCATAGGATCAGAAGAATCCTTTACGCGAGATATAAGATAAGACTGAGTTTTAATCAACTAAGTTGTCTTTGCCCCACTGGAGAATTACCTGGAGATTGGCATTTAAGGAATTGGTAGTGGATATTCGAGAAGTTGAAGCTGATTGAGCAGGGCAAGGTTCTCAAAACAAAAACTGAAATGCAATGTGCTATCATCAGCAAAACTACAGATAGGATTTCCAGTCAATGGAAGAAGGTCATTAATATATAAGAGGAAAAGAGTGGGGGAAACCAGCATTAGTGGAAAAGTTAGAAGACAGAGAGCCATCTACCACCACCCTCAGTGAGCGATCAGAGAGAAAACTGGATAACCAATTACAAATAACAGTTGGCAAACCATAAGATGGAAGCTTGTTTAGACCTTTATGCCAAACACGATCAAAAGCCTTTGAGATGTCAAGAGCAACTGCTTGTTTCCCCGAACTCTTTTCCATAAATGGAAAACATAAGCCAGAATATCACCAGTGGATTGCCACTGATGGAATCCATACTGGCAATCACTGATCAAACGGAAGGTTTCTAGGTAGTTTAAGAGTTGGTGGTTAATTGATTTCTCCATTACTTGAGAAAGAGTAGAAGAAATTGCAATGGGACAATAATTGGATGGGAGGGATTTGTTATCCTTTTTAGGAACTGGCTGGATATGAGCAAATTTCCAAGCAGAAGAAAAAACACCTTTGGAATAAGAAAGTAAAAAAAGGCAGCAAAGAACAGGAGTAAGTTCAGGAGCACAGGTTTTGAGAACAAGTGGAGAAATACCATCAGGACCTGGAGCTTTCTTAGCATCAAGATTTGTCAAAATCCTTCTGACATCCTTTTGATGGAAGACCACAGGAGGCATTGAATGGAGCATGTTGGGAACGGTGGGAGGTTCTACCAAGATCATTAATATAGGAGTTGGAAGAAAAATGGGATACTAGCAGGTCAGCTTTATCCTTGGCTGAAGTGACAACAGAACCAACTGGTTTTGAGAGAGGTGGGAGCAGAGATGGGCAAAAGGTATGGCCAAAAGCTTTGGCAAACACCTCAGCATTTTGACCAGCTGGGGTGACTAGAAAACGGAAGCCAGCCTGGAGTTGTGAACATTAAAATCACCAAGGAAAATTACCTCACTGTTAGGAAAGTTGGACTGGAGAAAGTCAAGCTGCAAAGAGAGGAAGTCAAAGAGCTCCAAGTGATTAGTGGAATTGGGAGAACGGTAGAGACAACAGATGAATTTGACGCAATGAGATAGAGAGATTTTAAGCCAGAGAAGATCGAAAAGAGGAGATTCCAAATTACCAAGTCTCTGACAGGGAATATCGGAACAGACATATGTACAAGTACTACCTTTGAGGCAAAAGGAATCATACAGCAAATAATTTGGGCAACTGTGATGAGTGGTTGAATCAACCGATAACTGATATTCAGTCAGAAAAAGTACATGGGGTTTGGCAGACTGCAAGTGGAAACAGACATTGTTGAGATTAGAATTGAGACCACGTACATTTGTGAAATGAACTAGGAAGTGTTTGAGAAGTTTAGATATTTTCACAGATAAGCTTACTCTATTAGTTTGACAATTCATGGTGTATTCAATAGTAAGAAAAAGCGGGGAGGAGACATGCTATACGAAGTAATGAAATTTTTGGATAAGGCGTACACATGGTAAAAATATACCCAGATCCTTGACATAACGTGGCCTCGACAACGTCCCCCATATACACACTACTCAGACTCCCTGCAGTCACTATTTGGCAAAGTAGAGGTAGCAAGATTATACACTAGCTTATCCAGAAGCCTCCTAGAGAGTTACGAATAGGTTCGGTCCAGTGTATTAACTAGCAACCGGCCTGCGAATACCGTTTTAGAGCTTACCCTTCGAAATGTAAGGAAGATTGGATTTCACCAATGTTCATCATAACTTCAAAAGTCATCAGTCATACTGCATGATGGAAGAGATGGGGAAGGGTTGACCGGAACTTAGCTCAGGAGACTAAACATGGGTTCCACCACTTCAAGCCTCCAATAAGCAGAGTGGTGGTATTGCACTGGATGATGAGAGTCATCTACCACCTATTATTGCCTGGTAACACAGAGGGGTGGCATTCTTCCATGTGGTGTGGGCGCCACACCTCTACCCCTGCATACATTGGTTCACACCTGGGTGGTCACCCACAATGTGCACGTGCATGGAGGTTATACCCAAACAGTCCCACCATTGTGAAGGTGCAAGCAGAGGATTTGGCTGTCACAGGCCGTACAGACTTTGCCGAAATTGGGTCCACTTGACTGTAATATCAGTTCCATCAGCATTCCCGGGTAGCAATTACCGCTTGTCTGGCATATCTGAGAGAATGTCTGTGACAACCTCAAGGATCATCAAGGACCTCAAGGACAAAATACTGATAAATACTTATAACAGAGGATTTTCTTGTATATGAATTACTTTCAATTTATGAAGTAGGTAGATTTTGCAAGTTTTTTTAAACAGTTTTCAATAAGTTTAGGGTATTTATAGCATGCTCCTATAGCATGCTTTATCATTACCATTAACTGCATTTAATATTATTAGATGCATTAGCAATATGCATAATGCACCTATTTTCTTCACCGCATCCATCTGTCTGTTGGCATACATGTAACAACCCAAACTCAGTGGACAGATTTTCACGAAATTATATATTTGAGCCTTTTAGTCCATAGAAATCTTCAATTAGTACTTCTTTGTCCACCCAGCTGCAAGTAATAACTCAACTCTCAGTAAATGGATTTTCATCAAATTTCATGTTGTTCTTGAAAGTGATTTATTGAGCTTTGTCAAGAGGCTATCCAGAAACCATATATTGTAGCTGAAGTACTGGATATTATGTTTGCAGCCATGTGTCAATTGGGGGGAAACGAATGGGCGATAGGTAGCTGCACAGAAACAAAATTTTATCAGTTTGCATATAACAGTTATTCTGCACAGAAACAAAATTTTATCAGTTTGCATATAACAGTTATTGCCTTTTTTGCTCTTTTTGTTGTTATAAATCATGAATTATTTTAACATAACTGAATTTTCATAACTTATGACTTATTGTTTGATTATGAGTTCAGGCAGATACAGTGGAACCTCCAATAACAGGCATTCTACATAAGCAGACACTCCTCACAATGGCTAATTATCATTATCCCCAGACTGTTAAGTGTTTAACAAAACCAATTGTTTTTCATACTACCTCCAGACAAAAAACTCCAGATTCTAAAGGAAACTGAACTGTTGATTCCAAAAATACAAAAATTAAGTCTCTATCATATCTTTATTGAAAAATATAATGATATTTTAGTAAATTAAATGATTTGAAATATATGATATGATATGAAATGTAATATATTTCAGTTTTTTGGAACATATTTTATTACTTTTTCCTGGTAAAAATTCCTCTTTTCCTACTGCTGCACAATATGTTTTCCTGTTGCACAAATGTCCAAAAAACATAGAAAACAACAGTATTTTGTGAAACTTACCTGTAGAACTGTGAGTAATCCAATTACCTGAAGATCACCACAGACATGCCAAGCTCATACTTTATGAGCTGGATAATGAACATTTACAAAATGAGAACATATGTAAGTAAATCGCACAATAGTATTTACTTTTGTGTAAACAAAACCAGTTTATGGTAGCTACAATGTAAGTGCAGGATGAGCTGTCATTGTGAAGGATGAGTTGTTAAATTAACAAAAAAATTAAAATAGTTATTCTAAGTTGTTTACGCACACTCCCTCACTCTCCACGGGAAAAGGTCAGTTGCAATTTTTACACCGCTTCAAAGAGTCTTTTACAGTATAATAAATTTTTTGTGCCATCTTATCTGAGCTGATATCTTTTTTGGAACTTGTGTCTTTAAATTAATTTAAAGTTTGTTTATAATAAATCTCATCTAGTAGTGTTATGGTGACAAAACGTAAACTGATCGAATGAAGCCTGGAAATTAAACTGAAAATTATACAAGAGGCTGATAGGATGGAACAAAGCAAAATGGACATTGCAAAGGAATACAACAGCCCTTGACCTACTTTATCCACAATACTGAAAAACTGAAAAAAAAAACTTGAAACATGCGATACTGGAGCAGTGATAAAAAAAAACAATAGGAAACAAATTCCTGGTTCAAAACATGAGAAGCTTGAAACAAAACTTTTCAAGTGGTACCAACAAATGTGTGCATGTAATTTGCTAATGTGAGGTCCGATTTTGCAAGAAAAGGCAAATTATCTAGTTAAGCAACATGGAATTAGTGGCTTCAATGCAGCAGTGGCTGGTTCCAAAGATTTAAAGACATGAATAACTTGGTTTCGTGAAATGTTTGCAGTAAGTCTGGATAAGTCGACAAGGAAAAGGCTACAGACAGGTTGCATTCTGTATGGTGCATTCTTGAAAAATATGAGGCAAAGGTTATTTTTAACCTTGATGAGACAGGTTTATTTTATACCCTGCTGCCAAACAAAACATTTGCTGTTTGAGGAAATTACTTGTCATGGTGGAAAATTAAGTAAACAAAGACTCACTGTTCTGTTAATATGCTCACTTGTGTGTGATTGGTAAGTTTTCCAAGCCAAAATGTTTTAAAATAGTTAACCAACTTCCCCATGATTATGAGGCCAATAGAAGTGCTTGGTTTACAGTAAAAATTTTTCAGTCTTGGTTATCAAAAGTGGAAAGAATGGCTTCAGAAAAAAGGAACATTTTGTTGATTCTAGATCGTTGTACAGCACATTCTGCCGAGACACTTAAGTTGACAAATATATGGCTGTTGTTTTTACCTCCCAATACTACCAGTTTTATGCAGCCACTGGAATAAGGAATTATAACATCAAGAGAGCACATACAGCCTGCCTGATAAGGTACTCGATCCACAACATAGAAGGAGAGAACAATTTAAAGCCAAATTGGAATACCTTGGATGCTATCCATAAGCTATTTATTGCTTGGGACAGTATTGCATCAAGTGTAATAATCAACTGCTTCAGAAAGGGTGGAGAGAATATCATCAAAAAACATGGCCCAGAAGACGAATGTGATAGCAACATTGAGGAATGGAGATTTGAAGGAGCATATGGGTTTGGTTGGTGAATTTGAAGTTTGTGAAGGTGAATGATGAAGTTGCTACCAGATCAATGCCAGCACCAGAAGAAAAGCTGAGTAACAAGCAAAACAATGATGGTTTTGTTACCAGCGACAGTGAAAGTGACAGAAGCACACACACCTGGAAAAGATGCCCCAAATGCATTGAGCATAATAGAGAATGTGTTGCCGTGCAGTAACGTTGATAAAGAATCAACTGTTACATTTGATAATGTCTGTGCTGTACTAAAAATGCATATAGGATAAAAACTGTGCAAACAACATTGGATTCTTTCTTTAAATTAGATTAATTAAAAAGTTACCTTTTGTATGTCTTAGCATTAATTGAGACATATGATGCAAGAAAGGAAGCTTATACAGCATCAGCCAAAAAAAAAAAAAAAAAAAAACACCCTTCCCATTTCACCCATCTGGTCACTCCAAATGTGTCTAGTTTAGCCTTAAATTTATTTAAGCTATCAACTTCCACAACAACAGATGAAAGTCTGTTCCAGCAATCAACTACCCACTGGCTAAAGGCAAACTTCCACACATCTATTCTGCAACTGTCTTTCCTCAATTTGAATCTATGCCCTTCAAGGTTCGCAATCTGAGCAAGTGGAAAAATCCCATCAGCATTGAGCATGTTCAAACCATTCAAGGCCTTATACACCTCAATCAGATCACCTTGTGGGTGCCTAGGCTCCAGATGCTGCAACTTGCAGAACTTAAGCCTTTCTTGGTAAGAGCACCACTTTGTTCCTCTCACCAACCTTGTTCCCATTCTTTGGACTCATTCTAGCAACTCTACATACTTTCAAAAATGAGATCTCCATACCTGTATGCAGTACTCAAGTTGTGGCCTGACCATTTCCTTATACAAGGGGATAATCACCTCCCTGTCTCTGCTAGCAAAATTCTTATATATCATTGACAAGTCTCCATGACCTGCTCTGGAAGCCTGTCTGCACTGCTCAGAGAACTTCATATCTGACTGCACAATTATCCCCCGGTCTTTTTCATTCTCCACCTCCCTGAGTGTAGTACCACACAGTTGGTACATTTCTCTTGAGTTACTGCTACCCATATACTTTGCATTTGTTAATATTAAACTTCAGTTGCCACTTCTCAGACCATCTGCCTAACCTTTCTAGATCCTGTTGCAATAGCATACTGTTTTACTGTAATTAACAACTCTGTCACAGCATTGAACACTCGGGGCCTCCACTATTAACACTAGTCCACAAAGAGCAGTGTCCATTTATTACCACTCTCTCTGTGATCTCCCACTAAACCATCCCTTTATCCACTACAGCAACTTGCTTTTAATGCCCTGCTCCAATTTGTACAGCAGTCTTCCATGTGCAACAGTATCAAAACTTTCCTGAAATCCAAGTATCTGATATCAAAACTATTTTTTGCATCCAGTTCCTTTGTGACCAATATTCAGTCAAATTGGTCAGACAAGATCCCCCTTAACAAACCCATACTGTCTCTGAACTATTACTTCAGTCTTCTCTTGATGATCCTGCAATGCTTCTTTAACGAGAGATTCTTTATTTTCCTCGGAAGAAAAGTTAAACTAACAGGTCTATAATTATTTGTGTAATCTTTTGAACCCCCCTTCGTGATTTGGGTATACATTTGCATACATCTCCAGTCCATGGGGATCTCCCCTGAATCTAAGGATGCTTCCATAATTATGGCTAATGGCTTGCTTACTTCCTTCGCTGCCTCCTTCAATATAACCAGATAGATTCCATCCACCACAGGTGCCTTTTTTATGTTCAACTTCAATAATTTCTCCTCCACTTTGCTCTCCATTATTACAAAATCATTTAGCTGCCTGTTAGAGTTTAGTAAACTTCTGACCTCCAATCCTTACAGAATTCATCATATGTGAATGTATATTCAAAATACTCATTGTTTGTCAGCTATCTCAGCAGGATCATCAACAGTCAAACTAACAATATCAAGTGGACCAATCTGATTCATCCCCTTCTTCTAGAGTTTACATAAGTAAAGAAGTCTTTCTTGTTTTTCTTTGCATCCTTTGCCAAGGATTTCTTGTAATCAGCCTTTGCTTGCCTAACCTCCTTTGTGACTTGATTACAGACTAGCTTATATCTACCATAGGCATCTGTCGCCTGATAATTTATATGCATCCCATGAACTGTTCTTCTTTGTCACGAGTTTCATTAGTCCATCTGACATCCACTTCGGCCTAAACCTAAAACAGTATTTCTTAGTTTAAACAAAAAGCCTAGTATCTTTCAAGTTTTACTTCCTTGAATGCTTCCCATTTAAAGTTGTAACTACCATCAGGGGATGGTAGTTACATCTTTAAGTAAATCCCACATCAGTACACTGTGACCACTGTCATCAAATAGTTTCTTTATCTGCAAATTCTTAATGCATGAATAATCAAATAATCAGATCAAGAGTATTACTCCCTCTGGTTGCCACCCAAACATGTTGTGGTAGAAAATAATCCTCCAATAAATCCACAAAAGTCTTGCTAGTGTGCAAGTGAACAACTCAGAACTCCAGTCAATATTAGGAAAGTTAAAATCCCCTACTCAAGATATTCTGATTTACTGGCCCACTATTTCTCTACACAACTGTTTGATGTACTCATCAGTCATTAGGCCTCCTAATCTCATTTTCCCTTTCCCAGTGACATAATCACTGGGAAAGGGAAACTGGCTCAACATTGCACTGTCCACCAACGTCAACTTTCTTTTTTTTTTTTTTATGAAAATTCCAAACATGAGAGGTATTATAACCTATAGTACTTAGTACCATGCTTGGCTTGGAGGTTGAGAAGACGAAAGAAGATATTTGTTGACATTAGACTTGAACTTCTGTAGACTGTAATTTTCAGGAAATACGTATGAAGGAAGGTTGTTCCAGAAAACGGCAGTTGAATGAATAAATGAGGAAGATGAAAAGTTGGTTCTGTGAGTTTGAAGTTGGACAGTAAATGGATGTTGGCTGGCGGTGGCACGTGTTTGGACTGTTTTGAAAGAGAGAGCGGAAATTATAGAAGCCAATTCAGAAGAACAGTGCCCACGGAAGTATCTGTAGAAAAGGCATGCAGCAGAAACAGTACGTCTATGAGACAGTGAGTGAAGAGACTCCGTTAGGGTGGATTTGCAATTTGTACAGAGTGAACAGCTGTTTGGAAGAAAAGTAACACTGAGAGCAAAAGAGAAACCAAGTTTTTTAGATGCAGAGGAAGCAGTATTTGTAATGCGCTTGTGCCAAGAGAGATTAGAAGTCAGGGTAATCCCCAAAAGAGATATCATTTTACCTAGAAATCGGAGTGTCACCAAAGATAAGCATAGGAGCAGAAGAATCTTTTTTGCAAGATATATGACAAGACTGAGTTTCAGATGGATTGAAATCAACTAAGTTGTCTTTGCCCCACTGGAGAATTACCTGGAGATTGGCATTTAAGGAACTGGTAGTGGATATTTGAGAAGTTGAAGCTGATTGAGCAGGGCAAGGTTTCTCAAAATGGAAAGTGGAATGCAATGTGGATGCACTTTCTTTGATATTAAGTGTTTGTTAACTAACAGCATAATCCACAAAAGCCTTGCTAGTGCGTGAGTGACCAATCCACCAATTCCAGTTAATATCTGGGAAATTAAAATCCTCCATTATAAGACTCTGTAATGTACTGACCCACTTTATTTCCCTATACAGTTCCTTATTATACTCATTAGAGTCATTAGGCCTATAACACACTCTTACTCTCAATTTTGATCTCCCAATGCTTATGTCACACCAAACTAATCACAACACTGCACTGTCCAGTGATGTCGACTGGCTTCACTTTCTTGGATTTTGTGTTTCTTAACTAATAGCATAACCCCTCCTCCCTTCCTACCCTGTCTATCCTTTTTGTACACATTGTACTCCCCAAATTCCAATTCTGCACTGCTTATATCTGTGTGACACCATGTTTCTGATTTCCCAACAATATCTGCCTTTGATGTCTTGACAAGCAGCACTTCAAATTCGTCAGTCTTCTTTTATATTAAATTTGTAATTCTTTTTACTGTGATACTAAAATATTGTATATATTAAAATACATGTTGTACAATATTTTCATTTCTGTTAATTGCTTTTTCTCTTAGTTTATCTTGAATAAAATAAAATCTTTAAAAAACTGTGTTATTTTTATTACTATAATGTTAGACAAGGCTTTTGTTGTTTTTTTATTATTTTATTAATTTAAATTTATTTTTTCATTTATTTTTGATATTATTATTTATTATTATTGTTTAGTATGTACCAAAAAAAAAAAAAAAACCTAGTAAAATTTTGACATTTTGAAATTTTGACTGTATTAATGAGCTTCGACTATAATAATTTCATTAACTCTGATTACAAGCAAATATTGCATTTTTTTCATAAATGTTTCTAAATTTAAAAGTTTTGTTTTTAGTTATGCTAGCCTTGCTTATTTCCATATCATATCAGTCAGCTTTTACTGCCCTGAACTGTTCCAAATGAGCCCATGAGTAACATATCCCATTGAAAATAATTACAGAAAATTAATTATAGAAAATAATTTAGAAAAAAAATGATTTTATTGATATACAGAATATTACAGAAAGAACAATTTATTAATTATTGATTAATAATAAACTGTAGTACGCAATTCATTATTGTATATAATTTAGTATGCAAAGCACTAAAACAAAAGATAATATTACAAATAATAGGAATACTTACTTGAACAATTCTTTGAATGTTGTTCATTAATATTGATGACTCCATATAGGGAACCTGGGTTTGGAGTAATGAGCCATGCTGCTGATGAGTTTTTACTTCCTCCAACTATATATATATATATTTATATATATATATATATATATATATATATATATGTATATATTAGTAATAAAAAAAGTTAATAATTATAATGACTGTAACTAATATTTATGGGTCAATGCAGTTGAAGAGCAATCGTGCATTACAACCATAATGTGTATAAAATATTGAGGATAATAATAGAAAATAATAGAAAAGGTAAATCAATCAAATAATACCATTCAGGGGTTTAGGAAAACACTAAGGATTAAAAAAAAAAAAAAAAAAAAAAATTATTATCGCTTTTTACCCACAATCGAGATGACTTCAACTGGGGCCAACCACCCAGACTGAAGGCAAAAAACAAAAAGTTCTCTGTTTCTGTAATGATCAATATATGCTAAGTAATTTAAATATAAACCAAATATAGTGATTAAAAATGGTTAGGAAATTTTAGAATCAAAAGTAAGAAATATAAGTAAATTATAAATAAATTATAAATGTAAGCATATATTAATCATCGTTGACCCGACAGAGAACGTAATTTAATGATTACAATAAGATTAAATATATAATACATACTACATATCTACTGTATCCAGGACATAATATAGTAACGATAATAGTCGTCAAGATAATGTGGTGCCCCCTATGTGATGGATACGGTAAAAATAAATAAAAATAAATAATTAATTAATTAATTAATTAACCAATCAAATTTAAGTTAACACAAAGATAAACATGCAGATAGTAAGAAGAAAAACTAGATGAGTAGGAATAATAGAACCTGAACTCCATAAAGGCGAAAAATAGTGGTATAGATAAGAAATAGTTTCTCCTACGTCCTAGGATTGCCCTAATAATTTCGGAGAAATAAAAATAAAAAGTGTAGGACAGCTTAAAGACAATACAAGAAGCTGTGGCTCGGGTATGCCCGGGATCGCAAACCCGTTCCTATAGTAGGACCCTGAGCTGAATTTGCATGTTACCTCAGCATGAACTTAAGTAAACTTAAATGAATTTAATTATATATATATAAAAAAAAAAATGATACACTGTAATTTGCAAGCTGGTGGGTACAAGTTTTCTACGCCGTAAGACACCAAGAAAGCAAAGTGTATCCTATGTACATATATACATGGCACTAAATATGACAATTATATTGAACCAACGGGGCTCAGAAAACAAATTTTTGAAATTAATTATGCTTATCGCTTTCCTGAAGTGGTATTTCAGGTAAGCGATGGGGAAATTATTATTAATTAGTTTAATTTTCGTAAAATTAATTTTTTTTAATTAAAATTAAAATTTTACGAAAATTAAACTAAACATTATCCATTCTCATTGAATTTCTATTAATTTTAAGTTTAATACTATCAGGGGACAACAGAAACGGGTAGGTATGAGACATTCCTTTAGTCTAGCTATCGTTCTGCTCAAAGCCCCCATTGAAGTAGCAGACAGATGGCCAAGTGAGGGAATGTTATTTGCAATTTACATTATTTATTATCATTTTTATTGTTATTTTCATTATTTAGCATCATATTATTTTTAATACCATTTCATTAATATAATGTTTATAGGCCTCCCAGGCTAAAGCTAGTTTACATTTGCTAACTTGGTAGCCTGGTCCATATACACCTAATTCCCTACAGATAAATACCATTTAATTAAATAAAATCAACCAATATAATTTCATGCATGTATAATGTCTAATTGCCCTATGTACAATAGCATTAATGTTGCACAACTGACAAATACCTAATACTGTAAACTTGACCAGATATCATAATCTTCAATAAGAACATATATTTTTATATTTTATATTACTTATATATATATATTTATTTATATATATGTATATAAGGAAAAGAAGTTTTCAGTAACTTTTGCTGCTGGAGAATAATAACTGAGGATTAAATATCTAGTAGAATGATTTTTTACCTCCTTAAATAAGATAAAAAAATGCAAGAGAAATCTGCTACCATATTTCTATTTTTTTAAACAAATGGCACACTTTATTATAAACTACTTGAGAGACCATACATTTTGGCCTGGTGCCAGAATGTATGGTCAGAATGTATACTCAGCAAATGTCCCCCTGACTAATGGATTAGCTAAAGTATGGTACAAATTTTGACACTGTTGCACATGGAAGATTACTGCACAAATTAGGTACCATATCATTTTAGGAAGGATGCAGAGTTGCTTGAGCATGTACAGAGAAGGGCAACAAGATTGGTGAGGGGAACAAAAGGGTCCTCTTACCAAGAAAGGCTTAAGTTCTGCAAAGTACAGTGTCTGGAGACTAGGCACCTGTGAGGTGATCTGAGTGAGGTGTATAAGGCTTTGAATGGGTTGAGCATGCTGAATTCTGATGGGATTCTTCTGCTTGCTCAGATTACAAACCTGAGGGAGCATAAATTCAAATTGAGGAAAGACATTTGTAGAATAGATGTGCGGAAATACACCTTTAGCCAGCAGATGGTTGATAGTTAGAACAAATTTCCATCTATTGTAGTGGAGGTCAGCAACTTAAATAAATTCAAGGCAGAACTAGACAAACTTTTAGAGGGAATGGTTGTGTAAAATTGCTTTTTTTTTTTTTTTTTTTTTTTTTTTGCTGATGCTATGTAAGGTCATGTGTTTGCTTTCTTGCATCACATGCCTCTATTATTACTACTACTCTCTAAAATGCATTTTCACCTCAAGCATTAACAGACTGCCACTGAAAACCTTGGGAAAAATACTTCTCCCATACATAGCTATACCAGTTACTGAAGCTAATTTCAATGCAACCCCATTCCACGTAACCACTTCAAACTTACTTGATCTTCAAACATCCATTCTCTATACTTTCAAGCCAATGCCAAACTTGCAACAATATATGTCGACAAAAACACTGCATTTAACATCCTGAGGATCCCTGTTCATCTCAAATTACTTCTTCAAAATTGATGGCAGTCTTTTCCGGTTTTGCCTAAACCCTTCTACACAACAGAAGTATTCATCCACTGTATGTACAAAAGTTCCTGGTATTTTGTGCCAAATCTATGATGGCATCCCCAAGAACAGGAAGTGAGTCCCGTCAGATCTCTTATTTATAATCATTCTCATGTCATTTATCCTTCAAATGAAATGGCATCATAGTGTATGCAGATGACAGAAAGTTGCTAACCTTCAACCCATCAAATATTACCTTAGATGCCACCTTAACTACTACTGTATAAGTACCCTGGCAGAGTACTTTAGTTCTTCAATCGAAACCTGAGCCCAGCCAGACCCATGATCTTCTTCCTCAGACAATCTGATGGAGAAGACCTCTTAAGAAATACGACACATTGAATCACTAGGGAAACAGGTGCTTGCTCTAGAGAATAATAAAACTGATATTATCTATTAAACTGCCAGATGATACACCCTCTGATTCAGACTCTACAATGAACAGTTAAGTGCATTCTGGTTTAAGAGAATTTAGTTTTATCAGGTAAATAGATAAAATTATTTGTAATAAGGATAGGTGGACTAGAACCAAAGTGTGTCTGCTGGGAATAAATGACATCACTAACAGATGTCAGATTTTGGGGGATAAAGAGAGCATTATTATTCAAATAGGGGAGAACTACTGATATTAGTCCTCCCCACCTCATAAACTTATGTTCTGTTGGATAAATAGGACCATGATGAAAAAACTGATGTCAGTTAGGTTAAAATAGGTGGGTCTGCAATTTTACCCAGGCATGATAGGAGGAACTCCATGTTGAAAAAGGATTGCTGATTAATACAAAACATGAGGGACGCCGGGAGAGTTTCTGGGGAAGATTTTTATTATTTTTTAAAAATTATTATGGTCTACAGTGCAGATAAAAGGAATCTATTTTGTAAAGATGGGTTACATTTGAACAAAGTTGGAACAAGGATTTTTGCAAATATCATTAAAGATACCTTAAGGGATCAGCAAAACTGCTAGTTTTGGGGGAAGGGGGACAGGAGTAATACAGATTTGCAATTATCCGATAATACAGTTCAAAGTAACAATTATATTTAAGTGTTAAATTCAATAATATTGTAAACTGACATTTCTGATACCAACTGGGCAAACTGATATCTATGAATTCTATTTGGAGCAAGACTGCTATAAGAAAACATGCTTTGGTCTTAGGAATTAATGATGGAAAGTCAGTTGGCTACCAAACTTAAGTCTGCAGTTTAACAAATTTATTCATGAAGTCATAAAGCTCCTGCTATGAGTATATTAAATACACTGCTCCCCGGTTATACCGTGGGATTTCGGGGAGGGTTGTGACCCTCGTTATAAGACAACAGCAGCATAACCGACGCCTACAAATTTTCTCCAATTCATTGATTCTCGCCTTGAACGGACTTTGAATATATAAATGTGTGAAATCCAACCATATTTGCAATATTTACCATGCTCTATTCTGTGATTCCGTGCATTAATTTTTTTTAAATCCCACCTGCAGACCAAAAAAATCCACTTGGGAAGGGTTAATACTAATGTGTGAACAAATGAACATTGTTGAAAGCATCATCAATCACAAATAATTTTTCAAAAATTATTTATTTTCACAAAAAACATGTAGCAATAGATACATAATTATAAAAAATTCAAGGAATTTACTTAATCACTTTAAAAAGTCTAATTTTTTGTTGCTTTTTACAGGAGAATCGTTTTTGCAAGATCATATTTTTTAAAGACACTAATTGCAAAATCTTTACTTGCTCAACCTCCTGCTGTGCCTCTAACCACCCAATCAAAGTCTCTAAGCCTTGTACTGCGTCCTGATCTGTGGGAACTTCAGCAGGCTGCTCCTCTAGTTCTTCCATTTCCCAATCACTTCCATCCGTCCTTTTCTTATTGGTGATGCTTTCAACAATGTTTTCATCAGTTAATAAGTGACACACTAATTCTTCTTTGTCAATATCAACCCACTGATCGATCATATTCTCTGTGAGTTCCTGTTCCTCGAGGGTATCTTTAACTGCCTGTATATCACAATGTATAGCAATTTGTCCACTGTTTTTCTCGTTATTGGTTACAGTTTGATTCTCTCGATCAGCTGTTATAAGAAAACCACATTTTCTCCAACAATTCTGAATTGTACCTTCTGAAATACTGTCCTAAGCAAGACCAATTTTGTATGCTACTTCCTTTAGATTTAACACCTTTAGAAATTCAGGAACATCATGATTGGAGGACAGCAAAAATAAATGTAGCTTATGTCTGTAATTTACTTTAAAATTATAAAATGATTCCTTGATCAAGGGGCGGGACTGATGAGAGAGAGAAATGTCATTGCAACATTCCCTTCAGGGCCAAAAGGCCAAGGGTTTACAAATAAGAGGTGTTAAAAAAACATTAAATACTATAAGACATTAAAGAAACAAAAACAAGATGAGATTAAATTATATAGGGATAAAACAAAATGAACAATACATATACAATTTACAGTAGTGACTATTATCCTCACAGTTCATGGGAGAGAGCAGCAAGATTGCTGTCAGGCTCATTTCCTGTTATGCTCACTAATCAATTCACAGGGGTCTCAAACCGGGGCAGTTTCACTTCCATTGATGAGTTGCAATGTTTTGTCAAGAGATGGTGGTGCTATGTCCCCTGTGGTTGCCATTCCCTGTATTAGTTAAGGGGATTGACACAGATGCAGCTGACAGATCGTAGTCTATGGAGTGTGTTGGGCCGAGCATCCCACGTCTATATCATTGGTTGACGGCAAATTTCTTAAGGTCGGTGTCAGTGTCCTGGATTTGTCCAAGCATCTGGTATGGTAGGAAACGAATCTGATAGGTGGAGGTGTGCATGAAGAGTGCAAATAGTTGGGGTGGCTCTGAGCAGGGCAGGTGGAATCCTCCAGCCACAGAGATCCCAGAATGAAGAAGATGTGATCAGACCAGTCAACATCAATCTTATCAATGTGATCATCAATCTTTTTTCGTCAATGAGAGAGGGCAGCCTGGGGATTCCCAGGGCCTGGGCCATTTCAGTTGTATGAACATGGGGTGGTAACCTGTGCTTGTAGGTCACCATCTGAGCAGCCAATATTCTGCTGCCCAGATAGGTTTTCTGATTGTGGGTGCTGCTGATGTCCAGATTTCAGTTGCATAAAATAGTGGGGAGTATTTAACAGTCCTGACATATTTTGTTGCCGTAACCCTGTCTGAGACGTAATGCTGTGGTATTTTTTGGTAAATACATGGCCAGAATCTTTCCATCTTTGGATATGAGACTGTCTCAGAAGGTGGGTGTGCTGGACAGTTATCTAAAAACAGTAATGCGTTTTGTCTGCATATTTTTCTCAAATGCGTTGCACTGATGGTACAAATGTTTTGTGGAACCAGATCAAAAACAGATTTGCAGTCATCCATGCTTTTGAGCTACTCACATATTCTACAGGGAGATGTTTTCAGTTGATGGATTTAAAACATCGCGGATTCTTATTTTTCCCGATTAGCACGGGAAGAAGCTGATGCTTTGGAGAGGGCGCTGACTCTCTTTAAAAATTACAGCTGTGAGTTACAGGCTCCGAAAAAGCGATGTGTTTGCCTTTTTATTTACATAATTGTTATTTTATATTGTACTTAACACTTAGTCTTATAGTTACGCTGGTTATTTTTATTTTAATTTAAATAAAGAGTTTTTGTGGATTACTACTTAATTTACATAAAACAGTTATTTCGTTCGAATCTTGCAGCCATTGTTTTTGTATATAGTGGTAGAGATTTCAAATTTTTTCATTGAGATAGCTAGATAGTTCTAACGCATAATTATATAGAGTAATACGCTTCACTGTTTCTATTAGATAGCGTAGTATTGACATTTAATTAATTTAATTTATTGATCTTATTAATTTAAAATAGCATGCCCCAAACTAGAGCAGCAAAGCAACGGGCACGAAGTGGCAGGAGTGCTGTAACTCGGGGGAGAACTGAGGGGGGGGCGATTCTCCAACGCATCAGAGCATAAAAAAATGTGCAACCTGTGAAATGTTTGCCGAACTAACTGGAACAGAACATGATATTGCCACGGGGGATGTCTTTGTGTGTGCGCGATGCAAGAAGTGTAAGGAAATCAGGCGACAACTCAGCGTTGTTATGGGCCTATATGAGAGTTTGAAGGACAGGGTGGATGCCCTCGAAAGATCTAAATTGAGGGGCCCATCAAGCTCTCAGCTGCCCACATCAATGCCAGAGCTTGCACTTGGGCATCACGCAATACAGTGGCAGCTCCCAAGGCAGAATGCGCTGGTCCCAAAGGAATTAGTAGTTGTTGGTGACTCTATTGTCAGGGAAACGGGAAACATGCTTTGTAAAAAGGATAGGTGGAACAGGACCAGGATATGTCTGCCAGGGGCAAAGGTTGATGACATAGAGTGGATATCATCTTTTAAGGGCACAAAGGGTGATATAGTTGTACACATTGGCACTAATGATATTAAGAGTAGGAGACTGACAGAATTACTTAACAAGTACAGGTCACTGTTGAACAAAAGCTGAGAATTAGGGCTGAATTTGAAAGTGTCTGCAATTCTGCCCAGACACGATAGGAGGGAGTATATGATGAGAGCCTTGTCGATCAATTCGGCCCTGGAAAGATTGTGCAAGGCTCAAGGGATAGAATTTTTTTCAGCCTGGTCTGTACTTGTCAACAGGAGAGACTGCTTCTACAGGGATGGGATACACTTAAACAGAAAGGGTGCAAGAATATTTGCTGATGCTATCGAGGCAGTGTTAGGTGGGTCGGAAAACTGATAGCTTGGGGGATATAAGGACTAATAGTTTAACAATAGCCGTAGGCAGAGGTGAAGGTGATTCTTGCACAACTTCTATTAGAATAAGTAGCAACCTGGAGCGAGGGGTGTTGGGGGTTTCAGGGACGAATGGCAGTCATCCTGAAATAGGTGGGTATATGGGATGTGTTAGGGTAACTAGGAATAGGAGCATGTATGCTTGCATGTATTCCAATGCAAGAAGTATAGTAAATAAATTTGATGAATTTGAAGTGTTGGTCAAGACATCAAAGGTGGATATTGTTGGGATAGCAGAAACGTGGTGTCACACAGATATAAGGAATGCAGAACTGGAATTTGGGGAGTACAATGTGTACAGAAAGGATAGAAAGGGAGGAGGTGTTATGCTGTTAATTAAGAAAAATATAAAAACAAAATAAGTGCACCCAGTTGATATAGATGAACAGTGCACTGTTGAGTCAGTTTGGTGTGACATAAGCACTGCGAAAGCAAAAATAAGAGTAGGAGTGTGTTATAGGCCTAATGGCTCGAATGAGTACAATGAACAATTATACAGAGAAATAGAGTGGGCCAGTAAATCAGAATGTCTTATAATGGGGGATTTTAACTTCCCAGATATTGACTGGAACTTGTGGGTTGGTCACTCACACACTAGTCAGACTTTTGTGGATTTATTGGATGATTGTTTTCTGCAGCAGAATGTTCGAGAGGCAACCAGAGAGAGTAATACTCTTGAGCTGGTTATCAGCAGTGATCATTCGTGTATTAAGAATTTGCAGATAAAGGACCCACTAGGTGGCAGTGATCACAGTGTACTGATGTGGGATTTACTTAAAGATATAATTACCATCAGGGGTAAAGGAAAGGGTTTTTGCTTCTGTAAAGGTGAGTACAGTGGTCTTAGAAAGTTTTTAAATTCTGTACAGTGGGATAAACTGATGATGTTACCAACAGTAAATTCTAATTGGGAAGCATTCAAGGAATTAATCGTGGATGCTACTAAAAGTTTCATACCTATTAAGAAATATTGTTCAAGGTTTAGGCCTAAATGGTTATCAAATGAACTAATGAGACTCGTAACAGAGAAGAAAAATGCATGGGATGCATATAAATTATCAAGCGACTCAGAAGCCTATGACAGATATAAGCTAGTCTGTAATCAGGTCACAAAGGATTTTCTATCCAAACAGATGACAGCCGTTCCATCTCTTCCAATTCTTTGTGTCTTAATCTAATGGATTTTAATTACACTTTGAGTTTTTCCTGCTATGAAAGTTTTTTATTTTCTCTGCATTCTTTGTAATTCTCGGCGTTGCCTCATTTAGGCCTGTAGCACGTGCAATATCACATGGTCTTTCATTTCGCTCAAAGCGTTTCACAATTTCATATTTTTTCTCTATCGACAGAGGCGAACTGGCCATAAGCCTTACTGGGGAAACCCCGGTGGGCCAGAGGCCAGTGTGATTTTGGCCATAAACCATAGTATGAGGCCACTATAAATTTTCCCAGGTAAGAATTTTTGACCCAGTCCGCCTCTGTTTATCGATATTGCTTTTGTTTTTCTCTGTGAATCTGCAGTATCTTCACCAGGACGCTTCCTTTTCACACCTTTTAAGTATTTTACTCATTTTTGGGGAATAAAGCACAATTACAAAAGGAGGAGGCACGCTTGATACACAAAGCTGCGCGCTTGTAGCAACTGAATAAACAACACCGTAAAGGCAGAGATTCACAATTAACACCTCGCATTTTACTAAAGCACATTTCTGGGGGTTACTATCATAAAACAATAAAAACAATTTCCAGTTGCGTTTCTGCTAGTGGAATCTGTTATAAACTGGTAGTGAACTCGATCTAATTGCATTTGCGATAATACCGATAGCTGGAATTCTGTTGGTTTTTACGTTGTTATGGTGAAATGTGTTTCCCCTTCACTGATATAAAAAACATAAATACATTTTCAGAATCTTCTCTTCATTCCTATCGTGTTACGTTCGGTTGGGGTGATTCTGTGTTCGACTGCCATTTCTTGTAAACACAAAGGCGAATCGTGCATAAGCGAATTCGGTTCGTGTTATATAAGATATTGTTCCCCTATTTATAAATTGTGTATGATTGAATTCGTGTAGGGTAAACACGTGTTATACGAGGACTGACTGTATAAAACAAATGTCTTTGAATACAAAGAAGAAAATCAGATCAGACTCTTGTGTAATGGGTGCAGCAAAGTCTTGAATAACACAACTCATGTTGCAGATAAATTCATCAGGTACTTGGCATCAATATTTACAGAGTAATGGGTGCAGCAAAGTTGCAGATGAATTAATCAGGTACTTGGCATCAATATTTAGAGATGAAAGACTTTTCAATGTGCAGAGAAACCAAATGCATATACTCAGCAATTCTGAGGAAGGCACAAGAGAGTGAATTGAACCATTAAAGTTAATTATGGGAACATCAATGGACTCAGGAGAGATTCCCTTGGAGAAATGCCAATGTATTGCCAGTACATAAAGGTTGTTCTAAGAGTAAGAGGGTAACCATCAATATGGTCAGTCTGACTACAGTGGTAGGGAAAATCATGCAAGAAGTGATTGAGTGCAGTACAGGATTACTTAGACATAAATGGAATTCTGAAGGAAAAACACAGCATGGTTTTGTAAAGGGAAAATATTTAATCAAACTGATTAGATATTCCAACAGAATCACTCACGAGCTGTATGTAGGAAATAATCTCTATATTGTTTACTTGGATACCAGCATGACTTGGTCTTGGTACATAGCTTACTGTATAAGATGGAATCAGAGGAAAAGACTAGAAAATTAGCAGGGAGGCTGCAGGGGAAGAGTTCTGCTCTTCTTCAGGGTATTACGATTAATGGGCATTCTGCAGATTGAGTAAATGCTAGAAGTGGGATCCTCAAGGATCAGTTCGGGGACCACTATTATTTCTTATTTTCATAAATGACCTCAAAAAAAGGATAAAGGGCATTATGCCAAAATTGGAGATGATGTCATCAAAATCATTAGAGTAGTTTATAATGTTAAAACTGGACTAAGTATTACTCTTAAGATTTTACAATTTCTACATTTAAATTTTGCTCAATCAGCTGATTTTTGTTTTTAATGGGAATATTGTTCCCCATCATCAGTTTAATCTTAACCATCATCAGTGTACTACTTCTGAAACAAATGTAAACCACTTTTATTTGAAGAAAAAAATAAACACATACAACAGTTGTATGTGATGGCTGCTTTTCAATAGGTACCTTTATTGCTATGTAAACAAACAGCCAGCTGTACAACTGTAGTTATTTATTGCATCTCCTCTTGCAAATAATGACAAAAGAATTATTTTTAAAAAAATTGTGGAGTGGAAAGCAGCAATTTCATGAAACAGAAGTAAAAAACAAATGCATTCATTACCAGGAAATAAAAAAAAGTGATAACTGAAATGGAATGTATAATTCAGATGCAGTATCGCATTTTGTTATCAAAGATCAGTTAGGTAATATAACATACAACAACACTCTATGGCTGCTGATTTTATTTTCACAAATGAAAAGTAACAATATAGCTAATAAAAACAGTAGATTCAAATAATTTCAATCTTATACGAAAACAGCATATACATATCACCCAAATAATTTACAACATTCTACATTATTTATAGGAGAGAATGACATATTAAGTAATAATTTATATGATACAGGAACTATGATACGAGTGACCAACTTGTGACCACAAAAGTCTTGCTAGTTTGTGAGTGACCAACCAACCCATCCTATGGATTGGTAACTCACACCGTAGCAAAACATCTGTGAATTTGTTGGATGACTGTTTCCTACACTAGCACATTAGAGAGGCAATGAGAGAAAGCAATACTCTGGATCTGATTATTAGCAGTGAGCCTTCATGCATTAAGAGTCTGCAGATAAAAGACTCACTACATGGAAGTGATTGTAGTGTATTGAGGTGGGATTTACTGAAAAATGTAACTACTGTCAAGGGGCAAAGGGAAGGGCTTTTGCTTTTGTAAAGGTGACTACAGTGGACTCAGAGTTTTTAAATTCTGTGCAGTGAAACCAACTGATGAAGCTATCAACAAAAAATTTTATATGGTAAGCATTTCAGGATGCAATTGTAGAAGTTACTAAGCTTTTTATACCAATTAAGAGATACTTTTACAGACTTAGACCTCAATGGATGTCAGATGTGATAATGAGCCTTTAGAAGAATGTGTGAGATGTATATAAATTATCAGGTGATACAGAAGCATAAAATACATATGAACTAATTTGCAATCAAGTCATAAAGGAGGTTAGGCAAGCTAAGGTAGATTATGAGAGGTCTGGTAAATAATGCAAAGATACACAGCAAAGGCACTAGAAAATGGGATGAATCATAGTGGTCCACTACATATGAATAGTTTCACTGTTGAACATACTTCAGGTTGCTTACAAACTGAATAGGTACTTTGCATCTACATTCACGGAGAGGAATTAATTTTTAGGGATGGAGATGCCAGAAATTTATCAAATTCTAACAGGGAGCTGAATGATTTTATGGTAAGTGAGAGGAACGTGGAAGATAAATTGTTGAAGCTGAATGTAAAAAAGACATAAGGTTTGATGTAATCTATCCAATTATATTAAGGGAGGCAGCAAAGAAGGTAAGAAAATCCTTAGCCATAATTATGAGAGCATATTTGGATTCAGGGGAAGTCTGGAGAGGTACAAATGTATCCCCAATTCACAAAGGGAGAGAGCAAAGGGCAACATGAATAATTACAGACTTGTTAGCTTGATCTCTGTTCCAAGGAAAATAATGGAGTTACTGGTTAAAGAAGTAATGCAAAGCCATCTAACTTGGAATGTATTTATATTGCAGTCACAGGATGGATTTGTTAAGGGGCAGTCTTGTTTTAACATTCTGACTGGATAGTATGACACAGTGACAGAAGAACTGGATGCAAACAATAATACATCAGATAGCTGGATTCCAGAAAAGTTTTTTTGATATTGTTACACATAAAAAGAATGCTATATAAAGTTGAGCAGTGTGGTGGTAAGGCAAAGTTGCTGCTCTGGATAAATGGATGGTTGAGTTGAAAAATATCAATAGTAGTTATCAATGAGTTCTGCTCTTCTTGGAAAAATTTTTTATTAGTCTCCCCTAGGTTCAATTTTGGGGCACTTTTTTTTTTTTTTTTTTTTTTTTTCAGTAATGATATTAATGAAGGCACACAGGACTTAATGCCCAAATTTTCAGATGATACAAAGATTGGGAGAGTGATTAATGACAGTAATCAGGTATGATACTGGAATGAGATCTAGTAAAACTAGGAAGATAGGTTGAGAAGTGGCAAAATGAAGTTTAGCATTGACAAATTTAAAGATTGGTGCCTCCGTAGCCAGGCAGGAGCAGCAGTGCATAGCACACACTTCTTGATTAGACCGGGGTTCGAGCCCTTGACCACCAAATACGGAGGATGCAGAAAGGTCAGGAAATGACCACCGCATATTCCCGGAGCAATATGGCTTTAGCTGCTAATGCTCCAAAAAACCAAATAATAACAACAAATTTAAGGTATACAGTAATCCTAGATTAATGTACTAACTGCATAGTACCACACTCACTTACGGTAGTGATGAATGAAAAATATGGGAAGGCAGTATTTTTGAAAGAGTACATCAGGGGTGTCAAACTCATTTGGGCCATGGGTCATTTCCCATATTAGTGTACCTCATGCTGGCCACACACAACCTACAAACCTTGCCATTGCTAAGCCTAAAGACATTTTTTAATTGCTCAGTTGTTGCTTGTTGCTGATTATACTCACAGCTGAGAATGCACTAATAACTAATTGAAAGGAAATAAAAGTCTAAATAAACAACAGACCAAACAATGAAAAGGTTGAAGGTGATAGTGGGAAGACAAGAAGTGTCAGGTTGTTAAAGTGGTAGAGTGAAAGAGGAAGGCAGTAGGGCGCCTCCGTAGCCAGGTGGGAAGGAGCAGCAGTGCATAACGCACGCTTCTTGATTAGACCGGGGTTCGAGCCCGTCACCACCAAATACGGAGGATGCGGAAAGGTCAGGGAATGACCACCGCATATCCCGGAGCAATATGGCCTTAGTTGCTAATGCTCCTAAAAACCATATAACAGCTAACAACAGCTACAGAAGGCAGTAGTAAAGGTGCCGCCTAGTTGAAAGGGGGACAGAAGGTCCCCTGGGGTAGAATGCCCATCCTGCCCCAGGAGTGGAATTACCCACCAGGTTGTTGAGGGGGAAGGGAATGGAGGAGCGAGAGAACACCCAACCCACATGGTAGGAGTAAAAGTAGGGATAGGGATGCCTATGTTGGAGTGCCTTTTTGCTGCTCATTCCTACACTGGTCAGAGATAAGTCTTGCCGACCAGTGTCTGCATCCCACGCCATGCCAGCTAAATAGCTATGGCATGATGTCTGCTTGGATAGGCAAGGGGGCCTACATGGTCATCCACCCATCATCCTATCATGTGGGGAGAGAATTTAATTCACTTAATCCTAATTCACACTGCTTGCATTTTGTTTTGTACTTTTTTCCTTATATTTTATTACTTTTTTTTTCCCCCTTACATTTTCTATTAAGTTATAAATTTTTTTTTAACGGGTATTCATCTTCTTTCTCAAGGGGGAGAGTGCAATGGTGTATAGTGTTATTATAAATATGTTAATTTACAAAGAACAACAAAGTCATTTACAGCAATAATAGGAATTAACTTTGTTCTTTCTCACTTACATCCATGCTTCCATTCATTCTTACAAGTATACAGCTCACTTATTCATATCCATTCTCTCTTCGCTGCCATCCCAGGTCCCTCAGCTTACTATTACTATTCAGTTGGGGAGCAGTCCTGGCTGCAAGTTTGCATTTCAGGAAGGTAGCAGCGGGTATGTTGGTGTTGTTAGTAGCAAGGACCAATGTGTTAGTTTATACAGGCAAACCAGAGAAAATCGAAAAGAGCAGATTTCAAATTATAGAGTCTCTGACAGGGAATATCAGAATGGACATATGCACAAGCACCACCTTTGAGGCAAAAGGAATCATACAGCAAATAATTTGGGCAACTGAGATGAGCAGTGGTCAACGGATAACTGGGATTCTGTAAGAAAAAGTACATGGGGTTTGGCAGACTGTAAATGGAAATGGACATCATTGAGATTAGATCATGTATATTTGTGAAATGAACTAGGAAGTGTTTGAGAGGTTTAGATCATTTTGCAGATAACTTTGCTCTATTAGTTTGACAGTTCATGGTGTATTGAATAGTAAGAAAAAGTGGGGGCGAGGAAGGGACATTCTGTATGAAGTAAGGAAATTTTTGGATATGGTGTACACATGGTTAGAATAAACCCAGGCCTCAACAATGTTTCTCCACAAACACACTACTCAGACTCCCTCAGTAACTATCTGGCAGAGTAGAGGTAGCAAGATTATACACTAGCTGATACGGAAGTCTCCTAGAGAGTTACTAATAGGTTCGGTCCAGTGTACTAACTAGCAGCTGGCCTGCAAACACCGTTTTAGAGCTATACTCTCGAAATGTAAGGAAGGTTGAATCTCACCACGGTGTTCATCACAACCTCAAAAGACAATCATACTGCATGATGGAAGAGATGGGAAAGGGTTGACCAGAACTTAGCTCTGGAGACTAAACATGGGTTCCACCACTTCAAGCCCCCAATAAGCAAAGAGGTAGTATTGCACCAGTTGATGAGAGTCATCTACCATCTAGTATTGCCTTGTAGCACAGAGGGGAGTGGCATTCCTCCGTGTGGTGTGGGCACCACACTTTGACTCCTGCTTACGTTGGTTCACACCTGGGTGGTCACCCACAGTGTGCTTGCGAATGAGGGTTATAACCAGGATTAATAACATTCCCATCGTGAATGTGCAAGTAGAGGATTTGCTGTCACAGACCATCCGGACTTTGCCGAAATTGAGTCCACTTGATTTGAGCATCGCACAAATATCAGTTCAATCAGTGTTTTAGATTCCCAGGTAGCGCAGCTTGTCTAGCATATCTGAGAGAATGTCTGCGACCTCAAGGACCAATGACACTCAAATGATGCTCTCCAGAAATTAAAACGAATATAGCATTACAGTAAAAAATAAATTGAGCACAATTAAAAGTTGATTGAACGCAATTAAAAATTAAGTAAAAAATAAATTAAAAGAATTTAACGAAAATATTGAAAAACGATTTTACTTCCTTTAAGGAAGAAAAATCGTTTTGCAATATTTTCGTTAAATTATTTTAATTAATTTTTTACTTCATTTTTAATTGCATTCAGTTGATTTTTAATTGTGCTCAATTGTTTTTTTTAATTGTTTTACAATTTAATTTTTACTGTAATGTAATATTTTCGATTTTTTAATTTAATTTTTACTGTAATGTTATATTCGTTTTAATTTCTGGAGAGTATCATATGGAAGTGTTCTATGTATCAAACTCAGGTGAATTTCTCTTATTCTTTTACAAATATTGAAATCAACATAGAATGTATTGAGTATCACAGCTCTGGTTTATACAGCAGACGCTCGATTTACCGGGATCGGTTTAACCGGGACACTTCAAGACTCCAAATAAAAAAAATAAAACAACCAGAATAGGTATAAACAGATGTTTTGCAAGTCGTAAATAAGCGACAAGCAGGGCATTATAAAGTCGTCATTGGGATATTATTATCTTGCAACCTCCATGCTCAAAAAAAAAAAAATTTTTAGTTTGTTTTAGTGCATCGCTTCGATTGTTCTGTTTCATCATACCCCTAAGAGAAAAATTGTTTCGTTATTTATGTCAGGGATAACGAAAATTTTTTTTGTTTAGAAATCGCGAAAATGATGGGTAAATACCAACGAGTTGCACTTTCAATTAAACAAAAACTTGAAATTATTCAAAAGCTTGAAAATGGTGCATCTGTTCTATCACCATATTTTTTATGTAGGTTGCTGAACATTTTTGGATATACTGTACTATAGCAAATCCCTGAATTACGTAACTTCGAACTTACGTTAATTTTTTTTTTCCTTTTTTAAGATTGTAAAATTTAAAACAGAATAATAAGCAATCAATAAAGGCAATCACGGCACATGGGATTTGGAGTCACAAGCTTAAAAATAGGAATGAAGAAAAGATTTTTTTAAAGTTATTTAGGTTTTTTTTTTATATGGCTGAAGATTTCAGTGAAGGGGGCACAATTCCACCATAATAATGTAAAATCCCACAGAATTCCAGCCATCGGTATTATCGCAAATGCAATACGATCAAGTTTACGATCGAGTTTACTACCCTTTTATAATGAATTGCAGTAACAGAAAAGCCCAATAACCCGGAATGTGCAAATTGTTTTATGGTATTTTAGCATTAAATCAGCTCACACACCAACCATAAGAATAAGTATTTACTGTAACTAAAATATTTACATATTAAAATAAAATAAAATAACTATTTACAAAAACTGCTATTATATTAAATTAAATTATATACATGTAAAAACATTAAAACTGTGATAAAATCCTTAAGATAAAATGCACTAAAATAAACCGGATTAAAAGCGATAAAAACAGTAAAAGTCTCTGGAGCTTTCGGAAGCATCGGCTTCCTTCCTCAGCAGTAACAAAACTTCCTGCAGCACGTCCATATATAACAGGCTCACGGTACCTATACACGTGGTGCAGTCGGCGCATGGTCTGAACTGGAAGCGGAAATAGCTCGGGAACGTGTTAAGCAGAACCGTTCATCCGTACTTAGGATGATAGTTTCAAACAGAGGATGCATACGCATACCTCTGTCCCTATTCATAATATTGTGGTCGGATGAACAGATTCGTAGGCTCTCGAGCCATTTACGGTTCCAGAACCCATGCGCTCGATTCACGATAACCGCATCCTCTGGGGAAATTTGATGCTGCTTCTCCCAAAAATATTCGGCCACAGCAGACTTATTGAGTGGGACTTCTGTCTTATGAGTTTTTGGAAGTCCATAAAACCTCGGGAGTTGACATCCAGTAGCATGTAAGAACCAAAAGGTCTCCCTGGAAATCTTCTCTGCCTTTAACCAATCCTGTACCAGTTTATTAACGCGCCGTTCTAGGCCAACCAACGGGTTTCTCTGAGTAACTTTATACGTATTATTGTTCTGTAAAAGGTTCATTGTCAGACCTATTGTATCATTTATAGGAAGCCCCACATATGCTTTGTCAGGGTATTTGGCTAAATTGATTCCGCCTATAGTGGGCCAGTCCAACTATGTCATAAAAGACAGTAAAGAATTTGTGAATTTTGTGAAAGATTTGATTATAAATGAAAACGAGAGCATGATTTCTTTTGATGTGGTGTCACTATTCACATGCATTCCAATTAAACATGGAATATATTGTGTTAGAAAATCTTTGAGTAATGATGTCTCTTTGAGTAATAGATCGCTTTTAAATGTAGAGGATATTTGTTCGGGTGTGGAACTTTGTCTGGCCAGCACCACTATGGTGTAGCAAGGTGTTATGTACAAACAGGTTCACGGTACAGCCATGGGATCTCCTATTAGCGCCATCGTGGCCAATCTGGCCATGGAGGAGTTAGAGGACAGGGTTTTTAGTGGATGTCAGTTTCCCATAAAGAAATGGAAAAGGTATGTTGATGATACCTTTACCGTGGTCCAGAAGGGGAGAGAGGATGATGCACTTCATTGGCTTAATAGCTTCTCCCAATTTATACAATTTACCTCAGAGGTGGAAACAGGAGGTACCCTTCCTTTCTTGGATGTACTGGTCTCTAGGGTAGGCCCTAGGCTCAAAACTTCTGTGTTTAAAAAACCTATGTGCAGAGGCCAGTACACCCATTATAGTTCAGCACAAGCTGGGCAACATAAGAATAGTGTAGTGAAAGCTCTACTAGATAGAGCAGGATCACACTGCACCACCTCTGAGGACAAAGAATGTGAAATTAGACGAGTCACAGCAGACCTTAGAAAATGCGGATACCCCCAGAGGATCATAGACAGATTTAGTAAAGGAATAGAGTCTAACCGCCAGGAACCATTTGTTCCTGTGGCTACCGCATACATTCCTTACTATCCGGGCGTTACTGAGCATCTCGCTAGAGTTTTGCGGGGTTATAAAACACACTGTGTGCAGCTTCCCGGGCGGAGGTTGCACACAGTGTTGTCTCAGGTAAAAGACCCAATAGCAAAGGACCTGAGTAGTGGAGTAGTATACAGGATAAAATGCCCGGATTATGGGGAATGTTTATGTGGGCGAGACAAAACGACAGCTCAAGGATCGTCTGGGGGAGCATGCAAATGCTATAAAAACTGCTGATTACAATAAGTCTGCTGTGGCCGAACATTTTTGGGAGAAGCAGCATCAAATTTCCCCAGAGGATGCGGTTATCGTGGATCGAGCGCATGGGTTCTGGAACCGTAAATGGCTCGAGAGCCTACGAATCTGTTCATCCGACCACAATATTATGAATAGGGACAGAGGTATGCGTATGCATCCTCTGTTTGAAACTATCATCCTAAGTACGGATGAACGGTTCTGCTTAACACGTTCCCGAGCTATTTCCGCTTCCAGTTCAGACCATGCGCCGACTGCACCACGTGTATAGGTACCGTGAGCCTGTTATATATGGACGTGCTGCAGGAAGTTTTGTTACTGCTGAGGAAGGAAGCCGATGCTTCCGAAAGCTCCAGAGACTTTTACTGTTTTTATCGCTTTTAATCCGGTTTATTTTAGTGCATTTTATCTTAAGGATTTTATCACAGTTTTAATGTTTTTACATGTATATAATTTAATTTAATATAATAGCAGTTTTTGTAAATAGTTATTTTATTTTATTTTAATATGTAAATATTTTAGTTACAGTAAATACTTATTCTTATGGTTGGTGTGTGAGCTGATTTAATGCTAAAATATGAATTTTCCCAACCTCAGAGGCCTTTTTCAGGATGTTTTATGGTAGTGACCTCCAGAAAGGTGTTTTAGTAAAATGTGAGCTCACGTGGGGTGATAATAGTGAGATAATAGTGAGTCTTAACCCTGTGAAATTCTTTACATAAAATTTCATTTTGACTGTTATCATGGTGCCAACTAAGAGAATAAGCGACAGCGGTACTAGTAAATCTATCAAAAAAAAAAAAAAAAAAAAGGAAAGCAATCGATTTGGATCAGAAAATTAAAATAAGGATGTTTGAAAATGGTCAACATAAACAAGTATCGGGCGGAATTTAGATTTGTCAGTGTCAACAGTGAACACAATAATATAGGAAAAAGACAGAATACAAGAAGCGGTGAAGGGATTGGCACCAATGAAGTTAACTATGATAACCAAGGCTACGAAATACATATCAGTTTTTACTGTACAATTTCTTCCTTTAATGTTTTCTTTTCTTATGTGCCACTCCAGCAACTTCACTGCTGTCCCCAAGATTTTTCAAGTTTTAATTGAACTAATTAAAAATACATAACTATTTTTCTTCATTCTTCTGAGGATATTATGTGGTTTTTGTAATTTTGGCATATCACGGATATAGGAGCAATATTTTATTAGTCATTCCCTAGTTACGTAAAACTCGACTTAAATAAGAAGTCCTGGAACGGGACTTCTTATTAATCCAAAAATACTTACAGTATTTTTGGATTAACTGGGAAATCGATTATCCGGGATTTTTTTTTTACCATCTATCCCGGAAAATCGAGAGTCTATTGTACTATCAAATTCCCTCTTACCACAACTGCTATTTCACTTTATCATTCAGTGCCCAGTGCATTCACTCAGTCTCTCACACTCCTTCAATTATTCATTTCATTCATCCTTCTTTCATTTTGCATTGCATCCCTTGCAGAGAAGGGCAATCAGATTATTTGGAGGTGGGGGGGGGGGGGGAAGGCATTCTTACTAAGAAAGTCATCGATTCTGCAAATTGCAGCAAGAAGATCTGACTGAGGTGTTTAAGGCTTTGAATGAATTGAATAAGCCAAATATAATGGCATTCTTCCTTATGCTCAGACAATACACATGAGAAGGCAAAACTTAAATTGAGGAAGGATTTTTGCAAGGTAGATGTGCAGAAATTTGTCTTCAGCTAGTGGGTAGTTAATTATGATAGTAAAATATCATCTCATATTGTGGAAGGATTTTATTTTATGATTTTTTCTTTCTTTCTTTCTTTTTTTTTTGGCACCATTTGTCACTTTGAATAATACCTCAACAAGAATCCAAGATGCAAACAACTGGAGAATATCACATCAGGTAACAGAAATACCTGGTGCATGCAAAGTTTTAATTTTTATTATATACACATTATACTCTCAGATATTTGGGTACTAATATTTTTCAAGATAATGAACGTTTGTTAATAAAATTATTAATGTGTATGTTTTCCACCTGTTTTTCATCTACCTATGACCTTGGCCATGATTTTTCTGGAATAACTTTAACTTACAGTAACATATAGCTTTTTGCAAAGATGCATACTGACTAAGCTCTAATTTAATGGACAGTCTATCCATTCTTAAGACGTTCTGTGGGGTTCAATTAAGAACTTTATGCTAGCCAAGCCAAATCTGAAGTTATTCTCCACAATCACAGTGTCTACATTATTGGTTGTTTTTATGAATTGTAGCAAAAGAGACTCAATTTCTATCAAATTATCAATAATATGGGTAGCTTGGAATTGTTCATTGCCATGGTTGGCACAGTTGGTAAAGTTTTACATTATGACCAATAATCTCAATTCAAACTATGAGAAGCAGATCTCCAATATGATGCTTCCAGCACATATTTCTCCTTCCAAACCTTGTTGTTGTTGTTGTGATTGAAAATAGCATTCTCTGAAATTGAAAGTAGCATTCCCTCCAAATTCCAACTCTACCTCTCCACAACATGAATAATTATTTAATCATAAATTTAATATGAATATATTTTTTAAATATATTCATATTAAATTTAAGTAAATATATTAAATGATTTAATAAAATAGCTGTAATCTAGCAAGCTGAAGTTCTTAAAGACATAACATAAGCACTAGTGACTTCAGTAAAAAAAGCTGACATTCATCACTACATTGTAAATAACTGATCTAATAAGTTTGTTCACAATTCTGTGACAAAAGTTAATTCTTTTCAATATTAGCTATAGCCAATAGTGATGAAAAAAAAACTTAATTTATCTACTCACCTTATGAATAACCATGTCAACTTTGTCTGCTAGTTTTCCTAGTGTTAAGCGTACTTCTGTGTTTTGATTACGAGTTTCTGATAGTAAAAGTGGAAGGTGGCTGTCAGGAACACTTGTAACAACAGCTGGTGGAACTGCATGACTGGGAAATGATGACTGTGGATGAACAGGAAAGGGTGTGGTTTGAGTTGCATATGGAATGTATGGACCACCTGGCTTAAATTGAAAAACACTTCTATAAATGGAAAGGTAAAGATTCATTTAAAATCATATTTAACTTGCAGAGATAACATGCAGATTGAGTACACACACACACACACACACACACACACCCCCCCCTTGACTGTATAAACATAAATTAACAATGAAATTAAACAACTTCATTAACTGTATATTATATTAGATACACTGATTGTATACTATTATATTACAATGGACTTTCTCAAATCTCACTTTGTAAATATGTAAAAAAAAAAATCTGTTTTCCATCGAGTGACAGAAAATGATATATATTGAAACCGGGGTCTGACCCAAAATCCCAATGTCCTGAATCCCAACAGCCGAAAATCCAGACAGTAATTACTATATTGTAAAAATATATGATTATAATTCTATATATTTAGAATTTTAGTAAGTAAAAATTTACCTTATTAGATTAATTTTGTAGAATAAAAATTTTAATAACAAATGCCTATCTCAATTTGAGGATCATGTTTTCTGTTACAGAAACAAACAGTTTTAAAATACAATCAGCAAATAAAAACAACTTAATTAATTTTACTTTATTATACTGCATTTAATTGGTAATTTTTCAAGTTGAATGTTGGTATTTGTATAGGGCATTTGAGCAATAATTATAGGTATAGCACTGAAATGTTAAAAATAAAAAAACTTGAACTAAGAATACTTTCAGAATATGAAAATTTAGAGTAATGTATTTTGGCAGCTGCATAATACTTGTCATAAATATCATTAATATAACTAAAACTGTAACTATAACAGGTATTTGTTATTAGCTGCATTTTCATGGATTTCTTTGACAAGTACATTAGGCATGACCATGGGTGCCGGCAGGATATTTTGAAAGGGGTAACAGGAAAAAATATCCAATTTTCTTCTTATTATTATAATAAGAAGAAAAAGGAAAATAAGAAAATGGGATTTCTTGTTAAAGATTCTGCAGTGGGAGAGGAAAGAATTCTTCTATTTACAACAAAAGTAAAAATTCAATGCCTATTATGTGCTGAATATTGGATTATGGATGGTACATTTAAAACCATGCCCACAATTTTTTATCAATTATATACAATACACGAACCCATCGGTAATGAAAACTATCGAATTCTACCCTTAGTTTTTGTGTTGATGACAAATAACAGTGAAGAAAATTATAAATGTTTGTTTCAAGATATGATTGACTTTGCCGAGAAAATGAAATTGAATTGAGACCACAGGCCATTTACACTTCAACTACCAATTTGGACAACTGCGACTTCAAATGAGCTGAAATTGCTGGACGGCAAAACAGTACCTTTAGTTTTTTTTTGGTAGTTGTTGGTGCATAGGCTTCTGTGGCCATAATGCACCTCCCAAGGTTTTTGTAGTACTTTAATCCAAGCCCGAGGCAGGAATCGAACCCGCGACCTTTGGGTTGCCAGGCAGGCACTTTACCCACCCAGCTAGCCCAGTCGGCTGCACCTTTAGTACGTCAAAAACGCAGGCACTAACAAGAGGCACATACAAACTGTCATCTTCCAACGCATCCTCTACGGAGCAAAAATCTGGGATTCTGCGACCAAAACTACGCTAAACCCACTATATGCAGCCAAGTTTTGATTACTTAAATGGGCCATGGCTCTCAGTCTGGAATGATTGCCAATGAAGATGGAACAGAGACACCTAACCTTCACTGTGAAAATGCTCACGGGAAAGATCTCCACTCACAACATGTGGGATGTGATCTGCTGGAGTTCCTCCTCTTGCACTGAGAGCAAAGCCACAGTTGTTTGTTATTTGGTTTTTAGGAGCATTAGCAACTAAAGCCATATTGCTCCGGGGATATGTGGTGGTCATTCCCTGACCTTTCCGCATCCTCCGTATTTGGTGGTCATGGACTCGAACCACCGGGCCACAGTTATGTTCAACCCATGTGAGACTACACATGACTGAAAGATTTCTCCCACAAAAATGTTGACGATTATACAATCACTAGATGTTGATCTGAACCAGTTTGCCCGTGACAAGCAGTACAGGAGAAGGATATTAATAAATGCATGTGATCTGCTCCCCACCATAGGGGGATGAATTTTAACTGTAAAATTTATCTCTGAACTGTGAAAAAACTCAATCTGTGTCACTCTATTCTGTGAACCACGAAAATCTCTAATGTAGATGTACAGAGAAGTGGTTCACGTATCTGTTCCTGGATTGGACTTTATTGATTCAATTTCGATATTTTGTTATAATCATTGTTATTATTAATTATCAGTGTTATTATTTTCTTACTATATCTTATTATATTTATCCATGTGAAACGCCTGGCACTATACCATGATGGATACACTGTATTGTACCTTTATGTACAATAAAGATTAATTTAAACGAGTTGTGAACAATCGTGTGAAAATAGATCTGCGATGAATTACCTTCAACGGTATTATTGCATACAATGTATCTTTATAAATATTTTATATTATTTTATGCGCAAGCACACGCACACACACACACATTTTAATGTTTGAAATAGTTGGAAACTGAATATTTCATAATAAAAAATAAAAATGTAAAGCAAATGTCAGAGGCAGCAAAAAGCATATTCCTCTACATGATGCTTGAAATATAAAAAAATAAATTAGAATGATGATTAAAAAAATAAAAATAATGCCAGCAGCATGGCAAGACAGAAGAGCAAAAATAGTCAAAATTAAACATCAAACCAACAGGGAGAGAAGAGAAGGGTAACAAGAATAAAAATATTGCAGCAGAAACTCTCCAAAATAATTTAGAAAATCTAAATACAAAGATAATAAAATAATAATCAATTAAATTTTGAATTGCCAATTAAATAAAAATTTAACAGCCCCCCTCTGATGGGAACCAAGTCCAAATTTATTTGAAATATCACCAGCAGAGATGTAAACAAACTACAATAAAATAAAAAAAAAAAAAAAAACTCAAAAACAGACTAACCATTATGCCCCATCTCAACAGAGGATGCCGTTAAATTTCTATTTAACTGATTATTATTTTATTATCTTTGTATTTAGATTTTCTAAATTATTTTGGAAAGTTTCTGCAATATTTTAGGCCTGGCAGGACAAATGGACGACATCCACTAAGGGGGCAATTGCAAAGAATGATTCATCTGTAATGCTACTAAAACACTGACTCAAATCAATAAAATACCTTTATTAAATAAACTAACTGTATAAACTGTATATAAATAAAATAAGATGATATTATAACAAGAATGAAAAATATGAAAGTGCTAAAAAGATGTTTAAAATTACTAAAAACCACTAAAACTGTAGCTTTTGGCAGCAGCAGCTGCCTTCATCAGCAATAATGGTACAGGTTATCCAACAATCTATATATGTACACCTATATGTCATCCCAGCAGGTACACAACAAGAGCTATGGCACTTGCGTTTGGTCCACTTCCCGTCTGTTGGAACCTGAAACAGCACTGGAACGAACCATTCCAAAACATTCGTCTCTTCCTAAGATAAGGGCTTCAAAGAGTGGATGATTACGACAGCCCTTATCCCTTTTAAGACTATAATGTCCAGACAAACATATCCTTAGATTCTCTAACAATTTCCAGTTCCAAAAACCATGCGCTTTATCTACAATCACGGCTTATTTAGTCATAATACCGTGCTCAGTTTCCCAGCTAATTATGTAGGTTCAGCCATAGCATGTTCAGCTATGGCTGAACCTACATAATTAGCCATCTTGAGGGCCCTATCATGCTCCCTCAGGCGATCACGCAGCCTATGTTTCGTCTCCCCCACAATCCGGACACTCAATTTTGTATACAACCCCACTAGTATCATTAGTCGCAATAGGATCTTCAATTGCAGATATTACCGTGAGCAGTCTCCAACTCGGAAGCTGCTCACAGTGTATCTGACACCAGCGCAATATACGAGCGATGGGTTCCGAGATACCCGGATAGTAGGGGATGGAATGGTTCGTTCCAGTGCCATTTCCAGTTCCAACACACCGGAAGTGGACTGAACGCAAGTGCCATAGCTTGTGTTGCGTACCTGCTGGTGATATATAGGTGTACATATATAGATTGTTGGATAACCTGTAACCATTATTGCTGATGAAGGCAGCCACTGCTACTGAAAGCTATGGTTTTAGTGGTTTTTAGTAATTTTAAACATCTTTTTAGCGCTTTTATATTTTTTTATTCTTGTTAATAAGAATATCATCTTATTTTATTTTATTTTAATATACAGTTTATATAGTCAGTATATTTAATAAAGGTATTTTATTGATTTGAATCATAGATGAATCACATTGTTCCTGACTCCAGAGGCCTCTTCAATGAAATACAAAGAAATTCATCAATGAAGTAATGTTTGCATTCCCAAAAGCCCCAAGCTGGATTCCCCCTGGCCTGTACATAATGTACCTCCTTACAAGCCATGGATTGATACAAGAAAAATTAACGTCTCTGGGCATTACAGATGATCTGCACTGCCACTGTGGCACTGACGAATCTTGGCACCATATAATGTATGATTGTCCTGACTATGAAGACTTGAGATCTCTTCTGATCACAAAGACTACTAATTTGCCAAAGGACCAAGTACATGTACTAATTCATACCCATGGCAATTATAAATACTTCACCACTTTCACACAGGATGTCTTCAACAGACAAAGAACATTAAGGAGCCTATTAAACCACCAAGACCAATAACTTGAGACAGATTCTGGGCACCTCTCTCCAGTAGCATCAACTGCCAGCCTCATCGAAGCTCAATTGAACTGAATTTCACTTCCTTCATCCAAGTTCCATTGGGGTGACATCTGCAACTGTATCTGCAGACAAGATCAACCAGGGACCTGACTCCAAACCCAGACATTGGAGATATCAGCAGCTTCTCTGCCACAAGCCACACTGGCAATCAAGCCAAGCATTCTAGCCTGGTTTTATTTTACTCTCCTCCCCAGTCAGTGGGAGAGAAGATGGGTCCCTGTCTCCTCCCCACTGCCACCCCCTTCTTTTGCCTGGTGAGACATGGGTCTGCCTCACTGACTTTCTGGGGATCACCTTCTCTATCATCCCCATACCTCTGTCTTTCCTCCCCAGCCTTCAGTCTCCCCCCACTCTAACTCGCAGTGTACACCCCACACAATTTACCAATTAATAACATCCACATTTAAACCGCTCTTACAAAAACCTCTCTTGGCCTTTTATATTCTAGCATACCCCCCCCCCCACCTTTTTTTTTTCACATAGGTCCTTGCCACTGAAACCTTCAGAAACTAGATGACAGGGCTTGCCAGAATACAAAATAAAATCTAGTGGATACCTGACCTGCCTCCCTGGGGCCAAGTGCGGTAACGGTGGGTCCCAACAGGAGCCCAACGGATAAATGGTCAGAAGAACAATGGTACACAACACTACACATCCTTCCACTCCACACACTTTTTAAATCTCTGGCCTTCACAGAGTTCTGTGTTGCACAAACAGAGTATACAATGCGGAGACAGGGGAACCCCTGGTGCCGTCAGACAACTAACACACTTTGCCTCTATGTGCTGCTTATGCAGCAAACTAAAAATCAAGGTGTGTGGCCTCACAAGGTAGGCCCTGCTCAGGAACCTCATGAGACAAGCAAATATTTTTTTTGTTTGTTTGTTGTCTGTTATTCGGTTTTTAGGAGCATTAGCAACTAAGGCCATATTGCTCCAGAATATGCGGTGGTCATTCCCTGACCTTTCCGCATCCTCCGTATTTGGTGGTGATGGGCTTGAACCCCAGTCTAATCAAGAAGCACGTGCTACACACTGCTGCTCTTTCCCACCTGCCTACGGAGGCGCCGATTTTTTTTTTTTTTTTTTTTTTGTAAAAGCTTCTTTGACTATATTGCACTTCTTACATTTGCACTATTACTTGTTCAGTTTTAAACTTCAAATGTATCAAAGTGCTATCATGAGCAATAATTTGTGCTTGTTAGAAAATACTTTTTGAAAAATTAAAAACTATTTTTAAAATCAGAGAATGTTAAAGAAAAATTTCATTAAAATTTTAAGATAAATATCAACAGAGCTATGATGCTCAATGAACTCTACAATTGTGTGCTTACATAATTATTTGAATAATCTCTGTATTAAAAGTCTCACTCATTTAACTAACGTTATGACATACTGTTGAAAAGCCCCAGTCCGCTTCAGGAAGGAAGTTATTCAAATTTGTTCTAAATTATTTTAACTAATTTATTTTTTTAACTATTACTTTCTGCAACCTTTTATTGATTTTATTAGACATAATGCCTTCTGTCATCCAGGTTTATGTGGTGGTGGTTTTATATGTTGGCGGTCAGGTTGGGGGCCCTTAGCTATTGATCACGGATGTATTGAGCCATTCATGTGTGTTTGGGGGAGAGAAGTCATTAAATAATTTAATGTTTGATTAAATTCAGGAGTTCAGCGTGCTGAAGCATTCTACAAATGAGCACTGAAGTCTATTTTTTATATATATTGAAATTTTAAAGAAAAATTAATAAATCTAAGAAAAAGTTAAAATGAAACAAGCTCCAATGGTTAATTTTTTTAGCCAAATATTTCATTCAAAAATAGATAATTTTATAATCAATAAAATATTTACTTACTAAATAAGATGGCTGCAGACCAGCAGGCTGAAAAACTGACATCTGTTGGCCAGGTGCAAATGTACTAACAGGCTGCGTGTGTTGTACTCCTAAAAAATGCACCTTTGTAACTATGCACAGAAGATACATCAAAGCTTTTGAAATTATACGGTACTGCAAACATATTGTATTCAGAATTCTGGAATTACAAAAGGAAGTTTTGAATTACCTTGGATTGATGGATGAGGTGTCACTCCAAGTCCTGATGAAGTTCTTTGTCTAGGGATGGGTTTGGGAGATGATTCCCTAGATCTACTTCCAATAATAGAAGCCGGGGACCCTTGACTTTTGCTCTGAAGCTCCTCCTAAGGTAGACAAAAAAAAGTAATTTCCTTACTTAAGACTACACTGTGTAACAAAAATTGTTTATATTTAACAGTTTCTTATATGTATTTAGCGTGCTGGATCCACAGGAATCATTAGTTTTTCTCTAGTGTCAATATTCTGGCAGTAATTTAAGGGAATTATGTTTTCTGCAAATTTATATGTATTACATAAGTGTATAACAACACTGTGATATATAAGATATTGTAGAACGTTTTTTTTTCTAGTTTGCTATTGCTACCAAACAAAAGTTTAACTTATCTCCTCCAGATTCTTTCTACTATGTTTGCTGATATTATATAGGTGCAAAGCCAATGAAGCATAACATCGTCGGCAGCACCAAGTTTTTCAAGACAACTTATGGATGCCTCATTCTGCTGTGGTAGTAGGAAATAACAATTATAGTTAGCAGAATGTAGCTGCTTTACTGATTTCAGAAAGCCTGCCAAGCCTTCTAAACCCATTTTGTATAAAGAAGGGTGACATCTTTGGTATGGGCTTTTAACTACTTGGGTAGTTAAAAGCCCATAGCAAAATCACCTGCCACCTCCTCTGTTCTGGGTCTTTTTGCAGCTGTGGTAGCATTATCAAGTGCATCCGGATTTTCTGGTAGGGACTGTGTTGGGGTTCCAGAAGAAAAATTTACATTATCAGGATTTACAAGTGTTTTTGTATTAGTTCAGTGTCTGGGCTCCCCACCCACCATGGTGGCCCAAATGGGAAGCAATAAATGCACCCAGGAATGGGATGCCAGGGCTACCCAGACACCATATCCACACCATCACCAGCCTGAATCATGTTTCTTGGACCATGAGGGTAGGGGCATAACATTGACACAGTTGATCCTTGCAGGTGAACCACTAGCCAATTGATCCTGGATGAGCCATCCAGGACCACCTGTTTTGTCGAAGCAGGGGCCAAAGTGGTGTGTTGAAGTTGGACCCCCCCCTCAACCACCAGGATCCCGCTTTCTGAATTTTCACAGATTGCAACATACAGCAAACACACTGATTCCTGTGATCATAGCCTGGAACCTAGGCCGTAGGCACTGGACCCCATGGATGCTAATCTGGAGGACCAGCAGTATAACTGGGAGATCCCCTCACCACATACAGGTGCCCGCATTAAGGGGACTGTATTGCAGTATGTACATACTGCCTGCATTACCATGTACAGCATTCATTTCATAAATTAACTGCATTTTTTCCTTTTTCTGTGATTGATAGAAGGCAAAATTAAATAACCAATTAATTAAGTATTGATATATATATAATTGTTTTTCTATGCATCCAATGTTTTGGTATTAGTAGTAGTAACATGTGACAATTAGTGTTAAGGATGCTGCAAGCTTATGTAGCCTACCTCCCCCAAAAATAGAACTACCCATGTCATCTTTCCATCCCCTCCAATAATAATCTAATTCTTCTTTAAATTTATTTAAACTACCCACTTCCACAACACCAGATGAAAGTTTGTTCAAACAATCTATCACTCTCTGGCTGAAAGCAAATTTTACTTACATCCTTACTCTTTCTTGAATGTCACATATGTCGAAAGAGTAAGGATGTCATAAGAATTTAGTTTACTCAATCCATTTTAAAGTATTAAACATTTCAACCAGGTCCCTTGTGGGCTCCTAGTTGCCAAGCACTGAATTTGCAGAGTAGAAGTCTTTCATGGCAAGGGTATTCTTTTGTGCCCTTGATTAATTTTGTTGCTCTTCACTGCACCCATTCCAATAGATCCACGTCCTTCCTAAAATGAGGCTTCCAGACCTGTATGCAGTACTTAAGATGTGGCCTAACCAATGAAACCTTATACAACAAGATAATCACTTCCTTGTCCTTGCTGGCAAAATTTCTGTAGATCACTGACAAAACCCACGAGTTGTCCTAGTATTCTATCTGTTCTGCTCAGAGAACATGTATTACTGCACAGTTTCCCCCCCAAGCCTTTCTTGCTCTTCACTACCTTTATGTGGTACCACAAAGTTTTTGTATTATTCTGGGATTACTGCTGCCCATATTAATCAATACTAAACCTCAATTGATATTTCTCAGCCCATCTGTCCAGTTTTTCTAGGTCTTATTGTAGTATGCTTTGAGTCAAGTCATTAACCAACCTGCCAATCTTTGTATCATCTGCAAACTTAGATAATAAGTGCTGTTATCAAAATTGTTTATAAATATTAAAAACAGTAAGGGCCCAGCACTGAACCCTGAGGCACCAACCAATAACATTACTATAAGAAAAGCAGTGCCCATTAATAACACTGTCTCCTGCCACTCAACCATTCCTTTATCTATAGCAGTAACTTTGCTCTAAACTATATTCTGTACAAACTGAAGCTACATGAATTCAATTTATAAGCACTCATTAAAAAGTGTCAAAGCCTTCTTGAAATGTAAGGATATGATGTCAAAATTATTTTCTGCCCTACTTCCTTGCTACTGCATCATAGTAGGTAATAAGATTGGCCAGAGAAGATGTGACCTTGGGAAAGTGCAGTTATGTGGGAATTCACATAACTGCACTTTTTTACCCAGGATCATCTTGGCAAATATTCATCTTTTGTCAAGATTATCCTGCATTATTTCTTTAACCATCGACTCCATTATTTTCCCTGGAACAGGGGTCAAGTTTACAAGTCCGTAGTTACTTTGCCCCTGAATCCCCTTTATGAATAGGAGACATCTCCCATCCATAGGGACCACCGTGAATCCAAGGATGCTCTCACAATTATAGCCAAATTATGCTAACCTCTCTTGTCTGCTTCTTTTAATATAACTAGACAGATTTCATGAGCCCCAAGTGTCTTATTTACTTTTAGCTTCAACAAATTCTCTTCCACTTTCTTCTCAGCTATCAAAAAATCAATTGTGGTTATAACTTGGTGTACTTCTAGTATTTCCATCCCTAAATACTTCAAAAATGAATGTAGACACAAAATATTTTATTTCTTCAGTAGTTTAGCAACCTGAACATGATCTTCAATAGTTGTCATTAATATCTATGGACAAATGTATTTAATTTCTTCCTTTTAGTGCTAATAATAAGCAAAGAATTCTTTGACATGGACTTTAGCTTGCCTAGCTCCCCCCCCCCCCCACCAAGTTTCAAAGGGTTGATGAAGAGGTGCCATTGAGATACAATGTGTACTTGTGACAATTCCTTAAAAACTCCACTAATATCATGGCTGACAACTGACTGTAAAGAATATTGCCAAAACTTGGTTTCTTTTTTGAGTGAGAAATACTGATGTTTCTTTTTAACCAAATGTTTCTGCTGTAGTCGTGAGGTAAGAAGTTCAGATTTATCTTTAGAGAGAGAACCAGATCTCTAATGAGGTCAGACAACTCATCTTGAGCAAACAGCTCTGGCTCCAATGTCTCTTTGCTAGGTGTGTACCCAGGATTGGCTGAAGTTCTCAGGTCTCTGTGAATCACACCATCACATTCCATTTTGTTTTCTAAAAAATCTAGTCTATATGCTGTGGAGGTACTGAAATTGGCATACTGTCATCATCAGGGATTGATCTCATCACTGAATCCAGGTTCGGATAAACAATCTTGTGTTTATTTTTCACTGAGAATCCAGTTACATTCATATTACAAAGGTAACGATCACCATTGTGGTGACTATTACTTTATTTTAACATTGGGGACAAACGTTCAATCACACTGATCTTTGCACAGATCAGAAAAAACCAATCACTGGGGAAATTAAGCTATATGCAGCTCTGTCTTGATCTAAATTAAAATGCCAAAGATCTCAACAAAGACCAATAAAATTTGGCATTTTATGTAGAAAGAAGTTTTCAGCAATGTATCTACTGGGTAAGAAATAGTTTAATATACTTCTTTTTGTGTTGCCTGTTTTTATTTCTTTTAACTGTTATTTGACTGACCCCCTACCAAATATAAAATCTGCTGAAAAGATTCAAAAAACATTCACTGCATTGGCTGTTTTTCAGAGCTAAAGGTATGATGAACAAAGCAAGCAAGCAAACTGTTATTTCACTCTAATCTTTTTCCTACATTCCAACACATTAATATTGCATTAACTAAGGTTTTCATACACTTACTAGTTAACAAATTTACTGTTTAACATCTTTGAAGAAATCAAAAGAGAGAGTGAGAAAACATTAACAAAAAAAAATTTAAGGTTTTGATTTTTAATCTGTCAATGACAAAAAGATGATTGGATTTCTTGATTCCTGCATGTAACCCATGATAATAAAATTTTTGCCCAGTGTAACTGAAACACCTTAATCTTCCTGTGTCTTGATTTCAATTCCTAAAAAGATTGCTAAATTCCTGAGGAGTAAGAACTGCTAAAAGTAAAATCCAAAGAACTAAGCAGCTAATAGTTTCCATTGCATTCAGTAATGGAAACTGAATGTAACAGAAATTGTGTAATATTTTTGCATCCTCTCTTTGTCTTTCAAAGATCCAAAACCTCCAACCCCCCTCTTGAGATTTTCCATTAACCTACTACAACAGAAAATCTCAAGTATACCACCAATTTCTTTCTCAACCCACCCTCATATTTCCTACTGTCACAGGACAAAAGTATTAGTAATGCAAAGGACACCAACTACATTGCAGTAGATGACATCATCACCCAGGGCTGGGGAGTAGGAGTAAAGGGGTAAGAGGTTTTTACAGGAGTAGGAGTAAGGAGTAACAAAATATTTGTTACTCCTTATTCCTGTTATTATATTGTACATGCAAACACCAAAAAAACAATTTTATTATATTGCACTGTCTAATTTAAATTTTAAATTTTTATCTTTTGTTTTAGGTAATATGAATTTGTAAGCCTGTTAAAGTTAATTTTGAGATAAACTACTTAATTTAATTAGTCTAAAATGGAACAAAAGAGAGCTAGAGTATTTGAATATTTTGAATTATCTCAAGAAAAAAATGTCTTCATATGTCAATTGATGAATGGAGATAAGCCATGCAATTCAGATATCAGCGCAGGGAAAGGAAAAGGAGGCTATGCACCCAGCAGGTCATCCAATTTAAAACGCCAATTAGAGCGTTTGCATCCAAAACAATTCAAGCTTATGGAGGAAAAGGAAAGCAACAAAAAGGCATCAAGTTCTAGCACAGGTTGTAAAGTAGAAGGAAAAAATATTCTAACAAAGTACTTTGAGACCCAAAAAATTACTATAGAAATGACAGCTGCTAAATTCAAAGGGTGTATTATTGAACTTGTTGTAAAGAATGCACTACCACTTAGTGTATTCTCTTCTCCAGGTTTTACTGGATTGAGTGGTGAAATGGCAGCTAAACTGAGAGTATCTTTGGAATGACATAATATCAGGAAAATAATATTAGAGGAAGCTTAAAATCAAAAAAATTTGTTGAAGGAGATGCTAAAGGGAAAATATATTCATCTGAAGATGGATGCATGCACCCGTCAACAGGTAAATTATTTTGGAATAAATGTCCAGTTTGTGAATGAAAATAAAGAAACGATAATACATACTTTAGCACTTAAAGATACCAAAGTGCAACATACAAGCGAACAGGTTTGCAAATTGATTGAAAATGTGCTCAAAGATTTTGGAATTAAGAAGGACAATATCTTGACAATAGTTACAGACAATGCATCGAACATGATAAAAACTGTTTAGAAGCTTAATGGGGAAAAGACAGATTTTGAATCATGAGAAAGCTGTGTGTACAGTGATTTAGATGAAGATGAGTACTTAGACAAGACCTTGGATGCTATTGCAAACAATTTCATTGGTTTCACTTTCCCCAACGTTAACATACAACATATGAGGTGTGGTGTGCATACTTTACAGCTCGCAATCCTTGATGGTCTGAAAGGAGCTCATGCAGCTAATCTCATAAGTAAGTTGCGCCAGGCTGCTGTAGCTGCTTGATCCCCCAAGACTGATGCTATTCTGAAGAGGTGCTGTGGAAAAGGAGCTCTAATTGATCAAGCTACTAGATGGGGCTGTTTGTTTGTTATTTGGTTTTTAGGAGCATTAGCAACTAAGGCCATATTGCTCCAGGATATGCGGTGGTCATTCCCTGACCTTTCCGCATCCTCCGTATTTGGTGGTGACAGGCTCGAACCTCGGTCTAATCAAGAAGAGTGTGCTACGCACTGCTGCTCCTTCCCACCTGGCTACGGAGGCGCCTACTAGATGGGGCAGTGTTTATTTAATGATCAAACGTCTTTTGGAATTAAAGCCTCTATTTATTGATATGGCAAATCCTGAAATAATTTTATCTGATCATGAATGGGAAGAAGTTGAGCAGCTTGATAGATTACTTCGCCACCCATATAATGCGACTTTAAAGTTCCAAGAGTCTGACTTAACACCTGGATCATTCTACAAAGAATGGAAAAGTCTAATCTTCAAGTTTTCCCAAATTGGTGGTCTCGTTGCTGATGGAATCAAACTGTCTATGGAGTGCTGAGAAACTAATTTAATAGAAAATGATATCTTATTAACAGCAATTTATGTTGATCCAAATTACAGAATTTTGCTATCAGAGGATCAGGTAGCCAGAGAAAAAGCTGCACTCCTTGATTTAAGTGAAAAAATAACAGGATTAAAGCAAGAAGATTATGTGGCCTCCCCTGAGCTTGACACATCACCTTCTTTTTCTAGTTTGATGAATGTGATTTTGAAAAACAGCTTGATCACCAAGAAAAAATAAAAAAGAGATCTTTTTTTTAGTGGAGAAAATAGGTCTTACATCAAAGTTACAGGTGATAGATGCAATAAAAACATATCCACTAATAGTTCAAGATGCAGCCTTTTGCGTTACTGCTCTACCACCTACCCAAGTCAATGTTGAAAGGCTGTTTTCAGCACTCAAAATAATAAAATCTGATTTACGTGCTTTGATGACAGAAAATTTTATTGAGTCCATACTGTTTTTGAGAAATAACTCAATCTAAAAGACAATATATGGTTTAGTTTAGTTTTTACTAGTTTTTTGCTCTTTTTGTATTAAATAAAATTAAAAATTAGCGTATTAGTGCATTGTATTGAATAAATAATGTTTGTATCAAATATATATTGTGTAATTTCAAATTTGCATTAAATAAAAAATATATAACTACAGCCATTTGAATTCTGAATAGTGATTACCATATAATCATAATGTAATCAGAATTCCAAAAAGTAGCCTAATGAGTCAATCGGCAATGACGAAATATTTTTTATTGAGGAGTATAATAGGAGTAACATTAAGAAAAAATATCTTACTCCAGAGTAGGACAAGAAGTAACTCCAAAATCACCACTACTCCCCAGCCCTGTCATCACCGCACTAATTTTAACTGATAACAATACTGTGGATATTGTTAGGTCCAGGTAAAGGAGAAAGTAATAGTGTCCATAGCAATAATGATAATAATGTCATCCATACTAAGGCACTTTGGATGTTCTTGGAATGTGAAAGAGTGTGCACTGTTTCTGTATGTCACTAAGGCAGAGAAAATATGCATGAAATAGTGGATAATTTGGAACAGATTGTGCAAGGAAAACTGTTGATAATGCCACTGAGAAAAAAAATTAAGGATTTTCTTACTAAAATGTAGCATTTATGTCACTGGTATAGAAAGAAAATGTCTTTCCAATTACTGTACTTACAGTACCATTACATTGAACTTATGGTACCATTTGTATACAAGCAGTGTGCAAAAAAATTTTTTTTGTTCATTTAATTGATGCAATCATTTATTTTGTAAATTATATCATTTTATTTATTTGATAGTATCGTGAATTTCGCTATGATATGAAAAATCCCAAGTTTCCACGATGTGAAATATGTTAACAAATTCAGATAACAGAAAAAATTGTTACAATCCTCAGCATATCATGTTAATTGGGTTTCACTGTATATAAATACTACTCCATAAAGGAGTAAAAAAAAAAAAAAAAAAAAAAAAATTACCTCTGTTTCTGATTCACTGCTCGGCTGAGCAGGAACAGCTCCCTGCATGGGTAACATTGGCATTCCCATCTTTGCCATTCGAGATATAATCCGAGCTTTTTCAGTTTTAGGACTCTAACATAAAAATTTATTTTTTTTTACTAGAATATTATAACACATCCTTCAGCCAAATTAAGTACATCAATTCAATTTTGAGCCATAATCATATACAATTATATGTTTTATGTACAGCAGAACCTCATAAACCTGGCATGCTAAGGACTCAGAACGAGCCAGATTTTTGAAATTTATAGTGTTTTGAAGGTTATGCAAACAGATTAAGTATTCAGGGGTAATTCATTATATTTATCAGATAATACAGTACCTCTGGTCCTTATAACCTACACAGAATGACAGTTGCTAGCATTAAGCCAAAATGTTAAATCAATACTGCCGGATCAGTCTGGAATGTAACATACTTGCCTAAGAAATAAAGGTCATCTGTTCAAATGGTGTCTTTAATATGGGTGCTGTGACTGTCTAACAATAACATAAAGTATAAATAGTGTGATACAATTTCAGCAATTGAACTGCCTTAAACACTAAATACAGACTACTATACTATTAAAAACTATACTGTGAACTTATATTGTGTATCTTGCAAAATGAATGATTTATACATTGCAAATACATAATAACAGTGACATATAGTCTAAGATAGTGGTTCCCAAAGTGGGATTACCTAGGGGCACTAAGAGGCAAGGGGCAGCAGGGGTGCACTGGAGACAGTGGGCCTCCGAGTGCATTGATAGCTTATTTATGATTGACCAGGCTAGAACCTAGGGAAAAACACCTTCCTCACTTCATATTAATAATTTTACTGCTCATATTGCTTTCAAAGCCATTTACCTTGGTCACATTGTTTGTATTTCCAATTCAGAATTGTCACAAGATCACCAACTATCAGCATTGATTTTCTTATAAATTAGTTACAATTAGTTATAGTAAGTCACATATAAATATGTTATGCCGATTTTAGTGTAGTCATCAGAATTCTCTCCAAGCAAAAAAATTGACTACAGATTACTAAACGTGGTGATTTAAAACTCCTGCTAAGTGACTTTAAACCAGATATACATTGGGAAAATGGTATCACTTCATCAAGCCCATCCCTCATATTGTTGTTGTTATTCGGTTTAACGACACAAGGGCTACTAAGGCCAAATTGTGTCTCTTCATCGTTAATTGACAAAAAGCGTATTGTTAGAGAGATTAAATTATATGCTTCTATACAAACCAATATGTTTTAGATATAATAAAAGTTCTTCAATATTTGCTTCATTTTCTAAGATGCGAGATAAATCAGGTGATATATTCAATTTAGAGAGTGACTGAAAAGTGTTTGACCGGATGGTTGAATGTAAGGGACATTCAACCAGGAAATGACGGACTGTAAGTTGCCTGGCAGGATGAGCACTGTGGTGGGCTTTCACCCAATAATAGAAAGAGATCAGTATGGTGAGTGTGTCCAATTCTGAGTCTTGCCAGTACCACTTCCTCTCGTCTGTTTCTTCGGAAGCCAGACAGCCACAGCTTTGGATCTTCTTTTATCTGGTAAAGTTTATTGTTAGTGTCACTTTTCCAGCTCTGACCATTTATCGTAGCAGGCTTTGCGTATGACAGACTTAAAATCAGAGAAAGGAACCTGAAGATGCTGTGAGAGAGCGGGTTGAGAATGTTAGCGGCAAAGTCAGCACTTTCATTTCCGGGAATGCCTGAATGGCCAGGGATCCAGCAAAAACTGATGGACTGTTTGGACACACTGCAAGCGAATAACTGGGAATGAATCTGTTTCAATGTAGGGTGAGAAATGGAGGAATTCTTCCTTATGGAAGAGACAGCACCTAAGAGAATCTGTGTAAATTATGGCAGATGAGATGGAAAGCTCAATTATCTTACTAAGCGCTAACTTAATGGCATATAATTTAGCTGTGAAGACGCTGCAAACAAGCGGTAGTGTGGCTGAACTTGTACATAAAGGAAAAACTGCCACAGCACCTACCATACTCTCAGTTTTTGAACCATCCGTATAAATTTTACAGGCATGGTTGTTCATAGCATGAGCTGAATGTAACTGTCTGATATTGCAGGAAGGTATATTTTTCCGCCACTGGAGAAGTATGTATCTTGAGAGACAGACACATATGTCCAAGGAGCAACAGGTGTAGTTGTGTCTTTGAAAATTTCATTTAAATTGACATTCCAAGTCTGAACAAGCTCTTTGATCCTGAGAGAGGCAGGTCTATTTTCATTTGGCTTGCTCTCATAGAAGGCATCCCAACGAGTATTATAGAGATACTCCCAACTTGGGTGCGATAGTAGACTCTGGATCTTAGCAGCATAGTGAAGCAGTAGTGTTTTTCTATGCAGGTGTAATGGGGGATCATGCGCTTCAATATATAGACAGATATATTGGCAGAGTCATACACTGGACAACCATAATCTAGTCGCGAAGTATTAAACTTCTATAAAGATGCAGCAAAGTACACCGATCAGCTCCCCGTGACATAGATGAGACCGAACAAAGTATATTCAAATGCTTTAAACAAGAAGTTCTCAAATAAGTGATGTGAACTTGGAAATTTAGTTTGCAGTCTAATAGTAATCCAAGAAATTTAACGGTATTAACAAGCGGGATTGGAGTATTGTTTATTTGTAGTTCAGGTTCGGGATGGAGAGCTCGCTTCTTGCAAATGTGAGTGACAGTGCATTTCTTTTCTGACAGTCTGTAACCATTCCGTGAAGTCCAGGATTCTATTTTGGTTATGGCAAGTTGTAGCTGCCGTTCAATGGTATTCATACTTTGAGATTGACAGGAAATGGTAAGATCATCTACATACATGTAAGTTTTAACAGTTTTTGGGATATCTCGTGTCATGCTGCTAACTCGGATTGAAAACAGTGTTGGACTGAGTATTGATTCCTGCGGGACTCCCTCTTCCTGAATGTGAGATGTAGAGAGGACGTTTTTGTATCGGACTTGAAAAGAGCGCAATTGCAGGAAATTTTGAATTATTTCTGGCAAATGACCCCTATGGTAAAGGTCCATAATAATACCATGCCAACATGTAGTATCAAATGCCTTTTCAAGATCTAAATTGACCATGACTAGATGTTGTTTCATTGACAAAGGCATTTTAGATGTGAGACTCGGCTTTAATGAGCACATCTAGGGTTGATCTATTTTTTCGAAAACCATACTGGTGATCTGGAAGGAGATTCTCTGACTCCAGGATGTAAGTGAGCCTAGTATGAACCATTCTTTCGAAAATTTTTTCCATGCAGCTCATAAGAGATATTGGCCTGTAGTTTTCAACACAGGAAGGGTTTTTTCCTGGTTCTGGTAAGGTGATAATGAACGAATGGCACCATGAAGATGGATAGGCATTTTCAGAGAAGATCTGATTGAAAAATTAATAGGGTTCTCAAGTCTTCTCCAAGTAAATGCTTTAACATAATGTAATGAACTGCAGCACTATTGGAAGATCTGTTTAATGATTCTTGAAGTTCTTGTACGGGAATGAGCGGCGCATGGAGAAGTTAATTTTATACCGCTCTGCACCACCTGCTTTGATGTTCTGGAAGGTGGAGGCATAAGTGGCAGAAGCTGAGATTTTGCAAATAATTCAGCTAATGCATTTGCAACTTCTTCGGGAGTAGAAATGTCTTTCCCTTTCCAATGAAGTATCGAAGAGGGCAGCCGAGCAAATTTGCCATTTAGTGCCTGTATTCTTTTCCAGATGACCTGTGTATCCATGTCTTTGGTAATGGTGGAGGCAAAAGCAATCCACGAATCCCGTTTCACTTTCCGCCTAACCTGTCTAGCTTTTGCTTTTAGTCTTTTAAAAGCAATTAGGTTACTAGTGGTGGGATACTTGCGGAAATTATTCCAAGTGCAGTTTTTTCCCTGTTTGGCAATTAAACAATCTGTATTCCACCAGTGATTTCTGTGTTTTCGATATGGTGTGGATTTTGGAATGGAGGCCTGAGCTGCAGTCAGAATCTGATTGGTTATGTAAGTGTTTACATCATCAATATGTTGTCTTTGAACATAAAATCTGTCTAAGCGTATCTGGGCAGAATAGCCACCCCAGTTTGCCATTTAAACTGTCAAGTGGATCGTTGATCGGGATTTGAAGTTACTCCTGTTTGTAGCGAGCAAATAATTGGAAAGTGATCACTGTTAAAGGGATCGGTTAATACTGACCATGTCATGATTGGAAATATGGATGGTAAACAAATTGACAAGTCTATTGCAGAAGCAGATCCGGTTGCTAAGTGGATGCAGGTAGGAGATCCAGAATTTAATAAATTAAGATCATTATTATGCATGAATTCCTCCATCAATTTGTCTGTTCTATCCATTGTGGCTTATCCCCACAATGGATGGTGTCCATTAAAGTCTCCAAAAAGACAAATTGGAGTTGTGAGTTGTGCAACGAGGTTGTCAAGTTCTGAAAGCAGAAGTGGTGCAGATGGCGGAATATAAATGGAAACAATGGTAAATGATGTACCAACTGCAACGTGAGCTGCCACAGCTTCTAGGGTAGTTCTCAATCGGACCGGCCTGGATGGTATGTTAGCGTTAACAAGAATAGCAACTCCTCCACACATGGTGCCTCCGTAGCCAGGTGGGAAGGAGCAGCAGTACGTAGCACACGTCTCTTGATTAGACAGGGGTTCGAGCCCATCAACACCAAATACGGAGGATACGGAAAGGTCAGGGAATGACCACCGCATATCCCGGAGCAATATGGCCTTAGTTTCTAATGCTCCTAAAAACCAAATAACAACAACAACTCCTCCACGTGCAGGTGATTCTGAGTTCCTATCTCGTCTGTAAATGGTATAAACTTGAAAATTTTGGCAAAATTTGGGGTGACAAGAATGTTTCCTGTAAGCATACACCTATGGGATTAAATTGAGCTATTAAATCCCTTAAGTCATCAGAATGATTGCTTAGTCCTCTGCAATTCCATTGTATGATCTTATGCATTATTTAGGTTTATCTGAGGGTGATTCATCTGACTGTTTTCTGTACGTGGGACATTTTTTCCGGTCCTTTTTTGAGAATGTGGGGCGTCCAGTATCCATGGTGTCATCTGCATGGAGTTCTAGAGTGGGTTCCTCATTGTCTAGCAGCTCATCTACATCCATGCTTTTGGAGGGAGATTCCGTTTTTTTTTAGAGATGGATTCAGATTTTAATTGTTCTTTTCCAACTGGAACTGATGGGGTATGAGTAGGAATGCTGATTGGAGTATTTGTGGCTTCACTAGTTCTTTTTGGAGGATTATCTTTCTTTGAGGTTGAAAGCATGGATTTGAGCCAGTTCACTAGAGAGAGAGAGAGGTGTTAGGTGGAACTGATACATCTGTTTGAGCTGCAGTAGAAACGAAGTTCCGAAGCACGTAGACAACGTAACTTGTCTACGTGCCTCAGGAAAGGTGAATTTTATTTTCTATTTTGTATTTTTTGAATTTTCTTTCCTATAATCCATAGCTCACATATTTTTGAAAAAGCTGGGTGGCTTCCTTTGCAGTGTGGACAAACAGGGGTTTTGACAGAGCAATCCGCTTGAGTGTGATCTTTAGAGCCGCAGATGGGACATATGGCCTCACCTCTACATGCCTGCTGTGAATGCAGTATTTCTGGCATCTGAAGCAGCGAACGGGATTCGGAATATATGGTCTAATACAACAATTCAAATAGCCAGCTTTAATTGAGAATGGTAAGTCTGGCGTACTAAATGTTAAAATGATGGATCTCGTTGGAGTGAGATTTCCATCTTTTTTAGTCATAATTCGTTTCACATTTGTAACTTTTTGACTACTTAGTTCTTGAAGTACCTCTTCTTTGGAGACTGTAATTAGGTCCCACTCACTGAATTTAAGGCTCTGTGTGGAGTAATTGATACTGTGAGCCCACAAAATGATGTGTTTTCTTTTGTTTTCTCCCTTGCTTGTTTCAATGAGGAGATCTCCAGATTGTAGTCTTTTCACCATTTTTGGTGATCAGTAATTGATTCCAAATATTTTTGAATCAAGAATGGTGATAATTTACCCACAGGTTGGGAGGATAAAGAATGAATCACCAAGAAATTTGGTAATTCATCATGGCATTGAGCTTTCCTTCTAAGCCTTTTGGGCTGGTTAGTGTCACGGTCGTTGTCAGGAATTTCTGACCTTGAGATTGATGGCTCTAAAGGTGGATAACTGCTCGTATCCATGTTAGCTCCTTTTGGCCCTGGGGGTTTATTTTTACCGCCCAGATTACTGGCCCCGCCACGGGGAGGCAGGAGCAGTGCCGCTTGTGGCCAAGCGTATAGGTTAGTACAGTTAGTAAGACTAATTAAATTAAAGAAAAAGGTTCTTTCCTTCTTCTGGGCTCTTTACTTAGTGCTTTTAAGAAAGTAGGGCAAGGGAGAAAACAAAAGAGAACCTAGTCGCTTCGAGAAAAAAATGCTCTTCAATTGCACGAGAATCGCTTGGCCACGGAAATGCTTGGCACCCGGGGCCATCCCTCATATTAAGAATTTATTGAACAGTGAAGTAGTTACTAAGTGTAGTATCTAAGACTCTTGATAAATGACTATCAGACTTTGAAAAATTGGTATCACTGGATCAAGTTAATCAATTTTGTTGAATTAATTAAACTAAAAAGTTTTAATTGGATTTTGAATAAATGTGCAGATAATTGTTACTGTTTTTTATAATTTTATTATGTTATTATCTTCTTTAGTGGGCTGTGCAAACCGCTAGTCTGAATAATGCTTTTTATAAGGTAAGATGGGGATAGTGGCTGAAAACGTTTGTGAACCACTGGCTTAGGAAATATGTAAAGCAGAAAGAAACTGGTATTTGGAAATTATTATTGGAACATGGGATGCACATATCCAGCACTTGCAGCAGTGGTGGTTTTTTTTTTTTTTTAATCACACCAACCTATTTCCCCCTCTGCCCTTTTATGGTTGGCCAACTACTTTGGAGAAATATTCAAAAAAGTGACAGATTTTTTTTTTTTAATGCTGGGTTTTTGAAGTTCTACTGTATATGTCTTATACAATTATATAAAAATGTAAATATAAATACATACCATATAAGTCCCACACATGAAAAATGCAAATATATATTATCCCTCCCCCCCCAAGCAAAGAGGTAAAACATTTTTTATTAACTTTTACTTTCACAATTCCGTTTAAAGTACATTTCATTGAATATGCTATTCACTTCTTTAACAGCCTAAAGAGATCGTGGATTGTGGATTCAGCATATTACATGATTTAGTATTCCTTAGGTACCCAAAAAATAGTTACTCTTAGAAACAAACTGACAACTGATACTCAGTCACTGCAACATTTTAAAAATATCTAAAAATATCATGCTGATATCTAGTAAGCATGTCAAAATAATACACAAGCAGGCATGTGATGAATGTTTTAGTCATTCTGGGGAAAAAAAGACAATAGTTGAAAATGGCACAGTTTATAATTTTATAAACATATTCAAAAATATTCAAGTCCTTGGTCAATTTTCGCAAGGGCTTCCTTTAATTCTTTAATTTTCAAATCTTTATCCTTTGGTGATTCCATCACTTCAACATTTTAAGCTTCCTTTTTTTCTGTGGGTAGTTGGTCTAATTAAGTGGTTTTGCAATTGTGCAATATCCCCATCATAAACTTTGTGGAATCCTGCTTCTTATGAAAGAAAGTTTCATTTTATAATCCAGACACATTGCATTCTTCATATTCATGAACAGCAGCATGAGGGTATAACATTTTCCATGAGCTATTCATTGATCTACACTGCCACTGATTTGGAGAGGTCTGGGTTTAATTCCCATTAATGATTGGAGGAATTTCTAAAAACCTCTTCATTCAAGTGTATAGTTAGTTGAGCTCAGGTGGAAAGTTTTTATTTTGCCTGTGAGTTATTCTGGGTTTTTCATCCTGCACAACATTCAAATCAGCCTGTACATCCACTGCAATAGACATAATATACAACATATTGTTATGACTGCATGCTTGGGGACATTAATACCAATATTTATTCATTTTTTTATTTATAAAATGTGATATTTTGGTAGTATTTATCTAAAAAATAACTTATGTTCACAATCATAACCATTTAAACAAAATCAGAAATATATATATTTTTTTTATGAAAACCCCAAACACAAGAGGTATTAGAACCTATAGCACTTAATACCATGCATGGTTAGAGGTTGAGAAGACAAAAGAAGATATTTGTTGACATTAGACTTTAACTTCTGTAGACTGTAATTTTCAGGAAATACATATGAAGGAAGGTTGTTCCAGAAAACGGCAGTTGAATGAATAAACGAGGAAGATGAAAAGTTCGTTCTGCGAGTTTGAAGTTGGACAGTAAATGGATGTTGGCTGGTGGCGGCATGTGTTTGGACTGTTTTGAAAGAGAGAGTGGGAATTATAGAAGCCAATTCAGAAGAACAGTGCCCATGAAAGTATCTGTAGAAAAGGCATGCAGCAGAAACAGTAGGTCTATGAGACAGCGAGTGGAGAGACTCTGTTAGAGAGGAATCATTAATTAACCTAACTGCCCTCTCCTGAATGGAATCTAGAAGCCTGAGAGAGAGGTTTTGGGGGCACCACCCCAGATGTGGGAACAATATTGCATGGTAGGGCGGATTTCCGATTTGTACAGAGTGAACAGCTGTTTGGAAGAAAATTAACGCCGAGAGCGAAAGAGAAAACCAAGTTTTTTAGATGCAGAGGAAGCAATATTTGTAATGTGCTTGTGCCAAGAGAGATTAGGTCAGGGTAATCCCCAAAAGAGATATATCATTTTGCCTAGAAATCGGAGTGTCACCAAAGATAAGCAGAGAAGCAGAAGAATCCTTTTTTTTGCGAGATATAAGACAAGACTGAGTTTTAGAAGGATTGAAATCAACTAAGTTGTCTTTGCTCCACTGGAGAATTACCTGGAGATCGGTAGCGGATATTCGAGAAGTTGAAGCTGATTGAGCAGGGCAAGGTTTTTCAAAATGAGAAGTGGAATGCAATGTGCTATCATTGGCAAAATTATGGATAGGATTTCCAGTCAATGGAAGAAGGCCATTAATAAACAAGAGGAAAAGAGTGGGGAAAAGAACTGAACTTTGGGGGACTCCAGCATTAGTGGAGAAATTAGAAGACAGAGAGCCATCTACCATCACCCTTAGCGAGCGATCAGAGAGAAAACCGGATAACCAATTACAAAAAACAGTTGGCAAACCATAAGATGGAAGCTTGTTTAGAGGACCTTTATGCCAAACATGATCGAAAGCTTTTGAGATGTCAAGAGCAACTGCTTATGTTTCACCAAACTTTTCCATTGAATTAGTCCATAAATGGGTAACATAAGCCAGAATATCACCAGTGGATCGACAATGACGGAATCCATACTGGCAATCGTTAATCGGACGGAAGGTTTCTAGGTAGTTTAAGAGTTGGCGGTTAATTGATTTCTCCATTACTTTAGAAAGAGTAGAAGTAATTGCAATGGAATGATAATTGGATGGGAGAGATTTGTCACTCTTTTTAGGAACTGGCTGGATATGAGCAAATTTAAAAGCAGAAGGAAAAACACCTTTGGAATAAGAAAGTGCAAAAAGGCGGTAAAGAACAGAAGTTCAGGAGTACAGGTTTTGAGAACAAGTGAAGAAAAAAAGTTTGGTTCTTGAGGTTGTCACAGACATTCTCCCAGATATGCCAGACAAGCTGTTCTTGCTACCTGGGAGTCTAAAACGCTGATGGAACTGATATTCGGGTGACACTTAAGTCAAGTGGACCCAATTTCGGCAAAGTCCGGACGGTCTATGACAGCCAAATCCTCTGCTTGCACCTTCACGATGGTGGGACTGTTAGTAATCCTGGGTATAACCTCCATGCACAAGTACATGGTGGGTGACCACCCAGGTGTGAACCGACGTAAGCAGAGGTCGAGGTGGGTGCCCACACCACATGGAGGAACGCCGCCCCTCTATGTTACCAGGCAGTACTAGGTGGTAGATGACTCTCATCAACCGGTGAAATACCACCACTTTGCTTATTGGAGGCTTGAAGTGGTGGAACCCATGTTTAGTCTCTAGAGCTAAGTTCCGGCCAACCCTTCCCTATCTCTTCCATCATGCAGTATGATTGATGATTTTTGAGGTTATGATGAATGTCGTGGCGAGATCCAATATTCCTTACATTTCGAGGGTACAGCTCTAAAACGGTGTTCGCAGGCCGGCCGCTAGTTGGCCGGCCTGCGAACACCGTTGGAGGAACACACCACATGGAGGAACGCCGCCCCTCTATGTTACCAGGCAGTACTAGGTGGTAGATGACTCTCATCAACCGGTGAAATACCACCACTTTGCTTATTGGAGGCTTGAAGTGGTGGAACCCATGTTTAGTCTCTAGAGCTAAGTTCCGGCCAACCCTTCCCTATCTCTTCCATCATGCAGTATGATTGATGATTTTTGAGGTTATGATGAATGTCGTGGCGAGATCCAATATTCCTTACATTTCGAGGGTACAGCTCTAAAACGGTGTTCGCAGGCCGGCCGCTAGTTAGTACACCAGACTGAACCTATTGGTAACTCTCTAGGAGGCTTCCGGATCAGCTAGTGTATAATCTTGCTACCTCTACTCTGCCAGATGGTGACTGGAGGGAGTCCGAGTAGTGTGTATGCGGGGAGCATTGTCGAGGCCACGTTATGTCAAGAATCTGGGTATATTCTTACCACATGTAAGCCATATCCAAAAATTTCATTACTTCAAACAGCATGTCCCACCCACTTTTTCTTACTATTGAATACACCACGAATTGTCAAAATAATAGAGCAAGCTTATCTGCGAAAAGACCTAAACCTCCCAAGGACTTCCTAATTCATTTCACAAATATACGTGGTCTCAATTCCAATCTCAACGATGTCCATTTCCACTTGCAGTCTTCCAAACCCCATGTACTTTTTCTGACTGAATCTCAGTTATCAGTTAATTCAACTACTGCTCATCTCAGATGTCCAAATTATTTGCTGTATGATTCCTTTCGCCTCAAAGGTGGTACTTGTGCATATGTCCGTTCTGATATTCCCTGTCAGAGACTTGGCAATTTGGAATCTCCTCTCTTTGATCTTCTCTGGCTTAAAATCTCTCTACCTCATTGTGTCAAATTCATCTGTTGTCTCTACCGTTCTCCCAACTCCACTAATCACTTGGAGCTCTTTAACTTCCTCTCTTTGCAACTTGACTTTCTCCAGTCCAACTTTCCTAACAGTGAGGTAATTTTCCTTGGTGATTTAACGTTCACAACTCCAGCTGGCTTCCGTTTTCTAGTTACACCGACCCAGCAGGTCGAGATGCTGAGGCTTTTGCAATTACTAACGACCTAGCACAGATTGTTCATTTACCTACAAGAATACCGGACAATCCTAATCATACAGCCAATACGCTTGATCTTTTTCTCACAAACAACCCTTCTAAGTACAAGGTCGAAGTGAGAGGTCCTTTAGGCACTGCAGATCACAACTTGGTGATTGTCTCTTCTCCAATGGAACCTTTATCTCATGGCTATTCCCAACCTCATATTGTTTGGCATTACAAGAATGCAAAATGGGATGACCTGCGAGACTTCTCTTCTTCTTTTCCTTGGTCTGATTACTGTTTCAAAACTTCTGATGTCAACGTTTGCTCAGATCGTGTCAGTGAAATTATTCTTGCAGGAATGGAATCCTTTATCAAACACTCCACTTTAAAATCTCGTCCTTTATCTAAACCTTGGTTCTCCAACAAATGTGCTAAGGCTGTCCAAGAGAAGAATGTTGCATATCGTAATTGGCTTGTTTCTAATTCTTCAGTTTCATTTTCTGCCTACACCAAAGCTCGCAACAATTGTAAAGCAGTTATTAACCAATCCAAACTAGAGTTTGAACAGGCTACGAGTAGAAAACTTGCTTCTTGCCCTAATGGTAGCCGAGCATTCTGGTCTCTTGCCAAAGCTATTGGCCGCAACTTTTGTCCATCTCTGCTCCCACCTCTGTCCAAACCTGATGGTTCTGTTGTCGCTTCAGCCAAGGATAAAGCTGACCTGCTAGCATCCCATTTTTCTTCCAGCTCATGTATTAATGATCTTGGTAAAACACCTTCCACCATTCCTAACACACTCCACTCAATGCCTTCTGTGGTCTTCCGTCAAAAGGATATCAGAAGGATTTTGATGAATCTTGATGCTAACAAAGCTCCAGGTCCTGATGGTATTTCTCCACTTGTTCTCAAAACCTGTGCTCCTGAACTTACTCCTATTCTTTTCCGCCTTTTTTCACTTTCTTATTCCAAAGGTGTTTTTCCTTCTGCTTGGAAATGTGCTCATATCCAGCCAGTTCCTAAAAAGGGTGACAAATCCCTCCCATCCAATTATCGTCCCATCGCAATTACTTCTACTCTTTCTAAAGTAATGGAGAAATCAATTAACCGGCAACTCTTAAACTACCTAGAAACCTTCCGTCTGATCAACGATCGCCAATATGGATTCCGTCAGTGTCGATCCACTGGTGATATTCTGGCTTATGTTACCCATTTATGGACTAAATCAATGGAAAGGTTCGGTGAAACATAAGTAGTTGCTCTTGACATCTCAAAGGCTTTTGATCGTGTTTGGCATAAAGGTCTTCTAAACAAGCTTCCATCTTATGGTTTGCCAACTGTTTTTAGTATTTGGTTATCCAGTTTTCTCTCTGATCGCTCACTGAGGGTGATGGTAGATGGCTCTCTGTCTTCTAAATTCTCCACTAATGCTGGTGTCCCCCAAGGTTCAGTTCTTTCCCCCACTCTTTTCCTCTTGTATGTCAATGACCTTCTTCCATTGACTGGAAATCCTATCCATAGTTTTGCCGATGATAGCACATTGCATTCAACTTTCCATTTTGAGAAACCTTGTCCTGCTCAATCAGCTTCAAGTTTTCGAAAATCTGCTGCCGATTCCTTAAATGCCGATCTTCAGGTAATTCTCCAGTGGGGCAAGGACAACTTAGTTGACTTCAACCCTTCTAAAACTCAGTCTTGTCTTATATCTCGCAAAAAGGATTCTTCTGCTCCTGTTGTTGTTGTTGTTGTTATTTGGTTTTTAGGAGCATTAGCAACTAAGGCCATATTGCTCCGGGATATGCGGTGGTCATTCCCTGAATGACCTTTCCGCATCCTCCGTATTTGGTGGTGACGGGCTCGAACCCCGGTCTAATCAAGAAGCGTGTGCTATGCACTGCTGCTCCTTCCCACCTGGCTACGGAGGCGCCTTCTGCTCCTATGCTTATCTTTAGTGACACTCCGATTTCTAGGCAAAATGATATCTCTTTTGGGGATTACCCTGACTTCTAATCTCTCTTGGCACAAGCACATTACAAATATTGTTTCCTCTGCATCTAAAAAACTTGGTTTTCTCTTTCGCTCTCGGCGTTACTTTTCTTCCAAACAGCTGCTCACTCTGTATAAATCACAAATCCGCCCTGCCATGGAATATTGTTCCCACATCTGGGGTGGTGCCCCCAAAACCTCTCTCAGGCTTCTTGATTCCATTCAGAAGAGGGCAGTTAGGTTAATTAATGATTCATCTCTAACAGAGTCTCTCCACTCGCTTTCTCATAGACGTACTGTTTCTGCTGCATGCCTCTTCTACAGATTCTTTCATGGGCACTGTTCTTCTGAATTGGCTTCTATAATTCCCACTCTCTCTTTCAAAACAGTCCGAACACGTGCCGCCACCTGTCAACATCCATATACTGTCCAGCTTCAAACCCACAGAACCAACTTTTCATCTTCCTCATTTATTCATGCAACTGCCGTTTTCTGGAACAACCTTCCTTCAATCGTATTTCCTGAAAATTACAATCTACAGAAGTTCAAGTCTAGTGTCAACAAATATCTTCTTTCGTCTTTTCAACCTCCAACCCAAGCACGGTACTAAGTACTATAGGTTCTAATACCTCTCGTGTTTGGGGTCCTCATAAAAAAAAAAAAAAAATACCATCAGGACCTGGAGCTTTCTTAGCATCAAATTCGTCAAAATCCTTCTGACAGAAGACCACAGGAGGCATTGAATGGAGAGTGTTGGGAATGGTGGGAGGTGTTTTACAAGATCATTAATACACGAGTTGGAAGAGAAATGGGATGCTAGCAGGTCAGCTTTATCCTTGGCTGAAGTGATAACAGAACCATCTGGTTTTGACAGAGGTGAGAGCAGAGATGGGCAATATAGTAGACATTAAAAGAAAAATGCAAACTATTGAAACTATTGAACTATTGAAAGAAAAATGCAAACTATTGAAACTATTGAACTATTGAAAGAAAAATGCAAATGGATGTTAGCTGCATGAGCCAAGTTTTATTTAAACGTGATATCAAAGTAATCAGCAGAAGGGGTGTTTTCATCTTGGACAGTTTATTACTGATATTTCTGATGTTCTGTCTATAGAAATTAATTCTGAAAAAGCTATTAAACTAAATACAGTCAGTCCTCATATAACACATTTTTGTGTTATATGATGGGATTTGTGTATTATACAAATTCGATCATACACGATTTATAAATAGGGAAACGATACCGTATATAACATGAACCGAATTCACTTATGCACGATTCGCCTTTATTTTTACAAAAAATGGCAGTCGAACGCAGAATCACCCCAACTGAACGCAATACAATAGCAAGAGAAGATTCTGAAAATGTATTTATGTTTTTTATATCAGTGAAGGGGAAACACATTTCACCATAATAACATGTGCTTTAGTAAAATGTGAGCTAGTGAGGTGTTAATAGTGTGTCTCTGCCTTTAGTGTTGTTTATTCAGTTGCTACACGCACGCAGCTTTGTTTATATATATCAAGCGGGCCTCCTCATTTTGTAATTGTGCTTTATTCCCTAAAAATGAATAAAATACTTAAAAGGTTTGAAAAGGAAACGTCCTAGTGAAGAGACTGCAGATTCAGAGAGAAAAAAGAAAACAATATCAATATACAGAGGTGGCTTGGGTCAAAAATTCTTATCCGGAAAATTTGTATTGCCCTCATACTAGCCAAAATCACACAGACCTCTATCATCTCCAGGCTTCCAGCCCACCGAGGTTCCCCGGCAAGGCTTATAGCCAGTCCGCCTCTGTCGATAGAGAAAAAATATGATATTGTGAAACACTTTAAGTGAAATGAAAGACCATGTGATATTGCACGTGCTACAGGCCTAAATGAGGCAAAGCCGAGAATTAAAAATAATGCAGAGATAATAAAATCAACTTTCATAGCAGGAACAACTCAAAGTGTAACAAAATCCATTAGATCAAGATACAAAGAATTGGAAGAGATGGAACAGCTGTCATCTGTTTGGATAGAAGATCAAGCGAAGAACAAGTTTGCTTACGACAGAAGCAAAAGCATCAGAAATATTTTATTACATAATAGTCGTAATAAAATACATAAGTATTTTATTACGATTATTTATTGTGTTTGGTAATGTTTTGGTTACAAATGTGTGTTCAATCTTGGATGGTCAGCACCTAACCCTATTTTTACCATAGGGCCTGTTATTTATATTGCACGATTTTGCATTGCACAAGGATTTCTAGGAACACAACTATCATGCTATATGAGGACTGACTGTACTGCACTTATCATTGCAGTTATTTTTTTTAAAAGAAATAGTTTTCAGAGTGTTTGGCATTGGTGAATATTTTCCATTATTTCTATTCTGAGAAGTGATAACAGAAAATTAATTACTTGATATGGTTTATTGTTATAAGTACAGATAAAAGAACAAAACAAACATTTTCACATTAGGGATTCTCCAAGCCAGAGACTAATGCTCCACAGTATGTTTTTCTGTAATAACATGTGTTCTTTAGACAGGTTTTCTGTTTTTCTGGATGTAAAAAAAAAAAAACATTTTTTTTTTTTTTTTTTTTTGGAGAGAGGGTACCAGTTTCAGGACATTTTTCTTCCTCTTCCTCCTTTGTCAAGGCCCATTACAGCAACATACAATGGCAACCAATGTGGGGCACCATTTGTTATGCAGCTGAAGGGCAAGTAGTGGTTCTTCTGATAGTGTTAAAATCATGATCAATTACAGGCTATGGCAAAACCTATCTGGATGAATAGGCATTAAAAGATTCCAGTGTGTATGTTATATGAAGAAAGGTATAAAGCATAATTCAAAAACAGAGCTACATTCACTAGACTGTTAAACAAACACAAAAGCACCACAAAGCCAAATCACTCTAAACCAGTGGTTCCAAATCTTTTGTCACTCAAGTCACACTTTAAGTTAAAAGACGAATATTAATGGTACACTGAAATAGTGACTGCCATTGAACTCAATGGAATTTTTCCTAATCTCGTGGCACACTCTTGAAAATGGTCGCAGAACATCGGTTGGGAACCATTGCTCTAAACACTTGTCTTTTATCTATACCAGCGTTTCTAAAACTGTGTTCCATGAGATGTGAACAAGTGTTCGACGAAAAATCGTAATTAATAATTAAAAAAATTAAATAAATAAATTTTTCATATTTGTAGTGTACACCACTTTTGTATCACTATAATAATTAACATCATTTTTTTTTCGGTTATTAATATACTGGCAGAGACTCGCAATTAAATAGACCGCAGAACACTTTATTTTGGCAGGCTTTGCATAGAGATGTATGCGTAGAGGTAATGACACCTACTAAAAAGTAGCAATGTGGTGATCTAGTATGTCATTTGTATATGATTTAGCCTGGAGTACAAGTGTTGAAGGAGAGGATGAAGTGAACCGATATCATAACTAAACTGACTTCCTTGTATAAATTTTTTTTGATAATTATTATTTCGAAAGATTATTATTAAAATATGTGACCATAGATTTGTGGTTGAAAAAAAGAACTTTAAAATGAGAAGTAAAATACTTCTAGTAGTGCAACTGTGGTCTTTGAAAATGATTGTCACACTTCAAAGTGAGGATGAACAATCACAGCCTTTTATTCCCCAAAAAATCCAAAGTGAAAAAACAGGAACCAACTAATAAAAGACCAAAACGAAAATATAATGACAGTTATTTTAATTTCAGCTTTACGTGTGCTGGAAGTAAAGATGCCCCTAATGCGCAGTGCATCATATGTAATAAAATATTGGCAACAGTTCACTGGCTCCAGCTAAACTTGTGTTTCGTAAGTGTCCGTGAATATGTTGCTAGATGAAAAGTTGTTGTTATTTGGTTTTTAGGAGCATTAGCAACTAAGGCCATATTGATCCGCGGATATGTGGTGGTCATTCCCTGATATTTCCACATCCTCCGTATTTGGTGGGCACGGGCTTGAACCCCGGTCTAATCAAGAAGCGTGTGCTATGCTCTGCTGCTCCTGCCCACCTGGCTACGGAGGCATCTGAGATGAAAAGTGTTCCATGACTAAAAAAGTTTGGGAAATGCTGATCTAAACCATGGTTTTCTAGCTATTTGAGGTATTTTACAGAACTGGTGAACATCAAAATTTCCAGATTCATTATCTGGCTACTCTAAAATTTGCAATAGTTGTACACAAGTTATTAAAAAAAAAAAATCCACACATTCAGTCTGCCTACTAATTTTTGTGATTGGGTAGCCAGTTTTTCCCTCTTTTGACTGCTTAGTAAGTGTAATGGTAGACGGCTGTCTTCTAATTTCTCAACTAAAGCTAGATGTCCGGTATGGTTTTGTGACTTTTGTCCATTCCACCTTTTTTAGATCTTGATAGTTCTACTGTATTTTCATCTAAAGATAATGTCAGTATTAAATCTTACTCCTCTAACTCTTGTTGATCTTAATAAATCTCCCAAAACCATACCGGACACATCCCACTGAATACCTACCTTGGTTTTCAACAGAAAGACATCAGAAAAATCCTCAACAATTTTGATGCCAAGAAGTATTCAGAAACTAATATTTCTCCACTTGCTGATAAAACCAGTGCTCAAGAGTTAATGTCTATTATATGTCGTGCTGGGTCTAAACCCAGATTTATATTCAGTCAATTTCTAAGGATGAGAAATCCATGCCTTTTGTTTGTTTGTTTGTTGTTTGGTTTTTAGGAGCATTAGCAACTGAGGCCATATTGCTCCGGGATATGTGGTGGTCATTCCCTGACCTTTCCGCATCCTCCGTATTTGGTGGTGACAGGCTCGAACCTCGGTCTAATCAAGAAGCGTGTGCTACGCACTGTTGCTCCTTCCCACCTGGCTACGGAGGCACCCATGCCTTTTAATTATTATCCTATTATGCTTACTTCAAACCTTTTCCAAAGTTTTTGTTCTTGGGATATATTTTTATTCACTGGCTTCTCAAATAATAATGCATAGTATTCAAGGTCATGTTTTTTTTTTAAGTATGCATATTCAAAGGTTGATTTTCACATTTCGGGTGCTGAAAAACCTAGAAGAGCTCACCCTACTCCCTTTTCTAAAGTAATGGACAAATCCATCTACTAACTCTTTCACTAGCTTGAACCTTTCATCTAACTAAAAATTATCTAAAAATGACTAAAAAAGGTTTCATCTTGAAACCTTTCATCCTGGCTTATATTTATTAACTTGAAAGCAAATTTCATGGTTTTTGGAGAAAATTAAGTTGTTCTGGACATTTCTTAGGCTTTTGATTTGGTTTGACATAAAGTCTTATGTAAATTTCTATCTCACAGTCTGCTTACTAATTTTTGTGATTGGGTAGCCAGTTTTTCCCTCTTTTGACTGCTTAGTAAGTGTAATGGTAGACGGCTGTCTTCTAATTTCTCAACTAAAGCTAGAGTTCCTTAAAATTCTGTTCATTCATATGCACTTTTCCATCTCTATATTGCTGACCTTTTCCATTGACTGAAAATTCTGTCCACTGTTGTGAGAAAATATTGTGGTAGCACATTACACCCCACCTTCCAGTTCAACAAGCCCTGCAGGAACAGCTATAACTTTAAAATTTCTACCATCACTTCCTTAAGTGAAAATTCCTGTCTTATTTCTTTCAAAAAAAAGTTCCCATGCTATTTACTTGTGATAACCCTGATTTTGAACTTTTCTTGGTATAGACACATCACAAATATTACTGCTGATGCATTTAAAGAAACTAAGCTTGCTTTCTTCTCAACAGAAGTCACTAGCTATCCCAGTGTGGAACATTTCCCACATCTGAGTTGGTTCTCCCATAACTTCTCTAAAACTCCTTATTTTATATCCAAAAAAAAAGTGTGTAGTCAGGCTAATTACTGATAACTATCTTACAAACTTACTCCACTATATCATACACACGTTCAGTTTCTTGCAGTCCTTTTTTACAGATATTTCTATTTCTTCTAAATTAATATCTGTAATTCCATCTCTTTCTTCCAAACCAAACATGGGTTCAACTAGGGAACATCCGTCCTTAGCTCAACTCCAGACTCACTAAATTAACTTTTCTTATTCAAACAAACTTTCTTATAATATATTTTCTGAAAATTATAATATATAATTATAATAGCCCCAGTTACAACCTTCTATAACTGGGGTTATTACTATTAAAAAAAAAATTATTACTTGTGTATCAGATATTCCATTAATATATACCACATATACAAAAATACTTGCTAAATGTTTTAACACTATAATAAAAACTTTAATTTTACTTGTGCTAGCTGTTCAGATATAGATGCTCCTCTTGCTCTGATTGTGTCTTCATTTGTTATACTGTTGAAAAAAAAAAAATTGGATGTTAATCATGCCTAATTATAGAATTATTCTTCTTATTATTATTTTATTTATTTTTATATTTTTTGGTTGGTGCAGCATAAGCCATAGGCTTCCTTGCACCATTTGGTCATTGCTAATATTGATAATAGCATTAATTCTTTACCTATTTCTCTACTGAATAATGAAGGAAAGCAAGAAAAGATTTTTAAAGCAATCAAGAGTAAAAATTTTCACAATTTCAAATTTCTATATTAAATAATTTATTTTTGAGACTGCCAAGGCCAGAGGAGTTAAACATATTCATTATAACTGTATTAAGAATTAAGAGCAGCCAGTTTTTTTTTTTTTTTGTGCCACAGTTCACAAAGAGTCATGCAGTTTTTGTGGCAGCATATAGTCAAGAATCAGCAATCTCTTTACCTGTCCACACATACTAATCACCAGACAGGGAGGGCAACTTTTTTGCATAATTCTTGATCAAAATAACTGTTTGTTGTTTGTTATTTGGTTTTTAGGAGCATTAGCAACTAAGGCCATATTGCTCCGGGATATGCGGTGGTCATTCCCTGACCTTTCCGCATCCTCCGTATTTGGTGGTGACGAGCTCGAACCCCGGTCTAATCAAGAAGCGTGTGCTACGCACTGCTGCTCCTTCCCACCTGGCTACGGAGGTGCCTTCAAAATAACTGAATTAAGTTATGGCACCATAATTTACTAGAAAGTAACTATCAGTATTCAGTACAAAGTACAAGATTCACTTTTATTTAACTTTGTAAAATAAACACACAACAGAGTTAATAAATATTATTTATACTTTCATTATATCACACACACACACACACACACACACACACACACACACACACACACACACACACACACACACACACACACACACACTTATTGGCTTTTGTACTGACATTCTGGGTTCACTGCTGAGATCTCCATCAGAGCTTCTGGGAATAGAAAATGAGGAAAATGAGGAAAGACTTCAAACATATGGGTTACACAGTTTGGAAACTAGATATCTTAGAGGAGACTTGATTGAGGTGTTTAAGGCTCTGAGAGGAAAAAGTAAAATGCATGAGGACGAAATTTTCACAGTTATAAATGATTCTAAAACTAGGGGCCATAAATTCAAGTTGGAGGGGGTGAGACCTTTAGACTAGATTGCAGAAAGTTTTATTTTAGCCAGTGAGTTATAAATTAATGGAAAAAGTTACCTAGATGGATGGTTGGGGATGACAGTTTAGGGAAATTCAAAGTTCAGCTGGATAGTTACTTACATGAGGAAGGAAATGCATGGGTTGTGTATTTCCTTTTCTTTTATTGTTTATTTATTTTATTTTATCATTTTACTCTCTTTTTTTTTTTTTTTCCGCTGGTGCAGCATAAACCTGAGGCTTCCTTGCACCATACGGCCATTACTAATACTAACTCAAAATGGTTTCAAAATGTGGTCTACTAATGAGAACTGTGAATTCAGCCTCATGAAGAAAAGATATAAGAACAGAGACACTGCGACATCAGTATGCAGGAAGTTTTTTGTTGGTTATCACTGCTAGAAAGACTAAATGCCCTCTATTAGCCTGGCACCTATTATTCTTGTCAAGTTTCATGTATAGAGCCACTGTGGGTTGGAATGGTATTAGGTTGCAGTGCATTGCTTTCAGAATAAATTTACCCATATGGAAATTAATTTTTACCCATTAATTATATACAAAAAATAGACATGCTTTCTGTGATTTCTTTAATAGTTTTTCCATGTTTTATTTCCAAAATTTTTGTTTCTTGTAAATCATTTGTGGATATACAGCAATACCATGTTATTTCTTTTTTAAACTTTTCCAATCTTGCTGTTTCACCTGCTCTTCTGATCTATTAAAAACCAGTTTCCTTGAACACCGGCAGCTCAGCCAGTAGAATATTCTCGTTTTTTTTAAGGAGTCGAAATCTTGGTTGAATATGATTTGTCAGGAATTCTGCTTTCATGTTTTTTTACTTGGTGTGTTAATTTGAACCAATCTTCAGTGTCAATATCAAATCAGAGAAGTGTTATGACCAATAACTTTAGAAATGTATCAGAATTTGGAATGTCATTTGGAACAAAAAAAAATCTTCTACTTATAATTTAAAAAAAAAAAGAGTCAGGATTTGTTGTTTGTCTGCAACCATTGTTATTTCAGTTAGGCAGAGGAAGCTGCCTAACTGAATTACATTAATATATCTATCAGAAAACAAAGGTTAGATAATATGCAAGAATGCATTTTGTTTGGAATAGTTTCAATGATGCAATCAGAGTAAATGCTAGGGATTAAAATGGAGTTGGATCCATGAAAACAAGATCAGAAACATGCAGATTACCTAATTGGCATTTGTGTAATGGCAGGTACAAGAACAGCTTTGAGAAAGGGATTCTACAGGGGGAAAGAGTTACACTAATTTGCAATCTAGGTACTTAGAAGACAGCTAACATTTAATGTATACTTTGATGGCCCTTTTTGGTGAAAAAAGATCAACTAGTATTTTAATAGGTAGATAAGCAATGGGTATTAGATCATAGTAAAGATAGCAAACATTTGCTATCTCTACCAGTTGGATCAATACAATTGTAAAAAAGGAGCACTTTGGGTGAACATTAAGAACATTATGAACATTAAGGTTGTTAAGGAATAAGACTACTAGTTTAAGTCAGAATGAGAAAGTTAAATCAGGAAAAGAAAACCAAAAGTGATTTGTAGAACTAGGTGAACATTTAAAGACAGTAAATAATCTTACAGAATAAAATAAAAAAAAATTGAGATAGAGAATAACAGTGATATGCTCAAAATAACGAGATTTTGAAATAGCAAGTCTCTGGAAAGGATTAAAATAGACATTTGAATTATTATCACCTATAGAACAGAAGAAATCACAGGGTTTAACAGAAGAAAATACAGACATCCCTCAAGTTACACAATTAAGACAAATGCAAAACTTTATTAAAACTTAAACTTCATTAAATTTTTTTAAATTTAAAAACAATTACAAATAAAATATATAAGCTACAATCTCTTCTATGAGACTGTTGACTGTGGTAACAAAAAACAAAGATCGTAAAACTGTTAAGCTGTTAACTTACATGCACTGTCCTTTCATTTCAACTTCACCAGCAAGTCCTGTTAGTTTAACAGGAAACCAGTAATTTCCCTGGAACAGAAGTTCCAGGGAAATCACTGCAGGATCATCTAGACAAGACTTCAGTTATAGCTCGAACACAGCATGGTTCTGTTAAGGGGAAGTCTTGTCTGACCAATTTGACTGGATACTATGATGTGGTCACAAAGGAACTGGATGCAGAGAATAACTTTGATATTATATATTTGGATCTTAGAAAGGCTTTTGATACTGTTGCACATGGAAGACTGCTTTCTAGAATTGCACATGGAAGACTGCTTTCAAAAATTTAATCAATGGACACTGCTCTTCATGGACTAATGATATTAGTGAAGTCCCTCAGAGTTCAGTGTTGGGTCCATTGTTTTCTGTATTTATAAATGATATTGATGATGGTATATCAGGCTTAATGTCCACGTTTACAGATGATATGGAGATTGGCAGGGTTGTTAATAACACTAATGACAGTATGCTGCTGCAACAGGATCTAGAAAAGTTGAGCAGATGGGCTGAGAAGTGGCAACTGAAGTTTAACATTGACAAATGTAAAGTACTGCATATGGGAAGCAGTAACCCCAGAGTAACGTATCAACTCTGTGGTACTACATTGACAGTGGTAGAGAATAAAAAGGACCTGGGGGTAATTGTGCAGGCAGATATGAAGTTTTCTGAACAGTGCAGACGGGCTGCAAGAGTGGTGTCTTGTCAATGATATACAGGAATTTTTCTAGCCGGGATAAGGAGGTGATTATCTCCTTGTATAAGGCAATGGTCAGGCCACACCTTGAGTACTGTATACAGGTCTGGAGACCTCATTTTAAGAAATGCAGAGAAGGGCAACAAGACTAGTGAATGGAACAAAGGGTTGCTCTTATGAAGAAAGGCTTAAGTTTTGCAAATTACAGTGTCTGGAGACTAGGCGCCTGCGAGATGATCTGATTGAGGTGTATAAAGCCTTAAATGGTTTGAGCACACTCAATGCCGATGAGATTCTTCCTCTTGCTCAGAATAATCGCCTGAGAGGGCATAAATTCAAATTGAAGAAAGACAGTTGTAGGATAGATGTGTGGAAGTTAGCCTTTAGCCAGCGTGTGGTTGATTGCTGGAACAAACTTCCATCTGTCGTTGTAGAAGTTGATAGCTTAAACAGATTCAAGGCAGAACTAGACAAACATTTGGAGCTAGTGGATGGGTGAAATTAGAAGTTTTTTTTGGCTGATGCTATATAAACATGCTTCTTGCATCATGTGCCTTTACTAATGCTAAGTCCTATAAATGCTTTTGCACTATACAAAGTGCAAAAGCATTTATAGGACTTATAAATATACAAAGTATATTTATACAAAGTAAATATAACTATACAAAGTAAAGTGCAAAAGCATTATTGATGCTTTTGCACTATAATTATACATAGCATTAGACTAAGTCCTTGACACCAGATAGCCAGATATTATCCTTTGTTTGGATTAGAACATCCAACCCAAATAAAGGATAATATGAAGCATACAGTGTCAAGGCAATGCTGGTGAAGTCAAAACAAAAGGACAACAAACATGTAAGTTAGCAGCATAACTTTTTTGGTCTTCATTTTTTACTTACCACAATCAAAGGTCTACCAGAAGAAATTATTACATGGTTATGTATAAAGTCTATTTGTTACTGTTTAGTTTTCAAAAATTTAATAAATTTAAGTTAATTAAATGCAGTCAACTTTTTTCCTATTATATATGACTTAGACTTCCAGTTGGTACTTTTTCATGCTGAACATTCTTGTGAAATATTGAACCTCCATTTCTTAATCAACTTGAATACAAATATGTGCATCTCAGACTTGTGTAATTCAAAGGATTTTTGCAATATTACTAAGGTTGAGGAAGCAATAGCTGAAATTCAGCTATTGCTTTTCAAAAATTCATTCAAAAATTCATTCAGCTATTCAAAAATTTAAGCAAAGTTTACAAAATGTAATGAAAATGGGTTTCAGTAAAATTAAAATTACTATATCTTTGTGAAGTGAATTAGATGTTTTGGGGCAGCGGGGATTCAGTATTTTTAAGATAAACTTGTACCAATGGTTTAATGATTCACTGAGATAAAAGAGGCATGCAAAATCTGATGTGATGTGATGAAATTTTTAGATATGCTGGTAGATAGATATGGCATTCTGAAGGACACACAACATGGCTTTAAGGGAAAATCATGTTTATCTAACTTAGTAGGCTATTTTGACACATTTACTCATGAGCTAGATGTAGGGAACAATTGACATAATTTATTATGATTTTGGCAAAGCATTTGACATGATCCCTCATGAGGTTACTGCTTAAGGTTTAACAGGTTGGGATTACTGGTAAGATTCCAAGATGGATTGCTAGGTGGCTGCAGGGTAGAAGGCAGAGGGATGTGATTAATGGATATTCTTCAGGTTGGTGTAAGGTCAGGAGTGGGGTCCATCAAGGATTGATTCTAGGAACCACTGTTGTTTCTCGTTTTCATAAATGACACCGATGAAGGGATAGAAAGCGTAATGTCAAAATTTATAGATGATATAAAGATGCTGCTAAATGCACTTGGAGAATAGTAATCCTCAAATAAATTATACACTTGGTGGGGTTGAATTAAAAAAAATTGGAGGAAGAAAGGGATCTAGGAGCTACAATATAGGTTGATATGATGTTTCCTGAACAGCGTAAACAGGCAGCCAGGAAAGTCCATGGCTTCCTATTGATGATTTATCAAATGTTATCCTGTAGAGATAGGAAGGTCATAATAATCCCACTGTATAAGGCAATTGTAAGACCACATTTGGAATACTACGTTCAAGTATGGGGACCTTATCTGAAAAAAAATATGCTATTTGGTCTTTTATTTGGCATTAATAATGATACTCTCAGCATTCATCATAGTGCAGTATAACATAATTATTCCATAACAGCGATTGTAAGAGATAAAGATATCTGCTATTCACAAATATCCAACATCTGATGTTGACAGACACATAATACAATATCTTCTTTTCCTAAATCTTATCACACTTACCCGGGTTCAGCTTTTCTAGTACTATCTCTCCACTCATTCCATTATGGGCCAAATTTTTATCCATTCTGCTTTCTTTCATCCTTCCTCATTGTTTTCCATTGTATTCTTGGTTTTCCTCTTCCTCATACTCCCTATGTTGGCATCACTATGGTCTTATTCACTGGGGCTATATGTGAACAAACATTCTCAGTCTACTTTCCTACATTTTTCCTTCAATTGATTTCACACCTAGACCCTCTTCTGATGTACTCATCCTCACTGTTCCCTTCCTAGTAACACCAAACATTTCCCTCAGAATTCTCATCTCTGCAACATGTAACCTCTGATATTTAGAGGGGAGTGTTAACACTCCACTCTATACATCAGTGATGCTCTCACCAGCTGTCCTATAAAATTTGCCTGCCTCCAATACATCAACTCTGCACCTATTCTAGTTGTTATGTGCTCATCAGTCTCGCCACTCTTCTGTAACAACAACCCTAGATACTGAAGTATATTCTTCTGTGTTGCAGGCTGATCTTCGATTCTCACCATCCCCACAGACTGAAGATGTATGAATGTATCACGAATTCACAAAGGGGGTCAAAGTGTGACAAGTAATTGCAGACCTGTTAGTTTAACTTCTGTTCCAGGGAAAATAATGAAATCACTTGTTAAAGAAATAAAGCAACATCTAGACAAGGCTACTTTTATACTTCATACTCAGCATGGGTTTGTTAATGGGAAATCTTGTCTGAACATTTTGATTGGATACTACGATGTGGTCACAAAGGAACTGTATGCAAAGATTACTTTTGATGTCACATACTCAGATTTCAGGAAACCTTTTGATACTGTTACACATAAAACACTGCTGTACAAATTGGAGCAGCATGGCATTAAGAGCAAGTTACTGCTATGGATAAAAGGATTGTTGAGTGGGACAGGACACAGAGTGGTTATCAATGGAGACTGCTCTTCGTGGACTAATGTTACACTGGTGTGCAAAACTTAAGGGACCAACACTATTTCTAAAGGTTACAACCACAAAATCTTTACTTAAGGTACTCTTTACTGATGAGAGTAGATTCAGTCTCAGCAACGATTCTGGATGTCAGCTAATCTGGCAAGAGGTTGGCACATGGTATCACCCAGCAAACATCACTGAAAGGGATCGATACGGCAGCCCAGGTGTTCTCGTCTGGAGAAGAGTTATCTTCGATGGACGTACACAACTCCAGATACTGGAAGGCAGTACCATAACCAGTGCATGCTACTGTACTGACGTAATCCTTTCCCATGTGCATCTGTTCTGAGGTGCCATTGGCCCCGAGTTCATGTTTATGGATGATAATGGCACACCCCATCACACTGTAGCTGCGATATGCTTTTGGAGAGCGAGGACATTGTTCATATGCATTGGCCTGTCCGTTCCGCCGATCTAAATCCCATCGAACACATATGGGACGCTCTGGGGAGACACCTAGCGACACATCCACACCCACCAGAAAATGTTCACCAGCTGAAGATGGCACTGACGGAGGAATGGACGATAATACTGCAAGAACTTATCAACAACATTGTTCTAAGTATGGACAGGCTGTGCAAAGCCTTTATCGACATTAGGGGTGGCAGCCAGTGCTATGTTGCCATTTTTGAATAAAGTCCCTCTGTACTGTTTTGTTTCTGTTGTTATGTCGGTGTTATTTCCTTCATCATTTCTGTGCCTCACGAGGTTCCTTTGGTATGCTTTTCCCACATCCAGGCCACTCCTATGAGAAGCTACAGGTGAAAACCTGACTGGTCCTTAAATTTTGCACACCAGTGTATTAATGGAGAAAATTTGCCTGCCTCCAATACATCAACTCTGCACCTATTCTAGTTATGTTCTCATCACATAAAATATTCTCATCAGTCTCAACTCTCTTCTGTAACAACAATGCTAGATACTGAAGTAATAGCTAGATACCTCTCTTCTGTAACAACAACAACGCTAGATACTGAAGTATATTCTTCTGTGTTACAGGCTGATCTTTGATTCTCATCATCCCCACAGACTGGAGATGTATGAATATATCACCAATTCACAAAAGAGAGGGGGAGGGTAAAAGTGTGACACAAGTAATTGCAGACCTGTTAGTTTAACTTCTGTTCCAGGGAAAATAATGGAATCACTGGTTAAAGAAGTAAAGCATCATCGAGACACGGCTGCTTTTATACTCAGCATGGGTTTGTTAAGGGGAAATCTTGTCTGAACGATCTGATTGGATACTACGATGTGGTCACAAAGGAATTGTATGCAAAGATTATTTTTGATGTCACATACTTAGATTTCAGGAAACCTTTTGATACTGTTATACATAAAACCACATTCCATTTATTGATTTTTGCCAGACTTCCTGTCAGGTACTAACAATATTTTTAATATTGACATGTTTAATATTGTATGCTTTCCAAAATTCTTTAAGGTTTGGTGCATTCTCCACCTTATTCACAGCCTTAACTGCCTGAGAGAAAGTCCTCATGATCTCCTGATCTTGAAAGCTGCTATTACATCCTGGTCCATTGGTTAGATGAAAGAGAGGTATTATGGGTGGGAGGGTATAAAAATGACTTTTGCATTGGCACTAAACTCATCAAGAGACATGGAGTGTTCTGATGCATTATCCAATATCAAAAGATCTCTATTGGAAATGTTAATGACTGAACAATATTGTTTAAGTGCTGTGCAAAATAATCCATAAACCTGGTTGGAAAAGACTTCTAGTGACTCAAGCTTTCTTATTAGATTTCTATATCGCTTGGCAACCTTAATTTATAAATCCTTTAAGAGTCCTGGGGTTTTCTGACTGGTTGACTAACAATGGCTTCAACTTGAAGTTGCCAGCAGCATTCCCATTAATCTGTCTTTTGACACTTTAACTGTAAGCATGGATTTTTCTTTGGCATTCTCTTCAAATATACACCACATTCATGAATGTGAAACACTTGTTGAAGGATATAGCCTCCTATATAATGTCCAAAAGTGCCTTCTGAACTTTTTTTGGCCCCTCTGCATCAGCACTGGCCAATACTCACTGGGCAGCAACATTATGCAGTTAACAAAACTTAAGGAACCTATCAAACCAGGCTTTACAGGCAATACAAGGTTCGGCATTGTTTTTCTTCAAATCTTCATAGAAATTAATTGCTTTCTCTTGAATTACTGCAAATTTAGGGGAATTCAATGCTGCACAACATCATCTATAAAGAAATTTAATAATCATTCCATCTCAATCATGACTGTGGGTCTAGATCAATTTAATTTCATTATACTTAAGGGAGTTGTTACCCTGCAACATTCCAAGATTTCTTCCTTATTTTTTATTATGGTTCTGTGGTTTTTTTTTTTTTTTTTTTTTTTGATTTGGTAGTTGTTGGCGCATCGGCTTCTGTGGCCATATTGCACCTCCCAAGGTTTTTGCAGTACTTTGATCCAAGCCCGAGGCGGGAATCGAACCCGCGACCTTTGGGTTGCCGGGCAGGTACTTTACCCACTCGGCTAGCCCGGTCGGCGGTTCTGTGGTAGACCCTGCTAACTCAAATGTTTTGCATAGGTGAGTCTGGTGCTTCCTCAAATCCAATCTTTTTAGAACGTTCAATTTAGTTTCTAATGACAAACTTTCCTGATGGTTATCATCATCTTTGCATTAATAGCACTTGCTGACTCACTTGATCACTCTGATCCATTTTAAAAAAGGAGAAGTTGAAATGGTCTACATGGTAAACTAAAATCAAATGTGTACACACAAAAGGCCCATACATAATATGTAAATCAGCTAGAAAACAAAAATAAACTGCAAATAACATTGCTGAGTGGTGATACTGCACAGTGTGTATCTAACACCAACTGTCTGTCAAGCATATTATATTTCCTAAAGAGGAGTTTAATATACAATACTTTGATAAAGTTCAGTTAATGAGAACCTTCCTAGGTGGATGCTACTTTCTCATAACAGCAATGGATGGTAGGATGTATAAAGTGTATGCATGAAATAGTACATTGTGACAGGAAACTTGTGCCAATACAAACAGGTACAGAAAATTAACACAGATGTATATTACTCGTGGGGATGAAAAACAACTTTGGATAATAAACAGACACATTTAAAGGCCTCCGTAGCCAAGTGGTCAGGAGCGGGAGTGCAGTAGCACGTGCTCTTTGAGTAGATCGGGGTTCAAGCCCCTGACTGCTGAATACGGTCGACCTGCCAACCCGCACTGGACCAGCGTGGCATATTATAGCCCATTTCCCTCAGCATGAATTGTTGAGGAGGCTTCCATCCTGCAATGGGTTGATAATGGCTGCACTTTACCTTTTTTTACCTTAAAAGTTTCTCCTTGTCATAAATTGGAAATGCATTGCAGCACTTCCAATTTGGCCAGCAATTCAGCCATTTTCTTATTAATTACAATATTTGTTAAAAGTCAATTTTCAATAGCACTTATTCTATCCTTAAATAAATATATTTCAAATCGCAAATAAAAAAAAACACACCTTTGAAGGCATGTACTGTGAAATTAAAGTTGACCAGAAAATCAATTGAAGAGCATTAAAGTATTTTTTTTACATGACCTCTCATGCATCCAAACCCCTGCACTAATGGGTTACTCCTCCCAAGGCATTTGGAGTGAACAGCACTATTCCAGGGGATCAAAAATAGAGATCTAAGTTGTTGCTGCTGTTTATCGCTATTGTAAAAAGTGCTGAGTGAACTACATTATATTTGGTATGTTGAGAGTCTAGCGGCTCCTGGGATTTCTCCCATCTCTGCGGTGTTCTCTGTATCAAGTGACAGTACCCTGTCAAGCCAGAGATTTAAAGTGTGTGGATCGTGTATAGTGTAGTCTGTTGTGCCCATTGTTCATCTGGCTTATTGGCCATCAGGCCCCTGATGGGACCCGACGCTGCCCATACCGCACCACATGGTGGCTAGCCAGGTGTTACCAGTAAGGAATCAGTACTGTGGCAGGTCCTTCCACCTACTTTCCTCAGTTTCAGTGGCCAGGACCTATGAACAAAAATAAAAAAAAAAAGACATTGCTTTAATCACTGTTTAAGCTTTTGTTTGGTCATAGAGATTTGCTTTAAGAGCGAGAAGGGATTGTACGGTGGATGAGTTTTATTTTTGCCCAAAAAGGGTCGGGAAAGCAATTTTGGTGTAGTTACAATTTTGACATGTGGGGGCTGTGCACCGTGAAGGTAGACAGATTTGGGTGGGGAGAAGGAAGGCTGGAGGGTAGAAAAAGAAGAAAGGGACCGATAGAGAAGGTGGCCCCCAAATGTTCAAATTGATTTGCACAAAAAATTGTGCAAATTGATAAGTGACAAAAATTAATTGCATAATATTTCAAATTATAAAAAAAAAAAAAAAAAAAGTGTAAAATAAACCTTTCGCTATGTGGTTTGGCAGGAATATCAGGCTTCTTGATATCAGGAATGTCACCTGCTCCTTCTTGAATAACTGGGGTCGATGAACGAGAAAGTTCTTTTGCCAGTTTTACCTATCCACAAAAAAAAAAAAAAACAGCACATTACTGATGCATATATTAATCCCACCAAAAATATTACATGAATAACAACAGTTTGCATTTTAAGAAGAGTTCTCTGATGTTTTATTGCTGATAAGAAATCTGAACTAGATTTTTAATGGAAATTTCAAAAGTTACTTGAAATTTTTTTTGTTTTAGCTAATAAACGTGTTACTTTGAATTTGTTTGTTACTTATCATTTATAATTGTCTAAGAAACAATAGTCAACCTTTGCGGACAATGTTTTGTATCAATAAGAACATTCAAATTTTGCCACCATTGTTATAGTATCGAGTGCGCAGTAGGAGAATTCTAGTGTTCAAATTGTAGCAAATAGGTAGCTTGAAGTTTGAACACATAGGTTGCGATAGATACATTTATCTATTAAAATTACTTAGAACTTAAAAACATAATGGTATAGCATAATACTTATAATGTAAACTTGACAGGAGATATGAAACACATATACTGCAAGCCCGATAACATAATACAATGCAAGTTTGATATTGCAATATATACCAGGTGGTTATAAAATACATTTCCCTATTCAGGAGACTCTAGTGTCAAAACGGTTAGAGATAGTGCAGTAAAAATCGGTGGGTATGTCATTTAGGGTATGAGGAAGTGATTTGTAGAAGAAAAAAAATTACTTCAAATTTCCGCCAGTGGAGAGAAATTGGCACTGTAAACATGAGATGAAAAACTTAGGATCAGATTTTAATATCAGAACTTAGAAATCTACAGATACTGTTCTATGTGCTTTCCTTCACTTCAGATGATATTCTGAAAACTGAGGACTGCGTGTGACACAAGTTTCACGTAGAATCTCATTGGGGATGTTGGCTACATGCTGTTTAATGCTTGCTTTCAAATTGACAAGTGTCTGTATGCTGTAACGGTAAACTCCGTCTTTCAGGTGTCCCCCATAGCCAGAAATCACAGGGATTGAGATTGATGATTGGGCTGGCCAGAACTGCGGAAAGTCTCTAGAAATGATGCGATCACTTCCGAATACTGAACGAAGCAGTCCCTTCACTTGTCAACCAACGTGGGGGGAGGCACCATCTTGCACAAACACTATGGTCTCCAAGCATTGCCTTTCTTGCAGAGCAGGAATAATGTGATCTCTTAGAAGAGCACAGTACTGTGCACTAGTTACCATGCACCTTTCAGGTCCACGAGGTATAGACTCTTCAAAGAAAAGTGGTCCGATTATAAACTCTTCTGTGAATCCACGCCATACTGTAACGTATGGACTTTGTAGTGGTCTTTCATGCAAAGCAGATGGATGAGAAAATTCCCATATTCGGCAGTTTTGTGCATTTACAGCCCCATGAAGAGTGAAATGTGCCTTATCAGACCACAAGATCATTCGCACCCATGTATCTTCAAGTTCCATACACGCCATCGTAGAGCAAGTCTATTCATTGTTGCTGATCACAAGACTTTAGTTCTTACACTACGTGAATCTTCAGAAGTATGGGCTTGGCACACCTTGTACGGGAACCAGCATAAAATTATTCGAAGAACTTTACATACAGTAGATCCAGGAAGGTTCAAGTCTCTTGACACACCTCTGGCATTACTGACTGGTAGTTTTTCGCATTCTGACCTGAAGGCCATTGCAACTGCCACTTCATCCACTACCTCTGTTCCAATACATGTTTGCCCCCTGCTTGGAATTACACCTAACTCCCCAGTCACTTCAAATTTCTTTATTAGTTTTCGAAGCCCCACTGACATCAAAGGTCCTTTACACAAACCTTTAAGTTTCCGATATTCATGTAGTGCTGCATTAGCGTTACTATTATTCTGGTAGAACAATTTTACAAAAAGAGCACGTTCCTTTTTTGTAAGAGTCATAATGGTTATTGACGGTGATGTTGGCCTTTCTGCTTTTATCTAACAGGATGTCATTTGCGTAAGCAGCGTGTCTTGAAGTAAACGACAACTTTTACATATGTGCAGCGCTGTTTTCCCCTGGTGGCAGAAATTTGAGCTAATTTTTTTTTCTTCTACAAATCACTTCCCCATACCCTAAATAACGTACCCACTGATTTTCAAATTAACTCTAACCATTTTGACAGTAGGGTCTCCTGAATGGGGAAACTTATTTTATAGAAAGAAAAAAAAGGAAAATGAGTGAAGAAACAAATAAATAAACAATGAAGACAGAAGTAAAAATTTTTTACTTCTGTCTTCATCATTTATTTATTTGTTTCTTCACTCATTTTCTGTTTTTTTTTTTTTTTTTATATTGCTTCTATATATTATGTGATGTGTTGCTAAATATTGCTTATGCAGCCACTTACATTTGTGATCATCTCTTTCTTTCTTTATTTATTTTTATTACTAAACATGTCATTTTTACACTTTTATATATTTATATAATTTCCAAAAGCTGGAATAAATGGTATCTAAATCATTTTTCTAATATGGTAAGAAATTTAAAGGAATTGCATATTTTTAAAAAGATTACTATCCAAAAATTACTTACCTTATTAATAAGAACTTCAAATATCAATACAGAATTAGGTGGTATTTTGCTTCCAACAACTTGTGTTCCATAACCTTGTGAAGGTGGAATAACTAATAACCTTTTCCCATTTTTCTTTGCTCCTAAAAGTCCTTCTTCCCAGCCCTAGATGCAGACACAAATAAATACATACCTTTTTAAATACATTATATATAATGTTACTTTTACTGCACAGTGACTTCTTGAAACGTTGCCAAACCATTTAAGTGTTTTTACTAAGGTGTATTCGAATAAACTGCAACATTTTCAACATTTCCACTAAACAGCTTAATCTTTACACATGGCAGATTAGTTACAGTTCAATCCCATGAATAATCACAATGCTCCTATTCTGACATTATTTTTATTTCAATTTTATGTACAAAATCCTCTAAAATGATGGATGACATTTAAACTTTTGCAATGTGAAGTACAACAAGAGTTCAGTAGAATTATTGCACTCAGTGTGAAATTCAAGTTTAATCGATTGTTGTCAAAAATGTGCAACTCTTCCATGAGGTTTAATAACAGTTTTCATACTCAAAAATCCACTGCAATACCTTCTGGTGGGTATGCTAAAAATATTAAAATATATATTAAAATCACAATGCTCCTATTCTGACATAAAATCCATGGAAGTGAAGCCAGTGGACATCCCTTGGAGAGTCCAGTGTCGAGTCAGTTTGGTGTGACATAAGCATTGGGAGATCAAAATTGAGAGTAGGAGTGTGCTATAGGCCTAATGACTCTGATGAGTATAATAAGAAACTGTACAGGGAAATAGAGTAGGCCAGTAAATCAGAGAGTCTTATAATGGGAGATTTTAATTTCCCAGATATTGACTGGAGTTTGGGGGCTGGTCACTTTGTGGATTTATTGGATGATTGTTTTCTAAATCAGCATGTTCGGGAGGCAACTAGAGGGAGGAATACTCTTGATTTGATTATCAGTAGTGATTCTTCATGCATTAAGAATCTGCAGATAAATGAACCACTAGGTGGCAGTGATCACAGTGTGCTGAAGTGGGATTTACTCAAAGAGGTAACTACCATTAGGGGTAAAGGGAAGGGTTATTGCTTTCGTAAAGGCGACTACGATGGACTGAGACAGTATTTAAATTCTATACAGTGGGATCAACTGATGATGTTACCAACAGCAAATTCAAAATCGGAAGCATTCAAAGAATTTATCTTGGAAGCTACTAGGCTTTACACACCAACTAAGAAATATTGTTCAAGGTTTAGGCCTAAATGGATGTCAGATGAACTGATGAGGCATATGGCAGAGAAGAAACATGCATGGGATACATACAAATTAACACATGACACAGAAGCCTATGATAGATACAAGTTGATCTGTAACCAAGTTACAAAGGAGGTTAGGCAGGCGAAGGCAGAGTACGAGAAATCTTTGGCATGGGATGCAAAGAAAAACAGCAAAGAGTTCTTTACTTATGTAAACTCTAGAAGGAAGGGGATGAATCAGATTGGTCCACTTGATATCGATGGGTCAACTGTTGATGATCCTGCTCAGGTAGCTAACAAACTCAATGAATATTTTGCATCGACATTCACACATGAGGAGTTATTTAGCGAGGGGAAAGCCAGAGGTGTATGCAACTCTAGCAGTAAGCTAGAGAATCTTGTAATAATTGAGAGTAGAGTGGAGGAGAAACTGTTGAAGATAAACACAAGAAAGGCACCCGGGGTGGATGGGATCTATCCAGTTATATTAAAGGAGGCAGCAGAGGAAGTAAGCAAACCCTTAGCCATAATTATGAGAGCTTACTTGGACTCAGGGGAGGTACCCGCAGACTGGAGATGTGCAAATGTGACCCCAATTCACAAAGGAGGATCAAAGGCTGACACAAGCAATTATAGACCTGTGAGTTTAACTTCTGTTCCAGGAAAATTAATGGAGGCACTAGTTAAAGAAGCACTGCAGGTTCATTTAGACAAGACTTCAGTTATAGCTCGGTCACAGCATGGTTTTGTTAAGGGGAAGTCTTGCCTGACCAATTTGATTGGATACTATGATGCAGTCACAAAAGAACTGGATGCAGGGAATAACTTTGATATCACATATACTGTACTTGGATCTTAGAAAGGCTTTTGATACTGTTGCACATGGAAGACTGCTGCACAAACTGGAGCAGTGTGACATTGGAGCAAATTGCTGCTGTGGATAAAGGGGTGGCTGAGGGGGAGAAGACAGAGAGTGGTAATCAATGGACACTGCTCATCGTGGACTAATGTTATTAGTGGAGTCCCTCAGGGCTCAGTGTTGGGTCCATTATTGTTTTCTGTATTCATAAATGATATTGATGATGGTACATCAAGCTTAATGTCGAAGTTTGCAGACGATACAAAGGTAGGCAGGGTTGTCAAGGACACTACGCTGCTGCAACAGGATCTGGAAAGGTTGAGCAGATGGGCTGAGAGGTGGCAAATGAAGTTTAACATTGACAAATGTAAAGTACTACACATGGGAAACAGCAACCCCAGAGCAACGTATCAACTCTGTGGTTCTACACTGACAGTGGTAGAGTGGGGGTGGTTGTGCAGGCAGATATGAAGTTCTCTGAGCAGTGCAGACGGGCTGCAAGAGTAGCTCATGGTGTATTATCAATGATATATAGGAATTTTTCTAGCAGGGATAAGGAGGTGATTATTCCCTTGTATAAGGCAATGATCAGGCCACACCTAGAGTACTGTATACAGGTTTGGAGGCCTCATTTCAAGAAGGATGTAGAGCTGCTGGAACGAGTACAGAGAAGGGCAACAAGATTAGTGAATGGAACAAAGGGGTGCTCTTACGAAGAAAGGCTTAAGTTTTGCAAATTACAGTGTCTGGAGACTAGGCACCAGCGAGGTGATCTGATAGAGGTGTATAAAGCATTGAATGGTTTGAGCATGCTCAATGCTGATGGGATTCTTCCTCTCGCTCAGAATAATCACCTGAGAGGGCATAAATTCAAATTGAGGAAAGACAGATGTAGGATAGACGTGCGGAAATTTGCCTTTAGCCAGCGAGTGGTTGGTTGGTGGAACAGACTTCCATCCCTTGTCGTGGAAATTGATAGCCTAAATAAGTTTAAGGCTCAGCTGGACAGGTATTTTGAACGAACAGAGGGGTGAAGTGGAATTGGTTTTTTTGGCTGATGCTGCATAAGCTTGCTTTCTTGCATCAAATGCCTCTACTAATGCTAATCTATTTTAATGAATACACTAAGTTTTCATACGGCATCGCATTATGTTGCCCTGTGTTCTGTATCACTGACTGTTTTAGAACTGGAGATGAACAAACAGATGCTAACTTTGAAATCGTCAATTGCCTTCATATTTCCCAAACCTGGCTCCTAGTAACATTTTCCTCTTTATGAAATTTAAGGAACACCTCTGTGGATAAAAATTTTACTCAGATGATGAGGCAATACATGCTGTGGAGAGACTGGATTGCAATTAATTATTTTGTGCAGAATAAAAGGACTTCAGCTCCACTGCAAAAAGTGCATCACACTTTGGGTAGACTATACTGAAAACTGAAGTAAAAACCTTTCTACAAAACCTGTATTTTTTCACAGTCATTCTATATACCATCATTGTATAGGCACAGAACAATTAGATAGATATGTGCATATTCTAATTTCTGCACACATATTTGTTTTAAAAAAAATGTTTCGTGTATCAACTCAAATTTAGAAGATATATTAATGAACTACAGGCACCAGCATACACAGTTCACATGCTTTTATTTTCATCGAAAGATTAATTTTTTGGACAGCAAATACAGGGTTTAACAAAACTTTGATGTTATACCTGGAAATCACAAAATGATATTTTACTTTACACATTAATATTTTAATAATACTGTTGTTATTTTAATAAGTGAAATAAAAGCAGAAAACAAGATCAAAACTGAAATTTCGTTTCAGGTAGAAAAGTAAAATCCTTTTGGAAAAGAAATGAATAGCAAAAGGGTCCTTTGTAGTTCAAGCCAAATTCCTATATAAGTAATGTATTATTTCCTTTTGATGTGATACACCTTGATCTAAAGTTTCATTTACATTTTAGGTAGACTATTTTGGAACCAAAACAATAAATAATGCAAAGATTTAACTAACATATTAGGTAAACTATTTCAGTTCAGAAATATATCTAAAGAGCAGTTCTGAAGTTTCTTTTTTGATCAAAAACATATTGAAGAATGATTATGTATCAATATTGTTTCAACTGTCTAAATAAAAATACAATATACCTGTATTTTTATTTAAATGTTTTGGTAACTGTAAATATAATTCCAGTATAATTAACATTAATTACAGTTATAAATGATGAAGAAACAGCTAAAATTTACAAATTACATATACAGAACAGGAAATTACTTCATAAGCAATAACAACACGAAAGAAATAGTCTAAACAGGCTGTGTGTCAAAATTTTTAAATTCCCCAAAACTAAGTGCGGACTAGACGAAAATAAGAGAAATAATATTAATCCTTTGCAGTCCAGTATTAGTTTTGCTGTCTTTCCTATGCAGCGAAGCTCTAAAATCCAAAAAATTGACTATCTGAATTGTGATATTCAAAACTTATTTATTTTTGGGTCTGCATAAAGAGATATATACAACTGCATTGTAAAATATTTTAAAAACTCTTTAGACATTTTAAATGTTAATTGTTAATTATTTGTATGATTTTAGTGTGTGATGTTTCTTTAAACTTTCAAAATCTTGCAGCCCTGGTTTTATGCAGTGTACTTCACAACATCATAGTTTCTTTTCTCCAATTCAAATATTTCTACTAATACATACTACAGTCTTTCTTCTTATTTAGATTCTTATCTTTCAAAATAAGGTAAAACATTCAATCTGTCTCCTGCATCTGAACTCAATAGCCCTTTTCTAGAAAGAATGTGCTTATTTCGAACCTCTCCTACTAGCTAAACAAACAACTTATTTTGAAAGTGCTTGCAAAGAAGATTGTTTGGAGATGAATCTATCGCTTTCATCAAAATGAAACAGATCACAATTAAAACTTTTAAAAGCCAGAAAAACTTCTTCCACCATTTCATTGATTTTCAACTGAATGAATAACTAGCACAGTAATGGTCAGTTCTATCTACAGCACCCATATTTCTTGTGTATATTCACAAAAACAGCAACTGTCTTTTCTTCCTCTTTACTTCTCCTGTTGTTACTCCAGTTTTGATATTACAGAAATAAGTATGATTCTTTTATCTTTCCATGCTTTATTCTCTTTTCAAAAACTAAATACTGTGCTTTTCAATTTTATTTGTGGTTGTTATCTCAGATAGTAATTCCTTCACTTATTCCATAACACTGCCTCTTACGTGTATATTTAGTTCATGAAGTACTTCTGCTAGTTGGATACTACTATAAAATTGGTCAGTAAATAAATAAATCCACTCTTAATACTTTGAAGCCATTTTTGGATAAAATGAAGGATGATCCTTGAGGTGACAGCCAAACTTGGTTTTATCAAGCCATCAGTAGTAAGCTTTCTAAAATATGGCATAATAGTTCACACGTAACCTCTTTATAGTCAGCTAAAAAAAAAAAAAAGGCCCACTTTGTTGGCATTTGAGACTAATGTTTGAATTAAATTCTATCCTTGAAACAAACAGTAGTTTTCTGTAATGCAATATTCTTCCCTAGAACAAAATATTCACAAGGTTTTCAATCAGATGATGATATTAGTCTCTAAATACAACATTAACCCAAGCCTTAGCAACAAATATTCAGTCTTGGTTTTCAGTGGGAGCATAATGATCCTCATGATCTGAAAATTTTAATGCAGTAAAGCAATAAATTTATCTGATTTCAACTTCTACATTTAAACTTCCTCCCCCCCCCCGCCACACACTCAAAATACTATAGAATTATTTCTTTTCTTTAAGCACAAACTAAATAACATGCACTTAAATTAAGGAAGAATAGTTGTGGACTGAATATAAGAAAATGATCTTTTAGCAAAAAATAAGTTACCACCTAATCTTGTAGATGTTAAGAGCCCGTGTAAATTTAAGGAAGGGTTGGATACATACATCAAAAAAATTTGGTAACTTTTTAATTTTTCTTTTTTTTTTTTAAAGGCTGATTCTCAATAAGCCTGGCTTCAATGCACCAATTTGCTTTTTTAATACTAATACTCAGAACTCTGTTATGAAGTCCTCTTAACAGTGTGCTAAGGGGCAATGTATAGGATACTGTCAATAATATACAAGAATTTTAGCAGTAAGATAATGTAATAATTGTTCTACATACAAATATTGGTCAGACTTCACCTTGAATACTATATACAAGTGCAAGGTTGGAGTCTTAATTTCAATAAAGATATTAGTCTCTCAATAATGAAATTACTCAATAATGAAAAAACTTCTTTCATTATTGAGTAAGCATAACATTTCACAGCTTCTACCAGTTGCTTGATCACATTCTTGTGACACAGTGCTTGTCTAAGCTAAACATGGCTGCCTTTTATGTGGGCTACATTCAGCATTCAATATACAACCAAGGAGTGATTCATAAAGATATGACATAACTTTAGCTCCTGAAGTTCTGCACGTGGTATAGTTCATAGTTCAAGATTGTCTGAGGCAATTTTGAGTTAAGAAGTATGTATAAACATGAGTCCAATTCTAAATGATTACAGAGCTATGGCTGCTTGAAACTTGAAAAGAAACAAAGCAATTATGAGCAATAAAAAATAAAATTAACAAAAATAGACAATTACACAACTGATAAAGTGTTTATATATTTTTATTTTTATTTATGAACATTACAGTCTGTGTTTAAAGAAACATACACACATATGGTAAGAGTAGATTCACAAAAACACAACCATTAACTTCAATGCATTTCGTCACTCATGTGTGAATCACACATAGTGCTTGTCTAAGCTAAACATGGCTGCCTTTTATGTGGGCTACATACAGCATTCAATATACAACCAAGTAATGCATCTCATGTTTGCACTTTTGTGTGGTATACAAGATCTTTCATCCACTTCCACAGATGAAAGATCTTGAAAAAAAAAAAAATCTAAAGGATTTAGATCTGGTGGCCAATTTTGTGGACCACTGCAACCAATCATCCATCACCCAGGGAAAAATGGTCATGAAGTGAGTAACCACTACACAGGAACAATGAGGAGTAGGAGGAGCTCTGTTGTGTTGGAAGTACATTCAATGTCATGTAGCCAAAGGTACATCTTCCAATAGTTGTGGCAATTCGTTGGGCAGAAATTATAGATTCATAAATGGACCAATCACCTGATCACAGAGGATTCACACCACATTGAATCAGAGTTAAAAATTACTTTCCATGGGGCATGACGATTCATTTTCAACCAAATATGGGAATTGTGTGCGTTACTGACACAGTCTCAGGTGAACTGAGCTTCATCACTGAATACGACATAATAATGGAAATGGTGATTTTCATTCAGCCAATTACCAAATTCCAGCCATCAGGCAGCATCCCAAGATTTGAGAATCTGAATACACTGCATGTGGTATAGATACATGCCTGCTTATGAAATGTTCTCCATACTCTTGATTAGGAAACACTGAGAGACATAGATATCCTTCATGTACTAGTATGAGGACTACACTGTACTGCCTCTCTGATGTCCTCTTGCTCAGCCACATCTTGACAAACTGCATGCTCATATGGGGGTGTGAAAGCTGGGAAGTTGAGCCAGTATCTCACAATATTTGGAAAACTTAGCTAACACTTGTTGATTTGGAAAATGTTACTGGTATTCAGCAACAGTATTTCATCAAAAAATCCACATACATACATACACCATATTGGCACTTTTGATACTTGTAAATGTAAAAGGCATCCCAAAAGTAACAATGGAACACAAAGATATAACAATGCCCTGCACACTGCATGTTTCATCAGACTACTTTTGATCAAGGTCACATGGGGATTTGCAATGGTGCACTAGTGCAACAGAGACTGATGCCATACTAATATTCAAAGAATATTACATAACTTTGTAATTATTTAGAATTGGACCCATGTTCACATGAACTTTTTTACTCAAAGGTGTCTTAGAAATCAGCTCCTGAGGTTATGCCATATGTTTGGGTAATCACCCTGTACACAATTACATGGAATCCTCATAAGGAATTTTTTTTTTTTTTAAATACTATTCTTTGCAATGATTTCATTAGAAAGCCTCAAAGCTATAAGTATTTCCTGAAGATTACAGCTGACAGAAAAATTAAAGATCAACATCAATAAATTTTTTTAGTTCAACTCCATCCCCAGGAATAAAGTACTAAAAGCTTGACAACTTTTGTCAAGCCTATGGTATATGGATAATCTTTTATATAGTTCACAGTTAATTTCTTAAAGCATATTTTTTTTTACTTTACCTTTATAACTTTTCCCTTTCCAAGTTTTAACCTAAAGAGCTTCTCGGCATCAGAGTTACTATCAAAAACCTAAAATTAAAATATCATGATTTAAGAATACTGACATTTTAAGACACAGCAATCAAATATAAAATTTTCAAACACAAGTTTTACAGTAGTGTCCACTTTTCATGACATAAATCCTGCAAAATGTAAATTTTTAAATACATATGATTTTTACTTTTAGAAACATTCAAAAACTGATGACTTAAATATCAAATATTTTCTTAAATGCCATTAAAAGCAGGCACCTTCAAGCAAGTTAGCAATCACAGTCACTATTTACATTTATGCTAATTATTTATCAACTGTACAGCCAGGGCCAAGCCTCATTCTGTACATAGCATTGAGCAAACTAATTTTGCTACTTAGCATTCAACTCATATTGCAGTGCCCTTTATCTCAGTACTATGCACTTGAAATAAAAAGCACTGCTCCATTGGTAAAATACATTTCTATTTTGCTATTGTATATTTAAATAATGTATACTAGGGGGCTTTGCCCCCTGCTCACTGTGCTTGCTTCTTTTGAAAAAATGAAATAAAATACTTAAAGAAGCTATCAACACTATGTGTGTGTCTCTTCCTCAGCTATGAATACATAAATATGTTACTATATCATTGCTATATCTATATAATATCGGTGTAAATACACCATAGACAACTCTTAAAGAAAAACTATGATCGTAGTGTGAAAGGCATCATTTCATCTGTTCACATATTGTGCTCGTCCTTCACAATGAGTTACCATGTATTACACTACCTCGAATAAGTAACGCTTCGCTAATAGAGAAGACTATTGTCACTTATTCTCGCTGGATGGCACCATTTCAAAGCTAGTTAGCTTTTCTTCAGTGGGCTTTTACACAACGATCGTAGTACTTCTTTAAGAATTATCTATGGTTTATCTACACAGATAATATATAGATATAGAATTTTAAACTCTTAAAATATTATGCCTTGTTTCATTTAGTTTATTTAAATAAATACGTAACACATAGAAATCAAGACTGATACCGCATGGTCATGTTAGATAAACATAGCGCATGACCATGCTTAAACAGAAGCTTGTTTTACCATAGTAAAACAAGCTTCTGTTATGTATTTTTGTATTTGTTATGTGTTATCACATAACTGGCATCTCTCTTCTCCCATTGGCTGAATAAATATCACTAGGAGGAAAATTATTTTAATGTATAGAAAGATTTGTATATTTAAAATGTATGCCATTTCCCATACCCAAGTTTCCACCATTTTTGGGGCATATTGGTTGGGGGGGGGGGGGATTTTGAGGATTATTCACAATATGTGATGTTTGATGGTATAGAAAGTTTAAGAAACTTAAATTTAGAGACCCTCATGCTACATGATGGGCCTCCAAAACATGACATTGATGTACTCAACCAACTAGTGTTTGCAAAATGCTACATATATAGACTGAGGTAGAGGTCTGCATAGGCCAGGGCCTGGCCCTAGGGCTTCGGCCCGACCCGGCCCAAGGGCTGGGTAACAAGGAGGATGTTCAGGCTCAGTTCAGGTACAAATAATTGTAACGAATTGTTATTTACAAACATTTCGAACTACAAATATATATATATGTAGGACTATTTCCTACATATATATATTTTTTAAATATTTTGTTATGCATTTAAATTCGAAAAGGTTTTTTTAGAAAAAAAAATGTGCATTAGTTGTTTGACACTTTTAATTGACCAATAAGGTGCACTTTGTCAACGTCTCCAAAATTCACTGAAATTTGTACTCTTTCGTGGAAATGACCCAGTCTGTATTTTTGCTCAGTAAAGCAGCCTTTACCTTTAAGCGAGCATTAAGTTACAATTTACGTTACATCAAGAGTATGATATGAGTCGTTATGGCCCCCGGCAATGGGTTCCTTTTTAGTTGTATGTGTACGGTATACAGTATTTATTAAAAGTGTATTACTTTTAATAAATTGGTAAGGGTATCAAATCCACGTGTTACAAGTTGTAGCTCCGTTGAACGAGAGGTTTTTTTTTTTTATTAACCATATTTAGCCAATTTATTAACCAATTGTTATATCAAATTATTTTCTGTAAGTAGCTAGTCAGGATCCTTAGTTTATTCTCAATTGAGACCGCGAGATCTGGAAGTTAATCGATACTTAAGTGTCCATAGATTTACCGTTCGCAAATTGCCGCCATTGTTAAGTGATACAAAATATCTCGAACTAGACAGCATAAGATTAGCATAGTTTGGTTTGGATTTTATTGGCGCATTAGCAACTAAGGCTATAACTTAGCACAGTATAATACATAATATAATATTGTCAATTAATCAGTAAATCTATTAATCTTGTTGAACTTCATTGTCAATTAAATTGTAGTTTTAACTATATACATATAACGACTTAGATTACGTAACATAAATAATTAGCAAAAATAAATAATTAATACTTAACTTGATACGGAAGTTATATAAAGGGATTTCGTAGATAACACTCGATACTGAAACATAAATATAGCGTTATAATTGTGTTGGGATACAAGTTTAGGGTTTTAATTTTGTACTGAAATTGAAATTTTATAGAAATTAAATCGAAATCATGACTCTGACCAGAGCAGCAAGGCAAAAGGCTCAAGCTAATGGGAGTTCTGTGGCTCAGGGGAGAACTGAGGGGGGCAGTTTCCCTCTGCATCACAGCCTTTTAAAATGCACTATTTGCTTGATGTTTGTGGAGCAGTCAGGTACAGGACATGATACTGCCATGGGGGATGTCTTTGTATGTGCGCGATGCAAGGAGTGTAAGGAAATCAGGTGACAACTCGGTGTTGTTATGGGGCCTATATGAGAGCTTGAAGGACAGAGTGGATGCCCTCGAAGGATTAAAAGTGAGGGGCCCATCAAGCTCTCAGCTGCCCACACCAACGGCAGAGCTTGCACTTGGGCATCACATAACACAGCGGCAACCCCCAAGGCAGAATGCGCTGGTCCCAAAGGAACTAGTAGTTGTTGGTGACTCTATTGTCAGGGAAACAGGAAACATACTTTGTAAAAAGGATAGGTGGAACAGGACTAAAGTATGTCTGCCAGGGGCAAAGGTTGATGACGTAGAGCAGATATCATCTTTTAAGGGCACAAAAGGTGATATAGTTGGACACGTTGGCACTAATGATATTAAGAGTAGGAGACCGGCGGAATTACTTAACAGGTGACTGTTGAAAAAAGGTACAGGTCACTGTTGAAAAAAAGCCGTGAATTAGGGTTCAATTTGAAAGTGTCTGCAATTCTGCCCAGACACAATAGAAGGGAGTATATGATGAGAACCCTGTCGATCAATTCGGCCCTGGAAAGATTGTGCAAGGCTCAAGACGTAGAATTTCTTTCAGCCTGGTCTGTATTTGTTAACAGGAGAGACTGCTTCTACAGGGATGGGATACACTTAAATAGAAAGGGTGCAAGAATGTTTGCTGATGCTATCGAGGCAGTGTTAGGTGGGTCGGAAAACTGCTAGATTGGGGGGATACAAGGACTAATAGATTAATAGTAGCCACTGGCAGAGGTGAAAGTGATTCTTGCACTGCTTCTATTGGAATGAGCAGCAGCTTGCAAAATAAGATGCAGGATATTTCAGAGACTGCTGGGAGTCATTGGGGTACAAGTAAACACATGGGTTGTGTTAGGGTAGCTAAGAAAAAGAACAGGTGCATGTATACTTGCGTGTACACCAATGCTAGGAGTTTGGTAAATAAATTTGATGAATTTGAGTTATTGTTCACAGCATCAAAGGCGGATATTGTTGGGATATCAGAGACAGTGTCACACAGATATAAGTAATGCAGAACTGGAATTTGGGGAGTACAACGTCTACAGAAAGGATAGACAGGACAAGAAGGGAGGAAGGGTTATGCTATTAGTTAAGAAACACAAAATCCAAGGAAGTGAAGCCAGTCGACATCGCTGGACAGTGCAGTGTCGAGTCAGTTTGGTGTGACATAAGCATTGGGAGATCAAAATTGAGAGTAGGAGTGTGCTATAGGCCTAATGACTCTGATGAGTATAATAAGAAACTGTACAGGGAAATAGAGTGGGGCCAGTAAATCAGAGAATCTTATAATGGGGGATTTTAATTTCCCAGATACTGACTGGAATTTGTGGGTTGGTCACACACACTAGCAAGGCTTTTGTGGATTTATTGGATGATTGTTTTCTAAATCAGCATATTTGGGAGGCAACTAGAAGGAGCAATACTCTTGATTTTTTTATCAGTAGTGATTCTTCATGAATTAAGAATCTGCAGATACAGGAACCACTAGGTGGCAGTGATCACAGTGGGCTAAAGTGGGATTTACTCAAGGAGGTAACTACCATCAGGGGTAAAGGGAAGGGTTATTGCTTTCGTAAAGGTGACTACGATGGTCTGAGACGGTATTTAAATTCTATACAGTGGGAACAACTGATGATGTTACCAACAGCAAACTCAAAATGGGAAACATTCAAAGAACTTAACTTGGAAGCTACTAGGCTTTACATACCAACTAAGAAACATTGTTCAAGGTTCAGGCCTAAATGGATGTCAGATGAACTAATGAGACATATGGCAGAGAATAAAAATGCATGGGATACATATAAATTAACATGTGACACAGAAGCCTATGATAGATATAAGTTGATCTGTAACCAAGTTACAAAGGACGTTAGGCAGGCGAAGGCAGATTACGAGAAATCTTTGGCAAGGGATGCAAAGAAAAACAGCAAGGAGTTCTTGACTTATGTAAACTCCAGAAGGAAGGGGATGAATCAGATTGGTCCACTTGATATCGATGGTTCAATTGTTGATGATCCTGCTCAGGTAGCTAACAAACTAAATCAATATTTTGCATCTACATTCACACACGAGGAGTTATTCAGGAAGGGGAATGCCATAGATGAAGTAAACACTGGCAGTGAGCTAGATGATCTTGTAATAATTGAGAGTAAAGTGGAGCAGAAATTGTTGAAGATAAATACAAGAAAGGCACCTGGGGTGGATGGGATCTAACCAGTTATATTAAAGGAGGCAGAAAAGGAAGTAAGCAATCCATTAGCCATAATTATGAGAGCTTCCTTGGACTCAGGGGAGGTACTCACAGACTGGAGATGTGCAAATGTAACCCCAATTCACAAAGGAGGATCAAAGGCTGACACAAGTAATTATAGACCTGTGAGTTTAACTTCTGTTCCAGGAAAATTAATGGAAGCATTGGTTAAAGAAGCACTGCAGGATCATCTTGACAAGAATTCAGTTATAGCTCAGACACAGCATGGTTTTGTTAAGGGAAGGTCTTGCCTGACCAATTTGATTGGATACTATGATGTAGTCACAAAAGAATTGGATGCAGGAATAACTTTGATATTATATATTTGGATCTTAGAAAGGCTTTTGATACTGTTGCACATAGTAGACTGCTGCACAAATTGGAGCAGTTTGGCATTGGTGGCAAATTGTTGCTAGGGATAAAGGGATGGTTGAGTGGCAGAAGACAGAGAGTGGTATTTAATGGACACTGCTCATCGTGGACTAATGTTATTAGTGGAGTCGCTCAGGGTTCAGTGTTGTTGGGTCCATTGTTGTTTTCTGTATTTATAAATAATATTGACGATGGTATATCAAGCTTAATGTCCAAGTTTGCAGACGATACAAAGGTTGGGGTTGGCAGGGTTGTTAAAGACGCTACTGATGCTATGCTGCTGCAACAGGATCTGGAAAGGTTGAGCAGATGGGCTGAGAGGTGGCAACTGAAGTTTAACATTGACAAATGTAAACTACTACATATGGGAAACAGCAACCCCAGAGCAACGTATCAACTCTGTGGTATTACACTGACAGTGGTAGAGAATGAAAAGGACCTGGGGGTAATTATGCAGGCAGATATGAAGTTCTCTGAGCAGTGCAGACTGGCTGCAAGAGTAGCTCATAGTGTCTTGTCAATGATATACAGGAATTTTTCTAGCAGGGATAAGGAAGTGATTATTCCCTTGTATAAGGCAATGGTCAGGCCACACCTTGAGTACTGTATACAGGTCTGGAGGCCTCATTTCAAGAAGGATGGAGAGCTGCTGGAACGAGTACAGAGAAGGGCAGGTTACTGAACGGAATGAAGGGTTGCTCTTACGAAGAAAGGCTTAAGTTTTGCAAATTACAGTGTCTGGAGACTAGGCACTGGCGAGGTGATCTGATAGAGGTGTATAAAGCCTTGAATGGTTTGAGCATGCTCAATGCTGATGAGATTCTTCCTCTTGCTCAGAATAATCACCTGAGAGGGCATAAATTCAAATTGAGGAAAGACAGATGTAGGATAGATGTGCGGAAATTTGCCTTTAGCCAGCAGGTAGTTGGTTGGTGGAACAGACTTCCATCCCTTGTTGTGGAAGTTGATAGCCTTAATAAATTTAAGGCTCAGCTGGACAGGTATTTCGAACGAACAAGAGGGGTGTGAAGTGGAAGGGTTTTTTTTGGCTGATGCTGCATAAGCTTGCTTTCTTGCATCATATGCCTCTACTAATGCTAATGCTAAGTGTGATACAGTTAATCCCTAGTTCTACTACATCCAAGATTTTGGGTTCACCTACTTTCAATTGTAAGAACATTCATTTTATAACACTTTCTAACCGCTTCTTTGCTATATCCAATACTAACCAATAATTTAAAAATACAGGTAAGAGGAATGCTTCCACATCATTCATACATTGAGAATTTTCAGTGAGAGAAGTGACAGTCAGCTCTAATTTTAATTTAAGTAGAGGTGGATATTGATATTTGTTTTGGAATTATATTAAATATGGTACATTGAAAATTTATTACATTTTCTTTTTTATATAATTAATAATTATTTTGGATAATTATTATTGTTATATAATTATTAATACTGAATTTTGAATCTGAAAGTTGATTTTTTTTTATTATTATGAAACTTCAAAGTAATGTTAGCAATTTTTATATAAAAAGTTTCAATCGGGGTGGGATAAAAATCGGTTCTTTGAAAAAAAAAAAAAAAAAATTTGAGCTCGGGTTGGGCCAGGTAAAAATAAAAAATATAGGCCCATGCAGCCCTCTAGACTGAGGCTATGCACTACCTTCTGAAATTGCTTTAAAACTGTTGTAGCATGCGACAACTTCTCCACACAAAGGGATCAAAACTAAAGCCTGGAAAGTGGATATATTTTAAATAAATAGCAAGTATATTTAAAATTTTTAAAATATTTTAAATAAATATACTTCTCTATTGGGGCAGAGCTCTTTATTTAAAGTGCACAGTGCAATGACAAAGGGCCTCCACAATATGAGATCAATGCATGACATAGCAAACTTAGTTTGCTTAATGCTAATACAAATTGGGGCTATTACAATACTTTTATAGGTCTCTTAGCATGAGGTCTTTGCCTTAAATTTTTTTGGTATTTATTTGTTTAATTAAAGCAATTTTAAACAAATTTTCTGAGTAGAATATGCAAGAAGATGATAACATAAAAACATCAGTGCTTGAAAAATTACCAAGAGACATCTAAATTTTTAAAAATTTGTACTTGTAGTAATTGGTATAATCATAATTAGATTATGATTATACTTATAATATTCATAATTATCACACTTTGTGCTACCACAGAAGGAAAATTATTAGTACCATAATGTTCAGAAAATAAGTCAATCATGCATATAGATCAATACTTAGTTTTTTTGAATTAATACAAGATATTCAATATAAAATGTAATGCTACCTTGGAAACAAAATTCACGGGACATGGGGTTCTGTGCATGTCAGTATATACCACCTGCTTTACAAATACAGCATTGTCATTTCCTGGGCAGAGCAGTACTACCTCTCAAACAAAGGAACCAATCGTTTAATAAAATTGCATTGTGAAGTGTGTGTGCGCATGCTTGTGTGAGTGATCTTGCAGGGCAGTAGCAATTCTGATGTGATGCGAATTCAAGAAATTCACAATCACTGTACATTTCAAGTGACACTAAACCAACTGGTGTTTGGAAAGTATCTGCACTGTCTTACCTTCCAAAAATCCATGAAACAGTTCAAGAAGCATTTTACTTACAGTCTCAAGAACTTTTCATTGTACAAACTGAATATGGAAGATTCTAAGGTCCAACGTTAACAATTTTCTTGGTAGCAGTGTTCATTTTTATTTGTTTGTTGAACTTTATCTGATTTATTGAACTAATTCACAGGATTTCATGGTATTTATAAACAAACTTGTCTAGTTATAAGAACTACACTTTTATTCTAATAAATTATCACATGCATATGATGAATATGTAAATCTCTGTTGGAACAAAGCTACACAATGAAATCTGTATGAGGTCACTAGAGGTGAGATTATGGTTCTAAAAGAGAGAAAAAAAAAAAAAAAAAACTTAAAAAGAACTTTGTTTAAGCTGATCATGAAGTAAAAATTTTAGTATAAACAAAACAGCTTTTTGGCATAAAAACTGTAAAACACTTGAGCATGATAGACAGCATATTTAATGTATTTGATTTTGTTCCCGATACGTTTACATGTACTTAATTTAGAAAATTTTGTAAATATTTAATTATCTGATACTTACAAAGAATTTTTTTTTTAATCAGTGTCTGATTTATCAAAAACAAGCATTCCACATTAAATAAAATTAGGCCATCAATGGCTCAGTTTTCGCCCAATTAAATTAGTGTTTTATTAATTCGAGCATAAGATGGCAATGTTTGGGAACTCCAAGGAATTCTCATGCACCTGATAGTATAAAGGTGGGGTGGAGGGAGCTCTGTTAGGTATAATAGCAAATAGGTCCCCTTTTAGCACACTCAGAACAGCCTGGATTTGTCAAGGCAATCACTCAGAGGCATTGAAAGCACATCACAAGGATGCTGGTCAATGTTGACTCAATTGCTCCTCACAACTGCTGCAAATTTGATAGTTGCAAATCTATATTCTGAAGGGCACATTCCACCTCATCCTACAGGTGATCAATTGGATTGAGATCTGGTGACTAGAGTTCCTGGAAGCAGTTTTGTATACTTCTCACAACGTGACACGCCACATTATCGTGTGACATCCAAATTTTGCATCACTGGTATCAAAGGTGCCCAATATGCACTGCAAAAACACTTCTCATACCACTACACTGCCATTACCAACCTGAAATGCTGATATCTAGTAGGATGAACCCATGGCCTCATGCTATTTTTCCACATTCCAATCCTTTTATCAGCATAAAACATCAGGTATCAGAATTCATCTGACCATGCAACATTTTCCTAATCCTCCAGTGTAGGTCCTGAGGTCACTGTAACTGTACCTTCTTGTTTTTTTTGCAGTTAGGAATGGAACCCAGTTCAGTCATCATTTGCAAAACCCCATCCATGACGAGCTACATGTTCTAAAATGCCTCTTTGCTTACCACTGTTGTACTTAGTTGTTATTTGACTAACTGTAGATTACAAGAATGTAGCCTTACAAGAAAAGCTACATTCTTGTAATCCTCTGCTGACCTCTCACATCAAAGTTCTTTATGACCAGAAGGTCACAAGCGGCTGGACGTTATATGGCTAATGGACCATTATGGATAAATCCAAGACACAGTCATATGTCCTTGTCTTTGGTCCTTGACAATGTCACAGACATTCTCTTGATATGCCAAAGATGTACTGGCTACATGGGAGTCTAAAACACTGATGAAACTGATATTCAGGTGACATTCAAGTCAAGTAGACCCAATTTCGGCAAAGTCCAGACAGTCTGTGACAGCCAAATCCTCTGCTTGCACCTTTACGATGGTGTGACTGTTAGTAATCCTGGATATAATCTCCATGCATAAGCACACTGTAGGTGGCTACCCAGGTATGAACCAACGTATGCAGGGTCCGAACTGTGGCACCCACACTACATGGAGGAATGCCACCCCTCTCTGTTACCAGGCAATACTAGGTGGTAGATGACTCTCATCAACCAGTGTAATACCACCACTTTGCTTATTGGAGGGTTCAAGTGATGGACCCCATGTTTAGTCTCCAGAGCTAAGTTCTGGTCAACTGTTCCCCATCTCTTCCATCATGCAGTATGACATGACTTTCTTTTGAGGATATGATGAACATCATGGCAAGATCCAATCTTCCTTACATTACGAGGGTACAGCTCTAAAACGGTGTTCGCAGGCTGGCCACTAGTTAGTACACCTGACCAAACCTACTGGTAACTCTTTAGGAGGCTTCTAGATCAGCTAGCTGCCAGATAGTGACTGGAGAGAGTCCGAGTAGTGTGTATGCGGGGGGCATTGTCAAGGATCTGGATATATTCTTACCATGTGTACGCCATATACAAAAATTTCATTACTTCATAAAGCATGTCCCCCTCCACTTTTTCTTACTATTGAATACACCATGAATTGTCAAACTAATAGAGTAAGCTAATCTGCAAAAAGATCTAAACCTCCCAAACACTTCCTAGTTCATTTCACAAATATACATGGTCTCAATTCTAATCTCAATGATGTCCATTTCCACTTGCAGTCTGCCAAACCCCACGTAATTTTTCTGACAGAATCTCAGTTAATTCAAATACTGCTCATTTCAGATGCTCAAATTATTTGTTGTACGATTCCTTTCGACTCAAAGGTAGTACTTGTGCATATGTCCATTCCGATATTCCCTGTCAGAGAATTGGTAATTTGGAATCTCCTCTTTTCGATCTTCTCCGGCTTAAAATCTCTCTGCCTCATTGTGTCAAATTCATCTGCTGTCTCTACCATTCTCCCAACTCCACTAATCACTTGGAGCTCTTTCACTTCCTCTCTTTGAAACTTGACTTTCTCCAGTCTCACTTTCCTAACAGTGAGGCGATTTTAACGTTCACAACTCCAGCTGGCTTCCGTCTTCTAGTCACACCGATCCAGCTGGTCGTGATACTGAGGCTGTTGCAATTTCTAATGACCTTGCACAGATTGTACATTTACCTACAAGAATACTGGACAAGCATAACCATACAGCCAACACGCTTGATCTTTTTCTCACAAACAACCCTTCTAAGTACACTGTCAAAGTGAGTGGTCCTTTAGGTACCTCAGATCACAACTTGGTGATTGTCTCTTCTCCAATGGAGCCTTTATCTCATGGCTATTCCCAACCTCATTGTTTGGCATTACAAGAATGCAAAATGGTATGACCTGCGAGATTTCTTTTCTTCTTTTCCTTGGTCGGCCTACTGTTTCAAAACTTCTGATGTCAACGTTAGCTAGGATCGTGTCAGTGAAATTATTCTTGTAGGAATAGAATCCTTTATTCCACACTCCACTTTAAAATTTCGTCCTTTATCTAAACCTTGATTTTCCAATAAATGTGCTACGGCTGTTCAAGAGAAGAATGTTGCATATCGTAATTGGCTTGTTTCCAACTCTTCAGTTTCATTTTTTGCCTACACCAAAGCTCACAACAATTGTAAAACAGTTATTAATCAGTTCAAACTAGATTTTGAACAGTCTAAGAATAGAAAACTTTCTTCTTGCCCTAATGGTAGCCAAGCATTCTGGTCTCTTGTCAAAGCTTTTGGCGGCAACTTTTGCCCATCTCTGCTCCCACCTCTGTCAAAACCAGATGGATCTGTTGTCACTTCAGCCAAGGATAAAGCTGACCTGCTAGCATCCAATTTTTCTTCCAACTCATGTATTAATAATCTTGGTAAAACATCTCCCAACACGTTCAATTCGATGCCTCCTGTGGTCTTCCGTCAAAAGGATGTCAGAAGGATTTTGACGAATCTTGATGCTAAGAAAGCTCCAGGTCCTGATGGTATTTCTCTACTTGTTCTCAAAACTTGTACTCCTGAACTTACTTCTGTTCTTTGCCACCTTTTTTCACCTTCTTATTCCAAAGGTGTTTTTCCTTCTGCTTGGAAATTTGCTCATATCCAGACAGTTCCTAAAAAGGGTTACAAATCCCTCTCATCCAATTATCGTCCCATTGCAATTATTTCTACTCTTTCTAAAGTAATGGAGAAATCAATTAACCACCAACTCTTAAACTACCTAGAAACCTTCCATCTGATCAACGATCGCCAGTATGGATTCCATCAGTGTCGATGCACTGGTGATATTCTGGCTTATGTTACTCATTAATGGAGAAATTCAATGGAAACGTTTGGTGAAACATAAGCAGTTGCTCATGACATTTCAAAGGCTTTCGATCGTGTTTGGCATAAGGATCTTATAGTTTGCAAACTTTTTTTTTTTTTTTTTTTATAATTGGTTATCCAGTTTTCTCTCTGATCGCTCACTGAGGGTGATGGTAGATGGTTCTCTGTCTTCTAACTTCTCCACTAATGCTGGTGTCCCCCAAGGTTTAGTTCTTCCCTCTACTCTTTTTCTCTTGTATATTAATGACTTTCTTCCATTGACTGGAAATCCTATCCATAGTTTTGCCAATGATAGCACATTGCATTCCACTTTCCATTTTGAAAAACCTTGCCCTGCTCAATCAGCCTCAACTTCTTGAATATCTGCTGCCAGTTCCTTAATTGTCTTATATCTCGCAAAAAAGGATTCTTCTGTTACTATGCTTATCTTTGGTGACACTCCGATTTCTAGGCAAAATGATATATCTCTTTTGGGGAATACCCTGACTTCTAAACTCTCTTGGCACAAGTACATTACAAATATTGCTTCCTCTGCATCTAAAAAAACTTGGTTTTCTCTTTTGCTCTCGGCATTACTTTTCTTCCAAATAGCTGTTCACTCTGTACAAATCGCAAATCCATCCTATCATGGAATATTGTTCCCACATCTGGGGCAGTGCCCCCAAAACCTCTCTCAGGCTTCTAGATTCCATTCAGAAGAGGGCAGTTAGGTTAATTAATGACTCCTCTCTAACAGAGTCTCTGCACTCCCTGTCTCATAGATGTACTGTTTCTGCTGCATGGCTTTTCTACAGATATTTCCATGAGCACTGTTCTTCTGAATTGGTTTCTATAATTCCCGCTCTCTCTCTCAAAACGGTCCGAACACGTGCTGCCACCAGCCAACGTCCATTTACTGTCCAACTTCAAACTCACAGAACCAACTTTCCATGTTCCTCGTTTATTCATTTAACTGCCATTTTCTGGAACAACCTTCCTTCATATGTATTTCCTGAAAATTATTGTTCCCACATCTGGGGCAGTGCCCCCAAAACCTCTCTCAGGCTTCTAGATTCCATTCAGAAGAGGGCAGTTAGGTTAATCACTTCAGCCAAGGATAAAGCTGACCTGCTAGCATCCAATTTTTCTTCCAACTCATGTATTAATAATCTTGGTAAAACATCTCCCAACATTCCCAACACCTCTGCAGAAGTTCAAGAAACGTCTGCAGAAGTTCAAGAAACGTCTGCAGAAGTTCAAGTCTAATGTCAACAAATATCTTCTTTTGTCTTCTCAACCTCCAACCCAAGCATGGTACTAAGTACTATAGGTTCTAATACCTCTCGTGTTTAGGGTTTTCATAAAAAAAAAAAAAAAAAAAAAAGTGAAAACCCCTGGAAAGGTTATTATTATTTGGTTTTCAGGAGCATTAGCAACTAAGTCCATATTGCTCCGGGGATATGCAGTGGTCATTTCTTGACCTTTCCGCATCCTCCGTATTTGGTGGGCACAGGCTCGAACCCTGGTCTAATCAAGAAGCGTGCGCTACGCACTGCTCTCCTGCCCATCTGGCTACGGAGGTGCCCCCCCGGAAAGGTTGCAGTCTTCGAGGCACTCATACTGATGTGTCTGGTAATAACTATTATGCAATGTTATATACTGACACCTGAAATGTCATATGTTTGTGTGCAATTCAGCACCCATTCTTGCACTGAATTGCATCTATACAACATCCCTACATATCTGCCCACCTGCTTTATATTACATAGTATGAACACAAGATGCTGTTACTGAAGGAGTATTCCAATTTGTGACAATGTACCTTAGTATGTTTCTCCATAATATAGTAGCTACTCAGTGTGGAAAATAATGTGTAACATATGCATTAAATTGATAATGCATCAACCATACTGTAAAAAAAAAAAAATGTAAAAAAAAAAAATTTTGATAAGCATTCCCCCATTATATTATTAAATATAAGGGAAAATCGCTCCTGATTTATTGAACTAATTCACAGGATTTCATGGTATTTATAAACCAGGATATTATGGTACTCTAGTGCTTTTCCATTTTTAGGTATATTTGCAAATATATAAAGCACCTATTAGTCTCAGCACATCCATCTCTTCACTGGTAACACCTACTTTCCAATTATCTTCTTTTCCGACACATACTTAATTTACTTAGCGACCTACTTTACTCAATTATTTCATTCTGTAACTTACTTCTTATTTCATATTTTGTGTGTGTGTGTGAATTATTATGAATAATTATTGCTTTATCTATTCCAATAATCACAAAAGATATGAATTAAATGGTACTTTTATTTCTGTTAAAATTCAAGAGAAAATAAAGCACATAAAAAAAAGTTGAGCAAATATTATGAGCCATGTGCATGATATGATGTTTATATATTGTTAATCAATTAATTTTTATTAATAAATAATCAGCTTATAATTAATTTTTAATAGGATATATACAGAAGTCACACAAAATTAATAATTTACAAAATTTATCAAGCTGTAAATAATTATAATATCCAGATTCCAAGATCCACAGAACTCATTACTCATTTTTTTAACCCATTCAGGAGATCAATACACTGATCTATATTTTTCATATGGGTCTTTGGAAAGTATCTATGTAGATCCAGGATTTTAATCATTTCAAATAATATGTTCATTTACCCATGAACTGCCTCAAAAATTTTCCAGTACGTGCTACAATCTCTTACCCACATTTCCAACTTAGTATATATGGTTTTAATACATGGCAACATGATATTAGCTACTGAAATTGGAGGAGGACACTGTACACCTTCAGCCATTCTGGCATAAAAAAAAAGTTTCAAATTCTCTGCAATTCAGATACACAATTGTGAAATCAAATTAAGTGTAGTAATATCCTCTACATAAATAAATGTAGAAGATATTACTGCTTCAAAAAAAAAAAAAAAAGTAATGAGTTCTTTTACAATTCCTTTATCAATTTTTTTTCTTTCGAAAAGCATTTATTTACAAAGATTTCATTTTAACAAAACTTCAAAATTTGATAAACTCATTCCACAGACCCCATGCCTATTGAAAACTCACCACAGGGAGTCCACACACATTCAGGAAACACATTTGTGAAACATTCTCAAGTTACAGCCAATGGTTATATTCAATTCATCTATTTAGAACACTATCTAAAAATTATTTAAATTAATTACAAAGGTGTGTGCATAGCTCAACTTGTTATTTATGGTTTTAAATATAGTGGATTCCATTTATTTGGGCCACTGGTTAATCGGGGCAGCTGTTTATTTGGGGCAAATCTTAAAAAACAGAAACCAATCGAGAAAATAGCCAGTTTACTTCGCTTAATTGGGACAGCATGCCATTTAATTGGGGCAGGAGACCGCAGCACTGGAGATTACCCTACGATTGTCTCCGACAGTACTATGTGGTTTGGTTGAAATTCTGGAGGTCACAACCATAAAACTATAAAAACAATTAACAGTCACCTGTTTATTGGGCTTTTATGTTAGTGAAATTATCATAAATGGACAGTAAACTCGATCTTACTGAATTTGCAATAATACTGACAACTGGAATTCTGTGGGTTATTCTGGTGAAATGTGTTTACACTTTCATGAAATCTTCAATCATATAAAAAAATTAATTTTCAGGTCTTCTCTTCATTCCTATTTTAAAGCTTTGTAACTCGTTACGCCGTTCTCACTTGCACGTATCGTGTTACTTGCAATTTGTGTGTGCCGTGTTCTTTGTTGTTAATTTCTTATCTTTTTACTGTTTTAAATTTTAACCACCACCCACAAATGTCAGTAAACAGAAATGTCAACTAGTTCGTATGTACATATTACAGTACATATTAATTATTCCAATTATCACGTATATTCTTCCAATTTTCACATATCATTTAATTTTTTAATTGGTAAGGTAATAAAGGGTAAATTTGTGCTTAATATATATTTTTGCTTTTATAGCCTGTGGATAATATTCCTCCTATTTTCGCTAATTAGAATCGCTGTTTAATAGAATTAAAATTCAATTCACAGACCACAATGACCACAATGACCGGCGCTTACTGCACATCGTATAGTGAACGGTACTTTACTATGTTGAGTTCGCTGTAACATGATTTGATTGTACAGTAAACCGATTGTAAAGGGGGGGGGGGATACATTGTATTTTTAACTATTTACGTGAAACTTCAGATAATTGGGGCAGCCACTTAATCGGGCCAAAATGCACTAGTCCCGATATGTCCCAAATAAACGGAATGGACTGTACTTACATATGTTAAAAAAAAAGAGAGAGACCTGGTTGCTGAGATAAAACAATTTATGTTACTGTAACATCATTTTTTTTTTTTCACCCAAATTCAAAATCAACTAATGTAAACTAATAAATTACACCACTGGAAAAATTAATATACTCAGAGATAATAATGAAGGAATTAAATATGGTGTGCACAATACATTAGAGGATGTAAAAGTGAATTACCTGTCCAAATGTGTGATTAGTCAGAAGCCAACCAGTATATTTAATTTCTGCTGAATCTCCATTTTCTAATCCTGCTCCTTCACCTAATTTTAAGTCTTGAATCACAACACTTGACAAATTCTCCCCTGAACTGTTAGCTTTCGTAATGGCTATCTAACAGAAGCATATAAAAGTACATTATTTATGGAAAAATAAAATAGAATACTTTCATGAGCTAAAGAAATTCATTTTCAGTTTTAATGCATTTAAAACTCTACTCTAATTTTGTAGCCCTAAGGGGGTTCCCTTTAAATCTCCTTGTGTCCTCTCTCTTTCTCCAAAAAAGAAAAGCACATACAGACTATGGATCCATCACTGTGGTGAACTGCACCACAATGCACTTTCACAATTCACTACTCTAGAGATCTACGAAGACTGAAACCTAAAATCTACAGGGATTGATTCTCAGGTACATCTCTTCTAGCAATACAGGCCCCACACAGTTAGAAGTATCTTCCCCTGATCATCTGAAGTCAATTTCAGCACACCGATGGATTGCAGCCATGTGAGCAGAGATCCTTCAGACTTTACCCTCTCTTTTGTGATGTCACATGACTTTTCCTAGGGCATGGATCATGTACAACCAGCCTTTTCCCCTGAAAACAGGAAACTGTTTTTGAAACCTTTGAGATCTGCATCCCAAGGAATAAAATGTCTTGTTTATTCCACATGTAAATGTAGAGTAATTTCCTTTGCTCATATCTGTAATAAGTTAAGTGATGTTTTTCAAACTGCATACGTTTATTTGTAATTACCCAATTTCCTGAAATGTACAAATTAGTATACGAGCCAACAGAACAAGTGGGGAGGTGAAGCATATATACTTACACAAAAATTAAAAGACAGTGGAATCTCTGATTAGTGTTAAGGAATGTCTGATATAGATAGGGAACGGTTAATGGAAGAACTGTTGAAAATAAAGAAGTTTTTTACTCATACTGCTTTATAATTAATACTATTACATACAACACCATATATATATATATATATATATATATCAAAAATATTTTCATCATTTATGATAATTGTAAAATTTTAAACCATTTCATGTGCATTAGTTTTTATTACTTTTTTTTTAATTCATTTTTAGTTCTCTGAATAGTTTAAGTTCAGCATTTTCTTTCTTTACTACAGACTTTTCTAAACCATTAATAAAACTCAAACTGTCAAAATAATTTTTTGTAATTTTGTCTTCCTCAAATGACTTCAGTGACATAATGCTAATATCTTTAAGAGTCCTTTTGGGATGATATTACTATTAGTAGTGGTAAATGATGCAAGAAAACAAGCTTCTAAAACAGCAGCAAAAAAAAAAAAAAAAAAAACACATTCCCACATCACCCATCCTTCCCTTCTGATTATTGTTAGCCATTTTCATTTTTCCACCTAAATTCAAAACTTTTTGATAAATCCACTAAATATAATGAAGCATTAGTCACAGATTATTACCATTTGTATTGTCATTATGCATAGGTTTTAAATCTTTAGTCATTTATCTTCCCACGACTATTATCTAGTGTCCATTAGTTGGATTTTGTACCATTACCCTGTCCCATATTACATTTATATGTAGATTTTGAAAAGAATTCTTGAAATTTCTCATCACAATTTTTATATGCACAGGTTTCTACGTTTAACCATAATATGTATATCTTACATATTTAGGGAAGTGGATGTAACACTGATTGCTGTTATTATCTGCAAATAATGTTTGCACATGATATATACATAAATAACCTTTACTGGCTATGCATGTGCAATTTATTTGCATATCTAATGCATTTTAACAATAGCATTTTTGGCATTCTATTGTTAAATGTTTATGCAAGAAGCAAAGAAAGTGTCTGAACTGTCTTGACAATTTCTGGTACAAATGTGGATGGTTTATAACAAAAACTCATAGGAAGAAAATCTACAATATTACTAAACTGTGTATATTCTTTGTACTTTGATTGCAATATTGGTGAGCACAACAATATTTTGACTCCTATATGTTGTATGCCTTTTGTTATTCCTATGGTGTTGCAACTGCACTGACGATTGCTTTTTATGCATGACAAAAATATCAGGGATATTGAGAAAAAGCAAGCTCAGCATCAAATATTGTAACATATCAGCTGCAATAAGATCTGTTCCAAATAATGGTTGGTTGTTTTGTTGATTATCTGGTGTTTAATGGAACATTAGCAGCTAAGGCTATAATGTACCAAATCAATTCCACATAATGAAGACCTACTGATAGCAGAGCCCCAAAATCATGGGATAAAGAAGGAAGTGATGAATATAGTGAGAATTATTCTGTTGCAAACTTTCTGGACCATTCACTTTATCAGATATGAACTGCCACCCAAAAGTATAACGTTCTATACTTAATTAAGCAAGAAGAGTTAAATATGTTAGTTTGTGATTCAAACTTCTCTAAAGACCTAGCAGGAATACTTAGTTCTAGGTTCCACTGTTGTAACAGTGGAAGCTACATGAAGCAAATCTAAAATTACAGTACATTAAAAATGTTACAAGTGCTTTCAAAATATTTTGTTATGGAAGATAGTATGTGTTTCTGTACAGCTATTAGTGGTCTTTCTTCTGAAATCACAATCTTAATGAATGGCACATATTTACTGATGCTTCGAAATTAAGTTCGAAAGCAGTTTGGCTGCACAGAGGAAAGCATTCCTATTAGTTCCCCTACATATGTTCATAATTCATAGGTACACAGTTGCATAAGTATTTAGTTTATAAAGTACTATGTTGTTAGTCTGAAGGAAACATATGTCCAAGATCCTGAGTGCAATAAAATACCATGACTCTGCTTGGAATATATGTGGTAATCTTAACCCTTTGCAGTCCTAAGTCATGTCTCATATGACATTGTAAAATTTGACTTCCAGTTTGATGTCACATCAGATGCACCTTTATGTTTTGCAATTATGCAGTTTATTTTCCTGCTCTTCTGGCATAATTATTAGTATTAGTAAGCAAGCTTAGGCAGTATCACCCCAAAAAAAAAAAACCTTCCCATTCCCTCCAATAGATTATCTAGCAGTACTTCCCGATATTACTTTTGGAGCTATCCACTTCACAACAACAGACAGAAGTTTGTTCCAGCAATCAACCACCCGCTGGCTAAGGGTAAACTTCTGTAGATCTATTCTGCAACCATCTTTTTTCTCAATTTGAATTTATGCCACCTCATGAGTGTAGTCTGAGCAAGAGGAAGAATCCCATCATTGAGCTTAGTATTCAGTTCTGCAAATTGTAGAATTTGCAGAACTGAAGCCATTTGTTCCCCTCACAAATCTCATTGCCCCTCTCTGTATCCATTCCAGCAACTGTACATCCTTCCTAAAATGAAGCCTCCAGACCTGTATGCAATACTCAAGACTTGGCCTAACCATAGCCTTAAACAATGAAAGAAACCACCTTCTTATCCCTGCTAGCAAAATTCCTATTTATCATTGACAAAGCCCCATTTGTCATTAATCATAAATTACTCATTAATAAATAGATACAGAAAAAACAACTGGCCCAGCACCAAACCCTGAGGGACTTCACTAATAACATTAGTCCACGAAGAGCAGTTGTCCATTGGGAACCAATCTGTTTTCTCTCACTCAACCATCCTTTTATCGATAGCATTAACTTGCCCTTAATGCCACACTGCTCCAATATGTATAACAATCTTTTATGTGCAATAGTATCAAAAGCTTTCCTGAAATCCATGTATATGATATCAAAATTATATTTTGCAACCAGTTCCTTTGTGACTGCATCATAGTATTCAATCAAATTGGTCAAACAAGATTTCACCTTAACAAACCTATGCTGTGTCTTGAACCAGTGACTCATTATTTTCCCTGGAACAGAAGTTAAACTCTCTAATTACTCGTGGTCTTTGACCCTCTCTTTGTGAATGGGAATACATTCACACATCTCCAGTCTGTGGGGGACTTCCTCTGAATCCAAAGATGCTCTCATTATTATGGCTAAGGATTTGCTTACCTCCCTTAATATAATTGAATAGATACACCCACTTCAGGTGCCTTTCTTATGTTTGACTTCAACAATTTCTCTTCCACTTTCCTCTCAGTTATTACAAAATCACTTAGCTCCTTGTTAGAGTTTGATAAACTTCTAGCATCCAACTTCCCTAAAGAATTCCTCATGTGAATGTAGATGAAAAATACTTATTCAGTTGGTCAGCAACCTGAGCAGGATCATCAATAGTTAAACTATCAATATCAAGGAGACCAATGTGATCCATCTCCTTCCTTCTGGTGTTTACATAAGTAAAGAAGTTTTTGCTGTTTTTCTTTATGTTCTTTGCCAAAGATTTCTCGTAATCTGCCTTGGCTTGCCTGACCACCTTCATGAGTAGATTGCAGACTAGTTTATATCTACCACAGGCTTCTGTATGAGCTCTTTTCCCAATCATATCTATCTTTCCTGTATACACCCATAATAGAATGGCACTATTATTCCAATAACATTATTACAATGGCATACTTAGTATAAAACAGTAGCTAATGCCAATTTTAATAGAATTCTATTATGAATTTATGATTACTATAATGCATTCTAGTGTAATTTCATAATCTCTCTCTCTCTCTCTCTCTCTCTCTCTCTCTCTCTCTCTCTCTCTCTCTCTCTCTCTCTCTCTCACACCTTTATACTCTGATATATACTAAAGTCTCATTTTTTGTTATAGTATATCAGCTAAATATCTATATATATATACTTGCATCTACATAAACTAACCTCCCCACCAGAACTACAGTATTCCTAATACAACCAATATAGTTGCTTATATGAGTACCTCCCGTAGGAATTTTCTAAATGGATATTTGGTGAGTTCTATCACTTTCTGAACAACATTTTAGTAATTTCCCTTTATTTTTCCATGGTCCCATAGTGTCATACTCAATTCCAGATTTTACTGTATTAATATTATAAGAATCCCCTGTACTACCAACAGTAATCAAGTACTCTCCAAGTATCCAAAAATCTTACATTTCTTCAAATCTTGGTCCATGCCCCTAACCTGCATCTTTTCAATGACTCCCAATAATAGATCCCTATTCCACAATTAGCTCTTTCTCCAAGAGAATTTCTTGTGTATGTTGTTGTTATTTGGTTTTTAGAAGCATTAGCAACTAAGGCCATATTGCTCCGAGGATATGCGGTGGTCATTCCCTAACCTTTCTGCAACCTCCGTATTTGGTGGGCATGGGCTCGAACCCCAGTCTAATCAAGAAGCATGTGCAACGCACTGCTGCTCCTGCCCACCTGGCTACAGAAGCACCAATTTCTTGTGTAGAGCTTTAATCACTAAAAAAAACATAATTACCTCAGATGAACATCTCTGTTCATCTGAGGTAATTATATATTAGAAGGTATGAGACTACTTCTGAATAAAAGTGATCCTTGAGATCTATCAAAATATATCAGTGTAGAAAAGAAAACATTTCAAAAGACTTAAGATAAACCACAAAAAAAGAAGTAATGCTCATTTAGGTGACTTAAAAAATATCTGTTAAGGAAATATTTAAAAGATGGATTAAAAAGGGAAAAGTTAAATATAAACCAATAAAGATAACTAATATAAGGTGGAGATATGGTGTCTGATATATGAGTGATCGATGAGTGGAGAGCACTTTTGTCAGTATTAGCTGACAACAAGGTATCGCGTATGGCCAAATACTTTTCTAACATGTTAAAATGTGAAATATGACTTTCAAATAAATTAGTTTCAGGAACAAAACAGTATAAAAAGATACCAAATGGTTTACCTGTTTTGCAAACTCCATTTCACTTTTCTCTGAATCAAACATGACTGACCAACTATCTCTTTTATCATCATAAAATGTCGCATAGTTGTTTGGTTGGACCTACAGCAAATCATATTATATTCAGACATTCAATTTAATTATACAGCATGTAAAATGTTTAAAATGCAACAAATACACACACATGCATACACCGATGAGTCAAAACATTATGACCACCTACCTAATATGACGTTGGTCCTCCAAGTGCAGCCAAAACAGCTTGTACCCAGCAAGCCATGATGCTACAAGATTTCTAAATGTGCCTTGTGGCATCTGGTACCAACATGTAACCAGTGGATCCTTTAACTCCTGTAAGGTACAGGGTTGAGATGTCACAGATCAGAGTTGCTGTTCCAACACAAACCACAGATGCTCGATGGGATTGATGTTTGGGGAATTTGGAGGCCAGGGCAATACCTGAAGTCTTCCTCATGTTCCGCGAACCAGTCTCGAACAATCCAGGTGGTGTGGCATGGTGCATTATCCTGCTGAAAGATGGCACTGCCAGAGGGGAAGACCGTTGCCATGAAAGGGTGTACCTAGTCAGCAATGATGTTTAGGTGTAAGGTATATTGATGTCATGCGGCACCAGGGGTTTCCCCCATCTTTGCATTGCTTTCATTGTGAATGTACCAGTTTGCTGGGAATGCCAGAGGTTTAAAAGTGTGTGGGTATTGTACATGTGTAATGTTGTGTACCATTGTTCATCTGGTCATTTAGCCGCTGGACCCCAATGCTGCCCACCTTCACCCCATGGAGGCAGACCAGGAACCCAGTAGACTTAGTTATTCTGGCAGGTCCTGCCGCTTAGTTTCCTGAGATTTCAGCAGCTAGGACCTAAAAAAAAAAAAAAATTCATAATATGTATGTGTATATACATATGTATATACTCATTTCGCTTGTATGCCCATACACACCACTGGATTTGATATTACGTAGATGGATAGGCTGAGAGTGGGCAGCGATTATTTTGAGTGTTGTTAAATTTAGTGGGTGGTGCATTTGGGTTGTATATAGATAGAGTAGGAGGGGAGATATATAGATAGAGTTGGTCAGTGAGGCATGCCCATGCCTCACCAGAGAGAAAAAGGGGGGGTTCGGTGGTGGGGAAGACAAGGTGTCTCCTCCCTGCCGTGGTAGGGTTGAAAAGGAATCAAGTCAGGTGCTCAATTCTGATCGCCAATGAGGCTTAATGGCAGCAAAGCGGCATGGTTCAGGTCCGTTTGTGCCTTTTGCAGGTTCAGGGTTGAAGTCATTCACAGAGTTGTAGACCATGTCCTTTTATTCTCATTGGAGGTGTGGAATTTATTGTGGGAATAGTAGCTTGTCCCATTTTATATTGTCGTTATGTTGCTTATTCCATTCTTAGTTGCCTTTTATTACTTGTTCCTCTACCGTTTTGGTCAGCGAATCTTTCTGCATTTGTCACTCCATTTAGTTTCCAGTTGTGTTATTATTCGCTTGTTGGGCCAGTGTGGCTCGGCGTCTGTCAAACAGTTTCTGTGCAAATTCAGTGAATGCTATATGTGGTTCTTCATCATCCAGGATGAATTGCTCTGGTCCTTCAGTGAATGTTGTAGTCTTGTCACCAGCTGGCAGCAAATGTCGTCATATTGGTGACAGTCAAACATGAACATTAGGTGTGACCACGTTTCTGGATCACCACCAGTACAATTTGGATTTCCAATTATTCCCAGAGTTGTTAGTTTGGCATTTACGGTACCATGTCCTGTGAGTAGGTATGTCACAAACAGACCAGGTGCATACCAGGTTGGTAATTTACATTTAGGTAGGTGGTAGACGTCAGTCAGAATGTCCAGCACATGGATGGCTGGATCCAGGGTATTCCAATAGAACATCACCCAAAGCATGATACCGCCGCCACCGGCTTGTTTTCATCCCATAGTGCATCCAGGCACCATCACTTCCCCAGGCAAATGATGCACACGTACCCAGCCATCCACATGGTGCAACAGGAAATGTGATTTGTCAGACCAGACGATTTTCTTTCAATCACTCAAGATCCAGTTTCGATGTTTGTGTGCCCATTGTAGGCACTATTGCCTGTGAACTGTGGTTAGCATGGGCACTTGGAGCGGCCTGTGGCTACGTGGCCCCATTTTCAGCAGGGTTCAATGTACTGTGTGTTGTGACACATTACTCCCATCACCATCATTCCAATTACCGGCGAGCTGCGCCACAGTCGCCCTTCTGTTGCCACGTACCATCCAGGAGAGCCCTGCTCACCTCAAGCATCGATGAGCCGTGGTCATCCAACACCTCGCCGGCGGTTTGTGGGTTTCGCCTCCTTGGACCACTTTCAGTAGGTACTAACCACGAGCATTCCACCAGACATGCCGTTTCGGATATGCCCTGACCCAGTCGTCTGGATTCTGACCTTCCTATTAAGCATGTTATCCTTATAAGGCCTGAACAGAGTTGTCCTCTGAATTCCAGTGAGGAAATTAAAACAACAATTGAAAAGGATCTTAGTTCTAACTTAAAGTACTTACGTGTTAAGTCTATAAAAGCTACTAGAGATAAATGTGTGGCAATTGAAACGGCTTCTGCGCAGGACCTTAATAAAATCAAAGACTGTGGAAAACTTGCTGAGTTACATCTTAGGGCAGACTTGCCTAAGAAACTAAATCCAACTGTAATTTTATATGACGTTCCTCGTGATACTACAGATAAAGACCTAAGAAACTAAATCCAACTGTAATTTTATATGACGTTCCTCGTGATACTACAGATAAAGACCTATTGGACAATCTTTACTTAACAAACTTTAAGGATTCTGATCTCTCTTTGGAGGTCTTCTTAGACAGTATTAAGACAAGATTTAAAATTGGTGCAAAGAACAAGGGTAATCTTCACTGGGTGTTTGAAATAACTCCTCAACTAAGATTGCGTTTTCTTAAAATGAATAATCGTGTCTATTTTAACTGGACTGTTCATGTAATAAAGGACTTTTATATAACTTCAAGATGCATTAATTGTCTTCAATATGGGCATTCTTCTCGTTTCTGTAGGCAGACTACACAAACTTGTGGTCACTGTGGACTGACAGGTCATAGTGCATCATCTTGTCCTACGCCAAATGCTCCGGTCTCGTGCCCAAATTGCAGGGTCAGGAAGAAGGACTCTAAACATTCTTTTAGAGATCATAATTGTCCTGTCTACTTGGCTGCATTGAATGCAGTCAAATTACGGACAATTTTTAAGCTTTAATTATTATTTCATATTTATTTAATGTATAGTGTATATAGTGATGAACTCATAGTATAGTCCTGTAAATATAGGTTTAGTTGTAAATAGTTTTAATTTTAATTGTAAATAGTTTATTGGGATTTGTGGGTGATACTGATCAGTTACTTCATGGTTTCCAGATGTAAATAGTTGTTGACTATTAGCTGGTGCATAGGATTTGGGCAACACTGAGTAACTTGATTCGGATTTTATATTTAATTCTGGGGTTGGTACTATGATTCTCTAAATGGTGATAGTTAATTATTGTAATATACTAGGTGATTAGATTATGATGGGTTATATTTAGAATGAGTCGGAATCATTAATAGTGATGTTCTTGATTAGTCTTGTAAACTGAACATAGTTTTAATTAATTGTAAATAATTTAATTGTAATTGTGTTTCTGGGAGTTGCTGTGGAAAGGAGTGGTATAATTCACTGTACGGTGTAAATTGTTTTTAATTGTAAATAGTTTTTCAAATTTGTTTGTTGTTTGGATGAAATTAGTTTAGTAATTGGTTAATAGTTTATTTTGGGGTTGTATCGGATATGGTTATTGTACAGCTGGCCTTGCATAAGGGTGATTAGAGTTAGCTTATAAAGTGATATTGCCTTGATTTGGTAATATGTTATGGGGTTGATTCTGGGTTTGGGAAATGATATTGGGTGGTGTGTAATATTCCTGTGGATCTTGCAGTTGTGCCGACATTGAGTATAATTTTGGGGCTAAATAACATGTCGTGATATCAATTATTAGGAATTAGATTATTACTCTTGACTGGGCGGGCTTGGCTTCCAAATCGGACACTTCTTTTTGGAATCTAATATACTAATTGATGTCTTCTAAACTACGGTTAAATAGGGCTACTTACGTTTGTATTTAACTAATTATAGTATTCATTTTCTAATGTCGTATTTCCTATTGCGATTTGCTACTTTGGGGTATACCCAAATAATAATAACTTGTTTTGTCTCTGGTTTGGGAGTTTTGGCTGCCCATCACATTAACTTATAATTTTTTTTTTTTTTTTTATTGGGTTATTAACTCAATTCTCCCCTTACTTTTGCTAGAGTAGTTCCTGGCTGCCTCCTCGTGGCTAGGGATGGGAGCGGGGGATCGGGACGTTCTCTTTGCCCTCGGCCCCCTGCTGCTAAAGCCAGGTGCCGGCATTACATACAACATTAACAACACATTACTCAACACTAGTTAACCTATTGCTATCTTCTGTCCCCCCTTATAAATTTTCTCTCTTTTCTTTTTTTCATGCCGGCTTTTGGCAGTTTGCCTTATAAATACTGCGGATATAGGGGAAACCCTGGCGGCCACAATTAACTCAACATGAATACTTTGAATACTTTGACCCAGTCGTCTGCCCATTACAATTTGGCCTTTGTCAAACTTGCTTAAGTCCGTTGACTTTCCCATCTGAAGAACAAGAGTAACACTGATTAACGGAGCTAAGTATCAAGTGTTTTTTTATACTGTGTCCCGACCCACGCACATGCCGTAGTTCACCTGCAGTTGCTTCGATTTGCATAATGACTCGCTGGTCATAATGTTTTGGCTCATCGGCGTATATATGTAGGGGATTTGAAAAATTCATGGCCTGCATAAGATCTTTTTTTAATTACAGTCAACAAAGTTGTGTGGATGAGGAAAAATGGATAAAAGCAGTCACACCGTGCAATAACCCAATATTTCAGAAAAAAAGGGACTAATGCCAAAGGCAATTCATGAGTATGCCCCTTTCCTATTCCATGGTTAAGAAGAAGGCAACAGGCCAGAAACTTTTCAAATTCCCTTCATATGTCACAAATTTATATGTGCAAACAAAAAAAAAAAAAAAAAAATCTTGAAATCTTGGACCATCCCCCCATAGTCATCAGATCAGATCTAGGTACCATCTGACTTTCACCTATTTCCTAATTTGAAATAAATACCTGACTGGCATCCATTTATCCACCAACAGTAATATCATTGCTGCAGTGAATGTATCCCTGAAGGTTCAAGAGAAAATGTTTTGAATAACTGAAATCGATGCATTGCTGCAATGGTGGCAAAAGTGTATTGACTTCAATGGGAACCATGTTGAAAAGTAACATGTTACCAGACTCCTGACATAAACCTTTCATACTCAGGCCATGAAGTTTTCAAACAAGCCAACACCCTTCAAATGTCAAAAAATTATATATTTACCAAGTATATACCTAATAATCTATCATATTCACCTAAATACCATGTGCCTCCAAATAAGATTCATGTCCACTTTTTGAAATACAAATATTGCACAAAATGATGTGCAATAGCAATTTTCTATCATCACCTGGGATACATGTTTGTTTGTTTGTTATTTGGTTTTTAGGAGCATTAGCAACTAAGGTCATATTGCTCCGGGATATACGGTGGTCATTCCCTGACCTTTCCGCATCCTCTGTATTTGGTGGTGACGGGCTCAAACCCTGGTCTAATCAAGAAGCGTGTGCTACGCATTGCTGCTCCTTCCCACTTGGCTATGGAGGCGGGGCCTGGGATACATAACATTATCCTTATTTACCATGAGTTCTGATCATATCTTTTTCACTTTTTTGTTTTATTTTTTCCATGATTCTACAAATTAATGATTTCTTTAAATAAGACTTCTCTTCACAGGCTATTCTGAAAACCACCACTTTGTAACATTAACCCCTTGCCTTTTGGAAAGAAGATTTTGTAATTTTTATCAGGATAGACAAAAAAAATTTTGTAAATTCAACTTCACTAATAACATTATTTTCATGAAAGGGCCTTGTGTAATGGGGCCCATAGTTAAGAGAAAAATACAGTATAACCCAGTGAATGTATTTAATAACACAAACATACAGTAGAAGCTTTTGAGGCTGATGAGTCTCTTTATCAACTAATAGATACTATTAATTGATAGAGACTCGTCAGCCTCGAAAGCTTCTACTGTATGTTTGTGTTATTAAATACATTCACTGGGTTATACTGTATTTTTCTCTTAAAAACATGATCATTTTTTGATCATGCTGTCAGTGAACATTTTTGATATTATGATACAGCCATAGAATTGTTTACCAGTACATTATTGTTCACCTCACCAGTACCTTCAAATAACAAGTTTTCTGTCTTAGACTGTCTGTCAGACACTCTACCATCTGATTATTCTTACTTCAAGGAAGATACTGTTCATCTAAACAAAGAATAATTAACTTGTTGTCTCATATATTTCATCCGACAAAGGTATTTCAGCTATAGCTTCATGTAAATACAACACTTACTGGACATTAACAAAATATTATGAATTAAATCTCAAAGCACACACCACATTATTTATCCTAAATAACATACCTTATGAAATCCAACCTGAATTAAAAAAGCATATAACACCAACTTAAATACCACCAAATAAACAGATAAAAAGGCAAAATGATCGCCATAAATAAACTTAAAAGACTAACCCACACATAATAAATGAAATAATCCTTCCTCTAAACACTACTAAATCACAAATAAAAGAAAGGAAATAAAAAAAATAAATAAAACATATGCTAACTGAAAGAAAAAGGTTGAACTACCCTACAAAAAAGACATTACCAATGAGAAAAGGAACTCTTTCAAGTTAAAACTCATGCAGGGCCAGCTTTAAAGTTAAATATTGAACTTTCCAAGTACCTTCCTCAGAGAGTAAAAATTAAGACTGAATCAGTAGTTATATAGGAAATCATTGAACCCACTGAACTATTCCAGATGGAGGGGGAGGGGTTGGATGGGTCTGAAGTCAAAGAAGAAAAGAAAACAGAAACAGCATCCCAGTTTCCCTTCAGTTACTTTAATGGATTCCAGGAAAGAAAATATGAGAAGTTTTTATTAGTAAAAAGAAATCATACCAACCTTTGCAAAAATAAAGTTATCACAGTCTAGAAATATCTAGATGTGAATATAAGAGAATAGCAATAAAAATAGTTAAAAGGACTGTAAAACATTGATTGCATGCAAAGCAAAGCCCCCTATAGTATATCCATAAGGCCTTTTAAGATATTTTTTAAACACGTGACTATGATTAGCTTTCGGTTGGCATCAGAAAAATAAAATAACCTCATAAAACCAATGCAGAAAAGACATCAAAAGAAACAGCAGGATTTGTACAATTTCCAACACCTGAACTTATACTGTTGCTTGTTATTTCTCACAAAGTGATACAATTATAGACTGGAACTTGTGGGTTGGTCACTCACACACTAGCAAGACTTTTGTGGATTTATTGGACGACTGTTTTCTACAGCAGCATGTTTGAGAGGCAACCAGAGGGAGTAATACTCTTGATCTGATTATCAGCAGTGATTCTGCATGCATTAAGAATCTGCACATAAAGGAACCACTAGGTGGCAGTGGTCACAGTGTACTGATATGGGATTTACTTAAAGATGTAACTACCATCAGGGATAAAGGGAAGGATTTTTGCTTTTGTAAAGGTGACTACAGTGGTTCCAGACAGTTTTAAATTCTATATGGTGGGACCAACTGATGATGCTACCAACAGCAAATTCGAAATGAGAAGAATTCAAAGAATTAATCTTGGAAGCTACTAGGCTTTTCACACCAACTAAGAATACTGTTCAAGATTTAGACCTAAATGGATGTGAGATAAACTAATGAGACTTGTGGCAGAGAAGAAAAATGCATGGGATGGATATAAATTATCAGGAGACACAGATGCCTATGGTAGATATAAGGTAGTCTTGTAATCAAGTCACAAAGGATGTTAGGCAAGCAAAGGCGATTACGAGAAATCTTTGGCAAAGAAAAACAGCAAAGACGTCTTTACTTAGGTAAATTCTAAAAGGAAGGGGATGAATCAGATTGGTCCACTTCAACTTATCGATTGTTGATGAACCTGGTGAGGTTGCTGACAAATTGAATGAGTATTTTGCATCTACATGCACACACAGGAGGAAGTCTTAGGCCTTAATAGATGTGAGATGAACTATAGAGACAAGTGGCAGAGAAGAAAAGTGCATGAGATGCATATAAATTATCAGGAGACACAGTAGCCTACAGCAGATATAAGTTAGTCTGTAATGAAGCTACAATGGAGGTCAGGCAAGCAAAGGCAAATTATGAGAGATCTTTGGCAAAGGATGCAAAGAGGAACAGCAAAAACTTCTTTACTTATGTAAACTCTAGAAAAATAGGGATGAATCAGATTGGTCTATTTGATATAGATGGTTCAACTGTTGATGATCCTGCTCAGGTTGTCGACAAACTGAATGAGTATTCTGCATCTATATTCACAAATGAGGAGTCATTAAGGGAAGAAAATGCCAGAAGTTTATCAAACTATAACAGGGAGCTAAACGATTTTGTAATAACTGAGAGAAAAGTGGAGGAGAAATTGTTGAAGTTAAATATAAGAAAGCCACCTGCGGTGGATGGAATCTTTCCAGTTATATTTAAGGAGACAGCAAAGGAAGTAAGCAAACTTAGCCATGATTATGAGAGCATCCTTGGACTTAGGGAAGGAGTTGTGCTAATGTATCCCCAGTTCACAAAGGGAGATCAAAGGGTGACAAGAGTAATTAAATACCTGTTAGTTTAACTTCTGTTCTGGAAAAAATAATGGAGTTCCTGGTTAAAGAAGCACTGTAGGATCATCTAGACAAGACTGCAGTTATAGTTCTGACACAGGGTTTAGGCAAGCAAAGGCAGATTACATGAAATATTTGGCAAAGAATGCAAAGAAAAACAGCAACAACTTTTTTAGTTATGTAAACAATAGAAGGAAGGGAATGAATCAGATTGGTCCACTTGACATTGACGGATCAACTGTTGATGAACTTGCTGAGATTGGGTTTCAAACTGAATGAGTATTTTGCATCAACATTCACTCATGAGGAAGTCTGTAGGGAAGTGGAGGCCAGAAGCTTATCGACCTCTGGCAGGGACCTAATTAATTTTGTAATAACTGAGAGCAAAGTGGAGGAGAAATTGTTGAAATTGAACATAAGAAAGGCACCTGGGGTGGATGAGATCTGTCCAGTTATATTAAAGGAAGCAGCAAAGGAAGTAAGCAAACCCTTAGCCATAATGATGAAAGCTTTCTTGGACTCAGGGAGGTCCCCATGGACTGAAGGTGTGAAATGTGTCCCCAATTCACAAAGAAGGATCAAAGGGTAATATGAGTAACTACAGACCTGTTAGTTTAACTTTCATTCCAGGGAAAATAATGGAGTCACTAGTTAAAGAAGCAATGCAGGATCATCTAGACAAGACTGCAGTTATTGTTCAGACACAATGGGTTCGTTAAGGGAAAGTCCTGTCTGAAAAATTTGATTGGATACTATGATGTGGTCACAAAGAAATTGGGTGTAAAAAATAATTTTGATATCATACACTTGGATTTTAGTAAAGCTTTTGATACTGTTGCAAATGAAAGACTGCTGTACAAATTGGAGTGGAATGGCATTGAGGGCAAGTTGCTACAATGGTTAAAAGGATGGTTGAGTGGGAGAAGACAGAGTGGTATTTGATGGACACTGCTCTTCATTATTATTGGTTATTAATATTATTAGTGGAGTCCTCCAGGGTTTGATGTTGGGCCCATTGTTGTTTTCTGTATTTATCAATGATATTGATGAAGGTATATCAGGGTTAATGTCTAAGTTTGCAAATGATAAATTTGCAAAAGTTGGCAGGGTTGTTAATGACAGTAATGAAAGCACATTACTGCAACAGGATCTGGAAAAGTTGAGCAGATGGGTTGAGAGGTGGCAACTGAAGTTTAATATTTTCAAATGTAAAGTACTGTATACAGGCAGCAGTAACCCCAGAGTAATGTACCAACGAGTGGTACTACATTCAGAGTAGTGGGAAATGAAAAGAACCTGTGGGTAGTTGTGCAGTTAGATATGAAGTTTTCTGAGCAGTGCAGATAGGCTGCAAGAGTAGCTCATGATGCCAAGGCTTAAGTTCTGCAAATTGCAGAACTCAAGTCTTGATTCTAGGCATCTGCGATGTAATCTTAATGAGGTATATAAGGCCTTGAATGGTTTGAGTAAACTCAATGCTGATGGGATTCTTCCTCTTGCTCAGATTACTCATCTGAGGGGACATAAATTCAAATTGAGGAATGACAATTGTAGAATAGATGTGCAGAAATTTACCTTTTCTCTTTAAATGTAGACAATCTGCCAACTTTCTTGTCATCCATTTTGGTATTCTGATTTTGCACAACTTTACCAAAATTTGTTCTTGGTTTCTGAATGATAACTTTCAGGATAACATTCAGACCTGAATGATAATATTCTGATTTTGCAATACTTTACCAAAATTTGTTCTTGGTTCCTGAATGATAACATTCAGGACACAAGATCAAGTCACAGGATCATAAATAATAACACTGTAAGCACTCACTATACCTAAAGTGCAAATGGGTAGCAGAGCAAACAGTATCAGCCTTCTCAACACAATCTAACCCCTGGCATGGTGCCGTGAAGGGTATTGTATGGTCGTGGTACCTGCGTGTACTGGTGAACTGTACAATAAAGATCTTATTTATGTTCACTGAAATTTTTTTTTTTTTTTTTTTTTTAATTCCTATGATGCAAATTTGTTTTACCTTAAAGGCTGAGTAAAAGAGAAGAATTTTAATTTAGTCTCAATGTTAATTTATGAGTAATAAAGAAGAGAGAATAGACTGAGTACCTTCAGACCATTCTTAACTTTTAGGATATTAAAAATCTATTAAGAGGTACTATATAACTACCAGCCACAAATATTGATCGATCAATCCAATTTGACCTTATTGGTTATTAACTATATATCATAATTTAGAAAACAAAATTATTTACTATTATAAGCAAAATACTTTTGAGATATTTTAAAATATGATATGATGTACGATTTGAACAAGTAGCATATATTAGATGTGTACGTTACTTATTTTAACTATAGATCATAATTTATAAAATAAAATTTTTTACTATTATAAGTAAAATTTTGAGGTATTTTAAATTATGATTTAATGTACGATTTGAACAAGTAGCATATATTAGATGTGTATGTTACTTATTTCTTATTTTACAATATACCCACCAGCATTCAAAATGTACATTACATGTTAATTAGAAGTTAATTTTATTTCTTATTTTACAATATACCTACCAGCATTCGAAATGTACATTACATGTTAATTAGAAGTTAATTTGGACTTGTTCAGTCTATTTTAATTTACTCAGTTTTTTTTGATCTGGGTGGTAATAACATTGTATGTATGTTGTGGTGTGTCGGTCATTGTAGTCATTGCTGAGAAAAGAAGGATTTCAACAGGAGTGAATGTGAATGGTACAACTTTTGATTCAATTAAACAAAATATATTCTACCAAATCAGATTATTCAGATATGACATGGATGAAACACATGCAGGAAACGTTTGAATGAGGTACTCAGAAGTCAACATATTATGCCTGTGTGGAACTTCTGGTTCACAAAAAAACTCTGGTAGATACTGTGAAATTGTCTCCCACAAAAACCTTAATTTAATCATTTTAAATTCCAAACCAAGTGTAATCAAGAAATTTGGAGAGTTTAGAAGAGAAGTAATCCTATGGATAAAGATAGAGGCAACTCTTATGAAATTTTAAATATTCTGTGGTTATATTTTTCCTATTTTGAGAGATGAAAAACATGCTTTTTCTGTAAGAAAAATACAATACAGCCTTGCTCAAGACAAATTAATCCAAAAATGGTGTGGAAAACAGTACAAAAATTCCTCATGCCTTAACATGATTCAAACAACATAGGCCTTTCCCATATAGTGTGGAAGAACAGCAATCAAAATCACTATACTAGACACGGGACTTGCTCCAGGCACTAACTAATGATGTTACAAAAAGGGTGAAAATGATTTTCTCAAAAGATTGCTATTCAGTGGCAAAATGAAGACGGCCTTCATTTAAGTGCAGTTCTGTAAGGTACAAAAGTATCTTACAGAACTGCACTGCTGCTGGCATTTGTTTTATGGCATGCCAACACCTTGGGACATATCGTAGACGTAACAGACCAGCATAATACTGTATGTGGGTCTATTATGTCTGTACAAGTGTGTTCACGAGCCAAATTGTATGTTGTACAGGCTGAAAAATCCCAAAAAACCCAAAATAACATGGGGAAATCCTATTCCTTTCATTTTGGATTCATTAACTACAGCCTCCACAGAAAAAATCATATCTGATGCTTCAGTAGCAAATTATGTGCAATGTGCTATACCAGAGTAAGCACAGAAAGTTATACAGCAGAGTGTCAGTTATCCAGAATAATTAATGTCAGACCATTTCCAGATAATCAAACATAAGGTAAAATTAAATAAATTCTGTTACAATGTGTTAAGGTAAGATAAAAATACTTTAAAAAAGCATGAAAAAATAAATTTATTTAATTAAAAAAACAATAACTTATACATAAAAATTCACACATTTATATATATATGTATATTTGGATAGGTATTTTACTGCAAATTTTATGTGGAAAAATTTTAAAGTAATTTTCGAAAATCATGTTCGATCATTTTTTGTTTCATTTGTTGTGCTGCTAAATCTCTCAAGCTCCTTAATAATATCAATTTGATTATATCGCATTCTTCCTGGTTTTCTGCCCATTTCAGTGTTGTTTCTTTTCATTGACATTTTACTGTAAAAAACTGAGAAAAATAATAAATCGCACAGTTTCAGGCCGATATTATTCTTACCGAATCTGGAGCTAAACTAAACATAATATGAAATGAAGAGAACAAAATATGTCATGGAAAATTGGGTTCATGGGAGTGAATGACTAAACTCTACCATTCATGATTTCCGAGAAAACTCAATCAATCCTAATCCAACATTTCAACAGATATATGAAGTAAAAAAAAAAAAAAAAAAAAAAAGTCAGAAATACTCTTGTAGCATAATAAACATTTTTCTCAAATACTACCATTAATAAAAAAAAGAAGAAAAATCAGCTTTTCAAATTATTCTGGATAACTGACTTCCGGACAACTGACATTCTATTGTATATATCTGCATAAGTGGGATGTATGTCAGTTCAGTGAGGGAGGCAACATGGAACACCTGAGATCATCCAACACTTGCAATAAAAAACTTCATGTATATTAATGTTATTTGTTCTTATTTCACAGATGTACATATCACAAATTCAAAAAATACAGTATGAGGAAATTGAAATTTAACTTACACAGTATAAAGAATACTTTTAAAAGTATAGTTACTAAAACAAAAAAAGTTTACTTTAACAAATAAATATGATAATGACATACGGTGAAGGAAAACGATGCAGTAATGGAAGCCAATGCAACCTGCTGTTCTTTGTCTTTATATAACAGAAGTTTGTACTGGAAAATAAAACAAATATATATATATATACCTATTCAATATGTGTAAAAATATGGGAAAGAAAGAAAAAATTGAAAAATTATTAACTATAATAAGGTGGAACAGATTAGTAAGATATAAAAAAAAATATATATATATATATATATATACGAAATATATCATACTAATGAGAAATCACATTAAGTACCAACTTATCATGACATGACTCCTGTAAACTGCTAAAAGAATTTAAAAGTTCACCTTAAAAAATTGAGTATATAAAGTAATTATGCATAAATCACCTTCAAATTCTTAAAATATTCAAGGGAATTAAACATAACATTGGATAAACAATATCATCCTAGCGTAGATGAATTATAAATTAAAGGACAAAACACCTGCATTCATTATGAAATGTATTTTGCCTGTACGTACTTTCTTTTCTCAATAATAACACATGTCAACAAGATTGTTGGCCTGTGTCATCTTTTGTACTAGTATTAGCATTAGTAATGGCCATATGGTGCAAGGAAGCCTAAGGCTTATGTTGCACCAGCCAAATAAAAAAAAAAAGTAAAATAATAATAAAATTAAATAAAAGAAATACTTAATAAATAATAAAAGAAAAGGAAATAAACAACCTACGCATTTCTCTCCTCCTGTAGGTAACTAGTGTAGATAATCCAGTAATCCTCTCATAGGTAATCAAGCTGACCTTTGAATATTTCCATACTATCTGCCGCAATCACCTGTGTAGGTAACCTATTCCAGTAATTTATAACTCACAGGCTAAAATAAAACTTCTCGGAATCCAGTCTAAACATCTCTCCCATAACTTGAATTTATGGCTCCTAGTTCTAGAATCATTTATAACCATGAAAATTTCACCCTCATTTATTTTACTTTTGCCTCTTAGAACCTTAAACACCTCAATCAAGCCTCCTCTAATGTGCCTAGTTTCCAAGCTGCAACCGACATATTCAAAGTCTTTCCTCATATGGAGGCCATTTTGCTGAACTCACCAAGCAAATTACCTACCTTTGGACCCTTTCAAGAAGCTCAATGTCTTCTTTTAGGTGAGGGCTCCATACTGAACACTTATTCCAAGTGTGGTCTAATAATAGCCTTATATAATGGGATTATGACGTCCTTATCTCTACTAGCAAATGTTCGATAGATCATTGATAGCACACCATGGGCTTTCCTTGCAATCTGTCTACAATGCTCAGAGAACTTCACGTCTAACCTTACTGTAACTCCCAAGTCCCTTTCTTCCACTACTGACTTTAGTTCAACTCCACCAAGTGCATAAGTTATTTTGGGGTTACTGTTCCCCACACATAAGACTTTGTACTTTGCTGGATTAAAGCACAGCCGCCACTTTTCTGGTCATCTCTGAAGTCTATCTAAGTCACTCTGAAGAAGATCTGCTTGGAGTGATCATTAATTACTCTACCAATCTTTACATCATCTGCAAATTTAGACATCACGTCCTTTATCCCTTCATCAATGTCATTTAAGAAAATTAAAAACAACAGTGGTCCCAGTACTGATCCTTGGGAAACTACACTTCTTACATTAACCCAATCTGAGGAATAACCATTTATCACAACCCTCTGCCTCTTGCCTTGACGCCATACTGCTATCCATTTAAGGATTTACAGCTTATAAAGGTGGTAGATGATTCTCATCTCATCTAATGCTAATACCACCACTTTGCTTATTGGAGGCTTGAAGTGGTAGAACCCATGTTTAGTCTCCAGAGCCAAGTTCCGGTCAACCCTTTCCCATCTCTTCCATCATGCAGTATGACTGATGACTTTTGATGTTATGATGAACATTGTGGCGAGATCCAATCTTCCTTATATTTAGAGGGTACAGCTCTAAAATGGTGTTTGCAGGCCGGCCACTAATTAGTACACTGGACCGAACCTATTGGTAACTCTCTAGGCAGCTTCGCGATCAGCTAGTGTATAATCTTGCCACCTCTACTCTACTCTGCCAGATAGTGACTGGAGGGAGTCCAAGTAGTGTATGCGGGTGGAATTGTCTAGGCCACATTATGTTAAGGAGTTGGGTATATTCTTACCATGTGTATGCCATATCCAAAAATTTCATTACTTCATACAGCATGTTCCCCCCCCCCCCACTTTCTTACTACAGGTCGACCATCACTAATCCGGCAGTGTTGGGGTGCCGGAGTAGTGATGGTGGGACCTGTGGGGGCACCGGATTAGTGAGTTTACCAGATCACCAGTGGTTATTTTAGCACATACATTTTACCCAACAACTAACCACCTCCTTCTACATTTAACACTTTGACTGCCAAGCTAGTTTAAGAAAAAAATTCCCCAGAGGCCAGAAAATATTTAGGAAATAATTTGATTAGTAATTCTAAAATAAACATTGTAATGTCAGTGTTGTCGTTTTTTCGCTTAAAATATATAAAAAAAAAAAAAAAAACGTTTTTTTTATGTTACATATATGTGATGCTATTATGGCATACATATGAAGGTCGTTTGTGATTAGTTTATTGCGAGCACTGCAATAAAACTAATTACGATAAAATAAACTCAAACATCGCAATAAATTTGTCAGTATTGTTGGAGATTTTGTGAAAACCAGTTCGTTAGCACGCTGTATTATCCATTACATCGTGTTGTGTTTTTCCACAAGTTTGTATAAGTGTGTTGTAAAAAAAAAAAAAAAAAAAAAAAAAAAAAAATCTAAAAAGGAATGGCTAAAAGAAAATTATTAAGATAAGAGGAACTGAGAGAAATTTCTGGAATTTACAATTCAGCAAAGTTAAACTTCTCACAGACACATCGCTGTCTAGTTTTTTCAGAAGTTCAACTTTATCTGTTATGGACAATGTACAGTGTTTGTGCTTTACACCACAAGAGGCACTTCCTTTATGCATTGGAACCATGGCTGGGCTAAATGTGAGCAGGTTATAATAATAAATGCAGAAAAACAAGTGGGAGCGGCTTGCCAGTGTTTACGAGTTTGTGCCAACAGCTGATGCTGCAATCAATGCCACCAAAGCAGTAGCGGCAGGTCGGTGCGTAGATCTGGGAAATTTGAAATTACGTTCGCGGAATTTATGTCCGAATTAGCAGTGGAACTGGATTACCGGTGGCTGAATTAGTGATGGTCGACCTGTATTGAATACACCATCAAACTAATAGCGTACGCTTATCTGCGAAAAGACCTAAACCTCCCAAATACTTCCTAGTTCATATCACAAATATATGTGGTCTCAATTCTCATCTCAACAATGTCCATTTCCACTTGCAGTCTGCTAAACCCCATGTACTTTTTCTGACAGAATCTCAGTTGGCAGTTGATTCAACTGCTCATCTCAGTTGCCCAAACTATTTGCGGTATAATTTCTTTCGCCTCAAAGGTGGTATTTGTGCATACGTCCGTACCAATATTCCCTGTCAGAGACTTGGTAATTTGGAATCTCCTCGTTTCGATCTTCTCTGGCTGAAAATCTCTCTACCTCATTGTGTCAAATTCATCTGTTGCCTTTACCATTCTCCCAACTCCACTAATCACTTGGAGCCCTTTGACTTCCTCTCTTTGCAACTTGACTTTCTCCAGTCCAACTTTCCTAACAGTGAGGTAATTTTCCTTGGTGATTTTAATGTTCAGAATTCAGGCTGGCTTCCGTTTTCTAGTCACACCAACCCAACTGGTTGAGATGCTGAGGCTTTTGCAATTCCTAATGACCTTGCACAGATTGTTCATTTACCTACAAGAATACAGACAACATGCTTGATCTTTTTCTCACAAACAACCCTGTTAAGAACACCATCAAAGTGAGCAGTCCTTTAGGCACCTCAGATCACAACTTGGTGATTGTCTCTTCTCCAATGGAGCCTTTATCTCATTGCTATTCCTAACCTCGTATTGTTTGGCATCACAAGAATGCAAAATGGGGTGACCTGCGAGATTTCTTTTCCTCAGTCAGATTACTGTTTCAAAACTTCTGATCTCAACGTTTGCTCAGATTGCGTCATTGAAATTATTCTTGTAGGAATAGAATCCTTCATCCCACACTCCACTTTAAAATTTCATCCTTTAAACCTTGGTTTTCCAATAAATGTGCTAAGGCTGTTCAAGAGAAGAATGCTGTATATCGTAATTAGCTTATTTCCAATTCTTCAGTTTCATTTTCTGCTTACACTAAAGTTCGCAACAATTGTAAAGCAGTTATTAATCAGTCCAAACTAGATTTTGAAAAAGCTAACAGTAGAAAACTTGCTTCTTGCACTAATGGTAGTCGAGCATTCTGGTCTCTTGCCACAACTTTTGCCCATCTCTGCTCCCACCTCTGTCAAAATCAGATGGTTCTGTTGTCACTTCAGCCAAGGATAAAGCTGACCTGCTAGCATCCAATTTTTCTTCCCACTCATATATTAATGATCTTGGTAAAACACCTCCCAACATTACCAACATGCTCCATTCAATGCCTCCTGTGGTCTTCCACCAGAAGGATTTTGACGAATCTTGATGCTAAGAAAGCTCCAGGTCCTGATGGTATTTCTCCACTTGTTCTCAAAAAACCTGTGCTCCTGAACTTACTTCTGTTCTTTACCACCTTTTTTCACTTTCTTATTTCAAAGGTGTTTTTCCTTCTTCTTGGAAATTTGCTCATATCCAGCCAGTTCCTAAAAAGGGTAACAAATCCCTCCCATACAATTATCGTCCCATTGCAATTACTTCTACTCTTTCTAAAGTAAAGGAGAAATCAATTAATCACCAACTCAAACTACCTAGAAACCTTCCGTATGATCAACAATCGCCAGTATGGATTCCGTCAGTGTCGATCCACTGGTGATATTGTGGCTTATGTTACCAATTTATCGACAAATTCATTGGAAAAGTTCGGTGAAACACAAGCAGTTGTTCTTGACATCTCAAAGGCTTTCTATCGTGTTTGGCATAAAGGTCTTCTAAACAAGCTTCCATCTTGTGGTTTCTTTTTTCTTTTTTTTTTTTGTAATTGGTTATCCAGTTTTTTCTCGGATCACTCACTGAGGGTGATGGTAGATGGCTCTGTCTTCTAACTTCTTCACTAATGCTGGTGTCCCCCAAGGTTCAGTTCTTTCCCTCTTGTATAATAATGACCTTCTTCCATTGACTGGAAATGCTATCCATAGTTTTGCCAATGATAGCACATTGTATTCAACTTTCTGGTTTGAGAAACCTTGCTTTAATGCTCAATCAACTTAAACTTCTTGAATATCTGCTACCAATTTCTTAAATGCCAATCTCCAGGTAATTCTCCAGTGGGGCAAAGACAACTTAGTTGATTTCAGTTCTTCTAAAACTAAGTCTTGTCTTATATCTCGCAAAAAGGATTCTTCTGCTCCTATGCTTATCTTTGGTGACACTCCGATTTCTAGATAAAATGATATCTCTTTTGGGGATTACCCTGACTTCTAATCTCTCTTGGCAAAACCCATTACAAATATTGCTTCCTCTGAATCTAAAAAACATGGTTTCTCTTTCGCTCTCAGCGTTACTTTTCTTCCAAACAGCTGTTCACTCTGTGCAAACAAATCGCAAATCCACCCTATCATGGAATATTGTTCCCACATCTGGGGCACTGCCCCCAAAACCTCTCTCAGGCATCTCGATACCATTCAGAAGAGGGCAGTTAGGTTGATTAATGACTCCTCGCTAACGGAGTCTCTCCACTCACTGTCTCATAGACATACTGTTTCTGCTGCATGCCTTTTCTACAGATACTTCCATGGGCACTGTTCTTCTGAATTCTCACTCTCTCTTTCAAAACAGTCCGAACACATGACGCCACCAGCCAACATCCATTTACTGTCCAACTTCAAACTCACAGAACCAACTTTTCATGTTCCTTGTTTATTCATTCAACTGCCATTTTCTAGAACAAACTTCCTTCGTACATATTTCCTGAAAATTACAGTCTTCAGAAGTTCAAGTATCTTCTTTCATCTTCTCAACCTCCAATCCAAGAACAGTACTAAGTACTATAGGTTCTAATACCTCTTGTGTTTTGGATTTTCATAAAAAAAAAAAAAAAACCATCCATATGGGACTAAGCCAAATGCTTTGCTGAAATCTAAATAAACAATGTCGAAATTATTCCATAAATTCAGCTCAAAATAGCTAACCAGATTTGTTAAACATGATTTCTCTTTACAAAACCATGCTGCATGTCCTTCAGAATTCCATTTCTATCTAAATGATCCTGAATTCCCTCTTAAGATAATGTGTGGGCAATAAGATTGGTAACATAAAAGGAAATTAACTTTTTGAATTGATTCTGTTAATTAGTTTAAATTTGTTCTGTTATTTCCAAACACACAAATTTTACAGCATGTCATAATAAGTGATTTTTATAATAATGTTAGAAAACAAATATGCTTTACTGGGTGTAGGAGAATTAGAGGAGTCGACGGATTATAGAAGAAGACTTACAATTATGAGTCATCAGTTATGAGAACTCATCATAACAGGTTTGTGCATGTCAGTCAATATTAGTTATCAATCTGCATTTAAGGTTTTGTGTGTGTCTGTGTCATTAACTTTATTTTTATTTGTATAAAATAATTTTCTGACAATCAATATACAGAAACAACACTACTATGGCTATGCAAAATTCACTAGACCATTTCTGTTATACATATGTACAGCTTACATCAGAATAACAATGTTGGTCTTTAATAAAAATGGTTAAACAGGCTTATTATCTCTACTTTGAATGCCACTTGGGAGATTAGTACAGAAGTTGGGCATCATAGTTATGTTGCATACCGGGCAAAAATAAAAATTAAGACTATACAAAAATTTCAGGATTTTCAAGGAGGAGCAGCAAAAATAAATATCCCAGCAGTGCTTCTGCAATGATACCAGGAGATCTTCTTACTCCTGTACCTCCAAATAACCAGAAAGTACTTCCCATTCCTGATGAAAATAAGAACCCAATGGAAGATCCAAGTTACATGTTATACAGAGTAACATGTAACTTGGATCTTCCATTGGGTTCACAGAGAACTAGACAAAATTGAACAAAGTGAGTTCAATTTAAATCTCTCAGTAATTTAAATCAATCACAATCAAAGCACAAGATTCAACAACAAAACCTTTATGTGTCAAAATTATCTAAACCCAAAGCCGAAGGATGGTGACTACGGCTGTTTATTGATTTGTCTAAAATAAGAGTTTTATTACACACAAAGGAAATACACTCTTCGGTACCTTCATGATCCCATTCTGTTGAACTGAAAGACTTTAATGAGATTATGTTCCAAATACTGAATGCAATCAGACATAAAGAACATCACTTGCAGTTATGTGGTGACTTTTAAGGTCATCATGCTTTTACTTGGGATCTGCTGAATTATAAATTTATTTACTGTATGAGATTTACTGTATAAATTTACTGCATGAGAGCCATATTGGTGGAAGAAAACTGCAGCAGCCTCCAAGCTTACAGCTTGTTGTAACCCTGGCATCTTCCAGTGCTCTATTGATATCACTACTACACCGGTACCAGGCCCTACCCATTCAAGTATGCACCATTCTATTCTCATGTGTTGGTGCATGAGAGGAAGCATAATTCATGAACACCTTTCCTGTATACTCTTGTAACTAAATGTGCATCATCCCCATAAACCAATACAAGAAAACAAGGTATGGTCGCAGTCACATTCCATTTCCACAGTGAACTTAACAAGGGTGACAGTTCATTCAGATAATTCAGAAAAAAAATATACATGTTCCAGAGTGATAATGAAAGATATTGTCTGAGAATTATCTCCAGACACTAATACAGTATAGTTGGTTCTCCATAATTCTTCTTCTAAATCTTCCATAACTAGGTCAGCCAAATTGAAACTTATGGGGAATTCAATGGCTTAAGCACAAATCAGATACACTTATGATCAAAACATTATAACCAACTCTGTCTAGCATGCCACAACACCTAGGAGTAACGTCACCAACCTGTGCAGCATATACAAGTCATCCCTCGATTTGCGCGTTTTTTTTTTTTTTTTTTTTATTGCGTGGTCAGGTATTTACTACCAAAATTTTAGATTGCGTGCCGAGTTTTGCTACCTGCGCAATTTTTGTTTAAGGAGCTTAAAAAATAGGAATGAAGAGCAGATTTAGAAAATTTATTTATGTTTTTTACATGATTGAAGATTTCACCATAATAACGTAAAATCCCACAGAATTGCAGCTATTGGTATTATCGCAAATGCAATAAGATCGAGTTTACTACTCGTTTATAATAGATTGCACTAACAGAAAAGCCCAATAAACCGGAAAGTGCAAATTGTTTTATGGTAGTGACCCTCCAGAAAGGTGCTTTAGAAAAATATCACAAAGGCATTCAAAACTGATTCTTATAACTAAACATAGCAATAAACAGTAGTGTGTTTGTCTGGTTATATTTCAAACAACTTCCTCATTCAGGAACCCCCTTCATCAGTTATCCTTACGTTAGCTGTTCAGATTCAACCAGAATCTTTTTCTGGTTCACGCAAAGTAAAGTGTTTTAATCGGTAAGCATTGTTTTTGCTGATTTAATATTTCTTGGGTATATAAAGCGTGTGTGCATTTAGTGCCTAAAATGAAGAAAGCTATAAAAAAAAATTTTAAATTTAGAAGAAAAATTAAAAATCATTAAGGAGTTAGAAAATGGTGAAAAGGTTGTGACATTGCCCAAGAAATACAGCATAACTGAATCTAGCATTTGACGAATTAGGGAAAATGCTGAGAAAATTAAAAGTTCAGTTTTTTTTTTTTTTATTTTATCTGTTCCACATCATTGGTTGCTAAAAGCACTAAAACAGTGAGAAATCCTATAATAGAGAAAACTAAAAAATTACTTTCTTTCTGGATAGATCTTAATCAAAAGAGAATGCCTCTTAGTTCAGATATTATTTGTGCCAAAGCTCTGCAAATTTTTAACTGCTTACAAGAAGAATTGGTCCATTAAATGCATGTCTTTCAGGCCAGTAAGGGTTAGTTTGAAAATTTTTAAAAATGTCAGTCTTCACAATCAAAAATTAATAGGCAAAGCAGCCAGTGCAGATACGGAAGCTGCTTCTTTGTATCCGAAAACTTTAAAGGATGTTATTGTGACTGAAGGCTATCTAGCAAGTCAAGTGTTTAATGCTGATGAGACAAGCTTATTTTGGAAGTGTATGCCAAGCCGAACATTAATTTCAAAAGAAGAGAAAACTGCCTCAGGTTTCAAAGCTGCAAAAGATAGGTTAACACTTTTGTTATGTGGCAATGCAGAGGGTGACTTTAAGTGTAAACCACTTCTAATTTTTATGTCAGAAAACCCTCGTGCTTTTAAAGGGAATATCAAAAAGCTCCTTACCAGTTCATTGGAAATCGAGCAAAAAAACCTGGATTACAGGTAAAATCTTCAAGGACTGGTTTTTAAATTGCATCGAAATAAAAGGATATTATCTGAAGAAGAACACAGCATTCAAAACCTTGCTCATTCTTGATAATGTGCCCAGTCATCCTGCGCATTTTTCTAATCTGCACCCAAATTTGAAAGTTATTTCTTCCAGCGAATACAAGTTTGTTAATTCAGCTGATGGACCAAGGTGTTATAGCTTCCTTTAAATTTTATTATATAAGATCTTTTTTACAATTGGTAGAAACTACTGATGGAATAGGCTGTCTTTCAATTCAAGAATATTGGCAGAATTATAACATTCTTGATGTGTAAAAAATATTGAGTTTGCATGGGGTGAAGTTAAGAACTCAACAATAAATGCACTGTGGGAAAAAGCTGTGGCCACAAAGCTGCACTAAAGAAGCCACGGCCGAAATACAGGAGGTAGTTGAGATTGTGAGAATTGGCAAAGTAGTTAGCAGAGAGGGATTTAAAGAACTGGAACCAGCAGATATCACAGAAGTCCTTGAATCTCATCGAGAACAATTATCAGTGGACGATATTTTTTTGCAATGTGAAGAAGATGACAAAAATGATAAAAACGGAGATGCACACAAAAATTTGAGCATGAAGAGACTACCTGAGATTTTAAGACTTGCAAATCAGCTTAGCCAAGATGCTCTGGATATGGATCCAAATTTGGAGAGGAGTTTAAATTTTTGCAGAACTTTATCATTAGCTTTAGTTCCTTATGAAGAAATTTATAGAGAAAAACAGCGTGCTCCAAGCAAATAATTTTAACTAAACTAATTTTTTTCAAAAAGTGCCAGATACTGTTACAAGTTTATCACAGGAAAACAGCGACGAAGAAGCAATGAATTTAGATTAAAAATCTATTAGCAAGATTAATTTTATGGACGTGTTTTAATTTTTTTTCTTTTTTTATTACCAAATGAAGACAATTTTTTTCAGTTTAATTTTTTTTTTGCACTTTTTTTTTTATATGACATAAGCCTCATTATGTCATATAAGCATTGCATGGATTTGAATTGTGCGGTGTTTTCCCGGAACGTAACCCCCATGCAAATCGAGGGACGACTGTATATATATTTAATATATATATATATACTTTTCTATAATAAGTAATAATAAAAGGTAAACGGGAAAATGTTTAAATGGAATTATTGCAGAAAAGTAGGGAAGGAGTCCCAAATCAAATTAATGCCATCAAATTATTGATTAAATATTACATCAGTCTGTAAAATAATTACAACAGTATGTAAGATACAGATTTAAGATAAAAAAAATTTGAACAATGTTTAAAGTACAATAATGTACAATAAAAGCTATCCCATAGAGCCCTAAGGCCAAACGAACAGAATAAGAGCATATTAAGCATAATAAAAGCATTCAAAGATAGCCTTTAGGCCAATGTGTTATATACCCTATAAATAAACAAATAATTAATGATGATGACGAGGCAAATTATTGATATTAGGAGACGTTGAATGGTATGTTTACGTGGACCATTCAACATATCCAATCAATAACTGGCAATGGCTATCTGTTTCAGTTTGCTATCTGTTAGTTTAGCTAATTCCTAATGATCTAAAATTATCCAAATTTTAGAAATTACATTAAAATTTTACAATTATATTAAAACTGAGCAGCAAACTGGCGAAATAACAGCTAGCCCAGCTAAGTAGAGGAAGGAATGGAAGGTTCCTTGCTTTACCATCATTTTAGGAAAGCAGTGAATATCATTAAATATAAAAAGCTTTGACAAACATATTGATATTAACAACATAATTGCTGGTTGATATCTTTTTTATATTCAGGCATGTACCTATTGTAATAGTCAAATATCCCCTAGCCTTTTGGGATCTATAGCATTAAGTACTATTTGTATATTTTCATTTATTTTATTTTATTTAATCAACTTTTATTTTTCAGGCACTTTTTAATAATTTTTTCCATTTTAGCTACATCTGACAGGTCAGCACCCATACTCATACACTTATCTAATATATAATATATTAGATAAGTGTATATTTTTTTCTTATTTATTTTTAATATATTTTTTTGCAATTTTTATCTCTCTATTTAATTTCTGGATTAATCGGATTATATATATATATATTATAAATATATAGTAATCATTACAGAAACAGAGAACTTCTTGTCGTTTTTTGCCTTCAGTCTGGGTGGTTGGCCCCAATTGAAGTCATCTGGATTGTGGGTAAAAAGCGATATTTTTTTTTTTTTTTTAAATCCTTAGCGTTTTCCTAAATCCCTGAATGGTATTATTTGATTGATTTACCCTTTCTATTATTTTCCTCAATATTTTATACACATTATGGTTGTAATGCATGATTGCTCTTGAACTGCATTGACCCATAAATATTAGTTACAGTCATTATAATTATTAACTTTCTTTTTTATTACTGATATATATATATATATATATATATATACAGTAAACCCCCGCTATTCGCGGGGGTTACGTTCCTGAGAAATGTCGCGAATACCAAAAACGCGAATACTGAATTATGGCTCCCATAGTAATAAAGGGGTTCCGTTCCAAAGTATGAAATATATAAGAAAAACTAGTCTAAAATTTTGTCTATGTATGTATTATATGTACTTTCATAATATGACTATGTACATAGACAGTACATTTCACTATGTACTGTCTATGTACATACAGGCATACCTCGGTTAACGTTACCTCTGATAACGAAGCTTCGATATAACGAAGTCTGCAATTTCAAGCCCCATTTAACAAAAAAAAATATTCCAGTTTAATCACCTGAAATCTAAACAAACTGAAGAAATTACGGAAACCTTTGAGGCTTCTCGTGGTTGGTTCGAGAAATTTAAAAAACGGGCCAGGTTTCATAGTGTAAAATTAACAGGAGAAGCTGCAAATAAGTTTCCAGAAAACTAAAGGAAATAATTGAACGTGAAAATTTTCACCAAATTTGGTGTTCAGTGTTAACGAAAGCGGTTTGTTCTGGAAACGGCTACCAACAAAAAGCTTCATTTCTATTGAAGAAAAATCAGCTGCTGGGTTCAAAGCAGCCAAAGACCGTTTAACGTTACTCTTTGGATCAAATGCCTCTGGCGATTATAAATTAAAATTGTTATTAGTTTACCATTCAGAAAATCCGAGGGCGTTAAAAGGTAACATAAAAATGAATTTACTTGTAATATGGAAAGCAAATAGAAAAGCGTGGGTTACCAAGGAGTTATTTACTGATTGGTTTGTTAACCACTTTTGTCCTGAAGTAAAACGGTATTGTCAAAAAAACAACTTTGAAGAAAAAGCTCTTTTGTTGTTAGACAATGCTCCGGGACATCCTACTGATCTTAACACATTGGACAAATGCATTCCTGTCAAAGTTGTGTTTCTTCCAGCAAACACAACTTCCCTGATTCAACCATTGGATCAGGGAATAATAGCATCATTTAAAGCTTATTATCTGCGTCGAACATTAAGCAATTTAACTGAACTAGAGGATAAAGAGGAAATGACAGTTAAAACTTTTTGGAGTTTGGTGCAAAATATGGCCAGAAGTTGTACTAGAAGAAGAAAATAACATCCAAGAAATTAGAAATGAAGTTATCCAGATGGCTCAATCAATAGGTTTCGAAAATGTCAATGAAGAGGATATTAGAAATTTATTGAATGCAGAAGATGATGGTTTTCAGTGGAAGATTTAGAAAACCTTGTTAGCAACGAAGACAAAGATAATGAAGACGAAGTTAAAGAAGTTCCTGCCGAAAAAGTGTTAACAACCAAAGATTTAAAAAGGTGCTTAAATGACATTGAAAATGTTTTAAATTTTTTTAGTGAAAATGATCCTGATTTAGGAAGAAGTTTTATTGTTAAGCGATCAGTGTTAAATGCAATAACTCCGTATAGGCAATTGTTAAATGAAAGAGAAAAAAAGCATAAGCAATCAACTTTAGACTCATATTTTAAAATGTGATTTCACTTTGTATGTAAGTTGACTGTTTATTTAATAAAACTTTTCTTTGTTCGAAAAAAAAGCTTTTCATTTTCTTTACGTAGGAACGTATCCCTATTCTGGCCATAGTATTTTTACCTCAGAAAATGAAGTTTCGCTTAACGAAGTAATTTCGTGGAATGCATCCTATTCGTTATTCGAGGTATGCCTGTAGTCATATTATATATACACTTATATTTTATATATACAATTTTACATATGACATCAAAATGAAAATAAAAACAATTTAATATTAAATGTAATATTTATTAGAAATTTCAAACAAATCTTTCAAACCAGCGCCTTTGCTAGCAAAAAAACTTATCCCGCCAGTGCTATCACCAGTTTCGCTAAAGTGTTGATAAAGGAGTTTTGCTTTTTCACGAATGATGAGTGAACTTAACGGAATTTTATTTTGAGTTCGGTCTTCTATCCACAGATTTAAAGCTTTTTCCATTTTTCCTAATTTAACATCACGAGTTACAGAGCAAATTTTTTAAGCAATTAGCACGTTTTCACGGACACCATGGCGGATTTTTTCTTCCGATTTTTTGATCGATCGTACCATTGACTCATTGATTTTATAATGGTTTTGCCACTGAGGAGACACTTTCACCATTAGAAATTTTGTCTAATAACTCAATTTTATTCGCTAATGTCATCACCTTCTTTGATATTTTCACATTTCCCTTGTTATTCGTAGCCATATTTTTGTACGGGTTAGAAAGAACTTGTCCACAATAAAGTCACTTTCTTCCATTAACACACTCGAAAAAGTCTGTTTTAAACTGCAAAACGCTAGATTTGTCACTTTTGTAAGCATATCAATTTATAAATTGATAAATTTATTCAATTTATAAGCGTATAAATTAAAAGCAAATGACGAAACATTCTATGACAAGCACATTACACATACTGAACAAGGATTAGAGAGAAACATCCATGCTTGCGATTTTGTCATCCCTCTCCCCCCACCCACTGAGCGCTGTTTTGACAGGGAAAGATAATTTTAGCCATGTCCATGTTTTTTTATGGCGGAAAATATTCACGGCCTTTTAAAATTCACATTTATTAAGGTTCCATTTTATATTAAATTAGCGATTGTGAATATGCGAAACCGCGAATAGCGGGGGTTTACAGTATATATAAAAAGCGGTTTTTTTGTAAAAAACAGGTGCCGGTACTCATTCTTTGGTATCAGGAAAAATTGAAAATTAAAAGAATATGAATAGTACTCTAAAATTTTTTTTTCCTGATATTGTTACTTTAGTAGTAATGTTTTTAGAATAAAAACAACAAATTAAGTATATTAACACAGTTTATTAAGCATAAATTTATTATTCAAATATATAAAAAAATAAGTAAAATGTCAGTAAAATAAGTAAAAAATAATAACATAAGTAAAAATATGATTAAAGAGGCCTGTGCACTCTGGATTCATTATGAAACTAAAATTACTGTAACACAGAGCGAAAACGTATGTATGTATCTAATCTAATATATGTATATTTCCCATTATTAAACTTGTCAAAATCTATTTTTGTATCTGTTTTCGCTCTGTTACAGTAATTTTAGTTCCACAAGTAAAAATAATTCATAATAAAACTTTTGTAGAATATCCCAAATTTTTATTAAGTTCTCAAGTGACACCCTATGCTGACTTCTTTTCTTTCTCTTTGTGTGTCAGTTGCTAAATGACGTTTCCGAAGCAGCCATGAATCGACATATTTTGCTGGATCGAAGAGGGTCAGCGGTGGGTCCACAGAGAAGTAAGGTATGTTACTACTCTGTGGGTGGGCCTACAGTTTTAAGAAACAGTAGTGAAGAAACTGCTTTTGTCATCAATGAAGCGTTAGTTGGGCTGACGATCAAATTGTGAAAATCCTTGTTCTCATTCACTCAATGGAATTGATATCGTACTCAGAGAGTTCATCAAATACTTCAATTCTTCTGAAACCTTCTTATCAATTAGGTATCCACAAATTTCATCTCTTTCATTTAACTGTAACCTAATCGACAATTTTCTAACTTCATTTTCACCAAATGCCAACAATTCATTTTCTAACTTCATTTTTACCAAATGCCAACAATTCATTTTCTAACTTCATTTTCACCAAATGCCAACAATTCATTTTCTAACTTCATTTTCACATGCCAACAATTCATTTTCTAACTTAATTTTCACCAAATGCCAACAATTCATTTTCTAACTTCATTTTCACCAAATGCCAACAATTCATTTTCTAACTTCATTTTCACCAGATGCCAACAATTCATGTTTAGAAGGATTAATACCTTCATTGTCCTAGTTTTCCTTCTCTCGTCATCAGTATTGTCACTAGTTCGAAAGTGAATTTTTTTTTTTTCTTTTCCTTTTTTTTTGAAGCTATCCAAAATGTCAGTGTGTCATTCGGATGTTCAGGTACCATGACCATGTAAACAGAGAGAGGGAAAATTTACAGAAAATGTGGATAACGCACTTCCGCAAAACAACAGATGATTATTTCTTGGGGTAAAAGAAAATCACTTTTCTAATTCTCGAACGGGGCGCTTACAGTTGATTCACAGTGGTGTTCAACCTATGGCCCACAAGGAAAGTGAACTAAAACAGCATTTTAAAATTTGTTAATTAACAAAAAAAATTTCTAATTAAATGTTTTGTTCAGTAAACGTAATTGTGTATTGTACTTAATAAAATTTTTGAATATTTTCAATTTTACTTTTACATGCAATAAGAAATGGAAAATGTAACACACTAAAGAAATCTAACTTTGAATTTTTTTTAATATGGCCTCCTGTACGGGAAAAGGTTGGACACCACTGCAGTAGAAGGTGGGCCAGAGCCCATTGGGAATACAACTTTATCTGCTCACTCTTGACTAGCACAACTTCTCTGCATGTGGGATAGGTGGTTGGATAGGTTTTACCAGGTACCACTAAGTTGCAAAATGGTAATCCCTTTCGCTCTCTTAATTCGTGCAGCAGCACTATTCGCCTAAATTGCCTGAAGGCAAGAAATGCGAACAGTGCATACCGAGTTAATTCTCTCCTAATCCGTTCGCTATATGAAAATTTTCCTCACTCAACGGAAACTATTTTAAATGTAACTTCCAATGGGAATTCAAAATAATTCACTATAAAAGGACTTTGTTAAACAGAGGTCTGACTGAGTAATTTAGAATTATGAAAATGGTTATACAGTTTTATATAGAAAATATCTTAACAATAGACAGTAAAATTGCAAATTTAATTAAATAATTTTAAGCTTATTTGAATAGTTGGTAAATGTGAAAAAAATTTACGGAATATTACAAATTTCAAAGTGCACTGCATCCAATTGTCACATGTCACTGTTAATAAATGTGCCGGTACGCTGTACCGTTGCTTACCGTCCCAAAAAAAGCACTGTATATAAGTATGTGTTTGTTATTTGTTTTTTTTAGGAGCATTAGCAACTAAGGCCATATTTCTTCGGGGGGGGGGGGAGGATATGCAGTGGTCATTCCCTGACCTTTCCGCATCTTCCGTGTTTAGTGGGCATGGGCTCGAACCCCGGCCTTATCAAGCGTGTGCTACGCAGTGCTACTCCTGTCCTGGCTACGGAGGCGCCTATAAGTATATGTATGTTTGTAAGTATGTGTGTGTGTGTGTGTGTGTGTGTGTGTGTGTGTGTGTGTGTGTGTGTGTGTGTGTATATATGTATGTAGGTGTATATATAATAAAGTTAGTATTTTGCATATCCCACCGAATGTTGCATAAAATAAACTAAATTAAAATGCATGCCAGTAGAGCAGAAAAATAAACTAAACTAATGAAGCAATACAAAAGGGGGGGCAAAGAAGAAAAGGGTATTATAGAAAGAATGCTCCTAATATAATTTACAAAAGCCTAAATATACAAAATAACCAAATATAATTTTGAAAGCCAGTTAATTAAAATTAACGGCGTGCCCTTGCTGGCACCAGGTGCAAATTCGGTGCTGCCAAAAGTCACGACAGACAGATTCCCGGCATCCAAAATCCTGACATACTGATTGTATTTAAAAAAAAAACAAAGTTAGAGTCCATATCTCAGAAACTGTTTGCAATAAAAAATTGTTTTCATGTAATCAAAAAGGTCACTAAAAACATTAAAATTATTTTTGAACACATTGAACATGTACATTGCAGTTATGCAAACAGTATACGATAATGTGTTTTATGTTATATTAATGAATAACAACACACTTTTTTTTTTTTATATAAAGTGTGTTGTTCATTCATATATATATATAGTAGAAATAAATTGCAATACCTGAATTATATGTAAAAACTACTGAAAAGAAAAAATGACTGAAAGTAAAAAAGAAAAAATGACAAAGTAAAAAAAGAAAAAATGACTGAAAGTAAAAAAGTAAAAATGTACAAATTAATGCCATCAAGTTAGATTAAACATTACATATGCCTGTGAATATAAGTTTCTTTTAGATTAAGTATGACTTTGCTAGTTATGGTGGCTATTTGGTTCCCTTTTTAGGCAATGGTTGCGCACTAATATTAGGCTATATAGTTAAAAATAAAAATATAGAAACATGGTACTTATATATATAATAAAATAATATTTATAAAGATACATTGTGCGCAATATCCCGAAGGTAATCCATCACAGATCTATTTTCATGATCATTCACAACTGTCATTAATTATTCTCATTTCACTCTCAACTGACGCCTTTTTACATTTTGGACAGGATTTACCACAAAGTGCATTCAGCCTGGTTAACGACCTGTTGCTGTTCTTTCTGAAATTCCTCGATGATTCTATATATGCCAATATGTGCTCATCAGTAATACGTGCTCATCCAACCATACACTCTCATCTTCTATGCCAAGCCTCAACACTGTTTTGGGTGCGTGGAATTCCCAGTTGAATGGAATCATATACGAACCATAATGTAGATGGAAATAGGGGTGGAGCGCTAATTACCATACCATTACACATATACTGTCTAATTCTTCCATATATATAATTGTCTTCAAACCACTCTATCATATCACTAGCTTCCCTAGGTAAATGTGGTTTCACAATGTTAAATGCTTGTGGTATCTCACCAGAAGGAATAAATGCCAAGGCACACAAACTTCGAAGCAGCAAACTAAATTCTTCATCAACGCTGTACTGAGATACCAGTCCACTTGCTTGAATTTTTCTCCAAACACATTGTCTCGGGTGTAAAAAATAGACCATATTAGATATGTTATGGAATTCACCTTTGGAGGCATTTATTTCAGCTAATCCCAGGTCAGTTAATATGGCCTGTGGTCTCAATTCAATTTCATTTTCTTTGGCAAAGTCAATCATACCTTGAAACAAACATTTATAATTTTCTTCACTCTTATTCGTCATCAAAACATAAACTAAGGGAAGAATTTGATAGCTTTCATTACCGATGGGTGTATGTATTGTATATAATTGATAAAAAATTGTGGGAACAGTTTGAAATGTACCATCCATAATCCAATATTGAGTGCATGATACATGTTGAATATTTACTTTTGTTGTAAATTGAAGAATTCTTTCCTCTCTCACTGCAGAATCTTTAACAAGAAATCCCATTTTCTTCTTCTTATTATAATAATAAGAAGAAAATGGGATATTTTTTTCAGGGTATATTTTTTCCTGTTACCCCTTTCAAAATATCCTGCCAGCACCCATGGTCATGCCAAATGTACTCGTGAAAGAAATTCATGAAAGTACAGCTAATAACAAATACCTGTATAATTAGTTTTATTTATGCTAATACTATTCACGGCAAATGTTACACAGCTGCCAAAATACATTACTCTAAATTTTTATATTCTGAAAGTATTCTTATTTCAAGTTTTTTCTTTAGCATTTCAATGCTATACCTATAATTATTGCTCAAATGCCCTATACAAATACCAAAATTCGACTAGAAAAATTAACAATTAAATGCAATATCAAAAAGTAAAATTAACTAAGTCATTTTTATTTGCTGATCATATTTTAAAACTGTTTATTTCTGTAACCGAAAACATGATCTTCAAATTAAGAGAGATATTGTCGTTAAAATTTTGTTATTTTATATACTCTTTCTACAAAAGTAATCTTATAAGGCAAATTTTTACTTACTAAAAAACTAATAAATATATAGAATTATATTCATATATTTTTACAATATAGTACATATTGTTGGGATTTTCGGTTGTCAGGATTCTGGACTGTAAGAATTTTTGGCCAGACCCATCCAAATTATATGAAATATCATGAAGGATGAAGACACAAACTACCTACAATACTGGACCAAATGAACTAAAAATAAAAAGACTGACCATTATGTCCCATCTTGACAGAGGACCACAAGGCCAATAATAGTCAGGGAATCACTGCATTTTGAACATTAGACAAATCCACAGAGACACAGTTCCACAAATCCACAGTTTATGTATATAGGCGAATTTGTGAATTATTTTCCTGTTATGAATTAGCACACAAGAAAAGAATAGAACAATGTATATTTTAATGGATAGGGCTTGATCCTGCTGGAGCAATGATAATGCTACAGCATGAGACGCCCACAGGATGAGCAGTTTAAAGACTCTCAGTTTCCTGAACTGGGTTCTTAGAAATACAAGACTGTACACAAGTTAGTAGTAGTAGGAAAAAATGATGCAAGAAAGCAAGCTTATATAGCATCATCCAAAAAAAAAAAAAAAAAGCCTATATACTTCTGCCATTTATACAATCCAAGAATTTGTACATTTCTTCTCTGAATTTATTCAAACCATCCACTTCCACAACAACAAACAGAAGCCTTTTCTGACAATCAACCACCTACTGGCTGAATGCAAACATCCACACATCTGTCCTACAACCATCCTTCAACTTAAATTTATGCCCTGTCATATGTAGGCTCAGCAAAAAGAATGCCATTCACATTCAGTTTACTCAATCCATTCAAGACCTTAAATACCTCGTTCAGATCACTCCCATAGGTGCCTAAACTCGAGAAACTGCAATTTTCAGAACTGAAGCCTTTCTAGGTAAGAGCACCCTTTTGTTCCTTTCACCAATCTCGATGCCCTTCTCTGCACCTGTTCTAGCAGATCTACATCCCTCCTAAAGTGAGGCCTCCAGAACTGCATACAATACTGAAGATGGGGCCTAACCAAGGCCTTGTACAAAAGGATAATCACATCCATATTCCTGCTAGCAAAGTTTCTGTATATCATTGACAAAACCCCACAAGCTATTCCAGCAGCATGTCTGCACTCCTCAGAGAATTTCGTGTGTGTTCACAATTATCCCCAGGTCTTTTTCATTTTCCACTACCCTGATTAGTACCACAAAGTTGATAAGTTACTCAGGGATTACTACTACCCAAATGCAGTACCTTGCATTTCTCAATGTTAAACTTCAACTGTCATTTCTCGGCCCACTGACTCAATTTTATTAGATCTTGTTGAAGCAGCTCACCCTGATTACTGTGTTTTCTGGTGAAAGGACACTTCAGGAATGTAGTCTTCTTGCATCAATGTGGCTTTCATATCTTTTGATCTAGGCTTCATTGGAGTACACTACTTTAGAACTCTAAATACTGACAATTCGCTATTTCTTTTAAATTTATTTATATTTCATAATTTTTCAATTCCAAATAATTTAACACCTGAGTAATAATAATTTAAATGTTAAGACTACTAGTTCCCACAGGAACTAGTAGTTGTTGGCGACTCCATTGTCAGGGAAACGGGGAACATGCTATGTAAAAAGGATAGGTGGAACAGAACCAGGGTATGTCTGACAGGGGCAAAGGTTGATGACGTTGTGCGGATATAAAAAAAAAAAAAAAAAAAAAAACCACTTCCACCCCCCCCCCCCCCCCATTTGTTCAAAATACCTGTCCAGCTGAGCCTTAAATTTATTTAGGCTATCAACCTCCCCAACAAGGGATGGAAGTCTGTTCCACCGACCAACTGCCCGCTGGCTAAAGGCAAATTTCCGCACATCTATCCTACATCTATCTTTCCTCAATTTGAATTTATGCCCTCTCAGGTGATTATTCTGAGAAGAGGAAGAATTCCATCAGCACTGAGCATGCTCAAACCATTCAAGGCTTTATACACCTCTATCAGATCACCTCGCCAGTGCCCAGTCTCCAGACACTGTAATTTGCAAAACTTAAGCCTTTCTTCATAAGAGCAACTTACAAAGTTCCATTCACTAATCTTGTTGCCCTTCTCTGTACTCGTTTCAGTAGCTCTACATCCTTCTTGAAATAAGGCCTCCAGACCTGTATACATTACTCAAGGTGTGGCCTGACCATTGCCTTATACAAGGGAATAATCACCTCCTTATCCCTGCTAGAAAAATTCCTGTATATCACTGACAAGACACTATGAGCTACTCTTACAGCCCGTCTGCACTGCTCAGAGAACTTCATATCTACCTGCACAATTACCCCCAGATCCTTTTAATTCTCTACTACTGTCAGTGTAGTACCACAGAGTTGATACGTTGTTCTGGGGTTGCTGTTTCCCATATGTAGTACTTTACATTTGTCAATGTTAAATTTCATTTGCCACCTCTCAGCCCATCTGCTCAACCTTTCCAGATCCTGCTGCAGAAGCATAGCATCAGTATTGTCCTTAACAACCCTGCCAACCTTTGTATCATCTGCAAACTTGGACATTAAGCTTGATATACCATCATCAATATTATTTATAAATACAGAAAACAATAATGGACCCAACACTGAACCCTGAGGGACTTCACTAATAACATTAGTCCACAATGAGCAGTGTCCATTGATTACCACTCTGTCTTCTCCCCCTCAATCACCCCTTTATCCATAGCAGCAATTTGCCTCCAATGTCACACTGCTCCAATTTGTGTAGCAGTCTTCCATGTGCAACAGTATCAAAAGCCTTTCTAAGATCCAAGTATATGATATCAAAGTTATTCCCTGCATCCAGTTCTTTTGTGACTGCATCATAGTATCCAATCAAATTGGTCAGGCAAGACTTCCCCTTAACAAAACCATGCTGTGTCCGAGCTATAACTGAAGTCTTGTCTAAATGATCCTGCAGTGCTTCTTTAACTAGTGCCTCCATTAATTTTTCTGGAACAGAAATTAAACTCACAGGTCTATAATTGCTTGTGTCAGCCTTTGATCCTCCTTTGTGAATTGGGGTCACATTTGCACATCTCCAGTCTACGGGTACCTCCCCGGAGTCCAAGGAAGCTCTCATAATTATGGCTAAGGGTTTGCTTACTTCCTCTGCTGCCTCCTTTAATATAACTGGATAGATCCCATCCACCCCTTTCTTGTGTTTATCTTCAACAATTTCTCCTCCACTTTACTCTCAGTTATTACAAGATTATCTAGCTTACTGCCAGAGTTGAATACACTTCTGGAATTCCCCTCGCCGAATAACTCCTCATGTGTGAATGTCGATGCAAAATATTCATTTAGTTTGTTAGCTACCTGAGCAGGATCATCAATAGTTGAACCATCGATATCAAGTGAACCAATCTGATTCATCCCCTTCCTTATAGAGTTTACATAAGTAAAGAACTCATTGCTGTTTTCCTTTGCATCCTTTGCCAAAGATTTCTCGTAATCTGCCTTTGCCTGCCTAACCTCCTTTTTAACTTGGTTACAGATCAACTTATATCTATCATAGCCTTCTGTGTCACATGTTAATTTATATGTATCCCATGCATTTTTCTTCTCTACCATATGCCTCATTAGTTCATCTGACATCCATTTAGGTCTAAACCTCGAAAAATATATCTTAGTTGGTATGTAAAGCCTAGTAGCTTCGAAGATAAGTTCTTTGAATGCTTCCGATTTTGAATTTGCTGTTGGTAACATCATCAGTTGGTCCCACTGTATAGAATTTAAATACTGTCTCAGACCATTGTAGTCGCCTTTACAAAAGCAAAAACCCTTCCCTTTACCCCTGATGGTCGTTACCTCTGTATAAATCCCACTTCAGCACACTGTGATCACTGCCACCTAGTGGTTCCTTTATCTGCAGATTCTTAATGCATGAAGAATCTCTACTGATAATCAAATCAAGAGTATTACTCCCTCTAGTTACCTCCCGAACATGCTGATGTAGAAAACAATCATCCAATAAATCCACAAAAGCCTTGCTGGTGTGTGAGTGACCAACCCACAAATTCCAGTCAATATTTGGGAAATTAAAATCCCCCATTATAAGATGCTCTGATTTACTGGCCCACTATTTCCCTGTATAGTTTCTTATTATACTCATCAGAGTCATTAGGCCTATAGCACACTCCTACTCTCAATTTTGATCTCCCAATGCTTATGTCACACCAAACTGACTCGACACTGCATTGTCCAGCGATGTCGACTGGCTTCACTTCCTTGGATTTTATATGTTTCTTAACTAACAGCATAACCCCCCCCTTCCTATCTTGTTTATTCTTTCTGTACATATTGTACTCCCCAAATTCCAGTTCTGCATTCCTTATATCTGTGTGACACCATATCTCTGATATCCACAATATCGCCTTTGATGTTTTGAGCAATACCTCAAATTCATCAAATTTATTTACCAAACTCCTAGCATTGATGTACACGCAAGTATACATGCACCTGTTCCTATTCTTAGCTACCCTAACACAACCCATGTGTTTACTTGTACTGCAATGACTCCCAGCAGTCTCTGAAATATCCTGCATCTTGTTTTTCTGGCTTCTGCTCATTCCAATAGAAGCAGTGCAAGAATCACTTTCACCTCTGCAGTGGCTACTGTTAATCTTTTAGTCCTTGTATTCCCACCAAGCTAGCAGTTTTCCGACCCATTATCCAAGCTAGCTACTTACATACTACCCCAAGTATGTAATAATAGTAATAGAGGCATGTGATTCAAGAAAGCAAGCATATGAGCTTATGTAGCATCAGCCAAAAAAAAAAAATTTCACACAACCATTCCCCTAAAAGTTTGTCCACTTCCTACTTGAATTTATTTAAGCTGTCAACTTCCACAATGATGGATGGAAGGTTGTTCCAGCAATTAACCACCCGCTGGCTAAAGATAAATTTCTGCAGATCTATTCTGCGTCTTTCCTCAATTTGAATTTATAGTTAGGTTCATAATCTGTAATTATGTAAGTAAACATAATCAAGTTAGTTAATTTATGTAATGTATTACATTTCAAGTACATTAGAAATCAATTTATGATTTACATAAAAAAAAAAAAAAAAAAAAAAAACGCGCACACACACGAGAAAAAAATGCCATGTTTTATGAGGGGAACTAAGACTTTCTGTGCATCCACCACATTGCTCATTTAGTCCTCCAACCAGCACATGGCAACAAACATAATACCCAATGCCTCAGTTACAATACAGTATATGAATAACCTATGCATCGTATATGAAAAAAATACAATGATTTCAGAAAAAAACACATAATAAATGTCAAGCCTACCCAAATTAATGAAATTTGAAAAGGCTTGATAAAATCTTTCTAAAAGGCTAAAATATAAAATTTCATGAAAATCCATTCACTGGAAGTCGAGTTATTATATGCAGGCAGATGGGCAAAGAAATAATAATTGTCAGATTTCTATCGGTCCAATTTGAATGAAATTTCGGATGGCTCAGCATCTCTCTCTCTCTCTCTCTCTCTGAGCTTCAAATATAAAATTTCATGAAAATCCTTCCACAGAGAGTTGAGTTATTACATGTTGAAGGTAAAAAAAAAAAAAAAAAAAAAAAAAAAAAATAATAATAATAATAAATTAAATAAGACGATAAATGCCAGATTCTATTGGTTCAATTTTAATGAAAAATGGGGTGGTTTGGCAAATCTTACATGTGGATGGACAGACAGATGAATGAACAGGCAGGTGGACATGGTGAGACAATAGGGGCATCATGCATATTAGCAAACACACCTAAAAAAAATACAAAAAGAAAAATCTTTTCTTTTGATTTCAAAAGGCAATATACTATACACTGAAAGGACAGAATTCATGGGATATCTGGTTCCTAGAAAATGATGCTGTCACCCCTCTTGCTAATGGACGAACCCATCGCTCAGCAGGTATATAGGTACACTGCATTTATGTAGATGGTAATTCGATATCAGTATGGATAAACGTTGTTGGTCAACCAACTTTGAAAGAGAAATGATAATGGGTGTCCGACACATGGGTCACTATCACGGAGGTGGTACAGAAATTGTACTATTTCCCGTTCAACAGTATCAAGAGTGTATTGGGAATATGCCATTTCCAGAATAACATCTCTTTGTGGACACGCTGTGAGCGGAGAAAGGTGGTGGATGAACATGGCTGTCGACATCTGTCTCACATTTCTTCAGCCAACCGGAGAGCAACATTGGCACAAATCACTGCAGACTTCAACGAGGGAGGTGCAAGAAATGTCTCCACCAAGCCCATCAGGCGATCGTTAGCTGCAATAAGTGATGGGAGCTGCCGACACACCACAGTCCCATTGCTAACACCACAACACGGAGTTCTATGCCTCAACTGGGCGAAAGAACATCAGCACTGGACCTTGGATGATTGAGGACGGGGCTCCTGATCTGGAGTCCTGTTTCCAGTTATTTCGAGCAGATGGGAGGGTGTGTATCTGGTGGAAACAGCACGAAGCTATGCACCCATCATGTCAACAAGGAACTGTTTAGGCAGGTGGACGGCTGGTAATGGTCTGGGTTTGTTCAACTGGTGCACGTTGGAAACTCTGGTATGTCTAGACTCATCTCTGAATGGCCTAGGTTACATGTCCATCCTTGCAGACCATCTGCATCTCTTTGCGGTCATGTACCCAGAGGATAATGGACTCTTCCAGCAGGACAATGCGCCTACCCACAGAGCTGTGGTGATTAGAAGAACATGGTTTGAAAAGCATTCTGCAGATTTTATCACCATGGAATGGTCTCCCCATTCATCAATCCTATGGAGCATCTTTGGGATGCTGTGGAAAGGTCCATTCGAGCTTTGGATTTTCCACCCAGGAATTCGAAGGAATTATGGACAGCAGTGTAGCAAGCATGGACAGAAATACCTGTGGAACGCTTTCATGAACTAGTGAATTAAATGCCTCACTGTATGACTACCCTTATTCGGGCAAAAGGTGGGCCTACCCATTACTAGGTAGGTATTCCCATGATTTCTGTCCACTCAGTGTATATAGATATCACTTTTGGAATTATTAGCCACTGAAAGAGAGAAATAGTCAAATAAATCTGAAAAGTATGGCCAGTAAAATAAGTTTAGTGAAGTAACTACAATTTAATGTGAACTTCCAATGCAGTGTAGCATAACACTACTGATTTATCATTTCTGAGTACGTAATTATGATCTTTATCTTCTACATACTGAATTTAGCGTAGTTTCTTTAGTCCAAAATTAACAAGCTTTTATTTAAAATTTGGACCTCTATCCAGAAATTCTGCATATGTGTAGATTTTTTGAACAGAAAGAGTAAAGAACACATATTTAGTCTGAATAATTTTAAGAAATGATATGGCAATTTCTCATATGCAATCAAAATTTTATTTTTAGTTCAACTCATTTTCATTTAATTACCAATTAATTTATACATATATAAATGATATTATATAATACAAATCCCAGAGCTAGTAAAGTTAATAAATATAAAAATCAACTTACTGAAGAAGAATCATGGTCACCAATAATGGCAGAACCCAACCTTCCCTGACTAGTATATTTACCATTTTCACTAGAATTAAGAATAAAATAAAATCACAATAAATCGCATAATTAATCTTCCATAAACTTAACCATTAGTAAATTTTTTTATTATCCAACTAGTGCTTTATTCACATGAATGTGCTGGAATAAATCAGCAGTGTATAATATGCTACTGCAATACCACTTTTTGTGTGTGTGTGTGTGTCATTCATGTCAGTCAAGCAATGTTGATATTTCTGATAAGCCCTGCATTAAGCATAGGTAGTGACAACTGGAAGTAACAATTGCAAGGTCAACTTCGAGTGAAAAAGTTACCATGTTATCTTTCATGATGTCCTTGGATTATTTTTTCGATTAATTTATACAGTATTTGTATTAAGTAGGTAAAAAAAGTAAAATACTCCTTCTAAACTAAAAAAACATGCCACAGAGATCAAAATTTTAAAATCAACTGGAAGATTGCTATTTATATCAGTATGTTATGGAAATACAAGGGGCAAGAATATGCTGCACCTGATCATTAATCATAATCCTGATAGTATATATAGGATTGACAAGCATAGCAATTACTTGCTATGCTTGTCAGAATGTAACTGTGGAGTAAATTAAGTCTCAGCTACTAAAACTAAGTGTAGAGGTTTCAATCTCAGAAAAGGAAACATTGAGAGTCAAAGATGCTGCATGGAAAGATAACTTGGACAGGGAAAATACAAGTGAGTTAACGAATAATTTTAAAATCATCACAGAAGCGGCCACAAATGCATAAATATCATTAAAAAAATAAAGCACAAGGCCAATATTTATTTATTATTTTAGCATTAGTAGAGGCATTTGATGCAAGAAAGCAAGCTTATGCAGCATCAGCCAAAAAAAAAAAAAACCCACTTCCACTTCACCCCTCTGTTCGTTCAAAATACCTGTCCAGCTGAGCCTTAAACTTATTTAGGCTATCAACCTCCACCACAAGGGATGGAAGTCTGTTTCACCAACCAACCACCCGCTGGCTAAAGGCAAATTTCCGCACGTCTATCCTACATCTGTCTTTCCTCAATTTGAATTTATGCCCTCTCAGGTGATTTTTCTGAGCTAGAGGAAGAATCCCATCAGCATTGAGCATGCTTAAACCATTCAAGGCTTTATACACCTCTATCAGATCACCTCGCTGGTGCCTAGTCTCCAGACACTGTAATTTGCAAAACTTAAGCCTTTTTTTGTAAGAGCACCCCTTTGTTCCATTCACTAATCTTGTTGCCCTTCTCTGTACTCGTTCCAGCAGCTCTACATCCTTCTTGAAATGAGGCCTCCAGACCTGTATACAGTACTCTAGGTGTGGCCTGACCATCGCCTTATACAATGGAATAATCACCTCCTTATCCCTGCTGGAAAAATTCCTGTATATCATTGACAATACTCCATGAGCTACTCTTGCAGCCCGTCTGCACTGCTCAGAGAACTTCATATCTGCCTGCACAACCACCCCCAAGTCCCTTTCATTCTCTACCACTGTCAGTGTAGTACCACAGAGTTGATACGTTGCTCTGGGGTTGCTGTTTCCCATGTGTAGTACTTTACATTTGTCAATGTTAAACTTCATTTGCCACCTCTCAGCCCATCTGCTCAACCTTTCCAGATCCTGTTGCAGCAGCATAGTGTCAGTAGTGTCCTTGACAACCCTGCCAACCTTTGTATCGTCTGCAAACTTGGACATTAAGCCCGATATGCCATCATCAATATCATTTATAAATACAGAAAACAATAATGGACCCAACACTGAGCCCTGAGGGACTCCACTAATAACATCAGTCCACGATGAGCAGTGTCCATTGATTACCACTCTCTGTCTTCTCCCCCTCAACCACCCCTTTATCCATAGCAGCAATTTGCCTCCAATGTCACACTGCTCCAATTTGTGTAGCAGTCTTCCATGTGCAACAGTATCAAAAGCCTTTCTAAGATTCAAGTATATAATATCAAAGTTATTCCCTGCATCCAGTTCTTTTGTGACTGCATCATAGTATCCGATCAAGTTGGTCAGGCAAGACTTCCCCTTAACAAAACCATGCTGTGTCTGAGCTATAACTGAAGTCTTGTCTAAATGATCCTGCAGTGCTTCTTTAACCAGTGCCTCCATTAATTTTCCTGGAACAGAAGTTAAGCTCACAGGTCTATAATTACTTGTGTCAGCCTTTGATCCTCCTTTGTGAATTGGGGTCACATTTGCACATTTCCAGTCTATGGGTACCTCCCCTGAGTCCAAGGAAGCTCTCATAATTATGGCTAAGGGTTTGCTTACTTCCTTTGCTGCATCCTTTAATATAACTGGATAGATCCCATCCACCCCGGGTGCCTTTCTTGTGTTTATCTTCAACAGTTTCTCCTCCACTTTACTCCCAGTTATTTCAAGATTCTGTAGCTTACTGCTAGAGTTGAATACACCTCTGGCATTCCCCTCGCTGAATATTGAGGTGGATGAATAAGAATAAGGAAACAGTTTAAACAGAGCAAAAAACAATGGCATGGTGCAGTTAGACTGATGAAAAGCATTCAGATATATATTATTTACAAGCTGTAATATTACTGCAGAACTGTTTAGGCTGACAATAGATGAGTATGAGAAATTACTTGCTAAGAGCTAAGAAGAAAAAAAGGAGTTTTACATTTATGTAAATACTCTCTCCAGTCAAAACATTATGACCACCAACCTAATTAAAGCACATGTCCTCCTCTTGCTGCCAGAACCACTGCATACAGCAAGGCATGGACTCTATAATGCCTCAATGTTACAGGAGTTATATTGTACTGTATTCCATAGATCTGCTAGAGTGTGGTGGAGGATCTAAAAGCCAAATCTGTCAATACATAATCCAGGAGTATTCTATGGGATTTATCTGGCAAATTTGGCGGCTAATGTAGTGCCACCTGGAAGTCACTTTTTGTTCAACGAACCACTCTTAAAAAAATACCAGAAACATGGCAGGGCACAAAATTATCCTGCTGGAATGTACCTATCCCATTCCAGGAAACAAGTCACCATGAAGGGGTGTACCTGATTGGCTACAATGGATAGGTAGCTTTTACCATTTGGAACATGGTCTAAAGGTATGAGTGGCGGAGAGAATAAATTCCTGGGAAAACATCACCCATGCCAAAACATTGCTGCCACCTGCTTGTTTTTGTTGGACCAGGACAGTGGAGTGATTCTACTCATTAGTTTTTCACTACATCCTCCATCTACTATCCACACAGCATAGTTTGTTAGTTTGTTTGTTATTTGGTTTTTAGGAGCATTGGCAACTAAGGCCATATTGCTCCGGGGATATGCGGTGGTCGTTCCCTGACCTCTCCGAATCCCCTATATTTGGTGGTCACAGGCTCGAACCCCAGTCTAATCAAGAAGCATGTGCTACGCACTGCTGCTCCTGCCCACCTGGCTACGGAGGTGCCACACAGCATAGTAGGAAATAATTTATTGGAAAGGCAACTGTTTTTCCAGTCATCAATAGTCTAATGACGTTATTTGTAAGCAAATTTTAGGTGTAATTGGTGATGAGGTGGCTATAAGCATGTGTACCTTGACTGGGCACTTACTTAAGATGGCCATACAGAGGACGGTTCATTGGATCATGATCTTGGAAACACCACTGGTCGTTCTCCTGGTTAAAGCCGCAGCCACTGAATTGTATTGTAATATGTGTCAAGTGTTCCCATAAAACTGAATGAAACTTGAAAGCAATGCTGCCTAGCCAGATAAGTGTCTGAATTATGTTGTCCATGAATAGTGTGCTGTGGCTGTTCACCCGGCCACTTAATTACTGGGAGGTTGATCACAGGAAGGGGTCTCCTAGCATCTGCCCAGCAGCATGGGGAGTTGGGCCAGGACAGTAGAGGGATAAGTTCTGACCTGAACAGGAGTCACAGCCATCCAAAGAAAAGAGCAGAATAGACGAACAGTAGAGAAAGTGAAGAAGGAAAGTAGAAAGGGAAAATATCCTCCAGGCAAATGAGAAGCAGGAACCAATACTAAGTGAAGGGACCCTAAAGGAGGTAGGGGATGGAATGGCTCATAGCAGGCCTTTCCGACCCCAATCTAAGGAGATAATGATAAGTAGTGAAGACCGCCTGCTGGAGCAGCAGGGCAACAGTGTCCATGTCAGGACAAAGTCCAGACATCAGCAATGCACTACGCAGAGAGCAGAAAATCATGGAACAGGAAAGTACTCCACTCCATCAGCAAGGAGCAGTCCACCAGACAGAAGGACTAACAGAATCCAAGCAAGAAAATCCAAACTAGACTCCCAGAAGACCAGAATCCTGGAATGAGAAAGCTGATGAAAACAAATCCAACTAGGTCAGCAAGGTAGAGAGGGCAGCAGTCATGCCCTTTCACGGGAATTCCATGGCAACATAAGCTGCCATCTGCAGTTCCCACCCAGAAACAGAGTCAGCAGATGGTGCAGAGAGTCAAAGTCACGGTAGCTGGCACATGGCACCACAGGAGAATTCCACCTAAGAAGAATTCCCAGGTCAGCAAAGAATGTTCTAAGGAGCACAGCATAAGGCATGAAGCATCTAGTTCTCAAGAAGCAACCTAGTGCTACAGTCAACAGTGTTGTTCTCACTGGATGAAGAACAGGACAGATCTGCAAAAAACTATTGGCATGTGTTATGAAGGCATTTGGAGCATCTGTAAATGAAATGAGGTCAGTCATGGTCCTGGAGATACCAAAAGGTAGCAATATCATAATTCAGAAATCAAGTCCAGTGACTTGATTTCTGTAAGCTTGAAGTAGAAATCATAGCCAGAAAGTGAAATCCTTAACTGGTGAGCAAAGGGACTTACAGCTAGAGGTGTGGAGTTTTAAATAGCTGCTTAACAAATACATTAGGGTCTCGATTTTCCGGGATAGATGGTAAAAAACAAATCCCGGATAATCGATTTCCCGGTTAATCCAAAAATACAAAGTCCCCGACATACATAAGAGATACATTCCAGGACTTCTTACTTCATTGATTTTTATGTAACTCAGGAATGAATAGTTATATGTTGCTTCTACTGTATATTATTATTGATACATTTGAATTCGGCGCGATACTTGTTAATGTTTGACCATTTTCATACATTCTTATTAGTTTAATTTTCTCATCCAAATCGATCACTTTCCTTTTGTTGGTAGATTTAGTAGTACCGCTGTCGCTTATTCTCTTAGTTGGCACCATGATAACAGTCAAAATGAAATTTTCTATAAAGAGCTTCACAGGGTTAAGGTGAAAACTCACTATTATCACTCCGCACAAGCTCAAATTTTACTAAAGCACATTTCTGGAGATCAACAAAAAACAATAAAAAAATTTGCACTTTCCGTTTTATTGGGCGTTTCTATTAGCGCAATCTATTATAAATGGGTACTAAACTCGATCTTATTGCATTAGCGATAAAACCAATAGCTGGAATTCTGTGGGTTTTTACATTATTATGGTGAAGTGTGTGTCCCCTTCACTGAAATCTTCAGTCATATAAAAAAAAAAACCTATAAATAATTGTAAGAATCTTCTCTTTTTTTCCTATTTTTTTTGCTTGTTACTCCGATCTCACTTGTGCAATTTATGTGTACCGTGATTGTTGTTATTGATTGCTTTTTTTTTTTTTTTTTGTTGTTTTAAATTTTACAATCCTAAAAATTAAAAATAAAAAAATTGAGTGAAAACAAATACATGTAATTCCGTAGTTGCGTAAGTCAGGGACTTACTGTATCGAAAAATGTTCAGCAATCTACGTAAAAAATATGGTGACAGATAAAAAAACTTACCACGCATTACTCGTTGTGTCCAATACGATGCTTCTCTTTATTTTTTGCAATGTCAATTTTAAATCTAATAGCTTCCCTTTATTTTTTAAAATGTCGCGTAAGGTTTGGTCACCAACATTATAATGACTCATTAGAGATTTAACGAATGAACCGTTTTCAAACTTTTGAATAATTTCAAGTCTGTTTAGCTAAAACCACAACTCTTTTGCATTTACCCATCATTTTTGCAATTTATAAACATATATAAATATATATATTTACTATAAAAAAAAGTTCGATATCCCTGACATAAATAACGAAAAAAAATTTGTCTTTTTGTGGTGCGCCGGAACACAACAATCGACGCAACGCACTAAAACTAAACATTTGGTCTCTCTCTTTTTTTTTTTTTTTGAGCGGTGGATGTGAAGACAGCGGAGGTTGCAAAATACTAGGCACATTAATCTCCCAATGACGACTTATAACTCCACTCCTTATCGCTTATTTACGACTTGCAAAATATCTGTTTATACCAATTCTAGTTATTACTTGAATTTTATGATTTCTGGTTGATTTTTTTTTTTTTTTTCCAAATTTGGAGTCTTGAAGGAGTTAATCCGCTTCCCGGTTAAACCGATCATGGTAAATCGAGAGTCTGCTGTAGTAATAATTAATGATAGTAATAATTCTGAAAAAAAAAAACATTCAGCTTCTTGAAAGGATCCAAAAATGGGCAACTTGAATGGAGAGATCAGCAAAAATGCAACTGCACAAGGAAAGATTCAATTATATAGGGTACAAAGCTTGGCAACTAGGCACCTTAGAGGAGACATGATTTAGGTTTGTAAGGCTCTCAGAAGGGTTAGTAAAATGAATGGTATTTTTTTTTCACTGTTATAAAGAATTCCAGAACTAGGTAAAGTTATTTATGTGAAGAGAGAAGAGCATAATTTGTATTTTATTATTTACTTTTTTTTTAGTCAGTGCAGCAAAAGCCTGCAGTTTCCTTGCACCATAATACAGGGTGTTTCAAAAATGATGGTCAATAATTTAAAGGTGAAAAGTACAAACTAAAATAAGCAAAAAAGTCCCAGTGAACATTGGACCGCAAATTTTTTTTTTTTTTTTTTTTTTATGTGAACCCCAAACACGAGAGGTATTAGAACCTATAGTACTTAGTACCGTGCTTGGGTTTGAGGTTAAGAAGACGAAAGAAGATATTTGTTGACATTGGACTTGAACTTCTGTAGATTGTAATTTTCAGGAAATACGTATGAAGGAAGTTTGTTCCAGAAAACGGCAGTTGAATGAATAAATGAGGAAGATGAAAAGTTGGTTCTGTGGGTTTGAAGTTAGACAGTAAATGGATGTTGGCTGGTGGTGGCACGTGTTCGGACTGTTTTGAAAGAGAGAGCAGGAATTATAGAAGCCAATTCAGAAGAACAGTGCCCATGGAAGTATCTGTAGAAGAGGCATGCAGCAGAAACAGTGCGTCTATGAGAAAGCGAGTGGAGAGACTCTGTTAGAGATGAATCATTAATTAACCTAACTGCCCTCTTCTGAATGGAATCAAGAAGCCGGAGAGAGGTTTTGGGGGCACCACCCCAGATATGGGAACAATATTCCATGGCAGGGCGAATTTGCGATTTATACAGAGTGAGCAGCTGTTTGGAAGAAAAGTAACGCCGAGAGCAAAAGAGAAAACCAAGTTTTTTAGATGCAGAGGAAGCAATATTTGTAATGTGCTTGTGCCAAGAGAGATTAGAAGTCAGGGAAATCCCCAAAAGAGATATATCATTTTGCCTAGAAATCGGAGTGTCACTAAAGATAAGCATAGGAGTAGAAGAATCCTTTTTGTGAGATATAAGACAAGACTGAGTTTTAGAAGGGTTGAAATCAACTAAGTTGTCTTTGCCCCACTGGAGAATTACCTGAAGATCGGCATTTAAGGAATTGGTAGCAGATTTTCGAGAAGTTGAAGCTGATTGAGCAGGACAAGGTTTCTCAAAATGGAAAGTTGAATGCAAATGTGCTATCATCGGCAAAACTATGGATAGGATTTCCAGTCAATGGAAGAAGGTCATTGATATACAAGAGGAAAAGAGTGGGGGAAAGAACTGAACCTTGGGGGACACCGGCATTAGTGGAGAAGTTAGAAGACAAAGAGCCATCTACCATCACCCTCAGTGAGCGATCAGAGAGAAAACTGGATAACCAATTACTAAAAACAGTTGGCAAACCATAAGATGGAAGTTTGTTTAGAAGACCTTTATGCCAAACACGATCAAAAGCCTTTGAGATGTCAAGCGCAACTACTTGTGTTTCACCAAACCTTTCCATTGAATTAGTCCATAAATGGGTAACATAAGCCAGAATATCTCCAGTGGATCGACACTGACGGAATCCATCGTTGATCAGACGGAAGGTTTCTAGGTAGTTTAAGAGTTGGCGGTTAATTGATTTCTCCATTACTTTAGAAAGAGTAGAAGTAATTGCAATGGGACGATAATTGGATGGGAGGGATTTGTCACCCTTTTTAGGAACTGGCTGGATATGAGCAAATTTCCAAGCAGAAGGAAAAACACCTTTGGAATAAGAAAGTGTAAAAAGGTGGCAAAGAATTGGAGTAAGTTCAGGAGCACAGGTTTTGAGAACAAGTGGAGAAATACCATCAGGACCTGGAGCTTTCTTAGCATCAAGATTCATCAAAATCCTTCTGATATCCTTTTGACGGAAGACCACAGGAGGCATTGAATGGAGCGTGTTGGGAAGGTGTTTTACCAAGATCATTAATACATGAGCTGGAAGAAAAATGGGATGCTAGCAGGTCAGCTTTATCCTTGGCTGAAGTGGCAACATAACCATCTGGTTTGGACTGAGGTGGGAGCAAAGATGGGCAAAAGTTGCGGCCAATAGCTTTGGCAAGAGACCAGAATGCTCGGCTACCATTAGGGCAAGAAGCAAGTTTTCTACTCTTAGCCTGTTCAAACTCTAGTTTGGACTGGTTAATAACTGCTTTACAACTGTTGCGAGCTTTGGTGTAGGCAGAAAATGAAACTGAAGAATTAGAAACAAGCCAATTACGATATGCAACATTCTTCTCTTGGACAGCCTTAGCACATTTATTGGAAAACCAAGGTTTAGATAAAGGACGAGATTTTAAAGTGGAGTGTGGGATAAAGGATTCCATTCCTGCAAGAATAATTTCACTGACACGATCTGAGCAAATGTTGACATCAGAAGTTTTGAAACAGTAATCCGACCAAGGAAAAGAAGAAAAGAAGTCTCGCAGGTCATCCCATTTTGCATTCTTGTAATGCCAAACAACACGAGGTTGGGAATAGCCATGAGATAAAGGTTCCATTGGAGAAGAGACAATCACCAAGTTGTGATCTGAAGTGCCAAAGGAACTCTCACTTCGACCGTGCACTTAGAAGGGTTGTTTGTGAGAAAAAGATCTAGCGTATTGGCTTTATGATTAGGATTGTCCGGTATTCTTGTAGGTAAATGAACAATCTGTGCTAGGTCATTAGTAATTGCAAAAGCCTCAGCATCTCGACCTGCTGGGTCGGTGTAACTAGAAAACGGAAGCCAGCTGGAGTTGTGAACGTTAAAATCACCAAGGAAAATTACTTCACTGTTAGGAAAGTTGGACTGGAGAAAGTCAAGTTGCAAAGAGAGGAAGTCAAAGAGCTCCAAGTGATTAGTGGAGTTGGGAGAACGGTAGAGACAACAGATGAATTTGACACAATGAGGTAGAGAGATTTTAAGCCAGAGAAGATCAAAGAGAGGAGATTCCAAATTGCCAAGTCTCTGACAGGGAATATCAGAATGGACATATGCACAAGTACCACCTTTGAGGTGAAAGGAATCATACAGCGAATAATTTGGGCATCTGAGATGAGCAGTAGATGAATCAACCGATAACTGAGATTCTGTCAGAAAAAGTACATGGGGTTTGGCAGTCTGCAAGTGGAAATGGACATCGTTGAGATTAGAATTGAGACCACGTATATTTGTGAAATGAATTAGGAAGTCCTTGGGAGGTTTAGATCTTTTCGCAGATAAGCTTGCTCTATTAGTTTAACAATTCATGGTGTATTCAATAGTAAGAAAAAGTAGGTGGGACATGCTGTATGAAGTAATGAAATTTTTGGATATGTCGTACATGTGGTAAGAATATACCCAGATCCTTGACATAACGTGGCCTCGACAATGCTCCCCGCATACACACTACTCGGACTCCCTCCAGTCACTATCTGGCAGAGTAGAGGCAGCAAGATTATACACTAGCTGATCCGGAAGCTTCCTAGAGAGTTACCAATAGGTTCAGTCCGGTGTACTAACTAGCAGCCGGCCTGCGAACACCGTTTTAGAGCTGTACCCTCGAAATGTAAGGAATATTGGATCTTGCCACGACGTTCATCATAACCTCAAAAGTCATCAATCATACTGCATGATGGAAGAGATAGGAAAAGGTTGACCGGAACTTAGCTCTAGAGACTAAACATGGGTTCCACCATTTCAAGCCTCCAATAAGCAAAGTGGTGGTATTTCACCGGTTGATGAGAGTCATCTACCACCTAGTACTGCCTGGTAACATAGAGGGGCGGCGTTCCTCCATGTGGTGTGGGCGCCATACCTCGACCCCTGCTTATGCTGGTTCACACCTGGGTGGTCACCCACCATATACTTGTGCATGGAGGTTATACCCAGGATTACTAACCGTCCCACCATCATGAAGGTGCAAGCAGAGGATTTGGCTGTCACAGACCGTCTGGACTTCGCCGAAATTGGGTCCACTTGACTTGAGTGTCACCGGAATATCAGTTCCATCAGCGTTTTAGACTCCCAGATAGCAAGTACAGCTTGTCTGGCATATCTGAGAGAATGTCTGTGACAACCTCAAATGAACCGTTTTCGAGATAATGCACATTTCCTGTTAAGATACGCCACTCACTATGGGGGCACTAGTTTAGCGAAAAGCTGTGAATCCTTTGCTAAGGGTGATTTTATTAAACATAAGATAATACATTTTTAATTTTTGGTTTCGACACCACAGGATTTTACAGATATTACACGTTACAGGATGTTCTTTCTAACACTCTTTCCTCAACATCAGGTGTTATGCTTCTGGGCCGAACTACTCGTACTCCATGTGCGAAGAGCCCATATTCTCTAAAGCATTGATGTACCCTGATGAATGTGCGCCTGCTGGGCTGCCTTCGGCGGGGAAATGCTTCTTGGTACAAACGTGCAGTCTCGAGTGCACTGCTGTTGGCTTTACCACACATGAAGTGCATGTCTGCATACTCTTCATTGCTGTAACCTCTTTCCATGTTGACTATCCTTTGATAAGTACTAGTATGCCTGCTACATCTCAGTGCAATGAGAGAGGGGAAATGGAGAGAATGAGCATAACCTAACCTAAACAAACAAGTCAGTGGTGGATTCCAACTCTGTACAGTTCGCCTTGTCAGCGGTGGATCCCAACTATAAATGTGCAATACCTCGAAAATTATTAACTTAAGGACCCATGTTTACTAGGCTTTTTTTTGCATATTGTAGTCTGTACAGTTCACTTTTAAATTGACCATCACTTTTGAAACACCCTGTGTGTGTGTGTGTGTGTGTGTGTGTGTGTGTGTGTGTGTGTGTGTGTGTGTGTGTGTGTGTGTGTGTGTGTGTGTACTCATTCTTTGCTATTAGGAAAAACTGAAAATTAAGAGGATATGAAAAGTATTCTAAATTTTTTTTTTCCTATGAATTATTATTTTTATCATTACTACTAAAAAAATAAGTAAAATGTGAGTAAAATAAGTAAAAAATAATTTCATAATAAAGTTTTTATAGAATATTCCAAATGTTTAAGTTCCAGAGGTCGGCAACCTTTTTTGAGTGAAGAGCCATTTTTGATCTAATTGTACTGCATCCAAATGTCACACGTCACTGGAAAGATTCCGGTACGCCGTACCGTTGCGTACCATTCCAAAAAAAGCACTGTATATATATATATATAAAAAATAATAAAAGTAATGACTTATGTATGAACTTTTTGTTTATGTGCATCCACTACATTTCCATTCATTCTTCCAATCACAGCACAGCAAAAACCATAATATCCAATGCTTCAGTATACATATATGTGTAGATGACTATTGTATATGACATGTATGGAAAATAAATAATAATTTCCAGATTTCTATTGGTATGATTTTAATGAAATTTAAAATTACTCTATACATTTCCCTCTAACAGAGCTAAGTATAAAATTCATGAAAATCCACTGAGAATCAAGTTATTACGTATGGATAAAGTAATAATTTCCAGATTTCTATTCATCTAATTTAAATGAAATTTGGGGTTCTTAACAAATTTTTCTAAAAGGGCCAAATATAAAATTTTATGAAAATCCATCCTTTAGGAGTCAACTTATTACATGCAGGCAGCTGGACAGACAGACATGAAGACAAAAGGTGCATTATGCATATATGCTAACATGCCTAAAACGGATGAACAATTATGAGTATGGCATTACAATGGATAAGTATGAGTATGGCTCACTCATCTTATTGCCTCACTTCATATGAATGGCACAAATACCAATGATCATGTATTGGTTGACGATAAAAATAAATATTTTTAGATGAAAAATATAGAGGTTAAAGAGGATATTAGAAGTCTCTATCTAATACTAAATGGGAAGTAAATGATTTTATGATCACTGAAAAGAAAATGGAGAGAAATTGTTGCAGTTAAAAATAAACAAAGCTTCTAGTGCCAATAAAACCCTATCCAATATTTAAAAAAATAGCAAAAGAAGTAATTGAACTTTTAGTTATAGTAACAAGAGCATCACTGGAATGGAGATGACACCCTAATTCACAAAAGTGGTTTAATGGGTGAAGTGAGTAATTACAGAATTGTAGGTCTAACTTATGTGCCAGGGAAAATTATGAAGTCCATAGTTAGAGAAGCAACAGATGATCATCTGGATAAAAATGAGTTAAGAAAATCACAATATGGATTTGTTAAGGTGAGCGCAATCTGATCAGCTAATATGAGGATATCAAAAAAGAACTGGATGCAAAAAATAATTTTGACATAATTCACTTAGATTTTAGCAAAGCTTCTGATACTGTTGTGCATGACAACAGCATATCACTTTTACAAAAATTGAGACAATGCAGGATTGGAAGAGATACTACAATGAATAAAGGAGTTATGGTTAAGTGGTGTGTGTGTGTGTGTGTGTGTGTGTGTGTGTGTGTGTGTGTGTGTGTGTGTGTGTATCAACATTAAGAAGAGAATATTAATAATACTGTATTTTCTTAAGTGCCCTTATTCAAGGGTGTGGTGTGTTTGAACAATATTCAGCATTATATTGTATTTTATTTACATTTTCTGTGCTTTGGTAGAAGAAACAAGTTTATTTAAACATCTGTGCGGGAGGTTTTGTTCCATGTCTATAGTTTACACCCAGAGTTTGCTCACTTCACAATCATTATAAACTGACTCACATCTTAGTGACCTTGGATGCGTGCCTTAACCTTATCTAGTTTTTTTAGGTTACTTCTTTAGAGAAAAGATATTTTATTATTTTTAACCTTAGTTAAATCTTTTTGAGGTTTACTGTCAATTGTTTTTTTCTTTTCTCAAAGTACCCCCCTCCCACATTCAAGTTTACTGTAAAAATGTATCTTCCCATCATAAAAACATAGAAGGAAACCTTACTTCTTATATTAGCCCAATTTCAAGAATCATTAATCAGAAGATGCTGCCTCCTATTGTGCAAAGAGGGTTGTAATTAAAGGTTAATAACAGATGGCCCTGCTCTACAGCCCTCCTAGAATACATTTAAGGATTTTCCCTGAAATTCCAATATTTTCCAGCTTATATACTAAACTATAGTATAGTAATATGCATTATTAATTCAATGCATATTATTTTACTCTGTATTTTATGCATACTTACTCCACTTAATTCTGTTTAATAAAAGATTTTTAAAATTATTTTGCACAAAGTATTTTTTATTACAATTATCATAAGTTTGGTTTGGTTTTTTTTTTTTTTTTTTAGGAGCATTAGCAACTAAGGCCATATTGCTCCGGGATATGCGGTGGTCATTCCCTGACCTTTCCGCATCCTTCATATTTGGTGGCGACGGGCTCGAACCCCGGTCTAATCAAGAAGCGTGTGCTATGCACTGCTGCTCCTTCCCACCTGGCTACGGAGGCGCCTCAATTATCATAAGTAATAAGTGCTGTACAGAAAGAGCTGTATTAACACAGAAACCTGGAAACTATTTGCTTCCAGAGGCACCAAAATAGTAGTATTATTATGGTACCTTTCATAGTAGTGAAGGCAATATTTTCCTCTCTTTGTATCTAGGTGCTTAGAAGGCTTGACACACCCCTGTGTAGAAGGAAAATGAATCCTAAACCTTTATAAGAAAAGTTGAAAAAAATTAGAACAATTGAAATCTCAGAAAACATTACCCAGGATTTCCATTATCTCAGGCAGTAATAGTCCCATTCATCCCAGAAAATCACTGTATTTATTAAGATTTTAACTGTTTTGAATGATCAATAAATTGGTGCAAAATATTTTTCAGTTTCTTATTATTATTATTATTATTATTATTATTATTATCCATATGATGCAAGGAAGCCTGAGGCTTATGCTGCACCAGGAAAAAAAAAAAAAAAAAAGTTCCCGAGTAACCCTGAGACAGAGCGAGAGAGAGAGCGAGAGAGAGAGAGCGAGAGCGAGAGCGAGAGCGAGAGCGAGAGAGAGTCAAAAGTAGAAGGGAATCACCAAGAAAGAGAAGAATGATGATATCCAGCTCAGGACCCTGGGTGTGCCAAGCCCATACTCACCAGATGTGAGCCCCCGGGGTTAAGTTCTAGAAGAAACAAATAGAAAATCGTTGATTTCAAGTGTTTGTTTATATAACAATGAGACGATTTAAGGTAAACATTTGGGGATTGAACTAATATTTGGGAATATGACACACACTGGTTATTAGGATGAATCATCTTTGAAATAGTCTCTGTGACACTGTATATAGCAATTCCAAAGCTTCTGCACTTCGGGAAACATTCCTGTCAGGCTTCTTTTGGAATTGCTAATGGCTTGTGTCGTGATCTGAATAATTTACTCAAATCAGTGACCTTTATTTTGTGTGTGTGGGGGGGGGGTTGCCATGATACAAGTGCCGATTCCATTTTCTCCAAACAGCATAACCCAATTGCTGTAGAACTGGTTTGTAGTTTACTAATAACCATGCAGGAAAATTCATAATGAACAATGCCCTGAAAGGCAAGAAATAAAATAACCATGATCTTCACATTTGATTGAGATTGTCTTGCTTTTTTTTTTTTGGGGCCTTGGAAAAGACAGAGCCTTCCAGTGAAAGGATTGGGTCTTTGTTCCTGAGTCGTGGCCATGTGCCTATGATTTTTCAGGGAAAATGATACAAGAAACAAAGTGTGAGTCAGCAGCAGCCTGTTGATGAAGGTCCTGATATTAGCATTAGTAGGGTGATGCAAGAAAGCAATTTTATATGGCATCAGTCAAAAAAAAAAAAAAAATCCTTCCCATTTCACCCATCCATTTGCTCCAAATGTTTGTCTAGTTCTGCACTGAATTTATTTAAGCTGTCAACTTCTACAATGACATGACAAATGGAAGTTTATTCCAGCAATCAACTACCTGCTGGCTAAAGGCAAATTTCTGCACATCTATTCTACAACTATCTTTCCTCAATTTGAATTTGTCCCCCCCTCTGGTGATTAATCTGGGCAAGAGGAAGAATCCCATCACCATTGCGCTTGCTCAAAATCTCCACTCTCTGTGATCGTCTGTGAGGATGAAGTCAAAAACTTTGCCAAAATACATTGAATTCCCAAACCTTATGTTAAAATCAATTGCATGGCACAGAAAAAATACCAATTTCACTAGCAACTTAGCAGATAGTTAAATGTCAACCATTCCTGATCAGATCATGAAAACAAATGACTGAATCACTAGTGTTTGAAATTGAAGGGTAGCAGAGTGAGGATAATTTACAACAGACAAGCAGTCCTCTTTAAACTTTGATAACCAGTGAAAAGTTTGCAAATGACACATAGCATCTTCACTGAAAGCTGCTTTAAATATTTTGTCAGTTTGTTGAATTTTTCCTAATTCAAAACAAAATTCAATACAAATTTGTTGCTCAGTAAATCACTTATTTTAACACAAGCATGGATGCAGTTATTCCCTTCCTTTGTTCAGGCATGGCTTACATCAAAATTGCTCTGCTGTTCCATATTTAAAATTGGCCAAATAATTCAAACAGTTTAGTTGTTGATGTCACCTGTATTTTCAATCTATTATGAACAATCCATTGTTTGCTTCTAAATTGGAAACATTTTTAAATAATTTTTTTAAAACAAAGTATCTACTGGACCACTTTACAGACCATTTGCTTACATAAGTCTAACTAGAAAAATAAAAATAAGATCACACTTTGTGCCCCTCTCAAAGGGCACAAAGATTGTGATCTATGAACATTTTTAGCATCATGCCAATAAGCATAATATTGTTAATATTCATTAAAAAATACTATACTCACCGTGGGACACCAGAATAAATTTAGAAAAGTGCAGCATTGCAGGATGTGAGCTACAGGCAGGACAATGACCATTTTATATTTTTATGACAATACTGCTGAATTTCTAACACAATCTATGATGCATATCTAAAACAAAAATATTGATTGAGAAATAGAATATTTCTCAATCAATGTATAAATAAACTAAAACAGATTTTTGTCACTCTGGTATATAATTTTTCAACTTAATGACTTCTGTAGCACTTTTTGGAAGAGAATGCTTGTGCTTGAGTTAAAATTCAAAGATGCATGTCAATGGTTCTTTACACAAAACATCTTCTATTCAACAGGCACTAATTCAGACTGGCAGCAGATAAATGGATGATTTATGTATTACTATATCTAGATGAATCACTAAACATGTTGTGACAAGTCATAACTAGTAAAGTTGAACAATTTTAAGATACATAAACTGAACTTTTAAATCATGTCTCATATTTACCCCTCCCCATTTTACTGAGTATTAGCTAGTGCACGTCATTTCCATTATTTCAGGATCCCATTACAGACTCCCTAATAAGGTTATTTAATTCATCATCATAAAACAATAAGACAAACTTACTACTTATATGCATGAACAGCTACTGCATGGATGACTTCCTGAGAACTTCCTTTATTTCCTGTCTGTTCTGTAAACAAAGTAAATTTTGACCATTTAAAATTAAATTGTCTTGGGTATGATATATGTATGATAAATTCAATTTTCATAATAAATTTCTTCTCTGAAGTTTGTGTAAGTACAATACTATGCACTACAGTAATGGATCTAACAATCACAGCACATAACACAACTATAAAAGCAACTAAAAAAGCAATTAGTTCTATTACAATATCTGGATATAAAAACAATAATACTTTACAATACATTTGAAAAGTACATTTACACTGGTATATGTAAATTTTAAATTTTTTTTGCTTTTTTAATGCAGTTTGTGAACCTGTACAATCCTTAGGTGCTGACTCCATACCTGTAACTGATTTTGCTCCATCATGTCAACATTTTTGCACAAAATAAAAAAAATGTACATATATATGTATTCAGAATATTCAACAGACAGTTTCCAGTATTAAGAACAAAATGATAACATACTCAGTCAAATCAATATATACCAAAGCTAAGGTTTGTTTGGTTTTTTTCGGGATTTATTAGGTGCAGCGGCAACTATGGCCATAGTGAGCCACCAAAGCTAAGGATTTAGTGGTTAAACTCAATTTTCTTGAATATGGATGTATTTGTGCTCATCACATGAGTCGCTTTTCAAATACCAAGAGTTATCTGCTATCACTGCCTCACTTTCTATTTACTCTAGTATCTTTTTCCCATAGTCTTGAATCTTGGAAAGATCTTTCATCCTACTCTTCACTCACTCCATCAAGATTCTGTGGAAAATACTCAAGAAAATACTTACAGAAAATGAACCTTCACATTCATACTGCAAGCTACTTTTTTGAACCTAGTAAGCATATTGTTGTTGATAACCTTCTTGTAGTCTTTTGACTTAGCATTAGCATTAGTAGAGGCATATGATGCAAGAAAGCAAGCTTATTCAGCATCAGCCAAAAAAAAAAAAAAAAAAAAAAACACACACACCACTCCCATTTCACCCCTCCGTTCGTTCGAAATACCTGTCCAGTTGAGCTTTAAATTTGTTTAGGCTATCAACTTCAACAACAAGTGATGGAAGTCGGTTCCACCAACCAACCACCCGCTGGCCAAAGGCAAATTTCCGCACATCTATCCGACATCCGTCCTTCCTCAATACTTAGAAATGCTTAAACAGATTTTGCACAAGTTTTGAATGTTAGCAAAGCCTCCACTTCTTTCTGAAACACAGAAGTTGTGAAATTATCATCTTGCAGCAATTCTCTGATTTGTGATCTACCAAACACAGCACCATGGAACTTAAATCAGTTATCTCGGGAAATTTTGAAACTATGTATCAAAAAAGGAACCTGCCTATTTATCTATGATCTTAAATTATTTCATTAGTCTCAGTTTTATATGGAACAATGGCAGAAGCACTTTAACTGGAAGGGGGAGAGAGAGACTCATTTGAGACATTTTTGCTTTCAGAAGTGAGTTAATCCATTTTGCCATATCTAATTTGATGAGCAGCTTCAGTTTTGCTCTCCCATTCAAAAAACGAACCGAGGATATTTTGAGTGAATGACTGTTGTCAAAAAAGTATGGTTAGCATCTTCCAATTATCACAAATTATCCATTCATATCTTAGTATTTAAACTTTTATAATAAGATTTCAGAAATATTCTGTACATTTAAAAGTTTCTCTTAAATGTACAAAATAGGCAAAGAGAATTGAGGATAATATGTTCCAACTGTATAGCAGAACTTTTACAATGGTAATCAGGCCGTAAATGAAGATCTCCATTCCGAAATCACCATAAACCACCTCAATGTTTTGATCAAATAAATTTTCAGCACGGAACACAAGAGATAACTCCTCAGAGTAGAAAGGAATGAATTCATTTTCGTGCTTTATATTTATACCAAGCAAATGAAGTGTCAGGTGCCAACAGATTCTTTTCACTCAATCTCAACCAAGAGATATGCTGTGTTTTTCAGTAGACTGAAGTCCTGTACCAGTTATTCAGTTCAACTTGTGTAAACTGCTGTATCTTCCTTGGCATGGCTTTGACTTCAACAGTGACCTCAAATTCACTTAGCTCAGTAAAGGATATATCAGAGAGTATGTGCTGGAAGTATTAAAGTTCTGGAATTTGTACAGCTGCACTATGGGAGAAAGGATAAATAGCTGATAACAAATTTGAACTGTATTGCAGCTTTATTCTTGGTGCTGTATCCTGTAATACTGCACATGCAAAGAACAAAAAAAAAACAATCCAATGTGTGACCTTAGGGTTTGCACCCCACGATAGGTATACCAAATCCAAAGGATTTTCACCTTCCAATAATCAACCCAGTCTAACATTTTAAACATATGGATGGCAAACATAATGCACAGTCCATGATTCATCTCATTCACCAATTCAATCACCAAAATAAGCACGATATTCATATTCTTCCTTATAAAAATCAGTGATTCACTGTCTGATTTTATGGTGAATATTTCCACAAGTGAAGCAAAAGAGATTATGATTACTGACACACAATGTTAGCTAAAAAAAAATAATTTTCACATCAATACAGACATTCGACAAGTGTCAAAACTTACTATAGATGATTTCAATTTACCCCTAATTGATAAGAGCAAGTGGGAGGGGAAACACCATGGTGAACAAAATTTTTAAAGCAACTAGATGAATGTTATTTGTGTCAGTATGTTAGGGAAAGTACTAGAGGCAAGAATATTCTAGACGTGATCACCCATAAAACAGATGACATCAGTGTGACAGTATGGGAATCATTAGCAAAGATTGATCAAGGCATTCTCATTTGGATGATAAATGGGCATTAAATTCAGGAAAGGAGATTATGACAGCTTAAGGTGCTACATAGCCTCTATGAACTGGAGACCATACACAGGGCATGGATACATTAGAATTATGGTATACCTTTAAAGCTATAGTCACCGAAGTCTTGACTGCATATATACCATTAACAAAATACGCCAAGGAGGATGATGAGATGGATGAATAATGAAGCTAGCCAGTTAAAACCAGAAAAAGATGGCATAGAAAAGCTACAGAGTGATAAAAAGTACTGAAGCCTATAATAGTTACAAGTTGATCTGTAATAGTATGACAGAAAAAGTTAAGCTGGCAAATGCAGATAAGAAATCACTTGCTGAGATGGCAAAGAAATGCAAGAAGTATTTCATGTATGTGAATATGCAAAAGAAAAGCACAAATCAGATCCGAACTTCGTATAATAGGTGCAGAAAAGTCTAAAATAACCTAGCAACAGAAATTGAACAAACACTTTGTATTGATCCTTTGTGATGAGAAAAAACAGTGAATGAAGCTGAGAAGCATTAAATTAACAATATTGAAATTTCAGAAGATTATTGGAAAATACATTCAAGCCTAAAGGTAATTAAGGCTCTTGGAGTTAGTGGCATATACCCAGTAATTTTGAGGAATGTACTGAGCCATTAAGGTTAATTATGAGGACATCAATGGATTCGGGAGAGATTCCCTTGGAGAAGCGTCAATGTATCACCAATACATAAAGATGGTTCTCAGATTGAAGCGAGTAACTACTAACCAGTCAGTCTGACTCCAGTGGAAGGGAAAATCATGGAAGCAATGATCAAGAATGCAATATGGGATCATGGAATTCTGAATGAAGCATGGCATGGTTTTGTAAAGTAAAAATCATGTTTAACCAAGTTTGGTTAACTATTTTGATTGAGTCACTCATGAGCTGGATGTAGGAAATAATTTTGACAATGTTTACTTGGATTTCAGCAAAGAAATTGACTCAGTACCACATAAGGGTTACTCTAAAAGCTCGACATGCTGGAATCATAGGGAAGAAAAAAAAAAAAAAAAAAAAATATCCGTAGGCTAGATAATAACGCAGCTGCAAGGTAAGAAGCAGAGGGCTGTGATTAATGGTTACTCTTCAGACTGGGCCAATGAAAGATCACCTAGGATCAGTACTACATTGACAAAGAGATATATAGGTACAAAATTTTTAGACTATGTCAAGATGATCAGAAGAGTAGGAAACAATCATTTCCAAGCAGCAGTTCTTCCGGATGGCTTAGACTTCAGGAAAAAGTGGCAGGCAATTTTAATGCAACAAGATGCAAAGTCTTACACTTGAAGAATAACAACCCAAAAACAACTTATAGAATTGGTAGGGTTGAATTAAAAACAGTAAAGGAAGAAAAGGATTTAGAAGTTATGATGCAGTTGGATGTGGCGTTCTCCGATCAGTACAGACCAGCAAGGGAAGCAATGGTGTCCTATCGATGATTGATAGTATGTTTACTTGTAGAGATAGAGATGTCATAATCCCACTGTACAAGGCAACTGCAAGACTGCATTTGGCATACTGTGTTAAAGTATGGATACTGCTCCTAAAGAAAGACAGGGCTTCTTGAAAGAGTCCAAGGCCAGGCAATGCATCTGGTGAGAGTGGCAAAAGGACATCCACATGAGGAAAGATTTTAAACATGTGGGCTGCACAATTTAGTAATTAGACACCATAAAGGAAACCTGATTGGAGTACAAGGCTCTAAGGGGAAAGTAAAATGAATGAGGATGAACATTTCACTATTATAAATGATAGGGCCATAAATTCAAATTACTGGGGGGGGGGGGGTTGGATCACACAGCAGGAATTTTTCTTTTAGCTAGTGACTTGTAATCACTTGAAATACATTGTCTAAGGCTAATTTAGTAATTAGACACCATAAATTGGTGTCAATTTCAAAGGTCAGCTATGTGACTTTTCATTTTAGAAAGTGAAGGAGTCAAATAGGTGGTTCATTTTATTTTATTATTTTTTAGTTAGTTAATTTTTTTTTTGTGCCGGTGCAGCAAAAGCCTTAGGCTTCCTTGCACTGCATACTGTGTTAAAGTATGGATACTGCTCCTAAAGAAAGACTGGGCTTCTTGAAAGAGTCCAAGGCCAGGCAATGCATCTGGTGAGAGTGGCAAAAGGACATCCACATAATACAGCAACAACAATGCAAATTAATGCTAAATTAATAATTAAAACACCTATAATGCTTCTTTCTACAAAATACTGTCATTTTGCATTACATTTATTGTAATGCAAAATGACAGTTTGTATTGCAAATGTTGTAATGAAAAATGGCAGTGACTTTTTGGTAATCTGGACATGAAATAAAATTGCCTATAATTTTCACTCAACAAAAACATGTATACAAGTGTTACTACATATACATATTTCTACTGGTACCTCTTGTTTTGAGAACCAAGGGGTTCTTAAACTTTGTGATACTGTGATTACCTAAAATGTTAAAAGAATTTGTGCAACTCCCACTCCTTTCTCTATGAGTAAAACTAATGATTACAGAGGTTAAAATTGGGAAATAAATAAATATCCCAATAACTTTGATAGCTAATATTTTATTGGATATACACAAAAAATATCAAATATGGAATCCTGTAGTAAGAAATATAAATACCGTTAACTATTTGAACAGACATGAAATAAAACTCCATTAACTTTAGATTTTTTTACCACAACTGCACCTACCAACACTATGATAAAAATAGAAACAGAATATAACAGCATAAATAGCACGTGAAGAGTAAAGGGCCTTTTGTCTTGTGATTTAGTTAATGAAGCAAGTGTTAATAACATATCTGAAATTTAATCCTTATGTTAATTATGAACAAAGATGATTTTTTTATACATTACACATCCAGCCATGCCCCACCTCTAAGATGCATGTGACCCCCTCAGGGGGGGGGGATCACATACCCCATAGTTTGAGAAACAGTTTTAACCTAAGCTCAATTTACTGAGTGTATAATCTTTATCTGAGTTCATAGAAAAAATTAACACGTACTATAAAAAGTGGATAAAAAAAAATTGTTTTTACATTCAAAAAAATTTTTGTTGAATGTTAAAACACAAATAATTTTACTACAAGGGCAAACATGGTTATGTCTCCAAGACTATTCTAGAAAAAAGAATACTAATTATAATGGTAAACTAATGCAACAATTAGGATTACAGTTATAGGGTGATTCCAGGGGCAGCCTGGCCTGGGCAGCAAAACATTTACATTTAAGTGAGCCAGATACAACTATCTGACCTCTGTGCTTCTGCACATATGCAAAATAGGTCTCATCTGTTCATAGTGTCCCAAACAAATGTTCTCACTGTGTTATTATAACTATAAACAGACACCCCCCCCAAACTCTGCATCAACTTAAATGCAAAATAAATCAAAAGGGATTTAATCAGAAAAAGAGTGACCTTTGGCCTCATGATGACAGGGGCATCACTTCTCACACCACGAGTTACTATTCCCACCATGAGGAGGTAGGTCATTACTATATTGCTCTCAATAAGATAATTTTAGTCGACCCAATGAGCTATCAACAGTGGACTAATATAATCTACAGTCCTATCATATCACAAAGGACTGCAATCAACGTTGACGGTCAATCAACTCAGGTATATCAATTTCTAAAGTCTTATCAAGTTATGATAGGCTGCAACACAAGGCTGGGAACCTCCAAGCCCAAAATCGCATAACCGTGCTTAGATTTTAAACATGAAAACAAATGCCTTTCCAGTAATATGGCAGTCTCAATCCTTGTTAGTCGCATCATTTAAACTCACTGGTGAACCACTGGGGTGAGGTGAACCCCTACAAGAACTACTCATATGCTATTGTTCTTTGAAATATATCTAAGGCTTGATGAAACTCTTCTTTTAGAATGAGAAGCAACCTGGAAAGCAAGGCAATGGAGATTTCCACTATGACTGCTGAGAGTCATAGTGGAAAAAATAAATACATGGACTGTGTTAGGGTAACTAAGAACAGAAACAGGTGCATGTATACTTGCATGTACACAAATGCTAGGAATATAGTTAATAAATTTGATGAGCTTGAAGTGCTAGTCAAGATATAAAAGGCAGATACTGTTGGGATATCAGAGACGTGGTGTCACACAGACATAAGCGGTGCACAATTGGAATTTGGGGAGTACAATGTGTACATAAAGAATAGACAGGATAGGAAGGGAGGAGGGGTAATGCTGTTAGTTAAGAAACACAAAATCTAAGGAAGTGCATCCATCGTGGACAATGCAATGTTGAGTCTCTTTGGTGTAACATAAGCACTGGGAAATGAAAAACGAGAGTAGGTGTGTGTGTTATAGGCCTAATGAATCTGATGAGTATAATGAGCAATTGTGCAGAGAAATAGAGTGGGCCAGTAAATCAGAATGTCTTATAATTGGGGATTTTAACTTTCCAGATATTGACTGGAACTTGTGGATTGGTCACCCGCACACTAGCAAGAATTTTGCGAATTTATTGGATGACTGTTTTCTACAGCAACCAGAGGCAACCAGAGGGAGTAATACTCTTGATCTCATTATTATCAGCAGTGATTATTCGTGCATTAAGAATTTGCAGAAAAAGGAATCACTGGGTGACAGTGATCACAATGTACTGATGTGGAAATTACTTAAGGATGTAACTACCATCAAGGCTAAAGGGAAGGGCTTTTGCTTTTGTAAAGGTGACTACAGGGGTCTCAGACAGTTTTTAAATTCTGTACTGATGATGATACCAACGTTGAATTCTACATGGGAAAGCTTTCTGGGACTTAATTTTGGAGGCTACTAGGCTTTTCATTCCATCTAAGAAATACTGTTCAAAGTTTATACCTAAATGGATGTCAGATGAACTAATGAGGCTTGTGGCAGAGAAGAAAAATGTATGGGATGCATATAAAGTATCAGGTGACACAGAAGCCTATGGCAGACATAAACTAGTCTGTAATCAAGTCACAAAGAAGGTTAGGCAGGCGAAGGCAGATTATGAGAAATCCTCGGCAAAGGATGCAAAGAAAAACAGCCAAGAGTTCTTTACTTATGTAAACTCTAGAAGGAAAGGGATGAATCAGATTGGACCACTTAACATAGATGGGCTGACTATTCATGATCATGCTCAGGCAGCTGATAAACTGAATGAGTATTTTGCATCTACATTCACACATGAGAAGCTATTCAATGAGGGGAGTGCCAGAAGTTTACCAAACTCTAACATGGAGCTAAGTGATTTTGTAATAACTGAGAGCAAAGTGGAGGAGAAATTGTTGAGGTTAAACATAAAAAAGACACCTGGGGTGGCGGGATCTATCCAGTTATATTAAAGGAGGCAGCAAAGGAAGTAAGCAAACCCTTAGCCATAATTATGGGAGCTTCCTTGGTCTCAGGGGGAGGTCCCCATGGACTGGAGGTGTGCAAATGTATCGCCAATTCGCAAAGGGAGTTCGAAAGGTGACACAGGTAACTATAGACCTATTAGTTTAACTTGTGTTCCAGGGAAAATAATGGAATCACTGGTAAAGAAGCATTGCAGAATCATCTAGACAAGACTGCAGTAATAGTTAAGACAGCATGGGTTTGTTAAAGGGAGGTCTTGTCTGACCAATTTGATTGGATACTATGATGTGGTCACAAAGAAACTGAATGCCAAAAATAATTTTGATATCATATACTTGGATTTCAGGAAAGCTTTTGATACAGTTGCACATGGAAAACTGCTGTACAAACTGGAGAGGTATGGCATTGAGGGTAAGTTTCTACAATGGATAAAGGGATGATTGAATGGGAGACAACAGAGAGTGGTAATCAATGGACACTGCTCTTTGTGGACAAATGTTTTTATTATTATTATTATTAGCTATATGGTGCAAGGAAGCCTGAGGCTTATGCTGCACCAGGCAAAAAAAAAAAAAAAATTCCCAAGTTACCGAGAGAGAGAGAGAGAGAGAGAGAGAGAGAGAGAGAGAGAGAGAGAGAGAGAGAGAGAGAGAGAGAGAGAGAGAGAGAGAGAGAGAGAGAGAGATCACCAAGGAAGAGAAGAATGATGATATCCGGCTCAGGACCCTGGGTGTGCCAAGCCCATACTCACCAGATGTGAGCCCCCGATGTTATTAGTGATGTTCCCAGGGGTCAGTATTGAGCCCATTGTTGTTTTGTATATTTATCAATGATATTGATGAAGGTATATCAGGTTTAATGTCCAAGTTTGCAAATGATACAAAGGTTGGCAGGGTTGTTAACAACAGTAAAGACAGTATGCTACTCCAACTGGATCTAGATAAGTTGGGCAAATGGGCTGAAAAGTGGTAACTGAAGTTTAACATTGACAATTCAAAGTACTGCATATGGGTAGCAATAACTGAAGAGAAACGAACCAACTGTGTGAACCAACTTTTCACTCAGGGAAGTGGAAAGTGAAAAAGACCTGGGGGTAATTGTGCAGTCAAATATGAAGTTCGTTGATCAGTGCAGACGAGCTGCCAGGGTTGGTCATGGAGTCTTGTCAATGATATATAGGAATTTTGCTAGCAGAGACAGGGAGGTGATTATCCCATTATACGAGGCGATGGTTAGGCCACACCTAGAGTACTGTGTAGAGGTCTGAAGGCCTCATTTTAGGAAGGATGTAGAGTTACTAGAACAAAGAAGGGCAACAAGATTGGTGAGGGGGAACAAAGGGGTGCTCTTACCAAGAAAGGTTTAAGTTCTGCAAATTGCAGTGCCTGGAAAGTAGGCACCTGCGAGGTGAGCTGATTGAGGTGCATAAGGCCTTGAATGGGTTGAGCAAGCTGAATGCTGATGGGATTCTTCCTCTTATTCAGATTAATAACCTGAAGGGGCACAGATTCAAATTGAGGAAAGATAGTTGTAGAATAGATGTGCGAAAACTTGCCTTTAGCCAGCGGGTAGTTGATTGGTGGTGTTGACTTCCATCTTTTGTTGTGTAAGTTGATAGCTTAAATAAATTTAAGGTTGAGCTGGACAGGCATTTGGAACGAATGGAAGGGTGAAATGGGAGATTTTTTTAAGCTTGCTTTCTTGCATTGTATGCCTCTACTAATGCTAATGCTAAACTTGGGACAGGATATGTCAATGAAGGAGTGCACTAAGGATAGCTTCCTTCTCCAGTTCCCAGAGCAAGTAGGATCAGCAGTTTTTGAACATTCCTTCCAGGAATGATCTCGACCTCTACAATGCCTTAGAGTACTTCTCCACACGGCCAAAGACCATGCAGATATAAAATTTTTTCATCAGAAGAAACTTATTCCTGGGAAACAAATTTCAAAAAAAAGTTTGTTTATCTTCACTTTTGCTGTTCTTGTATGAGTCTGGATATGCTGATTATGAATATGATATTAGTTTTTCCATTACATCCAAAGTTTTTTTCTACTCATCAGAAGCTCTAAATTTTCTGCAACCAATGGGTGTACATGTCATTGTGACAGTACAATTCAGTCCTGAAGTGTCAGTCCTCCATGCCAACCTACTTCACATTAGATATGTAGCCATAGTTATAGTAAGCCTTCTTTCTTTCTTCTAATTCCTACTTTACACATATCATCAATCCACTTTCCTCCTATCTGCCTCTGGGTCTATTAACATTCATTTTTGCTTCAAATACCTGTTTAAATAATTTCCCTACCTTGCTCATACCATCCTGTTTGTTTCACTTTAACACTGATTAGATATTTGTTACCCCAAGATTTTTTCTTATATCCTCAGTTGTAATATAGTTTTACTTGCATACAACAGTTACTTCCACTTATATTTTTCATCAACAGCTCTCATTTCTGAGGATTCTAGTTTTTCATCAAATTCTTTATTTTTAACTCATTAAAATAGGCTAAAATATTCATAAACAGTTAGTTTTGGCTCTTAGCTAATTTCTCTTCTGTTTCAAATGAATTTGTTTAACTGGCTTCCAACACTTCCTGTTTGTTATTTTTTATTGTATTGTTTATTTGCATGTTTTTATCTAATCTTCTGTTCCCAGATATGCAAAATAATTAACTTGTACCAATTTTGGGGTTATTCAGTCTACACTCTAAACTTTCCTTGTCTTTCCTGACTTTCAAAAGTTTTGTTTAATTAATTTTCATAAAAAATTCATTATGACATTTATCAACTTCATTGATAAGTTCTTGAAGATACTATTTAAGAAAACTACTATTTAACAGACAGCACAATATTATTTGCAGGTAATAATGATCCAATTTTCATATCTTATTTATTATGCTATTATTAATAGCATAATAAACAATGTAACTCATATGATCTAAATCTTATTCTATGAAATAAAAAAATATAAGTGAAAGTAAATTACTTCTAAGGAAAGTAATGGTATTATATGCAATAATTCCAAATTAAAATTAAGCATTGTTTTACTACATGTACATATTGTTGTAACTACAGCTAGTGTTCTACAGGGTGCCTAAAAATTATTCACTGGATTATGATGCTCAATTAAAATTTTATTGTAATGAATATCTTAAAATGGTTTGCTGCAGTTATCAAAGCAACTCAATGAAGTTTTCTTGTGTGATTGGCAGCCTTGATCCCAAGCATTACAACAATACAGCATTAAAATGGAGACAGTACAATAGAAAGCAATGTGCATGTTGTAGTTGTGGGATACCAAGTCTACAGGACTGTAAAGTGATGTTTTCGATGGGAAGTCCAGACAGATTCACCTAAAGAACAATCAATGAGGTTAAAACAGTTTCAAGAAACCAGCAATGTGCTGTACCAGAAAGGTGCAGGTAGGCCTAGTATACCAACAGAAAAAGTTTCAGAAATTCAGTTAACTAGAAAGTGTTTACCAGAAGTCCTACAAAATCTAGTCCCCGGGCAAGCCTGCAACTACAAATACCATGAGCAACACTGCACAGGGTGGTTCACAAGAGATTGACACTTGATGCTTACAAAGTACAAATTGTCCAGGAAATTAAGCCACAGAATAATCTGCATCAAGAGAAATCTGCTGTTCACATTCTCAACTGTATAGACAAAGATGAGCACTCTCTGTAAAATGTTGTTTTCAGTGATAAAGAAATATTCCAGCTGTCTGGTAAAATTAGCAGATAATTGTCACACATGGGGGACCTGAAAATTCCAACTCAGTTCACGAACATATGCATGATAGTCCCAAGGTAAATGTGTGGTGCACATCCTTCAGCCAAATTGAGCCATTTATTTTCCACAAAAACACTGAACTGAGTAACCCAGATATGCTTGAATTGTACAAAGGGGACTAGGAAAGTTTTGCAATATGACGCAACAATGAATCACAGGAAGCTGCTTGTTGCTGCATGTTGTGACATGTTCATACATGCATAGTAGCCGCCGCGCCAAGTCGATGGGCTCAGTTATTCATTAGTAGTGAGAGTGTAAAGTGCTTGCGATGGCATCGTGGTCGCGAAATGAGATAAGGACAGTTTTGCGGTATAATTTCGTGCGTGGTTTAACCATAGACCAGTGCTTAGAAGAAATGACTCTTGCACTAGATGATGATTGTCCACATCGTACAACGATATTCAGGTGGTATAGAGAATTCCAAAGGGGAAATTTCACTCTGGAGGATTCTGAGAGGCCAGGAAGGCCACGAACGTCAGTTACGGAGGAAAACATTACTGCTGTGAGGAAAATGCTTGACGAAAACAGGCTAGTGACCTACCAACAGATAGAGGATACTTTGGGCCTAAATGCACCAGCAATTCGTTCTATTCTGCAAGATCATTTGCACGTGAAGAAACTTTGTTCTCTCTGGGTGCTGCATCAACTGACTGAAGAGCAGATGACACGGCGTGTGACTTGGTGCCGGGAGATGTTAAAAAAGTTTGATAAGGGACAATCTCGGTATGTGAACAACATCGTGACAGGTGACGAGACTTGGTTGTACTATTACGATCTGACGACCAAGGCTCAAAACAAAGTTTGGGTCTTTGATGATGACGACACACCCGTAATTGTCAGAAAATCCCGATCTGTAAAGAAGAAAATGATAGCTGTATTTTTCAAATCGAGTGGAATTGTGGAACGTGTCGTTTTGGACACGCTGAAGACAATCATAGCTAAGTGGTATACTGAACAATGCCTGCCTAAAGTCATTGGATCTATGAAGAACCTGCGGCCAAAGTCAAGAATGGATACCTGGTACCTCCATCACGATAATGCTGCAGCTCACCGCACCAAAGCCTGCACCGAATATTTGACCACGACAGGACTGAAACTTCCTGAGCACCCTCCCTACAGTCCAGACCTTGCTCCCTGCGACTTTGCACTGTTCCTGCATGTGAAAATGAAGCTAAAAGGGAGGCGGTTTTCCAGTGATGAGGGCCTTCTGCGGGTTTGGGACAACGAGTGTGCTTTACTCCCTAGTGAAACTTGGCAAAACTGGTTTAAAGATTGGTTTCAGAGGATGGAGAGGTGTATTGAATGTAGAGGAAATTACTTTGAAAAAATTAAATAAACAAAGCTGTATTGCAAAACTTTCCTAGTACCCTTTGTATGCTGCATCTCAGCCGGAAGATATGCAGCCACATGTTCTATCAGCAAGAGGGGCACCACCACACTTCAGCTTGCGTGTATGCAATTTCCAATATAAAAAATTTTCTAACTGATGGATCAGCCAGGATGGTTCCATTCCATTCCTCATTCTCCTAATATCATACCTATGGATTTCTTTGCATGGAGCTACATATAGAATAAGGTGTAAGAAAAAAAATTAACATTGTGATAGAGTTAAAATACTAGATGAACAGGCAGCAACTTCTATTTCTCAAGCGATGCTTCAAAACACTTGGAATGAAATCAGCTACCATCTTGACATTCTATGTGGTACAAAATGTGCCCATGTGGAGGTTTACTGAAGTGTAATTGTGTGATAAGAAATTCTTTGAGTTTCTTTATTAAGTGCATGAAACTGTTTTACAATACTTATAACAACAAAATTTTAATTGGGTTTCTTAATCAGGTATATAATTTACAGACACCTTCTATTTGACATGAACTACTGCTACCTGTATGTAACCAAAAATAAAACAAAGCTCTTAATTAATTTTAATAGAAAGGAATACAGCAAATTAAAAGAAAATTAGAAAGCCCACCCTCACAACATGAAACACTACATAGCATCTTGTTAAAAAGATGATACTGAAATCTGTATTCAAATAAAAGACAATTTAAAGAAGCCAAATAGGTGAATGCAGACATCTCATAAAAGTAATGAACTGAAAGAAAATAAGCTAACTGTTCACTGGAGCCCCCGTGTGACCTACGATAAAGTGAACAAAGGAAAGCAGGAACTTAAATATACAATGTAACATAAGAAACCAAAGCAAAAAAATATAAGTTCATGCCTTTCCTGAGCTCACTCTCTCACAGGCAACACTTAGCTGCTTCTTAGCAGTGCGCTATGGAATATGACCTTTTGGATTATACAGATATGAGTACTTCCCTGATGAAATCACACCTATGGTCCCCTTAGGAATGGACAGACCAGACACACAGAACTCCTGACTAGCTGGGGGGGGGGGGAGGCAGACTGAGATTAACAGGCTAGTTTGGGAGAATCCTCTAAAATCAGCCTGTTGTCTCAATCCGCTATTTCAGGTTTGGAAAGGAGTAATAATGTACAGGTAGTTCTTGCTTTACGAGTTCCGGTGTTTATGAGTTTTTTTTCCCAAGTATCAAGTATCAACAAAATTGAAAATATGAACATTAATTGCAAAAAATGAATGCTAAATGTTCATAAATACTGCATTCCAAACCACATACATAGCTGTACAATACAGTGCACCCTACTTTACGATCGACATTAATCAGTTCCAGAGACACCATCGTATCATTAAAATATCGTAATGTGAACCCAATAACACACTGTTTTTTGGTAATTCATTTCAAGATCTCAGAAGTTGAAATTTTTTTCATTTTTAAGGTCACGAGCGTAACCTTAAGGCCATATAAAAGGTCGTGAGCGTGGTTTGTAAATTGTATCAGTTACCAACTCAAATCATTAAAATGCACTACACTTTCATCGTTATCATATGTTCCGTTATAAGAATCAATTTTAAACGTCTTTGTGATATTTTTCTAAAGCACATTTCTGGAGGTCATGACCATAAAACAATAAAAGCAATTTGCACTTTCCAGTTTATTGGGCTTTTCTGTTACTGCAAGCAATTATAAACTGGTAGTAAACTCGATCTTCTTGCATTTGCAAAAATACCGATAGCTAGAATTGTGTAGTTTTTTACGTTATATGGTGAAATGTGTTTCCCCCCTTTACTTCAATCAATCTTCAATCGTATAAAAAAAAAATAAATTTTCAGAATCTTCTCTTCATTCCTTTTTTTTTTAAGCTTTGTAAACTTGTTACTCCACGCGAATCGTGTTAGTTGCAATTTGTGTGTGCCATTAAAAAATGCTTATGCATGCAATCGTGAAATTTATAATTAAAAGAGAAGATTATCCTGGAAACAAATGCCTCCATCTTGAAACATTTCTGAAGACAACGACTCCTTGTGCAGCAAACCAACGAGTGCCGAGCTAATAATGAGTGATCAACGAGTGTGCATTTAGTCGATGATGAAGAAGAATAAACATTCTTTAACATTTGTAAGTCGTAAATAATTTCTCTGTTATTATAATTTGCTTCATTTTACAGGCTATGTTTTCATTTCTTTCGATAAATCAATCGTTATTTAAACATGAACTAATTTCATTGTTGAGAACATAACCTCTATTTTTAACCTTATGTCTATGAGAAATAAATTCCCGCTTTACAAGTTTTTGCTTTACGAGCACGTGCTAGGAACGAATTAACTCGTAAAGTCGAGAACTACCTGTATTGAAAGCAATGGGCTACGTTTAGGTATACTGGTCTTTAGAAATTTTGAGATTTATTCTCTCAGTAATTTCATTAAGGGGTGTCTTAAACTGTGAATCTTTGAAGATGTTAGTTAGTTAGTTATTTTGGTTTTTTTAGGAGCATTAGCAACTAAGGCCATATTGCTCCGAGATATGCGGTGGTCATTTCCTGACCTTTCCACATCCTCCGTATTTGGTGGTGACGGGCTCGAACCCCGGTCTAATCAAGAAGCGTGTGCTACGCACTGCTGCTCCTTCCCACCTGGCTATGGAGGCGCCCTTTGGAGATGTCTGAAGAATTAAGATCACTCTAACAATGCCTTATTCAAATAAGAAAGAAAGAAAGAAAGATGAACAAATGTTCTCCACAACTCAGAACAAGATTCCTATTTTTTAAAATTGGCCCATTTAATTCCAATAACAATTTTCTTGCTGTTGAAACTAGGCCTGTGAATTGAATGATTTCGACTTCTTTTCATTCCTTCTATGAATTTCCTTTTATTAAATTTGACTCTGATGTACAGTATTTTTTTCATGCTTTGAAAGTTAGTAAAAAATTTAGACACAATGGCACAGAAAGGTTGTTGAGTGTGCCCTTAAAAAAAAAACAGGTAATGGTTCCCACTGGTCAACCAAGCTTGACACATTTCTCTCAAGTAAATGCAATCTTATGATATGCTTTGATATTTTCTTGGCCTTTTTGTTGTTGTGAAGATTTTGAACTCTATAGCCTTTCTTTTATTTTAGCACTTTCTCCAAGGAATAATATAATATGACTGCAAGTTTCCTGCAGCAAATATCATCCAATCTGACTGAAAAATATGCAGCCACCTTTTCTGCAACTACAAGAATTAAATAAAAAAGCCAGCCTATAAAATGAGCACCTTTTTCTTTCTTTTTTTAGTACTGCAGCAATGCCATCCTTGTGGACACAACAATAGCAGCAGCATTATTTGCACCCAATGCTATATCAGAATCCTATAATGTTCAAATTCTGAAAGCTCCAAATCTACATTTCTTCCACTAGAATTGATATCACCTTTCAAGACGGGTATGGAAAGAAGAATACTCATGATTTTCTGCAATTTGGTACCAAAACTTTTATGGCAATGGGATTTTTTTTCAACTGAATACAATATGCCATCAGCTGAAAAGGAAATAAGCCATTCTTAAACACTACACAACTCCAGCAGTTACATCAGATGCCATTTTATTCAAAACAACTATTGTTTTTGTCCTATCATTAATCAAATATATAGCATTTATGTCACTGCTCATTTGAGAAAGAAAGACAACCTTTGATCTGAAAGACAAAGAAATAATTAAAATAATTTAGTAACAAAGAAAGGAATGCAAAAAAGAGATGCAAAGAGGTAAAAATGATGATTGAAACATTTTCCTTTAAATGTTTGAAACAGTGCAAATTCAAAAATGAATGTTTAATAATAAATTTTGTAATAATAATAAAAAAAAATCACGAAATTTATATATCCAAAATTTCATTCTTAGTACAATATTATCTGTTCCCCTCCCTAATGTTTTTGAATTAAATATGCATAATCTTACCTGCTTTCTTTGGTTGTTTAGGAGCTGTATACCGAAGACTGGAACTATCGTTATTCTCAATGTTTTGAGGAAAATTAAAAAGACTGGCTAGGTTTGATCTAGAAAAAAAGTTTTAAGCATCAAATTTAAATGATTTCATACAGTACTTTGGAAAACAGACTTCTATAAATGAATTTAAATTTCATAAGATTACTATATGAGGTGAGGGAAATCATGCCTGGAAAAAGAAACTTAAAACTGAACATCAAAACAGAAACCTTCCAACAACATAGGAGGGCGACTCTCTAATCATGAATGACAATGGGAAAGGCCAATACCTTTTGGGTGAAAGTGATATATGCATATACATACAATATGTGTTAATATTAAATAAGTTAAACTAAGTAAGGTACATTAACCAAAGGTAATAGTAATTTGCCCTAATATGAACATGTACTACAGCAACCAAATAAGCGGACGTAATATAACAATAGTTAATGTAGCATATTCATGACATTAAGTCTGGAGATAAAAAAATAATAATAAAGCCTCATTACAATAAAACAATAAATGTATTAATTCTATAGGTATACAAATATAGAAAACTATCTATATCTGTATACCTATACAAATACAGAAGCAAGATTTCTTTTCTATAAAGTTTTATATAAAACAATGTAGATTTAAGAAGTGAATCTTCAACTCTATATTGCAACCCTGGGCTGTAGGGGAGGGTATATGCCATATACCCACTGGATTTTTTTGAGGTGAATAGCATATACTTTCTGGTTTTTGAAAAACTTAAAAAAAAATATATATCATTAAAATATTTAACATTATAACATTTATAATATTCATTAATAACATTCATAGAGTGCACCTTTGCTAATTTTACGACAACAGCACTGTTACAATCCAACTTTTGAAATTTATTCAGCATGTTTTCAACAACCATTCTGAAGCCAATCAATGTTTCACTTTCAACTTGTTTTGTTGTTTCTTTTAAAACTGCTCATCCAATATTAATTATCTTGTAGGCAAGGGCTAAGAATTTCCCACAAATGTACTCAAAGTAGTCAACATTCTTATTCAGTGCCGTTACTTACTGATTTATCAAGTTCCGTCGTATATTAATTACAGATAACAGCACTTTAGATGAATCAAACAACTTTTGTAAAAAATTTTTCTGAAAAGGTATCAGATCGCAATTGGTAACAGAACTTTCAGATCTACAAATACAATCCACTCATGCTAACACACTGAACCTTTTCGAAAAGTTAAAAAAAAATAGACAAATGAAATAAATATTACCATTATTATTATTAATTAATTGATTAAAATGATGAAAGAAAGCCACACTTATTTAGCATCAGCCATAAAAAAAAAAAAATTAAAATGTATTCTAACCCTATTACAGCAAGACAAATAAAAATGCTCACTCAATGCATTACCCACCACAACTGTTACAGAACTTTTCTAAAATTTCAAAAACAACTGTCCATCATACATGGTGTTTCAACTAAAAGATACTGAGCTCTGTCTCACTTATTTTTAGGTTTAGGCAAAATTCTAATATTCCATAAGGATCTGGGATACTAGGATTTTGCCAACTATTTCTCTAGTTCTGCATGAATAATACACTTCTTTATTCTAATAACTAACCTTGTTGCTCTTCATTAAACCCTTTCCAGAAGATCCATATCCTTCAAGAAATGGTATCTCCAAATCTGTAAACAATACTCAAGGTAAAGCCTGAGGCTTATGCTGCACCAGGAAAAAAAAATCCTGACAATCGTGTTTTTTATAATGGAAAAATTACTTCTTTATGCCTAGTATCAAAATTCCAGTACATTACCAATCTTCACACTTCAATCTTTTAACAGAGTAAATAGGATAGCATATAAAATATTAAGTGCTAGCCTGGCAGCCTGTTTATGCTGTTGAGAGAACTTCATGTTGGATTTTATAACTACTCTAAGTCTTTTTCATTATTATAATCTTTATAATCATTGTCATTTATCATTGGAATCTAGTACTGCATTATTCAAATTTAGAATCTGAAATTTACATGTATTAAATAAAAATAAATTTTCTATTTATACCCAAGGAATTTGTAATAATTTTGTCACACAAGTGTCAGAGAAGTTCACAAGATAGAGAAAATATAAGAACATTATACCATATTTAGTAGTCAAGTGGGCTTTAACCACATTTATTCAAAGCATAACTTTCATACCTCACACCTGACTAGCTATGGAGGCATATTATACTTAACTACTATTCTTCACTAAACAATTTATCTATGCCATACTGAAACAGTATACCCATGATACTGTTATTTACTACCCTCTAAACTTTTGTATCAAAATAAAGTTTTTAAAATCAGACTTTTTACTGTTGTCAATGTCATTAACAAATATCAAACACAATAATGATTCTAGTACTGAATATTACAAAACCCAATTCATAATTCTGATTTGCAAAGAACAATAACCATTTACAACCATCCCTTATCGTTTCCTGTTTAAAGAACCTTTAATTCAATATAGCACATTCCTATCAATGGTCCACTCTTCCAGTTTACAAGATGTTCATGTTGGACTGAATTAAAAGCCATAATAAAGCCTAATTTCCTTAATAAATAAACATCAAAAGTACTCTTTGCATCCAGTTATTTTGTGGTAACCTCATCCAATTAGTTAGACAAGATTTCCTTTAACAAACCCTGCTATGTTATGTTTTTATCATTCCATTCCTATCCAGATGCTCCTATATTCAGTTGGCTATTCCAGTGTTGTACTGGAACAGCCAACTTTCATTCTTAAATAAAAACAGTACTCAAAGTCTAGATCTTCAATTTTTTTTCAAAACATCTTCAAACTTGGAGTCTTGTCATTCTTTGATCTTAAACCAAAATTTTTGATGCCATCTTGGCACATACTTTCCTTGTGCCTAAATTTTCAGTTAAAATTTGTCTGTTTCTTTGTCCATACTGAGTTTTGATGTGACCAATCGAATGCTTAAATGACAATCACATCTAATCAATGTCCTTTATTATTATTAGCCATAAGGTGCAAGAAAACCTGAGGCTTATGCTGCACCAGGCAAAAAAAATCCTGTGTTACCTGAGAGTGAGAGAGAGAGAGTCAGAAGTAGAAGGGAATCACCAAGAAAAAGAAGAATGATGATATCCAGCTCAGGATCCTGGGTTTGCCAAGCCCATACTCACCAGATGTGAGTCCTTGGGGTACTCGGTCCACGTTTTCATCAGTTTTCAAGGATACAGATGGTGTGGTCATTCGGCATCTTCCACATTCTCCCTCCTCTTCTAAAAATCTTTTATGCCATTCAAGCACATGAGCTCTTGACATAGTATCTTCTCCACAAACTTCATGTAACAACTCATAACTTTCAGCTGATGTTTTCTTTAGTTTTGTAAAAAATCTGAGGTTGATTTGTTGTTCAATTGTCTGTAATTTTTCCATAAAACTGCAAAAACACAAGGTAATGAAAACTTGTCTCACTGCAAAGCAAATGAGCATGTTGGAACATGACTTGGCAGACAACCAGGGAAACTTTCAAGGTGAACTGCTGTGCCTTTGTTTCACAGGTGAAGCATGTAGTGGCTGTGCACAATGTCTTGTTATTTAGTAGCCACACCTCATTTTTTCCCTTTGGAACCATCTTCATAAACTGCAAAGATGTTTAAACAGCTACAATCTGTTTAGCCTCACCTGAGCACAGGAATACTCCCATTATAATAGGATTGCTTATTTTAATATTACTGGATAACTCTTATCAGCTTCTGCCATTTTCACATTCAAGCATGATAATTTTGCTTGAATTCTAATTTAATGATCATGCAATTACCAAGTTTCCAATATTAAGATCTTTACTGTTTGAAAGGATTACAACTCAAATAATACTTTCCATCATGAGCAATGTGCCAAGGATTAAAAAAAGCTATGGAAAGATGAAAAAAAGTTAAATGTCTATATTAAGACAATAAAAGCACAAAAAAAATTAATTTCATTTTATTTTTTAAAAAATTAATTCAAATTTTAAAATTAAACTGAACTGAATTAAAATAAATTAATCATACCTTCAAAGGAATAGTTTTCATCATGGGATTATCCATCTGGAAATGTAACTTACAAACTATCACACCACAATAAATACATTTATTTTACAGAATAACATTATGCCTTTCTTAGTGCCTCAGTCACATACAAATTGGCATAGTTAACATGTATTTATTGTTTATAAAGAAAGTATTTATCACTTATAATAAGAAGAATAAACACATAAAAAAAAAGAAAATGAACTACTATAGCAAGGATTATGATACATGCATTTTTTCAAGCAAAAAAAAAAAAAAAAATTATACAGAAAAATTAATAATAGTCAGGGACATGCTAACAACAAAGCAAATGCCTAGGATGCTAACATCTGGGGATGCCAAATGCTGAAAAAAAAAAACAGGCATAATTACTTAACCTAAGTAAAAAATATGGTTATACTCCAGATTATGGGTATACTTATGGAGAAAGTCGCTTTTGGTTGAATATGTCCCGAATTACCAGCGTAAACTAACCTAAACATTTTTCACTAACCAAAAATGGGTCTATTAACCCACACTTCTTTTGCTTGAATCCGTCCCGGGCTGATCTTTAGAATAGGGTACCCCCTCCAGACTGCCTCAGTCTTAGGGTGTTATCCCTTCCCACTGTCTTAAAATAGGAAAACGTGTTACCGATTTTAAAACAGCGGCAAAGGGTGGATAAACACCCTAACTAACACTAACCATAGCGTGTTAGGCATGTCAATCACTGCCTTCCTCTTCTTCTTGAGCTATTTTGGAAGGGGGAGACCCTGTTCTATATTTTACCCCATCCCGAATTTGGCCACGGTATACCCATAATCTGGATTCAGCCAAAAATACGAAAACTTAAGGAGGATGGGAAGGATGTTTTATTAAAACAAGAACATTTCACTCCTACGTGAGTTAATCAAAGATCCTGCCAATAGTACTGTCAAGTTTTAAAAGAAGGCTCATATATTGACGCAAAAAATTAATTTACTTCATTGGCTATCTGTTCAGATAGCAATGACGTTACCAAAGTAGTAGTTCAGTTCGTTACATCTAGTACACATATGCAAAAACTTACTATTGCCCTTGACAACTACACACCTTTTCATAAAAACAGAAGAAAAACTCTTCTATAATGTACCGTGCCCAGCCCTGAGATTGGCTTTGCGGTCAAGCAATATCAAAAATGAACTATGTACGTATTTCTTAAATTATTGGGTAAAAAAAAAAAAAAAAAAGAAACAAAAGTTATGTTCGGAATGAAATGCACTTCCAAATATACTAACAGATAACATTCAATAAACATTTAATCGCTTCTCACCTGCTTCCTGGTCCTAAACTGAAATCGGTATCATCATCATCATTACCAAAAAACATGATTTATATATCGGTTTCTGAGGTTCAGGACTGGGTAAGTACAGAACGTCGAGAATGAACAGCTACCAGAACAAAAAGACAAGTAAAAATATTACTCTTTGGTATTGAAATATTTTAACCAAGATATAAAGTACAAAGAAAATGAGACCACGAAGAACTTCAACCTTCAAAATAAAAAAAGTCACTTAATAATTTGTTTTGTTTTGTTCTTTTTTCCAATTTTGAAAAATGAATATATGATCGTATTATAACAAAAAGAAACACACTGATAAGTATAAGCCACAAAATACTTCATTACAGCTGTTATCTGAAGAACATAATCGGAAAGTTATTTGTTGGATGTGAAATCAAATTTCACTAATAACGAAAAATATCACATAACGAACAAACACACCTCCTAACAGCAGGAAGGAACAGTCAGGTGGTTAACACCAAAAACAGGAAGTACAATTATAACAATCAGTAATTTCGTATCACATTTCTCATTTAAAATGATGCTTTCCTTATATATACATAAATATACAGGTAAAAACAGATAATGTTGAATACATAATAGTCTGTGTTTTTTAATTTCTTTGGTAAAAAAATAAATATACAAAATAATAATAATGTAAGGTATTGACAGAGCGTATCAACCAGCGAAATGATGCACAGCTAAGATGAATCAGTCAATTGACATTCGCTTATTAGCATTAGCATTAGCATTAGTAGAGGCATTTGATGCAAGAAAGCAAGTTTATGCAGCATCAGCCAAAAAAAAAAAAAAAAAAAACCCACTTCCACTTCACCCCTCTGTTCGTTCAAAATACCTGTCCAGCTGAGCCTTAAACTTATTTAGGCTATCAACCTCCACCACAAGGGATGGGAGTCTGTTCCACCAACCAACCACCCGCTGGCTAAAGGCAAATTTCCGCACGTCTATCCTACATCTGTCTTTCCTCAATTTGAATTTATGCCCTTTCAGGTGATTTTTCTGAGCTAGAGGAAGAATCCCATCAGCATTGAGCATGCTTAAACCATTCAAGGCTTTATACACCTCTATCAGATCACCTCGCTGGTGCCTAGTCTCCAGACACTGTAATTTGCAAAACTTAAGCCTTTCTTCGTAAGAGCACCCCAAAATTATTGCATTCGTAAGAGCACCCCAAATTATTGCATCAAGTCAATATAGAATGCTTAATAACTGAATTGAGTACAGCAAATTAACTGAAACACAAGTTTGGCAGGAGAAATCTTGCCAAAAGCCAAAAAGAAGTTGCAACAATAGTACAAAAGCTACAAGAACTCAAACACCGTGCTTAGCCATGCAATAGCCATAAGCAATGGCAACAGGGGCAAACAAACAAACAAACAAAAAAGCATAACACAAAAATTTGCGAACAAAATAACGAATATATGCTGAAGTTAACAGGAAGTTATAACATAATCTAGTTATATATTGACAGAATAGATGAAGGTTTTGCTAGTTAATTTGACAGCTGTTTAGAGCTTCGTAAAAAAATATAAAAAATCCCAGCAAATTTAGCCAGGATTTTATTACATTGACAGTGGCGAAACTACCATACTCCACAACGGGGGGGGGGGGGTGTCGACGATTGCTTTGCTTTGGTACACAGAGTATCACGTGGGACAGCAGTCGGAAATCTGGCATGGGAGCCCAAAATTTCTAGTTTTAGACTGATGTTAAGACTATACAGGGTGTTTCAGTTAAACGTTTCAGAACTTCTAAGAGGGGTAGGGTACATCCTGATAACTCGAAATCATATAGCAATGTGGGGTCGGAAATGCTTTCCTGAAGCGGTATTGTACACAGAAGTCGTCGTGCGACGTCGTGCAGCACAGATTCGATTTTCGGTCAATGTATGGGCCGGTATTATGGGAGATCACCTCATCGGACCTTACCTGTTACCGTGTCGTCTAACCGGACCTATCTACTTGATCTTTCTGCAGCAAGTATTGCCACAACCTTTGAGAGATGAACAGATTTCTGCATCGACGCAACAGACAATGTGGTTCCAACACGATGGAGCCCCTGCCCATTATAGCGGAGATGTTCGTAACTACCTGGATGTCACATTTGGTCAACAGTGGATTGGACATGGTGGGCCCGTGCGTTGGCCTGCTCGGTCACCCGACCTATCATGTCTTGATTTTTATTTCTGGGGTCATATGAAATCGCTAGTTTATGACACCCCTGTTGACAATGCTGAGGAGCTGGTTGCAAGAATCGCAGTAGCTGCCGAAGAAATTCGAAATTCGCCTGGAGTATTCCAGAATGTTCGGATGTCCATGCGTCGGAGATGTGAGGCGTGCATTGTAGCCCGTGGAAGAAACTTCGAACACTTACTTTAATCCATGTACCTTTTGCTTCTTTTCATGTATTATTAAAACGATTTCTCACTTACGGTCTCTTTTCTTTTCATGGTGCTTCTGTGTACAACACCGCTTCAGGAAAGCATTTCCGACCCCACATTGCTACATGATTTCGAGTTGTCAGGATGTACCCTACCCCTCTTAGAAGTTCTGAAACGTTTAACTGAAACACCCTGTATACATTCTTAATAATTTTGAAAGGAAAGTAATATGCGGCTGTAAAATTCTTCCCATTTCACCAACTAATTCACTCCAAAAGTTTGTCTGGTTTTGCCTTGACTTTATTTCAGGTGTGAACTTCCACAACGACATGTGGAAGCTTGATCCAGCAATCACCCACCCGCTGGCTAAAGGCAAATTTCCTTACATCAATTCTACAACAGCCTTTCCTCAATTTGAATTCATGCCACCTCAGGTGCGTAATCTGAGCAAGAGGAAAAATCCCATAAGCATTCAGCTTCCTCAAACCATTCAAGGCCTTCCACACCTCAATCAGATCACTTTACAGTTGCCTGTCTCTAGACACTGCAGTTTGCAGAATTTAAGCCTTTCTACGTAAGAGAAAGCTTTTTTTCCACTCACCAATCTCGTTGCCTTCCTCTGTGCTCGTTCCAGCAGCTCTGCATCCTTCCTACAATGAGGTCTCCATACCTGTATGCAATACTCAAGGTGTGGCCTGACAAATGCCTTATAAAGAGGATAATCATCTCCTTGTCCCTGCTAGCAAAACTTCTGTATATCATTGACAACAATTCCTCCTCCACTTTTTTCTCACTTATTACAAAATCGTTTAGCTCCCTGTTATAGTTTAACAAACTACTGGCATTTTCTTCCCTTAATGACTCCTCTTTTGTGAATGTAGCTGCAAAATACTCATTCAGTTTGTCGACAATCTGAGCAGGATCATCAACAGTTGAACCATCGATATCAAATAGACCAATCTGATTCATCCCAATCCTTATAGAGTTTACATAAGTAAAGAAGTTTTTGCTATTCCTCTTTGCATTCTTTGCCAAAGATTTCTCATAATTTGCCTTCGCTTCCCCGATCTCCATTGTAGCTTCATTACAGACTAGCTTATATCTACCGGAGGCTACTGTGCCTCCTGATACTTTATATGCATCTCGTGCAGTTTTCTTCTCTGCCACTTGTCTCTATAGTTCATCTCACATCTATTAAGGCCTAAGACTTCCTCCTGTGTGTGCATGTAGATGCAAAATACTTATTCAATTTGTCAGCAACCTCACCAGGTTTATCAACAATCGATAAGTCGATGTCAAGTGGAACAATCTGATTCATTCCCTTCCTTATAGAGTTTACATAAGTAAAGAAGTCTTTGCTGTTTTTCTTTATATTATTTGCCAAAGACTTCTTGTAATCTGCCTTTGCTTGCCTAACGTCCTTCGTGACTTGATTTACAGAATATCTTATATCTACCATAGGCATCTGTGTCTCCTGATAATTTATATGTGTCTCAAGCATGTTTATTCTCTGCCACAAGTCTCATTAGTTCTTCTCAAATCAATTTAAGTCTAAATCTTGAACAGTAAAGCCTAGTAGTTTCCATGATTAATTCTTTAAATTCTTCCCATTTAGAATTTGCTGTTGGTAACATCATCAGTTAGTCCCACTGTATACAACTTAAAAACTATCTGAGACCACTGTAGTCACTTTTACGAAAGCAAAAACTCTTCCCTTTACCCTTGATGCTAGTTACATCTTTAAGTAAACATCAGTACACTGTGATCGCTACCACCTAGTGGTTCCTTTATTTGTAGATTCTTAATGCATGAATAATCACTGCTGATAATCAGATCAAGAGTATTACTCCTCCTGGTTGTCTCTAGAATATGTTGCTGTAGAAAAAATCATACATAAATCCACAAAAGTCTTGCTAGTGTACAAGTGACCAACCACAAGTTCCAGTCTATATCTGGGAAGTTAAAATTTTTTTTTTTTTTTTTTTTTATGAAAACCCCAAGCACGAAAGGCATCGAAGCCTATAGCACTTAGTACCGTGCATGGGTTGAAGGAGAAGTATGGGGGAGAGGAATGCCGGAGACTTTGCTGTAGAGACTAAACATGGGTTTCACCACTTCAATCCTCCAATAAGCAAAGTGGTGGTATTTCACCGGTTGATGAAAGTCATCTACCACCTACTCCCCCATTATAAGGAAATATAATTTACTGGTGCATTCTATCGATCTGCACAATTGTTCGTTGTACTCATCACAGTCATTAGGCCTAAAACACACTTCTACTCTCAATTTTACTTTCCCAGGGCTTGTCACACCAAACTGGCTCAACACTGCACTGTCCACTCATGTCAACTGGATGCGCTTCCTTAGATTTTATGTGTTTCTTAACTAACGGCATGACCTCTCCTCCCCATTCTATCCTGCATATCCTTTCTGTACACATTGTACTCCCCAAATTCCAATTCTGCAATGATTATATCTGTGTGATACCACGTCTCTGATATCCCAACAATATCTGCCTTTGATGAATTGACCAGTATTTCAAATTCATCAAATGTATTTACTATATTCCTAGCATTGGTGTACATGCAAGCATACACGCACCTAATTTTACTCTTAGTTACTCTAACATAGCCCATGTATTTATTTATTCCATGATGACCCCCAACAATAATTAAAATCCCCAGCACCTTGCTTTCCAGGCTGCTGCTCATTCAAATAGAAGCAGTGCAGGAATAATTTTAATCTCTACCTGCGGCTGATATTAATCTGTTAGTCTGTGAATCCCCCCTTCCAGCAGTTTTCCGACCCACCTAACACTAACGACGCATCTTGCACCCCTTCAATTTAAGTTTATCTCATCCCTGTAAAAATGGTCTCTCCTGTTAACAAGCACTGACCAAATCGAAAGGGGAAAAAATTCTAACACAAATTCTAGCCTTGTACAGTCTCTCCAAATTGATTGTCACGGTCTCATCATCTACTCCATCGATCGTGTATGGGCAGAATTACAGACACTCTAACTCTTGACTTTTTATTAAATCCTTAGTATAAGCCTGAAGAAAACGTTGCAGTAAGGCTGATGAAAAGTGATAATGTGACACTTTGCGGAATGCTAACTGATATAATTAAGAAGCCGTATATATATATATATATATATATGGCTAATAACATTATTTATAATTATTTTATTTTAAAATTTCATTAATGTTCCAATTAAATATATTAATTGAAAATACAGTATAACTATAATTTCATTTATTTATCTATTATTATTTAATCATGTGTTTCTATCCCCGAATAAATACAAACATATATTAGTATTAGTATTAGTAATGGCCGCATGGTGCAAGAAAGCCTATGGCTTATGCTGCACCAGCCAAAAAAAAAAAAAAAACCCGAATAAAACAATGATAAAAAAAATAATAATAATAATTAATAAAAGAAAAGGAAATTAAACCTATCATCCTATGCGTTTCCCTCACCCGAAGGTACTATCCAGATGACCTTTGAATTTTCCCAAACTGTCAGTTTTTCCACCCCTGTAGGCAACTTATTTCAGTAATTTATAACTCGCTGGCTAAAATAAAACTTCCTGCAGTCCAATCTAAACATTTCCCCCCCGTATCTTGAATTTATGTCCCCTAGTTCTGGCATCATTTATAACCTTGAAAATTTCGTCCTCATTCATTTTACTAATGCCGCTCAGAGCCTTAAACACCTCAATCAAATCTCCATTTAAGGTGTTTAGTTTCCAAACTCTGCAACCCACATATTCGAAGTCTTTCTTCATAAGGACGCCCTTTTGCCGATCTCACCAGGCGAGTTACCCGTCTTTGCATCCTTTCAATAAGCTCGATGTCTTTCTTTAGGTGTGGTCTCCATACTTGAACACAATGTTCCAAGTGTGGTCTAACAAAAGCCTTATATAATGGGATTATCACGTCCCTATCTCTACTTGCAAAAGTTCGATAGATTATCGATAGGACACCATGGGCCTTCCTTGCAACCTGTTTACAACAATGCTCAGAGAATTTCATGTCTGACCGCATCGTAACACCCAAGTCCCTTTCCTCCAGTACTGGGTTTAGTTGAACTCCACCAAGCGAATAAGTTATTTTGGGATTACTCTTTCCCAGGTGTAATACCTTACACTTTGTTGGATTAAAGCATAGCTGCCATTTTTCTGACCATTCCTGAAGTCTATCTAGGTCTCTCTGAAGAAGCTCAGCTTGACAGTGATCATTAACTACTCTACCAATTTTAACATCATCTGCAAATTTAGACATCACGCCGTCTATCCCTTCATCGATGTCGTTTATGAAAATTAAAAACAACAGTGGTCCTAATATTGATCCTTGGGGAACTCCACTTCTTACTTCAACCCAATCTGAGGAACAGCCATTTATCACAACCCTCTGCCTCCTATCCTAAAGCCATCCTGCTATCCATCTAAGGATTTTCCCAGTGATCCCAACCTGTTCCAGCTTATATTTCACCCCAGGGGCTCAAATCTGGTGAGTATGGACATGGCACATCCAGGGTCCTGAGCTGGATATCATCATTCTTCTCTTTCTTGGTGATTCCCTTTTCTCTCTCTCTCTCTCTCTCTCTCTCTCTCTCTCTCTCTCTCTCTCTCTCTCTCTCTCTCTCTCTCTCTCAGGGTGGCTGAGGAATTTTTTTTTTTTTTTTTTTGCTGTTGCAGCATAAGCCTCAGGCTTCCTCACACCATAAAGCTAATAATAATAATAATAATAATAATAATAATAATAATAATAATAAAGCAACCGCTCATGTGGGACTCAGTCAAACGCTTTGCTGAAATCTAAATAAACAATGTCGAAATTATTCCCTAAATCCAGCTCGTGAGTGACCCTTTCGAAATAGCGAACAGGATTTGTTAAAATTGATTTTCCCTTTACAAAACCATGCTGAGTATCCTTGAGAATTTCGATTCTATCCAAATATCCCACATTCCGCCCTTAATCATTGCCTCCATGATTTTCCCTACCACTGAAGTCAGACTGACAGGTCGATAATTTCCCACTTCACTCTTAGAGCCACCCTTATGTATGGGAGATACATTGGCACTTTTCAATCCAACGGAATCTCCCCAGAGTCTAGTGATGCTCGCATTAGCCGCAATGGTTCAATACACTTACTTGCCGCCTCCCTTAAGATTATAGGGTATATTCCCTCAACTCCAGGAGCTTTACTGGCCTGTAAGCTCGAAAGTTTTTTCCTTAAATACCTTGCGAAATTTCAGTATCATTAATTACATATTTTTCAACTTCGCTCCCAAAATTTCCCATTGCCACAAAAGGTTTTTCATTTGTAAATATCGATGCAAAATAACTGTTGAGTTCATCTGCAACGGCAGCTGGTGTATTTAATACTATCCCCTTTCCCTTACGTAAAGGTCCGATCTGGTTTGTCCTGCTCTTCTTGGCATTTATATATGTGAAGAATTCTTTATCCCCCTCTCTTTGCTCTGTTTGCTAGTGATTTCTCCTAAACTGCCTTTGCCTGTCGAACCTTTTCTGTGGCTCTATTACAGATCATCTTGTAGCTGTTATAGGCTTCAGTACTTTTAATTGCTCTGTAACCTTTCCATGCCACCTTTTTCTGCTCAAGTAATGTGGCAACTTCACTATTCATCCAACTTGGAACCCTCCTCCTGGAGTATTTTTTTAATGGCAAATACGCATTCAAGGCATTTGTGATTAATGTTTTAAAAGCATACCACAGTTCAAATGTATTCATTCTCTGTGTGATATCTACCCAGTTAATAGAGGCCATGTAGTATCTTAAGGCATCGTAATTTCCTTTTCTGAAATTAGAACCCATTCCTTTGCCCTTTACTACTGCTACCTCTCATCATCATCCACCGTAGAACTCCGTGATCACTTCCTGCTACTGGTTCCTCTACTGTCAGCCCTGTTATGTCATCTGATTCATGGGTGATGATGAGGTCTAGGATATTCTCTAGTACCTTCCCTGACATGTTGATACAAATAACAGTCATCTAATTGATTTAAAAATTTTGTTCCCCATGTTGAGTTTCCTTCCCATTTTCTCCAATCAGTTAAAGGCAAATTGAAATCACCCATAATAAGATATTTACGCTTACTTGCCCATTCCATTTGCATGTGGAGGCTTTCGTCATAATCTTCACAATCACTTGGTCTGTAGATTACTCCTACTCGCAGTATACCTTTCTTTCCAACTAAGTCACACCATACAGATTCTATACTAGCATGTGAAACGTCTGAATCCGGGAAAGCTATCGTCGCACTCAGGCTGCTTCTGATAAGAAGCATTACCCCATGACCCCTTCTATCTACCCTATCCTTCCAAAATACATTATACGAGCCGTACTGAAACTCATCATATCTTCATATCTTTATACAGTAATCTCGATGGAGGTAATTGCGGTGTCAGCCCTGGAGTGTCTTTTTTACCAATCTTTCTAGCTTCGTTTGTGCCGCCTGGGCGGGAGGGGACACGTTTAGGTTGTGTGGAGTATCTGGTAGTATTTTTCGGTCAGCAGGCCTTGATTTCCTTGTGCTGTAACTGTTGAGCCTGCCTAATTCCCAGGTATTTATAGGTCTCTCCCTCTCATGGCTTCGATCTCTTTACCAGTCTGCAGTAGGTAGTTTCGGCAGACTAATTTCCCCTTATGCAATCCGTGAATTTTGCTTTTGTCTAGACTAAATTCCATTCTGATATCATTGCTGAATTCTTCGGTGATCCGTAGTAATTCAAAGCTCAAAGGGTGACAGAAATAATTATAGATCTGTTTGTCTAACTTCTTTTCCGGGGAAAATAATTTAGTCACTGGTTAAAGAAGCATTGCAAGATCATTTAGACAAGATTGCAGTAATGATTTGATGCTACACTGTGGTAAAAAAGGAACTGAATGCCAAAAATAATTTTGATATCATATACTTAGATTTTAGGAAAGCTTTTGATACTGTTGCACGTGGAAGACTGCTGTACAAATTGGAGTGGTATGGCATTGCGGGAAATTTGTTACAACGGATAAAAGAAAAGTTGATTAGGAGACGACAGAGAGTGGCAATAAATGGACTAATTTGTGAGCACCTCTTCGTGGACTAATATTATTAGTAGGGTTCGTTGCTGGGGCCATTGTTGTTTTGTGTATTTATCCATGATATCGATTAAGGTATATCAGGCTTAATGTCCAAGTTTGCAGATGATACAAAGGTTGGTAGGGTCTTTAATGACAGTAAAGACAGTATGCTACCGCAACAGGATCTATAAAAGTTAGCCAGATGCGCTGAGAAGTGGCAACTAAAGTTTAACATTGACAAATGCAAATTACTGTTACGTTGGGTTACTGCAAATTACAAATTGCAGTAACCCAACAGAAACGTACCAACTGTGTGGCACTATACTCTGGGAGATGGAGAATGAAAAAGACCTGGGGGTTATTGTGCAGTCAGATATACAGATTTGTAAAGTTCTCTGCGCAGTGCAGACGGGCAGCCAGAGCAGGTCATAGAGTCTTATCAATGATATATAGGAATTTTGTTAGCAGAGACAAGGCGATTATCCCTTTGTATAAGGCAATGGTCAGACCACATCTTGAGTACTGCGTACAGGTCTCGAGGCCTCATTTTAGGGAGGATATAGAGTGTTCCAAGAACGAGTACAAAAAAAGGGCAACAAGATCGGTGAGAAGAACAAACGGTTGCTCTTACGAAGAAAGGCTTAATTTCTGCAAATTGCAGCATCTGTAGACTAGGCACCAGCAAGGTGATCTAATTGAGGCGTATAAGGCCTTGAATGGTTTGAGCAGGCTCAATGCTGATGGGATTCTTCCGCTTGCTCAGATTACGAATCTGAGGGTGCATGAATTCAAATTGAGGAAAGACAGTTGTAGAATAGTCGTATGGAAGTTTGCCTTTAGCCAGTTGATTGCTGAAACAGACTTCCATCTATTGTTGTGGAAGTTGATAGTGTAAGTAAATTTAAGCCTGAACTAGACAAATATTTGGAGTGACTGGGTGGGTGAAATCGGAAGGTTTATTATTATTTTTTTTTTCTGGCTAATGCTGTATAAACTTTCTTTCTTGCGTCATATGCCTCAACTAATGCTAATGCTAATTGCTCTGGAGTTGCTGCGTGGAGTTTGATGTCATCCAAAAAAAATCAGGTTTGTGAGGGTGGTGGTTGACTGCTAGACAGAACCACAGTGGGCTCAGGGTATTTGCTTGAAAGATTCCTCTCCTGATGGGGGGGTCGGTCTGGTTGTTACGTTCTTGACCTTAAAAATGGCACTCCGTTTCGTCATCGTTGCTTCTTGGAAGTTGGTCACTGTAGAATTGACTCTGTCGATCTTCAGCATCTCAATTAGCCAGCTAGGAGGCACTGAGTTGAAGACATTGTGGTAATCGATGTAGGCCGTGTACAGGTTGTGGCGCTTCTTGTAGGCTTGCTCTATAACTGCGGCATCTATGGTTAATTGCTCCTTGTACCCTTTGCACATCTGCTTGCAGAGAATGCAAGCGGATGAGCAAAGGATACAAGGAGCAATTAACCATAAATGCTGAAGTTTGGCCATTATGTTCTGGCTGTCCAAGTGGTCTGATATCTTCATGATTATGCAGCTAGTTAGATCTTGTACATTGTCAGGAGACAGGTGATTGGCTTGTATTTCGTCGGGTTTCTTGTACCTTGGTCTTTCTTCTTCAGATATGGGATTAAATGAGTGCGAAACTTCGGGACTGTCTTTCGGTGCCTTATCATTTTGGTGAACTGCTCTGCTAGGTGTTTGTGTGTGCAGGTGAGCTTCTTGTACCAGTAGTTGTGGTACAAGAAGCTATCTTATTGTGGCACAAGAAGTACAGTGTTATCTATTCCTATGGTTCGCTAGTTGTGGGAGTTCCTGATCGTCTGTTTTTATTCTTCTTTCCGAATATCACACTTTCTCATCTCATCTCATGTAGGTCCTTGGTTTTCTTCCGTTCTAGTTCTATCCAGGAGCTTATCTGTTATTTCTTATTTTACTGCTCCATATGTTTCCCCAGAGCTTTTCGATCGTCTTCTGCTCGGGTGGTCCGTTTCTGTCTTTCCCGTCTTCTCCGAGACTCGTGTAGAGGGCTCTTTGGTCCTCATCGAAGATTCAGTTGTGAATTTTCCTCTGGCAGTTCTCTTTGTATCAGCGTGTCTTGCTGAGTGCGAGACGGGTTCTGCTTCAGAGTGTCAAAGTATTCTCCTATTCTCTAATTTTTTCTCGTGTTTTCTGTGGACATTGTCTCTCTTGAGGATGCTCTTCAATTTTCCAATAAATTTCTTACTCCTATTGCCCGGTTGGTACTGGGTAAATTGCCTATCTTAATTTGTCTATCTTCTACTAAAGCCTTCTTTCCATGTTGTGGCGGTTCCTTATTTTTTCGGTTCTGCTGCTGTTGGTCTCTCGTTTCTCTTCCATTAATCCTAGTTGCTGCTATGGCTGCATGGATGGCCTCCAGTGTTGCACCATTGTTGTCGAGGTATTGTGGTATTATTTGCCGATTGAGATTGTCTCTTGCTCTCCACAGGATTCTTTTGGATCTCTACTTCGATATCACATGGGTGTTTGTGGGGGTCAGTTCCTTCGAATCCTGTTAGGACCTTGTTTAACTCGGCTTCTATTCCGGATATCATGATCTCGCCTCTTTTCACTTCAACTGCTCTCAGTTGTATATCTTCTTGCTCTTCCTCCTCTGATTCCATGTTGTCCATATTCGTTGTTCTTCGTAGCTGATCGCTCACATGCTGCTTGATTTTTTCCAAGATTGCAGGAGCTACAAGATTTTTCGTGAAGATGGTCCTTCTCTGGTCGGCTATTCGTTGTTCAGTGACTTGAATATGCGGGAATCGTTCCAACCACTTGCTATATACTCTCGACCTGTACATTGTCATATCGGTCTCTAGATTGGTTATTTCTTAGTATGCTCGCATGATGTACGTATTCATTTCGATGATCCATTTCATGCGTTGGCGTTTTCTTCCTTCCTGGGTGGTCACTAGCGCAGTTGCGCAGGAAGCACTTCCAGTTGTGGGGGTGGATGGTCTTGCTCTTCTCTTGTGGTAGTCATAAGGGTGACAGTGGACTTGCTCTATTGTCTTCCTTGGTAAGCACTTCTCCGTATTTTTTATCCTGCACTCTGTTTAAAGCCTGAACGCTTGCAACTTTATCGTGCAAGTTCTTGGGAATGACAACAGATGGCGCCATTCCGACTTATCCGTCACTCCTACCTTGAGGAAGGTAGGTCTGCTGGTGCAACTTTCGCGATGTTTTATTTTATTTTATTATTTTAATTTATTACTAGTATTATTATACTGGTCTCCCAGCGTCATGGACATGAGTTCGCTTCCGCCAAAGCAGGACTCGATCCTGCTTTGGTTGATACCATCAGACTTAGTGTCGTAACCACTGAGCCATCAACCCCCTTTTATTATTATTCGTATTAGTAGTAGTAGTGAGAACAGTTTGTACAAGAAAGCAAGCATATTAAACAACAGCAGCCTATTAAAAAAAAAAAAAAAAAACACATCACCTGCCCATCCCCTCCAATAATCTGACTAGTTTTTTTAATTTATTCAAACAATCCGCTTCCACAACAGATGGACGTTCGTTCCAAAAATCCAAGTTTGGATTTTTGGAACGAACAATGAAAACATTCAATGGCTGAATGCAAAGTTTCACTCATTTGTCCTGCAATCATCCTTCCACAGTTTGAATTTATGCTCCCTCATGTGTGTAGTCAGTGCAGGAGGAAGAATGCCATCAGCAGTGAACATGGTCAATACATTCAAACCCCTAAATACATCAATCAGATCACCTCGCAGGTGCCTAGTCTCCAGACGCTGAAATTTGCAGAATTTAAATCTTTCTTGGTGAACCATACTCTTATTCCCTTGACCAATCTGGTTACCCTTCTATGCACAAGTTCCAGCAGATTTAAATCCTTAAGCGAGGCTTCCAGACTTAGACTTTTCAAGATGCGACCTAACCATGGCCTTGTTCAAAGGGATAATCAACTCCTTGTCCCTGCTAGCAAAGTTTCTCTATATCATTGATAACACATCATGAGCTGTCCTGACAGCATGTCTGCATTGCTCAGAGAACCTGTTATCTGAGCAATTTTTCATTTTACATCACCCTGAGTAGTACCACACCCTGTCAGTTAATTTGGGATTACTGCCATATGCAGTACCTAGAATTTATCAAAGTTAAATTTCAAGTGCCATTTATCAGTCCATCTGCTAATTTATTTAGAGCTTATTGCAGTAGCTTATCCGATTACTGACATTGTCCACCTTTCAACCTTTGTATCATCTGCAAACTTGGACATTAAACCTGCTATACCTTCATCAATATCATTACCAAATATAGGAAGCAACAATGGACCAAGAACTGAACCGGAAGGGTACTATGTTGTTGGTGTAGTAAGGTTTTAGGAGTAGCAGCAACTTAGGCCACATAGCTCAGTAAATACTCTCTATAAATTGCATGTATTCTGTGGTCAATTTTCTTCCTGAATTTCTGAGAGAAAAAAACATGGTATCCTTGGCTGAGACCGACTAATAATTCAACCAAGGTGTGAAAAAGGCCCATAAAAATTCTTCGTGTCATTGACGGGATTCGAACTCAAGTCTTTTCCAACAGATGTGGGAGGACAGTGATTATTCTAACTGCGGTACCCACAAGAGAAGCACTATGTTTGAGTTAAAAAAAATATGTCGGGCTCGGTAAGTAGTGTAAATGAAGCCAAAGTTTAAACTTGGTATCGAAATGACATCTTTAAAGGTTCATAGTATTATGCTTTAAGTATTATTTTTTTAAATTTCTTATTATTATTTTATTTATTTATTTTTTTTATATATATACAGATCAGTACAGTGGTGCTGCTCATGGGTACTTCTGAGTTTTGATAACCATAAAGATTATACGGACTGCGATGTGTCTCTAAATTTATATTACTCTAATTTCGCCATAAAAAGTGAGCTTTTATCACATCAACTGCCCAGATAGATATTAGTATTGCTTCAGATATATATATATATAGAGAGAGCATTGAACACGTGATGCAGCCTACACAATGACTATGCACACGTTTCATTAGTTTTATCTTTTGTTTTTTTTATCACATCCAGAGTGATTTCATCAGAGTGACATTTACTTATGTATAGTCGGCCTCTGTAATTTAGATACATTCTCCTAAAGCAGAGATGTAAAACCTTTTCCTGGACGTCTTATATATTATGATGGGAATGCGTCGCGTGCCAACCACTGGCAGATCCAGAAGCTACCCAAGGCAAATCAAATTTTAAAAAAATAAAAAAAAAAAAAACTGGGAACCATGTTTCCATTCAAAAAGCTAAAAAAATCCCACAGAAAAACTAAGGTCGGACTCTTACAGGGAATCGATAACTCCTGCCCCACCTTTATTGATCTGCAACTGGAACCCCCTCATGCTTTTGCTGAATACGTAAAGGAATTTTTGTTAGGCGCGTAATAAAAAAAATTAAAACACTTTTAACATTTAAAAAATAAATTTAATATAGGTCAAAGAATAAACAACCACCTGTACAGAATCGATGTCATGAGGTGAGCTCACTAATTCCTTTACTTACCATCTCTAAAAGGCAGCTTGACTTGGCGCATTATAGCCTTAGATGCTAATGCCATAAAACTTAAAACAAACAAACAAAAGGCAGTAAATATAAACAGCAGTTTCCGTCATGTTTAAATCCGGGTCGTAATTCCTGGCAATGAGTAATGTAAATTGTACGCCAGAGAGGACTCAAAGGATTGTTGCACACTGAGCTAACTTTGCTTTGGCGAAGCTCCCCTCCCCCCGTTTCATTCATATAAACTGAAAACAGGTTTTTAAATTCAAAAATAATATATAAATTTTTTGATATATTTTATATCTTATTTCATTCAGTTCACTTTATTAAAATCCGGCCAACAAGCTTCGAGACGGTGCCGTCTGGATGATGGAATCCGCCGAGAATAAGTAACACTACTGGCGAAGTCGAGAAGACTATTGCTTATTCGAGGTAGTGCAATATCAGGGCAACTCGCTGTGAAGACGTCCACAATTCGAGATGTAACAAAAACGATGATATTTTACCTTTTTCGGTGATTTACTACGGACTAAAATGATGTTTAGTACTAACTTGTTCGTCTAGTAGATTTTCTGCAGTCTGAGGCTTTCGATCCTAAACCCCCTTTTTTTTGTCTTTATTAAAATCTTAAAATAAAAAAATATAATTTATTAATTTACACTTAATAAATCAGTAGCATGAATTAGTAAACATTCATTAACATTTCAACTTCAAAGAGTAGCTTTTCTCGATATTAACAGCTGTGAATCCATGGATCGTTTCAACCGGGTCTAAATCCATGGCCTTGGTATGTTTATTGATAGGGATGCCAACCCATCAAACTGATCTAGTATTATCGTGGAAAGGAGAAAAGTTTTGATCAACTTCGACTTTGAAAAGCTCTGTTTTGTGATGGCCACTAATACTGGCAATGCTAATTTTCAGCACCAAGAAAAGATTTGCCAATAGTACCGTCTGTTTGAGCACATCAGTTGTGAGATTTCAGGTGGAAAAATAACTGTCTTGAAAATGGTTTGGCAAACATTTTAATTATAAAGCGATGCCAGAGATAGCTTTTGACCACCATCTATAAGCAGATTTCTAAATCCACACAAATGTTATGTAGTTCTTCATCAAGGTTTTCTCTAACTTAATTCAAATTGTACAGAAATTGGAATTAATCATTATGTTTACGATCAATTCAGCCCTGTCTTGCGGTGACTAAATTGCCTTGTCTAAAATGTTGAAAAAGTACACCCTAAATTTTTCCTTCTCTATCATTCCTATATGTCGTCGTGTTCATTATCAAACATTCTTTCGTTATGAATTCTTGTTTCGTTCAAATTCAGGTTCAATTTACAAATCAACTGCCAACTTTATTTACATCGACTAGAAGTCTTTAAATTGATCATCTGATTTGCAATTTTTAAGATATTCGACTGATTTTGAAAGCAGGGATACAGTTTGTGATATTTATTTGGCTCCAAATGTCGCGCAGAACAATCAGGCTCTGAAAATTTTCTTTAATAATATATATATATTTTTTTTGAGTGGTATATAATTAATTTTTTGAACTACTCACTTGTTCTTGAATGACAGTTATATATATATACACTGAGTGATCACTGAATTATGACCACCCCTATGAAAACTGAATGCGACCCGTTGATCACGTGAGGTACGAGAGTGCGCAGTTAGTAGACCTACGTAGCATAGATAAGGTGTCAGTGGTTCAGTAGGTAGCAAAATTCCGAGCGTGATGGGTAAAAGGAAGGATTCATCGGACTTTGATAAATGGCAGATTGTGGGTGCTCGACTAGCTGGTGCCTCGATTTCCCAAACGGCTGAATGGTGGGGTATTCGAAAGCCGCCGTAGTTAAAGTGCACCAGAACTGGCGTCAAAATGGTCAAACAACGACCCGACGACAAAACTGCAAAGGTCAGCGAAAGGCTGATGTTAGAGGTGAGCGTCGGGTCCGACGACTCGTACAGATGAACAAGCGCAGCACTGTTCAAGAGTTGACTACCCAATACAACATGGGCCAACCCAGAACAATATCTGGCATGACCATGCGTCGCACGTATGGGCCATACCAGCAGACAACCCCTACAGCATTCTCTCCTAACCAAGGTTCATCGGCGTAAACGACTCGCCTGGTGCAAAGAGCATGTAAGTTGGACGTTAGAAGACTGGAAGAAGGTGTGCTGGTCGGATGAGTAACGTTATTTACTCCACACCATGGATGGTCGTGTACGGATTTGGCATCAACAACATGAGGCTCTTGATCCATCATGCGTGGTATCAAAAGTGCAGACCGGTAGAGGCGGTTGTATGGTGTGGGGCATGTTTCACTGGCAGGAACTTGGACCCCTGGTGCATGTGGAACAACGTATCAGTGGTCTCTGCTATCCTCAACTGCTTGCTGACTGAGTACACCCCGCTATGTTACACTTTTTCCAGAATGGCGATGGTGTCTTCCAAGATGACAATGCGCCGAGCCATCGGGCACTTGTTGTGCAAGAATGGTTCGAGGAACACAGTTCTGACTTCCAGCATATTGTTTGGCCTCCGAACTCCCTTCAATATCAATCCCATAGAGCACTTGTGAAACACTATGGAAAGGCATATCAGGCATCTGGATATGTACACCAATCACCTCCATACCTGTATTGCTGACCGCATTACACACAGCTTGGTTGGTCATATCTCCTAACCCTTCCGACATCTTGTTGAATCAATACCACGTCGGATAGCTGCTGTACTGAGGGCAAAAGGAGGACTTACGAAGTATTAGGTAGGTGGTCATAATTCAGTGATCACTCAGTGTACATACTATATATATATATATATATATATGCATTCAGTGATCGCTGAATTATGACTAGCGTGTTGGGCCATTGTTCCCAAGGATAACAGCCGCTATTCGCCTAGGCACTCACTCCACTAGATGTCTGAAGACGTCTGTGGGAATCTGTTGCCATGATGCTGTCTGCAAGACTTTCCACAGTGTCGGAATAGATGACGGTTGCGTGTCCATACGCCTCACTGCCCCTTCCAAAACATTCCACAGGTGTTCAATTGGATTGAGATCAAGGGAATTTGGAGGACACTGAAGATGGGTAATATCTTCACTGTGTCCCTCAAACAAATGCAACTTGGCACATGGTGTCCTAAGAGATACCGGTGACTTCACCAGTGTCTGCACAGTGGTAACTGGTAACTTTTATGGGCTTTATTCACACCGACTGAGTTAGTCGGTGTTAGGCGTAGATACAAGATTTTTCGTCCAGCAAACAGGCAAATAGACCAGAGAACACACAGTTTACATACACATGGGTAGTCGAAAGTAACTTTCCAGGTGACCGTAATGCAATAGTTTAGTTTAGACCTCATTACTGAAACAATGGTCCATACGCACCAGAGGTCCTAGTTCTTGACGACAAAACATGCTGTCATGCACACTATGCATAACAAGAGCTGCACGTGCCACAAATTTTATACGTGCAGCAGATTGGTCGCCTCTAAAGTAACTGTGCCAGCCTAGAAAAAAATATATGTAAAGGACCCCTCTCTACATAAGACAGTTGGCAAGGTATGGTTGTTTTCCCACAGTGGAGCCCACTTTCGAAAATCTTGTGCAGGAGAAGCTTAAGCCAAAATCAAGCTTAGGAGCTTGATTTTTGGTTCATATATCACTGACTGCGAATGGTTAAATTCTGTAGTTTTTCTTGTAGTTAAAAGTACTCCTGATATAAACTTCCCAAAAAAAGAAAGTTCGTGCACATTCCTGATAAACTCATATTACAACTGCGGAACTAAATTACAGTGGTGAAACTACAACTTGTGTCTACCCACAAGATTTCCGAACCACTTCCCCGCCACTTTTTAACAAATAATTATACAGAATCAACGCCTCTGCTAGAGGTAGCATATTAACTGCAGTTTCTGAAGTTAAACCCAAAGTCTCTTAAGCATCTGCTGACTGGTAGCTGGAACGTTGAATCCACGACGAGGTCTTTTTTGGATTAGTGACGAGTCAACCATACCGCCATGTGCACCACTGCAGATGGAGAAGCCAAAGTGTGTTAGTTGTCTGACTGCACCAGGGGTTCCCCCCATCTCCGCGTAATGTACTCTGTTTGTGTGACAGAACTCTGTGGAGGCCAGAGATTTAAAAAAATGTGTGGGGCGTGGTTTGTTGTGTACAGTTGTTTCAGTTGTTATGTTCAGTTGTTTCTCTGACCATTTAGCCGTTGGGCCCTATTGGGATTTAAGTACTCTGACAGGCCCAGCCACCTAATTTCCAAGGATTTCAGTGACAAGGCCTATATATATATATAAAAAAAAGAGGGTGAACACTAGAATTTGGATAGGCCGAAAGAGGTTTACGAGAAAACGGTCGAATTTAGATGTTGGTTAGAATTTGGCGGCATTGTTAGGGGGCATACTCGGTAGGTTTGGTTAGAGTGGGGGGGAGAACAGGTAGAAGGATGGGGGACAATTGAATAGGCATCCCCAAAGAGGTCAGTGGGGACGAGCCCCATCAGACGAAGTATGGGAGAGGCAGGGAGGGAAGGAGACAGAGACCCGTCTCCTCCCCCTGCCTGGGGATGGGGTTTTAAAGAGAACCGGGTTTGAGAACTCGGTTCAGATCGCCAAATGGCGTGTCGGCAGCGGAGTCTCCGTGTCCGTCGGTGATCATTGTCAGGTCCATGTAAGTGTCGAATCCGGTAGGAAGGTCAAACTGTCCATCCAGCTCCGGGGGTGAGATATGTTACTGGCAGTGGGGAACCCACCAGGCGAGGAGACGATTATCCCCTCTTCGCCTGGTGGGGGGGGGAAGAGAGAGAGAGAGACACACACACACACATTTACATCATTCATAAACTGCATGGGCTTGCACTCTACTTGCATTCTATTTTTATACAATTGCAAGTACTGATACGTGTAAGGTGTCCTTTTTCGATGTAACCTTCATCCCTCTTCACGTTGATCACGTAATATCTCACATTTCTAAACTTCTTGGATTAATCAAGCGTTCTTCCTCTGTTTTCAAGAGTTGTTTGTTGTTGTTTATTTGGTTTTTAGGAGCATTAGCAACTAAGGCCATATTGCTCCTGGAATATGCGGTGGTCATTCCCTGACCTTTCCACATCCTCCGTATTTGGTGGTGACGAGCTCGAACCCCGGTCTAATCAAGAAGCGTGTGCTACGCACTGCTGCTCCTTCCCACCTGTGTTTTCAAGAGTGACAAAGTTATAATTCTTATCTACAAGCAGCTTATATTTCCCATTTTTGATTATTGTGATATTATTTGGTCCCCACAACAAGAAAATCTTTCTCACAGACTTGAGAGAATTCAAATTAAATTCATTAAATTCTTATGCTATCGAAATCACATTGTCTTTCACCGTCGAAATTATGGAGCTCTTTGTGGTCGCTTCAGAATCATTCCTCTTCACTCTAGACGACAACTCCATGGGTCTCTTTTTGTCTACAATATCATAAACTCTGTTATCGATTCTCCATCTCTTCTTGAACAAATACCTTTCGGTATACCGTACCCCGTTTGAATTCTCGTTATAAAATTAATTTCTGACTCGTGCTCATCACTTACTTGGCAGTCCTCTGTTTCCTTTCCTTCAGGTAATGAATAACAACAATATTGATTTTACTCTTAATCCATCTATCTATAAGAATTTGCTCCTTACTCTGTTTGCTTAATGTAAATTTTGTTTATATTTTAATTCTAGTTTTGTATTGATTGTTACTCTTTTGTATTTTCTGCAATTCCTAGCGTTCTCACCTTTATTTAGGGTCTGTGTGCTCTGTGTGTGAGAAACGTGTATATATAAATAAATAAATGCTTTTTTCTTATATTTTGATATATAAAAAAAAATATTTTTTTTGTTAGGTTATATATATATATTTTTTTTTTCACTCATTCATCTTTTTTCTCACACACCAGGGGGGGGGATGCAGTGTAATGTAAATTTAAATCTAATGCATACTAAAGATGGAGAGGTCAGTGAGAGCTCGACAGTTGGCATGGTATGGTTGTTAAAAAGCATAGTGGAGCCCACTTTCGAAAATCTTATGCAGGAGAAAGTGACGTATCATCGACAGTTCGGGCTCTGGTTCAGGGAATTTTTTATGCAATGTTCTCATTTCTCTCTTTTCCTTTTAGGTCCCACCGAGTTCAGGGCCCTAGTGTAGCTGCACCACGAATGATACGCTATTGGCGGGGAAGCTCAGAATTTGTGCAGGCAATTGTATGGCAGGAGAATGAACTGGTTACCAATGAATTCTATTTTAGAAGGCAAGGGGTGATAGGATGGTTAGGGCACTTCAGTTCTGAGTTCAGTTTAGACATTCGGATGCAGTAATTAATTACGAATACTCTTGAACTTGTAATCGATAATGACTATTCTAACACTTTTTTTTTTTTTTTTTTTCTGAAAGTTTAACAACCGGAGTGCTTTGAACTTAATTTAAAAAAAAAAATAAACACACAATTATCAGCCCAACACCGTTTCGGTACCTTCTGACCCAAGTCAAGCACTATGCAAAACCAACGGCGACCGCGGGACATTAGTACACCTTATCTTTAAACTTTTACACGTATTCTTGGCCAGTCCAGGGTTGGATCATCCAGATCGTTTTTTTCTAAGGCGGGTGATATTTACTCAGGTTCTGGGTTTGGGGTGATCACCTACTCCTGGATGCAGATTAGGCCGGTCATCATGAATGCGAAAGCAAAAACCCGAGTTTCCAAGAAAAACAAAAATAAAAAAAACTCCTACACCTCCGCATGAGACGTTAATAGCGTTCCTAGTGAAAATGGAGTCGAACATTAGACCTTTGCTAAAATAGCGACAGGGAAAGCAGTGACCTCTGACAAGAGTTATCGCTGTTGTCAAGTGTATAAATAAATATATACTAGTTGGGCTTTGGGTGTTTTCTGTAATACACCGAGGGAGAAATGAGCACAGTTAGAAAAGTATGACTCGCACTTCTTAAGCACAGTATTAACCTCTGCACTTTGGCTTGACTGTAAATCTTAAGAGTTAAAGAGGAGACATTCAACTCTCTGTTTAAAATGACGTCATGGTTATTTTATCGCTAATGGCCAAAGGTTTCGTGTATTTCGCTTTGTACAAATTTTCCAAAGTGTAAAACAGAATACAACACACACGCTAAAGAGGTTATTTAATCTATCAGTTCGTCTCTTCTCTATCACGTGATGGGATATCAGATAACCTGTAATCTGACGGAACCCAGCCAAATCTGTTTAAATAGTTTTGCACATGACTTTGCTGTATTGCTTTCGAACGCTTAGAGCATTACAAAAAGGTGAGAGTACAATATTTGTTATTATAGATTATTAAAATTTTCTGTGTACATAGAAGGAATAGCATAATATTTTTCATTCCAAAAAAAAAAGAGTGATCGGGCGCGAGGGCGCATAAGTACATGAGCTTTGAGTGACCATGGTTCAAATTCGTATGACCATTAAATACGGTGCTGTTTCTTCTACTCTTTCTATATCTTGTTTCTGACGTTGTGATCGTCCTGGAGTAGATAAATAAACAGAAAATTTATTTTTATTTGATATACGAGTTGCCGAATTGTTAGGGCCAGAGCATCCATCGTCAACAATATGATTAACGTAAAGGTTTCAAACTGTTTTTTTTTTAAGGTTCAGTGAAGTTTACAAATTGCAGAGGTATTATAAAATAAAAGAAAATCTAGGGCTAATTTTACCTTATCAAGTGTTTGGCAATATCTTTCCTTATTTATAGTTTGACCTTTTTTTAAAAAAATGAACAAAATTGGACCTTACCTGTCCCAATTTATTGTGGTCAAATTTTTTTTGTGATGATCTGAAGATAACGGATGTGTCCATTCCATAGACCGGCATATAGAATGAAGATGATAATGGAAGAACTAGGTCTCATCACCTGTAAAAAAATTCCGTTGAAAGTACTGCAGGAATACAATAAGTCTTGACAGATCTGCATGGATAATTTCATTTCTCTTGTGAAGTACACAAGAGAATTGAAATTGTTTACTTTCATTTCTTAGGTAGTTTAGGTACCTATCTGCAACATCATTTCGTACAATCTGGTGTCTGAAATGGTCAGTGCTTTCTCTTTTAGCACCCCCACTGCTTGAATCATTGCATATGTGGTTATTATCCTGTCTTTTTTATTCATTTTGACCAAATTCTTAATGTTTTCTTCAATGCACACAGATTTTGCTCATCTTTTCTTTGGCTGGTGGCAAATGTCAGTGATTCCTCCTTTAAAACGTGCTTATATCAACAGTGTCTTGTTGGCATATTTTCCTCGATTTTTCATGAATCCAGACAACTGAGTTTTCTTATGACTTGAAGAGGAACGCCATCACCGACCGCTGTTGGAAACGATATTTGTTTCCAACAGCGGTCGGTGATGTTTATGTCTTAATATTTATACTAGAAATATATAAAACTTCATGATGCTAACTCAATTTAAAAAAAAAATATGTGTGCTATATGCTGTAAAAGCCAGAAATCCAATAAGTTTCAGGATTTACCAGTTTACGTTAGTAAAAGTTACAAAGATAAACAATTTTTTTCACTTTATTTCCAACTCTTACTGCTCTGATATGTAAAGCATAGTATTTGCTGGTTCGTTTTGGTAAAAGGATAATAAAAGTGATTTTTAAAAACCAACAATTCGAAATAGTTATTTATTTATTTTATTTTATTATCATTATTATTTTTTTTTTTAGGAAAGTTTTCTTCGGAACATCCATCCATTTCAGGTTAGTTTTACTTGTGCAGTTTTATTAAAAGTAAATTTAGTGTATTATATAGAAACATCAATCATAAATAGATATGATTAATACCTTATTTGTTATTACATGATAAGTTTCCGCGGTACTTTGAATTACATATCACGTTGAATGATCTTTACAAACATTCCTTGCTGAAACATTTTCGTGCGCAATTGCATCTTTGCAATCCTTGTCCTCCAGACAGTTACATGTGTCTCACAGCTCCTCTTAAGCTGACTTCTTAGATACCCATCCTCAGAAGATTGTTGGCAACAGTGCGAAAAGGGAATAAATTGTGCAATGGTAATTTCTTGGTTCATTCCCTTTTCCGATTTTTAAACAACAGCATGGGAGAATATATCTGGCATCCTCGCAAAGGTTGTCTGTGTTACAAATTCAGTATGATCAGAAAACAGTGAATATGTTACCCAGTCACCCTTGCAGGGATGGAATATATATCCTCCCTATGCCCATGTTTAAAAATCGAAAAAGTGAATGAACCAAGACATTATCATTGCATCCGCATAGTCTATTTTCCGATTTTTAAACAAGGGCATAGGGGAGATATTCACTATATTCGGAATATGGTGAATATATGCTACCAGAAAACCTTGCAGGGATAGCAGTTATATCACTGCGTGAAGGGAAGCGATAATAATTTTCTGCTTCGTTCGCTTTTTTTAGGTTTTTAAACAAGAGCATGAGGGATATATCTCCTATCCCCGCAGAGTTGCCTGGATAACATATTCATCGTATGCGGAGTGCCTAATATATACTGAGTGATCGCTGAATTATGACCACCTACCTAATACTTTTTTCCCTCAGTATAGCAGATATCCGCCGTGGCATTGATTCAACAAGATGTCGGAAACGTTCGGGAGTTATGGCCAACCAAGCTGTGTGTAATGCGGTCAGCAATGCAGGTAGAAGTGATTGGTGTACATATCCAGATGCCTGATATGCCTTTCCATAGTGTCCCAAAAGCGCTCTATGGGATTGATATTGAAGGGAGTTCGGAGGCCAATCGATATGCTGGAAGTCAGAACTGTGTTCCTCGAACCATTCCTGCACAGCAAATGTCCGATGGTTCGGCGCATTGTCATCTTGGATGACACCATCACCATTCAGGAAAAAGTGTAACATAGAGGAGTGTACACAGTCAGCAAGCAGTTGACGATAGCAGAGACCAGTGATACGTTATTCCACATGCACCAGGGGTCCAAGTTCCTGCCAGTGAAACATTCCCATACCATATAACCGCCTCCACCGGTCTGCACTTTTACAATGCATGATGGAGTAAATATCAAGAGCTTCATGTTGTTGACGCCAAATCCATACACAACCATCCACAGCGTGGAGTAAATAACGTGACTCATCCGACCAGCACACCTTCTTCCAGTCTTCTAACGTCCAACTTGCATGCTCGTCTTGCTGGTATAGTCCATACGTGTGAGCGTGCGACGCATGGTCATGGCAGATATTGTTCCAGGTTGGCACATATTGTTTTGGGTAGTCAACTCTTCAACCAATTCGCCTGTACGAGTCGTCCGACCCGGCGCTCACCTCTAACAGCAACCTTTCGCCGACCGCGCTAGCCGGGTGGGTAAAGTGCCTGCCTGGCAACCCAAAGGTCGCCGGTTCGAATCCCGCCTCGGGCTTGGATCAGAGTAGAAAATGCAGAAAACCTTGGGAGGTGCAATATGGCCACAGAAGCCGATGCGCCAACAACTAACAAAAAAAACAAAAAAAACCTACCTTTCGCTGACCTTTGCAGTTTTGTCGTCGGGTCGTTGTTTGACCATTTTGACGCCAGTCCTGGTACACTGTAATTACGGCGGCTCTCGAACACCCGACCAGATCAGCCGTTTGGGAAATCGAGGCACCAGCTCGTCGAGCTCCCACAATCTGTCCTTTATCAAAGTCCAAAAAATCCTTCCTTTTACCCATCACGCTCGGAATTTTACTACCTACTGAACCACTGACACCTTGTCTATACTACGTATGCCGACTAACTCCGCACTCTCATACTTCACGTGGTCAACGGGTCGCATTCAGTTTTCATAGGGGTGGTCATAATTCAGTGATCATTCAGTGTATAGTACTTCAGCCGTATTGGGGGAAAAAAAAAAAAAAAATATATATATATATATATATATATTTCAATGAGATTACCAAAAGGGCAAAAATTGCTTTTACCAACGCGAACTTTTATATACTGTACAGTACTTGGACTTTGGGTATCAGAGCAGTAATAGCAAGATATACAAGATATAAAGTGAAATGTGATACTGTATTTCTAGCTTTTACCTATGCAAATTGGTAAATCCTATTTCTGACTTTTACAATAATATTTATATAATGTAATGCAGCTCCTAAAAACGTTTAAACGTATAATGGCAATGTTCTTGCTATCTTTAGCATTAGCATTAGCATTAGTAGAGGCATTTGATGCAAGAAAGCAAGCTTATGCAGCATCAGCCAAAAAAAAAAAAAAAAAAACCACTTCCACTTCACCCCTCTGTTCGTTCAAAATACCTGTCCAGCTGAGCCTTAAACTTATTTAGGCTATCAACCTCCACCACAAGGGATGGCAGTCTGTTCCACCAACCAACCACCCGCTGGCTAAGGCAAATTTCCGCACGTCTATCCTACATCTGTCTTTCCTCAATTTGAATTTATGCCTTCTCAGGTGATTTTTCTGAGCTAGAGGAAGAATCCCATCAGCATTGAGCATGCTTAAACCATTCAAGGCTTTATACACCTCTATCAGATCACCTCGCTGGTGCCTAGTCTCCAGACACTGTAATTTGCAAAACTTAAGCCTTTCTTCGTAAGAGCACCCCTTTGTTCCATTCACTAATCTTGTTGCCCTTCTCTGTACTCGTTCCAGCAGCTCTACATCCTTCTTGAAATGAGGCCTCCAGACCTGTATACAGTACTCTAGGTGTGGCCTGACCATTGCCTTATACAATGGGATAATCACCTCCTTATCCCTGCTGGAAAAATTCCTATATATCATTGACAATACTCCATGAGCTACTCTACTCTTGCAGCCCGTCTGCACTGCTCAGAGAACTTCATATCTGCCTGCACAACCACCCCCAAGTCCCTTTCATTCTCTACCACTGTCAGTGTAGTACCACAGAGTTGATACGTTGCTCTGGGGTTGCTGTTTCCCATGTGTAGTACTTTACATTTGTCAATGTTAAACTTCATTTGCCACCTGTCAGCCCATCTGCTCAACCTTTCCAGATCCTGTTGCAGCAGCATAGTGTCAGTAGTGTCCTTGACAACCCTGCCAACCTTTGTATCATCTGCAAACTTGGACATTAAGCTTGATATACCATCATCAATATCATTTATGAATACAGAAAACAATAATGGACCCAACATTGAGCCCTGAGGGACTCCACTAATAACATTAGTCCACGATGAGCAGTGTCCTTTGTTAAGGGGAAGTCTTGCCTGACTAACTCAGGCAAGACTTCCTTACTAACTTCAGGCAATCTTAAACTCATTTTGGTAACATACCCCGTCTCCCATCAGAAAGTCATAAAATATAGTTATATTAATGAAGCTGATATTTCATATTCACCATTAGAAAGACACAATATGGCCCTGACAGCCTGTGTCGTTAAATCCGACAACAACCATGAGAAAACACAAACCCCTTCCCCCTTGACTTGAAGTCTTTTTTGCCCTACAAATATTCCCGTTAAGTGTAAAAATTAATCTAATTCAGCTTGTGAAACAAATACATATATCTAACAAATACAAATAACTTGAACCCCATTTTCGATTGCACTACAGTTCAATTTTTGTGTTTTTACAAGAAAAAAATCATAATAAGTATTAAAAAAAATAACGTACTAATATGTAAATAATAAACAATAAGTTTATCTGCTGTACATATGTGTATATATATATATATAGTATTTATCATAAATAAAATATGATTTCAAACGGAACAAAAATAAAATCCGAGTTGAACAATCTTTTTTGTTCAACTCGGAAAAAATTATTTTCATTCTTATAGTATTCAATATATCATTTTATTCATTTATTACTGATTTCAAAGTTGATATTTAAGTAAAATAAACTTTAATTACTACCATAAATTACAATAGTGGAGTATAATTTGAACAAATAATGATTCTTTTGAAATGTCGTGCACAGCCGTGAAGTTCGTTGTACAGTGAACTTTACTGTATAATCAAACAACCATTCCCCCCCCTTCCCACAACTTTTTTTTTTTTTTCTTATTATATACACTCAGTGATTACTGAATTATGACCACCTGCCTAATATCGTGTTGGGCTATCGTCCTCACGGATAACAGCAGCTATTCGCCTAAGCATTGACTCCACTAGATGTTTGAAGACGTCTGTAGGGATCTACAGACTTCTGTAGGGATCTACAGACTACGGTTTCCAGAGTGTCGGAATAGATGATGGTTGCATGTCCATACCCCTCACTTTCCGTTCAATACCTTTCATAACGTTCAATTGGACTGAGGTCAGATGAATTTGAAGGCCAATCAAAATGGTGATCACTGAGTGCATTCGTCTATTTCAAATAATTAACACCATCCCAATATCTGAAAATCAATTAGACCAGTTACTCCTAACCCCTGAACGTTTATCTGTTCTTCACAACTTTGCTACGGAAGTCTTTGCTCGAAGGAGATCATATAGAGTGGTCAACACCCCTGGCCTGAAATAGATTAGATTAAGAGTTTTTTTTTTTTTTTCCTCTCTCTTCTTCTTCTTCTTCTTCCTCTGTTTTATCCTTTTCCCCCCTCAAGTGTAGTTATGTATTTTATTTATTTTTTCTTTTTATTTATTTATTTCATTTTATTTTTTAGTTTCTCTCTCGTATATTTTTTTTTCCCCTCGCGTTCCGTTTGGAGTCAGCCACTCCAGTGGCTGGTTCCTCTTACATATTACAGGGTTTCTTTTAAATAAATAGCAGAAACCCTTTGTCGATGCCATTTCTTTAAGAGTGGTGTAATATCAGGGCAGCTCGTCATGAAGGCAAAGTGTTCTGCTGTGAGAAAGTATTAAGAAACACATGAAAGGAAAACAAAAATTTTTCACACCTTTCTTCTGAAATTTAAAAACAAATACTCACTCAACAGTTTCCATGGTTATTGTTATTACATACACTTAATTTCTACAATAGGAGTGCAATTCATATCAACATGGCAGTAAAAGAAATAAATTCACCCACTTCAGGGCTCAAAATACTCATTCAACGGTTTTCATAGTTACTACTATTACGTCTATTTTTACAAATAGGGGCGCAAATCAATAGCAGCCTCTCATGCTATTATAGAATTTGTAAAAATATAACGAATTCTTCACTTTTGTAAGTTGAACGTTGGTTGTCTACAATTAAAATTATTACACGTGCGTCTATAAGGTAAGATTAGTTTTCTAGATTTAAAACTCACAACCTTTTCATCTTTCTTACTCTGCTGCTACTTAATTGAGATTAAAAGAAAAAACTTCTTTGTAAAAATCAAAACTATTACACATTAGTAGTATCCGGAGAGTATATGAACGAAATGCTTCTCAGTACACGCGTTTGACTTGACCATTGCCTGAGGGGATGGAAAAAGTTGGTTTATATTTCTGGCATTGCTTCGTTTTTCTCTCAATAGATGACGTTAGCTGTAATTTCATAATTTATTTTTAAATTTTGGGTCAGGGGCACGAACTGGGGTTGTTAAGCTTGGTGAGCGGTGATCTTACCTCGTGATTGTGCAGGTTTCCCCGTTAGATGTCTTTGAATGTATCGATTGTGACGTCATAGTGAATTTTTGTGGATAATTTTAGCTTTAATTATGTGGCAATGCATTTTGCGTCTTAATTGGAAGGGTTTATTTTGGAATGTTTATGTTGTGTGGGGAGGGCCGCCCGCCGCCCTGCATATATCGATTGTGAGGTCATAGTGAATTTTTGTGAATATTTTTAGCGTTGATTATGTAGCAATGCATTGTGGGTGTTAATTGGGAAGGTGTATTTTGGGGATGGTTATTTTGTGGAGCAGGGCTTATCTAATTATATTAAAAGAGGCAGCAAAGTAAGCAAACCCTTAGCCATAATTTTGAGAGCATCCTTGAATTCAAGGGAGGTTCCTGTGGGTTGGAGATGTGCGACCATATCCCCAATTTACAAAGATGGGTATCAAAGTGTAACAGGAGAAATTACAGTCTTTAGTTTAACTTCTGTTGCAGGGGAAAATAATAGTCACTGGTTAATGAAGTAAAGCATCATCTAGATAAGGCTGCAGTTATACTTCAGACACAGCATGGGTTTGTTAATGGGAAATCTTGTCTGACCAATTTAATTCGATACTACAATGTGGTCTGAAATTAACTGGATGAAAAAAATAATTTTGTTACCATACACTTGGATTTCAGGAAAGCTTTTGATATTGCTGCACATAAAGGACTGCTGTACAAATTGGAGCAGTGTGGCATTAAGAGCAAGTTGGTGCTATGGTTAAGTGATGCTTGAGTGGGAGAAAACAGAGAATGGTAATCAATGGAACAGACACTGCTGTTTGTGGACTAATATTATTAGTGGAGTTCCCTAGGGTTCGGTGTTGAGCCATTATTGTATTCTATATTTATCAATGATATTGATGAAGGCACATCAGGCTTAATGTCCAAATTTGAAGATGATACAAAGATTGGCAGGATGAATAATTACAGTGACAGTTTGCAACTGCAACAGGATCTAGAAAAGTTAGACAGCTGGACTGAGAAATGGCAACTGAAGTTTACCATTGACAAATGTAAAGTACTGCATATGGGTAACAGTAACCCCAGAGTAACGTACCAACCATATACTATATTCTGAGTAGTGGAAAATGAAAAAAAAAAAAAAAAAATGGGGTAATTGTACAGTCAGATATGAAGTTCTCCGAGCAGTGGAAATAGGGTGCCAGGACAGCTCACGGGGTTTGTCAATGGTATAGAGGAATCTTGCTAGCAGGGATAAGGAGGTGATTATGCCATTGTATAAGGCAATGGTCAGGCCCATTTTGAGTACAGCATACAGGTCTGGAGGCCACATGTTAGGAAGGTATAGAACTGCTGGAACAAATACAGAGAAGGGCAACGAGATTGGTGATGGGAACATGGGGCGCTCTTACCAAGAAAGACTTCAATTCTAAAATTTGTAGCCTCTAGAGATTAGGCACCTGTGAGTTCATCTGATTGAGGTGTTTAAGGCTTTGAATGGTTTGGGTAATCTAAATGCTAATTATTATTTTTTTTTTTTTTTTTCGCTGAGATTAGGCATATGAGGGAGTATAAATTCAAGTTGAGGAAGGACCGTTGCAGTATAGATGTGCAGACGTTTGCCTTTAGACAAAATTAGACAAATTATTGGAGGGAATGCATAGGTGAAATGGGAAGTGCTATTTTTATTTTTGTTATTTTTGCTGATGCTGTATAAGCTTGCTTTCTTGCATCATATGCCACTACTAATGCTAATGCTAATATCCTCTCATACTAGTTCTGAACTAGCAGATATCTTAAGATACAAGACTCCCAACTGCGAGTAGACCTTGGGATACAAACTGTTTTTAGATTGTGGACCGTTCACACTTCGTCAAACGTCTTGAGAATTTTGGTCTTTATGATCTTTATTATCCGTAATTAACGTCGAAGAAACTTCTTGAACTGGCATGCAATTTCTGCAGTATTTTTATATTTTCCATGCCACTTTACGATTTAATTCCGATCCTTCATTATAAGATTCATGGTAGTTTTCATGTGTTCAAAATATTCTGAAACAATTAAAAAAAAATTATAAAATTTTTTTTTCAAATAACTGCTACATATTTACTTATTCAAAACAGTTCTTCACTTGTGGACCACCCTATGCATTTGTTTCTTATAAATAAATAAGTATATTCTTATAGTGTTCAAGTTACTTTTCTAAAACGAATATTTATTAAGTACAGTATTTCATATATCTCAATTCCCCTTCGTTATTTTCTGATTTTATCTTTCTTCTAAAGTAATAGATATATAGTACTCCGTTTTGTTTGGTAAACGATTGTTGACACTTTAAGGATTAAAAATTTTTCTGAAAAGAATTTTTTCTAGTACGCCTTGGATTAAAAATATCACCCTCATTCTTCTTCTTTGTTACTTTTTTTATGATTTTTACTATGAAATTATTTGGTAGTTTTGCAGGATGAAAAACCTGAGTTACCTACGGTGTAAAATACAGACACATATATGCGGAGCAATATGGCTTTAGTTGCTAATGCTCCTAAAAACCAAACAACAACAACAACAGACACATACAAAAGTTCCTCTCATTTTAACGAAGGCAACAGTTACAAGTTGCGCTCGTGGGAAGCACACTTGGAAGGATCGCTGTCCTCCCTACACCGGATGGAAAAGATCTGAGTTCGAATCCCATCGATGACGGGGAGTATTTTGATGGGTTTTTTCACAGCGTTGCTGAGTTAGTTGGTCTCAGGAGAGATAAAGTGGTTTTTTATCCCGGAAGTTTGGGTTTTTCGTCCAAAAAAACAGAAAATCGACCTGAGAACACACGCAATTTATAGGCAATATATACGGAACAACATGGCCTTAGCTGCCGATGCTCCTAAACATATTGCCTTCTATACTCTGCATATTTATCATCGTTGGCACGTGTATTGATGATCATGTAGCAGTATACCAATCATTGTAACCTTCATTCGGGAATACGTAGCTGCATAATGTAAAAATGCAAAAAGTATATATTTAACCAAACGTAGCGAAGGTAATTTGAATATTTTTCAGTGCACATGCTACGGATCTTTGCTTGGTTATTGACAGGTAACAATTTGTTTCAATCTTATTGCAACTTTTAACAACAGTTAAAAGTTTTTCGAAATTTATAACCCAGAAATCACCAGCGCTCGTCAAGCAGAAAGGCCATTCAAATTTTCAAATTTCAGCAAACAGTATTTAGAGATATGGCGCCTGGAAGAAATTCTAGGCTATAATAATAAAAAAAACAAACACAAAACAATGAACTGTATTTATTTATTTTGTTTCAATTAGTTGATACCTGAAAAAAAAAATAACAATTTAAAAATGTGCTTTCTATTGGTCTTTTATAAAAATAGGTTAGTCAATTTTCTCATTGAATTCATTTCAGAAGAGTTTCCTGTTATTGAAACGTCTTGGCTATTTTAGTTATCTTTTTCCCGTATGGGTGAAAGAGGTCAAAGACATATCGAGACACTGTACACAGCGGAAGTGATCAAATATAGCAGATATGTCCTATGGTGTTAACTCCAAGCTAGTTATTGCCTTCTATACTCTGCATATTTATCATCGTTGGCACGTGTATTGATGATCATGTAGCAGTATACCAATCATTGTAACCTTCGTTCGGGAATTCGTAGCTGCGTAATGTAAAAATGCAAAAAGTATATATTTAACCAAATGGAGCGAAGGTAATTTGAATATCTTTCAGTGCACATGCTACGGATCTTTGCTTGGTTATTGAGAGGTAACAATTTGTTTCAATCTTATTGCTCTATTTATGTTCAGTTTTGTGTATAATAATATACTTTATTATACTAAATATACTAAAGTATAATAATATACTTTATTAATATCTGGCAGTTTATGAATATATAAGAAAGAGGAGAGAGAAATAAATCGAGAAAAACTGTTGCAGAAGGAATACGCTCCCAAAATAATTTAGAAAAAAATGCCAAATAATATATATTGTATTTACAAAAATGACAATTAATTCAAAGTTAGTGGCGCCCTTATGATGGGACTAGTTTCAAATAGCGTGAAATTCAACAACGCGACCAACATTGTAACATAGTGTTTTCTGTCTGGCCGCACCGGGGTTTCTCCCTAACTGCGTTTTTACTCTGTTTAGCATATCGTACCGTGTATAAGGCCAGGGTGTGTTTTGTGATTTATTTGTGTGGGGGTTGTGTTGCTCTTCTGGCCACTTAGTCAGGTGGCCTTTTGAGAGCTAACAACACCCTCAGTTTCTGTCACTGCCCCGGGGAGGCGGGCCGTGACATATTAGGCGAGAGAAGCTCTGGTGGGATTGAACCCTGGATTACCCTAAGCCCAGAAAAAAAAATATAATAAAATAAATATTTATTGGAAAGGAAATAAGGGGGAGACAGTAAGAGAACCCCTGGTACAGGATGCCCATCCTGACCCAGAGGGTAGGAGTCGAAAGTGGGTGGTGGGCTGAACCACCAGGCGAAGGGGGGGGACTCAGACTGGGGGAAGGAGTTTCAACCACCCCAGGTGGTAGGAATAAAAGAACATAGAGATCCCTATGATTCATCATACCTTTTTTGCAGCTCTGTCCCACACTGTACTGGGATTACCCTAATGGCTATTGTCAGCATCCCACACCATGCCAGCTAGGAAAAGCTGCAGCATGGTGTCGGCTTGGATAACCATGAGGGCCTGCATGGCTATCAGTCTGTCTGGTGAAGAGGCTAAGATAGAACATGCAATTAATAATAACTTTCATTCACTAAACATTTGCACAATTTTACTTTTATAATTTTTTTTCTTACATTTTATATTTTTTTTCTTACATGTTTGGTTTTGTAATTTTTTTCTTACATTTTATAGACAATTTATATTTTTATCCTTTTACAATTTTTTTTTTTTGTTTTTTTTTTGTTTGTTCATTCATCCATCATCTCTTTTGCACTGGGACTTATGCAGTCAATATGGTAAATTTAATATATCAGTAACTAAAGACATTTAATTTAGCCTATATGAGAGAATAACTAATTAAAGTAATTGGTAAAAATTATAGACATTCACACATTTATGTGACCTTAACATATGAAGTAAAAAAAAATTCATTTTATGCCATATATTATTACTTGTTCTTTCATCCAATTCATTTGATTAGTGTCAGTCAGTCATTCTCTCTTACACTTATTATCACTCATGCACTTCAACATTCATCTGATAATGTACACAGTCATTTATTCATTCACACATTCATGTTGGGTTCCAGTGATGTTGGGACCTATTAGTGGCCCAGCAGCTAAATGGCCAGAACAACTGTACATAACAAAACACATATACTTTTAAATCTCTGGCCTTTACAGTGAACTGTTACACCCACAATGAAAGCAACACAGAGATGGAGGAAACCACTGGTGCCGACACGAATATACTATGTCCTTCGCTGTACTCATTCCAGCAGCTCTACATCCTTCCTAAAATTAGGCCTCCAGACCTGTATGCAGTACTCAAGGTGTAGTCTGATCATTGCCTTATATAAAGAAATAATCATCTCCTTATCCCTGGTAGCAAAATTCCTGTATATCATTAACAAGACCCCCCACAAGCTGCTCTTGCAGCCTGTCTGCACTGCTCAGAGAACTTCATATCTGATTGTATAATTATCCCCAGGTCTTTTCATTTTCCACTACCCAGAATATAGTACCACATGGTTGGTACGTTACTCTGGGGTTACTGCTACCCATATACAGTACACAGTACTTTACATTGGTCAAAGTTAAAAAACTTCAGTTGCCACTTCTCAGCCCATCTGCCCAACTTTTCTAGATTCTGTTATAGTAGTAAACTTTGATTACTGTCATTAACAACTCTGCCAACCTTTGTATTGTCCGCAAACTTGGACATTAAGCCTGATATACCTTCATCTATATCAGGGGTCAGCAACCTGTGGCTCTTTGAACATGTAATTGCGGCTCTTTAACTTTGTCTACATGTCCTTGGCTCAAGGGGTAGAATTTTTTTCAGCCTGGACTGTACTTGTTAACAGGAGAGATTGCTTCTACAGGGATAAGATACACTTAAATAGAAAGGGTGCAAGATTATTTGCTGATGCTATCGAGGCAGTGTTAGGTGGGTCGGGAAACTGCTAGCTTGGGGGGAGACAAAGACCAATAGATTGACAGTAGCCACTGGCAGAGGTGAAAGAGATTCTTGCACTGCTTCTATTAGAATGAGCAGAAGCCTGAAAAACAAGATGCATGGTATTTCAGAGACTGCTGGGAGCCATTGTGGTACAAGTAAACACATGGGTTGTGTTAGGGTAGCTAAGAATAGAAACAGGTGCAGGTATACTTGTGTGTACACCAATGCTAGGAGTTTAGTAAATAATTTTGATGAATTTGAGGTATTGCTCAAAACATCAAAGGCAGATATTGTTGGGATATCAGAGACGTGGTGTCACACAGATATAAGGGATGCAGAACTGCAATTTGGGGAGTACAACGTCTACAGAAAGGATAGACAGGATAGGAAGGGGGGGAGGGGTTAGGCTATTAGTTAAGAAACACATAAAAACCAAGGAAGTAAAGCCAGTCGACATCGCTGGACAGTGCAGTGTTGAGTCAGTTTGGTGTGACATTAAGCATTGGGAGATCAAAATTGAGAGTAGGAGTGTGCTATAGGCCTAATGACTCTGATGAGTATAATAAGGAACTGTACAGGGAAATAGAGTGGGCCAGTAAATCAGAGAGTCTTATAATGGGAGATTTTAATTTCCCAGATATTGACTGGAATTTGGGGGCTGGTTACTCACGCACTAGCAGGGCTTTTGTGGATTTATTGGATGATTGTTTTCTACATCAGCATGTTCGGGAGGCAACTAGAGGGAGTAATACTCTTGATTTGATTATCAGCAGTGATTCTTCATGCATTAAGAATCTGCAGATAAATGAACCACTAGGTGGCAGTGATCACAGTGTGCTGAAGTGGGATTTACTCAAAGAGGTAACTACCATTAGGGGTAAAGGGAAGGGTTATTGCTTCCGTAAAGGCTACTACGATGGACTGAGACTGTATTTAAATTCTATACAGTGGGACCAACTGATGATGTTACCAACAGCAAATTCAAAATGGGAAGCATTCAAAGAACTTATCTTGGAAGCTACTAGGCTTTACATACCAACTAAGAAATATTGTTCAAGGTTTAGGCCAAAATGGATGTCAGATGAACTAATGAGGCATATGGCAGAGAAGAAAAATCCATGGGATACTTACAAATTAACACATGACACAGAAGCCTATGATAGATACAAGTTGATATGCAACCAAGTTACAAAGGAGGTTAGGCAGGCGAAGGCAGATTACGAGAAATCCTTGGCAAGGGATGCAAAGAAAAACAGCAAAGAGTTCTTTACTTATGTAAACTCTAGAAGGAAGGGGATGAATCAGATTGGTCCACTTGATATTGATGGGTCAACTGTTGATGATCCTGCTCAGGTAGCTAACAAACTAAATGAATATTTTGCATCGACATTCACACATGAGGAGTTACTATTTACATTTACTATTCAACTCTAGCAGTGAGCTACAGAATCTTGAAATAACTGGGAGTAAAGTGGAGGAGAAACTGTTGAAGATAAACACAAGAAAGGCACCCAGGGTGGATGGGATCTATCCAGTTATATTAAAGGAGGCAGCAAAGGAAGTAAGCAAACCCTTAGCCATAATTATGAGAGCTTCCTTGGACTCAGGGGAGGTACCCATAGACTGGAAATGTGCAAATGTGACCCCAATTCACAAAGGAGGATCAAAGGCTGACACAAGTAATTATAGACCTGTGAGCTTAACTTCTGTTCCAGGAAAATTAATGGAGGCACTGGTTAAAGAAGCACTGCAGGATCATTTAGACAAGACTTCAGTTATAGCTCAGACAGCATGGTTTTGTTAAGGGGAAGTCTTGCCTGACCAACTTGATTGGATACTATGATGCAGTCACAAAAGAACTGGATGCAGGGAATAACTTTGATATTATATACTTGGATCTTAGGAAGGCTTTTGATACTGTTGCACATGGAAGACTGCTACACAAATTGGAGCAGTGTGACATTGGAGGCAAATTGCTGCTATGGATAAAGGGGTGGTTGTGTGGCAGAAGACAGAGAGTGGTAATCAATGGACACTGCTCATCGTGGACTAATGTTATTAGTGGAGTCCCTCAGGGCTCAGTATTGGGTCCATTATTGTTTTCTGTATTTATAAATGATATTGATGATGGTATATCAGGCTTAATGTCCAAGTTTGCAGACGATACAAAGGTTGGCAGGGTTGTCAAGGACACTACTGACACTATGCTGCTGCAACAGGATCTGGAAAGGTTGAGCAGATGGGCTGAGAGGTGGCAAATGAAGTTTAACATTGACAAATGTAAAGTACTACACATGGGAAACAGCAACCCCAGAGCAACGTATCAACTCTGTGGTACTACACTGACAGTGGTAGAGAATGAAAGGGACTTGGGGGTGGTTGTGCAGGCAGATATGAAGTTCTCTGAGCAGTGCAGACGGGCTGCAAGAGTGGCTCATGGAGTATTGTCAATGATATACAGGAATTTTTCCAGCAGGGATAAGGAGGTGATTATTCCATTGTATAAGGCAATGGTCAGGCCACACCTAGAGTACTGTATACAGGTCTGGAGGCCTCATTTCAAGAAGGATGTAGAGCTGCTGGAACGAGTACAGAGAAGGGCAACAAGATTAGTGAATGGAACAAAGGGGTGCTCTTACGAAGAAAGGCTTAAGTTTTGCAAATTACAGTGTCTGGAGACTAGGCACCAGCGAGGTGATCTGATAGAGGTGTATAAAGCCTTGAATGGTTTAAGCATGCTCAATGCTGATGGGATTCTTCCTCTAGCTCAGAAAAATCACCTGAGAGGGCATAAATTCAAATTGAGGAAAGACAGATGTAGGATAGACGTGCGGAAATTTGCCTTTAGCCAGCGGGTGGTTGGTTGGTGGAACATACTTCCATCCCTTGTGGTGGAGGTTGACAGCCTAAATAAGTTTAAGGCTCAGCTGGACAGGTATTTTGAACGAACAGAGGGGTGAAGTGGAAGTGGTTTTTTTTTTTTTTTTTTTCCTGGCTGATGCTGCATAAGATTGCTTTCTTGCATCAAATGCCTCTACTAATGCTAATGTACGACAAGCGATGTATTTCTGTGAGCAAATGTTTTCGCACATGAACTATATTAAAAATAAATCAAGAAACCGACTGAACGATGTGAGTCTTTCAGCATGTTTAATGATGAAAATTACAGTATACTTGCCTGGTGTTGAGAGACTCGCTCAAGAAATTCAGCAGCAAAAGTCCCATTAATTCGTACCTAATTGGATGTTTGTTACATTTTCTTCAGTATTGATCAATAATATTTCAAAAAAATATTTTTTTAATAAAACACCTTCCTGCTCTATTCCATTTCTTAAAAAACTTCCTCCAACCCCTCATCCCAGCTTTAGCTGAGGTGCGGCTCTTGTAATTCTTTTTTTTTTTTTTTTTTTTGAATTAGATCAAAAATGGCTCTTCACTCAAAAAAGGTTGCCAATCCCTGATTGGGTCCTTAATAAAGCATGTGTATACAGGGTGATTCACTACCAGTGTGAAAAACTTGCAGGAGGTGTAGGGAGCACAAAGACAATCACTGATAAAAATAGAAAACAATAATGGGCCGAACACTAGGAAACTCCACTAATAATATTAGTCCAATAAGAGCAGTGTCTGTTCATTGCCACTCTCTCTTCTCCCAGTCAAACATCCCTTTATCCATAGCAGCAACTTGTCCTTAATGCCACACTGCTCCAATTTGTAAAGCAAATTGGAGTAGTGTGGTTCCTCCAGCCACTTGGCCTTGTAGCTGAGTAGCCAGAGGAACACTACACTACACTACACTATGCACAATAAACTTGCATTCTCTGGCCTTTACAGAATTTTGCAAACGTTTTTATCCTTTTGGAGTTGGGGAGACCCTTGGTGCCACGTAACACTATAAACTATTTTGAAAACGAAATGCACAAGGCATAATTCTTATGGGTTTTGGTAATTAACTATATAGTATCAGTGTAAATACACCATAGTTAACCCATCTGGGTGGTGGTATCCTCTGAAAATAAATAACAGTAGTCTTCTCTACTAGAGAAGCGTTATTTATTTGAAGTAGTGCAATACCACTATCTCATTGTGAAGGCAACCACAATATGAGATGCAATTAAAATGATGCTTTCTACCTAACTTACGTAGTTCAAATTTATGGGTTAACTATAGTGTATTTACAGCGATACTATAAACTATGTACACATTGTGCTCCCCATATTCAAATTCTGCATCACCTATGTCTGAGTGACACCACTTTTCTGATATTCCTACAATGTCTGCATTTGATGACTTCAACATCATAGAATGCTTCAGTACTTCAGATTCATCTAATTTATTTACTATGCTTCTAGCATTCGCTTACATGCAAGTACCCATGTACCTGTTTTTACTCTGAATTGCCCTAATGTACGTGCCCATGTATTTACTTGTTCCACGAGAAGCCCTGCCTTTACAGAGATTTGTACTGCGACAGCAGGGCTTAAAATCTCCAACATCATTCTGCTTTCCGGGCTGCTGCATGTTCCAACAGCCAATAATCCAGAACTGGTTAATAATTTGCTGTGCAATTTTTTTTTTCCCCAGCATACACTCTATTTTGTAATGTGCATAGATTGTATATGTCATCCCAAGAGTTACCATGTGTTATAGTTTGTTGTCATCTCATTTGGAGGTATGCTGTGCCAAAGGCAAGAAGTCTGGCACTAAAATTAATAGTATATGAACTATAACCCTGAGGTAGGGGTGGGATGAATGTGAAAAGTAGTATAATAAAAAATTAGATTGTCAGTCATCATTCATACCTAGCTGTGTTGAAGGATTAGTTTGTTCCAGAACTCCAAAGGCTAACTGTACACGTATTGCTAGTTACAAAAGAATGAAACCCAGATCCTTGTGTCATCTGTGTCAAGAATTCTTACATGACATGTTTGGGGATAAGTGAATAGAATCAGCATGTCTTGTAAGCAAAAGCACCAAATTACTGGCATCCAAAAAATACATATATCTCCTGTGATAACATGTTGTGGGATATTATTAAATATTAATCATTGCATATTAATTTATTAATCAAATATTAACTTCTTGTCTGGTATTCAGTAAAGATACCAAACAATAGAACAGTTGAAGAGGCTGCTGTGTTGACAAGTCACAAAGTTTGGATCCTTAATAAAGCATGTGTATACAGGGTGATTCACTACCAGTGCGACAAACTTGCAGGAGGTGTAGGGGGCACAAAGACAAATCGGAATCACATAGCATTGCAGGGTCCGAAATGCCTTCGTCATGCGGTAGAGGACATTGAACGGGAGGTTGCACGAACAGTGATCCCGCTGGAAGTCAGCATTTGCAAACTGGTTCCCGAGGCGGTAGGATGGATGAGTATTCAAACGTTGAACTGGCCGACATGCACCTTGCGTATGGAGCTGTGGACTGTAACGGGCGCGCCGCTCTGCACTTGTACTAGGAACGTTTCCCACACAGGCGTGCTCCTCATCATACGATTTTTGCACATGTGCACAGAAGGTTACGTGAGACTGGTTGTTTTACGAGAATTACCATGAACCGAGAGCAAACGACGAGGACGCACAACGAGAATGTCCTACGTCTTGCAGAAGACAATCCGAGTACGAGTACTCGAGCGATAGGTCAACGATTGGGTATTTCCCAATCCACTGTATGGAGGATACTGTCAACAAACCAAATGAGTCATACCATCTGCAACGCTTCCAATCATTGGAGCCTGTGGATTATCCACTCCGGAGGACTTTTGCTACTTGGTTTCTTTAACAGAGTGTGGCAGACAGCGCATTTGCTGCATCCGTATTGTTCACGGATGAGGCAAGTTTCACAAGGTAGGGAACCTTCAATCAACATAATGCCCATTTGTGGGCTTTGGAGAACTGCCATGGTACGCGAACACGAGCAACTCAACGTCGTTTCTCTGTCAGTGTTTGGGTCGGCATTGTTGGAGACCACCTCATTGGACCGTACCTTCTGCCCCCTCGTCTGGACGGTAGGGCATACTTGATCTTTCTACAGGAAGTCCTGCCTGAACTTATTGAAGAAGCACATGTTCCTCGGTCGTTGCACCACTCAATGTGGTTCCAGCATGATGGGGCTCCCCCACATTACACCAATGACGTCTGCCAACACCTAAACGTTACATTTGGACAGCATTGGATAGGTCGTGGTGGTCCGGTTCATTGGCTTGCTAGATCGCCGGACTTTTCATGCCTGGACTTCTTTTTTTTTTTTTTTTTTTTTTTCTTGTCCTCGCCTTTTCCCATTATATATATATGGGGTCAGCGTTTTTTATTGTTTTAGCATGAAGTTTTTGCGGCCGGATGCCCTTTCCTGACGCCAACCCTCACCCTTTATCCGGGCTGGGGATATGCAGTGGTCATTCCCTGACCTTCCGTATTTGGTGGTTATGGGCTCGAACCCCGGTCTAATCAAGAAGCGTGTGCTACGCACTAGTGCTCCTGCCCACCTGGCTACGGAGGCTCTGTTGTTGTTATTGTTGTTGTTATTTGGTTTTTTAGGAGCATTAGCAACTAAGGCCATATTGCTCCGGGAATATGCGGTGGTCATTCCTTGACCTTTTCGCATCCTCCGTATTTGGTGGTAAAGGGCTCGAACCCCGGTCTAATCAAGAAGCATGTGCTACGCACTACTGCTCCTTCCCACCTGGCTATGGAGGCGCCGTACGGAGGCGCCTTGCCTGGACTTCTTCTGCTGGGGTCAAACAAAGACATTGGTGTACAAGACCCCCGTTGATTCAGTTGAAGACCTCGTCGCTTGCATCTCTGTAGCTGCCGGGGAGATTCGAGACACGCCAGGAATCTTCCAGAACGTTAGGGATTCCATGCGGTGGCACTGTGAAGCCTGTGTGACTGCTTCTGGTCGAACTTTCGAACACCTTCCGTAGCATGGATTTTTGCCAATGTAAAGCTTGTCATTAAAATGATTGCTGTTACACTAACTAGTTGCTGTTTCTGTTTTTTTTTTTTTTTTTTTTTTTGCTCACGCGACTTCCCGCATGACAAAGGCATTTCGGACCCTGCAATGCTATGTGATTCCGATTTGTCTTTGTGCCCCCTACACCTCCTGCAAGTTTGTCGCACTGGTAGTGAATCACCCTGTGTGTGTGTGTGTATAAATAATGTGCCTTTGTATATGATGCATTACAACTTGTATTAACCTATATCCATGGTCACAGTCCTTTTTATGGGGCAAACCTTTTGGAAAATCCTATGTGTATGCACACATACACACAATATAAGGAGGTAATTATTCCATTGTACAAGGCAATGGTTAGGCTACATCTTAAGTACCGCATAGAGCCCCGGAAGCCTCATTTTAGGAAGGATGTAGCTCTGCTGGAATCGAGATTGGTGGGGGAAGCGAGGGAAGGGTGATCTTACCAAGAAAGGCTTTGTTTCTGCAAATGGCAGCATTTGGGGACTAGGCACCTGGAAAGTGATCATTGAGCTGTATAAGAAGGCTGAAATGAGGGGGATGGTACAAATTCAAATTGAGCAAGGATAGTTTCAGGATAGATGTGCAGAAGTTTTCCTTCAGCCAGCAGGTGGTGATTGCTGGAACAAACTTCCATCTGCTGCTGTTGTGGAAGTGGGAAGTTTGAATAAATTCAAGAAAAATTACAAATTATTGGAGGTGATGTGGGAATGGTTCTTTTTAATTTTTTTGGCTGATGCTTTATAATCTTGCTTTCTTGCATCATTTGCCATTATTAATAGTAATATTTAAAGCTGTTTTAAATATAATTATAAAAAATTCTATTAGCAATCCCTAATGCCAGTGTTAAAATTAAATATTACAAGACCGATATACATATTTGAATGCAAATACAAAAAATTGTTTTGATCCTAAATTTAATATCTAGAATATTACCAGTTAATAATAAAGTAAAAATGTGATTGTAATACTGCAATATGTAAGAATGAGAATCTATATATACTAAATGAATTAGGGTTGAATTTGAAAGTGTTTGCAATTCTGCCCAAACACGATAGGAGGAAGTATATGATGAGAGTCTTGTCGGTCAATTCGGCCCTGGAGAGATTGTGCAAGGCTCAAGGGGTAGAATTTTTCCCAGCCTGGTCTGCGCTTGTTAACAGGAGAGACTGTTTTTACAGGGATGAGATACATTTAAATAGAAAGGGTGCAAGGATATTTGCTAATGCTATCGAGGCAGTGTTAGGAGGGTCAGAAAAATGCTAGCTTGGAGGGATACACGGATTAATAGATTAATAGTAGTCACTGCCAAAGGTGAAAGTGATTCTTGCACTGCTTCTATTGGAATGAGCAGCAGTGTGGAAAACAAGATGCAGGATATTTCAGAGACTGCTGGGAGTCATTGCAGTACAAGTAAACACATGGGTTGTGTTAAGGTAGCTAAGAATAGGAACAGGTGCATGTATACTTGCATGTGCACCAATTCTAGGAGTTTGGTAAATAAATTTGATGAATTTGAGGTGTTGATCAAAACATCAAAGCCAGATGTTTTGTTTTCTTATATCTATGTGACACCACATCTGTAATATTCCAACAATATTAGTGACGTGGTGTCACATAGATATAAGAAATGTAAAACTGGAATTTGGGGAGTACAATGTGTACAGGAAGGACAGACAGGATAGGAAGGGAGGAGAGGTTATGCTATTAGTTAAGAAACACATAAAATTCAAGGAAGTGCAGCCAGTCGACATCCCTGGACAGTGCAGTGTGGAGTCAGTTTGGTGGGACGTAAGCACTGGGAGATCAAAATTGAGAGTAGGAGTGTGTTATAGGCCTAATGACTCTGATGAGTATAATAAAAAAAAACTGTACAGAGAAATAAAGAGTGGGCCAGTAAATCAGTCTTTTAATGGGGGATTTTAATTTCACAGATACTGACTGGAATTTGTGGGTTGGTCACACACACACACCAGCAAGACTTTTGTGGATTTATTGCACGATTGTTTTCTACATCAGCATGTAAGGGAGGCAACTAGAGGGAGTAATGCTCTTGATCTCATTATCAGTAGTGATTCTTCATGCATTAAGAATCTGCAGATAAAGGAACCACTAGGTGGCAGTGATCACAGTGTGCTGAAGTGGGATTTACTCAGAGGTAACTACCACCAGGGATAAAGGGAAGGGTTTTTGCTTTCATAAAGGTGACTATGGAGGTCTGAGACAGTATTTAAATTCTATACGGTGGGACCAACTGATGATGTTTCCAAGAGCAAATTTAAAATCGGAAGCATACAAAGAATTAATCTTGGAATCTACTAGGCTTTACATACCAACTAAGAAATATTGTTCAAAGTTTAGGCCTCAATGAATGTCAGATGAACTAATGAGACATGTGGCAGAGAAGAAAAATGCATAGGATACATATAAATTAATGGGTGACATGGAAGCCTCTGATAGATATAAACTGGTCTGTAACCAAGCAACAAAGGAGATTAGGCAGGCAAAGGCAAATTATGAGAAATCTATGGCAAAGGATGCAAAGAATTCTTTACCTATGTAACCTATAGAAGGAAAGGGATGAATTAGAATGATCCACTGGATATTGGTGGTTCAACTGTTGATGATCCTGTTCAGTTGACTAATAAACTAAATGAGTATTTTTCATCTACATTCACACATGAGAAGTTATTCAGGGAGGGGAATGGCAGAGGTGAATTAAACTCTGGCAGTGAGCTAGATGATTTTGTAATAATTGAGAGGAAAGGGGAGGAGAAATTGTTGAAGATAAACATAAAAAAGGCACCCTCGGTGGATGGGATCTACCTGGATAGATAACTGGATAGATCCCATCGGTGGATGGGATCTATCCAGTTATATTAAAGGAGGCAGCAAAGGAAGTATGCAAACCCTTAGCCATAATTACGAGTTTCCTTGGACTCAGGGGAGGTACCCATGGACTGGAGATGTACAAATGTGATCCCAATTCACGGAGGATCAAAGGTCGACACAAGTAATTATAGACCTGTTAGTTTAACTTCTGTTCCAGGGAAATTAATAGAGGCACTGGTTAAAGAAGCACTGCGGGATCATCTGGACAAGATTTCAGTTATAGCTTGGACACAGCATGGTTTCGTTAAGGGGAAGTCTTGTCTGACCAATTTAATTAGATACTATGATATGGTCACAAAGGAACTTAATGCAGGGAATAACTTTGATATCATATATTTGGATCTTAGAAAGGCTTTTGATACTGTTGCACATGCAAGACTGCTGCACAAATTGGAGTAGTGTGGCATTGCAGGCAAATTGCTGCTGTGGATAAAGGGATGGTTGAGTGGGAGAGGACAGAGTGGTAATCAATGGACACTGCTCTTCGTGGACTAATGTTATTAGTGGAGTCCCTCAGGGTTCAGTCCATTGTTGTTTTCTGTATTTATAAATGAAATTGATAATGGTATATCAGGCTTAAAGTCCAAGTTTGCAGATGATACGAAGGTTAGTAGGGTTGTTAAAGACACTAGTGACAGTATGCTGCTGCAACAGGATCTAGAAAAGTTGAGCAGATGATCTGAGAGGTGGCAAATGAAGTTTAACATTGACAAATGTAAAGTACTACACATGGGGAAACAGCAACCCCACAGCAACGTATCAACTCTGTGGTACTACACTGACAGTGGTAGAGAATGAAAAGGACCTGGGGTAATTGTGCAGGCAGATATGAAGTTTTCTGAGCAGTGCAGACTGTCTGCAAGAGTAGCTCATAGTGTCTTCTCAATGATATACAGTAATGTTTTTAGCAGGGATAAGGAGGTAATTATCCCCTTGTATAAGGCAATGGTCAAGCCATTGACTCATACAAGGGGATAATACAGTACTTTGAGTACTGTATACAGGTCTGGAGGCCTCATTGTAAGAAGGATGTAGAGCTGTTGGAATGAGTACAGAGAAGGGCAACAAAATTAGTAAATGGAATGAAGGGCAACCCTTACAAAGAAAGGCTTAAGTTTTTGCAGATTAGTGTTTGAAGACTAGGCACCTGCTAGGTGATCTGATTAAAGTGTGTAAAGGTTTGAATGGTTTGAGCATGCTCAATGCTGATGAGATTCCTCCTCTTGCTCAGAATCATCACCTGAGAGGGCATAAATTCAAATTGTGGAAAGACAGTTGTAGGATAGATGTGTGGAACTTTGCCTTTAGCTAGCAGGTAGTTGATTGGTGGAACAGACTTCCATCTTTTGTGGAAGTTGATAGCCTAAATAAATTGAAGACTGAGCTGGACAGGTATTTGGAACGAAGGGAGGGGTGAAATGGGAGCAGTTTTTTTTTCTTTTTTTTGGCTGATGCTGCATAAGCTTGCTTTCTTGCGTCGTATGCCTCTACTAATACTTAATGCTAATACCAATTAAGTGAAAAAAAAAAAAAAAAAAAAATGGAATAATCATGAAACTAAAATTTATAAAACTAATTACTGTCTGTATACACCAATGAGCCAAAACATTATGACAACCTACCTAATATGATGTTGATCCTCCACGTGCAGCCGAAACAACTGGTACCCAGCAAGGCATGGGTGCTGGAATATTTCTAAATGTCTTGTGGTATCTGGTACCAACACGTAACCAGCAGATCCTTTAACTTCTGTAAGGTCCATGGTTGAGATGCCGCAGAATGCAGTTGCTGTTCCAACACAAACCACAGATGTTCGATGGAATTGATATCTGAGGAATTTGGAGGCCACGGCAATACCTGGAAGTCTTCCTTATGTTCCACGAACCAGTCTCGAACAATCCAGGTGGTGTGGCATGGCGCATTATCCTGCTGAAAGACGGCACCACCAGAGGGGATGACTGTTGCCATTAAACGGTGTACCTGGTCAGCAATGATGTTTAGGTAGGTGGTGACATCAGAGTGCCTAGCACATGAATGATTGGACCCAGGGTAGCCCAGCAGAACATTGCCCAAAGCATAATATTGCTGCCACGGCTTGTTTTCATCCCATGTTGCATCCAAGTGCCATCACTTTCCCAGGTAAATGACGAACACGTACCCGGCCATCCACATGGTGCAACAGGAAACGTGATTTATCAGACAAGACAACCTTCTTCCAATCGTACAAGGTCCAGTTTCGATGCTTGCCTGCCCATTCTCTTTCATTATTTGAATACTATACATAGAGTTAACACTGGAATATATACCGTTCTGAAATTTCCCATAGACTTAGCATTAGCCCATAGACTTTTCATGGGAGAAAATGGCTACCTGAGAAATTTTGTTTAAAAATATCCATGGAGATGGAAAACAATAACTAGTGCCATCTCAGTAAATACATAGTACTGAATAATATTAAATATAATATAATTCAAAATTTACATATTTTGAAGTTGTGTGATTATTTTCGGGATATTTTGAAGAAGAGAAATCTATCCAACTATAAGATTTTTTATTTATGGCTTTTGTTTCTTCACTGAAACATACACTCTTAAACATGGATACGGATTTAGAAAAAACTTTAACTAGACATTCTGAAGCAGAGAATTCGTCTTCTGGATCGGAGTTAGTGGATTCGGGGAGGAGAAAGAAATCTTCAGACAATGTAAAAATGTCTAGAGATAAAAAAACACCTAAAACGCCCAGAGTGCTTGCTCCTCGGTTGGACAAAGTTAAAGACAAGGATAAGGATAAAAATCCTCAGGTGTGGGTGGAAGAGTCTACCCCATCAATAGAAACAGATGTTAATCTAATTACTACTACGATTAATACGGATAATCAAAATAGTTCTAGTGAAAATGATGTGGTTCGGGATTCGTCATTTACCGAGGGTTTGGACCTTGGTGGGTCCATTTGGTTTTGGTTTTGGTTTTTTTTTTTAGGAGCATTAGCAACTAAGGCCATATTGCTCCGGGATATGCGGTGGTCATTCCTTGACCTTTCCGCATCCTCCGTATTTGGTGGTGACGGGCTCAAACCCCGGTCTAATCAAGAAGCGTGCGCTACGCACTGCTGCTCCTTCCCACCTGGCTACGGAGGCGCCTCCTTGGTGGGTCCATAGAGGCTTCTGCGGTGTATTCAGCGGTAGCCAAAATCCGAAAGGCTTTGGGTGAGGTAATGTCAGCTGATTCAAGCAAAGTAACAAAGTTGGCCTCAAATCGCATCCATAGTTTGTGGGCAGATTTGAAGGCAATCACAACAGCTTTATTGATTGACAATGAGCGATTAAAAGCTAAATCAGTTGAACTAGAAATTCGAGCAAATCATTTTAATCAGCTAATGGAGAAACGGGCAGCTCCTCATAGATTTTTTGCTGATGCTGTTAGGCAGAATTTGGTTTGTGAGAATTTAAATGGTGATACTATTGTTAGAGAGGCTACTGAGAGGCGCGCAATGGGTGTTGCTGCTGCAGATAAGGTTGTGCATGTGTCCTCGGTTAGTCCTCGTGGTATTTCGGACCCTAAGAATATTGTTATACTTAGACCAACAGAGAATTCTGCTTTGGCTTCAAGCCAAGACGTCAGGAATGCGGTGGCAGACGCAATTAAGAAGGATTATAAGAATATGAAAATTAAAAATATTCGTCTCCTGAGGAATAAAGGGGTTTTATTAGAAACCACAAACTCAGAAGATGCAACTAGGATAGGGAACGTTTCAGCTTTAAAGGAGGTTGGTATATCGATCGAGAGGCCTAAAATGTCAGATCCAACAGTGCTTGTATACGGGGTTCCCAAGGAGTTTACAAAGGATGAAATCCTGGAGGATTTATATTATAAAAATTTTAAAGATTATGAATTTACTCAGGATGAGGTAAAAGATGAAGTAACATTCAGATTTAATTCTGGATCTGGAACTAATGCAACTAATTGGGTCATTGGTTTCAGCCCTCGATTATATAAATGCTTGTTTCATAATGAAAGAATTTTCCTTGGATTCGGTTCACATAGGTTTCGGAAATTCACGGTGGTGAACAAGTGTTTTAGATGTCTGGGTTTTGGACATGGTGCACAGTCATGTTCACACAAGACTGTTTCTTGTGGTCACTGTGCTAATGGGGGTCATGTTTTCGCTGAGTGCCCTCACAAGGAGGATCCTCCACAATGTATTAATTGTAAGCATCAATCATGGATAATGCGCATCAATCATGGATAATAACTCCTCTGATTTTACCTCTGGAGCTTTGCAAGGACATAGAGATTTAAAAATTTTGCAAATAAATGGTCAGCGCTGTCGGGCAGTTGCTGATGAAATAAGGGTGATTGCCTTGGAGCATTGTATAGATATTGTTTGTATACAGGAGCCATTTTATTCCTCACAAGTGGGAGGGGCAGCTCATAAGATTATGGGTTTTCCTTCTTCTACTAGAATAGTAGCAGCTGTGGATGTTCCTCCAAAATCCGCTATTGTAATTTTTAATCAAGACCTTGTTGTAACGTCAATCATGGGTTTGTGCTCAGCGTGTATGACAAGCATTATTGTGTCTTCACAAGTTTCTTCTTTCTGCCTAGTGTCACTGTATTGTCCTCCATCGGAAAATATTCAGATAGCGCTTCATAATTTGGAAAATATTTGTTTAAGATATGCATCCCATAATCTCATTGTGACTGCTGATTTTAATGCAAAATCACATTTTTGGCACAGTGGATATACTGATGTGAGAGGGAACCAATTTGAAGACCTCTTATTATCTCATAATCTTGTTGTTCAAAACCTTCCAAATAAGCCGTTCACCTTTTCAACTGTAAATGGAGAGTCTAATATTGACGTAACTGTGACATCTCTTCGTATGTGCGATTCTATTTTGAATTGGGAAGTCAATTCTGGTTTAGTAAATAGTGATCACCGTGCAATTTCATTTGATCTCTGTTTCGAAGTAAGGGAAAAGAGCTTCGCTACGAGTGATCTGTCTAGATTTTCTATGGACCGTGTTAACTGGAACAATTTTAAAAATTATTTGACTACAGTTTTCGATAGTGATAATTGTGCGATACCTGGAGAGAGTTTAAATGGTATGACAGCTTATGAATATGTAAACTATGTACAGTATCATATTTTCCAGGCTTGTGTGCACTCTACGAGGAGAAAAAGGACTAAAAAGTTGTCTGTGCCGTGGTGGACTCCTGCTTTGTCTTCTCTGAGGTCTCAGGTATGCCAGGCTAGGAAAGTATACCAAAGAAATAGACATCTCTCTAGTGTTGATGTGGAATCATTTAAAAATGCCTATAAAGAGAGAAGAAAGGCCTTTCATAAGGCTATTGCTGAGAGCAAGAGAACTTGTTGGCAAAATTTGGTTAATGAAGTTGGTAACAGAGATCCCTGGGGTCTCGTGTATAAAATCTCTCGTAATACGTTGCTTTGTGGAGAAATATACAACACTGTATTGAACAATAATGATGAGACATTGGATTGGTTTTCTACTGTGGAAACGATTGTTAGAAGACTATTTCCTCAGGATCTTCCTCAAGATGATTCACCTGAACAAACGGAGATACGCCGGATGAACTCTGAGTTTACAGGAGCAGGTGACGCTGAAGCTGAACTCTTCAGTTTGGTGGAGTTGGGTGCAGCAGTAGCTAAATTGAACGTTAAGAAATGTCCAGGTTTAGACTTAATTGAAAATCAAGTAATCATTAAGTTTTATGATTACTTTCCTCAAATTATGTTAAATTTGTTTAATAAATGTTTCACTGAAGGTACTTTTCCAAGACCGTGGAAGATGGCACTGCTAAAGATATTGCATAAGCCTGGTAAGCCCAGGACTGATCCGAGAGCATACAGACCAATTTCTCTCTTGGTGAACATGGGTAAGGTTTATGAAAGGTTACTTGCTCCCAGAATTTCTGCGATGTTAGAGGATAAGCATCTGTGTTCTGCTGATCAGCATGGATTTAAGAAGGGGCACTCTACAGAGGACGCCATAACATCTCTTTTAAAGTACATTAAGGATTCTTCTGAGAAATATGTTCTTATGGTCTTTATAGACTTCGAAGGAGCATTTGATTCGGTATGGTGGGAAAGTGCCCTTCGATCTCTAGTGCTTGCAGAGTGTAATAGTTACATATTTAACACTATAAGGTCATACTTTCAGGACAGATTTATTACTGTGCGTGCACGTCATCTGTCATATAGTGCCAGTGTCTCGAGAGGCTGTCCTCAAGGTTCGGTTTTGGGACCTCTCTTTTGGAATGCAGTTTTAGATCAGTGGCTTGTTAAGGAGAGTACAGAGGTTGCTAAGATAGCTTATGCTGATGACCTTGTGATTGGAGTTTCTGGGCGCTCCAGACTTATATTGGAAAGAAAAATACAGTCAGTTTTAGATGATTTAATGGAGTGGGCCAATTTGAACAAATTGAAGATCTCTGCAAGTAAGACCTGTTTTATGGTTTTTAAGAAACAATTTGATTACGGCAGGCCTCCAAGAGTTCTTTTAGGTGGTGTTCAAATTCCTTATGTTGCTAAAACTAAGTATTTGGGATTAATCATAGATGACAAACTTTCCTTTTTCCCACATGTTTCACACCTAAATGTAAAAGTAAGACACTTTACAGGCTCCATTGCTAGGATTTCTCGTAAGGAGTGGGGATTGAATAAGAGAGTGTTGTCATTGTATTATAAGACTATTTTTCTCCAGATAGTGGCATATGCGGCTGTTGTTTGGTTTTCTGTGGTAACTAAAACTAGGATTCGATCGAAACTTTTATCGCTTCAGCGCTCTATGTTATTAACTTTATTGAAAGTACCTAGAACAGCGTCTACAAACGCCCTACAGGTAATTGCTGGTACCATGCCATTGGATTTATTTATTGTCTACAGAGGGTTTTTGTACAAATTGAAAAAGGGTACATCAGTAACGTTTTTGGATATTACAATTGATTTGGAGAATAATATTAAAGAAGAAAAACAACGAATATGGAACAAATTAATGGATTTATGGCAGACCAGATGGGAAAGTGGTGATGTTGGAGCTGTGACGAGGAAATATATTCCCCAGGTGAACTATGCATTGGCAAAAACCGTGGCATCTTGGTTTACGCCTTCTATGTACACTTCTTATTTGTTAACAGGACACGGCTCACTTAGGGCCAAATTATATGAGAGAGGGTTGGAGACAGATCCTTTCTGTACATGTGGCGAGCAGGAGACTTGGATGCATGTAATTTTTTTATGTCGGGAGTATAAAGACCAAAGGCGGATTTTGATGGCGCATATTCCTGACTTATCATTTGATACAGTGCATTTGCTTATTGCAAATCGTGACTGTTTTAATTTATTTCAGGAGTTTTCAGCTGCTATTTTTGCAAGAAGAACTGTTCTCAGAGCCTTTCTTCAGAGGCAAACCTAGTGTCTTAATTGTCTTCATGGAGTTTCACTATTGGTTTCTGCATCTGGCTGGCGGCTGGGGTGCTGGACCTGATTCATGGTGTTGGGTCTGGTGCTCTGGTTGGTTGTCTTTTGTGCTGCAATCATGAATACTCCATTCTGGATTCTGCCGTGCTGGATCAGATTCATTGCGTCGGGTCTGGTGGTCTAAAGCGTCTATTATCCATGGCGTACAGTTGGAGATTGCTGGATAGTACCGTTATTGGTTTTGGAGGTTCCAGTGCATGTGAAACAGCAGCTGAGGAAATATTCAATTGAACTGTGATTTTTGAAGTTTATAGTTGTGCCATCCAGACTATTGAATATTATTGTTGTTTTATTATATATATATATATATATATTTTTTTTTATTATTATTTTTTTTTTTCCCTGCTGGCTCCCTGGTATGGCCAACCCGGGGCGCGGGATTGCTGGCACTCACTGGTATTGCACTACCTCCAGTGGGTGCGGGATTTCAAGTGCGAATAGCGCTACAGTAAAATCAGACTCAAGTAATTTAACATACTTTTTAAGGACTGCTTTGTAAAGACTATATATTCCCAAGTTCTCAAGGTAGATTTGGGCTTATGCCTGGGAGCTACCCTGAATAAGAACACACTTGCACACACACATGAGAGTTTAATGTTTGTCAGAGCATATAATTATATGTAAATATATCTTGTATATAAATCATGTATATACTTTTATGTACATAATGTTGAGACTATATTGTGTGTAATTAATAAATGAATGAATGAAATGAATGCCCATTGTAAGCGCTGTCTCCAGTGAACAATGGTTAGCATGGGCACTCGGAGCAGCCTGCGGCTACGCAGCTACATTTTCAGCAGTGTTTGATGTACTGTGTGTTGTGACACATTACTCCCGTCACCAGCATTCCCATTACCGGCGAGTTGCACCACAGTTGCTGTTCTTTTGCCACGTACCATCCAGGAGAGCCTTTGCTCATCTCGAGCATCGACGAGCTGTGGTCGTCCAACACCTTGCTGGCAGTGCGTGGGTTTTCCCCCTCCTCAAACCACTTTCAGTAGGTACTAAACACGGCTGACTGTGAGCACCTCATCAGCAGTGCCATTTCAGATATGCTCTGATCCGATCTTCTGGCCATTACAGTTTGGCCTTTGTCAAACTCGTTCAAGTCCGCTGCCTTTCCCATCTGAGGAACAAGGGTAACACTGATTAACAGAGCTCCGTATCAGGTGTTTTTTATACTGTGTCCTGACTCGTGCATGTGCTGCATTCACCTGCAGTGCTGTTCACCTGCATTTGCTTCAATTTGCATAACAACTCGCTGGTCATAATGTTTTGGCTCATTGGTGTATATTGATAAGGACTTTGACAAGAAACAACACATCTCAGTGCATAAATAATAAGTAATTAACAAATAGTGGTTCTGCTAATTTTATAATTTTTGGTGATTATTTCATTTTTTGGCTAATGTAGTATGCATATATAACTGTTTTTGAATATTGCAGTATTACTATCATCTTTTCATTTTACTGTTAACTGTGGTGATATTCCGTATGTTAAATTTAAGATGAAAGTGTAATTTTTCAGGTGTGGCTATTAAATAATAAGACTGCATGTGCGGCCACTACACACCAAGTGCCACATGTGAAACAAAGGCATAGCAGTTGACCTTGAACTTTTCCTTGTCTGCCATGCCACATTTCAACACGCTCAGTCACTTTGCAGTGAGACAGGTTTAATTACCTTGTATTTTTGCAGTCAAACAACAAATCAACCTCAAATTTTAACAAAATTAAAGAAAATACCAATTGAGTATTTTCTTTAATTTTGATATAACTCAATTTCTGAAAATTGAGTTATATCTTGCTTATGGGGAAGGTACTACATCGAGAGCTTGCATGTCTAAATGGCATAAAAGATTTTTAGAAAGGAGAGAGAAGGTGGAAGACGTTGAACAACCAGGCCACCTAGTATCCATGAAAACTGATGAAAATGGATCAGATAAGAACATTAATTAGAAGTGATCGTCATTTAAGCATTAGAATTATTACATCAGAAGCCAATATGGATTAAGAAATAATTTGACAAATTTTAAATGAAAATTTAGGCTTGATCATGGTTGGATGTTCCATCAAGATACTGCTCCAGCACATAACACACTCTCTGTTCACTAGTTTCTGGTGAAAAATCAAATCACTGTGTGTGATCATGCACTCTACTTGCCAGCTCTAGGCCCCCTCCCCCCTGTGACTTTTTCTCTTCCCTAAACTGAAAAAAGTATGCTAAAAGGGAACCCATTTTTCGGTCCATTGAAGACATTCAGAAAAAAAAGACCGAATGTTAAAAGGACTTACAGAAGATGACTTCAAATAATGTTTCTGTGCTTGAAAGAAACATGTGAAACATGCAAACCCAAGGCAATTATATTGAAGGGGATAACTTGTAAGGTACAAAATAATTTAATTATATTTATTTAATAGCCACATCTTGTATGTATCTTTATAAATTAAAGTATGTTTTGAATGTTTGGGCATCACTCAAGAAGAGCAAGTCAGAGGAGACAAAAAGTTTGAACACGTATTCTATTTGTTCCTGGAAAGGTTTTAGATCCAGTTCAGATCCCTTAGTAAATATCCCCTCCCCACCTCAGAAACAGTGCTATAAATTTGCAGCTGCATCTCTGATACTTCTCAAAATTGCAGGGCTTGTTTAGAATACTCTTGGGGAACTTTGCTACCAAATTTCATGTTGATAGGTTAACACAGTGGTGTCAAACCTTTTCCTGTACTGGGCCCGTATTCAAAGTTAGATTTATTTTCCATGCTGCACAGAGTGATTTGAGAAAAAATTGTCACATTTTCTATATCTTGTTACTCGTAAAAGGGAAGTTTCTATTTTCATGTTTTTCTTTTCAAGCTATATATAAAAAATGCAAATTCACAGCACTTATGTGCAACAAATCTATGTCAGTGTTTTATTTTTTTAGATTTTATTAAAATTATAAAATTATGACCTTTTTTTTTTTTTTAAATACTTTACTTTTGTTTCTGTTTGAAATACTTCACTTTTGTTTTAAAAAAAAAAACTTTACTTTTGCTTTTAAATGCTCATTTTAGAAAATTTACAACCTGAAAAGGATCACTGCTTTTCAATATTAAGGTGAAAAAATAAATATAATGATAACCTAAAATGGAAATAATCGAAAATTTTATTAAGTACAATGCAAAATAACATTTACTAGACAAAACTTAACATTTAATCAGATGATAGAGGCTGGATATTTTTAAATAATTGTTCAAAATTTGGTTGCAAATTTGTGATGCCAATCTCAATACAAAATTATGATTATGTCCTGATGGTATTTCTCGATGGAGCTCCAGGTGGTATTTCACCACTTGTCCTCAAAACCTGTGCTTCTGAACTTACTCCTGTTCTATGCCACCTTTATTCACTTTCTTATTCCAAAGGTGTTTTTCCTTCTGCTTGGAAATTTGTTCATATCCAACCAGTTCCTAAAAATGGTGACAAGTCCCTCCCATCCAATTACTTCTACTCTCTCTAAAGTAATGGAGAAATCACTTAACCATCAACTCTTAAACTATCTAGAAACCTTCCGTCTGATCAACGATCGTCAGTATGGATTCCATCAGTGTCATTCCACAGGTGATATTCTGGCCTGTGTTACCAATTTATGGACAAATTCAATGGAAAAGTTCGGTGAAACACAAGCAGTTGTTTTTGACATCTCAAAGGCTTTTGATAGTGTTTGAGATGTCAAAAGCAACTGCTTGTGTGACCTGCTCACTGAGAGTGATGGTAGATGGCTCTCTTCTGTAGAGAAGCATTAGTGGAGAAGTCTTCTAACTTCACTACTAATGCTGGTGTCCCCCAAGGTTCAATTGTTTCCCTCCATTCTTCTCCTCTTGTATATTAATGACCTTCTTTCATTGACCAGAAATCCTATCCATTGTTTTGCCAATGATCATGAGTGGATTAAGGTCAGTTGAGGCCCCGGGCGCAGAAGAAAATATTGGGGCCCCTTAAAAAAAGAGAGAGACAGGGAAAATAAAAATAAATGTTAACCATTTTTTAAATAAATAAAAAATATTATGTACTATTAATGTTTTATTTCCAATAAAATTTGAATATAATATATGTATAATATAATTAATAATAGCATAATAATAATCACAAAGTTTTGAACTAATATGTTCAACTAATTTGTTGGGGTTTTGCATGGGCCCTTCAGAAGTCGGGGCCCAGGGCGCGCGCCCGGTGCGCCCGCCATTAAATCCGCCTCTGCCAATGATAGCACATTGTATTCCTCTTTCCAGTTTGAGAAACCTTGCCCTGCTCAATCAGCTTCAACTTCTCGAATATGCACTATCAATTCTTTAAATGCTGATCTCCAGTGCGGCAAAGACGACTTAGTTGATTTCAATCCTTCTAAAACTCAGTCTTGTCTTATATCTCGCTAAAAGGATTCTTCTGCTCCTATGCTTATCTTTGTAATACTCTGATTTCTGGGCAAGATATATCTCTTTTGGGGATTATAATCTCTCTTGGCATGAGCACATTACAAATATTGCTTCCTCTGCATCTAAAAAACTTGGTTTTCTCTTTCGCTCTCAGCATTACTTTTCTTCCAAACAGCTGTTCACTCTGTACAAATCGCAAATCTGCCCTACCATGGAATATTATTTCCACATCTGGGGCCGTGCCCCCAAAATTTCCCTAAGGCTTCTAGATTCCATTCAGAAGATGGCAGTTAGGTTAATTAATAGTTAATAGTTAGGTTAAAAAGGCACCAGGGGTGGATGGGATCTATCCAGTTATATTAAAGGAGGCAGCAAAGGAAGTAAGCAAACCCTTAGCCATAATTATGAGAGCTTCCTTGGACTCAGGGGAGGTACCCACAGACTGGAGATGTGCAAATGTGACCCCAATTCACAAAGGAGGATCAAAGGCTGACACAAGTAATTATAGACCTGTGAGTTTAACTTCTGTTCCAGGAAAATTAATGGAGGCACTAGTTAAAGAAGCACTGCAGGATCATTTAGACAAGACTTCAGTTATAGCTCGGACACAGCATGGTTTTGTTAAGGGGAAGTCTTGCCTGACCAATTTGATTGGATACTATGATGCAGTCACAAAGGAACTGGATGCAGGGAATAACTTTGATATTATATACTTGGATCTTAGAAAGGCTTTTGATACTATTGCACATGGAAGACTGCTGCACAAATTGGAGCAGTGTGACATTGGAGGCAAATTGCTGCTGTGGATAAAGGGAGTGGCTGAGGGGGAGAAGACAGAGAGTGGTAATCAATGGACACTGCTCGTCGTGGACTAATGTTATTACTGGAGTCCCTCGGGGCTCAGTGTTGGGTCCATTATTGTTTTCTGTATTCATAAATGATAAACGGCCGCCGTAGCCTAGTGGTCAGGCGCGCGGGTGCATAAGTACACGTGCCTTGAGTGACCGGGGTTCAAGCCCGTGACTACTGAATACGGTGCTGTTTCTTGTATTCTGTCTATCTTGTGAACTCCTCTGACCGTTTGGTTGTACCAGAGTATAAACAGAAAAATTTATTTATTTATTTATATTGATGACGGTATATCAAGCTTAATGTCGAAGTTTGCAGACGATACAAAGGTAGGCAGGGTTGTCAAGGACACTACTGACACTATGCTGCTGCAACAGGATCTGGAAAGGTTGAGCAGATGGGCTGAGAGGTGGCAAATGAAGTTTAACATTGACAAATGTAAAGTACTACACATGGGAAACAGCAACCCCAGAGCAATGTATCAACTCTGTGGTACTACACTGACAGTGGTAGAGAATGAAAGGGACCTGGGGGTAATTGTGCAGGCAGATATGAAGTTCTCTGAGCAGTGCAGACTGGTTGCAAGAGTAGCTCATGGTGGATTGTCAATGATATATAGGAATTTTTCTAGCAGGGATAAGGAGGTGATTATTCCCTTGTATAAGGCAATGGTCAGGCCACACCTAGAGTACTGTATATAGGTCTGGAGGCCTCATTTCAAGAAGGATGTAGAGCTGCTGGAACAAGTTCAGAGAAGGGCAACAAGATTAGTGAATGGAACAAAGGGGTGCTCTTAAGAAGAAAGGCTTAAGTTTTGCAAATTACAGTGTCTGGAGACTAGGCACCAGCGAGGTGATCTGATAGAGGTGTATAAAGCCTTGAATGGTTTGAGCATGCTCAATGCTGATGGGATTCTTCCTCTCACTCAGAATAATCACCCGAGAGGGCATAAATTCAAATTGAGGAAAGACAGATGTAGGATAGATGTGCGGAAATTTGCCTTTAGCCAGCGGGTGGTTGGTTGGTGGAACAGACTTCCATCCTTTGTCGTGGAAGTTGATAGCCTAAATAAGTTTAAGGCTCAGCTGGACAGGTATTTTGAACGAACAAAGGGGTGAAGTAGAAATGTTTTTTTTTTTTTTTTTTTTTTTTGGCTGATTTTTTTTGCTTTCTTGCATCAAATGTCTCTACTAATGCTAATGACCCATCTCTAACAGAGTCTCTCCACTTGCACTCTCATATAGGTACTGTTTCTGCCGCACACCTTTTCTTTTTTGACATTCAAAGTTGTCTGACAAGTTTGAAATGTCTTTTTTGACCTTTCAAACTTGTCAAAAAAGTAATTGTAATAATGAAAGGCAATGATTCTTTGGAAATGTGTTTCTTCTTTAGCTCAGTACAACATTCAAATTGAACTAAGTTGTCTTGCTCAACTGGAATTTAAATAATAACTTATTCTGAAATGATTTGATGTCACCAAACAAATCAGACCAATTTTCCTTTCCCTTGTATTTTTAAATTAAGAGAATTTAAATGACTAGAAATCTATGTATGAATTGCAAGATCAAACAGCTGCTCCATATTTGATAGTTGTTTTATTGGTTTCCCTTTTCGTGTTGAAACATTCAGGGATATTTCAACAGCCACATTAAGGGGCCATATGATATTGTAAAATTTACAGTTGAAATAACCACATTCATAACGTGTTGGAGATCCAATACCTTCCCATAAAGAGCTTCTTGATGCACAATGCAGTGAATTCCAATCGGAGTTTGAGCTCCAATATCTACCATTTTCTTGGTTATTCTACCCATAAGCCCAATGTTTTTACCAATCATATTTTTTGCACCTCCAGTTGTGACTCCTCCCAGGTTTTTAATATTTAATCCTAACTTTTCGATAGATTGGTAAAGATTTTCACCTGTAGTTGTTCCTCGCATACTCTGTAGATCAGCTAAATCTTCAATTGGTACAAAATTATCATTAATTCCACGAATGAAGATAAGGAGTTGGGCTGTGTCCTTTACATCAGTATTGCCATCCAGTACCACACTAAAATATTTAATTTGTTTTATGTTTTCCAAACGTTGTTCGAACAAATTATTTCCAGTATCTTCTACTCTTTGCATAATTGTTTGTCGAAACAAACTAACGTCTTGTTTCATTGTTCGTTTCTCCGGAAAAATTTCTTTCACAACTTTTAACAAACAACACTTAACAAATTCACCATCATTAAACGGTTTACTTTCAAAAGTGATGAAATGTGCAACTTGATAACTGGCACGTACAGCAGATAAATTTCTTGGCTGATAGGTTTTCAGTATGTTTTGTTGCTTTCTTAATTTGTTTTGTAACTTTGAACACTTCTTTTAGCAGCACTCCTTTATGTTGATCATAAGATTTATGATTGGAATCAGTGTCGTTTTAAATTATATTCTTTAAAAACTCACACAGTCTTCTGACACACCAAACACACTGCTCTTTTGTGGTAATCAATGAAGAAATAGTCTTCAGTCCACCTTGGATCAAAAACACGACACTCCAAATCGATTTTCCCCTTTTGGAACATTTTTAAAAATAATTCTTTTTTTTTTTTTATTCAATACAGATTAATAAATAATTCAATGCAATGAACAAGCTATATCAAAATACATAACTGTATTTAGCATACATATGACTGCCCTGAACCACATGTACCTGTTTGACAAGTCAAGCTGGACACTTGCATGCCTGTACACACAGTGGCGATTGATGCTGTTTTAGTTCACTTTCTGCACGGGCCTTATAAAAATTAATCGTGGGCCTGTTGGGCCATAGGTTGGACACCACTGGGTTAACCCATTCCCATTTTTAATAAGTATCAAGTATACAATAAGTATTGCTCCAAAATTTCACCTGATGTTATTGATCATGTAGTGACATTTTGGTAAACACGTCTCTTCCTGACTACAGTATAGAAGTACTGTATTACCACACATTCTCTAAATATTTACATCTACATAATAGTTTTCTATTAATTATTTAAATTATATTTATTTATTTTTGGTAATGCCTATGAGGAAAGTTTCACACTTATTTTAATAGGCTACATATTACCGAATAGCTGTTAAATCAAAAATAATCTCTCCCTCTCCTTTTTTTTGCTACAACCTAACTTTTTTTTTTTTGATTAGTAGTGCCAGGTAATTATGCTAATATAATTTTCAATTATTTCTGTAAATTAAAAAATTAAGGTATGATTTCTCTCATTAATGTACCAGTTTTCTGTGCTATTAGTTTCATATACAAAATTATAATTCTTAATTTTTATATCATTATTATTGTTTTTTTGTAGGTTTTCTAGTACAGTTTAAACCAAAAAAAAAAACATTAGCTGCTATGAATATTGCTGTCTTTAGCACGTTATTTGCTATTATAGTGCCTGCAAGCTGTATGGATATGATGGATCACATGGATAATAAGACTAGTGATGGTACAATGGTAGGCTTTTTTATGCTATGTATATGCACACTTTATCAGATATCTAATACTTGTTTGCATCATGCCAATGTTTACTGTTCTTGTTTATACTGCGGCATGACCACCAGGTCAGTGTAGTTTACAATATATCATCAATACAAATGTTAATCTTATTTAGCAGTCACAAGCTTGAACCCAGGTCCACTTAAAGAGTGCATGCTACTGCACTCACGTTCATGGCCACTCAGCTACATCAGGCCTGTATGGTGCGACCCTGCCCTACAAATATAGGAATTCAGGCCCTGAAATTTGAGATTTGCTATATGACATTAAAGAAAATATTGTATAAAATAAGACAGGAAATTCAGACTGTAAAATAGCAAAAAATTATAATTTAAACCCATGGGAAATGGGCTTAAATTATAATTAAAAGGGATAAAGTGGTAGAGGAATTGTTTTATGTTATACAAAATCGAAAGAGTCTGAAGGAAGATCTGCTGCTAGAAAGAAGGGGAAAAGAGTTTACTTATTGCCCATAAGACAATTGGTACAAACTCTTTTCCCTAATACATGAAAGACTGACTAACATTAGCCTTTCATGTGTTTTGATCAACACCGCAAATCTACATAATTTTGTAATTGTAAAAATCGTATAATAAACAATAATTAGCAGTTACTCGCTTATTTTTTCTCATAGTGGCATGAAAATTGCATCAGATGTATCACAGGGGACTGCTTTTCAAAAATAATGTAAATTCCCATCAATCATCAGCGCTATACACCTGATGCAACTCCGACTGAAACAGAGGGTGTCAACTATATATATATCCGGTGCGGTGCCTAAAAAACCTAATGGTGTCAGACATATATGGCTGATGTGGCAGTCAACATGTTGAGCTTGGAAAACTGATAGAAACCATGGACTTTATCTGACTAATAAAAGCATTAATTACATTAGTGATGGTTTACAAGTTGTTTCAGGAATCTTTGGCACATGACTATTTTGGTCTCAGAGCACCATTTTGCATAGTATGGTTTATTGCACATGTGTAAAACTGCAGATCATCTACAGCCCATTTCTTCATATTGTATGAACTGAGCCACATGCTGTGCATCACCTTCTCCCCAAGTTTAAGACTACCATATCACAAAATATAGCTTACCATGGACTTTTGAAAATATCCATTTTTAGTGATATTCCATTTTTCTGTGTGCTATTTTATGAACCTCATGTCTTGTATACCTTCCTCGGTATTTAATAATTTATTAATATTAATAAATATTTAATAATTTATGCCCCCACGTGTGTAGTCTCAGCAAGACAATGAATTCAATATTTATTAATTCACATTCAGCTTACTCAATCCATTCAATGCCTTAAACACATATGTATAAGTATAGATCGAAAGCATCAATAATACATATCCAAATCTGAATGAACAGAATATTAGCAAAGCGGCATCGTTTTAAGTTATATCTCATATTGTGAATATCTTCACAACGAGTTGCCATGATATTGCACTACTTCGAATAAGTAACACTTCACCTGAGGAGAAGACTAATGTTACTTATTCTCAGATGGATACCGCCACCCAGACGGCACAGTCTCAGGGCTATTTTGTATATGTGTGGGATAATAACTCGACTATCCACTTTTCCCTATTAGACTTAGAAAAGCAAAAAGGTAGAGGGAAAGTAATAGTAGGAGTGGAAGAGGAAAAGAAACGGTGTAGAAGAATGAAAGGGACAGTAACTCTTTCAACTCACACCACTCAAAAACTCATAAACTCCTCGAATAGGCAACGCTTCCCCAGTGGAGAAGGCTGTTGTTACCTATTCTTGGAAACTCCGTCATCATCAGGCTCCCCCTGGTGCCATTTCAGGGCTATTTGACCCTTCTTTGGTGGGTGGGTAGGTACCCAAGGGTTATTTGGCCCTTCTTCGGTCGGTGGGAGGGTAGGTACCCGAGTGATGCAATGATGGCAAAACAGTTATGAAGTATAACTCCGCAATATGAGAGATGCCTGATGTATTTAGACCATAAAGCATTTAGGGCGTACACTTCAAGCTATGGAAAAGTCTAGACTATGTATAAGTATAGTGCGAAAGCATCAATAATACATAGCCAAATCTGAATGAACAGAATATTAGCAACGCAGCATCGTTTTAAGTTATATCGCATATTGTGAATACCTTCACAACGAGTTGCCATGATATTAGTAGTAGTGGCATGTGATGCAAGAAAGCAAGTGTATGAGCTTATGCAGCATCAGCCAAAAAAAAAAAAAAAAAAAAAAACACACCATTCCCTCCAAATGTCTGTCCAGTTCCTCCTTAAATTTATTTAACCTATCAACTTCCACAACGACAGATGGAAGTTTGTTCCAGCAATTAACCACCCGCTGGCTAAAGGCAAATTTCGCACATCTATTCTACATCTGTCTTTTCTTAATTTGAATTTATGTCCCCCTTAGGTTCATAATCTGAACAAGTGGAAGGATCCCATCAGAATCCAGTGTGCTCAACCCATTCAAGGCCTTATACATATCAATCAGATCACCGTGCAGGTGCCTAGTCTCCAGCCACTGCAATTTGCAGAACTTAAGCCTCTCTTGGTAAGAGGATCCCTTCATTCCCCTCACCAATCTTGTTGCCCTTATCTGTACACGCTCAAGCAAATCTACATCCTTCCTAAAATGAGGCCTCCAGACCTGTATGCAGTACTCAAGGCGTGGTCTGACCATTGCCTTATACAGAGGGACAATCACCTCCTTTTCCCTGCTAGCAAAATTCCTATATATCATTGACAAAACCCCATGACCCACCCTGGCAGCCTGTCTGCATTGCTCATAAAACTTCATATCTGACTGCACAATTACTCCCAGGTCTTTTTCATTTTCTACCACCTTAAGTGTAGTACCACACAGTTGGTACGTTGATCTGGGGTTACTTCTACCCATATGCAGTACTTTGCATTTGTCAAGGTTAAACTTCAGTTGCCACTTCTTAGCCCATCTGCCCAAATTATCTGGATCCTGCAACAGGCAGGATCCTGTAATGGCAGTGTGTTCCTTCATTCCCCTCGCCAATTTTGTTGCCTTGATGCTTTCACAGTATACTTATACATAGTCAAGACTTTTCCATAGCTTTAGGCTTATGTCCTAAACACTTTATAGTCTAAATACATCATACACCATCAGGCATCTCTCATATTGTGGAGTTATACTTCATAACTGTTTTGCCATCATTGCATCACTTGGGTACCTATCCACCCACCAAAGAAGGACCAAATAGGTTGGCAGTGTGTTACTGTTGCAGTAACACAGTGCCATTACTGTCATTAACAAACCTGCCAACCTTTGTATCATCTGCAAACTTCGACACTAAGCCTGATATACCTTCATCAATATCATTGATGAATATACAAAACAACAGAGGACCCAACACCGAACCCTGTGGGACTCCACTAATAACATTAGTCCACAAAGAGCAGCACCCATTAATTACCACCCTCTGTCTTCTCCCACTCAATATCCTTCCTGAGGTGAGGCTTCCAAACCGCTATACAATATTCTAGATGCAACTTAACCATGGCCTTGTACAAAGGGATAATCACCTCCTTATCCTAGGCGCCTTCGTAGCCAGGTGGGAAGGAGCAGCAGTGCATAGCACACGCTTCTTGATTAGACCGGGGTTCGAGCCTGTCACCACCAAATATGGAGGATGTGGAAAGGTCAGGGAATGACCGCCGCATATTCCTGGAGCAATATGGCCTTAGTTGCTAATGCTCCTAAAAACCAAATAACAACAACAACCTCCTTATCCCTATTAGCATAGTTTCTGTATATCATTGCCAAAACCCCTTGAGCTGTCCTGGCAGAATGTCTGCACTGCTCACAAAAGTTCATATATACGACTGTGCAATTACACGGAGGTCTTTTTTCCTTTTCCATTGCCTTGAGTGTAGTACCATGCTGCTGTAGTAAACAGTCATCAATGTTAAACTTCAACTGCCATTTCTCAGCCCATTGACCTAATTTTTCTATATCTTGTTGTAATAGCATAGCATTATTACTGTCATTAACTACCTTGCCAACCTTTGTATCATCTGCAAACTCTGACATTCAGCCTACTTCATCAATATCATTAATAAATATTGAAAACAACAATTGGCTCGGCAACTGAACCCTGGGCAACTTCACTGATAACATTAATCCATGAAGAACAGTGCCCATTGATAACCATTCTCTGTCTTCCACTTAACTATCTCTTTATCCATAGCAGTAACTTGCCCTTAATGCCACATTGCTCCAGTTTATGTAGCAGTCCTTTATGTACAACAGTGTCAAAAGCATTCCTGAAATTCCAGTATATGATATCAAAATTATTTTCTGCATTCAGTTCCTTAGTCACTGCATCATAGTAACCTATCAGATTGGTTAGACAAGACTGGCCCATAACAAATCCATGCTGTGACTATAATATAACTGTATTCCTGTCCAAATGGTCTTTCATTATTTCTTTAACCAGTGACTCCATTATTTTCTCTGGAACAGATGTTAATCAGACAGGTCTGTAATTACTCATCACCTTTTGATCCCCTTTTTCAATTGGAAATACATTCGCACATCTCCAATCCAGAGAGACCTCTCCTGAAATCAAGGATGCTTTCATAATTATGTAAGGGTTTGCTCACTTCCTTTGCTGCCTCTCTTAATGTGATTGGATAGATCCCATCTACCTCAGGTGCTTTTTTTATGTTCCGCTTCAACAATTTCTCTTCCACTTTTCTTTCAATTATTACAAAGTCGTTTAGCTCCCATTGGAGTTTGATAAACTTCTGACATACCTTCCCATAAAGAATTCCTCAAATGTGAATGTAGATGCAGAATATCTATTCAATTTGTAAGCAACATAAGCAGGGTCATCAACAGTTAACCAGTTGACATGAAGTGGCCCAATGTGATTCAACCCTTCCTTCTACTGTTTATATAAACATAGAAGTCTTTCCTGCTTTTCTTGGCATTGTTTGCCAAAGCCTTCTCATCATTTGCCATAGCTTGCCTAACCTCCTTTGTGACTTGATTACAGACTGATTTATATCTATCATAGGCTTCTGTGTGACCTGATAATTTATAGGTATCCCATTCACTTTTCTTTTCTGCCACATGTCTCAACAGTTCATCTGACATCCATTTAAGTCTAAGCTTTGAACAGTATTTTCTCATTGTTATGAAAAGCTTAGTAGCTTCTTTGACTACTTCTTTGAATGCTTCCCATTTAGAATTTGCTGTTGGTAACATCAGTTGGTCCCACTGCATAGAATTTAAAAACTGTCTGAGATCACTATAGTCATCCTTACGAAAACAAAAGCCTTTTCCTTTACCCTTAACAGTAGCTATGTCTTTTATTAAATTCCACATTAGTACACTGTGATTGCTGCCACCTAGTGGGTCTTCTACCTTCAGATTCTTAATGCATGTAGGATTACTGCTGCTGTCATCCAAGAAATCTACAAATCTATAAAAGTCTTGCTAGTGTGTGAGTGACCAATCCACAAATTCCGTTTAATGTCTGGAAAGTTAAAATCCCTCATTATAAGACATTCTGATTTACTGGCCCATTCTATTTCTCTGTATAGCTGTTAGCATTATTTAAGCAGCATTAGTTGAGGCATATGATGCAAGAGAGCAAGCTTATACAGCATCAGCCAAAAAAAAATAATAATAATAATTAATAAATAAATAAAAAAAAAAATACCTTTCCATTTCATCCGTTTTTCCCAGTGCTTTATATCACACCAGACTGACCAGACAATGCAATGGTCACCCAGGTTAACTGGATGCATTGCCTTAGATTTAATATGCTGTTTAACTAAGAGTATAACCCCTCCTGTCTTTCCTCTATACATTGTACTCCCCATATTCAAATTCAGCATCACATGTCTGAGTGACACCGTGTTTCTGCTATCCCTACAATGCCTGCATTTAATGACTTAATCAGTACTTCAAATACATTAAATTTATTTACAATGCCCCTAGAATTAGTGTATGTGCACATGTTCTTACTCTTATTTACCTTTACACGGCCCATATATTCACTGGTTCCATGATGACCCAGCTGGGCCTGAAATTCTTGACACCTTGCTTTCCAGTCTGCTGAATTTTCCAAGAGAAGCTGTGCAATAATTACCTAAAACTCTGCCTGCAGCTCTAGTCCTCAAATGGATCACATGGACTCTAATAGTCCATGTACAAACTAGCACTTTTTCAACCCACCTATCAAGAAATATTCTTGCTCCCCTTCTATTTAAGTGTACCCCCATCCCTGTAAAAACAGTCTTCCATGTTAACAAGCACAGACCACACAAAGAAAAATCCTTCCCCATGAGCCTTGCACATTCTCTCCAGGGCTGAATTGATTGACAAGACTCTCAACGTGTACTCCCCCTATCGTGTCTGGCAGAATTGCAAATACTTTCAAATTCAATCGTAACTCTCAACTTTTTCCCAACATTGCTCTGTACTTATTAAGTAAGTCCTCAGATCTACTCTTAATATCATTAGTGCCAGTGTCTAAACAATATCACCTTTTTTGTCCTTAAAAGATGATATCTGCTCTACATTGTCATCTACTTTTGTCTCTTGCAGACATACCCTGGTCCCAACGTTGAATCCAGGGGGGGGGGTGACCAGGGGTGAAATTCACCCCAGGCAAAAAATAGTAATTTTTATTTTAATATTCGTTCAAAGGCCTCGGACGTTGAAATTTTCACCACATTTTTTGTTTAATTTACATGAAATTTTCTTCTTACTGCACTCTTTAACAGCCATATTATCAGTTTACACATTATTGTATTTATAATACACAAATTCAATAATTTTGTCAAATAAACACAACACACAGCAATAAGTGTCAGCATTTTACTTTATGGTTCCCTTTATTTTCACACAAACTATCTCTTGATAGTGTTTCACACAAACAGTCTACTTGCGACTAATTCTTTGTTTGTACAAATTTTGTATATTGCACACAAGACTGAGTGGATTGCAGGCCACGAATAGGTTCACCTGAATTGGTTCCTCAGTAACAGATGCTGTTGTAATTATAAAGTGTCTCACGGTTTTCAGGGGAAGGATTAAACAATGTCTTGTCAGAGAGAGGAGCATACTGCAGCCACTACTTCAATCATTGGCACTTTCTGGTTTTCAAATTCCCTTTATTTGTTTTTTTCACAGCAAGAGTCTATTTGTGGCTAATTCTTCCTTTGTATACTGCAAACAAGCTGGTTTGGTCGCAGCCTATAAACAATACATTTTATAATCTTTTTATTATATATGTATCTGTACCGTAATATTGTAAGATTGCACAAAGATATGCTTAGAAGGCCCAAATGAGTTATCGGAAAAATTAATAAACAAAGTGATTGATACGTATGCAAAGAAGAATAAGATTATTATAATACTTGCATGTTTGATTATAATTTATGATTTTTTTTTTTTTGCAAATTTTAATCAGTGATTTTTGTTATAGTTAGGGAAGGTTGCTACGTGGTTCTTTTCCATTCAGGTTATTATTATATTAAAACCACTCTTGCACCACATGAAAATTAATATTTTATTAATTTGATAGTACCAGCAGATCCATCAGAGTTGGTGTGCAGAACAGGCTTGCACACCAACTCTGATGTCAAGAGTATGGGAGCAAAGTTTGCCCCAGGCTTCTAAGAATCCGGGATCCAGGATAAAAACTTGGCACTATCCTATTGGAGGTAATCCCTCTCTTATAAGTTAACTGCTAGCAGTTCCTCTTGCCTGTATGCACATCTGGTTTCTGGGAGCATCAACAAGAGGAGTCTGTCAGCAGGTAAGAATTTAATCTCTTTGTAATTATCTTAGATTTCCTGTTTTCTATTTTAACGACAATTCAGTACTTCAAATTTAATACTTTAAAACCATAAATTGTAATTGTAATAGTAATATTGTAATATTCTAAAATATTCAGATTTGTAGCTCTTTCTATTTTTCTGTTCCCCCAACAGCTTGTTCTGATGACGGTATCAGTAAGATACCCGAAACGCTACCTTAATGTATAATAATATAGGCGAACAGCTTAATAAACTATATTATTAATTTTCACGTGGTATAAGAGTGGTTTTAATATAATAATAACCTTAGTGATTTTCATATTATTAAACTATTAATTATTGTCAGTAATGTGGTTTTTGTGAACTGACATTAGTATTTAGATGTCAAATAATAAATATTTCCTTTTGTTTTCTCATATTCTCTTATTATAACATTCATAAATATACAGATTTGTTTGCAACATATACATGTGTTGTAAATATTAAATAATATCAAAAATATACACATACTATATGTATCCCTGAAGTTTACATTCTCTTCCCTGGTGTAAACAATCTGGATTCAACACCTCCTGGTCCTATTCCACTTATCCTTATTGCACAACATATTTCCTGTTTCTCTGACAATATTCACCAACAATAATCATCTCCTTTGCGACCAGTGTATTCTGCTTTGCAGATTGTCACTGTGTTGCCTGATGCTCACGTGAGCTCTAGTGTTGAGTTGGGCAGCTGAGAGCTTGATGTCCTCCCCCATTTTAATTTCCTTGAGGGTATATACCCTACTCTTCAAACTCTCATAAATGCCCATCAGAACACTGAGCTGACAGCTAATTTCTTCATACTCTCTGCACCGAACACACGCAAAGACATCCTCCCCCAGCTGTATCATATCCTGTTCCACAAAATCAGCAAACATTGCACAAGTTGCACATTTTGTTAGGCCTGTGATTTGTAGGAGAATTGCCCCTTTGGTTCTCCCCTGAGCCACAGCATTTCTGCTACTTTGTTCACATTGCTTTGCTGGTCTGATCTAGAGCATGATGTTTTAAATACAATTCAAGTGATCGACAGTGAAAATGAATCAATTAATTGACAGTATTACGCCAAGCTAATATATTCCTAAATCCAGTGATGTGTATTATGCAATCTTGTTTTGTTATACCTTGCACTATCAAGTTCAAGATACCAGGGGCTCACATCTGGTGAGTATGGGCTTGGCACACCCAGGGTCCTGAGCTGGATATCATCATTCTTCTCTTTCTTAGTGATTCCCTTCTATTTCTCTCTCTCTCTGAGTAATTGAGATTTTTTTTTTTCCCTTTTTTTGGCTAATAATAATATGTTATGCTGTTCCGTTACAATTGCAGTTTTAAATTAGCTATATCCTTACTAAAAAGTAAAATTTGCTTTATTTGCTAAAGACAAAAAAAAAAAAAAAAAATGCCTAACAAGTGATTAGAACCTTTGAACTACTTATTTATCATATTCTACAAACTACTGGTTACATGTTTTGGTATTTGTGCCAAAACAGCAATACAATAGCGGTACGAATAATAAGTCGTAATTTACAAAATCATTAGCTAAATTTAAATTAACATACCTAAGACTATTAAACTATTTGTCAAACACAATTTAATATGTTAATTAATCAAAAATACAGTAAACATTTCCAAATAACTTATCCGTTCCAACAATCTCAAAATTCTTTGACCTCATGCCCTCTCAGTACTCTTGTAGCCAAAATTGGTCAAAAAAAAAAAAAAATCCTATTTTAAAAAATGCATAATTAGTTGTAAGGAATTGTTCTTATCCAATGTAGCCAAAAAAAAAAAAAAAAAAAAATAGCATCCTTAAAAACTATAGCTCTGATTGAAGAGGGCTTTAAGAGTGCTATCAGTCTCTAACAGAGATTCAAACCGGACCTCTTTAATTTAGTATAAATCAGTGATCCTAATATACTGTTAAGGAAAATAGAACCTGTTTATCTAGTTCTTTTCACTTGCTTAATGTGGAATGATTCATTTACCGAAGCCAATGTAATCCCTAACTTGGGGATACACTTAATGGCACTTAATCAAAAATTAGACATCCAAAGACCGTGTGCTATTTAGGGTATGCTGCTGTAATGAGAGGGGCACGAAGTGGGGATTAGGATAAAATAAATAATATATCAGAATGAAAAGAAATTAAACTAGAAGAAAGAGACTGATTTAAATCTTGGTTTAAATTCTTGTGTTTTACTATATTATATTTTAAGTTTCTTGTCTTATTTTATATGTAGCAGTCTAGGTTCCAGCCCTTAGTTTATTATAATCTCGTAGTCTTGAGATAGTAAACTATACCACAGTGCAGAGAGAAGTGTAAGGTATTTGAAAGTTAAATTACCTACATTTCTTATGACATTTTATAATAATAATGAGGTGTTATAGCAATTCTTTGCTCAGTATATAAACAGGTAATAACTTTATATATATAAATTAATAAATATAAATTAGGAATATATTTCAATTGCCAGTTGGTTAAGTAAATATTGGAATATATACTATTGTTTTAAATATTGAACGATATATATATTTGAATAATAGCATACTATTTTTAAATCATACTCACACTTTAGGCTAAAATTTAGTATTGTTCTTACTATTACATTGCACAAGTTGAATAAACAGCATATTAAATAAAACTATGAATTATATAATTTATGCATAAAAACAAATGATAGCTGCCAACTCTCTGAGTTTACAACAAAGAATCTGTCTTTTTGACTCAACATGACCCCTCCTTTGTCTACCATCATAATGTAGCTTCATAACATAGTTTATTGCCATCCTTTTCTTTTTTTGCAAAAAAATTAAAATTAAATTAAAATATATTTAAAAATTGTGAATTTCTGCTTATGGCTTCTTATTCTGTTAATTAATCGGCTGCTAGATGCAAAATAGGAACACCAGGTAAGCACTGTTCTGTGTAGTGTGCAGTTGTTTCATCATACTTGTATAGTGCAAAGCTAGTTAACAATGTCTTTCAGTAAGATGTCAAAGAAATATTATGTAAAATTTCAGACTTATATGCAAAATTTTCAGTGTATTGAAAATTATAGAAAAGTTAATATATTTATATTAACTTCCGGTAAATAGATATGATTTTTCAATTTAACATGCCTGGAAATACAATGTTATCAGACATTTGCAAACAAATACACATAAGGAAAACAGTCAGTGCTTAGTAAGATGAAGAATTTCATAGTGACAATGATGTTGTCATATGTGCTGAATGTTTTGCATCATTTATCATAGAAAATAATCTGCCTCTAAGTTGTGTAATCACACAGGCATGCTCTTTGAAAATATTTTCCAATAGTTAAATTACCAAAAAAAATAATTGTGGAAGAACAAAAACAGTGGGCAATTGTTAATAAAATTGCACAGATAAGAGAAAAAAGATATGGTGATGGCTCTGACAAATGTTCTGTTTTTTGATTTCTACAGATATCCGTAATCAAAGTGATTCCAAGCTATATCCTAGTGTGGTAACTTTTCATAATAAAGAAAATCATCAAATTGAAGGTAGTTTTCTCTCAGTTCCAGAACTGGAACATGATGACCCTACAGCAGGGGTCACCAAACTTTTAGAGAAGCAGGCCACATGAATTTTTAGAATATTTGGCGAGCTGGAGAAAATTCCTAATTACTGAAAACTACATTCTCTGCATAACTTTAAACTTTAAAGTTATGCAGAGAAACAAAATTTATACCTACCTATATCTACAGATTAAAAAATAAATTGGTGGATATGTAATATAAAATATACCGGTTTGTTTATATCAAATTTTAATTATTACTTATTTCTTGTACTAATCACAAAAATACAGTTAGTAGTACAACAAAATTAATTGTTACTTATTTATTGTGCTAATCACAAAAGTATAGTTAGTAATACAACAAAATTATAATTAATGCGATGAGTGTGGTTTTAGAGTGTGACTAAGTTTCATAATATCGGGTTTTAAAGTACTAGTTCCAGTTATTAAAAAGTTACGTAAATGCGGTTAGATGGTGTCGTATTTTTAATTTTACATCTTTCATTTTTGAAAATATCTGCTCACATATATGTGTACTTCTGAAAATTGATGGAACCTTTCTAGCAAAATTTTTAATTTTTGGATAATCTGACTCAGATAATGTCGAATAAAATTGAATCAGATTTTTCATTTTTAGATATTGTCTTCAGTGCATCATTAGATTGAAGATCTACCAACTCTAATTATAAGTTCTCATCAACATCTTGTAACAAATACTAAAATATGCAACAGAATCTTGTTTACTGTGGTAAAACAAGCTTCTGTTTAAGTGTGGTCATGCGCTATGTTTATCTAATATAACCATGCGGTACCATGCTTGACTTCCACATGTAATGTATTTATGTATTCATAGCAGAGGAAGAGATACATAGTGTCAAAAGCTTCTCTAAGTATTTTATTTTTCTTTATCAAAAGAAGTGAGAGTAGGAGGCAAAGCCCCCTAGTTTCATATTAAGAAAATTCAGATGTTCACATATATCTGTTAAAAAGGCAAGGTTCTACAGCCATTTGAGATCTGACGGTTCTGGAACTGGTTTCAATTTTTTGTTTATAAACAGATCTATTTTGATCCTAAGTTCAAAAAATCGCTTCAACAGTTACCACGACTCAACCATTGTACTTCAGTGTGGTACAACAAATCACCGTATTCGGCCTCAATAGTGTCAAAAAAATTTTTGAATTGCTGATGATTCAGACCAGTCTTGTGAATAAAATTGACTGTTGATATTACGGTTGACATGACTGAATCTATGCCCAAAAATTTTCCGCACAAAGACTGCTGGTAAATTATACGATGAAATTGCAATGGTTTTTTAATATTTTTACTCTCGATATTTATGAAGCTGACTCATGAACCCAATTTTAGTACCAACCATATTTTTAGCGCCATCCATTGTAACCGCTGATAGCAAATCCCAATTCAATTTGAGGCCGTCAGTTGCTTCTGACACTCAAAAATATATTTTCGCCTGTTGTATCTTTCAAGCTTTTTAATGCAACTAGCTCTTCAGTTACTGTAAAATTTTGATTTACACCTCGGATATAAATTATTAATTGAACTGTATTGATGATGGTATATCAAGCTTAATGTCCAAGTTTGCATCTGAAAACTTGGACATTAAGATGGGCTGAGAGATGGCAACTGAAGTTTAACATTGACAAATGTAAAGTACTGTGTATGGGTAGCAGTAACCCCAGAGTAATGTACCAACTGGGTAGTAGTACTACACAGTATAGTGGAGAATGAAAAGGACCTGGGAGTAATTGTACAGTTAGATATGAAGTTTTCTGAGCAGTTCAGACAGGCTGCAAGAGTAGCTAATAGGGTCTTGTCAATGATATTTGGAATTTTCCTAGCAGGGATAAGGAGGTGATTATCCCCTTGGCAATGGTCAGGCCACACCTTGAGTACTGCATATAAGTCTATAAGTCTGGAGGCCTCATTTTAGGAAATATGTTGAGCTACTAGAATGAGTCAGGGAAGGGCAATGAGATTGGTGAGTGAAACAAAGGGTTGCTGTTACCAAAAAAAAGTTCTGAAAATTGCAGCTTCCAGAGACTAGGCATATGTGAAGTGATCTAATTGAAATGTATAAGGCCTTGAATGGTTTGAGCAAACTCATTGCCAATGGGATTCTTCCTCAGATTACTCACCTGATGGGGTATAAATTCAAATCGAGGAAAGACAATTGAAGAATCGATGTGCAGAAATTTGCCTTTAGCCAGCAGGCAGTTGATAGTTGAAACAAATTTCGCCTGTTGTAGTGGAGGTCAACAACTTAAATAAGTTCAAGGCAAAACTAGACAAACATTTGGTGTGAATGGATGAATGAAATGGGAATGTTTTTTTTTTTTTTTTGGCTGATGCTATATAAGCTTGCTTTCTTGCATCATATGCCTCTACTATTGCTAACTCATGAACAATGAATACATACGTGTTTGTGTGTGTGCACATGCTTAGGAATTGAAGAAATCCCTAAGTAAAAGGATTGTACAGTAGACTACCAGTGGAGATTTAGGGTTTGTGGGGCGTTAAGTGGTATTTTTTTTTTTTTTAATTTAAATTTAAAAATAAATTATTGTAAGTAGGTATTTTAATTGAATTTTTAAAGATATTTAAATCAGTTTTTTTTTGACCCTGATTAATATGCTCTGAAATAATTGGAAGTCTGCTGTAGCAGCATCTTAATTACAATTCAAGGTGTTCAAAAGAAAGAGACAAACTCCACTGTCTAATTTCTATAAATGGGAGGAGCATAAAAACCATACCCAAAAAAATTGACATGCAGAAGAAAAATCACAGTTGCAAGGGGCACAACAACAACACAGGGGCAAGCAACAATAAAGCAGAGTTCTTAATATTGTGCATATTCTGATAAAATACAAAACAATAAAATTTGTTGATAGAATGCATAACTGCCAACCTTTGGCACTTCTGTGGGTTTTTTTTTTTTTAAATACAAAAAGCAGAACTTTTTGTATTAAAAAAAAAAAAAAAAATAGCAAGAGTGCTTCCCAAAAACAGACTTTTAACAGATTTTTAAATCCACACTGCAAAAAAAAAACTTAATTTCACTGGAAAAAATGCACATTTTATATTAAAATACAGCCATATGATTCTTTGCCATTATAGTATGCTTTTAAACAATTGCTTACCTTCTCTCTCTCTCTCTCTCTCTCTCTCTCTCTCTCTCTCTCTCTCTCTCTTTCTGTGTGTGTGTGTGTGTGTGTGTGTGTGTGTGTGTGTGTGTGTGTGTGTGTGTGTGTGTGTGTGTGTGTGTGTGTCTGAATATTTCTATTGGATATCAACTAATTTTGATTGCTTTAAGAAAGATGCTGTTGCAGATTTTGTCATCTGCAACAGAAACGTTATGAGAAATATTAGGTTAGTGTTTAATTCTTAACATTGGCTCTATTGTCTAGGCTTGGCTGTCAGAAGCATTTCCAAGACTTCAGCAGAAAGAGACGATCTGAACTCAATTTTTATTTTTCTAACCTAGCTGAATATTCTCTCAAGCTCAGTACTGCTGTGAGGAATTATTAAAATGCCAAACCTAATTTGGAATAATTTGTTATATTTCAAGCTTCCTTGTGTACCTGTCAGGTCGCCAATCAAAAACTGCTCTACATCATTTCTTTATTCTTTCATAATAGCATCTGGTAGGTTCTGACACTAAACTGACAGATGTGATGCTGCAAAACATCTAATGCTTCATCTGTTTCTTTATTTTTTATAGCACCAAGAAGCATCAGTACTTATCCACAAAGAATTTCATATTTGAAAATGATATGCTGCCAATTTATGAAATTTGTGCTACTTCACCATTATAAGAACATTTTTCATTGGGAACTTGTGCAGTCATAAAGCACTTCCTACTAAGCAAAAGAACAGAATCTTCTCCTCTTGTTTTAGACTCTCCACAACTTTAGCAGTAAAAATGCATATGACCAAATCAGTCATCCTTCCAGTTTAGTCAGCTATATTAATAAATTTCACATAACATTCTTCTGCATGTTTAGGAGTAATGACTTTAGTACATACAAATGTTGGCATAATATTTAAAAGAAACAGCAAACTGCTTTATTCAAGCCAGAAGAGAGAACTGAACAGACTCTATGAATGATGATAACATACCTGGAATAATCAGCTTGCTTGATCTGTTTAGGATTACTTTTACCAGAACTTTGCAATTCAGAAGTTTTCTCTTGAGCTCCTTAATTTGATTTCTTTCAAAACTTTTGGATCATGAACTGAATTTGAACATCAGTCAGTTCCACTCACTAGTGATAGTTTGTTGTATTTTTCAATTTACTAACTCAGAGAATTTATGGGGAGTACAAATTCTCTCAAATTCATTGCACAAAACAGAAGGAACTGGAAAGTTGCTGGAGAGGCCTTCATCCTGCAGTGGATTGAAAATGGCTGATGATGAGCTCAGAAAAGTGCTATTTGGCTTTTCCCACCTCTTCTTTAAACAACATTAGCATTAGAAGAGGCATATGATGCAAGAAAGCAGGATTATACAGCATCAGCCATAAAAAAAAAAAAAAAAAAAAAATATATATATATATATATATATATTTCACCCATCCACTTCTTTTTTGGATTTATTTAAACTATCAACTTCCATAATGACAGATGGAAGTTTGTTCTAGTAATCAATTACCCACTTACTAAAGGCAAATTTCTGCACATCTATTCAATTACTGTCTTTCCTCAATTTTTGTTTATGCTCCTTCAGGTTTGTAACCGGAGGAAGAATCCCATCAGCATTGAGCCTGCATCAACCCATTCAAGGTCTTATACACCTCAATAAGATCACCTCACAGGTGCTTAGTCTCCAGATGCTGCAATTTGCAGAACTTAAGGCCTTTGTTCCTGCCCCCCCTATGTTCCCTTCACCAGTCTTGTTGCCCTTCTCTGTACTCGTTCTAGCAACTCTACATCCTTCCAAAAATGAGGCTTCCAGACCTGTATGCAGTACTCAAGGTGTGGCCTGACCATTACCTTGTACAAGGGGATAATCACCTCCTTATCCCTGCTAACAAAATTCTTGTTTATCATTGACAAGATCCCATGACCTGCTCTGGCAGCCTTTCTGCACTGCTCAGAAAACTTCATAATTACCCTTAGGTCTCTTTCATTCTCCACAACCCACAGTGTAACACCACACAGTTGGTACATTGCTCTGGGGTTAGTCGTACCCATATGCAGTACTTTGCATTTGTTAATGTTAAACTTCAGTTGCCACTTCTCAGCCCATCTTCCCAACTTTTCTAGATCCTGTTGCAGTAGCATACTATCATTAACAACCATGCCAACCTTTTTATCATCTGGAAGCTTTGACATACCTTCATCAGTATCATTAATAAATATACAAAACAACAGTGGGCCTAACACTGAAACCTAGGGGACACGTCTAATAACATTAATCTATGAAGAGCCGTGTCCATTGGTTACCGCTCTGTCTTCTCTCACTTAACCATCCTTTTATCCACTGTAGCAACTTTCCTTTAATGCCATACTGCTCCAGTTGTACAGTAGTCTTCCATGTGCTGCAGTATCAAAAGCTTTCCTGAAATCCAAGTATATATCAAAATTATTTTTTGCATCCAGTTCCTTTGCAACCACGTCACAATATCCAATCAAATTGGTCAGACAAGACTTCTCCTTAACAAACCAATACCATGTCTGAATTATTACTGCAGTCTTGTCTAGGTGATCCTGCAATGCGTCTTTACCCAGTGACTCCATTATTTTTCCCGAAACAGAAGTTAAACTTACAGATCTGTAATTACTCATGTAATCCTTTGTGAATTGGAACTACATTTGCACATCTCCAGTCCGTGGGGGCTTCCCCTGAGTCCAGTGATGCTCTCATAATTATGGCTAAGGGTTTGCTTACTTCCTTTGCCTCCTTTAATATAACTCGATAGATCCCCATCCACACCAGGTGCCTTTCTTCTTATGTTTAAATTCAACAATTTCTCATCCAATTTCTCTCTGTTATAACAAAATCGTATAACACCCTGTTAGCATTTGATAAGCTGCTTCCCTTTCCCTCCCTCCCTGAATAACTACTCATGTGTGAATGTAGAAGCAAAATACTCATTCAGTTTGGCAACTATCTGAGCAGGATCATCTACAGTCAAACCATTGATATCTCATGGACCAATCTGATTCATCATCTTCCCTTTAGAATTTATATAAGTAATAGTAGTAATGGAAGCATGTGATGCAAGAAAGCAAGCTTATGAGCTTATGTAGCATCAGGCAAAAAAAAAAAAAAAAAACAACAGAAAAAACCCCAGTTTTACACATCCAGTTCTTTCCTAATTTATTTAAGCTATACTTCCACAATGACAGATGGAAGTTTGTTCCAGCAATTAACAACCCGCTGGCTAAAAGTAAATTTCTGCACATCTATTCTGCAACTGTCTTTCCTCAATTTCAGTCTGTGCCCCCAGGTTTGCAATCTGAGCAAGTGGAAGAATCCCATCAGAATTCAGCGTACTCAACCCATTCAAGGCCTTATACACCTCAATCAGATCAGCTCACATGTGTCTAGTCTCCAGTCACTGCAATTTGCAGAACTTAACCTTTCTTGGTAAGAGGACCCCTTTGTTCCGCTCACCAATCTTGTTGCCCTTCTCTGTACACGCTCAAGCAATTCAACATCCATCCTAAAATTAGGCCTCCAGACCTGTATGCAGTACTTAAGGCATGGCCTGGCCATTACCTTATACGAAGGGACAATCACCTTTTCCCTACTAGCAAAATTCCTGTATATCATTGACAATATCCCATGACCTTCTCTGGCAGCTTGTCTGCATTGCTCAGAAAACTTCATATCTGACTGCACAATCACTCCCAGATCTTTTTCATTTTCTACCACCCTAAGCGTAGAACCACACAGTTGGTATGTTTCTCTAGGATTACATCTACCAATATGCAGTATTTTGTATTTGTCAATGTTAAACTTCAGTTAACACTTCTTAGCCCATGTGCCCAAATTTTCTAGATCCTTTGTAGTATCACACTACCTTTACAGTAAAGAAGTCTTTTTTTTTTTTGTGTGTGTGTGTTTTTGTATGGGCGGCTCCTAGAACAGAAGTTCATCTCCGCCTCATTGCTCTGTTCAGTTTTTACAGACTCTGTCAAGGTAAGGCCAGTGTGTATCGTGTAAAAAAATAATAATAAATAAAAAAAATAAAAAAAATTTTTTTTTTTTTTTTTTTTTTTTTCCTTTTCCCAATCCACATAGGAATATTCAATGATGAACGAAGACAGATGAAAAGGAAGGCGAGAAAGAGAGGGGAAAAAAAAAAAAGTTTTTCATCCTGCACAGGAGAAAGTGATAGGAAAGAAAAACTGTGTTTATGAGCTTATGTGTGTGTTCTGTAGCGTGATGTTGTGTTTTGGCCTTTTGGCTACCTGGAAGCAGTGATCACCTGGGCGACTTATTCCAGGTACTCGTCCTTAGCAGAAGGAGGGCAAGGCTTCCCCTATTATCTGCATGCCCTCCTCCCTGGAGAACGAGTTTCCCAGGGAGGAAAGAAAAACTTGTATAAGATGAAGAGAGGGAAGGAGTAAGGAGGAGGATTATCCTGGCCCAGGGAAGTCCCAATCCAGGATGGATTGCTAGAACAACAACGCAAACATACAAAAAAAAAAAAATAAAAATAATAATAATAAATAAAATAAACATATAGTGTGAGAGAGGAGCTTTCCTGGTCTGGGGAGCCCCAGCCTAGATCAAAACGCAAAAAAAAAAAAAAAAGTTTAAATCCCACAACCTGGTCAAGGAAGGAATAGAGCATCAGCCAGGATGTTGGCAAGCAGAATGATGGGAAGAGAGGAAAAGAAAGAAAGAAAGAGGGATTTTTTTTTTTTTATTATTATTAATTATCCCACATGGGATGGATAGGAAAAGGCTAGAGGAGAGCGCTAGGTATACTAGTGCTAGCAGATCAGGAGAAGATGAAAGAGAGAGAGAGAGAGAGGAAAAAAAAAAAAAAAAAAAGAACTAATTTCTTCCCATGCAAGACGAAAGAAGTGGTGAGTTGCATTAAGCCAAGCGGCCATTAGTTATTGATTTGCAGAAGCTGCTGGGATGATCCTCCTTCTACGCTTGAATACCTCTGCCGCAAAGTGCTGTAGTGCACCTAAGTTCCTTTGGGATTGTACCAGGAGTTCTACTTGGTCAGGAGAAAATCCCAAAATTGCTGCCTGGAGTTGTTGTCTATGGTCCTCGTAGATAGTACATTCAAAGAGTAGATATGCCCAACTTGTGACAGACCCACAGAAACAGAGATCGGTATTTAGTAGACCTAGTTGGTGGAGATTCTGGTTGAGGGATCCATGTCCAGTAATCAGAAAGGAGGTTTCCCTGCTGATTGAGAACCACTTGTTGACTGCTTTGCTGGTTGCGAATTTGACATCCGGTATAAATGTTCTCATAACAACGCCTTTTGTGGTTGTGTCCCATCTTGTCTGCCATAAATTGATTAGCTTGTTATAGCAACGAGCTCTTTCCTGTTTGGCATCACTGTCCAGGTTGAGTTCAATATCCACTATTTCAGTTGGGGTTCTTTTCTTCAGGTGGTAGGCAAGTCCTCTATAGATGAGGAATAGATCCAGGGGGATGTTTCCAGATATTACTTGCAATGCTGCAGTTGACACAGTTCTACAAGTGCAATGGGTAGCAAGAATAATGCTTCTCTGGATGGAGTTAAGCTTCTGTTTGATTTTTCAATTGGTCGCTCAGTGAAACCACGCTCCTGCAGCATAGGTGGTGATAGGTAAGAAAACAGCTTTATAGTATAACTGTAAGGTACACTTAAAGAGACCCCAGTCGCTTCTGGAGATTCTGATAATTGAGGCAGAGAATTTTCTGATTTGGCATATAAATGTGGTAAGAAGGATAGCCCCCAAGGACACTGGTCTGTGTCACCATGGGGAGCCATATTCAGTCTATCTTGACCTGAGGGGGGCCGCCGAAGATCCAGTTTAGTTTTAAAAATCATCATATTTGTCTTGTGAGGATTGATGTGCAGTCTGTTAGTCTTAGCCCAGTTAGTAAGGCAGTTAGTACTAGGTTAGCAGTATCTTCCAGAGCAAGTCTTGAGTGTCTGGAGGCAACAATGGTAAGGTCATCAGCAAATGCAATGACTTTGGTGCGTTCAAACGATCTGCTCAACCAATCTTGTAAAACTACATTCCAGATCAGGGGTCCTAGGACAGATCCTTGGGGGTAGCCCCAAAAGACTGGTCTGGTGACGTGTCGATGCTTTGTTTTCACCATAACTGACCTTTCAGAAAAGTAGTTTCTGGTCAGCCAGTAGAGTTGTGAGGAGCAGTTGGCTGATCGGAGATGCTCCAGTGCACTCTCCCACCAAACTTTGTCAAATGCCCCCTCAAAGTCAACACAAACAGCAAGCTCATACTTCGACTTAGATGTTTCTAGATGAAGAACCAGGTCGAAGAGGGCATCTTCGCAGGAGCGGCCAGGCGTGAAACCATATTGTGCTGGGGAAATAAGATCCTGTGATTGGAATAAATTGACAATCCTCAGGGCCATGAGGCATTCCAGGATTTTTCCTATGTTGGCTAAAAGTGCAATTGGCCTAAGGGATCTTGGCTCCATTGGTGGCTTGTTTGGTTTAGGTATAAGGCAGAGGAGCGCTTCCTTCCAGTACTTCGGAAATTTTGACTCCAGGAGGCATTTGTTAAACAGGAGTAGCAGTAAGTTGGGTTTTAATTTATAAAATCTTTCTATAAACATATACTCAATCAAGTCGGGGCCTGGACATTTTTCTTGGATTAATTTTCATCATAGCTGTGTCAATTTCTTGTGGGGTAAAAGGGTTAGTACTGTTCGATGCTATATAGTTAGCATTGTTTCTTCTGATTGTTGTGTGTTCTGGCATGTCTGCTGATACGTCATCTGGGGGAAAAAGTTTATCTAGTATCTCGTTGACTGACTCGGTCAACTCTCTTCAAGACTCTTCCCAGTTGGTGGTTTCCCTCATAGCAGTGGTAACTGATCCATAGATTTCTGGGACAAAGGTTTTGTCCCTCGTGATTTTGTACAGGAGGCCCCACGGGTTAGTATTACCTGAGTCTCTGACAAATCCAGTCCAGGTTTGTCTTTTGCGAGCAGCAGTAGCCTTGGTGTATTCATTCTTCTTTGTCAGGTAGGCAGTGTGAAGACGTTCGACATCAGGGGGAGGCCAGTCTCGATGGCATTGGTATTCCCTAAAGAAGTCTTTGCTGTTTTTCTTTGCATCCTTTGCAAAGATTTCTCATAATCTGTATTTGCTTGTCTAACCTCCTTTGTGACTTGATTACAGACTAGCTTATATCTACCATAGGCTTCTGTGACGCTTGATAATTTATATGCATCCCATGCAGTTTTCTTCTCTGCCCCGAGTCTCATTAATTCATCTGACATCCATGTAGGCCTAAATGTAGAATAGTATTTCTTAGTTGGCATGAAAAGCCTAGTAGCTTCCAAGATTAATTCCTTGAATTCTTCCCATTTAGAATTTGCTGTTGGTAACATCATCATTTGGTCCCACTGTATAGAATTTAGAAAATCTCTGAGACCACTCGTCACCTTTGCAAAACAAAAACCCTACCCTTTACCCCTGATGGTAGTTAAATCTTTAAGTAAATCCCAAATCAGTACACTGTGATCACTGCCACCTAGTGGTTCCTTTATCTGTAAATTCTTAATGCATGAATAATCAGATCAAGAGTATTACTCCCTCTGGTTGCCTCTGAAATATGCTGTAAAAAACAATCATCCAATATATCCAGAAAAGTCTTGCTAGTGTGCTAGTGACCAAACCACAAGTTCCTGTCAATATCTGAGAAGTTAAAATCCCCCATTATAAGACATTCTGATTTACTGGTCCATTCTATATCTCTTTATAATTATTTGTTGTACTCACCAGAGTCATTAGGCCTAATTCTTACCCTCATTTTTGCTTTCCCAGTGTTTGTCACACCAAACTGACTCAATATTGCACTGTCCACTCATGTCAACTGGATGCACATTTTTAGATTTTGTGTTCCTTAACTAACAGTATAACTCCTCCTCCCTTTCTATCCTTTCTGTACACATTTTACTCCCCAAATTCGAATTCTTCATTCTTTATATCTGTGTGACACCACTTCTCTGATATCCCAACCATATCCTTTGACTTGTTAAAGGTTGCCACTGTTCTACAAGTCTATTTAGCATTTAACCAGAGATAGCTAATGTGTGCACACATGCCTCAAAATCTTTTTTACTTCAGTGGAATATATCAGTTGAATTGTTTAAATCTACCTTTCCATTTAGCACTTCTTTGTAGGGAGTAGTAAATTTCCATCAAATATTCGTCCACATTCACAGGAGGATGTGCAGATCCCTTAGAAAACAAATTAATAAGTTGACAAGAACAAAGTATTACCACTTTAGCACTGATGGTAATGGTCTGTTCTTGTCATCTCATTAATTTGTTTGCTGAATTTTGTCTTTTAATACTCATGCTACTCCAGTTTTTAAGCCTACATCTCAGGTGCATTATCAATACTAAGTTCCAAATACTAAAGGAAACCCATATGCTTTCCGTTTGTTCAGAAGATATCCAATGTTATACCCTGTAGAGTTGGTTACCTTCAGTGCTGTCACTGAGAATTCCATTTGATGATTTTTTTTTTTTTTTTTTTTATTACAAAAGGTTATCACAGTGGGATGTAGTTGGAAAACACTGATTACTGCAATCTATATCCATCAAAAATGGTCCATTTTTTACAGCTGTCACTACCTCTTCTTTCCCCATCTGAAATTTAACAATGCCTGTTGTTTTTGTTCTTCCACAACCACATTTTTTTTCTATTTTTCTATTGGGAAACATTTCTGAACAACATGACTAAATGATCAGCACAACTAAGAGAAAGATTATGTTCTGTGACAGAAGATGCAAATAAACATTCAGCTTATATAATGTCATCATCACCACAAAATGCAGCATCTATTTTTGCATTTGTTTCTATGCATTGCACTCTGTCGTTATATTTATTTGTTTGGAAATATATAGCTGTATTGCATTTCCTATCGCTTGAAATTGAAAATTGCATCTACATACAGTATACCAGGAAAACTTACCCTTTTCAGATTTTACAATACATGGTAAATCTTGTGTATATATCTTCCAAAATTTTCCATTGCATTTATTTGGCATATTACTGAAAGATGTTGTTAATTAGTTTCCCTATGTAAGTTCTACGAAATGACTGCATGTAACACAGTACAAACTTATCCCATGTTTCTCTTTTTCAACACAGACAACTACAGCACACAATGGTCAATTAAGTAGAAATTTGCAAATTTAAAAATAATTTCCAATTTTAATGTAATGCTTCTTTTCACAGAAAATACTTTAGAAAAACTGAGCTTTTGCAAAAAGACAGTGAATCTCTTTGTCACCAATTATTATGATGGGGACAGAGAGAAAGACAAATCATGTAAAAAAAAAAAAATTCCAATTGTAAATCCAGAGAGTTGGTAGCTATGAGAATGGAATGAGACAAACAACCTTCCTACCTCTGCAAAAAAACTGATCTCTCATACTCTCACCAGATTCCCTATTTCTCCTACACTTCCACAAAACACAATACATCGTTTTAGATTAGAAATAATGCAGGATCTAAGAGGCTTGATAATTGAAATCCAGACATCAAAGCACGCTTAGAGTAAACCAACATTCCAATACTGTAACAGATAGCAACACAAGGAATATACAATGGAACTGTCTTCTAACTTTGCCCATCAGTCAGTTCTCCTGTCCAATGATTTAAAAGTATTTTGTTATCTTTCATCATCAGGGATGGGGTACACTTAAATAGAAAGGGTGCAAGAATATTTGCTGATGCTATCGAGGAAGTGTCAGATGGAGAACTACTAGCTTGGGGAGGGGATACACAGACTAAAAGGTTAACAGTGGCTGCAGGCAAAGGCAAAAGTGATTCTTGCACTGCTTCTATTAGAATGAGCAGCAGCCTGGAAAGCAAGGCAATGGAGATTTCCAGGACTGCTGGGAGTCATAGTGGAACAAGTAAATACATGGGCTGTGATAGGGTAATTAAGAGTAGAAACAGGTGCATGTACACCAATGCTAGGAGTATAATTAATAAATTTGATGAGCTTGAAGTGCTAGTCAAGACATTAAAGGCAGATACCATTGGGATATCAGAGTCGTGGTGTCACACAGATAAAAGCAGTGCATAATTGGAATTTGGGGAGTAGAATGTGTACAGAAAGGATAGACAGGACAGGAAGGGAAGAGGAGTTATGCTGTTAGTTAAGTAACACATAAATCTAAGGAAGTGCATCCAACTGATGTTGGTGGACAATGCAATGTTGAATCTGTTTGGTGTGACATAAGCACTGGGAAAGGAAAAACGAGAGCAGATGTGTGTTATAGGCCTAATGAATTTGATGAGTACAATCAGCACTTGTGCAGAGAAATAAGAGTGGGCCAGTAAATCAGAATGTCTTGTAATGGGGGATTTTAACTTTCCAGATATCGACTAGAACTTGTGGGTTGGTCACTCATACACTAGCAAGAATTTTGTGAATTTATTGGATGACTGTTTTCTACAGCAACATGTTCGAGAGGCAACCAGAGAGAGAACAATACTCTTGATATGGTTATCAGCAGTGATTATTCATGCATTAAGAATTTGCAGATGAAGGAACAACTGGGTGTCAGTGATCATAATGTACTGATGTGGGATTTACTTAAAGATGTAAGTACCATCAAGGCTAAAGGGAAGAGCTTTTGCTTTCATAAAGGTGACTACAGGGGTCACAGACAGTTTTTAAAGCTAGATCTATACAGTGGGATCAACTGATGATGTTGCCAACGTTAAATTCTAAATGGGAAGCCTTCAGAGACTTAATTTTGAAGGCTACTAGGCTTTTCATTCCAACTAAGAAATACTGTTCAAGGTTTAGGCCTAAGTGGATGTCAGATGAATTAATGAGACTCGTGGCAGGGAAGAAAAATGTATGGGATGATATAAAGTATCAGATGACACAGAAGCCTATAAGCTAATCTGTAATCAAGTCACAAAGGAGGCTAGGCAGACAAAGGCAGATTACGAGAAATCTTTGGCAAAGGATGCAAAGAAAAACAGCAAAGAGTTCTTTACTTATGTAAACTCTAGAAGGAAAGGGATGAATCAGATTGGACCAGATATAAGCTAGTCTGTAATCAAGTCACAAAGGAGGCTAGGCAGACAAAGGCAGATTACGAGAAATCTTTGGCAAAGGATGCAGAGAAAAACAGCATAGAGTTCTTTACTTATGTAAACTCTAGAAGGAAAGGGATGAATCAGATTGGACCACTTAACAGATGGGTTAACTATGGATGATCATGCTCATGTAGCTGATAAACTGAATGAATATTTTGCATCTACATTCACACATGAGGAGTTATTCAATGAGAGGAGTGCCAGAAGTTTATCAAACTCTAACAGGGAGCTAAGTGATTTTGTAATAACTGAGAGCAAAGTGGAGGGAAAATTGTTGAAGTTAAACAAAAAAAACACACCTGGGATGGACGGGATCTATTCGGTTATATTAAAGGAGGAAGCAAAGGAAGTAAGCAAACCCTTAGCCATAATTATGAGAACTTCCTTGGACTCAGGGGAGGTCCCCATTGAAAGGAGGTGTGCAAATGTATCACCAATTCACAGAGGAGGTTCAAAAGGTTTACACAAGTAACTATAGACCTGTCAGTTTAACTTGTGTTCTGGGAAAAATAATGGAATCACTGGTTAAAGACAAGACTGCAGTCATAGTTAAGACACAACATTGGTTTGTTAAAGGGAGATCTAGTCTAACCAATTTGATTGGATACTATGATGTGGTCACAAAGGAACTGAATGCCAAAAATAATTTTGACATCATATACTTGGATTTCAGGAAAGCTTTTGATACATAGAAACCCGCTGTACAAATTGGAGAAGTATGCATTAAGGGTAAGTTGCTACAATGGATAAAGGGATGGTTGAGTGGGAGATGACAGAGAGTGGTAATCAATGGACACCGCTCTTCGTGAACAAATGTTATTAGTGGAGTTTCTCAGGTTTCGGTGTTGGGCCCATTTGTTATTTTGTATATTTATCAATGATATTGATGAAGGTATATCAGGCTTAAATGTCCAAGTTTGCAGATGATACAAAGCTTGGCGGGGTTGCTAACAACAGTAAAGACAGTATGCTACTCCAACTGGATCTAGATAAGTTGGGCAAATGGGCTGAGAAGTGGCAACTGAAGTTTAACATTGACAAATGCAAAGTGCTGCATATGGGTAGCAATAACCCATGAGAAACATACCAACTGTGTGGTTCTACACTCAGGGAAGTGGAAAGTGAAAAAGACCTGGGGGGTAATTGTGCAGTTAAATATGAAGTTCGCTGAGCAGTGCAGGTCATGGAGTCCTGTCAATGATATATAGGAATTTTGCTAGCACGGACAGGGAGGTGATTATCCCATTACACAAGGCAGTGGTGGGGCCACACTTAGAGTACTGTGTACAGGTTTGGAGGCCTCATTTTAGAAAGGATGTAGAGTTGCTAGAACAAGTACAAAGAAGGGCAATAAGTTTTGTGAGTGAAACAAAGGCGTGCTCTTACCACGAAATGCTTACGTTATGGAGAGTAGTCACGTGAGAGGTGATCTAATTGAAGTGTATAAAGCCTTAAATGAGCAAGCTGAATGCTGATGGGATTCTTCCTCCTTTTCAGATTAAGAACCTGAGGGAGCATAGATTCAAATTGAGGAAAGACAGTTGTAGAATAGATGTGCGGAAATTGACTTTGATCCAGCAGGTAGTTGATTGGTGGAACAGACTTGTTGTGGAAGTTGATAGCCTAAATAATTTTAAGGCTAAACTGGACAGGCATTTGGAATGAATGGAGGGGTGAAATGGGAGGTTTTTATTTATTTATTTTTTTTTTGGCTGATGCTGTATAAGCTTGCTTTCTTGCATTGAATGCTAATGAGTAATAAATTCAAAGTTTGTAATACCAAAAATTTTGTTTATTGAATATTTGCATATTAAAGCATTCCTATATTTATATTACAGTTTGTTGCCAATACTGTAATAATCAAAATTTCCTATAGAAATGAAGTTATTTAGAATACAGATTTAAGCTTTAGTGAAATATCATAGCTGAATGCTGATGGGATTCTTCCTCCTTTTCAGATTAAGAACCTGAGGGAGCATAGATTCAAATTGAGGAAAGACAGTTGTAGAATAGATGTGCGGAAATTGACTTTGATCCAGCAGGTAGTTGATTGGTGGAACAGACTTGTTGTGGAAGTTGATAGCCTAAATAATTTTAAGGCTAAACTGGACAGGCATTTGGAATGAATGGAGGGGTGAAATGGGAGGTTTTTTTTTTGGCTGATGCTGTATAAGCTTGCTTTCTTGCATTGAATGCTAATGAGTAATAAATTCAAAGTTTGTAATACCAAAAATTTTGTTTATTGAATATTTGCATATTAAAGCATTCCTATATTTATATTACAGTTTGTTGCCAATACTGTAATAATCAAAATTTCCTATAGAAATGAAGTTATTTAGAATACAGATTTAAGCTTTAGTGAAATATCATATATAACTTTTATCTACATGATAAAACCTGTGCACTACCACACCCACTTTCTCTTCTCAAGGAGGAGAAACATTAACTGATACAGAGTTTAACATCCCATTATATACTAATATCACAAAAAGCTTTTTCTTTTTCTAGCCCATGTATTTTCGTGCTGATGTAAAGGTCACAATTCTCTTTAAGCAATGGGAAGTTACAACAGTAGGAGGTTAGTGACTTTTAATACTTTATAAGTAGTATTTAATGATGCTCATATAATGAATATTTAAATTATGTTTTATATTTTGATGCTTGTTTATCAAACTCAATTTCATATATGATAATGATATTCCTGTAGAATTTCAAAGTCGCTGTGGCAGATGCATAGCCATGCTTCTATGTTCCCTAATTCCCCTCCCCTACTATAGGAATATTCCTGTACGAGGTGAAGTAGCAAGCCTGCATATGAAAGAAAACCTCACAGCAACAATCAATTATCAGACGAGTTGCATTTTAACTATTATTTTCTGTCTTCTAACTTCTCCACTAATGCTAAATGGAAATTGTATCTGTAGTTTTGCTGATGTGTTCATCATAGCACTCTTCATTTCTAGTAGAGTTCTATGAACCATGTCCAGTACAAACAGCTTCAACTTCTTTAAATCCTCCACTGTTTCCTTAAATTCCAATCTCGAGGTAATTCTCCAGTGGGACAAAGAAAACTTATTCAACTTCAATCCCTGAAACTCAGTTCTGTCATATTTCTCACAAAAAAAAAAAAAAGTCTACAGCTCCTATGCTCATTTTCAGTGACACTCAGATTTCTAGACAAGATCGTAATACATCTACAGTGGCAGACAAAAAACTGCATCACTTGTGAATTTTGCAAATAATGTGTTTTGCACTGAATTGTGGATTGCAGAAATGTTCGAAATGCATTTGTTAGATGGGATATATATATCTGTGAATGAAATCCAATAAAAAGACTCCACCTGATATACCTAATTGCCATAAATATCTTCCAAAAGGATAAAATGTGTAATTAATGGAAAATCATGCAAATGGCAATCATGACAACCAAACATTTTATTGCATTTACGTGTACAAACTAAAATGACAAGTTAACATAATAATATTATATACTGTAAATCAGCAAAATAAGTCCTCAGTATTTTGTTGTTCCTCCTCGAGCTGCAATTACAACCTTGCAATGATCTGGCATAGAGTTAATCAACCACACCCTTACAATGCTCTCCTGCAGCTGAATCTTACTTATTGGCTTCTGAGCAATTTTAGACGACATTATGTACCAGTAACTTTCAAATCTGGACTGTTGCCGGGCCAGTCCAACACTGTAATGCCAGTATTTCTGAGGTATGCCTGCATCTCAGTATGCATACTGCACCTCAGTGAAAACAGTATGCCTATGAGACAGTGAGTGGAGAGACTCTGTTAGATAGGAGTCATTAATTAACCTAACTGCCATCTTCTGAATGGAATCTAGAAGCCTGAGAGAGGTTTTGGGGGCACTGCCCCAGATGTGGGAACAATATTCCATGGTAGGGCATTTGCGATTTGTACACAGTCAACAGCTGTTTGGAAGAAAGGTAACATTGAGAACGAAAGAGAAAACCAAGTTTTTTTTTTTAGATGCAGAGGAAGCAATATTTGTACTGTGCTTGTGGCAAGAGAGATTAGAAGTCAGGGTAATGCCCAAAAGAGATATCATTTTGCCTAGAAATCAGTGTCATCAAAGATAAGCATAGGAGCAGAAGAATCCTTTTTTGCAAGATATAAGACAAGACTGAGTTTTAGAAGGATTGAAATCAACTAAGTTGTCTTTGCCCCACTGGAGAATTACCTGGAGATCGGCAATTTAAGGAATTGGTAGTGGATATTCCAGAAGTTGAAACTGATTGAGCAGGGCAAGGTTTCTCAAAGTGAAAAGTGGAATGTAATGTGGCAAAACAATGGATAGGATTTCCAGTCGATGGAAGGTCATTAATATACAAGAGGAAAAGAGTGGGGGAAAGAACTGAATCTTGGGGGATACCAGCATTAGTGGAGAAGTTAGAAAACAGAAAGCCATCTACCATCACCCTCAGTGAGTGATCAGAGAGAAAACTGGATAACCAATTACAAAAAACAGTTGGAAAAACATAAGATTGGAAGCTTGTTTAGAAGACCTTTATGCCAAACATGATTGAAACCCTTTGAGATGTCAAGAGCAACTGCTTGTGTTTCACCAAACATTTCCATTGAATTTGTCCGTAAATGAGTAACATAAGCCAGAATGTCACCAGTGGATCGACGGAATTGATGACGTAATCGATACTGGCGATCGTTGATCAGACAGAAGGTTTCTAGGTAGTTTAAGAGTTGGCGGTTAATTGATTTTTCCATTACTTTAGAAAGAGTAGAAGTAATTGCAATTGGATGGCGCGGATTTGTCAGCTTTTTTAGGAAATGGCTGAATATTAGCAAATTTCCAAGCAGAAGGAAAACACCTTTTGGTTTCAATCAATTTTGGAGTAATGGAGAAATCAATTTTTAATTGATTTCTCCATTACTTTAGAAAGAGAAGAAGTAATTGCAATTGGATGATAATTGGATGGGGGGGGGGTTGTCTGCTTTTTTAGGAACTGGTTGAATATGAGAATTTCCAATCAGAAGGAAAAACGCCTTTGGATTAAGAAAGCGAAAAGAAAGGCAGAAAACAGCAGAAGCAAGTTCAGGAGCGCAGATTTTGAGAACAAGTGGAGAAATACCATCAGGACCTGGAGCTTTCTTTGCATCAAGATTCGTCAAAAATCCTTCTGACATCCTTTTGATGGAAGACCACACAAGGCATTGAATGGAGCATGTTGGGAATGCTCTTAGGTGTTTTACCTAGATCATTAATACATGAGTTGGAAGAAAAATGGGATGCTAGCAGGTCAGCTTTATCCTTGGCTGAAGTGACAACAGAACCATCTGGTTTTCACAGAGGTGGGAGCAGAAATGGGCAAAAGTTGCAGCCAATAGCTTTGGCAAGAGACCAGAATGTCTCTTGCCAAAGCTATTGGCAAGAGACATACTACTCTTGCCTACCATTAGGGCAAGAAGCAAGTTTTCTACTTTTGGTCTGTTCAAAATCTAGTTTGGACTGATTAATAACTGTTTTGCAGTTGTTGCGAGCTTTGGTGTAGGCAGAAAATGAAACTGAAAAATTGGAAACGAGCCAATTACGATATGCAACATTCTTCTCTTGAAACAGCCTTAGCACATTTATTGAAAACCTAGGTTTAGATACAGGACGACATTTTAAAGTGGAGTGTGGAATAAAGGATTCCCTTCCTATAAGAATAATTTCACTGACATGATCTGAGCAAACGTTGACACCAGAGGTTTTTGAAACAGTAATCCGACAAAGGAAAAGAAGAAAATAAATCTCTGCAGGTCATCCCATTTTGCATTCTTGTAATGCCAAACAATATGAGGTTGGGAATAGCCATGAGATAATGGCTCCATTGGAGAAGAGACAATCACCAAGTTGTAGTAGTAGTAGTAGTGGCATGTGATGCAAGAAAGCAAGTATATGAGCTTATACAGCATCAGCCAAAAAAAAAATCACACCATTCCCTCCAAATACCTGTCCAGTTCCTCCTTAAATTTATTTAACCTATCAACTTCCCCAACGGCAGATGGAAGTTTGTTCCAGCAATTAACCACCCACTGGCTAAAGGCAAATTTCCGCACATCTATTCTACATCTGTCTTTTCTTAATTTGAATTTATGCTCCCTTAGGTTCATAATCTGAACGAGTGGAAGGATCCCATCAGAATTCAGCATGCTCAACCCATTCAAGGCCTTATACACCTCAATCAGATCACCGTGCAGGTGCCTAGTCTCCAGCCACTACAATTTGCAGAACTTAAGCCTCTCTTGGTAAGAGGATTCCTTCATTCCCATTACCAATCTTGTTGCCCTTCTCTGTACATGCTCAGGCAAATCTACATCCTTCCTAAAATGAGGCCTCCAGACCGGTACGCAGTACTCAAGGCGTGGCTTGACCATTGCCTTATACAGAGGGATAATCACCTCCTTCTCCCTGCTAGCAAAATTCTTATATATCATTGACAAAACCCCATGACCTGCCCTGGCAGCCTGACTGCATTGCTCAGAAAACTTCATATCTGACTGCACAATTACTCACAGGTCTTTTTCATTTTCTACCACCTTAAGTGTAGTACCACACAGTTGGTACGGGTTTTCTCTGGGGTTACTTCTACCCATATGCAGTACTTTGCATTTGTCAAGGTTAAACTTCAGTTGCCACTTCTTAGCCCATCTAGATCCTGTTGCAGTAGCACACTGCCATTACTGTCATTAACAACCCTGCCAACCTTTGTTGGCAGGGTTGTTAATCTGCAAACAGGGTTGTTAATCTTCATCTGCAAACTTCGACACCAAGCCTGATGAAGTTGTGATCTGAGGTGCCTAAAGGACCACTCACTTCAACCGTGTAATTCTAATCATACAGTCAAGCTTGTTGGCTGTATGATTAGGATTGTCCGGTATCCTTATAGGCAAATGAACAATCTGTGCAAAGGTCATTAGTAATTGCAAAACCCTCAGCATCACGACCAGCTGAGTCGGTGTGACTAGAAAATGGAACCCAGCTGGAGTTGTGAACATTAAAATCAGCAAGGTAATTATTATATATGTATATATTACAGTGCTATATTTACTGTAATATTTATTTATTTATTAGAAAGTTCATATGATTAAACCTGTTTTATCAATTTTATTGGGTTTCTAACTTTTTTAGTGTTTTACTCATCATACTGAAAATTTTTTTTTTTTTTTTTTTTTTTTTTGAGTTCTTTACCCCATCCCCATTTTTCCCATAAGCCCTGTTGTTTTTAATGCGTGAAATGCCATAACGCAGAGATTTTTAGAACACATGTACTGTGTTATAGCAGAACTGACTGTACTTACTCTGTACAAATCTTAAATCTGTCCTACAGTGGAATACTGCTCCCACATCTGGAGTGGTGCCCAGAATCTTTCTCTAGCTTCTGGATTCCATTCAAAAGAGAGCAGTCAGGTTAATTAATGAATCATCTCTTACAGAGTCTCACCACTCTTGTCTCAAAAACGTTTGTTGCTGCTGCATGGTTTTTTCAATAAATACTTTCATGGGCACTGTTCTTCTGAACTGGCATCTGATAACCCTCCACCACAGTCTGAACACATGTTGCCACTGATCAGCATCCATTCACTGTCCAATTCCAAACTCACAGAATCAACTTTTTCTCTCCTTAAACCCCTTCTTGTTCTCTGGAACAACCATTCTTCACATATTCCTGAATAATTACAATCTACAAAAATTGTGGTGGCTCATTATTACTATTATAACCTCTAATGAGAAGTCTACTAAAATGAAAACCATTAATATATAAATTTATGATCTGAAAAAAAAAGTTCAGACTATTTTTCTAAAAAAAAATAGGATACAAATGTTTTTATAAGCAGTTCCCTTCAAAGTAGGTATTCTTTTATAATGATGAAATACTTCACTGCATAGAGTTAAAACAATTGGTTTGTTGCATATTTTTCAATCTGCACAAACAGATTGAAAAATATATAACCTATACACATCCTAGGCAGATATTGTTGGGATATCAGAGACATGGTGTCACACAGACATAAGCAGTGCGGAACTGGAATTTGTGGAATACAATGTGTACGGAAAGGATAGACAGGACAGGAAGGGAGGAGGGGTTATGCTGTTAGTTAAGAAACACATAAAATCTAAGGAAGTGCATCCAATTGATGCTGGTGGACAATGCAATGTTGAGTTTGTTTGGTGTGACATAAGCACTGGGAAAGGAAAAATGAGAGTAGGTGTGTGTTATAGGCCTAATGAATCTGATGAGTATAATGAGCAATTGTGCAGAGAAATAGTGGGCCAGTAAATTAGACTGTCTTATAATGGGGGATTTTAATTTCCCTGATATTGACTGGAAGTTGAGGGTTGGTCACTCACTAGCAAGGCTTTTGTGGATTTATTGGATGATGGTTTTCTACAGCATCATATTCAGGAGGCAACTAGAGGGAGTAATACTCTTGATTTGATTATCAGTAACGATTCTTCATGCATCAAGAATCTGCAGGTAAAGGAACCACTAGGTGGCAGTGATCACAGTGTGCTGAAGTGGGATTTACTCAAAGAGGTAACTACCATCAAGGGTAGAGGAAAGGGTTTTTGCTTTCGTAAAGGTGACTACAGTGGTCTGAGACAGTATTTAAATTCTATATGGTGGAACCAACTGATGATGTTACCAACAGTAAATTCAAAATGGGAAGCATTCAAAGAATTAATCTTGGAAGCTACTAGGCTTTTCATACCAACAAAGAAATATTGTCCAAGATTTAGGCCTAAATGGATGTCAGATGAACTAATCAGACATGTGACAGAGAAGAAAAATGCATGGGATACATACCAATTAACATGTGACACAGAAGCCTATGATAGATATAAGCTGGTCTGTAATCAAGTTACAAAGGAGGTTAGGCAGGCAAAGGCAGATTACGAGAAATCTTTGGCAAAGGAGGCAAAGAAAAACAGCAAAGAGTTCTTTACTTATGTAAACTCTAGAAGGAACGGGATGAATCAGATTGGTCCACTTGATATCGATAGTTCAAGTGTTGATGATCCTGCTCAGGTAGCTAACAAACTAAATGAATATTTTGCATCGACATTCACACGAGGAGTTATTCGGGGAGGGGAATGCCAGAGGTGTATTCAACTCTGGCAGTACGATAGATAATCTTGTAATAACTGAGAGTAAAGTGGAGGAGAAATTGTTGAAGATAAACACAAGAAAGACACCTGGGGTGGATGGAATTTATCCAGTTATATTAAACAAAGGAAGTAAGCAAACCCTTAGCCATAATTATGAGAGCTTCCCTGGACTCAGGGGAGGTACCCATGGACTGGAGATGTGCAAATGTGACCCCCAAATCCACAAAGGAGGATCAAAGGAAAACACAGGTAATTACAGACCTGTTAGTTTAACTTCTCTTCCAGGGAAATTAATGGAGGTACTGGTTAAAGCTGCACTGCAGGATCATCTAGACAAGACGTCAGTTATAGCTCGGACACAGCATGGTTTTGTTAAGGCAAAGTCTTGTCTGACTAATTTGATTGGATACTGTGATGTAGTCACAAAGGAACTGGATGCAAGGAATAACTTTGATATTATATATTTGGATCTTATAAAAGCCTTTGATACTGTTGCACATACTGGTGTTTAGAAGGGATAGCATCATCATATACATCTTTCATGCATTCACAAATAACATTTTGTCAAAAATTTGATGATGGTCTAATGTTTTGTGACATCCATGTTTCATTAGGCTACTTTTCATCTCTTCTGTACTTCAATATATATCGAGCTGGACCTGCAAAAATAAAATATAGACATTTATGAAAGTATGACAAAACTACAGTTTTTATATATATCAGGCATATTAGTTGAGGCAGATAACTTGAATGCCCCCTTGTATAATATATATTTTTCAACATGCAGGAAGCCATTAATTAAATATTTTGCCTCTGTGCAGCAGAATGTTTCATTCTGATTGTCTGTGTATAACCAAACCCTTCACTGAACACAGTAGTAGATTCCTCCTGATGATATCCAAGTATCCCAATGTTTTTTTCTACTTCTGGAAGCCTTCAACTCTGAGCCAGTTAAGTTCTACTGCCACATTCCATTGAATGATTGGAATATAATCAAATCTTTGTCCTTTCAACTTCCTTTTTCAGTTTGGATCAGAGGGAAAAAATCACAAGGAGCAAGGTCAGATGAATGTGTACTGTGAGAGAGAGAATTAATAGAAATGTCTTTTGTCTACACACAGCTCTCTCCATTCAAAAATTCTTGAATGGAGAGTGCTATGTATGTAGAAGCATTACCATAATGGAGAAACTGTTCACACTTTTCAAAAAGTTGTTGGTGGGTCTTTTTTTCTCTCACTTGAGTCAGGACCTACACTGATAATTCTGAACAATACCCCAAATGTCAGAAAAAAAAATGAGCAACATTGTTTTTACATTTGACTGAAATTGCACTTCTTTTTGGTTGGGGCAAGATTGGCAACTAGGACAAATGGAATTTAAATTTAAAAGTTCAAAATTTGCTTTACTGTTTAACTTTTTTAGCTGATGGTAAATATCATTATACCGAAATATTCACATCACAAGATCTCATTTGGATGAAAAGTCTGGTTCAGTGGAAGCTGTCATTGTTTCTGAAATCCGTTAAAATGAAGTTACTGTATGTTGATATTGCATTACTGAAATAATGGTGTTGGTGCAGAAATTAAGAATTGATATTAAAACAGAAACCTGCTTTTGTCTATAAAAAACTTCATAAGTAATATATACAGGCAGTTCTCGCTTTACGAGTATTTTTTCCCCAAGTATCAACAAAATCGAAAATATGAACATTATTTGCAAAAATGAATGTTAAACATTCATAAATATCGCATTCCAAACCACCTGCATATCTATACAATACAGAGTACCCCGCTTTACGATATTAATCAGTTCCATTATCTTCCTTCATATCGTTAAAATATTGTAATGTGAACCCAATAACACATTGTTTTTTGGTAATTCGTTTCAAGATCTCGGAAGTTGAAATTTTCGCTGTATAACTAAGCTATTTACCTCTTTAAAATGTCATTTTTAAGGTCACGAACGTGACCTTAAGCCCATAAAAAAGACTGTGAGCATGGTTTGTAAATTGTATTAGTTACCAATTCAAATCATTAAAATGCACTACACTTTCATCATATGTTCTGTTATAAGAATCAATTTTAAATGCCTTTGTGATATTTTTCTAAAGCACATTTCTGGAGGTCACGACCATAAAACAATAAAAACAATTTGCACTTTCTGGTTTATTGGGCTTTTCTGTTACTGCAAGCAATTATAAACGGGTAGTAAACTTGATTTTCTTGCATTTGCAAAAATACCAATAGCTGGAATTGTGTGGCTCTTTACGTTATTATGGTAAAATGTGTTTCCTCTTTACTTCAATGATATAAAAAAACAAATTTTCGAATCTTCTTTTCATTCCTTTTTTTTAAGCTTCGTAAACTTGTTACTCCACACCAATTGTGTTAGTTGTGTGTGCCGTAAAAAAAAAAAAAATGCTTATGCATGCAATCATGAAATTTATAATTAAAAGAGAAGATTATCTTGGAAATAAACCTCTTGAAGCATTTCTGAAGAAGACGACTCCTTGTGCAACAAACCGAGTGCTGAGCCAATAATGGGTGATCAACGAGTGTGCATTTAGTCAATGATGATGGAAGAATAAACAGTTGTAAGTCGTAAATAATTTCTCTATTATTATAATTTAATTTGCTTGATTTTACAGGCTGTGTTTTCATTTCTTTTGATAAATTAATCATTGTTTAAACATAAACCAATTAGCTAACTAATTTCATTGTTGAGAACGTAACTCCTATTTTTAGCCTTATGTCTCGTAAAGCAGAAATAAATTCCTGCTTTACGAGCGCACGCTAGGAACGAATTAACTCAAAGTCGAGAACTACCTGTGTATATATATATATATATATATAATGTGAGCCAATGTCTCAAGACATAATTTATGCTTCCCAAGGGAATGCCAAATAATTATCTAGACTTTTAAAAGATGACTATTAACCAAATTTATGAAAATATTTTTATCAAAACTTTAAGGAAGTTTGGGCAACTTTTTGATGGCCATTTGGTGATAATTTGTATATCATCAGTGGTAAGCCAGACATTCAAATAAAGGATCCCTAATAAAAAAATTGTAAGTTTTGCTCAGCACAGTATAACAAGAGTGCTTGAAGTTTTTATTTTATTTAGAATCCTTTATTCAAATTCTTGTATCTAACTATCGTTTTAAGTGAGGATCCAATTATCATCAATGTCCATTTGGAAAGTGGTGAAAATTTCTTAATTTAGTATTCATATCAACTGTCAGGTTCTTCCCTGCCTCTGTGAGAAGTGGTTTAAGATTATAAAATCTGGCCTTAATTAATTTATATATTTTTGTTAAAGAGAATTTTTGATACAAACATATTTTATAATATAAATTGTTTTTATACTTTAGGAATGGTTGGATCAGTAATTGGCATTTTCTTGTTTGCCATGCTATATGAGGGCCTAAAGTACTTTAGAGAATATCTTTTCAAGAAATATTTAACATCACTACAGTTTAGTACGGTAGCTCATACAGATAATGATGGAAAACAGTACAGAGAAGTTCACAGAGTTGAACGGTTAGTATTACAATAGAATTGTATTATTTCAAAAATTAAGCTGATGCCTAATATTTCATATAACTGGATCATTTTAACCCCTTCATGGATTATCTGTTATTTGGAACTACACAAAATATCTCGGGGTACGATACCCGAACCAAACAATAATACCTCCAAATTTAGGATTGAAACATTTTCTCGAGCATTTATTTGGCTAATTTTGCATTAGCCAGATAAATGCCATCTGGCATTGCTTTCATTTTACTTATATTTACTTATTGTACAGCAATGTCAGAACAGTAGCATGCATTCCTATGTGTTGCTAGTAAGCAAAATAAAATTTGCCATCCTAAATGCTGAATACCGATAAGCATTAACCAATTAGAAAACTATGTCGAAAAATATTTCGGCGCCCTCTTGAACTGCTGCCTGTAAGCGACATTTACCTTGCCTATCCCCTTGTGGTGGCTGTGTGTCAGAATGTAATTAGTTCATGATTATTGCTTGTGTTATTTCTTGTGCATTCTACTTGATTTTTTAAATTTATTTATATAATGCATAGTGAAGAGTTTTTTTTTCTGTTCCTTTCTTTTACCTCAATCACTAATTTATTTAAAAAAATCTGTATAATTTGCAAAATTTTTGGCATCAACGAGATAACTTGCGATAACCCAAATTGGTTAATTACTCCAATTTTCTACTAAAAAATTTACAAAAAACAAAGTATACGAAGAGTATTCGCACGATGCATAAAAAGTCGATCTGTTATGGCACATTTTCAGGAAAAAAATTTCCCAGAAGGGGTTAAATCACTATCATTTTAAGTGAATTTTTATTTTTTAACAATATAGCTAGTTATAAGAATAGTGTGTGGCGCCTCTGTAGCCAGGTGAGAAAGAGCAGCAGTGCGTAGCACACGCTTCTTGATTAGACCGGGGTTCAAACCAGTCACCACCAAATAAGGAGGATGCGGAAAGGTCAAGGAATGACCACCGCATATTCCCGAAGTTGGTAATGCTCCTAAAAAAAAAAAAAAAAAAAAAACAAGAATAGTGTGCTAAGGTTCCTATTTAGGAAAAGGCTGCCCATTGTAAACACAATGGATGATGACCTCCTCCCCCCAACCTAATCAAGAACAAGACAAGATATCATCTGTTGAGTTCCCTGTCTGCCTTATCTCAGCAGACTCTAGCATGTTGCAATCTTTGGTAGCTTACTGTTCTTAATTTAATTTATACCTATTTGTTTGTATTTATAATTGTATTCCCCTGGAATTACCTTTGCTGTGGCAGGAACATTTGTATATATTTTTATACAATAAAGATTTATTTTATTTTTTTAATTTCTATCAGAATTGTATTCTAACTACAGGACATCATGGATTACTTGTTTGCTTTAAAATCCGAATCATTAAAGAGTAATTTTAATCATATTAGATTAATATGACTAGTTTGCTGTTGAAAAGTATACATAAACTAGAAGGATCTAGTTTTTGTAGGCTTTTTTTCCCTCCTTTCTATCACAGATTTTTTGGTGCACTTCTGACAGTATGGAAAAAATATGGTTTATTAACCTGGCAGTGCTGGTGTCTCCATTTCTAGCAAAAATGGTGGTGGGACACCTGACAGGCGTCCATTTTCTTTTTAATTTTTAGAAAACATTTCAGATCACCGGACCGAACCTATTGGTAACTCTCTAGGAGGCTTCCGGATCAGATAGTGTATAATCTTGTTACCTGTACTCTGCCAGATAGTGACTGGAGGGAGTCAGAGTAGTGTGTATGCGAGGAGCATTTTCGAGGCCACGTTATGTCAAGGATCTGGGTCTATTCTTACCCTGTGTACGGCATATCCAAAAATTTCATTACTTCATACAGCATGTCCCAGCCACTTTTTCTTACTATTGAATACACCATGAATTAGTAGTAGTAGTGGCATGTGATGCAAGAAAGCAAGTTATGCAGCATCAGCCAAAAAAAAAAAAAAAAAAAATCACACCATTCCCTCCAAGTGCCTGTCCAGTTCCTCCTTAAATTTATTCATCCTATCAACTTCCACAACAACAGATGGAAGTTTGTTCCAGCAATTAACCACCCGCTGGCTAAAGGCAAATTTCCGCACATCTATTCTACATCTGTCTTTTCTTAATTTGAATTTATGCCCCCTTAGGTTCATAGTCTGAAAAAGTGGAAGGATCCCATCAGAATTCAGCATGCTCAACCCATTCAAGGCCTTATACACCTCAATCAGATCACTGTGCAGATGCCTAGTCTCCAGCCACTGCAATTTGCAGAACTTAAGCCTCTCTTGGTAAGAGGATCCCTTCATTCCCCTCACCAATCTTGTTGCCCTTCTCTGTACACGCTCAAGTAAAAATACATCCTTCCTAAAATGAGGCCTCCAGACCTGTACACAGTACTCAAGGCATGGCCTGACCATTGCCTTATACAGAGGGACAATCGCCTCCTTCTCCCTGCTAGCAAAATTCCTATATATCATTGACAAAATCCCATGACCTGCCCTGGCAGCCTGTCTGCATTGCTCATAAAACTTCATATCTGATGCAAAATTACTCCCAGATCTTTTTCATTTTCTACCACCTTAAGTGTAGTACCACACAGTTGGTACGTTTCTCTGGGGTTACTTCTACCCATATGCAATACTTTGCATTTGTCAAGGTTAAACTTCAGTTGCCACTTCTTAGCCCATCTGCCCAAATTACTTAGATCCTGTTGTAGTAGCACACTGCCATTACTGTCATTAACAACCCTGCCAACCTTTGTATCATCTGCAAACTTCGACATTAAGCCTGATAACCTTCATCAATATCATTGATAAATATACAAAACAACAGTGGAGCTAACACCAAACCTTGTGGGACTCCACTAATAACGTTAGTCCACGAAGAGCAGCACCCATTGATTACCACCCTCTGTCTTCTCCCACTCAACCATCCTTTTAACCATTGTAGCAACTTACCCTTAATACCATTCTGCTCCAATTTGTACAATAGTCTTCCATGCGCAACAGTGTCAAAAGCTTTCCTGAAATCCAAATATATGATATCAAAATTATTTTTTGCATCCAGTTCCTTTGTAACCACATCATAATATCCTATCAAATTTGTCAGACAAGACTTTCCCTTAACAAACCCATGCTGTGTCTGAATTATTGCTGCAGTCTTGTCTAGATGATCCTGCAATGCATCTTTAACCAGTGACTCCATTATTTTACCCGGAACAGAAGTTAAACTAACCGTTCTGTAATTACTCATGTCACTCTTCGATCCCCTTTGTGAATTGGGGATACATTTGCACATCTCCAGTCCGTGGGAACCACCTCCCCTGAGTCAAAGGATGCTCTCATAATTATGGCTAAGGGTTTGCTTAGTTGCTTTGCCGCCTCCTTTAATATAACTGGATAGATCCTATCCACCCCAGGTGCTTTTCTTATGTTTAACTTCAACAATTTCTCCTCCACTTTGCTTTCAGTTATTAGTATTAGTAACGGCCGCATGGTGCAAGAAAGCCTATGGCTTATGCTGCACCAGCCAAAAAAAAAAAAATCATTACAAAATCATTAAGTATTCTGCTACAATTTGATAACCTTCTGCCATTTTGAAACCTTAATAATTCCTCATGTGTGAAGGTAGATAATTCAGTTTGTTTCCTATCTGAGCAGGATCATCAACAGTCGAACCATCGATGTCAAGTGGACCAATCAGATTCATCCCCTTCCTTTTAAAATTTATATAAGTAAAGAAATCCTTGCTGTTTTTCTTAGCATCTTTTGCAAGCTTATCTGCAAAAAGATCTAAACCTCCCAAGCACTTCCTAATTCATTTCACAAATATACGTGGTCTCAATTCTAATCTCAATGATGTACATTTCCACTTGCAGTCTGCCAAACCCCACATACTTTTTCTGACAGAATCTCAGTTATTGGTTGATTCAACTACTGCTCATCTCAGATGTTCGCTGTATGATTCCTTTCGCCTCAAAGGTGGTACTTCTGCATATGTCCGTTCTGATATTCCCTGTCAGAGACTTGGCAATTTGGAATCTCCTCTCTTTGATCTTCTCTGGCTTCAAATCTCTCTACCTCATTGCGTCAAATTCATCTTTTGTCTCTACTGTTCTCCCAATTCCACTAATCACTTGGAGCTCTTTGACTTCCTCTCTTTGCAACTTGACTTTCTCCAGTCCAACTTTCCTAACAGTGAGGTAATTTTCCTTGGTGATCTTAATGTTCACAACTCCAGCTGGCTTCCGTTTTCTAGTCACACCGACCCAGCTGGTCGAGATGCTGAGGCTTTTGTAATTACTAATGACCTTGCACAGATTATTCATTTACCTACAAGAATACCGGATAATCCTAATCATACAGCCAAGGCACCCCCCTCCCCCCCATACTTCTCCTTCAACCTATGCATGGTACTAAGTACTATAGGTTTTGATACCTTTTCGTGTTTGGGGTTTTCATAAAAAAATGCTTGATCTTTTTCTCACAAACAACCCTTCTAAGTACACGGTGAGATGTCCTTTAGGCACTTCAGATCACAATTTGGTGATTGTCTCTTCTCCAATGGAACTTTTATCTCATAGCTATTCCCAACCTCCTGTTGTTTGGCATTACAAGAATGCAAAATGGAATGACTTGCGAGACTTATTTTCTTCTTTTCCTTGGTCAGATTACAAGTTTCAAACCTTCTGATGTCAACGTTTGCTCAGATCGTGTCAGTGAAATTATTCTTGCAGGAATGGAATCCTTTATCCCACACTCCACTTTAAAATCTCGTCCTTTAATTAAACCTTGGTTTTCCAATAAATATGCTAAGGCTGTTCAAGAGAAGAATGTTGCATATCGTAATTGGCTTGTTTCTAATTCTCCAGTTTCATTTTCTGCCTACACCAAAGCTCGCAACAATTGTAAAGCAGTTATTAATCAGTCCAAAATAGAGTTTGAACAGGCTAAGAGTAGAAAACTTGCTTCTTGCCCTAATGGTAGCCGAGCATTCTGGTCTCTTGCCAGAGCTTTTGGCCACAACTTTTGCCCATCTCTACTCCCACCTCTGTCAAAACCAGATGGATCTGTTGTCACTTCAGCCAAGGATAAAGCTGATCTGCTAGCATCCAATTTTTCTTCCAACTCATGTATTAATAATCTTGGTAAAACATCTCCCATCATTCCCAACACGTTCCATTCGATGTCCCCTGTGGTCTTCCGTCAAAAGGATGTCAGAAGGATTTTGACGAATCTCGATGCTAAGAAAGCTCCAGGTCCTGATGCTATTTCTCCACTTGTTCTCAAAACCTGTGCTCCTGAATTTACTCCTATTCTTTGCCGCCTTTTTTCACTTTCTTATTCCAAAGGTGTTTTTCCTTCTACTTGGAAATTTGCTCATATTCAGCCAGTTCCTAAAAAGGGTGACAAATCCCTCCCATCCAGTTATCGTCCCATTGCAATTACTTCTACTCTTTCTAAAGTAATGGAGAAATCAATTAACCGCCAACTCTTAAACTACCTAGAAACCTTCCATCTGATCAACGATCGCCAGTATGGATTCCGTCATTGTCGATCCACTGGTGATATTCTGGCTTGTGTTACCCATTTATGGACTAATTCGATGGAAAGGTTCGGTGAAACACAAGAAGTTGCTCTTGACATCTCAAAGGCTTTTGATCGTGTTTGGCATAAAGGTCTTCTAAACAAGCTTCCATCTTATGGTTTGCCAACTCTTTAGTAATTGGTTATCCAGTTTTCTCTCTGATCGCTCACTGAGGGTGATGGTAGATGGCTCTCTGTCTTCTAACTTCTCCACTAATGCCGGTGTCCCCCAAGGTTCAGTTCTTTCCCCTACTCTTTTCCTCTTGTATATTAATGACCTTCTTCCATTGACTGGAAATCTTATCCATAGTTTTGCCAATGATAGCACATTGCATTCCACTTTCCATTTTGAGAAACCTTGCCCTGCTCAATCAGCTTCAACTTCTCGAAAATCTGCTACCAATTCCTTAAATGCAGATCTTCAGGTAATTCTCCAGTGGGGCAAAGACAACTTAGTTGATTTCAATCCTTCTAAAACTCAGTCTGGTCTTATATCTCGCAAAAAGGATTCTTCTGCTCCTGTGCTTATCTTTAGTGATACTCCGATTTCTAGGAAAAATGATATATCTCTTTTGGGGATTACCCTGACTTCTAATCTCTCTCTCTTGGCACAAGCACATTACAAATATTGCTTCCTCTGCATCTAAAAAACTTGGTTTTCTCTTTCGCTCTTGGCGGTACTTTTCTTCCAAACAGCTGCTCACTCTGTATAAATCACAAATCTGCCCTGCCGTGGAATATTGTTCCCACATGCGGGGTGGTGCCCCCAAAACCTCTCTCAGGCTTCTTGATTCCATTCAGAAGAGGGCAGTTAGGTTAATCAATGATTCATCTCTAATAGAGTCTCTCCACTCGCTCTCTCATAGACGTACTGTTTCTGCTGCATGCCTCTTCTACAGATACCTCCATGGGCACTGTTCTTCTGAATTGGCTTCTATAATTCCCGCTCTCTCTTTCAAAATGGTCCAAACACGTGCCGCCACCAACCATCATCCATTTACTGTCCAACTTCAAACTCACTGAACCAACTTTTCATCTTCCTCGTTTATTCATTCAACTGTCATTTTCTGGAACAACCTTCCTTCATACATATTTCCTGAAAATTAGAGTCTACAGAAGTTCAAGTCCAGTGTCAACAAATATCTTCTTTCGTCTTCTCAACCTCCAACCCAAGCGCGGTACTAAGTACTATCGGTTCTAATACCTCTCGTGTTTGGGGTTTACATAAAAAAAAAAAAAAAAAAAAAATTTGAATTCTATTTGAACAATGCCAATATTTCATATTTTCTTAATGATGACGTTAAGAAAATCTTAATTTTTAAAATATGCTCTGTGTTTTATGTCATTTATTTTCAAAAAATATATTCTGCTGAAAATTAGAAAAATGTTTTATACATGAAATAGAAGCATCAGTCTTCCATTTTTCAATTTAAATGACTTCAGAATGCAAAAATTCACATATGCATATATTCCTGCTTATTATATATAAATATTATTAAAGAACTAAAAAAACATATTATATATATTTTTTGGTACTATTAGTTACTTCCTTTTTCAGGTTTATTTCAAATTTGGCTCCCTTCACAGTTGGTAAAATTTGAAACTGTTGCTTCTTGGGGGGGGGGGGAGAGACCATTTTGAAAGAATATTGGGTTTCTTGTTATTATCATCTTTACTCTGTGAAAACAGTAATAAATCTTTCAAAAACAACTAGGATAAGATGGTAAATGTTAATTGAACTAATGGGAGAGTGAAAACAAGTAACCTGAATTTTTAAACACAGTGTCACCACTTGTCCAGTACCATGCCACTCTTCAAGCAAAAATCCAAACAGTGGTAGGATACGTGACAGGTTCTCATATGCAATTTCTATATAAAAAACCATAAGAAAATCACTTCAGAAACTATGACAGTAAAATTGATTACATTTAGGAAAGTATAAAATATTTTACATTTTTAATCATTGATTAACAGTTAATGTGAGAACATTACATTTGAAAGACACCTGTAAGGTACCCTGCCACCACCGTCAGGTTAAAAAAGCACTGGAGTAATTTTTTCCTCTCACTCCTGCAAGACAGTTAAAGGTGAAATAGCCAGATAGGAATGCATTTCTGGAATTCATTACAACTAAGCATTAGGAATTGTAGTACTTATATTATTGTCAGCTGATCAATATCTTTTAGATTTTTCATTATATGAACTCTGAGTGGTTTACAAACAGCTTTGTGGTTTGGTCATTCGACTGTTTTTCATCATTTTTGATTCCTTTCAAGCTGACAAATCAGCCTTAGAAAACAATTACACAATTCATTGAAAATATGCTGATGCCTCATGACACCATCATTATTGTTAGTTAGTGTTGCTTTGGTGATGATTTAAATGGGCAAACTCAATTCATAAGCTAGAGCGATTAATAGATTTGAAGTTGTAACATTCATTAGATTGTACAGCACACAAATCACCTTGACAGCACAATGTTAGTAGAATACTAATGCTTTTCTACCCTATGTATAAAAACATTTAAGTCTGCTGCAAATGTTGTGTATAATACTGACCAGTTTATCATCCATCAACCTGTTAACTTTTAAGTTCTTTTATTAATCTTTGTTGCTTTTTAACATGAAGGAGGACACATTCCTGGGCAAGTATGGTCACATTACACTAGAAATGAAAACCTGCAGAATAAAAGGTTTTTTTTTTTTTTTTTTTTTATGGCTAATTGAACAATTATGGAAAACTATTCTCAGATGTTTATTGTGGCTGTATTCATTAATCAAAATCAGAAGAAATTCACAGGACATTTAAAAAATTACAATTTTAATATTTTATTAGTTTTTGACAAAAATAAAAAGATGGAATAAAGCTATGTTATTGCAAAAAAATGGGTAAACTATGTTATAATGGAGAAAGGGCCAAATCATGTCAAAAATACAGATTTTTCTATTATAAACCTGAAGAGTTGGCAGTTATGCTTATGGACAATAAAAAACCATCTAGGTCACATTATTTATCAGATTTCCTTTCACAGCTCTCTGTCAGCTATTTTGTTAAGAGATAAAATTTTACTTTACTGTAAATAACTTTGAGATATCCTTTATGTTTCACTCAGTTTGACTTTAGACTAAAACACAGTGAGGATTATTAATTCTTTCTATACAGGATGACCAATTCCTCATTGTTTTCCCATTTTTGCAGTTTTTTTTTGGTGAATAGAGTTTTCAGTGGACCACAAGAGATAGCACCATTCTGAAAGCAGTCATTGACTATACTCTAGTACAGCAACGTTTAAGAGTGTTAACAGCTTCACTGTTGCAGTTGCCATGTGGTACTCAATCGGTCAATATTCATTTATTGAGCAGCATTCCACAAAGTGTCAGCCACAGTCAAGTTGTATAAGAAAATCAGATACATAGATCTGGTAAGGAAGCTTACCAAGTGTCTGTAGGTGGTTGCACAGTTAGAAGATGTGTGAACAAGTAGGCCTTGGGCATGAGAGAGAGAGATAAATGGAGATAACATGAGTGACAAAGTATTATGCAACAGAGGCAGATTATGCTGCCATCTACTGTAGCATGCACATTTTCCTGTTGGTGAATAAAAACTTGAAGATATCCTCTGATGCCTGGAAATTGTTTCATATAATCTGTTCACAGAATAAAATTATTTTTGTAAAGGTGACTTGTGAATACCCAGTATAATAGGCTCTCCAAAATATTGTAGTTTTAAATGTTTTTTTTTTTCACCGATCGGGCGAATAAGTTCTGGGACCGGAAGTGGCTTGAGAGTTTGCGGATCTGTTCCACAGTGAACATTAATAGAGATAGAGGAATGCGGATCCATCCCCTCTTTGAGGCTACTATCCTCAGAAGGGATGAACGGTTCCACATGACCCACTCTCGAGCCACTTCCGATTCCGTAACACAAGAGAACGGAACACGTGGGAATGAAACACGTGATGAGTACCGTGAACCTGCTGGTATTTAAAGACGCACTGCAGAACAAAGAAAATACCGCTGAAGAAGAAGGCAGGAGCCTTCGAAAGCTTTGGTTTGATCGATTTTAATTTAGTATATTTTAATGTATTTTATTGTTCTTAACCCAGTATATTTTAATGTATATTTTATATGTATATTTCATATATTTTAGTTGTAAAGTTAAATATAATTTATTGTAAATACAGACAAATATAACTTATTATAAATACATAGTTATCAAGATTCCAGTTTTCGTTTTCTTTGTGTTTTATTTCTACATAAGGTTGGTGAAAAACATTTAAAACTACAATATGAACATACCCAACCTCAGAGGCCTGTTTGAAGAAGGCTCTCCAAAATGCAAATTCATTATTCACAACCCTGTATTTTCATGTATTGTGACCTTTAGATTAGAATCATTAAGGATATATGTTTCTAACTGACTTTTATATTTCATATGATTGTTTAAGCTTTATCCATCCTAACAGGTATTTAACAATATGAAAATTTAATTTTTTTTTATTTTTTTTATTTCAGCCACAAGATGCTAAGCTGGCCTCATGCTATTCAAACAGGACTTCATATCATTCAGATGATAATTAGTTATTTCTTAATGTTGATTTTTATGACATATAATGTATGGCTGTGCATTGCTGTTGTGTTAGGATCCGGTACTGGATATTTCTTATTTGGCTGGAAGAAGGCATCAGTAGTGGATGTAACAGAACATTGTCACTAACCTAACTGTTGTATAGTAAAATATCGGGAGTGGGGACCAACATGTGTGTGCAATAAGTTCGTAATCCTTTGAAGCGTTTAAAAAACAGTTCATCATAACTTGAAGAGGGTCAAGCAGTTTTAATTAGATTAACTGAACAATAGACAAGTTTCAAAAGTTGATCTACCTATTAGAATAAAAATGCTTGTTGATATCATGGATTATAATATATCCTGGATTTACGGCCATCACATTATAAAAGCTAGTACATGTAATTTATGTTCTGGCCAGCACTCAGTTTGTTATTTATCAAAAAGGGGGGTATCAAAAAGTTCGTACCCTTACCTAGAAATAATAGCCCTAGAAAGGTGAAACTTCACGGGAACTTTAATCCTTTTCCATGTACTCTCCATGTATAGTAACACATTTCTCCCATCTATAGATCAGTTGTTTAATGCCATGATCATAGAAGCCAGCACTTTTTGCCTGAAACCATGATTATTTCACTTCATTGATGACTTCCTGAGATGAATCAAAGCGGCATCCATGCAATGGTTTCTTCATTTCTCAAAACAAGAAGTCTGACGGTACTAGGTCAGGAGAATAGGGCGGGTGCTGCAGTAGTTCGAAGCCACACTGAGCAACAAAGTTGGTGGTGGCAACAGCCGTATGAGCTGGTGCATTGTCTGACAGAAGACTGACGCTTTTGGTTAGCATTCCACACCTTTTTACCTTAAAAGCATAGAGTAACTTTTTCAAAAGATTTCTGTAATATTCTCCAGTAAGTGTGGAACCACGAGGTAGGTAATCTGTCAGGATAACCCCTTTTCTGTCCCAAAACACAGCAGACAACATCACCTTCTTCACAGATGGGGTGGTCTTTGCCTTTTTGGGAGGTGGAGAGGAGTCACATGTCTGTCACTCAGCACCAGCTGCTCAACCTTTGCAACTAACTCACTGTGGATGTTGATGGCCTTCCTTCTCTTGACTTGTAAAATACACGTAAAACACACTGGAACTCCCATTTCCACTTTTTTTACAGTGTCATAGGATGGACAATTCTGCCTATACACAGCTTTTATTTCTTCATCAATTTCCTGAGCTTTCTTGCCCTGAAAATGCATGAACTTGATCACTGCTTTATACTCCACATTGTCAACCATAGTGTCCTTCCTCAAGATTGCGAGCTCCACCTCTGGTGTATGATCACCTACGGGAATGAAATTTCACATGTTAATTATTGAATATGTAGACAACTTATATTAAAAACTGCATCTTCCTGCTGATGTTTTATCTAGGTCAGGGTATGAACTTTTTGATACCCCCCTGGTATAGTTAATTTTTAAAAAAATTATTAATTTTAATATTAATGGAATGTTTCATATTCCAAAAACCTGCTGAGATTGTTGAAATAGTAATTAATATAGTATACCTTTTTTATATATATATATATACCTGATAATTGATTAAACCAATTAATTGAATTAAAAACTCCTTCAGACTCTTAAAATTCTGTTAATTTTATTAGTGACTGGATTAGGAATTTTCTTCAACCATTATGTGTAAAGTTCTGCTATGTTTTCTTTTATCAGGGTGTGGCCCACTTAGTTTTGTTATTTGTTTAATCATGCCAATTCAGTAAAAAGTTAATAGAACTTTAAGAGAAATATCTGTAGAACAAATATATTTGTTCAGTGTTTATTATTACACATTAATTACTATTTCGACATCATGTATGACTAATGTATGACCCCAGTCTGTACAGTCAGTGCTACTGTAACATTTTCTGTATTCTGACCTGCATCATACCATTCTCAGAGTATATCAGATTTCATTTCAGTATTTTTTCATATTAAAATCAACTATATGAATTTAAAGTACAATTAATTTAAATATAAAATTTAAAAATTTCTGTTATGCTATAATTTTGTTATAGGATTTAAAAAGAATTACTAGGTATAATTAAACATTGCACTTTAACTATCTGTGCCATAGAGCTAAATAAAAGTTGATTCAGCCAACACACAGTAAACTAGTCGTACATTTTTCAGAACAAGCGAGGGTATGCAGTGATTGTTCAAAAACAAAACTTCTGTTATGCAGTTCTTTATCTGAATATTCATTTATCTTGACAATTAAAAAAATCTACTTTAGAAGGACAGAAAAAAAAGAATCAGTGGACTGAACTTCTGGGAAAGTGAAAACAACACTAATTTATGACATGCCTGGAATGAAATTGAAGATGATGCTTAACTTAATGTTAATATAGTATATATCATACCATTGTATTTTTCACATAAATGAATGAAAGAAAAAGGGATGTTATTCTAATTTAATGTGAACTCAAATAGGAAACACTGTATTCCTACTGTTGTTATTTACTATTTATAAGGTTTAATAAATGGAAATTAATTCCCTACTTTTTTTTTTGTTTCAATAAGAGAAAGAAATGCTTTCAGTAGTTGTTAGTAGTTAATTGATTATTCATATTTCAAAAACAACCTGTAAATATGCTGAATAAGCTTTGTAAATTAATAATTTTAATTTTTTTTTCAAAACATATGTTAATATTTTAATTTTGTAAATATAATAAGTAACTGTATCTTGTTTTTGAAGAATCAGGATTTACTGAATGTAAATGTCTCAAGACTTTTCTTGATAATTATTGTAAATACACTCAAATTTTTTTAAGGATATAAAGTCTTGTAAATATGCAGTTATACAGCTGTTGGTCAGAGAAATTATTCCAGCATGTTACTTTGAAACCATTTCATAAAAAAAAAAAAAAAAACAGCATTTTTATTTTATAGTAATATATTAAAATTAATATCCTGTACAGTTTTTAGCTAGTTGTAACTTAGAATAACAGGCCTTTTAACCTTACAATAGCAAAGATAATGAAAAAAAAAAATTATGAACATTTTAATAGCCTCTGATATATTTAAAAATAGTGTTATGTAATGAAGATACACTAAACTTTTTTTTTAACAAACTTTTGAGTAACTTGTGTTTATTTTATTTGTTTTGCAAATATAAATTTTCAGAATTCACTACTTAAAATATACTGTAGTAAGTAAAGCTGTCCAAGCACAACTTTCAAAATTTCTGAAGGTTTACAGATGGAATTATTACAATAATAGTATAAGTAGAATAGCCGACCGGGCTAGCCGAGTGGGTAAAGTACCTGCCCGGCAACCCAAAGGTCGCGGGTTCGATTCCCGCCTCGGGCTTGGATCAAAGTACTGCAAAAACCTTGGGAGGTGCAATATGGCCACAGAAGCCGATGCGCCAACAACTACCAAATCAAAAAAAAAAAAAAAAAAAAAAAAAAAATAAGTAGAATAAAATATTCTGAGATAATCTGAATAGACAGACGGACCTCTCTCTCTCTCTCTCTCTCTCTCTCTCTCTCTCTCTCTGTGTGTGTGTGTGTGTGTGTGTGCACACGCACATGCACAAAGTCTGACCTAAAAGAAGAGTGACTCAGCACCTTATGCATCATTTTCTTAAGCTGCTGAGTTGAATTTACACAACCAAAATAGTGAAAATATGTTATACACTACAATAACTGAAACACAGGATGGGCTTATAAGGCTGTGATGTTTTATTTCTTGTCAGTTTATTCTTACAGATACTTATTTATTATTATTATTTTTTAATGCTTTTGGATACTAAATTTTTACAGGAATAATGGAAAAGAGATCAAAAATAATGGGGAAGTGTGGCAAACTTCCTAGATTTGATAGACCAAGAGTGATTATAAATGAAGGTAATACTGCTAATCTATGGGAAGACATTCTAAGAAATCCATAAAAGGCAACTCAGGCTTTCCACTTAACTGAAGATATCAGGAACTTTTATTATGTAGATCTTAGTGTGAACTCTATTCAAATTCTGTACAAATGGATGGAATTGACAGAAAATTTTTAATCACTATATGACAACAGAAATTTTTAAAAAATTGTTTGATTTAAGTAGTTAGTTTTAAAATTAAAGGACATGTTAATCTCGATAATTCTGAATATTGGGCAGCTGAAAATTCTCATGTTAAAAAAAAAATCTCGTTTGTAGGGGGGAATAACATATCATGGTGTGCTTCAATGTGCAATTACTACTGACTTGTGTACAGGCACATTAATATTATTTTTATTTATCTTTGACTTCAAGAGAAGCTGCTTACTACATGCAGGAAGATGACTCCCTTGTTATTCTTTTATGACAACACCTCGATCAAAAATTTCCTGAAAAGGAAATGACTATTGCAGATCTACTGAATGGCTGTTGAAGTCATCAAATTTATAAAAAACACACTACAAAGTATTTTAAGATTTTTTGTTAAGCAATGAAAAATTAACAGCAAAAAATATTGAAATGATTAATATTAACAACTATACTGTTTGATCAAAATATTCCTCTACAAGAGTTTACACTTCCTTGCACACACACACACACTGCATTCTGTCGATTAATTTTACAATAGTCTTGACTATGTGTCTCAGTGTCCTGACTTAACATTATTCCAAACAATCTGTAAGGTTATCCATAAATTTCATAAAGATGGGCAGACTTCACAGACTTGATGATCTAGATGATTCCATAAAAGCTCTATTGGGTATAAGTTGGGTGGAGTTTCCATACCATAATTTGCAATATCCCCTCCTCTTGTTTAAGTTGCTGTGAAGTCCCTGCACAGTTTAGAGCTGTGCTTTGGGTCATTATCTTGTAATATAAAATTTCTTCCACAAAGTCAAAGTCCAGAGGATATTGCATTATGTTCAAGAATGTTTTTATAGCCTTTTTTTTTCTTAAGATTCCTTCAGTTCTATAATGTCACCCAATCCAGAAAAATAGAAGCAAACCCAGTTCATGATGGAACCCACCATCATGCTTGAATGTAGGAACTAAACAATGTGGCACCATTTTTCCTTCAGTTGATCATCTTACATAAATTCTACACTTGGATCCAAAAATTTCGAATTTGGATCCGTCTGTCCACAGTGTTTTTCCATTCTTCAATTGTCTTGTCCAATGTTGATGGCTCTTAACCCAAGCCAACTGTTTCTTTTGATTTTCCCATTTTAAGAAGGCTTTTTGGATAACTGCACAACTATGAAGTACTGCTTGTTTAAGACAAAGTTTTACAGTGGATGGGAGTTTCTGTTCCTATTGAATTAATCTCAGGTTTCAGGTGCAGTAAGTTTATGATTGTGTTTAGAAATCTGTGTTATGGTCTTATCTTGTGCTTCTGTTATTATGCATGGTCATCCTGATTGTGGTTTGTCTTTTACAGTGCCAGTAGTCTCCTTGAATCTTTGAATGGTAGTTTGTACACTCCTTTAAATGAAACACCTATTTTTTTTTTTTTTTTTTGCCAATACTTTTCATGGAACAATTTTCTTTATACAGAGGTATAATAGTACTTCTTTTTTCAACACTCTTATTGCTTGCCACGTTTATCACGAAATACATAAAACTTACACCAAACACTGAATCACAGGTTCGATTTTGTAAGTTACTCTTACTCAATTTATATATATTGCAAAACACTAGGATCACCTACAATTTCTATAATATTCAAACAATATCCCAATTTCTAGAATGATCTACAATGTTGTACCATGTTCAGGAATCTTTTGCAATGTTCTACCACATTCATCTTGCCAGATTATTTTAGAATTTTCTAAATATTATTTAAGTTTTTTTTTTTTTTTTTTTATACATAATAGAAAACATTTTAACAAAAATTGGTAATCAAGTTGGTCCTATTTTAATAAAAACTTGAAAAATTAAGAAAAATGAAATGTGATCCCAAACTTTTAGGTGGGAATGTATATGCATCCTATGCATTTTTTCTTCTCTGCCATGAGTCTCATCAGTTCATTTGACATCCATTTAGGTCTATAATTATATCCATAGTGCACTAGTTTATATGGAATGCTGGGGCCTATGGGCTGTTTTTTTCCAGTGCCAATAGAGAAAGCTTCACCAAGCTGGTCTGCCTTTTCCCATAGGAATCCCAAACTCCAGTTTTGGATTCAGGGAGGTTGACCTTCTTCACACTTTTGATTATGTCTATACAAAGGCAGTCAAATAAGTACTTACCCTCACCTAGAAATATTTCAGTTAGGGACTTAATATCATATGTATATATAAAAATAAGTCTCATAATTTAATGAATATATTTATTTGTTTAACTAGATTCACTGGTTACTGACCCAGAGCCATGAATACAGTGAGAGATTATATGATGGAGAAGGTTGAGGTCTGATCCATTAGAAAATTTCTTCATTTGCAAGGCAAAGAAACAAAAGAAATCCACAAGAAGATGAAAGCTGTAAATAGGGAGGGTTGCCTATCATATGAGACTGAAAAATTGGAAAAAACAGTTCAAGTGTGGCCAAAGTGTGCACACTGTGACCCAAGAGAAGGAAGACTCATTTTAGCCATTGGAGCTGAAGAGGAACAGCTAGTCCTTGAATTGTGGCTAAATTTTATAGCAAATGAAGTGAACATTATCCACTGGTCTCTTTGTACCACAACGCACAAGTTCCTGCATGTCTAAGGTGGCAGCCTGATCAGTTCCAAGCTTGTTGACACCTCCACAAAAAAGACTTCTTCCACACAACCGTTGGAGCTTTGTAAAGAGAATGTTGGATTATTATTTTTTTTATCTGAATTGTGATAATAAATGCTGGGTATATCACTATGACCCAGAAACAAAGCAGATGAGCACAAAATGGAAATATTAGTCTTCACTAACCCCCAAAAAAAGCTAAAGTTTCTGCAGCTTACCATAAGTTGTGTACGTACAGGTAGTTTCCAGTTTTATCCGCGTTATGTTCCTATGAAATAATTTTCTACCAACAAGGTGATATTGTCAGTCTTCTTAGCTATAGACAGATAATAATGAAGTGGAAACTGAGCTTATTCTTATAAATTACCTTCCAAAAGGCAATGGCATCACTAGGGGGACACTATACAAATCTGGGAAAGTTATCAAGTTAAAGAGACATGGGAGGCTATCCAAAGGTGTCCGCCTTCTAGCTGATAATGCTTCTGCTCACAAGGCTGTTTTCACAATGGACTGTGTGATCAGTTGTGGCTTTGAGAATCTGTAGCATCCACCATTATCTTCTCTGATGTTTAGACTTGCTCAAGAAGTTCAGCAGCAAAAAAGTCACATTAATTAGAAATATTATTAATAAATAATATTTCAAAATACTGTATATATTTTTATTTTTTTTGATAAAACACCTCACTCTTTTCCATTTCTTAAAAAACTCCCCCCATCTTGAGCTGAAGTGTGGCACTTCAGATTCCCTTTTTTTTTTTTTTTTTTTTTTTTTAATAAAATCAAAGATTGCTCTTCACTCAAAAAGGTTGCTGACCCCTGCCATATAGTCTAAAAATGCAGGATAACTCGAGGAAAAATCTGCTCCCTTGGCCTGAGATCTGAAAGGATTCCAGATGCGGTAGTCCGGGGCACTTGCACAAAAATACAATAGGAAAAATATATTTTAAAAGATGATGGCATAATTGTTAGAGAGGGAAAAGGATGAAGCAGTATTCTTGATCTGATTATCAGCACCAATTCTTCCTGCGTTTAGAATCTGCAGGTAAAAGACTCATTGGGCGGCAGTAATCAAAGTGTGCTGAAGTGGGGATTCACTTAAAGAAAACTACTGTCAAGGGTAAAGGGAAGAGCTTTGCTTTCATAAGGGTGACTACAGTGGTCCATAAAGTTTTTAAATTCTATGCAATGGGACCAGCTGATGATGCTACCAACAGCAGAAAATTCTAAATGGGAAACATTCAGGGAAGTAATCATAGAAGCTACTAGGCTTTTCATACCAATTCTTAGTTCTTAGTTTTCTTAGTTCTTAGCTCTTAGCTTAGTTCTTAGCTTATTCTTAGTTTAAGAAATACTGTTCAACTCTTAGGCCTAGATGGATGTCTCATGAAGTGATGAGACTTGTGGCAGAGAAGAAAAATGCATGGTATATGTATGAATTATCAGGTGATACCAAAGCCTATGGTAGATATAAACTAGTCTGTAATCAAGTCACAAAGGAGGTTAGGCAGATTACAAGAAGCTAAGACAAGTTAAAAGAAGTCTGGCAAAGAAAAGCAGCAAAAACCTCTTATGTTAACAGTAGAAGAAGGGTTGAATCACAGGGCCACAATGTCAATGGTTTACCTGTTGATGAGCTTGCTCAAGTTGCTGACAAATTGTATGAATTCCTTATGTATGAATGTTTTCTGCATATACATTCATACATAAGGAATTCTTTACCACAGAAAATGCCAGAAATTTATCAAACTCGGAGCTAAATGATTTTAATGACTGAAAGGAAAGTCGAAGAGAAATTGTTGAAGCTAAACATGAAAACTGCAGCTGGGGTGGTTGGAATCCATCCAATTATACGCTGGTGTGCAAAACTTAAGGATCAACACTATTTCTAAAGGTTACAACTGCAAAATCTTTACTTAAGGTACTCTTTACTGATGAGAGTAGATTCAGTCTCAGCAGCATTTCTGGACATCAGCTAATCTGATGAGAGGTTGGCACACGGTATCACCCCACAAAGATCCCTTTCAGTGATGATGGCAGTCGAGATGTTCTTGTCTGGGGAGGTGTTATCTTGGATGGATGTACACAACTCCAGATACTGGAAGGCGTGTAACCGATGCACCCTACTGTACTGAGGTAATCCTTTCCCATGTGCATCTGTTCCGAGGTGCCATTGGCCCCAAGCTCGTGTTTGTGGATGATAACGCCACATCGCATTGCAGCTGTTGATATGTTTTTGGAAAGTGAGGACATTGTTCGTATGGATTGGGCTGCTCATTCCGCTGATCTAAATCCCATCGAACACATATGGGACGCTCTGGGGAGATGCCTAGTGGCATGTCCACACCCACCAGAAAATGTTCACCAGCTGAAGATGGCACTGACAGAGAATGGATGATGTTACCGCAAGAACTTATCAACATCATTGTTCTAAGTATGGACAGGCAGTGCAAAGCCTGCATCGATATTAGGGGTGGCCATATCTCCTACTGAGAACTACTCTTCCCTTTGTTCCATCTTTGGCAGTGATGCATCTGTATCATGGCAGCCAGTGCTATGTTGCCATTTTTAAATAAAGTCCCTCTGTACCATTTTGTTTCCGTTGTTTCCTTCATCATTTGTGTACCTCACGAGGTTCCTTTGGTATGCTTTTCCCATATCGAGGCCACTCCTATGAGAAGTTACAGGTGAAAACCTGACTGGTCCTTAAGTTTTGCACACCAGTATATTAAGGGTGGCAACAAAGGAGGTAAGCAAACCCTTAGCCATAATTATGAGAGCATCATTGGATGCAGGAGAGGTCGCTATAGATTGGAGATGTGCAAATGTATCCACAATTCACAAAGCTTAACCAAAGGGTAATATGAATAATTACAGACTTGTTAGTTTAAGTTCTGTTCTAGGAAAAATAATGGAGTCACTGGTTAAGGAAGTAGTGCAGATCATCTAGACAGGAATGCAATTATACTGCGTCACAGCATGGATTTGTTAATAAAAATACTGCAGAAAAACTTGTGTGAAACAAGAATTTAAACCATTAACTTTATGCGCACTGCAATATACATTTATTCCACCAATCGGTGCATGGCAGCAAACTAGTGCTTCATCCATTGACAACCAACAAACTTAAACTAAAATTTATTTTGGTAAACTGGTAGATTAAGACAATGAACACTGGCTACAGTAATTTAAGCTGTGTATAGGTGCTGTTTCCTGGAAAGCATGAAACATGGCTTCCGCATGTTCATACTCCAAGAAAGGACAGGAGTGGATTCAGAGGAGAGGGGGGCATATGTCCCCCTAAAATTTGCAAGGCCAAATTTTCCAGAGCTTGATAGCACAGCTTCTCCAGGGTCCCCAGAGTTGAATGGGGCAATGCAGTTGCTGTAAGGAGTAAAGTTCTTTTAGCTTTTAATTGCATTCCATTTTTTATTATTATTATTATCCATATGATGCAAGGAAGCCTGAGGCTTATGCTGCACCAGGAAAAAAAAAAAAGTTCCCGAGTAACCCTGAGAGAGAGGGGGGGGGGGGAGAGAGAGAGAGAGTCAAAAGTAGAAGGGAATCACCAAGAAAGAGAAGAATGATGATATCCAGCTCAGGACCCTGGGTGTGCCAAGCCCATACTCACCAGATGTGAGCCCCCCGGGGTTAATTTACTCTAAGTATTATTCTTTTCATTTATTGTGTAATTATGATCGATTTGTAAATATATCACAGTACTTTGTTGTGCCATGACAAGTACCCACTCTTAATTATTAGTATTTATAATGGCAAATGATGCAAGAAAGCAAGTGTACAAAGCATCAGTCAAAAAAACAAAACTTCCAACATCACCCGCTTCCAATAATTTGTCCAGTTCTTGAATTTATTCAAACTATCCACTACAACAGATGGACGTTTGCTCCAACAATCAGTCAACTGCTAGCTGAAGACAAACTTCCATACACCTATCCTACAATTATCCTTTAATTTGAATTTATGCTCCTTTGTAAGAGTATTCTTCTTTTTGCTCATGTAGTCTGAGCAAGAGGAAGAATGCCATCAGCATTGAGCTTGCTCAATCCATTCACAGCATTAAACACCTCAATCAGATCACCTCGCAGGTGCCTACTCTCTGTATACTGCAATTTGCAGAACTGAAGCCTTCCTTGATAAGACCACCACTTTGTTCCCCACACCAATCTCATTGTACCTCTCTGTACTCGTTCCAGCAGCTCTACATACATCCTAAAATGAGGCCTCCAGACCTGTATGCAGTATCCTGTATACAGATGTGGCTTGACCATGCCTTACACAATGGTATAATCACCTCCTTATCCCTGCTAGCAAAATTTCTGTATACCTGACAGAATATAGTACCATATAGTATGTTACTCTGGAGTTACTGCTACCCATAAGCAATACTTTGCATTTGTCAATGTTAAAGTTGCCATTTTCTCAGTCCATCTGCCTAATTTTTCTAGATTTTGTTTCAGTAGTATATCTTGGCTACAGTCATTAACCACCCTGCCAGCCTTTGTATCATCTGCAAATTCTAACATTAAGCCACTATACCTTCATCAATATAAAAAACAATAATGGGGCCGAACGCTGGGCTCCACTAATAATATTATTCCACAAGAGCAGTGTCCATTAATTACCACTCTCCCTCTTCTCCCAATCAACAATCCTTTTATTCATAGCAGCAGCTTGCTTTTAACAGTACACTACACCAATATATACAGTAGTCTTTTATGTGTAACAGTATCAAAAGCTTTCCTGAAATCCAAATATATGATATCAAAATTATTTTTTGCATACAGTTCTATTTTAGCTGCATTATAGTATTCAATCAAATTGGTCAGACAAAAATCACCCCTTAATGTCTCCCTTTTTTTTTTTTTTTGTTGATCAGTCTTTTTTTAGAATATTAAAAAGTTCTTGATTTTCATTATACACTATAGAAAAAAATCGCCCTTCATACCATTTTAATTCATCAAATAAATGATGATATTCACCGAAATTTTGTCTACTTGATTAACAGGGAGGATATAAAGTTCTTTTACCATTCATCATAAATAAATAATTTCCATGAGGATTAATTCTCATCTAAAGAAAAAATGGTTAAATGTACATTTCTCTCAATTCGTACATACAGACTGGCTTATTTTCTGGCTTTTTAAGTATAACTACCAGCGGCGTGTTCCAAGTAACGACAATATCGCGCTAGAGAAACTGTGTCCACATGTAATGTAGTCAGTATTGCTGACTAGACGTGGACACAGAAATTGATGCCTGCGATTTCCCGACGCGGATAATAGACGCTTTATGACATAAAGAAACTGTCTTTAAAAAATAAAATTTAAAATTCTTTTCTTTTTGAATAAATATGGCACTAACGGTGCTATCCATAAAAAGAAGAACGATTGGATTGTAAAATTCCTAAGAAAGGGTACTTACACCAAGAGAAAAGTATGGTAATATCTGGTGTACGGTTGGTAGATAAAAGTAGCTGACATTCGTGGGTAACTAACCAATCATTAGATGGAAAACTTGACCGTGTGGGCAGCTGCCAACACACATCAATTCAGTTGCGTTTGCTCAGTATTACAGATTGGGGAATTTTCATTTCCAAAAGGCATCCTGATTCAGTTCCATGATAAAAATAAATAAATAAAAATAATTCAAGTCGTATGGCAAAAATAAATAAATAACCACGGGTAAAAATTCAGGTCTTGGATATATCTCCATACTTCGACTAAAAGTCAAGAAGAAGGCAGCACGATTGGTATGTTTTAAAACAGCGGCCCAGTTGCCGCTGTTTTAAAATCGGGAACTCGTTTTCCGGTTTTAAAACAGCGGGATGGAAGGATAAACACCTACCTAAGCTAAGCATCCCCTCTCCTCGAGGACACAAAACAATCAGAAACAAAACGCATTAACTCCTCTGACTGTTTGGTCGTCCCGGAGTATAAACAGAAAATTTATTTATTTATTTATTTACAATAATCACCTAATCACAGAACTCGACCACTTCGTTCCGTACAATCACTCCGTTCTACGCCCACGGCCACTGCGCAGACAAGTGATACCCAAATAATAGATTTTAGTCTAACCATGTATTTAAAATAATGCCGCTGTATTAACATTTCGACATACCCTATTTCGGGAGAGAGGTGATGTCATTTGTTTTGTTGATTCTTTATGCAAAAGTCAAGGCGGTTTGCTTGTGCGCACTTCACTTGTGCGAGCTGGCGTTGGTAGTGGTTTTACTACCTTTGAGCTATTAATAAAATTCCAAAAATTTCAAGCTGAGGGCAGTTATGGATAATTAAATTTACCATGACCTATAAATTTTAACCTGTGAACATCAGGAATTTTTCTTTTTATTGTTAAAAATAAAACAGGAAAGATAATCGGAAAAACAAGGTATCTAGTGTTGTCATAAAAAAAAAAAAAAAAAAAAAAAGTCGTACAGAAATATTAAACTCAGTAACTCAGAACGCTGTGTAACAAATTAGATGAAAGTGACTGACTTCCTTTCAGACAAAGCTGCAGCAAAGGTCGATGTGAAGAATTTTTACAAACCAGAACGCTCCTTAATATAATACACATATTTGATGATTAAAAAGAAGCTATTTTATAAACAAGTTTCCAAATTACGTAAACGTCAGCAGAGTGGTTAATGATAACAATTAAGGCAACCTATTGCAACAAAACCTAAAAAAAAAAAAAAAAAGGGCTGAGAAGTGGCATCATCATCAGCCATTTTCAATCCACTGCAGGATGAAGGCCTCTCCAGCAACTTTCCAGTTCCTTCTGTTTTGTGCAGTGGCCATCCATTTACTACCCAAGAACTCGTGTTCATCTGTATTATCTTCCAGTTGTCATTCGTTGTTATCTTCCAGGTTTTCTTTTAGCTCCTCTTGGGTCCATTCTGTTATTTTCTTAGTCCGTCTGTCATCACGTCTTCCAGCTATGTGTCCTGCCCAAGTCCATTTCAGTTCTTTAGTTTTGATAAGAATGTCCTTTATTTGTGTTTCCTGCCTAATTCATGTGTTTCTCTTCTTATCTGATTCCTAATATAATTCGTTCCATTCTTTGCTGTGTAGGTTTCAGCTTCTCTTCCATTCTTTTGGTGAGTGCCCAGGTTCCAATTCCATAAGTTATGGTGGGAAGCATACATTGCATCATTATTTAACGTTTCAGACAAATTGGGATATTGCTCCTCAGTATGTGACTATATTTCTTGAATGCTATCCATCCGAAATTTATTCTTCTCTTGACTTCCAGCCATTGATGATTATTACAGCTAATGACTTGTCCCAGATAAGTACATGAATTCATCTTTTCAATACTGCTCACATCTGGTGAGTATGGGCTTGGCACACCCAGGGTCCTGAGCTGGATATCATCATTCTTCTCTTTCTTGGTAAACCCCTTCTCTCTCTCTCTCTCTCTCTCTCTCTCTCTCTCTCTCTCTCTCTCTCTCTCTCTCTCAGCCTGGTGTAGCAAAAGCCTCAGGCTTCCTTGCACCATATGGCTAATAATGATAATAATAACCCTTTCTGTGGCATACTTGTTCATCATTACTTTTATTTTAGCCATATTCATCTTTAGTTCGAAATACTTATTAACTCTGCATAACTGATTATTTTCCTCTAATTCTTTGGGATCATGGCTGATGATCACAATGTCATCTGCAAATCGTAAATGGTTTAGGTACTCTCCATTCACATTGCTTACTTTCTGCGACCAGTCCAATCTTTTAAAAGCTTCTTCGAGGGCAGCAATGAACAATTTCGGAGATTTTGTCGAAGCTCCTTTCTCAATTTTAAATTTGCTACTGTCTTTGTCTAGTCTAATAAAGGCGGTAGCGTCCGCATATATTTTTTTCAAAATCATAATGTATGGGGTGTCTATATCGGGTATGTCGTATGTGTTGCTATTTTGTGATCCATCTTTCCCAGTGCTTGCATCATTTTCTTGCTCCTTATATAATTCTTTATAGTAGTCTTCTGCTATTTGAATTGTCTGCATTGTCTTTCCAGTGCCGGGAATATTGCCTTAAGCTGTATGGAGTCGAATGTCTTTTCATCCAAAAATGTCAGGCATAATGGTGTTTTATGTTCATTTGCTTTCTCCATTAGCTGCGATATCATATGAAGGTGATCCACAGTTGAGAATCCTGTCCTGAAGCCAGCTTGCTCTTTCGGTTGATTATCGTAAAGTATTCTTTCCATCTGTTATTAATGACCATTGTGAACAACTTGTAGATGTGGGACAACAAGCTAATTGGTCTATAATTTCTGATTTATTTCCTTTCTTATGCAGCAAAATTATGACTGCATTATTTCATTCCTTAGGTGTCACGCATGTATTTTGTGAAGAGTCTTGCCAGTTTCTGTGTCATGTCGCTTCCTTCCAATTTTAACAACTCTACAGTAACTTCATCTCATCCTCACTTGGGGCTTTCTTTCTGATACTTCATTTTTTTCAACACATATTTTTCCTCATCAGGAAGGATATCGGGTATGTCGTATGTGTTGCTACTTTGTGATCCATTTTTCCAAGTGCTTGCATCATTTTCTTGCTCCTTATATAATTCTTTATAGTAGTCTTATGCAATTTGAATTTTGCCTTCTCTGCTATTTATAAGTACACCATTACTATTCTTCAGTTTCAGTATCATTTATCTTTCTGTATTACTGCTCGTGACTGCTGATTTAAGTCCTTTGTTTTCCCTTAATACTTATTCTACTCTCTTGTGTTAAATCGTCTTATGTCCTCTCTGAGTCTCTTTCTAATGGTTTTGCATAATTAAGTATACTCAATTTTGTCCTTGTCAGTGTTTATCTTTTTTTTTTTTCCTTCAGCTTTTTCCCCCTTTCTTTTCTTACATCTATATCAAGTGTGCATCTTACCATTCTGTGATCACTTCCAACATTTACCTTGTTCGGGACGGTAATATTGTTTACAATATATCTTCTGTTAGTGAGGATGAAGTCGATCTCATTAGTTGTTAATCTATTTGGGCTCTTCCATGTCCACTTTCTGTTCACCCTTTTCTTGAAAAAAGTGTTCATTACTGACATTCCTCGAGATTCTGCAAATTCCACAAGTCTTTCACCTCTTTTATTTATTTTCGCCAATTCCAAAATTTCCTTTCTGCGGTGTTCTGTCTCTTTCCAACCTTAGCATTTAAGTTCCCCACAGTAACGGTGTAGTGAGTTTTCTGTTCATCTAAAAGCTTCTCAATTCAACCTCTTAATCATCATGGCTCAATATTGGTGCATATATCATTATAACCTTTAGTTTGTACCTCTTTAAAAACCTTAGTAACAATCTTGATACCCTTGGTGATGTACTTTTGAATTCCAAAACGTTGATTTTAATATCTTTATGGACCAGAAAGCCAACTCCACCTTCGCTCTTTTCACCGTTTCCATTGGTATATAGCAGATTTCCACTTGATAAACTTATAAGTGATTCATTTCTTCTTCTTGTTTCAGCTAAGCCGATAATATTCCAATTCACATTTTCTAATATCCCATCTTCACCGATGAGCGATCTTACGTTGTAACAGACGAAGTTCAGTTTCCTTGCATGGAAGTCTGGTCGTACCCAGAGATTCTTAGCACCCTCTGCTTCCACTCTGATCCTCTCGCTGCCGTAAGAGGGGATAGTGAAAGCCGCTGGGGACTGCGGGCTATTTGTTTCATCGTGTAGTCATGTGCTGGAGAGTTTGGTCTTTTCCTCTTCACGCTGACCAGGCTTCTTGAGGAGAACCACTCTACACGTTCGTTGTTACCAAAGTGACGTAACAGGGCTTATCATCGAGAAGGTGTGCATGAGTGGATTTTAGGGAGGCAGGCCAACCGGACTTCTCCTAAATCTTTTAAAATAGAAAGATATTAAATCCATCAGTGTTTTAGACTGAGTGAAGTGACAAATGAGTTTTAACTTTGATAAATGCAAAATACTGCATATGGGCAAAAATAATCCCAGAATAATATACCAGTTGGGTGGTGTCGTCAAGGTGGTGGAGTAATTGTACAGTCTGTCATAAAGTTCTGTGAACAGTGCAGGCAGGCTGCTAGGAGAGCTTATTTGAGCTGTCCAAGCAGCCTGTCTGCGCCTAGCAGCTGCATTTTGAGTACTGCATACAGGTCTGAAAGACTCATTTTAGGAAGGATACGATCTCTTGGAACGAATGCAGAAAAGAACAAGATAAGTGAAGGATACAAAAGGGAAGGGTACTCTTACCGAGAAAGACTTAAGTTCTGAAATCTGCACCGCTTGGGAAGTGGGCACCTGCCAGAACACCTGATTGAAGTATTTAAGGCTTTATATGAATAGCCTTAAATACTAAATACTAGTGGCATCCTCACTCTTTCTCCCAACACATATAAGAAGATAGAATTGCGAAAATCTGGCGGAGAGTGAGTGATTTTTGGAACAAACTTCCATCTGGTGTTGGGAAAGTGGGTAGTTTTAAAACTAGCAACTGTGTTAAATGATTATGTAATGTTGTACTGACCTCATGTGCAGTAGCAAAATATAGTCATGTTAGAAAGCAAAATTTTCTGTTCTTTGAAAGAGGTCTCTGATGGCCAGCAGAAGCGTCTCGTTTAAAATTTTTGTGTAGTAAAGTAAAGTGCAGCCATTATCAACCCACTGCAGGATGGAAGCCTCCTCAACAATTCATGCTGAGGGAAATGGGCCATAATCTGCCACGCTGGTCCAGTGCGGGTTGGCAGATCGACCGTATTCAGCAGTCAGGGGCTTGAACCCCGGTCTACTCAAAGAGCGTGTGCTACTGCACTCCCGCTCCTGCCCACTCGGCTACGGTCAAGTTTGTGTAGTAGTCACCATTAACAGTGCTATTTACAAAATGTATTTTGTCCAGTGTATGCCACCGGCTGCTGAAGAGGAAGTGAAGACAGATAGCAGATGGATGCCTTTATAAAAAAAAAAAAAAAAAAAAAAATCATGTAATACCACTATAATATAACAGAATCATGATGCAGTACTGGTTTTACAGGATGTGCAAGCGTTTTGAGTTGATATAGTTTATCGGATTTTTTTCTGCCGAAACGGCGTTCCAGAAGTTAAAAAGAAATTAAAAAAAAATATATATGTATACACATATATATTTAAAACAATGTTATTTTCATTTTTTTTTTTTTTTTTCAAAATAAAAATTATCATTACTGATGCCGTTGACGAGTCATGCGCCGGCGCAGAGTTAGATGCACAACTGGATTTTGTGACTCATTTAGTCAAGCGTTCGCTGATCACTACGCTTAATAAAACTATGGCTTATCAGGACCATGGAGCCATAGGCAAAAAGAAAAAGAAAAAAAAAAAAAAATCGCAATAAGAAATGCGATAACGTGCTTTCACTGAGGAAATCTTTATAGCTCTTAGGACACCATTATTAAAAAGCATCAATGGGGAACGAAAACGCTGTGTTTATTGAGTAAGTGCGATAATACTGAAGTATCAAATAAAGGAAAAAAGGTTTATCAAACACATTGCAACAAAGAAGCAAGCGTGCAGGGCAAACGGCTAAAATGACAAAAGATTTTTTTTCTTGAGATCTCAGAAAATAAATAAATAAATAAATAAATAAAAACTAACTCTTTAAAGCTTTTTAAAAATCCCCCAAATTCGAAAATTTGGCATTATAATTTTCTGAAAATTTACCGGGAGAGAGAATACCAGACCTCCCTCCTCCCTAGGTAGTGGCGGCCACATAGACGGCAGTTTATGTGGCCGCCACTGTATATGCACAAATATGAAACCTTTACATTCTGGCTAATAGTGCTGAGCCAAGCAGCAGACATTATTCGCATTCTTTCACAGAAATTATGGATTAATTTCTCCGACTCTTTCCTGCTTTTTAGAAAAATGGACAAAATGAAGTCGACAGTGAAATCGCGCCGAACTGACACTGGTGAGTGGACAGGCACCTCCAGAACATTATATGGATTTTCCTTCGTCAATATGTGTGCTATTCATTGAAGACGCACTTTATCTGATCATCATGTTCCATGATCGAGCACGGTACCGTTCAGTTTGGCAATGGATTAATCATATCATGTGTTAAGCATAAGTTAGACATATAGTGTAATACGAGTTGTGTATTCTATGCAGCTTGTATGAATAATGTCTAAGGGCGATTGCAGTACACGGTAGTGTTAAACAAGAATAACTGTTGGGAAATAGTCCAAACCTCCGCCAACAGATAAAGAACCTGTTTCAATTATTTTCAACCTGTTTTTTAACGCCGTAGCAGTTACATTAATAGTTCTGTCCTTATAAAGATTTGAATCGCTGCTAGTTCCGTAACGAGGCTTACGTACTGTGCTTAATCTTGTAAAAGAGTTTAAGCTGTAAGTATTCTAGTCTTACAAGTATTATTATTATTTTTTTTTTTTTTTAGGTAGGAGAGAAAAGAAAATATATATTATCTTCATTATTAGACGTACATATACCTGTATATCGAATTATATAGGAAGGACTTAGATTAAGTAAAAGTAAACAGCCAAACAAAGAATGGAAGCGGCAAGTTTAAATGCTGAAATGAGAACATAGAGGAGTAAGCAGAGAACAAAACAGACTTTCTAGAAGTACCTTAAATAGTAATAACCCCAGGGGCTCACATCTGGTGAGTATGGGCTTGGCACACCCAGGGTCCTGAGCTGGATACCATCATTCTTCTCTTCTTGGTGATTCCCTTCTTCTCTCTCTCTCTCTCTCTCTGGGTAACTTGGAAATTTTTTTTTTTTAGCTGGTGCAGCATAAGCCTCGGCTTCCTTGCACTATATGGCTAGTAATAATAATAATAATAATAATAATAATTAGCACAAAAAGAGATGTTTCTTATACCGAGAATACATAATAGGAAAAATTAATACGGAGCAGTCAGCGTGGGAGCTGAGGGTTAAAACAAAGTAAATACAGTAGAAGGAAAGACGTTCGTTTGAAAATGTGCAGTATTTAAATAAATTTGAATGCTTATAAAATTGAAAGTTTGGACGAATAGGAAAAGACAGCCACTCAAAAAGCAGCATTTTCATTGGACGAGTTTTCATGGATAAGAGGGAATTATAGTATTTGAAAGAGAAATATATGTTTGTCCTATGAAAATCGGTGTCAAACAGAGTTTCTGAAGCGTAAAGATGTAGTTCAAAATTTCATAACGTACCCACGGCAGGCCGCTCGGGGCGCCTCCGTAACCAGGAGCAGCAGCACATGCTTCTTGATTAGACCGGGGTTCGAGCCCGTGAGTCACCAAATACGGATGATGCGGAAAGGTCAAGGAATGACCACCACATATTCCCGGAGCAATATGGCCTTAGTTGCTATTGCTCCTAAAAACCAAATAACAACAACAGCAGGCCGATCACGCTTGCCTCAAGTAAAGGAAGAAAAAATGGAAAGTAGTTTAGGAAGAAAAGGCAGGTTTTAATAGTGAATAGAAACTTGATGCGATGTGATAAATTGAGATTGCAATATATATACAGGGTGTCTCAAAAATACACGGCATAACTTCAGGAATGCGTTCGTCATATGTAGACAATAAAAATATTTTATATCAACATAGTTCCGGAAATGCTTGGTTTCCGAGTTTTGAAGTATTGTCCGAGCATTGTCTATCTATGACACTTAACTGTTCACATCACCTTATAGTAATTATCCAAAATGTCCACCTTCTGCCTGAATACAGGCCTCACATCGACGTCTCATGGACTCGCGAAGACGATGCCAAATTCCTGGCATGTTTCGTATTGTCTCACAACCTGCCACAATTCGATTGCGGAGAGTTTCCACATCAGCTACAGGAATCGAATACACCAATGACTCTAAATGGCCCCACAAGATGAAAATTAATTTAAACCCATTAGATTGTAAATAAGAACTTATTTACAATCTAGTGGGTTTAAATCAGTGAGCGTGGAGGCCAGGCAGTTGTTCTACCCCTCACTTCAGGAGCCGTAGATCTTGGTCGTCAGCACGAGGTGTAAAGGTTCCATGTTCACAAAGGCGGCGATGGATAACTTCAAACGTTTTCCTATCTGGACATCTTCGTTCTGGGAACCTTTCGTTGTGCAAACGACGAGCCTCCAGAGCATTGCCGTCCGCCAAACCGTACATAAAGTGCATATCCGCTTGCTCCTAATTTGAGTACATGGTCGGAATGGAAAACCACCAGATTCTATCAGTACCTTGTGATGAAGGAAATCACCTGCGGGGATAAGACATTCCGGTTAATAACTCGGGAATCAAGCATTTCCGAAACTATGTTTGAGACACCCTGTATACTGCAATAGGCGTTCAACGGCCCGAATCGAGATGTAACATTCCATTTGTGACTTCGACTTGTTGCGAGCCAGCGTATAAGGGTATCCAGGTCTATTAACCAGAAGAACTGGGGGACGTGAAGACGGAAAATATAATGGTCTGCGGAGCGATTTATTAAGTCAGAAAGATGGTCCGGACGATGCAAGGTAGAGGCATCGCGTCGTGAAAACAATTACAGTACACCAGAACTGCCAAAAAACATGAACAGTTGCGTAAGAAGTGGCTTAATTAAGTGAAAGTAAAATAAATGTTGAAAATGTATATCAAAATAAGATAAGCTGAAGATAAATGTAGTAGTTAAGGATAATTAGAAAGTAAATTTAATTTTTAAGACTGAATAAAGGAATGTTATTAAAGTAGATATTGACTGAATAACAGATTCGTTCTTATGAATTATAGGTATTGTGAATTGCACGTTTATATATACACGTTTATATAATAAGCGTGGTGTTATATAATGTAATAAGAACTTAAAATAATTGTGTAAATTTAATATGAATTGATTCACATTTATTTAGAAGCATTCCATTGGTTGAAGAATATTGGATACATTGGGCTAGCTTTCAAGGTGATCGCCTTCCTGGTGACAAAGTGGCCAGACACATATAACACACACTGCACAAATATAACATTACATACATTTCTGGCCTTTTACACAGATCTGTATTGATCACAGTGTACCAATGAGGAGATGAACTTAGTTTAGGTGATGTCGCCCTACATGAGATACTATACACGTCTACATGGTTGAAGAGTTACACCGGCATGATCTGTCAGCACGACATGTTCACATTCACGACGTCTGTCAACAGACATGTTCACAGTTAGAGCTTGGATTTTGAATTAGAAATTGACTGGTTGTAATGATAATTGTGTTCATTAAGAATACAGGTATTGTGAAATGGCAGTTCATGTGAGCTAAAACGATAAGTATTAAATAAATAAATACATTTTCTGTTTATACTCCTGGACGACCACACGGTCAGAGGAGTTTAATGTTATAGGTTTGGTTGAATTCAGCATTATTCATTAAGAGGCAAAAATTGAGAATACTAATTGTAGTTACATGTGATTAACTGAAATTGCATTGTAAGTATTGATTAGGAGAATTTTAAATGGAAGAAAGGAAGGGAATATATAACAGAATGGAAATTTAATGAAGAAAGAAACTGGCATAATATATATATATATGTTATAGGTAAAGGGTATATAGAGAAATACTAATACAAAGGTAAAGGGATATAAAATAAAATAAAGGTGAAAATAGGAAATAATAATAGAGATATATAACAAAAGGTTCTATAAATTATAACACCCCCCCCCCACAAAGCGAATGAATATATTGATCCGATGATGTCTGAAATAGCTATAGAAGAAAGTGACCGATACGATGGAAATTCTCTCAGACTCCGACGTAAAGAGCTATTCAAGTTTTAATTGTCTGAGGTTTCTGAAAGTCGAAAGTCTTTTAACCAACTTAACTCTGATCAAAAAACAGACACACACTGTTAAATATATAACATAAAAACTTGAGACGCATGACAACCAATGCCTACAATTATTAGAAGAAAATCTTTATTGTACAGTAAAGATACAGATACAATAATGTGCCCGCCACAGCCAGGAGGCCAGGCAAGAAACAAACGGTTTGCCAATTAGCTTTCCCTGCGGTTAAAGCAGTAATTATAATCACCGTTCTCTCTACATCGAGTGTAAAAGACTTGAATTTTAATCGCATCAATGATGCGAGGAATTTTTATGGGCCTCTTTCACAACGTGATTGAGTTGGTTGGTCTTAGGCTCTAATGGTTTCCATAAAGGATCTAATGGTTTCCTCTCCCGGAAACTGGAGTTTTTTGTCCGGCAAAGAGGCAAATCGATCACAGAACAGACATTTTACAGTCACATAATATATACGGCGCAATATGGTCTAAGTCGCCGATGCGTCTAAAATCCTATAATAAAAAAAAAAAAAAAAAAAAAACCGTTATAATAGCCTTTCAAATGTTATACTCCAAGGTAACCTATTCTGTATACCTTACTCGGAGTCCCCAAATCTGGCACAACCCAAAAAAAAGGACGGCATTCGAAGATGCCTGGGCAGCAATTTGAAACTGGCGTACTGAGTTCGGTACCCCTCTTACTAACATCCTGTAACTGATTGTAAATCATGTTTGTATGATTTTATATTTCAAAATGCTTGCATCAGCTCTTGTTCACGTGCGGATACAGACTGTTTTTTAAGGGAAGGGGTAGCAGTATAATGACGAGGATAACGATGAACGTGATTGAAAGTAATTGAAAATTAAACTTCAATTTTTCCTTAATTTTTAACGAGCTTTTATATAATATACATACCATCATGAATAGTCACCACACAACTTAATATCATAATATACGGTATTTGTTTCAATGTACTCAGGCTTTGGGAGGGGAGAGGGGGGTAATCTCTCCGATTACTCTCCTCCTGGATCCGCCAATATTTCTACTTATAATTTATTTATGGAGGTAAAGCGTTTGTTAAAGATTAAGAATTCTGTTTTCATCAGATTACTGCAAATGAAATGTGTGTTTCAGTGGCTTAGCCATGCATTAATTTACATGGTGATCAAGTATAGTTACACTTCTGCCTAAAAGTTTGGAATCACAGCCTATGGCAACAGTTTTCGTCAATCTCTTTGAAATTAACTATGACAATGTAAGATTTAATATAAAAAAACAACGCACTACGTAGTATTTTAAGTTTTTTTTTTATTAAGAATTGAAAAATTTACAGCAAAAAATATTGAAATGATTAATATTAGCAACTATATTAATTTTTTGTCAAAATATTCTCCATGAGATTTTATCACTGCCCTACACAGACTTGGCATTCTGGCGATTAATTTTACAGTAGTGTCTTGACTAAAATTATTCCGAGCGATCGGCAAAGTTTCCCATAAATTTTGTGATGATGGGCAAACTTCACGGCCTTGACAGTCCAGATTAGCGTTTCCCAAACTGGGGCCCGCGTATATATATGCATATGTTATATATAGGGGTCCGCAAACCTTTTTTGATTTTTGAAAGGGTCCGTAGATCTCAGTAGTTTGGGACCCACTGGTCTGGATGATCCCATTAAAGGTGTATTGGGTTTAAGTCAGACGATTGAGGTGGCTACATCATAATTTAATATCACATAATATAAAATCTCTTCCACAAAGTCGGAATACAGAGGATAGTGCATTATGTTCAAAATATTTTTACAGCCTTCTTTTCTTAAAATTGCCTCAATTCTGACAATGTCACCCACTCCAGAAAAACAGAAGCAAACCCTAGATCATGATGGAATCATCATCGTGCTTAACTGTAGGCACTAAATAATGTGGCACCATTTTTTCTTCAGTTGATAGTCTCAAACAGCTTGGATCCAAAAATTTTAAATTTGGATTCATTCGTCCACAATGTTTTTCCACTCTTCAATTGTTCAACGTTGATCAGTGGTGAATTCGGCCCAGAACGCACCAGAATGACGTTCCGGTACTTTTCTAAATGTCATAATAAAAAATCATTAAATTTATACACATATTATGAAATAACGGCATAATCAAAGGGGAGGGAGAAATATCTATTTTACCCATTGCTACTAAATATATTAATAGTAATCTTTAAAATTAATAGATTTCTTTAAAAACAAAAATATAAATTTCGCAATGAAACTTAACGTTTCTTACTAAAGTACAATGTGTTAGACAAAGAGATCCAACAAATGAGATATACTGTGATGCGTGCGAACCTTGCGTTTTGATTCGCCATGAGCTGAACGCTAGAACTGATTGTTCTATGAACCGTGAGTCTGATTCGGTTACTGTACAGTCATTGTGGTGTTATCATATACAACAGTCTTTTGGAGAACGTGCGTTCCGGTACTATTTTTTTTTTACGACGAGCGTTCCGGTACTATTTTTTTTACGACGAGCGTTCCAGTACTATTTTTTTAGCAATACATCTCTGAAGTTGATGGCGCTTAGCCCAAGCCCACTGTGTCTTTCGATTTTCCGGTTTTAGAAAAAATGGTTTTCAGACCACTACAGGAGAATGAAGTCCTAATTGTTTAAGACAAAGTTTTACAGTGGATGTAGACACGGGAGTTTCTCTGTTCCTATTGAATTCATCTCGGATTTCAGGAGCAATAAGTCGTTGATTACATTTCGAAATCACCTTGAATCTTCGAATGGTAGTTTGCACTCCTTTAAATAAACCTAGTTTTTTTTTGCCAATACTTCTCATAGAGCAACTTTCTTTATATAGTGTTATAATAGAACTTATTTTTTCAACCCTCAGTTTCTTATTTCTTGCCATGTTCATCACGAAACGCAAAACTTACACCAAACACTCTTTCTAAAAGACGGTTGTTCGATTTTATAAGTTACGGCTCTTACTCCTCATTTATATTATTGCAAAACTCTCTGGAATCATCTACAGTCTTCTATAATAGTGAAACAATACTCTCACTTTCTAGAATCATCTACAACAGGGGTGGGCAACTTTTTTCGTCAGCGGGCCGAATGAAATTTTCGTATCATGATGCGGGCCGGAATAGATTGAACGATTTAATAAAAAAAATCAGAACCTAAAAAATGTTATATTACTTGAATTACCAAATTATTAATGTATTTTAAAAAAAATATCTGAATGTCCAATTATCAATTTTTCTTTTTTTTTAAATTGGCTCATTTTATGGGCTATAAATTATATTAAATTAAAAATTGTAATAATTAGAAAAGGCATAAAACAAAATATCTCGCACCAATATTATTTTTTTTCAATAAGAAGTCAAACCCAAAGGAACTTCGTTCGATCGATGCTACAATAATAATTAGGAAATAACTCTTTGACGCTGCGTAGAATCACTTGGTTACTGTTGTACTGGCCGCGATTCCCGATTGAACCGAATTAACCCAACGTTTACGGCGAGGTAGTCAGGTATGGATTTTCTATATTTATGCATTTACCGAGGGGGCCGGATTCAACATCGTCGCGGGCCGGCTGTTGCCCACCCCTGATCTACAACGTTCCACATTCAGGAATCTTCTACAATATTCTACCACATACAAGCGTCTTCTGCACCTTTCTGGAATATTCTATAAATTTCTTAAATATTATTTAAGTTTTCTTTTGATTTTTATAAATAAAAGAAAACATTTTAATAAAAATTGGTAAACAGGTTAGTCCTATTTTAATAAAAACTTTGAAAATTAAGAAAAATTAAACGCGATTCCAAACTTTTAGGCGGGAGTGTATACAGTATATTATGAATGTCAATGGACACCATGTAAACGAATGTCAGTGACACAATATTGATGAAAAATGATCGATGTACTGTAGATATAAAATAATTAATCGACATATCCTTACCCTCCGTTTTTAAAGTCTAAAAGACTTGGAAGAAATAAAAGACTTGGAAGAAATAAGAATATTGTGTCGGTATATCTCGAATTGTTCTTTCGTCATACTGTGTATAGAACTTTCATTGCTACTATAAAACAGATGAGAAAGGAGTGGAAATGACTCAATGGAGGGAAATACGACACCCTATCCTGATAGTGTAAATGAGGTAAAGAAAAACCAGATAAGTAGAATGTTTATTAGTTCACATTTCAGCGCTTTTTGAAATGCACAAATAATTAAAACTATGATATCCATATGTGCACTTTTTCTTCTTATTATTTCAATCGGGTACAATGATTTCTCAGAATCAGTGCTGGAAATTTTGCGATTTAGACGCTACTCTCGAAGGAAATGGGTTTTCAGAAATCTGCAAAAAAGATGCGGTTGGAATCACTCGGCTGGTGGAATGCCTATGAGGAATTCGGCCGATTGTTCAGGATACGGAAGAGTTGAAAGGTTGAATCTGGTGAGTGAAGTAATCGTCCAGCAAATATGTGCCCAGTTTTTTCCATGAGCGGCGCATGATCGTTGCCCGCAGTAAAGTGCTGCGTTCGAATCCCTCAAAACAGGAGGATTTTTTTATGGACTTTCCACGCTGCAGCTGAGTAAGTCGATTTCGGGTAATGGTTGCACCTCCCCTGAAAAAAAAAATTTGTTTTCCGGCAAAACAGACAAACTACAATGAAAAAAAAAAAAAAAAAACGAAATACCCGCAATTTACACACATAATATACTGATAACTCCAGCCTTAATTGCTTTGGCGAGAAAACAAACTGTAAACAAAAAAGTGCTCGAGTAGGTAAAAATAATAATAAAATAACTTTTATTGTTCTCAGGTATATGAAATATAATAAGCGACACTAAGCCACCATGTATAAAGAATATCAAACTGTTTACTGAAAATGTTACACACAATTTCAACAGTTTTCATTCCTCATCAATGCAAGAGCCAGTCTAACAGGCCTGATCGCGGAAAACAGTGATTGCTCGAAACGTCACCAAGCTGTTTAAGTGCTTCTATATGTGTGTTCAAGTCATCTGAGTAACAGTTTCAATAAAACAGTTTAAGCTATACAAGTGGTAGATTGGTGTCACTCAGGGGAGGGCATAGGGGGCATATGCCCCTTAACCAAAAATTCGAAATTAAAGAAAAAGAACGCAGGTGTTCTAAAAAAAAAAAAACCGAAAAACCTGGTCGACTTGCCCCCCCCCCCCCAATTACGTTGATACCTGGATACGCCACTGGTGTCACTGTGTTTCAATCCATAAGATGAATAACCACGTAACACTGCTCTTTCCGCTAATTATTTTTTTTTGTTCTTTTTTAACCGTTCTGAGATGATTCTCAGACGACAATGAACGGTTCTCGAAGTAATATACCTAATTAAAAAACACCATGTATAATATTAACAACATTAAAGTAGAAAAGTCAATGAAATAATGATTGCCAACAATACTTTAAAAAAAATCAATAGATTAATACGATGCATCGACTTCCGATAATGTTTCAACGCATCTATTCAGTTGGGGGCAACTGAACGAAAAGTTATGTAAAAATGGAGAGGAAGGATCAAAGCTGTTGTTGTTATGGGGGGGGGGGGGCGATGTACAAAAGTTACAAAATTGTGTTAATGGCCCTTATTTTCAACAGAACTGTATTCACAGATTTGTACTAATTTTCGTACAATAGTTCAGCATTAATAATAACATTAATGTTTAATTTAAAAATAATCGGGATATCACTGCATATATATTTGTCACAGACTGACATGCATCGCTAATTTTTCTGATTGTCCAACAATTAATCGAAACAGAGATTCAGAGAGATATTGTTCACTTCCATTCACTGATTAATTTCAGGTGGTTCCGTTGCAGATGGTAACGTGACGTACTCGAGAGAGAAGACTCAGCGACCGTATTAGTTTAGATTTATTTCTATTGGCTTCTTTGTATTATATAAATGCACATACTATGTCTGTAAACCGCATGACTGCCGGTTCTGAGAGATCAAAGTTCGGTTGTCCAGGGGAGGAGGAGGAACTGCCTCCACTTGAGCCGCCAGACTAACATCATCAATGTTTGAAGAGGCCTAATAAAAAAAGAGGCTTTCCTCTGTCAGAGACGGCATTTGAACTGCGACCATTTTTGAATAGCATATGCGTGGCACACCGACTATACTGAGGAGCCAACCACACAACAAAAAACAAAATATATAGTTTTAGATGTAATAATTACACTACGGTTGACCTTTGACAATGCGTTAGAAGAATTAGTAGCAGTATCTACATTCACAACAAAGCCCAATTACATCTTATTTTTTAGTTATGATGCTTAGACCTGAGGGTCTTGTTGACCTTCGCGTGCGAAAATTTCCCCCTAAAGTCTTAGTCATGCACGTATAGAATAAGCGATGCCAACAAAGTATGCCAAAAGGGAGACTAGCACATCAGCGCCGCCTTTCCTTAGGCTCGGAGCCAAACAATTTCGAGGAATCAGGACAAAATAATCCATGGCTATCTGCCTACAGGCCACCTATTGACCCTAAACGACAACTTCACTGTAAACAAACGAAAACCGTTAACTTGTCGAACGACAACAGCTCTCCATTTGCTGGTCATCTTCTTTACTCTCATCCTTGTTAGATTCCCACCCCTTCTTAACTAGGTCTTTACAGGTGTTAGCCTAACCTGTTTAAGGCCTTGCTGTAATTGCACTTTGACCTTTGTGCATCATCTGTTGTCTACGCAATGATAAACCGGTCCTCCTCGCTAAGCTTCGTTTTTGGTGTGTCTTCGCTACTCATGCCAGACTGTTTCTTAATTTCGGGAATATCAACGAAGCATTATTCATCATGATGCATCTTGTCTCAGTTCTGTTTGCGTTTCCAGCTCTTCTAAGCATGGGTGAGTCGGAAGAAATAACTTTGTCATTCAAAACGATCTCTAAAATTATATTTTATAAAATACTTATTAGTTAATTGATAGTCGTAACACAATATAGTACTAACTTGATAAAAAAAATAAAATAAATATATATCTTTTAACTTATTATTTCTTTGTACAGGTTTACACCTGCTCAAAAATGCACGTTTGACACTCCTGAATATGGCTAAATTTCATGCTATAAATTTATCACAAAGAATTAGCAGCGACAATACTAGAATATTTGGTATATTTGCACTACAAAAGTTATGTTAGTTATATTTTGTACAACTATAAAAAAACATATGCCTAATTTACAGCTCTATTTATTATTTTATCAGGAAACGAGCAGGACGATCACCCAATTTCTAAAACTTATATTCCGGGACCACATAAGGTGAGAAGAGTTGAAGATGATAAAGCGAATATACAAGAACATCATACCGTATTCAGTAGTCACGGGACTTTAACCACGGTCATTTAAAGGGCGCATACTTTTGTACCCTCGGGCTTGACCATTCGGCTGCGGAAGCCCTTTTTAATAAAAACTCGGCGTTTTTATTTGCTCATTTGGCCATAAGCTTAAGAAAAATCTCACGAAATCATTTTCCGATTGAATTTGGAAATAAGCCACGGGGCAATTTTTTAGTTAAATTCAAAATAAAAGAAAAGAAAAAAAAAAAAAACAGTCTGCAGGGGATCTCAGAAAATACTGCAATTATACGATCACTTAATGTAGTTGTACAATTATTTAATTGTTCAAGCCCTTAAAATAATATTTGGTGCAACAATTTTCCGAAAAAAAATCTAACTTTTTGAAAATCAGAGTAGATTTTCCAAATAGTTATTTTCTTACGTTTTTCTTGCTGTAATCAGTACAGATTACAGTTACCATTAGTTACCACCACAATACAATGGAATGATGTAGCCATTAATGAAGTACAGCTTATTATATACTCATTACAGTGCTCAAATTGAGCCTTTCTCTTTAATAATGAATTTCTGCGCTGATACGAGGATGAATTTCTGCGCTGATACGAGGATAAATTATGTCTCAATGACAAAAATATTTAAGAGCAAACTAGTACACGGAGTAGTTCAATAAATATGAAATATTACTACGAGTAAACAGGAAAACAAAGATATACATATGAATACTTTTTTTCCCTAACAGAGCCATCCATTTAAAATATTCATCAGATGCCAATTAACAATAAGTTTTTATAAGCTTCTCAATTTTGAATGGTAAGATCCTCAAACAATTACCGCTGTATGCATTAAAAATATGGGAAATTTTTCTACTGTAACTAGATCTCTTTCTGCTTTATGAAGTTAGTGTCAGCCGATTAATTAAGCTTAGCCGTCATAAATATTCGATTCGGAAAGATAGAGTTTTCTCTCTGACTGCTCACTGCGGATGATAGTAGATGGCTCGCTGTTTTCTGACTTCTCAACTAATTCTCCAAATTCCCCAAAATTATGTTCTTTTACCCAAACCATAAAAAAAAAAAAAAAAACGAAGAGAGCGTTAACGACAAGTGAGTTCCTTTACCAAGTGTATTAATAACACTAAACTCAAAACGCAAATCCATAAGAAATGAAAAGTTCTTCTTTATACTCCAGCACACAACCACCAGGTCAGTGGAGTTTACAATAAATCAATCAATACAAATGTTAATCGTATTTAGCAATCACGGACTTGAACTTCGGTCCACTCAAAGAGCAAGTGCTACTGCACTCTCTCTCTCTACTGACCACTTGGCTAAGTACAGTGTTTGAAGAGACAGGTAATGAAAAGATCAGCAAATTCGAAAGTGACCATATTAGAATTATGTTTTTTAAAGAAAAAATTTAAACACCTGTACATAATATAAGAATCTGGAACATTTGACAGAGTTGCAAAAAGGTGAAGTCAGCAGGTAAACTTGAAATATGACAAGGATTTTATTATTACTTGCAGAAAGCTGGAAGATAATGAGGGATAAAATAACTCTCCATTTGAGAAAAGAAAATGGTTAGTGCTTTTTGTGTTTCTGAAAAAAGTACTGGCCTGTTTGGATCGGGTTCATTCAGCGATATGGTATAAATAAATAAATTTTCGGTTTATACTCGAGGACTACTACATAACGTCAGGGGAGTTCACAGAGAGAGAGAGAATGCAATAACTTCAACATACTTAGTAGTTACGCCGGCTTTAACCACAGTCACTCAAGCACTCGTCTGTACCTTGCTTTGACCACTCGGCTAAAGCCTTCGCCAAACATATCTGTATATAAAAATTAATTATAAACGCTTCTATTAATTAATCAGTTAAAGACAAAATATAAAAATAATGTTCTTTTAAACGTAATAACACAAATTCCTACTTGAAATTTGCTGGCCAGATAGTCCAAGTATGATGACAAAATGCAGCTAAGTTTCGAAACATGAAAATAAGATAGGTTATCAAAGTGCGCACTAAAACAGCACCACCACTGGTTTCTAATCTAACCCAATACAGAACTCATCTGATTAGGTTTTCATTTTCTATAGAATTCAACAGTCAACAGTTTGGAAAAATTAGAGCAGCGGATGGTTATTGGCAGAATGATGTTGAGGCAACGGCAAATAAACATGTCAAAAAATGATAATTTTAAGGTTACCACAACAACAATAGGAGATAGTGTCCTCACTACCACACTATACCACGTTCAAAGTCACTAAGATCTATCGTCTTCCCTATTCTCGCATTGAATCGCACATGCACAGTATCCCCAAAATATCTGTCCACCTGTTTATATCTCATGGTACGAACGGGTGATGTACCATGAGAACCTGTGTACCATGATAACCATGTACCATGGTTACCATGATAACCTGTGTGTACTGAAATCCCTCTTGTTGCTAAGGCAGTGTATAATTCATAAGCTTTATCATCAGTACGGTGATTTATTTAAGCAGTACTGAAACGCCTTCTACGACTATCCTCCAGTTCGATGTATTATTTATTCTGATAACAAGATTCCTTGCCGCCAGCGCTCTGTCCTTCTATTTTCAGCTCAAGTCCTTATTTCTGGCGTTTAATCATCTGTTAAGTGCTTGCGAATTTCATTCTCAGCGTGTAATCATTTTGATCTTCTTTAACAGACCGGTTCAACAATTAGGACGACAAAGTTGTTTGAAAGAACATCTGCGCTTTTTGTGAAGCAACATAATAAATTATTCCTTTTCTTGTAGACGCCCTTGATAATGACCGATTAAATTAAAACGTTACATGAAATGGTATGTACATAAGCATTGCAACAGCGTACAAAAACGTATAAAAGTCTACTAATGAGACGTCTTTTCTTAGGTAATGTGTGATGTGATGTCGGGTTGGCAATATCGAAAACCAAGGGCGAAACTAGCGGAAACTATGCAGAGGAAGTGGGATCACATCTAGGCCCAGTTCCAATAAGGGTGGCCAATCCCAGCAGTTCTCATCAGAAGCACATTCCTGGTGTTCGCTGCTGACGACAACCTCGTGAAGATGCTCATCTTCAGGAAGTTTTAGTAAATCCAGGGTGAGACTGGATAACGCCAATTCTTTGTAAAAGTTAACCAAAAAAAGTTGGCAGATAAAAAGTTCGCTTTTATTTATGTGCTATTTCGAATCGATAAATTCCAAAGAAAAGTATAAAGGAATAAATAATTAATCAAATTATACCACGTGCAGGAATTTCTCTAATTGCAACAAGTTAAGCCTGTGAGGAACTACTACTGTAACCTGTGTCTAAGCAATTAACAAAGTAATTGGGAAATGAAATAAAATTACCTAAAAAGGAAGAAATTAACAAGCAAGAGCCAATACTCACTCTGGGAAACAACAGCACAGAATTTGTGAATTCCCAAGGATCGCATTTCTGTCTTGGTCTGCTTATTGGAAGCAAACTGACCGCAGGTGCTCTTATGCGATCGCGAATTACAATAAAAAATTAAAGACACGTGCTTAAATGTGGTCTGCACCTCTGAAACAAGCGGTAATTAAAGAAAGCTAAAAGACAAAACGAAAAATTCACTGTGGACTGGAACCAAACGACAAGCCTAAAAAATAGACAAATTATCTATTAAACTTTTTAGTTTTTCAGTTTAGTTTTTAAAATCTCCACCTACCAAAAACTTGTAGAAGGTGTCATTAAAACACATGCTCGATATTGCACATTTCGTTTTTCTAACCAAATGCTTTTTCATTTAGTGTCCCAATGCATGTTAAAGAGCAATGACGGTAAGGACGAAGAATGAACAAAAATAAAACTAATTAAATGGATTCTCTTCTCGACTAATCTGAGCTTTTGTTTCAATATCTTGATTTGACAAATATAAGCAGTTTTCAACTATTGTAGATGAGTGCATAGCACGACACTGGCAACTGTCTACAGTCATATGAGCGAATTTTTCTTATGCCGAATATGTTTCCCTCTTTTATGAATACAACAATGTCTGGATAATTCTGTTTATCCAGACTATTATACTCATTATTTTATTTTATTAATTTTATTTACTATGTACATCCTTAAAATATCCGTGCAAGAAAAACTAGGCGCCTCCGTAGCCAGGAGCGTCAGTGCGTAGCACACGCTTCTTGATCAGACCGGGGTTCGAACCCATGAGCCACCAAATACAGAGGATGCGGAAAGGTCAGGGAATGACCACCGCATATCCCCGGAGCAATATGGCCTTAGTTGCTAATGCTCCTAAAAACCAAATAACAGCAAGAAAAACCCTCAAACCGATTTTTACCTCCAAACTGTAATTACAAGGTAAGCGGAATCTAATACAGTATTCTTTAGTAGCCTTAAAATGAATTACTAGTAAACTAATACATATTATACGTGTATTAAGCTAAAAGAATTAAAGGGCATTATTATGCATATGCCCATCCCCCTCTTAACTAAAAAATTGAAATTAAAGAAACAGAACGCAGGAGGCATTCTAAAAAAAAATCAAAAGCCTGGTTGCCATGCCCCCCCCCCCCTTACGTCGATACCTGGATACGCCACTGATAACCTAGATATACATAACACAGAACATATCGATAGGCTGGGAGAAAGAATCTGACTAAACTCTACAGCGGTTCATGGGTTATAAAGTAATTACTCATAGCATTTGCTATCATATGCTATTACCGAGAACCGAGTTCCCATTAATAATTCTCTAATTACAACCCATTTTGGACAAACAGTTAATTCTTAATGCCCATAATTAAAAACAAGTTCTGGTTTGTACTCCTGCACGACCACAGATCAGAGGAGTTTACAATAAATCATGAATACAATCGTATTCAGTACTCACGGGTTAAAACCACGATTCACTCCTGGAGGGTATGTCACTGTACTCTCGCCCCTGACCACTCGGCTAAGTGTTCAACCATCCATAGCAGTTTATCCCTTAGGAAAACAGTAATTGTCTCCAGCCGTTTATAATAAACGAAAAATAAACATCAAATTACATTTCGTCCCTTTCAAATTTTTTCTCTACCCCTTCGCTGTTCTTCGTGCTATTCTTTATCAGTTTATTACATCACAGCCAAATACAAGTATGTGGTGAATTGCTAGTTATTATTCTTCTTCCATCCCGTCCACCACCACATCGTTTCTGCAATCTAGATATTCCTGTTGGACTGCACTAAAACCTGAATCACTTAAATTCCTATCCCGGTGAGTTTTGATGCGGGAAAAGTATTTTCGAAACGCAAACTTTCCTGTATGTATTATATTTATGCTTACGTGTGCTTTAAATACGTGAAAAGACTGTAAGAGATACAGTTTGTTCAAAGTTAACTAAGTACTGAGCAGTGCGATAAAATGAAATGGAATGTAACAGACTAGCTCATAATCACTGCTATTACTATTAAAATCACTATAATTACTATCTCTCTGCAAAGTTTTCGCTAACTTGGATCGCCCTATTCATCGAAAGTGAAATTAATGATAGATTATCACAAATAAATGGCAATAATACTTAGAAAGAGAAGTACTGTTTATTTATATAGCATCACTCTAGAAAACAACTTCGTGATGAAATTACTGGGTAAGAAAGATTAAGGTTTATTTTGAAGAGGAAAGTTTATCGTGTACACAGGCCTAGTATAGCAAGGCAGAGTAATAAAGGAACAATAATACAGATAATCCGTTGCCAATGTAAAATGAAGGATAGAACATCAAAGAAAACATTACGAATATATGCACGGGCTTTCTTTTATTACAGAAAAAGGCGACTCCAAAGTTAATGAAGACATCATCTACTTAAGAGATAATTAGGGAGCAAATAAGATATGTAATCGACTGCTGGTTTTGAATGTAAAATAAAAGTAAATCTAGTTAAAAATATAAATGATTTCACTGCTTAGTGCACAAGTCTGACCTCGTAATTTAACTACCTTTCCATGATGAGATTAAATTTCCAGAAGGGAGAGAGAGAGAATTCATATCCACATTTCTGTTATAGGTAGATCTTTTAAACCGCTCTCATAGAAATAAAGCTCAAGGAGCGAATATTCAGGACATCAGAAGACAGTAATCCCAGGAGGAGTTCCACTTCATGGTTTCAGGGATAAGCAACATAAAGAACCGGTTTTGGGGTTCTGAAAACAGCAAGCAATCCAAGAACTATCAGCAGAAGGAACTACTATTTAGCCTCAGAAGACTGCAGCACAAGGAGCTGCTTTACCATAGCACAAGGAATCGCTTAGAGCCAAGAACACAATGAGCTGCTCTATAGGCTGTCATCAATGCACCAGGAGAAGCTCTAGTATGTAGCTTTCTGCCTGCAAACAGAAGGAAAGATTGACTCTGCATTGTTTTTTATTCACTTAAACACATAATATGCATTTGCAAGGCATTTCTTGTAATTATAATGGTGCGAATAAGTGCACCATGGTCAATTTGCATGGATAGTAAAGAAAGGCAAGAAGTGTTTTTCTAACTAACATGATACCGACTATTCAAATTACTTTATACCTGCTGAACAGACAACGTTATAACGAGGCAGAGAGAGACGTCTGCTTCTTGTTCAACCTGGCACATTCTTTGAATGCAGGGACTGTCTAGAAAAATAAGTCTACTTCGGCATTGACAAAATGCAAAATTATTCTGAAAATACGGTTTTTAGTTTCACCTTTTTTCCTGCGGACGCATCCTGGGGAAGTTTCAGTAGGTACTAACGAGCTGTTTATGAACAAACCAGATTCAGTTCTTGCAGTACAAAATTTCGTGGAGCTCATTAGGCAAGCCAAAATTTGTACTGTATTTGAAAGATCCCCTGTAAGCGAACGTACAAAATCTTTATGCTTAAAGGGTTTGTGAGCTATGAGTTCAGATATCGCTTCAGACTTTATAACTAACCTGAATTAGTCGGCCTCGACGATCGCATGGCGTTTTTCTACCGGAAACTCGGGTTTTTCGCCCAGTACACAGCAAACAGACTGAAGAATAATGCACGCAGTCACACAGACTGTCACAATATACTAACTATTCATGGCCTTAACTACTTTAGACCGGAGTTCGAGTAGATGACCTTCATCAACCGGTGAAATACCACCACTTTGCTTATTGGAGGCTTGAAGTGGTGAAACCCATGTTTAGTCTCTAGAGCAAAGTTTTCCGGCATCCCCCTCCCCCCATACTTCTCCTTCAACCCATGCACGGTACTAAGTACTATAGGTTTTGATACCTTTCGTGTTTGGGGTTTTCATAAAAAAAAAAAAAAAAAATACGGAGGATGCGGAAAGGTCAGGGAATGACCAACGCATATTCCCGGAGCAATATGGCCTTAGTTGCTAATTCTCCTAAAAACAAAATAACAAACAAACAAACTAGCCTTAACTACTCAGGCGCTCAGAACTCACCTAACACCTAAGCGTTCCATATAATTGTTAAGTAAAATATGAAGCTCGTTTGTTTTTTTTTCCCCCTAATTTACGCATATTCTTCCTCCTGAAGTCTACTGAATGTTGTACTTACAAATTATAGCTTTGATTGATCATATGTCTGGCCATGATGTGGCGTGCTTTTCTCATTTTTTTTCATAGGATCAAATTCAAACACCCCCTTTTTCTTTTACATCTGATGTACTTATTAGTAAAATCTGACTGTGGGAATAAAGCCAGTAAAGAACACCACGCCCTTGCGTCCTGAGAAAAACCATCAAACGTTGGCGTCATTTGGGCGGATGGTCGCAGACGCCCCTTCCACAATGTGAATCACTGTTTATCATTTATAAACGAAAGGACGCGAGAACGTTACTTTTTAACAGTTGAATTGCTTTTTCTTTCTGTCTATAACATATTGGAGGAAATTTTTAGGCGCGTTCACATATATATACAGGGTGTCTCAAAAATACACGGCATAACTTCAGGAATGAGTTCCTCATATGTAGAAAATAAAAATATTTTATATCAACATAGTTCCGGAAATGCTTGGTTTCCGAGTTTTGAAGGTCTGTCTATGACACTTAGCTGTTCACATCACCTTATAGAAATTGTTCAAAATGTCCACCTTCTGAATACAGGCCTCACATCGACGTCTCATGGACTCGCGAAGACGATGCCAAATTCCTGGCATGTTTCGTATTGTCTCACAACCTGCCACAATTCGATTGCGGAGAGTTTCCACATCAGCTACCGGAGTCGAATACACCAGTGACTTTAAATGGCCCCACAAGATGAAATCTAGTGGGTTTAAATCAGTGAGCGTGGAGGCCAGGCAGTTGGTCCACCTCTACCTATCCGCCGACCAGGAAACCTTCGATTCTGGTAATTGCGGGCTAGGTGGCTGAAATGTGCGAGAGCGCCATGGTGCATAAAGTGTGCTTGTCGACGAATGATCAGCGGCGTGTCGTCCAAGAAATCAGGCGTATTGTTTTCCAGAAAGTTTCTGTACGCCTGCCCTGTGAGTTTGTTTGGAAGTACATGGGGCCCAAATAACTTATCACCAAAATCATTCGCCCAGATGTTTTGAGGCTGAACCGCTGTTGGTGATGTAATGGAACAATTGCATGTGAGTTTTCCTCAGCCCATACATGCTGATTGTGAAAGTTTTGGATTCCGTCTCGTGTGAACTGTGCTTCATCTGTGAATATCACTAAGGCAGGAAAGTGAGGAGTTGTACCACACTGCTTCAAGAACCACTGGCAGAACATTATTCGCTCAGGGTAATCTGCTGGTGACAAGGCCTGTACCCGTTGCAGATGGTAAGGATACAGTTGGTGTTCTCGCAACACTTTCCAAATAGTCGAACGTTGAACAGCCAGTTGCATTGCTATTCTGCGTGTGCTGATTCCAGGAGTGGCATGCACAACATCCAAAATCTCCTCTACTTCAGGAGTCGTAGATCTTGGTGGTCCTCTGTGGGCAGCGCGAGGTGTAAAGGTCCCATGTTCACAAAGGCGGCGATGGACACCTTCAAACGTTTTCCTGTCTGGACATCTTCGTTCTGGGAACCTTTCGTGGTACAAACGACGAGCCTCCAGAGCATTGCCGTCCGCCAAACCGTACATAAAGTGCTCCTGATTTGAGTACATGGTCGGAATGGAAAACCACCAGATTCTGTCAGTACCTTGTGATGAAGGCAATCACCTGCGGGAGATAAGACATTCCGGTTAATAACTCGGGAACCAAGCATTTCCGGAACTATGTTGATATAAAATATTTTTATTGTCTACATATGACGAACTCATTCCTGAAGTTATGCCGTGTATTTTTGAGACACCCTGTATATATATATATATATATATGCTAAGTGCCTATTGAGGAATTTATTATAGTTACACACAGAGCGTACAAATAAAGAAGAAATATATGAGCTTTCGGCTATATGGTAGCCTTCATCAGAATCAAAAATACATGAATGGCAGTTGGAATGAAGATGTGCACTGCCAGGTGCGTGAGACGCGAGGTTTAATTGTTTGTTGACGTCTGTGGCTGTGACGCATGATGACGTGGCCAGCGTTTGTCCAATGATAGAACTACTGACTCTGTGATCGGGTTGACTTGGCAACCGCTGTTCCTGTTCAAGGATTTATCCGAAGATTTTATATTTAACGATTCCAACCAGGTACGCTTTAGGTAATGGTGGGATCTGTCTACCACCACGACATCGCGGTGTGGGTCGATGTCGTGGTGGGTTGTCCAGACATGTTCGGCGATAGCTGAGTGTTCTATATCCGCTAAACGGATCGCTCTTTTGTGCTCCGAGAGACGTTTCTCGAGTCGACGTCCAGTCTCTCCAAAGTAGCAGCTAGTGCAGTCACGGCAAGAGATGCGGTAGACCAAACCGCTCTGCAGAAGGGCGGGGACAGGTGTTTTCACGTTGGAAATGAAAGAACGCAGTTTCTTGCCTGGGAGTTGGATGCACTTTATTCCGTGCGTTCTCAGGATTCTACCGATCTGTTGTGACAGGTTGGGGGTAGTATGGGATGAATGCCCTCGTGGATGGCTCGTCACTGTTGGTGTTGTAGCTGGTCGTCACGATGTCACGTGTCTGTAGATCACACCTGTCGAGGACGTCAATGGGGTAGCCACACCTCGTAAGGTCTACTTTGACCCTAGTGACCTCTTTGCGTCTTTCATCAGCGGAGCTGGAGTGTGTCCAGGCGCGAGTAAGCAAGGTTCGGGCAGTGGAGAGGAGGTGGCCTCGCGCGTGTGCTGACCGGAAGTTGGTAAACTGGCCAGCACACATGGGCTTACGATAAACTGTAGTCCTCAGGTATGTGCCTTCACGTCGGACAAGTGTATCTAGGTATGGTAAAGAGTTGTTCGACTCCAGCTCAATCGTGAATTTTATGAAGGGCGATAGTGAGTTGAGGTATGATAGAAGTCGCTGACCTGAGTCTCTAGGGATGACCACGAACACATCGTCAACATAGCGACACCAAAAGGCGATGTGATCTGGTGCGTGTGCAAACGCACGTCCCTCTAACTCCTCCATCACGATGTTTGCTGTGACTGAGCTGACAGGGGAACCCATGGCCGTGCCATGTATCTGCTGGTAGACTGTCATTAAATATGATCGCACCCCCTGTTAAGCACAGTCTGAGGGCGGCGGAAATGTCATCGGGTGTGAGACCAGTTCTTTCGTTGAGGGTTCTATCATTGTCCAAGAGTTGTTTTGCACAAGAAATGGCAAGTTCCACAGGGATGGAAGTAAAGAGCGATATGACGTCGAACGATGCCATAACTTGATCCTGCGAGATGGATACAGTGCGAATCCTCTTTATGAATTCAACACTGTTGGAGACGGTGTGGGTGGTCTTGCCAACTAGAGGAGAACAACTCTTTACCATACCTAGATACACTTGTCCGACGTGAAGGCACATACCTGAGGACTACAGTTTATCGTAAGCCCATGTGTGCTGGCCAGTTTACCAACTTCCGGTCAGCACACGCGCGAGGCCACCTCCTCTCCACTGCCCGAACCTTGCTTACTCGCGCCTGGACACACTCCAGCTCCGCTGATGAAAGACGCAAAGAGGTCACTAGGGTCAAAGTAGACCTTACGAGGTGTGGCTACCCCATTGACGTCCTCGACAGGTGTGATCTACAGACACGTGACATCGTGACGACCAGCTACAACACCAACAGTGACGAGCCATCCACGAGGGCATTCATCCCATACTACCCCAACCTGTCACAACAGATCGGTAGAATCCTGAGAACGCACGGAATAAAGTGCATCCAACTCCCAGGCAAGAAACTGCGTTCTTTCATTTCCAACGTGAAAACACCTGTCCCCACCCTTCTGCAGAGCGGTTTGGTCTACCGCATCTCTTGCCGTGACTGCACTAGCTGCTACTTTGGAGAGACTGGACGTCGACTCGAGAAACGTCTCTCGGAGCACAAAAGAGCGATCCGTTTAGCGGATATAGAACACTCAGCTATCGCCGAACATGTCTGGACAACCCACCACGACATCGACCCACACCGCGATGTCGTGGTGGTAGACAGATCCCACCATTACCTAAAGCGTACCTGGTTGGAATCGTTAAATATAAAATCTTCGGATAAATCCTTGAACAGGAACAGCGGTTGCCAAGTCAACCCGATCACAGAGTCAGTAGTTCTATCATTGGACAAACGCTGGCCACGTCATCATGCGTCACAGCCACAGACGTCAACAAACAATTAAACCTCGCGTCTCACGCACCTGGCAGTGCACATCTTCATTCCAACTGCCATTCATGTATTTTTGATTCTGATGAAGGCTACCATATAGCCGAAAGCTCATATATTTCTTCTTTATTTGTACGCTCTGTGTGTAACTATAATAAATTCCTCAATGAATCCAGAGCGCGTAGGCCTGTTTCGTTAAGTGCCTATTGTCTTCACCATGTCCGGTCGCATGTAACGGAGGCATTCCCACTGGACGGATTTTTATAAAATTTTGTCTTTGGTCTTGTTAAAAATAATTCTCGGGGTATACCAAATTTCATTAAAATCGGACAAATAAATATCCAGAAATTACTTATTTTTTTCCATACAATTTAGAAAAAAGAAATTCATACATTAAAAGTAGTTTCAATGTTATTATTGAATAACATTGAAACTACAGTATTGTGAAATTTAGACAGTCCGTGCACGCTTTGCGTGTATTGTTATGTAAGACTCGTGAAAAGAGCCAAAAAAGAGTAACGGGAGGACAGTAATAAATATCAGGCAGTCATAATTAAACTAAATAGCTAAGTTAGTATTAGCATTAGTAAAGGCACATGATACAAGAAAGCATCAGCCAAAAAAAAAAAAAAAAACCTTCCCGTTTCACCATCCACTCGCTCCAAATGTTTATCAGAATCTCCAAATAGATTCTGCTTTGAATCAATTTAAGCTATCAACTTCTACAACCACAGATGGAAGTTTGTTCCGCTGGCTAAAGGCAAAGCTCCGCACATCTATCTTACAACTGTCTTTCCTCAATTTGAATCTGTGCCTTCTCAAGCGATTATTCTGAGCAAGAGGAAGAATCCCATCAGCATTCAGCATACTCAAACCATTCAAGGCCTTATACACCTCAATCAGATCACCTCGCATGTGCCTAGTCTCCAGATGTTGCAACTTGCAGAACTTAAGCCTCTCCTCGTAAGAGAACCCCTGGTGCCCCTGAAACTCTGCCCCCTGTTGGAGCAGAGTTTTAGGGGCACCAGCGACTAAGGCTATATATTGGTCGGTGGTTGATTTTCAGTTTTCTGGGCAAAAAACGCGAGATTCCGGGAGAAAAAACCAGGCTACACTTTCCTGAGACCGACTAACTCAGCCACATTGTGAAAACAGGCCCATAAAAATTCCTCACGCCATAGACAGAACTCGAACTCAGGTCTTTTCCGCCCGGTGTGAGGAGGGCGCCGATTCTACCAATTGTGCTACAGCGAGGGGCCTCAGGATGGAGGAGGGCGGTGCTTATACGCACTGTGCTACCAGCGAGGGCCACCGCTAGTAGAAACAATCAAATGAACACAACCAAAAGTATATATACAATACTTAGAACACTGACCACACCCATTAAGTAAAGATGGAAATGGGGAAAAAATTAGAATTAGTGACCCTGGTCCAGTGTGTGGGGGGGGGAGGAACACAAGCCAACTACTCGAATGTGGCAAGAGCCCAATGGTGCAAATGACCTTAATCCCGGCGTTCCTGAGGACACACTCTACACTTGCACTCAGTGCTAATACACTGAGTATATGATGGAGGGAGTATATGATGAGAGCTTTGACGATCAATTCGGCCCTGGAAAGATTGTGCAAGGCTCAAGGGGTAGAATTTTTTTCTGCCTGGTCTGTACTTGTTGACAGGAGAGACTGCTTCTACACAGATGGGATACACTTAAATAGAAAGGATGCAAGAATATTTGCTAATGCTATCAGGCAGTGTTAGGTGGGTCGGAAAACTGCTAGCTTGCGGGGATCAAGGACTAATAGTAGCCACTGGCAGAGGTGAAAGAGATTCTTGCACTGCTTCTATTGAAATGAGCAGCAGCCTGGAAAACAAGATGCAGGGTATTTCAGAGCCTGCTGCAAGTTATTGCGGTACAAGTAAACACATGGGTTGTGTTTGGGTAGCTAAGAATAGGAATAGGAATAGGTGCATGCATACTTGCGTGTACACCACTGCTAGGAGTTTGGTAAATAAATTTGATGACTTTGAGGTATTGCCAAAGAATCAAAGGCGTATATTGTTGGGATATCAGAGACGTGGTGTCACACAGATATAAGGAATGCAGAACTGGAATTTGGAGAGTACAATGTGTACAGGAAGGATAGACAAGATAGGAAGGGAGGAGGGGTTATGCTATTAGTTAAGAAACACATAAAAACCGAGGTAGTGAAACCAGTCGACATCGCTGGACAGTGCAGTGTCCAGTCAGTTTGGTGTGACATAACCATTGGAAGATCAAAATTGAGAGTAGGAGTGTGTTATAGGCCTAATGACTCTGATTAGTATAATAAGGAACTGTACAGGGAAATAGAGTTGGCCAGGAAATCAGAGAGTCTTATAATGGGGGATTTTAATTTCCCAAATATTGACTGGAATTTGGGGGCTTCTGTGGATTTATTGGATGATTGTTTTCTACATCAGCATGTTCGGGAGGCAAATAGAGGGAGTAATACTCTTGATCTGATTATCAGTAGTGATTCTTCATGCATTAAGAATCTGCAGATAAAGGAACCACTAGGTAGCAGTGATCACAGTGTGCTGAAGTGGAATTTACTCAAAGAGGTAACTACCATCAGGGGTAAAGGGAAGGGTTTTTGCTTTCGTAAAGGTGACTACGGTGGTCTGAAACAGTATTTAAATTCTATACGGTGGGACCAACTGATGATGTTACCAACAGCAAATGCAAAATGGGAAGCATTCAAAGAACTTATCTTGGAAGCTACTAGGCTTTACATACCAACTAAGAAATATTGTTCAAAGTTTAGGCCTAAATGGATGTCAGATGAACTAATGAGACATATGGCAAAGAATAAAAATGCATGGAATACATATAAATTAATGGGTAACATGGAAGCCTATGATAGATATAAGCTTGTCTCTAACCAAGTCACAAAGGAGATTAGGCAGGCAAAGGAAGATTATGAGAAATCCTTGGAAAAAGATGCAAAGAAAAACAATAAAGAGTTCTTTATCTATGTAAACTCTAGAAGGAAAAGGATGAATCAGATTGGTAAACTGGATATTGATGGTTCAACTGTTGATGATCCCGATCAGGTGGCTAACAAACTAAATGAGTATTTTGCATCTACATTCACCCATAAGGAGTTATTAAGGGAGGGGAATGCCAGAGGTGAGTTAAACTTTGGGAGTGAGCTGGATGATTTCGTAATAACCGAGAAGAAAGTGGAGGAGAAATTGTTGAAGATAAACATAAAAAAGGCACCCGGGGTAGACAGGATCTATCCAGTTTTGTATTAAAAGAGGCAGCAAAGGAAGTAAGGAAACCTTAGCCATAATTATGAGAGCTTCTTTGGACTCAGGGGAGGTACCCATCGACTGGAGATATGCAAATGTGACCCCAATTCACAAAGGAGGATCAAAGGGAGACACAAGTAATTATAGACCTGTTAGTTTTACTTCTGTTTCTATGAATGGAGGCACTGGTTAAAGAAGCACTGCAAGCTCATCTAGACGAGACTTCAGTTATAGCTCGGACACAGCATGGTTTTGTTAAGGGAAAGTCTTGCCTGACCAATTTGATTTAATACTATAATGTGGTCACAAAGGAATTAGAAGCAGGGAATAACTTTGATATTATATACTTGGATCTTAGAAAGGCTTTTGATACTGTTGCACATGGAAGACTGCTGCACAAATTGGAGCAGTGTGGCATTAGAGGCAAATTGCTGCTATGGATAAAGGAATGGTTGAGTGGGAGAAGACAGAAAGTGGTAATCAATGGACACTGCTCATCGTGGACTAATGTTATTAGTGGAGTCCCTCAGGTTTCAGTATTGGGTCCATTGTTGTTTTCTGTATTTATAAATGATACTGATGATGGTATATCAAGCTTAATGTCCAAGTTTGCAGACGATACGAAGGTTCGCAGGATTGTTAAGGACACTAATGACAGTACGCTGCTGCAACAGGATCTAGAAAAGTTGAGTAGATGGGGTGAGAGGTGGCAAATGAAGTTTAACATTGACAAATGTAAAGTACCACATATGGGAAGCAGCAACCCCAGAGTGACGCATCAACTCTGTAGTACTACACTGACAGTGTTAGAGAACGAAAAGGACCTGGGGGTAATTGTGCAGGCAGATATGAAATTTTCTGAGCAGTGCAGACGGTCTGCAAGAGTAGCTCAGTGTCTTGTCAATGATATACAGGAATTCTTCTAGCAGGGATAAGGAGGTGATTATCCCCTTATATAAGGCAATGGTCAGGCCACACCTTGAGTACTGTATACAGGTCTGGAGGCCTCATTTTAAGAAGGATGTAGAGCTGTTGAACGAGTACAGAGAAGGCACCGGCGAGGTGATCTGATAGAGGTGTATAAAGCCTTGAATAGTTTAAGTATGCTCAATGCTGATGGAATTCTTCCTCTTGCTCAGAATAATCATTTGAGAGGGCATAAATTCAAATTGAGAAAAGTCAGATGTAGGATAGATGTGCGGAAGTTTGCCTTTAGCCAGCGAGTGGTTGGTTGGTGGAACAGACTTACATTTTTTGTTGTGGAAGTTGATAGCCTAAACAAATTTAAGGCTGAGCTGGACAGGTATTTGGAACGAACGGAGGGGAGAAATGGGAGCGTGTTTTTTTTTTTTTTTTTTTTTGGCTGATGCTGATTAAGCTTGCTTTGTTGCATCATTTGCCTCTACTAATGCTAATGCTAATGCTAATACCAGCCAGCAGTGCCTCCTATACCACATACCGAGTGAAAAACTGGTGTCAAAGTGCAGCATGCAATACTCTAGCGTAAAGATTCTTCATCCCTTCGTTTGTCCTAATTACATTTTGCTTTGTCCAAATCCTGCCTCCCCACCCAGGGAGTTGCCTTCTCAGTCTCAATCCCTAATCTAACCCATAATTCCCTACCAACCCAATTTCCTTTTTTTTTTTTTTTTTTTTTTAAGAGCTTGCCTTCTGGAGCCCAAAGTCCTGGAAGGCAGCGTAGTACAGAGTTTCAACGAATAGAGTAGTCGGCGTACGTTCACGTGGCATGGAACGAGAGCCAGCAAGCGAATTTCGAGGTGAATTTCTGCTGGCCGGCTTCTAAGGGGCCAGTTATACAATACAAAACAAACAACACAACGCTAAACACACAAACTCATACAACACATAAAAAACAAAACAAAAACACTACCCAGCTCATCTGTTCCATCCCCTCTAATAATCTGTCTAATTCCTCCATAAATAAATTTATTCACACTACTCACTTCCACAACACCAGATAGAAATTTGTTCCAACGATCAAGCCGTAGTCGAGTGGTCAAGCGCGCGGGTGCATAACTACGCGTGCTTTGATTGACCGGGGTTCAAGCCGTGATTGCTAAATACGGTGCTGTTTCTTGTATTCTGTCTATCTTGTGAACTCCTCTGACTGTTTGGTCGTCCCGGAGTATAAACTACCCGCTGAAAGCAAATTTCCCCTGCAGTATAGAAGTATTGTGGAAGTATACCGGGTGGAAAAGGCCAGATTTCGAATGCCGTCGATGACGCGAGAAATTTTTGTTTCTTTTTTTTTTTTTTTTTTTTTTTTTTTGATGTGAATAACTTCTATGCTGGGGCTACCGTACGGCGCTCAGGCTGTCACGAAAAGTGAAACGTCTAACCGCTGTCATATCTCTGAAATTAATAGACAATAGTATAAATAATTTATACTTATTTTGTCGGGTATATAATGCCGTCAACGAATATGCAAGAAAAAATTAGAAATTTTGATATCATTTTTTTTCGAAAAAACTAAAAAGTTCACATTTTGGTCATTTGCCGTTGCGCCTTGGTTACTTTCACCCCCAATAACTTATAAAATATGATAGATAGACATAAACAGTAAGCAACAAAATTGTTCAGCAGGAAACGTAGTTTATAAATCTATAAATAGTTTTGATGTAGCTCTTGTGATTCCCGAGTAATAGCGATGCAAAGTTGAGAGAGTTGAAAAATTCGAGCATTTTCAAGTTTGTTTTCGCAATATCTTGAAAACTATAAATGTTAGACAAAAACAGCAAGCAACAAATTTGTTGCCCTTTGAGAGCTCTACAAGGATATATAACTAGATTTCAAATCGGGTTTTTAGTTTTCGAGAGTTGAACAACTCGTTAAAGTAACTACTTCGTTCAGTTACTTGGCATTTATCGAGCAGTGCGGTTGTAGTAGTACTACTACTACAACCGCAGTAGTAGTAGTACTACTACTACTAATTACTGTATTTCATTTCGTTAAGTTGTGACGATGCCGAAAGTTACATAAACTAAACGTGTTCAAAGATTTCGACAAAATCACAAATCTAACGTTGAAAAGCAAGCACCAAAGTCGTTGACAGAACGCAAAAGAGAGAGTCATCTAGATTCACGTTTCTGTCCACTTTCCCTTTCTTTCTTTCACAATATAACTTCGAACGCTGGGCTGTAGATTTTGGCATGCGTTGTACTTGTTGCGTGCAGTGACGCAACAAGTACAACGCATGCGCCCAAGAAAACTCAATTTTACGCAACAAGTGCAGTGACACAACAAGTTGCGTACAATTGAGCAACAAAATTGTTGCCCTTTGAGAGCTCTACAAGGATATATAACTAGATTTCAAATCGGGTTTTTAGTTTTCGAGAGTTGAACAACTCGTTAAAGGTGATTTCAACATTGACATTAAAAAACCTGATAAATGCTCCATTCCTCGACATCAGGGAATCAACATTCGATCTTAAACTCGCATCAGATCCTAAAAAATCTGACTACGCATGGTCAATCATGTATCGACTTGGTTTTCAATCGCAATGTTAATAGTTTGAATTGTTTCAACTATGTATCCTACTTTAGTTACCACAAACTTTTATTGTTGATTGTAAATGAAAATACCGAATAAAATAAAACTGATTTTATTAAGCTTAAATTGTATTATTATTGTGGATATTATTATACAGAGCGAAACGGAAGCCAGAATAAGTAATGACAAGTTTAATACTAATTGTAAAACACACATATATTAAATACATACAAAAGTTTTCGGTTATTATGGTAACTTTTATCAGTCAAACTGACAGTTAAGAGTGTGGAACATGAGGGCGTGTACTGCCAGTCATGTATATTAAACTGCGTGATGGAATAGTTAATTGTTTGATGTTGAAGCCTGTGGCTGTGACATATGTCATTCATCAAAATGGTTGCTTCAATAATAGGGTATACACGACATCCACTGGTTCTGTTGACTGAGGTATTAGAGCATGTGATGCTCAACGACTCCAACCAGGCGCGTCACCGATAGTGGCAGGACCTATGTACAATCACAACATCGCGGTGCGGGTTAATGCCGTGGCGGGTTGACCAAAAGTGTTCGGCAATGGCCTAGTGTTTTATGTCCGCTAAACGGATGGCTCTTTCGTGTTCCGAAAGACGTTTTCTGAGCCGTCTCCCAGTTTCCCCGATGATGCGGTGGACTAGAGTCACTAGACCACTTTGTAGTAAGGTGGGAACCGGTGTTTTCGCTCTAGAGATGAGGCATCGCAACTTTCTGCCTGGGAGCTGTCGCACTTTATCCCATGTGATTTTAGGACCCTTGAAACCTCTTGTGATAGGTTTGGGTAGTATGGGATAAAGGCGCTCGCGGTTGAGTCATTACCATGGATGTTCCTGTTTGTCGCTATGTGGTCATGTGTCTGTAAGTCACACCTGTCAATGGTACTGGTGGGATAGCCAAACCTCGCAAGATCCGCCTTGACTTTAGCAATCTCAGTGCGCCTCTCATCTACAGAACTAGAGTGGGTATAGGCACGGGTTAACAAGGTCCGTGCAGTGCCAAGAAGATGACTGCGCGCCATCTGCATTTCATTTTTTCATTTCACATTACGTTATTCACGGATCAACCTTCGGCTCCATGGAGCCAACGTCGATTTTTTTTTCCACAATGTGCTGAGTTAGTTGGTCACAGGAGAGGGTTACACGGTTCCCCTCGCTGGAAATTCGAATTTTTCGTCCAGCAGTAAACCGATCGAAGAATACAATTACAGAGCAATATACTGAATATTGCTCTGTAATTCCAGTTCCTCCTTGAATAAATTTAAGGAGGAACTGGACAGGCATTTGGAGGGAATGGTGTGATTTTTTGGCTGATGCTGCATAAGCTCATACATTTGCTTTCTTGCATCACATGCCACTACTACTACTACTAACGCCTCATAGCCTTATTTGCGTTGTACTTAACACACACACCTAAAGCTCTGTATATAATGTCTAAAATATGTAATGTCAAAAAGGTTTTCTCGCATTTAACTCCAATGTAATCCTTTACAAAGCCGTGTTGTGATTCAGTTCGGATATTATACTTCTCAAGATGGACTTGTAATGAACTTTTGACCGTAGACTTTTGACCTTCCCCGCCATCGAGGTTTAATTTAAAGTCTACAGTTACTCATTAGATCCACAGCCCTCTCCCCCCTTTGTGTATTGGCCGGACGTTAGCACTTCTCCAATCCAAGGGAACACTCATGAGTCTAACAATGACCTGACCATTAACCTAAAGGTTTGGTGCATTTCTTCGCAGTCTCTTTCAGTATGACCAGGTAAATACCATGTGTACATGGGACCTTACTTATTTTCAAACACAGTAGTTTATTTTTCATTACACACTCTCATCTGTAACGTTAACATCACAAATCCTACAGTGCTCAGCGATATTAGCAGATATCCCCTACCCAGAGAGGTACTTTTGACTGTGAGGGTCGATGCAAAGTAATAATTCAGCTGATCAACAACATCTGCTGGATTATCTACGATTGTGCCCGTTCCATTGGGAAAAGGTCATACTCTCATATTTACGTATGAAATGAAAATCGTCCCCATTCGTGAATCCCATGGCTAATGATCTCCAATACTTATCTCAGACTTAGCCTGCCTGATATCCTGCTCGGTCTTGTTACAAATCAACTTATAATTTTGGAATGAAATCATTACGAGGTTTGGGATACAATCATTATGAGAGGGATGTAGTCATTATGAGAAGGAACCCTCTCATAATGACTATATCCCAAATGAAGGAAGCCCGTGAATATTGCAAATTACAAAAGGTCAAGACGAAATTTTCACAGCGTCACAAGCGGGGTTAGATTAGGAGCACCACTTATAATTGACCTTTGCATTAATTGCTTTATCAAACAGAAAAGAGGTCTCTAAAAATTACCATTATGGAGACCTTCCTCTCCATTATTACCATAATGAATGTGTTGAAAATTAAGTGGCCAATTCGAGCTGTTATAAAAGCAATTTGAAATAATTTCAACCATGCGGGGGAAATGGCAATTACCATCCAATCAGTTTTTTTTTTTTTTCGAATTTTTTAATCTTTAGGATGGGGAAAATGGTGTTATGATTAAGGTGTACCTTAATCATAACATTTCACTGAAACACCTGTTAGAATAATCTCATTAGAGGTACCAAAATATACACACTGACAAATAAAAAAAAAATGTTTAATTCTATACCTGTGCCTGGCGATTAGAATGCGAGAGAGAGAGAGAGAGAGAGAGGATTAGGAAGAAATTGCAGAAAATTTTGAAATAGAGAACAAGTTACTACAATAGGAAGTTTTAGACTCTAGGAATTTTGATATTTACTCTTTGAACAAAATGCATCCGAACTGATATTACCTCCTAGGGGCCAATGCGCCATTAAAAACCAAATCATCATCATCATCATCACCTCCTAGGAGGTAGTAGTGATTGTAATCGCTCTGCAGCACACACACACCATATCAAAAAGTCCTAGATTGGAATCCCGTTAAAACGGAAGGAATTCTTATGGGCCTTTTTTAGGCGCGTGAGGATACATGCGTAATGTGCCTATTGTCTTTACCATGTCCGTCCGTCCGCATGACAACTCGACTCGTAACGGATGGATTTTCATAAAATTTTATATTTGACTCATTTAAAAAAAATTTATCGCGCAATCACAAATTTAATTGAAATCTGACCAATAGAAATAGGATCAGGCAATTATTGTTTCTTTGTCCGTCCATCCACATGTAATAATTATAGTACCAGTAGGTGTATTTTCACAAATTTTATATTTCGCTCTTTTATAGCAATTTGTCCGGCGTTCTCAATTCTTATTAAAGCCAATAGAAATTCGGCAAATTTTTATTTATTTTATCTTGTAGGCTATCCTATCCATGTACCACATATAGTAGCCAAAGCACTTAAATATTATATCTGTTAGCAGGAGCTGTTTGGAAGAATGAATGGGCAATGTGAGAGATGCGTCGTAATGAAAGGTTTTCAGTTGGCACATAAAAGTTGTTGCTTTTTGGTAATTTTTTTAATAAATCATGAATTATTACTATTTGCCAATGCAACGAGCTGCCTTACATTATCTAACTTGTTTACCATGCTCTGGCCGAGTAAGTCGATCTTGGCGATGTTGAATGTTTTTTTTTTTTTTTTTTTCAGTAGGTCCAGTTTTTCATCAAAAAAAGTGACCATGGCTGCTGAATAAAAGCAGTCGCAGACAGACGCAATTTTACTGACACCTTGTAGTCTTAGTTGCCTTGGAGAAATGTAAAAAAAAAACAAACAAACACATAACTTGCACTATCGTACAAGACACATCACACCATAATTCAGATATATCAAGAAATGAAATAGCGATGCTTTCGTCGTATTACAAGGCGTAAATGCTACTCCAAGAACGCGTATTAGAACTCTGCATTTACAGTGTTCGTTTCTGAAACAGCATGGTACAATATTTCATTTCACATTTCCTCGTTCTTGTTTGAATTCTTTTCTATGAAAAGAACTGCAGTGGCGCCATTCACTGGATTAGTTTTTCAGTTCTGGTTCGTAAGATCGAGATTAAGGTTTCATACAGGGCGATTTTACATTTAATATCATTCCTGCTCGAGAGTGCACATAAACTACCGTGTATACGAATGTACTAATAACATTTTATTATCGATTATTCTAATGATTTATTTATTTATTCATATGGCCAATTAATCGGTGGCGAGCCAGGACTGCACGGTTTTTACATCCAGGAAAAACAATAATCCCACCGAACACAGAATATAAGCAGTTTACTGAAAATACATCACGCTGAGCATAGCTGTAGTCGATTTTTTCGCAAAACGAACAGAATCATAACAGATGCGAAAGGTTTCAAATGGAATAGTTTAGCGCTTCGTTAACTACAAGGATAAATGGTGAGGATCATAAATTGCTTCCGTGTTCTGAACTATGGGAAAGAAAATTGGGACAACCAACATTCTTCGCTGTACTTCCAACTGTGTCCATCTTCTTTTCAACGCAGAGAAGTGTGGAACACCGATGCTCTCACATCTTCAGGCTATCAATTACTATTGTCGTTAGCTGCACTTCTAAATCAGAAATGTTTATTTCCTTCATCGTTTCTTTTACTTCCTGGTATCTCCAACGGAAACATTAAAGACGAGAATCAGGAGACGAAATGTAAACGAGCGAGCGTGCACGCGTGGGTAAGTGACCTTATAAGTCGGAGCGCATCCTGTTTCTGTGAAACGCTACTTGCACTAGTTGAGTTCAATATTTATATCCTGACAGCAAAAGTGTTTCAGAGAACTAAAACCAAAGTAGAAATGTATACTTTTAAAAGTCTCCGTAAACTGATAGGAAAAGACTTTTCTAAAGGAAATGCAGTATAGAAGAATAGCAAGATTACCAGTAGAAAAAGATACAAGGAAATCGTATAGCAAATGTAAAATCAAAGGCACACATATTTGGGAATACTCTTGTGCCAGAGACAGGAGGATTCCTAATTTAAGAATCTAAATAACACCTATGGAATAACCTATATTATGTAAATTGCGTGTATACCGTGGTCAGTTTGCCGATTTAACAGAATGAAAATCCCGAGTTTCGAGGCAGAAAACCCACACAACCGTCACCCGAGACTAACTCGGTCCCGATTTAAGAAAGCCTGAAGCACTTCAATTCCAATCTGGGAATCAACGGTTCAATTTCAAATTGAGAATTTGGGAATCAATGTGATAGGGTTTTCCACACGATGTGGAAAACCCTATCACAGACACCAGTCACCAGAACCATCAGAAAGCTGGGCAAAGCAAAAAACAAAACACAAAAAAACCCATAAACATATTTAATGATATAGGTCTTATTTTCCTCAAATGTCGAGAATTCGTTTTACGAAACCAACTGATTACGTCAGTCTTGTTCTAGTGATTTAAAGTGCAGAATGACATAAGCCGCAGTTACCGGGCCTAATAAACATCGTCACATACATCGTGCAAATTCCTACAACAGATCTTACTGAAAGCTGCTTCATAATTTTTGGGTCAAGGACTTGGGACTAATTGTTATTCTGTAGGTTCCACACACTTTTTCCCACACCGAGTTTTCTGACGAGTGTCAGAAGGCCATAAACCGCAACAATACTTTTACTACAGTCTACGTGTTCGGAATCTAGGTCGACACCTGGTTGACATATGCGTATTTGCAAACGTGAGGTGCGTTTATAATGATGGAGTTAAAGTTAAATTTTATTATCAGGTATTGAAATCAGTGATTGGAAGGTGAGCCCCCACACTATCTTCTAGTTAATAGTCGGCTAATTAAACACGTCAACGCTATTATTCATGCCCTCGTGGGCAGCACAGTTGGTACAATCGCCGTTCTCCACACACCGGGCGGAAAATACCTGAGTTCGAGTCTCATCAATGACGTGAGGAATTTTTATGGACTTTTTCACAACGTGGCTGAGACGGTCTCAGGCGAGGATAGCATGGTTTTTCCTCCCGGAAACTTGGGTTTTTCGTCCAGCAAAAGAAAATTGACCACGACACACGCAATTTACAGAGAGTATACAAGGAGCAATATGGCTTTAGTCGCTGATACGCCTTAAACCTTACAATAACAACTATTATTCATGGCTGCCTATCAGCCTCGCGTGTAGCATAGTGGTTATAACACCGTCCTCTCCACACCGGGTGGAAAAGACCAGGGTTCGACTCTCCTCAGTAACAACGCGAGAAACTTTTATGGGAATTTGTCACTCCGTGGCCGAGTTAGTCGGTCTCAAGCAAGGCTATCAAGGTTTTTTTCTAAGGAAACTTGAGTTTTTTATCCAACAAAAGGCAACCCGCCAGAGAATACAGGCAATTGGTGGATATTATACACATCCTTAGATGAGGTTGTTCTCGAGTAACCCTAATATAACAATTTCCTGTTCCCTTTTAGCAGCTGTAACCAAATTAATATGTTTTTATTGAGCAAATGAATGTAGCACATTAGATCGGTGTTTCTTAAAGTGGGGTGTGTGAAATATTAGAAATTTCACAGACAGTACATTTTATAATGCGTAGAAACGCTTTACTAAATAACGTGCAAGTGATTAAAAGGTTATATATATATATAATGTCATCATCATTGTATAAGAGAAATTTGCTATTATTATAATTATTATCATTAGCCATATGGTGCAAGGAAGCCTGAGGCTTTTGTTGCAGCAACAAAAAAAAAAAAAAAAAAAAATTCTGAGTTACCCTGAGAGAGAAAGAGAGATTTGGCTCTCGCAGCTACTATGGTGGTTACGATCGCTGTCTTTCCATACGGGATGGAAAAGACCTTCACTCCGCTGAAAAGTTTGGAATCACAGCGTATGACAATAGTGTTCGTTAATTTTTTTTTTTTAAATTAGCTATGAAAACTAAAGATTTAGTATAAAAAAACAACAGATTACAAAGTATTTTAAGGTTTTTTTTTTATTAAGCATTGAAAAATTTACTGCAAAAAATATTGAAATTATTAATATTAACAACTACTGTATATTGATTTTTCATCAAAATATCCTCCACAAGATTTTATCACTGTCTTACACAGGCGTGGCATTGTGCCGCTTAATTTTATAATAGTGTATGGACTAACATTATTCCAAGCGATCTGCAAGGTTTTCCATAAATTTTGTGAAGTTAGGCAGACTTCGAGGTGCATTCAGGCGATTGGGGTAGCCACACCATAATTAGTAATATCCCCATCCTGTTGTTTAGTTACTATAAAATCCCTGCACAGCTGTGCTTCGGGTCATTATCCTATTGTAATATAAAAGTTACTTCCACAAAGTCGATGTCCAGAGGATATTGTATTATGTTTAAGAATGTTTTATATCCTTCCTTTCTTAAAATGCCTTCAATTCTGACGATGCCACCCTTCCACCCCTATAAAAACAGAAGCAATCCCAGATCATGACGGAACCACCACCGTGCTTGACTGTGGGCATTAACCAATATAGCACCATTTTTGCTTCAGTTGATCGTCTCACATAAACTCTATGCTTGCATTAAAAAATTTCAAATTTGGATTCATCCGTCCGCAGTACGTTTTTCGATTCTTCAATTGTTGATGGCTCTTAGCCTAAGCCAACCGTTTATTTCGAATTTACGGTTTTAATACGGGTTTTCGGACCATGAAGTCCTGTTTGCTCAAGGCGAAGTTTTATAGTGGATGTAGACACGGGAGTTTCTCTCTCCCTCTCTTCCTATTGAATTAAGCTCGAATTTCAGGTAGAAAAAAAAATGTTCGTGTTTATACTCCGGCACGATCAGTGGAGTTAACAATAAATCAATCAATACAAATATTAATCGTATTTAGGTTGAAGACACGGGCTTCAACCCAGACCCACTCAAACAGCGTGTGCTACCGCACCGCGCTCTTGACCACTCGGCTGCGTCAAGGTTTTTAATCTACCACTAAATGCAGTCTACTACAGTAAGTCGTAGACTGCATTTAGAAATCTGTGTTATGGTCTACCTTGTGTTTACGTTGTTAAGCGCGATCGTCCTGATCCTCTAATTTGCACTCCTTTAAATGAAACACCTACTTTTTCTTTTCAATGCTCAGTTACTTATTTCTTGCCATGTTTATCACGAAAAACACAAAACTTACATTACTCTTTCTGAATGATGGGTGTTCGATTTTATAAGTTATAAACTCTTACTCCTCAATTTATATTACTGCAGATCATCATCTACAATCTTCTTTAATATTGAAACAAAATACTCCCACTTTATTCTAGAATCATTCAGGAATTTTTCACAATGCTCTACCTCAGGAATGTTTTACAGTTTTCTCGAATATTCTAGAAATTTCTTAAATATTATTTGGGGGTTGTTTTTTTTTTTTTTTTTTTTCGATTAGTATAGAAAATAGAAAATATTTTAATAAAAATTGGTAGACAAGTTTGTACAATTTTAATAAAAAAAAAAAACATTGAAAATTAAGAAAAATGAAACATAATTCCAAACTTTTAGTTGGGATGTAGGTCAGACCGTACAGACGAGTGGAACTTTTGTGGACTTCTTTGGTACCTGGCCGAGTTAGTCGGTCTCATGCAAAGCGTTTCATAGATTTTTATCCAGCGAAACATACAAACTGAACATGGAATACCCAAAGTAGACATACCGACGCTTCATATTAAATACCACTTGTGCAAAAACAAAACAGATAAATGTGAATATTCTGGCGTAGCTATATCGAAAGGATCAGTAAGACTTAGTACTCGTCACACTGTCGTATATAAGTCACCCACCAGGTCAGGTGGACAGTTGAGTTTACAAGATGTACTCCAAATAAAAATTTTAAAAAAAGCCAATCGGTTAAGCACAAAAATTGATTGTCCCGAACATTCAAACAAAGAACCAAAAAGATTTTAATGCCGTTTCCTACAAATTATACGAAAAAGCCTTCTCAACACTTCTATATTTAAATATACGAATCGGATAAACGTAAAATCATTAAACAGGCTTTGGGCGTCGGGCTGCATATCACTATAATTTATTGTAACGACCGACAAACGTAAAATCAGTTGTGAGGATTCAACTTTCTAGCATCGAACAAAACCTTCGTAAACTAGTGTCAGCCACACGATACCAGTCTCCACATTAATACTGTTTTTTTATATTTTAAAATCAAACGATTAAAGCTTTATTCATAAAAAGACCGCTAAAAGTATTGCATTTAACTCCAGCCTAAAGTTTGCAATCACGTTTCATTTTTCTTAATTTTCAAAGTTTTTATTAAAAAAGGACCAACTTGTTTACCAATTTTTATTAAAATGTTTTCTACTATGTATAAAAATCGGGGGGAAAAAAAAACTCAAATAATATTTAAGATTTTTCTAGAATATTCGAGAATATTCCAGAAAGGTGTAGATGACTCTTGAATGTGGTAGAATATTGTAAAAGATTCCTGAACGTTTTAGAGGATTCTAAAATATTCTAGAAAGTGGGAGTATTGTTTCAATATTATAGAAGATTGTAGATGATTCCAGAGTGTTTTGCAATAATATAAATTGAGAAGTACGAGCTGTGACTTATAAAATCGAACACCAGACATTCAGAAAGAGTGTTTGGTTAATTTTTCTGATAAACATGGCAAGAAATAAGAAACTAAGTGGTGAAAAAAAGAAGTGCTATTACAACTCTGTGTAAAGATAGTTATTCCATGAGAAGTATTGACAAAATACTGTTTCATTTAAAGGAGCACAAAAAATCTCGTGGAGGATATTTTAATGACATATATAGGCGTTAATATTAATTATTTCAAAATTTTTGCTGTAAATTTTTCAATGCATAATAAGAAATCTTAAAATACTTTGTAGTGTATTCTTTTTTATATTAAACTTTACATTCTCACAGCTAATTTAAAAATAATAATAATAACAAAAACCGTTTCATACGCTATGATTCCAAATTTTTAGGCAGATGTGTATAGGCTGAAATTTATTATATGACGCAGTATTGCACAAGTGTAGTTTGTCGTCAAGAGAACAAAAAAGGTACCGTATAGTACATGGAAGAGTTCAGCGAATATTGATACACAACAGCGAAAATAATATTATTCTCTCTTCCAAAAAATTGTGTATCACAATGTGTTAGGGGGACAAAACAATTCACACAATCCCTTCAACGACGTTGCAATGTTGAGCCACTTGAGCTTCTTCAACAATGCAACAATAAAGACCAGTTATACGTTTTTCCAAAATAAGACCTGTTATGCATTTAAAAGGCGAAATCCGCTGGTGTGCTTAATTCATAACTACTTCTAAAACATTCACTCAACGAATGCTCTAGTTTATACCCCAGCAAGAACACCAGGTGAGAGGAATTTACAATAAATCATGAATATAATCGTATTCAGCACTTACGCGAGCGTAAACCACCGTCCACTAAAAGAGCGAAGCTATTGTACTCTCGCTCCTGACTACTAGTCTACGTCAGGTCTGATGCTTTATATACAAATCCTGACCCATCGCTTACTATCAAGATCGGTCCAAGTGTTCAGGAGGCCGGATTGTGTGGTGAGAATTAATGTTAGGAAATTGCATTCACTGCATCCCTATAAGGATCGACCCAACTTTACTACAATAAGTCTCTAATTTTGTTCATGTGTAGCAATTAGAAATTCCAAGAATTTACGAATTTCTCCATATACTTGGAGAGAAATAAAAACTTATGGCCATCAGGTGAAGTCTTGAGCCTGCAGTATCATCTCTAACACGCTACTGTGGAAAGTGGCTAATCTGAGTACTAAATTTTTTGATTCTTCGATGGTTTGCCGGATTCGTGCAGTTCCTAAGCAACTAAACAGCCAGTTTGTCGAATTTGAAAGGCTGAACTGTACAAATTTTGAAACTACAATAACGGAGATGAATAGCAAAGAAAAACTGTCGTTAAGCACCATGTTCAATCACCTCCCGTCATCAGGGTAAGCTACTGCAACAAGATCTAGGAAAATTGGGTCGATGGGCTGGGAAATGGCAGTTGAAATTTAGCATTGACAAATGCAAGGTACTGCATATGGGTAGCAGTAATCTCTGAGTAACTTATCAGCTGTGTGGTACTGTAATCAGGATAGTGGAAAATGTGAAAGAGATCTGGGAGTAATTGTGAGCAGATATGAAATTCTCTGGGGAGTGCAGACATTCTGCAGAAACAGCTCGTGGGGTTTTGTCGATGATATACAGAAACTTTGCTAGCAGCGATAAGGAGGTGATTATACCATTGCATAAAGCCATGTATTATCCTTTTTTATAAAGCCATGGTTAGAGGCCGCATCTTGAGTACTGTATACAGGTCTGGACTGTATACAGGAAGGATGTAGATCTGCTGGAATGGATGCAGAGAAGGTCAATCAGACGAGTGAAGAAAAACTTCAGTTCTGTAAATTGCAGCGCCTCGAGAACAAGCACTTGTAGGGAGATCTGACTGAGGTGTTTACGACCTTGACTGGATTGAGTAAGCTGAATATTAATAATATTCTTCCACTTGCTGAAACTACACATATGAGGGGACACAAATTCAAATTGAGGAATAGATGTGGAACTTGATTGCTGGAACAGGTTTGCATCTATTGATGTGAAAGTGGATGGTTTGAATAAATTCAAGGGAGAACTAGCCAAATTCTTGGAGGGTACGGATAGGGTGAACCGTTTTTCTTTTCTTTCTTTTTTTTTTTTTTTGGCTGATGCTATATAAGCTTGCTTTCGTGCATCATTTGCCATTACTACTACTTTATTACTAAAAGAAAATATTAAGCCTTGCGTTACAGAGTTTTATGGACATTATTTTCAGCAACAAAGGAATATCGTTTTTTTAAGGATTTTGTTGATTTGCAGGTCATTCCCAATGTACTGAAGGTTACTATCCCCACGAAAAAAACTGCGATATGTTTTATGTGTGCCAAAATGGAACTCGCAGCGAAGGCATTTGCCCAGATGGACTAGTATTTGATGACAGAGGCCCAATTCGTTATCCTCGATGTGATCTACCGTTCGACATTGACTGCAGCTACAGACCACAGCTTCGTAAGTGCTTTTCAGAAATAATTTTCCATTAAAGACATTAATCATATTTAATGTAATTAATCATATTCAGTAGTTGCAGAAAATGTACAGTTAATAATTTTTGTCAATTATAATTAGTCTGCAGTTCAGATTTTAATTTATTTAATTCAGCTTATTAAACTAGTAAAATTAAAGCTTAGCAATACTTTTATTTAAAGAAATGTTTCATTTTTGCTACGCTTTAATTTTACTCGTTTAATTTATTTTCTTTTAAATTCTCATAAGCTGTAAAGAGTCCTTCATAGCAGCCTTACTGGCAGATACACTGCCCGTCTCCCACTTGTTTGGAGAAGGCAGGGTTCGAATCGCATCGACGACTGTAAGAATTAATTTCTAGTCTTTTTCATTTGAGGCTGTAGAAAATAGATCTCAGACGGGGTGTTTCCCCGTGAATTTGTATGTTTTGCGGGGGTTTTTTTAGCGCGCACAACATGAAAATCGGCTCGTGAACATACATTTCTACAGGCATAATACAGTTATGAGCGCACACTTTAGGCCATTAATATTTATTTTACAACCAACGAAGAGAAATATTTTTAAATGGTTCACAGCCCTCTGCTTATCACTATACCAAACTTGTGTACTTTTGTCACACATACGAAAAACTCACCTTCATACATTTTGTTTGCTATATGACACATTTTTTTTTTACTTATAGGATAAGCACATATTACGCAATTTGTTCGATATGCCCTGCCCTGCAGAGCCGTCCTCAACATTATTTGCGAATAATGTTGGGGGAACTCTGTAGCACAGGGCATATGACACGCAGCTGAGAAATCTTGTTGAGTAGCTTAGAAATTCACCATACATTCCACGAGTGCTTTGTGTAAGATAAATTTAGAAGCTTCTCAACATTCCGAGGAACCCTGTTTGCAGAATCTTATACAAGTGGAGAGAGCAGATGGATAAAATGAACATCAATTAGGTAGATAGCGCTCGTATTTAAAAACAAGCGCTCTCTAAACGGGTAGACGCTCTGTGCGAAAAAAAAAAAAAAAACTGCGCCCAAGCTGCGTTGCCATAGAATCGCCCAAAAGGTCCAGACATAGAAGCAGTTATCAGTGCCCATACTTTATGCAGTACAGAAGTTCACGAAAGTTAATACACAACGACATGGATGACGGTGTCATGCTCGAAGGAATGAAGAAGGATTATCTGTAGCGATGAATCGCAATATATATTCGAGATGCGAGCGATTCAGAAGAAAAGCTAAAAATTGACGATACAGGTAATAAAAAGAGGGTAACGCATGAATTGCTCCCGAAGGTAATTCGAGTCACGTATAATCGGAAATTTCTGATTATCTATCTCTCTTTGCATAAAGGATACGTACAACCAGGATCAGTCACTGAAAAATGGGAACAATTATTCACTTAAAACAATCAGGTAACCACTTAAAGAATGGAAGCAACCTAATTTTCTAAATTAAAAAAAAAAACAAAAAAAAAAAAACCAATGAATCATGATAATTCACCAAAGCATTTTTATTCTGATTTTATCCACAGATTCTTAATACACATCTGCGAAGCCTCGCGCTTGAAATCTGTCTTAAACTTTTAAGGGATGTGAAATATATTGGCCTGTGTCCGTACAATTCAAGGAATGTTATAAGTATTTCATCACTGAAAATGTGTCAGGATTACAAAAAACACAGATTGAAGTACATTTAGGATCATAATTCCCGATTCAGATCGGAAAGTTGAACTTCTCAATAAATGAATTGCTGTCTACAGCTCAGTGTGTGTGCGTGACCGAGAGAGAGAGAGAGAGAGAGAGAGAGAGAGAGAGAATAAAAATCTCAACAAAACATCATATAAATCTCTTTTTTTCTCGTTTACAGAGCGACCTCAATCAACGGAACACTGCCCTCGACAGTGGGGAATATATGCCCATGAGTCAGACTGTAACAAATTCTGGAAATGTGCAGAAGGACGAGCATATGCTTTCGCATGTCCAGAAGGTCTTGCATATAACGAATACCGCGCTCACTGTGACTGGCCAGACCAAGTGGAGAAGTGCAATGGAGAAGGTAAGATCAACCTTTATCAACCTTAACAATATTTGCTGTTAGAGTCAACGTTTTCCAGATGCTATATAGTTCACGCACAAAATTTTTTGAAAATATGGAAAATAAAAAAACTTTGCTTGTTTGTTTGTTTGTTTTAGGGTTTTATGGCGCGTTAGCATCTAAGGCTATAATGCGCCAAGTCAATAAAAAAAACTTTGCGAAAAGGAACTGTGGCGTAAAGGAAAATCGATTTCTTTCTCACATAAAATTCACAAGGGAGACTCAAAAAAAAAAAAAAAAAAATATATATATATATATATATATATTCTTACCTCTAAGCAGAACTTACTATATTTTATATTTCAGCGAATTTAAATGACAGTTTTGAAAGTTTTTTTTGTTTTTTATTTTATATGATATTTATAAAGCTTTTTGGAGCGCCTCTCCTCGAGTTGCAGATTCCATCGTGAAAGTGTCCTGATGAAAGCGTTCCCCTTGATCATCACTAACATCTCCCAAATGTTGAGCGAAAAAAAAAAACTGAGATAGGAAAGAAGAAAATGAATTTTCAAAGACAGTCCATATCTTTATAACATTGCGGTAAACTTGACACCAGAGATTCATAATTATCTTCTTTCCTTCTTCCAAAAAACACATGGATAACTGAGTTAAATCATCGTCAAGCTGTTAGTTCAGTATTCTGTAGCTTTCTTTCAAATACATCATCTGAGCGAAGTTTCTTTATACGAAAATTCCTTCTTCCAGTTTTGCATCTTTTAAATTGGGAAACACTTCTCTTAGGTAGCAGAATCCATTTCCTTCTTTATCCAGAGCCATAACAAAATTCTTCATTAATCCCGCTTTATATGCAAAGGTGAAAGAACCTTTTTTTTAGTTCAACCAATTGAACATATTTCATATTATTTCTCCCTGGTAAAAATTCCTCTCTCTTTTCTCACTACTGCACAATATGTGTTTCTGTTGCACGTATTTTGGGGAACCTCCCAGTAGGCCAGTGAGTAATCCAATTACCTTAAGCTCGCCACAAACATTCCAAGGCAAGTCATGGTACTTCATTGAGGTGTATAAGGCCTTGAATGGGTTGAGCACGCTGAATTCTGATGGGATCCTTCCACTTGTTCAGATTACGAACCTAAGGAGGCATAAATTCAAATTAAGAAAAGACAGATGTAGATAAATGTGCGGAAATTTTCCTTTAGCCAGCGGGTGGTTAATTGCTGGAACAAACTTCCATCTGTCGTTGGGGAAGTTGATAGGGTAAATAAATTTAAGGAGGAACTGGACAGGCATTTGGAGGGAATGGTGTGATTGATTTTTTTTTTTTTTTTTTGGCTGATGCTGCATTAGCTCATACACTTGCTTTCTTGCATCACATGCCACTACTATTACTACTCCTACTACTACTACTACTACTACTACTATTGCACTCAGAATCGTGCAAATACTCTCATATATTTTCTTTCAAACAACTGAAATGGGAATGCATTTCTATTGTGCAGTTGCTTTTAACTTTAATTTTGAAACATCAATAAATATGTGCCGCATTAGCAGTGAGGTCAATGCCCAATTCGTCCAGAAGCTCACTGATATCTTTACAGAAACGCATTCAGTCTTCCATAATGAAATATTTTGAAAACGCTTTGTGATGTTTTCATTATACTGTAATTTTCGTTCCTGATTCAAGTAACTGAAACTGTTGCAGGGCCGACCCCAAAATTTGAGGAACCCTGTTCAATAATTACTTGCGGGCCCTGGGATCCTGTGCAAAACTTATACGTGGTGTTTTTGTAATAGTGATTTTTTTAATTTTTTCAAATTATACTGAACGAAAATTTTAAATACGAGTAATATTTAATATACAATCAACAATATTCTTTAACAATTGCGGTCATTACACATTTTTTCTTTACCTCCAGAAGTTAAAACAAATACAGATATTACTGACAAAAAAAAACGAAAAAAAAAAAACTTTACATATGAGGGTCATCAGGTCAATTTTTACTATACCCATATTTGTGACTGTAAATTGCGTGTTCGCTGGATGATTTGTACATTTTGCTGGAAGAGAAAAAAACCCACAGTTTCTGGTGGAAAACCTTGCTAATCTACGCCTGAGACCGACTAACGTAGCCACGGAGTGAAGAAAAGCCCATTAAAGCATCTCGCGTCATCGATGGGAGTCGAACCCAGGCTTTTTCCACGGGGAGGACGGTGACGGCACCACTGTGCTACCCGTGTAGACAAATCTTATTGTCAGTGAGCATAACGTAAAAATTACATTTTTAAATGACGTCCTATGTTCAATATCAAACAAAACATGAACATTGGGAATGAAGTATACACTCTACTTTTAGCACTTTTCAAGTCGAGTCGCTTGCCCGAGTCGACTTGAAACGGATAACGTGGAGTGACGATAATATTAAAACGGCGGTAGGATCGTTAATAGAAATGAGGTAAAGACATCGATGATATTATTATTTGGACCATTTGAGCACGGGGTCCTATTCAACAGAATCGGTTGAATATGCATGCGGCCGGCCCTGAGTCTGTTGTAAATTAGAACAAAGATCTAATACCAAAGATCGTAATATTTACATCACAAAATCGTAATATTTATCACTAAAAGTAAACTGCAACCATTATCAACCCACTGCAGGATGGAAGCCTCCTCAACAATTCATGTTGAGGGAAATGGACCATAATCTGCCACGCTGGTCCAGTGCGAGTTGGCAAATCGACCGTATTTAGCAGTCAGGGGCTTGAACCCCAGTCTACTCAAAGAGCATGTGCTACTGCACTCCCGCTCCTAGAACATTCGGCTACGGAGGCCTTTATCACTACTTCCTTTATTCTTGATTTTACTGGGTATCCATTATGTTGAAATGGCCTTACTGTAATCCTGTTTTTTCTGGACATCCTGATATTTCTGGCAAGCAGAAATAAAAATTGTCAATGTCGTTGAGCGGTTCTTGCCACATCGTAGGACCAGCAAAGGGTATACTTTTAATTTTCCCAGTTAGTCACACCCTGATGACACAAGTTACCAGCATGTAAGAGGAGCTCAATTTTTGTACTGATCACCAATTTTTCAACCAACAAAAAACACTTTTTTTTTTTTTCCTTCATTTTTTTTAATGAAAACTCCAAACACGAGAGGTATTAGAACCTATAGTACTTAGTACGATGCATGGGTTGAAGGTTGAGAATTAAGATATTTGTTAACATTGGACATGAACATCTGTAGATTGCAATTATCAAGAAATACGTATGAAGGAAGGTTGTTCCAGAAAACGGCAATTAAATGAATAAATGAGGTAAAAGAAAAGTTGGTTTTTGTGACTTTTAAGTTGGACAATAAAAGGAGGTTGATTGGTTGCGGCACGTGTTCAGAACGGTTTGTTTGGACGAGAGAGTGGGAATTATAGAAGCCAATTCAGAAGAACAGTACCTATAGTATCTATAGAAAAGGCATGCAGCAGCACAAACAGAATGTCTATGAGACAAAGAGTGGAGAGATAAGTGGAGAGATCTGTTAAAGATAAGTCGTTAATTAAACTAACTACCCTCTTTTGAATGGAATCTAGAAGTCTCAGAGAGGTTTTAGGGACACCGCCCAGGATGTGGGAACAATATTCCATGGTAGAGCGGATTTGCGATTTGTACAGAGTGAACAGCTGTTTGGAAGAAAGGTAACGCTGAGAGCGAAAGAGAAAACCAAGTTTTTTAGATGCAGAGGAAGCAATATTTGCAATGTGCTTATGCCAAGAGAAATTAGAAGTCAAGGATCATATATCTCTGTTGGGGATTCCCATTAGAGATACATGATCTTGCCTAGAAATCGGAGTGTCATCAAAGATAAGCAAAGAAGCAGAAGAATCCTTTTTGTGAGATATAAGACAGGATTGAGTTTTAGAAGGATTGAAATCAACTAAGTTATTTTTGTCCTACTGGAGAATTGAGAATTAACTGTGGATTAGCATTTAAGGAACTGGCAGTGGACATTCGAAAAGTTTTCTCAAACTGGAAAGTGGAATGCAATGTGCTATCATCATCAAAACTATATTTCCAGTCAATGGAAGGAAGTTATTAATGTACAAGAAGAAAAGAATGGGAGAAAGAACCGAACCTTGGAGAACACCAGAATCAGTGGAAAAGTTAGAAGCCAGAGAGCCATCTACCATCACCCGCAGTGAGCGTTCAGAGAGAAAATTGGATACCAAATTACAAAAAACAATTGGCAAACCATAATACGGAAGCTTATTTAGACCTTTATGCCATGTACGATCAAAAGCCTTTGAAACGGCAAGAGAAACTATTTGAGTTTCGCCAAAATTTCCATTGAATTTGTCCATAGATGGGTAACCGAAATCAGAGTATCACCAGTATATCAACTCTGACGAAATCCATACCGACGATCATTGATCAGATGGAAGGTTTCTAGATAGTTTAAGAGTTAGCAGTTAATTGATTTCTCCATTTCTTTAGAAAGAGAGAAAGAGTAAAAGTAACTGCAATGGAACGATAACTGCATGGGAGGGATTTGTCACCCTTTTTAAGAACTGGCTTCACATGAGCAAATTTCCAAGCAGAAGGAAAAACACCTTTGGGAAAAAAAAAGCGAACCAGAACAGGAGTAAGTTCAGGAGCAGAGGTTTTGAGAACAAGTGAAGAAATACCATCAGCACCTGGAGTTTTCTTAGCAACAAGATCCGTCAAAATCCTGACATCCTTTTGACAGAATAACACAGAGACATTGAATGGGTGTACTATAAATGGTGGGAGATGGTTTACCAAGAGCGTCAATACACGATCTTGGTAAATCTATTTTTCTTCCAATACGAGTTGGAAGAAAAATAGGATGCTAACAGGTCAGCTTTATCCTTGGCTGAACTGGCAAACTGGCAATAGAACGATCTGGTTTTGACAGAGGCGGGAACAGAGAATGGACAAAAGTCTTCCAATAGCTTTGGCAAGAGACCAGAATGCTCTACTACCATTTGGATAAGAAGAAAATTTTCTACTCTTAGCCTGTTCGAAATCTAGTTTGGACTGATTAATGACTGCTTTACAATTGTTGCGAGCTTTGGTATAAGCAGAAAATGAAACTGAAGAATTGGAAACAAGCCAATTACGATATGCAACGTTCTTCTCTTGAATAGCCTTAGCACATTTATTGGAAAACCAAGGTTTAGATAAAGGATAAGATTTTAACGTGGAGTGTGGAATATAGGATTCCATTCCAAAAAGAATAATTTCATTAACACGATCTGAGCAAACGTTGACATCAGAAGTTTTGAAACAGTAATCCGACCAAGGAAAAGAAGAAAAGAAATCTCGCAGGTCATCCCATTTTGCATTCTTGTACTGCCAAACAACAGGAGGTTAGGAATGGCCACGAGAGAAAGGCTCCATTGGAGAAGAAACCATCACCAAGTTGTGACCTGAAGTGCCTGGAGGACCGCTCACCTCGATCGTGTACTTAGAAGGGTTGTTTGTGAGAAAACGATCAAGCATGTTGGCCTTGGTTAGGACTGTATGGTATTCTGGTAGGTAAATGAATAATTTGTGCGAGGTTATTAGTAATTTCAAAAGCCTCAGCATCTCGACCAGCTTGGTCCGTGTGACTAGAAAACAGAAGCCAGCTGGAGTTATGAACATTAAAATCACTAAGGAAAATTACCTCACTGTTAGGAAAGCTGGACTGGAGAAAGTCAAGTTGCAAAGAGAGGAAGTTAAAGAGTTCCAAGTGATTAGTGGAGTTGGGAGAACGGTACAGACAACAGATGAATTTGATAGAATGAGGTAGAGAGATTTTAAGCCAGAGAAGATTGAAAAGAAGAGATTCCAAATTACGAAGTCTCTGACGGGGAATATCAGAACGCATATATGCACAAGTACCACCTTCGAAGCGAAAGGAATCATGCAGCAAATAATTCGAACAACCGAGATGAGCAGTGGCTGAATCGACCGATAACTGGGATTCTTCAGAAAATAGTACATGGGTTTTGGCAGACTGTATGCGGAAATGGACATCATTAAAATTAGAACTGAGACCACGTATATTTGTGAAATGAACTAGGAAGTATTTCGAAGGTTTAGATCTTTTCGCAGATATGTTTGTTCTATTAGTTTGACAATTCATGGTATATTCAGTAGAAAGAAAAGGTGGGGGGGAGGGGGGGGAATCATTCTGTATGCAGTAATGAATTTTTTGGATATGGCGTACACGTGGTAAGAATATACCCAGATCCTTGATATAACGTGGCCTCGACAATGCCACCCGTATACACACTACTCGGACTCCCTCCAGTCACTATCTGGCAGAGTAGAGGCAGCGAGATTATAAACTAGCTGAACCGGAATCCTCCTAGGGAGTTACCAATAGGTGGACTATCTAGCGGCCGGCCTGCGGAACCGTTTCGTTCAGGTGCCGTCCTACATAAGATACTATACATAAGATACATACATAGCTGTACCTCGAAATGTAAGGAAGATTGAATCTTGCCATGATATCCATCATAACCCTAAAAGTTCAAAGATATGCACATTTATTAATAGTGTAGATTTTATTTCTCTGGGTTTTTGTTGTAAACCGTCTACACATATAGCAAAAAAAATAACCCAACAGGGTGATTTAGACACTTCCTTTGCTTATGCTTAAACATTTTAACGATGCTGTCGTAGTAGGGTTTTAGGAGCATCAGCGACTAAGGCTATTGCTCCGTGTAAAATCTCTGTAAATTGCGTGTGTTCTGAGAAAAACTATACTATCCCGAGACCGACCAACTCAGCCATGTTGTAAAAAGGCCCATAAAAATTCCTCTCGTCGTCGATAGTACTCGAAATCAGGTTTCTTCCACGCCGTGTGGGAACGAAGAAGACTCTACCAACTGTGCTTCCCTCGAGGGCATTTTAACAATACAGTGCTAAATAAAATACAGAAGAAACAAACACGATGCAATACATACGTAGGTAAATTGTACCTACATAAGTTTTGCATATTCACACTTTCATTATTCATTACTTTCAATGCCTTTCCGTTATTGAAAAAGAGAGGTGGGAGGCAGATAGACATGGTTGAACATGTTAACCTAATCCAACATTACTTTCGTCTTTGAACGTGTAAACATTATTATTTGCAGGTAATACAGCAAATCAGTGTTATATCTAAATTGTAGTAAGATATATGTATTATGAGTAATATAAAAATCTGTATATGTAGAAATTGTGACGTGATGTGAAATTTTAAGAACTATTTGCGAAATCTACGCAAAAAAAAAAAATTGACTACAAATAGCTGATATATTAGTTGAAGTAAAAATCATGTTGGCCAGCGTTATCAGATGAAATTTAAGGTTTGTATTATTCAATATTAGGTTAATTTTTTCTCTGTCAGAAATATAAATTAATAAAAATTAAATAATTTACAATAAAGGATGAAAATAAAACGGGCGGAGGGTGGTATAAATTAGATATAAGCAGCTGGTATTAATTCGTTTTTACTTTTACTTTAGAGCTGTTGGGATTCCGATGCCCGCAACCTACCCAGGAGGAAATCAACCAGTTTGGTGACCCTCGTTACCCACATTCGAGTGATTGTCGTAAGTTTTTTGTTTGCATCTTGGGCCCCGACGCTCAAAGGCAGCCGCGACTTTTAGCCTGTGATCCCGGTCTGGTCTTTAATGCTGAAACAGGAAACTGCGATGACCCAGAGAATGTTCGAGGATGGTAAGTAATAACTTGCGAAGTCTGAAATATTCGTGAGAGTGAGATACATTTTCTAATCCCAATTGTTGCTACTGTAGTACTAAGGACGATATAAACAAATTACCATGTTTGTATACTATACTAACCCCAGGGGCTCACATCTGGTGAGTATGGGCTTGTCACACCCAGGGTCCTGAGCTGGATATCATTCTTCTCTTTTAGTTCTTTTACTCCTTTACTTCTCTCTCTCTCTCTCTCTCTCTCTCTCTCTCTCTCTCTCTCTCTCTCTCTCTCTCTCTCTCAGAGTAACTCGGGAATTTGTTTTGGCTGGTGCAGCATAAGCCTCAGGCTTCCTTGCACCATATGGCTAATAATAATAATAATAATATAAAGTACTGTATAATGTAATGTAATGTATGTGCTTAATGTAAGGGCGGCTCTTAGAACAAAGTTCATCTTCGCCTCGTTCCACTGTTCATTTTTACAGAATCTGTTAAGGTTAGGCCAAATGTGTGTGTAGTGGAAAAAAAAAAGAAGGGGGGGGGGATTAAATAATTAAATAGAGGAGAAGAAAGGGAAAAAAAAGATTTTCATCCCGCGCAAGGAATTTTCATTCTCACTCGGGAGAAAGTGATAGGATAGGGGAAAAAAATGTTAGTGAGCTTATGTGTGTGTTCTGTAGTTTATGTTGTTTTGGCCTTTTGGGTACTTGGAAGTGCAATCACCAGGACAGCTGCTTCCAGGTACTCGTCCCTAGCCGCAGGAAGGCAAGGCCTCTTCTACAACTAGCACGCCCTCCCCCTGAGGGAAGAATTCCCCAGGGAGGAATTGCTTACTGGGTAAAATGGGAAATGGGGGTAGGATGAGAGAAAGGATGGGACCTCTCAGCCCAGAGGGGTCCCGTACCAGGATGTAGTGTGAGGAGGGAAAAAAAAAAGAGGAGAAAAAAAAAGAGAGAGAGAAAGAATGAGAATGTGGCTGTCCAGAACTGGGAAGTCCCAGTTCGTGGCAGAGCGCGAGAAAAAAAAAAATAAATAAATAAAAGTATTTAGTATGGCAAGAGAACCATAACAGTGATATAATCTGCTGCGACTACTTCTGCTTTAGTGATTGGTGTCTTCTTGGTTATTGCTATTCGCTGTGAAGTAGAGCGTTTTTATTTTCGCGAAGACATCTTTAGCAAAAGTCTGGAATGCTTCAAGGGTTTGTGGAGTTAGAAGTAGTTGTCCAAGTGTATCCGGGGTGAGATTGGGAAACTCTCTAAATAGCCGTTCTCTATGATCACAATATTCTGGACATGTGAAAATATGCTGCCAGTCCTCGCGACCCCCGCAGAAACATTGATCTGTGTTAAGTAAGCCAAGTTGATGAAGTTTTGCGTTTATTGATCCGTGTCCTGTCACTAAAAATAAGGCTTCAAGGCACAGTGATAACCAAGAGTTCACTGTTCTGGTTGTTGTGAATTTTACATCGGGGAGGAACCTTCGCGTCCCAACTCCTGTCGTTGACGCATCCCATCGCTCTTGCCACTTCTTGACTAGCTCTGTGTAGCATCGAGTGCTTTCTTTCTTGGTGTCAGCGTCCAGGTCGATACTTATTTCTAGCATTGTGGTAGAGATTCTCTTCTTAATTCGGTAGCAAAGTCCTCGAAAATGAGGTACAGGTCAAGGGGAAGTGCCCCCGCAATTACTTGTATGGCTGCAGTTGAAACAGTTCTGCAGATGCGGTGAGTGGATAACAGCATGGATCTCTGTATTGAATTAAGTTTCTCTCTGGTTTTCACATTGGTCGCCCTGTGGAATCAGGCTCTGGCTGCAAAGGTAACAATGGGGAGAAAAACTGCTTTATAATAGAAGAGTATTGTTCGTCTGGATAGTTCCCAGTCGTTCCGAGATATTCTGACGATGGAAGCCGAAAGGTTTTTGATTTTTGCAGACAGGTGTTGAAGATGTTGAAGGAATGAGAGCTTATGGTCGATAATGACTCTGGTTTGTGTTACCAAAGGCAGCCAGACCCCGGAAATTTTGATCTAGGGGGGGACCTTCTGAGGTCGAGGCTAGACTTAAAAATCATCATATTTGTTTTCAGGGGGATTGATCTGGAGTTTGTTCTTCTTTGTCCAATCTGTTAGATTATCAAGGATTCTCTGTGCATTTACCTCCAACTTGGTCCTGGATTGTCCAGCAACCACCAGTGTCAGATCGTCAGCAAAAGCTATGATTTTACAATTGTGGAATGATTTTTTCAACCAGTCCTGCAGTACAATATTCCATATTAGGGGTCCCAGTATAGATCCTTGAAGACATCCCCTAGTGACGTTTCTATTGATTGATTGATATTTAGATTTGACCGTGATATGACTGTCTGCGAAGTAGTCTCTGAGGAGCCAGTAGAGATTGACTCGGAGGCGCTCCAGGGCGCTCTCCCACCACACTCGATCAAAGGTCCCCCTCAAAGTCGATGTAAATTGCCAGTTCGTATTTAGAAGCGGATGATTTGATATGTAAGACCAGATCTGACAGGGCATTCTCGCAGGACCACCCCGGTGTAAATCCATACTGTGATGGAGAAAACATGTCCTGTGTCTGGAACAGGGCTGTAACTCTAAGGGTAATCAGCCTCTCAAATATTTTGCCCATGTTGGCTAGCAGGGCAATGGGTCTTACGGATTTAGGATCAGTTGGCAACTTATTTGATTTAGGTATCGAACGGATCATGGCAATTTTCCAAGCTTTGAGGAATGTGGAATGCCTTAAGCATTTGTTAGAGAGCGTCAGTAGAATTTTTGGTCTTAGTTTAAAAAAACCTAACGATAAAGGCACTTTCAACTAGATCCATTCCTGGACACTTCTTGATGTTGATTTTCTTCATCACGCCTTCGAGTTCCTGTAGTGTAAAAGATTCTGCCTGGTGCAGTGGGTTGTAGGTTGCATTTCTCTTCCTGATTATTCTGTGCTCCGGTTGGTCCTCGGTTGGATCATCTGGAAGGAAGAGCTTGTCCAGGATAGTGTTTATTGAGTCTTTCCAGCTTGTTGTCTCTCCTTGGTCTGATTGGATTGAGCTGTACCTCTGTGGAGTAGATCTTTCTTGCTATTTTGTAGAGTAGTCCCCACGGGCTGGCGTTGCCTGATTCCTGGACGAACTTCCTCCAAGTTTCTCTTTTCCTCCTGGTTATGGCATTGGTAAACTGATTTTTCTTGCCGATATAATCAGCGTGCAGCGCCTCAACATCTAGGGGCGGGCAGTCCCGATGGCTTTGGTATTGCTTTCTGGCTCTGAACCTTTCGAAGCAGGTTTTTGAGCTTATTGTTCCACAAAGCACATATTTGAATAATGTACGTTAAATAATATTTTATTTTCAAATAAAAGTCGTACTCTTTACTGAGTTCGATTTTCGATTATGGGACTCATTCTGTAGCAGTGAAGATCGAGGCCGAGCACTTGTCGCCAAGGCTCGGGTTCATGCTGAATTTAAAGACAAATACTGCTATCCACAGTTATTCTAAAGTTGCTGAAGTCTCGTTTAATATACCCTTGCGTTAAAATATTCCAAAGCAATCCTATAGCACTGTACTACATGAGGCAAAACGCAGCTCAGTTAAAGACACATATAACGGTGAGTTTAAATGGAAGTTAACTTCCAAACACTACTTGGCTATTCACTTCGACAAAATGCATTATTCACACGTCACATATAAGCTAATAAAGACCATCCGCTGCTAATGAGAGGCCAATAAGCTGAAACACGCTGCGGTGATCATCCTCGGCCAGGACTGTCTCCTCTTTCTTGTTTTTAAACTTTTTGCTTTCGTCTACCGTCAATCAGAGACTTTTTTTTTTTTTTTCATCCACAAATTAAAACAGCTATCTTGTAGGCGGCTCCAATTTTTAAATGTATAGCAAAATCGCCTGTTCAGGCGATGGTTGTACAGTTCAAAAAGATAATTAGCCAATTTCGAAAGACCGTGAATAATGGTATTTGTCTCTAAGCATAAGCCCGATCTCGGACTTCGGATGGACCAGAATGTTCCCTCTGATCGAAAATCGAATCCAGAAAAGTGCGAATTTTATATTATTTAAAAATGGGTTGAAATATACCCTCAACAATCCTATAGTATTGTATACAGTATTTTGTTTCTTTAACATTCTAATTCTATATGTTTTCCCTATTACAGCGAACGTTATTACAACAATTTGGATCCTAGTCGTCTCAGAGAACTCTTCGGACGCTAACGTATCTTCTAATCACAAGTGGAGGATAAGAAAGTCAACTTAAGATCACCATATGTATACAATATATAAAAACAGAAAAAAACCTAAATAATGTTACGATAAATTTCATTTAAATATCCAAGCTTCACATCACCTAAAGAAAACTTTTCTGTATGTTTTTCCTTGTTTTATACAGCATCGATCACTTTTTAACGGACACACACACACACACACACACACACACACACACACACACACGTGGTCGCTAGAGGGGAAGTTGCAGGTTTGTGCAACCACCAGATTTTGTTAATATAATTAAAATTAATTTAATTACTTTGTACTTTACTATAATCTGCTATATAGCAATATTATTTATTTCTGTACAGAAGTAAATATGTCGACCGCACGAATAATTTAATTTTGCGATCTCGCAAAAGCAAATTATTATGCGTGCCTTTAATAGCTTTACAGTCCGCCTGCAACCGAGTGCGAATATTTGCATTTATTGATATTTCCATGCGCGTGCAGAGGAATAGACCCAGGGCACGATAACAGCCAAACGGTTCGATTCGGCAGCAAGACAACGTTTGCGATTCTTCAGACATATCGCGAATCGTTATGCTTCCGCATGGGCGAGACACGTGCAGAATTATATGCGTGCGTACATCTGCTTTAAGGATACAGTTTAGTTTTAAATTTAAAAACATTACCTATCATAATTGCAGGTAATGATTACTGAAACTAAAACTAAAAAGTTTCAAAAATCAAAACACAAATCGCAAATCCACTTCCGTAAACCACGAGCAGCCATTCACACACACACACACACACGGTAAATCCGAAAAGTTACTTTTTTACTCCCATGCCATACATATTTTCAGATGTATTCTTATAGTCACAGACGTAAGAACATATTACTGTAGTATACATAAAGTCGGCACTTTTTTTAGCATTTAATTTTTTTGGCCTCATTTAGTTATTAACCAGAAATTATTAGATAGATAAATGATTAGTTACTTTACTTTAGAAAGTTAAATCATACTCATTTGAAGATTATTATTATCATTATTATTCAGTTTTTTTTATTTCAGGAATAAATGGCAAGATTGAAGTGTGATTAAAATGATGCCATTTTTAAATAAATTCACAGGTGGCCTTTATATTGCATGATTTTCACCTCTGTTTCGATGTAAATGTCATTACTTATTATAATCATGATATTTATATCCAAACATATGCAACCAAAATTTAGCAATAAAACAAAAACCTCCAAAAAAATACAGTAATCTTAAGAGAATCCAGCCACAACTGAAATCGATTAAGAATAAACAATCTGATGATGCTTTTCAACTGTAATTTTGAAAGGAATAGCGAAGACTGAGAAACCTTATAAAAAACCCTATACAGAATTACCGATGAAATATGAGCAATCCATTGTTGTCAATAAGAAACACAAAAGACGGATTGTGTAGGATTTCAATAGCGATGCAACTATTCAAATGTTATGACATCATGTATTTCGAATAATAAAGACTTGTTAATGTTGCACGTCTCTTTTTATATTGTCAAGAAGCTAAGTGTATTTTACATAATAATACAATAAAATCATCATTAGTTACAATATTAATAATGGCTCGCCGGTATTTTATTCAGCCAGCGTACAGATTAAAATAACAGTGTCAGTCTATGTATAGTATATCATGTAAGCTCAGAGTTAAATTTGGAAGGTTTTTATTACTATTATTAACTTCCTCTGTTTGGCTTAAAACAAAATAAAAATACACATATAGAAAGAAAATTCTTCTAATTTTCTTTCTATTTATATACCACTATATATTTACTACTACTTTCTTTCTTAAGAAAGAAAGTAGTGGTAAATAATGCAAGAAAGCATTATTATAAAGCAACACCTAAAAAAAAACAAAAAACTTCCCTTATCATCTGTCATTTCCAGTAATTTGTCTAGGTCTTCCTTGAATTTATTCAAACTACCCACCTCACAACAGATGAAGGTTCGTTCCAAAGGCAAACTTTCGCACATCTATCATGCAACCATCCTTCCTCAATTTGAATTTATACTAGCGAAGTTATATTATTTCCCAGTAGATGCTGAATGACAGAGGAATCACTCTCCATCTAGTCGAGATGGATAGCGAGTGTGGTTGCGATGATGACACTCTGATGCAGCAGTTATATCGGTTCCCTCACAAAAGCCCACACGAAAAAAGCTCACACGAAAATTCCGCACAGAAAAAACCCCACTGTCATAAATGCTCACAAGAAAAATACCCACACGGAAAAATGCTCACATTATTTTTAGTTTACAAAAAAAACAAATTATTTCATATTTCAAAACGCAACAAAATGTTGAATTTATATATTTTATTTCTACTTCTATACGATGTATTTTAATATAATTTTGATATAAAACTTTGATTTTAATATAAAATAGAATATTTGGATGTAAATGTTTTTAAGGGAAATTACAGGAAATAAAATGCTCTGGTTTTATTGCAATAAAGCCTTTCATTTTATTTATAAAAATAAATTATTTTTTTCTCTGTCTTACAAAGTAAACGGTCAACACTTTTTTGTTTTTTTATCAACAAACAACTAATTCAGTCATATTTCAGTGATTTATTTATTTGTCAAGGAATTGAATAGAATTTTCATTACTGTAAGTTAGCCAATCTCTCTGCGAGTATTTCAGTTTGTCTTCTATCTGCTCATATCCTGCACAAAAGGGGCAACCAAGTCATGCAGTGTATCATATCGTCTCTTTTTCACTTCTAGACGACCTGCCTGTGCATTACCAGTGTCAATCTGTGGCAAGCCAGGTCCTTCTTCAGTCCATCAAACAAAAACTACACGCTGGGATGACTGCAGTGGAATAGGGAATTAAGTGCATTGTGAAATCCCTCACAACAGTTTGTAGTTTTAGGCGACCGTTCAAGAGCTGCATCATGATGATTCCATATTCTTATTAGAAACTGGGGATCTCTACCTGCTGCGCCCTCAATTGTCATTCAGTTATGAAAACAAAAGATGGCAACGTAGTACAACAACAAACTGAACACTGTCATTATTCCTGTCCTCAAAAAAAGCAGAAGCCAACGTTGCCAGAAGCAAAATGAGGCAATACATGAGAGTAGTTAGTTCTACTCCGCATAATGTGATGGGGAATGTATTGTCAGAGTTGAGTAACAATGTACTGGCCCATATGCCTAAACAATCACCCCTTAAGAGAAATCTTCTCAATTACAGAAAAGACGGTCATTTGCCTAATCCAACAACAATAAATTTTGACATTTCTGAGAAGTACCGTCAACTGATAACTTCATGATTCATGTGTGGATGGTTCAGACAGAATTCTGGTTTTAAGTGATAAAGAACTCTTGGTTGAATTGAACAAAGATACAATTTATGGAGATGGCACCTTTGATAAAGTTCCAAACATGTTTTACCAACTGTATACGTGGCATGCCAAGGTGGGTAACTCATATCCGCCATGTATTTACATTTTGTTGCAGAAAAAGAACTTGGATACTTATAATAGAATGTTTGAAATCATGAAGCTGTTGGTTCCAATTCTGATGCCTCAAAAGGTTTTAGTGGATTTTGAGAAGGCTTGCATGAATGCAGTGAGGATTGCCTTTCCACATGCTGAGGTCAATGGGTGCCATTTCCATCTGTGTCAGTCTCATCAGGAAACTCAGCAATGCTGGCTTGAAGACTGAATTTGAAACTGATATAAATACAAAAACTCAAGCTGAAGTCTCTTGCTGCATTAACCTTTGTCCCAGTCCATGGTGTGACGAGTGTCTTTGATGAGCTTGCCGCCATATTTCTAGACGAAGATAGCTATAATGAGGTGCTCACGTACTTGTTTTCCACATACATTGAGGGTGCAGCAGGTAGAGATCTCCAGTTTTCAATAAGAATATGGAATAATCATGATGCAGCTCTTGAACGGTTGCCTAAAACTACAAACTATTGTGAGGGATTTCACAATGCATTTAATTCCCTATTCCACTGCAGTCATTCCAGCGTGTGGGTTTTGTTTGATGGACTGCAGAGGGACCTGGCTTGCCACAGACTGACACTGGCTAATGCACAGGCATGTCCGTCTAGAGATGAAAAAGAGAAGATATGATGCACTGCATGACTTGGTTGCCCCTTTTGTGCAGGAATATGAGCAGGTAGAAGACAAACTGAAATACTTGCAGAGATTTCTAACTTACAGTAATGAAAATTCCATTCAAATCCTTGACAAATAAATAAATCACTGATATGTGTCTGAATTAGTTGTTTGTTGATAAAAAACCAAAAAGCGTTGACTGTTCACTTTGTAAGACAAAGAAAAAATAATTTATTTTTAAAAATAAAATAAAAGGCTTTAGTTGCAATAAAACCAGAGCATTTTATTTCCTTTAATTTCCCTTACAAACATAAATGTTCTTGTTTATACTCCGGGACGACCACCAGGTCAGTGGCGTTTACAATAAATCAATCAATACAAATGTTAATCGTATTTAGCAGTCACAGCCTTGAATCGCAGTCCACTCAAAGAGAGCGTACGCTACTACACTTGCGCCAAATTAATCATGTACAAATTACTGCTTGCCAATAGTTTCGGCCTTTCAAATCCTAGCGCTCTTATCCTCCCACGCGAAAGATCAAAAAAAAAATTTTTTTTTTTTTTTAAGGTCCTAGCCACTGAAATCTCAGGAAATTAGGTGGCAGGACCTGCCAGAGTAAATAATTATAATGCTGGTATACCTGGCTTGCTGTTTGTTGTTTGTTTGTTTATTTGGTTTTTAGGAGCATTAGCAACTAAGGCCATATTGCTCCGGGATATGCGGTGGTCATTCCCTGACCTTTCCGCATCCTCCGAATTTGGTGGTGACGGGCTCGAACCCCGGTCTAATCAAGAAGCGTGTGCTACGCACTGCTGCTCCTTCCCACCTGGCCTGCCTCCACGGCGCTGAGTGTGGACAACTTGGGCCTCAGCAGGGGTCCAGCGGCTAAATGGCCAGAAGAACAACGGTACATAACACTATACGTATACAATATCCATACACTTTTAAATCTCTGGCCTTTCCAGTAAACTGGCAAACCTACAATGAAAGCAACGCGGAGATGGGGGAAACCGCTGGTGCCGCTTGACACTAAATACACTCTACTACACTTGCGCCCCCTGACCATTCGGCTACGTCAGGCCTATTCTATTTTATATCACATATCAAAGTTTTATATCAAAAGTTATATTAAAATACATCGTATAGAAGTTGAAATAAAACATATAAATTCAACATTTTTTTTGCATTTTGAAACAGAAATAATTTGTTTTTTGTAAACTAAAAATAAAGTGAGCATTCTTCCGTGTGAGCATTTATCCATCTGGGTATTTTTCATGTGAGCATTTATGACAGTGGGATTTTTTTCTTTGCAGAATTTTCGTGTAGGCTTTTTTAATGTGCGCATTTATCTGGTCACCGTTATATCAAAGTATCATTGCAACATAAATGATGCCACGAACCAAATATCCAGGTCACCTGAAATTTAACATATATACCAACCTATTTCTTATACAGCGATCGAACTTTTTCAGCCTATCTAACTTGAAAAATAAAATTAGCTTTACTCATTTGAATCCTATTATAAATTCTTCAACCTATGAACTTCCAAAATATTGCGATACTTACATGAATGTAAGTTCCTTCTGCGAGGAACTTACATTCATGTTTTTTTAGTCGAGGAGACCATATCTGAGAAGTGAAAGGACAATTTAAATTATTTAGATAGCAGGTTTGGAGATGGTATACTCATTCCCCAGTCTTAAATTAATGACCACTTCAAAATCTAATGCTGACAGTTCATGACCTTCTTGAAAGACGAAATTGGACATAACGCTCAAACAGGCGAGCACTAAAAAATAGTGGAAATACATATAAGTTATAATACTTTATTACAATAATCATCTTAATATGATGATTAACACCTTCTGGTTTTATTGTCATTGCATGAGACCCAAAGATCAGGTTGGAATCCAAAATTACCCTGACAATTTAATTTCAAAAATAAGCTTTAATATAATTCTCTCTTTATCCAGACACACTTAAATTAGATCTAAATAAATAAAAATTCAGTAATTTTGTTTTACTTAAATTTGTTTGTGCAGATAAGCAATTTATCTGCACAAGCCCCAGCTGAATTCGGAATTCTAGAAGAATGAACAATACCATCTGCATACGAAACAAAAGTGAGATTTAAAAAAAAAAAAAAAAGGGGGTGGACAAAACAGCCGAAAACAGAAGTGATGAAAAAGCCTCTCAGCTATTCAGTGAAAAAATCTTTACCATCAGAACAAAATTACTCGTAATTCCCTGAAACCAAGAAAATCAAAACATTATCACAGATACATAATTCTTTAAAGATGAATAAATCTGAATGCACTGCTTTCCCGGGAGTTAAAACCTAGAAACTAAAAGACTTATACAGATTACAGCGCAATGCCACCAAATACTTGGACTAGTCAGAAGGCTGCGTAGGAGCTTTATTTTTAGGAATCGGAATAAATGGGTACCTCCACCAAGACCTAGGGATATGATCCTCCTGAAAGGTTCTGTTTGACAAGAGGCTGCATTCTATGCTGATTATCAAAACGTGGGTTGTTGTTGTTTTTATAGTAAGGTTTTAGGAGCATCGGTGACTAAGGCAATATTACTCCGTATATACTGTCTGTGAATTGCTTGTGCTCGGTGGTCTATTTTCTTTGCTGGGCGAAAAACGAAAGTTTACGGGAGAAAAAACCATGCTACACTCGCCTGGGACAAAGCGTGGGACTGTAAAGCTAAACGACCCTTGTTTATATTGAAGAGGCCATATCTGAGAAGAGGAAGGGCGATTTAAATGACTTAAAATAGATTTAGAGTCTAGTTTGGACAGTACATAACCTTCTTTAAAGATGACATTGGACATGATGATCAAATAGGCGACCAATTGGAAAAAAATCTACTAACAATAAATATTAAGTTAAAAATAATTTATTATGAATAAATAACATTATTACTTTTTAAATAATAATAATAATAATTTATTTATCCCTATTTTATGTTACACTTTTTGGGAGATAACAGCGAAAGAGGAGGGAGAACACATAAGCCAATGGCTTTTTAGGGGTGTTCCCTTAGGAAACGATATGAATAACAATAAAAATATACAGTTCTGAAATTGTACAGGTACTGTTCAACAGATAAGACATAAATAAATTTGAAATTTTTGTACATTTCTTTACAGAAGACTTCATAAACCATCTCTATTTATAATTGCATTGTGAAAATTTTTATAATTTACTTTTAAATCCAAAAAGGATTTAAAGGTAAATTGTTTTATTAAAATATTATTGTAAATAATAATCTCTCTCTCTCTCTCTCTCTCTCTCTCTCTCTCACACACACACACACACACACACACACACACACACACACACACACACACACACACACACACACACACACGGGACTGATTTCTGTTCCCTAAAATTAAATCCACGCTGAAAGTACGATGATATGACAATGTAGAGGTCATTAAAAGAGATGTTACAAAGGAATTGATGACAGTCAATTGAAATGTGTTTAAAAATTATTCCAACAGTTCTACGAGAACTATCAAAAGTGTATGACTGCTCAAGGCAATTTTTAGAAAATATGAAAAGCTTTTCTTTCTTTCTTTTTTTTTTTTTTTTTTTCATATCTGATTTTTTTTTTAAATTTCGCAGAACTTAATTTCAAACTTTGAATTTTGAATGCAATTTTTAAATAACAAGTCCTTTTCTAACGCTTTTCTGTGCAACTGCACTAATAATTGAGGGAAATCTATTTGAAAATCTAAGAGATTCCTTTTGATCATAAGCTGGCCCAGGACAAATGGCCCTAGTGTTCCCTTCTCAACTGGCTTTGGTTGTATCTTAACTTCGGCAGATAAAAGGACCACCTCTAGCTAGTACGGCGGCCTTACCTCTACACAGCACATTTTCTGACACTTTACGCTAGGCATCGGCCATAATTCGGCTCCATTCCTCCTGCAGAACAGCTGGCAGACCTGGAAGAAAGCTGTTTTGGGTGCAGTCTAATATGGTATTCCAATTCGTAAATGAGGACTAACGTCTGAGCCTGCTAGTCCTGTATAGCCTTTGCCAATTTTGTAGCACTGACTACTACGTAGCGCATAACTGTCCAAAACATTCAAATATCTCACAGACCAGTCTGCCTACCAAACTTCAAGATCGAGATGAAAGGAAGCGCTCATTCCAGGCAATCTCCACACCTTCCGCGAGTTTTCAAAGTCGTACATACATATTATTTTTCATTGAAGTAACACCTGTGGTTTTCCATCATTGTCTGCGCGGTAGTATAGTAGCATCGTCGCCGTCCTTCCGAGACCGGGTGGAAAACGGCCGGATTCGATTTCCCCCAATGATTCCAGGAACTTTTATGGGATTTTTTCACCCAGTGGCTGAGTTAGTCAGTCTCAGAAAATCGGGTTTTTCGTTCAACAAACAGGCAAATCAACCAGATTGCGATTCACGAACATAATACACTTGGACAGATGAATGCATATTCCGGGTGGCCCTAGTGCGACATTTATATTATATCTTTCCATCTTTGAATAACATCCAGCACAAAAAAGGTTAAAGTGTGGCATTCAACCGTCATCCACGTTTAAAGTCTCTTAAGTCCAGCCCCTCATCCATAGTGGCTTCTAATACTACTGCTGCAGCACAGGCAGACCCACGAGACATATGCATGTCGTTTCCGACGTACATGATCTTCCCTTAATAAATCCATGCTATGACTTCCTTATGGCTCCATTCCTATCAAGATGATCTTTCACTACTTCCTTAATTATTGACTCAATTATTTTCTTTGGTGCAGAAGTCAAACCTGTAGGTCTGTAATTAGCCACTTCATACTTTGGACCAATTTTGGAGAACAGAGAACTCTGCGAATCTTCAATCTGTAGAGATCTACATTGGATTTAGCATGACAGTGCATATATATATTTATTTTATTTTATTATTGTTTTTTTTTCTGAAGCAGCAAAAGCTTGTGGCTTCAGTGCACTACATGGATAATACTATTAATAATAATAATAGCAATTTCTTCCTTTACTGAGGCAAAGCCTCAGATAGCTTATACTCAACATCGTTAGTACTAACATGTGGAACAATATCACTGTTCGTGCCCTTAAAAGATGATTGTTCGAGAACGTCAATAAATTTTACTCCGGCAGACAAACCACCTCTGCATAATATTTTGCTCGTTTTCTGGAGAACAGAATAATCAAAAATAACTACTTTCTGCGGAACCAGCGCCTTGGCGATGAATGAGGGTCAGCCCCAGAATTGAGTTCGGCAGCTGAGAGTACTTGATGAACCCCTGATTTAATTCCATTGAAGACAATAACTGTTATCTTCAAACACTCCAATTCTTACATCAAAATGATGAATTTACACTTATTTTCTCGTTCTGTTCGCATTTCACTTATTTCCTCGTTCTGAGCTAAGGTACCCTCATCTACTCAGTCTATATCTTTATACAGACAAAGAAGAGTGAAACAGATAGAACAGAGAGGTTTTTTATATAACAAATTAGTGCCATATGGTATAACATGATAATTCACAGTTAAACCAAAAACAACAATTAAAACGGCAAAAACAAAAAAGGCAAATAACAGACACAGGATCATAGCAGCTGGAACTGGAAACTCCAGATGAGATGCTACAGGATCGGAAATCTGAACGTAGTGTAAATTTGATCTGTAATTGGTTGAAAAAGCAAGTTCAAAATGGACAGTGCTTGTTCGGAAGTGGTGAATCAAAATAAAAAGCAACCGTCCCCTCCCCAGAATACTCTAGAGCTCAGCACTCACAGATAAGTAGGTTTATTTATGAACTATAAATACAACGGTTCTAAATGGGAGGAGAGGTTACAATTTGATTAGCCGCTGCCTTATTTTAAGATGACGAAATAAGTATTTCGTACATAATTTTTTATAACAACTTATTACATGAATAACTCTTGATTTCTCTGATCAGATTTCAGAATGTATTTATTCGTTATTAAAAATATACAATTAAAATCTAAATAACTTCGATTAAACATACAATAATATATTACTGTAATATTTTTAAAATACTGTGTTAAAGATTGTGTTTAATATACTGTGTTAAACAGGTTAAAATGAAGTAAAATCTAAAAACACAGTAGCTTTTAGTATCTGTACGTTACCTTTATCAACGTAATATTTGCATGGAAACAGTAGGTATAAATTCATGAAAAAAAATATATAAAAGTTTTTTCCATGTATTTATACATTAAAAAATATTTTTCGTGTAGACGAGAGGAAGGAAAGGAAAGGAAAGAAAATAGTCATTCTCAACTTCTTCCAAGGTTAACGTAACCTCAAGTCACCCGCGAATTACTCGAAATAGGGGAGGGGGGGGATGTGGCAGGGATCAATTAGGAGGAGAAGACCATCCAACTCACGTCAAAGATGGGATGTATTCACATGCTATTATTTCTGTTCAAAGTGTGTCTGGTGCTTGTGAACGGATCTCGAAATCTCTTGTACTATCAATAATTTGAACGTCATTTCGCCAGAGGTCGTCCCTTCTGCCAGCAGTGCACAGCTATCGCCGATTGGTAAATATCACTATTCTCAATGGGTATAACGCACTCATTCAAGGCTTCCTGCAAGACGATTGGTGGTTTCACCGATATACCTCGCATTGTAGTCTCTACATGGCATACTAAATCACATCACTTTTTTGCTAACTGGTATAGGGATTTTTAAAGGGGATACACAGTTTGTACTTTTCTACCAGGAAATTGCACAATGTTAATACTGTACCTATTTATATGCAAATCCTGGCAATACTCCGATAAAGTGGAAAGGAATGCGAGCTATACCAGAAGCTCTGTTCGAGTCCGACGTAGGGGTCTGTGATGGGGAAAAATCAACGTTCGCATGTTTCTAGGTTTTCTTCTAACTTAGGGCGTTCTGATTCTTTATTTAGCATTAGTAGAGGCATATGATGCAAGAAAGCAAGCTTATACGGTATCAGCCGGAAAAAAAAAATTCCCATTTCACTCATCCATTCGCTCCAAAAGTTTGTCCACTTCTTCCTTGAATTTATTTAAGCTGTCCACTTCTACAACAACGGATGGAAGTTTGTTCCAGCAATCAACTGCCCGCTGGCTAAACGCAAACTTCGGCACATCTATTCTACAACTGTCTTTCCTCAATTTGAATTTATGCCTCTTCAGATGCATAATTTGCGCAACATGCAGAATTCCATCAACATTGAGCATGCTCAAACCATTCACGATCTTATATACCTCAGTCAGATCACCTAGCAGGTGAATAATCTCCAGAACTTCAGCCTTTCTAGGTATTCCCCTGTGTTCCCCTTCTCTGTACACGTTCCAGTAGCTCTACATCCTTCCTTTTTCTGTTTCTCAATGTGAATATGGTCTGCTCATGACTTTGCAGATAGTACTGTTGTAGTATGAGGGAGTATGACATGACATGTAATTAGTGTATCAGTCCATGCACATCGGTTTAAGATATGTTGAAGTTTTTAAACGCGAGCCTACTTTTTATTTTACCATTTCGTCAGTGCAGGATTCTTAATCTCTGTTGTAAATTTCAGAAAACTGGAATATCCACTGAGATGTGTTAAAACGGTTTTGTCGCTCCCACGGGAGAAAATGGTCGATATATCATCAATATATCCCTTTAAACGTTTTTTTTTTTTTTTTTTTTTGGTAGTTGTTGGCGAATAGGCTTCTGTGGCCATAATGCACCTCCCAAGGTTTTTGCAGTACTTTGATCCAAGCCCGAGGCGGGAATCGAACCCGCGACCTTTGGGTTGCCAGGCAGGCACTTTACCCACCCGGCTAGCCCGGTCGGCGTTTTAAACGGTAATAGGATAAAAACAAACAATTACATTTAGGGTCACCCGGAAAGTTAATTCATATACCGATATATGTATTGTGTCTGTAAATTGCGTGTGTTCTCTAGTCAATATGCCTGTTTTGGTGGATGAAAAAACCCCGGTTTTTAGGGAAAAATCTTGCTATCTACGCCTGAGACCGACTAACTTAGAGGGTAATAGGGAAGGGGGAATTGGAGAGAGCTTCCACGTACAACGTTTCCATAACTAAATTGGTGATATTTGGACTAACTGGTGAACCTATAGCTAAGCCATAGGTGTGCTTATGAATGACATCAATCAAGAATTATTTAAACATAATTACTGATCATCACATACAGCATATCTATTATAGTAAGCTGTTTTATTAACTAAAGCAACTTCCCTTTCCGAGTGGTCAGGAGCGAGAGTGCATAGCACGCGTTCCTTGAGTGGACCGGGGTTCAAGCCCGTGACTACTAAATACGATAAATATTTGTACTGACGATTTATTGTAAACTCTACTGACTTGGTTGTCGTGCCGGAGTATAAACAGAAAAAATTAAATAAATAAAAAAATATATAAATGTTATTTTACACAGGTATTCCCATGGTTGATGGGAATACCAGTAGAAAATGAAACATCACATAATTATTTAAACGATTTCCTATTTATTTAACATTAATCCTTAACATCCTAAAAATTGACTCTACAAAAACACTGCAAAAGGTTCCATATTATGCTTAATATAAGCACTAGAATATCATATACGCCTAGACTTTTTATTCTTGGTGTGTTTAAGGATAAACAGGGCTGGCACTAGCGATTGTGGCGCCTGAGGCAAAACTTTAATGGCGTCTAATTCATATCGTATCTTAACACACATATGTATGCAGAAGCGCATCTAGCAGCGTCTATTTTAGGCGGGCCTGTGACAAATGCCTCACTGTGCACCCCAGTGCCGGCCCTGATGATAAACACAATATATTCATAGTAGAGTTCAAAAATAACAGGCGTTTCTGATAAAAGATAAAGTATATTGCTTATGTTACTTGGTGGAGCAATAATGTTCACTATATACTTGTTAGCTACTTGAATATCCTTATTCCTGTTTGGAACTGTATTTATCGAACAAGTTATATGTCTGAAGGAATGTTCTTCCTCTTGTTTGCCACATTGTTCATTGGCTTCCATTTATCCTATTGACCCATATCCCTATGAGTGAGTTTATTTTTATAATAGTTATTTAATTATCTTGTGTATTAACTTTATTTCAAAGTTAAAATTTGTATTTTCTGCTAGACAAAATTAACAGAACACATAGAAAACGTAGTGTAACTCTTGCAGATCAAGATGAAGCAGGAAAAAATTCGGTACAGTTCTGTTCTTTGATGAATCCTGTTTTAGCCTACAAACAGATTCTAAACGTCGTTTCAACTGGAGACAATAATGATCAACGGCCGCACCCCTCCATGATTTTGATAAGGGTACACTAACTGCACAGAGGTAACGAGAACAGATTCTCGAACTCATGTGTGACTTTTTAGGAGTGCGGTTTGTCCAAATTTTCTTTTCATGCACGCCAACAACCAACTGCTCGGTCACTTGATCCATTCGCTCCAAAAGTTTGTCCAGTTCTTCCTTGAATTTATTTAATCCACCACCTTCCGAAGTTTCTCGCTGTTTTCTCATTTCATCGTTATTCTATGGTACGCCACCATACTAAATTTTGTCCCTCTTCATCTCAAGCAGAACGAAATACACCACGGTTTCTACATGTTCTGTTAATTTTGTCGTGCAGTGTAGTTAATATGGTGACGTATTAGAGAGAAAGTTTTTATGTAACCAATACGATTGTTCTCTAATTTGGTTTAAGGTAATTAATTCATCAGTTATCAAAAGTATGTGTTTTCTTCTAACCTGATTTCTAAACTCTTAATATCAAAGTCTTTCATTACTGTATTTTAGTTAGCGAGTTATAAATTACTGGAATAAGTTACCTACATGGGTGATAGAGGCTGACAGTCTGGAGAAATTCAAAGGCCAGCTGGATAATTACCCAAGGGAGGAGGGAAATGCATAGGTTGTCGATTTCCTTTTCTCTTATTAATTATTATTATTATTTTTTAAAAATTTTCTTCTTATCATTATTAATTTGTTTTTATTCTTATTATTTTATTTATTTTTTTGTTGTTATATTTTATTATTATTTTATTATTATTATTATTATTATTATTGTTGCTCTTATATTATTTCTCCCTGATTGGGGGATTCCACTCCGTGATGGGTACTGCTACCAAATACACAGGGTGGTTGTAATGATTGGTGTTACTGTTGGTCGAGGAAATCTCTGACTGTCCTACAGATGTTCAGTTTTGCGACTTTCTGGAGTTCCTTGTAGGTTTTCCTGGGAGACCTATTGCTGCTAGGCTGTTATGTAGAGTCTTTGGGACCATACCGGTAGCTGACACGATAATCGGGATGATGGTTGCAACTTCTTGCATATGCCACATCTCCTCGACTTCACGTCTCAGGTTCGTGTACTTCCTAATTTTTTCCTCATCGGTTTTCTGGACATTGCTAGTGTTGGGCACCACTATGTCAATCAGGTAGGTAGCCTTTTCCATCTTGTCCACAAGGGTTATGTTCGGTATGTTGTGCGGGATGGTCTTATCCGTTATTATGGCGCGGTCCCAGTACAGCTTGTGGATTCGGGTCTCTAGTACTGCCTGGGGTTCGTACTTGTAGTATGGTACACTTTATTTGGTCAACTGGTATTTCCTCGATAGCTTCTGATGTATTATCCTGGCTACTTGGTCGTGTCTATGAGTGTACTCAGTCTGGGTGATCACCTTGCACCCCGCGGTGATGTGTTGGATCGTTTCTGAGGCCAGATGGCATCGTCGACATGTGTCATCGAACACTCCGGGCTCTTTTGCGATGTATTTTCTATAGTTCCTGGTGTTGATTACCTGGTCTTGAATGGCCAGCATGAATCCTTCAGTCTCGGGGAAGCCTTCAGTCACGTCCCGCTTATTATTATATTTATATCTTTTTTAATTAATTTTTTTTTTCACGCGCTCTGCCTTGAATTCCCACTCTAGTGCAGCCAATTTATTTAAATTGTTTTTTTTTTTCTTCTTCTTCTTCTTCTTCTTCCTTTATTATTTATTATTATTTTTTTATCATTATTATTTAATATATATATTTTTTATTAATTAATTTATTATTATTATTTTACTCTTTTTTTTTTCCCCTAACTGCACCACGGGTGGTTTTTTTTTTTTTTTTTTTTTTGGGCTCTTCTGTCTTTATCTCCTCCCTCTGGAATGGCCCCCAGAGGAATCTGTTCCACCTTCTGGCAACACTAGGTGGGTCAGAGTCTCTCTTGAGACGGTACGTGTTTTTCTGGGACTGGCCCACCTTCCCGTGGTGTGGACGAGTACCCAGAATCATCTGTCCAGGCGACTGATGCTTCTGGGTAGCCAAGTGGCCAGAACATAACAACAGAACACACACATAATACACACAAACGTACGTCACACACATATCTGGCCCATTTGTAGTGATACTGTTCTTCACAGAGATACGAGGCGAAGTTGAACAAACGTTCTAGGTGCCGCCCTTACATATACACATGTCCACGTCCCGCTTGTGAGCCATGCATTGGAAGCAATGTTATCGATATCTTGATGGAGGTCATTGTAGTGTCTGCCATGGAGTGTCTTCTTTGCTCATCTTTCTAACTTCGTTTCTTGTGCCGTCTGGGTGGGTGGGGGTTCCTCGCTTAGGTTGAGTGGGGGTATACCACTTACCTATCTTCCTTATGGCCTGGTGGAGTAGTGCTGTGTTGTTCTCGAAGTAATCCTTCAGGTTAACTATCGCTGTTTTCTGTTGTTCTATAAGGCTATCAGGCCCCTTCCTTCCTCCCTCTTTCCGAGCTATTGTTATTCTCTCCACTTCTGACTTCGGGTGGTGTTGGCGGCTCTTGGTCATCATTGTCCTTGTCTTTCGCATGATATCTTCTAGCTCGGTGATAGTCCAATTTATGACCCCGAAGGTGCATGTTAGTACTGGAGCTGCATAGGTATTTATGGCTTTAACTGTGTTCCCTCCGTTCAATTTTGATTTCAGCAGGCTTCTGAGTCTCTGATGATATTTTTCCGTCAAGCACTTCTTGATTTCCTTGTGCTGTAACTGCTGAGCCTGCATCATCCCTAGGTATTTGTAGGTCTCTCCTTCTGTCATAGCTTGATTTCCTTGTGCTCTAACTGCTGAGCCTGCATCATCTCTAGGTATTTGTAGGTCTCTCCTTCTGTCATAGCCTCGATCCCTTTTCCAGTCAGCAGCTGGTAGTTTCGGCCAACTAATTTTCCCTGGTGCAGTGTGTGTGGGTTTTGCATTTGTCTAGACCAAATTCCATCCTGATGTCCTTGCTGAATTCTTCGGTGATCCGGAGTAGTTGCGGGAGTTGCTTCTCGGTTGCCGCATAGAGCTTGATGTCACCCATCAAGTTTGATAGATGACATCAAGCTCTATGCGGAATCAAGCTCTATTGAAGAAAGAACCTGTACACCCTCACCCTCAGGTGGGTGAGGGTGTACAGGTTCTTTCTTCCTTCATGCATGGTGGATAGCGGGTTGAGTGCTAGACAGAACCACAGTGGGCTCAGAGCATCTGCCTGAAAGATTCCTCTTCTAATGGGGAGTGGCCTGGTTGTAACGTTCTCGACCTTAATGGTGGTACTCTATTTCGCCATTGTTGCTCCTAGGAAGTTTGCTACTATCTGATTGACTTCTGACTTCTGTAATAATAATAATAATATTATTATTATTATTATTTTTTTTTTTTATTTTATTTTTTTTTTTTTTGGCTGGTGAAGCATAAGCCATAGGCTTCCTTGCACCATGGGCCCATTACTAATACTAATACTAATAGTATCCCCGGGCAGGGGGGAACACGGGTATCTGTCTGCTCTCCTCCCTGCCTACCCCATACTTCGCCTGGTAGGGCTCGTCCCAGTTGACCTCTTTGGATTTGCCTACTCTATCGTCTCCATCCTTCTACCTCTTTCCCCCAGCCTTCAGTCTCCCCCGCCCCCAATTTAACTAAACCGACCGAGTACGCCCCTAACAATGCCGCCAAATTCTAATCAATGTCTAAATCCAACCATTTTCTCATAAACCTCTTTCGGCCTTTCTAAATTCTAGTGTTCATTCCCTTTTATATATACATATATATATATACAGGGTGTTTCAGTTAAACGTTTCAGAACTTCTAAGAGGGGTAGGGTACATCCTGACAACTCGAAATCATATAGCAATGTGGGGTCGGAAATGCTTTCCTGAAGCGGTGTTGTACACAGAAGCACCATAAAGAAAAGAGACCGTAAGTGAGAAATCGTTTTAATAATACATGAAAAGAAGCAAAAGGTACATGGATTAAAGTAAGTGTTCGAAGTTTCTTCCACGGGCTACAATGCACGCCTCACATCTCCGACGCATGGACATCCGAACATTCTGGAATACTCCAGGCGAATTTCGAATTTCTTCGGCAGCTACTGCGATTCTTGCAACCAGCTCCTCAGCATTGTCAACAGGGGTTCCAACTCATGGCTCACGAGTGAGCTCTAACCAGAGACCGAAGGGTTCGTATTCACTGTCCAAGACAAGGTACACCAAGAACTACAGGAAATGCTGCATGTCCACGATGCCACATACCCCCAAGAAACAATCCAGCACATCACCACGGGATGCACAGTGATCACCCAGAGGAAGTACGCTCATAGACAAGACCAGGTGGCCAGGAAAATTCATCATAAGCTAGCGCAAAACTACCAGTTGATCAAAGAAAGTGTGCCGTATTACAAGTACGAACCTTAGACTGTACTAGACACCCCCTACACACAGCCGTGTCGAGGGTGAGGCGAACGAGGCTCTTGCCTCAGTTTAAAAGCTGAAAGGGACGCCAAAAGAAAAATTAAATAACCCCCAACGTTGCATTGATTAACAGTTGGGCGCAATTTTTCATTCTTGTCTCAGGTACTAAAATGGCTTGGCAAGGCTCTTCCCCTACTCACAAATTATACTGGGACCGTACTATATTAACGGACAACACGATCCCGCACAACACACCAGACATAACCCTCATTGACAAGAACAAAACGGCTACCTACCTGATTGACATAGCAGTGCCCAACACCAGCAACCTCAAGAAAACCTACGAGGAAAAGATCAGGAAGTACACAAACCTAGGACAGAATGTAAATAAAAGTGACATACGGAACAAGTAATGACCATCCCGATGCCAATGTCAGCCGCTGGCACGGTGCCAAAGAGCCTTCACAAGAACCTAACATGGGACTACAGAAAGCCGCGGTCCTGAACACCTGTGGGAAGAGGCGAACTGGGTCAAAAATTCTTACCGGGGAAAACTTGTAGCAGCCTCATACTAGTATTTCCGGAAAAAAATCACATTAGTCTCCGACACCAAGCCCACCGGGGTTTCCCCGGTAAGTCTTATGGCCAGTCCGCCCCTGCCTGTAGGAGAGTCAGAGAGTTCCTCGACCAACAGTTAATAATAATAACCAGACACAACCATCCACCCCATGCACTTGGTACGGTGCCAGTCCCGTCACGGGATGAAAAAATACCATAAGCAGAAAAGTCATAATAATAATAACAAACGGCACACAACAATCAATCTCAAGCAGACCACACTCACACAGATAGAAGAAACAAAAACAGAAAGATGGACGAAGAAGACACTCCATGACAGACACTACAATGCCTTCCATCAAGACTACATACATAAGATGGCTTCCAACGCTTGGCTCAAGAAAGCAAAGCTCTTCCCCGAGACCGAAGGAGTCGTGCTCTCCATCCAAGATCAGGCAGTCGACACCAGGAACTAACAGGAAATACATCGCCAAGAACCCCGCGGTAAGAAATATTACATGTCGTACCCGTCACAGGGTCGAAAGAACCCCATAAAGGAGAAAAAGGTTTTAAAATAATAATAATAATAAATATAAAAATAAAAATAGTTAAAATCACTGTACTCCCATAGCTTGTTCTGAATTTTTGTAGGGAATTTGACTTGGGTACAAGTTATGAGTGAATCAATATATATATTGAGGCCCTAGCTACCTTTCGGTTTGCGCAGCACCCCACCCTCAACATCCAATTGCAATACCTACTTACCTAGCACGGGAGCAAGACCAAAACTGTGAATGAAAGGGTCAGTAAGATAGTTAAAGTTACATTGACTGGAACTTGTGGGTTGGTCACTCACACACTAGTAAGAATTTTGTGGATTTATTGGATGATTGTTTTCTGCAGCAGCATGTTCGAGAGGCAACCAGGGAAAGTAACACTCTTGATCTGATTATCAGCAGTGATCATTTGTGTATTAAGAATTTGCAGATAAAGGAACCACTAGGTGGCAGTGATCACAGTGTACTGATGTGGGATTTACTTAAAGATGTAACTACCATCAAGGGTAAAGGGAAGGGTTTTTGCTTCCGTAAAGGTGAGTACAGTGGTCTCAGATAGTTTTTAAATTCTGTACAGTGGGACCAACTGACGATGTTACCAACAACAAATTCTAAGTGGGAAGCATTCAAGGAATTAATCGTGGACGCTACTAAAAGTTTCCTACCTATTAAGAAATATTGTTCAAGGTTTAGGCCTAAATGGTTATCAAATGAACTAATGAGACTCGTGACAGGAATGCATATAAATTATCAAGCGACTCAGAAGCCTATGGCAGATATAAGATAGTCTGCTATCAGGTCAAAAAGGAGGTTAGGCAGGCGAAGGCAGATTACGAGAAATCTTTGGCAAAAGATGCTAAGGAAAACAGCAAGGATTTCTTTACTTATATAAACTCTAAAAGGAAGGGGATTAATCTGATTGGTCCACTTGACATCGATGGTTCGACTGTTGATGATCCTGCTCAGATAGCAAACAAACTGAATGAGTATTTTGCATCTACATTCACACATGAGGAGTTATTAAGGTTTGAAAATGGCAGACGGTTATCAAATTGTAGCAGGGTGCTTAATGATTTTGTAATAACTGAGAGCAACGGAGGAGAAATTGTTGAAGTTAAACATAAGAAAGGCACCTGGGGTGGATGGGATCTATCCAGTTATATTAAAAGAGGCAGCAAAGCAACTAAGCAACTAAGGGTTTGCCCTTAGCCATAATTATGAGAGCATCCTTGGACTCAGTGGAGGTCCCCGGACTGGAGATGTGCAAATGTATCCCCAATTCACAAAGGGGATTCGAAGGGTGACACGAGTAATTATAGACCAGTTAGTTTAACTTCTGTTCCGGGTAAAATAATGGAGCTGCTGGTTAAAGATGCATTGCAGGATCATCTAGACAAGACTGCAGCAATAATTCAGACACAGCATGGGTTTGTTAAGGGAAAGTCTTGTCTGACAAATTTGAGAGAATATTATGATGTGGTTACAAAGGAACTGGATGCAAAAAATAATTTTGATATCATATATTTGGATTTCAGGAAAGCTTTTGACACTGTTGCGCATGGAAGACTATTGTACAAATTGGAGCAGAATGGTATTAAGGGTAAGTTGCTACAATGGATAAAAGGATGGTTGAGTGGGAGAAGACAGAAGGTGGTAATCAATGGGTGCTGCTCTTCGTGGACTAATGTTATTAGTGGAGTCTCACAGGGTTTGGTGTTGGGTCCACTGTTGTTTTGTATATTTATCAATGATATTGATGAAGGTATATCAGGCTTAATGTCGAAGTTTGCAGATGATACAAAGGTTGGCAGGGTTGTTAATGACAGTAATGGCAGTGTGCTACTGCAACAGGATCTAGATAATTTGGGCAGATGGGTCAAGAAGTGGCAATTAAAGTTTAACCTTGACAAATGCAAAATACTGCATATCCAGTACGTTTCTCTGGTACCCCAGAGAAACGTACCAACTGTGTGGTACTACACTTAAGGTGGTAGAAAATGAAAAAGACCTGGGAGTAATTTTGCAGTCAGATATGAAGTTTTCTGACAATGCAGACAGGCTGCCAGGGCAGGTCATGGGGTTTTGTCAATGATATATAGGAATTTTGCTAGCAGGGAAAAGGAGGTGATTGTCCCTCTGTATAAGGCAATGGTCAGGCCACGTTTTGAGTACTGCGTACCGGTCTGGAGGCCTCATTTTAAGAAGGATGTAGATTTGCTTGAGCGTGTACAGAGAAGGGCAACCAGATTGGTGAGGGGAACGAAGGGATCCTCTTACCAAGAGAGGCTTAAGTTCTGCACATTGCAGTGGCTGGAGACTAGGCACCTGCGCGGTGATCTGATTGAGGTGTATAAGGCCTTGGATGGGTTGAGCACGCTGAATTCTGATGGGATCCTTCCACTTGTTCAGATTACGAACCTAAGGGGGCATAAATTCAAATTAAGAAAGGACAGATGTAGAATAGATGTGCGGAAATTTGCCTTTAGCCAGCGGGTGGTTAATTGTTGGAACAAACTTCCATCTGTCGTTGTGGAAGTTGATGGGTTGAATAAATTTAAGGAGGAACTGGACAGGCATTTGGAGGAAATGGTGTGATTTTGTTTTTTTTTTTTTTTTTTTGGCTGATGCTGCATAAGCTCATACACTTGCTTTCTTGCATCACATGCCACTACTACTACTACTACTACATAACGACAATAGATGGCAGCACCAACAAAATGATATCTGAAGGGTCAAATTCTACTTTGGCCTTCCAAGGCGATGAAGTCACAAGAGAGGAAAAGACAGTCTTCCTACCTATCATCAAAATGATACCTCCCCGCAACAAAAATAATAATCATTGATTATTTTAATTAAAAGTAAATTTATAGTTTGTATGATAGAGACACTGAATCAGAGAGAGACTGATAGAGATAGAGCGATAGAGGCACTGAATATTAGCCCAGTTCTATTTAATTTGAGAGAAACTCTACAACATATCAATCAGGAAAATTCTGTCAAAATGAAGGTTAATGCATTCATACGATTAAAAAGTGTAGAGTTGGCTAAGCTTCACCGGTGGTTGCTACAGAGTTTTAGATATCAACAACTTAAGCCATATTGCGCAGTATACATTATGTTTATAACCTTTGTGATTTTCTGTTTTCCGGACGAAAAACCACAGCTTCCGAGAGAAAAAAAATCATGTTACCCTCGTCTGAGACCATTACTCAGCCGCTGTGAAAAACAACCATAAAAATTGCTGGCATTATTCAGGCGATTCGAATATGTGGCGAAGTCTTTTTCACCACATATGGAGGGGATGGATTATGCCAACTTAGCTACCCACGAGGACAGCTTCACTGAAAGCAGTTGCACGATCAGCTTCGCGAAGGTCTCTATTTGTCTGAAAACTTCATGGCATTATTACGTTTTTGTACTCCAAGAGATGTGAGGCCAGGGTATGTGCAGCAATCACCGCAAAGCAGGGAAGCCTTAGAGGCAGACAGACGATTCCCCCAGCCTTTTATTATTCTTTCTACCCCGCTAGCCCATGCATAGCGTAATAATGAATACTGTGACTCTAATTAGATGTGGATGTCTAGGAAATGCGCCAGCAACGTATCGAAAAAGGAATATTAATGAAAATTACATTAAACGAGGACTACCTGTACATCCTTTGAACGTCTATTACAACGGCTATTATCTCGTATACAGTATATAATGATACATAAGAAAAAATAAACTGCAGATGTCAGGATATACGAACCACTTTTCCACATAATTGTCCTATTTATTTAGGCATTTTTCATAGCGTGAAATAAAATTTTCTAAAATTCATTTGCACACCGGTGCCTAAGTCATCTTTTAACTGTCTGTTTTACAAGTCCTCGCCCAACTCAAACTGCTAGTCTCGAAGAATTTTATTCAATATGCGGCAGCGATTAACGCGTTACAGTGAGTAAAGTCCACATGAATGACACCCCACGAGTCATAAAAGACAAGTCTCATTATCTTTCCAGCAGATGGACACTTTATGCTGCTTCGTTTGGGAATTACAAATCTGTGCTTTCACTAAATTACGTTTCTGATTCAGGCTCGTTGTGCCAGCATATTGTGCCAGGCGCATGAGCACAAAGACAGGAAAAAATTTCGGTTATTGCATACTATTCTAGACAGTAGCATAACTGCAGCTGAACTGTTTGAAGATAAAAAAGCATCAAAACCTGCATTGGTATAATTGTTTATTTCCCAGTTGGAAATATGTACATAATGGAGTCAAACAAGTGGGGCCAACTTCGCTCACAAGAACTTGTTCTTGTGACGGCGATGTTGCAAAAGACAACTGTCGCTGAAGAAGAGGTAAGAAGATGCCACGAAACGTTTGACTCCATTATGTACATATTTCCAATTCGGAAATAAACATCATTATACCAAGTATGTTTCAATGCTTTATTATCTTCGAACACAGTTTACGTGCGCAGAATGTATTTGAATATCTAAAACAGTTCAGCTGGTTAGAGCAGTGAATTGTTTTAGATATTCAAATAGCGGTTATTCGGACTACTGTGACAAATGTCAGCATCAAATAGCGGGATGAAATGTTGGACATGCAAGGAAAGCCATAATCCTTCTTCGCGAGCCAAATTTGTCTGCTCTGAGTGAAAGATTTGTCACTGCATCGTCATACGTCAGACTGACATCAATTCTCCTGTGCACAGACACAAAATCATAAAATTTTGTTAGGATTAACTAAGCCTTCAGGAGAGCGAGAAGATAAACAACTCCATTCACCTCTGCAAGGATAAGGAGACATCCAACTATGGATATAGCCAGGATAGGGTACGACAGGGTTATATAGCAACGAATGGAGTCTTTTCTGGAAAATGCATTCCCCAGAAAAGACTACAGAAAAAATCTCATCAATTCAATTTTGTTAGGCAGTAAATTCCCTGCCTAACAAATGTACGAATGACCCCGAGGAGTTCCTCATTTTTATTTTAAAGATATGCAGTTACATAAAGATATTTTACTTGTTACATAAATTCCAAAACATCCTGAGAGATGGGGGTCCTCCCGCAAAGATGAGATCATTACTTTTTTAAGTCTGTGCCTAAAAAGGAAAATCCTAAAGGATCCTCTGACTTCCAGCCCATAATTGACATCGTATTTCTCGATATAAAGGCAACTTTTAATGTTTCGATACTCGCTAATGAAAAACATTGAAAATGTGTTTCCGCATTACAGATTATCGAGCTATTTTGATGCCAAAGGCATTTAATAGCACAACATCAAGAACTTCAAGCAGAACACACCCACACTTGGGGCATACCACAAGGAGGTGTTTTATCAGCTATGCTGTTTGCAGCGGCCCAGAACTTTTTCTAGCGCAGCACCATAATATTATTTCTTATTACCGACGACAAAAAAAATATTTTGTTGTTTCTAATGAAAGAACTCTCGTGTCCGACGTCAATATACATGCTAACGCCCAACTTTCTGATCTACAGTCATACTTATCTGAAACAGGTTTACAGCTAAACTCTGACAAATTAGCACAGCTTGCCAAAACTAATAAGAAGAGAAAGAACCAAATAGATTTACTCATTAATGGATCACAGATTAAGAAAGTCAGCTCTTACACTGATCTGGGACGACGGCCTTGCCTCTCAACTGCACTTTCAAAACGTGAGAATAAAACCTAGTGACCATATAGACTGCACAAAACAGGAGAAAACAACATCTAGTAACAAGATTTCTGGAAACCCCTTTACAATATGAAAACCCATATTATATCCAACCCCTCGTGGGTAGCACAGTTGGTAGAAACGCCGTCTTCCCCACACCGGTGGAAAAGACCTCAGTTCGAGTCCCGTCGATGACGTAAGGAATTTTTATGGGCCTTATTCACAACGTGGCTGATTTAGTCGATCTCAGACGAGGGTAGCATGATTTTTTGTTTCTCCCAGAAACTCGGGTATTTCGTCCAACAAACAGAAAATCGACTTCAGAACAAACTCAATTTACAGACTATACACGATGCAATATGGTCTTAGTCGTTGATGCTTCTAAAACCTTACTACAACATCAACTACGCAAAGTTGAACGTATCCGTTGAATCTCAATGGATTCAACTGATACGTCGCTTTAATCTCTCTAAACTCCTACAACAACCAACCAACTGTTGCTGGTTGGCTGTCGTAGGATTTTAGAGAGATTAAGGCGACTACTCCCTGTTAACACCCTAGAACTTTTTAGAGATTTGAAATCTCATTGCGAAGGCAGTATTAAGACAGAAATCTAACTGCAGATTTAATGTATGTCAAACTCCAATTTAATGAAAAAAAACAAGGAAAATAACGAGAAGCACAACAAAAGAATAGTTCCAAAAGCTCTGTATAAAACACTGGTTAAGAAGCGTCCGAAAAGACAAGATTCGTGAAAGATTGAACAAAATTTTTAACTTTTAAGACTCAACTAATACTAATAGCGTATATATGTATGAAATTATGTGTGACTATTCGTGATGGACGTAAGTGTGCTTAATACCTGCCTAGCTAAATCTCCGTATAGGGGTGTTTGGTCAACAGACGAACAACAACAACAACAATAATAATAATAATAATAATAGGTGAGCGATAGCCCAGTGGTTACGACACTGGACTACCAGCCTGATGGACCCAGATTCGAGTACCGCCTTGGCGGAAGCGAACGCGGTTCCATCACACTGGAAGACCGGTGTAATAAATTAGAATAATAATAATAAATAAATTAATAAATAAATAAATAAACATTGTGAAAGCTGCTCCAAGGGACCTACCTACCCCAAGGTCGGTGTGGCAGCTAAGGTAGATTTTGGCGTCACTCCAAAGAACTACCACTGGACATAAGCCGAAGCTAAACAGGTCCACCTCCATAGGTGGATGTCGCAGAGGAATATTAATCATACTGCATCGAGTGTCTGCGCGGGTAGCACAGTGGTATCGTCACCGTCCTCCCCACACCGGGTGGAAAAGGCCTGGGTTCGAATCCCGTCGATGACGCGAGGAACTTTAATGGGCTTTTTTCACTCGGTGGCTGAGTTAGTTGGTCTCAGGCGTAGATGGCAAGGTTTTTCTCCGCAGTAACTGGGGTTTTTTCGTCCAGCAAAACAGGCAAATCAACCATAGAACATACGCAATTTACAGACACAAATACGGGTTAATGTATTTAATTACGGGTAACCCTAAAATAATAATACTGCATCGAGTGTGGTGCAGGATAAAGTCACTCGCGTTCAGGCCTTAGGCAGAGGGGTCAGTTCGAAAAATCAGAGACGGTCTCCCGAGGAAGACAGTGGAGCAAGTGGTGCTGTCCCTCGTATGGCTACCACAAGAAAAGGGCAAAACCACCCAGCAACATCAAATGGAAGTGCTTCCTGCGCAACTGCGCTAGTGACCACCCAGGAAGGGAGAAAACGCCAACGCATGAAGTGGAGCATCGAAATGAATACATACATCATGCAAGCATACTAGGAAATAACGAAGCTGGAGATCAATATAACAACTTATAGGGCGAGACTACATACCAAGTGGCTGGAACGATTCCCGGATATTTAGGTCAGCGAACAGCGGACCAGAGAAGGACCATCATCACGAAGAACCTGATAGCTCCTGCAATCTTGGAAAAAATCAAGCAGGACGTGAGCTATCAACTACAAAGGATAAAAAATGCGGAACAGAGGAGGAAGAGCTAGAAGAAATACAACCCACAGCAGCTGAAGTGGAAAGAGACGAAGTCATGATATCCAGAATAGAAAACGAGTGGAAGAAGGCCCTAACAAAATTCGAAGGAATGGATCCTACAAAGACTCACGTGACACCGAAGCAGAGGCCTAATAGAACCTTGTGGAGAGTCACAGACCACCTCAATCAGCACATAATACCGCATTACCTCGATAGCAATGGTGCAACACTGGAGGCCATCCATACAGCCGTGTATTGTGCGGCGGTAGCAGCCACGAGGATTAATGGGAGAGAAACGAGAGGCCAGCAGCAGAAGAACCGAAAACAGAAGGAACCGCCAGCTTGGGAAAGAAGACTTCAGCAGAAGATAGAAGAATTAAGAGTCAAGTTAGGCCAATTGACCCAGTACCAACAGGACAATAGGAGTAAGAAATTAATTGGAAAAGTGAAGAGCATTCTCAAGAAAAACAGCGTCCACAGCAAACATGAGACAAAAAATCATAGCACAGGAGAGTGCTTGGACACATTGAAGCAGAACCTCTTTGCACTCAACAAGAGACTACGTCGATACAAAGGGAGCTCCCAGAGGAAAATAAACAACCGAATCTTCGATGAGGACCAAAGAAGCTTCTACAGGAGTGTTGGAGAAGATGGGAAAGAAGGGAACGGATCGCCCGACAGAAGACGATTGAGGAGTTCTGGCCAAACATATGGAACAGGGAAGAAAGACATAACAGCCGGGCCCCCTGGATGGAATTAGAACGCAAGAAAACCAAAGATGTACAAGAAATAAGAGAGTGAGAGATTCCGGAAGAAGAAGTAAAACAGACGATCAAGAACTCTCACAACTGGCGAACTCCAGGAATACATAACGTCCACAACTACTGGTACAAGAAGTCACTTGCATACACACACACACACAAGCACCTGGCAGAGCAGTTCTCCCTAATTATAAGGCACCCAGAGACAATCCCGAAGTTTCTCATTCAAGGAATCACATATCTGAAGCCTAAAGATGAAGATACAAACAAACCCGGCGAAATATAGGCCAATCACCTGCCTCCAAACCATGTACAATGTCCTGACCAGCTGCATAACCAGGAAGATATTAGACCACTCGGAGAGCCAGAACATAATTGCCGAGATGCAAGCGGCTGAGCAAAGGATGCAAGGAGCAATTAACCATAGATGCCTCGGTTAGGGAGCAAGCCTACAAGAAGCGCCGCAACATGTACACAGCGTACATCGGTTACCGCAAGGCCTTCGACTCCGTGCCGCATAGCTGGCTAATAGAGGCGCTGAACATCTACAAAGTCAATCCGACAGTGACAAACTTCCTAGGAGAAACGATGGCGTAATGGAGTACCATCATTAAGGTCAAAAAAATCACAACCAGGCCAATCCCCATCAGGAGAGGAATCTTTTAAGGAGATTCCCTGAGCCCAGATTAATACACTCATTGGATTCTCCTCCTAGGGCAGCTATTGTTATCTTGAATAATGATTTAGTTGTAACTACGATTTCAGGAGATTGTTCTGACACTGTAATTTGTGTGATGATTTCTACAACATCAACTGCCTGTTCTATCTAGCATCGGTGTATTGCCCACCTTCTGAGGAATTCCAACTGTCGCTTCATCGCCTTGACAGTATATATTCAAAATTTTCGTCTAAAAACTTAATCATAGCGGCTGATATGAATGCAAAATCCAATTTTTGGCATAGCTGAATTATTGACCCTAGAGGCTAGGCCTTAGAGGACTTTATCCTATCTTTTAGCCTTTGTGTCCAAAACTTATCCGACAAACCTCCCACCTTCTCCACATCCAACGGAGAAACTAATATCGACGTAACCTTAACATCTGCTAAATGGATGGTTTGATTGTGGACTGGCATGTAATTCCAGGACTTATTAATAGTGACCACCAGGCTATTATTTTCGGGATCTCATCTAGACACACTTGCGTTGATGAACAACTTAAAGATCTTCGACGATTTTCTAGGAAGTCGACAAAATGGAACAAATTTAAGGAGTACCTAACGGCTATCCTGATACGGGATATTCAAAACGCCTTAAACTCAATGACAGCAGTCGAATATGTCAACTTTATTCAGACTCATCTTTTCCTTGCTATGCAATACGCTAGCAAAAGAAAACAGTCCAAGAAACCTTTTGTCCCGTGGTGGACGCCTGAACTGTCACACTTACGAACACAAGTCCTTCAAGCGCGGAGGAACCTTCAGAGAAACAGACATCTGTCATCTGTGGATGTGCAGACTTAACAGGAAATTTATGGCAGTCTCAGGAAAAGATACCATAGGGAGATTGCCAATTCCAAGAGCAGTTGTTGGCAAAACTTAGTTAAAGAAATAGAGAACACGGAACCGTGGGGTTTAATTTACCACATTACAAAAAATAAAATGATTCCAGGAGACGTGTATAATACTGTTATGGAGCAAGAACAGGAAACAAGTGACTGGATTTCCACAACAAGGTCTATTGTCTAAAACCTTTTCCCTTTGGACTCCCCTGAATTTGATACACCAGAGCAACAGGAGATAAGACACAGTAATGAAATGTATAGTGGCCCTACGGACATCGTCCTCTTTACCCTCTTGGATCTGGGTGCTGCTGTTAGTAAACTAAACAGTAAAAAATTTCCTGGGATTGACCTTATTGAGAATTGCGTTATTATTAAATTTTTTGACCTGTTTCCGCAAATTCTGTTAAATCTTATGAACAAATGTCTCCTTGAGGGGTTTTTTCCAAGGCAATGGAAAGTGGCTTTGCTGAAAATTCTTCGCAAGCCAGTGAAACCAACATCCGATCTTCGTGCTTACAGACTAATTTCATTGCTTGCGAATCTCGGAAAACTCTTTGAAAGGCTTTTAGCTCCGAGTCTCCATAAAATGTTAAGTGAGAAACAACTTTGTTCCAACCTACAATTTGGCTTCAAAAAAGGGAAATCTACGGAGGAGGCCATATCTGCTTTAACTACTTAAGCTCGGAATTCTACTTCAAAGTATGTTTTGGCTATGTTTGTGGACTTTGAGGGTGCTTTCGACTCCCTTTGGTCGGAGAGCGCCCTTGAGTCCTTAAGAGCTGCTAATTGTGATGATTATACCTACAAGGTCTTAAGATCTTATTTCAATGACCGTATGGTAAAGGTAACTGCAAAGCACCTGACATATAGTTCCCCTATATCCAGAAGATGCCCTCAAGGATGGGTGTTGGGCCTCTCCTCTGAAATGCAGTTCTGGACAAATGACTTTTGAGAGAACATCAAGGTGTGCTTAAAATTGGATATACCGATGACTTAGTGGTGTCCATATAGGGGAGATCCAGAAAGGTGCTTGAGGAGTGTATGCAACCGATTATTGACGATTTGGTAACATGGGCGAATACAAACAAATTAAAAATTTCACCAAGTAAGACGACTTTTGGCAATCACTTTAACTATAAAAGACCTCCTAGGATCCTACTTAATAACATACAGATACCATATGTCTCTGAGACTAAATATTTAGGAATTATATGAGATAATAGATTAAGTTTTCAGTCGTATGTTTCAAAATTGAAGAACAAAATTCGAAATTTTAATGCCTTAGTGGTTAGGATCTTTAGGAAAGAATGGGGTCTTACTAGGAAGATATTATCATTGTATTTTAAGACGATCTTTTTGCCTGTAGTTTCTTATGCCGCCAGCATTTGGCATCAAAATGTTACCAAAGTCAAGATAAAAACAAAGCAAATATACTTGCAAAAATCCGTCTTACTTACCATTCACCGCATTCCATGAACTACTTCTAACAATGCCTTGCAGGTTTTCGGAGGAGTAATGCCACTTGACCTCTATATCATTTATCAAGGAATGTTCTACAATCTCAAAAAGGGACTTTCGATCACAGCGTATTCCAGAGGAGAGGCCCAACACCAATCCTTGAGGGCATCCTCTGGATATAGGGGAACTATATGTCAGGTGCTTTGCAGTTACCTTTACCATACGGTCACTGAAATAAGATCTTAATACATTGTAGGTATAATCATCACAATTAGCAGCTCTTAAGGAATAACAACCGACCCCGCAAATAACATAAAGCAACAAACGGCTAGAGTTTGGAGTGAATTAACTGGAATTTGGCAACGCAGATGAAATGAAAGCCAATTTGGTCTCATCACTAGGAAATATATACAAAATGCTGACTACCTAACATCCCCAGCTATCAACTCATGGTTTACGCCAAATATGTACAATTCCTATATGCTCACAGGACACGGTTCCTTACGGGCTAAGCTCTTTGAACATGGACTCGAACCTGATCTATACTGTACATGTAATGACCTCGAAACTTGGATACATGTTCTCTTATTTTGCCCGGAACATGAACAATTTAGACAGACTTTAGCTGGTCTTGTTCCAGAGTTATCAAGAAGAAAACGTAAGTATTCTTGTTGAGTGTGCCAGTAACTTGAAAGCCCTTCAAGATTTTGCTACAAATGTTTTCAAGAAGCCTATTCAACTAAGATCCCTGGCTCTAAGAGGATGTAATTAAGTTATCTCCTCAACTTCTTTCTCTCTCTCTCTCTCTCTCTCTCTTTTTTTCCAGGAAGGATTTTACCATTATTTTTTTTTAAACTATTTTTATTTTATTTTATTTTATTTATTATTATTATTTATTTTATTTTTTTTGATTATTAATTTTTTTTCCTGGCTCCCAGGTGTGGGCTACCTGGGAGCGGGACTGCGAGCACCCACTGGTATTCCACTACCTTCAGTGGGTGCGGGATTTAGTGCTTTTCGCACATCACAGGTGATAATAGACCCAGGCCTGGATTCTACTGCCAGGGTTGGACACCAGGCAGCAGCAGCTGTCCAGCTGTTGGATATTCCTTGGTGGAAAAGTTGCCTGACACTAATCAGAACACACACACTAACATCTCACACCCAAACATTTACACTTTTCCAGGCCCGCTATACAGAGTTCCTGTACCAAAACAGAGGACAAGGTGGAGATGGGCTTTTAGCCAAGGAGCCACCCGGAAACGTAATTACACACACACACATACAGATGTTCCCACATGAGACTGTATATTTTAAATTGTATATAAATCTTGTTTATAAATTAATGTATAAATCTTGAAAATGTACATAATTCTGTGTGTAAATAAATGAAAAAAAAAAAAAAAGCCCATTGTGGTTCAGTCTAGCACTTAACTCGCTATCCACCATGCTCAACAGTAGCAAGTACGAATATAACCTCAAAGAAGGAAGAAAGAACCGAGAAGTACCTCCAGCAACCACCCCAGATCACCGAAGAATTCAGCAATGATATTAGGATGGAATTTGGTCTAGACAAATGCAAGACTCACGGATTGTACTAGGGAAAATTAGTCAACCGAAACTATCAGCTGCAGACTGGTAAAGAGATCGAAGCCATGGCAGAGGGAGAGACCTACAAATACTTGGGGATGATGCAGGCTCAGCAGTTACAGCACAAGGAAATTAAGGCCTGCCTGACAGAAAAATACCAACAGAGAATCAGAAGCTTGCTGAAAGCAAAGCTGAACGCAGGAAACACAGTTAAAGTCAAAAACACCTATGCAGTCCCAGTGCTAACATACTCCTTCGAAGTAATATATTGGACTAACACCGAGCTGGAGGATATCACGAGAAAGACAAGAACAATGATGACCAATAGCAGTCAAAACCACTCGAAATCTGCCTTGGAGAGACTGACAATTGCCCAGAAAGAAGGAGGAAAGGGCCTGATAGACCTCATTGAGCAACAGAAGACAGCGACAGTTAACCTGAAGGATTACTTCCAGAAACACACAGCAGCACTACAGCAGGCCATAACGAAGATAGACAAGCGGTATACCCCACTCAACCTAAGCGAGCAGTTCCCCCTCAACCAGAAGGTACAAACGAAGCTAGAAAGATGGACAGAAAAGACTCCATAGCAGACACTACAATGATCTCCATCAAGATCAAATAGATAAAATTGCGTCCAATGCATGGCTCACGAGCAGGACGCTCTTCCCCGAGACTGAAAGATTCACGCTCGCCATCCAACACCAGATAATCAACACCAGAATCTATAGAAAATACATCGCCAAAGAGCCCGGAGTGTTCGATGACACATATCAACGATGCCACATGGCCTCAGCAACGATCCAACACATCACCGCGGGATGCAAGGTGATCACTCAGACTGAGTACACTCACAGACACGACCAGGTAGCCAGGATAATACATCAGAAGCTAGTAAGGAAATACCAGTTGACCAAAGAAAGTATACAGTACTACAAGTACAACTTCTGGGCAGTACTAGAGACCCCAACCCACAAGTTGTACTGGGACCGTGCCATAATAACGGATAGGACAATCCCGCACAACAGACCGGACATAACCCTTGTGGACAAAAAGGAAAAGGCTACCTATCTGACTGACATAGCGGTACCCAACACTGGCAACATGCAGAAAACCCATGGGGAAAAATCAGGAAGTACAAGAATCTAAGACAGGAGATCAAAGAGATGTGGCATATGCAACAAGTAACGACCATCCCGGTCATCGTGTCAACCACAGGCAAAGACCTTACATAACAGCCTAGCAGCAATAGGTCTCCCAGCGAACACCTACAAGGAACTCTAGAAAGTTGCAATCCTGAACACCGGTAGGATAGTCAGAGAGTTCCTCGACCAACAGTAACACCAGACATAACAACAACCAGCCTGTGTACTTTGATAGCAATACCCGTCACAAGATGGAACCCCCGATCATGTAGAAATAATATAAGAACAACAATAATAATAAGAACTTTTGACCAACAGTCTTGATGCCCCCTCAGAGTGTGGTCTGACCTTGGTAATCAGATAGGTTAGAGTACCGTTAGACCACGTCCTGAAAGGAGGCATAGGTATTCCCATAGTTTATATACTGCTCTCCATCATAAAGAGGGATTAAGGTGGCTATTCCGTGCAAACACTCTGGAAAGTTCTAAGACTTAAAATCGACCAGAATAGTACTGTCATAAAATAAGTTTAATTAAAATGTTGAATAATTTTTAAATAACTTTAATTTAAAAATTTAATAATATTTAAATAAGATTAAGTAATAAGTTTAATAATTTTATAATAATAAAAAAATCGGAAAACCTAAAATTCCGGAACTTACCTCCCAATTACTTACGTATTAATAATATACGGGATTAATCAAAAAGTGTGTGTGTGTATACATATCAAAAATGGTTAAAATTAAATTGCATAGCGGAAAGCGCACGTTACTCAATGCTCGTCGTACAGGGTTTTTCGTATAGAATCACTGTTGAACCAACCAAGAGTCCCAACAGGAAACTTTCTAGTCATCGGTTGGCTCATATTGGTAAGGAAGGCGAGTTTTTATATATGCGTTTCTAGTTTCATTGGTGCAATTTGATCACCTTACCCTTTTTGACTTTCATCTGTTTGGGCCTTTGGAAAAAACATCTGGCCGGGAATATAGATTCCATGATAACGACGAAATGAAACCGTCCATTAACACTTAATAAAACGAAAATGCCTGATTTAGGAGATAAATCACGACTATATTAAGATGGAAATGTGGAAACGCCTAACGAATGCTCTCAAGGAAAAAAAAAAAGAATGGTATCATCTCCGGTACCTTTTCAAGTAGTAGAACGACGACGAAATGAATGCCATTTTACTGGAACCTCTTCGTGTTGGGAGGACGGCAGCATTGTCTTACGAGTACTCGTGTCTGCGCGGTAGCACAGTGGTATCGCCACTCTCTGTCCTCCCCACACCGGGTGGAAAGGCCTGGGTTCAAGTCCAGTTCAACGCCAGGGACTCTAACGGGCTTTTTTTCTCTCCGTGGCCGAGTTAATCGGTCTCAGGCGTAGATAGCAAAATTTTCCTCCTATGAAACTCGGGTTTTTCAACCAGCAAAGCACGCAAATTGACCAGAGAACACACCAATTTACAGACACAAAACACATGGGTAGATGAAATAACTTTCCGGATGACCCTAATTTATTTATTTATTTCGTATGATGTGATCAATACACGAAGGAACCAGTTTTTTCTTGCTTCCTTCGTGTATCGTGGCGGGGATATCCAACCAACCGGTTGGTTCGGCACCATCGTGATATCCAGCCCGAGGCGGGAATCGAACCCGCAACCTTTGGGTTGCCAGGCAGGCACTTTACGTACCCGGCTAGCCCGGTCGGCGATGACCATAATGTAATACTTTAAGAGTATTTGCATTTGTATTCGATGGCTTAAAAGGCATGAGAGCACTCTGGGTGCCCTCATGCACTCATGACAAAGCGAGAAAAGTACCTATAAGTAATAGGTGACTATGCCAATATGCTGTGCGTTGATGTATCATTGTACATTGTTCTGTAGTTAAATGGCTTTTCACAAAAACATCTTTTTATCTTAATTTTGAAAGAGTCAGTATACAGTGATACACTATGTAGGCTTAAAATTGAGTTTTTCATTTTTAATGCTACATATTCATAGATGTTTTTGATTTTTGGACTTCAGTAGCAATTTTCAAAGGAATTAAAATGTGAAGTGAAGGCATTGAAATCGTACAAACTTCCTGTAAAACATAGCGGCTCCTGGCCCTTAAAAGGGTGAGGGCTTTCCAGGCAGTGTACACTATTCAAGAAACTGCCTCTAATGAGATCGCCAAAAGTCGGAAGATGAAATGAAAATAAATGAGAGTAACGTTTTTCAGGTTATCAATTCTATCGGTTCCAGGGTTAACGACTCCTGCTTTTAACGTTTTTTTTTTTAATAGATTCTTTTTAATGTCTACTAGAGTGGAGGAAGTTTGAACACAGTGTTCAATCTCTTTCATATTCCGAAGGACTCAATAAATTAGGAAATCCTAATTTGCAGCTATTTAAATCACAAACATATTCATTAATTTCGGGAAAAATAAAAAAATAATGTACATTTTCTAGTTTGCCTTGTATTACTTAATTAATAAAACGAATTTGAACTGTCAAAGACTCCAGTTTAAAGCCGTCTGAAAAAATCTTCCCATAGTTAATCTATATAAGTAACCACACGCACAACTGGAAATTGTTAGTTACTTAAAAAAAAAAAAAAAAAACTTGCTGATATTTCGACTTTTGGGCAGATTGTCCAGAAACAGCAGACATAGTGTACAAATTTAGCAGAGGGAAGTATCATCCACCGTATCAGGCGTTAACCATGGCGGCCCGTTTGGCCTCTACGTTCCCAGGTACTACCAGGTGAACGTGGTGTGTCGGGCTCAACGACCACAAGGCCGACACTAACTCCAAAGAAGGCTAAGTACCACGTGATTACTCCAGTTTTCCTCGTGCCTTTGACAGGAGCGCAAGAACGTAGCACAGGAAGCAGCACACTCGTTAGAAGATGCAACAATTTCTGGGATTGGTACTTCTGCTGGCTTTGCAAGCGAACTGTAAGTAAGCAATACAATGTAACTCCCTAAGAGCTGTCGTGTGCATAAATATAAGCTGAGTTTATGCCTTCTTGAACTTTGCACGTTATTTGCAATTAAACTAAAACATATGTTAACGTCTTTCTTACAGCTTCTTGCATGCTCGCTATAGCTTTAACATCAGATTATTCAGTTTTGCTTTTCCTAGACTACACAGCGAACGAAATACGACCATGATTTCCTCTTAACGTTCACAGTCTGTAAACACGAAATTAACTATTCAAATTGGCACGTTATCGAACAATCAAGGAAAGTATTTCAATACCATATGGCGCCCTAAACGGCACGAAAAGTTTAAGAGTGGTCGCCGGTTTTATTACTTTCCATTAAAAAAACGCTTTCTTAGAGTCACCACAGAAAAAAAGGAAAAGAAAACACAGATGGGCCGGTTTATTACCACGATTCTTTATTCGTAATATTAAACTAGGAACACGCAACTCAGACACTTGCCTCAAGCTAATCGAAACTGTTTGGTGTCATTTCCTTAGTAATTAGCGCTGAATGAAAACAACCCTATTAGTAACGGAACTTTCTTCACTGATAATCGAAAATTATCTCAATTGCATTTGAATATGATTTATTAAAGACATAAATTTTCAAAGACTTATTCTTTTAAAAAAAATTAACATCGATATTACAAAACAAATGTATAAGGAACATTTTGAAAATTTGAATCCTGTGCCTTTTTTAAAAACTTGTCTTGTGATTTTTTCAATAATCAGAAATAGACACGTGACATTTTAGAATAGCAGTTCTGAACTGAGTGGTCGTGAAGAGGTGGACGATACGTCGCCGAAAAATTTTCATAAGTTCACAGATAACGTTGTACACTAAATATGTGGGATCACAGACGCTCATTTTGATACTTATTGGATGGGCTTTTTCACTGGTGAATCACCAATAAATAGCTAACTAAATAACAGAATATAAATAGTTTAGCAATGGGAAGTAATCGTAGAAGCGAAGCTTTTTATACCAACTAAGAGATATTCTTCGAAGCTTAGACCTAAATAGGTGTAAGACGAACTGGATGAGACTAGTGGCAGAGAAGAAAAATGCATGGGATGACGATAAAAAAATAAAAAAAAAACATGCGATGTTCAAACGGCTTCATTTGAGATGACCATTTACTTTTATAATACCGTATATCTCTAAATCGATAGTGGCGCCATCTTATGTAATATATTTAACTTAAATATCACCCAGGTGCGCAGTCTCCTAGCCCAATTCCCCTAGTATGCATTCAAAGCTTTGAGACCTCTTTCTCTCTCTCTCTCTCTCTCACACACACACACACACACACACACGCTCTCTGTACAATTCTAAATTAACACTTATTGAGAGTTTTCCGTGATTTTTGGGGAAAGTTTTTGTCGGATCACTAAATACTGTATACGATTTGTACTTAATTTCAAACGTGTTGAAACCTGGTTGATAATCATTGCTAAGCTATGTAAACTACTTCGTTATAATATTTGTTATGCTGTGTATAGCAACGAAAAAAAAAAAAAAAAAACACGCCAAGAACAGACGTTTTAAATTAGAATATGATTATAAACTTGCAGAGAGAGCGGATTTGCTGCACACACACATACGGTCCTGAGCTTGCGGTTAATTTATTTGTCAATACCAGATCTTAAAAACTGTTCAGTGCTGACTACCTGACATTAAGTGGCAAGTGCACAATAGGGGAAAAGTATATCTACTTAGTAGTCCTCACCCCAACACAATTATCGTGATCGAGGAGAGATAATTGTTAGCAAAAAAATTCCCCCCCCCCATCGTGACTTACAAAACAGATCAACCGTTTCTCTTTATAAGACAAGATGTGGAAGCGACTCGTCCATTCCTCTTTTATAAGTCACTAACATTAATTCAGACATGGTGAAACAGTGGCGCTTTAAATTGCAACTCTCAGAGAAATACAGACTGTAAAAATTCATGCCTCAGAATGATAATTTGATAACAGGAAATTTAAATGATAACAATAAAAAAACTCGCGAGTAATCGAGTAGTAACCAAATATCTATGATTTAACAATTGGCATTTTCGAAGAAATTCGCTGTATGAAATACGGTTAGGCATTCTGTTTCTAACTTTTATTCATACAGAAATATATGGACAGCTGTCTTGCCTTAGGAAAATACCAAAAATCCCCCTCCCAGAAATAATATTTTACCATTATTCATGAGACGTTTCACTTTTGGAGTTCCACCCTTAAAACATCTTTCATCCTACTTTTAAAGAGTCCTCGTAAGTTAAACAGCCCTAAGGACTGTATATGAAAATGAACACAAAAACAAAAGCTCAGCTCTAGTTTATTATTATCGCTCTTATATTATTTCTCCCTGATTGGGGGTTCCACCTCGTGACTGGTATTGCTAACAAGTACACCTGTTGGTTGTTAAATCTGGTGTTACTGTTGGTCGAGGAACTCTCTGGCTGTCCCACAGGTGTTCAGGATTGCGACTGAACACCTGTGGATATAACAGGGAGACCTATTGCTGCTAGGCAATAGGTCTCCCTGTTATATAGGGTCTTTGGCACCATACCTGCGGTTGACACGATGATCGCGATGGTCGTTACTTGTTGCATATGCCACATCTCTAGGTTCGTGTACTTCCTGATTTTTTCCCCATGGGTTTTCTGCAGGTTGCCAGTGTTGAGTACAGCTATGTCAATCAGATAGGTAGCCTTTTCCTTCTTGTCCACAACGGTTATGTCCGGTCTGTTGTGTGGGGTTCTCATATCCGTTATTATGGCACGGTCCCAGTACAGCTTGTGGGTTGGAGTTTCTAATACTGCCTGGGGTTTGTACTTGTAATACAGTTCACTTTCTTTGATCAACTGTATTTCCTTGCTGGCTTCTGATGTATTATCCTGACTATGCAGTCGTGTCTATGAGTGTACTCAGTCTGGGTGATCACCCTGCATCCCGCGGTGATGTCTTGGATCGTTTCTGACGCCAGGTGGCATCGTCGACATGTTTCATCTGACACTCCGAGCTCCGTGGCGATGTATTTTCTATAGTTCCTGGTGTTGATTACCTGGTCTTGGATGGCGAGCATGAATCCTTCCATCTCGGGGAAGAGCGTCCTGCTCATAAGGCATGCATTGGAAGTCATTTTATCTATGTGATCTTGATGGAGGTCATTGTAGTGTCTACCATCGAGTGTTTGCTTTGCCTATCTTTCTAGCTTCGTTTGTGCCGTCTGGGTGGGAGGGGACTCCTCGCTTAGTGGGGTATGTCACTTCCTTATGGCCTGGTAGAGTACTGCTATGTTTTTCTGGAAGTAATCCTTCAGGTTAGCAATCGCTGTCTTCTGTTGCTCGATGAGGTCTATCCCCCCCCCTTCCTCCCTGTTTTCGAGCTATTGTCAATCTCTCCACGGCTGACTTCGGGTGGTGTTGGCGGCTCTTGGTCATCATTGTCCTTGTCCTTCTCATGATATCCTCCAGCTCGGTGTTAGTCCAATCTATGATTCCGAAAGAGTATGTTAGCACTGGGAATGCATAGGTGTTTATGGCTTTAACTGTGTTCCCCTCGGTTCAGTTTTGCTTTGAACAGACTTCTGAGTCTCTGACGGCATTTTTCCTTCAGGCAGGCCTTGATTTCCTTGTGCTGTAACTGCTGAGCCTGCATCATCCCCCAGGTATTTGTAGCTTTCTCCCTCTGTCATGGCTTCGATCTCTTTACCAGTGTGCAGATGGTAGTTTCGGCCGACTAATTTTCCCTGAAGTAATCTATGGGTCTTGCATTTGTCTAGACCAAATTCCATCCTAATATCACTGCTGAATTCTTCCGTGATCCGGAATAGTTGCTTCTCAGTTGCCGCTTTGAGTTTGCCATTAATTACGTTATTATTATTATTATTATTATTATTATTTAATTTTAGGGTATTTTTCCTGTCATTTTCTTTGGTGATTATTAATTCGTCCCTAACAGGTTTACTCTATGATACATTATTTACACATAAAATGTAATTAATACGAAGCTGTTAATCGTGATTGTGAAATGACTATGTGAAAAGGAAATTTTTATTGTGAACGCGATTTTATTTAATAAAATCTGTAATTTTATTCAATAGGATTCACTCACGCAATAAAAGAGTTAAAAAAGAAGCAACAAATAAGAGATATCGAATAAGAACATCTTAGTACGTTTACATTTAGAATCAGTAATTTTGGGTCCTAAACGGCTGTGTTCCCTTCAATTCTGTGCAGTTGTAACTAATGCATTATGGTCTCGTACAAAAATACATACATGTCAGGGGCTACCGGCCGAATGTATTTTGCATATTTTACTTTTAAAGAATCATATACCATTGAAATGCAGTCTTGGATAAACTGTAAATAATCTGAAAAATCATTTTATCAAACAGCTGCACACTAACGATTAACCAGCCTTTGTAATCCAGTTATCTCCTGTCCTTCTCAATCTGCAAGTGCGTGCCTACAGTTCACAAACCCACTTTCATCAAGCTGCATCTCCAAAAAGCACTCTGAAAGATGCATACAAGTATAACATATTAGTCAGCATGTGTAATTAAATTCAGCAAAGTTCAAGGCAACTATAGACTTATTATCGGCTCCAGCTATTCTTAGTGATTCGGAGCAGCAGAACGAATAATTGGAGAGTACCCACTGAGTAGACAAAATCAAAGGTAAAGAAATGTTGAGAGATTTTAATGCAGAAGTAGAGAAAGAATTACAAAAAAATAAAAATCGGTGAAAGAGGAGGAGACACAGAGAGTGGGAAATAAATGATTAATGAGAACGTTTAATGGATTGTTTAAACTACTTTTTAATAAGAGGAGGAACATTAGTCCCATATAAACGATCTCAGAAGTCAGTTGAATGTCTTCAGAGAAAAACAGAATTTCAGACTGTATCAACTGCAATTGATATAGTCACTAACCATTAGCCAGGTTTACCTTTTGGATGAGGAAAGTGGTGTAGATTCAGAAACCAATCACCATCGTGGTGTGGTTCGGGGAATTTTGAAATAGCAACTTAATGGTAAGAGCGCAGCAAGGGAAAGAATAAATATAACCTTTAAAATTCAAAAGATAATAGAATGAGGAGTAAAACGCACTAGGACTGAAAAATCTATTTAATTAATAGGAGATAAAAAAATAAGACTGGAAATTCAGACGAAAAATGGAATATAATTTTAAAAAAAGTTAGTAAACCGCAGTATTAGATTACGTATAAAAACCTACGCTATTTGGTATTTAGCAAGAGAAGAGATGGGAGGCAAAAACTGAATTCATGTAGAAGTCAAGAAAAATTAGCGACAATATAAAAAAATAATTAAAAATGACAAATCGAAGTCAATAAGGCCATATAAAAATCATTAACCAATTGCCGGAGAACTTAATTAAGAAGCCAAAAATAAAAGACAATAAAAAACAATTAAAAAAAGAATGGGAATTTATCAGTAAACAAGAATGAAGTGATAAAAAGGTGCAGAAACCATTTTAGTGAGATAGTAAATAGGATAAGCTGAACGAAGTAAGATGGATGGGTGGGTAGAGGAAAAAAGGAAAGAAAATAAAATTCAAGAGAGAGAGAGAGAGAGAGAGAGATATTAATGTCTATAAAACCTTTTAAGAAACAGAAACCTTTTAAGGCATCAGTGTCTTGTGTCTGTAAATTACGTGTAACCTGCAGAATTCGAACCCAGATAGTACAGTGGGGCTATTGGTAATTGATTGCTGAGGGAACTATGTTCTTGATCCCTCCTGAGGAGAGGTTGGTGGTTGGTTTATCTGCGGTTTTTTAGTGCATCAATCAGAGAAGAGATCTATTCGCATTAAGTACAGTTAAGTGAAAACTGTGTACTGATTAAATACCAATGGTATTCATTAGATCTGTCCTCACTGATTTTTGTTTCCAAAATTGAAGGAACACCATAAACTTTCCATTTACATTAAGAAATGGAAATTTTATGATAATCAGGATGTGATTCTTTCTCTACATAATCAGTTGTGGGAAAAAGAAAAAAGAATTTTTCAAATTTCAATCTAGGCTTAAAAATACCGTCCATCACATCTTTGAAATAACAACTGCACTCCAGTTCTGCTGAGATGATGTCGAAAAAAGAAAAAAATAAATAATTTTAATACATATATACACGTTCACTCACATAAAAAGATGCTCCGATTTCAGTATTTGTTACTGTCTCGTCAAACAGAGCAATTTAATAAAAAGTGAAAACAAAGTTTTCACTTTTTATGTTTTCCAAGCCACCTGAAAAAACTTGTGATGTAGTCACAATAAAACAGAGAAGTTTCCTGAAGGAGGAACACCAGGAAGCAAGTATAATTTAACATCAGTGGAACGCTTAAATCGGACAAAATGCAAAAAAAAAAAAAGGTATCAAAAGCAGAAAATTCTCTAATTTTCTCTGGGTGGAGGCAATACTCATATATTAGGGGCATATTTGGAATTTGTGACTCCGTTGGTGTTCGGAACATTTTGATTTATTCATTCAGACTTAGTTTTGTTCCCATTCGTATGGAATCCGAACAATGTGGTGGGGGGACCGAATCGTATTTCGGGCAGTTTAAAGAAATGTAAATCTAGGATTGGGAATCAAAGTGGCTAACGATCCCTAATTATGCCCTTACTACTACTACTACTATTCAGATAATAACTAACGCGTGTTAAAAATCTATCTGTTGATGACAGCAGATAGTACGAATCATATGTGGACTGCTAACCCCTTTTATCTACTTCCTGTCTTCATGAATCTAAGGGCATGTTACTGAAATTTAATTTCAACATTTTCATTAAATTTTTGAGTTCAAACTTTACTATATTAATCTAAAACCATATTTAAATACACAGAATCAATCTCAAACCTTTAAAACACAAGAGTGCGCGTAAACTAAAAAAAAAAAAAAAAAGATATCACTAAAAATATGTACAGCACTTAAAAAAAAAACAGAGAAAATTGTTTTATGTTTTCTGGAAAAAATGAGGTTTCTTATATGAAAAGACATTTAGCCTAATTCTGTAAAAGCAATATTTAAATTCTAACAAAAATAATCCTCGAAGGGCATAACAATATTTTTGCGCAAGCAGCCAATCAAGGTACTGTTCAGGTCGAGAAATGAGGAATTCCAATAAAAATAAACATAAAATCAGCTGCGCGTGAGTTGCGGTGGTTTTTCGCAATGTATTTAACATTAAACCAAATATTATTTACAAAAGCTCAGTGATAAAAGCGTTCTAAGCTGGACAAATGTATGTTTGCCTTAGCTGGATTTTTTTTTTTTTATATGGCTTATTAACCCCACTAAGCAAAATAATAGTTTTGGCATTGAAACTACTTTAGAATTAAAAAAAAAAAAAAATGAATACAAATTTTTCAGTATACAGGAAAAGAACTATTTCGAAACTTTCTAACGCTTAGGAATATTCTACTTCAATTTAAATAATTCCTCATATCTATTAGTGTTCCCTCTTCAAATGGATTCATTAGGGTTGTTTAAAATAATCCACGAGGCAACTAAAACTACAAGAACATTTCTAAATCATTTTTATAAATTGGGCGTATCTTATGATCGGTTTTGTGTACGAAAAACTAAAGGTTCAATGGGGAAAAAACCACGCAACTCTTGCTCAACTAACTTAGCTACAGTGCGAAAGAAACGCCCACTTTGCTTTTTTGCTTTGCTTCTTTGCTTTTGGCTTTTTTGCTTTTTTTGGGGGTTGTGCAGGGGGCACTCAAGCCTCCATTCTCTTAATTACCATTGCCTGATATGAATCATGCATTGTTTGCTATTCATTTGTATGAATTATTGATAGATAATTGTCTATATGATTTATGAATTTCTTACCTAAAAGTAAGACATTCACCCCGGTATTGTTATTGCAATAGACATAAACGTCATTAATCCAGACAGGAAACTCATGCAACTCATGACTGGGCGTTGAACAGTACACGAACTGAACCGACGGACTCATTACAAACGCTTTTTGATCTAATGAGTCCACTAAAGGGCGAGCTACAATTTACGCATTGCACAATGAAAATCTACAGTAATCTTTAAAAGAATGAGTTAATGTTATTTTAGACAGAAACAAACCTAAGTTATTCAAGTAGCAAATTTATAACAAACGAGCAGATAAATTGAAAATAACGGAAACTGTTTCCTTGTGTGTAACTTTCGATGAAACATTTGACCAAGCCGGTTTCCTAAATAGCTCAGCGTAAGTACCCGAGTACATTTTTCTTATTTCCACAGCGTCTCGAATTCTCGTTTAATTCTGGTTTGCTTAGGGTGACCCACTTTTGACCTCGGTAAAACAAACCAGTCCTCCTTCAGGACGTTTTATCATGGGGGGGGGGGAGTAGAAAAAATACGACTTCCGTAAGTTAGTAGGTCTCTATTGTGTAACCTTGCAGTCACCTTGCAATCCCAGGGAACCAGTTTGTAATACAATAAACTAGTTCCACGTATAACACATTCATTTATTAAAACTTAAAACAACTCGAGTGATTGTTAAATTTAAAATCAACTTACATTTGCATATGTATCAACAGCCACCATATGTGCCTTGAATTGGGGCTGTTGTTTCGTACACGAAATCTAATTACGACGAGCAATGTTTGTTCCAGCGTCCTACTTGGACTTGGCATGGTCTCACACATTGGATTCCACTAGATTCGAAAAGCCATAAATATGTAGGAAAAATATTTCATTCCTTACTCATTTCTTTCAGGTAGCTTGACTTCAAGTAGCAGAATTATTCATAGCAGGGCCTTTTAATTAATGGATTTCTTTCGACCTTACTCTAAACCTATCGACCCAATTTTGGTGAAAACTTGTTCCATGAATCTTATTAATATTCCTGATAGAATCCGGTTAATGGCCTATCCTTCATGCAAAACTCTTCACGCTTAACACTAATACCGTTTGAAACAGTGTATTCTTTTATATTTTGTTATGTGGATGTGATATTACACTCACAATTTGCAGATTCACTTCTTCAATGTACAATATATGTTTAGTCTGACGAATCCCTCATTCAACAAACTTTACCCTGACGCAGCCTAATCTTTAGCTGACTGGACTCTATTGATTGGTTTCTGTGGTCACACTTTGTAGAATTATTATGATGTGTGCGCTATGCATATTATTATGCTGCGCACTGTATTATGCATAAGATAAATAATTATAAAAAAATTATAAATGGTTATAAAATTATCAAATACAGAAATCTTTAGCTGACTGAACTGTACTGATTTGTCTCTGTGGCACACTTTGTAGAATTATTCTGCTGTGTACAAATTATAAGATAAATAATTGTTTTAATTTTGCATTTTTTTATTTCACTAGCAATACTTTGCGAAAAAGTTATAATACAAGACTGTTTACAATACGATATAAAGCATTTTAATAATTTTTATCTTGATCGTTCCAAATTTCTTTCATTTGGTTAGAGCTAAGGTTGTTGTTATTTGGTTTTTAGGAGCATTAGCAACTAAGGCCATATTGCTCCGGGATATGCGGTGGTCATTCCCTGACCTTTCCGCATCCTCCGTATTTGGTGGTGACGGGCTCGAGCTCCGGTCTAAATCAAGAAGCTGTGCTACGCACTGCTGCTCTTTCCCACCTGGCTACGGAGGCGCCTAGAGTTAAGGAGAGGGTATGCAAGAGGATCTCCTGCAACTAGGCACCTTTAATTGGGCAGCTGTAGCCCTCGTAAATGCGTTTCGTTTCTGTAACTTAACAGACAATTCAGTCGAATGAATTCTCTATAAAAGCTTTCTCCTATAGTTATAGTTAGCCAGTCTCAGATAGAGGTGTGAGGATATTTCTTTCCACGCGTATGTAAACCGAACAAGAATACTATACAAGCAAGATTACTAATAATTCATGCCCTTATTTGCCTGGGTACTTATCTTAAACCCTCGTGTGTAGCGCACATGTTACAATCACGTCCTCTCCCATACCGAGTATAAAAGGATCGGGTCGAATCCCATCAATGACGTGAGGAAATTTGATGGGCTTTTTTTTCACAAAGTGATGAGTTAGTGGTCTGAGGAGAGGGTAGCATGGTTTTTCTTGCGGAAACTCGGCTTTTTCGTCTAGAAACGGCAAATCGACCTCAGAACGGGCGCAATTTACAGACGTATACAGTGCAATATGGTATGGGCGCCTCCAAAGCCAGGTGGGCAGGAGCAGCAGTGTGTAGCACACGCTTCTTGATTAGACCGGGTTCGAGCCCGTGACCACCAAATACGGAGGATGCGGAAAGGTCAGGGAATGACCACCGCATATCCCCCCCCCCCGGAGCAATATGGCCTTAGTTGCTAATGCTCCTAAAAACCAAACAAACAAACAACAACAGCAGCAATATGGCATCGGTCGCTGATGCGCCTAAAACTCTATATCTTAAAAATAACCTAATTTCTTAAGATATTATTCATTAAATAATTCAATAAAGAATTTACGAGAGCAAAGTATATTAGTATATTAGAATTTACGAGAGCAAAGTAAATGTTTAATCTATAACGATAATCATTATTATTAGCATATAAAAAGAGTATAAAAAATAAAAAGATAAATACTGTATTCGTAAACTGCAAGTGCCAATTTGCTAAAAACCATGAATATTGAATACCGCGTGCCCGCATCCAAATAATACTGAATACTCAAAACTTTAAATATTTAAATCACTATTTGGAAGTAAATGATTCATGCGTACATACGTCAATACTGGAAATAGATTAATGAGTAGGGAGGAATCCTCAACACAAATGTTGTTTTTATTTGCACAAATCAAATACATCAGCTAGCAATTTGTCATTTTTGGGAACCGCTATTTTAATGAACACTACATTAAGAATTAAAAAAAAAAAAAAAAACATAACTACAATTGTGGTATAACTGAGTTTTCGGTGGCGAAAAAGAAAAATTCACATTTCACTTTCATCTATCTGAATTATCCAATACTTCAGGGATAAAATGGTTCGTCTTCAAAATAAGAAATGATTTGAACACGAATCGATTTTGCAAACAAATGCAGAATTTAAAATAGAAAAAAAAGCAAACAATATTTTGCAATTAGAGAAAAATCCTTAACGTAAACTAAATCTTGCTTACATAGCCAAACGAATTTTAATGAATTTTGGCTATGTAAGCCAAAATTCATTAAAGATTTTATATACGCAATGCTTATTAATATTGAAACCTACGTATCTACAAGTAACCTTTATCTGCAGAAAAACTGAGAAAGTATGCTGAAACCTTTATTAGTCTTTATGACAGCCTCTAGTCTCCGTCTAACACTCTTCACCATTTTTTTTGTAAATGTCCTCCGATGTTTTCCTCGGTCTTCAAAGCGGCGGGCGACCAGTTCAGCTCTGTTTTTTAGGGTATTTCCTCACATGCACCCAAAGATGCAGTTCATTCCAGAGGTTCTCTATAAGAGAGAGGTCAGGGCCCTGACTGGCCAGTTCAACTTTTCGATGATCATGTTTCCCACTTAGTGTGGAGCCTTCATACAGATTTCGATCTTCCCCGGCATGCTGCCACGATGTCGTTAACGCATTATTGTCTACATAGATCCTCAGCATTCATAGTTTTGTCCAAAATAACCAGTGATCCTAGGCCAGACCATTAAAATCAGCTTGAGACCATCATGCCTTCCACCAAATTTTACTGTCGGGACGATACAGTCCGGCAGGTAACTTTTTCCGAGTACAACCGTCAGATTAGTAGACCATGTGCAGTGACTCATCGCGCCAGCGCAAAACTTTCCAATGGTTTACGGTCCAAGAACGGTGGGACTTACACCAAGTTAGACGGGAGTCTGACATTAGTTTGGAGTGATTAGTGGCTTGTGGACTGCCGCACGACCGTGGCTACCCATATTATGCAGCATCATGCACACTGTAGTGGTTCTGACACGTGTTTCAATCGTCTCACTGAGGGCCTATGTGTGTGCTGCGACAAAGTCGACGGGCTTTCCAGTGGATTGTTCTTTGCAGGGCTCTCCTGTCACGTTCTGTCAACTTCGGAGGTTTTCCAGGTCGTATCATGAAGGTTTCAGCATCAGTCCGCCTCGATATGAAGATCACATCAGCAATTGTCCACCTAGGAAACTTCAGTGCCATTGAAATGCCGCATAGAGGCCGTAATGCTTATGTGGCGCCCTATTATTATTCTGCGCTGGAAGCCTGTTAACTTCATCGATTGCGCCATCTTGCATTCACAATCGTACTACTGTCTCCTCGAAGACCTACGAGCATATTTATAATTGTGTCTGATGCATGGTTCTTGGGTAGGAACTATCAACGGGAAGAATGTCCGGATATTAATAGTAGAGTAGGTTCTGAATATCTTAAACCATAACTTTTAATATAAGTACAAAAACTAAAGTCTAATCATACACTGATTTGTAAATGGATTAATATTTATATCAATAAACTCAAGATTGCAAACAGAGAGGCCTACAGTCGTACTGGATAATATACTCATATGTTAATGGCCGAAAATTGCATAAACTTAAAACAACTGCCAGCAACTTGAAAGTAAAGTTGCCAAGGGTACAATAAGCGGGAAAAGGTATTCCACTATAAAGTGATAATATAATGATCTTTTCTTTCCCCACGTTCAGGTATCTAAGCTAATTCTTGATGATAAAATGACGTTTTTTCCCCCCATATATGGCATTTGGAAAAATAGTTAAAATTTTATATGCTAAAATGAGTCGGATAATCAGAAAGGATTGGGGGATAAAGGGAAAGGCCCTGTTGTACAAATGCATATTTACATCTGCTATGGCGTATGCATGTGAAATATTGGATTATAGGTTTAAGAAGGTTATCATAAGCGTTATCTCATTTCTGTTCAGAGGTTTCCTTAATTTGAAATTCTTAAAAATTAAGCCATCATGTCACAGTAGGGGACTTAAGTTGCAAGTGACGGTCCATCATTCTGCACATATGACACGGCTGAAATTGTTTTCAGATCATTTCTAGAAGCTTAAATAGTAAAGTTCCTTGTTTTGTCGATGCACATAATTAAATAAAAAATTTAAAAAAAATCTTATTAAGCTGTGCCAGCAACTCTTCAGGGGAATCCCAAATTAAAAGTCTCTTAGGCATGCTTAGTTTTCCCAGGTCTAAGATTTTTCTAGGCCTATTATTATACAAACCTGCTTGCCCATACTGTAGAGTTCTCTATATGATAACAAATATTTCCTTCATTCGTTCATCTCTAAATTATTTTTGTCTTTCCTTAGTCTCAAATTTTTGTTACATAGCGCGTATACCTGTATTCAGTTTGAGACGAAATCCTTGAATTTTTCAGGAACACTATTCCATCATTAAAAGTGTTTGGATTTTTCAAATTTTACGAATTTTCACTTGTATCAATTCTAACAATCGTTCAAGTATGCCTTTGCTTTCGTTAATTTAAAACAAAAAGACTGAAGCACAATCAATCAATGGTATTTGTCATCAAACAAGTGAAAGTATCCTTAGTGTATAACGAACAGCAGAGTGAGAAAAATTCTAGGAATATTTGGGCTGGTTTTTTTTTTTTTTAGGAGCATTAGCAACTAAGGCCATATTGCTCCGGGATATGCGGTGGTCATTCCTGACCTTTCCGCATCCTCCGTATTTGGTGGTGACGGGCTCGAACCCCGGTCTAATCAAGAAGCGTGTGCTACGCACTGCTGCTCCTTCCCACCTGGCTACGGAGGCGCCTCTAGGAATATTTTCAAACGACTGGAGCGCCATAAGTGACTGCTTCAACCAACTAATCTCCGTTCATTAGTTCAACAAAAGTGACTAAAAAGCTATGACCGAAACAAATAAGACAAATTATTTTTTAAAATTTAATTTCTTTACTTTTAAATAAATTTATAAATAAAAAAATAAGTGAGGATTTTTTATTCATTCCTGATTTTTATTTTGAGCACTTTCAAAGAAATAATGAGGTTATCAATATCAAGTGTAATTTGTAATCGAGAGAGTAGTACTTCATGTCGTATTTTTGCAGCTGAATAATCGCTAAATAAACTCACTCAACAGGTTTGGAAAGGCATAATAACCGAAAATATTATAGCTGTAATTCTCAGTAAATTGACTGGATAAACTGTTTTTCTTGTTATTTATATTGAACGAGATATTTAATCATTAAGAGAACAGAACAAAAATTACTTTGAGCTTGCTTGGGCTTAGGTTGTTTTGGATTAGCATCAAGGCAATTCAGGCAATTAAGCGTCGGCATATTGGAATTTTTTTATTTATTTATTTTATTTTATTATTTATATATATTTTTTTGGTAGACAGCACAGATCTATATGACTCGTAGGTCGCACAGCAAGGAAAATTATCTTTTAAGAGTTTAAAAGTTGTACTCCAGTTTTGGATCATGTACCCTGAGGATATGGCACTTTCTATTTTCATGTTTCAAATTATACTTTTTTTTTTTTGCTATTTTTTAAAATTATACAGTAAAATTTCGATTTCCCGGACTATATGGGAGTAAAACTTATGAGCTAAATCCGACTGTCCGATAAACCCGAACGAAATACATACATTCCCCGAAGAAATAAAAAAAAAGTGCTGTTCTATGAAATAAAAAAAATATTAAATATTACTATACTGTATCTGGCTGCACTTACCAGGTATATGGAGTAGAAGAACTTGAAATTTTGTCATCTTGTATAGCAGCAGTTGAAACCTCTGAAGTTTATTCAATCTGAAGAGCTCTCAAGATGTTTCCATAGCTCTTGAGACTCTCGAGGAGATTTTGACGACACTCTACTGATATCTGCCACTCTCAACAGACTGATGTGAGGTAATGATGAGGCAATTTATTCCCTTGCACTCTCTATGTGAACCTTTTAAAGGGCGCAGGACACATGAATTTGGTCTTGCGTGCAGTTGCTTCATCACAGCAGGAATTATAAACACAGCTTACGTACGGCATTTCAGCAACAAATTACCTATATAGTCATAAAAGAGAACAAAAATACTTCATATGGTACTTTAGTTTTTCCATCTGATTATCTTATACTGTACAGTAATGATACATAAAAGCAAGACTAGCCTCCTCATCAGTAGCAGTGAGTTAAAATTACTTTGTTGGTTAAAATGTTTTCAAATATTTAAAATGATGGTAAATGCCACCACACTCAAGTATTTACGTCACTGGGTTTAGTACGAACGAAAAGTCTGGCTCAGTGGTTGTCCGTTATTTCCTTAAATCGAGTTTACTGTACTGCACTGGCTATTTGTGGCAGTGGTAGTGGCGGGCAACGTACGGTTCCACTAGGGGCCTGCAGCCAAGAAGCCAGAGACACACAACAGAACAAAACACGATACTGCATACCCGTAGCCAAGTGGTCAGGCGCGCGGTTGCATAAGTACACGTGCCTTGAGTGACCGGCGTTCAAACCCGTGTATTCTGTCTATCTTGTGAACTCCTCTGACCGTTTAGTCGTCCAGGAGCATAAACAAAAAATTTATTTATTTATTCACTGATATTTGTTTCATTTAACAAATGCGCAATATATGCAATCTTATTTATCGGAAAACATCTCTGCATAGAAATAAAACTGTTTTCCAAAGCCCTAAAGGGCCTCACAAATTACGCCGGTCGCGGCTTGCTCATTTAAACTCTCTTTTACAGTTTTATTTTCCAAAAAAAAAAAAAAAAAAAAAACTGTTTCTTTAATGAAAGTTGTTTCATTGATTTTCAATTTTGTTCTAAGCATTATTTTTTGAATTTAATATTTTTAATTAGTCAGCTAATCATGGTAATCGCGATGATAATTAGTCAGGTAATCGCGGGCTGCAGACAACCGCGGATTCTTTAAGGCTGATTTTATTGTTTAAAAAAATAAAAAAATCCAGGAAAATCCAGAAGGACAGAAACCCCCCCCACCTCATTTCAAACTTGCCTCCACCAGGGGAATTGCCTTTTGTCTATAAAAAATACGATTTATAGTTTAAAAAATAATAAAGTGCAATGTTTTCACATGAGATCAATGCAACCATTAGCACTTCTATACGATACTCTGGTGGCGGCTCCTAATATAAGAAAGTGGCGGCAACTTGCGTGCTGATTTGTGAAACAGTGGCGAAACTACCATATCTTCACCGTGGGGCCTGTGAATGCTGGATCTCATTAGTCCTATTCGGTAGCCCAGCACGTGGTCGGCCTCCTCGTAGCGTGAAAAGGTACTGGGAAGCGGCCTTCCTGGTAGCAAAGAGCCAAGGAATTAACAACTAAATAACACACACTGCACAAACACACCACTACTCTAATTTCTGGCTATTTTACACAGTTCTGTATCATAACAGTGCACCACCGCGGAGTTGAACTAACGTTCAGGAGCATCCCCACACAAGAAATAGTACATTTCGACAGCTCGGGCCCGAAGGGTCGGGGGTTCTAAGGGTGGATATGGACCAGGTGTTAAAGAGCGAGCGGGTCCGTTTTGCATTTGGCAGAAGCCCAGAAATTGTAGTTTCGCTTCTGTTGTGAGACACTTTATAGTTTCAAAAATCATTACCTATTATTATTATGATAGGTACTATTTTTAAATTTAAAACTAAACTATACTCATGAAGCTGCTATAATCACTTAATTCTGCATTGGTCTCATACAGAAAGCACGACAAAACGTGACGTGTCTTAACAAAGCATTCACTGAGCTACTGAATTGCAGATCCTTGCAACTCAAAACAACGATATGGATCTCTGATGACACGCTATGTCTAAATTGCTGACAGCGCATGGAAGTACTGAACATTATGTTCTTGTTTATACTCTGGAACAATTACTAGGCCAGAAAAATTTACAATCATTAACCGTATTTACCAGTTATGCAGGTTTGAACCGTGGTTCACTCAAAGCGCCGAACCCTCCTGTCTGACTACTCGGCTACGTTCGTGCACCGTTTCGGAATATCTTTTGAAAAGAACTAGCGCTGCTGTCCTGAATTCATTTTGAGAAAAGTTTCTGAAGAAAAGAGGAATGTGAATTGGAAGGCTACAACCTTTCCAACATTTATCATTAGTCCGACTTTTTCTTCTCGAGTAGAGTGGCCACCTTTTCAGTATCTCATACTCGAAAGGTGATTTGGATAAGTTAAAGTGATCTTGGACTTTTTTTTTTTTTTACATAAAATAAACATTTTTTAGATTACTTTGTAAAAAAAAATTCGATAAACCTCAGTAGGTAAAAAGTTACTACTAGGAGTTTTTTTGTGATAAGTCTTTACTTATATTGATTTTTAATTTTCAGTTCAGAATCATAACAACGCTGCAGTTTAAAACATTATGGTATATGGTACAAGCATTAATAGTTTTGTAAGTTAGATTCTTTACAAAAAGGCAAATAAATATATAAAAAAAGCACATAATACAACAAAAATCATACGATAGGTAATTATTATATGCTTTTTATTGTATTATTTTCAACAAGGTACTTGTTAACATTAGGCTTAAAATATTGTTATTATTAATTTATTTATTAAATCTTACTGCTGCCCCAGGGGGCAAGAACCATCCCCTAGACAGCAGTAAGCTATTATTAGGCTATTATTATTGGCAGTAAGCTATTGATCATTTATTTAAAATATTGGTATCGATATTGATACTTGTTATTGAATCGAAATATCGAAAATATAGATACTTGTTAACGTTAATTATTCAATGTCTAACGAATTCCCGCAGGTGCTCCTCAAATAGGGCCAGTACCGCCTGTACTTCACGAGCCAGTCAATAACTGTCCAGAATGGGGAGTGTACGCATACCCGCATCCCAAAGCGTGTGATCAGTATTACAAGTGTGAAAACGGCACGTTCACCCACGAGAAATGTCCCAATGGCCTAGTGTTTGATGAACATAATCCCATCTTCGAATTCTGCAACTATTTCTGGCGAATCGACTGTGGAGACAGAACCGAGATAGGTAAGTAGAAGGAAACTGCCAACGACGACTTTAACTACCATCGAATCAGTTTTGTGTATTCTGTCGTTAAATTTATGGCGATATTCTTTAAGAATAAACAGGTTGTTTTATAATATTATAAAACTAATTTACGAATTCATAATTTTTTTTTTTTAAACAGGGAGATTTCCTATTTTATCCGAAAAAATCAGGCATCACTGTGACGAATTATCAAACTTCAACATAATTATTAGCAAAAATTTTTTTCTCTATTTTAGTGAAGAGGAGGTCAACATTTTTTTCAACACTTAAAATTTCTCGCCTGTTCCTGTAGTGGGTAAGAAGTGTCTGAGCAGTGCACCATCATGGCGTGCACTAGGGAATGGATGGATTTTGCTATCAGCTGCTAATTGGGTGTTGCTGCTGTTATATTTATTCCAAGAACAACAAAGTAAAATTTTTTCTTGGACTTTATTACTGTTGTGCCGAAAAATAAAGGTCTATTTCTGATCCGACGAAGGACCATACCAATAATCCCAACTATTCAGGTTCACAAGTATATAATAGCCTTTCATGGAGAACCATATCAAAATCTTTACACTGTCGAACTAGAGTCAATGTAAATAATGTCGAAATTGTTTCTTGCATCCAACTGTTTTACTGTTTCTTCATAATAAACCGGATTGGCTAGATAAGACTTCTCACTCACGAATTTATGCTGTGATCCATTAAGGATACCATTCCTATCGATATGGTCCTGTATCATATCCTTAACCTCAGAGTCGGTGATGTTACCCACCAGTGAAGTCAAACTCACTGGTCTAATGTTGCCCATCGCCCCTTTACAGCCCAAGTAGGTCGCCCTCTAGACTAAATGATGATCTCTTAACATTTTCAACAGGCCGATGCATTCAAATGCAGCTTTTTATATAACAAGATGTATACTGCCTAGCGCCTTACTTTCCCTCAGCTTCAGTAGCATTTCTGATATACTTTTCAAGGATCGTTATGTCATTCAACAGCAAAATGATTCCTCGTTACTGTTCCCCAGTGGTTTGAATGGTCTTTCAACTGAAAATACCATCGCAAAGTACCTACTGAACTCTAATACAACTTTTTCTCCGCCTTCTATGATTCTTCCACTTCGATTAAGAAAGGTGCCTCTTTAATACATCCTCTTATTTTCTGAACGAGTTGAAATCCTTGTCTCCATTCTTAGTTCTCTTTGCTAGTAATTTCTTGTACTCAGCTTTCGCCATCCTTACCCCATCAATGGTTTTGTTATATATATGCTGATAATTCTCTGATTATAAATAAGTGTCGCGATAGTCTGTAACTGTCTCAAGCCTTTTTTTTTTTTTTCTTTTGTTCAATTTAAACTGTTTAACCATTCACCTACCTTATAATCCATTTTGGCATTTTTACTTTGCATAAATTCTTTACTGAAAATAATAAAAGCACACTTCGCATTATTAAAAGCTTATATTATGTGCTTTTACTTAATCTTATTGCACGGTTTCTCTTCGAAAACATCTGTTACCTTACTTTTCAAATGATTCGTAGACGTAACTGTGAATAAATACAAGGGCATATGAATGCAGCATTTGGCCAAAGAACTCTGCTGGTGTCGTTGCTCAAGAGAGGTCAGGCTAGAAAATTCTTTCCGATAAGAAAAAAAAATAGCAGTCGTTAACGGTCTAGTTGGTACATTTGAATCTTTTTAAAAGAGCAGTTCCTTTCTTTCCTAGTCGTCTGTTTTGAGTATGAAGCTACAGATGTTGCAGAAACCCGTTCCTTGAATTTACTGTTGTTGTTTGTTTCAAGGCAACTAAGGTCATCTTCTGGGGAGGGCATCAACCTAATCCCCAGACGGAGTAACTGGGCTACATTTTTCTGGAAATTCAGCAGATTTACTATCGTCAGAGTACTTTCTAAACTTCCTATAATGTAGGGATATATAAAAAAATAATAAAATAAAAGCGGATATTTTCTGCTAGTACACGGCTCTTTCTCTCTTCTAAGGAATTTGTCACTGGTATCACTTGACCAGTAAGAAACAGCTACAATCTCGGAAACAGTTCGTTAACTCTCACTCACGATATTTTGTGCATGTAGGTACTAATATATTTTGTTTATTTTATATTAAAATATATACATAATAGGGCAACAACCTCATATTAAAAATATAAACTCGTTTAATAATATATACGAATTTGCAAGCACATAAAAAGAAAATCGAGAAGACACGAAGAAGGAAAAATAAAGAATAAATAAATATTAAAATTATTTATTACTATCAGAAGTGTGACATGAAAATAATATCTAGGCTGCAGTTTAATATAAGGCACAGAAAGTCTTATTTAACAATTATCCAGAAATTAGTTCTGGTAAAACTTATGAATATACAGTACTTAAACTTTATCATAATTTCCTATTATACTGTACGTTCAACTATTTTTAAGCACACCACAACAGTTATACATCATTTATTTCTGAGCTGTACCTACTTGTTCTTATAGAAATATTACAGCAGAGGCTCTGTAACGTTTTGAATATTTCTCCGAGGGTAGTTAATCATACAAAGGCAGAGGGGGAAAATCGGCTGGCCGACTTAAATCAGCATCGAAGGTGCCAAATTTATGCACTGTGTTCTATTAGTGCTGTATTTTCGTAACACCGATTTTTTTTCTGTTTTACGCATTTCCTAGACTGTGTGTATTCAAAACGTACAAAATTATTCATACTAGTTCATAATATAATACGAATAAATAATACAATGTATGCATTTAGTTTATAAGGCAATTCCATTGCTGAAATCATATCGCACTATTTATGAACAATTGCACGAACCATACCGGATCAATTTATTCAACATTTTGGCTTAATGCTAACGAGTACCGTTCTATGGAGATTATAATGATCACAGCTACTGTATTGCCTAATAAAAATAACGATTTACGCCTAAATAATTAGGCTATATACACAACCTTCAAAAATATGGAAAGTACCATGCTCCAGAGGATGCCAAATTTATGGGATTTTAGTAGTTATATCACATTAATAGATGATTTTAACTGTCCAGTCATGAAGTGTGGAGGAGGGCAGTTTTTCTTCTGCTTATTAGTATTTATTTTATTGGTTGATAAATCCAAACGTTGGAACAATCTTGGGCTTGCGTACGGAACTACGTGAGTAAGGTCACACTGAAGGCAGAAGATCCGATAAATGTTTCCGACTTATTTGTTACCAAAAGTCAATTTTATTTCTTATTCTCTAAACCTGTTTCACGACCATCAAGTTTATACCATTCTGGATCTAAAAATGGAACCGGCTTCTTTATTTCCTTGTTTATTCAATACAACCAACGAACAACAGCACCATAGATAACATCACATTTCTTCCTTTTCTGGAAAGGAAAAATAATGCTGTGATCCGATTCTGTTCAAATCTAGTTTAGGTGCGCAACAATAAACTCACAATGAAGTACAAATATAAGGCAATCAACTCATAAATTTTGAAAACTGCATTAACGCAGTAGAATAGGAAAGTATTCCTTCCTCTTTGATAGTACGAAGATCTTGCATTCATAAAGTTTAGATTTTTCAACAGTTTTCTCCCAAGGTATATTTCAAACCTTAAGTCCAGATTTAATACAAATATGAAAAGGAACAAAGGGAGAACAAAAGGAATGAAGGGCACAAAATTAATTTCTCATTCAAATAGCACCACCAGTCTCTCCAATTTCAAAGATTATTCCAAACATCGGAACAAACTTGTTTGTGCACGAACTACCTTTCAGAATCAAAACTGACTCACTCGCAATATAACTGCACTTGGACGTGACCATATTATCCTCCCATTAGGAAGCAACGGGGGTTTTCAGCGATAACTAGTCTACTTTTACATATATAAACTACAACTTGATTTAGAGTCTTCTGGTGGTCCATTCTATTAGACCTGCACCCGACCCACATTCACAGTAACACTGAACGGGACCTGCACTGTTTGTGTCCCACACTTAGAAATTTATGGTAACTGTAGGATACAAAAAAAAAAAAAAAAAAAAAAAACTGTATTAATTTTACAATTTTTTTAGTAAGTTTGTGTTCAGAAAAATCAACAGTTTCTGGGTTCAGCTGTATTCTTATTTCTTGGATGAGAAAAGCCTGGTGTAGAAAACTCTTTCGCTTGTTGAACCGTCATTATTTTTAATTATATAAATATACAGTTCTTAAAAACAATTTTTAATAAACACTAAAAAATGAAAACACATACGATTTTGTATAGCCGACGATAAGTTCAAATTATACAGTAATTTAAAATGTTAGAGTTTTCAGTTAAGCTGCAATTTTTAGGAAACTTTAAATGTTTTCTACTAAAAAGTATCATTTTTATGCTGATTAAATTTCTAATGCTGCAGGACTGTCATAATCGGAAGCACGAAATAGCCTTAAATCATTCTACTAATATGGTATATATTGCACATCAAGACAGATTCCTATTACGCGTAACGAATCTCTATGGATTTTAAGGACTAGTCGTAGATGTCATATTCTTTCATTTAAAGACACTTTGTGTGCTTAAAAACAGTATACTTCAGAAAATCACAGTCTCTGGGCTAAATATAATATATAAAAAGAAAAAGAAGAAGCAATAAAGTAGGCAAATGCTATCCAATATAGCAAACACTAAATCCAGTAATGCAAGGAAAATATAATAATAATAAAGAAATAATAAAAGGAGAGAAAATACAGAAAGGTAAAAAGAGTATAAATTACTAATAGATATAAAAGAGAAAGAGAAAAAGGTGGATTTAGTACTATACACAAATTTAATCAAGAAAGAAAGAAGGAATATAGCCGTAAAATACATTTAACCAAGAAGGGACAGTGGCGTATAAATCACAACCCCGGCATCGTCCTTAGGTGTCAACAGTCGGAATTGCAAGCAATAATGGCAATATCATGTCTCTATTTATGATACATGCCGATAAATAAATAAGTAGAAAAATAAATAAATTAGTAGAAAAATAAAGAAATAAACAAATAAGTAGAAAATAAAATTTAGTTAAAGATTTTGATTAATATTAATATAAACTAAAGTAAACAGAAGAAGAAGGGAGAGATGATTTATATGGATGGCAAGTATGTGAAATATCACATATTTCACATATTTTTAGGATACAATAAGCCAACCACACAAAAAATAATAATAAATAAATAAAATAATAATAACAAATCTGCTGTAGGTCAATATATTTTGGATTTTTTTTTAAATTAAGAATAAATGTATTACGGCTATATTCTTTTTTATTAAATTTATATATATTATACTAAATCCACTTTTTCCCCCTCTCTTCTATCTATTAACTATTTTTACTCTTTTTATCTTTCTTTTTTCTCTTTCTCCCTTTATTATCATTTCATATTATATATGCAGAAGCAACGCGAAAAAAGATGCACTTTTTTGTCGTATTGAACAGAAATCATAAAAAAAAAAAAAAAAAACACTTTAATCTTAAGGGATGCTCTATTTTCTAACATCCTGAGAAAATTTTATTCAATAAGCTTAAATTAATAATCCCATTAAGAAATTTAATTATCATTAATGAATTTAATACAATAATACGATATCAACGAACACTGGATCAGGCACTGGATATATCCCTCCCATTCTCCTACAGACGGGAGGAATGTATGGGGCATCGAGAGCAGATCCTGTCTTTTGTTTTCATGAGACAGGACTATTTTTTACTTTACACGCATCTACGCATCAGTTCTCATTTGCCATTTTAAACAGGGCTGAATTCATCAACACGTACTTGGCCTATTCAAATACTGTATAAAGAGATGCGGAATACTCCATAAAGAGGTGATGCTTGCGATGTGGAATATGTAATGGAATTTATAACCTTATTCCATAAAGATCCTTTGCATGCACCTCGTTATCTACTGATAACAAGGCAGTTTCATAAAGTATCACTTGACCTTGTGAAGGGGCGTTCTTGTTGTCCATGGACAGAAAATCTATTGATCACCGCTAGGAAATCCGAATCGGGTCACAGAGCATTTACTGAATTTTACTGTAATATATTTTCACAAAATCAGCTTAGCTGATCACTTTAAAAGTATGAATTGTTTTTCCAGCTCTCTTAAATACTTCTCGACTTTCTATTCATTTCATTAGAACCTCCCATCAGTTCGCCGAACTGTCCCTGGCAGTGGGGAATCTTCCCAACAGACAGCTGCACACACTACCACAAATGTGCATGGGGAGAATCGAATGTGACTGCTTGCGAAGAAGGATTGGCTTATCTTCACGACACACATTCCTGCACATGGCCAGATGAAGTTCCCGGATGTGACAGTGAAGGTAAGAGAAGTTACAGATTCTTCTAATATTCCTTGATGTAATAACGGTGATAACAAGTGGTTCTGACACGTTAAAATTATTTTAAGTGATCTTTCAGTGACAGCCAGGTTTTCCTATTAAAAACACTTAATGCAGTCTACCAATTTTTATCTCTAATTCGTGTACAACTTAGACCCAAGTCAAGAGTATGAACTACAACCGGATGTATGAATACAGTTATTAAAATATTTCAGATCTTTAGATCAATTTTCTCTCATCGTTCAGTATACGAGTTGATAGCTGCATATAGTTGATATAAATCTAATAGTTCACTAATTTGTTTTGCAGCTATTGTTGGGTTTAAATGTCCAGACAAGATCGCAGGTCCTGCTTCCAAATTCTATCCATTCCCTCGCTATCCCCATCCTGACTGTACCAAGTTATTTGTGTGCGTCAATCAGAAGCCTCGTCTGTTGAACTGTGGTTATGGATCAGCTTTCAATCTGTACAGTTACACTTGTGATTCTCTCAACAATGTCCCCGATTGGTAAGTTGAAAACGCTTTCTTATTTCATTTTTATATTATAAGAAACATTGAACTTCTCAGCAAGGCATTTTGTCTCAGCATTTTCTCAAGGCGTTTTGTCTCGGCAAGACGTTTTCTTAATATGGATACTAAGAAAAGATGTCCACACTAATAAAACGTCTGTGCTATAACACGACGTTATTATTCTGAGTCAGTAGTGTCCAAACTTTACAACACACAACCGTTTTCGCCCAATGTCCCCTTCACTGAGACAATATTTATCTTGCGAATTCATATAGCTCTCTTTATTATATGGGAGTAAACGGCATCGTACTGTAAAATATTTTAAAATAATTGTAAAATACTTGAAACAAATAGTAATAATGCGTTTTACGTATTTCAGATATTACAAATCAGAAACATTTTTTGTTATGAACATAAGAAATCCACAGGTATAGGTTTAATAATTATTTTAGGGTGCCAAGGTGCACATCAGACTCTGGAGTCTGAAACAACAGAAAACAGGATAGCGGGATCAAATTTCCACATAAATTGCTAACTGTGGGAGAGTTATATAAGATGATTTTTAAAAATACTAAAAGCAAACCTCCATTAATAAGGTGCATGAAATATTCTACCCGCAAGTTTTGATGTCATTCCACTAAGAAACAGAAAAGAGTTATCGCTCAGAAACCTAGCAACATCCACCTCTAAAGAAATATTCACTCCATATCTATGACAGGGGAATTTATACTTCACATTTTAAAGAATAAGATAAAAATAAATGCATAAAACGTGAATGTAAATTCAAATGCATAAAATGTAAAAATATATGTATTAAGTATATTTTATGCATTTAGAGGTCCCGAATTCGCTTGTGTTGATCCTTTTCAAAATTCAACATTACCTTCATCTCATTTCGAAACTCAGCAAGTAGTTCCCCGTTATACTTGGCGTCAGTCCTAACCATTCATTCTAAATGCTTTATTTTAATATTTTTAAATTTAATATACCTTTTATTTAGTTTAATATACTTTAGGTTAGGCAAGCAAAGGCAGATACCATAAATCTTTGGTGAAGGACAAAGAAAAGCAGCAAAGACTGCTTTACTTATGTAAACACTAGACGGGAGAGGATGAATAAAATTGGTCCACTTGATATCGATGGTTCCACTGCTGATAACATTGACAAACTGAATGTGTATTTTGCATCTACATTCACACATCAGGAATTCTTTAGGCACGGGGATGCTGGAATATTATCAAAAGACTGCTGTACAAATTGGAGCAGTATGGTATTAAGGGAAAGTTGCTGCTATGGATGAAGGGATGGTTGAGTGGGACGAGAAGAGAGGAGAGAAGAGAGTGGTAATCAATGGACATTGCTCTTCTTGGACTAATTTTAGTGGAATCCCTCAGGGTTCGGTGTTTTTTCTATATTTATCAATGATATTGATGAAGGCATATCAGGCTTAATGTCCAAGTTTACAGATGAAACCAGGTGTGGCAGGGTGGTTAATGACAATAATGACAGTATGCTACTGCAACAGGATCTAGAAAAGTTAGGCAGATAGGCTGAGAAATGGCAACTGAAGTTTAACATTGAAAAATGCAAAGTATTGCATGTGTGGGTAGCAGTAACCCTAGACTAACGTATCAACTGTGTGATACTACACTCAAGTTTGTGGAAAATGAAAAAGACCTGAGGGTAATTGTGCAGTCGGATATGAAGTTCTCTGAGAAATACATACAGGCTTCTAGGATAGCTCATCGGGTTTTGTCAATGATATACAAGAATTTCGCTAGTAGGGATAAGAAAGAGATTATCCCATAAGGCAATGATCAGGCCACATCTTGAATACTCCATACAAGTCTCGCGGCATCATTTTAGTAACGATGTAGAGCTGCTGGAATCAGTATAGAGAAAGGCAACGACATTACTGAGGAGAACAAATGGGTGCGCTTACCAAGAAAGCCTGAAGTTCTACAAATTGCAGCGTCTAGGCACCTGCGATGTGATGGCTTGAACAAACGCAATGATGATGGGATTCTTCTTTTTCTTCTTGCTCAGACTACGCACATGAGGGGAGATAAATTCAAATTGACGAAGGATGATTGCAGTAGTGTACGAAAGTTTGCCTTTATCTAGCGGGTGGTTGATTGCTGAAACAAACTTTCATCTGTTGTTGTGAAAATGGATAGCTTGATAAATTCAACGAAGAACTAGATAACAAATTGGAGTGGATGGATAGATGAAATGGGATTGTTTTTTTTTCTGGCGGATGCTGTATAAGCTTGCTTTAGTACATTATTTACTTCTACTATTACTAATAATATTTAAGTGATAATTTAAACTGAGTAATGTTTAAATACTTACCAATTAATTTTCTTAAATGACCATTTTGCGTTTTTCTCTTACAGCAAACCACATCTGAAGTAAATATTTAAGGAAGCCAGAATATCCTGATAAACGAAGAAATCAGACATCAAATTCGTCATCGAAAAATGAAGAGTCACAATAAAAATGTATATTTTTCTAGGACAAAAATAAAGAATTAATATCCTGAATTCTGGACACCAATAATAGTAATTTTCATAAAAGCCCAAAATTTTATATTTCGCGCTTCTGTGAAAAATTTATTAATCCTATGAAAAATTTATGTAATCTATGAAAAATTTGTGAAAAATGTATGAAAAATTATATGAACTTTTATGTTTTTGGAGGCTTAAATTTTCTGATATCGGGTGTTGCCTATAGTTTTTGATATTTATAAGGGAAGAGGAGGAATGAGAAAAGAAGGATGTGGATGGATCTTCAAAAGCACATCTGCACACAGTTTGGCAGCCAGCCACTTGTCCGAACGTTCCCGTTAATAAAAGTATTTTTTGAATATTTGAATTACACATACAACGCAGAGGCTTTCTATTCCAACTTCTCTGCATACAATTATTTGCATTATATTTAATAAAAACAAGTTAACTCCATACTTTTCGAAATTAATAAAAATGAAGTTATTGTATGTCCTACATTAAATTAAGCCTCGCGGTAGTACAACGGTTACGATCGTCATCTTCCAACACTGTGTAGAAAATTTTAGCCCATAAAAATCGGATTAGCACCAAAGCCTAACAATGCTTCTTCAAGTACCATAATCTTAAAATTTATTCAAGTTAGACAGCATCATGTTTATTTCAATAAACACAACACAATTCAAAAACAGAGCTGTGAATATTTTTCCGCTAGCAAGCATATTAAAATAGAGTAAACTGTTTAAAATCGGGCACTCTCGAAGATTAAGAGGTGCCGAATTTAAAGTTTCTAGATTTCAGAGAGGCATACTTTCTTGTCCTTTAATCTGTTCTGAGGAAAGCCAGCTTTAAACTGCATGGATCATGCAATGGTCTTGTCACAGCAGAAGAAACGTGCCTTGAACCTTATTGTACTGATTAGACTGTGCGTTGTGTAGATGCCACCTGCTATCTAATGAGGGACTAGTTAGTCCCAAAACAGGCTGTCATAGCAGTCTCATTTTAAATATATGACCAATTAACCTTTTGGAGAGATCTTCTGTTCGAAAGTAGTTCAGTACAAAATTCAAATTATTATATTAGGGCCACCCGTAAGTTCTTACACGCACCCGTATATACAGTATATTATGTCTGTAAATTGGGTATGTTCTCTGGTAGATTTGCCTGTTTTGCTGGACGAAAAAAACCCCAGTTTCTGTGGAAAAACCTTGCTATTTATGCCTGAGACCGACTAACTCAGCCACGAAGTGAAAAAAGCTCCTTAAAGTTCCTGGCGTCTTCAACGGGATTCGAACCCCGGCCTTTTCCAGCCCCGTGTAGGTTGGCGCCTCAGTAGCCAGGTGGGCAGGAGCAGCAGTGCGTAGCACACGCTTCTTGATCAGACCGGGGTTCGAGCCTGTCACCACCAAATACGGAGGATGCGGAAAGGTCAGGGAATGACCACCGCATATCCCCGGAGCAATATGGCCTTAGTTGCTAATGCTCCTAAAAACCAAATAACAAACAAACAACCCGGAGTAGAGAGGACAGTGACGATACCACTGTGCTGCCCGTACAGACAGTAGTGCAGTACAGAGGAACTTGTTGCAAAGTCACCTTCGTTCTGGTGTAAGAATTAATACCACTCCGTTATCCACTCCAGTTTAAATCTTGCTCGCCACAAAAACATTTGGAAGGACAATATAGCCATTACAAATGTTTACGGTTATAAATAAGTTCAAGCTGTTTGTTCTTAATATTAAAATGTGTTCAATACACTGACACCTAATATTAAAGAGGAATTCAAAACATTTTTGAATGATTGATAAACTTCATGAGAGATTGGTTTATTTCAGCGTTAACAAGAATCCCATCTCCAAAATACTCACAGAAATAACTCAGAGGGCGCATCCTAGAACAAGTTTTAGAGGCTAAGACCTTTTAAAAAAATTTTCCGCTGAATGTTGGATGTTGTACAGTATCATTTCATCATTCCCCTTATGTAAAAGTACATCAGAAATAAAGGAAGGGAGAAAGGTCAACAAGCTCAAATGGCAGCGGGAAAAAATAGAAATCTCATGTTTACAAGTCATCAGATAAGCACTTATGGTTTGTAAAATCAAATTTTCATACAAGTTTAATGCAATATTCAGATGTGCATCAGGTAAGAGCACTAGGAACTTACTAGGCACCGAAAGTCTTCCCCAATTCCGCGTAGTATCTCTGTGATGCATACAATTCGCCGTAAAGGCCAGATTGTGTATGTGTAAGTGTTGGGTGTGCAGTGTAGTGTTGGGTTGTGTCGTTATGTTCATCTGGCCTCTTAGCCGCCGGACACTTGGAAATCAATTCCCCCGTGCCCGTTGCTACCTCCGGGATTTTTGCAGGGCCAAGGTATTAAGTAAGTAGACGTATGAGTACTCTGAGCTTGCCAGGAAAGGCCTCGATAAATAAATAGACGAAACAGAAGGAAGGAAATGGATTTGTAAAAGTGTAGAAGAGAGGTGTGTGTGTGTGTGTGTGTGTGTGTGTGTGTGTGTGTGTGTGTGTGTGTGTGTGTGTGTGTGTGTGTGTGTGTGTGTGTGTGTGTGTGTGTGTGTGTGTGTGTGTGTGTGTTTAGCGTCAAAGCAACTAAAGCTATGAGACGACAGCATTATTGGTCTGATTTGCCTGTTTGCTCGGATAAAAACTCAAAAGAATGTTTTCCAGGAGTGAAAAAATCCACGTAACCCTCATTATCACGCCACCTTCGCGTAGAGATCGTAATCACTATGTGAAGAACTATGAGATTCAGTGCCTTTTACGCAAGAAGAACTTTTATAGCCTACGTGGGTAGCACAGTTGGTAGAATCGCCATCCTCCAAACACCGGATGGAAAAGATCTGAGTTCAAATCCCATCGATCATGTTAGGAATTTTTAAAGGGCCTTTTTCACAACGTGGCTGAGTCAGGCGTGGGTAGCATGGTTTTTTTTTTTCTTTCGGAAACTCGGGTATTTCGTCCAGGAAACAGAAAACCGACCACAGAACACACGCAATTTACAAACAGTATATAAGGAGCATATGGTCTTAGTCGCTGATGCTCCTAAAACTGATGCTCCTAAAACAACAATAACAGAACGTTTATGAGCTTTTTTCACACCATGACGGAATTATTTGGCCTCGGACGAGAGCTACATGATGTTGCAGGTAAAAAAAATCGGAGTTTCTGGGATTTTTTATCATCAATATTGAGTATCGGAAATTTGGTTCCATTCTGTTTGTGGGATGCAACCGGGTTTTCTTGAGGAAATGCCATGCAATCCTCTCTCGATTAATTGAGCGACAGTGTGTTAAAATTACCACAAAACTCCGAGCCGAGGCAGGAATCGATTTAAGACTGTCCACACGATGCCAAATAAAATTAGTGAAAAATTACACGGCTCAAAGACATTTTTCGATCACTGTTTTGCAAGGGCCTAGACTTCAGAGATATTCTAAGCAGAACAGCTTCGAAGTTAATATTAGTACGCAAATTAAGAATCAGCAAGCGTATCAGAGAAAATATCATAGTTTTTGAAGCATCCCCCAATTTGTGTTTTGATCGCTGCAACTTTCTAGTTTCAAAATCCAGTACGTATGGGTCCTCTTGGAAAGCACAGTTGATACAATTACCATCCTCCCAACATCGTGGAATAGACCTGAGTTCGAATCTCATCAATGACTCTAGGAATTTTTATGAGCTTTTTTCACAATGTGGCTGAGTTAGTCAGTCAGTCTCAGGCGAGGGTTGTATGGTTTTTTTTTCTCCTGGAAACTCGGGGTTTTCGTCCATCGAACAGGCAAATCGACCACAGAACTTACGCAATCTACAGGCATAATATACACGGCGCAGTATGGTCTAAATCGTTGATACGCCTAAACTCCACAACCAACTAACCAAAACGCATAGTTGCTATCGTATGGAATGTTTTTAAATTTAAAAACAAACAATATTCATAAAGCTGCTTCATTTCCATAATTCAGTACCCTTTTCGTCCATTCGAAGGTACAAGAAAACGTGAAATGCCTGCAAGACTGTTGTTAAAAAAAAAAGGAACACTGAATATACCACGAAACCTGGGTGTAGCCACCGCAAACCGCACTGCGGCAATGTCTGTAGCACGCCAGTGTGGCCGAAAGAACTCCTATAACAGCCTATTCACCTAGGTAACCGGTGGGGGTGCTGAGATCGTTTTTTACTACCATGGTCGCCGTCTATGGGAGTTGGCTATCTGTATTAATCTGTGACTAGCCAAGCTACATAACAACGAGAAATTATTGCGTGCTCCATGCCTTACTTACTTGCAGAAGTAAATAATATTCCTTTATAATAAATTATGAGTATTGCGTAATCAAAATAATTTATAATTATATTCCAACTTCATTTGGGAGGGAAAAAAAGAAAAGAAAACTGATGGTTGTGCAATCGCATCTTGACAACGAGCTACCATCACTAAAAGAAACACGTGTGTGAGCGTGGGCGTAATTTAAAAAGACGCTCCATTTAAATTTTGAAAAGTTGCGTCTAATAACCCCAATCCCACCTTCATTTAAAACTAACGGATATTTTATTCTTTAATATAGTAGTGAAGTCTCTCTTAGAATTTCCCCTGTTGAGACACTGAATGCAATGATTACATTCCTAAATTTAAATTTTCTATTAAGCTGATTTATCATTTCCAAACTAACATATCGCTTAGCGTTTTATTTATTTGAATAATATAGTTTCGTTAAGTATTTTTGAAGCACCAGCCCTATATTCACACAATATGAAGTAAACATTTTATAAAACTCGTGGTGACATCTATCGAAGAAACTGTGAAATTGTTGCGTGGAATTTACCCAGACAAGCGAAAAGTTATTAAAAGTTATCAGACAAAATCGGAGTAAATTCCTTTTCTGAATTTATTCTCTTCGAAAAATTATAGAGAAGGAATAAAAAACTTTCTTTTTATACTTTGATACAATCACTCAATGGAGTTTACAACTTCATTATTTTATGCATAATCAGCGGGCATTCCAGGTTCAAGTACAGTACTGTACTGTAACCTCCAGGATATTATTAACTTTGTGGCTAAATGCCGATATAACAACAATACTAATATCAAATATTATGCAGTAACATTCGATATTAGTATTGGTACATGTGTGAGCTTTGAACTTTAAGGTGTTTTCTATACGCTGCCAGTTATTGCATCTCGCTCTCCAAATACTACCTTAACTTTACTATCACTTAAGAATAACAAAGGTCTTGCATTATGATTTACACTGGTATACCACCGCATCTTTTAGGCAAAACTTGATTACACTAATATGAAATGCACGAATAGAAGTTCACACCAAAAAGAAAGTTTTTATAAATACTGATTCACACAAATTGAAAATAATAAGAAAAACTGTAATAATAAACATTCAAAAGATTTTTTGACGAAATCTATTAGTTTGTTCTTTCTCGCCAGATGTCGCCACCAAGTAATTTCATTCAAAAAGTGCTACTTAGTTTCATTTCTGCTTGGGGGTCAAATAATAATGAAAATAAAGTATCGATTTCTTTATTTTGCTCTATATTATTTATTTATTTTTTTTTTTTCCCGCAGAACAGACAAAATTCCAAGGACAAACTATACATAGATCAGCACCAAGATTAATTGAGTACAAATGGAGCATTTTTACAGATCCTGAAAATCTGCGATGCCTCGGTACCAGCAATCTATATACCCGAAGTGTTTATACTCCGTTGCATACTCCATTTATTTTTTAAAAAACGGAGTATGGGCTTCGCTTTTCTGCTCAGCTTCTTACTTCTGTTAATCATTGGTATAGGATCAGTTGGCCTATCTTCACTCTTATCTCTTCTGTCTTCTGCAGCTGTAGTCTTCTTTCTCAGGCTGGCGATTACTTGTCTTTGATTTCTGATTCCCTGTCTTTGCGTTTTGTGTTATGTTAGTCTCTGGTTTCCCTTCCGTTAATCCTGGTGGCTGCTACAGGATCACAGAAAATGGTTGTGGTGATGGTGTCTAGTATTACTTCGTTGTTGTTGAGTTAATCTGGTATTATTCACTTATTGAGGTGGTCCGTGACTTGCCACAGGATTCTGTTGGGTCTCTGCTTCGGTATGGTGTGGGTCTTTGTGGGGTGCGTTCCCTCGAGTTCTGTTTGGGCTTTCTTCCACTCTACTTCTATTCTGGATATTAGGATCTCCTCTGTTCCCACTTCAGCTGCTCCGAGTTGTAATTCTTGCACGTTGTCCCTCTTCCAGTTCTGGCTCGTTGTGTCCGTATTCTTTGTTGTTTGTAGTTAGTCGCTCACATCCTGCTTGATTTTTACCAAGGGTGCAGGAACTATCAGGTTCTTAACGGTGGTCCATCTCCGGTCTGCTATTCGCTGTTCGGTGACCTGAACAGTCGTGAGCCATTCCAAACACTTGGTGTGCAATTTCGTTCTGTCTGTCTCTAGCTTCGTTATTTCGTAGTGTGCTCATATGATGAACGTATTCATATCGATGTTCCACTTCATCCGTTGGCTTCGTCTTTCCTCCTGGGTGGAAAGAAGAAGCTTTTTGGGGCTGTGGTAGCCATACGGAGACAGCGCCACTCGCTCCACTGTCCTCCGCGGGAGACTCTCTCCGACTTTTCGAACTAACCTCTCTGAGTAAGGCCTGAGAACGCGAGTAACTTTATCCTGCGCCATACTTTATGCAGTATGTTCAATATTGTACAACTCATCTTCATCCAGTTATGGACCTGTTCAGTGTTGATTTCCAGTGGTGGATGGTAGTTATAGGAGCGACACCACAGGGTGCCACTCTCTGCCTCAGTCATCACTTCAACCTTGGGGTAGGTAGGCAGGTCCAGCGAAACGACTTGCGCGAATTTTTTTCCCGCGGTGGGATTCGAATCCGGATTCAATATATTTGTGGTCAGGTGTCGTAACCACCTGGGCTACTCGGGTCCCTTTTATTTTATTATTATTTATCCTGATTTGTAGAAGGGAAAATAATAAATAAATTTGTTAAATAACAATAATGACCAGTAAAATTGAAAGTGCAGATGACCAAAATTCAAAGTTATCAATAGACCTTGCTGCTAGCACAATGGCATAATTGCAATCTTCCTAACACGGGCTAGTAAAGGTTTAAAATCTCGTTAATTACGCAAGAAATTTTTATGAGCTTTTTTTCACAACGTATATTCTTTTACTCCTGTAAACCCTTTCGTCCAGCAATGATTAAAGAAAAAACACAATTGCAGACACAATATACTGCCACCTCATAGACACCAGTCTATTGTGTTTAGGCTTATAGTCTATGTGTAATCATAGGCTTAGTTGCTTTGACGCTTAGCAAAGACACACAAGACACCTCAGTTATCCAAATAATTTGAAAGGTACTTTGTATACGGGAATTAATACAAAATAAATGTAACTTTAAGACATATAAAGAAATATTTAATTTCTTTACAGAAAGTGAATACTGTATTTTGTAACACGTTATGAACAATAAGTATATGTTTAAATCTATAATTTATATACACAAAAAGTTAAAATCCCGCTAATTCGAACATCTCGGTAATTCGAATACCACTTGATTGGTTCGGATTCATTAATTAGTTCTGATCAGCGATTGCAATGTATGTTGAATCACACTGGAGAAAAAAAAAATAGAAGGCATTACTTTTCAGTGTGATCTCGTAAATAAAGGCTTATTATTTATATGAAAATATGAAAGATATACGTGATAGTGAGGAGAAAAACATTTGCTTTAATATATCTGCGCATCACCAAAACGATTCTGCTCGTGTACTGGTGCAAATTATACAAACATTGTGTTTTCTGTTAAAAATAACAATTATTTTTAATATATTACTATCTCGGTGCGCTGTAGTTTAAAGGTTAGCTTACAATAGAAAATAAACTACACGTACTTAGGTTTCTGTCCATAAAAAGTTGAATCTGAGTAACGTTTTCATTTAATTAAGACATATAAATCCTGAACGCCCCTAAGAAGTAAAAATTCTTAGAGAAAATAATGCAGACAGATTAAAATTTCGTTTCGAAGATAGTTATTTGCACGTTTGTAAGTTGAGATAATTTCAATGAGAATAGCAGTTTCTGTGTATAAATAATCTAGTATGTGGTCAAAGTTAATTTTTATCTTTAAGAGACGGAGAAGAAAGTTAATGTCCTTCCCTTCTGAAAGGGAACTTTCTCTTCTGATAAAAGGGAAAGTTTAGAATTTTTAGGTTTAGAATTTTCTGTAGGAATAGAAATCATCAAATTCTGATTTTTCAGTAATCACGATTCGAAATCAGTGAGCAGAAGGATATTTCTACCAAGCAATAGTTAATTCAATTTATCACGTTCTCTCGTGACATGATATTCCAATGAGTTCATAATTTCTCTGACCACAAAATTTCCTCTAGGGAATCATTTCACGATTAAAACTATATTGTAAAATCGATTAAATTTTATTTAATCGTTTAAATTATAAATTAAATCGTAAAACTACATTTTATGATTGAAATCCTCTGTCATCCTACTTGGTATTCTACTTCCATAATGTCATGCTTATTAGTAAATAATACTTACTGATTTCTTAATTCTTTTTAATGCAGTATCCTTTGGCGCCTCTGCAATCTTTATTCATAAAACAATTATACCTTCTTTTCAAATAATGTCTTTAACACACAATATCATACTGCTTCCGTGTTCCTTTACTAATATAACCTTATCGCCAATTCTGACGAGTGTGTTCGACAATATCCGTTTTCGTTTTTGTTGTTACTGATAATGTAAGTGGAGCTACTGTGCTGTCAATTTTAAAATAACTAATCATTTTATAAAATAATATATTTTGTAAAATTAACATTATTTTACAGCAGATTTTTCACTGTAACAGTTGTTTCTACGTGAACTGTTTCCCCCAGCATTCGTGATCAATGCTTTACTGATCGTCAGATAAGTGTTTTTATCTTGATTACACCGGATTTAAATTCGTTAGGCCTAGTTAACTTCCACGTCACTTACATGCCTGGATTGTATATTTATTTGTAGTTATTAGAAATTGTCAAATCACTTTGTGTAAAATATTATAAAGTTCAAGTACTATAGTTTGGGCTGCATCGTATCTTTCAGTATTTATTGAACATTTCCTTGTATATCATTATTTTATATAAATGGAGCCGCAGATTTATATTATCTGTGACTCTATGTGCGATGAATACCTACGTTGTAGCATCTATTCGCCCTTCTATCGTTTTAGCTGCATTCCCTCCAATCGCAAGCTAACTAGAAAAGCCCACAGCCGTTGGAAGTGTGGGGACTGCCTCCCCATCTCTAAATTTTCCAACTACTCTTCAAGTTTTCGTTCATCTAATACTGATATCACTTCTAATGCTAGTTCTAAAAGATGTTTAGTCAGTCGCATTGATGATCTGAAGCTTATCTTTAATGAACTTATTTCTGTCAGAGAACGTTGTGAGGCTATAAACGCTGCATCCAGCAAACAATTTCTAAGCTTCCAAGATCAGCTAACAAAAACGTCATCTGAAATGCTATCCTTACAGCGTAGTAATTCTTTGTTATCTAGCCTTCTCGAACTGCAAATTGCTGTAACAAGTAATCTCTTGAGATCAATGAATAGTCTACTACAAAAAGTAGAAAACCTATTCCAAATGCACAGTAAGGATTCTATGCATAATACTTCGACTTACCCACAACTTATTTCTAGTTCTACTGTAACTGAAGACTGTACATCTGTCATTTCATCTCGTGTTTGTGTCTGCTGTTCTGACAATGTTTTTACTGCAACCCAGAGCACACTCTGTAAAAACTATATATGTCAGCGTTGCCTCAACTTTCTGCTTGCCGATGTTCGTACATACCAGAACCCTGAATCTCACATTTTCCTTAAATGCTACTTTACTTCTCTGTCTACTGCTGACCCTCTTCGTGTCTCCCATTCAACACTAATCTCTAATCAATTGTCGTCTCATCTTCAATCTGTATCAAGTTCTAATGGGCCTTCTGTTTCTACAATCTCATCTGCCTCACCCCAGCTAAACAGAATTAAGTATCTCTGCAAAATTTTTCTTTCCAGGGCTCCCAGTAATGAACCAGCAACCAATCCTAAAATTATGCAAGCTTTCGGTCTCATCCTCTTCCTGCACAAACTGTCACCCTTCAGATTCTTCTATGCTACAGTCTAACACTGTGCCCACTGGGAAATCCCAAGGCCTTTCTCCACTTCATGACGTACAATTATGTAGCGTTCCAAGCTCGTTCTTCATCCTTCAACTGTGGGACTACTGAAGTTCCTAAGCCGCAGCCAACAAATGCTATCAATCAATCTTCCATTGCTGATGCTTCTGATTGTGAAAGAGTTCATCCAGAATGATCGCACAGAACCTAATCAGTTCCTCCTGTCTTACATCCTAAGCAGGTTTCCTTCAGTGATTCTCATCAATCAGCTGAATATAAGTCCTGTCACGTCATTATCACTGCATTTGGATGGTAAAGCTACTTCCAATCAAGTTGCTCACCTGTCTTTGGATGCTGCCCAGTTACCTAATCCTCTGTCTGACAATGTCAGGTTCTCTACTACGCCTTCAAATATATTTCTCGATTCTACTTGCTCTTCTGGAGTACTCATGCCGAATGATGTGAATGGCCCTATAAAAGCACCTCAGCCCGTCGCTTTGACAGGTCAGTTCTTGTCCTCAGCGCCTGCGAACAGTCTTCGCCCCACCAATTATAATCAGCGCTATCTAATAAACAGTCCACAATATCAGCTGACGTATCTCGTTCTTCATCTAACGGAAGTAGAGCGCCCCTATTTGCTTTCGGAACTAATAAGAGCTCAAGATTTCAAGCTGTTTCTCGCCAGCTTCAGTCTTTCGTCAGTCGGCTTGCTCCTTCCACAGATCCTTCAGATATTGAGAATTTTCTCAACGTTGAGTTAGGTCTTCACACCTTTGTGAGGAAGTTATCCACCCGTTATCCAGTCTATGCGTCGTTTCTAATCTTAAGTAATTCATCTGAGCAAGCACGTATATTAGATACTGAATTTGGCCAGTCGATGCTATTATTAAGCCGTACAGGTCGTCTTCTGGCACTGCTGCCCATCTTGTCAGATCTACTCATACTAGCTAGCAGTTATCTTCCCGATGTTTATCAAGGTCGACATCATTATCGTTACTATTTTATGTATATTGTAGAAGTGTTGTAAAAAATATCACTGCTTTTCGTCTCTTCCTTCTGCAACAAACTTTTGCCATAGTCGCCCTTACTGAAACCTGGTTACATCCACACGTACTTGACAGCGAATTTCACCTCTCTCCTGTTCTGTCTATCGTTTGGATCGAGACTTGAAGGGGGTGGTTGCTATCTTTACCCAAGTGCTGCAGTTCACTAAACATTCTTCCATGAAGGTATCTCTTTATTAGTTAATCATACAGGAAAGCTTCTCCTGCTTATGCTCTTTTACCTTGCTTCCCCAGTTTCTTTAGTCACCATTCAACAATTAGAGGATATTATAAATGCACGATATTTTTGAAACCTTCGAAAGCAATACCAATTATTCTGGGTGATTTTAATGTCCCAACTGCTTTTGACCCCAATCGTTCAACAAATTCACTGGCTAAGCAATTTTACAGCATTTGGCTTATTATTCCCTAACTCAAATCTGTAACTTTCCCACCCGGAACTCCTCTTACCTCGATTTAGTGTTTACCCATGAATCAATTCTCTTCTCAATTTCTAAGGGTGATAATTTAATCCGATCGGATCACTTCCCTATTGTGGTAGATTACCTTTCTTTTATTTCTGAACTTTCCTTTGACAGATACTTTTTTAGCTTTAGGCACACAGACTGGACTTCGTTCGATCAATTTTTGGGCAATCTTGACTGTATTCCAATCCATAATTTGGTCAAATCGATCGATTTCTGAGTTTGTTCCCATCAAATTCTCTTCTGCTAATCTCTAATCAATCTAATCGTAGTAACTTCCTTCACTGGATATCGAACAAGCTTGTGTATTTAATTCGTCGCAAAAATTACCTCCACAAAAGTAATTTAAAACTCAAAACTAACTTTAGCTACTTTTCCTTTTCTTCCCTTAGACGCCATGTTAAGAGAATGGCTAAATCTCAATATTCTCATTATCTTTACTCAGTTGAAGCCAAACTTACTCGGAATTTCAATTCGAGACCACTGTGGTCCTATCTCAAACGGCTATCGAGATATTCTAGAATTCCTATGCTAATTAATGATTCAAATATCTCTATAAACTGTCCTCTTGGCATTGTTAATATTTTTGCTACGCCCTTTTCGAAACTTTGTTCTTCCAAACAGCAGCGTTCTATTCCCTGTTATCCGTTTGAATATAATGGTAATGACAGTTTTGATAGATTAGTTCTCACTATTGATGACGTCCAGTCAGCCATTTCTCGGCTTAAAGATTTCGCTTCTCCTGGTCCCGATACCTTCCCTGCTCTTCTCTTTTCTTCAAGAAAAGTAGTTCGTATTTAGCTCCATTTCTTACAAATCTCTTCAATTACTGTCTTCTTCATGGCCCTTCATCGTTCAAAGAGGCTTATATCATCCCGATTTATAAAAAACAGGGTGATAAAGCTAAGCCTAATAACTACCGACCTATTACTATACTGAATACAATTGCGAAAATTTTTGAACTCCTACTTTATAAATATCTTAGTTCCTATTTCCACCCTTTTATTTATAATCATTAGTATGCTTTTCTTCCCAGGAAATCAACTGTTTCAAACCTTGCCTTGTTTTCTCATTTCGTACAAACTAATCTGGACATAGGAAATCAAACTGATTCGCTTTTCCTCGATATTTCACATGTATTTGACTCTGTCCACATCAATCTTTTGCTGTTCAAGCTGTCATCTTATGGTCTACGATTCCCTTTACTAGATTTTCTTGATTCACTGCTTATAAATCGTAAACTGTCCTTAATAATTGATGGTACTTCATCAACTCCGTTACTTTTTCGCAGGGTGTTCCTCAAGGCTCACCATTGGGTCCGCTCTTCTTTATTGTTTATACTAATGATTTGTCAACCTTCTTTCAGTTTGTTAATGTTGAGTGGTAACTCTATGCAGATGATATTAAACTTTACAAAGTTGTTCGTTCTTCAACTGACAGAGATGAACTCCAGTCCTTGATTCCCTCTCACTGTGACTCAATAAAAAATAACTTGTTTCTAAACCCGTTAAAATGTAAATTATGTCGCTTTCGCTCGAATCGTGCAGTTAGACCCTCCGTCCTTACTGATTATTATATTGGAAATTCTTTAATTGCAAGCACTGATTTGTTCAAGGATTTAGGTATCCTATTTCGATCTGACCTTCATTCCCTCTTCCCACATTGATCACGTAATATCTCAGATTTCTAAACTTCTTGGATTAATCAAGCATTCTTCCTCTGTTTTCAAGAGTGACAAAGTTATAATTCTTCTCTACAAGCAGCTTATACTTACCATTTTTGATTATTGTGATATCATCTGGTCCCCACAACAGGGATATCTTTCTCACAGACTTGAGAGAATTCAAATTAAATTCATTAAATTCTTATGCTATCGAAATCACATTGCCTTTCACCGTCGAAATTATGGAGCTCTTTGTGGTCGCTTCAGAATCATTCCTCTTCACTCTAGATGACAACTCCATGGGTCTCTTTTTGTCTACAATATCATAAACTCTGTTATCGATTCTCCATCCTCTTCTTGAACAAATACCTTTCGCTATACCCAGTTTGAATTCTCGTTATAAAATTAATTTCTCACTGCCTGTTCCTCGTACTCATCACTTACTCGGTAGTCCTCTGTTTCGTTTCCTTCAGGTAATGATAACCACAATATTGATTTTACTGTTAATCCATCTGTCTATAAGAATTTGCTCCTTACTCTGTTTTCTTAATGTAAATTTTGTTCATATTTTAATTCTAGTTTTGTATTGATTACTACTGTTTTGTATTTTCTGTAACTTCTAGCGTTCTCACCTTTATTTAGAGCCTGTGTACCCGTGTGTGAGAAACATGTATATATAAATAAATAAATAAACAGGAATAGCCATTTTGTAAAATGGAGTAATTGATCATAACGTAGTCCTACTTTACAAATTAGTTTTATACAAGTACAATATATGAAAGATAAAGTATTACTTCCTTGTATAGTCTGTACAAGGTATACGACTCTGTGTGTGTGTGTGTGTGTGTGTGTGTGTGTGTGTGTGTGTGTGTGTGTGTGTGTGTGTGTGTGTGTGTGTGTGTGTGTGTGTGTGTGTGTGTGTGTGTGCAGGTGTGAACTGCATATATTTTAAGACAGATTTGCTGCGTGATAAAATGGAGGTTTGGGGGTTTACATCTTTGCCTGAATCTGGCTAATTCAACCCAACTCGAAAGTCTTTTTCAAACTAGTTCCCATTTTTCTAAACTGTTTGCCAGTCACAAATCCACTCAGCTCAAGCCGAGCCCTTTTAAAGGAACAACTAACCTATCATAAGCTTAAAAAAATTTTTTTTTAAAGAAATTTGGACTACTGAAATGTGTTTTGGAGGGAATTTAATATATATTATAAATCATGAACAAAATTACTGACGGTTACCAGATAAAATAATCTTTGAGGCACAGATTTCATTACTAGCCTTCAGTGGATATTTAATGGTAAAAACAAACTGCCTTATGACTAATTTGATTAAAAGGTTAATACGGGTTGTCGAAGCCGATAGCGGAAATGACTTTCAAAATCGTATAACTAATAGTACCATTTTAGAATTTAGGGATTGATGAAATGATAAATGTACGCTCTGACAGCTTAAAAAAACTATAATTAAAACAAAACTGTAATGATTATCAACAAAGATTATTGCTTAATGGAAAATTACGCTACTTAGCTTAGAGCTTCGTCTATGCATCCGCCTTCCAGTAGCTGTATTTTCATGAAATTTTATATTTGGCTGTTTTAGAAAGATTTGTGGAGCTTTCCCAAATTTCATTAAAATTGGACCAATAGAAATCCGCAGTTTTTTTTTTAAATTCTTTATGATATCACTTAGGCTATCCACATATCTATTGTATCTGAAGCACTAGAGAGAGTGTTTTAATTAAAAAAGCACCGGGGTCTATTTTGATTAAATTTAAATCTCTCTCGTAAAATCGGTAAAATTGTACAGTAAACATACGCGCGGGTTCGCATACACCAGCCTCTTTGGTACATGTGTATATTCTTTTTCAGGAGGCACCGGAGTCCTCAACTCCGCGTAGTATATATTCTACGCGTGTATATGTCGCAGTACAAACCGTAAAAAGGCCAGAGATAATGTCAGTTCTGGTGTATTCTGCATAGTGCTGGGTTGTGTTGTTTCTCCGGCCATTTAGCCGCGGGGCCCCTAGTGGGAACCCCGTTGCCCGTTCATCACCACGAGGAGGTAGACCGGGAGTATGGTGTAGACCACTGTAGATGATATAGTCTCTGGCTGGAGCGAACCCTGGTCTTCGCCTCAGCTTGCCAGGGAGAGGTCCCTAAAGGGGAATACAGACGACTCTAGAAGCTGTTTTTTGAAATGAGCGCGGCGGTGATAGTTCGACTTTGGAGGTGGATATTTGAAGATAAAGGAGGTGGATTACAGAAAGCCCTCCTTGGTACAGCGATACAACGCACAGCCTTGCTGTTTCGCTAATGATTTATTGTGATTTTTCTTCTCTATCTCTGACTTTTCAGCAAAGAGCATCGCAGAGTGTTCATAATGTGAAACATACGTACTCATACGATGATTTAGATGATTTTTATTCGTTAATATCACTGTGTCACATCAATATTTTAAAGCGTGCACACACAAATATCCCCAACATAAGCATTGATATCTTGAGAATGTGTTTTCTTGAGAATTTTCCTCGAAAACAACTGTGCAATGGGAAGAACGAGAGACGGGTCTGCTCGGGTCAGTAGACGTAGGCGAACAGCATAAGAGATGTGGGAATTAGAAACAACCAAGTACTTTACTGGAAACGTATCGGCAGCACACAACACTTTTCAATATTAATGCGATACATGTGCTTAACTAACTAAACAGCATTTCAAACGGAATAGTGATATTCTGTAAGATTTGGGGAGGTGAGCGTGACACACATTTAGTGTAGTTATTTCGCAACCGTTTCTGCATGTAGGGTAATGACCCCCCCCCCCACACACACACACAGTATTTTACTGGTGGTGGTTACGATATGAACCTCTCATCTCTTCCTAATACTCCTTTTGTCCTCTAACCAAACGTCAAGGTGGAATGGTTCCCGACATTCCGGAGCCCTAGATTGTCACTTTCTTCGGAAACACCAGAGGACCGGTTGAGAGAAAGGTGGGGTTGCGGTAGCTGGTGCTTTGTAATGAGAGGTTCCGCGAAAGTGAAGAAAGGATAACGAAACTGAGTCTTGCTTTAAAAAAAATATATGTCGAAAAAGAAAATGCAACTTTTTTTTTTTAATTATGAATTGCATTTTTCCAATCCCCGATATTTAATTGCATTCACGTGAACAGGTCAATTAGTTGGATACCATATAGCCGGAGGTTAGTTCTTACACTCGCCAGTCTTACACTCTCAGTAAAGCCTGCCAATTTATTTCCGAATCAGGTTGCCGTTAATTACCTCTAGCATATACCGTATGACATATAAATAGATATCTGCTTCTGTACCCGTCGCCAGCAACTCCGGCCTTTGTCAACTTTCTCCACGTCCTCGCGCTATATTTTAAACCAAACAAGCAATTATTATGTGCATAATTCTTATTATGCACCTAATAATTCTTATTATAATTCTTATTATGCACGATTAATGGCGACCTGATGTATAATTCTATTCATCTAAGTCGCCATTTGCTTTTTGTCTTTGTTATGCGCATACGCAGTCTGAAACAATAAATTTATTTTGTTAAAATAACGCAGGAAAGAAAACCACTGTAATTAACATCATTTACTTTGGGGACGTTATGCGTGCCTTGAGTGACCGGGGTTCAAGCCAAATACGGTGCTGTTTCTTAGATTCTCTCCATCTTGTGAACTCCTCTGACCGTGTGGTCGTCCCGGAGTATAAACAGAAAATTTATTTTATTCATACATAATACAATATTGAATTCAAACTGCTTACAACGATTATAAACAAATAAATACTAAAAGATATTTCTTGGCTGAATGCCTAAGGGTATGAAGGAGTTTGTTTATGTATGGGTAATGCACACGCATCATTTCTACTACCAAGGTAGTTTTAATGCATCGTTTTAATTGTATCTCATATTGTGAATACCTTCACAACGAGTTGCCATGATACCGCACTACCTCGAATAAGTAACTCTTCACCTATGGAGAAGACTTGTTACTTATTCTCTGCAGATATTGTGGAGTTGTTGCAATGGTGACAATGGGTACATTGCGACAACGGGGTATCTGCCCACCGACCGAAGAGGGGCCAAAAAGCCTTGAAACGGTGCCGTCTGAGTGGTAGTATCCACTGAGAATAAGTAACAATAGTCTTCTCCATTGGTGAAGCGTTACTTATTTGAGGTAGTGCAATACCATGACAACTCGTTGTGAAAGTATTCACAATATGAGATATAATTAAAATGATGCATTAAAACTACCTTGATAGTAGAAATGATGTGTGTGTGTGCATTACCCATGCATAAACAAACTCTTTGAAATTAATACACGTTAACACTTTTAAGGCAGCATTATTAGAGAACAAAATGAAAGCGGCCCGAAATCGAACACCAGATCTCTCACATGCGAAGATCACAGATATAATCCACTCAACTATGCTTTGTTTGTTGAATTAAAGGAGTTTTCGAAATATGCTCAGGGGATACCCTGGAGTAAAGAGGTGTCGAGGAGTTTTTTATTTGTTCTCCAAGTTACGGGTTACCTAAGCGTAGCTCATATGACCAAAAGAATTTTGCCTGCAAATTTCGCGTGTTCAAAAATGCCCATAAAAGTTGCTCAAGTCATTGATGTCGGATTCACCCCAAACCACGGCCATGACAACTCGTTGTGCGGAACATGAAGCAGATAACCCCTCCACTCGAAAACATTTTGTTTCTTTGATTACAAAGCACCAGCTACCCCAACCCCACAATTATAAAACAAACATTTTGTTTGTTTTATAATGGTGCCATTGGATCTTGTAAAAACTAAAAAGTACCAGCCCTTCCAATGTAAAAACACTAAATTAAAGTTACACGGTTCAGTGTAACTGTATTCAATGTATATTAGAATATAAAAATGAACTTAAAGTGATTGGAAACTATCCGATATAGCAAAAATCAGAATTTGATCGATAACTTGGATTAAGAACTTTCAGTACAAATTTCTTCAAAAATCCATTCAACCAGAATAGCAGTATTACAGGTGTATGGATAGAATAATATAATTGTTTACAAACTGATGCAAAAAAAAATTATAATGTGTAACACTACTAGGTATCTAGGCACTTATCCTCGGAAACCCTCTTTTTTTTCCCCTGCCCATCCAACTATTCGACCAAAGAATGTACGAAGTTCACAAAAGCAATGCACTGATGCCTCACAGTGAGTTTCTCAGGCGCTAAAACAAACCAACTGTCCTCCCTATTATATAATGTTACTTAAGGTGATTACAAGACTGCAACTCCGCCTAGTGTGAGTTTTGGGAGAGAGACTGTGCAAAGGTTGTTTTAAGAAATGTTTTGGGGTTGTTAACCTACACATTAAAAGAAAACAAAAGGGGATGTCCACTCGTGTTAAGGGTTTCCAGTCATTTTAAAATGTTTTGCATCTACTTTTCCAGTTTGACTTAGGGCAATTGAATCTTTTGGGTTGACGACCTCCAATAACCCAGTGAGCTGCTTTCGCTTGCGTTGCACCAGGTTGTTGACTATATCTAAAGGCAAAAGAAACCGGGCCACAGGGTAAGCCTGAACTTTGCCGGCAGACGGAGTAAAGTTTCTCCTTACTAGTTAGAGGTCACTCGAATATATACAGTCGGTATTCAAGTAGGATGATGGCGGAAGAATGAAAACAGAGCAAAATGAGAGACGGAACACCTCCAATGGGAAGCGGACGAAGGAAAACTTCAAAATACGTTACTGACAGGTGCGATATATGGGGTCGACAAATGCGGAATTCAAAAGAAATAATAATCGCAGCATAGCAGATAGATAGAAGACAGAAAAAATAGACAAAAACGGGACAGGAGATTTAATTAATTCAAGAGTATGTTGTAAATTATTTAAAAAATTAAAGAACTTTTTTTAAAAAAATCATTTTGAATACTGGGATAGTTCTGATGAATATTTGGGTTGTTTAGTTTTTCGAATTTTTCCCCCATATGTACGCCAGCTTGTGTGTGTGTGTGTGTGTGTGTGTGTGTGTGTGTGTGTGTGTGTGTGTGTGTGTGTGTGTGTGTGTGTGTGTGTGCAAATTCAAAGGATGATTTACATGTTATGTAGTCTAAAATTCCTCCAAATCCAATGGCTCTCTCTCTCATTGCTATTATTTGACCCACCATTAATTAATTAGTATTAATATTTATTGTGTTTAAGAGGGACAAAGTGAATCTCATTATTTGCATTTTTACGCTGTCAGTGGTGATTCTCTTACGAATTGATTCCCCCTTCCGCGAGAGATCAACATCACTATTTACAGTTTCGTTCTCTCGACATCTGTTTCATGTGAATCGCCGACAGACTTGGTGAGTTCTAGGTTTCATCATTATGTTTTTGCCATTCTAAGTTGTAAATATGTTTTGCTAAGAATAAAACGAACTAATAAATAAAGTACAAATGACCAGAAATAGATGAGTTAATGCGGAAGAGAATGAAAGGAAGAGAAAGAAAATGAAGACTATGAAATTACAGTGTACTGCAAAATAACATAACCTGAAGACGTTCTTGTTAATTGTTAATAAGATCTAGGGAAGCAATCTGTCTACCTTATATTCCGTACAGCAGGAAGGAAGGAAGACAATTTTCCTAAACGTTCCTACCAGGTTCCATTCCTCAAGGACACTGTTACTGGGCCAGGTTTCTGTACTTCCGTAATCCAATTTCCTATCACAGCGGTCGTTGCCTTCGAAATTCATTTCTTTTCTCAACTTCCCGAACATACCAAATTCATAAGCATTATTAAGTACCATTAGAGCAGGAGGTTGATTTGACCTAATACAGCCACGGCGTGCATTACATTTTAAAAAATTTCAAGTCGGTTTTCTTTTAAAAGTAAAAATAAATTCGTTCAACAAAAGGAGATGAAGTGAATAAAAGTACTTCGTGCATGTGCAATACACTGCAACTTCGCGGACAGTCAAACAAAAGAGAAACAAAGGAGAATAAAAATGGGCGAGAAAGCGTCTAGGACAAAAATAAGTGAACCATACATGGATCTAAATAAACTAATGCTTCTGCTACATACATTTGTTATTCAATATTGCAACAAAGACAGGTTTATTCGCCTTGTAACAGAACACAAAACTGCAAAAATAATTTACTCGGAAAAAGCTGTCCTAGGTGTACCATGTGAGTTAAAATAATAAGTTAGGTGTGTTACCACCAACAAAAAGGTTGAAGAGTGCTGTGTAGATCAACAAAATATTTATATTTTATAAAAAAAAAAAAAAAAAAAAAACGCCTCACAACCGTAACAATCCAATGCTTTTATCCACAACTTTATAGATAAAAGTAATTCAAAATTCATAAATTTTTATTTGATTTTAAATAGGAAAAAACAAGTTAGTTAATGTACGCAATGCGTTAAGTTTCAGGTGCGTTAGTAAATAATAATAATTCATGATTTAGAACCACAAAAAAAAAAAAAAAAACGCTGGGCTGTTCATAACAAGAGGAAAGCTTTTCAGAGAGCTCGCACCTCTTGGCCAGCTACTGATGTGGAAGCCTTCGTGAAGACTACAAGAGGACCAGGAACCAATACACTTCCATGATCAGGCAGCGAAAAAGAACTACATGGGAGCGACTGGTTACCACCACTGGTAACTCAGACCCTTGGGGAGTGGTGTACCGAGTTACTACCAACAAACTGCCAAGAGGAGAAGTAGTCCATTCCACAATAACACCACGAGGAATCGTGACAGCATCATGGAAGCAATCCATTATGAATATCTTGGATACTCTCTTTATCAGCGACGCCGATCATCTCACAACACAACAGCAGCAAATTTGTCTAGATAATGACAATTACCACATTGACTCTGTGGAGGAAGAATTTAACACTGAAGAACTGCAGCAAGCCCTTGGCAAAATGAAGGATAAAAAATCACCAGGACTGGATCGCATTGATCGCCCAGGTAAATCCTGGATCGCCCAGGTAAATCCACAATTTCTGCTTAACCTGTTGAATAAATGCCTAACCCAGGAATCCTTCGCAGAAAGCTGGAAAATAGCTGAACTAAAGTTAATACTCAAAACCCATCGAAGCCTCCAGAACAGCCTAACTCATACCGGCCCATTGCCCTCTTGTCCATATTGAGCAAGCTACTTGAACGCCTCCTCCATACCAGACTCCTAACACACTACACAGAAGCTGGCCTACAATCCAATTCACTGTATGGATTTCGCCCAAGACGCTGCACAGAGGATGCTCTCTACCAAATAACCCAAGCTGCAGCCAGCACTAATTACAAGTACTTCCTCCTCATAACCATTGACTTTGCCGGTGTTTTTGACATGCTCTGGTGGCCAAGCATTCTTCGCAGGCTAAGACTGGCATGCATACCAGCCAACTTATACAAGTGTATACAAAGTTACCTTTCCAACAGGAAGATCACCATCTCCTCACCATACCAGAAGCTCACCAAATCTATCTACAGAGGCTGCCCACAGGGTTCGGTCCTCGGCCCGTTTCTCTGGAACATCGTTACTTGGCCTGGATCTGGGCCCTGTTACTGTCCAAGCATTCGCAGATGATATTACCATCTCCATCGCAGCGAACACGAGAGCAGCTCTCGAGGCCACTGAAAATTAAGCACTACAGATCTTACAGGACTGGGCGACTCTACACAAGCTCCGGATTTCTCCACAGAAGACACAATCCATACTTCTTAAAGGCACCCTACAAATATCAAGGCCTCCTCAGATCAAGGTACAAGGAAAAACCATCAAGCTGGTAACTTCCCTAAAATACCCGGGTATCATCCTGGACTCGAAGCTCTCCTTCTTCCCGCACCTCTCATACCTTCAAGAAAAAATCAGAAATTATGCAGCCCTAATCGTCCGAGTAAGCAGGTGTGACTGGGTCTGAACCGGAGAACACTCAAACTCCTGTATAAAGCTATATTCCTCCCTGTTATTACATACGGATCCGGGATTTGGTACCATAGAGCAATAATTGTTCGCAATAAACGCAAACTAGAAACAATTCAGCGGAGTATATTGCTCACTATTGCTAGGGCCTGTTGCACAGTAAGTTCACCGGCCCTCCAGGTTCTTGCAGGTGTCCTCCCCCCCCTTGACTTGGAGGTTATCCGTCGAGAATTGCACTACTGCTTGTCGCGGGAATCCCAGCTACCATCTTTGGACATACCATCGACACCCGCACTGACTGCACGCAAGAAAAGAAGGAACTAGCTGCCATGCTACTAAAAATCTGGCAGACAAGATGGGAGGAGACGGACAAGGGTCTAATAACTAAGAAATTCATCCCGGATGTCAAACTAGTTTATCCAAAGTCGCCCCTTGGTTCTCTCCTGGCCTCTACTGTACATATATTATAACTGGACACGGTTCTATAAATCATAAGTTGACTACCTTGGGAATCATCAATAACTCCTACTGTACATGTGGAGAAATTGAAGATTGGGACCATCTTCTTTATAACTGCCCAATTTATGACGATCTTCGAAGAACACCGTACACCAGACTGCAACACATACTTCAAGGACAGGAGCACCTGTTAATTTCTGATGAACAATACTACAAATTATTAACGGAGTACGCACAGAACCTCTTTTCTAGGCGCAGGACTCTACAACCAGCTCAAGCTAGGGATACAAACCTGTAAGGGACTTGCTCAAACTTGAAATAAAAAATCTGTATTTCACCGTTTTACCAGCATCGACTTGCGAACCCTGGAAAATCCAGGGTAGGATTACCTGCTAACTTTCCACATGGTTTGGTAGGCTCCAGTGGTCTTGACCACTCCACCGCAAAATATAAGTCACACTCAGCACTCTCGCTGAGTGGCTTTTCTACCCTTCTGGAGTTATTCCCTCCCCTCTTTTCTCCTGGTGGGGCATACGCTCCACTGTCAATTTAGAGGATGCCCTCACCTACATCCCCTTACTCTTACTTTCATCCCCCATCTTCTTCTGTACACCCTGTACTGCTGCACTCTACCTTATTTTTTATTTATTTTTATTTATTTATTATTATTATTTATTTATTTTTATTTTTTTATTATTATTTTTTATTATTTAATATATTTTTATTTTTTTATTATTATTTTTTTATTATTTAATTTATTTTTATTTTTATTTTAAATTTTTTAAAAATTTATTTCATTATATATTTTATTATTATTATTTATTTTTTTATTTATTTTTATTATTATAATTATTTTTTTTTTAATTGGTCTCGTTCAGGAAGCTCAAGCGACCCTGACGGAGACCTGACAGAGAAAAATGGGCAGCTTGGCTACCTCCTAGTGGTGTGTGCGGGCAACGTGGGGTCCCATCAGGGATCCCGCAGCCAAATGCCAGGACACACAACAGAACCCAACACAATACTGTGTATCCAACACACAACACTTTTTCTGGCATTTACAGTGTTCTGTATTTCTTCACAGTGTACATATGGCGCAGATGTGGGAAACCACAGGTGGCGCCCGACCCTAACACTATGCACACTATGTACCGACGAGTCACATCCAGATCCCGTTGGGCAATTTTTGTTTTGTGTTCCAGCGCATTTGACAGAATTTTGCTATGAGCTTGTCAATGTGGGGGTTGAAGCTCAGTTTATAGTGGAAGACGACTCCCAAGTCTGTATGCATCTTGACCACTGGGAAAGGAATGCCGTCTAGAGAAGCTTGGATTTCAGTGGGTTGGCGCTTCAGAGAAAAGACAATTTGGGCTGATTTGGCAGGGTTAATGAGGAGGCCAAATTGATGGAGATATGATCCTAAGTTGTGTAACTTTTCACTGATCATTTTATTGATTTTTGAGAAATGTTCGCCGGGGTTAATCTGAGTATAGGTCTTAATATCATCGGCATAGCAGAGTATGTCTTCTCTCTGTTGCACAAACAGAAGAATAACTGCAGTGAATAATGCTTCGGAGAGGACTCCGCCTTGGGAAACTCCCGCAGTGATCTTTCTCCAGATTGTGTGTTGATCCGCTTTAAGAAGAATAGTTCTGTCAGAGAGCAGGGCTGTGATAAACCACAACATGTCACCTTTTATGTAGAAGTAGTTTTCTAGGAGGTGAACAAGTGAGGGGATACTGATGGAGTCGAAGGCAGCTTCCAGGTCGATGTGGGTGACGGCAAGCTCTGCTTTAGCTTCTAGCGCACTAAGAATGGTGTTGCTTATGGATGTTAAATGGTGACTGTGAATCTTCCTGGAATGACATAGTGAATCTGTGGGGGTTTGTGAGGCATGATTTGACTGGTTATGGTGGAAAGTAATGTCTTCCCCATAAGCTTCAAGAGGCTGGAAGAATGAGAGATTGGCCTGAACTGTTTAATGAGGGTTGCAGATTGGCATTTAGGGTGTGGCCTCACAGCATATCTGTTCCAGAGAGGAAGAAAGAAAGTGCTGCGTTAAGACACGGTTAAAAATTGATAGTAGAGGATCGATGATAAACGAGCTAAGACATTTAATCATGAATTATAGCACGAGATCGAGGCCTGCAGTTGCAGTGGGCGGCAATCCATTTATAGCAATTATAAGATGCTTCCTGGTGATGCGAACGGGTGCGAGCATATCAGTAGGGACGTTGTCGATGGGTAAGTTTCCCAGGTGCATCGGGGCCACCTAGGCAACTTACTTAGGGTTTGTTGAGAACCGTGCAATGTGGTCCATCCACGTTTCAAGGTCCAGTGTTTTAGGAATTCCTATGTGCTGAGAGTCATAAAACGATTTGCCTTTTCTTAGGGTTGCATTTAAATGCTTTTTAATTTCAAATGATTTCTGGCGGTTGAAAACTGCCCGGGCTCTGGAGAAGGCAATATGATCTTGTACAGCGCCTGATTTTTTCCATCTCTTATGCAGATTTTGTTTTTCTTGAAAGCTGTTGTTCAATTCTGGTGTCCAACTAGCTCTCGAACGGGGAGTGATGCAGACAGTCTTTGTAGCACCATAACTTGCAATGGTTCGAATCCATCTGGTCATGAGGTCCACAGCTAGATCGGGATCACAATTATTGAGAGCCTCCCAAGGTATCGAGGATGCAGCTTCGAGACATCGTGGTGGATCAATGAATTTGGGTGCTGTGATGTCTTTTTTCCTTTTTGGGCCTTGGATATCAAAGTTAGTTGCGGCTAAGTGCAGGAGTATGGCAATGAGTTCGTGATCAGATTGAAATAAGTTGTGAGGACTGTCTTCGAGGTTGCATGGTGCTGAAGAGAATATCAAATCCAAGAGATTAGATCCTCTCGTGGGGTAACAATTAAGTGGGCCGATATCCAATGAATCCATACTGCTAATACGTTTCCTACTAATATGTGTGAGAGTAGGTGGAAGATTGAAATCTCCACAAATAATGTGCTTAGCAGAGGCATGGAGGTGATTTACCAGCCAGTGGATCACATCTTCAATGATGTCACTGTTTGGGCCTGGTGGAATGTATACTGTTGCTATGTCTATCAGGTTGGGATTGAGCTTGAGGGATACCATAGCAGCTTCAAATGCAAGGGATTGGGTTATCACAGAATGTGTCAATGAGAAGATAGTGGTATTATAGAATATTGCGACTCCTCCCCTCTACGATCCTCTCTAGAGGAACACAGCATCTGGTATCCAGCCTGAGGAGCATACGCAAGGGAGTCCTGCCTATTCCCAAGCCACGTTTCGGCAATGCAGACAATATCAAAGGTTTTAGAAAGGAGAAGCTGTTTGATAGTGTCTAGTTTGTTACAAATACTCCTTGCATTTTGATAGACAATTAGACAATTCGAATGGTGGTAGCCATAGTAACTGGAGTTCGTACAGGTGGCAAATCTCTTTTTAAGGTTCGCACTGGTCTACTATGCATTGTGATGTGTACAGGGAGATTATAATGACAATCTCCAGGGCTCCAGACCCTTCACAGGTCTGGAGCCCTGGAGATTGTCATTATAATCTGCTAAGAGTTGAATTAAATGATATGTGGACAGTTTGTTTCCTATGGTAAGTTATCTGATCTTTCATGCGTTTTGTTAGCTTGGGACCTTGGTAGCTTTAATTGCTATTGCGTTTGATGTTGATGTCGGTGGTTTATTGTAGTTCTTTGCTTCTGATCGAGGAAGGGTTTGACGAAGGTTCCAGGGGGCCATAACCTTGGATCCAGCATGAAGCTCATTTTCTCTGGGTGGCAGGTAAGGATGAAAGAGGCGTAGGTTGGATACCTGGTTCTTCTCTGTTTCACATCAATATTCATCCCATGTACTTCTGCAAACATGGCCTTAATGCTGTCTGGTTTAGTAGTCAGTTCCAGTCGAGATATAAATTCGACTATGAGTCTGAACTGCTGTGATGTACGAATTAGAAAGAGTTCCCTTCAAGGAAAGTTCTGTGGCATCTCTATTGCCCTGTTGTCTTCCATGTTCCATTTTCTTATATGTTGAATATGTCATCCGGGTTTCTTTTGAGTGAACACGTTGATCGGTGAGAGATGCCAGGGAATAAAGGTTGCCTATAAGCCCTGCTGGTGGGATCTTTTGGTTATTCTCAGAATCTTTTTTTGCCGGTGACTTCTTCTGCAAATGTGGGTCTTGATGCACCCTTTCCATTATGGATTGTCTCCTTTAACCTTTTAGGTTTAGTAGTATTTTGGATCGGTATTGTGGAGAGGGCCAGCTAAGAGGTCTTTGAGTGGCTACCGCCGGTGTTGCTAGATGCAGGTTTGGGAGGCCTTTATGTTCACTTCTGAGGATTAGTATTGATACAACCATTGTATTTTCTGTTGAGAGGGGAGTTTTTAAAGCTGAAAGAATAGGAGAGTTTAACGTACTCTGGGGAGTTCAGCAACACAGGGCTTTGTGACTTCTCAAGGTTGACCACGATGTCGTCATACGCCTTTAGGGCACTAGTGTTTGTTGGCTGTATACGGGTTAGAGCTAATATAATGGAAGAAGCATTAACAGAAGTATAAAATATGAAGTACCTGTTTGTTTGATGATGGCTCATCCGTGTTGGGCGGAAGAAGAGGAATCCATTGGTACTTGAATCATGCTGTACGGTCAAGGATAAGTAACTAAAACTTGCTGTCTATGAAGAGCATAAACGGACATGACATACATCAACTCGCGCATTCTATCAATCGTATGACAGCTTTTTTAACCATGTTGGCTGTTGTCGAGATAATAGCACCTGTCACATAACCATTCCACGTTCGAAGTCGGAAAGATCTCGACGCCGACCTATTCTTCACAGACACTCAAAAACTGATCACCACGTGTGCTGGCTACCATCTTACATCGGCCATTCTCGACTTTGAGCCTTCACCAGCGTAATAGACCAGTCCATTCCTACACGTGGAGGTGTTGCTAATGCAATGCTAACTTAGTGTACATATTTTCAAAAATAAGAGTAATGAACTGGTATAGAAGGTAGAAAAATTATAATTTACAATCATTTCAAAAATTTTCTTATCAGAGAAAATTATTTATTTAACCAAAATACGTTTACACGCATATTTCATCTTTATTGTTGTGTTTGATTTTAAGCAGTTTCACTACCAGAATAACACGAATAGCAGGGAACAATCCGTTATATTGTTCCCTGCTTAAATATTGGTTAAGCTGAGTTATCGAGAAAGATTTATATCTGTCTTTAATCAGAACGCTGTTAAACGCCGTGCTGAACTCGAACGTAAGGTGATACTTGACCTAAATCCATTCTTGAGAAAATTTCTCAGTACCTTCCCTCATAACACCAATTAACTGTTACCTTGAGGAGAAATGCATGCCACACAGCCGGAACTACCGGCGATGATAGCGACAAAAGTGAAAAAATATATTTTTTATCTCTTTCATAATAGCATAATTTGAACCAGGGACAGCTATTTCCATCTATTACGATCACAGTGATACACTTCAATTTCGTCACCAACTGCAATTTTGCTAACGAAAGTTCGTTCCTCGACATCAAAAATACAAACAAGGTTGATATCAGCAACGCAACAACAGCAACGCAACAACAGCAACACGAGATATGAAATGAAATTGGTACGACTGCAGCCGAGTGGTCAAATGAAAAGTACGAAATTAAAGACGGTGCATGTTCTTACAGAATCCTTATTACAACTAGCTACGAGTAAATTGTTTTATAAACCAAGAATAAAAGAAATATGTTTATAATGCTACATAACAAATTTTCAAATCGGTTCTGTTTATTTGCACTTCTCGTTGTTTCGTTATGAATTTGGCCCGAGGCGGATGCAGTACATCCAATTATACTGAAAAAGGTGGCATCCAACTTTAGTAAGGTTAATAAGATTATCATTAGATCAAGGGATTATTCTCTAGGACTAGAAATGTGCCATTGTCTCTGCCAATCCATAAGGGAAGAAGAGAAGTGATATTACACACCAGTGACTTTGACTTCTGTGAATTGGTAAGAGTTTATTATTGGTAGATTTCATTATTCGTAATTTTAGTGCGGTTAGAGAGGATGGGTTGAAATCGGTAGTTTAGAATAAACCCAAAAGTAGCTAAATTTCCACACCATTTCCACATGATGTGGAAGAAAACTAGTTGTGGCCATTATGTCAAACAACGGAGATTAAAGAAGAATAGCAACAATCAGAAAGAACAGATGGAAAGGAATATCAATTAAGAAAAAGTCCATTAAAACGTTTCCAGGAAAGAAGAAAAGAGGGAAGAGCTAAACGGAAAGAAAGAAGACATTTAAAAAAAAAATGTGTGTGAGGGAACATGAGGGAGATTTGATAAGGGACGATGGTGGGAAATGAATACATAAAGATGTAAAGAAGACTTGGGAGAGAGGATGAGCTTCCAACATATTTATGAGTGGGATCACTTGTATTTTCAAGCTTCATAAACAGTAACTATACTCTCTTTTTTCACCACAAGATGCGTTTTCGGCTTAATACTCCAAGCATCTATAATATTTACTGCATTAGATTTTGGATCACAGACTAGCATTCCATCTTGTACAATCAGCTTTATAGAGCTTTATTGTGATTTACATCGTGGAATATGGTGCAAGGAAATCTTCTTTGCGTTTGAGCGCGTGCCTGTTAAAATCAACAGGTAAATCAAATAACCGGAACAGTATGGTCATTCCAGCACCATAAATCCAAATCATGGCACCGAACTTCCTCGTATTAAGCAGAAAACAACTTCAACCAGAATAACCTGTTATTTCAAAAATGTGGCTGCCTTTACAGAAAAGGAAATAAGTGAAACATTGTCCCTAGAATATTAACATGTGATCTAACACTTAATACACTATTATTGATACCGTCTCTGAGGAACGGTCACAGAATGAAATCATTTATTATAGCATTAATAGTTTGGTTTAAATCATTCTTTATGTTCCCAGATTCTTCTTTGGAACATGTAATTTCAGATGATCGTTACTCCTCGTAACTTAGATTTTCTTTTAAGACATTAAGATTTGCTTTTAATATTTTCTTTTAAGCTCTTGCCAAAATTATTCGCTCAGTTTTTAAAAAACTTAAAAATTTCAAGTAATTTATTATCACTGAACAATAGAAAGTTTATGAGGATTATTATGACACACACACACACACACACACACACACACACACACACACACACACGTATATATGCTCGTCTGCGGTTAATATCTAGAACTTGTCTTCAGAAAGGTATTCTAGCATTCCAGGGAAAGTGAAAAGATGATGTCACGTTTCGGAATTGTCATCAAATTCCTCATTCCATCCATATATATAACAATTTCAGTTACGAGTCACAAAATCGTGAACGAGTAACTCGAATATGAATACAAGACATTTTTAACTACATGCTGAATGAAAAATTTAATATATGTTAATTAGTTAACTCAGTGCTTTATTTATCCAAATAAAAGTTACGGAGCCCTCGCTCCCCCATCTCTATGTCAAGGATAGGAACTTAAGAACTGTTGCATTTTATAACATACACAAACACAATATTACTTAAAGTTAATTACAACCTTGGTCCTACTTTGAGTTCCAGAAACAAACAAATTCAAGATTTAAAAGTTACCTTTCATAAAGAACATATTAGCCGAATTTTTGAACAGTCTAGGAAAACGGCTTGGCATAATCAAAATAATTTGTTGGAATTTCAATAATCTTGTATTTTTAATTAAAGTTTATAAAATTATTATGTATATTCCTCGAACAAATTCAGCACAATTTTGTTACGAAGTAAACTGAGATTTTACTTAAATAACTTATCAAGACAGATGTCATAAATTTAATTTAATGATCCTGAAAAATCATTTTTTATTTTTAAGTATTTTTTAATATTAACTTATAATATTAACTTTAATATTGATTAATTTAAATCAGTTAGTTTTAACTGTCCTCGAAAATTAATTGTCTCTCTGTGTCGCTGCACCAAAGCAACAACGCCTCATAAGGTTATGAGGCGTCGGTAGACTGTCTGTAAATTGTGTGGATTGTGCGTTGCCTGCTTGTTGACAAATCGACGACAGAATAACACGCAAAACCTGGACAAAAAGACCTGAGTTGTGAAAAAAGGTCCAAAAAAATTCCTCGCGTCATTGAGTGGATTTAGAAATGAGACCTTTACCACCATTGTGGGCAGGATGGTGTGATTATATCCACTGTGCTACCCACGAGGACTTAATCGGAAAACAGAATTATTTAGAGAACATGCTGTAAAATCCATTTATTTACTTCACCATTTTTTTTTTCAACAGAGTAATGAGGTTGTTTAATCAATTAGAATAGGACTTTTTTTTTGTCAAATACAAGAATTTTAACAATGCTCTCACAGAAGTTTTTAAATATTGATCCTACTGTACCTTTTTATTTTACATTGCTGCGCTTTAACTTACAATTGCTTTAAATGTTTTAGTTTGTTAGTTTATTTTTAAATTTTATTGTAAAACTATATTATGAAACTTGTTTCTCTCTACCTTCTAGTTTGAACTGAAAACCAACTCATCTGCCCATGTGTAATATGTCCATAAATTGCGTGTGTTCTCTGTTCGATTTGCCGGTTTTGCTGGACAAAAAACCCTCCGAGATTTCGGTGGGGGGGGGGCCTGCTTTCAATGCTTGAGATCGATTAACTGAGCCACGGAGTGAAAAAAAGTTCATCCCGTCACTGACTGATTCTAGCCCGGGCCTTTTACAAGTGGTGTGGGAAGGACGACGATTATAACCACTGTGCTACGCGTGCGGACAAAGTGAAAGTATTAAAAAAAAAAAAAAACTGCAATGGAGGTGCTCTCATATCGTATTCGAGATTTACAGAAAAGAAAAACTGAATATCTTAATAGAAAATTAACATAAACCTGCTAATATTAAAATGGAGACCAATGAAGATGCAAGCATCGCTGATATTTCGAAAAAGTTACAACAGCAAAGCATTAATATTTAAATTTCTGAAACGAATATCTTGCATTCCAGTCAACAATAACACGCTCCTGTATTTGGAAAGATCTAAGTTAAAATCCATCAGCAGAAGAACTTTTTCTAGAGCGTTTGTATGCGGTGCTGTGTTAGTCGATCTCAGATGGAGATAGGTTTTCCCCACCGGAAATTCTGATTTCTCGCCCACCTTTAGAACATGAGAAATTTACAGTTAGCGACAAATTCCTTTCCAAAGAGATGATGCAAAGAAGGGTTAACCATGCCAATATATCCATAATTAATTCATTTTATGTTGCACTCGTAATATCTAAGTATTTCATTGTTTCCGCATATCTATAACACATGCGCATACAGTATATATACTGCATGTTTATTCTCCTTAAGTTGTGTATTACGTAATTACACAGTTTGACAGCATCTCTGAGCAAAGTATAACATTACCCATTGCATTACCAATAGTGATCATGTCTGTTTCACCTATAAATATAACAATAAATTAAAGTGGCACATCAGGAAGGATTCTGTTTATTTTTATAAATTTAAATGATATTATGAAATAATTCCATAAAACCAACATTATAATATTATCCAACAAACTAGATAATTAATTTGAACGCATAGCAAAGTAATTAGTATCAGCCATATGTTTCAAGGAAGCCCTAAGCTTTGGCTGCACCAGCGAAAAAAATAAATAAACAATAACAATCATAAAAGAATAATAAAATAAAATAAACTGCCTGTATGATTTCCTCCTCCTCACGGAGGTCCTTTTAATTTATCAAGATGATCTTTTAATTTCCCACAGCTGTCAACCTCAACCACTTTGGAGGTAACTTATTCTAATAATTAACAACTCGAAAGCTAAAAGAAACTTTCTGAATCCAGTCTATCCCTCTGTACCCCCACCTGTACGGCCTCTAGTTCTGGAATCATTTATAACAGTGAAAATCTCACCATCATTTTACTTTCACCTCTCAGAGGCTTGTACACCTCAATTAAATCTACTCTAAGGTGCCTAGTTTCCAAGTTATAGCCCACATATTCTAAATCTTTGCTCATATGAACAACCTTTTGTCGATCTAACCAGGTACATTTGCCCGTCTTTGAACCCCTTCAACGGGCTTAATGTCTTTTTTTTTTACATAAAAAATCTGCAATTGATAAATGCAGACTTTTAATGACATGAATGCAAACTTTTCGCATTAAAGAGGTGGGGAGTAGAATCTGTGTGAGCCGGATTTCAGCATATGCTAATAAAGAGAATTTCATTCATTAAAAATTATATAATATTTTTGAATCCAAGAAGTTTCCACAGGATAGAGTGATCAGGCGTGCCGTTATTAATGGGATCGTCCGTTTATGAATGAAATGTCCTGTTGTTCTGACAAAAAAAAAAAAAACATTTTATGCAACACATAAAAATTTTCATGCATTTCGTAAGTGATACTGTTTTTTTTTTTTTTTTAACTTTATTAGATGGTGGTCAAATGATTTCTCAACAGGACATGATCGTTAAACTTGTTATGATTAAAACACTTCATTTTTCATTATCGGTGTTCTGCCAAGAGCAGGTCCATGCATACACTCAACAACTTCATATCTCCCTATCCTCACCCCTCCTCTTCATCTCTCCATATTTACTATCCCCTCTCAATTCATCTATCAGTTATCCTCAGTCTTCTCTGGGCCTATTTCCCTCAACGTTTCCCTCCACCACATACTACATCAATTCCTCACGACGCAACACATGTCCAGTCCAATTTCTCTTTCACATTTTGATCGTATCCGAAAACACTAATAATCTCTTATATCTATAACATTCGGTTTTATAAGTAAGACATATCATATAGACAATGTTTTCGATTAAAAGCATAAAAAAAACACTGATAAACAATGATTACTGATTCACTGTCGTTTTCCAATAGACACGAGTTTTAAAGCAAAATAGCAACGTAAGTCAAAACATAGAGCCATCTGCGATCAACACGTTTCAACGTTTGTACGTTTGACGTGACTGCCATCTGACGGTGGTAGTCATGCAAACGAAAATTGTCATGCTCGCAACGAGGTCTCAAGTGTGGTATTGTCGGTTCGCAGTTTCGGCGTGTCTTTTATTATTATTATTTTTTTTAAATCTGATCCAACCGGAAAGAATCTGGGCGGCTCTCTCAAAGGCAGTCAAATAAATTCAATATCACTTGGACCTATCCATGTAGTGAAAGACCAGAATTTTATTATTATTAATATCAATTTATTTCCAAAGAAATTTCCCTTTATAACTATAGCTAGAGGACACGGATTACATGATAATAATGAATAAATATTGCCATACTATTTACAATCTACGTACAGAGTATTTAAATGAGTTGATACAGTACCTGGCCATAAAACAGCATCTGATTACATAAATACAACATAAATACATAATCGTACATACATAAAAACAAAAATAAGTGGATAATATAGCATCGCCGAAGTTATATCACCTAGAGTTTGACCAGGAAATACATACCTGCCACAGAGGCAGATCTCTAAGTTTTGTCCTTGCTCAGCTTCTGAAAGTCAATGGATAACCTGTTAAATATTTCCATGGGATTAAATGGAAACATGTTATCCAGGGAGGTCGTGCTACCCAGCGTGGATCTGTATGGGTGCGCTGGTATGACTTCTTTTACCTCTGAACATATTTAAAAGTTCAGAGGTCGTGCTACGCAGCTTGGATCTGTATGGGTGCGCTGGTATGACTTCTATTACCTCTGAACATATTTAAAAGTTCAGAGGTCGTGCTACGCAGCTTGGATCTGTATGGGTGCGCTGGTATGACTTCTATTACGATCTGACGGTCTAGCAATGATATCCCAGATATCAGGTGAGCTTGATTTTCCGGGTTATTGAAGCTGGGCGAAAATCACTAGGTTCCTGGAGATGATGTGATACTTCCAAGGTAGCATATTTAGATTAGAGAGCATGACAGATTTTGAGATTGTAGGTAGTAGGCGTGCAATCTTATTTAGTCATTTTAAAATCCGGAATTCCAGGGATAGGAACCTGATTTGGTAAGATGGGGGTGCCGAGGACCACATAGTTGAGGCGTACAATGGAATTGGGGTTATGCAACGGAGAATATAGTTGATGATAAGATGCGGGTTATGGAAGTTGGAGATCTCCTGTTTCACTGCCCATATAGCTGGTCTGCCTCCACGGGGCGGAGTGTGGGCAACGTTGGGTCCCATTAGGAGCACAGCGACAAAATGACCAGAAGAACAACGGTACACAACACTACACATATACAAGATCCATACACCTTTAAACCTCTGGCACTGAAAGTGTTCTGTTTCACACCTACAATGTATACTATGCGAGATGGGGAACCCCTGGTGCTGTTTGACACTAAACACACTCTACACTCTGCCTATATAGCTATATGTGTTTTTTTTTTTCAGAGTGGTATTAAAATGAGGCAAGGACGTACGGTCTTTGTGCCAAGTGAGGCCCAAATCCGTATGATGGATGACTTTTTTAACTACGGAGTTCCCAATCATGATGTTCACATTGTTTATACTTCTCTTTTTGATGATAGTAAGTTGAGCAGTTTTTCCTGTTTGCATCCGACTGCTTAAAGCAGATAAGGCCCTGAGCCTTCATATCATTTCGGAATTCGTACAGCTTCATAAACTCAAAAAAACAAGTCAAGATGTTCAAATAAGTGTTTGGATAACAACTTTTAAATAGGAGACAAACCAACATATTTAAAAGGATTAGAAATGTTCCTAAAACAGAAAATTTGATAATCTTATTGTACGCATTTTATTAATTCTAATATATCACCTTTGGTTGCGAAATCCCCTTTAATTATTTTAAACGCAAAATACTTTTTTACTTCGTATACATTTGAATTCTATTGAGCATGGCAGTAATTATAAAGTATTCACAAGAAACAATAGTCTCATATTGTTTCTTGAATACTTTAAAATTATTGCCTTGTTTCTTGAAAATGCTACAGAGAATTGCATCAGTTTCCGTGTTGCATTCAAAATGTACATCATATGTCACAGTTGGTTAAGCTTCCACAATAACACTACCTAGGTAGCATGCTACCATATTCTCTGTGTACCACGAAACAAGTAATGTTAGGGTTATCTTTTTAAGAAGTCCGGGTATCCAAAATTGTTAAAGAATGAAAATAGTTATTCACAATAAGAGTTTCAACGAAACAAGGAACAAAGAAGAATGACCAAATGGAAAAGACATAATTAATTCTAAGAGATATTGTGTTGACTGTAACAAATATGTAGAAGAATGCGTGGGGCCTATTCAAGCAACCACTGTAGGGCAAAGAATTCGTGTTGAATGTTGTGATAACAAGCTCCTAACAATGCCTGTATGAGAAACACTATTCAAAAAAGGTTATAATAAACGAATCGCCATTCTCTCTCTAGTTAACTACCGCATAGAGATATGGCACAAAGCATAAAAGAAAAAAAAAAAAAGAAATCCATAATGCGTATAAATAACTAGAACATTCCAGATGCCATAAAAAGAGCTTCCTTGAAATCTGGAGACTCAGGATCATCAAAAAATAATATATATATATAAATAAATAAATAAATCTTTATTGTGAAGTAGAATTACAGCACAATATCCCATCACGGCGACGAGCGCCAGGGGTTCACATATAGATAACATAAGTACAAATTCGAATGGCTACAAAATATAGCGAACACATACAAAAGGCTACAAAATACAGATTACAAATGCAAAAAGAAATACAAATACATCATAGAAACAAGGAGCTGAACACAAATAAAGAAAAACAAATACAACTTGGCAGTGATTCAGGTTTCAAGAGCTTTGATAAAGTTGTGTCTGTCCTTCTTTTTACTTATTATGGTGTCGATGTCAGCGTCCACACGGTTGAGGGCAGCGAGCATCTGCTTGGGCAGAAATCTTTCGGTGAGTACAAGCCTGTTGTGGTGAGCCACAAGTGCTGGTACCGACCTTAGGCTTGGCTGTGGAATCCTCCAAGAGCAAGCATTCCAAATATTTGGAGATGATATTTGGCCTGAGATGAGTTTGGCTGTGAAGACTAGCCTCTTTTCAACGATCAGGAACTTCAACCTCGGGATGTCGAGTGCTTGTGCCATCATGGTAGTTGTGGTAGCGGGAGGTAGCCGAAGCTTGTTATTCGCCCATTTCAGT